>NC_135010.1:12707519-15207519 GCF_051020985.1 Nomia melanderi | reverse complement strand
TACGCGGCGAGCCTCGAGGATCCATTACGTCCGCGGGGTTGCCGGTGGAACCATCGGAATTGCGTCGGTGAACTCGAGCTGACCTCGGAATCAATATGCGCGAGATCATCGAGGCGATTCCGGCCGATGGGTCGGACGAGGGAAATCACGGGAGCGACGGCGCTCGATTCGTTATCCTTGTTAATGGTATCTCGTCCAGTTACAAGCGCGAGCTCGCCGGAGAAAAGAGCTGCGGAACTTCCTCTTTATCCCGAGGATTCGGAATTCGTTCGAAACAATGCTCCTCGTTCCCTTCTCGACGCGGATTCCAGTTAAAAATCCACTCTTTGACTAGACGAGAAAAGCCGTTCTCCCGTTCGATTCCGCGCCGAGTCGCGTTCCCTCCGGCAGAAACTACGCGCCGCGTGCTCCGTTGTTGCGTCACGGACTTGTATTAAATCCCTTCAAGCTCCGCGCGGCCCGCTTTGAATGGATCCGACCTCGGAGGGAGGTTTCCGCGAAAAAATCGCTCGCGCGAGACAAAAGAGCTTCGATTTTTCCGCGTTCGGCGCCGGGAACGATTCCGCGCGGCAACGACCGGGCTTCCCCCGCCCCGCCCGCCGGCGTTTCCTCTTATCTGTCGTCTACTCTGGACGTTCCGCGTTAAATCCTTTCGGGCTCGTTACGCTCCGCGGCGAATAATTTCTCGGCTGGTGAAATATCGTATTTTTCTGCGCCGGAAAGCCTGCGGCGCGCGCGGTGCGCCTGCGAGGCGACCGTGCCCGTTGTTTCAGGCTTCTCGGGAGATTGGAGGCGGCTAGATTGCGGCCGGTGAACTACTGCGCCGGGGAAAGCGCGGACAAGGGAAACACATTCGGAGGCAGTCGCCTCGAAAATTAGTTCGAGGCGAGCGCCGCGGGGACGGGCCATTCACGGGCTACGTAAACTTGCGGCTAGCTCGCCGCTCCGGCTCGAGCCGGGGCCGATATTTAACTCCGGATACTCGGGAATGGTTCGCGGCCCGCTCTCCCAGGAATTTTATCCGGGAAAAAATGCCCGATCCCTCGAAATCCGGCTCGCTGATAATTCCCCGGTGCTCCCGTTTCCTCGGTCGGAACGCGTGCGTTCCCATAACTCTGGGGCCGGAGCGCGAATTTCGGCTGTTTCTCGCGACATCCCGGTATTGCATTCCCCGCGACCACCTCGCCGCTTCGATTCGAAGCCCGATAATCGCTGGACGCGCGGATCGATCCGTCGATCCCGGCGAAAATCTACGAGCGTTCGAGGGGAGATTATTTCAGGCGAGCGACGCCTTTCCTCGGCGTTCGTAGACGCAAACTACGGAAAACGAGAGCAATTTGGGTCAATTATTCCGATTAACGGGGAACCAGAGACCCTGCGCGTACGCATCGAAACGGTTGTTGCGATCGCTGCACCCTTTAATTGAAACGTTTCGTTCCCAGTCGGTCCGCAATTAAAGGGTTTTCCCGAATTAGTCCAATTAATCCGGGGAATTGGAATACTCGCGTCACGGTCGGCTCGGAGGATCGCCGACTTCGCCGTAATCTGAGAAATTAGACGCGTCGGGGAAGGTTAACGACAAAACGCGCGTTAACCGGTGCGTTCCGATTACCCGGGGTCGCGAGAAAAACGCGCGGCAACTCGTAAAAGGTGTAAGAGATAGCGACCGTAAACGGAGAGACGTGTTATAATTCGCTGCCGCCGGAGTAACGTTAATAGACCCGTTAATGGATGATAAATACCAAGTCGGCGTTGATTGCCGGCGAGATATTCAATCAGTCGGGCGGATACCGCGAATGGAGCGAACACGCGGGACGTGCCTCGCGCTCAGACGATTTAAAATGGGATTATAGTCGCGGCATCTATTCGAACCGGGACTGGAATAGGATTACAGTCGCGGACTATCCTGTCCGATCGGATAATCCATATTGTAGAAGCTGCGGGAGTTTGTCTCGCGCGAGTTCCAGCTCGTTATCGGGCGACGTCCGTTCCGTCGCTCTTTTCCCATCCCCGAACAGTCATCTTAATTCTCCGATCGATCGCTCGTCGGTTTTCATTAGGCACTCGAGAGTTTCGATCGAAACTCGCGGGCAGTTTGCGCAAGCGATATCCACGATTACGTTTGTAACAGGTTCCCGGTATCTGCGACGGAATCGCGTGGCTATCGTCGGGCCAAGTTCGTCGGAGATGATGGACAGCATATTGATCTTTCCGATTTCGGGTCGGGTCACCGGGAAATTCTGCGACCAGCCACGGAACCTCGTTGCGGATCCTAAGCGAAGTCCCTTGGTCGCGGGGCGATAAAAATTTCACAAAGCAACGATCCCATTAATTCCCCGGAATAGACGTCGCCGAGGGAAACAAGCAATTTCTTCCAGCGAAATCGCTACAATACATATTCCCTTTGACGTTTGATATTTATATTCCAGACGCTCGACGATATTCCCGGCTACAAAGGTACGAAGAGCCGTGCCCGAAGCGCCTAAAGCTTTGTACGCGTGGCGTCAATTAAAGCGTCATCAAACGAATCCCGAAGAACCGAGATCGCTTTCGAAAAAGACTGAAAGCACGAGAACGGGCCCTGGCATCGCGAAATATGGAAATCGAAGGGGTAATTTTTCTCCATTTCGGGAATCGAGTTGAACATTCGCGTTCGTGGAAAGGAAAATGTAGTCGTTCGTTCGGCTCTGGAGACAGCGAATTCTACTTCCGCCGACGAACGCCGGTCCTTATCGGCGACGGAGGCAGCGTAATTGCGGACGAGAGTCGGACAAGGTAATTCCGTCGCGGTAATTAAGGGAATTCGTCGGCGACGGGAGAGGACGGTCTTCCGGGGCACGCGTAAATACCGGGAGAATTTCATCGAAATAATCCCGGCGGGGCAATCCCGGCTCCCGCGAACGTCTTACAAAGTTATCTCGCGACAGTTTAAGTGGCCGTAACTATTATTTACTCGGCGAACTGTTACGCGACGTAACCCGGCCGAGCTGTGACGCGCTTCTGGCCCCTCGTTTCGCGATCGTTCTATCGGGAATAACCAATGAGCCCGTGGGAGAGCTCGTCCTCCGAGTTCCGTCGCGTTCGGAACTGGTTCGAGCGACCGCGAAACGCGTCAGCCGAAAACACGTTTCCAAACGAAACGGCTCTTATCTTTCCTGGGAAATAAACGATTCGGCCGCAGGATGGTTCCATCTTTCGATCGGAACGACCGGCTCGCGAAAGCTCGCAGCTGTTCGCTCGAGTACGCTGACGCGCGAATTGAAATACGCACCCGTCGTGCACTAATTAGGGCGATTCGTCGGGGCAAAGTTTCCCTGCCCCGGGCGCGCTGACGTCGCGACGCGCGACCGTCGCGTGGTCGTTCCGAATTTTCCGCATAAAATTTGCGGGTGGTCCGGGATACAGCCCCGGGACACGGTGTTTCGTTGCACATAGATTTCGTCGAGCGACGATGTTTAGTCAACGTACCGGCCACTTGATTATCGAGCAGACCGGACGCGACTGCGGAACTTCGAATGTAGACTCGCTCGGCGCTCGTTGATTGGACGAGCGTCATCAAATAATATCGTATCACTGCGAACCTGCACTTCGTGTACAGCTCCGTCGCTCTCGTTCTCACGCACATACGTATTCTCCACTGTATTTTAATGAAGAAATTTACACTTCGAAGCGCAACATTGTTCTCGTCGCAGGTCGTTAATGTACTTTCAATTTCTCCCGCGTCGCAATCAACGCGCGGTTATCGCTTTCCGTAAAATAATTCTAACGCGTCAGCGGACGATTAATAGCGTTGAACGGTGCAAACAGCGCTGTAAATCTCCGTGGACGCGAGGGAAGTAGACGGTCCGCTGCTGCGACAGGGAGGGCGACAGGACGTCAGCGTTCGTTTTCACAGCCGCGGAGATTGTATGCGACGGGAACGCCGAAAAATAAAGGGGAGGTGGTCTTACCTCGTTGCCGAGCTTAGCGATCTCGTTGCATTCCGGCAGCTTGGCGGCCGCCTGCTTCTCCTTCACCGAGAGCAGCTTCGGCTTCTTCCTCGATCGGCCGTGACGGAGCTTCACCGTCACGGTCTTCGACTTGTTGAAGCTCTCCGCCGGATAGACGCACGCCAGCATCGTGCCGCGCGACGATTTCTCGCGAATATCCTGCGCCTCGATCGTGCCCGCGGGTTCCTCCCAAGAGAACACCACTACGCGGGGCCCGGCGGCGTGCCCGGCGTTTCCCGAAGCGCGGAATCGCGGCCGTCCCGCCGCGGTTCCATCGGCGGACTCGTTAATCCCGTCGGATTAATTAGGAACGCGCGAAACCGGCTCGGCTTTTTCGTCTCTCGCTTCTCCTCTTCCCTCTTTCCCTTTTTATTTCGTCCGTTTCCTCCTCTCTGCCACCGGACGTTAATTACCGGCGCCGCGCGGCTTCTTTTCGGTTCACAATCTTTCTCCGCGGGTTAACGGCTGGTTGACTCAGCGTGTCCAAAGGAGACGCGAGCGGTGTTTCTCTAAAATAAGGGACGGAACTAAAATGACGCGGTTATCCTCTGCGATGTCTTTCTCGACTGCGATCGATACGAGCGCTTCGTCGTTTGTCATTCGCTGGAAATACGCGGATCCTAAGCATGTTCTATGTTTGCTTCAGAGTATCGATGACAGGAGAACGTTACTCGCTTTCGAATCGAAAGAGAATTCAGGAGGAGAGGAAAGATTTTGCGCGAGTGGATACCGCGCTGAGAGCGACTATGCGGGAAATGCTCGCAGAGCAAGCTAGATCAAAGGGTTAAAGCGTCGCGAGAGTGGAGCAGAAGATCGGGAAGAGGAGCTCGGCGTTCGGGGATCGGCGAGAACGCGAGCACGGCTAATCGCGTCGTATCGAATCGAACCGAACGGTCCGCGATAATTAACGATTCGAGTCGCGCGTGCAATAATGCCGACGCGAGTCTGCTCGGATCGACGATCCACGGCGAACACAGTGTCCGGGAGTTGCGCCGGGATCCGCGTTATATTCCATTACGTGTGCCAATTAAAACGCGCCCGGTTCTTTCATCGTCTGCGACGCGACCGTTCCCCGCCCCATCGCGTTCGTTTCGCGTTCCTCTCCTCCGACGCCTGAAAACTGCGCGCCGTTTCCGCACGTATCGTCGCGAGATTGGCGAACTTATAGAGACCCACCCGGCGAGATCGAAAGGCTTTCGCGAGCTTCGCAGCCAATCGCCGGGATCATGGCGAAGCGAAGACTCAGCGTTGCACGTGAAACGAGCGCGGGATCTCGTGAAAATCCAATTTCGGGAGATACTCGAAGGATGCTCGAGCGATTCCATGGGTACCGGCGATACGAGTCTCGCTAACGATCGTCAAATCGGTCGCTCGTCGCGAGGGAAGCTGTTGCTTTCATTTTGAGCCCCGTCTATTGTCCGTAGACGCGAGATCTAGGTAAACGCGCCGGAGATTAAGAGGCACGGTGCTCGTTCTAGTCGAAACAGATGACTGGCGGAATATACTTAGGGGACGGCATCCTCTACGATAGAAGAGTCAATATAAACTACAGCTCGGAGTACGTCGTGCGCACCATGAGCTGTTATAGAGGACGAAATGATGGTAAGTATTGATGCCCGAACTTGCGAGCTCGCGGACTAACTACGCAAACGTTTCGTTATTGTACACTGAACTTCGTCAAAGGACCTAACGATGAACCGACTGTAACGATAAGACTCGTAATCCCTTATTCGTCGCGGAGTAATTAGGTTTCCCCGACGGTTCCACGCGCGATGAATCGGCTGAACGCCGGAGACAACGGCGATCGGCTGTGTCACCTCGTCCGCGACTCGACTAACGAGATCACCGAAAACTGCGCACTTTTACCGGCGGCCCCAGACCGGCTTTCGACGTCGCGGCTGAGCCTCGGAACGAACCCTGTTCCTCGCAATTATGCGTTCTTCATTGAATCGACGCGACCCGGGCAGAGAGAGCTTTCGAGGGATGGGGCCCCCGCGGCTCCCGCGCTGCTCTCCAGACGTTTGTTTTAAACCGAGATGAACCTCCGTCTCGAGCGGCGCTCTTTTGAACCGCGACGGCGGAGGATATCCGCGGAACAGCGGCACGGTACGTTTCACCGCATGAAAAATTTACGACGACCGTGCCCATGCTCGCGGACCGGAAACGCGGCGATATTCGCCAACGTTCGCCCTTCCCCGCGTCGACGGAGCTCTCGCTCGCGGCGAACGACGCTCGAGAGTCGACGTTTTCCGCTTTTCCGATCCTTAATCCCATCTCCGCTCATGAACGCGATCCGCTTTGAGGTTTCGCGGTTCAGCCCCCGATCTTTACGCGGATTATCGAGCGGATCGTTAACCTTTTGTAGAGGAGAATATATTAAAAGACTATTCGATGCTGTAGAATGAGGGAACCGCGTGCCGATCTCCTGCTATTTAGATAACTTAACATTTCAATGTTGCTTTCGACTTCGGATATAAATCCGACGAGGTTAATAAAGCTCCGTGGCTCGAGAGTCTCCGCCGTAATTGGGCAATCAGTATTCTCCGTTGATCCGATCCTCGATTCAGCTCGAGTTCGTTTGAAATCCATACGATTCCGGGCTGTACACCGGAGGATCAGTTCGGTATTTTTTTAAGGGGAGCGGGGGACTTGGCGGGAACGTAAGCATCGTTTATTAAGCGAGTGTATCCGAAATCGATAGAGGGACGGCGTGCGGGCGTGGGCGTCCGGCCGACGAGCGCCCGAAACGACGAGAATCGGAAACGATTAAGCGGGACTATCAATTGCCGTGCGGTACTCCAATAGCAAGTCGCCGCGACTACAGCCTTTTCTGCTGACCTATTGGATCCGTTAAGAAGATTTCGGGAAAAGTCGACGGATATCCTAGCCCGGCGATTAAGAGGATCTACACCACCCGTTGCTCGACGAGGCGAGTCGCGAGGGACGAAACGATTCGCGACACAGCTCTCCCAGACCGCGTCGGAGTCGACTCCGTTTCGGCGTTGGTTTCCAAGTGCTCCGTCATTCGGATCGGCGTCAACTATTTAGCTCAAAGCGAACGATCCAGCTTAAGTTCCACACGCGTCGTCGTTCCGACGAGGCTCGGGGTCGCGTGTAGCTACACGGGATTCGGGACGTTGCTTGAATATTCATCGACGGAATATGTTGGCGTCGCTGTAACGCGTCACGTCGGCGGCGCTCCGTCCGTTTATGTCCGACCGTAGCGCGCGGCTTCGAGACATTAGCGGAACACGCTTACGCGGAGCTTTCCACGACCGCGTCGTCAATCGCCGGAGAACGCGAAAGGATTTTTTGCCGAGGGAGAATAGAATCCTCGAGAGCTCCTCGCGATCGTTCCCCAGACGACGCGCGGTTTCCGGCCCCCAAATTGAATATTCCGGCGAGCGCTGCGAGTCGCTCCGCGCGCGCGTAATTCACCGCCATAGAAATGATAATTCGATGATATCCCGCGCGATTATTGTCCCCGGCGCGAACAATCGAACCGGCGACAGACTCGGCGGGCGAGGAGCGAATCACGCGTGCATCCCGACGCATCGTCGGAGCCGGTTTTTACGGTACGGCCGGTCGCGCGACCGAAAACCCGACGCGATACGAGAACGACCGGAGTTCCCGGCGAAATACGAGCATTAACGTCCACGAAAAATGACCGCTGTTTTAATCCGGGAGAGCTCTCTTATCCGCGGCTTCGCGGCTCCCCATTAATTCGGGTAATGGAGCCTCCGCTGCTATAAATTCGTACGCGAACGAAAAAAAAGAGCAGACCTCTGGACGGACAGAGAGAGAGAGAGAGAGAGGGAGGACGGAAAACCGTTCGTCGAAATAACGAAAAAACGCCACGGTAAAAAGCACTCGACGACACGACGGATAGGGACGGACGGAGGCAAACAGAATATTCGAACGAAGGGTGGAACGCGTGGCAGAAAATGCGTCGCGCCGCCCGGAAGATTTGTGGCCGTAAAATCGAGCGGACGAACGGACCCCAGGAATCGTCGACGGATAAATAGATCTGCGGTCGGAACGGGGTTACGGCTGGCCAGGGATCCGAGTTATCTTCGAGTCCGTCTCTGTCGCTCGGCCGAGTTCGCGTTGTACCTTTACCCGGACATCTCGAGATACCAATTGTATTACCCTCCTAGGATCAGCCGGCTCTCGAATCGGTTTTCCCGCGACCGCAACAAAAACCAGTCTAATTGGACCAGTTCGCGACGAGCACTCGAAACGGCGACCCGCCAACGTCCCTTTTCCGTTGTTTCCGCTACGGATGCCGCACGCCGATTACCGAGTCGGTGTATCGGAATTATTACGAGGTCCTCGTGAAATGTAAATCGGCGGGAAACCTCGCGAGACCTGGTCGATGACGCGTCGAGCGCCGCGACGAATACGTTCGCAGTTTATCCTCGACCCGCGGACCGTTTATGCGCCGCGACGCGTTCCGCGTTCGAGAAACGAATCTACAAGGTGGGACAAATAAAAGTTCCCTTCGAGAAGAAATGACTTCGAAAGGGATTACCGGCGGTGATGCAGGCCGGCCGTACATCTTTCCGCAGCTTTCCGCTGTGATAACAGCCACGGTATATACTCTTTATCGACGGCCCTATACCGTAACTTGTTTTTATAGCCCCCGCCGGATTTACTATCACTGTATCGTTACGTTCGATTTATACACTGTCAGCCACGGAAACGAGGAAATCGGAAGAGGAAAGCCGAGGGATCGGGCGGCCCGTCGATCGACACCGGACATTAAAGGAAGAGGTCGTTGCTTAAATAAGTAATTCCGAGTCGGGGATGCATCCCGCGCGAGAGAATGTCTCAAAGGCGGGCGTAATCGATCGCGGTTCGCCCCGGCGAGGAAATCCGAATCACGTTTCGAGGAAAAGAGGCCGCGCTCGAGATACACGCCGGCGAGTTCAACGACGAACGTGGGATGCGAGAAGGTGGCGCGTTTCCCCTTTGGGAATCGGATTAAAATTCAAACGGAGCAACGCGTTCGGGAATAGTAGCGGATAATTTGGTGTTTGATCGATGCTGATCTTTCGAGACCGGCATCGGCATGAATGAAACATTGTCATTCTAATTGAAACTCGGTAACGGCAGCCCACGCCGGCGTTCGCGCGGATAAACGAGGAAGCGCGAGGGCTCTTTCGAACAACTAATAAATAAGCGTTAATTCCTACAGGTCGTAACGGTCCACTTTCTCCAATTGCAGTGGAAGCTCGCGCCGCTGCGGCGTAAAGGCTAATGGGAAATGATCGTTGCGTCTTCATTAAACGCCGTTAAAGCGCACGGCGGCGAGCGGAACTGCCCGAACAATGGCCCTCGATTTTTACCGGCAACATTACCCTGCCTCCGGTAAGCCCCTAATCCCAGATGGTCCCCGGAGTGTCGTAAAAGGGAGAGAATCTCGCTTATCGCGCGCCAGTCCCAGACCCGGCCAACGATCGGGGGAGCGAAGGGCTTCGTTTCATTGGAAAGCAGAGCCTGCCTCAACCTTTCACGGCTCGCGGCCGCTTAAGCGAGTAACAGGCGGATGATGAATGCTCGGGTAGACGGGGATCGATGATACGACGATTTTTCTCGCCAGTCGGAAGCGTGCGTCGCCTCGGCGCCGAAACGAGCCTCCGCGCGATCTGAATCGGTAACGGGCTTCGCCGGGCATCGAAGTTCGGCCTTTACGCCTAGCTTCGCGAAGAGACTGCTTCGAGCGTCTCGATTCGCGGAATTATTGAAGAAGCGGAGCGAGAAACGGCCAGCGCCAGGGGAACCACCGGCTGAATCTTTGATCGCGCCCGTAGCGAACGCGAGCGCGCCGCTCTGGATATAATTCAGCGCGGCTATAAATTGTTTCCGAGCTATAAATCGGTGTTTCGCGAATCCCCTGTCCTTAACGGCGCGCAGGAAGCCGGGAGTAACAGGTAGCGTCCTTCGAAGGCAGCCTCGACCGCCCCATTTTCTCCTTTCCCGGGAGCGCGACTTCCGTTCCGCTCGCGTAATCCTCGATGGCCGAGACGGCGGTAAACGATTAACGAAACACGATGCTCGACGATCTCCGACTTCCCGGATGAAACGGGAGAACCAGTTGAACGGACGGCGTCGTCTGCCGTTCACCCTGTCCCCCGTCTTTTAATAGATTCCCGGCCGCGTTCCGCGTCGATGTTCGCGATCTGTATCGAGCGCGATTTCTTTGTAATACAAGAGAAACCGATTAACCGCTTCGCAGAGAAGCCCGCTCGGTATGACGGACGTTCGGTTTCGGATTCTCGTCGACAGAATCTTCTGGGATTCCGATGGAAGTCGAGTAAAGCTGGACAAGCGGTTCCGCCGAATGGAATCTCTCTATCGGTCGCCGTGTCTCGCGGCTAGATCTCTTAGGAACAATGTCGTTACTTCTAGAAGATGGAAGATTCTCGATCTTTACCTCTCGGCGAAGCGTCGACGAGTATCGCCGCGGATGACAGGCCTTCCAAGACGAATTATCACCGTTATTATCTTTGCTGAAACGTCGAAACGTCCGGACAATACGGAAAAATGGGACGGAACACTCGACGCGGCCATTGTTGAAGCGAATCTCGCTTCGAGGAGAGGAAAAATCGGTCCGCAGAGGTGGCCGGACCGAGGGGAAGTTCAGAGTGTCACCGATTGTGCCCGGGGAAGACGCGACGCAGGAAAAAATAGAGGACTCGCGTCCGAAGGTGGAGAGACTCGGGACAATGCCACGGGGGCGACGCAGCCTTTGTGTGTAAAACGATCGAGGTTTCGCGGTCCGACGTGGCCCGCTGCTCCGCCTCTTTTTATCTTCCGCGGCGCGATCGGGAACGGTTCGCCGGGTACCAGACGCGTCAGGTTCAAGGTTCCTCGCGTTGCATCTCTGAGTAGACGCGAGGAGAAAGCTACGGTCGATCATTCGCCTCGAAGCGAGACTGTCACCGCTGCAGCTGCAGGGTGGCCCGAACGACCGATTCCTAATGTTCCTTCGTTTATAGTCTCGATGAATGAATTAACCTCGGTCGGAGCTGAGAGCAACGGCGATACCGAAGGCAATTATTTCCCGAACACGCGTGTTTACGATCGTGATGTATGAATTCGGGGAAGAGAAGAGGGTAGATTGCCGATCAAAGCGGATTAGTCTCCAGCGGGAAAGAGGGTTGCTTCCGCGCCAGATCGAACGATTCCCTTTACGTTGCTATGTTCCGAAGTTTAATGGGTACACCGTAGACGGTACCGTATTGCGATCCCCGAACGGACGGCGAACAATAGACGAAGAAATGCAACCGTTCGACGGGGATCCTATCAAAATGTATTTCCTCTTTGCAGCTTATCTCCGTTACCGCGATAAAGAATAGAAGCCGGAGAAACGGCGGAGGAATCCGGAGATGAATTGCCGCGAAGTGAGTCAGCGAGAAATAGAGATAGCAGCGATACGGAGAACGTCTGACGGGATGCCATTATTTGGTGAGTGTTAGGCTTGGAAAGAGCGAAGAGGAACCACCTAGGGACCATCAGTTAGGGAACGCTGACAGTGCGTTATCGCCGAGATATCCCACATTTCGACTATTAAAAGAACATCGCTTGTCCTAGAATCACTTCCAGTTTATTTGAGACATCGCTTTTCGACTCTTCGACGACTCGAGCGACCGTCTAATATCGTTTAAGAGGAATCCTCGTAATACGTTCCCGTCTTCTTCGCCGGAAATAAGAGTGGAAGGTTCACGAGACGAGTCCGCGTCGTGATACAGCCGAACGAGTTACCCTGGAAATCGCATTTTTCACGGGGGCGGGCGCATATTCCTGCGAGCGGGAATAAAATAAAGCGGATACGTGTCGGTCGGGACGAGGAGGCGCGCATCTGCAAGGCGAGCACGCACCTGCACGCGAACACACTGTATCTTCCCGTGGAAAAGTTTGTCGCGAAGACTCCGGCAGCTCGGTGTGTTCGATTTTTTCGTTTGCTGTCCATTACCGTGACGTTTTTCGTTACGTGCGCGGGAAAGGCGAAGGTCCCGCTCGCGAAGTTCCCCGGGAACGTGCCCGCGCGACGCGAGGAACGCCGAGGGGTTCCCCGAAAGGACGGACGCGTTCGAGGGCGAAATTCGACCGGTCGCGACTATCGATCCCCGCCTTCCGCCGACCGTGTATTCCACTTTACTCGTCGCGTAAATGTCGCTGCGCCTGACAGACGGCGGGCGCAAAATTACCGGACTCTTTCGCTCCGCGAATCGAGCGCGGCGAATTATTTCCCCTCGCCGGGAAACGTTCGAGCGATCCCTCCCCGGCAGCCCCCCGCTTTTATCGGCGTTCCGTCGCTCGCTGTCTCTTCGGCGACAAAGGAACTGTGTACAGAAACGTAACGCGACGTTACGAGATCTCGTCCCTCCGCGCATCGTTCGTTCGTTTGTCGCGTTTTTCAAGGGTGGCTGAAGCTGAAGCGTAAGAAAGAATTCCGGTAACGAGATGATCGTTCCGAGGCACGTCAAAGACAAGTCGCGGAGGACACTTGTTCGACTTCGCGAGACGCGAGCTTTATTCGAGAAGACCGTTGTTTGGCGTTTCGTATTTCACTGCTCGCTTCCGCTACCATTTCATCGATTTCATCGGGAAACTGAAAGGCGGGAGCCGCGTTTCGTAAAGATTTTTCCTGCGCCGATTAATATGGATAACCGTACGCGCACGAATTTTCCGGAAACGTCTACACGCGCGCGGCTTCGGGCGTGAAAGGGTTGCAGCTCGTTAGAAAACGCGACGCGATCGATATTCTTTCGCGGGAAACGTTCGCTGGCATTCCGCGCGACTCGCCGACCGGATACAAAGCGGAGCGAGCGCGCGTTTTCCGCGGTAATAATCGAGAACCGAGGACCGATTGTTCGGAGACGGGACGTCGATCGACGCCTGGGTAAATAATGAACCGTCGTGTCGCGGCGCGCGGAGAACCACCAATACGGGCACCAGCGGGATTGAGTTTCAGCTCGGCTGTCGGTCCCTTCCGAGTCTTTCTTCCACCCTTCTTCGACAGCGACGTTTAGGAAACGAAGCTGTCCGACATCTCCCTCGAGCTCTCGCCGCGAGATCAATGACGGCTTCGTCGGAACATTCAGCCTCGATCAACTAACCGACTACGAGCGATTGATAACGCGGAAGAGTTTCCCCTGGAATGCCGGTGAAACTCCGAGGAAATCGCTTGACGCGTTAGCGCGTCGACTGTCGCGATGCTCGTCGATGATTCATAACGAGCCGTGCAACTACGGAACTGTATCGTTTCGATTTATCTCGTAAAATATTGACAATAATGGCAGCAACGCTCGTTTGCATCAAACATACGTGAATTATAATTCAGCAGTTGCGACTTTAATTGGTTTAATTTAATTCAATTCGGTATTCCGATTGTTCTAGTTCTCGTTGTAGGTAACAATTGACTTTCCGCCGTACACCGCGCACGGCACGCGTCAAAATCTACCGTAGCCGAAGGGTTAATGATGGAAACGAAAGAGATCGACGGACAGGGGATGGAGAATTGACCGTCCGCGGTTGGGACGGTGGTGTCGCGTTTGGAAAATCAGCGGTCGGGATTCCGATCGTGTAAAATACGCGTCGGAAAATACGTGTCCGCCCCTGGCGGCGGTATCGTAGAATTCGATTGTCCGTGACTGACGCAAATTCGAATCTCCGATGCCAGTAGCATCTCGCGCGCGCGCCGCGAGAGCCACCGCGGGTCATCAAAAATTTAGGTCGCCATGGAAGCGGACCATGAATTTCAGTCTGATTGGCAGCTGTTCCCTCTCGAAATGTTCTACAATTCAGCGGCCGCGGATAATAAAACACGCGAGAAGTGCTGTAGACGCGTACTCTAACAGGAACTGATCAAAGCGGCCCCGGCGGACCGATTCGGGAACCGAATCCGCGATTTTCGGTTACCGGGGTCGAGTGCTTTTCGTTCGGCTAAACACTCTCGACGAACATTTCACGCGTGCTCGCGGTACAGAGTCGAAACGCCGCTCCAATTTTTCGATGACCCCTCGTCGGATTAGTTTCTCGATTGCCTGCCCCCCGAGGGGCTCCGCGAATTCGATGCACGCCGGAGAGGAGGGGAGCGAGACGAATGGAGAACGTTGATGGAACGATTCGTACGGGAACGCGTAGACCACGGTCTAGAACGGTGTTCCGCGTGGGAGGACGAGAGAGGCGGCTGAAACCGATCCCGTACAGAAGCTCCGATTAACGAGCAGCCGTTTATAGGTCTACATCGGCGAACATCGCGGATACCGTTACTGAAATCCGGAGCTGGTATTCTTCTCCTGCCAGACAACCGTCGCTCCACGTGCAACACGCTCGAGCGCTTTGTCTTGCTCGATCGCTGAACGTTTCGCTATATTTTCTGTTTAGCCCCAGTGCGGCTCGTAGACGTTTCGCGAACGGCGGAAGCGGAACGCTAGAAACTCGTCGGGGAAAACAATGTCGACTCCTAAAATCGAATCAGGCTGTTGGCTCTGATTTCGAGTTGAATTTAATCGACGCGAGTATCGATCATTTGTCGGAAGCCACGTCGAAGTACTCTACCGCGGGACACAAAGCGAAGAATCGTTGATTCGACAGGGAACGCAACGTATCGATGACGAAGTAGCTCTCGCGAGTGCAGAGAAGACGGCGAGATAAAAGTTTGAAAATCCGCCGGGAGAATAGACGGGCGGAGTCGACGGAATCGAATCCCCCGCGTCTTTGATCGATCGAACTGTTCGTGGAATTCTATCCCGCGCTTCTCCGTACAAGTTGATTCTATTCCCATCGGGTCGGACAGCTGGAGGATCGTTCTCCGAGGCGGGCAACTTTTGGGAGCCTAATATCGTCCGCGGAAATCTCGTGAAAAGAGTTAGCCGGCCGGCACGGCAGTCGATGCGCGGCCGCCCGTTGACAAATGGACGCGGCAAGGCGAGGCGAGGCGAGGCGAGGCGAGCGAGTCGGTGACCGACTCGGCTCGGACAGGGTGACAGGGTGCAAGCTGACTCGTAACTTTTCGAGACAGTTACGCAAATTGCTCTCCCGACAGCGCGGCTGTGCCCGAGAGAGGCGGAGAGGGAGAGAGGCCGAGGAACGCCAGAAGGCCGTGGCGATTTATGGAAATTGGAGAGAATCCTACGGCCGAGCGGGACTCGCCCTCTCCTGTCCCGTCGACGCTACAGCCGCGTCAGTTTTGACGGACCGCGTTGACGATCCTCCGTCCGTCCTCTCGCTCGCCAATTGAATACACCGGTCGATGATCCCCGCGATGAGGAAACTATTCACCAAACTATTCCGGAGACTATACGGCAGCCGGCTGTGATATTGGCTGCTTTCCCGGGGTAATTTCCGAGAATGGAGAGGAGAGATCGATGCGAAGAGCGAAGCTCGTTCTCGTCGAAGTCGAAATTTGCTTGCGAAAGAGCTGTTGGCGCGAAACGTCGATACGTGTCAGAGCTAAAGTCTCATCGTCCGATAAATAGAAAGTTCCAGTGCCGTTTCCGATGGCGAAAACAATCGGGACCCCTATCGAAGCCGTTCAAACGGAGTCGGGAATCGAAACCTCTTGGCCGACGTCCATCAACAAGTTGCGTTCGGCGAAAAATTGCTCGCGGAACGCGCGGCGAAGTTCTCCGAGGCGCGGCGTTGTTACAGTTTCCAGCGTTCGGTAGAATTAGCGCGTTCCCGCGGAGATTATACGTTTTTCCGAGCACGCGAGGCTGGGGATTTCCAGCAAATGGATCTAATAAGATTTCATTGTTGCGAGCCAAGTTTCTCAGCCGTTCGAACGGTCGAAAACAGGAGGAAAGAGGAGGGAACGAGAAGCGCGCACCGTGGAGCGCGAGCGGATTAAACCGGCGCATTTTCGCGTAATGGCGTGCGCGAGCGAGTTAAGAAAGTTGTCGCCGGGCGGAATTAGCCGTCGACACAATTATGAGAAAAAGGCTTCCGCGGCGGAAAGGAAGCGGCGGATAAAGGTGATACCGAGTTTCGCGTCGTCACGGTTCGGCTGCGCGGCGGGCGATGCTAACAGCGCGACGAATACCGTTGCGCGGGCATAATGTTTATAACCATAACGGAGTGCATTGTTTCCGGGCCAGCGGTGAACTCACGGAGCCGAAAACTCGGAGGAGATTCCGCGAGCTCGGGCCTCCGAGACGCCGCGAGCTCGTTCGATCGGCGAACAATTTCAGAGACACTGAGCCGCTGTTTCCTTCGTGCTCCCTAATAAATATCGCGTTCGATCAAAGGCGGCCCGCGACGGAAAGAGGACACGGTCGTTAAGGCGCAAACGGTGCGCGTAAAAGGACGCTCCAGTTCTGTTCCCCGCTGAAGGACAGAACTCTTTGGAAACCGATCGCCTCGCGTTAATTGGAACGCGAGCAGTCGAGATGCCTCGGATAATTACCGCTCGCGCGTCATTTCGAGTTCGCGTTTCGAAAACTTCCAAGATCCCCTCCACCGAAGGCTAATTTCTATTGTTCGTTATTTGCGAACCAATATCGAGACCAAAGGACGAACCGAGGATGCGATACCTTACTTCAATTTCGATTAAAGAGCAGTCGATGACGATGTCAAAGCTGTAAGCCTCAAGTCGCTCACGATTCCCTTGCTCCGAGACGAAGGTAAAATCTTGCTCGGGGATTCGATCGACGTTTCGACGGAAACTCGAATGTTCGATCGAAAATACTCTCGCCGAACGAAGTTCCGTTTCGGGGCAACGCGCCGCGTTGTTCTCCATGACGAAAGTGCAGCCGCAATATTTCGGTTACGGGGACCGACTGTTATGTAATCTGAAAAATTCGAGCCCGGAAAAAAGGAGACTGCCCGATCCCGTTTCGGCGGGTGTTCCCATCAACTTCCGGGTCGCCGGAAGCGGCAACACAATGGCGGCGCTGCGCAACGATATTCGGCTCGCGTTCGGAACACACCGGGAACAATGTCGGGGAGGATCTCCGCGCGGAATTCAATGGAACTCAACAGGTTTTTATCCGCAACGGCTTGAACGCGGCTTATGAATTCACGGCTCGATAAATCCGCCGGTTATTGTTGCCGCTGTCGACGAGGCCTGCGGCACCGGCGTCGCGCTCGCAGCCGCGCTCGCAGCCGCGCTCGCAGCCGCGCTCGCGCGTTCTCGCCTATTTACTCGGCGCGAGCAGATGCGTGCGTGCGTGCGCGCGCGCGCGGTTATCTGCGAACGGACGGGACAATAGACAGATAAAACGCGGGTAAAAGCAGCCCCCCGTCGTGGCCAACTGCGTCCCCCACCATCGCGGGTGAAATGTTTGTCGGTCGCCGGGGCGTTACGATGTTAAATTCGCGGCTGAAAATCCTCGAATAAACCCGCTACCACTGTCACCACCCTTCGCGGCCGAATTCCCTGTAATGGAGCACCGCGAAATCCCCGGGGACGACGGTTCCCGGAGCGGCGCGATTTTATCCCCTGTGATTCCTTTTGTAGCCGAGCTCGCCGGAGATTACCAAAAACAAAGAAAAACTCCGTCCACGCTCGAGCGCGACAATCGGCAACGGACGCGCAATATTTCGTTCGCCGCTCCCGAAAACTGCGCGTTTCCGCGTCGAATTCCCTGCGTTTTAATGCGGACCACTCGCTGATAAGTTCAGCGAGTCGAACAAAAGCGACGGGAAGAGAGAAAATCGAGCCGGTATCTCGCAGTCGCAGGAATCCCAGGGCTGCACCTGGCGGGTCGATTTTTACGCGATCGCTCCGACGCATCTGGCCCCAGACCGTTTCACCGGCCGACCCTGCCCGCGTTCAGTTTCCCACGCGTC
The DNA here is from genome assembly GCF_051020985.1 of Nomia melanderi. Taxonomy (NCBI): domain Eukaryota; kingdom Metazoa; phylum Arthropoda; class Insecta; order Hymenoptera; family Halictidae; genus Nomia; species Nomia melanderi. Next base: position 15,189,730 of record NC_135010.1, on the reverse strand, counting down.
GGAACCACCCCTCTTTCAGCCCTAAATAACAACCTGTAATCGCGCCGCGAAGTATACGCCGAGCGACAGCCGAGTTTCGAATCGGAAAGGTTGCCGGTAAAACCGCGCGGCCAGGGGGGAGCCAAGGGAATGCGCAGCGTCTGGAAAGACTTCGTAATTGCCCCGTTAATTATCTCGGTGGTAATTGCACCTCATTGAAATCACGGCGGACGGGAGAGGCGAGGAAGCGCCGCGTTTTCGCGCAACGGGCACTGCTCGATCGTTTATGGAAGAGAGGGCTCGAAACGAGCGGTATCCAGCCGGTGGATCGGGAATTCATTAAACGGACATCGTCGCCTATCGTGCAACTTTCGAACGGAATCAGCGTTCCGAACAGTTCGCTCCGAGTGTACCATCGCGACGCGCTTACGTCTCTCTTCAACTGTCGAACGTTGGATCCTCTGAACGACTTGGAATTGCCGGTACGTTGTCGGTCTCGCTTAAACAATGTCGCCTCGACTGAGAAGCGGAGACTCGGTTGGTTCTCGATTCGCACATCGATCCGTTTAATGCGCTCCAAGCTAAACCAGCTCCGCTAAAGTCCACTTCGCGAGAGTAACGGATACCATTCGAGAAGAAGGTAAGGAAGTTAATTCGCGACAGGAAGACGTTCAATCGCGGAATATTCGACTAGCAGATAATTGTTCTCCAGTCTCCAGCCGCGGCGCGTAATTACTGAAACGGCGCGGCGAACAATTACGCCGCGAGGCGGAAAGTTGAGCGACGAATCAAAAGGAAAAAAAGGGTCCGGTGTTTTCTGAGCTATCCCCGGGGTTTTTCCGCTCGCGGGTTCGTCGATTTCTCTCGCTCTCGACTCGTGGAATCGAAAACGCGAGTGGCGCTGAGGTTTCACGGCGCGAGCGCGATCAAAGTCCGCGATATCCGCCCTTCTCGAGCCGGCGGGGGCGGATTCAAAGAAATCTCTTCCTCGTCCTTCCGGTCCGGCGGTATCGCGGCCCGCCGGCAACCATCGACGGAACTCTCGCGGCCGGAGCACTTGTTGCCTTGAATTTCAATGCACTCTCGACGCTCGGCTCGGGACGGAGCGTCGCGGTCACCTTTCCGTTCGGGTCGAAACGTAATCGCCTGGACGAGACTGCCCCGGGAACCAAGGGAAAGCCTTATCGCGTTCGCTGCTATCGGAACTCCGAGCGCTTCGTGTACTCCGTAAAATGTCAGATTCTAATAATAAAATTCTTCGTGTTACGCGCGGCTTGTCGGCGACCGCCATGGCAGTCGACGCGTTAAACGACCACCAGTCGGAGAAAAGAGGCGGGGTTGCAGTGTTTTATGGCGAATTCGATTCCACACTCGAGAGAACGATACCCATTGGTCCGATTCCGGCGTTCCATTAAAGTTCCGCGATACAATGTGCCGATGGGGGCCGGAACTTGGGAAAGTTATCACCCGTTTCCGACGGCAGTCGAGAATCTCTCCTCGCGGGTTGCTCCAAGTTCGAGACGCTGGATTCTCGCGTCGATGCCCGATCGCGCGAGCAGAACGGTTCCGTGCGCGGATCACCCGCGGCCGTGGCGATCGCTCGAGCGGAGATTTGAATGTTTAATGAGACGCAGTGCACGTACGCGCGCGCACGAGCGTTTTCCCCATTCCCGGAGACACTTTCATCGCGCGCCGCGCGAAAATACGCTCCTCGGGAAGCTCCGCGGCGTATGCGAATTTCATGAATTCATCTCCCGGAAAGGTGCGCGAAAGAAAAAATGGAAATCGCGCCTTGTATCCGGGTAATTGCTTCGGGGAAAGGCGATGCGCGCCTTAAGAGATTGAAGAGTCAAAGAGAGGAAGCCTCCGGGAAGTCCGGGGATTCTCTGGCCGGTCTAAATACTCCCGGGGAATATGGAGCAATTACTAAATGGCTGTGTCCGTCAGCGGAGATTCGGATCAAAGGGAGACGCACCGTATCAAAGATGGGAACCGTTCCGCGGGAGAAAAGTTCGCCGGAAAAACGAGCGATAAACTGGTGAAGCTTTCTAGAGCGACCTAGCTGCCGGCTCGTTTCTAGATTTGGTCGAAACCGCGGCTCTCGAACAATGGCACCGTGAGATCGGGGTGTCGGACAACGTTCACGGATTTCCCAGGCGAACAGGGTCAGTCGGTGAAAACACGGAAAACGACGACCCTGCCGGCGTGAAAACTTCCCAGTCCGAAGCGTTCTCTCGTTTCCACCCCAAAGCTCGCAGCCACGTCACGCAACTCGATGACACTTCGATACGACGTTTCGACGAGTCGTTCGGGATCGTCCGTTAAACGACGAAGCCGCAGTTTCGTGCGACGCAGTCGGGATACCGTGAATAATTCCACCGAAACTCGTTCGAGCGGATATCGACGCGGAGGGTTAAGGTTTCTTCCGTCGTTTCGGATTCGAAACTCGAGATTAATCGGGCCCCGGTCCCCCGTTTTCGGGGGACCATAAAACGCGATCGTATCGGTGCCGGGGAAAGCTGGAAGATTAGGAAAATTCCTCGGGAACGTACGCGCACGTAGGCGCGGAGAGGAACGTGGGAACGCCGCGACGAATCGAGGAACGACTCGAACGGCGTTAGGCGTCGGAATCTAAATAACGGCCGGGCGGCCCGACGGCGTCGTCGCTCTTCACCCCGGCCGCCCTTCTAACCTTGATTCCGGCGAGGAACCGCCTAACGTTCCTGTCCGAGGCTCGTAGCTCATCTATTAAAGGTTCCCTGGACGCGCGCGCTATCGTGGCTCCCTTTATTATCGCGCGGGCTAAAAGGCTTTCCTGATCGACCCCGAAACGAAGCCGGGGAATCGTAAAAACCCTGGAATTAAATGTCAGCCCCCGACGACGCGACGGATTTACTGGCGGAAGTTCGCCGCGCTCTATCCAGCCGCACCATCGACGCGGAACAGCGCCGGCGGTGGTAACGCTGGAGGTTTTCATGGAACTTGTTAACGCGATAGTTGAAAGTAATTATTCGGGAGTGTATTAAACACGGTGAATCAAGTAGAATGTACACGGGGGGAATGAAATGGAGTTTCCGCGGACTTTTGATTATGTATGAAGAGAGGCGCAGTTTTCGGTGAACGTTACACGGAACTATGCCAAAGGACGAGCGCAGAAACGATTATGGATTCGTGCTCGACTCGGTAACAAAGATATTCGTTTCCCGATGAATATTCCATCCGCCCGGGGGCGACGGTTTCATTTAGATTCCACGGTTATCGACGAGAAAGTTGCTTTTCCCGTTCGGTGGACAAATAAATTTTACAGCGGACCCCCGGTCGGTTCAATTAGACACTTTTTTCCCGGCGGTGGAAAAAACGTCAGACCGCGGCTCGTTCGGCGCGGGGAGGCAATACGATGCAAAAGGAGAGAGCTCGCGCGGTGCCGAGTGGCCATGACCGTACCGAGAGCCGGTCTATAGAATTGTTTACCGTAATTCACCCCCTCGCGAGCCGTCCCAGCGCTTTTCGCGTCGTCCAATTATATCGCGGCCCCCGTCGCCCTACGATTCGAGGCTTCGAGGTTCCCGACTCCGACGAAGTAACAAGTGTTCGCGAGGCGCGGACCGACCGTCTCGACGCGGAACGGCTGGTTTCCGCGGCGAATCTTCCGGAGAACGTCTGACCTGCGACTGATCCGCGACGTCGAGACCTTTGCGAATGAGAAGCACCATGGAGAAAGCTGCGAAACTATCCGACGAAAGTGAACATCGAAGCTAACGCGCGGCCGATTCTCGCGGTATCGATAGTCGAGCTTTTAGGAAACCCGGTTCCCGTCTGACCCCCTCGGTCGTAAAACCGAATGTTCCCAAGTGCCGAGCGAAAGGAAACCGCGGAACTCGGAGCCCGTCGGCGCAAAATCGTGACGATTCGCTTACTGTGAACCATTGCAGAGCGCAGTTGCCTCGGATCCCGTGGATCGCCTCGCGGATGATCATCGGAGCCGGCGGCGGAACAGCTGTCACACGAGGGCGAGTCGTAGGACTCGCAGGAGAGTCGAGCGCTGACGGAGACGATCGACGGGGAGAGAGAAAGAGAGGAAAGCGCCGGAGAGAGAGACAAGTCCGTGTGGCAAACGGTGCCGCGCTCGTCGACGAACTGCTGCGTGGGTCCGCGTCGAGTCGCGCTCGCCGCTCTCCTCTCGGCCGTGTTCGGATCCGCTCGCGTCCTCTCGACCCTGCTCGGCCGGCTCGAGAGCCGCGCGCACTCCCCCTTCGCGCCTAACACCTACCCGACGACAACTTTCGACGGGGATGCGTCCTGCGTGGACACCGGAACCACCCGAATCGCCGGCGACCCTCGCACGGCGCGGCCTCGATGCGACAAAGCGCAAAAATCGCGACAGTGGGGCCACGGTGTGCTCGCGGCACGGTTCATTCCCGATAGTCCTCGTGCAGGACGAAGGATCCGCGGCGGCGATGGATTCGTGGCTTGCTAATGCTCTTACAAAACACGGTTTCGCCGCGAGGCGGACCGATTTAACCGTGTTAGGGGAGGGCTGATGGTAAACGGATTAGGATGCTGCGTACCACCGGCGAATTACCGGCCGCTGGATCCATATTACGATCCGTACGACACCGAAACTATGGCTGGATCCTTTGTAGCGGCACGGTGCCGCGCGTAATTCGGTTTGCGATTCGCGCGACCACCGTCGTTCGATACGGCCGATCAGCCGGGAACGCGCGCCGCGACTCTGTAGATTACACGAGATTGTTCGAGGCTGAACGCGAGCCGGCGTTCCTCGTCGATCGGTCCGTCCGCGGGACAATTAGACCTCTGCGGAAGTTCCATCCCTTCGGAGATGGGAATTCGATCGAGAAGATTGGTTCGCGCTTGTTTAAAACGACGCGCCGATAAATAGACGAGCGTGCATGGGATTGTTCGATTGAGCGATTCGCTAATGGACTGTTTAGCGGAGCGATTCTAACGTTACCCTCGGCGAATAATTCCATCGGAGGAAGCTCCCGGCCGTTTCGCGCGGCATCCTCGCGGCCGGTGGAACGTCCACGCTCGAGTTTCTTACAGGTTGCCCGGGATTAACGAGGCTTTACGATATTTTTATACTCCGCTCGTTTCTTGCGGCTAATCGGAGGAAGCATTGCCCGCGGCTCGATTATCGGGGACCTGCGAAACTTTCTTTCCCGCCGTAAAAGAGCGAGAGGATGGCCGGGTAAAAACGCCGATAAGAAAAGTAAGTGCGAAACGGACCAGGGATCTACTTGCTCGTACTTAGCGGCGCACCGCGCAAGGAAAAACTTGCTGGAGAGCGACGGGGAGGGGCGCGAGGATTATTCCGTGCATGCTACAGTTAATTACGCGCGTGGCCTTCGTCGCTTTCCTATGGCGTAATCCCGGCGAGTGCGTCCGATACCGTATCGTTCCCGAGGAAGTTCCATCGCCGTGGCGTCCACTTCGAAACGCCGTCCTTGCGTCCGCCTTGACACGGATAGAAACGGAAGCGCCGCCATGCTAATGAGCGCAGCGCGCCGATTCTTCGACCCCGTCCTCGTAATTCCCTGATAATTCGACGCACGCGTCTCGAATTCGACTCCCGTCGGCCAGACGGGCTGACCCGCATAACGAACCGCCGCGCAGCACGGCCGCCTGCGGTCGAAGCCCGAAAATTCAACCGTTCGCGCGACGAAAATTGCCGATTACCAGCGTGTCGCTAAGTGTCCCCGTTACACCGAACGATTTTCACTCCGAAAATCAAAATTCTGCGCGACTCGATCGCGTTTCGGCAACGCGTCAAGCAGTTCCGTCGGCCATATTGTCGCCCACGGAATAAAGGAGCGTAGTATCTCATTTCCGATCGTCGCTGGCTGCAGCCGGCTGCTCGAGGATCGCGAGCGGGACTTGGCCCGCTTAATTTCATATTCGAAATTGGCCGCCGCCCCTAATCTCGTTCAGGAAACGACGACGCTCGAAGGGAAGCGTTCGCGAGGGAGCTACCGTAGCCATCCGGCGTGACAAAGGGCGGCAACGGAAGCCACGGAGACGAGCCGATCGGCCCTAGGAAGCTCCGGAACGGTCGCGACGCGGCCCTCGAGCCCCTCGGCCACCCCCGCCCGGCCACGGTTAATTTAATCGACAATGAATGCCGCGGCAACTTCGTGGGAGAGAAGAGGCTGACGCCACGCCGGTACAGAGGTTCGTTAACTGTGCGAGCGTTCTTCGCATTGTCGCGGCGATTGCAGCAACTCCGTGAGTTTCAACGACGCTTTCGAGGCCGCGCGAGCGCGTTAGTCCTCTCCAATTACCGGGCTTCCGGTTTTAACGCGACCGTCTCTCGCCGAAGCATCCGTCACCTTCGGGGCAGCCGGAAAGAGCGGCGGCCGCAGGAAATGAAAGTCCGCAACCGTACGAATCGATCGAACGCATCGTTCTTGTCCACCCTCTCGCTCTCTCTGTGTGTCTCCGCTACGGTTTACGAGAGTTTCACTTCGAAATCGTTACCACGCGAAAAACGAGCGACCGACAATGCGTTAACGCGGTGCCGGTTTATCGAAAGCGGATCGGCTTATCGCGCTCGGCGACCGTTTACCGTCGAGCGCTTCCCGAAAGCCGATTCAACGGTCGAAAAGTAATGATTTGCTCGCGTCCGGATTTCACACAATTTCCGCGTGACCTGTGGCGCGGACAACGGTCCCCCGAACGTGAACGCGTCGATACACGCGCGAGAGAATAATGAAAACACGAGAAAAGGCAGTCGCCGGAGGCGCGGCGCGACGGGAGGACGGGGACGCGAGCGAGTTTCACGGCGAATCGAGCACGATTTTCAGAGCCGGGTAAGTTCGGGGACAACGGCCGCCTACAGCGGCGTTTTTAGCGCGGCCCGATCAACCGTTTTTTGCTCAACGACGACCGTTTCGCGGAGCCGGTTCCTCGATTTCGCCGGACGCGCCGCGGGCGAATCTGTTTGTACGATTATCGGCCGATGCGTCCACGAAGAAAATCAATTTTCCCGGTGCACGCGCTCGCGTTGCGAAGTTCGCGTTCCGGCCGGAGCGAGTCCGCGCGAATTTTCTTTTTCCCCTGACCCAGTTACGCGGACAGATAAGCGGGGACAGGTTATGCCAGCTGGCCTGTCCGGATAATGAATCGCGCGCAAATGTCGGCCGAGCTGCGTATCGAGTTATTTGCATAGGTGTTTCGCTCGTGGGCTGACGGGGAATCCTCCATCGATCGCGGCACCGAGGGGATCGATGGGAGCACCGGAAGACGAGCACAGTTTCGCGACGGCTGCTTTCACGTCGAGAATTATTATCGGAAATCGCACGACCGGTTGACCGGTCCTCTCTCGTTTCGCGCTTTTCCCGCGGTGGTTTCCTTTATTTTCATCCGGGTTCGCCTGGCGTTGTTCCCCAACGATTTTAGAAGCGCTCGGTCGAGTCGCCTGTAAGTGCTCGTTTGCTTGGCCGTGTTACGTAAGGAGCCATTTCTGTCGAAAGTAACGGCGGTCTGGTTAATAAGCGAACCGCGCGGGCCGCGTTAACCGGCCCGGCGATATTTCGAGTTTGTTTCGTCGCCGGCGATTCCTCGGCAGGCAGAAACGCTCCCGTTCCGATGCGGGGACAAGCTGGCTATCGTCGACTATCGGGTTACCGGCGAAACGGCCGCGGAGAAGCGAGCCGTTACGCCACGGATAACCCGAGCGCCGATTTCGAGAAACGAGTCGCTCGAGTAAACAAGGAGCCGTTTGCTCGACGGAGGATGACGTCGGCGTCGAAACCTGCCATTCCGAATCGCCGAGGAAGCACCGGGGAATCGAGATTTTCGCCCGGAAAGCTCGCGAGCGTCTATCGTTCGCGGGGAAATTCGGGAAATTGGGGAAAACACGTCGGCAAAGTTCACAGCAATTTAATTCGAAGTTTTTTCCCCGAAGAGCGCGCCGTTTAAAGGGAACGTAAACGCTTTACGCTCGCGGCAAGTTTCGTTAATCAGCTCGCGGGAATTTCGAGACACGACCCAATTTTCGCGCTGGCTGGAAAGTTCTCGCGCCGCGTCACGCCGGCAGCCACCGAATTCTGTTTCGGTGAAAACGATCGCCACGGTGTACACGCGCTCGCGCGCGCACGCCCGGTTATTCGCGGACGGGCGTTCGCTTTCTAAACGAAACGATCGCATTTCCACGCGCGGAATTCACCGCGGGAAGGAAACCCGAATCGTTCTCGCTCGGGCAATTACGCGCCTCCATCTTCCCACGTCAATCGAGGCGTGCGCGCACGCACGCACACGGTTCGGCCGGGTGGAGGCGAGCGCGCGTGCACCTCCGATTCAAGGTTCCTCGCGGCGATCGCCGATCCAGATCCCCTCCGAGCCACGGATATCCCTCGACGAAGGGAAGCGAGCGCGAAATTCGACTGGAAGTCGACGCGAGGCCGTCGACTTTTTCGCGGAGCGATGCCTCGTTGCATAAGTTAACTTCGAATCGCGGAGAGCGAAGTCGGAGAAAGCGACGAGTCGAGCGTGTAACGTGCAACGATAACGAAAGCGTTTTTACTCCGCGATTAATTAACGAACTCGAGATTTTCTGGTAAACATACCGCCGATGACGCGGCGACTCCGCGCGTCCGTTGCCGCCGCGGCGACGCGAAGATTAGGCGAACCGGAAGCGAAACAAACCGAGGGCGAAATGGAACGGGCGAAGTAGAAGAAAGGTGTGAGCCGGCGTGAAAATTCCAACGGGCAACGAGCGCCGTTATTAAACCGCGCCCCAGGAAAATGTGGCAGAAGTGGATGAAGGCGGACTTCGCGAAGGTTCTTTAACTTTTTGCCTGGGACGCGAGGTACGAGCCGCGCGCGCGACCCGACAGCTGGGGAAACGAATTTCACGAATCGAGTATTTTTCAGCCGGCTGCGAGGCGATTCCGTTGGGGGGAGAAGAAAAAGGTGTTCGACAGCGGAGAGAGAAAGCTATTCTACGGGATTCGAGGAAAGTTGCGCCCGCAAAAACGCGGCGTTCGCTCGGGATGTTCTCGAGCGATCGCCGGCAATTACCTGCGGCACGTTCTCCTCTTCGCCTCTTTCGATCGGGTGCAGGGGTGAAAGCAGCCGGCGCGTGCTCTCGCGTTGATCCGGCCGCGATCGAGTGTCCCCTTTAACGCGGCTGCAGCGCGCGCGTCGCTAAATGGTTTCATTAAGGGGAATTTCTAGGCCGCGGGAAACGCGGGCGGCCGGAGACGAGAAACTCGGCTGCGAGATGCGGCTGGGAAGATAGCGCAGGCCGACCGACCGGCGTCCCGACGCGAGCCCCGTAATTCCGAAATCTGCCGCGCGATCCGGACCAGTCGGTTAATTAAACCGGCTGAAATCATTAAGATAATTGCGATCGTGCGGACCCAGAGACGAGTCCGCCCGACCCGCGTTGCCGTCCGCGAAGCTTCCCGGGGATATCCATCTCTGGGATCGATCAGCGTCACGGAACCGATGATATTCGGAAACGTTCCATTGTCCCGCGGCAAATTAAATCTCCGCGATTCTGCACGGAACCGGAATATCGAGAGGAGGTACGCGTGCGCGTGAACGGCAAGAGTTCCCGTCAAACGCGAGTCCACGTTTCATCGAGATTCTACGTTTGCCGAGGAAGCGGACTGGCCCGGAAGGAAGTTTGGCCGGTAATTAGTGAAGTTTTCGCCGAACGACGCTCTCGACCCGCGTCTCCGCTCCGTATCTGGAGCGAGAGATTTATATTTCCCGTGGACGTCGTTGCTCGCGGTGTCGCCGTTGTTTTTAATCGCTCGAGGCGCGACACAACGCTCCAAGGAATCGACGTCTCGGTTTTCTCCGCTGGAAACTGTTCGCGTTCGTTGAATGCTCGTTACTCGCGGCAAGCGTTACGAGGGGAAGAACAGTGTCTTCTGGAGAACGAGCCGTAGCGCGAAACGCGGTCGGGACGATTCCGCTGGCGAGGGAAAGAAGGAACCGGCATAGAATTCGATGAAGAGCTGTCTGCACAGGTTCGTCGCACCGTGAAAATTAAACGAGCGGTAGGATGATATTGTGGCTGCGCGTTTGCTTCGTCCGTTCTTCCGGTGACGCCGGCCGGCCAGCTCCGAGACCTCGTAACACTGGCGAGAGCTTTACGATCTCGTGACGCCGTTAGGGAAACGGGAACGGGCAAGAAAGTGAATCCGAGAACGAGTTTCGGGGGATTCCGTGACGGCGGCTCGTGAAACGTCGCGACGCTCTGCACCGGGAGCGAACAGGGACGCCCCTTGTTCGTCGAGGGTCTTCGAGCCAACGAAAACAATTCCATCGAACAGTCCTCGACACTGTAACCGTTGAACCTATTAATAATATTGTCTATTCAGAGTTTGCGGGCGAACAAGCCCGTTTGTCATACTGCAACGCAGCGACATCTACGCGGCGTCCACCCCGACGCGTCGATGATCATTCGAAAATTAGTCCCCATTAGCCAAGCTGCGAGTGCAAGGTTAATCCAGGACACGGTTACAACGGACAAAGGTTCATAACCGAGCGAACGAGCGTGTAACGGAGACGAGACGGTAAAGTTTCGTCGTAATCGTCGCGCGACGCTTGTCGGGGGATGGTTCTCCCGGTGAAAGCGATCCTCGAGCCGCGGGAGCAAAGAGATCCTCCGGTTTCCGGGATCAAAAATTCAATTACCGTAGCAGTCGAGCGCATACGTCGCGCCATTGTCTCCGACTTGATCCGTTCCCGTGATGGGTCTTCGCGAATGCCTGATTCTTGAGCGGCCGACAATGCGCCGGGACAATGGGGGCGCGGGATATTCCCTCGACCTATATTCCCGGGGCGGCGTTTGATATTTAAATACATGCCGGGGCGGTGCTCGGAGGAGAAAAAAATTCGTCGCCCCCAACCTAACCCGGGCCCTTTTATTTCAACTCCTCGAAACGGAGTCCCGATTTCCCGGCGTCTTTCGCGGCCGAACAAAGGACGCGCCCCGGCCGCCCACTCGACGCGAACTTTTCAATGGAAATGGATCGCGCGCGATCGATTCGCCGCGTTCGAAATAGCCCGCGATTCGCCGTAAAAATAAACATCGAACTCGCTACCCGGCTTAGCCGATTAGCCGCTGTCGGGAAATCAGCGGTCGTTTCGGTCGATTCCACGCGGATTCGTAGCGAGGCTGGCTTCGGTCGTGGCGTACGGATACTCGTCGTAATAAATGATTATCGAGGCGGTTCTCGTATGGTTATTTACTCGGGCATCCGAGCCTGCCGTAGAACACGAAGGAACTCGAGAGGCAGCGCACCTGACGCGCGTACGCCGGCGGAGTTTGTTTCGGGCCGGGGGAAAGAGTTAATCATCGTCTCGTCGGGGAGACGGCCGTGACGAGGGTTGCAACAACGACGCCGGCTACCGGCCGCGGGGACTGACTCATAATTCAGCGTTTATTGAACAATGGGCCGCGGTTACTATAGGAACGTGACCACGAAACGACAACAACGGCACGCAATCGGTGCCGCGATAGCCCGGAGCTCTGCCCATCGACGTCTGGCACCGACCGAGCCGGTCAATTTGTATAGTTCGGTCGAGCTGTTGTTGGAAGACCGTCCGATAGCTGCGGGACCGACGGAGAAAAATCGGCCGGCGAGATCGAGCCGCCGGATAAAAAGATTGCACCTGTGCTAGGTGCCCCGGAGATGAGATCCCCTTTCTCACCGTGATCTTCGGGGATTATTCCGGCCACCCGCTGTATGGATCACCCTGTATAGATGCCAACGCTTCGGCTCCTATCAGCCACAGGCCAGATGCGCTCCTTTGTATCGGCGATAGCCCCAGATGTACATATGTAACCCGCGCGACAGCCTTCGGGCTATGTTCTCCAATATGTTGCGGCGCCGATAGGGCTCCGAGCTCGATCTTTCGCGCGCGCGGATGCCGGAAAAGGGGATCCGAGGAAGTCGAAAAGACTCCTCCGGTTACCTCCGGGCCGCTCTGATCGAATACGTGTCGGAAATCGAGTTCGGAGCGGGGGATTAAAGCGGATAACGAGATTTTCCGTGTTTGCACGGAACACAGGAGTCCGTCGCTGCGTTTCCGTTCGGCCCGGCAAGCGTGTGTGGCTCTGTGCCGCGCGGACGCTGCTGTGGATTATTTAAATGAGCCGAATCGTCGGGAACGCTGAATTATAGGTGGCAATTATTTTCATCGTTCGGTAATCGCTGGCTCGCGGCGACAATTAACCTCTCGTTCCACGATTTCTTTCGCAATTGCGCTTATTGGACCGTTGTTATTGCTATTACTGTTATTCTTAGATATCGTTGAATGATTATTTTGAAACAGCATTCGACTCGAACGCGAAACGATCGAGCGACGCCTGTAAAGCGAAACTGCCGGCATTTTGAAAGTTTCGGGTCGTTTCGGGTCCTTTCGAGCGATCGAAGCTGTCGCGACAGGATACGGTGTATCGATGGCGCGCAGGAACTCGCAACAAAAGCGGTCGCGGTCGAAATTCTGACAAAACCGGGATATCCGCGGCGGGCAACTTTCATTAATTACAGAAGTTTCGATGATCGGGGGATCCGATACACCGGTGTCACGCATGCAACGTTGCTGCAGGCTCGCCTGCGCTTCTCTGTCTCTTTGTCTCTCTCTCTCTGTGTCTCTGTCTCGCGCGGTATCGCGATCGATCGCCTCGCGATTGCTACGTAGTTGGGTAAACGATGAACATCTGCGACCCGGCTATCTACGATACTGCCCCGGAACGTGGAACCGGGAAACGTTCGAGCTGAAGCTCGCCTGTTCGGATACTTATGCTAATAATAATATTAACTCGCGGTACGCTGTAAACAAGACGAAGACACTTTGTCGTTGCTACCGCGGGGCAATAAGAGCTGCACAAGCGCAAACTTGTAGGCTGAATCGTAGTAGCCGAGGATCCAACTTTCACCGGGCAAAAAAAGAAGCGACGGGAAGAAAGACAGCTGAGAATAAGGATTTCGATAGTTTCATAGGAGATTCGACCACGACGTGTTCTCGCACAGAGAATAAAAGCTGAACAGCGAGCGAAAATTCGAAGCCTGACACGATTGGAAATTGAAAGACGAGCGATAGGAGAGCCGCGGCAGCGAGTCGACCTATGCGCAATATCGATCTCACGAAGACAGAACTCAAAGGTGGTCGGAAAAGTGTACGTGGTGCCGCGTGACCCGACTCGAACGTTATTATTGGTACTCCGGCGACATAATCGATCGCAGCCGGTCGCAATGTGCGGGAGAAAAATGCGCGAGGCGGGCGGACGGCTGGTCGGACGGGTTGCTCTCGGCACACGCGGTCTCGTTTCACCGCGAAAGTCGTGTAATCCGTTCCCCGTGGCACGCGTGGCCGCATACGTACGTAATATATACGGGAAACGTAAACGCGAGACCGAGCTCGATCCACGGCCGCTGAAAACCGTGACCCCGATTCCCCTTGACGAGCCGACATCAGCGTTTCCAGCGTGCCAGCGACTTTTCGTTTCCTTTTCCCTCGTCGCGTCGCTCCGGTTCGATCGTCGGGAATAGACCTCGCGTGACTTCCCGGACGATAACAGTGCTCGAAAGTTGCCGATCGTGCGCCGATTTTCGGTACGTCGAACACGCGACGGACCCTTTATCCGGCTCGAATTAATATTCCTCGAAACTATCGAAACTTCGCTTCCCCGGCTGTTGCGATCGAACGCGATTATTTCTGGTTACGATGGCTCGCGAGCGAGATCGACGGAGTTACGAGCCGCCGCCAGAAAGAAATTTAATCATTCCTTCGATGAACAATGAACCGTAACTGGAACACAGGAATTACGCGCGAAATTCGTACGTATGCATGAACGCTCCAACTTTTCCATAGCCGAAGTTAACTCATGTAATTGGGGGGAAATTGAATGGCCCGCATTGTGTTCGATTCCCTCCCTCTTCCCTAGATTGCGAGTATTGTAACCGGTCAAATATATTTCATCGCGGGATGCATTGTGCTCCGAAAACTCGTCGCCGCCGGCGCAACTTGTTTTCCACGAGGTTTTAACCGAGCTTTGACAAATCGGGTCGTTGATCCCGATGCTACGAGCGGTCCCGGGCCCGAGAAAACCTATCCCCCGTCGCAGCGACGGGGAAGTTCCCTGTTATTCGTCAAGGATCCGCGATTACACGGCCAGGGCCGAAATTTGCCAGCGACAACACGTGCATTGTGCCCGGGGACAATGCTCGGAACGGAGGAGAAAGGGGACCTTTAGGGCGGCGTGCTGCGCCCGGTAAATCCGTGCAACAGCTGGAATCGTCGCAAACGACGCAGAAGCGTCCCGAGCCGGAAGTGAGGATCGTTACGCGGGCCGGTCAGCTTATGTAGAAATTTCGCGTGGCACCGAATTCCTGCTGCCCGCAGGCTCGCCGCGCCCATGTGGACGTATTCGATTATCGAGGCGTCGAAAAGATGGAAGCAAAGAATGGGCTCGCACAGCGAGGAGAATGAAGAAGTGTAGAGAACTTGGAAGCGACGCTCGAGAGCCAAGTCCAGAAAGCAAAAATCGGGAAAGTTAACCTTTCGGCTTCTGAAACGATCGTACAACGTGTTCAGAAGTTATAAACAGAAGAGCTTTACGATCTAGGGAAAACGAGTAGCTAAAGAGAATATTGTTTATTCCATGGAAATGCAGAAAATTCCGAATATGCGAAAGTAATCGACTTCCAAAACAGTAGTGTCAGCTAACGAGAGAATAAGGAGCGAAGCTGTAACAGCTGGATGCGTGGACGGCGACAACGCCGAGTCAATCGAGCGTACAAAAACGCGTGAATCGAAAGAGAAATACCGTAGCCACAGAAGAATTCCAGCAATAGCGAAACGTCCGAGCGAACCCGAGACACGAGCGCGCTCGAGCCGGACACCGCAAACCGAAACGGAAATCCAGCCGGGTACAGGTCCCGGTAACACAATCTCGTAGCTGGCGGCAGACTGTAATCCGCATTCGAATGCAGTCCGCGAGACCGTGCGTTGAATAAGAGGAGCCTCGGGGCTGGCCAAAGGGTCGGACCACGCGTAAATACGCTTTCCGCAGTGACGTCGCTTTCCTTCTATTCGACGGGCCGCCGGGCGAGGGACGCGACGAGCATTACGTCACCGGCCGTTTCTAGAGGAGAACCTGCCAGACCGAGCAACTGGATGGTCTCCGAAAAGTATCTCTTTCTTCCGCGGACAGGAAGAGCAGAAGGAAGGTCGGGCTTCGAGCAGGTACGCCGGAATGCCTTTCGGCGGCGTTGCACCCCCGGAATTTCTTCCCACGGCCGGTACACTCGAAATCCGTCTGCGCTCTGAAGTGCCGTGCCGCCGCTGCACGACACGCCCTCCGACCCCTCTACTCACCTCTTCGACACACTAACTGCCCAGGGGTTCAATCGACTTTTTCGAATTCCTCTATGGAAACTGCCAGCTCTCGTGAAACCTACGCGTGGGTTAACCAAATAAATTCCAGCGATCTTCGATTGATTTCCAGAGAAAGCCATTCAGTCATCTCGGACGCTGTTCCTCTCGAAAGGACGCAGGCTGGCGTTCCGCGGAACCAAAGACGGAGTCCGCGAAACGCGACTCAAGCGGTGGCGGACACGCTTAAACCCGCGATTACGAAGTTCCCTCGTAAATCCCGTACACCTGGTCGACTTTAAAAGCAATAGAAAGTACGGATTGCTCTCGGATACCGGCGAGAATTTTTTTCAATCTCCAGAAGAGCTGGACGTCGCGTTGCTCGAGGCACCGGGAACATCGCGGTGATAAATTCGCCCGCGAGTACAAAGCAGCGGATATCTATTTTCCTTGGTGGTCGGAATTCGCTCTTGAAGTTTCTGAACCGATCGTACCGCGAGACCTGCGAGGGAGAAACGCGTCGAATCTAAACGGAATCGATGTTTCGGCGCGTTCGCTGGCTCGAGGGAGACGCGTGTCACGTATCGTTCCGTTACATTCAGGAACGCCCTTCGATATATTTCGTTCGACACCCGGTGAAATTGAATATCAAAATACTGCATCCTCGATATCGGAAGATCGTCGAGGAAGAGACGGCGAAGACGAACGGGTTCACCGGAAAATTAGAATCGACTCTAACGATCGTAACTCCCACGATCCTTTCGTTGCTCTCGAGGTCTGTTCAGGTTTAGGCTCGTTTCGGCGTCCTCTAATCAACCAGGCGCATGTACCGGCAGAATTACTCCTTGTCCGACGTTCGATCGAATAATTCGACTTCTCGGGTAATCCCCTCGAGAAACCGAGCCACTCGAAGGTTTCGGGAGCGCAATTCTCGCAGGAGAGCCCCGCGTTTCGTACTTCCGATGCGGATAATTGGATTCCCGTGGCCGGCGTTTGTTTGACTTGCAGAGCGATGCATATTTTACGCGCGGCCGTTGATTACACGCGCGTTCGATGAACATAGAATATTTCGTAATGGACTTCTCGCGGCTGTGACGCCGAAATTCCCCGGTAAACACCGGGAACCGGGCCACGTATGATAATGCATGCAGTCCCGATGAATAATACAAACGCGAGGTGCACGACGCGGAAGCCGGCCCGCCGTCAGGAAGAGAGTTTTCCGAGGAAACCAGCCAGCTTACCGGATAGAATTAGCGAAGCCGTTGTCGGCCGCGCGATGGCTGCTAATCGACCGATACGTCCCGGCCGGACGGCGACGGCCCTTCAATCCGGTCGTGCCCGTGCAACGCTTCGCCAGTATTTTCGAAAAATGTCTCGCTCGAGCTCGCGCCTGGCTGAAACATTAATGCCCGCCTCGGAAAGTGCGGGCTTCGCGCCCTGCTCTATGTTTCATAGGTTTTTCCTGGACGCGCTCGTTCCTTCCTCCGTCTGCTCGCTTGTTTTCATAAATTCGTCGCCGGACTATCGGCAGAGACGACCGTAAACGGAATATCGCTAAGCCTCGCGAAGGGAACCGAGGGAAGACGCGCGAGTTTCGAGTTCGATGGAAGAAGAAGATTTTTCGATAGAAAAGTACGCGATTCCGTGTTATCTCTACCGAAGATCGATACTCCGGCGCAAGGAATGGCCAGAGGAATGATTGCAAAGATAATATTTTCGTTGGCTGTTTCTCGATTCAATTTACCCCGTCACAATGAGACGAGCAACGCGAACGCCGCGCGGAGAAGGGAACGTCTCTGTTACGACGGTCCCGGACGAAGATTCTTTTTATCGGTCCGCCTATTTCTGGCCGCTTAATCGAGCTTTTCTTTACGTTCTCCTCTCTCCTGGGCGTCCCTTTGTTCCGGCTTCGATTAGTTTCCGGGCTTGAGTAGGGTCAGGGTTGGCGAGCACGCGTTCGGAATAAATTTCGGCTCCCGCCGGCAGGAAATCCTTCCGGCAGCCGTGCACTCATTTCCGGGACGGCTCGAGGAGAAGCACTCGACGTCGAGAGACATCCTCGATTTTCGCCTCGACAATGACCGGCCGCAACGCTCTCGAAAGCTTCCCCGAGGACGATGAAAAAATCTGAACGGTTCGACGGGCGAAACTCGTTGTTGCGCTCGGGTGTTGTTATTTTCCGCGGAAAATGCGAAATCCGAGACGGATGGCCGGCAATCGACGATTATCCCGCCGCGACGAATAATTCTCGAATTTTCGGGAATCCGACTACGCGTATTTTCGTTTGATACCATTAAACTGCATTTCACGATTCGTCCCTCTCTCTCTTTCTGTCTCCGTTGTTGCATTTAATTTTGTTTCGTCGTTCGTCAATCGGAAAATATCGCGGAAATATCGCATAAAAACACGGTTCTGCTTAATCCGCATTCATTATTCTTCAGCGTTCGAACCGTGGCTGACAGGAACGTTAGAAGCAACGTTGCGCGAAAGGTATCAGCTCGACGTCGCGCAATAAAAACAGGCTATTCCCGAGGTAATTCGGAACACGATGGGAACGCGCGTATTACTACACCCAGTCTATCAAAGGATATTAATAGTACCGGTTCGCGGTGGTGAAAGGGAGAAGGGCCGAATTGGCGAGGGTCAGGGCTGAGGTCCGGGCGCAGTGTGCTAACCGTTCTTAGCGTTCCCTGTACGCCGAGCATATAGCGATCGAGCATCGCCACCCCCGAACAACGCCCCGGGAACCGCTCCCTATAGCATCTTGGTATTTGCGAGGAAACCCGGCCGGACGTATCGAACGTTATCGGACGGCCAGCCACGAGATACCGTCTGATTTCTGGCCGTGCTTATTGTACTTAACCTACCACCCTTCCACAGGTATCTGGTTTCCAGTTTGCCGAAGATATGGACTCGGCAGATAGCGCCCGGCGAACTGGATAGAGCGGGGAAGATCGTCAGATAGCTCGAGTAGCGAACGCTGATTTCGGATTCTACGCTCGGCGCCTCGAATGGATCATTCCTCGTTACCTTTGAACGAATAGAACGGAGGAGATTCAAAGGCAGATTCGGTAACGAGAGGTGACTTTAACTCTTAACGGACCGGAAGTATTTCACGTTTACCTACCGGCGAAAAGTACAGTAACATAGAGAACATCGGAGATAAATTCGCAGAAGCGAGTGAGGATGACAGCGATGAAAATGATAGAATGGTCTGTTAACGGTCAATTTGGTAATACATCGAACAGGTGATTTTTCGGAAATTAATTCGTTGCACTTCGGTGCCTCCGTCGATGCGAATGGAACTGCGAGTCGACGGGACAGAGATGATTTTTCTCCCGATGGAATTTTAAACGGTTATAAGATCGCCGAATGCTCGGTTAATGCTTCCGAGTACACGGCGCGTCGCTCGAAAGTGATTCAATTTCCCATTAAGGGTGAACACGTAATAACGGCGGCCCGTATTTTCCAGGGACTTGCGGTGAACACGGCGCGCCGTCTATTTAGCGAGTAAAGAGGCGTTCGTTCCCCGAGCGCGATAAAAACGATTCCGTAACGGCCGGTGTTTGTAATGAACCTGTGGCACGAGCTGAACCCTTTCCCAGCCGTTACCCTTCGACACGGTTATTGGTTCACGCGTCCGACCCGCGTGGAATTCTAATGGGAAAAAACCGGCCGGTCGATCGTGTCCACTGTGATCGGGGAACAATGCCGGTCTCTCGATTGTTGAACCAGTAAACAAGTCCCGGCCCCGCGAGAGCGAAAACCGTTTCGGCCGAATGTTTATCCAAACCAGTTGGACGAATCTTATCGCCGGTCGAGAACGAGAATCGAATAGAATAATTGTCCTAACGCGAGGCAACGACGCGAAGACCCAAAGTCTGTAACTTTGAAACGGTACTCCCGTTTCAGAGGGTCGAGTGACTCACCGGTACCATTACGCGTCGCTTCACGGTTTAAACGTACCACGTATCGGATCAATAATCGGCAAAGAGAAATTTTAATTGGTCGGCCGAACAATCGCGCGAAAGGATTTTCCCGAAGGAACACGCCCCTCGCTCGGGGGCTTGGATTGCAGGAGGAAGCGCCGTGAAAGCCACCAATCTTTGATAAGCAACGTTATTCCCGGAGCACGACGCCGGACGTGTTCTCGACGGAAGAGAAACGCTGTAAACCCGGCGCGTCCGAGCTTTTTATTCCGCGTCCATCCGGCGAAGAACGAATAATTGTCGCGCCTCGATCTCTCTTGCGATTCTCACGTCCCCATAAAACTGTCCATAATATCCGCGGCCGTGGCGAAATGGGACGCGTTCGGCCTCGCGTCGTCCGAACGATACACACACTTTTCATATAAATTCTGACGGTAATCAATTTGCCGGAGCAATTCAGCCGGCCGACCTCGTCCTCGCTTTAACAGCTTCCCAGCCGTCCTCCGCGGGGGCCGGGTCGCGTTTCGAGCGTATCGCGCGGCAGATTTTATTCCTCCGCCCATTCGAATCCGCGGGCCGAGCTGGTTGGCCACGGGCCGCGACGATTAACCCTGGAGAATTGGCGCTGGGTCGATTCTGACCCGTAACGTAGCCTCCCGTACGCGTCGAGCAGATTTCCTCGCAACGAAATTGCCTCTCGTGCGCGTGTTTTCGTAATCTACTCTGGAAAACGGACATCGCGCACGATGCTTGTGCACAAGAGGAAACGCACCGGTTAATTAGAGGCGATGAGCATTGTTTTTTCGCCGGTACGCGGGCAAAAATGGAAATTGCACGCGATAGCTCCGCGAGAGAGGAAATGGTCCGGTTAATTGCGGACGAGGAACATTTATTTTCGAATAAGCCGGGTCGACGGGGCACGTCGATAACGCGATACCCTTCAATCTCCGCCGGGAGGTTGGACGGAGAGCTGCGAGCTCGACAAAGACGGTGCCACGTGTCCGTGGCCCCGCGTTCCGCCGACATTTAGGATGGCCGCGTACAGGGAGGATCGGCCGAACGAGAACTTCTGATTAAAGTGAGTGCAGCCCGTCAACGAGATAGAGTATCGCAAATAGAACCGCTCTCATCGAAACAAGACCTAGCCTGTCCGACCCGGGCTCGCATCGCTGCACGGGAAAGAGAGGGAAAAAAGCACGCCGATATTAGAATATTACTGCATCGGGAATCGCATCAGCGCGAGCTCGTAGTCGGAAAAATTGTTTGCCTGCGCGCGGACCGGTAATTGCGCCGTAATCCGCGCCGAGGAAGAAGACGAAACTGCGCGAGCTGTTGTTCTCCGAGTTCCAAAACGACCAAACGGAGGACCGACGCGATCTTCGGCATTTTTCGAGCGACGGACCGCTCGCGATTCGGATCGGATTAAAGAATTAACCGGTTTATTACCGAAGAATCGAATTCCGTGGAACATTCTTCCGTTCGTCGAGGTTCCTGGCATTTTTCCCGAGGAAAATCGATGCAAACCGGATTTTTCAGGTTGTTCGCGACCCCCGTCGACTCCTCGGTTTCATCGACGGCCCGCGTTCCTCGGGAAAATCCGGGCCGCGCTTTAATAAGCCGGCAGGGTGTATCGTTTCGGCCCCGTTAAATAATTTCGAGGAACGTTAAAGAGCCGACCCCCTAGGTGGCTCGTTTCCCCGGACTACCCGGGAAATTAAGACTCGTTACGGATCTCCCAGGTCCTCCGCGCGGCAGCCGTGCCCCGAGCTTCCCAGAAAACGAGGTCGTCTTCCTGCGACCGGACAGCTTCCGGTCCCTGCCGCGCTCGCAGCGTGTATCGATCGGGACCCGCGAGATTGACGCCGAGAAAATGCCAATTAACGTTCGTCGCTCTCTCCCCCTGCCCTCTCGCTCTCGCTCCCTCTCTCTCCTGCCTTGACGAGGGTTCGCTACGCGGGGGAGAATCGATTAACGCGTCAGAAGCGAGCTCAGAAATATTGGATCGCTGGTAGCGCTCGCGGTTCATGGAAGGGGCGTAATAAAAGATTCCGTGGTCCGTTAAAATCACGGTGGAACTGCGAGCAATGACGAGATTCCTCGGAATTGGAGGATGAATCCGTTTACGCGACGCTTGGCTCGCGAGAAATATCGAGCATCACGGTTTATTGCCGTTGAATGGGAACGAGGCGGCGTGTCCGCGCGTGACCTACTGTTCCCACCGCTCGAGGATACCGTCGCGCGTCTGTCGGCAGGTAATTCAGAGATAATCGTCTCGGAAAGGAAGTATCGCGCGATGAAATCTCGTTCGACGTTTTTCGTTCGTACGCGCGCACGGAATCGCGCGTTGCAACGTCAAACGCCCGTTCGCGTTTCGTTTCGCGCGAGAAGCTGAATTCTGGGACCGTCGAGCGAGCAATCGAAAGCTTTGAAAGGTAATCCATCGTTCCCCGCGCCTCGCGAGCGACTGTGTCAACCGAAGTAACAGGTAAACGCGTGAAAAAGGCTGTATACGTCGAGAGCGACGCACAAAAGGACGCGCGGCGTCGGTGAAACGCGGACTGCGAGTCCCGGATGGGAGAATTTAAAGTTTCGCCGTCGGCCGCGTACGTCGCGGCACAAGTTTGATAAAATCCTCGCTTCCCGTCCGCGCGCCGCGCATATTTCTGTCAGTTTTTTGCCCCGCCGTCTAATTTAACTTGCAAATTCACCCCCTCCGTCGAGAGGCTTAAGCGGCGATATCGGCGGGCGCAATTTTAAACACGTGTTCGGCCCGACGGAACAGCTTCGGATCGAATCCGCTGTCGAGGAATATCCGCGGAACTCGAAGCGTTCCTCCGGTGAAATCCCTTTTCCAATTGCACGGGAATTTTTCAGCGCGGAAACGCCGCGTTACTTCCCTAACGAAAAATTACCGTGGATATCGCTTTGAACATTATTTAGCAACGATTTCAGTCGACTTTGATTCGTGAGATTCTGCGAATAGTTTCCTAGGGACGATAGAATAAAATGTAGAGCTTTCGAAGAGCTTCGTCCGCAAAGGATTAATACACTCCGGAGAACTCGAAGCATCCGCGGATCGACGGTGCAAAGAAACGAGCTCGGGAATCTCGAATTCGATCTCGGGCCATCGACGAAAGTTGAGTGTTCGTCGAACTAAAAATCAGCGATTTCCTGCTCGAACCGTCGCGCCGGCGTCCTCGAGGATCGTCGTTAGGCGTCCCGACGTCGGCTGAATCGGTTCTGTATCTGGTTTTCCGCCTCGGACGAGGCGAATCAATTTTCCGTCGGTCGAGATCTCTCTCGCTGCGTGCCGACCGAAGAAAGGAGGATGAATATCGACGAGCGGCGACGGGCAGCGCGGAAATTGCGCCCGGGGGCGAGGGGAGGCAAAAAGAAAGGGGCAACGACGACGCGGGAATGGCGCGACAGTGACGAGGCACGTTCGACGGATAAAACTATCCGTCGAATGATGCGGCCGCTCGGCCGTGACAAATTTCTCGCGGATTATTCGAACGTGCGCTGCACCACGGAATAACGCGTTCCCTTCGACACGCGTCCAGTGCTCGATTCCGCTTTTTAATTCCTCGTTACTGGCGCTAATCGATTCCGATAGAAAAGCTGATTCGAAACGACGCCGCGCTTTGAACCGATACGACCGTTTTCTTCGCCGATACCGAAGACCGCGTATGAAGACTTCTTCTTCTTCCTCCTCCTCTTCTTCTTCTTCTTCTTCTTCTCTTCGTCCGAGGAGATTACGGTGCTGCGACTTGACAGTCGTTCCTAGCGATGCACCATATAGGGATTCGAACATGCTACAGGTGCAGGTAGCTAGCGGTCATCTAACAGTAAGAGAGACCGGCCAAGACGATTACAGCCGGCCGGCGATTCGGAGAGGATCGAACGATCCAACTCGGAGACGAATTAATCCATTAAAATTCGCCGTCCGAACGTTCGGTTATCCCGGCAAGATCTCGATCTCCCGGGAACACTTTTAATCTGGGTTAATCCGGGAACGGCTCGGGTTTCCTCGGCGATTCGTAACTGATACGCTCCGCGGATCGTTGCCAATCATAATTTATCGCGGCCCCCCGGGGGGAGCAGGGGATCGGAGCGCGAAACAACGAAGATCAAGATGCGATCGGCGCCGGAAACGTGCCGTACACTTTTCTCCCGATAAATCGGGTTATTTATCGCGCGAACCCGCTCGGCGGTAACAGTCTCCGCGAGACCATGCAGCGCCTCTATTTCACCTGATCCGACCCCGGCCCGGAAAACTGTATCGTCTCCTTCCCGGCCGTTTCCCGTCCCGAGGGCGAGGGGAAAACCGGGTCGGCCCGGAATGGACGAGCGGAATGGCTTCGCTCGCGAGATCCCCGCGTTCCCGTCGGGCCGACCGCCGTATTTCACCGGGACGAGGATTAAGACGGACGCGCAACGCGGCTGGGGACGTTCCGATTGCAAATTGGAAGGCGCGCTCGCATCGATAACGCGACAACGTCGCGGCACCGGCCGTTTACCGCCGCTCGCCGACGGGGAACCGCATAATCGGGGTAATCCGGACACACGGCGCTCGTTTAACTGCGCCTTTCATGCCCGTCGCCGTCGTCGACGTCGCCGATATGGCCGACGCTTCCGTGTCCTCGTTGCCTTTCTTCGTTGTCCTCCCGGTCCTCGTAAAACCGAGTCGTATCCAGTGACCGACGCGCGTACCGACTAGTCGGATGACGGATTTTCATGCGGCAGGGTGTGGCGTGATTCGACGCGCCAACCGTTCACTCCGCGCTCCTCCGTCCCCGTGCACGTACCCCTCCGTTCGCGTTGTTAAGCGTTATTATTGTTGTTTATTATACGTGACGAATCCATTGGAGACGCGCGCGGAGAAAAACGGTAAGGGACGTAACTGCCGGAATAAATTACCCCGCGAAACGCGACGCTAAGCTTCTGTGACCGGCGCGATTTACAAAACGGCGAGGGCATTCCCGAGCGGAGTTCCAATGGAAATTTGACGGAACGGCGTGTTGCCGGCCGCGTCGGTTGGAAATCTTTGTTCGGGACTCGGAGCGCAGGACGGAACGGATACGTTGCCGGGGAAATTGGAAACCGATAATCGTCTTCTTCGCTCGGCCGACGAGTGCCGGGAGCGTGGAAAAATGAGCTCGAAACAATGGTTGTTCGAGTCGCGTCGAATTCGCGTTCGAGGGGTCGTAAAAACTCGGCCGAGCACGGACGCCGGAACGTTTCCCGGAGCGATCGGGCCGATGCAGGAAGCGCGAAACGTGTAATTGGCCCGTGAATCGGAACGAAGCCGAAGGGAAGAAGCGGACGCGCCGGCCGGCCGCTCGCAAAACGAGCACGACGCGTTCCGTTCGTCGCGAAATTCCGGTCGAGGGAGCGTCGAGCCCCGATCGGTTCGCAATTATTGCCGGACGGAACGCGGCAGGATATTGGAGGAGTCGGAGACTTTTTCCACGTTCCTTCGCGGAGAACTATGGTGGAAGGGCACGAGCAATTCGACGACTGTTTATTTCCAGTTCCCGGACCTGTTCAATTCGGTCGCCGCGCGGCGAGCAGCCAGCTGCTCCTCGGCTCCTTCCGGAATTTTGTTTGAGTTCGCCTTTAATGAAAAGCTCGGCGTGCGTCGCTGGGCTCGTTTTCGAGCCGGCCGCGAGAAACTCTCCGTTTCGAATCGCTCCGGTGCTATTTCCCGTGTCGTTTCGATTCCAACGGCCGCGAGTCGAGCGCGACCTCCATCGATCTCCATCGAGCAGACGCGAATTATCGTGGACCGTGCGTCATCGGCCGTCGAAGGGCTTAGCGGTTCGACCGGTGCCAATATCCCTCGTAATACGTCCGATAAAACGTATTAACAAGAGAAGCCCGACGGTTCATTCTTTCTGCTCGCCGCTCTACCGCGTTAATTTCATCCGCCGAGTTATCAACTATCGAATTCTCGGCTCGCCTCGACCGCGGTGTTTCGTTCGAGCCGGAAGGCATTAGCGCGAGGTCCGCTCGATCAATGGGAAATACGTTTCCACTCGACTTCCAAATGCGAATCAATATAGCGTAGCTATTTCGTGCGAGCGGGGAGAAGGGAAACAGTGGTTGACATTTCAGCGCACCGGCTGGTAAACTTGGACCCGCGTGGAAAATGAGCGGATAATTTAGAAGCTTGCCTCCGAGCGCGCTCCGTTCTACAACAGAAAAATACCGAATACTCGCGATTCCCGTAAGCTTCGAGCGACGACCGGAGATTCATCGGCAATAATTAAAACAGGCGCGGAGTCGATCGGCACGCTTTCGATCCCTTCTCCTGCGGCCGATTCCATCCGTTCTCTTCGTAGCGAAGGTTCGAGGTCGACTCGATTCGATTCGTCGCGGCGGTGGCCCGTCTGCATTCCTCCGCCGAGGAAAGTCATTCCGTGAGAAAACGCGCGCACGGTCGACGCGGAAGTCCCGCGCGTCGCATCGATCCGCCCCCGTCTCCGACTTTTCCGATGGCTCGTCCACGCGAGACCGCCGGCGACGGCCCATCGAAAAGGCGATCCGTTATTCCGGGAATGGGCGGCCGCGAGCCCGTATCATGGACCGCGAATGGACCTCCGGGACGTTAATCCACGTTAAAGGATTACACGCGGGGAGCCCGGAACGAGATCACCGCCGCCGCTCGCTCGTGTAACTTCGATAATGGAGGGTCGTTCGGTTTCAATGGGATCACGGCTATCGATCCGCATCGCGGAGCAACAAGCCGAGGACTCGAGCTTTCATAAAAGCTGTCACCGTAAGACCGTATGATTAATCGAGCCCGGCTCCTCGCCGACGAATCACGGGCCTGGGCGCCCGTGTATTTACGTGTTCGCTTCGCAAGGAGATTACCGTCTCGCACCGGCAGCAGCCTGGTGGCCCTCTTCGCCGACGGGAATCCAATTTATCGCGCTACACAGCTCGTTAAGGTTCGACAAAGACGAGGGATCGAACTCGCTCGCGAAAATTAGGGTGGCGCGAGTCGGCCGGGGGTGGTCCACCGTTTTTAACTCTTTGGCTACCGTTGGCGCCTAAAGGCGCTCGGAAAATTCGCTCTGAGCGTTCCGCTGGCGCCCGCAGGCGATAATTGCAGCGCAAAGAAATTCTAATTCTAATGCGATTATTTCAGATTGGTTTAATTCGGTTGAGCTCGGTGTGTTCATGGTTTCGATAGACTTTCTCGGAAATGCCCGTCGACGCAACGTTCCGCCGTGGCCAAAGGGTTGAGAGAGCCGTTACGCGAGAAATATCGTTGCCGCGTGACAAGATAGACGCGCGTGTACGTAGTATCGCGGCCGGGATCGGGCCGAGTTCCTTTTTATAGTTTTTCGGAGAAAACGCGAGTTAATCCGGCCGCTGGTAGTTGCGGTGCCGAAGGAGTTCCGGCTGCAGGGCAACGAACAAGCGGAACACGGCCGGTGAACGCCCCCATCCTGCGATTCCAATTAAAAGCGCAACGGTCGCGGGATCGTTTGAATATTTCATTCCATCGGGCTGCCGAAACGGTGACAGTTTCCGGCGCTAGAAATTACGGCCGGAGACCGGTTTGATTGTCGTTATTGTACGTCTCTGCGGGACGAGCGTTGATCGGCGACGTTTAATGAGGCGGTGATTATCGGGGCTCGCAATTAACGCGACACTTCGCGCCGGCCGGCCTGAAATCGATTCGCTCGGGCGCGTTTCGCTGTCGGGCCGGTCCGGCCGATTCCCCTGCGGTCGGCCCGCGACACGAAACGGCCGGAGATCGGATGCCGCGCGGGGAGAAATCGCGATCGCGATCGCGGGTGTCGAATTGCGGGGCAGATTCGATGACAGCGGTGCGCGCCGATAGCCCGGAATTGTTCGATTGCCGCGCGGACGTTGCCGACGCGGAGGGCGCACGGTTACGAGAAAAACGAGAGGAGATTCTCGGGCCGAAGGGATTCATTGGTCCCGTAACACGAGACCACCGTAGACGCCGCTGGTGGTTTTTTGTTCTTCGAACGGGTAGGACGAGTCTCTAAATCACTGTTATTTCGCCTGGGGAAATGGTGATTGTGCGCGGCTTTTCTTGCGACGGCACTGACATGTTCAATTTTCAAGGTCTTACTTGAAATCCGGCGTCGCGATTATCTTCCCCGGTGCTTCGAATCGTCCTCGGGTCTTACGAAACTTACGGATCGATGAAATTTTAGGTATCACCTGCGCAGTATAGGTTAACGTCGCGGATTCCTCGACTCCTCGGAGGTCCGTCGAGTATCGGTGTCCTCGGACAACGCGGTTTCGTCTCCAGCGACGGGATCACGGGTCCAACGAGGCGACAAACCGGTCGAAGCTATTCGGTCAGCGGCGCGCTAACTTCGTAACGTCGGTGCAGCGATTCAATCGGGACTCTAATCGGTTCGCGGGCCAGCGAGCGCCGGACAAATAGTACGTAGATGGAAATTGCTTCGGCACTTTCGGCAACGACGTCGACGCTGCGGCTGATTTCGCGATTACGCGCGTTTCCTGGGGCAAATTACTCGGCTCGCGGACCTGCGCGGTCGGGTTCGTCGAACCCTGGACGGCTGCCGAAACCGCGTCAACGCGATTTAGCCTTTTTAATTAGGTAAACCGTGGCCCGGCCGCAACGGGGTCAGCCTCGGTAATCGTTCGCCGAAGCGGAGTCGAGCGTCAAAGGGAGCGAAACCGAAGAGGAATCGGAACGTCTATAGGTTCGAACTGCGAGCGATGAATATTCCAGTGAACCCACGGGGCTCGGTTCCGTTCAGTTGGGCATCAGGAGCAGCCGACGCGTCCGCGCGTTCCAGCTGATGGGCAAATAGCAGATTTCCGGGGGCCCCGTTAACTCGCCTCTCGATACCCGACGCGTAAACATTCACGGCAGATGCCTCGGCGACCGACCGCCTCGAGGAATATCGACGCGTTCCTCCGCGGAGGAGCTTCCGCCTCGCGAATCGCCCTCGCGCGTGTTCAGGGGGTGCAGTGCCGTTCGAGGTTCGCCCGCCTCGCTCATCGAGACACCGAAAAGCTAACCACAATGCGAAATAGGTCATTTCATCCCCTAAGATCCACTCGAGCGAGCTCCGCGACTCGAGCGACGAGGAGGCTGGAAAGAGTTTCTAGGTCCAAGACCCTCGACTCGCGATCCCCGGCCTCTTCTTGCTCGTTCTTCTCCGTCTCTCCGGCGCTTTCCCGATCCCCGGTCCGTCTATCTCGGCCGGCCGCTTTTGTGCTGCTCTCCCGTGACTCCTCTCCGCGACAGGTAGCTCTCTTTATCCGTCTCGCGGGCTGGGTCGACAGGTAGCTCTGAGGACGTGGAAGAAGACGCCACACACCGGCCCGCGATCCCAGCATTCCCGACGAACGCGACGCGAGGAGATCCGAGGGGATTCCAGGAGACGAGCCGCAGGCCTGCCCGACGCGGGGGAGCCGAAACGGTCGTCCGGGGAGCAAGAATACGGCGAACAAGAGGCGGAAAGAGGGCGAGAGGATTCTACGAGGGGGACGTTACTTTTAATTCCTGCTAGACCGAGTCGTTCCCGCGTTCCACGAGCGTTCCACGAGCGTTCCACGAGCGTTCCACGGGCGTTTCAGCGTGGCCCGGCCACGGGCGAGAAGGTAGTGCGCCCCTGTCGCGATGGGAATGTTGTCATCCGGTTCATTAACGATCCAACGCGGTCGATGACGTCCAGTATCCGAGAACGCGAATAGGATCCAGCGGGATGCTCGTTGTTTTCTGGGCTCAGCGATACGCCTCGCGACTGACTTCAAAGAACGTGGCCCAACTCGGTTCGCTCGGGCAGAGCGCGGTGCACGCGGTTTGTACGCAGGAATCTTCGGCGGAGTGGAAATACGGTTACCGAAAGAACGAAAGAAAGGAGCTAGAAATAGCGGATTCCCATTATCCGAGCGATCCAGTTGCGCCGAGTTAATCTTGCCCCTCGATGGGAGTCCCGGCGCATCGGAATACCGAGATGGAGCGGTCTCGTCGCAGCGGCCGGATAAAAAGCCGCGCGGTTCGGATCAATGACTCGTCGAACACGGTGCCCGATGACTCCGAGCGCCTCGCGGAGGCTCGGGACTTGAAACGCGGCGTGTACACGGAGGGCCGAGGAAGAGCGGACGAATGCCGTCACGACTTTCGTGCGGCTCGGCCGCGGACTCGACACGTTTCCTCCGGGGCCCGAACAGACACGGCTGGAGAAGCTAGAAAGTAAAACAGAACAAAAGAAGGCGCGCGGCGTCTGCTGCGTGCGGTTAATGGCTTCTTTCACCGCGCGGCGCTCGTCTATCGTCGGCGACCGCGAG
Source organism: Nomia melanderi (assembly GCF_051020985.1). NCBI lineage: Eukaryota > Metazoa > Arthropoda > Insecta > Hymenoptera > Halictidae > Nomia > Nomia melanderi. Next base: position 15,160,154 of record NC_135010.1, on the reverse strand, counting down.
AGGCGAGGAGGCGATAGAAACGTCAATGTTGACGCGGGGATATGATAATTCGACGGAGACGAGCAGGCGAGGGGTGGCTCGGCAAAGTCTGCGCGACGCGGCGCGAGTATGCATGCATATTAGGCCCGGCAGACTCAATCGGCCACTCATAAGGCGACTTTGACGTGCAAATTCCCGACTCTGCTTGAATTACAGATCAGTCGTCGGGTACTCGCGAGGCTGTGCCCGGGCTGCACCGGGCTGCACCGGGCTGCACCGGGCGCGACGCGTTTCTGCATCTATATACGGACAGATCGCCGATAGATCGATCCCGTGCTCCGTTTTTCTCCTTTAAAGGCCGCAAACGAATTATTCTCGGCGCGGATCGCTTCGGATTCCGTTGATCCGATTAGACGGCCGGAAGGGCAGCGTCGAAGGTTCGATTCGAACAGTTCAGACAGGGGAACCTTTGATGATACCGACGAGTCTCGGTATTCCCGGTTCAATGTTTCCCTCGAGTTTCTATATTTTCCCGGAGTCCCATGTCCGCGAGCGAGTCTGCAGACTAGGCGGGAACCTGAGCAGCGATCGGGGGCAAACGACCGCCCTGGCGGACGGTAAAAGCGCAAAAGCGCAAAAGCTCTCGTAAAACGTTTCGGGAGAACTCACTTTCTTGTAGATCCATTTGACGCTCCGGGTGAACTTCGCCATCGGCGAGTCGTCGACGAGGAAGTACTCGACCGGCGCCGCCTCCTCCTCGAGCCGTCTCGCGGACCGGTCGACGAAAGTCGCGAGTTCCTGCCCGCGGCGCTGCGAGGGATCGGTATTGTCGGCGTCGATCGGTGGCTCGGAGTACTCGGAGATCGTGGACAGCCTCTTCGCGCGACCGTCGCTCGGCGACCGCTCCATCTGCTCCAGAGATCTCGCACAGTTCTAGCCGCGGAACAGCTGATCGGTCACTGGACGGTCCGGCGCGTTCGACATCTGGTTCCCTCGCGATTCGACGCGGACGATCGGAGCGCTTCCTCCGGGTTTCCCGGAACGATCTTGAATCGAGGAGCCCGAGGAGGGCTCGCGGTTACCGCAACGTTTGCTCCGGCCCGAGCGAAAGAGGACGCGACCACGAGCGACGCACGTTCAGCCGCTTAATCCCGTAATCGAGCGCGCTCCCTTGATCCGGCTATATCGCGGCGGACGCGCGCTGCGCGGACCACCGCCGGATGAAGGAAGACCCTGATTTACCGACCGAATTGCGCGACGCCGCGGAAACAGCCTGGCCGGATTAAGGCCGGAAAGCGCGGCCGACCGGCCCAGGAAACACGCGTTTGCACTTAGGGCTCCGCGCTCGGAACCCGGGGATCGAGGATCGGCGTCGATCGTCGACGCGCCTCGATTCTCCGGACCGACGACTAACCGTGGAGAGTGGCCCTCTCGAGCGGCTATTCGACGCACGGGCTCCGGATGGAAGGTTAATTACGCGGCTAATCGAGATTCGATTCGCTCGGTTTCGTTCGGAATGGAAGAAAGCCCGGGGAGGGTTTCACCGATGAAAAACTCCGGGAGATCGCCGGGTCCTCGAGTGGCTCGGCCGAGCGAGAGTTCCGCGAAAGTGTTGGTCGGTTCGAGAGGAAGCTGGGATTTAATTAGGTGTCGGCGAGCGGATCGCGCCGCGACGCCCGGAGAGATTATGAATGAAGTGTCGCGTTACGGCCTGAAAATAGTCCAGCGGTCCGACCGTTTTAGCGGGCACCGAATTAGCCGGTTTTAATTCGTAATAACCGCGATACGCGGCCGGGGACGTCGCATCGCCCGCCGGAAACCGGGGAACAACGGCCGCTTCATCGTCCACCAAGCGGCTATTGTTCGCCTTTGTGCGCGCCGGGGCCGCGCTCGGCCAGATGGCCCGAGGAGTTTCTGGGACGGCTCGATTTTAAAGCGATTAAGGCCTCCCCGGCCGGTCGCGGGCCGACGGCCTCGTTAATTCGAACGTTCCCGCGACTCGCCGGGAATAATTAATTACAGGAGACTACGTCTGACGGTTCCCGGCCCTCGGCGACCGCGGGATTCCTCGAAGGACTCGTCGGATCGGGGACTCGAACGATCGCGGCTAATAGCCGACCGCGGAGCCCTTCGAACAAATGGCCCTTTCACGAGTTCGACCGGGAAACTCCGGCCCGACGCCACCCACTGACCAACAACCGCAGCCCGCTGTCGAGGAGACTAACGTCGGCCCGTCGTAAAATCTCGCCGGAGCATGACGCGGGCAAGGACGGCAAGTAGGTCGCGTCGTGTGCGTCGGGAGATCCATCCGCGACAGCTGCGCTCCTCCATCTTTTAGTTTCTCCGATTTTTCCGCGCCTCCCCCGTGCTCCGGAGGATCGAGAACTGCGCAGCTTCGAGAGAAAGGTGATCGCTTGAGCGAGACCAGTCGGAAGAGAAGGCTCCCCGTTTTTATCGGACTACCCCTTTAATTACCTAGAGAGAGAGAGAGAGAGGGCGATGATTGGCTTCGACGAGCACGATGGCTTTGTCGGGAATCTGGAGTGATAGAAATTAATTAACCGGGCAATTACGCGGAGACGTCGAAGAGCGGAGCTGGTTTGTAAAATATCTGTTTGAGCGGGGTCGTGCAGTTCGAATCGATTTCACCCCCGATCGACCGGCCGGCCGGCGCGAACCGGGCAATTACGCGGGAGCGCGCTTCGAAACGGGACGCGCGTCTCTGGATTTCCACTCGAAAATAGCACGGGTACTCCTCCCTTGTTCGCCGGCACTCCAAGGTCGTCGTCGTAAACGCGTCGTCCGAGAGTTCGACTCGCCGCGGAACGCGATCCGCAATTATATTTACCGAAGGTGGCACACTTTCGCCGCGCGATAAGCAAGTTCCGCCCGCGATCCGTCGCGGGGACGATCCTGACCGGAAAGAAAGAGCAGTTCGACGATTCGAACGATCCCGGAGGAGAAAGCGGCGAATTTCCACGCGAAACTGGAGCGCGATCGCGGAATCGGCCAGGCTCCGGCAAACCGCGAGCGCAGCTGCACCAGCCGACGCGGCTCGACGCGGCTCGACGCGGCTCGACTCGACTCGACTCTCGCTCGCGACGCAGAGGAGTGTTTTGACTAGGTGGTTACACCGCGCGGCGAGGATTCGCGCTCTCGCGCCTCTTCCACCGACTTCGTCGATTTTATATTTAGACGTACACGCGACACGCTTCGCTCCCTAGGGTGCGTTCGTGCTAACAAGCCCGCCGCGGCTGCTATCGCCGCGCTCCACCCACGTCGCGAGGCTTCGCTCGCTAATCCTTACGACTCTATCTCCTATCCGTCCGGTCCGCCGGTTTCTCTCCGGTCCGCTCGCGCTCTCCGTTATCTCGATCGCCGCTTTGATCCGTTTCAAAGAATCCCGCGGCGATGTTACGCCGTCTCACCTACCGATCCGCGTGGGCGGGTTCGGTAAGACGACCCGGGCTCGATTAACGCGACTCGCTCGAACGAGGGACGGCGATGCACCGTTAAACGGAGGATCGATCTAATTACTCCTCCCCCGATGGCCGGCCGACGCGATCCAGTCTATTTATAAACCGGATTTCGCGAGGGGATCGCGCCCGCCCCGGAAAACGACGCTCGGGAACGGTCGCGGCCGTGGTTTTTCCGCGAACGCGCAATTACATCATCCCGAGCCGCGCGCGGAACCGTTCGCCTGACCCTGTTTGGCTCGGCAGAGGCGTCGGCCGCCGGTTCCGCTCGGATTTAAACGCGCGAGACGCGCTTTCCTTCCGCCCCCGTGTTTTCCGAGGCGCGCGACACCGGTAAAAGGGCTTTCACGCTCGAGGAAATCGAACGAAATGGAATTACGCGGCGGCGGCGGCGGCGGCGGCGTCGCTGATCGGAAAACCGCGCGAGGGACTGCGACGTGTCCCCGATACGTACTGGCGACGCGCGCGAGGCGCGGGACGATAATACAAATATCCGTCTACGTTACAAATTGAACGGGCCGCGGACGCGCGCGGGTCGCGCGGCCACGTTAACTAGATTACGGGGGACGCATATGCGAATGAATATGTATGAGAGTGCCGGGCACAGAGAGCCGGCCGGTGATCCGTGTCACGTAGCCGGTGGGCGTGCGCGAGCCTCGTATCGCACGCACGTGGCCCACCACGCACGCACGCACGCACGCACGCACGCACGCACGCACGCACGCACGCTAAGAGCGCGCTGCGTGGGAGGAGAATGGGCTCGAACCGGCCGCTGCGGCTTGTCGCTGCCGCGAGAGTGTGTTGGTTCGGGCTAGAAACCTTCTAGGAGTGGAAGCTCGAACATGGTTGGCGTATTAATCCCTTGTGCTAGGTTTTCTTTCGCAATTGTGGCTGCCTGAACCGTTCCGTCGTTAATAATCCACCGAGACACGGAGGAGGATTCTACGCTCGATGCTCGCGTCTGCCCGTTAGGACGAGCGATCCTCGATGGAACGGTCTTGTCTATGCGATACCTTTTATTCGAGATTTCTGCGATGAGCCTGACGCCGTATTACGAGATGAACGTTCGAATGAACCGAACGAGCACTCGGCGCGCTGCCTCCGCGGCGGCGGATCTCTGCACAAAACAACATTTCCCCGGTGCAATTCACCGCTCAAGTTTATTTCCTCCGGCAATGATTTTAATACGGCCGCGTCGGGATGAAAAGGCAAAGGTCGCTTTAATACCTGACCTAAAAACGAGAATTAACCTAGAGTCGAATTAAACTAACGTATATAAAACGATATCGCGCTGGAGGAGAGATAGAATAGTTTGTATAGTAGCTGGCACTCGACCTTACTTATTTCACTGTATTACGTCCCTCGTATCTCAGGAACGCGTCAACATCTGCAACGAGGTAATCCCCGATTCTTAAAGCCCGCGGCGTATAGCTGAAAATACAATAATAACAATCCGGTTTCTTTCCGTTGAATGCGCAGGCTAAAATACCCTCGAAACGCGATGGGGAGACCGGCTCTGAGGCGAAGAAACCTCCGGAGATTCCGCGTCAGCGTCTACGATAACTTAATCCTTTTCGGACGAGAATTCGTTCCAGTTCTAGAACCAGTTTCCAACAAAAACTGAATTACGCAAGCAAGTTTGAAACGCTAGAACAGAAGAAATCGCGTATCGATCTCTAGTCGCTCGAACACTCGAATTCCTCGAACGCTTTCGATTTTCTCGCTACGACTGCCCAGCACCGTGAATTCGTTAGGATTTCGATGAATTTATATATGTCGGAGCAGTCGAATTTTCGGAGTTTCGGGCACAGACGATCACTGTGCGCCGCGTTTCGTCGAAACACGCGTTTAACGCGTCCGCGAGGGTCCCTTCCTAGAATGCCCGGCGAACGAGCACGGCGATGCCGTGTACGGGATCCCGGGCAACTTTGAAACAGCCGATACGTTATGGCGATCGCGATGCACGACGCCGGGTTGTTGCGCGTCGGTTCTCTGCCTAGCCTCGGCTCGTTTCCTAGTACTTTATCTCGGCCGGGTATCGGCATACGGCGCGCATTATACCACGTGTGGCTCCGCGGCTCGTAACCGAATGCATCCGCGGCGGCGGATCCCCGCGGAGCCACGCGAAGCCCGCGGCGCACGAACCGACACCGCTCCGGCTCTCCCCCCGCGGCCCCCGTTTCTGTTTATTCGCGTTATCATTGACGGGGAACGCTGCCAGCCGCCGTGTCCCGGAATTAGAGCGCGCGGCTTCCTCCCAGGACGTCGCTCCAGGATCTCGCCGAACTTCCAGCCAACTATCGGGGCCTTCCGACGCGACGGCGACGATCTTCCGAACTATCCCGGCCAATTCGATATTTCGCGGGAGCTGCGCGATAATGTTTTACGTACACAGAGCAACGGCAAGTTTCGCCGGCGCGGAATTTAGTTACGGCGACAGGGGAATGCCGCGTATCGATCTCGCGACGCGAGCTATTCGGGACTCGGTCGTTAGCAGTGCTCTTCCGCTGCGGGCGAGACGCGGAACGACGGGACTCCCGAGAACGGGGGCGAAAGAAGACGCGGAGGAGCGAATCGATCGAGTCGATATTCCCCGGTGTTCCCGGAGCGAGACGGCGACGTTACGAAACGGAGGTTGAACAACGCGGACGCGAGGGAAAGAAATCGCGAATGCATCGGTGACTTAACGGTCACGAGGATTCGAGGGAAAAGCATCGGCCAGTGAATCGGTCCCTTTCTTCGAACCATTAGAGCCCGGGCCGTGGCTCACGAGCGATTATTAACGCGACCGTAGATAGAAAATCGTCGGCGCGCTCTGCGGGGCTTTTTCAAGCGATGGCCCGGCTTCTGGACAGCGTCAGCGCGCCCTGAAAGCCACTGTAGCCGGGAGAGCACAAGGAACGCTTTCAGCGCGGAACGCGAGCGATCGAGGTGCAGGGAGAGGGAGTCAATGACAGTTCAACTTCTCCCTTTGCGCGCCGCGCTGGCCGACCTGCGCCCTTTTCTTTCTCTTTTCCCGCCGCGTCGCTCCCCGGCCCGCCGGCCCTCGCCGCGTCGTATGGACTTTCCACTTTACTCCCCGGTTTCTGACCCGGGACATTTTCGAAGCACTCGCAACTTCCTACCGGGTGTTTCTCTCTCAATTTTCCGCCCCCGGCCGGGGACTTTCCGGCGCGTAATTCGATGCAGGGCCACCCGCAACCTTGTTTCCACTCTGCCATCTCCCCGCGAGCTGCCGGCTAAGCACTCCGATTCGAGTAACGAGGCGTCGGCGCCGCGAAAAACAAAGTTACGCGCTGCACGCGCGGAAGTTTTCAATTGGAAGATACACGGTCGCTCCGAGACTGGAGTGTCTCTGAGCTTTCAGGTGCGCGTCGGTCCTCGTTGGAAACCGGCGGTAATATTGCGTCTAGGCTTGAGTGGTTAGCCTTTCGGAGAGGTGTTTCCCGAAGGTTGGAAGGGCCCGGGCGGGGGCGTACGAGGACCGTCCAACGATTTACACAATACCACCTTTTATACGCGGTAAAGCGTACACGGAGTAGAGCGTGCTGCTCGCTTAGATAGATCGTATACACATTAAGGGATATTCATTTACAACAGCACTGAAACCGAGACCCCCTGTCGAGTAGGAAATTCTAGGAGCACGTGACGCGACGAAGTGAACCGGTATACTCGGACGTTTACAGCTGGAACTCGTATTCGCTCGAATCTTAAATCAATCTCGTTGATTTGGAGGAGGATCCGTCCAATCTCGTTGAAATTCGTCAGAATTTTAGGATTAGGAAGAAAAGCGTCGCGAGTTCGACTTAGCGAGCCTCGGAAACTTAGGTAGATTCGCGAGCTTCGTCACGGAAACCGGGTTGCGCGCGAGTAATCGTAACTCGGCCGTTCCAAGATCGGCAAATAAAGCGGCGCGAGGGAGGAGGAGGGGCAGGAGAGCGGAGACTGCGAGCCTGCGACGACAGCTAGAGTTCGCGTAACTACGAGGAATATACGGGGCCGCGGGATTATCGTCCGAGAGGGATGCTTGAAAAGTGCCGTCCTCTCTTTAATTAAAAGAAGCCACTCCGGAGCGTAGCTGCGCCTCGCTGCTTCCCGTCTCCCGTAAATCCCGAGCAGCCAGCCCGCCCCCGTGTCTGATAAACGTTGCGCAAGCTTTTCATCCGGGATACAATTACAATGGCGCGTTGCTGCAGAGCGCGCGTTCGCCAACGAGAAACCGCGGACGGAGGATCGAGGCGCGAGCGGCGGGATCTCGGGAGATCCCGTGCTCGGATTCGCGTTCCACCGCGAGCCGTTCTCGCGGCGTCAAAGCGACAAGTTTGCGAGCCGCGGCTAACTCGAGCGCACGCGATACGGTTCAACTCGTTAACCGGAATGACGGATTAACGCGTCGCCTCGGGTGCAGCCGTAACGCGTCGAGAAAGTATCTACAACTATTCGCCTCGCCGAGAAATAGGTGCGAGGGGATCCCTCTCGCGTCTGGGGGGAATCATTTCCTGTAATGGTTCGGGTTTGAGCTCAAGTTCCCGGAGATTGACGCGATCCTAACTATCGATTCGACGCTGGTATTCGGCGGTTCGGCCCGGCGAGAACGGTCAGCTCTCCCAGTCCATGGAGCAGAAGCGAATTCCTGAACGAGCTCGATGAATCAGAGTCCGATCAGAATTCGCGGCGAATTTCCCAGGTGGCTCGAGAAAGCAGATTAGAGAGAGCGATCGCCGGGTAGAAGGGGAACCAGGGAAACGTCGGGTCAAAGGTGCGCGAAAGTATGTAGGCTGTCGGCCGGCAACGCGCTACTACAATGCGGGCATCGGCGTCGCCTAATTGACCGACGATAACGCGTTTCGCGCGGTTATTCCCATCCGTTATCGCCGATCGCGCGGACCGTGGAATCGAATCACGGGACGGCTGAGTAACCATGATTCACGAGGCCGGGAGGTAGCTGCAGCGCGCAGCGCTGACACACCGGCGGCGACGCGTCCGAGGGAACTCGGTTTCCTTGCAGGAAGTAAATCCCTGGTCGCGAATGAAACGCGAAACGACGCGACACGTCGGAAGAAACGCCTCCCTCGCGTCTTCCTCGCCGTTCGTAAATAACGCGAGAGGATCTCCCGAGAACGTGTCGCGGAAATTTCACAGACGTCGGCGCCGTCTCCGCTCGGGCCGGGCTTCGGAAGGGGGCCGCGCGCGTCTGAAACTTTGTGACGTCGAATAAAAGGTACTTAGGGTGGATGCCTTGGAAGTGCCCCCAGCGAAAACCGAGCGAGCGCGGCCGATCGAACGAGCGCTCCGAAGCGACACGAGGCATCGGGGAAGCAGAACCAGTCTAGCCTGTCCCCGCTGTACCCGTGGTGCTCGCTGCCCGTCGTCGAAGAGAGTCCCCGAGAGGGGGACATTTAAATCGCGGCCACTTCCTCGAAGAGGCTCGCGGATACCACGGCGCTGCGGGAAAAAGTCAATTGACCCTCTCCGCGCGCCGACTACTTAAGACCGCGTCGAAACGCACCGAATTACTGCGCGGGGCGATCAACGTCGCGGAGATCGGCTGGAGGGTTGGACGAGGCAAAAACGGATGTGCTCGAGCTGCGGCGGGATAAGAAACTGTTTGTACACTCGGTTGCTCCGCGACGGATCGCCGGTAAAAAGCGGTGCGTCGATGCAATCCGGACTTTTTACGAGAACATTGTAAACGAAACGAGTTGCGTTGTTAGGTAACGGCAGGACTGTAGGATACGTAACGCCGCTTCGATGGCTGTTCTTTCGAGAATACGGTCTTTACGAGGACGGGTTTCCGCGAATGCAGCCGCGAAAGAGTCTTCGGGCGAGACGCGCTTGTCGACGCGGCTAAATAGATGCGTCACACTGTACAGCTGAAAATTTCAATGTCTTCCCGTCGGAGAGCGAAAGAAACGTCGCCGCGGGCCGCGACGAGACCACGCGTGGAAGAGTAACGAAAGAAAAGCAGCGTCGATCGCGCACTACCGTTAGCGAGGGCAGCGATGCGCGATCGTTCGCGTGCTGACCGCTCGGTTGTAGGAGAGCGCGGCCGTGTCCCGACCACTCTCTCGCGAGTAACGTACGGCCAGGTTCGCGGAACGCGCTCGACTTCCGTCGTAAGAAAACCGCTGGCCGCGGGCCGGCCGCGACAAAACGCGAGTGCTCGCGGTTTTCTCCGGTCCATCAATCGACCACGAGCGAGCCTAGGCTGCGCGCGGTCGTAAATCCTTGTTCCCTGAGGTCGCGTCCGGTCGTTTGTACGTCATAAACCCGTTTACAGCCGTTCTAATCAATGAGAATTTATAATAGCCGGAGAAAAAGATTCGGCCGTGTCGGCCCCGGCGAAAGTTCATCGGCGGCGTGCCGAGGTTTTGCCGACATTTATCGGCTGGCCGCGTCGAGCGACCAGAAGTCGAGCATCGCTTCTAATTCCCGGCCGATCCTCCAGCCAGCCGACACACGCGTCGCTGAATGGCAAGGAAAAATGAAAAATGCGAGACGCGCGGAATGCCATCGCTGGACCTGGCCTGGGAACGGATACGGGCGAGCGTCCAGTCGCGCTGATTGCTTCGGGTGAACCGCTCAGCCGAGAAATCATCTCGATAATCAGGAGACCCGCAGGAATCTCGGAATCACGTCAACGGGACGAACAGATTAACGCGTTACTTATTCGACGGTCTTCCAAAAGCGGATTACTCTCGCGACTCGAGTCGTTTCTTTTGGGGCGTTCGCATGAAATTATCAAGATCCTCCCGACGCGTCGAGTCGATCGGGCGAAGAAGGTCGCCGTTGAGCGTGAGAGGATCCGAGCGTTAAAAACGGCGCGATTCGATCAATTGGTCCACCTTTGCCCCTGGTTTTTCCCTCGTCCCTCCTAATTGGTCGCGCAGACGAAAGTCTAGACCGGCGCGGCAGTAAATCGCCGGCAAACTCTAAACTGCACTAAACGTCCCGGCGAGCGGAGCGCATCTGAACCGCGTAAAACATCGCGCGCCGACCGAAACAACTGTTTTCTTCCGCGAACCGAGACCCGTCCGCCGCGCTGGAATTTGTCCAAGGGCTGTTAATCTAGTTCTTCTAACTGGAAACCCGTAAAACGGTACACCGACGTTGCGCGCGTTGCCCGAGTCGTTACGGAGTTGTTCGAGTTTCCTGTGGCTTCGTTTTTCGAGCGGGAACAGAGCGTCGCGGGACGGCGAGCGATGCATCGCTGGAACCGGGTACTAAAATCGTTTAGTGCCGCGTTGTTCCGCTGGATCCTCCGAGGAATAATTGTCCCGGCCGATATCTTGCTCGGGCGGTATCGCCGTCCCGAAAGAACCGATAAATCAAATCTCGCCGTGTGACGTGAGCGCGGTACACGCGCGTTCCCGTAACCCATTCGCCGCGCGGCCCGCCGCACGACGTTCCGGACCGACGGGGAAACATTGGGTCAAGCTTCGGACCGACACACAAGCTGGATGCACGCGTCGTCGCGTAGCCATATATCATTTGCATCGTTCGCCGCGGCCGTACCCTGTCATTGCGGATTCTCGCGCGTGTGCTATTTGCTCGATTCAAACAATACCGGGGCCTGCAGGATGGAGAATTTATATGGGGGTTAATTAAAGCCCTCATTGTCCAACCGGCATCGCTGTAATTGCGTTGTTTGACTCCTCCGCGAGTTCCATTCTCTCTGTCTTTCGCCTCCACCCCTCTCCCCGGCCCTCGTTGCCACTTTGCAAATTGTTTTACCGCGGCGTCTTTTCTTGCGCGAGGTCGAGGCACCGAGTAAACGCCCCGGTCGTCCGCTAATAGACGAACTTTTCCCGACCCCGGAAAACGCGAACCGTTTCGCTCGAATATTTCGGCGAGGTCACTGGTCCGCGATCGACGAATCAGCTCGGAACGATTTCGGCGAGCAACCGAATCGCTGATCGTTCCAATACCGTTGACGAGCGACGTTACACGAAACGCGGACGATTCCCGTGGCAGTCGACGCGTCAATGGGTTCGCTGCAGCAACGTTATCGGTCCTTTGAGTTGCCCGACGCAACGGTTCGGGTTGTGCGACCCTCGTCGCGCTGAATTCGAAACTAGGCGGAGAAATCGGCGTCCGGGGCTCGTTCGACCGCGTCGAATCCGAATTTCCACGGCCGGCGAATGAATCCCGCGACCCGTCGGTGAAACGGCAATTACAACCCGGGCCGGGTCTCGGCTCGAACATTTACAGGGCCGTTAGTTGCTTGTACATCGCCGCAACGAACGGATCCGATAATTAATTTAGCGGCGTTAATCGCGCGATCGCGGCCCTCCATCGAGCAACGAGCTACCGTGTTGCCTTAAAACGCGTCGGTCTCGACGGCGATACGCGTGCGCGATTTCATCCCGCGGGATACGCTTCCTGCGCGATCATCTCTGTCCGACTCGCAGCTCGGATTAAAATGGAAACTCTGGTGCGCCGCCCCCCGCCGCTGCGGCGTTACGGGCCCGCGTACCACGGATTATCGAGACTTCGGTTTAATGGAGAAAGGCTCCGGGTGCCGCTCATTGTTCTCCATCGAGGGAAAATTAATTGGAACACGCCGGCTCGCGCACGACTGGGAATTTGTCGAACGATTAAAACGCGGAGGCAGCGTCGAATTATCGTGTCGTCCGATCGGGATTTCCAACAGTCGTCGTACGCAAATAACCGAATCCTCCCGCTGCCTTCGCCCGACTGCTATTCGGCGACCGTGCACTCTCCGGTTCCCATGTTTATGCTCCGGGAGCGTTCCATTTAGTTTCCCGCGTTCCTGGTCGATCCGATCGCGAAAATCCGCATCGAATCGACGGATTCCCGCGCGTATCGAAGACGAGCGGTGAAAAGTCGCCGATACGGGGAAGAGGCAAGGATTCCCACGCACGCGAGGCATCTCCGAGATATCGGCTCCCGCAGATTCCGAATCCTTGATCTCATTATCAAGGATTATCGGCGATTGCCGCGGAGTTCGCTAATTACCGGATCGAGGCGCGGCGCGGCGCGATCTGGTTTTAATTAAAATTAGAATAGAGAACCCCCCGGCAAGATCAATGCTGACTGCCGCGTCAGGCACGAAGATGGAAGGGAAACTAACCGACGTGTGGCGCGGGGCGTCTTCGAATAGCCTGATTCAACAATGCCGGGTCGCGCTTCTCCTCGCCCGGCCATTAAATAGATCAGGGCCGCCGCCGGTTACGATTGTTCGTGGAACTTTCGGTTGCGCGTTTCAGCCACTTCCGCGCGCCTCCTCCTACCTCTGCTCCTTCGTTCTCCGTTCCGCGGGACAAGCCACGCGGTCCGTGACACTCGGGATCGCAGGCGTGACGGGACGATTTCAAGTTCCCCGGGGAATTCGTAAAAACGTTTAACCTTTTGCCCCGGGGTGATCCGCGCGAGCTGTTTCGCGCGTTTCAGCTCCGACCACGCTTCTTCTCGGAAGGTCCGAGGATCCCGAAGAAACACGGAGCCGAGAAGCTTCGCGCCGAGCCTGCGAGAATATCCGGTGCTCCGGAAATACGAATTTTATTATGGGACGCTCGTTCTGTCGCGGATCGAGAAACATATTTGAGACCAAACGCTGAACGAACTAACGAGAAACACTTCTGCCGAGACTCGCGGCTAACGGTACACGATGTCTCGCGTCGGACGGGGTTTCGAAAAATCGAAGCGTCGAGTAATTTGCCGGCGATTCGCGCGATAGAGGAACGGTTGCGCGTCCGATTCCGAGCACGATCGGCGTCGGGCCGGGAATCTGGGTGACACTCATCCAGCAAGTGTATTGAACCCGAACACGTCTCCCCCCTTCCATAATTGTCGGTTTACTTTTCACTGGATCCCGCCAAGGTCGGCGAACGAGGGGAACCCGGGGTAGCGTCCGCCGAGCGTGGACGCTTTCATCGATTCCACGCCGTCTCCTGCGCCTATCGTTAACCGAATTACGCGTTTTTGCATCGGCGCGATGACGACCGTTGGCCTCGATCGCTCGCCGCGCGACCGTTTCTTGCGGGTTACGATCTCCGACTGAATTTCACCGGTGCGTGTCGAGAGCAGTCCCGCGGTTTTTCTGCAAATGCACGCGCCGATTCGCGGGAGACGGTTATTACGAGCATCAACGGGGAACGGTGAACGGCGCGCGGTATCGCGAGGACCATTAACGAGGCCCGACACGACCCTCGTTAACAAGGGAAAGGGAGGAACCGGCGGCGGTCGGACACGCGACGCTCCCGCTTCCTCGAGCCGCGTCGATAACGCCAGCCGGAAAGCCGCAAAAAGTCGGGCCGATCCGTGAAATCGTTCCCTCTCGGTTTTTCTGCGCTTCCTTCTCACGCTCCTCGCTTTTCCCCGGCTCTCTCGCCGGCGTGTATTAACCCGGTAGCCTACTTCCTGGCGCCAACAGCCTCGGGCCTTTCGAAAATACTTTGCGCAGCTACCCGCAATTCCTCGCGGCAACTCGCAAGAAGCTTCTATATTCGTGTCTCAAAGCTCCGAGGAGCTCGCTGCCGGGTAAACCGCGAACGGGAGGAACGCTCGACGCGCGCGGAGTCCAACGGCGGCGGGCGTAAACGAGCGCGGATCGGATGGAAGAACGCGCGAGGAGCGTTTCCGACGGACGACCGTCCGGCAGACCGTTGTCCCGCGCGCGCCGCGAGGCGTGAGGCGAGCGGGTATCGAGTCCGTTTCGAAAGTTTGTAACTCGAAACGGTGAAAGTGTTTGTCGCGGTCGATCGTTCGCGGTTCTAATAATATCTCAATTAAAATGGACGATGCTCTGTTCGCCGGCGGCATTGTCTAGCCATTGTAACGGACGGGCAACAATAGAATTCAACACTCACCACCTCGGCAACGTTGCCGGAGCCGTCCCTCATGCCATCTCTGTCGGTGCGTCCCCCTGCGAAACAAAAGAAAAATCATTTTGCCGTGTTGTTACATCACCTCTGTGCCGCGCGCAGGAGAGGATCGGTCCGCGCGGCGCTTCCGCGAACCGCGGCTCGTAAAATTCCCGCGGAACAAACCGGACGGGTTTCACGGGCGTATTTCAGTTCTAGTTGATCGCCGGGATCCAGGCCGATCGTTATACTCGAGTGGACAACGAACGCGATAGACGGAAGTTGCCGAGGGAGACTAACCGGAATGGAGAACCGACTGGTCTCTCGCGAGTATCATTCACTCGCCCAGCCTCTCCCCGCCCCTTTTTCCTCTTCCCCCTTGCCGCAAACTTTTCCGAGGCGTCCGCCGACCGTCCGTTACGTCGACCGATTTTCCTTCGCCCGATAAACCGTTCTAATTAACGCGAACGCGGCCGCAGAACCGTTCTCGATCGCGCGGAGGCGCGTCCGAACCGCCGCCAGGCATATTTCCCCGACGATGAATTATTCAGCGACGCTGTCTCGAGTAGTAAAAGTTTCGCAACGGAAAAGATTGCGCAACCGTTGTGAGAAAACGGTTGAATGAAACGCGCCTGCCGCGAGACAACGGCATCGCGGAAGGATCGCGCGTATCGTTCGTTTATAAAAATTCTTTTTCCTCCGGCGGAATAAATCTGAATTTCCACGCTAATTGGGACGAATATCGTTAACGATGAAAAACACTGTCACAGGAATTATGGGCCGCAACGGTGAAACACGCGGGGCCAACGACCACGCGGCTCCGTCCGAACTCTCCGTGGCCGACTGTCGATTAACGGAAAATTCGATCCGCCCGGTGTATTTTCCTGTCCGAACGAGATCGGTTCCGCTCGCGGATGCGACTTCGCCGACGAAGAAACGAGCGTCCGTTACCTTTCCGAGTCGAAAGTTTCGCGACTTTGCGGAAATCACCGGCCGGCGGCCTTTGCAGCTCCGAAACTCCAAATGGAATTTCACCGGGACGCGATCAACTCGCCGGAAACCGAGACACGCGGCCGATAATTGCGGACTCGGCCGCGGAACTTTGACTTTGACGCAACTCCGGTGCATTCCGATAGCGACTCGGCGAGATACGAGCGAGATACCTTCCACGGCGCGCGTATCTCCGCCGCGAATCGAGGTTTCGTCGCCCGTGCATTTTCCGCGCGACGACAAACTTTACGAGCGTGAAAGTTGTTTCGAGGAACGAATAACGATTTCATAGCGACGATCCTTTGTTCCCGACAGCTCGATTAGAGGCAACTCCGGCCGAAAGTTGACCGAACGGTAAAATGGAAACGGCGAACGAGTCGAAAGAAGTCGCGTCGTCGAGAAAAACGAGAGATCTGCCCCATTGGCCGATAACGCGTTAAGAGGAATCGCCGGATAACGGACCCCGTAATCTCTGACGAGTCTCGCGGCGTTCGAGCCGGGCAATTTCGACAAAAATGGCAATCAGCGTCCCCTTTGTGCCAACTGGGACTTTGAAAACGCAACCGAAGCTGGCGCGAGCGCGCTCGGGCTAATCGCCGTAATTTCACGGGAACATTCCGCGGTGCCCGACATTCTTGCGGTATTTCGGACGGAAAAGAGTTATTACCGGGCTGAAACTCGCGCAGCGCTGTCGAGCAAAGTATACGACGGCTCGGATAAATGGGGGAGCGTCGCGAAATTAGCGACTTCCACGATATCCGAGCGCGGAATGGAACTAATTACGGAGCCGGGGGTGAGCTCGTGTACGCGCCGCGAGAAATTGGCCTTTCGCTCTGGCCGCGCGCCGTTTGTTTGTTTGTTTCGGCACGGTCGAGTGGAAAAATTCCATTCTTGCCGCGATCGTGGAACGGGCATGCCTGCGGGCCGTAAAACTGTACTTTACGACGGTTCGTAAGAAGCTCCGAGGGATGCTTTTTATATTTCTGGAACGGATGACATTCCTTCGCGACGTAAACACGACGGTGCAGCGTCGCGCGGACGGCGCACAATGGGGACTGCGTCGGGAAGAAACGCGCTACCGTCTTCGCGGACGTATCCTCGAGAATATCGGCTGTCGGGCTGCGATCGATCGACCCCTTCGATGAAGAGAAACTGTCGTTTCGAGTTGGACGATTCGCGCGGCGATGTCCGGCGCATCGACGGATCGCGATCGCGTTTTTCCGATCCGCGGTCGAGGCGGATTCAAATTTTTCCGCGCCCCGGCGACCTCGCCCCGCTGGCCGATCGCGAAGGCTGAATTTCAAAGTTAAATCGAGCTCGGTCGACGTTCCGGCACCGGGAACCATTTTAATTGAAATTTTGTCGAAGCCGCGAAAGCAGAGGGCACGGCGAGAGGCGAATCGGCGGCCGGAGGGGAACCGTGGAGAGAAAAAAAGAGGAAGAGGAAAAGGAGCGACAACGGCGGGACGCATGCGCGCGTCTCGCCGGAGAGCCAAGATCGAGTGTTTTAAAAACACGCGAGAGGCGACGAGTGGGATTTCAAGGTTAGGCGGGCCGAGACACCCGAGGCTAAACGGAGAACGGAGCCGGGAACGATCCCGTGGCCGCGGCGCGCGAATTCGACGGTGTCACGTCGAAAAATAGTAATCGCTGGTCTAGCGACCCACTTTCCGCGCGTCGGCCGCCGCCGCCGCCGCCGCCGCCGCCGCGTCCAACACCGGACGCGCTTCTTTCCGTTATTCGACGACGGATTAACGGCTGATGCTTGTCCCGCGATTTTACGATTCCACCGATATTTCACGAGAGAACGAGCGCTCGACCCCGTAAAAACGTCCAGTGCTCCGCGGAAGATCGACGATCGCAGTCCCGTTCGGTAACGGCCGCCGAATAGATCCGTGTTTGAACAACGGGTGCAGTCGGAGCCGGGTATCGACCGTGCAAGACAAACACGGCTTATCGGACACAGTCGATAAGCTCTTCCGAAAATAAAAGTCGACGACGATAACGAACGGAAAACCGGGGAAGAGAATAGATTCGGGTGTCGGCGATCGAAACGGGGGCGCGGGTCGAGTCAACCTGTCGCAGATAAAGCCGTCCATCGGGAAACGGCAATGACCGACACCGGGACTCGCGGGGGAGAGATAGCGGGGCGACGTAGTTGAGCGAGAGAGAGAAAGAGTGGCGGAGATAGAATGAGAAAGAGAGAGAGAGAGAGAGAGAGGGGTTCACCTTTTTTAGAAACCGGCAAAATTTTGGCGATTCTCGGGTCGCCCGTGTAATCCAGTTCTCGGCGATCGCGTGCGACTCCTCTCGTTCGAACGGTGTTCTCCTCTCGGGATATCTCGCCTCGTTCGCACTTAATCGCGGTGTCGCAGTTCACTGCTTGCCCACTGCCCCCCTCTCCTTTGCTTTCTTTCTCTCGTGCACGATCTCGACGAAACCCCGCACCGGCACAACCACGACACACCGTGGCCACGACCACACATCCACCAGCAGCGGCAGCCGCAGCAGCCGCAGTAGCACACCGACACAACACGCGGGGAGAAAGAGAGAGAACGAAAAAGAGAACCGTCCGAAGGCGCGCCTCCGCCGAACAGAGATCAGAAAATCACCGCGCCGCGGCTATATTCCTCTCCCGTGCGCTTCGTTTCCCCTCTTTTCCTCCTCCTCCGTCTTCCTCTTCTTCTTCTTCTTCTTCTTCTTCCTCCGCCTCCTCCGTTCTTCCTCCGTTTCTCTTCCGTTTCGGACACCGCTCCGTTCCGGCTGCGAACCGCGGGACGATTTTCACAGGAGCATTCCCGAATATCGGCGACCGCGCCGGTGCTGCTGGTAGTTTCCGGTGGTATCCCGGGAACGGCTTATCTTTGGCAAGGAATCCGCGCGCGGCACGCGTGTGTCACTCCGAAACCGGCGTGCCGGACGGGGGAGGACCGAGGGGAACGCGACACCGTGTGCACGTTCGAAAAAGAAACTGCACACGCGGCCTGCAGCACCACCACCGCCGCCTCTCTCACTCTCTCTCTGTCTCTCTGTCTCTCTGTCTCTCGCCGTCTCTTCCTTCGGTTTCTCCTCTTGCTTTCCTCTGTGCTTCCCTCTTCTTCCTCCGCGCTCCCGTTTCTTCTTCCTCTCCTTCTCGTTTTACTCGGCCGCGTTCTACCTGTCAGCGACTTGATAGCCGTTGTTGCAGCGTTGCCGGCTGCTCGGCTGCACGGTGCTTTCCTCCGCGGCGCGTTCGAATTTTCCGCTGGCGTTTCGGCGAGGGCGGCCGACCGCTGGCGATCCTGGCAGCAACAACACCGACGCCGGGCAACAACATTAGCGGCGACCGCGAACTCGCTGGCGCCGTAGTCCTCGCGCGGTGGTTTCCCCGCTCGGCGGATCTCGTGCGTGCCCGCGTGCGAGAGAGTGTGCCCCCACGGTGGCTGTAGGCGGCTGTAGGTGGTTGTAGGTGGCTGTATAAGCTGGCCGTGTAGCTGGCTGCGGCCGACTGTAGGTGACTGTAGGTGACTGTAGCTGGAGAACCGAGTAGCGAGAGAGTTCGAGGCCGGCGAACAAAGTACCGCGGGGAATCTCCCGGAATCCTCGTCGAGGGGTCCGAGATTCTCAGCGTCGCGAGAAGCCGATCGGCATCTCGATCGCCGGAGGAAACGGACGTATCGATGGCGTGCCCCCTCGCGCGAATCGATTCGCTAGCGGTCCCGCGACATCGCCCCCTGCCGGTCGGATATCTCTTCTTTCTCTCGGCGTGTTCGTCGGGCTCCGGGTGGAATAACGACGAACAGAAGCAGGCGGACGACTTTTTAAAAATGCCACGCACCGACCAATCACGAACACGCGGACGGTGCAACCTGAACGACGGAACCAGCGAAGAAGAGGGAGAAGGAGGGAGAGCGAGTCCGAGCGACGGAAAGAGAGAGGAGAGAGAGAGCGAGCGAGGAGCCGCTATACACGCTACGTACCCACCAGGTATATAGGTGGCCGTGCGGCCGAGCTCTCTCGGGGGGAGGCGAACGCTCGCTTGCTCGCTTGCTCGCTTGCTCTCTCGCGCGCGCGCGCTCGCTCGCTAGCGCGATCACACTCGCACAAGCCTGGAACACATGCACAGATGGGAAGAGCACAGGGAAGCACACAGGCGCACTGGCGCGACGCGATCTCGCGAGCCGCGGCGACGTCGATCTCTCAACGGCCTCCGTGGGACCGCTCGGGAACGCGATCCATGGATCGACGACCGCCACGAACGCGCACCACGCGTTTTCGAACGACCAACGAACCCGCCGAGCCGCGCACCGAGGGCTCCAGAGGCGCACGCCGTGCTGTCGCGAACGGTATCGTACACGCCGGAGGCGCGGCGCGAGGCGGCAGCAACTTGTTTCGGTGGAATGTCCGGCGCGGGATGCGTGGCCGAGCGACAACCGACCGTCCGACCGACCGTCCGTCCGTCCCTGCGGCAAAGGTAAGTTCAACTGAGCAGCAGCGCGCCTACGGTGAACGAGATTAAAGTCCCGTACCGGCGGAACCAACCTCGCGGCCAATCAACAACCGGATTTGCGCGGCTCGACCAATCCCGGGGCTCGCTCACCTGGCGAACGGTTAGCCCAGGTGCAGCCGCCAAGGCGCCATTGCCTGGCGTTGGCACGTTACCTGCTCGACTCGTACTACGAAGAGGGGGAGACCCTGGACGAACGAGGGAGAGGGCCGCCAGCCGACGCACGAGACGGAGAAGCCAACACTTTCCGACCGGGACAGAGGAGGACGCAGCGCAAAGACACCGGACGGCGAGAGAGGCCGACGTACCGTCCACCCGACGCGGACGGAGGAACAAGGAGAGGAGTTACGGTAAGCCTTTCGGCCGTAACCACGGCTCCGTGGCTTCGTTTTCAGGAACGTTCGCGATCCACTTTCGCGTCTCGCCGATTCCAACGGACCATCCCCGGTGCTCGCGGAAAATCGGATTCGAGCCGCGTCCGTCGCTTTCCTCGCGGTCTTCCCTCGACGCTGGCTGCAACGTCGTCTCGCTCCTTCGGGGAACCCGAGTACTCCGGTGTCCGTCCGAGGAACGCCCGATCGAAAAAGCCCGGTCCCTTGTTTCGACGCTGGACGAACCGGAGGTAACCCACTTTTCTCCGAAACGCTTCCGAAAACAAGGTGCCACCGGAAATCGCTGTCGAAAATAGACCATTGTTCCCCATTGTTCCCCGGCAAGAGCGGAGCCCGAGTGGCGCGCAGTTCCCGGCGCAGCGGCGTGACGTTACGATTAAACCGTTTCAAGGATTTTAAATGCGATCCGCAGCGAACCGCGACATTGTAAACGAACCCGATCGCAGATCGGGGACCGCGTCGTGCGCCTCCGGAGACGCGGCCGCGCGGCGGAGCCCCGTCCGTGATATAGCTGGGCACCGGTCGGCCGGGACGGGGGTATGCTGTTATCTAAATTACTCTATTTTCTCGAGGGACGCTCGCGATGGATTTTTTTTCGATCGTCTGGAACGTAGGTATCGGCTCGAGGTGGGTGTTCCGGCTATTCCGGCTGTTCCGCAGTCACGGGGGCCCCTCTTCTCCTGCGGTCGTCTCTCCCGTCCTCTCTCCCGTCCTCTCTCCCGTCCTCTCTCTCTCGCTCCCCGGGCCCTGTATCGTCCCGTTTCCCTTCCATCTTCTTCGCCTCGCCGACGTCGTGGAAATAATAAGCGTCCGCGATTCGGGGCACCGCGGTGCCCCGAACACGAGTCACATTTAATTTCGAGATAGCGATCGGACGCGCGGGAACGCGCGGCTCTGGAGGGGACGCGGCTGGCCTGGAAAATACCTCCCGCGTTTACAGTCGCACCCGCATAAAGATTTATTTCGCGCGGCAGGATTAGGCTCGGTGTAATCTCCTTTATGGCGAAAATAATGTTTAACGCCCATCGATGGCAGGCCAAGATTTGCGGATTTCAGAGAAAAGGGACGCGGAGCTTTTCCTACCTGAAGCACGAAACGTTGTCGCGTCTACCGTTGGGAGGATCGCAAACGGTTCGAGTACTGTTACTTGTGTACCAAAGGAAAACGTAGTACAAGATAACGATCAACCATGGATTTTTATTGCGACCCGGAGGGTCCGGTGATCGGTAACCACCGCGGCGATCGACGCTTCGACCTCTCGCGCTGCGAAAACGCACGCGTTTACGCAAAATAGACAGAAGGAAAATTGTTCGAGTAACGCTTCGCCGAACGTCTGAATCGATCGCCAGCGCGAGAGGTTAACCGGCCATTCAATTTTTCTCGAACGAAACGCCACTAATCAAAGTTCGAGGGGGACGAGGAAGATAAGTTAACACGCGCGGCAGGGGGAAGATAAACCGCCGGCGGATATAACAGGTGGGAGCAATATGGTCGCGTCGCTGAATGGAGGCCGCGCTCCGTCGTCGTTCGGCGTAGTATTTGCTCATTCACTCGTTCCTATTTTATTGTGGCCCCGCGCGATTCGTTCACGGGCGCGGCGCGCGGATTAGGGACACTGAAGATTTGTGAGAACGAGCGAGACACTCGATATCCGGCCGGGGCTTTCCCTTTTCGCTCTCCGTATCGCGTTCGCGCAGCCTCTTCCCGCCGTATACAGTTTCGACGACGTAATATCGCGATACGTTTCACCGGCGAACGTACAGTCGCGCAGACACATGTTCGTCGAATTAGAGCGTGTAATCAAATATCCATAGAAGCCCGAACTAGGGTTTCCGCTCGCTTCGATCCGCGTCTTTGCGCGCCGCAGTCGCTCGTATTTGTTTGCCGGCGACGGAAACGTTCGACGACGCTCCCCTTCTGCTCCCGATAGAAACGTAGCTTCTCCCGTATCTGACGCGAGAATGGTCGACGCAGCTTCGTTGCGCGATCGTTAGTTCGAGCCGTCGCGTCGTTTCGAATTCGAGATCTTCGACTGGTCGGGACTTCCGATCTGTTCGAGCGTCGGGGAACATCGAATCCTATTCGACGCGACTTGAATTTTACGGAATCGCTGGGAAATTCAAATTCGAGTGACCATCGTCCGCGCGGACGCGCAAAGAATCGCGACGCGTCGTCGCGGGGCGAGACGTTTCGCGAATAATCATCGAGTCCGCCTGCGCGAGTCAACGCGGTCCCGAGGGCCCGGTATTAATTACGCCGACAGGTAAAACTTGAGCTTCCTGCATTGTGCGCGGGGATTACAATACATTTTATGCAAACCAGCTCGCAGAATAGCAGTTCGCTGAATGCCGCGGCGAATCCTCTCGGCCTCTCCTCCCTCGCTCCTCGTTCTCCCTCGTCGGCCAACACTTATCCCCCTCGACTCCCGCTTTGTCCGCCGCTTTCCCTTTGTCCCCACTCTCTCGCTGCACTTTTAGCAGCGTCGCGATATAATAAACTTCCGGAAAATCGCTGTGCTAATTGCCGGGTAACGGAATGTCAGGCAGCGGTATAAAAGACGTGACCGGGGTCGTCTCTGTCCCACGTTGAACTTCGTTATCTATGCATTACGCGAAGCTAATCTATTCCATCGCGCGTTGTGCGTCCCCGCGCCTTCAACTTCTCTCTTCTGGCACCGATCGAATATGCGATTCGCCGTGTCGCGCACACGCGACAAAGGGACGAGCGTGTTTGATCGTGCGATCGCGCGTCGCGTCGCTGAAAGTTTTCGAAAGCCGATTAATTCGACGAGCCCCGCTCCGTCTCGAGTTACAATTCCCTCCGAATATGGACGGTCGATGTAGGGCTTCGCGGTTTACGGCCGTGGAATTGCCGACCGACCGGACTAGCCGCGAGGGTTGCCTTGCCCCCCTCCGAGGGGGATGAAAGGGAATTTCACGAATCCCGCGGCTGCTGCTTAACTCGGAATAATGATGAAACACGGGTCGGCCAGTGGGCGAACGGGAAACCGACGCGAACCGCCCTCGGGCGTATTAACCCCTTGTCGCGCGATATCGCGTCGGAGTCGTGTCAAAGATCTCGTTCGATCTTTAACGCATTCGTCCTCCGGTCTCTTGCAAATCGAATCTAATTAAGTCCGGGAAACGAAGATCGGAATTCGGAAGCTGTAAAAGGAACGGCTCTCTGACCTTTGATAACCGGAAGGAATATTATTAACTCGTTGCGAATACTATTTCCGAGCGACCCAATTATCGATGACAAAATAATCCTAGCGAACGCGGAAAGGAATGACGTATAGAGCAGGAGGTCGGGTCTCGCGCGATTCTCGACGGAAAGAGCAAAGCGGCGCGTCGCTATCAGCGGCCGCAATCCCTTTCTTCGTCGCGTTCGCGATAAACGAACCGCGAGTAACAATTTTGAAAAGCACGCCAGCCTGCATTATTCAGCAGCCGCGTCTAGCTGCGAAACGAATATAACGTAACGGGTCATTGGGAACAATGGTTAACGCCTCTGCGGACTCGCGGGGCTGTTTTCGCTCCGTTTGCAGCCGGATAGAGGCAACATAACGGAAGTCGAGGAATTCCTGGATGTCCCGGAATTCGGGACGATCGTAAAAGGCAAATGAGCTTCTAAGAAAGGCATTAGTTTAATAGGTAAACCTGGCCGCCGGGTTATCCCAGGGGTCTCCTTTATGAAATCCCTGCCGATTTCGGGATTTATACCCGATCCCAACCAAGATTTCCGTTTCCCTCTGCCTCGTTGCCTGCGAGAACGACCTTAACCGTCCGGCCGGGACGGATAGGTCGTACGGACGGCATTAAACTAACGCTTTGTACGGTGTACCTCGAATATAACCCACTCGTAGCGGCATCCGAGCGAAACTCGGACAAGGCACGAAATACATGAGCATGTTGTACGAATTTCCAACGTTACGTCGCACACGTACAGTTTAACCCTTTATACCCGACGATACTTTAAGCTGTCGGGCGCATTAAAACGTTCCTTCGAATCCAGCGTGTTCCCTTTCAGCTAGACTTAATTTACTTTGATACACCGCGTTCGTAACTGCCACGGAAGAAATTTCGTCCACCGTGCTACGCGCGAATTCAGCTCTACCGCTTCCTCGCCGTTTACTCGTGCGGCGCGAGGTTGAAGGTTCACAGGTCAGCAAAGCGTTCCCGTGTCCGACGAAACGCAGCTGTCACCTCGCGCGTCGAAACGCTGCAACCGCTCCGCGGTCTCGTAGACAATGCGTCTGCGACGCTGGGCGCGGCCTAAATAATAGCGTAACACGTACGCACACAGGAACGAGCGACACGTAATTATTACAACAATCGCGCGTAACCCGATACCGTTCCCAAGACGATTGGCGCCGAGCGTGTATGTACGCCTACTCGTTCTGCCTCTCGCCCCGCGTCTTTTCTCGCGTCACGCAGTCGGGTGTTTGCACGAACCAGAAGGCCATTTAACAAATTTTAACCGTCGAATTGTCGCTGTCAGAGATAACTGAATACGCGAGGAATAATGTCGCTATTAATTTTTCTAGCCTTGGGGCACTCGGAAAGTGCTGACACTCCGCTGAACGTTAGGCGATACGATACATCATCGATGTTGCTCGCAGTTTGGGAATGTTTTTGTCATAAATTGGTACCGGTTCGAGCATTCGTTCGAGCACCGTCGCGTTCTAATACCGTACACTATTACGCTACATTCCCATGTTTTATCGCGAAAGCTCGTCGGAAACCTGTTGTTAATTTCGGCCGGCCAAATCGGGCAAACAGCCCACCGCGCGTCGCCGGGTGTCTCGCGGCCGAGATAAGCCGGGAGCGGGGAGTCAACGACTCCGATGTGAAACGAGATATCGACGCTTTCAAAATCGTCTCGCGTATCTATTATGCGCGTGTGTGTGCACGTATGCGCGCAGTACGTGGAAGTAAGGGAGCGTGTCGCCGCGGGGGATCCACGGTCGGAGCAGAATCGATTGATCGCCGCGGGCGACTGCGAGGCAGTTATCCCCGCCGCATCGTTAGGAGCGGGTAAGTTGGCCGTGGCTGTTGCTCGACTCTAGTCCTGCACGCCCGTTCCAGCTACGCCGCGTTCTAGTTACTCTTTTCCGTACGGGCGTACGATGCTTACGAGTTGCGTGCTGGGTACCAGCCGCACCGTTAATTTCGCTACACCTGTTCGCTTCGAAACGAACACGCGCGCGTACACGATTGCGCGCCAGCAACCGAGCTTTTCCCCGCGCCCGTTCCTCGGCTATCGAAGCTCGCGTACTTTCCCCGCGAAAGAAGAACTCCGGTTCGCCGAGGGAAACTTGTAAACCCGATCGCGTGCCAACGCAAACAGAGTCGCGCGATTCCGCGACAGTGACGAGCAACCTTTCTTTGGCAGCGGGCTGAATTCGGCAAGCCCGCGTCCCATGTAGGCCGCGACGAGGACAGTAGCGAGTAATCGTTCCGTATACTGTTCGAATAACCGACGATTGACAGGGTGGAGATCGCGACGAACGCTCCGATTCGAATTCCTGAGCTGTTCGGGGGGTCGTAGGTAAGTAGAGCCGGAGGGCCGCGGGTTGCCCATCACTGGCTTACGGTGTTCTCGCGCATTGATCCGTTTACACGGCGCACGGCAGGCTTTCTCGCTGCTCGTTACAACGTTTCCACCAGAGATTTCGGTTATACAGCGTTTCGGGACGGGGGCGCCGCTCGTTTGTTTCGCAACGTAACTCGCGCGGAATACCGGATTCGCGTCCCCGGGCGAATTTGGCCTTAGCGAGCGATTCAGCCACGGGCGTTTATTCGTTCCCCGGCGCTCCCGTTCAACCTCTGTTGTACACTTGTTTGGGAATCGCTTTTCATTAGCGCGATCGACGGAACAAAGCGTAGGATATAATAGAGAGTGCATCGGGCCGCGTTTCTCGCGTCCCGTAACGCGATTGCAGTCGTACCGGCGAGCGTGCACCGCCGGAGGCTAATCCGAGCGCGCCGAAATTTCCCGGTGACCGCTGTGAAAGTTTCCGCGGCCAGGAAATCTTCGTTTTAATACAGCCCGGAGATTGCCGGCGGAATTTCAAAAGAGTCAAAAGCATTTTTCCGCGCGGTCTAATTCCCGGTCGCGCGTCCCCCGCGAGAGCTCGCGGTAATTTGCTCGCGCACCGCGGCCTAGCCGCGGTAAAAGGGAGAGTACCTTTCTTTTAACGGGATACCCGTTATATGGCTTCCAGATGCCTCCTCTAACAATATAACCGAGGCTCGCGAGCACGGCGAAAAGCCGGTGCTAAACGACGCCGGCGGAACAGAGAGGGACAGGCTGCTCCTTTCCTCCTCTTTCTCGGCGGACTGTATCTCGCCGGTCCGTCCCGTTGCCCCGCGAATACTCTCTTTATCGCGTAACGCGAGCCACTGCTTATCATTCGCGCGGTTATCGCGTGGAACAATTAAAAGAGCGGGCAGGTTCTCGCGCGCGGCTGAACCGAGGTGGGTAGAAAAATTCATTGTTGGCGCGAGAAACTCGTTCCATCTTGTTCGCCCGTAAAACGATCGCGTCTCGCCGGGTAGCCGTGTTTATTAGGCGAAAAAGTGTTGCGGCAAGTTCGAGGCCGTGTTCGGAAGGCTCGAAAGTTGCATCCCCGGGAAACTGGGATGCGATATAAGCGGCTACAGCCGCGGGAACACTGGTTGCTGCCAAAACTTTGCTCCATTATTTTTCCGGGCAGGCAGTTTCCCCGAGACTCGATGATCGCGCGATATCGGTCCCATAAATCTCGGCCGTTTGCCAGCCCGGGAAACAGCGATCGCGCCTACGCTCAACGTTCCGAAAATTAATTAAACAGGAGACGGGAAGGCGGAATGAAAATGCCGCGCGCTCGGACGAGCGGCGAGATTTAGTCGGTATTTATCGGTCGGACAGACGGTCGGCCCCCCGGCCGGCGCGCTTCCGCGGGAAAAAATGGTATCGGAAATCGTTAAAGACGGTACGCAACGGGCTACCGTGGCTGGCTGCATCGGACACTTAAGCGTAGTTTTCTTCTGGCGATCGTTAATCTCACTCAAGCCCCGACAATGACAAATAGAGATCCCGTTTTGGCGACACCGAGTGCGTTCAGAAGACATCGGCCGGCCGTTACTTTCCCCGTCCCGCGTTTCCCTTCCGGATATTAGCCTCCGAGGAAGATGGAGAAATTATTAATAACGCGCGCGACGGATCACGGAGGCCCCTTTCTTCCCTGCGGTTACGTTTCCCGCGGTTTTATTGCCCTCCCGTCGAAATCATCCGTTCCTTTTCACGAGCCGCGAGATTGGAATCGCATCCGCGGGAGCCCTGTCCCTTGTGCGGGCGCAGCAACGCGGAAACAGGAGGAGCAAAGGAAAACGAGGCGAACGGTGCCATCGATTTTCCGCGAGCGAAAGCGACGGGACAATGAATGGGACGAATATTGCTCGGAAAATCGTGGCGGGCTCGTTCGATTCGATGGGAATTAGCATCGCTCGCGCGCCCAATAAACTGCATTTTTCGTTGCGAAACGGATCGCTCGAATATTACGCTCGCACGCTCGGCCGGGAACAATTTCAGAAAAACCTGGTCGAATCGTGCCGGCCCCGGGACTGAGACAACACTCATTTTTCCCCATTACCGCGCCAGAGTTCCCTTCAGCCCGGAATTTTGCATTCGGCCGCTCGCGCCGCGGGTTTGCTATCTTTCAAAACGATCTCGAGAGGGAACGAGGGAAAATCTCCACCCCGGTCGGATGCAATCCCGAAAATTTCCATTCCGCGCGTCCGTCGGGCCGACTCGACGGAACGAGGACGGGAATGACGCGTGTAACTGCGCGTCCGGCACCGTCGACCTCCAATGGCCACCGATATCGACGGCTCTCTTCCTTTTTTCCTCTTCTCCGCCTCCATTCCGGATATCATTCCACCGATGCACTTTTATTCCGGCTTGTAATTCCGACGAGGAACCGTTCGCCGAGCGCCGTTCAAGCTTCGAACGGGAGTCGACGCCGCGCGTCGATCGGTTCGACCTTCCCTCGATCCTTTCTCGATATCGTTTCAATCGGCCTGCATGATCGTTCCCCAAAAATCCGGAAAAACGTCTGCGCGTCGTATAAATCGCGGCCGGCGCGAGGTAAACTTTCCTGTTCGCGAGTCAAACACGGTCGAACCTGCGCTTCCGTTCGATGTTCTCGTGATTCGGCGAGCGTTACCCGTTTCAGAACCGCATCGGGAAGTAATGTAATTGGTGCGTCAATATCGGATGATCGCCGAGCGGTGCTTCAACAACGGAATTAAAAACTGTAGGAATCCAACGATAACATCGATGGTTCAAGTGGTTGAGCTTAATGGGAGGTTTTCCCTGTAGGTCGGAAAGGTTCAGGCGCATTTTATACACAATGAAGCGTGTACGGAGTAAAGTGTGATATTCGTTTAGAAAGATCGTATACGCATTAAGAGACATTAATTTACAAGAAAAGCCACTCCGCCGTTGGAAGAAGACGGCAGTCGAACGAGTGCAGTCTCCAAAACGGAATTCGTCTGTTTTTCATTCGTGTCAGCTGCGTTCACGGGCACGCCCGACGTTGGAACGATACCAGGAAATTGCAAATTGCCTTGAGAAAACGGAGGATGCAAATTCCGTGGGTCGATCACGCCCCGAACAGTGATCGCGCGCGTTTCGAGGCGAATCGATCCGACTCGATTAAAGATCGGGACTCCGAACCGGGACGACGGGTAAGTGTAACGAACGATTGTGTCGTAACAGCGCGTCGCGCGTAAATAACCGTCCGTCCGATAAAGCGCCGCTCCGATTCCGTCGGGGAACATCCGACGGAGAGACAAGGCACTGCCAACGAAATTTCCCGCAGCTTGTTTCACGGGTCGCTGAAAGCGGTCTTCGAAAATGGTCCCGCGAGTGGTACACAAATTTCATTGGACCCGACACACAAGAATGCTTTCAGAACGACCGCCGGATACGGAGCCGAGCCACCGCGAGGGCGGTTTTCAGTCCCGGAATTTAATAAAGTTTCCATTCGAGACGGATTTCTTAATTCGTCCGGTCCGCGCGGAATATTTTTTCCGGTCTCCCGGGCCGCGAAAACGCGGCACGAATTCGTTCCGCGGGTTATGTTTTAAAGCCGGCGCGGCTTTATGGAACTCTGGGCAGCGGTTTTAATTGGGCGAAAGTGCGTTCGGTTCAAGGCGGACGCGGATATAATTGAAATTTTTAATTGGCGACTGTAGATATACGCGCGGGAAAGGGAAACTTTTCGTGCTCCACTCGCGAGCTTTTCACCGAGCGACGTTTGCCTTCGTCTCCAGCCGGATCTCGAGTAAAGCAAACTTTCCTTTTTCAGCGGGTGGAAATTCGGTTGACCTCGCGGCTTTCTCGCGCTATTGGGCAAGTGGCGCGGCCATTTGTTTCACTTTTCCTTTTTAAGACTTTCCGCGCGAGCGTCTCCGGAAACGCGAATTTATTTTAGCCACCGACCCGACGCGACGGTACGCTTCCACCGTGGATCCTCGCCGCTCTCTCTCTCTCTCTTCCCATTTTTCATCCTTCCCGACCGCGAGTTACGGACAACGAGAAACGAGATCGAGAACTGAGAATCCTGAAATAAAGAATTCGATGGAGCGCCGCCGAATGACACTCGAGCTTTACGAAATCTCGTTTACAGGGCCGGGGAAGAGGTTCACCTCGAGCAGAAACAGGGACAATGGTGCGCTCTCGTCGTGGAATTTGCTCACGTACTCGGGACGGCCAGGGCCAATCAGTATCGGATCCCCGAATACGGGCCATCGGGTATCAGTGGCGAGACCGTGCAACGTGCAACACGTGCTGCAAGCTGCGGAGTGTGATTTGCGGTGCGCCGTCGACTTGCCGGCAAACAATGAAGCGCGGTCAGCCGCGACGAAACGTTCGATCGGCCGCCGGCATAACGTTAAACGTATTATTACGCGGGTACACGGAGAGATACTGACCCCGTTCCGCGTGTCCTGTCCTCTCCGTTCCGCGGAAAGCCGACACGAACCATCCCGCAGCCTGTCCGCGTGCGAATTCTCGCGTCGTTCCCCCTCGCTTCTGTAGGAGCGGAGAGCGAGTGGCCCGGAAGCGGCGCAGTCGACGCCCAGCGCAGCTTCCACAAAGCGTGGAGACCGACCTCAGGGCTAGGAAACCACTTCTCGTCCCCTCGCTGTTTAAAAAGCACTTATTGTCGGGCCTGGCTACGGCTGAGGACCAGCTTCCGACGTTCGAATACGCTTACGTAAGTTCGTATCGAAGTTCACGCATCGAAACACCTTGGGCTTTCGAGCCGCTTTTGTTCTCGAATCGGGCTGCGTTCGAACATTCCGACTCGTGTAACGAGTATTTCAGACTCGATCGATTATACACGCTAACTGGTTAACGCGCGTAACGAACCAGCGACATTCGTGAATGAAACGTCGATGTAACATGTTCGAAGTTTCGCTAGAATCTAGGCTGTCCGAAAGAATTGGCTTCCGTTGTTAGCCTAAATAGAGAGAGTTTCGCGATTGAAACCGTTGAACGACTTAATGCAATAAAGACGATAAAATATCGATAACGTCGACAGCAATCTCATCCCCGCGAAACGTAAGACGATCTTTATCCAAGATCGAAGTCGATGCGTTTGACGGAGCAACGCGTCGAATTCGATTGCGGGTAGCTGTCGATTATCCGGGAAGCCCGATAATTCGCCGTTAATTGGATTCGACGGGGGACCGTCGGCGGTGGGAGGCGGTAAATTGAATCAGCAGACGATTCCCGGTTATTTACCTGTGCGTCGGACAATTCCCAGTCGGACACGTGAAAAGAGTGATTCGAGTTGCAGCTAGTGGCCCGGAGCTAACTTGTTCCCAGCGCCGATGATCCCACGTTGCAGGCATCGTTCGCACCGTGAACCGGAACGTCGAACCTTCGAGCAGGACTTTCCGCTGCGCGAGAAACGCTTCTGCGGGCCGCGATCCTGGAACAATAGAAGACCAAATCGGATCGTTTGCCAGCCGAAAATTGTCCGGAGCTCGGTAACGAAACTCTCGGTTAACGATAAGATCGTTCTCTATCTCGGCCGCGAACATGGCGGAGCGATGTTCTCAAGACTGTCTCGCGGTCGTGCCAGAGAGCAGAGGGGAGAGGAGAGGAGAGGAGAGACCTTCGGCGACGAGAATGGTCGGAAACAGTCTTGGGACCCTTCCCACAACGACGTGTAATTAAAGTAAGGAAAGACAACGATTGTTGCGCAACCCCGAAAGATTCATCTTTCCGCGCGACAGGAATTAACGACGGCCGCCTTGTCGCTCGGCGTTGCACCGCGATCCACGGGGAAAACCGGCGGGAGGATTGCGACACCCGCCGTTTCCGCGTCACCGCCGGCAAATTCGAGGAAAACGGTGTCGGGAGACGTGTCCCCGGTTATTCAACGACAAAGCGGGTAATTCTTTAGAGTCGGGTCGGGTCTTCGGTTAGTCTTCCGAAGGAGCGGAGCGTCGCCTCGGATATATACGCGTTCCCCTTTTTCAGCGGACGAAGAAGCGTGTGCGCCCGCGCGTCGCGCGAGAAAAACGTAGATAAGGTTCGCGCGATAAGCGTGTTTACGGTCGGAGGTTCCTGTCGCCGTCCCTGGTAAACGTCACGTTTCTTCGTACAGGTACAACGATAAACAGGCGGCAACGGATCTCATTGCCTCGCTTTATGACTCTTATCGTAGGCTCTGGCGTTCCCGAGCACCGAGCTGCTCCCCGACGCTCGCTTCGAATTTTCCAGCTTTTTCTCTGTTCTCTTCTCCGCCTCTCCTCCACGCATGGCAACTGTTTCCCCGCGGCAAAAAACAAGCCCACCGTCGGGTCGGCGCAGTTCCGCTGTTGGGCGAAAAATAAAAATACAATACGAAGGAATCGTTGCGCTCGTTACGGTGTAACTGAATTTACGCGCGCGGCTAGAGGCGCAGCAGCCGCGATTAAATATTGTTCTTCCGGCCCGCGGCAGCGGAGAATCGTTGATGGTGAAAATGTTTGCCGTGCACCGTGAAAATGCACGCGACGCGACGCGACGCGACGCGAGACTTCTAATTTAACTAACAACAACAACGGGGACGGCCGACCCGTGCAGGAAGCGGAGGAAAATCGAGGAGGACGGCCCCGGTATAGGTCAGTTACACAATAAGACAGCGGCCTGGTTAAAATTAGTCGGAAACTATTTAAAAAGTGAACCCGAGTTTGCCCGGGGCCGTTGCCCGAACCGTGTATCGCGCGCATTTTATTCCCGAGCATTGAATTATCCCCGATATTCCCCGCACTCGGATCGCCATAGGACAATTGGCACCGCTTCCGCTTATCGCGGCGGTTCGCGAGCTTCGAGCGGCCGCGCGGACGCGGCTAACGGGCTTCCGGTTAGTTCGATTCGCCTGTATGTACACGAGAAAAATCGATTTTAATTAAAAGCAATTTATCAGAGTGACCCCACGCAGGGGACCTCGCCGCTCGACACGCAATTATTTAAATTAGCGGTTCCCAGTTATTTTTCGAATCAATATTTCTGTGTCCGCCGCCGTCGCGACCTCGTCATACTCGCGAATATCTCGCGTGGTAACGAGTCCGAGCAAATATTGGCTCCCTGGGAACGGTTTTCGGCCGTGAAACATTACGAATGGCCGACGCACGCGACGCCGCTTTCATTTTATCCATTCAATATTCACGATTGAACGTCGCGTTCCTTTTTTTCCGTTCGGATGAATGAAATCGTGGTTGATTCTGCGCTCTGAAAGGTAAGATAATCTCGTAAAACGCGATCGCATGGATACAGGTAAGCGGAAAGTTACGTTACGGGCTAAACGACTGTTACTTCCCGGGTTTTACGAGTGTTACAGGCTTCCGCTGGTTCGCGTTAATAATTATAACCGTATAAAACTGTACGGCACTGCCTACTAGGAAGAGGAATAATTAAAATGTGCGGGTTTGATGGCCATTAACTGGCACATCGGCATACATAATTGTTAAGCGGTGTATTTAGGTGTTCGTCTCTATTCGGTTTTAAGCGGTGGAAACTGTGGTAATAGAGGCCACCACTGTACAACGGTCGTTTGTACCCGCTGTAGAGAAAGTTGCCTCCTATCAGCTGGTTGTCGATAAAAAACTATCTTTTATACCACGATTCTCGTGTTTTAAATGGTAAAACGCGCAAATAGCTGTTAAACGAGGATATTTACTAAAGTCCTAAAGTGTGCTAATAGTCTTCCCAGGACTAGAGAAAAATTCCTATAGCGGAGAATATCTGTAGTAGCTGTGCTGAGCTCGTCATTAATGTTTGCAATTTATTATTTTTCTTTATCGAGACTCCGTTGATAACGTTGCACGTGGTCATGAAAATGACGATAGACATCAGCGCCCCGGGAAATCGGGCCACGAAAATACATTGTACGTTGGGATTCATTCTGAAGGTCTTATCTCTGTGGTGTTACTACTGTTACTATTTACTATATATTTACTACTACTACTACTACTATTACCACCTGCGATTCATACAACGTGTTTAACCAAGCAATGACCACGTGTTCCAGAGCTGTGTAGCGTCCAGTGAAGTTCAACATGACTGAACAAGAGGAGATTAAGAAGAAATTGAAGGAGTTATTGGCGTTGAAGCGTAGTGGAGAATTGGACACGAACGAGAGACTCTTTAATCCGAAGGATGAGAGTCTTTGGCGGGATTCTATTGCTTACGATACTTTGCAATACTGCGTGCAACATCACGACGACGAGGTAGTTGAATTTATAAATGAAATTTATACAACTAC
Source organism: Nomia melanderi (assembly GCF_051020985.1). Lineage (NCBI taxonomy): Eukaryota > Metazoa > Arthropoda > Insecta > Hymenoptera > Halictidae > Nomia > Nomia melanderi. The sequence continues at coordinate 15,126,198 of NC_135010.1, read as the reverse complement.
CGTGCTACAATCTTGACGGTCCATTTCTTTTGCAGATTAAATTGAATGCACTTGCATTGATAATAGAATCTAAGAAGAGCACTTTGAAATTTTTCTCTAAAGAACTTGGCATTGTTATCCTGTTTTTGCGTATTAATTTCAAGGAGAAAATAGAATATGTGCCATTAATAAAAAAGGTAAAATCAATAAAGATTGAAGTCGGTGATGTGGCATTAAATTATCTATCCTTTTTCATAGGCTCTGAAGCGAATGAAAGACAGTCTGGCTGTGATGAGAAGACAATGCAGTCACGAAGAAAAAATGAGAAGTCATTATGAGAAGAATTGTGATCTTTCAGAGATGAAGCAACAAGTGTTGGATACATCTAACGCGATATCTGCTAAATTAAAAGAGGACATAGCAATGTATTGCAGTGCATTTAAATCATTACGCGAAACATGCATATGTGGACCTGATGCAACATATTGTAGAAGGCGGTCTTCCTTGCAAATATTGCTTTTGATGAGAGATCTGTTAGACAATGAGTTCCAGCATATTAGCTGGACGGCTGAGCAAACGAAAGCCTTGTTTGATCTAATGATATTGGATACATATGAAGTTAACAAAGAAATGGCTTTTAATTTAATAAAGTCAGTAGATCCAATTTTGTTACAGCTAGATAATGAGAGTAATGTTCTTGATCTTGTTACAGTTGCCATAGAACTAGGTAACAGTATCAGACCAATTGATAGCATTACATCTGCATACATGTTGAAAGTTTGCATGTTATCTCCTGTCATACAGAAGGTTCTTAATACTTTATTCGGTATAAGAAAGTGGTCTGAAAATGTGGAAGAAGCAATAGCACTGCAATTGATACTGATTTTGTTAAAGAGGTTGAAGGTGAATTTACTTCTTTAGACATATCGCTTAGTAGCTTCACAATTGATCAATATTTCATTTGTTTACAGGAATCCCTGATTCTTGCAAGAGAGAATATAGTAATGACAGTCACTAAGCATTCTCTGTATGGCTACCTTTTCTGTATTAGAAGTTTACTGCAAGAATGCAATTTAAGTAAAGCAGGCAAAGAACTTTTATGGGAAGACACTGTAGGTGAACTTATAGCTGTGTGCTTTGAGTATAGTGATGCAGTGTCTGTGATAGTTAACAATTCTTCGCCAGAAGGACATCTGCCAATGGATCTTAATTTACAAACTATTCAGGAAATATGTGGTTCATCGCCTGAAAAAGAAATAGTAACTCCACAAATGGTGTTACTTTGCTCTTGGCGTACTGTGAAAGAAGTTAGCTTACTGTTTGGCTACCTTGCCACTAATGCCCCCATATGCGAAAATGATCTGTCTGTAGGACTTTTAAATGAAGAGCAAGTAAAATTTTTTAATTTACAGTAAGAATGTTGATACAAACGTCTTTTGAGATAGTAAATTAATCAAACTGATGTTTCCACAGATCATTAGGATAGGAGAACATTTGGTTACTTTGCTTACTGAAACAAAGCACAGAGGAGCATTTGAACAGGCGCATGTAGGATTCAGCCAACTCTGTAAGCGCCTCTGGCGGTTAAATAAAGGAAATTTAAACGAGCTACCGAGAATATGGTTGCACCAAATTCTCATTGCAATCACAGGCATCAAACAAGAGAATCCCAAGCTATGTGCGACCAGAAGAAGCGCAGGTGTACCATTCATGATACAGGTAAGTTAACTCAAATACTTGTTTACCCTCTACTTCACATACTAATAAGAATTTCATTAAACAGGCATTGCTATCTACAGAACTTCGTCAACATAAAGATACAAAAACCACAACCTTCGATTCTGTAATGAAAATCTTGTTGGGATTCACGCAATTAGAAGGTGGAGATCTATGGAAAACTATAAAAACATTACTATATACAGATACAGTATTCTCAGAATACGAAGATACATTTGAATCCTTAACTACTGATGATGACGGTCACCATGCGGAAGGGAGTAGTACTAAAGTTACAGAAATAAAAACTCATGCTCTGAATATTTTAAGAGCCATTTTCCGACATTCCGGTCTTGCCGAAGTTGTAAATAATTATGTAGCAGATGGATTGATAGCGGCGTTTAAGAGTTACGACGCTTTAACATGGGCGGTAAGTTGATAACTGGACATTAATAACTCAGTCGTTGCGTGCAGCAAGTAACGTGAGATATAAAAAAATTGCAGGAACGAAATGCAGCGACGTTGCTATTTAGTGCGCTCATCATTAGAATATTTGGGGTTCAGAGGACAAAAGACCATATTAATCTCACTACGGATAACAAAATGAACTATAGAGTCTTTTTTGAAAAATATCCGTACTTGTTACCCTTCATTCTGGATGAATTACAGTCATTCGTGGTGATGAATGAAACTATTATAAAGACAAACGTGCAATCTATTTTACTTCTACTGTCACGGTTGTATTTTAGTCATAGTTGTGAAGCCTCGGATATTCAGTGCAAAGTAAGTAAGGATTATCTGGCAGTAATTTGGATAGTTAAAAGTATGAGTACATTTCAGATTACTAATCTTATTGGATTGGTTATGCAATGTGCTAAAAGTGAAGTGTATGAAACCCGTAAATTAGCTGCTAGAGCATTGGTAGCACTATTGACGGATCAGTCTGTGGGAAATATTTTAAAGGAAATTATGGAATATGTGATATCTGCTGAGAAAGGTCCTCCATCTTTGAATTTGATACATGGTTACATGTTACAGGTATCTACAAAGTAACACAAACGTATTCATATCTTCTGAAAGAACAGTGAATTGTAGGAATAATTATAATATTCTTTTCAGATATTTGAAATATTGAAACACTTCAGCCATGAGCAACTCCAACCATTTTCTATAGACTGGAACAGATTCCTAACAAGCACTGGTTGGATTTTAAAAAATTTGGAGAGGGAAAACCAAAATCCGCCATGTTTCTTATTAGCTACAGTATACATAAACGTTTTCAATAAAATATATGAAGCTGACAAAGTGCACCTGGCAGAAGAAGTTCCTATGCTACATACACTGTTATCGCATTTAATTAAATACAAGAAACTAAAGCAGGGACCTGCACGAGGAGATTATAAGATTTCTCTCATCAGGTCCATAAGAACTGTATTTAGAGAAAGGCAATTAATTCAAGAAAATATAGCAATAAGAATATATTTTCATTGCTTAATTACACCGGAGACGCAAATCGTTGCGTGGTCGACGGTTGTAAACGTTATTAACGAAATAACGCACGACGATGCATCAGTATTGTTGATAAATTATGGGACAGAAATAATCTGTAATTCAGTTCACGACCTTAATCGGTACAGTCCAGAACTACAAGACGCCATGTTCAACTTTCTGTACAACAGCTTGATGCATCCCGATCGTTTTGGATCATCGAGTTGTTGTAAAGTAACGGATATTTGTAAATTTGTTTTAAACGAATTACGATTGAATGATAATAAATGCAGTTATCACGAAAGGGATTCTTATTTGAGATTGCTCGGAAAATCGTACGTAACTCTAGCCTCTTTTAACGAGGCGCAAGAAATCGATCTGGAATGTACGGAAGAGGTGTACAATAATTTTTGCGACAATTTTTGGGTCGCCTCTTTGGATGCAGATTTCAAAAGATCCGTAATGCAAATAATGCAAGATCTTTTTTTACCTAGCTGTAAACGCGATGAATATCGATGTACGTTATTAACTTGTTTCATTAGCGCATCCTTAAATGTATGTACGATATTAATTGTGTGGTTATAGTTGCCCAGGTTCAATGGTGGACAACTGTATTGCAATTGTTGCTCGATAATAATTCGGAAGTCCGACGCCAAGCATTCGAATTGGTTAAAAGTATTCAAGTAAATTGTTCTTTACCTAGCGAATCCGGCGTGGACTTGTTTCTGATCAAATTCTATGAATATATGCATCGCAAAAATCCTGAACTTCTGTGCGCCGTTCTGTTCTATTGGAGTACTTCGTTGCTGGATGACGTAGAATACGAAATGGACGACACGGACGTACGTAGTACATGTTATAACAGTAAACTAGATGGGGTCTCCTACTTATTTTTTTGACTTTCATTTTCAGGTGTTCAATAAGTGTACGAACTACGATTTCTTCGAGCCCGTCGAATTATCGAAAGCATGTGCCAAACTATTCTCGGAGCACTTGAAATCGTTCGCGGACAACGCGCTGCCCGAGGACATTTTGATTTGGATAAGTTCCCGCGTAAATATCGACATGCCCGAGTCGTCGTCGTTCAAGATTCTCTTAGAAAATTACGGAAATCATATGTCTCCCCTCGAAAACGGGCTATACGATATCCTAGACCCGACGTACAAAAACAAATTGTTGCAAATTTTAATGTACAAAGAATATAAAGATATGTTACCGTAGCGTTACAGTCGATGCTCCTCCGCACAATTGAAAGTCGACCGTTAACTGTATTACACAGCTTGTATCTTGTCCACGCATCGAATAAACGAAACTTTTTCTACAAAAGCAACGACTGTCAAGTTTCTGGCGCGTTCGGGATAATTTGAACACGCGAAAACAATAAAAAACAACCGCGACCGTTACGCGTGCACGTCCTCCTTTGAATGCGTCCGTTGAATGGTGGGGGGAAGCGTCGGTTGGGGGAATATCCCCAAGCGTTCCTCGGCTAGAGACTTTAGTTTACCCGCTTGACGCGGACGGCCGCCACTGTCGCGACTCGACGTTCGCCGACTCGCTACGTATTTCGTGACATTATACCGCGGATCCGTCGGGATTTTCGCGTTTTTCGCGCCTCTGCGTCGTGACCGTCGAGTATTAGTGTGCGCCGACGATCTTTATCCGCGTCGAACGAGGGCCAGCATGTCCACGAGTGCCGGGACAGATTAGAACGGAGGAAAAAGCATCGGGGAAGAGTGTGGCCGTGCGTGTACCAAGCATGGAGTGGACTCAGTGCGCTCGTTTCAAATCGTTACGAGCCGTTACCGCAGTCCCCGTCGAGCCGAGGTGAGTTCCGGCGACGTAAACACGCGTGATCGCGTTCCACGCACCCCGTTTCACTTTCGAATCGGACTGTTAACCCGTCCCCGTCGTCCCTCGTCGTTCGTAATGCGTTCCGTACCGCTTATGACCTACTTGTTGTGTAAGCTGTCATCCCTCGATTAGAATATTCGCCGTACCGTGTCACGGTCCTTAGGACGAACCCTTTGGCGTTCCACACCGTACCTCGGGGACTCGGACACTCTTTCACGGCTAGCTTTTTTTCACGTCGGAGTAAAGGAGACACGTCCAGAGAAAGGAGAGACGGCGAGGGGGAGAGACAGACCGAGAGAGAGTGACAGAGACAGAGACACAGAGAGAGTGAGACAGAGAGCGAGGCGGAGAACGGGAGAAGGAGCGTGAAACGGAAAGATCAAGCGAGAGCAGCGAGAAACAAGTTTGAAAACTAGCACTGCCAGTCCGTTGAACATCTGCGATTCCTAAAGTAAGTGCGTCCTTTCCAAACACGGAATGTTAAATAGCCTTCGCGCTTGATCAACTAACGGAGCCTTCTCGAATGATCTTTCTTGACCTGTCTATCTTTCTTTCTCCTGTCTCTCGCCCCCCCCCCCCCCCCCCTCTGCATCTGTCTCTCGTTGTTCGTCGTCGCGGTCGTCATCATCGTCGTCATCGTCATCGTCATCGTCTTCTTCCTCTTCTTCTTCTCCGAGTTGTTCTCCTACTTGTTCTTGTTGTTCCTCCTCCTCCTCCTCCTCCTCCTCTTCTTCATCACTCTCCCCGATTCTCTCTTTCTGGCCGAGGAGAAAGGTCATCGGTCTGAAATTCATCTTTTGTCCACGCCTTAGGCACACCAGTAGTAAACGCGCTGCGACGTGTTTTCCGTCAGGCCGAAACTCGTTTCGAATTACCATAAGTAGCCCGATACCCGTTGCACCGATACGCCCGATTCTTTCTCATAATCGGCCCGTGTCCCTCAATGCCATGCTGTCCGCCCGTTACATCCTGCCGTGTCCGATCCCCGACGACACCGGCGGTGATGCCCCGTTCCGCGGAATCTCCCGTCGGCCGCGATCGAATTCGACGAGCCGTTACTTTGTTCGTCTGCCGGACACGGTCGCCCAGTGCGAGCGATTCGTGCACGCCGAGAACGCTTCGCGCGAGATACGCGCGGCTCGTTAACGCGCCGCGGTTCCTACCGTCGATACATAATGCTCTCCCCGCGACCGCCGGAACAAGGAAGCGGAACGGAAATTCAATTTCGCTTCGACGGCTCGCGGAACCGGCCCCCAGGCACGCGCGAGAAATATTTTAGGATTACGCCGCCGCGAGGGAAACAACCTGGCGGAGTACGCCGGTTTTAAGTCGTTCGTTCTTTAAACGCTGCCCGCGGAGATTTACGTGGGCAGACGGTTTCGCAACGAGTCCGTTTCCATTGTTCCGCTTTGCTGACGCTTTTAATAAACGATCTGAAAAACCGTGGCGTCCGGATACACCGATATACGCGCGAGTGCCCGGGAAAGCGTTAGAAGAGTCTGTTTCGTACAGTCTATTGAAGTTCGTATTCAATTTTTGTATTGCATCGGCTTGAACGTCACTTGGGAATACGCCGAGTATGTTAATAAACTTAGGAAAATTAAGTAACAGGTGGTGCGTTTGCCGTTTGCGTTTGTCCGTCCCGATTGTTCGATTTTTATTCGAATCCGTGCTTTCGCGGGGAGGAACGTTCACTTTCTATTCATGGAGTCGCAGTAATAGCCGTTTAACGCGAGTCCGATGAACGTTGATACGATGCAACTCGGTCTCTTCCGAATCGCGGCTCCGAAAGAACTAGCGGAACAGAGGTTTCGTTTAACGCTTTGTCTCGGGAGAACGCATCTCGCGCGTGAATCGAGGTGCCACGGTACAAGCAACGTCGTAGTCTGAATTATATTCAATCGGGATTATACTCCGCGAGCATTGATCGTTCAGTTGATTCTGAAATCTGGCCGCGTGTGTTCGAAGATGCTTTATTTCTCCCCGAGAAGGTACAAGGGAATTGTTAGCAACGTCGTCTCGGATGTATAGCTGAACCGAGGACCGTGTAGCGGAGCGAACTCTTTGCGGGGAACGCGCGCGAAACGCTCCTATTGAAAGCCACCCGTTGCTTCTTGTCAATGGAGGACGAGCTTCAATTACGTGTTCCGTACTCTTTCGAGCACGGCGGCCGGTAATTGCGGGAAAGTCTGTTTACGGCGGCCGAATAATCGAAGCGAGGAATGTAATCTGTAATTTCACGGTGCGCTCCGCGCGAACAGCCCCTCCGCCAGGCGTACCAACTATCGGAGTATCGTTCGCGAAGAAAAGACTCGCCGGGGAAGAAGGCAGATTCGCCGGCAGCGAAGTCGAAAAGTTTCTCGCGCGGCCCGCGATGCCGATAAACGGGGCTTTCGCTAATTTCCCCGACGATTTTCCGTCGGATTCCGGATTACTTTGATCCGCTTATCGCGACGTTCGTCGCGGCGTCGCGCGGAACGCGGCCGTTTCGCCTCGGAAGCGCGGCCAACCTTTACGTCTTTCTTTTATTCCTTTCTCCCGTGTTTTAATCCCGCGATCGCAGGAAACAATTGCCGGCTGGGCCCGGGAAAAGGTCGAATATACAACTTACGTGTGCCGGGTCTATTTGTTTTATCAAGCCTGCAGCGGCAACCTGCTCCCGCATTATTTTGACAATAACGCCGCGCGACCACGCGAACCAGACACAACTATACACGTAATTTATGCAAAACGCAGCGGCGTGCACTCGCCCACGGGCGTGCTCCGTGAGCGGTGCCCGTTACATTACGGCGAAACAATGTTCAACGACTGTAATTGACCGTAACCGCGGCCCCGGACCCTGCGAAAACGGCGAACGCGGAAAGGAAAAAAGCGAAGATAAGGGGCCGAGAAGGAGATTCGAGTAACGCGGGGACGCGTCGCTCGCGTAAATCCCGCACCTCGGGCACCCGCCGGCGTGTTTCGATTGTCGCGTGTCGCGACACGGCCGGTTTGTTCGACTAAATAATTAGTCGATCGGTCCGTCGCGCGGAATAATGTCCGTCGAACGGCCTCGGGCGATCGTTTTTGATTCTCGCGCGGCGCGGGACAACGCGTTCCGATCGATTCGGAGCAGCGCGATCGTCGCGGGCGGAACTCGTGTACGGTTCCGTGGTTAACGAGCACGATAACCATTGCTGTTTATTGCGCTCGCGATCGTTCCAATAAAAGAAAGTTATCGTTATCAATTACGTGGGCGTTGCTATTGGAACTAATCCCGAGGACTCGTAACCGTTGTCGCGTTTTTGTTAGTTACGTGGGCGTAAATCAGAATCGGAACATGCCGGCTCGCGAACACGCGCGGGATAATCTCTGTGTTTCGAATTTTTTTGACGAGCGGTCGTGACTCGATCGCTCGTGAAACTCGATTTCGCATCCGCGGACGGCGGGGCTCGTTCCGTTTAGCCGTCGGCCGCGATTCGGCGGGAACCGATCGCGTTAATTTCCCGTGGCCCCGACGGCCGTTCAGAATCCGGCTAGCATGTCGGGTCCTCTCGAACCGCCGTGTCCGCTTTCCGTCTTCCGGTCGGCTTTCGAACCACGCCGGGCTGGTTCCCGATTTTACGACGGCACGCCGCCGCGCGTTTTATCTCTGGTCATTGAACCCTTCTCTCTACACCAGGGAACACGGCCTGCCTATGCTCGAGGTTGTTTCGTTCTCTGTTCCCTCGTTTTTTTATCCTCCTTTCTTTATTCACGCGACGATGCACCGCGTATGACCGGATTTCCATGTATCGCTCCGAAATCTCCAACCCCCGCTGGCCATCTTCGCCTTGGCCTCTCGCGGTAGCTCGTTCCACGGGAATACGTTTAGCCCTCGTCGTACCGGAAGAATTTCGAGTTTACTCACCGTTCAAATACCGTCACGTGGACAGCGAGCGGAGAGAAATTCGCTCGCTATAAATAAGGGCTAATAACATTCGATATTCACGCTTCCTAGGGAAAAACCTCTAACAAATAAGCGATTAGTCTTCTCGGAGGTTTAGCGGGTAAATTGGTTCGCTTTCGCTGGTTTTCCTTTGCAGGCTTCAGGGAACAGTCGAGTTAGTTCGGTAGCGGTGATCCTTCGTTGGAATTTCACGCGAGAGGCATTACCGCGGCGTCCGTGTAGCACTGTATTACCGCAGGAGCTCGGTGAAAACCGTGGCGAAAGAGTCGAGGAAGAAAATACCCGATCGGGCGGCAAAGAACGGGCGCGTTGATTATGCCGGGCTCGTCTAGACGGCTAGCGAATCGAATGGCGGCTCGGTACACGGCCAGCCATATACGTGACAGATATCTTGGGAGACGTGTTCAAATTCCAGCGGATGATTCACGACGTGAATATCAGAAAACCTTACTCGGGATTTTTGTCTCGGACCCGGGTTAGCCTGAGCGCCGTTGAAATTCGATCCCGCCCGGACGGGAGAACAACGCTTCGCGAGGGAGAGGACGAGAGATTTTCGGTCGGCGGGGGCCGGGATCGATGGAAATTCTTTCGATACCCGAGCCGATTCCCGTTTCCCGGCGCGGAATGAATTTCCGCGGAAAATCCCACGTCGTGACGCATCGGGAAACGCGATACCGTTCGGTCTCGTTTCCCTCGCAAACTGCGAGAACGCTCTACATTGTTCGCGTGGTTGTCTAATCGACTTGCGTAGTCTAATGGCTTCGAGTTATTATCGTCCTTCTTTACCTGGCCCGGAAATGCTCGAGTGCACCGGTAATGGTTATTAACGACCCTTAATGGCCTTCCGCGGGTTCGCGGGCCGAGATTACGGTGTTTCGTTCTGTAATTGTGTTATTTAACCTCGGGACCGCTTTGCTTTCGGGGTAATCGCTCGTAACTCCGATACCCCGTTGCTGATAGTTAATGTTCCTTAACCTTTGGACCGCGAGCCATTTACTCTTTTTCAATTGAACCGCCACTTTTCGTTCCGAGTAGATTTCCATGCTAGCGCGATCGAGCATTCGCTTCGCGTTCGAAGCAGCCACGTTGTACGGTGTGTGTGTGTGTGTGTGCTCCTGCATCGGTAACTTTTCGAAATAGCATATACGAGGAGCGTGTTAAATTTTCGGAGCGTACAGTTTTCTGTACGCGGAGAGATTGAAATTCACCGCGACGGATAGCCGCGAATTTCAATTCCCGTACGATCGCACCGGGGAACGGGAAATCTCGTCAAGGATTCCGACATCCGGGCGCCGCGGAATATTCGGATCGGATTTATCGCCCGTTGCCTGGCATTCTCTCGCAGTGGGACAGTAGCTCGGAAGTAAACATTACACGTATCCCCGTGACTCATGCTCCTGTTCGAGTTTCGTGCGTGCCAAGGACGGGGCGCGTCCTTGCCAATTTTCGAATCCCGATAAGCGAGGGCAGCCCGTGGCCGTTGACAAATCGTTTGAACGGCACGGGCTTCGAGCGTATCGCCGCGTCGCCGCGTCGTCGCGACGGAAGCTGGCCTCCGTCCACCTGGAAGTCGCGAATCTCGGACAATAGAGGAACGTTCAAGGTCCTCCAGCCTCCTGACCGACTTAAACGCAGCCGGGGATCGTCTCGTATCGCATGACGATTATTATATCACGATTATTTCATCTAACCGGCTGGTTTCGGTCCGCTTCGATTCATTCCCTACTCATTCATTCTCGCTCACTTTCACTCACCTTCGCTCGCCTCGGATCATTCAATCATACTTCCTTTCTCTTTCCCTCTCCTTCGCGTATTTACAGCCGACCCGACAGCCGCGAGCGAGCGAGCGAGCAAACGCTCCATACTTTTATTACGATCGGTCTTTACACGATTTCCATAGAAGCGCGTCCCTACTCGTGGCACGGCCGCTCGTAAAACTGACGGTGTGTCGCCGTGAGGATTTTTCCAACCGGCCCCGGCACGAATGTCGCCGCGCGCTGTTCTCGCATTGCCGCCCGGAACGATTTCCCCGGCCAATGTCGCGCCGCAATATCGGCCCGATTATTAGGAGATACTCGGGACGGTTAGTGGCTCGTTGCGAGACCCGTGAAAACCTCGGGTCACACGCTGACGTTCCGTCGTAAAACCGAGCCGCCCGCGATCGCAATCTGGCGAGCGTTTGCCTCTCTTTCTCCTTCCCTCTCTGGCCGGTCCCGCGTCCGAAACTTTCTCGCGTGTTCGACACGCGCTGGGGCGCGCGCGAGGGAGATGGCGAAGAGGGGTCGCGAAAAGTTCCGCGAAGTCCGGATCGGGAGCCGATCGAACGAGTTCCCCGGCCGGGAAAGACTTTCCGCCGCGCGCGTCCAGCGATTCCTAGCGCGATTTATATTCCGCCGCTTCGCGGGACGATTGAAACTTCCGTTGCCGGACGAAGTTCGCGGCGCCCCGGCAGCGAACAAGTATCTCTTTGATTCTTTCTTTCGAACGCGCGAGCGCGCGCGCTCGTCGCCCGCGGCGTTTTCGCCGTCGGAAACGAACCGTGCGTTCCGTTTCCCTTCCCCGGCCGGAGATGGCCGGCAGGGAAACTTGTAATTACATCGGCGAATCGGGGGAAAGGGGTTGATCGGGAATCGACTTAGCCTCCGGTTCAGCCGGCAACTTCGGTCCCCGCGGACTCTTCTGGCCGGCGATATTTTCCGAAGCGCGTTTCCGAGCCGCGGCTCTCCGTGCATGCCCTCTCCAGCCGCAATTAGCATCCCCGATGTATTCGCGTCACGTATCCGCGGGGATAGTTTCTTCGCACGCGACTCTCCGCGCGCGGCTGGGACGTTCTTTTATTTCGTACGCGAACGGTCGGCCGCGCCGCGCAAATTGCACGGGAAGCAACACGAAGGGACGGGTAGAATGAGAAATAGAAACATCTTTGACGGGGAAGGAATGCGAGGCGTCCAGCGACGCCAACTTTGTCCTGGAGGTTCGTCTCTTTGCGTTCTTCGACCTGATTCGCGACAACAGCCGCCGCTTCGTTGTCCAACCGACTGCGATCTCGACGAGGGGAACGACGCGAATTCGTCGAGGTCGAAGGAACGATAATTGGAAAATTACAGCGACGCGACGGTTGTTTCCGTTGGTTCCGAATCGACGCGAGCTCGCTGAGAAATCGTGAATTCCGAATTTCCCTCGCGTCAGTCAGCCGAGCCTCGTCGCGAGCGGTAGTCCAAACATCGAATAGAATCTAAGAGAAAGATTTATGGGGTTGCAGAAGAGACGCGTTCCGCGTCGGTGTCACGTAATCGGACAAGCGGAGCTCTTTTCGGTCGTCAAAGGCTGCCGGGTCGAGCCCCCGCCGCTGGTGGAATTCGGAGAAACGCGGGGCACCGCGTTTGCATACAGGGTGTCGAATAAATTTCCTCGGCGAGCCGGGTGTCCGCTGGCTCGTCGCGGGAAGAATCGGATTCGTTTCGCGGGGATCCGGCGAGCCATAAATAATACATAACAGGGGATACGACGACGTCGGCTCGCGGAAAAAAGGGGAGAAACGTCGGCGAGACGCGGCGAGGGACGCCGCGACGCGTCGATACGGATTCGCGGTGGAAATGGCGAAATGCCACGGGACACCGTGACTCCTCGAGGAGAAACGGATTCGGCGCGCCGCGATCGGAACGTTATCGGATACTTCTATCCCTCGCTAATCAGACATCTGGCGCGAGACGTCTCGTCGCATTCTTGCCCTCGACGTCGCGGGCTGTTCCTCTCGAATCGATGTGTGGTCTCGTTGTGCAGCTGCTTTTTCCTGGCTCTCCTTTTTCCCCCGGCTCCGATACACGTGTAACAGTAATTGCGCGTGCAATCGCGACCGCGGGCCCTCGCGGAGCGGCGTTACACTTTGTCGCGACCCGATGGGACTGCACGGGAACGAAGAACACCGCACTGTTCTCGGTTCCCGGGCCGATAACATCTCCCTTTTCCAGACACCGCTCGGTGCCCTCGAAGCCGACGGCAACGGGTCGGCGACGTTCGGAGCCACCCGAGCCCGGCAGTCCTCGGTGACGCGATCGCATTGTCGAGCCACGTTCGACCGGCCCCCGGTTTCTCTCTTTTAACGCGAGAAGAATCGGCAGCTTGTTAAAGCTGGACGGAGTTTGAATGGCCGTGATTTATGGCCGCGCGGCGGCCGGGGCGCCCGGTTAATTTCGAGGCCGGGAGTTATCGACGGTTCTACTCGTGAATAGCTTTCGATTAATCCGAAGTCCGTCCACGGACGATCGGCTCCGGGATGTTTTCCAGTTGAAATTGTAGTTTGTCCTCCTTTCGAGGCCCTCCCTCCTCTCCGCCTCGTTCCTCTATCCTTCCCCGTTCTGGGAAGAACGCCGAGCCCTCCGCATTATAACGGCCGCCTCTCCAAGGAGCCGGCCAGATTGAAGAGGGCTTCCGTCGCGCCTCGTGTAACGCGAAAACCGTTCAAAAGTTAATTCGAAATTTATTCATGGACTCTGCGGGACCACTAGCTGCCGCCTCCTCTATATACGCTCGAGCGTTATGAACGCGAGTAGGCCTACGCGCCTGCGAGGGTGGAGGGCGAGCTTAAAAAGAACAGACCGTCCTCCTATGAATACGTAATTTTATTACGATTAAGAATTAAGTGTCGCCGATCGGTCCGCCGTTTCTGCGGCTCCGTGAAATTCAGCCGAAATCAACGGATCTCGTGACAAAGGTCCCCGAGGACTCTCACTTACGGTCGGTCGAAGGTTCGGGCGGCGGGGAAGCAAATATTTTCGAGGGTTGTCCGCGGAGCGTGCGTCATCGCGCTCTAAAATCATAATCCCGGTATCTCTAGCAAACCAGAGGCAAGCCAACCCCGTTCGACCGCTGTCCAGCCAACAAAGTTTCGGGGATCGAAGCAGTGGGGAAGCGAAAGACGCGCGCGCGGCGGCGGCGGCGGCGGTTGGCTCTATCCGTCGGAACGATTCGAGGGAAACAATAGTTCGCGCCGCGGTGGAAAGATCGAAGGTTCGAGCGGCCGAAGACCCAGATATCGTCCTCGAGCGGTGTCGCGGCTCCTGGATTCGTAAAGTTGCCGGTGGTCGGAGTTAATGTTGCCTGGGTCGGCGTTGAACGCGGAGGAAACGCGGTCGTGGTCCGGATTTTATCGGGGTGATTTACGTATTTCAAGTAGGTATTCAGATTTATACGCCGGAACTCGGCGTTATTGCGGCCGTATATCCTGTCCTGTGTATCCAAAGGGTCCCCGAGCAGTGGCGCGCGGCGCCTCGCTCGGAGGAGCGTTTCTTTCATGGGAACGACAATCCCAAAAGTACACCGTATCGCGCGCGGAAAAAGATATCGCTCGCTCGTAAAATCGGTGATATTACGGGAGCGCGAGAAAGAGAGAGGGGAACGAGGGATCGTGAGTTTGGCCGTTCGATGGCCAAAGACGCGCGTTTCCTCGCCGGGTATCGGGGGCGAGCAACGGCGAACGGCCGGACGGGGAGAGGAAGAGGGAGGCGAAAAGGAGAGAGGAGAGTCCGCGTAAAATCAAGATACGCCGATATACCCATATGCCGATAGATTTAGAGCGTAGTAATAATAAAACGCGCGGAATACGAGCGTTGCATGGGTGCTTTATTAAATCGTCCCGTACCCGGGATCGATACTCGAACGGCGGGCGGAGGTGCAGCGGTGAAAACGACGTGCCGCCGCGCGGTTGTTTCTTCGCTCGCCGGGGAACGAAAGCCGAGCAACGCGGCGCGTTCCTTCGCGGCCGGCTGGTCAATCGTGGAGGATAAAAATACGCGTTACGCTGACGTAACGACGTAACACGAGCGAGCCCGGCATCGAGAGGATCGTTATCGATTACGAGCTCGTTGCGTAACGTTCGCTCGACGGGACACCGACTGCCGGTATCGTTCGTTTCCACTCTCGAAGGCGATTTCTTCTCCTTTCCGCCAATTTCTTCGCCCGGATTGCTGCAGATCGAACAGATCGCGAGCGATAGGCCCGCGCGATTCTTACGCGGGACACATAACGATCGTCGGCCGAGTCGCACTCGCTTTCGCTCCCGTTCGTATATTTTCGCAATTCCACCGTCTCGAATGCTCGCGCTCGATGGGGTACGGAGCCCCTCGGCTGCGAGATAACAAACAGATATCGGAGTGGAGGTAGGTCGGGGAATTAGAGGCGACTGATCCGTCGTCTCGCCGAGTTTACCCCCGGTTTTATAGGTCGGCGCGCCACCGAGTCGGGCTAATAGAATGTTTCCGTGGGCGTCGAGCTTACGGAGCACGTGGCTCCGTTCCGGGGAGCACCTCTTCTCCGCGGCGCGGCGAAATTCTCGAGTAGGCTCCGGGAAACGTTTCTCCGCGGGTATTTATTGCCGGCGAACGATGCCACAGGTAGCTCGGCCGCTTTGCGCTCTCATCGAGCGCCGTCGCCGCGACGAGACGAGGAGCAGCCGCGAGTCGAGAAGCGAATAAAGCAGCCGGACGGGGACGGCGCGGGAGGCGACCAGATAAAGAAAGAGGAGGCGAGCAAAGGGCCCGCGACTCCCTCGAAACGACCGCTGTTATTTCTAGACGAAGATTCAGTTTCCGGCCGCGGCGGCAATTTGTATAATTACTGTTTTCTTTGAAAGCAGCTCGGCCGGTCCCGCGTGTCCAGAAAAAGCTCCGCCGTCCCTTTCTCCGTCGAAAGACGTCGCTTTGACTCCGCCGTGGCGCCCGATGTTTCATCTTTTCGCGCGTTCCCCTTGCACCGGGCTTCCATTATCGTAATTGGTCGATGAATCGATACGGAAACGCGAAACTTGAATGGGAGTCGAAACAAAGCGTCCTCTCCGCCGAAGATCGAGCAGATTGCTATTTCCGAAGGAGCGCAGCGTCGAATTCTACATGCAAGTTCGCCCGCGCAGTTGATTCGGTGCATTCACGGTCGTCCAATTGATCCGCGCGGCCGCTTACGTATGTTCGTTACGTGGCACCGGCGGTATCGGGTTCGTGAATCGACTGGCTACCTTAAGCGAATAGACGGTGATTACGAGTTCTCACGCATCCCCGAACACCGGGAGCCTCTCTCTCCCGTTGTTTGTTATTTGACTCGCGAGCCGACCGATCCTATCGGTCGCGAGTGCCGTCTGCATGGTTAGGTCGCGCAGCGATTCGGAATTCGTTTCGCGAACATCTCCGTCGGCGCAGCCCCGAGCCCGTTTGTCCGCGATGTCGACGGCGAGCCGGTGACCGTTCGTCTCGCGGCCGTTTTCCTCGTAATCGAAAGCCAAGCGTGAACCGGCGGACGCTGCAATCCTTTTAAGGGCAGCCGGAGACACTCGGCTCCGGGGAAAGAGTAGCGTCCCGTCCCCGGACATCGTTCAGCGTCACTCAAACAAATTGCTCGTCAAAGGGACGCGCAGGGCCAGGGCCGCGGGGAGGGAAGAGCGCCAGCTCAATTTCGTAGCTCACGGTGCGCCGCACGATCGTTCCTTCTTCCTGTTCGCTGGCCGCTCGTCTCTTTGCGAGAGAGGCCAGCGGCGACGGCAAACGTTTCGCTCGCGGTAATTGCAGAACGGGACGCGCAGAGCTCGGCCCACCCCTCCATCCGGTTTTTCATTTGGCCCCTTTTAGTGTCGACCTTAAAATAAACTTTGTAGCCCTGCGTCGACGTCGCCGCGGCCGTCTTCGTCGTCCTCCTCCTCGTCGCGGTCGTTGTCGTTCCCGCGGGTCTCCGTACTTCTCTCGTCCTCGAGCGAGCCCCCTCCTCCGTCCGTCCCCGTCTCTCCGCTCCTCGCTTTGCGCCTCGTCGCGCCAAGTCGACCGAAGAAGCGCGGCGAGGAAATGAAAGAGGGCCTGGGGGAGGGGGCGAGGAGAGCCAGAGGAGCAGAGGCGCCGCTCCGAGGGACACCCCAAAGAGTTACAGCTTTCAATTTAGTAGTGCAAACACTCGCCGCGGGTTAATATCTGGCTTCCATTTCCTGCTCCAACCTCGTCGCGACTTGGCCCGCGGGTCCGCGACAGTCGTCGTGTCCGGTGTTCCGATGTTCGTTGTTCGGTTCCGAAGTGGAACGACAGGGTTGAGCCAACTGGACCGCGCGGCGTTAACCCGCATCGAACCGCATTCGGTCGCGTCGGAGCGTCCCGACGCTCGTCTCGTCAGTGGGTCTCGCGACGCCAACGAAGACGACCGCGGTCGGGCACGGTTCGTACGTGGAGTAGCGAAGCGGGCCGATTAGCGGCGAACGCAGACGCGTCCCGTTATCCCGCTTCCAAGCTGGCTGCTCCGAAGTTCCGTGTCAACTTCTGCGCTCCGCGAGTCGAGCAGCCCGCGCCAGCCACGTCCCCGGGAGAGTCGCGCTACACGGAGGTGTGACGGGTGTTGCAGGTCGCAGCAGAGCCGCGAGGATGTGACCGATGATGCCCGCAGCAGCGCGTGAGATCGTGATCGCCCCGAGATGGCCGCGACGCCTGTTCCGCGCGACTCAACGTGATCCCTCGAGGCAAGGAGGCAACGCGAGGGACCGGCCGCGCCGCCGAGCGATGCACTGAGGCCCCGCAGCGGCCGCAACCACGGAGGAGGCGGAGGAGGACACACGCAGACAAGCAGCGAGCCGCAACAGGAGGATGGAGGAGGTCCGGGGCTCCCCGGCGCGTCGCCTCTCCCAGATCCTCGACCCGATCGCGCGGCTCGCGACGGACTTCGGCTCGAACTCTGCCCCGTGCAGCCCGAGGCTGGGCGTGAGAGGCCACGAGGCGTCCGGGACGATGATTCAGGCCGGGCCGGCCGAGTCGGTGCGCAGGCAGCCGTCCGGCCCGGAGCCGGGTCGAGGGCTGCCGAGCGGAGCGGAGAGTCCTCGACTCTGGCCGCGGCAGTTCCGCCAGGCCCCGGCCCCGCCGCCGAGGCCCAGACACGCGACCAACAGCCACGCCGGGCCGGCCGGCGCGCACCAGGCCCCCGCGTCGGCCGGCGGCGGGCTCCAGCCGCCGGTGCACACCAGGGACTCGCCGTACGTGAACGTGCCGAACCTGCTGTTCCAGAAGGAAGCCAAGGGGTTCGCGGACGCGGCGAGGAGCGCCGGCTACGTCGAGCTCAGGGAGACCAAGCCAAAGTGTAGCCCGTACGACTTCACGTCGGAGCCGAGCGGCCACGTGGAGTACGCGGACAAGCGGACGTTCGCCGCGCAGACCGACTTCGACGGGTCCGTGGTCGCCGGCTACGACAAGGACCACCAAGGCCTGTCCAGGGCCAGGTCGAACTTCGACCCCGGCTCGTCGCCGCAACGCGGCCACCAGCAGCAACAACACTACGACCGCGCGTACTCGTTCTCCGGTAACAGGCAGCAGCAGGAACCACCGCCGGCGAGCCGAGTGTTCGCGGAGAACCGGCTGTTCCTCGAGCAGCAGAGGACCGCCGCGGCGAGCTCGGCGGACGCGAAGAAGGAGAAGCTCGAGAGCAGACCCGCTTACGGCTCGTCCAAGAGCTTCGATGGATACTCGACCGCGGTGGAGGAGCTTAATTGGCAGGAGAGGTGCCTCGAGCTGCAACTCGAGCTGCACAGAAGCAGAAGCCAGGCCACCAGGGTGCGAGACATGCTTCGGGAGAAGGTGAGTCTGTTTACCTTGTTCTCCTCCGTTCCGCCGCCGCCGCCGCCGCCGCCGCCGCCGCCGCCGCCGCGATCGGCGCTTCTTCTTTCTTGTCGCGACGGCGACACGCACGAGCCAGCCTGACGCCGGTAGATATTGCCCGAGGCGTAACTGTCTGCGAAATCCTGCGCGGCCGCGAAATTTACGCGATTGAAATCGACTCGGGCACGCCGGCGTTTAGCTCGCGCCCGGGAAATTGCGTTACCGTTGCAACGGCACCGGCTTGTGAAAAAGGCGAGCCGGACTAGGAGCTCGGGCTGACGGAGGAGGATGGCCGGCGCTCGTCTCTCTCTCTCGGCCTGTCTCGACCCATATTTTCCGGCGAGTCCGCGGGGACCAATCGCGTCAAACGATCCGTGACTAAACCAATAAGCGATCCCGTTCCGTGCCGCCGGCGGAACTGCCGCTGCCCGATAACCATTCTGTTTTCCGCGTTGCCGTCGTGCTCGACGATCGGGGCGGAGGTTTTCCGTGGAACGAGCCCCTTCCTGCGGAAAATCCATCCGGTCGGAGCGCGCTCGCGACCGATGTCCGGATTTCCAGCCACGCCGCTCGCATTCTATGCGTCGCCGAGTCCCAGCCTCGAACTGGGATTCCGGTGCGCCGGGAAACTTCTGTTTATCAACCGGCGTATCGGATTCGGTCCGTGCGATTTCCACCAAAGTCTGCGGATTTTTCCGGGATTCCTTTCACTCTGCCACGTCCCCGCCGCCGTTCGACCAATCTTCTTTTTACGGCTCGAGCGTGTTGTTCGGACCGGGGCTTTTTTCGTTTCGTTCGATTCGTTCGCGGGCTGGATAGTTTGAAGAATGGATACTCGGCACGGATATCGAAGTGAACGCCGCGAAAGTAAGAGTTCGAGTCCACCGGCGAGGCGGAAGTCGTACGTTCGCGGAATTATGAAACTCGCGTCAGATCTGGTATTAGATAGAGTGCTATGGATACCGTAGGAATGCGAGAGGTATCCGGAAGAAACGAGTGATCGGAGCTAATCGCGAGATCGATTTAGAAGCGCGATACTCGCGTAACGCGCGGCCACCGTGAATCGCGCTTTAGCGCTCGAGCTTCTCCTCGGCGCGCACTGTCGGATCGAAAGCGAGGTGGAACCGGTCCTCGTTACGATCCCGGAGCGATTTATATCGTTCGCGGGCAGTTTTATCCGATGCTCGACATACGTCGAATGAATTGCGGGGAGAGAGGGTCAACCGTGTCGAGTAACGGCGGGGGTCGGAGGTTGCGGATGACGGGGCGGGGCGAAAAGCGCCGCTTTAGGTACATACGTCTTTAGTATGCACAGTCACGCGTCGCGATTTAACGCGGCTACCCTAGATAAGGCACATAGCCGGCGGGGCGCACAGGCTGCGGGGGAATGGTCTCTTTGGTTCTTCAAAACCCCCTCGTGCCTCTTAAACGGAATTGAATCACTTACAGCCCGAGAGGAGACCTCCGCCAGGTATCGTTCGCCCCGTTGTTTCGTACGCGCGGCACTTCCGTCGTTACGACGGGAATTAAGCGCCCGGGACCGTCGAGATTCCCCGGCTCCCGGCGAAAGACGCCGCGCTTCGAAAGCTGCCGGGATTTATGGAGTCGAACGGTACCCGGCCGCGCGGAGAATGCGATTCCACGGGAGGTCACGGGTCACCGAGTCGCGCTCGACGCCGATTCCGTGGCTCGGACCCGCTCGTTCCGAGAACTGTCGGGGCTTCGGTCCTCCGTCTTCCTCGCCGCTCGGTTCTGCTCCAACGAATCGCGAGAACTCGCTCCCGGCTCGCCTCGACTCGACTCGCGGTTGTAAAATCAGCTGACGCGCGACGAGACGATGAGAGGCGGCCGGGGCTTCTTATCGGCTCCGTATCGCGCCTCCGAGCCGAACCCCGTTACGCGCTCGCTTGCATCATTCTCGGATCGTTGTCCCGATTGACGTAACGTTTGTTTACAACGGCCGCTCGCCGCCGACCGGACTCGCTCGCGATGATTATGTGTAGCGGATCGACTCGCGTCGCTTCCGCGAGAGTTACAGACGCTGCTCGCGGGAGTCGGCCTCTAATTGCCGAGTTCCCGAGCAACGTTCGATAACAACGCCTCTGATGGGAAACTTCCACGTTGTGGCTCTCGTTCGTTAGGCGCCGCGCGAACTTCTTTGTCCGCGGCCTGTTACATATCGTTGGTATCGTTTAGTTGTTGGTATCGTTGGACAAAGCGAAGCCTACTTTCGCACTCTCTTTCAACTGTACGAACTACTTTGTCGCGCGCTTTTCCTCCGATTCGTCCAACGATCGGGTGCGGCGATCGAACGTTCGGTGTTCCCGACCAAGTAACGAACCCTCCGAATCTCTCGGTAGAAGAATCGCTGCGCCGCAACACTCGCTGCTCGGATATAATTCCAGGTACTCAAGGTCGTGCGTGGATCCCTCGTTTCCTGGCTCCGTCGGCGAGCTGCACGCGCAATTACGGTCGATCGCCGGTCGGGTGAGACCAGGGTCGCGTTCGCGGCGCTCGTTCGCGCGCTCGTTCGCGCGCTCGTTCGCGGCCGTTCCGTTCGCGTCCGATCGATGCACGCGAGAACGAGCCGGCGAGGGGATAGAGCCAGCGGCGCGGCGCGGCGCGGCGCCGCGGTCGGTTCCCCTGGAAATTGCCCACGTGCTCCGAGAGTTGACCTTTCGTCGCGTGACAAGGGCCTACATTCCGCGTTCACGGTCGCGGCACGGAAATAGTTGAACCGCGAGCGAGGGGGCGTGGGCGGCCGGGCGGCCGGAGGCGGAAGATAGCGCGAGAAGGGTTCCAGGGAGGCCGCAAGCCGCGCCGAGCGACCGACTATCCGCCGTATCGCGCTCTTTAATGCCTCTTCAAAGGGCATTAACGAGTAACGGCCTCGTAAAAAAATTAACAGCACTCGCCCGTTTCCGGCGCGATACGATTTCCCGGAAAGTTGAAAGCTCCCTCGCGCCGCTGCCGCCCGGAGCGCCGCTCGTTCCGTGAAAATAACGAAAAAGCAACGGCGAGGGGCGGAGAAGCTACGCGCGGAGGCGGAGAGAGCGGTGAGATATGTGCTGCTATGCTAAAAGGGGGGCTGGTGAAATGAAAATGAGGATGAAAATGAAACTCGAGGTAATCGGACCTCCAAACTTTCGCTTCGGAAAAATCCGTCTCGGAGGGCTCGGTTGGAATTCCCGCCGGCGCGACCGTCGATCGTCGCGATGGTAATTCGTTCCCCGCTTCGCGATTGTCTCTCCCGCCGTCGGACCGTCTCGAATTATCCGCCGCGTCGCTGTCGGGAACGCGCCGCGCCGCTAACGACCCCGTAACCCGAGGAGCTCGCGGAAATACACGCTGAAATTCGCGGCGAGGGATTTTCCTGCGGTTCCTTGCCCCGCGCGTTTTTGCCGCCGAACCTTGTCACGCGTTAATGCAGACTAACTGCGAGCAGGAGGGGTGAGAACGCGACGCGTGTGCGCGCGTACTTGCGAGCGTGTACGTGCTCGCCGGGGCGGCGAATGAAACGTTGACGAGAATTCGGCGAGCCGCGCTGAGTCGGAAATTATACGGCCGCCTCGACGGGGGCCCCGTATTTCGACGTTTTTGTCTGGCCGTTCCTCGCGCTTCACCCTTCTTCCGGCGCCGGTTTTATCCCCGCCCGAAAACATCCAGTTAAGCGGGGAATCGGTAAATACCGCGGAACGGACGCGCCGATGAACGTGTTTCGTCGTCTCTTCGTTCCTGTTCGGCGTCGATTGTTTCTCCCCTTTCGAGCGGCTCTCGCGATTAACGTCGATGCGAGGCGATGGGTCGCGGCTGGTACGAATCGCGCTAAATAACCGTACGGAATCTGTTGTTCATTTTCGTTACGTCGAAAGAGAGACTGAGGATCAATTCGTGACACTGGATGCAAACTTGCTTTCGTTCCTTTTGATGGTTAGAACGATAGCAACCGTTAACGATAAACCCTGGATCCTAGTACGCTTCACGTAAATCGGTTCACTTAACAGAGCCACGTACATCCGAATGAACAGGCACAATGGCACTGTCTAACCATCGCGGAGGAATAACGCGTTCAAGAAGCCGCAGAATTTCAGCAAAAAGGGTCCAACCGTTTGCGAGGAATAAATTACGAGAACAATGTTCCGGGAGCGGACAGGCCGCGTGCCTGCGTAGTATTAAAGCCGAGAAGCATTATGCTCCGCTGAAAATACTGCTCCGTCGAAGTGCGCGAAGAAGAAGTTGATGCAATCTTCGGGGGGGTGGGACATTTCGCAGGGCGCGCGGCCCCTTTCTTCGCCCGTTCCGTCCCTTATGCCCGCGTATCTCTCGTGCCCGCTTCAAGTGCCGTTTTGCATAGATCCAGGCCAGGTTCTTCGGCCGAGTAATGCCGCGAGGCCGGACGAGCCTCGTCTTAATCTTCCTTAGAATTTCTAATTTACTGGCGGCCCTAACTTGGCCCGGCGTTCCTGCATATTTCGTATCAACTTCATAATCCTTCGACGGAGGCAGTCGCCCTGCGTCTTCCCTCCGCCTCCTCCTCGTTAGCGTCCCGTTCCTCGTCTAAGAGGAATCCTCTTCGCGGAGCTTTATCGACGAACAGCTTTTCCGTTATTTTCCCCGCGACGACTTTTCCACGACGCCGAACCGTTCGTTCTTCGAGAAGCCGCGATCGGATCGAAGCAACTTACCGATGCGCTGCAATTTTTCGCGAATCAATTCAGTTTCTCTATTTACATAACGTTGCCATTGAAACGCAAACTACCCATTGTCATTGAAAACACTTGATAATATCCCTATAACGTAAGAAAAACAAGCACACGCTCGGCTCTATACCCTACAACTTTCGTCCGAAGCGTTTGTTCGCATCACTCGTACTTTTAACCCTTTGAACTCTGTAGGCTCCAATATTGCACCAGGCTTAATATTAGATATTTCAATGAATCTTAAAGAAACTACCCCACAATTATTAGATTCTTCACACATCCAAATTTTGTAATAGATTACAAAACCATCTGGAGTGCTAAGGGTTAAAGGTATCGAGTTTCGTCCAGAAAACGGCCGTTCAACCGCACGGTGCGTCGGTCCCGCGCGATACGCGCCCCTATCCTCGGCGTGACACCTGGAAGGGTTTCGCCCGGCGCAGAGGGGAGCGGATCGACGTCGAAATTACAAACAATCCGTGTCTCGCGGCCGACACCTCGTTATCTACGACGATGACGGGCCCGAGCAAATATCGGCGTACACGTACGGTGTACACAGGTAGCCGGGATATTGTTCGGCCCCGTCCTATTAATATTGCATTCCATCGGAACGGTGTGTACAGGCGCCGCGTCCCACATATAAAGTCCGTATCAATATTGATTCGCCGGCGACGGCGCGCGGCGTGAATGGAGGGCCTCCGAGCAAACAGACGGGCCTTCCGCTGCGCGGATTTCAAAAGCCTCCGCGCTCCTCGACGCGACCCAGCTACCGTGCACGCCGCCGTGGCTCCTGGATCCGTGGGGGGAACTCCTTTCCAACGTTTTCAGACCTATTTACGGATGAAACGGATGTTAACTTCGCCCCGCTTCTCACCTACCCCCGTCCCGGTCACGGGGCCGGGAGAGGATATTGAAGGCTCGACGCTCGAGCCTTCTGATTGAGCATTCGCGGCGCCCTTTCACGCACTTTCATCGGGTATTGGAAATTGAAGGCTCCTCCGGGGTATTTTCGTCGCTTCGGCGGCCGCGATTCTCTCCTTTCTCCGTCCGCCGTTTCGCGGTCGTCGATCGAGGACTGGCAACTTCCATTTGCGGCTTCGGATAATTGCTTCGGGAACGAAGGAGCGTCGTTTAAGAGGAACGGAGTTTTCAAACGCGAAACGGGAGGGCCGTAGAGTTGCCGCGGTTGGCAACGGGTTCGACGAATTTCCCGCGAGCACCGCGCAAGCGCCCGCTGCTCGCGTCGACGCGTTCGTAAAACACGTCCCGGAATTTCGGTAATTCTTCGCGGGCGTAACGAGGCGTTTTGTGTGCCCCCGACACCTCCGATGTTTGCGCTCGCGGCTCCATTGAATTTGTCGCGCGATGCGAGCGAAATGTCGGCTGCCGGGATTGCGCTCGGAGCCGCGGGGGCTCGGGAGCGATGCGTTCGAATTATGAAATCGGAAGCGATGAAAAACGAGGAAACGGAAAGATAACTCGCGCGTGACCGACTGTTCGAGTCCGCGCCAGCTTTCGTGACCAGAAGCGAGCAACAATGTCCGGACGGCGAGACACACGGCTGGACAAGGGGACGGAATGATCGCGCGTGTACCCGATAAAGCAGGAACAGGAAGATCGTGGCAGCTTAAACGTCCGTTAGCAGTCCACAAATATCATATGCTGGAATTTCTGGACAGGCCCGTGTCCCGAGCGACCTGCAGCTAACCGTTCAGAAGTTTTAGGCCGATGTCCAAGAATCCGAACACGATAAAGTCCGGACCGAGGGGCAGAAGTCGTTGCTCGGCTCGTCGGACCTTTAATCACCGACAAACTCGTCCGTTCGTACTTTGTAGCGAACCGCTAACCGAGCAGAACGCGTAGATATCCGCCGCGTCGCGGCGTCTGGCCGCTGGGAAAACATCTCTCCGGATTCGTGGGCGACCCGCTTTAATATCGACCGCAGCGCTCGCGTTTCCTCCGTTTTTCCTTTCTCCGGCTGTATCCCGGTCCTCTCCGCTGCCTTCGAGGCGGCTTCGCGCCGTGAATCTTGGCGTCGTCTCCCCGCCGCGGCGGCTCCTCTCGATAGGGAGAGACTTATCGATACCCATTGCGTTCGCGGCATTATGCAACAGGGCGGCTGCGCTGGAAAGAGAGGAGCATGGAATTCCGGCGGTTCCCTATTGATACAGATGACGGCCTCGTCCGCCGAGCCACCCATGGGAGCTATACGATTCAGCCACCCGTTACATTACCGTGAAATATTCCCCATTATCTTGATTTGTATACGCCGCCGAGTGTCCCCGCAGCGGCGTGTCCATCGGCTTGTTGATTCGCTCGCTCGCGCTCATTAATGTTTCATCGTAATGGATCGGTCGATTATCTTGCGCCCGCGATTCGTCACGTCCCTCTCGGTTCCCGTTCAGCCGCGAATTCTTCTCCCCCGCCGCGACCCCGGTTAATCGTCGCAATCCGTCCGGTTTCGCGCTTCCACCATTCGAGCGGCGCGCTTTCGCGAACCTCGCACCGGTATTCCGCTGTCTTCCTGCACCTTGATGTTTGCAAACGAACACGGCCCCGAGCTGCGGAACTTTCTCAAAGCTGGACCGCAGAGTTTCGCGCGGCTTTGGAATTGTTTGCGGGCCGAGGGTCGTTCCGGCGGACTCGTAAACCCGTCGCTGCAGTATTCGAACGTTCCGCCCGTGCTCAGCGATTCGTGTTATTTCTCATTTCCGTTTTGAAGAAACGTCATCTTCGCTTTGTCAGCTCGGAGAAGGATGATCGTATGTACGCGAGTTTCCGCGCGACTAAACTTATACGCGCGGACGATTTCCCCAAAGCCGTCTCGCGTCGCGCCGAGACCGATCCCTGCTCTCGGGAATAAACGTCGTTGAGCTTCCGGGTATCGTTTATCGGTTCGCGACGGCTCGTTTTCTTCCGGCACTCTTTGTTTCCTGTTTCGCGTCCGCTTGCGCGCCGTCAGCCGCGCAGGGCACCACGCCAAAGACGCGTCACCCGAGGAGGACTGCAGAAGGGTGTCTCTAATTGGTCCCATCTAAGAGGCCGTGGTTTCAAAGAGAAGTCGCCGGCGTTTCCGCGCGTCCCACCCTCCGCGCGCACACGCTCTCACCCTCTTCGGCATTTGGAGAAACGGGCGCGCGCTCGCGCGGAAACCAAACACGGCCGCAGACGACACGGGAAGAGATACAAGTCGCGACGATCGTCCGCGTCTCGCTCGCTCAGCGCGCAGGCGGAGCGTATCTGGCTCGTTTTCAAAAGCCGGCGTCCTTTATCTCGTTCCGTTTCATTTCCTTCCGTAGCGGGCGCGGCTGTCCCGCGATATTTATCAGAGGCAACTTTTGGAAATTAATATCGGCGACAGCCCGTTGAAAATTCGACGTCGGCCGGCGCCTATTTTCGGCCCGGCGCCGCTGTTTGTTTCCCAGTGCCCCGCCTTCGCGGACGTTTCCGACGTCTCCCCGTCGGATCGCCGATTTCACGGACTTCTCTGGTCCTCTGGTCTCGCGAGGGAACACGAAAGATCGACCCCGACAACGATACTCTGTAGCTGCTCCGAGCACGTGGAACCGGTTAGCGTCAGCTACAATCGTATCGGTCTCCCGAGATTGCGCCAATCTAGGATTCCCAGCGATCTTTCGGACCTACGAGCTGCACCCAAATAAACAACGGTTCCCGCCGTGCGCGAGTAGTCGCGCGAAACCATCCGAGGCGGGGCGAAATCGTAACCTACGGCGGAGTTTGCGAAGCAACCCCGATTTTCTCCCGAAATTCATACGAACGCGTCGCCGGGAACAAGTCCACGGGTCGCTAATGAAATCGGGGAGCCCGAGCCATTCGGATTCCCGAAGAAACGGCACCCAGGTCGGCAGTTTTCATGCTGATACGTGGCGGCGCGGACGCATCCGCGCGACTCATTAGACCCCGGTCACCTGTGCGCCATATTTTTCCCAGTGTTGGCACGCGTGTACGTGCGCGGCGAGCGCGCGCGCGCTCGTCGGCCAACACCAGTCAAGAATCTCTCTTTGAGCCGGAGACAGGAAAGCACGCACACAAGTCGCACCGTGAAAGTACGGAGAGCGGCTCGACTCCGTTCCTTTCGTAGCACGGAACCCTCAAAAGTCCCCCGGCCCTCTCGTCGCTGGCACTCCGACGACAGAGGGACGAGAGCCGCGCTTACGTACCTACACTCCCGTATACAAGGTGTCCTTTCGTCCGTTCCGCGCGCGAGATGCAGCTAAACAAATTACACGGCTGTTTGCGTCGGACGTTCCCGTCGCAACGTTGGCTCGTCAAACATTCAACATTTTATTCTGCAATAATTCAGCGGAACCTTCCAGACCTTCCTCGGTTCTCGACGTTTCTCGGCGATTCTCGACGTTCGTGCTACTCAGTTTTTAATTTCCTCGCTTCTCTCGCGAGATCCTCGGTGTTCAGGAGTCGGCAGGAGGATCGAAGCTTCTCCGGTCCGCGAGAAATCTTCTCGCCCGGTCGGTTCGCAGCGAACGAACCGGTCACCCTGTATGTAGGGATACATGTACAGTCTCGTAGACGGACGGAGGGGTCGCGGGCAGCGGAGAGCGAGACGGAAAATTACAATCTGCGAACTGCTCGTTGTAACCGACGACTACGTCGGGTTGCATGGCACCGAGGAGCCCGGACATCGTGTCCAATTAGTAGCCAAGGCAGCGTGAAACTTTAACGAAATTCGAGTTCGGAGAATTCGCGTCTCAATTAAAAGTTCGCGTGCGACGCGGCCACCGGGGACGCGTCCCGGAGCCGAACTTTGCCGCGATTTTTCGATTCGCCCGTCGCTCGCCGCATCATCGACGCTTTTAGCGGCGTCCTCTTGAAATAATCGCCGTCGAACGCCACCGTGCCAAACTCTGTTCCGCTCGAATCGAGAAAACGCGGATCGCGGACACCGGGAGAGATCAAAGCCTCCGGTGCTCCAGTCTTTGAACCGTCGAGCGGAGAACCTGTTTGTTTCGATTAGAACAAGTCCTAGATTCGATGGGATAACAACCGGACTCTTTAATCGGACAAGTTAATCAATCTTTCCGAGCCCCGATGAAGCGCTAAGAGGACTTCGGAGGCTCTAATGGTTCTTTGAGGGACGTCGCCAAGAGGTTTCGATCGTTACTGCGAGAAATCGGGGGCGACGCGCACAAAATTACGATATTTTCTTCCCTGGAGTCTGCAAAGTTCCAGCGACTCGTACACAATCAATTACAGAGTACATTTATTCTGAATCTTTTCCATCCGCGCGCATTCCTCCGATAAAGTTCCGTTATCGCTAGAGCCGAGACTAGACAGTCGGGTCCCCGTGGTTCGGCTGACGCTCCGAATAAAGACGGGCGGCTCGATCGATCGGAATCGACGAGCCTCGGGTGTCATCCGGAAGAATACGATACGGCGTACAACGGCCGCGAATATAAAGTCGAATTTCTAGGCGACCGTATATCCTGGCCTATGTATATTTTTGCATCGAAATCGGTTCCTATAAAGATAACCGTGGGCCAGAGAGACGACGGGAGATCCTGCCGCGGCGTATCCGTTTCCTTTTATTTCCGGAGCCTGATACCGTGTCTCCTTGGACGATCCGAGTCGCGAAACGTCGGAAAGAAGTTCGACTCGCGTAAAGGCGGGAGGGGGGTGCAGCGAGTCGAACTTCGCCGTCCTAAATTCCCCGGAATTCGCCAACTATTTCTTCCTCGGGCTCCGAAGTTCCAACGGTCCGCGACAAGCGGCACATTTTCTGTTACGGATTATATGTACGCTCTGGATCCGCGTCCCTTTCCCGACACGGATTCGATCTTTTGCTCGTGAGACTGGCCCGCCATGTCCGGCAGCCTTTTAAACCGTTTGCCCGGAGTTTTGCTGTTCCCGAATCGAGTCGAATCGAGAGCATGGAAACGCAGCTGCACCGGTCGCGCCGGAAATCCGAGTTCCTTTATTTGTGGATTCCGCGTCTAGACGAAGAGGAGGCTGAGAGGTATGCCAAGTTTGAGGCGACCACGGGAACTGAGAATCAAGATAGCAGTTCGTTATCGTTTGAACCGCATCAAATTTCCACATTTCGTCGCGACGTACTATGCGCCGCTTGGAAAATAGAACATTGGTATCGTTGGAATAATTATCAACGGTAATGTAAATACGAGCTTGGCGGCGAGACGTCTGCTCGAGAAGAGTGCCGTGCCAATAAGCGGACGCGTCTGAATAAATCGAGCTTCGCGCGAGCCGGACCACCCTCTGACTTTTCCGCGGCGCATAATGCCGCCGGGCGAAAGAGGAAGCTCGACATCCGGCCGCGGCGAAAGTTCTCGGCGCTTTCATGCTTGTTTTTTGCGTCCCGTGTTCCGTACGTTTTATCTCGACACCGTTGACGCGTCCCAGAACGCGTCCGCGTATTTTCCTTCTTATTTAAAGGGACTCGCAGCCGGCCGGATAATGAAAATTCCTCTTTCGTTTCGGGGCGACGCGATAGCGCTCGCGGAAATTTCGAGCTCGTAAACCCGAAAGCTTCGCGGTACCCAGTAAACACCGGTTAAGCGGAATAATGCAGACGCGAACCGGCTATCCGGGTACTTTGCGAGTAGGAACAAGTTGCGAGATCGTTTCTTATGCGGCTCGGATCTCCTCGGTTCCGTAAGCCAGTTTCTTTTTATTAGGAGCGCGGCTCGGGATACCGCGCTCGCCGGTCCCCCAATTCTTCCGATTATCTCGGCGAACTTCCGCCAGAGCAATCTCGCGTCCAGCGAGACGGACGGACGTTTTTCAGCCGTCCGATGTCGCCGGGTGGCTCGGACTCGTTTCACAGCGGACGATCAAAGGTCCTGCGTCTGACTTTTCCCCGGCGTCCCCCGCTGCCCGGGCGCGGTTTAATCCGGAGCGGGAGGCCGTCTTTCTTGGGAAAACATTCGTTAATCCTCCACTCCGTTTACCTTCTTAATTTCTTGTTCGCTTAAGAGCCGGCTCCAGGTAAAAAGTAATCCGAGCCGCGTATAAAGGATTCATGGCTCCAGGAATGCCCCCTGAAGAGCGTTTTCACGGGGCGACGAGGAATCGGCAAGGTGTAACAGGGCGGGCCGTCTGATTAAGTATCCATGAACCGCAGACCGTGTACTAATACGTCACCGGGTCGGCGGATACGAGGCCACTCCATTTCACGCGCACGGTCCACCCTCTCTCGAGACCCTGATAAAATCCTATCGACAAACCTGTCCACGACACCCTTTGGCTACCTTTCCAACCCTCTTCCCGAGCCCGTCCGCCGCCGGACGAGACCGGACCACGGTCGGGCGGGCGTCTTTTCCCACAGGCGACGACGAATTTCGCCGGGGCGAAAGCTACGGGCCGAAATTGGAAAGCCGTGGCTTTCCGGAATGAGATTCGTCGTCCGGCCCCGCGATATTTCAGCACGAATATCCCTTTGTGACTAATTTCCCGTCGTCCTTCGGGCCACCCCGGGATCGAATAGCCGCGGAAACGCGTTCGAACGCGGCCGAGGCCGAGAACGAGGGAGGAAATGGATTCCCCCCTTACCGGGCGCGCGCTTTTACGTCGGCGCTCGATTATGTTTTAATAATCGCCGCTAATTTTACGATCGAACGTACGCGCCGCGTCTCCTCGTCGATTCCCCGATGAATGAAGCACTTAACGCGATGCGTCGGCTGATCGGCGATCGTCGATTACGCGACGGGAAATTCAGCGCTCGCGTACGACGAACGCGTTTATCGCGCGCGACGATAATCGAGTGATCATCGTTATCGTCGGCGCCGCCGACGGGAGGCGAGTGCTTTCGTACGCGAACTATCCGGCGAACGGAGGACCGAAAAGCCGCGACGCGATCGCGCTCCTCCGACGCTCCGCGACGAGTAGCTCGCCGATCGAAATTCCATGTGTCGTCGGGGGTGGATTCCCGGCTCGAATCGCCGACAGTCTCGACGAGAATTGATTAAGCCCGGTTTAACCCTTCGTTTGAACCCTCTGGTGCCTCGTAATCGTAAATTGGGGTGGCTCCGCTGTCCCGGCGCGCCGCCAACCGAGAAGCGCGTCGCCCCTGTCCGTGTGTTCTCCTTTAATTCGAGGCCCGTACGCACCTGTACACACGCCCCTTCCCAGACACCGGTTCTCGCGCCAGCGGCCGACGGAGATACCGCTCTGCAACCCGACCCCGGCCGGTCGAACACGACCCACCCGATTCCTCGAAACCGGCCGGGCAAAAATTTACGCAACCGCGTCTCCTTCTCGCGTGACCGCGCCTAACGTTCCGCTTTTTATCGGACGATTTATTCCGTCCGCGGCTCCCACGCCCGTTTGTTTCTTCTCTGTTTATTCCCTCGCGGCGTAATCGATATTCGGCCGCAGTGCAGTCGGTCGCCACCCCACGCTTGCCGCCCGTCCCACGACCTTATGAATTCCATCTCGCGGATCGTAAAGCAAGTTCTCGATCCGACCCCGGACGGCGGTTTTGTTTCGAGCACCCGCCCGACCCTTTATACCGGTGTCCCCTTCCGATATCGGGCGACTCTTAGCGATTCGGGGGAGGTTTACGGCCGATTTACGGGATCCGCGGTAAAAGCGTGTCCACTAGAGTCCCGGCCAATTCCGACCGAAGTGGCTACCCTTGGATCATATCCTCCGCTAGTCCATCCTCGCTTCGCCGACGACGTCACCGCCGAACCCCGATTTCACGGAACGGAGTTCGATCGTTCGTTTCGTTAACTTTATCGTCGGACCGATGGCATTCGTTCGTCGCAATCCGACGTTGCCAGGGTAAAATGGAAATCGGTGTCGTTGGAATATTTGCAATTGACGCGTTAAGTATCGTGCTAGCTCGCTTCTATGAACTTCTTTTCGCTCGTTAAGGGTTACCGCTTAACCCTCCGTATATATTTGGGAAAGATTGACCCGTTTCGTACCTTCGTTCGAGCCTGGGAACGTATCAGCGCTGAAGTATCCTTGGCGAGTCGGAACGAGATCGCGGAATGGATCGCGAGTCGACCAGTTAACCTGTTTCAAAGGAAACAAAGACGAAAATCACGGGACCGTGGTGGGGTCAGGCGACCCTCGTGCGAAGGGAGGTACGCATCAAATTCAGATGAACGGAGAACATTCAAGGAGTCGTTTCACCTCTTCGGAATAAAACTTCCACCCCTGTGCGACCCTATATACGTCTTTCGAGTGGCGTCGGGTCGTTTTCGGGGGGTTGAAACTGCCGCGTGTAAGCACCGAGGAATAATCCAGGGCCCCCTGCCTGCCGAGTCGACTTTTCGCCGTCCTGGCCCTCCGACCGATTCTCGGGGATCCAGTTTCCAGGGCGGGCGAGAGAGCGGGAGAACTCTTCGGGACGCGTAAATCTCGAAGAAAGCGTTTCGCCGGGTGGAGGAATGCTTTCACAGTCCAGGGACGACGAGCACACGAAGGGCTCATTTGACCAGACGTACGATAAAGCTCGTGTGTAACGGGCCGAACCTCCTACCCCTTCGAAACCAGCCCCTTTACGAGCGGATTCTTTGTGCAAGGGGTTCGTCGTATGTCCTCCGACACCCGGGCCGCGATTCAACAGGCAGCAAATTGCTCCCGGTCGCTCGCTCGCTCGCTCGCTTGGTCCGCTCGCATGGGAACGGTAACGAGATCGCAAAAAGGGCCGCCCTATCCCGGCCGCTGCACCGGCCGCCTCCGCGTAACCGGCTCCGCTCTGTCGTTTTTTCATCTCCGGGGACGCGGCGCGTACATCGGCCAGGCCGAATCTCGCGGAAAGAATTTTCCGCCGCGTTGTTTCCCGGCCGGACAAAAGCACGCTCGGGGGCGAGACCCGCTCGCTCGTTGCCAAGAGGGAACGCTCGTGTCGCCCATTGAACTCCGATGTTGTCTTTTAATTTCGCTTGCGCCTTTTTTATCGAGTTTCCGGCAGTTCGACTCGTTTCGCGTTACTCGCACGGTTCGTCCGCGTTCGCGATTGCGCGGACGGATTTCGATACTCGCGCGACGTTTATCGCCGCTCCTCGTATGCCCGTACGATCTCCTAACGAATCGCGTATTCGGACTCGCGACTTTTTACGCGACGGTGACGCGCGATCGTCTATTCGACGGGGGAACGCGAATCGATTCGCGGGTAATCGTCTACTTTCGTCGCGCGAATTTTATTCCCGTCCGATCGGTCCTCGTAAAACGACGTGTCTCGCGAGTCGTCGTCGTTAAACCGAGCGGTGGATCGATCGCGGATTTCCTTTTTCCTCTCTCGGTTTTTTCCCTCTTTTTTTGGCATCGCTGTACACAGGCAGTTAGGTCTATATCGCCGCTATTGAATAGAGGCAATGGCCGATCGTCCATCGAGGCATCGGTACGAGGCGGCGGGCTGCAAAGGCAGGCCGCCAGTTCGCCGCGCCGCGCCGCTCCGCTCCGCGCCGGGAACGTATTGTCGCGAATACGATTACGACGGTAACTGTGCGAACGGGAGGAATTGATATCACGATATCGCGCCGATACGTTACTAGGATTGCGAGCGCACCCGTCGTTATTGTCTCGACGGCACAATATTTTCCCGCCGTTCGCTGCTCGATTAATAGATAAATCCTTGGGAAAGTAGCTCTTTCGCGTTCGGTTTCATCGTTCGTCGATCTGCTTTCGGGTAATCGAGTTTCCTACGGACGACGGGGTGGGCGGAGGCGGTCTGACTTCCAATATTCACGGAAATGGGATTATAGAAAGGCAATTCCGAAATAAACGCGACGCGACACGGAATAACCGGCACTCGTGCGTTTCTCATTCGTCTCGAGCGTCAGTTCGTTTCGCTTCGATACGTGTATCGAACCTATCCTAATTATTTAGTAGTTCCCCGGCTCTCGGGAGCTTCTTATCGATTCGCCGCGGATCCGGGAAGCCAGCGATTACATTTTAATAAGGAGCTCGACGGAATCGGAATCCCCCCGCAGATAACAATACCGCCTTTTGTCTCGCAGCTCGCCGTTCCCCTTTGTACGCTTAAAAGGAACGACGGAGCTTTCTCGTCGGTATCGTTCCTTCCGGGATCCACTTTCCGGCCGGAATTCCTCGCGATTCGATAGTCGGCGCGCGTCTACGCGACGAGCTTTCCATTACGCCAGACGAATTTCGCGACTAATAATCTCGCGACAAACTCGAGACGAGGGGGGAACTGCTCGGAACGCTCGCTCGCGGGAAACAATTTCTCGGAATGAGCTCGCTCGAACGGAACCCGAGGAACCGGAGGAACGCGCCGGGATTTCGTTGAAATAAAGCCGCGCTCTGTTTCTCGGTCTCGTCGATTTTCCGCAGTTTTCTCTTCCGGGGAGCAACCGGCGCGCCCGCTTTTTCGTTCGCTTCCATCCGCGTGATCGATCGCGGTCGTTTCGCTTTCCTCGAGCGTTACGCTTGTTCCTCGTCCACTCGGCGAACGGAGCTACATCGAACCGAACGCATTCGGACCTAGGTTTCCGCGTGCTCGAACGCTTCAACGCTGTCAGTGCCGAGCGTAACATTCCGGGGAACGAAACGGTGCGTTTGCTCGGCGCGGAAAATATCCTGGGGAAACGTTACCGACGCAAGGCGAATGTGGAAACTTTAGGCTCAACAACGAGCCGAGACAGAATGTCGTACGACTTTTCGTTCAAAAGTTACACGCGTTCGAAGATCGAGGATGTTTCTTGCCGCAGTAAAGTTGCAGCTCGACGATCAAAACGTAAACTCGCCTTTTCGGTCGCTAGACGCTTCCCAGGCTGTTAACCCTTTCGCCGCTGCGCTCGAAACGCCCGTTATATGGTCGCCTGTATGCATTATGCAATGCGCATTCCATCGTGGAATATAGTTGTTCGCCACGGGACGATCTTACGTGTTCCGTACGTTTCCTGACGGGGCTGTCAAGAGTAATTTCGCTCTTAATAATTCGCTAACATGAAAAGAAGACGTGTTTCCCGCAGCAGCGGTGCAGTTACTGCGAGCGTTACGCACTCGTTGCCGCGACACGCCGCGTTACGCTTCCGTTCGGCTGAACAGGACAATATGCGATTTATAAAAGCCCTGATTCAAATTAACAAGATCACAGGGAGTCCCGGCGTTTCCAGAACGTTTCAGAATTTCATATTCCAAAGCAAACCCTTTACGCGATGCCCGGTGATCCCTCAGCCCGTCCGTCGTTTATATTTTCCAGGAATTTTCCAGCGAGCGGCTCCCTTGCCGGGAAAGGGAGCGATCAGGCGGCTGGTAATTGAAAAACTCTCGGGAAAGGGTTAATTCGATAAACGTCCCGAGCACGGCCGCGCGCCGTGTATCCGTGGCGGCGGCCAGCCGGGTTTTCCGCGTCGGTAACAGGTGACTTTTCATTACGGTGCCGATGTTCCCGGCCGCTTTGCACACCGAGTAATGGGAGAAAGAGGAGGAGAAGGCGGAGGATAGGCGGGCCCGTGAACTTTTCGACGCGGGACACGGAAATAAAAAGATCGCAGCCGTGATTAAAAGCCCTTCGGCAACAATTGATTTTCCCCCCCTTACAACCCGGAGATTCAACACCGCAAGTGCCGAGCACCAGAACCGACGACTTACATTACAATATCTTCGAAAAATCCTAAGAGCCGATACATCGACATTTTCCGATTAACCTTTTAACTACGGCGAGACTATTCCTCTGTCTGGCAGGCTTCGAGCATCATGAGTGTAACGTCGCTGCGATCTGAGACCGATCGAACGTTTCACTCTGCAATCGCGTGAAATTCAACTACGACGCGCACAACTGTCGACAGAGAAAGAATTGTGACGCTACAGCGACGCACAGTAGATAAAAAGTTAATCAGTTCTTTGATACCTCGGGAACTCGACAGCGCCGAAAATCCGAAAACAGGTATTCACGAACGAGTCGTTTCGAGCCGGACGATTCTCTCGTTCGCCGAGCGAATTCTTCGCGCCAGCCGCGCGCATCCCGTGTTTTCGCGCGAATATCGACGGAAAAAGAAGAGCGCGGCCCGAATTTTTTGCCGGGCGGTTGTCGCCGATCCACGTCCGCGAATTTAAACGATTTTACTGGATACCGTTGCCAGCTGGAGACGGACGTGCCCCGAATAAAACCGGCAATTTCCCCGCGAGCCAGCCAGCCAGCCAGCCAGCCAGCTAGCGAGCCTACCGACGAGAACGCATATTTGTTTCCCGTCGGCGGCGGTTCGATAAATTTCGACGTCCTCGGGAAACTCGCGCGTCTGCCTCCTGGCCCCGGAGTATATTCCACTTAAGCAGACTCCGGCGCCTTCGTATGCTCGTCGCGCGCGCGACCGGTTCCCGATCCCTCGCCGATATTTACGCGGGAGCTCGACCGTGAATTCGACGCGGAATTTCCGCGGGAGCCGCCGGTTCCCTGGGCTTTCCCGCGGCGGCGGGGGTCTGATTCGAGAAAATAGGATTAACGATGATGGATCGGTTTATTAGATCCCGGGAGCGCAACGCCGCGCGCGCGCGAGGAGGAAGCTAAGCGGAGAGTTCCGCCGGCTGCAAGGTCTTTGGTATTTATTACGCAATGGTAACCTTGCTTCGGGCGGTTCTGCCTTCAGATTCCGCGCGCGCGGCGCCCGTTACCCTCCCGTGCTCCGATCGTGTTCCCGTCGGACCGCCTCCGCCGCTCTCCTTCGCGAATCAAATTCACAACAGAGGATCACAATAGTCGCCGCGGGAGCACGGGGTCCGAGCTTTGCCCGGTAAACAAGGATCGCCGGTGGGACAAGCACGGAGAGCAAACATCGTTGGCCCGGAGCGAACTACCCCGAGATTGCGGCGTTCGCCGCGCAATCTGGCTTGCCGTTCGGGGATCGGGATTTCGGAGAGCCGGTGTCGCGCGGGAACAATGTTCGTGCGACGAAAACAACATTGATTCGCGACGAGAAACAACAGCGTTATCGATACTGTAGGCGCAGATCTTAGAAGCGGCGACGCTGCCCGCAAATTGGCGTTCTTATCAATAACTACGGGCTCTTAGCTACCGATTCTATCTGAATCGCTTGTATCTTATCGTCGCAAAGGGTTCCGAGCGATTTCGATCCCGCCGCGGTTCTGCCCGTCCGTCGCGAACAGTTCGTTGCACGTGTCGCCGACTCGTTACCAGACAGTTGTTCTCCGCGACGCTGACAGCTGTTACGTCCCGCAGCCCGGACGAACCATCTCGCCGTACGCTCGCGACGTTTCCGAGGGGAGAACCGCTGCGATTGGCAACCAACGGCGGCGCGTCCGGCGATCCATTTATCCGTGCGTGGGGCGGAAAAAACGGGCAAAGGACAGCGCTCGGTTTTATTGGACCGGCGTAGCTCCCGCGACAGTTACACATTGCGAGGGCCATAAAGCTGTCCCGCCGCCCCGCGTCTAACGATTATCCACCCGCGTTTTCCCGCAACGGTACGCTTTTCCCGCGGTACACTCGAATCTTTGCGGTTCGCGTCGACTTTCCCGTCGCAGCTCGGTTGAGTGCTAGCGGAAGTATGTCCGCATTCGTCTGCATTCGGGCCTGTGCACACGAGCGACGGGCTTTCGTGGCGGTGACGGCAATTGTGCGACGAGGATCACGGGTATATATATTTATTTTAATTGTGTGCGTTGCGCGAGATGAAATTTGCTCCGTGCACGCGGCGTATACGTAAAATCTCTAGCGGTATCGCGGAATGGCGTCGTTCGGGAGCATAGGCTCTCCTCCGGAAAGACGGTATCGCGGGACGCGGAAATTCAAAGGAGAGTCGTACGATAGCGCGATCCACTCCATTCCGCGCGAGCCGTTCGGTTCTCCGCTCGGAATTTCTAGGAACAAAGGGCAACGATACGAGATATTATCCGCGCCGCGTGGAGCGTGCGTCAGAGGCTTCCTCCGCGATACGCGGTACAGCTTCGTCCGTTCCAGACAGCGGAACTCGACGAGACAGCCGAAAGGAGCCTCCGTTTTTCCCTGTCTAGTGAAAATTCCGGAAAATCTGCGACAACGAGGCCGTAGCCGCGTTAGCCCTGTTCCTGGACGATGTAACTTCGTCCCGAAACGACGATACGACGCCGAGATGAACCGTGAAGCTCGTTGCTCCTCCGTGAAACGGGTCGGCAGTCTGGCGAAGTGTCGCGCGGAATCGCCGCGCGACTCCGGCTGGAATTAGCGACCGTCTCGCCGCTCGCGGCGCGAGCCACGTTCGAGAGGTTGCCAGGGCGGAACGTCGAATGGCGCAACAAAACTAATTTTACAAAACGCCGCGTTTCGCTCAGGTAAATTATTAAGGTTGGCTCTCTGGAGCCCCTCCCTCTCTTCTCCGACGACAGGTCAATAGATTCGCCGCTGGCTTTCGGGGCTCGCAAGCTGGCAGCGCGGAGGGAACACGCAAGGGGTCCGCGAAAGTTTCGCCCTCGCCGCCTTGGGGTTAAGCCGTTCCGAGGGGAACGCGCCGAGATATTACAAGCGGACTCGCTCTCGTTCCCTTCCCCCTGGCTGCGTGATTCGCGAAAACCCCGCAATAAAGTGGACCAGCATTATTTATTAATTTCGTGCGTGCCTAATGGAGAATGCTGCCGAGGACCGAGCCCCGCGCTCGGAATGGCTTCCACGATGGCGGCGGTCGGGACGGTTTACGTTCGAATCGTATCAGTGCGGCGGAGTTATTGCTTCGTCGTGGCTGGTTCCGATAAAGTGACGCGCCCTTTCACCCCGTGACGCGTCGCGTTTGGGTCAGCCTCGAGGGAGCTTTTCGGCAGATGGAAATGATCCGCGTTGCGATCATCGAATCGCGGGTGGTCGTTGGCTGCGTCGCAGCGCGTGGGGGGCGAATTCTGGAATCACGCAGGCTCGAGGGACGTCCAGCGCGCTCGGTTGGTTAATTTATCGCAGAAACGCCGGCATAATTGGTTCGAACGAGTAGAATCAGTTCCTCGAAGTGTTCTCGCTCTCGCGATTCGGTCGGGTTCTATTACCGTAGACTCGGTCTCGCCCTCGAATCCGATAGGGCGATTGAAACGTTCATTATCGTTCGAAGTAGAATCGGCACCGATTGGCACGGCGCGAGAGCGGGCAATTGTGATCGATCTTCTCGGCGGGAACTGTGGCGTTCGCCGATAATTAAGTCCTCTCTGGAAAAATAGAGGACCTAATTCGCGGTCGGTGTATATCGGAGTCTGATCCGTGGCGGACTGTTAACGGTGTCAAGCAGGGTGATCGATTACTATGCACCGTCTCGCTTCGATCCGGTCGAAAGCCCGACGGACGGTCTCTCGTCCGAAGCACCTCTTATCCGCGCCTTATCCGGCTTATCCGACCTTCCGCATCTTCTTGACCCACTGCAAGGGCAACACGGCGGCGAGCCGGGGACAAAAGCCGCCGGGACACATTTTTGCACCGTCGTTCCGTCCGCCTCCAGCCGCGCCGCGCTCCCCGCGCGAATAGAAGAAAGAACTGGAGCGAACAGTTTTAATATTTCACCGTCCATCCCGGCAGATTTCTGGGTCACCGCGGCGGCGACCGGTGTTCTATTCGGCCGGTGCGCGCGATACGGCCGATAAATATTGTTCAACGTTCATCGGGCGCGCGGAGGCTTCGTCGGCTGGAAGTTAACCCGTAACTTAACAGGGAATTAACAGGTCCGCCGGAGGAGCGGTTAGGTTAAATGGCGGCGGGTATTCTCGCGGAGAGACCGAACTTTTAACGAGCGTGTTCCGGCGAAGAAATATGTTAACGGTCGCCGGCACGACGCGGAAAAAGTCGTGAAGTCCTTGCCGGTCCGCAGACCTTACCGGATCCTTATCGTCTCCGTTCGCGGAATCGTCCATATTCGGCCGACGAAAAAGGGAGGGGAAAAAAAAAAAAAGAAACGATGCCCCGAGGAATTGCGGGAGTCGCAGCCGGGCATAAAATGCCCTGGAAGCAAAATCGATATTTAATTTTAACGAAGCCGAGAACCCGCACAAAAGAATATTCTCCGCGACGGTTCTGTAACGAGACTCGGGGACGCGAGTCCTCTCTTCCTTTTCCCTTCGCGCGCGTTCTCCGTCGCGCTCGCGGCTCTCCCGCTGGTCCGCTCTTCTTCTTTGTGTCTGCGGGAACGTCGTCGCCCCGTAACACCCGTGC
Organism: Nomia melanderi; assembly: GCF_051020985.1. NCBI lineage: Eukaryota > Metazoa > Arthropoda > Insecta > Hymenoptera > Halictidae > Nomia > Nomia melanderi. The sequence continues at coordinate 15,085,842 of NC_135010.1, read as the reverse complement.
GCTTTAGAACGCGCGGAGTAAGGAACGCAACAGCGGCGGAGGGAGGAAGAGAGAAAGGGAAAGTCGCGCGAGCGAGGCGCTAGTTCGACTTTCCCCGGCGATGCCCGGGGAGGCCGTAACGAGAATCCTAAAAAGGACGATTTGTTTCTTGCTCTCGGCCGCGCCGGGTATTATCGTCGGAGCGTAAAACAGCCGCGATACGGTCCAATCTCTTCGGACTTTATCGGCCGCGGCGCGCGACCGCGAACTAAACTCCGGCGAAATTCCTTCCAATTGTACAAAGTGCCGTCTAAACGGCCGGGACGCTCGCAATTTTGTTTGCGTCCACGGGTCCGGGTCTGCGCGAGGAGCGCGCGGCGACGTCTCAGACCGAAGAGGCTTACGGCTGGCGAACGAACAGGCGAGGAGCCCGGTCGTCTGGCCGTGCCGCGTGATAAAAGCACGCTTCCCGTGGAATCGCGTATTTTCCAGGGATTTCCGGGAGAACGGCCGCGAAAATTGCTGAAGAAAGAAGGCTTATCCTTGGACCGGCGGGCGGACCGTTGGGGGAGACGTGGCCGGGGCTGGCTGGCATCGGCGTGAAACGACGTTGAAAGATCGTACACGCTTCTTTCTGTTCGCTCGCCGGGCTTTTTCCTTTGTCCGAAACGTTCGGCCGGGAGCCGTGATCCGCCGAATCCCCTTTCCTCCCCTTCGCCTCCCCACGGGCCGGCCTTAACCCCGTGTATATCCGATCTCGATACCGTCGCTCCTCTGTCAGCTTTATTCGACGGATCTTCCAACATTCATCTCTCTCTCTCTGCCTCAAAATGGAGATCCTTTGCGAGGATCCTACCTGGTCGAATCGCGATTAACAAAGCGCCGTTTCTATGATCCAATCCGCTCTGTGCGTCGCGATTCCATGCAACGCGCTCCGATTTGACAATTGCGGATCGTGTCCAATGACCCAGACGTATCGATGAAACGGTCGTTTCCAGCGCGGATAAACGCGCGGACGGACCGAGAATCGACCGTCGACGGTCTGTTCCGATCATTTCGCTTGATAGTCGAGTCTAGCTTCGTCGCGAGGAGCGGCGGTTGAAGCGAGGAATGGAGAGAGGCGAGAGAGATTTTGTCCTCTCGCCAGTGAATCGTGCGCGAGGACATTTGGCGCGGCCATTAGCCTTCAAGGACGAAGCCCTCGGGTGAAGCCGTTGTAGTAATTAATTCCTCGCGTCTCGAAATTTCGTTAGAAGGGTCTCGGTCTCGAGCACCGAAGTTAGAAGCTCGCCCTTTGCCCTCTGGCGGCTCTTCGCTGCCTTGCGCAACAATTAGCACGCGTGCCCGATCCGTCGAATGCTCGCAACGACTCCAAAGCCAGCGTCTTTAACGGTTTCGGCTTTGCGTGCTGTCTACGAAACAGTTCATTAACGAAACACGCCCCGCAGGGTTGACTTCTCTCGGATTCGCGCGATCCTTCGCTTTTCGACTGTTCCTCGGACGATCGGAAATTGATTTCAACGGTGCTCGACCTATCGGACGTAAAAGATTCATGTCCCGAGGAGGAGGAACGGCGAAAGGGCGGCTAAAACGTCGCCGCTTCGCCGTAATCGTCGCTGAAGTGTACAGGTGACAGAATAATTTAAACAGAAGCAAACAAAAGGGCTTCCAGCCCTTCCTGCGAGCGAGGAGAGTAGACTGGGGGCTAGGAATTATGGTGGACAGGCGTTTTAATTGCTTCGCCGAAAAAGTCGGGAAAGGGAACCGAGAAAAAGAGGGTGCGCAGGCGAATCATCCCCCAAGAATCCGCTGCTCCGAACGGTTTCCTGAAAAGACGGCCGATTCACCAGCAGTCGAGCTCTCATTTTAGAACCGGCTCCTTCGATGTATCTCAATCGACCCTCCGCATTCATTCGACGAAATTACGTCGTGTTAAGTGGTTCGTCGATCCTCGAAGCCCGCTCGAACGGCTCCTTTTCCGCCTGCCGCTTAATCTCCGAGTCCGGGCGCGATCCATCGATCCCCGTTGCTCCACTTTACGAGCCCGGAACCTTCGATCTTTCGTTACCAGGTCCGAAAGTTTCGCGCGGGAGGGCAAAGAAGTGGGAAATCTTCCCGCGAGAATTTATCGCGCGCACGAATCTCTCGACCCGAATCCAATTTTCGAGATATACGAGGGTGCACGCGCGGCTCGTTCGCCCCGTTTCTTTTTTTTTTCGGTCGTCCCTCGACGGCCGACCGCTTCCCTCTCCTTGTTTACCAGCCACGCGTTCTCGCGGTATCCGCCTGTCAAAAGGAGATATACTGGCCACCGAGGTAAGCCGAACTCCGAGGTGGCGAGTTCCCTCGGCCGCGCGGAGGTTTCGGGGGCCGTCTGGCGCGCAAAAGGGCTGAAGGGAGCCGGACACGCGCGAGGAGGAGCGTAGATTCCTGCGGGAGCAAGTCACGGGGAAACGAATGAAGAGAAAGAGGAGGCAGCAGAAGGGAAGGAAGCGAGGAAGAAGAAGAAGAAGAAGAAGAAGCACCGGCTCGATAAGCAGTCGATATATCGTAAGCTCTCCGACGTCCTGTTCCTTTTACGAGAGCCGAGGAATACGCTGATGCCGCACTCTATCCGATTCGATTGCCCGGATATATAGACGCTTTTGTTTCCCGTCGAAGGAGCCCCGGGTCCCCGTTCGTTCTCGGCTCTTTCACTTTCCTCCCGTTCGCCCTCTAATTTCCCTTTCTCCGGCGCCATTCGGAGGGCGATAAATAACTCGACATCTTGTCCGGCCACGGCTCGCTCGCCCTCCGAGGGAAGACCTCGCCGAGGCGACAACGGCGACTACGCCGAAGACTACGACGACGACGACGGAGCTCTAAGTAGCCTTAACGGGATTAACGAGCTTTCGTTTTGCGCCCGTGGCCGGTTTGGCTTCTTCGATTATGCGATCGCCTTCTCGTAGCCGGTCTCACCTGACGGTGGGTTATCGAGACCTCGGATCGCCTCGAGTAGGATTCGATAGCCTCCACCTTTAGACCGCCTTCGAAGCGTTCGTCGCGACAATGTCTAAACTAAGCTCGAAGCGTCCGTCGCTCGGGTCCGTTCGATTCTCTTCGTTGATACTCCTGCTCGCGGCGCGTAGTAAACTCTTTGTCCTTCCACGCGTGGACCGTAAAGCTGCGAAACACGCGGAAGGCACGAGGGAGGCGCAGGGTGGAAAGGAGCAGCGGACCGACTAATTAAACCGGCCCCGGGGCCGGCCACCGTCGACAGAGGCAAGAACACGGGGAAAGAAGCGGCGTTTACGCTGGCAAACAACGTTGCGCCGCACTCGGCGAACGAGCAACCGGTGGTAAAGGCACCGCGACGGAATATATTAATTAGCCGGGGCGGGCGGGAGCCCCGCGGGAGGAGGAAGAAGTTGGTCGAGCGTCGCGACGACGCGGACAGAGGGAGGGAGAGCTTCCGCGGTCGTCGCAAAGAGCCGGAAGAAAGGTAAAAGCAGAAGGCGCGCCGGCTAAGGCCGGGCAACAGCCAAGAAGAACAACAATAAAACCCCGGGGTGTAATTTGTCATGGGGGTTCGCCGGCGAGAGGGCATAGATGTACATTCCCCGCGCAAGTTTCCCCATTATTATTAACGTTCCGCGGCGCGGCGGGCCTCGGCGGCGTCGACGCGGAGCGGATTCGTGCCGGGCCCGCACCTCCTTGGCCGGGAGCCTCGCACCCGTTCACGGAGCAGCGATTTTTCTTTTATCACGGAGGGTCGGCGGGATCTTGGCGTCGAGAGCGATTCATTCTCGGCCAGTGATTCCAACGATGCGGTGAAAATTTCATTTCGCCGCGGGAGCCTCGGTAAACGTCGGAACGACCGGTGAAATTTTGATTGTTTCGCGGGATGGATGCTCGAACAGAGCCCGGAGAATTACATCCGCGGGAGAACGGAGGCTCGCGGCGGAATTTACGGGGCCGTATTCCGTTGCCGGAGAGAACCTCCCTCTCGAATGTAGGTCCGCGGAAAGTTTTGATTTTGAAATACGGACACTTCTGGGAGTTACTTCTTCTCCGCGGCGATGAATTATTCTCGCGGGCGGCGCTAGTGTTTTATGTCACGCGATCGGACCGGGACGCGGTCTCGGGGATAACGGCCGTCGGATGCAGGGATTTAATGGAGCGGCTCGGGCACGCCGGCCTTTTGTTTGTCGGACGACTGTTCTGATCGATCGAGCTATCGCCGCGGATATACCGCCTTTCCAAATCTAATATTGAACCCGTTTCCACTGAGCTAACAGACGCGGCTTCACCCCCTGTCGAACGCAAGAAACGTTGCGTACGGAGTCCGCTAGATTCCTTCGGCTTCCTTGGCTCGATAGCCTGCGCGAATTAACGCTGGAGCAATTGGAGCAACTCGTTTCGAACTTCTTTTCGAAAACTGGGAGATTACTCGAGATTCGTAGTCTACCAACGGCGAAGCGTACAGCCGCTAGGTTTCTCTGCTAGGTAAGAAACGAATACGATCTCTTTCTTTGATCGTAAATTCCGATCGCGCGCTTTTAGCCAGCAGTGTAGTCGCGTTAACGTTCCATTCGGCAGTTCGGAAAGTGCCACGGTCCCTCATTACGATCGAATTAGTCGTCCGCAGGGGTCGGCTTAAAAGCCTCCGACAGATTCGATTAACGCGCGCTTCGCGTTTTTCGCAGATCCGCGCGCGTCCAGCGTCCCTTTGCCGTCGCTTGTCGAAAAAAGTTGCCGTCGGGAAGCTCCGGCGAGCCCATTTACCTCGCGAAGTTATCTCGCGGAACTTTATCGGCTCCCGGGGCGCGTTCTCCGCACTTTGCGCGGCTCCCCCGGCCCCGCCGGTCCCCTCGCGACCCTCGATTTTTCAACTAATACCGCCGATGCGAACGGAAACGTAACGTTATCGCGCGAAACAACGTCGCGACAAGTTTCCCCGTCCCTCGGGCAACTTCTCCGGCGTCCGTCTGTTCGATCGAGCCCGGCCGAACGCTGGAAAGTCGCCGGGAGAGCGAACGAGAGGCGGCGCGCGAGCGTGAATTTGTTAAAGAAGCGCGTTCGGATGGAAACTCATTTTGCTGGGAAAACAATGGCCCGACCGGGACGACAATGAAAACAATGGGGGGCGGTCCGAGTGATTAAAAACGCGTGCGAGGGGCGGGAGGACGGAAAAAGGGAGACTCTCGGCATCGTTCGGGACAAGCGCGCGCGTCGCCGTTCAATTCCCGCGAATTCCTCGTTTGCCAACCTCTCCGCTCTGGATGCAATATCGCCGCTCGTTGATTTCCGCCGACTGCAACCTCCGGGTGGTCGTCCTGGAAACGGAATCGCTTAAAATTCCGTTGGTAGCGCCGGACGCTCAAGGTTAAGAACACCGCGGATCGAAGATCAACACTCGCCGGCTTCGGGAGCCGAAAGACAAATAACTGGACGCGCGAACGAGCTTCGTCCGGCGGTGCGTGACGGCCGATCGGTGTTTCTGGTTCGCGGCAGCACGCGGAAAACCGGCGATTCGCCGATACCGGGGGACTCCCGGTCGCTTTCGCCGTGTTCCTTCTCGCGCGTCGAGGATTTCAATAAATTACCGGCGAGCGGGCGTGGCTTGTGGCGCGATCTGTCCGGGAAATAAAGGAGAAATTGGCCGGCGTAATGGGACCCGCGGGCGCCGAGGTACGGACAGTTTTAAATCGGGACAAGGGGCGGCAAAAAGTAAGGTGCTCGATGGGCTTTTTATCGAACGATTTGGTCAAGCGGTTCCCTTCGGGCCGATAAGGGTCGATCGGCCGCGCTACGCTCCTCGCCGGGTCCTGGCCAGCTTTCTCCGTCCGGTTCAATCACCGGCGTACCCTTTTCTCCGGCTCCCTTCTTCCCTTCCTCCTTCCCTTCGGCCGTCCGCCGCGAAACTTGCCGATTTAATTGAAAAAAAGCTCTCCCGCCGGTCGGGCCGGCTGCGAGCCATCCATTCCCGAGTAAACGTCCGCTCGGCTCCCTCGCCCCGGAGCGTTCAATTATTCCGGAGGCTGTTTACGCGTCGCGAGTAGCCCCGTAATCGCGGTCGCAAAGCCGGAAGCGTGCCCCGAACGGCTAATCGATCCGCAGTTCCATCCACGGAAGCACCGGCCTCTAATCCTCCCTTGATTGCGCTCGCAAAGTAGACGTTCGTTTCGTAAAACACTCGCGCTCCGCGCGTTTCCGGAATTGCGTCCCCGCTTCTTCTCCTCCGCACGTTCGCCAATTTCTTTCGGGTCGCGGCGATTAAACGCGCCGCTGAAAATTGCCGATATAAATTTGTGAAATCGGACGAACACCTCTTGCTTTAATTGTTTCACCCCTCCGTCTAAGCGGAGAACGCGCGAGCGAACGGAACCGAGAGGAGGACCGGTTCTTCGAGGAGCCGGCGTCTTAATCGAGGAAATAGAAATTCGAAAGAGGGCCGGCCGGAACGAGCGCGATGGTTCTACGGTTAACGAGGGCATCGTCGGAGGTGCGAGCTGGGGTAGTTTATACTAACGGCGAGATTAGGGCCTGGGGTCTTCCCGAGCCGGGAAATCTCGGCCGATAGCGTGCCGCCGGTTCCCGGGAAAATCTCTTTTCCTCTGGGCCGATCGTGATTCAGGAAGAGTGAACGTTATCTCCGGCTGCTGAATTTTCCGCAATGATCTCCCGTGCTCCCGGGAACCGGGATCCGATGCGGTAGCGACCGGGACGGGAGGATTTATCTCGCGCGGCGAGGAAAGTGGTCGAATTGATTAAAAGTCGGAACAGATGTAACTTCGCCGTTGAATCGATGATCGAGCTCTCCGCCGTTCTCCTCCTTTCCTCCCCGGGCACTACTTACGGCGAACTTTCGTAATCCTCTTCGCCGCGGTAAGAGCGTAAGTAGATCGGCCGCGATCAAGAGCCGACGTCGCGCCGGTAAAAACGCGAGCGTTTTCCGTCCCCGCGGCGCGGTCCGCGGTCTTTATCCGGTTACGGGGACCGTGAAGGTGGATAAAGCTCGTTCACGACCGGGCGAAAAAGTAAATTGCCGGGGACGGAAGGGCGGAGAAGCACTTGCTAAAAAGCGGGGAAAGATTACGGTACATAATTCTCTCTTCTTCCGTAAACAGTCGGACGCTGGAGGAAGGTGGAACGGTGGACCGTGTCCGATAAGAACGGCGGGATAACAACGTCCGCGGCGGAGACGTCGGGGAAAGGTCCATTCGCCGCGGATTTCGAGGCGTTAAGTTTCCTTCTTGCTCGTTCGTTCGGATCTCCGGGCGTAAAAAGGGCGAGCCGGCCGGAACGCTCGCCGGGAATCGGCTATCCCGCAGGATGTCCCGGCTCCGCGGCCGCCCGGGGAAAGTGGGACGGCGGGAAATTTGACCGTAAAGACCAGGGAAGACGAAAAAACCGGGAAATTTCGGCCGTAAAGGCGAGGGACCAAGGAAAAACGAGGAAAAGCCCGAGGACGGAAGCGCGTCGCGCACCAGGTCGCGATAAACAAGAGTTTCATCGACCGTTAAATCACATCCCGGCGGAACGACGGCGAAGAAGGCGTCCCCGGGCCGGATTACAGTACTAAATTTCGCGCGATTCGCCTGCCGTTCACGTCGCGCGTGTTATCGCGTTATAGCTCCACTCTAATTCCACGGTTCGTTACCCGCGTTTAATTGAACGTGGCCCGATTCAATGAAAGTCTATCGATACAGGCCTGGCTCGCCTCCAAGGAACACACTTCTGAATAAGAGGAGACCGCGGCCGTGGTTCCTCGATCCCGGCCGCCTACCCTTTCACCGAGAATAACGGAACGAAGGCGTCCACTGTCTCCAGTCCCGACCGCTTCTTGTTCCTGCTCCGTATCTCGGATCGCGGGAGGTGTTTACGCGCAGCTCAAAGTCCCGGACTGCTCTTTGTTCTTCGTTCCACCGAGCAAGAAGCGGACGGGGTTCCGCGACGATCGGGAATCGATCTCGAGGCTTCGCGCCAGGAGCTTCTGTCGCTTGACGCGCCGGAGAGAAGCTGCTCGACGTTCGACAGGATGAACGGTATCGGTTGATTATGCAGCTTCAATTTCCTCGTCGTTATTGTGTCCAAGCAATTGGGACGCTCTCGTCGCTCGCCGGTCGGAGAAGAAGTTCGTTCTTCCGAAAATGAATCCGCGATTACGACGAGGAGCTCGTTGGCCAGCGAACCAGTCGGAAATTGAGTTAGAATTTCATGAAACGACGCCGACCCAACGGTGCCGGGCAGCTAACGCGTTCTCCAATAAGATCACCGGCGCCGGCAGTTTTGATTATCCTTCGCGGGATCCGGGTACACCGTCGGGGGTTGCGATAAAACGGCTCGCCCTCGCCGCCCCGCGTGTTTCCCGTGGAAAATCTGACGGGCGCCGCGGAACGGGGATCGCGCGCCGGCAGATGGTCAGAAAGAAACGGCGAGAAACGGGGGAAACGAGACCGCGCCGGGGGAGTCGAGAGTGTGCGAGCGAAGGGCGAAGCGCCGAAGAGATTTCCACTGGAAATCCCGAAGAGGGCTGATAGCCTCGGGCCGGGTGAACCGGTCCATTGTTTAACTTGATAAATGAAGTAGCCGAGCGCTACGGAAGCTCAACGCCGCGCTCGGCACACAATGCCGGCGATATATTGTTCCGAGTTAATTCAATGCTGGAAACAACGCGGCGGCCCGTCGAACAGGTGTGCGTCACCGTAAGGAGCTCTCGAATACGAGTCGAACGGAAATATCGATGAAACTTTTCTATCTCGGCCTGCAGCTTCTCCGGCCAAGTTTCCTAATCTAGCGCAACTTTCTTTTATTTTCGTTCCTCCGGGAACAACGTTTTCGATGACGATACCTACCCCCTTTCCTCTTCGCCCCGGTTCGTTTCTTCCTCGTCGAAACTTCCAGTTCTCGACGAGCCGACGCGGAGCGAAGCGATCGATCGCCCCCGCGCGCGCCGCGACTCTCGAAATTTGCGAGCCGCTGGAATCGAACGACCGCTATTAACATCCGCGCCCGGAAACCCTGGGCCGGCGGCAGCCTCATTTTCCTCGCGCGTTCCGGCTCGCGGCACTCCCGGCCTTTCTTTCTTCCTCGGCCGGCGCACTCTCTCGGCCCCGCGGTCCTTTCTTCGCGCAAGAATTTTAATTAGTACGTTCTCGAGCGCGCCCGCGAAAATGAGAAATTGTCGCGCGGCGGAAAGCGCGAACAGGAAAGCGGAGAGAGGAAAAAAAAATGTAATTCGCGGCGGTGTTCCGCTCCGCTTTTCAGGATTCCCGGGAGCGCGCGCGTAAATAGCGGCCGCGATCGATGCGCGCCTCTGTCGTTTCGCCCGGTTGTTTCCCGAGACCCACATGTTTTTCATTTAGAAACGGGAGGATCGAAACGAGACGCGGGACAAACGCGAGAGATCGACGCTCGGTGGAAATTGATATTCGCGACGCGCGTTCCCTTCCATTAGCGGGGAAACCGCGTCGATCCGTCCCCGAAAATTCCACATCAAAGGGAGCCAGCGTTCGCTCGCGGGGTCTCCATTTTCCGGGGGATGGCTGGCTCGCCGGTGAAATTGATACGTTCCGTGGACGCGTCGAACGTAAAGGCGACGTTTCGTTAAAGGGTGTTCGCGCGAAACGCGACGAATGGAAAACTGCCGGCCGGACGAGCGAAGCGGCGTCGCGGGGTGGAGACGGGAAGAATGGAGAAAGAATATTCCGGCTGGTAACCGGCGGAACTGTAAGGCTGCCCTCCGCTCGGGACAATTCCGCAATTACGATGCAATAAAACCGAGGGAAAATATCGCGGCTCGGACTCCGCCTCGGTTGGCGGGGCACACGCGCGAGAGGAAAAGAACGTCGGAGGAGAACGCCGCGCGCGGGAGAGTCCCATCCAATCGTCCTACCCGTCACGAACGAACCTTCTCGCTTACGAGCGACCTTTAGGCGGATTAGGTGAGAGAATCGTAAAGTGAAAATCCCTCCCTCCCTCGGTGCCGGCGGCGAACGGTTACCCGAGGATTCCCTCGGCTAGAGGGAAGAGGAGCGTCGTGCCAGCCGGCCGCGCGGAACCTCTCGTAACCGACTTTCACCCCGGCGTGGCTCGAACGAGCGCACTTTTTAAATCGATGCCTGAAAAATTCAGTTCCTCCAGATTAGCCTCCTCTTTCGCGGCGCGTCCTCTTTCCCCCGGTTCCCCGTTCCACCCCCGTCGACCTCCCTTCGTCCCATTTTCCGGACTGTCTCCGTTTTACGCGTAGTATCTCGCGCGCCGGACGGGACGGGGGAGGGAAATTGGAGCAGGGCCGGGTTTTGCAAATGGATCTAAATGACGCTCCCATTTCCGGTCGGACCGTGACTGTACTCTCAACGCGGCCGAGTAGAACGCGTCGAGCATTGTCGGACCGACCGTCTCTCCGTGCTCCTTCGTCGCCTCCCGGCTTTATCGGCGTTCGACCATCCAGCGGAATTCGTCGGGGCTTTCGGGTCGCCGCGAGGAGAGGAGACCTTTCCCGTTCGAATCGATCCAGCCTCTGGATCGACGATCGCAGCTCGCCGTGACGTTCGCGGCGAGGGCTTATTAACTACCGGCGTCCGTTCCCGGCAGCGCTATTTATAAATTAGACCGACGTCGGTCTGCGAACGCGACTCCGCCGCCCCCGCGATCCTCCTCCCGCCGCGCCGCGGCCCGTTTTTCCTCGCCGCTTTCGCTTTTCACGAGGAATTCCCGCCGGTAATTGTTGCATCGATACGCGCCGCGGTCGCTACCTCGCCGCTCGGCTTTTTGTTCCTCCGTTCTCCAGTCGTGCCCAATTAAAAGCGGTAGCCGCGCGTGAATCGGCCGCCGCCGATTCTTAACGACGCTCGGCCCAACGAATGGCTGTTTCAGCTGGACAGAATTCGAGCCGTACCATTTTTCTACGTCTACCGATTCGTGTACGTTCACAGTTGTGTAAAATAGGAACAATTGTGAACTTTGTGGAACTCTTAGAGATCCGACACCTCTACGCGATAGCGTCGAGTTCCAAAATTACCTGGCATCTCGAGGTTCTACGAACGCACCAACGACTGGAACTCGCCGGTTCGTCCACCTCGTTCTTCACCTTCTACTTTCGCAGTTACAAGGTGTCGCTCGTTGCAAATGCGCCGCGCGGCTCGTAAAACCGCGTCGCGGCCGCAACTTTGTCGTTGATACCGAAGGGTTTATTACAGCCCGTAACAAATGCCTATGATAAGTTTAATTACGGGCCCGGTGACGTTCCCGTGACCGTTACACCGTAAACCCGACGTCTTCTTTCCGCGGAATTATTCGGCCGTTACAACGGACCCGGCCGGCTTTACGACGGAACGTTGACGCGGCCGAAATTACGAGGCTCGTACGCGCGGCGACGAGTGCATTAACGCGTTAATTAAAAACTTGCCGTATACCCGTCCGCGCGTAATGGTTCGCGGCTGTCCGCCGCGGAGGAGGGCACTCGTTACGGCTCGCCGTGAAACGCGTCGGATTTAGTTCTCGTCTCTCGCCGATACCCGGCGAATAAAGAATACGTACCCGGCACCGACGGGACGCGCGACGTGCTCGACGGTTCGCGCTTTGCTCGGCTCGTCGCGACAAATTTCCGCTGAGCAATGAAAACGCGCGAATACTTCGCGTTATTTCCACGGTTCTGTGATAATGTCGGAAAATCTCGAGAAACTCCGCGACGCGTTCCAGCTCGTCGAACTGATCGCGTGAAATCGAACCTCAAAGAAATCCTATCGCTCCGTCTTTCTTCCTTTCGCGTCTCCGTTGACGCACGCGTCGGACGTCACCTTCCTACGGGCCGAATTGTTGCGAATCGAAAGTCCCCGCGGCCGAGAGGCCGGAGAGAGACAGAAGCCCGCAGAGGCTGCACTTACGGATGACACGATAATAAAAGCACGCCCACGCCGCCCTCCTCCTCGCCGCTCGCTTTGTACCTACGCATGGGTTTCCACTTGTCTGGCCGGTGATTCACCGGGAGTATACTGGTTCCCGTCGCCGGAAACGCCGGCGAAAATAGCGCCGGAATAACGAAGATCGCGGCCACGACGACGGGTTTACAGTCATATTGTCAGCGCTCGTTGCATCCGCCGCGGTTCCGTGCCGCCGCGCTCGCGAGCCGTCTCTTACCTGTCCCCCGGCGTACACGCCTCCTCCTCGGAAAACACCGGTGAAATATTGCCCGTGCCGAGACGGCGCAACCCGGAGTCTCGCCTCGCGGGATGTCGGATAGCGCTGGGTTACGCAATCTTCCCTTTTCCAAGATACACATCCAGGAAGTCGAAGCTCCTCGATCGGGACGATTAAGCGGGGCTCGAAAACCGCCCCGGAAATCGAATTCCGAGCACGTCGCGATTAACGGGGAGGCGTTTATCGCGGCGCGTTACAACGCGCGAAACGGAGAGTAAATATCTGGTGGAATTCGTGAACGCTTCGATTATCGATCGTTCGACGCGATAGCTGTTAGCAAATATTCCAATTTATTTAAGTAACTGGTTATTTCGATGTCGATCGAACAGCCGTGTCCCTGCGATCGTTGAAATCGTTCGCGTTCCATCGGATCCCCTGGAAGATTTTCGTAGTGTAGCCGTAAAACGCAGCAACCCTCGCGCAGGCTGGTTTATAAAGTCGTTACGGTTCACCGGATGAGGTCGGTGCGCGTCCCGACGAAATCGTACGATAATACTTAACAGACTGCCGGGGTTATTATTGGAAGGTGCCGGTAATTATCTTAGCGAGAGGCCGCGCCGGTGCAGCTTAGGGTTGCTCCCCGTGATCTTCTCGCTGTTTACGACAATGATGGATGGTTCCCGCGGCAATTCATCATCCCCCTCCACCCGACGGTTTCTCCCCTTCCCTGTGCCGGTGTCACGGCGCGTTCCACCGCGATTGGATAAGCGCTCGCCGGCCAAAGCCCCGTGGAGGGATTCCTCGCGGATTTTTCTCGGTCTCTGATCGCTCGATCGGTTACACCGTTACGCTCCCTTTAGCCCGACCGCGCGAAAACCAGCGCACGCACACACGTACAGGCGCATTCCCCGCTCGAATTAAGACGAACGAGATCCACGCAGCACGCCAGCCAGTCCCGGGCAAACATAATTCACGGTAAATGACGCGGCGTCCTGTGCGAACGATGGAGCGAATTCGACACGGTAAATTGGACACGGCGCCGCGCGTTCGTCATTCTCGACCCGCGACCACTTAACGCTCGATATCGATGCGCCGTACATTTAGGAGCTGCCCGGTAAACGGACCGATCGCGTCGAACCGTCTCGAATTCTGTTCCCAGCTCGTCGTCTCGGAGCGGCAAGAAAAGAGGATGCGCCGGTACAAGCGATCGCGTCGTTAAGATTCCTCCGGCCGTTAGTTCGAGAGGAGAACGAGATCGCGAAGCAGCTAAGGGGAAGATTTCCGCGCGCGGTTCTCCCATTCGAGCGAGGATTTCGCCGGGAAATCGCCGCGCCGGGAGGTAATTCGGGTACTGTGACCGTTCATTCCCGGTCTCGACGATGGTCCTCCTCGAGTGTAGCGCGGACCGGGACCGGAGAGAATACGCCGATACCTAACCGAAGAGGGAGGACGTAGAATTGTTTGCGGTGGCCGTGGCGCTCGCCACGGAGGGTAGCTTGAATTAATGGCCACGATCCTACGTTCAACCTCCTTAGTCCGGATTAGTACTGACACGAATGGCGTGTCATTGGGAACCAGGATTCCCGAGGATGGGCCACCGGTGCCGAGCAGCCGCCGCGAATTCCCCGAGGAGCGGAGGGAGAGAACGCCGCAGTGCGAGCGAGAGGAGGAGGGTTTCCAGCCGGCGCGGCTCGTAGCCGCCGCGACCGCGGATTTCGTGCGGTCGGTTCCTGCTGGTATCGTTTACACGCGATACACGGTCCTCGTGATTCCCCTAAATAGCGCGGGGCGACGCGTTGCGATGCAGTTTTTATTAGGGTAGCTTCTTCCTTCGCCGCGGCGAACGGAACTCCTCGGGCGCGCGTCCGGGGGATGAAAAGGGCACGGCCTCCGCACACGCGGCGCGCTTAAATATTCGATCGAGCTGCAGGAATCGCCGCTGCGGGCACGGCCCTGACGAACGCCGAGCCGTTCGGGGCTTAGGAGAGATCGGGACCGTCGTGTTTGCTCTTTAGGGGTTGATTCCTGTCCCGGGGAACTTGCGCGTAGGGTCGAAACGCGACTACTATTGACAAATCGAATGCGGTACACCGTTCGTAATTGGATATTCGACACGGGAGCGCGCGGAATATTGGATTCGCCGGGTAATTAAAGTAATACCGGGAACGTACGAGCAGTTACGTAGGGTTTAATTGGCGCAGGGATAACGTACGATCGATTCTCTTCGGGAATCGTTGGATCATCGCGCCCCGACGTCCACTTTGTCGTTTTATCTTCGGAACTCGCCTCGAAATCGAATTTCCAATCGCTGCCTCGCTTTTTAATTCCGCCGTTACATCCGTCGCGCGCCCCTCCCCCGTAATTTCCCGATCGTCGGGCGACTTTCATTCCGGCGCATTAAATTGTTAATACCCGGAGCAATAAAGCGGCCGCGAGCGTTTCCCGAGCGGCGGATCACCGTGGCCCGTTAATGTACCCGGGAAGCTCGCGCGCGACGAGCACGAGGCGCGGAGAGCGGTGTAATCGAGAAATCGTTGGCGAACGAACGACTAAATGGGAACGGGCCTCTCGTCGTGCCCACCCCGCCGTCGGCTCGCGAACGACCCTCTATTCTCGATGTTCGAGTACCCGCGCCCGGAACAATGACGATCATTCCGCCGCCCGCGATACTTCATCCCCCTCACGTTAATATTTACACGTTGCCCGGCTTTTTGTTTATTGTTTCCGCGGCCACGTTCGCGCACCGACGGCGAATGTAAATTTCTGCCGGGAGTAAATGACGTGTTCGTTACGTTTCACGTTCCGCCGCTCCCCGTCGGCCTCGCTGACCGAATTTCACGGATTTCGTCCGGCCGCGCCGCGTTCCTCTCGAATCTCTCGACGCGCGAGGCACGCGGGCGGATCGTAGAAATGTTTTCAAACGACCGTGCCACTTACGCGGAGAAGATTACGCCGTTTTCCCCGCGGAGAACGAGCGGGGGATTTCGGAGAAATCGTGGACGCGAATCGATCGAGCGGAAGTTCCCTGTAACAAGCACACAGAAACCCACGACGCCGCAGCCCCGTTGCACGGAGGATAATATTACTCGCTACACAGCCGCAGAGTCATTAATTCTATCGATTTCGCCGTTCCCCTCCGCCCCCGGTGGTGCCTCGTTATTCCTGTTCGGACCTCTTGCAGAGATTACGACAAGCTAAAGGACGCGCTCGAGGATTCCGGTTAACGAGCCACCGGGACCAGTTGCACCTAAATTCTAAGCGTTCGTGGCAATTACGCGCGTTCGTTAATGCCTACCTCGCTCCCCGAACTGTTTCGTTCCTTCTTCCCGCGTTTCTATGGTTCCTCCCCTCCGGTTCGCTAAACGGGAAAGAAAACCGCGGAAAACGCGAGCGACGGGGAAGCGAAAAGAAAAGAACGAGGGGAGGAGAAATGGTCGACGAGCAGCGGAGCGCGAGAAAGTAGTCGCGACTTTTGGATACACGGGTGGAACAGATTATTGCTATGACAACGAGGACGTCGGCAGCCGAACGGAGGGATGATTTATCAACGCGCGCGCGTCATTGGCTGCGACGTGCCTGGCGGAAACTATTCCGCGAGATCGGGGACGCGGGTATCGCTGGCTGTCGGCCGTAAACGCGTCGACAAATCGCCGAGCGGATTCGCAAGCTCGTGCCGGCGACTTTCCCTCGAAACGCACCCCCGTGTCCAGCCGCGGAAACTCGCGTTCGGGGGTAGCTCGGCTTATCTCCCGGGCGAAAGGAAAAATCAGGAGTCGCGCGGGGCGTTCGGTCTTATCTGACCCGTTCATCGAGCGGTCCCCGGCTCTTTAGATCGGGGGGGCGGGACGCGCGAGGGTAATCGAGCCGCTTAGGAGAACGTTTTCGTCTTCGTCGTAACGATCGCCGCGATGATTAGCCTTATCTGGGATATTAATCCAGGCCGTTTCCAACGCGTCGCTGGGTCGTTATTAAATTTCATCGGGAACTACCCCCTATCGGATCATTCGTGGATCGTTCGCCACGCGTTCGAACCGTCCGCTCGCACCCTCATCGATTTAGAAGCTTCTTTGTTCCTCCCCGAGTCGTTCGTCGTCTGTTCGTTTCGGACATCGCGGAATAGCAAACGCGATAGCGAAACTCCATCCGTTCGCCTCGGGTTTTCTGTTTCCGGTGCGCGCCAGCCTCTCGCAATTTCGGGGAAATTAATTTCTGTTTATAATAACGGCAACGAACGATTCCCCGGAAACGGTTTTTAACCGAATCGACGCGGGCGTCGCATCCGGCGGGCACGAGCGGCGACGAACGAACGCGCGAGGATACGCGGAAATTTAATTAAAGCCGCGCGCGCGAGCCCGCTGGCGAACTTCGTAACTACCGTCAACCGTCCGTGCGTTCGCCAATTATCGAACTAGATGGAAGTAAATTATGCACCGTTTACGTTCCGCCGGTTATTTCCGCGAGATTTTGAAAATCGACCGGGCCACTCTCACCCCCGCCCCCCGATGGTAAACATCCCGCCGGCGTGCCAGTGTTTGTCGTTACCCAGCAGTTTTGTCTGTCGAAAAAAGGAGAATTATGAATAGCCAGATATATCGGTGTGCGCTGGGAACGATGCACGTCCCCCGAGCGACGACGACGCTGGATAGCAATCTAGATTTATCGAGTAGCGATGTTCACGAGTGAAACATTGAAACTTGCCTCCACGGTACACAAATTTTTCAAGGTACGCCGACTGCCCGTTCGGCGCCGCCTACAATTAACGGCGGTCCAATGGAATTCCGCGCGATCGCGTCCTCGGAAACCGGCTGAAATCGAGTCGATAGAAAAGTAAAGCTTGTTTATTCTTAGTCGGATGATTCCCGTGTACCGCGCGCCGAGATGATCTCATTGCGCTCCGCTTCGCGCAACGCTTTGTCTTCTAGGAACGTACCTCGAGCGTGAACCGTGCTATTACTGTGTTTCGAGAAGGGAACTGTGCGTTTGAAAACCGTCGACGGATTCGGAGCGATGCGGGCTCGCCGAGATTCCCGGCGCACGCCTTATCGAGTTTCAAAGATTCGGAAGGAAGCATCCCCCGCTCGTCTATTCAAGGTTCGCGCTGCCTGCGCTCCTCCTTCCTTCCTTCCTGTTCGCGGCTGCCTCCCTTCGTCCGGCCGTCAGCCAACGACAAAAGTCGGCGAAATTAGATATTGATTCGGTTCGCGTGCACCGGGAGTCCCGGGAGCGACCGGGATCCCCGGCTAGCAAGTTTATCGCTGATTCTTGCCGAAAATCCACTTAGGCCGGCTTTAAAAGGGCGAAACCGAGAGCCCGCTCTCCCCGGCCGAGGGACAAAAACGCGATTCCTACTCGCGTATTTTGCGTGTCGACGACAAGGCCGTCTCGGGACGCGTCGCCTCGATGAATCGAGACTTATCGCGGCGCGTCCGTGCCTCTTTTGTCGCCGGGGTGCGAAAGTTCGGGAACAATGCGGCGTGGAAACGGTGAAAAGCGGCTGCGGGAGGACGTCCGTTCTTTCCTGCGCTCCCGAGGTTGGCCGGGCAGCCTTTTCTCTCGGCAAATTTCGAATTGCGCCGCGAACAATCGATTTCCATTAGGTATTCGCCTCTCGAGCAACAGATTCTGTTACGTCCGCTCGCTGTTGCGGTCTCCGGAACAACTACCCGTGACTTGGTAGGCTAGGAAAAGCTTCGAGAGACTCTCTCTCTCTCTCGAGAAAAGTTGGCGGCGTTCGCCGCGTTTTCGACCCAGTTGCGAAGTCGCTCGCGATAATTGCGACGTCGGCCGACGCGGTCGCGTCGCCTCGGTGACCCGGTAATTGAAAAAAGTCTCCGGTTAACGCGTGACGACGCGTGGGCGCGGCCCTCAAAATTCACAGCGCGACGCGGCGCAGCGAACGGGAACCGGCTGGAATTTCACTAAAATTCCCGGCATAGCCACCGTCCGCCGAGAGCCTCTCTAATGAAACCGCGCGCAGGCTAATTAACCCATCGGATCGATTAATCATCTTTCGAACGGGCCGCGTCGGCACGCTTTCGCCGACGACGGAGCACCCTGAAAGCGGAGGTTCCCGCGGGAACGCATCCCCGTCGCGAGTCACGGACTTCGGGACGAGTTTCCCGAATGCTTATTGATACTTTGTTAGGTCCGAACGATCATCTTGTCCGGCCAGCGACTGCCCTACGCGCCATAAATAAAGATGCGGCTCCCCATCGATGGGATCACGGTCTCCATGGACGGTCCCGCGTGATTTGTACGCCGGCCAGCGTGAAGCGTTCGGAACGCGATAGAACTCGCTGAATTATCGGTCATCGTCGAATATCGATCAATCCGAGAGCATAGGTACTGGGAACGGAACGTTCATCGAAGGGAGAAACAACGTTGGACAAACTTTGTCCATCGGCCAGCTTTTCGGCGCAAACAGTCGACTGCACGGTGTTTGCGTTTAATAGACATAGATTTCCTTGGCCGACAGCTACTTCGATACCGGGATTAGATGAAAGAGTCTGCCCCTAACCCTTCGACCGAATGAACACGGGGTCTGGCGCGATTTCTCGATTCGAACGATTCCTTTTCTCGTGGCAGATGCGGAATTCTCGCGCCTCCGCCTCTCCGTCCCTCGTATTTCGTGCTCGGACGAGCATCGAGCTGTTGCGGATAACGGCTACTCGTACACCGGGATTAAAGAGAGGAGAACCGGCGCGCACACGATAGGTTAATCGAAGGATACGTTCCGAAAATGAAGGGATCGGAGTTCGAGTCTCGGTTCACTGATCCGTGCGGCCATTCTTTCCCCGCGTACGATCTCCGGAGAGCCTCTATCCGAGCCGATCTCTGTTCGCCGATGTCTGGATAGGTCTCCGTTCCGACCGAGACCGCGCGTCTCGTCGTGCAATTTGAATTTTATCGTCGCGTCGATCACGGGGCCGCCAGGGATGGGTCACGGGAGAGTCCATTATACGCGGGACTTAATTTTCCTCGCGCGTAATGGACACTTCCGGCCCAGTTGCCGCGCGCCTCGGACTGCCAAGACGCGCAGAAATATTGTCGGCGGTCAGCGCGCGCGGCCGCGCGGCCGCAAATAAAAGTGGCCGTCGCGTCCGACGGAATAATTTGGAAATAGGGGAGAATTTACGGCGTCTACGGAGCTCGTTAAACCTTTCCGCGATTAAGAGATTCGCACGTAATTCATCGCCCGCGGGAATTAAGCCGGCCGGCACCGCGAACCCGGTGCCAAAACGCAGAAGCGTCTCGTTATCTTTTCCAGAAGCTGCGGAAGTCCGCGGACTCTTCGAAGCGAGCGAACCGTAAATTCTGCGTCCATTAGAGCCGTCCGAGGAAACGACCAGCCTCGAGTTCTCGAGAAGTTCCGATGCGCACGGTGTCCGCCGTTGTCGGCTCTAAAATTGAAACAACGCTCGCATCGGTCCCTCTTCCCGTTCGCTCCTCTCGCCGGAAGTCGGCGTTCCTCCGTGACTGGTAGACCCGTCGAATCGTCGTCGTCGTCGCGCGCAAACCCGGTTATGCGGCGCTATCGGTTCGCGGGCGTCGCTGTCAGCCGTAAAGTGACACTCGGAAACCGAGAGCCCGGCGCGGCGTGACGCGCGGATACCCGCGAGGAGTCTCCCCCAAGACTCTCGAGCCGGTCGCTCGCAACCTGGCCACGTTTCCGTCCCGTCTACCCCGTCCAGCGAATATCAAACGCGGCCTTCCTCCTTTTCGCTTTCGCGCGGCAAGTGCGCCGCGCGCACTTCAGCCGACCCGCTATCGCTTTCTTGCGGTAACGCGCGTCAGGACAATAACGTTACGCGATGCCCCGCCGAGGAAATGCCGTTTGACGCGAGCGTGTTCTCCAGCCGCGCCCCTCGAGTCTTTTAAACGCGCCCCGCTCTGCTTTTACGGCCGCCAGGGGTCTGGCATCCGGTACTCGGAATCGTCGCTTCTTCCGACGCGTTTTTTCTAGATTTCGAACGAGTCCGACGACACAAAGGCTAAAGCAACTTTTCGTTTCGCCGACCTCCCGGAGGTAGCGGAGGAAGAGGCCGCTCTCCAACCCCAAAACGAACGCGACGTCGGCCAGCTCGCTAACCGTAGACCTTTCCTTTCTGTTCCAGGTGAGTGTCCGTCGAGAAACAGTCAATCAAACGAGCTCCCGCTGAACCAGCGAATAGGTAGGATATCCGTCCGTTTGTAGACATCGCAATTAAACGGGCTCCCCGAACACAGCGGGGCTGTTAGACCCGGCCGATGTAACTGCCGTCAGTCGGCGATTCGCGCGTCAAACACGGCCGCGGGCGGTGCTGTCTGGAACCGTGTTCCCGGAACCGTTCCACGCCAGCGGAGCCCGATCATCCCCGGTGTTCCTTACGTAACCATCGTCGGGGGAAGGTGGCCGGGGCGGCGGAGGCTCGCGCTGGCCCGTAGGTTGCCGCAGTTGTGCGAAAAAGGTGATTACGAGCGGCTGTCAGCGAACAGAACAGCCGGAGGGAGCGGAGAGGTTGCGGTGCAGTTTGGCAGACCTCCCGTTTCCGTATTCTGCAGTGATCCGCCGCATCCCCGTGCGACGCGCGTGCTGTTGTTATTGTTGTTGACGGTGCAGGCTGCGAGAGAGTGCGCTAGTCGGCGAGCGAGCGTCGTTCCGCCGCTGGAACTCGTCCGACAAGGACAGCCGGCATTTTTGTTTGGGGTTACAGCGCGCATGTGACGTACGGCACGCTTCGCCCCTCTCTCTCCCTTCCTGACGGTCTCTCACTCTCTCTCTCTCTCTCTAGTTCCCTCTGTCTCCGGTGGCTCGACACAAGGCTAGAACACAACTTCCCTCTCAGTGGCCCGTGAACCGCGACCGGAGCAGCACGCGGCTCGCGTATTCTCTGTCCTTCGTTCGTCCGTTCGTGCGTCGTTTATAGCGAGGTTCGATCGATCATCGAGTTTTCGCGAGGCACGCGATCAACCGTCCCCACCACTGCCGTCACTTCCGCTGCCGCTACCGGCGTACCTCTCGTCCCGTTCCTCGCGGCGTGGGCTGCGGTGACACTTCCGTGACGCGCGATGGACGTTTCCGCTCGTCCTTGCGAGGCGAGCCCCCCTCGTCGCAAGGCGCGCGTCCGGTGATCAGTGATACGAACCCGTGCTACGTCCAATTAGACGACACACGCTCTGCTCCCCGTTCGATCCGCGACCCGTGCGGTTCGTCCAGTGATCAGTGTCGAAGGAACTGATACTCTCTTGACCGTCGTCACCCTCCGAGGACACCGGCCGTGGCATGATCCGCGTGGACTGCACGGACAGTACCGGTCGCCGGTGAACGCGCTGTGTTTCGCGACGTCCAGTGTCGTTTGGAGATGCTTCGTTGATCTCTCGGTACAGAGAACGTGCTCCAAGATAAGGGGATATTCGGGTTTGGGGACGAACGCTGGCGACCGAGACCGCCTGGAATCGCTCGGTGCTTTCGATCGATGGATCGAGACCCGGTTGTCGCCGTTCTCGCATCAGATTCAACGCCTTCGCTGCTCCAATTCTAATACGTCGCATTTACTTCGCAGCACGACTTGGCGAAACGGTCGCCTCGATGTTATCGTCCGGCGAATGTTAACTAGTTTACGCGGATAGTCGATAACGGAGCCAAGACCTCGAATAAGCGATCGAAAGGCGGCGTTAACGAGCCCGTCGCCATCGACCCACGAAGCGATTCCAAACTCGCGGCCGCCAGTTCGGACGTCGCATCGTCGGGACAAGTTCGAAGGGAAAGTGGTACAAGGTCGGCGATTAGCGAATCAAAGGTGGTTTAAATATTGGCAATCGCGAGGCACGTATCGAGCAAACTGCTCCATATCGCCGACGCGGAAGGCCACTCGGCTCGAAGTGGCGCGCTTTCGTCCGGCCGATTCGCCTCGCGCCGTTTGATCGGCCCGGAGGAACGCGCGGGGGCGTCGGGGAGGGATCGATCGTCGCCGAGATTTCCCTGGTTATTACCGGCGGAGAAGCCGGCGAGTACGTTGCCGGCGCTTCTAGTTCCGAGGATCGACGGTTCCAACGGTTTTTAATTGGAAATTGCGGTCCCGGCGCCGGCTCGAGCCGCATAATTGCGGAGTTTCGGTAACACGTAGTTAATGAAGTTACGATAACGACGCGGGGAACGTCGCGCTCGAGGCGCGAACTCGAAGAGCCGAACACGCGACCGCCGGCGCAATAACGAGGGAATCGATGCGAGCGATGCGCTCCGATTCGAGCGGGAAACGGACCACCCTCGTGGCTGGCCCGAGTGCTTTTCGCTGTAATTTATTCGTTTATCCGCGGGCCACGCCGCCTCCCCGCGCGGCGACCGACGATTTTACGAATTGTTTAGAACCGTTTACCAGGCCGAGCCGCGCGTACACGCCGGTCTATCGGTCAATTTATCGGGGAAACGTATATTCGACTAGATAGTGGGAGGAGGAAGGTCGAACACTGGTATCTCTGTATCACTATTTATATGACTGACGCAAGTCGGCGCATCCCGACGCCTAGCTTTCACTCGGGTCACCCACACGCCGCGATCGTCCCCGCTGCGACGAATCTACGCGCGCGGAGATTCACGGCTCGCGGGCCCACCGATACAGCTCTAGAGTCTATGCGTTAGAGCGGCTTTGAAAGAACGACGGAGACGTGGGCGACGGGTCTCTCGGTCGATTTCCCCGTAAGAGGCGTTCGTCGAATGGGCCTTCTCCAGCGATCGCGGGAGCCCTCCGCGCGCGCGTCTGCCAGCCGAATCGCCGCGGCGCGTTCGCTCGTCGGATGGTTCGGCGCCGCTAAGACAATTAGCGCGGCCTCCCCCCACGGCCAACGATACTAATTAGCAGGTAAACGGCTCACGGCCGAGCGAGAAAAATCAAGGGATCTTTTCGCAGCCGGTAATTAATCGGTACCCGGCTCAAGTTCGCAGCCAATTAGCAGAGTAGGTGCGCTCGTTCGAGCGTGTGCCGTGCTGAGCCGACGATTCTTTCGAGGACCCAGCCAGGTGAGCGCACACACGGGACTCCCTCTCGAGCGTTTCCTCCTTCTATCGTTTTTTCCCGATTGTCGAACGATAATGCGCGTTTGAACCGGCCGTAAACGGTGCGCTCTCTCGAGCGACCCGTAGAAACGCGCGCGCGAGGGTAATACGTTGTTCGCCCGCCTGTGGTACATTGTACTTGTTATTTTTTCCCCCGGTCGCAGACTCGGTCGCCGAGCATTCTACTCGACGTTAATTTTTCTCTCGCGATCGTTCCCGAGCGACTCGGAGGCCTCGACGATCGGCGAGCGCCGTAACGGTGACCGTATTAGCGGCGGCACACGCGTCCCACGTGAAGAATTAAGACGGACGACTGTCGGTTAATCGTCGAATGACATCACACGGTTGCTCCTGAAAATTGCATCGCAGTATCCGGCGCTCGGTTGCGCAACCAGTCCATCGTCGGCCGATTCGCTGGTACACACGTTCGCGTATAGGTTCGTGCGTTCATCCTCCATTTCCTGTTCGAGTTCCCGCGGCTTCCAATCTCTCGATTTAACCGAGCCGCGAATACCGAGGTACAACGACGCGACGGGGGAGCAAAAAGGCTTGCATTGTCGATCGTATTCGGCCCCCGGTATCAGTTTCCATTCGGCGACGGTCGGGACACCGGGTCGGCGTCCACCCCCGGCCCTTTTTCAATTAAGCTTTGATCACAGGATCGAGATAAAACGCGGCCGGCCTAGCCTCGTGTCGAGAGCTCAAACGAACATCAGTCGATAGGGAGACGAACAGCGCGAGAGAGAGAGAGGGCGAGGCCGTGGAAGAGCGGCGACGAGCGTTCGGCCAGCCAGTGCACACGAGGTTTTCACCGTCGAAGCGCGCGCGTTAAATGGACAAAAAGGAACGTCGGTTTAGCGAAATCACCTTTCGCCCCCGCCCGACTCTTCCGACTATCGCTCGCGAGCCTTTCAGCGTGTATCCGTTTATTACGAGACTCCCGTGCGTCCCGGCGCCGCGCCGAGTTGAATCGACTGTCGGCACCTATCCGACGATTGTCTCCGATTAATGGACTGAAAAAACGACCGGGAACCGTTTCCCGACGCACCTGCACGTCCCCGCCACCCGCGCGATACAGCTCGAACGGCCGGCCAATCGATTTCATTCGCTCGCAGCCGGTTAACGTTCCGAAGGCAAACATCGCCGCGTCGCGTGATTCGCGGGTCGGTCGTAGGATTCTCGTCGCGTCGGAGATCTCGGAGCGCGGGAAGCTGCTTCGCCTCGGTTTAGAACCGATCGATCGTCGAACGGTGCCCGACGAATCCTGTTTATTAAAATCATTCGCCCCGGCGCGGCTCTTCCCCGTATCCGTGAAATCGAATCGATTCGCTCGCCGGCGAAACACCGCGCCGATGCCCTCTCGTGGGAAATTAACCGAGAAAAAGTCGGTTCGGTTCGAGTTCCCGCGGTAATTAACGAAACAACCGGGTCGCGGGTGTATCGGGGACCGAGTCGACTACTCGAGGAAATTAATAAGACGTCGCTCGCCGTTACCATCGAATTTTACGAACGAGTTCCGCGAAGGAACTCTCCGTTCCCCTATTCCTCTCAGTGTTGGTCGTCATAGGAATTCCGAGGCTACTCGCGTAACTGTCCTCGATAGATGGACAACTGTCTCTTAACCGCGGCCAGCCGACGATCCCGCGAAAGTCTTTCTCGTTCGATCCTTCCTCCGCAATCCTGGTCGGTTCGGAGAGAAAAACGGCAGAGGTAACTCGATCCATTACCCCCGAGTCCGTCGCGCTAACGAATTCGTCGAGGGCGGGCAGTCGGAGAAACGGCGATCGAAGGAAAACACATTAACACGCTGGGAATCACGGGACAGTGAAACAGCCCGAGTAGTCTGAGGAGGTGCAGGCGGGTCGGTAAGAAAATTCCGCGGCGCGTTTTTCAGTGGGCAGGCTCAATTAGTCGGAAGCGAGCTCGCTCCGGGGAGTAAAGAACTCGAGGAGGAGGAGGACGAAGAAGCGAAAGGGAAAGAAGACGACGCAGCCGGTGCGCGTTTTCCGTCTCGATCGGCCGTGACGGTCGTCGACTGTTGCTCCTCCTCGTCTTCGTGTTCTTTGAGGACGGGGGCAGGAAACGGGACGCTTCTTTCTCCTGGAAATCGGTCGTTCGGCGCTTAAAAATATCCTCCGCCCGAAAATAGTCGAGCGCGACCGACCGCCGCCGCCGCCGCCGCGAACACCCTCGACGCCGCGTTTCGTCGTCGTCGTCGTCGTCGTCGTCTTCGTCATCGTCTCCTCCTTCTTGTTCGTCGTCTTGGTCGCCATCGTCGACGCGGCCCGGTTTTTCTCTGATCGTTTTGCCCGCGTTTCCGCGCCGTTCTCCCCGCGGGACTCGCGTGTCCCGGAGCCACGACGAAAAGTTCGAAAGCACCGCCAAAAAGACGAGGGACTCCCGTCTCTCCGTCGCCCTTAGCCGAGAGGGACTCGCCGTCCGTAATTTATACGCCGGTTAAAATAGGAGTCCGCCTCGAACCGGAGATATATCCTGCTGACCCCGCGCCGCGACGCTAGCTTTGTCTCCAGCGTCTTCGATCTCTCCTCGAGTCGTTTTTCGATCCGCTCGATCCCTCGGGGAGAGATTCGACCGGTTCAACTTACAACCTAGGCCGTCGTTCCCCGTCACAATGCCCGACTTGTCGCGTCGCAGCCGCGCGTCGATGAATTTTTCTACTGGGAGGGGCAGTTGATTCGCTAATCGTCGAATCGGAGCTCGAGATTGGAAAGTGGAAATTTTCCCAAGAGCTCGCGCGATGGTCAAGAGCTGAATCTTCCCCGAAAGGATAGCGCGATCAGGAAACTACCACTTTGGCTTGACGGGAAAACAGTGACAAATGGTTCAGCCCGTACGCACGGAGAACAACAACCCCGCCCTGGACATGGAGTCGCTCGAGGAGATGCTCCGCAAGGTAACGACAATTTTTCACCGCGGTTCCCGATCGCTATTGGTTACGGTTTTATGGTCGGGAGGGGGCGGCCGGGGATCAAGGGAAGCGGCGAAGGAGGAAAAGAACGTCCTCTTCATCCCCGAGCGACGGGGCCGCCGTAAAGTCTCGCGCTGTCGACGTTGCAGCTCGTGAATTAACGCGTTTTCATGCAGCTTTACGCGATCGTAACGGTAAATTGAACGGGACCTCGCGACCCTTTCCCGTATAATTTCGCCAATCACAGAGTAACAAGATCGTTCCGCGTCCTACGCGATTACCGGGCCGCGTCGCTGTTCCGAATTCGATTCGTTGATTTAAGGGTTGAACGGATTAGCCGGGCGCGCGTTTTGTAATCCGTTTTGCCGGGCCGGTTACAGCTGAACCGGACGGGTCAACGAACAGAATAGAATCAACGCGAACGGGTTAAACGGAAAACTGCAGGTGGGAAACTGGGCGACAACCAGACGAACCGGTCGCCTGCTCCTTCCCGGCCGCCTAAGACAATATTTGCCCGCGCCGCGCGTTTCCTCTGTACACCGGCCAATTATCAGACGTAATCGGCTTCGGTCGTACACGCTCGACGCGCGAGCCGGCTCGCTTTGTTCCCGGCCCATTGAATCGTTTACCGTAGCGATGGTTTTTCCTTTATTTATTAATAATTTGGTATCACGGTTCTCGCGTTACGCTATTATCCACTTGCTCGCCCCGCTTTATCCTCGTCCGACGTTAGTCTTGTCGTCGCGGCCGCTTTATTGAGAAGCTCCGGTCACCGGTGGCCGCGCCGACCATCGCGTCGAGGAACCGGTAGCGTGTTCCGACCAAGAAACGAACGCGTGCCACCGCCGCGGCGAGCGGGTATAATAACGGCTCGAATTAAGGGAAGAATTACGTTACGCCCGATGAAAGACGAGGCCCAGAAGATGCCGTGCAGGGGGGTCGCCGGGGGAAAAGGTTTTTTAACTGCCACTTCCTGTAATGTATTCCGTCAGGCAGCGTTGAATGGACCACTTAGCGAGCATCCCGCACACACGCACGCTCGCGAGCGAGCGAGAAAGAGGGGCCGCGCGCCCTCTCTCGTTTTAAGCGCTCCACCGGCTGCCGAGCCCTTCCTCCCGACGCATATATGCGTCGACCTCCTAATAACGCGTTAACGGTCAATTCAGCAGAAACTCCCCCCGCCGGCGTATCGACTATCGAGTACTCTTCTGTCGCTTTCTTGCACGCGACGACGCGGCGCCTCGCGCCCCGTGATCTCCACCCTCGCGGAGCGAAAAGAACATCGCTGCCCGGTGTCTCTGCTCTCGAACACCGCTGAAAATGATACTCGTCGAGTAGCAGCAGTCGATCGAGGGGAGCAAACAGACGTTTCGACGCGGTTCTCTTCTGGGTCGAGTGGGTGTGGACAAATAATGGGAGCCGGTGGGACGGGAACGAGGAAGTACCCTTTGCGAATTATCGATTCGCGAGGCGAGAGACTCGACGGAATTCGGCGGCGGGCGGTTTGCTCCTCCGTTTCTTGCCATCTCGCGCCGCATTCGGCCGCGTGTAACTTATTCCGTGGATCTCACGGCGAATCGACTCGTCGAACGAAACGTCTTCACCTTCCGTTTCCGTTTCGCCCGGACGATTACTTTGCGCGAGTGATTCGGCGGTCCACTTTTGTTCCACGAGAAAGGTTTCTTTGGAACAGGATCAAACGCGTTTGAACGTCGAACGATCTTTTGAACGCCGCCGGATCCAGGGGCGCGAGATTCACGCGGTTTCGCCTCTCCCGGAGCGAGTCGCTTTCGTTTTCCTTTCTCCCGTTTTTACGGGCTTTTTCCCTGCCGCGTCCGGCGGACTCTCCGGCGTTTCACGCAGCGCCTGCCCTCGTCCGACGCGGCAGAGAGAAACGCGGCGAGCGAGGGCGCGCGAAGGGGAAAAGCGGTCGGTCCGCTCGCGCGGCTACTCGGTAATGTAGCTTTAATGTAGCGCTCGTGCACGGGAAAGCTGTCGTTCCCCTTTGACGATTTTCCGCGTCAAACGGCCGCGCCGATTTCCACGTGGACGTACGCGCCGCAGCATATTAGCTTTTTACTTGCCACCAGCTGTCTCCGCGCGCGTTTCGCCCGTCGTTTTGCTTTTAGCCGCCGGCCGAGTGGGGAAAAAGCGACGAGGAAATATCCCGACGACCGCCGGAGCCGTCGTCGCGATGGATTTCCCGAAAGATGGAACGTTCGAACGATACAGCTCCGTCGCGTTCGTTATTCGATCTCCTCTTCCTCCCTCTTTCTCTCTCCACGGCGATCTCTCCGCGACGAGCGCGCGATCGAAGAAGTAACGAGACTCTGAAAGCGAAGGAACGACTTCTCGCACGGAAGATTCCATCTTATCTTTTCCACGGGCGCCGACAAATCCGTCGAACGTTCGTCGTTCGCCTTCCCTTAATTCCCGACTCAGCTATCCTCGCTTTCGCTGTTCCCCGACGGTTTTTCAGCTCGCAGCCCGCGTCACTCTCACCCCTGTCGGTGGCTGGTTCCGATTCGAACGTTTTCGGCCGTCGCTCATGAAACATTCATGCCCGACGGCCGCGAACAAGCCCGTCGAAATTATAAACGGCCGCGAACCGACCGCCGCACCGGTTTAATTCGCGGACTTACCCGGCCAGTGGCTATTTTCATTTTAATCGGCGTTCAACGCCACCCTCTCTTCCGCTTTATCGTTCCGCCCTCGAATCTTCGGAAAGTCGACCGAGGTGAACGCGAATCAACCGTTCCCGTCGCGCTGCCGGCGATTTTATCGAGTGCCCGGACACACTTTCCATTCCGAAGAATGATATCCCCGCTGTTCCGTGTCGCGCTGATGGAAACGGGGATCGCGAAGACGGTGTCGTGCGGGCCGTGTTCGACGAGTCGGAAGGGGCTGGCTCCCCCGCCGGCCGGATACGTGTTCCCGGCGCATTTATAATTGATGGAATGCATAATCCGGCCCGCGGATTTGCATAGTCCGCCGAAGCCGGCCGGCGAATTCGCGATCGCGTAAAATAACGCTGAAACGACGGTTAAATAACGCGCGTACCCTCCCGACGCTCGCCTCCGTGTACACGTGCGCGCGCTCGGGCGCTCGTGTGCAACGCGGGGACACGCCGGTAATGCGCGGCCATTTGTCCGCGAGAATGGAGCAGTTAATTGTCTCTCCGTTGGCCCGCAATTACGTTTGTCGTGCGAGATACCGGCCCTCTCCTCGGTGTCTTTGTTGCCGTCGCAATTAGTTCTGCAATTAGCATTTCTTTGGCCGATACGGCAGGCGAGAGATTCGCGGACGGATAACCGCGCCGTCACGCCGGACTCGCCGGAAGCTGTTCCTGCTGCTGCTTTCGAGAGCTGGCAATTCCGAACGCTTCCGATTTCCATCGAGTCGATTTCCCGGGGCTGGTTTTCCCACAGGGTACCGGGTCTCCAGGGATTTCGAACGATCGAGAGATTTAACGTATCTGTTCCTTATTATCGAAACTCGGACGCGACTCTGCGACGTCCTCTGTTTTTCTGCCATTTTCGCGTCTCTATTGCACGATATTCTCCGTCGATCGACTACCGGATCGGGTCGACGCCCTGCTGGTTCGATTGTCGGAGATGATCGCGCAATTGTTAACGCAGGAATGGAAAAGGTACGGCGGAAGGAAGAACCGGGGATGTTAGTTTTAATCAAATACAGCAGCTACCAGGTACTTTCACCCATGAGTCGACTGGTATACCTCTTTTCATTTCCCTCGTTCTTTCCAGCACATTTCCGCGGTTCTATTACAGCCAGCAAAAGGCTGATTTTCTACCTCGTGAATTGCACGAACCCGAATGGGTCTCGTGCACTTTCAAACCCATTTCCCGGCAGCTATCGAGGATCTGCCGTGCACCGTTCCCGAGGATTAACTTCGCCGGGTTTCTTTCCTCCCGGATTAACAGTCCGAAAGAGGTTGACGAATGATCTCCGGGCCGACCGGTGACAACGACGACGATGATAAAACTTCCCTGTGGTCCGTGGTCGTTGCGCGCTCGGCTCGGCGCTGGAAATTTCGTCTCGACGCGTTCGCTGCCGCGAGAACCTTCGGTGTTTTACACCCGTGTCGCTTATTCTTCCGCGGCGGAGATAAATGGAGACGATTATTAACTATCCTCCGTCCACTTACGAAACCGACGATGGCAATTCGAAAGCTACCAGCACGAACGAAAAATTCTCAGCGTCGCTACCTATAGGTAGCCTAACTTCCAACAGCGGACCATTTCGTTGGCAACAACCATGAAAAACTTCGGCGATACCCGCAGCGATACAACGGCGATCAACGCGAATGCCCGAAGCGGAAACGAATAAAGATCTCACCGTGAAAGAACGGGATCGATCGCGAACGACGTCGAAAACTGTCGCTTGCTCGTAACGCGCTCTCGTCGGAATGGGACGGTAAGCGGCGAAGTTCGGCCGGGCAAACTGCCGCCGAAAGCGTTAGGCGGAACTTGGCGAAAACATTTGCGTCGCTCGTTAATCAGAGGCCGCGCGCGTGTACGCGGCGCAGTTTCCGTCAGATCGATTTCAATTTTCCCAGGGAGGCGAGGGGAGAAAGTTTCGAGCACGGGGATGTGCTCCCGCAGCAGCCAGCCAGCCAGCGCCGGCTAAATGGCTAACTAACGAGAGAACCGGTGCTACCGAACGCCGAGCAAACACTTGTCTTGTTGCCAGCCCTCGTTCGTCCGCGTCATAGGCAGAGCGCCGGCTCTTTCGGGGAGACGCGGCCCGCGCCGGGCGGCTAACGAATCGTGCAGCTCGAATTCGAAAATCAAGCAGCCGGGGAAAAGAGAGGAGGTCGGCCGGGGACGGAAACAAATATCGCTCGCGCCACGGTTAACCGTTCCGTCTTCCCTTCCGGCCGCTTCGGCAAACACGCCGACATCCCCTGGAATCGCGTTACACTCCTCGCCGCGCCGCGCGGATCGGGAGAACACGAGGATTCTCGGCGGTTTCCGCGTCTACTCGATCTCTCGCGCCCCTTCGAGTGGTAATCTCCTAGAAGCCTTTGACGCGTCGCGGAATGGCGAAAATTCGGATCGAAATTGCGCACTTTCGCTGGAACAAAGTAAAACCCACCCTACGAGGACGGCGGTCCGCGCCCCTGTCTGCGGGGAGTCGCGGGGCGAAACCACTCTCCCCGCGTTCCGTTAAAAATGAGTCTATTCGCGAGCACTTTGGCGCGAAACGCCCGGGACGCTTTGTCGGGGAATCGTGGAAATATTTCAGGGGCTTTCCCTGCGAGGGTGTATCGGCTCGATGCCATCGATATAATAAGAGGCTGGATCCGCGACCCCTAAGCAAAAGCTCGTTCCGGTAACTTCTCCGGGAAGCGGAAAATAGGAACGGATAGAGCGGGCTGGCTCGAAACCGCCTCGTCTATTCAATCCTCTCCGCTCTTCTTTTTCGTGCCGCCCAACCCCTCCGCTGCGAGCTCCGCTTCGCTTCCCTCTCGAGCCGGGAATCCGATCGCGACTTCGGCTCGCGGAAATTTATGAGCGAACCGTCGCGTAATTGCGCTGCCAGTTCAAAGGCGTCGCTTCCGATTACCAAATGGGAAACTAATCTCGGAACCGGTCGTGCTCTCGGCTTTCACTTTCGGCAGAATTGGCCCGCGTTTCCTTGGGACTGCCTTGTTTTTCCACCTATTCATAGACCGGCTCAACCCTTGTTCGAGCACGTTCGACGTACAGGGTACCGCCAGCCGGCGAGCAGTCCCACCCCCGCAGGGCCGAGCCTCTTTATTCGAATATCGATCAGCCGGGCGTCCCGCTGTTCGCAGCGATAAAGCTCGTTACTTAGCCCGGACAGATCGAAGGTTCCGCTCCCTTATTTCGATGCTCCCTGATCTCGCCGGCCTCCCCATCGGTCCATCCATTCCGACGCGTCCGCCGCGGTTCCATCTTAATCCGTCACGAGGAGCGACAACGTCCCGGCGCGTGACTGCGCTCTTCAATTCAATCTCGCCGGAACGAAACCGTCCGATTCGATTATTCCGGCCGTGATATCCGCGGCGAACGCGGAAACCGCGGGGCCGCGTCCCGGCTCGGCGGCAAGTCGAATTTCCACCGACGGAGCTGTACGCCGACCTCCCCCGCGACGAGTTTTTAACTCGCGCGTCGGGTACTCGAACCGGATCCCCGGCGGAAACAGGATTTCCGCGGCCGAGGCGAGCGAAAAACTCCGGAAAACATGCCTTTCAACTTTGCCGTTTATCCCTGCAGGGAAATCCGCGGCCGAACCCGCCGGGGGTGGAAACGGTCGAAGGGCTCGCTCCGGTTCGGCAGCTTTTTCGCCCGTTTCGGGTCGCCGGGTAAGCGGCTTTCCACGGAACGAGCATTACTACCGAGCCGTCCCGCGTGTTTTCTTCCTCCCGATCGCCGAGAAAAATGAATCCCCCGTTCAACGGACCGGAGGAGGGGTCGTCCGGAAAGGGCGAGAGGGACCGGAGTGGCTGCCCTTAATCGAGTGCCTCTCCGCGCGAGATGGACCGCGAAGCGAATCGTTCTGGAGCTCGAAAATTTCGGTGTCCCGGCAACCGGCTAATCGCACTCGATAAAGGCCGCACTAATTGGAGAGAGGGTGACAGTAGGCAGCAGGTGACACCGTCAAATTGGACGAACGAATTAACCCTGTTATTCGGCTCCTTTTCGCGGTCCTTCTCTCGTCTGTTCAGCGTCATTCCAGGATGACTCGAATCGGAGGATTGTTGTAAAATACTTGTTGCATTTCTCTGTTCCTCCCTCTGACGAGTTACAGATCGATTCCGAAGGGCGTTCCTCTCGATTAACCGGCAACCGCGCGTCGAACGCGTCCCCTTTACGGGTCACGAGCTCGTCGAGAAGGGCCCGGCTGCAGTTTATTTGCAATGTCTGCCGGTCCGAGCTGGAAATGAACGCGCTCGTCCACGAGCGAGCGTTTCGAAAGGGTTGCAGGGCCGCGGGGAGTCAAGGGCAGCGGCGCAGCGGCGCAGCGGTGCAGCGGCCGGTGCCCGCTGAAAAATGCATAACGAGCCTCGCTCGTGCCGCCGGAGGCCGGTGCACGCCGGAGAGCATAATATCAGCCGGGGAAACGGAGAAAGTGCCGGGGCAGGTTACCAACCAGACGGCATGCGGGCGCACGGACAGGTGCCGGTGACCTTGAAAGCGTTGCCACCGCACACCTTCCGCATTGGTGAACAGCGAGCAGCACCGTGCGCTGGAAATAATTGAAATCATCGCGACCGATCGCCTCTGCCGCGCTTTTCCTCGCGACCGTTCAGTTTCGGAAACTTTTCTTACGGTACCACCTCGGCTCGCTGCTTTCCGTCATCCAGATTGTCCTGGATCTCCGCTGGAATCTGAAGCATCCATTTATACGGTCCATTGATCGGTCAATTATATCCGATGATCGGGGTTCTGCCGGATATTTCAAACTCGTCGATTCTCCATGGAAGATCGAAGGAAAACGGAAGCGCGAATCTTATCTACCATCGAGTTACCCGCTTGATCGAAGCGCGCCGGAACGCCTAATATCCAGGCTTAATTAAACCGAATTCAAACGGATCTGCAGGCCGGGTGGGGAAAAATGGCGAAACGACGGGAATTTATGCGAGCTCTCGGGGTAGCCCGCTCGGATTTCAAGGTTCCAGCCGGTCGCGCGCGGACTAGGCTGAACGATCTCGCTTCGGTCCACCCCTGGCCGGTCGGAGACGAGGACGAGGCGGAGGGCGAGGAGGAGGAACCGAGCGGAGCCGCGTAAAAGGGCAATAAAACACACGGGACGCATCTGGGTTACGAGCTTTACAAGCCGGGCGCGCGTTCTTTCTTTATCTCGCGGCAGGCCCATCGCTCCGGTCCTAAGCGATTTCTCGAACGGCGTTCCCTCCGACCTCTCCGAGCCGACCCTTCTTCCTCCATCCCCGTGGATCTATCCGGCGGAACGGCCGATTCGCGCGCCCGCTATCTTCCGCGCGCGCCCGATAAGCGCTTTTAACCCTCTCGACGCTCTCCACCCCGGGAACGTTTCTCCCGGGCGCGCTCGTGCGTATCTCGCCGTCCTTTTATTTTATTTACCCGGCTGTTTCCTTATTTATCCGTGTAGCTCCGCGGGAGAACCCATTAGAGCGCAACGAGAATTTCAATAACAGCGCGGAGAAGAGGGTAAACTAAAATGAAATCAGGAGTGAGACGCAAAACGCGAGACGTAAATTAGTAATGATCCTCGAACGGCGTCTCCGGTTGGCCCGAATACTCGAAGGTCGTAGTCGAAGGGTCGGTATTTGAAAGTCGAATTCGCCGGGACATCGGTCTGCGGGCAGTTATTGCGATTCCATCGACGGCCGTTCCGAGCCGGCGAATTCCATCGGTTATTCATCGATACACCGGCGGCCGGGTCGAGATAAATATTCATCCCTTAACGACGGACGCCCGGAGAGTGGCCTTTGATTCGCGTCCGATGGAATATTCCTGAAAAGAGCACGGCCCCGGCTCGTGTACCGACATCGGTATTCCAATTCCTGCTCCGATGCCAACAAAGCAGCTATCCGATCAATCTCCGATATTCCGCGCGCGCCCTTTGACCTTCCGGGGCATCCGCCATCGGAAGGTTGTTCAACGGAGCAACGCGCACGTAAGAAGAAAGCACGCCGGCATTATTCGCGCGGCACGCCCGAACGATTCCGCCCGGCGAGCACCGCGACCGGCTGGTTTACATTCGAATTATCCGAGTACAAAGAGAGTCGCTTATCGGCTGGAACACACTCCAGTTGGTTTCCCTCGAATGCGCCCGAACGAGTCGCGGGAGCTCGATGGAGCCGGGAGCGGCGCCAGCGCTGGCAGCCTCTTCTCTGCTCCGCCGTTTGGAACGCGAATCAGCCCATCGCGCCCATCTTTCTCCTCGCGGAGAACGAACAGCTGGAAATTACGATCGGGCCGAATCAACCGGCGTCCCCTGTTCCTCGCCGCTTTCGTTTCCTAATTATCTCCGCCGGGTAATCCACTCTGCGGGGTGGCCGCGGCTTAACGGGTACATTCGTCCGAGGATACGGCGCGGGGCTGTGGGAAGCCGAAGAAGACTCGTCTAATTTCCACGGCGAAGAGCGATCGGCCGAGACATTCGTCTCTCTCGGAGGAGCGAGTTACTTTCACCTTTCCCCAGCCTCCCACGGTTCCCCGTGTCTCCGCTAGATTTATCTCAGTCACTTACGCTCGCCATCAACCCTCGAATTTATTCCACGGTCTTTCGCCTTCTTCTCCGACCCTCGAACCATCAGAGGCGTCGGATTTATTTCAACCTCGCCGTGCTCTCCAATTTATCTGCGCTGTATCGGAACACTATCGGGAACACGCGTAGATCGGCGAGAAACTTTTCACCGTGTTCTCGAGCTACCCCGTGTTTCCGACTGGCTCGAACGTACTTGGAATACACCCGAGGAACGCGGCGGGGTTAATTGGCTCGGGGCGAGGAATCGAACACCGTCCGCCTCATTTCCATCGGATTCCTGCGGTTCGGCCCGTGACGCGAGCGTTTCGTTGCGATCGCGTTGGAAGCTCGAGGTTCCGGTCCAGCACGGGAGAATAAGAGCAGCGAAACGACGATTCGGTGACGAGGCGGCAAGGTTCGGGGGCTGCCGGGACGAATTACAGCCGCATATTACCGTAAAACTTCCGGCGCCGCGGGAAACTCCGGTCCTCTGCGGTCGGCCGGGCCGGCGTAATTAAAAATTGCAAGCGTTAAGTGCACGCGTATATTCACTCCGGGGGCGGACGGGGGTGGGTTATCTCGCGACGCGTTCCCAGAAGACTACACCCTCGTTCCGATATCGACACGCTCGGATAGAGGGAGGACGCGCGGCGGTGCGGCGTGTCCGGCGCCGGAATTACGAGGGAATTGCGGCAATAACCAAGTCGCCATTCATTAAACTCCCCGCAATTATCGAGGAACATCTCCGGCCGGCTCCCGGCCGAGGAATATTTCGAGGCTGCTCGTCATTGTAATCGCATTATCCCCCTTAAAACTTGGGAATAGAGGGATCAGCTAGCCGGCGGAGGAAAAGAAGCGGATCCCATTGAAGTCTCCGCCCCGGTCTTCCGAAGTTTGCCGCGCGAACAGGGGTGGAGAGCCAACCCCCGCCGGATTCTGGCTCTCGGATTCGATTCGGAACTGTTTACCTTCCACCCCGACTAAAACCTGTTCCTCCTGCAACGCTCCCGGAGGTGTCTCGGGGAATACGATTATGACACCGGCGCTGGCTGCGGAACAGGTTGCGCGGCGCTGATTTTATCGGTACACGGGGAAACGCGTGTAAATATGCAGATAGCTTGCTGCCGACTCGTGTACCCACGCTAATGCTGGTAGGCTGCGCTGTAGGTGCTCGCGTGCGAGAGCGATTGCGATTCCGGAGCGAAGCTCGCCGAAAAAGGGCCGGAGAGTAACGGTGTCGATTCCGCGTCCGCTTCGAATACCTCTTCCTTCTTCCAACCAACGTTGCTCGCGTTGCTCTCCGACGACTGTCGAGGTTTCTCTTTGGAAGCAGTCGGTTGCAGAGGAGAGCCGGAACGCTCGCGGAAAATTGGTCGGAATATTTCGGCGACGCGGCGCGAAGATCGCAACTGTTGAATCACGAACGCGACCGACAACCGGGCTCCGTGTCACCGCGGAACCTCGATCGTTAGAAGTTGCTGCCGGCGAGGACAGAGATATATACCCGGCGCCGCATTCCCGTTCCCGAAGTTCGCTAACAGCGCGCAATCGCCGGAACATCTGTCGACAACGGACGATGCCGTTGCGAGCAGCGATCCGGCGACAACTATTGCCGGTATACCCACGAGACCTCGTTACCGCATTTCGAACGTCACGATTCGTAACCGTGTTTGCCGATCGAGACCGCGAAAAGTCCGGCCGATGAATCGACACGCGGGGGATGATATGATCCCCGATTTGCTGACAGGGAACGGATTTGCTTACGAATTACGATCATTTGCCTCGTCGAGTAAACGCGGATAATTCGCGGCCGCTTTAAAGCGACGGAAGAGAACGGTTTCAAACTGTAAACGTAGGATGTGTGTTTTTCGACTCGGGCTTCGCAAATAGAACCGGATAATCATCTTATCGCGGCGCGCGTGCATGTACGCTTCCGGTGAAAAGTTTCGAGCACGCCACTTCGTCTTCTAGGCGAACGCTTCGACATTCCGGACTCGAACTCGAAGCAGTCGGCCGGGGCCTGGAGCCGGTGGATGCT
Source organism: Nomia melanderi (assembly GCF_051020985.1). Taxonomy (NCBI): domain Eukaryota; kingdom Metazoa; phylum Arthropoda; class Insecta; order Hymenoptera; family Halictidae; genus Nomia; species Nomia melanderi. Next base: position 15,048,522 of record NC_135010.1, on the reverse strand, counting down.
CGGATCCGCGATTGCTTCCGTTACCCATGAGACCTAATTACGGGGGACGGTCGATCCGTCTGCGATGTTCGCCGCGCGAAACTCCACGTGAACGCCGCGCGGCTGCTGCGGCGGCGACGCGTCGGCCCCGAACTTTCCCGTCGGAGTTCCGCGTCGATTATAGACGAGCAGCCTGCATATTTCAATCCGTGCAATTACCCTGGAGGTAGACGAGTTTCCGAAAGCCGGCGGCTCGGTCTCCTAGCGGCTTTGTCCGCCGGCGGGTGCTCGTCTCTCGAGATATTATTAAACGCGTCCCACGAAAACTCCGCCGCTCGTAAACAACCGCTCTTCCGTCGTCTTTTTCAAGCTGGCTTCACGGTTTCCGAGGGCCATAAAGTCTCCGGTCTCCTCTTATGGTCGGCTAACAATCGATCAACCACCCTCCCACGATCTCGATCCCCGCAAGAGAGATCGTTGGGCGGTTTTTCACGCTTCGCCCCTTTACAGCATCGTTTCGCCGGTTACTCACAGCTTCCGATAGACGCTCCTTAGCGCGCCTGTTCGGGGAATATCCCCTAACGAGCGTTAAAATCCAGTGTCCGCTCGGGTTTACCGCTTTCCATAAAGTCGCAAAACGGACGGGTCGCGTTCGAATCGAGACAGATTTCATCGGCACAGTTCTCGACGAGCACCGACTTCTGTTTCTCGGTCTCCGTTACGGAAAGGGAAACGAAGAAAGGGACCGGCCACGATTTCGATGCGAGCGCTGATGGAAAATAAAGAGGTTCCTTAAGGAAGGAAGGGGTCGAGGGGAATTTTCCGTGTCGGCGGTATCGCGATTTCGCTCGGCGTCGCGCGGTTGCCTCGGCACGGGACGGTGGCGAAGATAAATCCAGGAAGAAAGAAACAACGTTCGATCCGCTGTTATTCCGCTCGCGTGTTCGCCTGTTTATTCGATCGAGCGGACGAAGAGAGAGGCTCGTGGAAGACAAGCCGTCCCGTTCGACTGAAATAACGTAGTTCTAACTGGAGCTATTCGAGCGAAGTATTTCGAGAGACCTACACGCTCGGTCTCGCAGTTCAGTGAACACTCTCCGACCCCGTTCGGGGAACAAGAAGATATCGAGAATTAACAAGCGACCGAGGTATATAACGGGGAGAGTCCCCGCGCCGAACATCCACAGGCGTCGTGTTTACGCGAATAAAACGGCGGCGGCGGCGGCGGCGGCGGCGGCGGCGGCGGCGGCGGCGGTCCCCTCGAGCGTCAGGTAACCGCGGAAAACGCGAAGCCTCCGTCGCCGGGACGCGTTTTCAATATGCAAAGTAAATCGATCGAACCGCGGGACCCGGCGACAAATAAAACCGATATAATATACCTGTCTACGCGTATCTCGCGGCGAGCGACGCGAAAAATCGAGCCGATTTTCACGCAAATTAATCGGCAGTCGGTCGAGCGGCCGTTCAATGGGTTCCGCGTCAAAATGAAATCCCTCCGGTGTCGTCGGCGGAAAAAATGCCGCGCGCGTAATCCCTCGATGCATCGTTGAAATCGAAACCAGGGAAACCGTGCCGGGGACGGTGTCCTTCCGAATATTTTTACACGTCTCTGACAATTCGACGCCGGCCTCGGTGAAAGTTTCCGTTTCAATGAAATTCCATTCTATTTTTGTAAATCGATGCTTCGTTCGAACTTGGTCAAGTTCGTTGACTCGGCGGCCGCCATCGATTCGCCGCCGACCGATACGGAAACTTTGCACGACGCGTTCGAAAACGACTCTTCCCCTCTCTCTCTCTCTCTCTCTCCGGCGTGGCGCGTCGACGAAACCGGGAAACGATCCGCGAGATAGGCACGACGAAACCACGGGTTTCGGTGCGCCGCGCCGCGCCGCGATATTCCTCGCTCCCCGGGGCTGCGGCTCGATTGGCCCGCGGACGAAGCTTTATTATCGACGCGGTAACGCCGTCATCGTCGTAGTCACGATTGTTAGCACGATCGTCGTTATTGTTATTGCATCGCGGCGGCGGCGAACCGTCGTTTCTCGCCGCCCTCGAGTGCCTACGTGCCCAATTCCCATCGCAATTTGTACGGCGCGGCGGACAGCGGACGCTCGATCGAATTATTTTATATTTTCCGTGCGGAGCGGCCGTCCCCGGCGCCGAAAGTCTCGGCTGAGGCCGGTCGCCGCTGTTATTTCGTTTGAATAAATTCACCGTTTCCCCTGGACCCTTATTGTCGCGATCGCGCCTCGGTTTTCCCGATTTCTCGATCGCGTACGCTGGATTTACATAAACGAACTCCGTGACACGGCGATCGGACGCGTAGGTTCGTCTTCTCGGCTTTCCGTTCAATGTTCCGCGTTTCACCGACGCACGCGTCAACGGCTACGCCGACACGCGGAGAAGTCGCGGCCGGATTGTTCATTGTGATCGGTCGTTAGGTTCGAATAATTGATTCGTCCGCGCCCCGCTCGCCGATAGAAGTTCGATAAATTATACCGTCGGTTATCCTCTTTGCGCTCGGCGACCGCGAATATAACGTGACCGCTAATGAAATTCGCATCGTCGGAAATTAATTCGCGAGCAGGCGAGGCTACCGACATGCGGGTCCTCTCGCTGGAAAATAGAGTTATCGATTCGCGGTGGAACGCGCCGCCCGTTTCCCGTTTGACGCGGCCGCCGATTATCGGGACGGAATTGCGCGTTCCGGGCTGGAAATCAGACGCGCCGAAAAATCCGACCTTATCTTTCACGCCCTATCTTCGCCGGGCTTCTCGGCTCGGGAAAATCCTGTCGGCGAGACCCGCTTTGAATAAGTAATGCCACGGGAAGCCTCGATCCTCGGGAATTCGCTCTGTTTTGCATCAACCCGGCCCACCCGCTCCGCGCTCTGTATTTTTTATTAACCGACGCGTGCTACGATCGCGCGATTAATCTCCGCTCGCGGCCGAGCAACCTCGAGCAACGTTTTCCCCGCTTTCCGGTGTCGATTCCAGCACGGAAGCGACGGCACGCGTGATTTCCTCGATCCCCGACGCGTAATGGTCATCGATCGTTACGTATGCTTCGCAGAGCGTTGACTCCGAGATTCCCGGAGCTTCTTGCGAGCTGCAGACGAGAGCAAAGAAGTTGTTCGCGTTAAACGTGCTACCGGTACGTTGAAGGCCGAGATAGGATCGCGGAAATACGCGTTCGAGGCGTTTTGAAGGATTATTCGAACGAACGGACGAAGCGAAACAGAGAGAGAGAGAGAGAGAGAGAGAGAGAGAGAGAGACGGAGCGATCGTTTCGCGGCAATATTTTAGTCCAGAACCAGCGCATCTTCTCGCTTCGAAGTTCCATAAAGTCGACGCACCTTTCCCCGTCGATAGAATACGTTACCGGGGAGATCGATCGATTCCGCGATGGAAAGTTCAGCTGCAAGTGGATTAAAGCAATTTTCTGTTGCGCGACGCGCAGTTTCCTGACACCGCGAACTTCCCGCCTCGTCGGAGGAAAATTGTGGAAGTTGGGATTGAAAGTTGAATTAGATTCAACTTGGAAAGTCCGCCCGACGAGTCACCGCCGCGGGAAAACGCTGTAACGTATAGTATTTTAAACAGCAGCTGAATCATCCGTCGTCGCCCGAGCGCGCGTTTAATTCTCCCCCGAAGAAATCCAAGCGTTTCCGCGGAACCTTTGACACCGGCCATCGATCATTCGTCGGAAAGCATCCGCCGCTCGAGAGATGACCGACCAATTACGAAAATTAGCCTCGAGACACGTTCCAACTGCGAAATCCCTGAAAGCCGGGACTTTCCCGGCGATCGTCGCGACGACTCGCGGAAACGGTGTAACAAATAAATCAAGACACCCGAGCCGACGTTCGCCGGTTGTTCATCAGCGGGGTCGTTTATTAATATCCGCTCGTCGATCACGGCCCTGCCGGCCAATAAGACGCAGGCGAGCGTGTTCATAAATCTCGCGGGGGCCGTCCGGCCGAAGCGCGGTGCGCGCGCGATATTAATTAATAACATTAACGATGAATAATAACGGCTAACGTCCGCGTTAAAATCTGGGTCAGCCTCGTCGTAGCCGGGAACTCTCGCGTTCCCCGCGCCACTGGTCGGGCGTAATTTTCTTGCTCCTCGGGTTTACTCCCCCGTGGGGTTAGCTACGGCCGCCTCTACCCTTTTCCGCTCGAAATAATTAATATACAAGGCACAGGAGAGCGATACGGGGGCGGGTGGGATTTCGGTCCAAGGCAGCCTCCGCGGAAACCTCTTTCCGGGAGACCCGGCGAGACCCATGAAGTGCTAATGCGCTTCCGTAAAGACCTGTCGACCGACCCGACCAACCGGTTCATAAAAAATGCACGCGTACAGCACCGACCCTTCGCCGCGTATCGCCTCGAATCCGTTTTTCTCTCGTGAAAACCGAAACGTGCGAACCTTTCGATATACGGGGGACGACTACTCGAAGCTGGATTTTCACCCGTGATTCTCCAACGAATCAGTTTCCCGAGGAACGAACCTTAGTACGCTGGTGTTCCCGTTCGATTGTCAAAGTTTCGATCGGTCGAATCTTTGTTTCTATGGAAAGAACGACCGATATTCTTGAAACGAAACACAACGAATGCATACGGTATAGCCGCGCCCGGTTTCCTTTCTTCTCGAGAAGAAGGGAAAAGATTCGCGTGACGCTTTTCCGGGGGAAACGAATGAACCGGACACGGGCGCGTATCACGCGCGCGGCGGCGGCTTTCCTCCCCTTTCTTTTTCGCTCACGCGACAGGATCAGGCTCGCCATAAATTCAACGGCACAAAGAGAAACGAAACTCAAGAAGGCCACGATGCTTTATGTTTCGCATCACGCTACCGACCGATAACATTAACGAACCGATCCCCGTTCCCTGTTTCTCTATCCGCGACGGTTTTCCACCCTCCCGAACGTCAGGGATGAAAGTTATCGTCCCGGCCGCGATCCCCTCGCTCTCTCCGGCAACCTTCGCCTTCTTTCGCCGGATTCTCCGTTCCGTTTTCCCGCGGAACGATCTCCTCGCCCTTTCCCGTCCTCCCTTTGGCCCACTTTCCCTCCTCGCGTGGCGACGCGCAGTGTCCATTCGACACGCTCCGATTTCTTACGACGCTCTGGATACATCTCTATCGGCGGCACGCAATTATCGCGCCCCGGCACGCCGCGGTTTTTAATTATCCGCTCGCGTGACAGCTTCGACCGGGACGGCCCTACGGAATCCGCCGCGTCACGATTGGCCCTTTGTGCTCCGGTTCAGCGACGCGAGGCCCCGTTCTTTCTCCGAAGGATCTCCTTCCTTGATTAATCGTTTCCAAGCGGCCGATGGCGCACGGTAATCCGTAAACGTCGCGGCTCTTCGTGCCCGAACGCGTCGCCCGCGTTTTTCTTCGGTTCCCCGAACAGCACCCTCGCTCGAGCGGGAAGGTGGCCGGTGGATGCGGGCTTCCGTAACGCTTTCCGTTCCAGCTGCTCGATAACGACCCGACGGTTCGCGTCGCGGTCGCGCTATCGGCCGAGAGGCGTATCGGACCGTCGCGAAAGTTCCTCTCGTTTGATCGATACGCACCGCGCGCGGAGCGTCGAGCGTTTCGTGGAACGTTACCGGATCGCGTCGCAGCCATTCCGGTCTATTGTTAGGGGGCGATCCGACATTTCCGTGACCGCGATCCTCGCACGCGAAGCGTCCCCCGACGGCGGCCGCGTCCGGGGGAGGAAGACGAGCGGCGACTTAAACGAGCCGCGAGTTCCTTTGACGCGCTCGCGGACCACCCCGGCTTTCGCTGAAAGATTCACGAGGCAACCGGTGTTCGCCGGTTAGCTATTCACGCCGGCAAACGGAGCGGTCCCGGAGACGCCGCGCACAGCTGCGGACCGCGTCGAACTCGCGCCAGAAAGAGCGGCCACGATTTTCATAAGGCTTTATTGCCGCGCTGGCTGTCGTCGTTACCGTATCGCCGAGGGCCGAGAGGCCCGAGAGGGAAGAAAGAGAGGCTTAAGCACTGACGACAGTTTGAGAGATCCTCCCGGTATCCCGTTTGCGGCTAATGTACCGTCCCCGGCCTCTCCCCTCGCTTCGGCTCCTTTTCTTCTCGAGTCGCGACTTCCTCGCCGCGGGAAACCCGCGCCCACCGCGTTTCGAGGAACGTTTCCGCGTTTTTCCCTCCTGGCAGTAGCAGCACGCGTCTCTCTCGCTCCCGCTCGTCCGCGTTCTTTTCATACGTCCTCCCCTTTTTTTCGCTCCTCCCCGGGTTCCTTCGCTCCCTCTCAACGCCAGATGCTACTAACTGCGCCCTCCTCTGATGAGATCCTCGTCTCCGCTCCGGCTGTTCTGCTTTCTTCCACCCTGGGCTCCTTTCTACTTAGCCGTCTTCGCGAGCAAGGGCTGAATTCTGACGCGCGACGGAGGCGGCTCTTCAGCCCAGACCGATCGAACGTGCGAGACGCGTTCGACGCGCGCCCGTTCGCTCCGAAGCCGAGCGCCGGTGCTCCCCGTGTTTGCGGTTGCTTGCGCGCTCCTCCGGCAACTTACCTTTCATTACGACGATTGAGCGACCGTGTCCCTCGAGAGCCGAACGACGACGCTTCAAAGAGAGCGTGCCTCCTCTTCCTCGAGGAAATCGCGATCTTCCCTCGCGCGCTTACTCGGAGCTGCGGTCGTTCGAGCTTCTACCGGGACTCAGAAGAATAATTCGAGGTGTAACGTAAACTCCCTCGCTGCTTTACCGTAAACGCAGCCCGGCTCGTTGGTAGAAGGGAACAGGGGAAGTGGGACAGGAAGGGGGAGAGAGAGGGAAACGGACCGATACGCGACACCGCAGCCCCGTGATTTAAGTCTCCGCGGAATTAGCAGGGTGGCCCCATTAAGCTCGGCCCGGAGTCGGGCAACCTCTCGTTGACTCTTTCCGCGGCGCGCGGCGAGCGAAGAACCGCGGCTGAAAAGTATTCCGTGGTTGACCCCCGGTGACCCCCTGCACACTATGAATTGCTCTTAAAGCCGAGCCTCGACCCGTATATTAACCTCTGTTTTAATTAATCACCCGGCGGTGTGCGCGGCGACCGGCTGAATTTCGCGGCCGTTATTGCCTCGGCCCCGGAATTCCGTCGGTTGAACCCCTATTTCGGCCTGTTCGCCCCTCTTTCCCGCGTTTTCCTCACTTTTCCCGGCGGAAATTTATTCCGCGCCGGAAACTGTTTATGCGATAAGGGCGGCCGATCAAATAACGAGAGTATTTATCGCGGCCGGCAACGAAAGGCCGATTCATCGCTCACCCGGTAATTGACACGGTGAAACGCGGCGACTGCTGTCCGTCCGTACGTCCGTCGGTTCGTCCGTCCTGTCGTCGGTGTCCGCGCGGACGAGCCGTGACGCGGATGCAACGCGCCGCTATTTGTGCACGGGAGGCGCGTGTCCGCGCGAGCTTTCGACGGTAATTGTTTTATGCCGTTTCCTCCGGGATCGCGGCGTTCGCGCGGCGCGTCTCGCGTGTCGGGCGTCGTTAGATCGTTCCAGATATCCCGGCTCCATTGAAATTTACTGTTAGCGTCGCTTTAATGAGCAACCGCCTGCAGCTGCTCCGATGGAGCACCGCGGCTTTCGCCTGTAATTTCAGCTGATATTCGGCGACGGAATATGACGGGCGAAAGAGCCGGTTGCGACCGACGAGCGCTGTTTACAGCTTTCCCCGCGCGTCTCTTTCGAAATGCCCGTTTCAGCGTTTCTATTCGACAGTCGCCCAGACGACGAACATGCTTCCGCGAATAATTGTCGAGTAAATCCGTGTATTCGCACGGATGCGTCGACGAGAGCTTCGAATCTCGAGGATCGTGCACCGGTCCCCGAGTGGATGGAAAATTGTACGCGATTCCGTTGCACCGTAGTTTTAGCGCCGAAGGAAAAGAAGGCGGCGTGGCCTGCTCCGAGCGAGAAACTTGTCTGGTTGTTCGGCGAACGAGTGCGAGAAACCCATTAGCCGGGTTGATCGAAACACGGAATGAAGCTTGGAGCGGCAAACGCCCGGTTCGCACGGCTGTTAGCCCTGTAATCCGAGACCGGAGGACGGTTAATTCCGGACGATCCGTCCGCGAATTAATTCCCTCGTATTCGGGGCTCGAACTTTCGGGTCCTCCGCTCCGTAGAGAGGCGAGACACCGAGGAAATACGAGCGCGTCGGTCCGCGACGCGCGCTTATCAATCTTTGACGGATCAAGAGGCGCGGCGGGGCGCCTCGTGGCCGCCGCTTAAGTCCACGGTATCCATTAAACTCTCGTCAGCCGCGGCGCTGCGTGCCGGCTATGGACTTAACCAACTTTGATGGAACTTTTCCTCCTCCAAGGAAAATTAGATGACGCGAAAGTAGTTGCCCGCGCGGACGGAGAACGCCGCGAGACGCGGTACCGGCTGACGCTGGATTATGAATATTTCATTTTTTTGCCGAAACACCGGCTGCTCGGATGTTCCGCGGCACCCGACTATCGTTCCGATCGACCGCTCGCTGTTTCGTATCGGTTCTCCGTGGAGGATTGCGCGAGATTCCGACGAATTCGTACGATATCTCGATTAACGCGTTAATCGCATCCGAATTACCGAGCGACTCGCTCGATCGAGTATCGACGATCGTTCGTATACATCCCTGGAGACTCGCGGGTTGCGTAACGCGACTTCCGAAGACGTAAGAAAATCGCGCGGCTCGCCACGCGTTCGAGATAAACGTTGAATTCTTTAGGATGCCTGGATTGATAAGAACGTGTTTCTGTTCGCAGCTGTCGGAGCTCGAGCAGCGGGTGCTGGAAGCGGAGGGCCGAGCCGACGAGGCGGAGGACAAGGTGAGAATAAATTATAATCGCGCGGGTTCTCGCAACCGAGCCTGCTCGGACGAAACGGACGCGTTTCGCAAGGCGGCGAACAATTTTCCATTTATAATCGAGCCGCGTTCTTTCGACATCGCGTCGGTTGACCGGTCGCTGGAAACGCGCGGTGGCGAGCGGCGAGACCGAGGAGGATCGGAGCCGCGTGAAAACCGCGCGCGGCCGGTTGCGACACCGTTCCAGATCGGTCGGCCGATCCGCTCCAAGTAATCGCGGGTTGGCTCGCAATTAACGGGACACCGGTGACGTTGGTTAACGCTCGGCCCCCGGACACATCAAGGATAAATAATTAATTTAGCGAGTGGTAACGACGTTACACCAGCAGACCGACTGCCGTCCGCTTTAACGACTCGCTCGCGCGTTCTCTCGCTGGGTGTTAAAGCTGCAACTGCCGGCGACCGAATCGACGCGTTCTCTCGGAGAAATCGCGAGGGTGCATTCGTCGACTGGCGTATCGCCGAATTAATTTATCCGGTAATTCCGCGGAAAACTGCGTCCGTTCGATAATCGTAAAATTGGAAACTCGAAACGGAGTTGCCGGTTCTACCGGTGAATCGTCTTTCATCGGCCCCGACGTCTCTCCGTCGCTCGGCCTCGAAAACGCGCTCGCGTTTCGCTGTTTCCAATTAAACCGTTGATTCATGGGCCGTTTCCGATCCCGCGGAACGATCGCGAGAGCCCGACGATCTAATAAGCGGGTCGCCGGTTTAACGGGCGCTCGCGATTGCCTCCCGTAATCGATTCTTCCCTCTGTGCTCGACGAGAGTCTCTCGTTTCACGCGGATAAAAAAGAGAGCGGAGGGGTTGTTCCGCGCGCTGAGAATCGATACTGCGTTACCGACCCGAGCACGAGGGTTGCACCCCGAAATATAGGTCGTGTACCCTCCGCCGAACTGTTCATCGATCTTCGCCCTGGTCGTCCACCCCTTACCGACAGTCACTCTGCTTTCCCTCGAGCGGTATCCCCCAACTTCGAAACTACGAACCGGCAGCCGTCCGTCAGGCGTCGTCAACCCCTCGAAACTCTGCGATCGAAATGAATTCGCTCTGAACGGTAACGAACTTTCGTATCGAGAATGCAGCCAGCGAATACGTCGATCAACGTTTCGCGCGGATCTCCGAGGATACAGTCGACGAGATAAGCTTCCGACGTGAAATCGGATTACGACCCTTTAATCTCGAGAAACGAGGTCTCGGGAACTCGTTCATGCGATCAGATAAAACGAAGGACGCGATCGATCGATTCGGAAATCCTCGACGACCGGAGATTCTTTTAGCAACGACGATCCACGGTTCCATCCGGTGGATCCCCGAGACCACGAGGAACGATCTTCCAGGACGAGTCGCCCGCTCGGTAAGAGGACTCCGAAGCGGACTCCCGTCGGTATCCGCGCGACCCGCGGCTGCCAGGGCGCATGTTGCGTCGCATTGATTTTTCCTAGGGCGCGAGAAAGACGGGCCACGAGGACTGGAGAAAGACGGTCGGCTGGCTGCTCCGGAAAGGAGAGAATGAGAGGCCACGGGGCGAGAAAGAGAGAGGCGAACAGCGACAATATGGCCGAGCGACCGGCCGGCGAGACCGTCGTTTTGTTATGACCTCGGAATTCGCCGGTGAAGTCGTCCGTTTGTGAACCACGCGCGTATTCGGCGGCCGTTCCGCGTCCGCGGCAGCCCCCGGCCATCGTCTTTCCTCGTGATCCGCTGCGAAAGATCCTCCGCGGTCTCGATCACGGGGATAAGATCGCGGGGAAGATCACCTCGGACGCGCAGTCAACGCTCGAACCACCGCGAGTCAAGAATTATGGATCCCTGCAGGTGACATCGATGAAAGGTAAACCGAAACTCGCCGATCCGATCGCTAGCCACCCTTCGTCACGATTAATCTTTCGACCAGTTGTCTTCTCTTTCCGCGTGCATCAACGAGTCGAATCTTTTTCGGAAAAGTCTGGATCTTGGACTTTTCCGAATTCCAAGTTTCCTACCATCCGTCTCGGCAGCAAGATTTCCATCGTTTAGATTCGATTGCACTGGATTCAGAGTCGATTACGGTCTCGTTCTCAATGGATCTCAGTAGTCTCGCATCGCGTGCTCCTTGTCTTTTCCTTTTCTCTTCGGCTTCGACTCGTGCCAGTGCACCGCTGGTACTAGAATCGCAGGTTCTCGATCTGTCATCGAGGAATTAGACGGTTACCGGTATCGACAGAAGCTCGGCAACGGGGTGGAACGGAAACCGAGGGCGATTCAGCGTCCGCGGGGCGGCTTAACGACCCGCTTTGACGGGACGTATCGCGTATAGAATTGGCCGGCAGCCAATTCATGAGTAATCCCCGTTTCCCGTGAGCACCCGCGCGACAAACAAAATAAAGGCGCAACGCAGACGATCCTCGCTCGCCGGCCGCGCGTTCCTTTAAATATTTCAAAGCCAGTCGACGACGATGTTGCTCTTTCGCGTCGCCCTTCGCGACCCTGACGGAAACCCTCTTTTAAAAATCGATCCATTCCCCCAGGCTTTTTGTCGAGCAACCGAGTCGCGCGGCCCAATTAAACGATTCGAGGACACGGTAAGTTCGTAACAGTGTACAGCTCCCTAACGATCGATCGTCGACAGGTTGGAGGGTATCGCGAAAGTTCAACGCATCCGAGAGATTTTATTCGAAGAAAACAGACCCTCGAGGATCGAGCGGTTGTCGAGGACTGATCCCAGCCTGCGACTGGGTTGATTGTAAACGAGCGGCCGACAAACCGGCGCGATTCGTTGATCCGCTTCTCACGCATCCGCCGGTCGTTGATCCATTTAGCCGGTCGGCGCAGCCTCGTGGCCGTCAGATGTTTCTTTTTTCCGCGGCCGGCCTCATCCCCCGAAAGATCGCGGTTGAATGGACGTTTCTGCGTGTACGTGCACGTGAACGGACTCGTTTTGGCGGGAAGCCAGCGCGATTCGACGCCGCGTCTCGAACCGAGGACCGGTCTTTGTCGCGTGCACGCGCACGTGCGCGCCGCTCCGGCCTAAAAAGACGAAGGGACGAGCCTCTGTCTTCGAACCGGATCGTCCCCTTTCAGCCTTAAGAAATCGACGCGTCCCCGTTCAACGTTAGAGCTCGACGCGCCTTCTCTGTCACCGGCAGCTTCCTAATCCTCTCGCCAAGGATAAACTCGCCTCGCGAGGAAAGCTGTCGAGAACAACCGTCGATAAGGAACGAATGAAACGGCAACGAGCGATGCCCGGATCGCGAACTCTCTCTCTCTCCGGCGAGGTTATTCGATTATCCCGTGACGGAGCTATTTCTGGTTTCGCAGCGTTTTGCTTTCAAGCCTGCGCTCCGTGAGAGACGCACGGCGAATCGATAAATCTCCAGATACGGTTCAAAAATCGCCGGTCACGTTCGACGGAACGAACGCTGAACCTCTGTCCCCGGGTCGTCGTCCTCGACGCTTCCCGTCTCTCTCTCTCTCTCTCTCTCGCTCTCTCCGGCTCCCAAGAATTCCTCTTTCCCGGAGGAAAGAGTGTTCGAGACCGAGCGCAGGTCTGCGAGTAGAAAATAGAGAAAGAGAGAGGGTGAGAAAGGGAAAAGAGAAGAGGAGATCGATGAGTCCCGATGACGCCGTCCTCGGGACAACCTCCTGTTCGTCGCCGATCTTCTTTCTCCCGTTCTCGTCCGTTCTCCCTTTGTATCATAGATTCTCGGAGAGAGAAAGCGAACGAGGAACGTCGTCTAGGGGTAGCGGCGACGTCTCGCATAGTTCCTACGTCTCCCGAACGATCTTCGTCGCGGCGTCGGGCTCTCCTCCTCCGACCACTGAGATCCCCCGGCGAAAGAGAGAGAAAGTGCGGCGGAAAAGTTGTCGAGGGGGTAGCGGCGACTGTCTCGCAGAGTCCGTGCGCCGGCTGTCGGAGCCTCTGCACGCGGGGCGGGCGGTTGTACACACAGGAGCGGAGCAGTCCGCAGGACCTCTACGAATTCTGCCATTGGCCGCGAGCCAACGTGACTCATCGCCTCCGGGAAACGGCCGTCGGAGAGGAGAGTTTACGTGCATCGGTTTCGGTTCAGTTCGGTTCGATCTACGGTATCGTGCGCACCGTGCCGCCCCTCTTCCCGACAACCCCTGGGCCAGCAGCTTGGTTAGTCGGTCGGCTCGCGACGCGCGTGACAAGGGAAACCGAGGCGGAGGACAGGCTTTTGGGAGTGTCCTCGAGCGCCGGCGACCAAGGGTTTAAAGGGATCCTCTCGGAAGCCACGGATCGGCTATCATGGCCACTCGTAGCCTCGGTAAGCCCCGAGAATCGGACGGAAAGGCTCGTTCGTCGGGGAAACTGGATCGCCGCCGGAAGCACGGCGGATTCGATGTTCCTCGGTGGCAGACTCGAGCCACGCTCGACGCGTCTCGCGTTCGTCGCGCGTTCGTCGCGCGTTCGTCGCGCCCCGCGGGGGGTGGCTATGGCCGGCCTAGGCGCTGCACGTGGCCAGCCGTGATTTCGCTGCGACGCCACGCCGGAACGCGGAGAGTGTCTCTGTACCGTGGTCGGAACGCGTAGCCGGGATTATCTGGCGTCGTTCTGTTCCCAAGGCGAACGCCATCGCTCAGCCGACATGTCTGGTACATTAATTAACGAAACCCGACTAGTGTTGTTTCGATTTCCAGCATTCGTAGGGTTCTCATCGTCGAGTCGCGGTCTCGATCGGCTAGCAGTGTCTCCGAAGAATCCGGTCGCGTCGCGCGAGTCACGGTGCGTCTTTCGCCCTCGGCGAATCCACGAGCGTGTACTTTCCTCGCGAGAGGACACTGGTTCCACCCCGAGCAGTCACATGGGAGCCTCGGGAACCGTGTGAAGCCGAAGTAGGTCTGCTCCGGCGACGCCGCGAATCAATGAATCCAGCGTGCCACCCTTCGCCGGCGATCTCTCCTTTAAATACCCGGAAACCCAATGAAACGGTGCGCGAGAGGAGCGTCGCCGCGGCGAGCGAGCGAGACGGAGAGGAGGAGGGGTCGGTGAGTCGTGGGAAAGATACGGCAATGAACGTGAAAACGAGCGGGTTCTCCGGCGATGTGATCGATAGAACTCGGGAAGAGCACATGCAGTCCCGGCACACGGAACGGGACAAGGGGTCGGGAGGAAAACACTTGGCCAGAGGATTTCCCCGTTGCCGGGCCGTATTGATTTTCTCGATACCGCTCTCTCTCCCCTTTTGGTAGTGGACGCGGCCTCTCGGCAGCGTGTGCGGGCGCTTACGTGCCGCGTCCTACGCTGGCGTATCCTCTCCGTGCCGCGTGAACGCGATATCGATTTTTGACAGCTGCTGCGAAACGACCACCGCCGGGGTGGCCGTGGCTCGTGTGTGCTAGCGAGGAAAAGGGGTCGTGCGTCTCTGCACGCACCGGAGGGGTACGCGTAGCGTAACACCACGCGACAACGGACGCGACGAGTGGCGACAACCCCGCGAGCCTCCGTTTCTCGTTTGGCCGTCGCTCCCACGCTGCGCGTCTTCTTCTTCTGCTCCTCCTCCTCATTCTTCTTCTTCTTCTTCTTCTTCTTCTTCTGCTGCTGCTGCTCGTTCTAATTCTTCTGCTGCCATGCTTCTCGCGTTCGTTCGCACGCGGACCGTGACCTCCGCTGCGCGGAACGCGTCTGTAAAAGTTCACGGCTTCGGTGTTCGGAGTGAAAGATAGATTCTCGCGATGAAATACGGATGATCGAGGCTTTCGGTGGTCTTGGAAGCATCGGGATTAACGGAGCATTGAAACATTTCATGGTAGTCGACCAGCCGATGCCAGCAACACGTTTCAAGGGGATGATTGTGCTTCTTCTTACGCAGGTACGGATGATGGAGGAGCGGCTAGTGAAGGGTGAATACTGCTTGAGCACATCCGGCGTAGGTTCTCCACCGCATTCGCTGCCGTCCACCTCCGGTACGCAGAATGACAAGATCGAGGATGTCCATTGTGCCTGTATATCGAAGCTAGAGACGCAGGTCGAGGAACAGGTGAGACGCGAACCCCGTTATACTCGTTGCTCGTTACGCGTCGCGGTCGGGTCACGATATTTCCGTTCGCGAATCGTCCCCGCTCGTCAGCGATTCCGAGGAGCTCGCGTCGTCCCGGTAGCTCCGGCTCGGCGTCGCGAGAAACTCCGATAAGGAGGCTCGCGATATCGAGCCGCTTATCTCCGCCGCGTGACTGATTAGCGATTGCTCGCAGAGGCAGCTCCGACTTCAAGACGCGAGGCAGGTCGAGGCGAAAGCCGCGAGGATCAAGGAATGGGTGACGAATAAGCTGCGGGAGTTGGAGCAGCAGAACCAGCATCTGCGGGAACAGAATAACAAGTGCAACCAGCAGTTGGAGCTCCTGCGGAACCACATAACGAACATCGGCCTGAAACCACCTGTGAGTGTTCCCATACGGGTATTCCCGACAGCTGACGCACCGTTTCCAGCACAGTGCGTCGAACCCTCGCTAACGATATCCTTCAATTATCCAACCTTTCCCGACGCGCGAACGTTCCGCGGCTTATCGCTGCGAATTCGCTGCTCCGGACCGCCGAGCAACATTCGACGGTTGCTCGACGTTACTCCGGAGGAACGAACGACGACGATGTCGATCGTTCCGATCTAACCGACGACCGACGTGTCGCAGGCACCGACGAGGGCGTCGCTGTCCCTGGAGGTGGACCCCACGTTACGCAGACGATCGGAGAGCCTGGAGGGCACGCCGCAGGCGGCACCGGAAACCGTGCAGACCGCCGTCGCGGAACCGCAAGCCGGCACCAAGCACAGAAGGCATCTGTCCGCCTGCGGGACCATACAGCGCGGGATCCCGGCCACCAACATGGACTCGAGGTAGACCTTTCGCGCTTCTTCCCTCGCTTGGTTTTAACCGCTTTCGCGCGCTTCGGCCGCCTTTAACAGCTCGCGCGCGCGTGTATACCGTCGATGCGATATACACGCGTACATATACATATATATATATATATATAACAGTCGTGTAAATGTGTTTCGATTCTCCTTGGGAGGTCTCACGACGTGATAGCGGCGCCCGATCCTCGAAACTGTGGTACCCTGTAACGTCCTGAGACTTCCTGCGGGGATCTGTCAACCCGTGTACTCTCCGTTGCCACTTAATTCTCGGCGATCACCGTGCGCAACGGGTCGAAACCGATTGGAACGTTCGAACACCGACCTCGCGCACTCTGTTCGCGTTCTCCGTTGATCGCGCTCGTCGATCGCGCTCGTCGATCGCTCGATCGTCGTCGGTGAAAACGCGGAGACCTCGGTCCTACGGGATGAAACTCGAACGTCCAATCGTGCTCGAACCGACTGCAGCTTCTCTTCTCCCTTTCTCTCTTCTCTGGCCCTCTGTCTCCCGTTCGTGTCACTCTCGTTCTCTCCTCTCCGAGTTCTCGTTAGTCGACTCGACACTCCCGCCGATCGAACGCAACGCGCTGCCGCCGGTTCGACTAGTCCCGAGCTTGATGCTTGCCGTTCGTTCCCTGCTGCAGCCTTCTGTCCGAGGAGCTCGCCGCCGCGGTCGAGAACCTGGTGATGCTGCCGAACATACCCGGCGTGTCGGAGACCAGCCGGGACAGCGGCAGTTCCGAGGCGGTGCACGACTACGCCGAGATCTACACGCCCAGCAGAGAAGGGATGAATTGGTCTCAGAACGCGCAGGGTCCGAGGCCGCCGACTCCGCCGCTCCACCGGTTTCCCAGTTGGGAGGCGAAGATATACCAGGTAGAGAGGCTCTCTCCGCGATACCCCGATAGCGGAAGGGTATCGTAACGAGCGCGCGGATTCGATTCATTCAGGCTCGCCCATTCGTTCCGCCGTTAGAATACGCTCGGAGGTAATGATCTATAGCGAGGCAGTAAAGCCGGCCGGGCTATAAAAAGAGGTGTGGGTCTGCTGGTCGATAAACGAAGGGTATCGCGACGGTGGGAAAGCTAAAGCTCGATCGCAGCTATGCGGACCGCTCCTAAATTAGCTGGATTTTTCACCCGACCGCGAAAGTATGTCGACAACCGACGACTCTTCCGGTGATTTCGGTCGGTCTCGCTACTTTACTGCCTCGTTACCTCCGCGGTACACTTGTTGCCGGGAATTCTACGCGGAGAGAAACGCGACCGGCGAGTCCAAGGATTCCGGAACGAATCGGCGATAGGACGAAACGCGCGCTCGCCGGCCGTTGGCAATATCTAACGAAAGAAACCGCGGCTGCTCGCCGATTCCGTAGGTAGCCGATGGCGGGCTTGGCATCGGTCCACCGACCAACGAGGAATCCGCGCCTTCCACGATGACCAACACGACCAGCTCGTCGAAACATTCCCAGGCAACAGGACACAACTTGACCGCGCACAATTCCCAAGGCTACTGCGATATTTCGGTTCCGGTGTACGCGACGGTCAAGGGTAGGCTTCCGCTGTCTTCTTCTCCTCCCCCTCTTCGAAGAATCTCCCATGCGGTTGTTCCAGTTAGCAAAGATCTCTCCGTGTTGCAGGACGAGCGAGTCAGATCAGGTCGATGCCTTTCGGCGACAGCTCCGACGACAGCTCGGACGGCGAGGACCACCCGAACCAGACCGAGACCAACACCAGGATCACCAACAGCTCCTCGGACAACACGGACTCGTCGCTGGGCAGCGGGAGCAGTCCGTCGAAGAGCGTCAAGACCACCAGCAGCCTCAGCCCCGCCAAGAGAAGCTCCAGCGGTTCTCCCAGCAAAAGCGTGAAACGCGGTGAGCACTCGGCGTGTACACTAACTTCTTGTTCGGTCGAGAAGAGAATCGAGAGTCTAGAGCGAGTCTGAAGTCGCATCTTTGCAGATACCTCTCTGGAATCCGGCTTGTCCGAGGACTACGCGATACCTCCCGACGCCCTGAGCTCGACGTCCCTCGAGTCCAGCATGCCCAGCCTGTTGATGCGCGTTTCCGGTGAGAGCCCGAAGCGGCAGGAGTCCCTGGAGAAGACCGGCCACCTGGCGAAACTCGGCGGCAAGCTGAAAACCTGGCGGAAGCGGTGGTTCGTCTTGAAGAACGGGGTACTCACCTACTGGAAGAGTCAGAACGACGTGAACAGGAAACCTCAGGGGCAAATCGTGTTGGACGAAGTCTGCAGGTAATCCTCCGTCGAACGTCTCGCGGTCGTTGGTTAGATTGCAGGGACGATCCGTTAATTCTCCGCTCCTCGACAGGATAAACAGGGCAGAGGGCGCCGCCACGTTCGAAATCTCGACGGGTAAAAAGACTTACTACCTGACGGCGGACTGCATCGCCACGATGGAAGACTGGATCAGGGTTCTGCAGAACGTGCAAAGGCGGAACGCGACGAAACTGCTGCTCAGCAAGGAGGACAATAAGCCGACGATACAGGGCTGGCTGACAAAGGTGAAGAACGGGCACGCGAAGAAGTGCTGGTGCGTCCTGATCGGAAAAATGTTCCTTTACTTTAAGTGCCCTAACGATACGGTGAGTATTTGGAAGAGCCGCGAACTCTCCCGTTCGTCGTCGAAGAGTTCTTGACAAGTTCCGTTCGTCCTTAGAATCCTATTGGTCAAATAAACATGAGGGACGCGAGGGTGGAAGAAGTGGAGCACGTGTCCGACAGCGACAGCGAGGAAAGGGACGCCGAGTGCTCTCACGAGAGGACCATCGGCATCTTTCCCACCCACCAAGGTCCTACCTACCTACTGATGCCCCACAAACAAGACAAAGACAACTGGTTGTATCATTTGACGGTGGTTTCCGGAGGCGGGCCCAGCGCGGGGACCCAGTACGAGCAACTGGTGCAAAGACTGATGGAAACCGACGGAGACCCGAGTTGCGTACTCTGGAGACATCCGTTGTTGCTCCACACGAAAGAGAATATCACTAGTCCACTGACCAGCTTGACGTCAGAAGCCTTGCAGACCGAGGCTATCAAGCTATTCAAGGTTCAGATCAAAATACGTTTCAGTCGATTGATTGACGACGTTTTCACGTGTGCGATGAAACTCTGACGAAAGCGTTGTTGTCGATACAGGCATGTCAATTGTTCATGTCGGTGGCAGTGGAGCAAGCAGGCATAGACTACCATGTGGTACTAGCGCAAAATGCGTTGCAGCAATGTTTAGACCAGCCTGAACTGCAATCTGAATTCATCTGCGCACTGGTAAAGCAGACAAGTCGTCACACGCAACACCGTTTGGGCGTACAGGTAAAAAAGGCCGCCAGACTTGTGTCGCTGGGTACTGCGCGCGTTGTAAGTCCTGCTTATTGTTTAACAAACACTCTGAACCCTGTACCATTTTCGCAACCGACCGCGTCGAGTCGCGGAGATAATCTTTTCGGGAACGATCTCGTCTGCTCCGTTTGTCGTCTATGATATCTGTTGGCTTCGAACCGGCGTATCTCTCCGTTCGACCGGAGCGTACGCTCGTTCGACGCTCCCAGACGTTCCAGAGAAATTCCGTTCGTTCGAGCGACGATCGCGCGCCGATTTTGATTCCGTGTCGAAGAAATGGTACATCGGGTTGACGCTTAGTCAAGTATTATACGAATAATCTCGTTGACGTAGAACGGTGAACTGTTTCCGTTTTGGTTTTGTTGTGTCTTTCCCTTTGTTTTCTGTTTCTCGAGGAGACTAACTCTGACATTAATCGCAACAGCTCTGTCGTTCGTTTGTTCGTTCGTTCGCTCGCGAACCATAATAATAATAATAATAATAATAATAATAATACTTGACGAAGTTCTTTTAACAAATGAGAAAAAGATTTTTAGTTTTAACATTCATTCACATTTCATTTTCATTTGCTGCTTTACGTGTGCTCTTCCTAGGCTACTCTTGAATCGCATGCGTTTACATCATTCTTCGTTTTATCATTTGTTCTGTTCTTAGACGAGAGCGTCCTGTTCACTTTCATTTATTTTTTTTTTCTTTTCGTTTCTTTCTTATTCTCTTTTTCCTTTTTTTTTGTTCTTTCTTTGGCGTTTTCAGTTTCCACATCGTTAGATTTCTCTTTCTCGTTTTTTTCTATTTTTTTTTTTGACGTTACTTTTCAATTGATTGCGTACTTTTCAATATTTATACATGAATACCCGATCACCTTACCCCGACGACAACCCTATCATGTGAGCCGAACATATTTCGACAATTCATTTTCCTCTCATGCCGAAGCGAAGTGAAGAGAAAAAAATGAAAGACAAAAGATATCGATAACGTCGTACGTGTCCATTCATCGATCATTCATCGATCATTCATCGACGCATCGATCACGCGGCCACGCGCCCCGGGTTTTTTGCGATCGAGTGCGATGCTTTTGAAACGAAACGGTGATGACAACAAACGGTCCGCGGTATACCTACTACATATATATATGTATATGTATGTATATGTATATGTATATGTATATACACACACATATATGTATATATATACACACGTCCTTGTCAAAATACGTTCTGCGGCACACACACTTGCAGAATGGTATGTTGGTGTACATAAAAAACCACACACAGAAAAACATCTTTTTATAGATTGATTTTTTCTTTCTGTTTCCGTACCGTTTTTTTGCTGACTAGCTGATTACGATATTTCTCTGTTTGAATGCTGCTTAGAGAACTTAGTCGTTTTGATCATGCCGGTCTCTCTCATGTAAGACGGTCTACTTAAGTGAACCACGAAAAGCTAGAATCCTTGCAGATTCGAACGTGTCCGTCGTAGAGAGTGCGATCGCGCGAGACCTCGCGACGATCGCGAACTCGATCATAAATGCTGGTGCTGCTGCAGTCGCATTACGTAGCTTCGCAAAACGAGAGGGGGACGAAAGGAGAGAAAAAAAACAAAGCAAAAAAAAAAACAGTGGTCGTGAAAGAACGGACGCGACCGCAGGAGGAAAGACGATTTGCAAGAAACGCGTCTCGTTCGTTCACGTCGAACGGCCACACGTAGAATCGGACGCGAGAACACGGGGAATCGAGCAACGCTTCTCTCATCCACATACGTTTCTTTACGATTCATTCGGATTGTCGACGGTCCATGCGTTTTTTCGTTGTTCTTCTACGTATACATATTTTTTTTTATCCTTTTTTTCTGTGATTAACACACATGGAGAATTGATGCGTTTAACGGTCCGATTTCGATTGCTTCACATTTACTAACAGACGTAACGACGTAACAGTATCACGAGAGAGCGCGGGGAACCTTTCGTTTCCCGCTCTGTTGAATGAACGAGAGAATGATACACGATAACGAGAACGATTCCACCTCGAACTGGAATCGTTCCTCTTAACGATCGACGAAACTGATGAATCCCAAAGGTACAGAGAGGAACGACGAACCGATTCCGTGTACGAAGGCACAGTGGTGCGCGCGGTGGTTATCTTAAATGAAAAAAAAAAAAATAAAAAATAAATAAAAAAAATAAAGAGAACGTAGTAGATTAGGTCTGGTTGAATCCAGGGATATAGTAGTATGCCAGCATACCATTGCAGCAGCTCCTTCTCTGCGCCACGCAATCGCTGTTCACCTGCGATACGCAAAGTCCCGCGGCAAATGGCAGCGGTGAAAATGCGGACGCGCAATCGACGGCCTCCACTTCTCACAGTCCTCCGCTCACGCAGGGCCATTCTACGTCTACGATTCTGGACTGCAAAACTAACCCCGCCCAGTACGTTCTTATCCAGGGATGGCAGCTGCTCGCCCTCGCCGTCTCGCTCTTCCTACCCAGGAACAATCGGCTACTCTGGTACCTGAAGTTACACTTGCAGAGAAACGCGGACACCAAGTGAGTCTTCCTCTCGATCGCCTCCATCGTTTCTACACTCTTTCTCCTTTGAAATTAAATTGATTTCCTGTGCCTGTTAGGACGGAGTGCGGCAAGTACGCGGCTTACTGCGAGAGAGCTCTGGAGAGAACGCTGCAGAACGGCGGGAGGGAGGTGAAACCCTCCAGAATGGAGGTCCTCTCGATACTGATGAAGAACCCCTATCATCACTCTCTGCCGCACGCGATACCGGTCCATTTTTTAAACGGCACCTACCAGGTGGTCAGCTTCGACGGCAGCACCACGATCGAGGAGTTCCTGAACACTCTGAACCAGGAGATCGGCTGTCGGGACGTCCATCAGTCCGGTTTCACGTTGTTCAGCGACGACCCGATTGAAAAGGACCTCGAGCACTTCATCGATCTCCAGGCGAAGGTAGTATTCGACGAGACGTTCCATATTCTATGTATATAAAAGCGCCTTTTGTCTTTTGTCTTTTGTCTTTTGTCTTTTGTGAGAATTGCGAGCTGGAGCGAACGAAGTAATAGAGAGAGTATTGAGAGAGTATCGCGAGTCTTTAATTATAAGTTAAAATTAAGCTTGAAATTTACTTTAAACCTTGCCCTTGATTCGTTAGAAATCCTACAGTACGTTTACCGATTTCTCTCCGCAGCTGTGCGACATCATCTCCAAGTGGGAGACAGCGCTGAGGGAGAAGGGCTCCGGGAAGTTCGAGAACACGAGGGTGATACAGCTGACGTACAAGTCGAGATGCTACTGGCGTCAAGCGGCTAAAATGGAGACCGACCGGGAGAGACTTCTCCTGTGCTACCAAGTGAACCAGCAGGTCGTGCAGGGCAAGTTTCCGGTGAACCGTGAGCTCGCTTTCGAGCTAGCCTCGTTGATGGCTCAGGTAGCTAACGAAGGATCGCGGCTTTCGCCTTTCCACCTTTCACGGAATCACGCGACACGTTTCCCATGAATCTTGCAGATCGATTTCGGCGAGTATAACAACGACAAGGCGCGAGGCAGCGGGCCCGGCAGCAATCCGCATCATCTGGTTCTCCAGGCGCTGGACAAGTTCTACCCGGTTCGGTACCGGACGAACATCACTGCCGACCAGTTGAGGCAAGTAGACGAGGAGAGGCGAGAGGTAAATCGTGCGAGCTTCTTCGAATAACAGCTAATCTTTCGGCGCAGGGAACTGCAAGAGAGACTGCAAGAGAAATGGATCGGCTTAAAGGGTCGTAGCGTACTAGACTGTGTTCGTATATATTTGACATGCACCAGAAAGTGGCCTTTCTTTGGAGCTACACTTTACCAAGCGAAGGTGAGATCTATATATATGTAGAGAGAGAGAGATGACAGTGAACACTAGGACTGAACGCATTCGTTTCGCAGTTGAAGCAAGCCGAACCGATCACCGTGTGGATAGCGGTTTCAGAGGACAGCGTGACGTTGTTGGAGCTGCAGACGATGGCGGTCATGTGTCGCTACAATTATGCGAACATCGTTACGTTCGGCGGGTGTCTGGACGACTTCATGCTCGTCGCCTGCCCCGACGAAGGCGCCGCGGAACAGAAACTGCTGTTCGCTCTTTCAAAGCCCAAGGTATGCTGTTTCGCGGCACCTTTTTTTGCGCTTCACGAGTTAAGGTTCGTTCGCTGTTCGCAGATTTTGGAAATAACGCTGTTAATCGCCGACTACATGAATGCCTTGGGACACGCCCTACCGGGTACGCCGCAGATGAACACGTTGACCCGCAACGGATCCCACAGATCGATCAAATCCACTCTCAGACCTACCACTGGTTCGTACAATCGCATATCCTCGTACGCGTCCGTGATTTACCATGACTCGTTAACCGAACGATAATCGAATTAGGTTCAAGCTGTCTTCCAACGCAACCGGATATCTTGAAGTCGACGCCAGATCACCAAAGACCTTAAAAAGACTGGTCTCAATCCGATTCGGTAAGAGAAGCAAGTAAACGTGGCAGTTGGTTCGTGAAAGTCTGATCCTGCCAAGGCACTAAACTTTATACTCGAAGGGTACTACGCGTTCTGTATCATAAGAATCTTCGCGAAGAAACGATGCGAACACCGGATCACGCGCAACAGCTTGCGCTGTAGTTAACTTTAGTTGCGTATTCTTCTTCTTCTTCTTCTTCTTCTTCTTCGTCTTCTTCTTCTTTTGTCTTTCGTTTTTTGTTCTCTTGTGTAAATGAAAACCGATGCTTACCAGAGAGAGAGAGACGTACGTATATACTTGTAAATATCCGACAGCATGCGAGACACGGATCCACGTGCACACACGTACACGCATACATAAAAAACACGGATATACTCGCACGCGCTCTGTGGTTCACGTTACACGACCGTCAAACGTGGGTGACTGAAAATCAATCGAAGAACGATCCGCAAACACTGCCTAAAAGTAACATTTAGAATGTCTAAAGTTACATCGAATAGTTTCGTTTCGGGGAAGCTGAAGCGTCACGCTGAGTCTTTTTGCTACCGTATTTATATACCAAATTCGAAACGTGTTTAGCGTTAGATGAAACTTACGTAAAAGGAAAGGAAAGAAGCGGTGTATCTCTCACATACTATGTATATAATTAATCGGAGTTAACATGGATGTTTAGAAGTCTAGCGAGAACGGACGATGCAGCCGGATACCCTTTGTTTCACACGCAAGAATACGCATCGAAAGAGAAGAGTCTTGAATTCTTGCCAAATCGACTGCAACATATTGAACAAAAAAGAACGCACGCGATCGTTGTTACTGAGAAGATGAGTGTGCAATGGTTTGTTTTTTCTTTAGTGACGATTTCTTTCGAACGCAAGACGCACGGTAGACACGGGAAAACTGTACCTACCGTCGCTGTAGATTCTACGTTTCGATTATGAATTGTATGATACGCGAATAGTTGTTTCGTTTCGTTACGAAGCCCCCCGCCCCCCGCCCCCTCCTCCGACACACACGAACACACCCTTACATTTTACGTCTCCGAATATTGTGTAATCTGAATCGTTAGAACGAGATCGGTATTGGACAGTAAGTACAGACAGTATTGAAACGTTAAATCTCATTGAAGCTCAATCGAATATGGGTGAAAGCTCTGTTTTAAATGGAAAACGACAAACGGAACAAGTTACGTAACGATTATATTATTTTGATAACAACTAGTCTCTGATATTTTCTATTTATTTAACGTCTAAGCGAATAAGTTCGTTTTATATAAGGACACGACCAAATAGATGTAATGGGAACGCAATTTTCTTTGACGATTAGTATCGTTCCTGCGTAATTGTATGTGCAACACATCAACAATTTTCTACTAATCGACACGGTGTGATCCCGTTAATAACTATAGAAGTTTTGTACGCGCTTGACGTGTCCTACGTAACTAGCAAATGTCTTCCTTCTCTTTAGTAACCAGAAATAAATAAAGCAAAGTTGAATGTAGGGCTTTCGTGCAATATTGTACAAGACTTCTATATAATTTTTGTAATTCCTGGGATAGGCTGAGTATGACTGTGCCTCTCTGAGCAGAATAGACAAAGTAAATTTTATGCACGGCTTTGTTTAGCGCATCGAAGAATTTATATAAAAAGAGAAAAAGAAAATGTGAAACGATCGAACCTCAGATTACTGGGAGCAGTACAAAGATATGCAAGAACGACATTTTGTCTTTAATTTTTATAATACGCAATTATAAGAAAGAAAAAAGAATGCTACTATTTCAGGTGCGTAGCACCTTTGTATTATGATGCAGTAAAGTCACTGGTTCTGTAAATATCACGTTAGGTTTAAGTATCGTAATTATAGTAGAGATCGAGAGAGAAGGAAACGGGCAGCTGATGATAAAAGTTAACAATCGTTATAGAAATTTCCTGCGATCGTCTTGGGCTGTCTGCGGTTATTCTACTGAGCCTACCACACCCCATATTTCTATTTATTATTTATTCGCATAAAATGACGCATAAAAAGCGCGAGCGGTGTACGGCGAGAAAAGCATTGTACTATTGTACAGAACAAGAAATAAACTGCTCGGATCTGCATTTTAAGAGATTATTTATTCACTTTGGGAATCATATACTTCGCCGCAATAATAATATATCGTGTATGTTTTCAAGCGTGTCCTTTATTTCACATCGATGCCTCCAATAAATATTTTTATATATATATTCACTCTACTTCTTCCGGAGTTACCGGATGCGTCAGCGGTATCACCGATTTTTTCTTCACGTCTCTGGAAAGTGCCTTTCTCATATCTGAAGAGGATACGCGAAATATTAATTACCAATGTCAAATACGATACACAGTGTAGCACTGTATCAAATAATTTTATACCAAAAGCATTTTCATCCGGATCCCCGTTATAATATTCCAGAACAGTCCTGTATACGATATATCCCAGTTGCTGGTACATCTTGATGGCTACCTTGTTACTGACTCTGACAAAAAGATCCACAAAATACGCTTGTTTTCTGAAACAAAATATATTTAGCAATCCTTTGAAATAATAAGACATCGATCGTTGTGTCGAAATCTCTGTTGAACTCACTTTTCTGAAACTTCTTCCAAAACTTTAATGAGCATTGCAGCTAGGCCTAATCTTCTATAATTAGAAGAGACAGTGAGAGCAGTTATGTGACCATGCCAATTCTCTCTGTATCCTTCTGCCTTTCCCATAACTTTGACAGTTTCAAATTAAGTAAACACCTAAGTTCTAAAATTTCATTTCATTCGTACATTTTCGAGTAAAAGGAATGAAACTTACTATAACCCATAATTTCTCCACTCGGTGATTCTGCTACTTGAAAATATTCTGGCCAATGGGCCAGATAATGTGTATAAAAAGTAAGTCCATACTACAAAAGAAATATAAGGAAAATTCTAGAACAATATCTTACAGTAATAACTATATAGAAATTTTGTCGTTTACGTTTAAAAGTACTTAAAGGATACTGTCTCCGTAAGAGGATCTAAGTTACTGTAAAAAAAAAAACAACATTATTTAAAAAAACGTTACCTTATCGTATTTATGTCTAGGTTAAGAACATTGTTGATCTCTTTCCGGAGATATTTTATAACTTACACGAGGTTAAACTTAAACAAATCGTTGCACGTAAAAGGTCTAAGCGTCGTCATGCTTTGCGAGTTTAATTTAAGTGTAAGAGGAACAAAGAAGCAGACGAATAACGCCGCAATTAAACAAACATACACCTGCCAAATCTTGATTAATTTCAATTGCACAGTAGGTTGATAGATTCATCGCAGGTGGCACCACTATTTCCTAACTTGTGACTACATTTCTCAGTTAGTCTGTTACTAAAACCTGCGCTATTGACTGGTAGCGCCATCCGTGGCGAATGCCTCAAACTGGTAGACAAACGTTACCGATGCGGCAATTCACGCGGAGTGACGTGTTTTATTCAATATAATTGTTTATAATGATTACTAATATATAACGTTACCAGCCTCTAGGACAGCCTGTTTCCCAAATTCCTATTGGCTACAACTATCTCAGTGCTTCTCATTGCTATTTATTCAACCATGACGTTTTAGATTATGGCTATAGGCGCCATCTATGCAGTAACCCCTGAAACTTCTAGCCAAATAGTATCAGCTTGATTTCACTAGATGGCGCAGCCACCTATTCTATGGCTTTCCCCAGGCGTGAGCCATGGGTTCTCTAGCGGATTCCATGGGTTCCTCTGGTGGGTTCTATGGGGAACTCGATGAGGTTCCATGGGGTACTCTATGGGGTTCCATGGGTTTCTCTAGGTGGTTCCATGGGGGTCTCGATGGGGTTCCATGGGTTTCTGTAGGTGATTCCATGGGTTTCTGGGCTCAAAATGAGGAACCTCATACATCAAAAGCTCAAAAGCTCTCGTGCAGTGCAGCTCATACTTAAAGCTCTTGATTTTCGAGTTTTCAGCCTTTTAACTCTCCTCCCGAAATAGCTCAAAAGCTCGCAAGCTCACTTGCCGTGTGGCTCAAACTAAATAAGCTCTCTAATTTCGAAGTGTACGATACTTACGAGATACCGTTGAAAACTGGCTGCACGGAACATGTTACCGCCCTCCTTTTCAGACTCTTTTTAATTCGGTACTTTCCAAGAAATTCTCATCGGCGATAAACAGAAACTTAAAGAAGACAGTTTACACTATAAAAAGAACTGAAAGATGGGCAAGGGTGAATAAACAGTCTGAAACGCAAAGGATCTTTTACCGTTCGTTTTTATTAACTTGCAAAATTACCTTAGTTGTCTACTCATGCACAGATAAAATATATAAATAAAAATGTAGGTAAATGGTGAACGTGAGTTTATTAATTGGAGACTGCGAAAGCATGCGTGCGCAAGTTCAAGCCACGAACTTTGACGTCGGGGATCCCGAGCGCGTGTCCCACGAAAAATACTAGCTTTCCTTCTCCCCCGGTCGGGGATCGGAAGATCGGGACACGCGAAGAATCGTGGCGCGCGGACACGCTCGACTCGTCTTGTCACGTAACAGATCGCTAGAGAACAGTGATAAACCTATTATAGAGTAATGAATAAATATAACAATCGAAAAAACATGGCCAAATGCAATGACGAATAACCAGACACGTTCCTTTTTTTGTTCCTCGCCCGTTATCGCGACACGCCTCGAACGACCCTTCCCCGTCCTCGCCGATGCGTCGAACGCCGCCTCGGAACGCGCCTCAACGTGTCGCGACGAGGACTCCTACGAAGAGATATGCACATATATTATATATACATATACGTTATGTATATAGTAAAAAAAAAAAAGTATCGTAACGGACTATATAAAAGATACAGTTGTAAAGTGTTAATAGTTTTACATCTTTGGACAGTCAACAAAAGCGATCATTCGCGAACGGTGGCTCCGCGACCGGTTCGCGTGTCGCCGCGGATAGAAAACATTTCAGTTCGCCGAGTCCGATTCCGCGGAGGATACTCTTCGGATACCTGTTGTTTCTCGCGCCAACTCCGAACCAACTAAAAGTCGTCTTCCCTGATCCGATGACCGAGTCGCCGACGTGAACGAGGATTCTTTCGTTGATTGGCATCGATACTTGGCGAACGCCGGTCAACCCGATAAACGATTCGAACGAATGATTCGTAAAACAACAGCTGGGCTCGTGCAATCAACTGAACAGGTACTCAAACAGCAACAAGAACAACGCCGGTCTCGGTGTTCGCCAAGCATCGATCCGGAGCACCGTCTTGGAGCGAACGTTTCATCCTGGGACACGTTCCGGCGAATGAGATTCGAGAGTACCGATCCTCTACGATCCATTCTGTATCCGAGTACTTGAAATCACCCGGAGATCGGTCGAATCGACACGAATCGAGGAGAGTAACGAGAGAGGAAAGCGACAGAAGGCAACGGAGGAAAGATAAAACGATTCTGTTAGGAGGAATTTCAGCGTCGAGCTTCGCTTCTCGTGTCCCAGAATGAAACGTCCTTCACGACAAGGAAGTTGTCGCCCGCGATTCATCGTTAATCAACAAACAACACGAAACGGATGTCTAAACTAAGCCACCCCCCCGCCCCCAAGTCTCGTGGTGATTTTTTACGTGAATTATAGCACACATTTCGACTAGAGTAATATCATATACGCGCTTTCAAATGAAATCTCGAAGACGAAAGTAATATGTACAGGGATTCCAGCAGTCTTGGCGGCTCGAACGGATCAACCGATACAATGCGATTCGGCGCCGCGGTGCGTTCGTCCGAATACAAAGTGCGCGCTCACCGGCCGGAAATCAATTGGCTGCCGTCCGATCGTTCGAGCGAATCATTATTCAATATAACAACAAGACATAGAATTCACGCAGAAATAAAATCTCACGAGCAATCAATTTAACAGTAACAATCAAGGGCTCGCCACGAGATGCGTCGAAAATTAACAGAGCAATGCGCGACTCCCGTGATCGAATTCGTGTTCCATCGTCGAGTCGGACCGCGTTTCGGAGAGCCCTGCGCGCCGTGGCGGTACGTGTTCGGCATACCGTCTCGCCGCGCCGCTTTCCGATCGTTCCGCGCGACGAACGTCGCAGTGTTCCCGTGACAACAACAAAATTCCTAGAAAATCAGCATGTCCGTTCGGAGAACAAGATCCGCCGTGATACATCTTCCCCGGCGACGATCGAGGGAAACGCGAGAACCTCGCCGATCTCGGACCGATCACAAACGAAAAGAATCCAATCGACTACGCGCGCTCGGAACCGCGCTGTTCCCGGGACACGATCAAACAACTTCAACGCGGTTTACAAAAGAATTCCTCGGTCGGACCCATTCCGATACTTAACGCTACAACTACCGAGTTTATTTCGAGAATTGAAAGAGCAATCGAATCAATCCGCGCGTCGATCACCGAGAGAATTGTCTTCGAGAAATCGGAAATTTAGCGATTCCCAACGATCTAGTAGTTCTAGCGTTAACAAGTCCCGGTAACCCGCTTTTCGCGAGGGAATCCCACGGGAAACTTCCCGGTTTCGAAACGAGGTGAAAGAGCGCTTGGAAATTCCCTGTTCCCTCCCCCAGCTTCCTCGTGCAGCTTCGCTGTTCGGACAACGGAACACGTTGTATCTTTGGCTTGTTTATCGTAACCATCACCCGTCCCCAGACTCGCAGAAATGAAACGGCGAAAGCTCGCGAAATGCATAGGTCGCATTGTCGGGAGAAACGAGGACACCCGCGTACGAGTAGTCTCTGCAGTGTCTCTGTAGCCGGGATAAACTCAATTGGCCGCCGCGAACTCGCCTGTCCCATCGCTGAATCGTTCGTGAATCGAGAGCAACTTCTCGCCTAATTCGGCAGGAATTCAGGGCAGTCGCTGGATTCGCTCAGAAACAAACGTTACAGCAGGTCGAGCAGCCAATTGACTTTACCATCGATTACAAGCGAATACTTTTACTCGGTACGATCCTTCCATCGGTTTCGCGCGTGCAGATACGGCCGCGGTGTAATACTATGGTTTACAAGACGATTACAGAGGGCAAGAGATATTCCCCAACATCTTCGATCAGCGCGATTTCCAGTTGCTGCCGCCTGGAGCCTGTCGACTCCCTCTCGTTCCCAAGACGCTGTGTCTAGCGAAGATCCGTCCTTCGTTTCCTCTAAAAAATAACATCCTTTGGGCTAGAAAAAAGGTACGCTTCGCGAATTACACGAAAGAGAGAGGGGATCCCGTCCGAACGGAGGACGATTCACGCGGCCTCGCGTCCCTCGGGAGCACGGCTGCAGCAATCGAAGCAATCGGGCCGCGGCTTCGAAGTTGACTCTTACGTTAAGTAAAAATAAGGGTCCGTGATTTGCTGTGTCTATTTACAACGTGGAGTACACAGTATGCATTAGGTTCTCGTGTAAGGATCGGGCAACGACACTTTTCACACGAGTCGTGGGTTGGCCTGATTCTTCCTCGTCCGTTCTTCTTTAGTTACGGATCGATTCGGTGACGTTGAACCTTCCCCCGATTTAGCGGAGGATCACTGAACGCTTCCGGAGACACGGATCTATCTTTAGACGCGGCCCGGAGACTTCTCCGATTGTCTGGCTGAAACGCCTCTAGACAGCTCCGTTCGAGTGGCACTTTCGTACTTCGCCACGGCGATTCCGATCATCACCGAATGGATTCGTATCCGATTCGATACTGCCGCGACATTGTCCACCGATCCGGGAATCCTGTTCACTGTCACTTACATCGTTTCCAGAGTCACTCGGAGAACCGCGTCTTTTCGTCTTCCATCTGTTTAGCTCCCGTCGTCTATGCACTACAGGAAAAACTTTGCTCCTTTCCGCTCCTTAAAGTCGATCCTCTCTTCAGCCATCCTCGAAGGAATGCTGATTACTTCCCCGCTAACACGTTCAGCTTTCCGTTAAGTTACAATTGAAATTCCCCCGGGACGAAAGGGCGATCAGTTGTCGCTCTCGGCGTAATCGTCGCTGTCGCCGCTGTCGTAGTACTGATTTCTGGACTGATGAACGGACTCCGACGAATTGATCGCTGATTGGTCGTCGAGGTAGTCCTGGTGCTCGGCGTTCTGGAGCAGATCCACCGATTCACCGTCCAGTATATCCAGGTTCTGGGAGAACACGTCCTCCGACATGGAATCGTAAGACCTGCGGACCGACAAGCACGTTAGTTCCGTTGAGCGTTTTTCCCGGGCGTTGGTCAACTTTCTATAGGCCAAGCGGTCTCGTTGGGCTATAGACGAGTCACAGCACTCTACAATGCAAAATACTCGCGAGCATTCGGCAAATTACGGCGGGGACGATGAATATTCCGCCGTAAAATGTCGAGGACTCGATTAGTCGGTTACAAACGATGCAACTTAAAATCAGTTCGCTCAGCTGAACCGTAATCGGTTGAAACTAACTTGCAGCAACGAAAAGGATAAAATCGAAGAACGATGAATGGGGTGACGTCTATGTTTCGTCGAACATTTGAGAAACTATTACAGGTTTATTAGTATCTCGATCGCGTTTCATTCAGTGCACTCTGATTGCTGAAGAAAGGCTCGATCGTCACGGAATTAATACAGAAATACCGAACAATGCAGATCTTCGAAGAAACTCAACGACCCGACTCAAGAATCCAACTGATAAACATGTTCGCGACCAAAGAAAATAAATGAAAAAAGAAGAAGAAGAAGAAGAAAAAGAAGAAGAAGAAGCAGTTAGCTGACTTTCTATTAATGCGTCACGCATTCACGTGCATCATACCATGCATTTCTGTGTTCTTTACTTACTGAGCTGCAGATGATGGTTACATTTCATCATCACACAGCCTGCAACAAACGCATAGATCGCACCATTGTCATTACGGTCGTGGTACACAGAGGTAGTGAAATTGTTAGATCCCCCGGGATAAGGGCAATACTGTCTACCTAATACGGCAAAGCATGCCAGAATTCGGAAGCTATGAGTTCCGTTTCATAGCTCGGTTCAAAGCAAGAACTTCCTACAAGTGAGATCGGTTCATCTATCGCTCGTCAAAGACTTTTCGTTCTTTTCCGTGAGCATCGAAGACTATTTTCATTTGAAACTGATCGTCGGAACGATATTCTACTAACGACTGAAGAGAAACGATGACGATGGCATCGTGAGACAAGGGTAATGTATAGATGAACCGTGGATGTATTCTACGCCGCGTTACGCCGGTACTCACATCTGTTCGTTCTGTTCGTTACCACTCTCTTCGGCTACCAGCATCTCGTACTCCTCGGCTGCGAATCGGTCCCAGTCCGACAGCTGCTCGACAGAAGATTATAATAAAATATCGACTAAACTATCGAATCAACGATCAACAAGGATAATGTCCTCACCTCGTGGCCATCAGGGTCGTGCTCCCTCGCGGACGCGAATGGATCCCTCTGCTCGTGATCCAGGTACTTCTCCAGATTGAAGAACGTGTCGAAGAATATCGACGTCATCTTGCATCTCTTCAAGTCGCTCAGCGATATCTTCCCAGGCGTCGCCGGCTTGATCATGTCCAGCATCTGCGCGAAATTCATCGGAAATCAGAGCAACGATCAGCACGTCCTAACTATGGACAAGATCAGTAACATTCCGAATAGCTACCTGACAAAGACAATCCTCGAACGGCAGCGTCTCCAATCCGATCGCCTCCATGCGGTGCAGCTGCTCCTCGTAAAAGTACTCCAGCTCGTACATTGATAAGTAGCCGTCGCCGTCGAGGTCCATACACCTATCGCCGATCGTAAATAAGTTCGCCATCGGGAAAACAAAGAAAAGCGTTCGAGGAATCGGAGGTCCTACCTAAACCAATACTCGATCGCGGTGGGATGATTCTTGTCCTCCTCGCTGAGCAAGAACCACACGAACTCCGTGTAGCTCATCTTGTCCTGGGGCTGCTGCACTCCGTTCCCGCTTTTCACGCCTCCCCTTGTCACGGCGCCGCTGAATATTCTCGCGATCATCCGCTTCGACAGGGCTGCGCGAAGCAAGCAATTTTATTCGACGATCGCTCGAGAAACGGAAAACGGGAGAGCTGTCTCTCGGGGAAGGGCCTCACCGTGATCGTTGTGCTTCGTCAGGTCCTTCTTATCGATGAAGAGATCGTGATCCCGGTCCAGCTCCCAGAATTTACAGTAGATCACGTAGAAGTGCTCGTAGCTGAAGTACGCGGTGACTTGGTTGATGTCCTCCTCGTGCTCGAGGACCGCGATCACCGACAATAAGTTGCTCCTCCTCAGCTCCGCCACGGAGATCCTGCCGCTCCAGCTGCGGTTCACGCAGTAGAATATCCTGGCGATCACCTGGTACACCAAGATAACATTTCTCAAATCTTCCACGTTCTCAGTGAAATCTGTCGGACGACGTCTCGGACGGACAGCGGAAACGGAATCGACAGGACTGTAGAAGCTGATCGCTTCGAAGACAAACGCGAGTATCGCGCACTCGGCGAATTCGAGTGCAAAATCGACAACAAATTAAAAACTCAGGCATCCTCTGGTGCTAGCAACACGCGAGCGATCGCGATAATTGCTCGAGGCGATCGCCTTGAATAATTCAAGACGATCTCTCGTTGCGTAAACCGCCGCCGACGGGATTTTTCCGTCTGTTCCGCGGCGCGTCCGAGGGAAGCGTGTTTCGCCGCGGAAACCCTGGCAAATATTTATCGCGCGGAATACGGACCGTGTGTACGTAGCGCGAATGGAACTCAGTGGCCTCTTTCAGGAAAGTTAAACCGGGATGAGTCTCGACCACGTCCTGCACCAGCGGGATCAGATCCTCGGGGAGTATGTTGTTCCTCAGGCCGCGGGTGGTGATTCTGATGAATTTGCTGGCCGCGTCGTGGTGGGTGTTCGACATTCTGTAAACGACATACCGATCTTTTCACGTTCGTTCGATTCGCGCCGGTTCTCATTGGGACTGCTGATTAATCGAGCCTCCGTTTGTTTTCTCGCGGGAATTATAAGGCTGCGTGTACTGATCTTTTTATTGACTTGTGTTCTAATCTTCTTATCGTGATATCTAGTTATTCTATAGACTCTTAACGCTGAGACTATCGAACAATTAGCGTTTCTAAAGAAGGAACCGGGAACCTTTTCAATCGTTAGATCCAATGTTAACACTAGAACTACTGAGCATTTAATACTATTAATATGCAATTTCTATAAAAATTGTAACAATAAATTATCTTCAGTTTCTTCGGACATTCATTATAGCACTCTAGTGAAACTATTTGTTTTTAAAATCATTTCAAATATTCAATGCTTTAAAGATATCAATAACTGCTAAAAATCGAAACCAGTCATTTTGACTGGTACGGTAGTTCTAGTGTTAAGTTCCGGTGTCTGGATTGAACCTTGAACCTCTTCGAGAAGAATTTTGGAAACAGAAACGATTCGAATCTCCAGCTGCGTTCTACACGGTTGCGCGGAGACAAAAGAGGATAAGAATAATTGCGAACGCGTTATAAATGCGCGGACATGCGTATTCTCGAAGAGGCTAACGTCTTTATTACACCGTGTAAGAGAATGCTACGTGGAGGGCGATAAACTCTAGGAGAAAAAAGGTTGTGCAAGTTATTTATGACTGGAGCTAATAGATAGAACGGGAGACATCTTGGTTCCTCAAGGTTCCTCCGCCACGAATCGCGTCGCTCGCTCTCCTCGTGTGTTTTATCGCCGTTTTACGGTACGAATAAAATTCCGACGTGTCACGCATCGCGAGTATCGCGCCCGGGGAAGGGGATTTTCGTCTGGACGCTGGTACGTACTCCTTCCAGAAATCGAGGAAGGCGTTCATCTCTACGTAGCCGGTCTGATCGCCGCCAGCTGCCAGGAAGAGCGGCACTTTCCAGTAAAGCGGCAAATCGCACGCCTGCAACGATAAATCGGTCGGAATCAAACTTATGATCGCACTGCTGATTCGATGCTTTCGTGGCCTGGAAGGCTCTAGCTGTTCGAGGCTTTCGAGGAAATCGTAAGAAACCGTAACATCAACGGGAACACGGAATCGCGTCTGAATCCCGTACGAAACGTCCACTTCTGGTTTCTCTAATCGTCCGGACGATCGATTCGAGATAACTAATTGAGTCGCTCTGGAACCAATGGAGTCGAGAAAACGGAAATTGAGGAAATTAATGCTTCGGTTTCTGAAATGATTATTCGCCGTATTCGGAAGCTATATAAAGGACTTTCTGGCTTAGAGAAGACAACCGAAGACTCGATTATCAATACGGTTTTGAAGCTCGGCAAAGGTAGCTTGCTAACAAAAACTTTCCAACTCTCGACTTGCCCCCGAAAGCCTCGAATAACTGACACCTTGACTTATTC
The DNA here is from genome assembly GCF_051020985.1 of Nomia melanderi. Classification (NCBI taxonomy): domain Eukaryota; kingdom Metazoa; phylum Arthropoda; class Insecta; order Hymenoptera; family Halictidae; genus Nomia; species Nomia melanderi. Next base: position 15,012,609 of record NC_135010.1, on the reverse strand, counting down.
ATCGACGAAAGCAGTGTCCGTAAATGTTGTCCGAGTTTGGACGCAACTGCTGGGTCTGCTTACCTTGGTGATAGCGTGAAATTGGGCTCGAGAGGCGCGATGGCCCGGCAAGGACTGGAACGCAGCGGTAATTTTCGCGACGGTCGCCTCCACTTGAGACAATGACAACGGTTTCCCGCCGGGGAAGTAAAATCTGCAAGCGTAAAAAGGGGGATCCCGTGATCAGCGTGCTCCATCGTCCAACGATCGGGCTCCGAAGCATCTCCCGGCTGCGCCCTCGACGCGTAACGCGACGAAGGCGAGCGTAGGGGTTGAAAGTAACGTTTACCTCGGTATGTGGACGTTCCTGTTCGCTTTCACGTGCCTCTGTAGCGTCGTGTGGGGCGGCAGATTCTTCTGCTGGCTCTTGTCTTTCGCGTACGTCTGGAACCAACGAAACGTTCAAGAGAAATCGGATGGAAATACAATTTCAAAGATCCCTCGTAGAGTGGTAAAACCAATCAACGACGAGAGAGCATGCACTTCGAACGCGAGACAAACCTACCGTGTATCTAAAGAAAAAACCGAAACGAAGACTCGCGTGTTTATCCGAACAATAAACGATCAACGTTGGAAGACTTATTCTAGCTTTTCAGGTGAAGGGTACTCGTCGAACAAGGTCAACTAACCAGTTCATTCAAAACCTCTCTCGACGAAAACAACGCGCGTCCGCCTATGGGCGAAGCGCGTTGCGAAAACGCGAGACAATAAAAACATTATAGGCTAATGGTATTCAGCCGCGTCGATTCCGCGAGCGTTAACGGTGTCGAAGATCCGCGGGGAGCAGCGTCGCTGGCAAAAGGTCTCTTTATTGTCTTAAGGTTACAGAGATTCGGTTCGGCGAAAGGGTAACGAGGGATCTCGAGGATGCGACGGGCCCCGCCGCGATTTTTCGCGCGGCGAAGGCGGAGATCGATCGTCCGGCGCGGACGCGATCGTAGGCTCGCCTCCGAGGCCGGCGTGGAAGTGTTTTCTAGGTGTCGGCGCACCAAGGACACGGCATCCTGTTACGCGACTGCGTCGCGAAGGATCCGAAGAATGCAAAGGGGCCGGGCGTACGCGGCTAATGCATCGCCGCGCCTTGCGCCTTGCGCCCGTGTGACTCCGGTTACATCACCGGGCCGCAGCTATGCCGAGGAAAACCTATCCACGTGTTAATTGCCGACGCTTGTGCGTCGATACCCGGCGGAAACGATCGCGGCTCTTGTCACGCGGCGTTTACCCGCGTGTCCCTGCGCGCCGGGCCTCGAGAAAGTGTTGCCGGTGTGTTACGCGTTTGATAGGTTCGCAGGTATCCGAGGTGTCTTCGAGATTCGCGTGTTCGAGGCTGAACTTAATGTATTGACCCTTGAGGGAGCAATGCCGCCACAGAAGAGATGACAGTTTAATTACTGGGTCAACTGTCGCGTGTACGACGAGAATCATTTTATTATTTTTATCACTGTGGATTCGTTTCCGTTAAAGGATACCAGAGCTACCGTGAAAATGACTGGTTTCGATTGGTATATTGAAAACATCGAATATTCGAAATGATCTTCAAAGTAAATGGTTTCACTGGAATGCTATGATGAATGTCTGAGAAAACTGAAGATAATGTGATACAATTGTTATAAGGATTACGTATTATTCGTATAAAATGCTCGGCAGTTCTAGCTTTAACGGTAGCAGCTAGGTTTCTAGACTAAATTCGGAAGCAGTCGCTCGCGAAAAGTCTAGGACGCAGCCATTCGACGAAGAGTCGCCGAAGCTGTTGGTCTCAGTACTTGACGAGTGAATGCAGTGGGTTCCAAGCGCTATCGCAAAATATTCCCGACTCGCTTTACGAGTTTCTTATATCCTGCATAATCAACGGAATGAACCCGAAGCAGCGCACGAACAGTGCACTCGAATTAACATGGAGTCGCTGAATGATTAAAGGGGAATTCCCCGGGTTTTAGGAAGCGATCGATAACGCTGCCCCAGGAGTTTAAGAGCTCGGCAGCGTGCCTCATCTTTGTCTCGAGACAAAGGACCCCGAAATCTCAATCTTCGGTTTGTTCCTTAAAAGACAGCAATTCCTGGAGAAAGGTGTACAGCGGAAGCCCGACGGTTCCAATCTCTCTCCGCCGCAGAAACGAGGAGCGAGCGAGCGACGGGAATAGAAACGGGTAACGGCGGTGTACCCGATATTAAGAGGAGAAACGGCGAGCGATAATAAAAATAGCGTCGCGACTACTTCGAGAGCTTCCATTTGGGGAGGAAAATCAATAATGCATTCCATTCTGCCGGGTGAAAATAAGGCAATGCCCGTCGGAGCCACTGACCGATAACTCGGAGGAGACTCGGGATCAAATAGATCAAGTAGACGACTCGCTGCCAGCCGACTGCCGATCAATCCTCGAGAGTTATCGAGCTAGCTGCGAACCTTTCGGTTCGTCGAATCGAGAATTTTCTTCCGGCGAACACGCCATTAGAAAGCTTCGTTACTCGAACGTGGCATCCCCTAAATTGCATCGTAACTCTACGCTACTCTTCAACGGAGTCTTATTAACGCTAGAACTGCCAGGTCAAAGCGAAGCCGGTTGAGATCTTAATAAATTCGTGCTCGTAGCTTTTACAAGGAAATTTTCAAACGACCGTTTAACTGCTCGGTGGCTCTAGCGTTAGACTCAAAGATTACCGATTCGAAAAACCTGATCCCCTATTTGTTAACACTTCTACTCTCAAGAGGATTGCATCGGTATGCAGAAAATGGTTCTGACAGACAAAAGTGCGCCGGGACTAAACGAGGAAGACGCAATCTCCCGACTTATCGAGCAGCTACGATCGCGCGGATACGTTACGAAACTCCGGAACAGATCGAATCTGCGCCGCGTGACATTGGAATAGATTGCACGCTAGCAGAACCAGGCCTCGCAATTATTGTGGCCTCTGTTTGGCACGGTCCGCTGCGTGACACACGGGATACCGTCAATCAGCGTCCCAATTGACATCACGAATTCGACTGCGCCTCTCGATCGGGCTCCGCTCTGCCAAGGGCCGGCGATACTAAATTCTTGACCTTCGACCAGCTTCCGTATTTCCATTTCGACTCGCCCGAGCCTGTTTGCATCCCCTATCGGCTGCTCGAGAGGCTCAATCGAAGCGCTGACCGTTTAATGAGCTTTTTTAGAGCGGTCGCGTTTAATACAACGGGGATATCGATTCCAGACGCAAATGGCCGACGGTTTTCCGAATATTTAGCGTTCAAGTCGTCCCAGAAGTTTCCTAATTTCATCCCGACAACCGTGGACAACTACTTTTCCTCGAACACCGACGTTCTCTCGGCGTCGACCGATTCGGATCGGCAATTCCTCGATCTTTTCGATCGCTCCGGCAATTTGCAGACGCTCTTCCTGGTTCCGCGGCTCGAATGCAGCGTCCCAGACGCGAGACTTTCCTTCTCGATCCGCTTTGCAGCCGTAAGCGGCTACGGAGCCGCGTTCCAAGGCGACACAGTCGACGTCCTTTTAAAATCTAGCACGACATCCAATATGGAACGGCTACAATGAGTCAGGCCGCGCAGATATGCCGCGAGAACGGTTTCTCGCCGTTAACCTCAAGGGCGACGCGCCGCGCGTTTTCCTATTTTCCCGCGCGCAGATCTGCTCGCCGATCTCACGCCGCGTTTCTCCGCTACGGTTTCGTCGTGCGGGAATCTTCAATGAGGATCGTTGGACCTGGTAGAATCGCCGATTCGAACGGATCGTTTCGAATGTACGAGCTTCACTGAATTTTTCCATGTTCCGATGTAGAACGAACGTCTCGGGGAAGACGGGAAACTGTCATCTCGAGGAACAAAGAGTTCCTTTGTAAATATAAATGAACATTCTCGACGAGAGAAACGCAAAATGAATGGGAACGAAAGCCAAACGCGTCACAATCGCGAAACGCGCAGGAGCTTTTGGATTAACCGAGCGTTGTCTGAATAAGGTACTGCGTCCATTTTCAGTTCCACTATCGTGGAACAAGACGGCTATCGAAATGGCCACTGTCGGATGCTGTAATTCGCTGTGTTCGAGTCGTTTCGAGGAATACCGGGACCTTGCGTCGACCGAACACACCAGCGAGGAGTGTAACGTTACGTTATGGGATCGCGTGTCGTTTAATCCGAGCGTGACGATAAAGCGAACCCTGATGCCTGTTCCACTTATGGTCACGGTGGTCCTCGGGGTCCCTTTATTCCTCCGCCCGAGGCCGGGCGACGTTGATCGCGACGAAAACCGAGCGTGAGTCAGCACCGGGCAAACAACAAGACCGTTTCTGCGCCTTCGTTCCTCCCCCTCGATTAGCTTAATTGAGACCCCGAGTTCCTTCGGACGCAGAACTGCGTCTTTCCTTCCAGGGAACGTCTCCGGGCCGTGTCGTCTTTGCCGTAATAAGCGAGAAATGTCTGAGAACAGAGACAGCACGGCCGCAGGATACAAAGGGCGAGGAGATTTTCATTGAAACTCGCGTCAAAGGACAGTCGGCGAAAAGAATATGGCGAACCGAGGCTTTCCGGTACCGAGCATCAATCGAATACTTGTATCTTTAACGATGTTCGATTCTTCATCGAAAAGTTGAAGTTACCGATACTCGTAGAGTTCAATATTTTATTCCAAGCGTTTCAACCAGTTGGCGAAGCTATCGATTGACAGTAAATGCGAAAATAAGTGAGAACCAACATGTATACAAGTCGAGACGCATCGGTAAGTTGTCGAGACGGTAAGTGGTTGTAAATACTATGTAGCTTGGCTTGTTTTCGTCTTTAGAATCGTGCGCCCCGAAGAGTTCAGAGCGTTTTCCTAGATGCAACCAGTGTCTGCGCATCTTCGACTCCTAACCAAGTGAACTGCAATTGCGAAACATTGGGAGAACTCTCCTACATCCGAAAGCCTCGATTCACCGTAACCTTTTCGGTCGTGGAAGCATCATATCTGCGATCAAAGGACGATCGAAGAAAGGCAGCAGAACAAAGGCTTCATAATTGATGAACAAAGAAGAAGATGAAGAAGAGGAGTGGAAGATCCCGAAGTGTTTTGGATCAGATCGGTCGACGGTAGGTGGACGCGATCGGCGATGCTGCACGCATGGGCGAACATCGACGTTTCCCCATAAGACGCGTGAATTTTCATTGTAAAACGGACCCTAGGTTGTCGAGCGTGCTCGGTTTTATTCACGTCTCACCGGCAACGGAACACGAGAGAGGTGGTCTTGAGCGGTGGCCGCGGAATCGATGCAGCAGCTTCTGCACTCGTTGCATCCATAAATATCCGCGTGTTCCTCTCGGTTCCCGGTGGCCGAGGCATCCCCCTATCCGGGGAATTCTGCTGTTTCAATTGTTCGTGTTTCGTTGCTCCCGCTTCCTACCGAACCCGATCTTCTTTCGCCACTTGGGCACGAAATTCTATTAAGCGAGTGACCCACTAGGGCAGCTTTGATCACGGTTGCGCTTGCACGCTAACGTTGCCTCTACTCTATTTTCCGAGGCGCGAATGGACGAATATTTTCGAGGAACGACAGGGTAAGCTGCACGATAAAGATCTAAACTAAAGATACTAAACTGTGCTGCACTTAACCGAATAATCTGTTTCTGGTTCAGATTCCCAGCTGGTAGGTCAAGAAAGTATCCGCTCCCGAAAGAGGACAACACTCTTCTGCGCGATGTCGAGATAAAACGCAGTCCGGGTCACGATAAAAACGCGGCGACCGTTTAAATAACAATAGCGCGGCCAAGCCCGCGCATTGTTCGCGGCGTCGTCCCGGGATCATGTCTTATCACCGGTGTGCGCTACGTGCGACCCGATCTTCGGATCCCCGAAGAGGAGCCGCCGATCGAGATTGCACGTTTCCTTCTCGATGCACGGTATCCGGATCACGTTGCGAGTACGTGGACGCGTTACCGTGGCCGTCCAAGCGTGAAGAAACGAGCCGAGCGTCGAACAGGCCGGCCGGATAGACGACGAAACGATTTTACGCGCGATCGGCGCCGCCAAAGCAAACGACGCCCGGCGAATCGATGGCGAACGTGAAAAGTAATCCCGGGTCACGGAGACCGTCGCGACGGTGGATGCACTCGGCGGAACAGCCGCGTCCGTGTCCGGGGCGGAGGGACGCGGCGCGATAATGCCTTTTGGCAGCCACGTGTCTCCCGGTGTGCTCCGCTCCGTTCTGGCCCCGGTCCAGAGCCACTTCCAAACTAACCGCGAAGTCGCTTTCTTTAAACGGCCGATCGCGGAACCCGCGTCTCACGGTTTATTCGATCGCTACGCGGAAAACCTCGCGCGCCTCCTCGAGCGGAATACTTTCTTCGCGTTGCTAGGGGACATCCGAACGACGCGACGCGAAGAGAATATCGTAAAGGAATTCGCGTATTGGGGAATAGGAAACGTGAATGGATGCTTCAGGTACCGAATGGAGGATGCAACTGTCGATCGATTGTTTCTGATGGGAGATACGGGAGAAGGTGTACGGTTTCATGTTAAGAGCTGACGCTCGTTCGTATACAGCGGCTTTAATTGATTAACAGTGGAATCACTGTCAAGATTGTTTCGATTGTTTTGTTTCGTAATTATTGCTATCTTAGAAGCATTGAGTACTTGAAATGATCTTGAAAATAAATAGCTTCGTTTGAGTACTATGATGAGTTTCTGAAGAAACCGAAGGTAATCTATTGTTACAATTTTGATAGGGATTACGTGTTAAGCGTGTTGAATGCTCGGTAGTTCTAGTGTTGAACATCCTTGCTTAGAAAGCAAATTCTGCTGCAGTTTAGCTATCTTCTCTCGAGTCTGCGAAATGTATCAGCCATTTATTCGGCGGCTGGAACCGAGCGCCGGTGGAAAAGGGGAGGAAGAAGGAGAAGAGGAGGAAGCGTCCGAGGAAAATCGCCGGAGACTGGCTCGAGTATGTATCAAGAGGGGACAAAGCTGAAACGACCTCTACGCGAGGAGATCTTGAACTCGTTTCGGGACAAAAGTACAGGAGTCCGGCCGGTCGGGACATCCTCCCAGGGAAGAGGAATTTGGACGACGACCAAGAAGGCCCGATATAAGCCACCCAGCGAGGCAAGAACATGCGCGGCGACACGTCTCTTCCCGATCGCACTCGAACCCAGCCGAATTAGACGCCCCTTCCATGAAAACGCCGCGTCCGCTTCGATTTTCTCTCCCGTGCCTCGGGAAATCGCCACTTTTCGCGATCCGAACTCCACGAGGCAAGGGTCTTCGACTCGATATATCATCCTGCGATTCCATCGGAACGATCCCGAAGAAATCGAAATAGAAAGCGATAGAGACTGCCCGGTAGTTCGATGTACAACATCTGGCAGTGATCCTAGTCGGGAGGATAATTGAAGCTTCCTCCATTCGGAATGTATAATTAGGAACGTTGGCTGCGTTTAATTGCCGCTCGGCCGTTGGACGTTGTACACCGATCGATAATGCGATTACGTCGAATCGGACTAGTAATACAAACCTCGCGCATTGCACGCGGCGCGTCCGGTTTCGGTTAGCAACGAAGGGAATCGTCGAGGAGCAGAATCGTACTCAAAAGACCTAACGAAAAGAAGAAAACCAAGGGACCGGAGGATCCCAATTTACCTGAGCCTTGTTCTGAACCTCGTGCCCGGTCCTCCAAGTGTTAATGGCCGGCTGCCTTGGGCCCCGTTTGTCGAGCAACAGCTCGCTGGGGCATTTCTCGAAGATGAGCACTCGCTCCGCGACGGAACCCCTAGTCAAGAACGGTCTGATAGGGTTGTTGCCGGTTCCGGTGGCAGCCGCTGCTCTGATATGCTGTTTCTGTTGAGTGGTGAGCTCTGGATGAGGCACTTGCTCGATCCTCGGTCTGGGCGTGTTGATTCTCGGCCCCCATCTAGACGTGACCGGGTCCTTGTCCTCTTTGCTAGCCTCCTTGTCCTTTCTGATCTCTGTCTCGAATTTCGACCTGGTGGTCGAGACCAATTGCTCCGTGGAATTGAACGCCGGCACGCTATTCGTCTTCTGCTCCTCCAGCCTCTGCTGCGTGGGAGGGTTCTGCTGAGCGGCTCTGTAACGGACCTTCGCGTAGTCCACCACGGACATGCTCGACAGATCGTCCTTGGTCAGAGACTTGGCGTCCGGCACGGTGCTCGCGGCAGCCCCGGGCGAAGCGGAGACCACGTTGTTCACCATCGCCGCGGAAGCCGGCACTAGGCCGCTCCCGTGATGATTGTGCCCGATTATGATCGGCTTGACCGGCTCCACCTTCGGCTTCTCCCGCTTGATGGCCGGCTTCTGCCTAGCCAGAGGCACCGTCCTCTCCACGGGCTCCTCGGTGATCACCGAGCCCGTTTTCAACGCGTTTATCAGCCGCTCCTCCTCGCGGGCGACCTCGTCCATGTACACGCTGGAGTTCGAGCCGCTGTTCCTCTTGTCTTCCTTCGCCAGCGGCTTCATCTCCAGCTGGGATCTGCCGGAGGAGGGTTCGGCGATTCTCTTGGTGTCGTTCAGCTTGTTCTTCAGCGGCCACGTGGTCAGGCCGGAGTTGACCGAGTTGGAGGCGTTCTCCAGACTCGAGGCGGTCGGCGACGTGATCACGGTGCTGGCGGGCCTCTTCTGCTGCGCGACCTTCGTCGGCGTGAGATCCGCCGGGAACGTGGTCTCTATAGTCTCCAGAAACACCTCCCTGTGGTGAGCACCGGGCGGTGTCTTCGTGGAGACCTGAGGCTTCACGATTTGCGAGGGTTTGTTGGCGAAAGGGGAGGTCGGCGAGAGCAACGCGTTCGGCTGCTTCGCCTTCGGTTGACTGCCGACGGTGCTGTTCTTCAAGGGAGACGTTTGCGGCTGCTGCGGCTGTTGCTGCTGTTGGCTGGAGTTCCTCTCGAACTTCTGCAGGGCGAACTGTATCGAGGAGGGTAGAGTCTTAGACGGCGATCTCTGCCTGGAGGCCGCTATCCTCGCCTTGTCCTCCACGACGAAGTTGTTCACCAGCTTCTCCAGGTTCCCATTGTCGAGGTTCGGCGACTGGACCAGGATGTCCACCGCGGTGGGAGAGGTGGCGCTGGTGGGCGAGGTTTTGCCGGCGTTCGACGGCGTGAGCGCGGTGCCGAACTTGTCCGCGGCAGTCGCATTGCTGTGGCAATTCAGTATCTCGGTGGGCGCCAGGCCGCGGCTCTTCCAGGTCTGATAGATCGCCTCCGCGTGGTCGCTGATCTGCTTGGCGATCGCGGCGATGTCCTCGTCGCCGGAGCTGGACGTCTCCGTCGGGAACTTCCGACGCAGGTCGTGCTTCGCGGTCGCGGCCATCTCCGGCCACGGTTCCTCCTCCAGCGGCTCCGATTGCCGGCGCTGCTCGCGCAGCTGCGGGTGATGGTCTAGCAGGAAGCTGGCCACCCGGCTGCTCAGCTCGGTCGACTGGTCCAGCACCAGTTGGACCAAGTCCGGGCTGCCCTCGACGGGCACCACGTTCACCGGGATCGCGTAACCGAAGTGGACCGCCTGGCAGTCGACCTGATCTTGCGCCGAGCGGCTCTCGTTGATCAGGCAGGCGTTCAGGTCCGGACAGTGGACGGCGCGCGCCGGCCGAGGGTCGACGGTCACCGGGACGAAGAGGTCGCGTCGGGTCGCGCAGACCCGGCGCTCGATCGTCTCGATCTCTATCGCCAGCTGTCCGCCGCCACCGACACCGCTCGAGCCCGACGCCTCACGCCGACGCCTCCTCGACGATGCTGCTTCCGTTAAGAACGAAGTCGCCACTGCTGGCATATCTCAGGCCACGCGGCCCGAGCACCGCGTCCTCCACAGCCTGCGGGGCTGCCGAGCTTCGGTCCACGCGATCTTCGTGCCTCCCGCCTGTCTCCCCATGATAACCCTCTTCGGACTTTTCCTCGACGTTTGCTCCTGAACACCCCAAGTTCGCCCTGGTCACTGAGACATCGAGTTCCTCCGCGGAATGTCGATCGTCGAAATGATTTCTACCGGTGCTCCGAAGACTCCTCGCACTGTGTTCACCGTTCACCGATAGGGTACCGTTGCAGTTTCGTCGCGGCGGTTACGCAACCATCCACTGTCACTAATAGATAGCAATTCGATTCTCGAGAATCACGATGCAACGGCGATCGAGCTACATCTCTGCGTCCCCCGGCGGCGCCGCGGATCGAGAGCGATCTGAAAGAAGATAAATATAAATTAGTATTTGTCTCGGCCAGTCCGACCTGCCGCGTGTATTTTCGGACGCGATGATACGTGCTCTGAGGTGGTCGGCGCGCTAGTACGGAAGCTTGCTCGATCGTGTACTATAAATCTCGCCCTTTGCATCACAGAGCCTCTATGCAAATACTGGGACGAGTTACGCGCGCGAGCTTGTCTTTTACCTTGGAACGTTGCTAAGGATTTCGAGCTGTGCAAGATCTACGATACAGGCTACGAATAGCTACGGTACAGCGTTAACAGGGTTCAAAAGTATGCGAGCGCTCCGAAGATTCTTGTTCGGCAGTTCGCCGTGTTCTTTCGGAAGGAAGCGAAACAACGGTCCCGAACAACGATATTGCCCGATATGAATAACTGTGACGCAAAGCGCGCCGTCGCGCGGAGATAACGCGAGAGCATTATCAACGATAATGCATCGCGAATTAATGTGCGGAGGAAAGGGGATAAGCCGCGGGATTTCCAAAAACGATACCGGCGGCGTTTCGACGGGGAAAACAAGCAACTATCCTCGGGTTTAGCTGCGTCCAATAGGCTTTGTCCGGGCGAAAAAGCGACGCGGTATCGGTACTTTCACCCTGCATTGCTGCGCGTATGCAAATGCACGCGTATACACATGAGCCGGAGCGAGCAGACGTGCGTGATCGCCGCTCGGAATCGCTGGAAGCCGCGCACGTTTCACGTTCCTCACGTTTCTCTCTTCCGCTTCTGTCTCACTCTCTCTCTCTCTCTCTCTCTCTCTCTCTCTCTCTCTCTCTCTCTCTCGCTCTCGCTCCCTATCTCTCCCTCTCTATCCCGCTCTTTCTTTCTTTCGGTCCCATCGGGATCCCTCTTTCTTGAAGGGGGCACATGGAAAAAATTCGTATTCCGAGGCGACAATTTCTTTGTCTCGGAACTTGACGGGAGCGTTTGGCAACGCGAGCACGAGCGCCACTTGTCCCGATGATTCTTCAAATCCCGCGCGCTCTGAAGACTCTGGAGCCATCCAGCCGTCGCGCTATCGTTGGATAAGAAAAATTCCGCTGGTTCACGGAGCCTTTAGCTACGAAGATTCGTCGGTTCGGAGACTATGTTCCGTGTTTACGTTGAACGGGCCGAGCATTCCTAACCAGTTACCGCTTTCTATCGGCTAGAACCAGCCTCAGACCCGTCCATTAAGCGCCAGACTGGTTAGGACATTGATAAAATGATGTATTTCGAAAGTGACACTGGCGAAAAACGTTGGATAGTCTGAAATTTCAGGGCCCCACGCGGAGGATCGGCTGCCGATCAAGTTTGTCCTGGGTCAGAGCTGAGCGTGCTCCGTCTTGTGTCTAACTGTTAGACGTTCCGTCATCCAACAAGTTGTTACGACCATTCGCAACGGTTCGCACAGGCGATTCCGCGCGCCATTTTCCGCGGACGCACGTAACGTTCCGTCGTAAAGACCTTTTTATCGAGAGATCTAATAGGTACGATTGTTCGCGCGCGTGTAAACGCACAGCTGTCGGAGTCTGAGTCAGTGCACCTATTTATAATGCTGGATACAACTGGGACATTTCTAGCAAAGAGTGGTCGTTATTCCGGACAACCTATGAATCACTTTGAACTCGAAAAGGACCGACGCGTGGACCTTTCGTTTCTCCATATCACTTTCTTCTTCGTTGTTGTTCCTCGTCTATGTAAACAATGAAATTCTCGAAACATTCGAGGCCTTACAGAAAGAAAAAGATCTATATACTCGTCTCCTATTACTAGAACAACTAAATCATTCGTAACTCAAAGTGTAAACAATCTATAGACCTTTCCAAAGGGTCAAACAACCTCCTTCAATCCTCCGCATCCATCCACTTCGAAATCAAAAGAGACGGCATCGAGTACCAATCGAAGAACACCCCAGCAGTCCGCGACGCGTCGTCTCGTTCCAGTGTCCCAAAGAAACGACCGTGCTCGCAATCGTCGCTGGAGCCTTCAGCCGCACAAAGTCGCGGTGACACGGAATTTCGAATGCAGGTCTCCAGCCGATATCCCGGGGCGCGATAACGGGCAGGTTCGGCCGGGAATTTCGGCCGGACGGCGAACATCCCTGGAACGGTTCCAGGTGTGGGACCGGATAATCGGCCGCGCGCTCCGCCGTCGAAACGACGTAATCGGCGGCGGCCGATAGCGGCGAGCGAGCGGCCCGTGTCCCGCGAACCGTGGCCACCGCGTGCACGCCTCGCGTCGCATAACTCGGTCACGTTTGCGGTTTGCATCGTTTAGAATACGATACGGCCCACTAAAAATAGCGGCGAGCCAATATCGATACGCTGTCAACGGAACGGTGTCAATCCCCGTGGATCGGCAAGCGACGCGACGCCTTGTTTCCGCGTGCACACGCACGGTTTTCCCGCCTCTGGCCGAGCTCCCTTGCCGCCAAGATGTCGGGCGAATTGATTTCTCGACTGGCAACGACGACGCTTCACTCCAGCGGAGCGATCCGCTCGATCGGCCGATCGCACGGCAGATCTCCGGGGAATCTATAAACGGGAATTACTGTTTTACAGAGCGGTTCGCGGTCGGACGTTAACTTGTTAAGCGATTCGCTCGTTAATTCCCTCGCAATTGAGTAACGTTGAATGGGATCGTTGTACTAGAAGTACCAGTGGTATGTGCTTAGGTGGAACAATGGTTGCTTCGCACGAAGAATATCACTGGCTGGCTTCAACCCTTCGGTTTAACCATTCTTTCGCGGCTTTAGTTGCAGTTTATCGATTAGCAGTTTAACCACGGTTGTTAGCGATGACAGGAGCTTCCGAAATGCTTGAAAATTACATGAAGGAAACTTACGTTGAATCTATGTACCCAGTCATGATACCTAATCATTAACCATTTGTAATATTGAAACGTTAAAAAATTCTCGTGTCAGCGTGTTATTTTCATTAGGAATTAACGATCAACGGAACACCGATCGTAAAGTTGCCAGAACGGTCTTAACGTTCGCTAAATTCTATTCGAAATTTCCGTCACGAGTCCAACGCGGCGATTCGGAATTCAAGGCGCGAGGTGGACGCTTTTCCGAAACGCGTCCGGAGAAAACGTTCCGCGTTACCGCGCCGGCACGAAATTCACGAGCGAGAAAAGAACTGAATCAAGGACTGCGGGACACCTGCGTAATTTGTTTATCATCCTCGATGGAAAGTGGAACAACGCCGCGGAAAGAATACTGATCCCGAGCCGTGCGATACCGTCGCGGGACGTTTCACGATCCGCGGCGGCGGCGGCGGCGGCGGCGGCGGAGGCGGCGGTGCGCGGGGAAGCAGAAAAAGGGTGTCGTTATAAATAGTTCCTTAATGCAACGCGCGGATGGGAGAGGCAAAAGAAAGAACGAAGGAGAGGAGAGTGAAAAACGTGTGGATTTCAAGGATGAGCTTCCATATTTTCCAATGCGCGCGCGACACGGTCGCCCGGCACCGGGCTCCGGCGTCGATATACGCGCCGAATGGGGGGGAAAATATAGCAGCGGCGCGCGAGCGAGACGAAATCGAAATAAATCAAGGTTCCCACCCGTTGTCGGGTCGCGTTCATTCCGAACCGGCAGAGATATGGACGTGCCGTGTCGCTCGTCGCCGAGGAACGCCAGAATTCCGGCAGGCAAATAGGCTGCACCGATACGAATCCGATCGCGGGACGAATCGAATCGAAATCGGAATCAAGAAAATATTTCTCGCTTCTCGTTTCTTGTCTGCGACAATATTTGAAAGTTCTCCGTTACTTCTGATTAGCAACGTTCGAGTGCTTTTATCCTTTTATCGTCGAAGAGAGGACAAGCCAGTTCGCCACAATGTACCCTGTCGAAGCTGCTGACCGAGATTCGCTCGGCGAAAGCCCTAGCACGGCGTGGACGCTGGTCGAACAGTTTCACCGAATCCCAAGGTTGCCCGGGTTCATGGTTAACGCGGTGTGCGCGGGCTGAATCGCGATTGTATGTAAAACACGGACCGCCGATCACGTATTCCGACTAGAAACGACCTCTTCAACGGGTTACCCGTGTCGAGCTGTTCCGGAGAAATGAACGATTAAGGACTATTACGCTAACCCTGTACACGCCGAGTCTCGAGACCTGACCATTTGTTTCGAGGCTCGAGGATGTACGAGTGGCAATCGGGAATTTTCTATGAGACCCACTGCATCCCCGATGTTTCGAAGATCATAGAGTGCTGGATCGTTGCGTGATCATTTCAATGCTAGAAACTTTGAGTCGGAATGAATAATTGTGACGGTAATTCTAGTAATCCCAATCCGCAGGACGTACAGCTGGCAATACAGAATTATTTTCTAGGACACCCACCATCCCCCGTATTCCTAACGAACGCCAAATTGGCAGACCGTTACGTGATACTGTTAGCTACCAAAGTGTTCGTGTCGGATCCCTAGCGGTACCGAAGATCCACCGAGACATTCGGTCGCGCGTTAATTGCCATCTCGCAGGATCGAACCGCCCCGATTCCGTCAAATTATCCCGTCCCGTTCCTGTTCCCGTTCTGCCAGATTGCCACAGACTTCCGCTCGTCATCTTGTCTGGCCGGGACGAATAAAGGAAAGCCTGGATCGATACGATTACCGATGACAAGGGGTCTCGTGCCGTTTCGCGTTTCGCCGGGGCGAACTTTCCAATAAAACGGGACAGGCCATGCTGCTCCCAGGAGTTTCAGGGACGACGAACAGTCCCCCGACTTAGGAGCGACTTGAAAGCCTGCGACGCGGACTCGAAAGTTCCGTGTATTTTCGCTCGTTTAAATGGCTCGCGAAAACCGGCCGAAATAACAGAGGCGGACGGTAGCCGAACGATGCACAGGATTCTGCGAAAGGTTCTGCGTAGAGGGAAATACCTTCCTGCGTTACTTTCCCAACTTCCTTCTCTCCGTTATCCGTTCCACCGTGCGAGAGATAAGTATTAAATTAAAATTAATCGAATCGAGTAAATAACAACGACGCAAGGAAGCTCGGAAGACACTACCGTTAGGTCTAATCTTGACGCGATTATCGCAATTATTCGCGATTACGTAAGTGCATCGGAGCGACAACTCGGTTCCCGCGATACGCAAGGAGCGTACTAGTGTAAGTTCGCGCGGCGAACTTCAACTCGGCGCGAGATGCAGCGAGCGCATCGACGAGAGGGCACGGCCGAGATGCGTCGCTCGATCGCGCGACACCGACTGAGCCCTCGTCGCTCCGAAAAGAGGACTTTAAGTCGACACTCTGCACCCTTGGCGGTCTCGCCGGCATCTAACGAGTCCACGGCGCGGGCTTAATTTCCCATTGAGCCGAGAGGACCCCGACGGGATCGCCGGAAACCGCCGAGGTGGCTCGTGTACACCGAAAATTGCCGGATCAATTTTTCATCCGAACAATACCGGGTTATTTCTGGCTGGAACTTGTCCAAACGCGATCCTGATTGGCATGAATTATTGGCCTTCGGCAGGCGATCCTTATTCGTATGTCTCCGCCGGTATTTTCGGCGGACGACGTCTGCGTTTCCGTTCGGCTAGGATACGCTCGGGTCGCGATAGGTCGCCGCGGCTGATACGGATTAGATAAAGCCGGTCGATCCAAGGCCGACGCGTTTTTGGGAGTTTTTCTGGCCATTTTCGAAGCTGGTTCGAAAGAAAGTTTAATATCCTAGGCACTCGAGACGCGAGCTTGCGCCAACGTTCAATCGATGCATAGTTTATCTTCCTAGGAAAAGAATCTTCGATATCTTCGAGTTTAATATCGAATTGTTCAACGATAGGGACATCCGAACGAAGTAATCAACTTCGTTCTTCTATGAACCGAAGCGTACGAGCGTAGAACACGGGGAGATCGCAATTGCGTCGAGTTAAACGGAACGAGATTTATGATTCGAAGTGTGAAAGCGAGGACGACGAGTCCCTCGCGCGACTGAAAAGCAGAAAGACTTCGAGGCGTCCGTCCGCGCGGAGGATTTCACCGGAGGACAAAGAGGCGCGAGGACCACCCTGCAACGATGACTTCAGAGCCCATTGAAATTCCCTATTGTCTGTACTTCTTTTTGTTCGACGGCTAGGTCAAGCTATACCCCCCGTGTCAGTAGGTCAAACTATGCCTTCCTCTCGCCATCCTCCACGCTCGAGCCTCCTCCTCGCGACGATGAGATTTAATTCGCGGCCCGACGTGTCACTCTTCCGCCCGTAATTTCAATGAACCCGTTCTCCCCCGCGCGAGCCTCACTCCCACGTGACGATTAGGCCGAATGGCTGAATTACGGCAACGGGGATAAAGAGGGAACTTGTTTGCCTTCGCGACCGTGTCGCGCACGGAATTCGACTTGCCGGTCTTCCAGCATCTTATTAGGTCGTTCGGTAAGTTCCTTAGGCGTCTTCGTTTCGTAACGAGTTGCGCCGAACAACAACAGCCGGGGCTTTTCTTTACCAAAGTAAACAAGTCGTGAACCGTTGCTCCAGGATCCTCGATCCTATCGGTAGATCACGGACCTCCACGCAGATTTCAGTTTTTCAAAAATATAGGATTACAGAAAGGGGTTGTTCCTAGTAAATATTACAAAAGAAACTGAGGTGCTTGGAATGAGAGAGGCGCGATAATGAGAGTAGAGATTAGAAAAGAATGAGAGACAGGAGCAGAACTTAAGGCAAAGAGAACAGAAATGCGATTAATCATACTATTACGTTCCACACAATCCAGCGCTATCAGATTTCCCATAAACGCGTAAACACCCTATCCATCAGCCGCAGGAGAAAAGAGGCCGAGCAACGATCCACAGGAAAAACACCTCAAAGAAAACTGCTGCCAAAAGGTAACTGCCACAGTGCACCATAAAATTGCAGGGAGTCCGTTAAGGGAACAATTAAAATGGAAAACGGGATCGAGCGGCCAGGAAGTCAGAGGCCGGATCTAGACTGGAACACCAGAGGAAAATACGGACTGGCGGAAAAGACGAGCGAGCCGGATGAGAAGAAAATACTGGTGGAACAGAATCCACCGGCAAAGACGGACGGGCCAGACCGAACCGCGAAGGAAATACGAGCGGAACGCCGAAGGGAGCGAACGCAGAGGCGAGCGTTGGGCCGAAACTCGAGTAAATTTCGCACGAGTTCGGCCTCTAGTGAGCGCAATGTTGTGTCTGCCCTTTTGCCATTCCCGGGAGGGTTCCTTGGCCATTCTCCCCCCTTTCTCTCTCGCTCTCTTTCCGTCTCTCTTCCTCTGTACGCGGGCCGATTTAATTATTCCACGAAGGTAGAGGCGCTTTGAGTTTTCCGGCAGCGAGCGGCCGCTCGCGCGCGCTACGAACGGAAGAAGAACCCGAGCCAAAATATATTTCTGGACGGCAGAGAAGCGACTCGTCTCGTTTTCTTTCTTTTTCCCCCCTCCTCCGTCGCGCCTCGCCCCTCGTGCTCCTGTTTTCCCCGCGTTTCATTCCTCGCCGTTACCATTCCTTTCCTCTTCCCTCTTCGCCGTTCCGCCGCGCGTCTTCCTGCTCTAACCCCTATCTTTTCGCCGTTCGTCCTCCGATTGCCGCGACTTCTCGCTGGTGATTCGTTCATACCGATCCTTCGTGTCCCCGGATGCTCGGTTGGGGGTAATTAAAGGGAAAATGTCGTTTGACGCGTTTTTATCGCGCGATAACCGCGAACGGGACGCGTGTGTACGGCGAGCGAAGTGTTTCCGCGAGACTGCAGATAAGTGAATAGAGAAACTACCGAGTAACGACCCTGCGTTCGGTGTTTATCTTTATCTGAGTTTCCTTAGACAGCCGGGGGAAAGTGATTGGGTCGAGACGATTCCTCGAATCCGTAATCGTTGTTGCTGTCGAGGGGCTTGTTAATATCGGAGAGATCGAAACGATTCGTGATTTCTTCTTTTACAATTGCTCGAGAGATACAGATACCTCTTTGAGCAATCATCGGGGAACCTGATTCAGTAGTTTCTAAACCGAAGCACTGAAACTGAGTCAATTGAAACCTTAATAAACTTCAACGCTAGATTTACGGACGTTTACTCTACACTTTATTCTACCATTCCTGGAACATTACATGTCCATATCGATCGTGGAAATTACTGTGTCGGGAATAGAGGACGATGATACGAATTCGCATAATTGCAGCGATCGAAATCGATTGAAATTGTCAGGAAATTATGTTTAAAATATCCAATTTCCGTCGAATCGGCGGGTTCCGCGAATCTAGTGTTACCGTTCAGGCGTCGATGATCTCCGGTGGACTGATCGGTAATTGCTGTTAGGCGAAGCGTTGAGAATGTTCCTCGATCGGTTGTCCCTCATCTTTTTCGCGAGCGAGAAGCGAAGAGTCCGCCTCGCAGGCGAAGAGAATAAGAAGGGGACACGCTCGGCGTCTATTCTCATTCCGGTCCGTCGTCGTTCATGACCAGCTGCTCTTGTTGCCGGACAGAGTTAGCCGGCTAATCCCCTATTAATCGAAGCAAATGTCCTGACCTCGCGATCTACTTGCCGCCCGTTATTATTACTCCCGAGGGATTTCAAGACCGCGACGACGGCGACGTATCGCCGGGGAACTCGTTAGAGATCCTTCGCCGGAGATCCTTTCGCGGAACCCGTCCCCAACTTCCGCGTTACGAGATCTTCTATTCCTGGCGGAAATTCTTGTACCGCCACGTGTCCGACGTTTCCCCGTGGTCCCCTGATTCCATGATTTATCGCCGGGCTCGGATCCGCGTGCGTTTGCAGCGACGCAGCTAAATACGGACCGACGGGACGAACATTTTTGTTTATCGAGCACGACGCTCATTTAATTTAACCCTTCGGCTACGACGGAATGTTGCGTCAACGTATTTCTATGAGACTATATCGAAACCATCGAAACATCGAATTGAACAGTGAATTCACGGATCCCGCTGGGAAGAGGCCATTAGCAACGATAGAAACGATCGGTAGATATTAATGAATGTATCGAGAACGTACCGCTTTCTTCTCGATCAGAAACGGACGGAACTTTCCGGTAGACCTATCTGTCGAGGCTTTCAGACGATTTCTATTTTTATCAATCCGTCTTGGCAATAACGATAATAGCTTTCGTATTTCTTTCGCAACACGAACGGCTCAAGGAAGAAAAACTTAGTCGGCGGAATATTCCGAAGTCCGAGCCGATCGGCTAATGTCACGGTAATGCTAACGAATCGAAATGGAACCGTTCGGATGGAATACTGATCACGGCGAAACTTCCGTCCCTTCTCCTCTGTTCCCCGTTGAACGCCGCTCGTTTTCAGGGAAACGATCAGTTCCTGGCACGTGAGCGACACCAGTCTTTTTCTCGTCTTTTTTACGAGCGAATCGCGTGCTCTTCCACGCCGATTCGATCGGGTACCGAGAAGCCAGAGCTTATCCGAACGGTGACGCAACAGTTGTATTATGTAATTCGCGAATCACGGCCGAGACCATGCCAACCGGGGGATTCTATCGGGGATGAGGAACGATCGGGGCCAGTAACGCGATACAATTATCGCGCGGGCGAGACGCGTGCCGATCTATTCGGGGAAGAGTCGGCGTCGCTTGTTAGCTGCTTTTTATCGACAAAGAAAATCAGATTCATTACAATCGCCAATTCATTGCGAAACACTGACAGCAATTCGTTTGCATCATCGGTATTCTACACTTTATTCTATTGGTTCTAGGAAACTACGAGATCGATTTAAACTGTGACTAAATGATGTTTAAAACGATCAGCATCCGTCAAGTTGACGGATTCCGTCGATCTAGAGTTAAAATATTGCGCTGTCTTTAATAATTGATTAGGAAGGAAAGGACTGATCTTCCGTAAAGGATAAATGCCCGTAAGAGAAAGGCAATGATTAACTCCGCCTTGGAAAATGAAAATAATAGCTACTTACGTTCGTTAAGTCTAGTTTCAATACCGCATCAAGAGTTCCACTAGGTATTAATTATCAAGTATGAAACGCGCAGACTATAAACTCGAATAATTTCTTCCTCGGATAGAATAAATCATCGAGTTAACGGGTCGATCCGGCGAAAAAGGAACCCGACGATTGATCCGAGAGGCGGAATCGGTTTCCCAGGAACCGTTTCTCGCGTGTCACGTAGCTAGAATTCCGCTAGCGATCCTCTATTTGCGCTACTATTTTCGGTACGTCCCATATATTACGCCGAGTCGTATATCATAGACGGTGGTTTGCGCGCGACACGCGCAAAGAAAGCGAACGGCAGTCGTTTACCGCGAGCGGGGAACGCGATCGGCCGGCGATCGCCTAACCCACATACCGGAACGTCTAATCACGCGAGCTAATTACCGGGCGCACGAAGAAAAGAACAACGACGGGGGGAGACCTACTTCGATTACACGCCGCGTGGATCAGGAATCGGCGGGAGAAATGCGAGAAAAAAGTGGGAGAGTCGAAAGATGAGAAGATAGCGATATGGAAGATAGAAAGATGGATAGATAAAAAAAATGGAAAAATAGAAAAATTGAAAGATAGAGGCTTCCAGGAATCAATGAAAACGGTGAACGGCTGCTTTATCGAAGGCGATTTCTTTTAAATATTAGCACGAGCTCTCCGCGTTTCGTGCGTCAGATACGGATACGTAAATCCTCGCTGATGCGTCCTCAAACAGGACCGCTCCGACTGTCTTTTGTAATTACTGCTATCGCTGCTCCAACAAACCTATCTCCCTCAAATAGTGTTCGAGCGTAGCAAACAAAGCAACGTCTCTTATCTAGCCTCCTGCAAGTCCCTAAATCTTCCGAAAATTATCAGTTCGGTCGCGATAAACAACGCAACCGAGTCCAGGGGAGAAGAAGGAGAAGGAGAATACGAAGAACAACTCCGACTCCGCGTCCCCGTCGTGCATTTCCATTGGCAAACGAAAAAAAGAGCAAGGATAAACGATCGTTTGTATTCGCGACGGCGATTCCCGTTCTACGTGGGACGAGGGAATCCGAGGAATCCCGAATTTATGATTTCCATCGGTTCCCCCGAGGCGCCACCTCTTTCGTGTTTACCTAATTAGGAGGCAACGAGGCCGTGGCCGATCATTAATTAATCCCACGTGGGTGTGTTCGGATATTAGACGCTCGGAAACCTGCTCTTCTTACGTCGTTTATCATCCTGATGCTGATGGCGGTTTAACGATGCACGAAGATGAAAAAGAGACCACGGTATGGAAAGTCGGATGTTTTGCATGCGCGGGACAGCTTCGGGTACACGACGAAGGAGACACGTCGGTTATTTTATTGGGGACCTTGTTGGAGTTACCTGATAGAAAGGGGACTAATAAAATCCCCGCAGGTTGTACAGTGAAACTCGTACGATTACAAAGTAGTCGATAGACTTTAAGAGATCAATTTTAGTCTAGCCCCCGGAATGAAAGAGAAACGTCGTACCGCAAAGATCTTAGGGGACCCGCAATAACTTGGGAAAGACTACGAACGATCGACACTTACGCGGAATCACCAGGACCTCGAACATCTAATTTAGCTCCGAAGAGAACGCCAAGGTCCTCTAAAACGCAGGATACGAGTAAATAGCCGAGCAAGTAGGATAATCTACGGAGGCAGACCGCTAACGACGGGAATCTTCGGAGGAAACTAGCTTCTCAAACGATTCGTGAAATGGAAACCGGCCGCGATTTTCTACGAACTCTAATTCGCAATCTAAAGGCTCGCTCGAGGATTGCCTTGCTCCCAGCCGACGCCTATTGCGCGCGGGCAACATTAAAATCACGGGAACGCCGCGCCGGGTCGTGCCTACGAGCGAATTACCTTCTGCGTATCAAGCGAACGTATTCGCGACGTGTACAAATCTCTCGGAATAAACCGGGGAAAAATCACGAGAGACTCCGAGGCCGTTCGCCGACCGAAAGAGCCGTTGAAAATCTCGACGGAGCTCCGGGCCCGAGGATTCGTCGTTAGTCATCGAGTTTTCTCGTTCTCTCAGGCTTCCCGCGATAAATCCTCGATAATCGGTTGCGTAAACCCGTGCATTCACCCACGACCCACGCGCGCGTGCACCGCGAGCAACGGCTCGTTACGTTACGCTTGCGAAACGCGTACAATTGCACGTGCCTGCATTTCCGAATCGATCCCCGGCCGCGAGAAGCTCCGGCCGCTAGGGGCGAACACGGAAAGACAGAAAAACAGACGGAGAAAGAGAGAGGGAGGGAGAGGGAGACCCGTTACATCCGGTTCGTTTTTGCACGCGATTACATCTGCAATCAAGACGGCGCGCCGCGTGTCGTTCGGAGGTGAATTAGCACTGGAACTGCCGACCGGTAAACCGATTTCTTTTAATGTCTTTATGGAAACTCTAGGACCGTTGCTAAACCAATTTGACGACTCGGAGATGGAGCTGTCTTCTTCGATAATTGTGAAAGGAGGAATCCCTAATGAGTCTTTTCGATTCGTTTGATAGTTCTGGTGTCAAGACGCGTCGAGTTCTGAGCGTATCATGTAATATTCTTTATCCTTTCGTAGCTAAGGGAAACGATAGCACGAGTAATAAGCTATGGCAACTATCTTCGGTCGTTAGACATAGTTATCCGGTTACTTACGTTACTGAACATTCCCGTTCGAAACGAATCTTCTTGTCGCAATCGTCTTCGAGCGATTCGGAAGCGCCGGTCATCGGTGACCGCCGAGCCAGCCGGCGTTAATCTCAGTCTCGGAATCCTTCCCGGTTATTAGCTTCCGCTTTCGCGCGGAGTTTCCACAATGCTCGCCTTGTGCGACCGATTTTTCGGTCCAATTTCGCTCCGCCGCGACCTGTTCCGCGAAACCAGCCCCGAGTCGCGGCAACCCTGATTGCCTGTGCGCGATTTTTCGCCGGGGATACGCTTCCATTATGGGGGAATATATTGAAGCTCTTAAAAAGATGATTTATCGTCGACGGTAAATCACTGTTTACGATACCGGTCCTCGGCTCCCAGAGAGAAATTCTTCGCGGGGCCTCGCGTCGGGCAATCCGTCGCGATCGCGCGATTCCGACGTGTACAATTCCCTTTCCGCCGCTCCGGCAACGCCCGGAATTCATATTGTTTTCCTCCGAAACGAGGCCCGGACTTTCCCCCGCCTGCCGTGCCCTTCGCTCGTCGTTTCCTCGGCTTAATTGGCGGACCCGGGGGATCTTCGCGGACCGGCAGGGAAATTCCGGGCAAATGAGATTCAACGAAATAACTGTTTTAATAAAGTTTAGCACGGATTTAACGCTCGCCTTAAAGTATTCATTAAAAGCGACCCCGAGTTTCTATCTGGTCACTGTTTTCGTCGAACGCTCCTCGCCCGATTAATTAGCGTTTTAAGTACTCCGCGCCTGGGAATAGCCGCGGAAGGTTATTCGACGGTGTGTCGCGTTAATCGAGAAAAGATCAACGAAATCGCTGGAATGCTGTCCGTCAACTGCCTGTCTTACGGCTTTTTTTGTGCGCTCCGAGAGCTGCTTTGCAATCGCGTCGTTCGAATCGTCTAGGAATATCAGAGAGTTTCCGATTCTGTGTCTAGAATTCGTCCAAGCTGCGTCAATTAGTAACAGGAAAATGATATTTCGCGTGAACCCGAAGGAACTGAACGACATTTGTGTTTGTTGGACGCTCCGCCGCCAGCCTGACGCGACACTCCGAGTCGAGGGGTCAATTCCGCGGCGGGAAACGGCTCGGCGGGCAAAAGCGCGCCGGGTTAAGCTCGAAACGGGCTGGAAAACCGTTCCGCCGGCATTGTATGCAAATCGGCGCGGTGAAAACACGCGTTATCCGCTCGCGTTCCGTCTGGCACGGCACGAAAACAATGTTCGCAGGCCCGAGGCGCGTTGCGACACGGGTTCGCGTCATACGGAGCAGCTGAGAGGCCCTCGGCTTATATGGTCCCGTCCGAATCCCTCGGACACGCTCGCGGACGGCCTTAAAGTTCTGCTGGACGTACTTCGCTCTCGCACCGAACCGCTCGTTCTCTTAGGGCATCGCGATCCGACCGATTTCACGTATAAGAAACTCATAGAGCGAAACAATCACGAGCAATTAAGTTTGATGGAGTCTACGGAGCAGTGTCTGGCTATGGACAGGGGCAATTCTACTGACCCCAGTTAGCGTGCTATCCATTTACAGCAACAATGCGACAACGTGAAAGTCGGGATGTAGAAAGGATACTTCAACGTTCTCAATTGTTGCTATTTATACATATAAAAAGTTTCCTTTAAACTCATCCTATCAAAATAAAATTCCGAAAGGAATTAGATATAAATATATGCATAAATAGCAACAATTCGAAACGTTTTCTGATTCCCGACTTTCGAACTGTTGCATATACATCGCAACATGGCTGTAATTATAATACTGCTCTGGAATAAAATCGCTGTGACGCCGTTGCCGGAGCTAAGGGTAACCGAGTAACTGAAAAATTGTGAACTTTAAAGTCGCCGACGTTCGAGGGGGATTGCGTAGTATCTCGAAGGGGTGTGAACCTTTTTCGCGGCACGTCCCAGAACTATCGAGACGCTTATGAAACGCTCGTCGGCCGAGCGCGCGACGAGATCGTGCGTCGACCGCCGCTCGCTGACCTTAATAACCTCGTTGGCTGTTCCCGACGATCAATTAATTACCGCCTAATTGGCGTCCAAGCGCCGGTATCGTCGCGGCGAACCTGTAACGCTGTAACCGAGCGGTGCGGCGACGTGTCCCTCGCGTCGTTAACGAACAAACAGCGAGCCACGTAGAAAAATCCGCCTCGTGGCTCCTGTTTGTTCCCACGTTTTTAGGGGATCGATCTGGGCTGGCAGTGGTTCAACTTATGGAAGACGTTAGCGATGATGATCGGAGTACTTGCGCAACTTTCTGGATATAGGAGACTCGTCTTTCAAAGAATCCAACATTCACGATTAGAAAATGAAAATATAGATCCTCTAATGACCAGAAGAACGTGTTCGTGGGTCAAATTGATCCGTAGTAGAGATAGGCATATGAGAATATCGGTAAACCTAGTATTAAACAATTTACGAGGAGTCTCTGGGACACAGCCCCGACTAAGCCGGGAATATCTCGCGAGATGAAGCGCAACGTGTTAGCTATTCCGCGCAAGAAACAAGTAACAAGGCCCAGACATGCGCCGGCGTAGTTCCCAAGCGTCTCTTCCTCGACGCAAGCTCGCACCGCGAGAAAAACCGTTCGAAGAAGCGTACCCATTAGCGAAACGGCAACTGTTGCGTCTCGAAGGGGTTCGCGTTACTCTCAGCTTTCATCGTTAAAGTGCCCTAGCGATCCGTAAAGCCATCGCGACCAATTGAAACCGAAACTAGCAGGAGCGATCGATGGAAAGCAAACACAACGGCGGTGCAGCCCGACTCGACGGATCGGCTCGGAAAGGGCACGCGCCCCGAGTGTTTGCCGGTCCACCCTCGCCTCCCGAAAGGGGGCCACCGATTTTCCCCCCTCCGAAAAAGACGAGCGGGTTTCCCTTTCGTGTTCCCGCGATCGGCGCGGCGCGGCCACGCGGTCTCATTGCCAAATATGGCTGGCCGCGGTATTCTTAGCACTGCTCGAGCGCGAACGACACTCGCCGGAGCCGGCCGAGCGGACCGCTCCGTCCTCTCCGCGCGCACGCACGGGACGGGGATCGAACCGGAGGAAGGCTTTGAGAGGCCTTTCGAAGAGGAACGCCGGCGCGAGGATGAAACCGAGGTGTCGGCAACGAGAAAACAGCCGGCCCGGGGGAAAAGAATAAACAGTTTACACGACAATGAGGATCTCTCTGCCCCTTTCTCCCTTCGAACCCCTCCCTCGAACGGCGCCCGAGCTATTTCTATTCGACTATGCTGCAACTATGTGCATTTTATTATTAATATCGGTGACCGGCGCTCCGCGCGCGACTTTCTTCCGTATCGAAGCGAACGAACGCGAGTCGAGCTCGAACTTTCAGCTTCGCTGCGGATATGTCAGATCGGAGAAGATCCCGAGGTTTTCGAGGATGATCGGACGTTAACAGCCATCGGTGGTTTTCCTCGGTCGAAGGGACAGCTCCCGAATCGAAAGCCACGCTCGAAGAGCTCGCGGCAGGAAGAAACGCGAGAAGCCGCGCGGAACGGGTCAACGAACGACACCAATTATTTTCCTCCGAGAGATTCATCCTCGACACAGCCGATCGCGATTATGTCACAGCGCCGGCTGGCTCGCCACGCGAGAGGCGAATAATCTCGAGGCGGCGGAGCCGTTTGTTCGCGAGATAAAGAGCGGAGGGAAGAGGTTTTTCCGCGGGGTTCTCGAGAGTAAACAAGACCGGGAGCGTACCGCTCGGTTTCATCGGGACCGCGGCTGCGGGAGGATGCAGCGGCGGGACGCCGACGGAAAACGGCCAATACAGCGTTCCCCGCGGCGCCCCGCTCGAATCGATACTTTAATTGAATCACCGGCGAGCCGATTCTGTTCTAGGCTCTCGTCTGGAACCGCGGGGGAATTAATCGAACGACTCGCGCGAGCGGGAACGCCGCGCTCCTCCGTTTCTTGCGAACTCAAATCGACCGTCCGCATCCCTGGAGCGGGGAGAGAGATAACGAGACGTTGTTGTGCAATTATCGCGCATTACATAAGCCCCTATTTTCTCGCGGGGTTCGAGAAACCGAATTTCCGAGATTCAGAATGAGAGACGATCCCGACCGGAGATACCGTTTCGTGGAAACGGCCGATAGACCCGATCCCGTGTCGAATCGGGAGACGGGCGGGTTGCGAAACGACGAGCAATTCCGAAACTTCGGGCAATATTTAATAACGTCGGTCGGACACGGATCAAGCGCTGAAGAGCCGCCAGAAAGCCGCGTTATTTTCGGATCGGTTCGCGACATTGCAGCCGTCCGGCGGCCGCGTACATGCACGGAATTGCACGCGGGAACGTTGCACCAGTACGCGGTCGGCGTTGGAGACACCGTTTCTGGATCAACGGGGAATCGCGTGAATCACGCTCGCCAGTTGCCTTGTAATATCGAATCGAACACGTGTTGAATCGCGACTGGCGTGTACCGATATCGTTCGTGTGTTTCCCGTCGAAATGGAATCCCATTTTCTTATTATTAACCCCCTTGACCTACAATATCATGTCGGACCGACGACGAGGAGTTTCGACTGAATTTCAGAAATCTTATGTATCGTGCTTAAATACGAACCATAGGGCAAGTGGATAATATTCAATAATTAAAGTGGATGTAGATCCGCCATAAACTTTTAAACTTGTTACCTAATTATTAAACTCCAAAGTATATCGTAAGATAAGGGACTAACGTCTACCCGAGATCCCGTGGTTAAACCTTGGACAACAGCTCGTCTACTTCAAAGTTTCTACACTTCCAGTTGAAAAAGTTTCTGCATCGACTGGGCGAGAGCCCTACCAGGGGTGAACAAGTAGGACACATTGCACGGAGACTCTAGAATCGGTTGGTTCGACCGAAGTATCGAATATCTCGATTCTCCCGGCCGCGAGGTACTTTTCCTCGATGATTCCTTTTTAATAAATAGATTACCCGAGCCCATCAGGTTCGCCCGTACCCGGAGCAGACAGGTTCGCGTAGGGTTGCGGCGCGCCCACCTCTCGATTTCTGGGTCAGGTCGGGAAGGGTGTGGTGAATGCCTTGAGAGCGCTGATCGCCGGATGATTTATCGAAACGAGGCTGCCCGCAATTTTATTAGACGGCAGCGGAGGAGACCTTCGCGACCGACCGCTCGTCGGTCCGCGCTCTTCCCGCGGAAAGGCGCGGCTTTTCCCCGTCCGAGATCGGCTCGTCCTTCGCCCCGAAACGAGCCGAGTCCTTCCCGCCGATCGATTCGGGGGAATTATGTACGCCACCAACAGCAGCCACTTTCCCGGCGGCCGAACTACTTCGCTCCTGGCTGAGTTAGGGTATCGGCTATAGGCTAGACCTCTCTGACTCATGCCGCCGATACCGTGTTTATTTATTTACTCGTTTCCGCGACCGCGCGTTGCCTGCGTGACCGCGTGCAAATGTGCGCACTTCGAAAGATACGATTTATTGAACCCCGTCCATTTCACGAGTCCCGCAATGGAGATTCCGTGGGAAGTCAAAACGGACCTGCCTTCTAATGTCTCGTACGAGTTGTTCAGCTACGGTGAACCGTACCGGCACTTTTCCTATCGTAACCAGTCGACTGGCTACAGAATAAAGGTAAACGAGTTAGATGATACGTTCTTTCCAGTGGAAACAGGAAGAGAGGAGAGAAACTAATCGAGGAAACGCAAAATTTTAATCGTTCGACCGGTTCCTGGTACGGTTAGTGTTAGTACGTAGAGTTTTCCGTGCTCGGAGGATAGGGCAGAGAATGCTGCGTCGTATCAGTGGTCGATGAGACTTCTTGCACCGGCACGACTAATCTTGTAGAAAAGCTTAGCGGATTGTTCGGGGAAATCGTAGGAGATAGAATCAGGTCAGCGGCGAAAGCGAAAACACCGGTTCTCGGAAGGCTATTTATTCGAATGTTCTCTTCGGTCGCGGGATAAACCTATCTGCCTATTACTATAATGCACTTAATCGCGTTACGTAATCATTACTTTGCTTGATGAAACCTCTCGACGCATTGAATACCGCTGCCTCTATTCGCTTTCCACTAGATACGAACTGTATCTGTAATGCTTTATCTCCGCGTATTCCTGGCTCGCACGGTACCGCAACGCACGTCTAATTACGAATTATAATTTATCAAAACCACTCGCAGAAACGTTAATAATCTCCTCCGCGACGCGTTAATATCGCGACGCGCACCGACGAGTGCTCGGCAACCGTGAGAAAGACGTTCCGAGAAAATCTTCGCCGAGGTTCCATCCGACGAAACTTTTTCCTCGCGGTCGAGACACTCGTCGCGAACAAAAGATTCCCTCCGCCGCAGGAAACGGTGCCGGGGTTAACCCCTTGGCTACCGTTGGCGTCTAAAGGCGCTTGAAAAATTTGGTTTCGGTGCACCGTTGGCGCTCATAGGCGGCTGTAAAGTGTTATTGATAGTAATTGCAGCGGAGCTCGCTTAGATCTGACGTCATGCATTGTGTAAATGTGATTATTTTAGATTGGTTTGATTTTGTCGATTCAGCGTTTCGATAGTTTCCGTAGACTTTCTTAGAAATACGCGCTGACGCAACATTCTGCCGTAGCCGAAGGGTTAAACCGCGAGGCCAGAAATGTCAGCGTGGCGAGGGGCAACGCGATGACCGTAATGGGCGGGAGAAAAAAAAGACTGAATACGGAAATAAGTCTTACGTGGGACGACAGAAAGCCGAGGTGCAAGGTGCAAGAGCAGCGAGCAGGTTGCCCGGACGATGGAAAAACAGGAGCGGCGCAAGCCGAGGAGAGAAGGAAGCGAGAGGTCTGGGCCACATAAACGCCGGTGAGAGTGAATGGATCGATGAAACCGTCTCGACGCACCGGCCGCCATCGCCAAAACATCGTCTCGTGGGCCAAAATGTCGGCGTTCATCGATCTTTGGGATTAGCCGTGCGATTTGCCAAACTGCCGGTATCGTCTGTCGTTCGGCAGTTTCGTTGCAATATTCGGCAAATAATCTTAACCCCTTGCCCTATGACTCGTTTCTCGACTTTCGTCGATGCAACTATCTCATCGTTGACCGTTTATTGGTAAAAGACAAATTGTAAGCATATTCTACGTCTACGCATGCTCTTGAGTATGATTGATTGCAGAAGAATATTTACTTTGATTTCGAACGAATCGAGTAACCTCAATGTTTGTTACATCATATTGAAAACCTTCGCTAGTCCGACGCGTCGCTGTAAGGCGAGGGGTTAAAGTTCCTTTCAACCGAGGAGAACGAATCAACTTGCCCCGTACTTTCAACCGCGTTGAAGTGTCTTGAAGATGCTCAGTGGAATGTATCCGACGATCAGACAGCGCGGAGTACAGCGATGAACCGATAGATAAATAGAAATCGTCCAAGATTCGATAAGCGACTGAACAAAGAAACGCTGGACGCGTAATATCTCGGACTCGTCACGCAACGATATTTATTAAAAATTTCACATTCCTCGGACAGTTTCACTGTTCCGCCGTCCTTTTCTTTCTACGCGGTTGCACGTGCGCTTTCGAAAACTTTCAAGCGGCAAAACGCGAATAGAACTCGCGAGCGAGATAAGAATCCGATTACGAGAAACGCACGGGACGAGGATCGAACGAGGGTAAACAGAAATCGCTGATCGCAGCTGCGAACTTAACACTTCGCTGACTATTTACCGATCCTCGAGCGTGCTCTTTCGCGGGCGAACCTCGAGAGCCATTGACTCGATGGCAGCGTCGTCTTTGGTTAAACAATCCCGCGTCGCCGGGCGAAGACCTTAAAAAGTCCGCTGCCAGTTGCCGCGATTACCAGCTACCGCTCGCTGCCAATTCGTCCGGGGCCGCGGCGCGGAGTGTCCACGTAGCCCTGGGGTTGTTGACCCAGTCGAATCGCAGGATTTCGTGCGACACGGAGCTTCTAATCGCCTCGTTGCGTGTCCAGGTTTCGTCCATGAACAACTCGAAAGTCGCGTCGCCGACGTGTGAAATTCGAAATGGAAACGATGCGACTGAGACACGAAAGATCTCGCGATTAAACGAGCCAGGTGTTCGAGAAGACGCTGCGATCTCTAATTATCCGAGACCGCCATTGGAAATGATCTCGTCTGTTCAACGTATCCTCCGGCGTTACGCAAAACGATTATACACGGTTCTTGCCAGCCAATTTACATACGCGAATCGTTTCGAAGCAAGCGAAACAAGTAGGCAACCATTGATCTTCGTCTCCGCATAATAAATCCATTGTGACGCTCGCGTTGCGACACCTGGTTAGACGATAACGCGGCTGAACTGTTCTCACGAGCGGGAGACTCGCGGGCCGATTTATTCGGAATCGGTCGGCCGATCGGGGAAGATCTCTAGACCGCCCGGAGAAGAGAAATTTAGGGCAGCCGAGGGAAGAAACCGAAGGAATCGCGAGCGAGTCACGTTAATCGGCTGTTTCACAGTCGGTCAAAACGATGAATCGACGCACGCATGCAAAACAGCGCGGATCGGCGGCCCTCTTTGATCTAGAAAGTCCGCGGTAACTCGAGCAGAACCGTTCACTTTCCCGATTTCTACTTATTCTCTTCTTCTCGTCGCTTCGTTTCTTATCTTTCGATCGAGTCCGTTGTCCCTTCATATTTTTCGGCTATTATCGAAATCCATGATATCTTCAGAGAAGAACAAATGATTCGGTACGTTGTATACAAGACTTTCCAATTTTCCTACGTGAAATCAATTGGCGACCGAGAGACACTTCTCCGGTGTGAAGGGTTCAACTCTCAGCCCTCGCGGTTCAAAGCGGAAACCGCCGAATTCTTCCGAGCGACAGCGCCGGAGCTGAAAGGGATTCAAAGGCGGCGAGCGCCGAGAAGACAACGCGCGAAAGGAAGCGGCGCGCAAAGAACAAAGATACAATTGCCGAGGAGTTCCTCCTCCTCCGGCACGATGACATAATCGATGACTGCGTGCATGCAAATCGCCGTTGTTCTCTCGGCGGCGATCTGCCCACAGCGGCGTGCCTCGATGTTTACGGACCCGGCCGTATGATTAACTTCGCGTACGATCGTTGCAAAAGCTAGGGAAACGGTTACGTCGAAGACGCGTAACGGACCGACACGACGCAACCGTGATCCGACTACCGAAGGGAATCCGAGCCGCGGGGGAGGACCGAGGAATTGCGTTTCCCGCGGCCGCGCGCATTATTTAATGCCCGATCTATCCGGTTAGCGGATTAAAAATGGCCGCCCAGCGGAAAGTAGGTGACTCCTTGCGTGGAAAATTCAGACAAAAGCGTGGCGTGCATCAATTGCTTAAATAACGGAGCAAACAGAAACTACGATTACTGATCCGTTGCTGTTTGAGTAACTAAATCATCTGTTTGCAACTTAGTCTTCGAAGCATGATAATTCCATCTCGCCGAAATGTCGAT
Source organism: Nomia melanderi (assembly GCF_051020985.1). Taxonomy (NCBI): domain Eukaryota; kingdom Metazoa; phylum Arthropoda; class Insecta; order Hymenoptera; family Halictidae; genus Nomia; species Nomia melanderi. The sequence continues at coordinate 14,980,443 of NC_135010.1, read as the reverse complement.
ATTCGTCAAAGGGTTAACCTTTCACCTACAGCAGAACTAGCAGCGAAGCTATACCTCTGTACAAGGTTTGACGCGGTCCGCGTATCGTAAATGTAACATCACTGTGATTTGACACGGATAGAACTTACCAGTGTACAATTACGTTGGATTAGACTATAATGACAACTATCGATAACGTGCCGTTGAAAAGTACGATACACACGAAAGCTGTAGCGGCGTAGAGTAGCTAAAAGGTTGATAACCACAGCACTGTCACTCGAAGAATAGTGTAAAAGTGAAGCGCGATGGTTACGGTTTACGAGAAACAAGGAGAGACATCTCCAGATCGTTATTACTAAATATTACAATCGTTACGCGAAAAACGGGACTTTTATCCCCGCTCCGCTCTACAGGTCTCGGCCGACGCGTCCGCCCATTACGCGCCGTTTCTACTTATCGTAATCGCGAATGCAGCGCGCATCGGGTAAATTATTAAAATCGAGTTGCCCGCCGGCGAGCGGGTGCCGTGGTTGCACCGGGAAAAGCGTTGTTCCACACTTTTGATGCGTCTTTGCATAAGGAATCCACCGTCGGACCCGCTTTTACCATCATTACGGCTGCGTTCTGTGCCTGGAACGCGAGCGCGCAGGAATCGCGACGCGAAGTGCACGCTGAGTAATGAGGATGGAACATTCGCTCGCATTTGCTGCCTCGGGTATCAAATGTTCGTTAGAGCGAATTGATGGAACTCCCTTCGCGACCGGTCGGGAAAAAACTCGCGCGCAGATGATCTCGATCGCGGCGAGGGATCGCCCACCGATGGATCTGGATCCTGACCTAAAAATTAGCGGCCGATTTCGCGAAAGCGGCTAGGCACGTTCCGAGCAACCGCGCTTGCAACTCCGTCTTGAGTGGCTGGCTCAGCATTTTCGCGACTCAAGTGTCCGCTCGACGCTTTCAGGAGCCATCATCCGGAGCGCAGCCGGCCCGGCCGGGAGAGCTTCGCGAGAGGAACAAGCGGAATCCACGCGAAAGACCTGGTACCCCGAAGAAAGCGAACAACGCGAGAGATTTCTTGGCCAACCGATTTCCGGACACTTGCGGATAATTAAGGCTAGAACTACCAGTCGACGTTACTCGAAATTATTTTACGAATCGATAGCTGCACTCTCATATGAGACAAGAAAACAATTTCTCCGATAATTCCTCGGTGAATAATTTCTTATCATTTCAATGTTTGAGAAAAGAGAAACCGGGAACCGATCGTTTCGACCTGTCTGGTAGTTCTAGTGTTAAATCGGCTCGGGAAACTTCGAGTCTAGGCGCAACCTCGTCGCACCCAGGAAACCGACGGCTAGTTTACCTCTAGCTGGAAAGATCAAAGCCGCGGACCTAATAATTACGAAGAGGAAACATCGAACCGTGTCACGTTCGTCTGCGAGGAGCTGTCGAAGAAGTAGCTGGCGTACGGAGGCAAAGAGAAGCAACTACTCCCTTCAATTTAGCCGGGGACTTAGTGCTTCCGGCTAATTGAGACGAACGTAAACTCCTCAGGGGACTACTTATCTCGAGTATGAAGAAAATGCGCGAATATAAACAGCTTTGCTACCTTCCGCTCTCTGGCCGCTAATTAATTACTAATTCTGCCTCTAGATTCTCGGGCGATCTTTTTAGATCCTTGCATTTCAAGGGACGTCGATCGATAACTGTTGGCAAATTAATTAAGGCTGCTCGTTGAAGGCGTCAAAGGCCGTACCCAATCGAATCAACAGATCGAAGCTCTCTCGACGCGAATCGAACGAAAGGGACGCGATGAATTCCGCGAAGAGGAGCTGGACAACAACGATAAACAATACTCCCGTTAATTATACGGGAGCCGGGTAAGAAGGGCGAGCCATAAGCGTGCAGGACGCCCCCGAGCATCGCGCAGAAACGCTTCGGGGCAGCGAAGAATACGCGAATCTGGGACAGTTTGATCGATAATGGCGTAAACCTGGCCGCGGCGAGTCCGGGCACGGCAGCCTAATTGGATCCTCCTTAAATAAGTATTTCAATTTATCCGCAACGCGGCACCCGCGCAGAACGGCAGCGTAAATCTCTGCGCGGGGCGGCTTCGACACGCGCGGCAAGATTAACAGGTATTCAGCGATCCTCGTCGGTCGTTCGAAACATCCCGCGGACGTGTTTGATCGGCTTCGAAATTAATTTCGTGCACGATCTCGTAAAGATATTTGCTCTTTTTCTGTTTGCTCGTAGTCTATACGTGTCGCGAAAGATAGTCGTTCGCTGTACGATTAATTGGAGCAGTGTTATCTAAATGTGACCATCTGTGGATCTCTTCTTCCCTTATTTCATCCCTTTCGGGTCGCATTGCATTCATTGATAGATAATTGTGGGCCCAATCATCTTAAGCTTCTACTATTGTGTACGTTAAGGCCCACAGAGGATCAGGTTTTCCATGTTGGTCACAGAGAATATTGGATATTCGACTCTGACGCGGAAGGAACATTAAATTTTCGATTCGAATTCGCAAAAAATATGAAACTCTCTATTCCGGCGCAAAAGACAAAGCTTGCCCATTACCGGCTCAAAGGATTCCAGAATCCCAGCGAGCCCCGCTTTCGCGAGCTGGGAAACAAGCGGAGAGGAACCCGCGCTCTCGAAAATACCGTGGGCTTCTGTCGTTCGGCCTTTATTCGGATTTCGCGACCTACTCGTTCAAGGTCACGCGTCGTCTGCAGCATTCATAGTGATGCACCGGCGTGCATTCTGCGCCGACGAGAATCGATAAACCACGGCAAAGGGATTAAAGCCCGGCCGGCTGCACGACCCGCCCGCGAAATTTTCGCCCGCCAATTCCCGCGCCAGCATCTCCTCCCGGCGGACCTGTCCCACGGATCCCGAATTAATCAACGGATCCCGCGATAAAGAAAGGTTAACGAATCTCTTTCCCGATAACACCGGGGAGCGCGTCGATATCGGCGCAACCGGGATTATCGAATCAAATTGAAAGCAGTTATCTATCGACGAGCTACTCCTTCAGAGCCAGTGATGCAGTCGTTTTATTTTAGAACTTAATCACGCTTTAATCGCCAATTCGCATAATGGGTGGTGCCGATAGCGGTCGCGAAATGTTGGAAAATGTTCTCCATAGAACGAACAAGCTACAATTCACAGTGGAATCCGTGGGAATCCGGGAAAGTGACACTGCCGAATCTTTGTTGAGAATGCTTGCGTAAGAACGCGTCAACAGATAATGCAGCGGCAGCGAATTATGCAACGCGAATGGAAAAACGAACGTGAGCACTATCGCGATGCTTCCTGGAGCTAATAATACGAACGGACTATGTTGGAAAGACGAGCTGAATATCGTTCGGTTCTTTTCACCGGAGAAATATTCTAATGAATTACGTGTGCCTCGCGTTGATGCACCCACCGCGCCACGTGACGAGCGTTAAACCCGTAACGCGCGGTTATCTGTAACAACAAATTGGAAGGGACACGGTTGCGTCATCGTGGATGCGAGTTCGCAATTGCAAAATTGGCTTTGCGTCGCAAAGAGACGCCTCTCAGCTGGTGCCGCACACGAAGAAACCTTACGACCGTCTCTCTTGCACGGTGCCGTTCAACGAATGCAGCGTGATAAGAAAGTTCATTCCTTAACCCTCTATCGGCCGAACTTGTTTTTTTCATTTTTATCTTGTAATACTTTGTAATTTGCCACTTTGCTATGCAGAATCGAATAAATCAACAGAACTCCAGTATATCGGTATGCGATTTCAAAGTCACACGAGCCTGTAGAGGGATAAATAAATGATTCTATACACCGAAACGTACTTAGACTCTTCTCACTTCGAGCAAGAAGGATATCCGTGACTGTCGCAGGAGGTAGTCAACTTCCTTGGTCAACAGGTTACAAACCTATTTCTCAGCTATCGAGTTCTGACTAACTCTTTCGAATATTCGCGTTTCGAATGAAATAAATTGCAAATCATCAATGTTCCGTCGAGACGAACGAAAGCTGTTTGTCAAGCTTGGAACCGTTGTTCCAATTCTTTTTGGGAAAAAACTGAAGTTACTGATAGTCGTACAGTGTAATACTTCGTTTCAAGTTTTTCAGCCAGCTGGCAGTGTTATCAACCAACGGTAAACGCGTAAATAGGTGGAAATAAAAATGTATACAAATCGAAACTCGAGTTGTGATTGAAGTTGGCGAATTGTCTAGCGAATTCTGTGCAGCTTGGACTGTTTTCTTGTTGAAAATCGCGTGCCTCGACGAGTTATGAGCATCGTCGGCAACGTGCGTGGCCGAGCGTTGACCAAACAACGCTCGCTAATCTGTATTCGAAATCAGAAACCGGACTGCAGCGATTACAATCGCGCGAACGTGCAGCTCGCGGATAAATCCGAGCCGATCTAATTTTAGATCGGCTCTAATCACTCGGTCGCGACGCCGAACGTGTTTACGAAAAAAGATTTAATTAATCCGCGAACGGGTGCACGCGGTCACTCGATATCCGATTCTCCGGTGGAACAAACAAGAGATTGGCGAGAATCTTCGGATATCGTGCAACGAAAAATGCGACGCCCCGGATTAGTGCGAGACTCGATTCGTTCGCTTGACAATAGTTGAATTCCAACGAAATTCCCGTTAAGGTGAAAAATGAGCTCCAAGTGAAAACGAGCCGAACGCGACTTAAATCGGATAACAATGGTCTCTCGCTAAACCGGGGAGCGAATTTTTCCTGCGTTATTCGAGGAACTTAAGAAACCTCATTGTCATCCGATGCGTAGTGTGTTTGTGCTCATTTTGCTCCTGAAAACACCGCTGATACAATGACGATGCTTTAATAATCGATATTGTTCGATATTTTAGCAACAATTTCCGTTTAATTGACGAACGTGGCGCGATAAAGGTTCAGAACGCTTCTCGCGATCCGTGCTACCTCGTCGCGTCCCGAGGAAGAATATCCGAGGGAAAGCGTGAGCAAACGGTGCGGAGCCAACTCTGTTTGCACTCATCCGGGGTAAATCGTTCGCACTAAAGCGGACAGTACTGTAGTTATTTTCGGTGTCCGGCGCGAGCAACACGTTTCTGCCCGAATACGAGCATTCTTCGATGCGAAACTGGTCGAACCACGTTGCACAGGCCCGAGTATCGACACTCTATTCAAATCGATAGCAATAATCGTCCACCGCGAATTTCCATAAGGAACTAATTATAGATGATGACAGTGGAAGGTTACGATTCACGCGACTTCGGTTCGCCGTCACTGCTAAACCTAGCGAAAATTACCGACCATATACGCCGTCGACGAAATTAGCGTTAACGATTCGAGGTAGACCGTGAAAACGAGTAAAATGTAACTGCCGACGAGAATACACCGCACCGTGAACACGGTTATGTTTCTGCGCTCGTCGAACGTCAGATGTCAGAAACGCCGAAAAACCAACCCCCATGGTGGTCCGTCCTCTAGTTCTCTCATGTTTTCAGTGACAAATCGACAAACAGAATATTTGGTACCGATGCCTGTACTCGCACGTACGCACGTACCGATCCAGAGCACGATACCAATCAATAACATCCGCGAATTAATCACGGGATATAGGGGATGAAAGTGACAGGTGACATACCGTGGTTGGTTCTCCGCGCGGTTCGAGCTCCTTCGGCGCAGTCCTCCTCGGATTTCCACGGCGATCTTCCCGGCACAGGTTCAAGGAGCACAACAAACGAGCACACGCGGCACGCGCGAACGTCTCCGTTCCTGTCGACACGTTCCCGACGACTGTCTTCGATTCACGGGCAACGAAAAACGGCGAGGCGAAAACACGAAGCGCTGACCGGCTGACACAGCTAACAACCGCGCCTCTAAAGCTTGCAGCAGCGAACTGGCATCTTTCGTGCGGCAAACTTTCGCGCAAGGGCGCAACGCGCCCTCCGATTGGTCGCCGTGCCCGCGGATAAGCCAATCGCGATCGATCGTTCGCCGAGCGTTGACCCCCCCTCCCACTACACATCCATAACACAACACACAGCGCTGTCCCCTGAGCTTTACTCGGGTTTCTCCTGCTCTACCTTCGTTGCCAAGGAAACCGAGACGCTACGCGAAGTACGTATTTGCCGCCATCTACGGCGCTGCTATAGATTTCTTACCCTCATCTGTTTCCTTTAGGCTATTCTTTGGGTATTCCGATTGAAATTTCTTTCGTTTCTCAACGTTTCGCGGGAAGTTTAATATGACGTTACGCTTACTTGGCACAGGACAAGTTCCAAGCGGGAAAAGTATTTCTGATAATGGAAAGCATCGCCGTGGTCGTTGTACTTATAATAGTATTTCACGCAGCTGCTGTTGATAATAAATTTTTCGTATAGGCCGAACCGTTTGCGACGATAACAGCTCTTCCATAAGTAATCCGGTAAGAGTATCTCGCCGTAATAATTTTGCAAATTATAAACGGTGTCCTCCGATTCGTATGGGTGTATAACCCCGTTGAAACATGCGATTAACTTGTTCAGCATTGACATGACAACTTGTAACCGTTACTTTGTTCTCATCCATTTTATTAACGTACATCTACGATATGGTATCCAAATATTTCATTAATAGGCGATTAAACACTTCTCCGATTAAAAAAATCTGTAAAACTGCGAATTTTTTTACAGATGTCACCCGATAAGAACGGATTTTGACGGGATATTGTGTTGCGGGGAAAAAACAACGAGCTTATCGATACGTCGTCGATCGATTGATGTATCGCGCATTTTAAACAATTGCTCCACACGTAAGAGGAACTCTACTTTTCCCGTGTGCAGGAAAGAACTTCTTTATATGTCGAATCCGTATCATGTACCGAGAAAGGATAGGAATATAACTTTCGATAACGATTTAAATACACCGACGAAGTCCAAATTTTGAAATTCTTCATTAAGAAGTGTACATCAAAACTTGTCAATTAGTTGTAATATGTGTTGTTGCTCCGCTTCTCGCCATTCCGTGTCACCAGCGTCACCGAGATTTCCAGCGTATTCTGATGAACAAAGATATTTATGTAGTATATCTTCATGAATACTGAAATATATAAAACCTCTTGATTAAAATTATACCTCTCATAATGTGTCTAATTGTTTTGAGGGAAGCTCTTCTTTGTGCTAAAATTCGCGTAACTCTCTGTTTCACTGCCGGTGGACAACCGGTACAAGCTTCTAATAGTACATAGTCTACTAACTGTAAAATGAATAATCCGCCATCCAATCTTCTCAGGTACGATTCTTCTTCATCTTCATCTTCCTAAAGATAATAATAGTTGTAATGAAAGAACTCACAAAGATAATGTCAAGTAAATCTATTAAATTGTGAACCTTAGTGTTCTTTTCAACTTCTTCTACTTTCTCCAAGTATTTGAAATGAAGCTCCATTAATCGATCTACTTTCTCATAATCGTTTTCAGTAAATTTACTCAATAATCTTTGACGTTGTTGACCTTTGCAATTCCTTAACATACTAGCAATGATCGATACTACATGTTCTAAAATATGAAAAAAGTAATTAAGACATTCTAGGAACCTATTAGAGAAATATATATTATATATTTCAGTTACCCTCATGTTCTTCTGCAGTAAGCATTTTCTTCCTATTTTTTGTTGGTGTTTTCATAAACAAGGGAAATATAGTTCTCAATCCAAGAATATCAACAAATTTACTACAGTTATCTTTTCCATCTGGACCATTCATTGCATGATCTAATACCTGATGAACAATGAAAATATAGTAGAATGTAATAGAACATCCAAATCAAAATTTACCTTAAGAGATCCGTTTCTGGACATTTTCTTTTCCCTCAACATTAAGTTCATAAGTTGCAATCCCTCCCCTCTTAAAAATCTATCTCGGTTCACTGTTGCCATTAAGCATGAACATAATACATTAAATAAATTTTCCATCATTTCTTGTTCTTCAGCTGTTTGGGGATCATGCCTTTTATAATACTAAAAATAATATACAACGATGCGTTATAAAACGGAAATAAATAAATTATAAAATGAAAATTGTCTATATACCGCTAACTGTTGTAGCAACACATCAATTCCATCAAGTTCTCCAAGAAGAAGTCTATTTTCTGCAGTACTCTGCAAAAGAATGGATAACAGTTCGCTAGCATAAAGTTTATTGGCATCAAATGGTGCTTTTGTTTTAATTCTACGCAATAACCACTGCATTAATCCTTGTTTTCCTGCATCAGCACATAAATCGGGTCTAAATTCCAAAAGATTTTCAAAGATGGCTGAAAAGAATTAACATTATATGATCTTGTTACATTCAAAAGACTCCAATTATGATTAAGATACCTAAAGTATTATAAACTCCATCACTTTCTTCTTTCACAGATTCATCCAGCCTTTCTAAATTTTGTACAAGAAGTGCACAAACTTGTTGCTCTAATAATGCATCAATGAGTGTATCTGCTCCCTCTTGACTTTCATGTAAAATATCTACATCCGTTAATTCTTGCAGAAGGTCAACAACACCGACTGCTATGTCTGTGTTCTCGTGTGATAATAATTCCAGTAAAGAAGGTACAGCACCCAACTCTACCATTAATGGATAAAGATCTGGATTAGTAGCAACTACATGAAGTTCTTGAAGAGTTTCATGCAGTTCGACCTCAGATTCCATAAATCTATTAAAATGAATGTTACATGAGTTTCTTAAATCTACTGTCTGACAAGTATTGGATAAAAATTAACATACTTTTCTGGTTGATCAGGGAACTTCACTCTCATTTCTTGATTCCTCAGTGCTCTTTTCTCAAACAGAAGTACCATTCTTTTAAGCGTTGCTTCATCCAATGCTTCAACTTCTGGAGCTTCAGTCTCAACATATTTTAAAATATCTTGCTTTTCCTTCTCTGTCAATTGTGGTTCAACTACATCATTCGCTGGTGAAGGCAAAGCGGCTCTAATAGGTGTAGGTGGTTCACTACTTCTGACTGGAGTGACTTCAATTTCTCTTGTTTGTCTTTGACGCGGATGATACGGAGTTTTAATAACCCGTTTAGGTTTCTTAGCATTTTCCCATTCATCTTCGTCGTCTTCTTCCCCCGCTACTGGTCTTTTTGGTGTATTCGGCGGCTATAAAAAAACAGCTTCGTAACGCATAAATTTTGTAAGGTTAATTAGGTTACAATGAACCGTCTTGACATCAACAAAGTACAAGGCGTCTTTTTAACATTATTTCACTGTGAACATACTTTATACGAAAGTAATTCACCGATATCCATTTGCAACGATTAGTAATTGTATTTCGTATTCACAAATTGTGTACTATTTTTACAGTCGTTAATCCCACTTGATATCTTCCATTATTACAAAGAAATTGTCACTGAAAATGCTCATAAATTGTAAACATTATATTTTACAGAAAGAATAAAATATCAACGCAATAAATCGTTTAATTATTTCTTTAATCAACTGACACTACTTGGTTGTTTCTATAGAAAATTGTTCCGTATACACTACGAAATATAAAGATGTCAGTAGTTTCCCTGTAGTGGAAATAGAAAGTATCATTTCATGATTCGTTGGATAGATTTAAAAATATATATTTGTATATTTTTTTCAATTTTGGAAGGAACATTTATTAATTCTAGATGATTTGTAATCGTTTATTGATGCAATACTTCTTACGGTTATGATCTTGTTTACTATGCAAAGTTACAAATAGTAGACTTTGATAACCACTGTTACAGTACACTCGCTGTGATAGTATTGTTTGTCCACGTCATTACTTTCGTGGATGTTAAAACACGAATGGAAAGATTTATTAAACAATATGGAAACATTATATCATCAAACAAACAAACTGGTCCAAGAAACTCAGCACCTGTTCTCACAACTTGAGAAAAAATCGCCTAACCTGGACATCAATGAAATTGAAAACACTATAGAGTCAAAAATAAATCTTATCAACAGGTAGTTAATTAACAAATTTTGATCTACGCATATAAAATTAGCACAGAATACAATTCTTTGATAAATTCATTTGCTACATGTATCAAACATATGAGTTTATATATATGATAAATTATAGCATCGAACGTAATCTTAATTATATTCATCAAATGCATTTATTTTTGTAGTAACTGTGAAAGATTGGATGTTCTATGCTTGAAGGGTCCTATACATCAAAGGCAAAATGCTAAGATGAGAGTAGACCAACTGAAATATGATAGTCGTCATCTAATGGCTGCATTGAATACTTGGCGCAATAAAATGATAAAGAAGCAAAGGGAAGAAGCTGAAAGGGAGGCATTATTGTCTACAACATTCACTGCAAATGACCATGTTGATATTATGATTGACCATAATGCTCAACACAATTCTAGTTTACAAAATGCAATTCATGGAGTAGATGATCTTATTCAAAGTGGAGGCAGTATCTTAGATAACTTAAGATCTCAAAGGATATCATTAAAAGGAGCTCATAAACGATTAATAGATATTGGAAATACATTAGGTCTTTCCAATACCACAATGAGACTAATAGAAAAAAGAGCCAGACAAGATGGGTTTGTTTTAGTTGGTGGAATGATATTCACATGTCTTATTATAGTTTTAGTTATAATTTACCTCACATAGAAAAAAAATCTCTAAACAATTATGCAGGGTGATAGAATTAACAATACAATTGAAATATTTCTATTGTTGGAACAAACAGCTACCTCTTCTGAAATTGTATATTTGACATGTTTTTGTTACTTTTGCAAGAATAGTACTGAAAATGTTTAAATTAATAAGAAAAGTCCTTTGTTCTTTGCACATTAAATTGAATGTTACAACATGAAACTCAAATGTATGATTGTTATACATTATATGTATTATATGTTATTATTAAATGTATTTGTATATAATAAAATATAAAAAATATATTGCACACTATTTTCAATATTTTCCATGCGTTATATAATTATTTAAGTATGAAACTTGATTAAGCGATGAAGTAATACAAATTTATTTCTCGAAGTTACATCGTGGTTATATATTTTATATGTTGGTATCGGTAAGCCCGATTTGATTAAAGTTAATTAATTAAAATGAAATAATGAAAAACCCACGTGCTTGTATAATTCTGTGACATGTTCGTTACAGTCCAGGTATTACTTTACGTCAATAAAAAATTCATATTCTCAACGTGAATTGCGTATATAATGTTACACATGCATGAAAGCATTGTAAGTTATACGTGAAGCCACTTGTATGTTTATAAAGTGAAAAATAACATTTATATATTTTTATTTGTTACAGATATTAGTACAATTTTTAAATATTAAACCAATTTGTATCTGGATTTATTGTAATACTGTATAAGCCCTTTTTCACCATAAAGATAAGCAAGATACTTACAAGTTTCTTCAATAAAAGTATTAATACGAAGTATTTATAATTTGTAGAATGTAAGTATAACTTGTAATATAAACTTAGCCATAGTATATTATTGTGTATATAAATTTTCGTATCATTTATGTGTTTAAAGATTGTTAAAAACGATTTTATATAATAATATTCATATGATTAACCTAAGACATGAATGATGCACGAAAGCAAAGTTAAAAACTTATATTTATACGGTGTGCTTTTAGAAATCGTTGTATACTTCTAAGTATTTTTATAAAATATAGTTCATTTTTCTGCTTTTAATCGTTTCTCATATATAAATAAGTCATAAAGTATCATGATTATGTAATAGTTTTTCCGTTTTATTTTAAGGATCTTATTTCTGATTCTATAAAAATAAGTGTTTATAATTGACTCTGATTTCGTCAGTGAAAATTTATACATTTGCTGTTGACTTTTTGTCATAAGAAAAGTGTGTAGGTAAGTATTGTTTGCTTAAGTTTTATATGTAGAATTTTCCTTTTGCTTAAAAGAGTACTTTTGATAAGCAGGTGAATGAAAATCTATAAAACAATTAATATTAAGGGCACCTTATTTTAGAATGTCTTTTCCAAATAAAGAGGATCGTACAAAATGTTGGAACTGTAGAGACGAATATTGGAAATGTCTTGATGAGGGTAAATCAGAAACTGAATGTAAGAAATTTAGAGATGAATATGAAAAGTTTTGCTCTAAGATATGGGTAAGATTTAAATGCTGCATGAATATTTCTATTACAGTATTTAATGAATAAAAAGAATAATAACAGTACAATGTATCTAAGTAAAGTATACTTTCTACTTTTTATTGTATTTTTTAATGAAGTCTGCATTTTTATCAATTCTTACTAGGTAAAACACTTTGATCGAAAGCGAGAGTTCATAAAATTCAAAGAACAAATAGAAAATGGGGGGTATGTGCCTGAAGAGTCAATTCCATCACGAAACTAATTTAGTCATTATAATTTATAAGTCACTATAATTTAAACTAATACTATGGAACTGTTTTCATATTAAAGTTTACTCATTTCTGTTGTAATAAAACATATGCTTAAAAATAACATGGTATTATTTTATTACATTATATAAGTATCCTTAATCTATTACATTAAGAATATGTTGTATTTTTTTCAATTTTAGACATATATAAACCTTTAAACAAAAAGCTAATTTGATGGCTGCTAAATAATGTGCTTATTCACACTTAAAGCAATAATTTATTACTCTTTGAACTGTTTTCAATTGATTTTGGCTTTACAGGAATTAAATATATTATAATTACTTTCATCTGCATTGAATTAATATAGATAATTAAGAAAAGAATTATTTTTATTAATTCCAGGATATGTGACACTGATAAAAATAAGACAGAAAAGGTTGATTTGCCTGTTCAAGTTGCTACAAAAGCAACTCTTGAGTTACAAACAAGAAAAACTCAGTAGTATAATTAGAAGAAAACAAACACAAAGATTAAAGTAAAACATAATCAATTACCTATACAAAAATGTGTAAAAAAAATGTGGAAGTAACTCATTTAATTAAGGAACTGCAATCATGTACAGAAGACAATATGATTTTCAGGGTCAGTAACTTTCCATACAATAGTATTTTATTTGTGGAAATTATCTTTCAGTATTTTTATAAAATATTTTAATTTTTTCAGAGATTAATAAACTATGCTTCATCATATAAGCAATCATGGAATGATGAAAATCTGAAGGAGTGGCAACCAGTGTTTAGATACATTATACAAATTTTTATTCCAAACCCAGAAATAGGAAAAGAACGAACTCTTTTAGCTTCCCACACATTTTTTGCTTTACTGTCAATGGATTCTACTTTGGTGTTTATGAACAAAACTCTTAAAAATTTTTTAAATTCTAATTGCAAAGAATTATACTTTTTGGATGAAAAACATGATACTGTTGAACTTGAATTATTCAAGTTAAATTGTATTTATGGATATTTACAAGTAAATTGTAAAGAAATGTACTTTAATGACATTTGTTCCCTGATTTTTCATGTTATATATGAACACTGTATAAAATATACTAAACATTCTTATTTTTCATACAAAGTATTGCACTTATGGTTACATAGAACTATGAATATAGATTATTGGATCACATGTGATTTAGCAGTAGAGAAAAAACTAGAGTCAATTATTTTTTCAAATTGGTGTAATGCAATCAATGAAATAAGTAAACAGAATTCAGTGTCCATTTTTAATATGTACCTAAAAATTATGGAAAACAAATATAATGGTTACTTAGAATTTGCATTTGAACATTGCGTTAATCAAATTTCTTGGCAAAGTGAAATAAAGTACGATATTCTCGCGGAAATCTGTGAGGTTTGGGATAATATTAAAGTAATGACATCTTATGAATTTTTACTTTTATTATCCACTAGCTTAACAAAGTATAATTTACGTTCAGCGGGTACAAAAGTTTATATTAGCATTATTAAAAAATTAAGTGAGGATGAGTGGAAGAAAGTTTTCGGTTGTGTACTAGATTATCTCTTTCATCATTGGGAAACAGACGAAAAGTGAGTGTAATTGTAAACTTTCATACATAATGAGATAAGTAAACATGAAACAAATATAACAGTTTGAATTATTTTCAGTGCAAATTACAATGCTCTTCAATTACTTTGTAAACATTGGCTTGAACCAATCGTGAAAAAATATAAAAGTATCCTACCATATTTATGGGATATGACAAGAGATATTAATGGATATTTTCTTCAATCATATCTTCAGAGAGTAGCTAGAGAAATAAACATTGATCTTCCACAAGAACCAAAAATTGAATGCTATATAAATCATAACAAGGAAATTGTAAGATTGAATGGTTTTGCAATAAATTGTTATCAAGTAAACAATTTGTATCATAAAAATAGAGATTGTTTCTATATACTAAGAAATTTTTTATGGCATAATGCAAACACTACGGCAGTGAATATGAGAGATGGAATTGTTAAATATTTTAAAATATTTTATGCCAATGTTTTAAAGATGTGTGAGAGTAAACCAGATTATATACATGATGTATATTATATCACACATTGGCTGCACGAATTTTTATTGGATTGTTTTGAAATTGGTTCTTGTTATCAACGAAAAATACTTGGTTTAAATTTGTACAGGGTCATGCTTTCTTTTACTAATGCGAATGCATTGAATAAATGTAGCAGTACCGAAAATACATTATGTGCTTTATTACTGCAGAAACATCTGAAAGAAACCAATAATTGGAACTTCACAAATAAGGCCAGCTTATTTAATTTATTAAGACTTGTGTTAGATTCAGCACTTGATGTCAAGCAACTAAGTACTTCTATGATTCTCGATTACTTTGATAAGAACATTTTAACGAATTCGGAAAAACAAGTAAGAGAATCTTTTTTTAATGTTTCTTCCTTTTGAACAAATTATTAATAATTAATATTTTCTTAGATACTGTATACAGTAGCACTGACACATTGCAATTCCTACAAGTTCTATGAAACCGAAAGTGGTGCAGCTCTAATTTCGATACTAGCAAATTGGCTACCTTTAAATAAATTTGATGGATACAAGAGTTGTAATAACTATTCAAATTATTCAGACTTCTTGCTTAATGAAGCTGTAAATCAACTAACGCAGATGAAGGAAGATGTATTAAAGGCAATAGTTCAGAAGAAACCATTCTATGGAGTATTAACTGCTTTATTAAATATTGCCTTTAAAAATGGACCAGAACACGATTGTTTAACATTAGAAGTTGTTGAAAGAATATTACTTATGTTAAAGGATGCTATTAGCTTCTTTCTATCTGTACTTTCTTTAAAGTCAGAAAACAAAGGTACTCTATTTTTAAAAATGTAAAGTATGATAGGTGTAATTAAGACATAATTAAATTCGCAGAATATTCATCTTCCTTTGCGGAAATGGGATTAGCAATTGATGCAGTCATTAAAAATAGTGCAGTTGATAACATCAATTTTGATGAGCTGTGTCTAACTCCCGCACACCAGGTCCTCGTTTCTTGCATTTGGATGTCTTTAAAGGTAATACATTCTTTCGTTATGACCCATATAATATAATATTTTAATCGAATAAGACAATAATATGCTTCATCCACAGGTCTCTTGTGAAATAGCCTCTGAAATAGGAACATTAATGTGTTCAGATGAAACAGTAAAGAGTTCTATTGATATTATTGTTACTGTATTACTTAAATGTAGACACAAAGGCGTAGTAGAAGCTGCGGGTACATTAATCGGACGCTTAACTAGGTATTATATAAAAAATTAATTGAAATACTATGTACTGATAAATAATTAAAAATTGTAGGCGTTTGTGCAACGAAGTTAAATATTATGGTTTAATAAAAACGCACGTGTCACGCATCCTGGAAAATGATGCCATGCAATCTTTAAACATTACTAGAAGAGGTGCTGGATTATCAATAATGTTCCATAGAATGGTTGTTAATGATACTCGACGAGATAGGCCTCTTCTGCATTTTGCTGTACAGAAACTGTTAAACCTATTGCATGATTCTCCCAGTGCCTTTTCCGAGAGTATGGTGTCTCAACATGATTCTCCTTGGGCAAGGCATTTACATTTTCTTCGTGCATTGGTAGCTGATAAAGAAGTACATGTACAATTAATTCCTTACATGGAAAGAATTTCTTTAATCTGCTTCAGATATCTGGAATCTGAAATATGGACTATCAGGTAACACTGCATATATTCTGAAATTCACAATAGAAACTACAATCGTTTTATACATTTCAGAAATGCAAGTCTACAGTTGTTCGGTGCAATAGTTCCGAGATTGGCAGGTCAAAGTTGCGGGGATGCTTTAGACTTTGGAACTGGCTATCCTATCAATCATTTCATTACACATTATCCTATACTCGCTAGTTACGTGATGAAAGAAATTTCCAACTTCTCTTCTACTTTCATGGAATTTTCTACTGCGTTATATTTACATTCACGTATCGTACACATCCTCATACTTCTTTCTAAATTTTCAAACAGTAATTGCAATTTCATCGACTACTCGTGTCAAGAATTTGTGTCAAGGGTAAAGTGTTTAATACGGACATTGTTTAAAAATCCCGTTTTATACGTCAGACTTCTAGCTGCAAAGGCATATGCGGCTTTAACAGACTTCTTGAGTATCGAGCTTGAGATTACAGAGTTAAAACAGCATATTTCCTCAAGCAAAAATGCAAATTTGATTCACGGTTATTTACTAACTATAAAACATCTGATGGAAAAACTATCGGTTGAAACTTGTAATACCAGTTTGAATTCTGTTTCACAATATACGAATCATTATGGATCGTCACAATGTACCGAATTGTCACGACTACAAAAAATATTGCAAGCATGGGATAATATACCCCAAGAGAGATACAGGGTATGCTACATATTAGAAACATTGCATTTGCAATTAGCAGAGCCTCTTTTCGGTAAACTGAATACTATAGACATACATCTTTTCGATCGAAATTCATCCGTATTGTCTTCTGAAAGGATAAAGCCAGGCTTTTTTCAGTACATCGACTATTACACAAAATTATATGCAAACTATGTTAAAGAAACGAATAATATCAATGCTGACATTCTAGATAAAATTTTAACTTCTTATTGTATCGATCAATGCATTTCCTTCTTAAATAGTGTAGGGAATTGTATGCCAGTCTTGAAAGTCGTTCTTGAACGTTTACTTCTAAACGAACGTGATTATACTGAATTGCATATGAACGCAATGACAAATTACGCTCTAGATACTTTAAGACATTTGTCGTTAGTTGACGCGAATGACTTAAATATGAAAGAATTGGTGAAAAATGTATCTTTCCAAAAAGAAGATGTAACGAATTCTAAACTACAACGTCTGAAGTGTATATTAATAATAATGTATTCTGATGATAGTATAATTATAAACGAAATATTATCACATATTTTGCATCTGTCTGTTCATGAAGAGGAGTGCGTAAGACAAATAGTGGTTGAATTTCTACAGTTCTCGATGCGCCGGTTTGCGGAACTGACGAATGAAAATAAATTAACTATTTTATATTGTTGCCTGATTTTGTTGAAGGATGAAATTTCGGAAATACGTGAAATTATTACGAAGAATTTAAATACACATGTTTTACAAAGAACCGAACACGAAGAGTGTATGTATCTATCCTTATTGGACGAAGTAATGCTTGATCGACTAGAGCTTGTTACAAATAAGAACACACATCTATTTTTCGTCAAACATTTTACACAGAATATTAAAAACTTCGACGTCAATGAAATAATTGAGAATCCCTTCTATCACGATGACAATTCTATTTATAGGGAAGAGTCGAAGTTTTTAAATCTTTGTTTTTATTATATACAAGAAAATAAGTACAATTCTGACAAATGCTCCACAGAGTATACCGCAGAATACAGTAAGGACAGCGTCACCGACATCCTAAATAAGATCGAAACAAAATATCGGCTTCAGCGTGAATCTCATCTCGATTTTACTAATTTAGAAATTGTCTTAAATACTAAATACATAGACTATTTATTGAAGAAGCAAAGAATTGTAATACAGGAGTATATGTAATAATAGTAATAATAATCACAATGTACATTTGTAACTGAATGAATCATAAACTAATGAATGATCGTAGCTAAAAATTAAGAATTAATCTTAATTATTGAGGAGTGCTCAAATAAATGTTTTCTAATCCATCAAAGTACACAAGAAATGTTTAATAATCCCGAATAAATACATCTGTACACCTTACGATTATATGAATGAGTGCACATTCACAAAGCATATAACTTCGTATTTACATTATGCTACATTTAATCTTATCAGAATATTAGAAAAATTTTGAACGATCGTAGAATATATTACACATCGCGATGATCCTTGTTTTTTTTTTTAATGACCCAT
Source organism: Nomia melanderi (assembly GCF_051020985.1). Lineage (NCBI taxonomy): Eukaryota > Metazoa > Arthropoda > Insecta > Hymenoptera > Halictidae > Nomia > Nomia melanderi. The sequence continues at coordinate 14,962,090 of NC_135010.1, read as the reverse complement.
CGTAACATATACCTTTCATTCGTATCTACAGCTGTACGATATCAAATATAATCTGGCGAATTTGCTATCGTGACATGATTAAAGAAATCACATTCCTTTAATTTTAAATTTATATGATAGAGTTTAAAATTATCTTTAAAAGTGTCTGAACAGTTACTGGAAAGGGCTGCATAGAGGTATTACGCATATAAAATTACAAAAATTCAATTTCCAAACTATATATGGGTATTAAATAAACTCGCACGTCTGAAAAATTATTCACGAAACGCGTATCGTCTGCCGCTTAAATGCATTTGTAATAAAATAACTAATTGAAGAAAGAAGTGCAATTTTGTTTTACTAATAAATGTAGTACGTACGCAACGATACGATCAGAACAGGCTTCTTTCTTCAATCTTAAACAATTAAAAGTTTATACCTAACATCATTGAACACTGCGCCGTGCTTTTCTCGTATAAAATAATTGCACGTACTAAAACTATAATGAATCTATGAAAAATACAATGAGAATTGATGAAAGCATAACGTTACAATTTGGATACAAAGTCAAATAAATTTTGCAAATAGGTACAGTTCATTAATGTTCCAATGTTCTACAAATGTAAACATCATTCGAATAAAAATCATAATTTGAAGCATCCAAATAATTCGCTGTACACTTTCAGTCGCAATGCATTTTATTATTCGAGCTTGCGAACTACTTGTTTTGGGCCAAACAGTCCTAGCGGCCACTTGACCCGTCATCGTGATATGTTGCTAACGATTACAGTAAATTTCTTTGGTGATTCTTTCTATTTACATCAAAGTATATTTATATAATAATTACTAGAGTGTACATACTAATCTTACAATCATTTTCATGGAATAACATCTTTCTGACAAAAAAAAAAAAAATCGTGCACACAGGTTCATAAGTGTTTCCGATTGCTTTATTAGTATTAAGTAGTCAACGCTACCTAGACAAATATTAAACTCATAATGTGATTACTGTTGCTATTAATAATAAATGTACACGTGAAACTATATTAAAGAGTGACGCATATTTGAGTTTTATAATGTTTCACTGTGAAAATTATTGGAAGTCGATAGGTCTTAAAAGTGTGATTAAACGACAATAATAAAAAAAGGTGCTATTGTTTATGTATTATACAGTTACCTTGGAATTTGAATTCTTTTTCTTTTAGAACAATTGACGCGATTAAACTATCTCTTCAAAATAGATTTATTAAGATCTCCTTATCAATCTAAAATTATTTTTATCAAGACGTGAACAGGTTTATGCGTTTTATATTTGTTTGAATATGTAACAGTACATGAGTAACTATTTTGGAATTCTTTTTTTTCATTCGAATTAATCAATATACTTTGCTATCATAATTGGGATACTCCTCTATATATATTGGAGTGCAGAAACTTGTGCTTTGAAGTATAGAAGCACCGTTTTTCATAATACGGTCAATTCTTATATTATATAATACATATTTATATATGTGCTTTCATTATATAATTTTGCATAATAGAAATATTCAGGAACCATTATTCGTTTATACAACTGGATCGAGTAGGTAGCAGAAAGCCACAAAAATATATTTATTTTCCTTAAGGTAATATTTTTTTTTTGCAACACGATTTTCTGCCCCTCAAATTTTTTATTCTATAAAACTTGTAAAAGAAATTTGCATTGTGATGTATCTTGATAAAATATTACATATTCCTTTGTTAAAATTTGAATGAAACTGTACCTTTTCGTTGAGCATTATTTCTCTATCAATGAGACGTTTAACACGACCGTTACAATTTCATATTTTAAATAAAATAACATAGCGACAATCGTGTTAAACCTTTCACTGTCAATTTCTTTTCCCTCAAATAGTCGTAATTAGTAATTTGAACAATTTAAAAATGGAAACATGTAGAGAACTTTTCTCTCCCCGTCGTTTCGTTTCCGCTGCGAATGGAAGATTGTCTGATTCGTGGTAAATTGTAACGTTATTATAATTTGAGTACACACATTATGATTTAGCGTATAGTGAAACGGTGAGGATTAAGAAAAGTGTTGTTTCAACACACAACCTTGTATTCCTTAAATTTCCTTTGTACGCCCAGAAATGCATAGGCACAAATACAAGAATTTTCATCCGGCATTGACATTGTACGACGCTACAAAAAGGAATATTAAAACGGTTCGAATAGTATTTTACATAAATGAAATGTGAAATAAACGATCACATCGTGTATATTTTTCCTTAATTATATCTTTCTTTAATCTAAATTTCGTAACATAAACTATTTAAACATCCTTGAAAGTGTTTTTTTATAAATAATTAAATATAGAATGCGATAAACTGACACGAAATTCATGCAGAACTTGAACTCCATACAAACGTAGCAGTGTTACAGCAACATAAACTTTAGAACAGTGGCTAGTTAATATTTGAGCACGGGTAAAAAATCGTTAGAGTAATGAAATAGTCACAAGGTACCTTGATTATCCGTACATGAAATTGTCATTTTAATTCTCCGGTATATAAACTGTTTGGTTTATGGTTGTTACCAAGCGTTACACGATCTTTCTTAATGATGCGAACTATATCATTTTTTTCAATATTTTTACAATCTTATTGATTCTTCATCCGTTATTAATTTAATCTTTCCTCACTCGAAACAAGTAATTTTTGTGTTTAAATTACTTTCATTAGTCAAAATAGGACTGTTATGTCCATTATGCATACCTAGAAATATTATGTGCTACAGAATAGAATTAATTTACTTACAAAAGAAAATCGTACTGTGCATCCATGATTACGTGCAGTATATATATTTATATATTATTAATGATGCTTGTACCTGCATTTGGATGTATCAACTTAATGAGAACTTAAAATTTTTCTTAGTATTGTACGGTAAATGTCTTTAATGGAACCATGCTTCTTTCAGACTGTTTAAGGAAAATCCCATTTCAGACACATACAAAGTATATTACACTAAAAATAAGTCTAGCTAAATAAATTCACACGCTTTCTTCAGTATCAATTTGTCCATATATTCGTTATATGGATCATTGTACCGCGCACAAGTTCAATGAACATTGTTTCTTGTACTTGGTTGTTCCTAACGTATAATCGCACCACCATAGAGCAAAGCGATACAACTAAGAATAAAAATAAATGTAAATTGCAAACTGAATTATGGACAAATACCTCTTTCTTCTATGATATTATCGATTATCAAAGTGCCTGTGATTATTTTTCTCGCGTTTAGTATTCAGCAACATACTCATTTGTTATTTAGCCGTCTGTCCAAGACCAACGGATGATTTTGTCTTTTGCGATGACTCTGCTGCTTCATTTGGTTGATCGACGTCCATCTAAAACATATTCATAATAATTAAACAACTAATGCCATGGAATGTGCATCGTGTTATTTTAATTTAAGATACTTTACCTTCTCTTCTTTCTCGTCATCAATCAATATCGGGCCATTCTCAGCCTCGTATTCTTTTAAAACTGCATCTAAATTATACCTCCGCCGGTAGTTCACGAAAAATGATCGTAGATGCGCTTCTGTTTTGGTTCCAATTACATCAGCGATCGCGGAGAAATCTTTTCCATATTTTCTAACACCTTGAACGGCTAACAATAACTCGTCATTTGTCCAACGAGCGTTTATACGACTCGACACTTCCGGCGGCCGCAAATCTTCAATACCATCGGCTGTTTTGCGTTTTAATGCACTTACTTGCTGTTTATTTGATTGTATCTGTGTATCGGAAAGTATGTATACTAATAAATAAATAGTCTACGTTACATATCAAAGAGTACTGAGCTATCTTTGTATGTTTAGAAAAAAATGTATCCACACGTTCTTTTATCGCGGACTGATTATTCTGATTTGAAGACGTACTTGTCGTTTTAAGCTAACAATTTCAGTGTCGATTGCTTGTAAACTGTTGTTCGCTTGATTCGGTTGGCCAGCCAATGCTGCTAAATCATCGTGATTAACGACCAGGCCACGAGGTGGTTTTCTTTTATTTGTACGACCTGGCATGGAACTTAACGGTCTTGCTACACCGGTTCGCCTAAATCATTTGAATAAGTTTGATCCATATTGCACTGATTCATTTCATTATTAAGAGGACAGGTATGTATAAAATGAAAGTATTTTTACAGATTAGCCGGTGCACTGATAAGAATGCTCATACATATAAATATCTGTACGAGTAACGTGAATATTAAAATATTACTATTTTCAATTCACTATTTTAAGTATGAACATTCTTACTTTGAGGAAAGTTCAAATTAATTTCTTTTTTCTTTTAATTACAGATATTTAATTTTACTTGCACTCACTGACCTCCAGTGCAGATAGCAGCTGTGACACGCGTGTCCTTTCGGCGTCGCACGTACACTATGACAAGCAACGCCACAGTTGCTACACGAGCCCTACAACACATAACACCCTTTTTAAGATGAAATCCGATCATCCCCCCCACCCTCTCCCTCCATGTGAGCTCTTTTACATTTAACTAAACTAATTCTCTAAGATAAAACTCTTTACAGAACAAAAATATTGAAGTATGTACATGGGAGCATATTATTATGAACTGTAACAGAGCCTGCCATAACATTTCAGCAGTACCGCATCTACGCCGTACTCGTGTAATTTTGTTAAAACTGTTCAAGCAATCAAAAGCCAATCTCTTTCTAAGTTACTAATTTTGTTTGTTATAAGTGTCTTCCTAGTATTTAGTGCTTTGCGCACTTCAATATTTTTTCCTCAGTTAGGTTTCAGCCTACCAAATCTGCTAATGTACGAATCTGTTTGTACATACAAGTTCTCTTACTTTCTGGTTTCTTCACTGTCTTCTCATTAAGATAAAAGGATTTACACGACAGAGAAAAAAAAAATAAATGTGATACATAAAATAGCAAAATATAATAAGCATATGCAATTGGGTAAGGTTTAGGCTGAGTACCTGAACCTGAGGGACGTTTTCCGAGTCGGATGGGGCTTTGGCGTCAGTGCCTTGGCTTCCTGGCACAGCTTGGTTCTTTCCACGACGTATTCCGCGGTGGATCGTCCATTTCTGGAACGTTCCACATTTACGTTCATACACGACACAACGAAAACGAGAATAACTTTAATTTTGTATAACTGATGGCGATGTAGATTTATTTTTTGAAAAATTAAGAAAATTTTTCTTGTTATTATATTGCGGAATAGATGGATCAGTTTAATAATGTTTAAGTTCCAATTATTTAACGTGGACGAATTCATTTTATATTTAATTTTTTATTTTCGATACTAGTAACTTTTACCAATTATAGATCAGCTGCCTTTGTTTTCTTTCTTTTATTCACCGCATGGAATACGTTACCGTGTGGATACATTTTTTAAATGCATATAAATATCACAATATCACGCTTGTGTTTTTTTTTAAGCCAGTGCCATGGCATTAAGATGCAACAAAAGGAGATAACTACCACACGCTGTAGCATAATTATTAACTGACTTATGACAAACTAACTTCATTGAAATGTAGCAAAACGAAAATGGTAATATAAAGCTCTAGGTTTATAAAAAATTAAACAAGCAACTAAAACGAATTCGTTATTCTGTCTTGATGAATAACACAAACTTTATGAATACTTATAACTTTATATAACTATTATTCTTCTAAAAGAGAGAGAGAGAGAATTGACTTTATGTAAATGTCTAATGCATGCATTTATTAAATATTTTGATGAAATATCTTACTTTTTCTTCTGACTCGCTGTCTGTATTAGAGCCTAATTCACTTCCATTCTCACTTCCATTTTCCCCTTCCTTTCCACCACTTGTTAGTTTTCTTGCTTGCCTATCCATTAATGATGTTCTAGTTCTTGTTTTCTTCCAACTATAATAATATTTAACAAGGCTAGCAATAGATTTGTCAGGTAACTAGGAGGAGAAGAAACAGCAATTAGTTATTAAAACAAAGAAATTATGTAAAATTTATAAAAAATTAACAATATATGCTCATTTATAGATAAAATATCGTACCATTTGTCGAATACGATGAAAACTTTTTCCATGGAATTGAAAAGCTTGCTCAAAAAGTACTTTGTCCTCAACAGTCCATTCATCTGGGAATGGAGTAAAGTTGGCTAAATCTAATACAGCACGTTCTAAGTTATGTTTGTGCCAAAATAACATTCCCAATGCCTGTTCTCCATTGTAACCATATTTTTCTTTAGCCAATATAATATATTCATCCACTGTAGGAAGTAATTGCTTATGAATCATTTATAATGAATAATTTATAATTCAAGTAACAAATATAGATATTACTTACACTTTTGATCAGGTATATCTGTTGTAGGAGACCACACAAGTAATGCTCTATCAGGACATTGATCTAATCGTCGTTCTAAAATACAAAATTCATAACTATGAATGTTTGAATAAATTGAAAGACAATTTTTTATTTTATGAATACTTCCTTTTGCATTATTTAAACCAATATCAGTTTACTTATTTTTAATAACATTATGCTTTATCAAAACATACCATTAACTGGAACAAATTCTGGAACAATGACTTGATAGTCCCGTCCAACACGTATTTTTTCTGCTGGAACTTAAAAACAATGACTCTTAGTAGATATTACTATAAAATTAACATAAAAGTTTATAATTACGGTATCCAAATATAAAATTAATTAAAAGGCAAGTTTCCTTTATTTATATGCTACTAATGCATAAATCATTAAGTCCACAAGTAACTTCAACTTATAAATGCACAATATATTTTATCATCAATGATATATTTTTGAAATATAATTTAATATAAGGTGACAAATGTAAATATTAAGTAATTCACAAAATAAATATTCAAATTTGTTTCATAAAAATAACCGTAGGAATTGGTTGAAAATCTACAGAACTTAAAAAGGGGAAAAGTGGGGCGCGCTGTTTGAAGATCCTTACGGATTTTCGTATTCGATCAATAGAAAAATATACAAGCTTTCAAACAAAAATATCACATTGAGAGTTTCTTATATATGTAATGCGTTGATAAACAATCATTGTAAAGGATTTAATTGATTATAAGAATAATTCAATTGTAATGGAAAATTGGTACCTCCGTCTTCTTCACTTGAGGATTCCGTCTGTCCATTGGGGCTGGGGCCTCTTGATCTGCGCCCATTTCTAACATTTTCAGAGTTTCTTTCCGCCAAAACCATCTTCCAGCTTTTCTTTGATGGACGTTTTGTCGAATTATTGTGCTAATTAGGTCCCTTTCGCACGGAAAACTCACAAAATCTACGATGCAAGCGGTAGCTTGCGATTGCACGGTGTTCCGCAGAGTCTAACTCACGCTTCGTGCGACCGTAGCGAAAGTAAAATGGCCGCTTATTGAAAGTGATCCGATTGGCCAACGATTCACCAAGTAAAGATGGCAACGTATATTTTCAATGTATTTCGAAATGAATTGCATCTTCGGAAACCAGTTTTTTATTAATTGCTTCTCATTCTTATGAATATATTCTTTATTTTATTGAATACAAATTTTGCGGATAAAAAATTGCACAGGATATTGTATATTAGAATAAATAGCTTTCATTATTATATATTCTTTCTATAAGAGCAAACACTTTTATGCGAAAATTAAAAAAACTTTAAATGTCAATTAAAGCTATCTTGCCAATAGAGAAAGCACGATAATATTTTAAAAATGTAATTCTCAAAGAAGGACTGATATGTAGTAATAAATACTTGAATATTTTGAAATTTTAACTATACGCATTATCCCAAGGTATATTCATTTTACTATATTTAAAACATATAAAGTAAAATTTTAAACAAGTGATGTTAAAATTAATTAACAAACGACTTGAAGTTATGTAATTAAAATGTAATACGAATTTAAAAACTATTTCAAACCAATGCCTTCAGATGCACGCTTTACGTTTAAAATATTGTAGTCGATTAAATTCGTATTTTAATATATGTGTGAAAATATTGAACGTAAATAGGAAATTATATTTTAAAGAAACAATAAATTGTAATTATATTTTTATTCAAGTTGCATTACAATCAGTAAAATATAGCGTAGAAGTAGATTGAAATAACAAGGTATCGATATATCCTATACATTGATGATGTCACGAGGTATGGTCGCACGAGTTTTACTTGAGAATCTCTCGACAATAACTCTTCTGTGTACGAAATGCTTGTAAAATTTTAGAGAAAATATCATTGTAACTTCGAATAAAATTGATTATAAAGTCGAATTTATAACGTAAATTATTCAATGAATATTATAAACAACGACAGAATTGGAATAAATCATAACCTCAATTGTTACGGTTTGTGTTGAAAGTCTATCACCGAGAGGCGCCACTATCAAGCAATCGCAGTCTCTGATAGACTTTGCCGTGTAAGGAACTTTCGTCGCCTATTTAATGTAAATATTACATTTGTTGAGAATTTAGAGTTTATTTTAGCATACATAAGCCTAAAATTATCTTTCACGTTCCCCGTGCAATTTGTTGCTCAGCGTCATTTCGTAATATTTTTCGATCTCTCCGAGATCGGCGATAACCAAAAAATTTCTCCGTAGGTATTCTTTTTTTCTTTAATAATCGCTGATCTTTTTTCTAACATTTTGTTCGACTCAAATTTTATGTTTCGCCTCGCCCCGCCCTGCGATATTCCAGAGAGAAATCTGGGATCCATCGAGATCGCTTCCGGAATTCGTGACATTCACTGTTTAGAATCCTGCAGTGATTAATTTTTATTCACCAGCCAATTGTTACACGTAATAACAAGTTAAATTGAATATCCTGTATCTTTTTCGGCTCTGCCTCTTGCATCGTTTTATTTAGAGGAATAGCATATGATCTTCTCTTTTTAAAATCATTCTGGATCAAGAAAGAGTGAGGACTAATCGTTTTCTCTAATTTTCTCTGAAAATGCTGTTACCTAAATTGTCTTATTTATAATGTAGGGTATACGAGAAGCACATGTGCGTATGTATTTCGTAAATTTAATTTTGGCTTAATGTATACTTGAGAGCAATGTATACATATGTAATCCTAAATATGTCCACATGTTCCTACAATTATAATATTTTTTATGTCATGTTTCCTTCTCCTTTGACACACATATTTGTTAAAGAATATTTATAGTTTGTTTTAGTATAAATGTTGAGAATGAAAAATTAGTCTGTATAAATATGTGTCTTTTAGTTATTAATTTGCACATGCATTTATATGTGATATAGATAAAGTCATGTAATTATTTATGCACTAATATGTATTTAGGTATATATGTTTTTTATAATTACTCCTACAGCTGTTATAATAAATTAAATTTATTTGTCAGAAATCCAATAAAATCATCTTGTTAACTGATTTTTTAATAATTTTATTGCAGATGATTGTCTGAAAAGATATATTCAGACTTGTCTGTACCCCAAGCTCCTGATAAGTATTTTGAGGGATTTTGACTATAAAACAGAAACATGAGAGTTGTTGCATTAGTCAGCGGTGGTAAAGATTCTTGCTTTAATATGATGCAATGTATAGCTGCAGGCCATGATCTAGTGGCTTTAGCAAACTTATATCCTGTTGGAAAGGGTAAAATAAGAAATATAAGTTTTTAGTGAAAATTCAGTCTATTTCTTTAATTACCATAAGCTTAGCCAATTAGTAACATGAACAACATAGAAATTGTACATTTTCAGATGAGCTAGACTCTTTTATGTTTCAAACTGTTGGGTATCAGGGTGTTGAATATATTGCAGAAGCTATAGGTTTACCAATGTATCGTGAACCTACATTTGGTAGATCAAAAATGCAAGAAAAATATTACTACCCAACGGAAAATGATGAAGTTGAAGATCTATTTAGGCTGTTAAGTAAAGTAAAGGTAAATATATAGTTATGTTTTAATATGGTTGTTACATTGATGTGTGATACATGTGCAGTGGGTGTGCAAACAAGAAATTCAGGATATTTGTTTTCATTGTTACAGGAAAAAGAAAATATAGAAGCTGTTTCATCAGGAGCTATTCTGAGTGATTATCAGCGAATTCGTGTGGAAAATGTGTAATTATTTAATGCAATGTTCAACATATTAAATTTGATAAAAAGGTATAATAGGAAAAGTTTATTTTCAGGTGTAGTCGTTTAGGACTTGTTTCATTATCATATTTATGGAGACGAGAACAGGATGAATTATTAAAAGAAATGATAGAAAGTTCTGTAAACGCAGTTATAATCAAGGTGGCAGCTTTGGGCCTTGAACCAAGACATTTGGGTAAACCAATCTCTGAAATGCAATCTCATCTTGCCAAAATAGTAAGTAAGATGTCTTGGTGATTAATTTGACACAAAACATTAAATGTTAACTGAATACTTCCTCCAATTTAATTTAATATTGGCAGTGTTCCAAGTATTAATAGACCATTAAGATATATACAAAACAACTTTCATGTAAATAAATGCATTTGATATGTTGGCCAAGAACAGAAACAAGTAGTTGCATCAAGCACATAATATATTTTTTTACAGAAAGAAAAGTATGGTGTAAATGTTTGTGGAGAAGGAGGAGAATATGAAACGTTCACGTTAGATTGTCCGTTATTTAGTAAAAGTATTGTAATGTAAGTTTCAATATCTTTTGAAAACGTATATTCAAGTTAATATGAATTTGTTTCATATTCTAGAGAGGAATATGAAAGTGTAGTACATCCGAACGACAACATAGCGCCAGTCGGATATCTTAACTTCAAAAAAATACATGTACAAGATAAGAATGTAAGAAAATTGTTTTATTTTGTCGCTTGAATTTATAAGTAACGTGAGGGAAACATTTTCAGGATGGCATAGAAAGATTAACTTTACAAGAGAGATTAAAGAATGTTCCTATTAAAGTCCCGTCTGATTACATCGCAGAGATCATTGGTCCGGAATTACACGACGGCTGTAATCTGTCAGAAGATGAGAATGATGATCACGATTGTACAGATAGTAGTCTGAAAACGTCGAATTCTGGTAATAATTTCAAACGCTGCGATTCAACGTTAATTTTCATTTTAGAGCACTAATACGAAAATGCAATTTAGGTCAATTCAATCCACCGAGCCCCATGGAAATTTTATACGAGGAAGAAGATTATCCTGATATTCCAGTAGTAAATAAGAATCAAACCGGCTGGTTCTGGTTTGGCGGTATTGCTGGGAAACATCCGGATCCGAAATCCGCAATGAGAGAGGCATTGGAGAAATTAAGCAGTAGGTAAACTTTGAGTCTTTTAAGTCACTTTTTAGTTAACTTTTTTTTTTCCACATAAATTTCAACGTACATCGTACTCCGTGTATGTTAATAAGACACGATATTGACTGTCTAGGTCTAGTCAAGAAGGAGAATCTTCAAATATCAGACATTGTTGCCGTAACATTGTATATAAAAGACATGTCAAATTATCTATCTATAAATGAAATTTACATCTCGTGGCTGAGTAAAATAAATCCACCGGTCCGTGTATGCGTGGAATGTCCGTTAAATGTACACGTTGTACTTGACGCTATAGCCTATAAAGAAACTCAAGACTGTGGTGATAAGACAGTTTATAAACGACACACAATGCATGTTCAGAGCATAAGTCACTGGGCACCAGCAAACATTGGTCCTTACTCTCAAGCTGTTCGTGTGAGTGTACTACCGTTAAAAAAAAAACGAATTTGCGTGCGCGTCTCTCTGTGTGTATATGTAGACAGAATGTGTGTGTGTGTGCGCGCTTTCGTACGCGCACGCACACACATCTGGTTTACAAAAAGAAACATAACAGTGAGGTAAACAAAATCAAGTATTCTTTATAAAATGACAATAAGACATTAAGAGATTAATAAGTAATATAAGTTGAATGTACTTACAAATAACGTTTACTAACAATTTATGCACACTTTTGACTTGTACTTAAATCATTGATCAGTAATAAGTATATGGCATAGTTTCAATAACACGCCAACTATTATAACGAAACATGTAATTATTTAACAGGTGGGCGATATTATCTCAGTTGCTGGACAAATACCCTTGGTGCCTGGTAGTATGACTATACTGGACTTAAACATTAAAAGGCAGTGTCGTCTGACGTTAAGGCATATAAATCGTATTGTTAAAGCTATGGATTCGAATACGCAACTCAGGGATATTGTACAAGGTATCTGTTTTTTGACTCACACTAGTTATATACCAGATGCACGAAAGGAATGGGAGAAACGAACAAACAATGCCATCGTGGATTATATTGTTGTACCAAACCTTCCGCGCGGTGCTCAGGTCGAGTGGTGTGTGTGGGCTCATAGAGATAATAATAGATTTGAATGTAAGTATTCATAGAAAGAAACAATACAAAGTTTAAGAAAAGTAGTGTAGCATCTACAGGAAATTTCAATGATAATAATCTTTACTTGCAGACGAAGAGACTGGAAAATGCGTAGGTAATTTCAAAGTAGCAATAAGGCGTAGATGGAACTATGAAAATAATGTTTCAGCAATCGTGTGTTACATGTCTACTGGTATATATTTCAGTATAAATATAAATATGATTTTACCTTCTTTCTTCTATATGCACGAATATAAAAGAGACGTATTATCTTGAACACAGGTTCGTCCAATTCGACTGGAAATTTAGCCACGGAAACAAATTTACCTTCTACAGAACTGACCGTTGATGAACTGACAGAGGCATTCGAATATGTATTATGCAAACTTACAAAAGGCTCGCAAACTCAGAATCCAGCTTGTAATCTAAGAATCTTCTACAAGGTCGGTAGTTCACCCGGACCGAATTTCGTCCAAGACGTACTCTCGAAATTTTCTACACGAAATTTAGTTACTACTATTGTACCGGCAACGCACTTACATAATTTCAGTACCTTTTTATCCATATGTGGTATCAGACACGAGTAAACAGTTAACATCGATGTTTACGTTTGTCAATTATTTATAAAATGAAAAAAATACTGTGTCGTAGAGGGATTATAAAAAGGATTTCATTTGCCTTTTTAAATTATTTGAATCACTGGGTACGAAAGCTAGGACAAATCGATCTTAATACAAATACGAATACGAATACGAATACGAATACGAATACAAATACAAATACAAATACAAATACAAACACAAATACAAATACAAATACAAATACAAAAATCATTTAACGGCTATATGAAAGTTGACCACGGTTGTAAAACTTTATACATACTCGTAATATTCTAAATGATAATTTAACAATATCGGTGCTCGAATGTAAACATTATTTTCACGTTTTCTACTGGTCGAGCTTATTGGGTTTGCTCGAAAATATTCACTTGACACTTGTCCATAGTGTATTTATATTCGGCTAGTCAACGGGACATCGACGTGGATTTTAAATCGTTTTCTGTCCCGTTAGTGTAAGTGTTCTACGTAATGCAAAGCACGTAAGTCGTTTCATAACATGTACTTGTATATGCTACGCCTCATTTTTTGCTCAAGCTATTTTTTATTTTTCTCATAATTCACGATACGCGCGGAGTGTTATGTGTGTGATTTTGTGAAAGAATTTGAAAGCGTGCACAGCCATTTTTATAGTAGAGCTCAAAGTTACGATGAATTTCGAAGCGAAACGAAGGTGTTGCTACGTACCAGACGTACTAGGGGAAGTTGCAAATTTTATTATTCGATATGAAGGAAACAATCTAGTTTACGCCCTTTTTAATCTTAAATAAAAAGGTGAAATGACAAGCGGACATTCGGAATGCGAGCTCCACAGCAATTGCCCTCTTTCACTTTACGAATGCTGCCGACGTTATTCCGCTGTTATTCAAACTTTGTATCGTAATGGCAGACATGTAGCTTTACAAAAATGTTTTAAAAAAGAAAATGAATATCTACTTCGCAAAAGTATTGTATAAGTCCTCGGTAGTTATATTGCATATAACTGATCTATGCTTTAGAGAGACGTCTTGTACAAAAAAAAAAACGACGACAATGTATTAGAATATTTTTGACCGTATAACATTTATGCAACGATATGCCAAAGCTCGTATTTTACAACTTGGTCATTGTTTAAGCAATTTCAAATACTGTCATTCTTTTCTTTCTGTACATATATTGCTAAATAATGTAAAAGATCCTTGCAATGTATTATAAAATGTAATTAGTTCAAAACAAGACAATTGGTTATTGGTGTGGATATTAATGAATGATATGAATTTTTAACGATACGAGAAATAATGGAGCATACTGATTATGACGTGAAAACTGCGTTACTATAAATATGTAAAAAAAAAAAAGATATTTGCAAACATTCAACTCTCGCAACAAAACACTATTCCGAGGATTATATTGCAAAAGAAAAATAAAGAAAGTGATATATATTTTTAAGAAATTGTAACTTTGTTTTGTACGTTACTCAGTTACCCTGCCGCCTTAAATGTACATGCTCGTTAATTTTTAACTTCTCGTTCAATAACGAAATTTAAACATATAAACCGTGGGACTGTTAATATTTCTGAAAATAAAAGCGATTCATACAAATTATTTACTTAATCAAGTAATAAATATAAATGTTTAAGGAACAGCACATTATATATGTACACTTATAAAGAAAACTAAAAGTTAATATAAAATTTATATAATTCTGTAAAGCAGTCTTTCCAATAATTATTTTTTATCACTATCTACAATTCTGTTCATTCTAAAGTAACAGAGATCGACAGAAACTTTATCATGGACACAATATATTTTTAATAATGGAAAAAATGTTGACTGTATTCTATTTTAAATCAATGTATCTCAGGATAATTAAAACTTTAATGTATAGGTTTTAAAAAAATGTAAAAATGATAGAAATTTACAAAAAATCTTACTAAGTATTATAATAAAGTTCAAAATGAGATTTCTTATATTTTAAATCTTTTACGTAGCTAACAATAGTCATCGTGTAACAAAACGTCAATTTTTCAAACTGTTTTTCATGATACAATTATGTACAGCCATGTTTCTTCCACGCAGGTATTCATAAGAGATATTCCACATAACTAAACTGTTTGAATATTACCAAATTTCTCTACACACATGTTCACATTTTATACATTTCGTAATTCCGAATTTAAACGAAAACTGTTCATTTCTTAGCACTTTACATCCTCAATGTTTTTGATACTAATGGTTTCACCATTTGTTGACGATTTGGCGCACAGAAATCACACAGATAATTTTTCCTGTCTAACGGAACTCCCTTGGTCTCCACGCACCCTGTAAGAAAATGTTGAATATCAGTAATATTCATTTTATTTATCCACGTTAATCTATACGACTATTGGACACGATATCCCATTTTCATTTTTCCTACCTGTTCCTTGTAACAAAACATATATAATGAACCATGCAAATGCGATGACATGCAATGAAAAGTAACTAGCAGAATTGTATGGAATTTATGGCAGTACCTAAGTGCAGATATTTGTCACATGCGCTGCAATGCACTAGATTCGCTTCCAGGTCGAGTCTTGGGGCAGTATGACAGCGACTGCAGTGCGGGCAATAGCGACCCTTTCGCCATAGCCTTGTTATTGCATAAAGATTATGGTGTTAGTGAACATGGATAAGGATTCGCTGTAATACCAGACTTTAGCATGAGATAATCATTATGGCATTTCGAATTCTGGACTGGTTACACACGTGTACATTAATAATTCAAATACGAATGAATATGGATAATCATCACATTGATTATCATCCATTTATATGACCAGTGATTCTCAAAATCCAGGAATTCAAATATTATAACGTTGCACATTAGTTAAACAAATTTCGGAAGAGGAGTTCAGAATTTGGGATCAGGGATATTGTGAAGCGAAAATAAAGCCCCATGACAATTTGAAAATTTGCAATTTAGTATGTGTTCTCAGATTAAATTCTCACTCTTACATTTCACCAGACAAAGCAAACTCAATGTTTACTTACTTTGAACAGGGAACGCATAGCGTTGAAACATAGACACGAGTATTTTTGTCACCCTTTTTATATTCGTGCTGCCATTGTGCAACACTATTTCTATCAGAATTCGCACCACCGGGTTCTCTGGAACCACAGTTCGCGCAAACTGCACATTCTTGACAGTGCCACCTTCCTTGTGGTACTCGCCGAAGACCAACGCAATAGATATGATATCTGGAGAGAATAAAATATGAATTAATCATAAACATTTTTTAAATGTTTTTTTAATAAATAAAAGAACATACCCTCTATCACACATGTCACAGAAGAGCATTTTATCCTCGTCCGCTGGATCATGGCATTGTGCACAAGTTTTGCAGTCTGTGCATTGCCATGCATATGATTGAATGTGAGGAACCATGTCTAACGTTAAATCTATGCATGATGGATGAACTGCAATAAGAAGATTAAAACTGTTACTAAAAATCATTGAAAAATGAAAACATACTGATAAGATTATCTTTAAACTATTACCGTGTCCGCTGCACGTGCCACACTGTACTAATACTTCATTCTTACTGTGCTTATTTAAAGCTTTTAAACACATTTTACATTTTAGCTTTACTTCTTCTTTTTGATTCACTATCTCCATGTCGACATCGTCCATTGTGGACTGAGAACCTTCAGTGTCTTGTGTCCCCTCGCTAGAAGATGAACTATATAAAAAAATAGACAACAATTTTTTTTTACAAGAAGCATTAAAATCTAAATAATTTAAAATTATGAAACGAACCTCGAGTCGTCTGAAGATGAATCGCTATCACTGTCACTTTGAGATCCTTCTGATTGACTATCAAATTTACGTTCGTTTGGTCTCATTGGACCATATAGAACAGTATTCAATGGATAATATCGTAATTCAGCTGGCGTGTATTCACGATAATAATCTGTATATTGACCTGGTATCAATGCAACAGGGTAATGACCAATTTTACGTTCTGTCTCGACCTTCTGCTGTTTCTTTGGCACGTGTATCGTGAAGGTTTGTAAATCTAAGCTACATTTTCTGTTTTCTCTGCGAGCTTTGTTTAAACTTATGTTCCATGATAAGGCAGACTGAACTGCCATTTCTGCTAAATCAATTCTGTTCTTTTCTGCATTCGCAGCCGCAGATAATTCTTTTTGTTTCTTGGAATGTTCCTTCACTTGTTTCTCGCGCATATGTTTTCTATATTCTTCATACTGATCAGGGAAGTCACTGCACATTACATCTAATACTTCTGAACTACAAATAGCAGTTAAACCTGAAATAACATTTAAAAAGGTTTGTATAATATTCATAGTAATTATACATGGTTATAGAAGAAGTACAATCATTCTTACCCATATCACACATTCCTTCGCTAACCAAACCATTTTCTCTCAAATAATTTCTTTCTTCCATATCTACCACCCTACGCTTCAAATCTGGATATTTCCTCTTGAAAGACTTTACACCAAGGTATTGAGATATTTGTTCTTGTATCATGAAAGTTTCTCCCTTACGGTCAAGTGGCCATTCATACTCAGCTATTTTGTCGACAGTAAATGGTCCTTCGTCTGGATCAAAATTAATTTCCATCCTTCGATTCTTCACCTTCACCTTTTCTGACTCAGTAGTTGCTGTACTAAGTACACTTCCCTGGGACTCTTCGTTTACCATTGTTTCAGAAGCTACAACATGCATCATCAGAACGTAGTGTGATGATTATGAAAACATAACCAATTAAGATGTTATAATGTATATTTTACAATTTCAATTAAAATCTATAAATTATTTTAAAATAATGCATATAATTTAAATCAATTATGTCCAAGTACAACAATCAACATGTCAGAAAATAATGTCAATTGGCTCAATGTTACGATTAATAACAAATATCAATATTCCTTTGCTTATAAAGGGGAAATATGTAAAAAATATACACATTCTGAAAAACTATTTTGCTAACCATTGTGGCTTAGAAATTCTGTATACACCAACATCAATCATGGTTTGAAGTAGCAGCACATTTTGTCTTTGATTTAAATACAACTATTTCACATTTAGGTACTTGAGAGATGTTAGGACACAAGAAAAGATCTATTTATAGATACCTTGCTTGGAGGTCTACCAATACATTTGTCTTTTGATTTAGTTTAGTCATATGATGACTATGGCTTATACTTCCTTGTTGCTACTACAAAGATAATTTGTACACTTTCTTAAGATAGTAGTTTCAAAAATACAACAAAAAGTATTCCACTAACAGCACGTATAGTAAGTAACATATAATAGCATGTAAATATAAGCACTGATGTATATCATTACACCCTTCCATGTTCTAAATTTAATGCAAACAGTACACGTATTGAATACAGTGAAACACAATATATGGCATGTAAACAGAAGTGTGATTCAACAGGTATCAATAAACTACAAGATACACACAGGAATAAGATAAAGCATTTCCAAATGATAAAGAGATCGGTTAATTGAGTACCTGGTGCAGAAATATTTCTGGCTGGAGTTTGAGATCTGGAGCCAGATTCCGCGCTCATTCTCGTTTCTTCGTCTATCACCTGTACAGTGGATACATTTTCATGTTTTCCAGTCGCTTCTGGTGGTCGTTTCGATGACGGTGTCAACCAGTTCTGATGTCCTGGAGGTACTAGCATATCTTTATTTTCAGGCTTCGTATTCTCCGCTGTCTTATCTGATTTTTCGTCAGAAGTCTGTTTCAATACGGTTTTCTGCATTCTTTCAGGAGCTACCTCTGCCAACTTCTTATCTTTAATATTATCTTTAGACTCGCTCGTCACCGGTTTAGGCATAATATTCGTAGAATCCAAATGTACTTCTGATATCACCTTCGTTTCTACTTGCACATTTGTAGAGTCTGGAAGTATACTATGCGATACATTTACATTCATAGACGCATCATTCTTTTGTCCTGCACCTTTTTTCTCAATTTTGACTGCAGAATTGAGTTTAGCATCTACCGCCGGTTGTTTGAGAACTTTGTACAATTCTGGTGATTTCCCGGAGGCTTCCTCTGGTACAGAAGGACAGTCAATTGTTATTACAGCAGTAGTTGACGCTTCTATTGCAGTTAAGTCTTGTTCTATTCTAGGCTTCTTTCCTATCTGTACATCTGCACCATCCAATTTTCTTTTTCCTCGACCTATAGGAGAAAAAGGTGGATGAAATCATTACAATTCATTCAAACTTAAATCCTATAAAGTATACAAACCTCGTCCTCTGCCTCTCTTAGGGGGTGCATAACTCTTTTGACTTCTACACGTTCTCTTAGGCCTCTCATTCTCTCTAGATTCCATTTGTGGAGCTTGCAAGTGTTGCATTTGTTGCGTTTCATCTAAAGATAATGGATCCCTAGACATCAACATATGTGGAGGAGGATGGACAGTTGGTTGGACTAATGGATTTCTCCTAGGTCTGCCCCTCTTTTTAGGAACCTTCACCTCTGGAAGCCTCGTAGGTGAAACTTCTTCTATGATCATAACATCTTGGCTAGAATTTGAATTTTCATTCACTATAATCAGTTCCGGCCGATGTTCGATAATCTCACAGTCAGAATTCATAGGAGAACTGGTGGAATTTTTAATTAAAATATCTTTAAGCTTATCACTCATTGACGTGTCTTGTGGTTTCGACGGTCTGACCTGTGTAATACTAATCTCCTGACTTATTACATTCATCTGTTGAAGACTAATCGAGCTAGATTTTGGATCAAACATGAACTGCTTCTGATTTCTAGATGTAACTGGCTGAATGGTAACCTCAGGTAAGATTTGAGTCAATTGAGTTTCTATTTTTGACTTCTTGGACTCTATTGGTGCTACAGTGATATCCTTACGTTTAGGCGATATTTCTATTATACTGTCCGGCTTTTTCCCTTGCATTTGAACTGGTTCAATTGTTAATTCAGACCGGTTACTTTGCAGGATTGATGAGTGTCCAGTTTTAAGAAACTTCAATGTAGTCTCTTTGTGAGTTTGCGTTTGTTCTTTATACCTTTGAACAAAACCATGCTGATCTACAGCTTCTTTTGCCCGATAGGTAGTCTCTCCATGATTGTCGCAAGCAACAATTGTAGGATGTCCAGTTTTGGATAATTTGATTTTCATTTCTAAGGGTGATTCGGTGTCTCGACGTCTTTGCTGCCTTTCCTTTTTCTCTGGATCTACTATGGAAGCATCGCCTGTTTTTAACAGTTTAATCTTCATTCCTAAAGCAGCGTCAGCCACTTTAGAGTGTTCTGTATCGGAAGCACGCGATGGTTTATTAACATCTTCTGTAGTTATCTCTGACTGTATAATAGAAGCATCACCAGTTCTGGACAATTTGATTTTCATTCCAATAGGAGATTCTGTTCTCTTAGGTGTTTCTGGAAGGGAAGCTTTGCTTTCTTCCGGTTGTTCCTGTTTTTCTGTAGGTATGATAGATGGATCACCAAATTTAGAAAGTTTAATTTTCATACCAATCGGAGATTCAACTTTCTGCAAAGATTCTTGACTGATTTCCGACTCTTCTGAACATTCCTGTGCTATTACGGATATATCTCCTGACTTAATCACTTTTATTTTCATGCCTGATGAGTCTGACGTCTTTGACACATCTTGAGCCGCGTCCGGTTTCTCTTTGGCTTCCACTTTTTCCTTCAATTTAATGTCTTTACTCTCGTCAGATACTTCTGAGTGAACGATGGATGCGTCCCCACTCTTAGACAATTTGATCTTCATTCCAAGAGGTGATTCTGTTCGTTTAGGAATATCAGGAATTTCCAGTTTTTGGCTTGTATCTTCAGGAGTTTCCATTGGAATTATAGATGCCCCACCCTTCGTTTTCGCCAATTTAATTTTCATTCCAATCGGAGAATCAGTTCTCTTTGGAATTTCAGGTGGAGATTCTATCTTATCTTTCATCTTACTTTCTCTATTTTCTTCAGGCATGTCCGGAGAAACAATAGAGGCATCTCCAGTCTTAGACAACTTGATCTTCATTCCAATAGGTGAATCTGTTCTTTTTGGAGAGTCATAAGAAGCTTCCTTTGGTTTCATCTGTGTTTCTCTATGTTCCTCTGAAGTATCTTGCCTCTCAGTTTGTATTATTGAAACATCTCCACTTTTCGAAAGTTTGATTTTCATTCCTATCGGAGATTCTGTCCTTTTAGGACTTCCTTGAACCATATCCAGCTTGTCTTTATGTTTTATTTGCATGTCTTTCGTATCCTGTTGCACTATAGAGGCATCTCCACTCTTTGATAACTTAATCTTCATCCCAATTGGTGATTCAGTTCTCTTGATTTCCTCAAATTTATGTTTCCCTTCTTTTGAATCCTCGCTAAATTCATGCTTATCAGACGAGACAATGGAAGCATCACCAGATTTTGATAATTTAATTTTCATGCCAATGGGTGATAAGGATAAAGTTCCTTCTGAATACCATTGCCCAACTTCTTCAATGTTCTCATTAGATATTATAGAAGGGTGACCACCTTTCGATAATTTTAATTTTATTTTCCCTAATTTCTGACCTGGACTATCCTCGGGATTCGGTGAATTAGTTGCAGATCTGATCTTCGGGCTTTTAGGTGATCTAGGTTCTGCACAATCAGCAATTGCAGATTTGGCAATCTTTAATATGATCCTCGGAGACCCGACATTTTCAAAGTCATGTTTCTCTGAGTCTTTACGTGGTGTTTCCATAATCTTCGGTTCCGTTTTCTCAGACAATTTTGGTGATTCCAACATTTTTTGAAAGGCGATTAATTTTGCATCTTTCTGAATTAAAAGACTGTCTTTAGAAGCGGTTGGGGACATGGTAACTTTTGTTACATCTGTTGATGGTATTTCGATTTTAGGAGGTTCTTTAAGGCGTTCTTCTAAGATTGATACCTTAGGGATAATTTCAGATGTTTTTAAGGGCAGGGCATGTAATGTTTCAGGTATCTTTTCCTTTGTAAACGCCGATGTTTGTTGTATCTTTACGTTCTGCAATGACACTGAATCAAATTTGACCTCAGATTCAGACAATTTTATTTCCTCTTCTTCTATTGTCAATTTCTCTTCAGTTACATCAAACTTTCCTCGCGAAGCATCAAGTTTCACCTGCTCCGCCAGTTTTTTTTCACTCTCCAACTTTGCAGCCTCAGATATAATTTCAGCCTCAGAGATAGAAATGGAATCAGTCGCAATATTCTGAAGTTCTTCTACCAACTCTGTATCTTCACACATATCTTCGTCAGGAACGAAAAGAGCTGCAGCCTCTGTTTCTTTTGAAATACCATCTACAACTCTCTCTACCATTTTTGGGGAAAGTATTAATGGAGAATCGATAGCTTGTTCTTCGGACTCTTGAAGAAACTTAACTGCTGATTCGAGTTCGGATATTTCAGAACTAGGTTGCGACGTTTCTATGGTTGGTGCGTTGTTCAAGTTTTCAGAGTTATCTTCGTTTGCTAGTAACATGTCTGAGTCCAAATCCAATTTAGTTTCAGTTTCTTCTAGCTCGTCTGCAGTCCCCAATGGAGCCTCTTCAAATTCCATATCTAATTCATTCTCTGGCAAATCAGAGCCTGATTCTAGTGCCTTCTGTAAATTCTGTATAGTATTACTTGGACTTATGGATTCAGAAATAGTACTCTCCTTTACTTTCAATATGCTACTTGCCTCCAAATTTTCAACTTTGTCATCAGAGGTTTCTGTTAAATCAGTAGTTTTTGTAGTTTCTTGTATTGATACAGTATCATTGCCTGTTAAACAACTACTAATGACGTCCGTTATATAATCCGAAGCTTGTTCCATATCAGCAGCCTGATTAGATTGTTCTAACAATAAGCCCATATCCACATCTTTTGACAACCTCTCTTGTTCTTGGAGTGGTTTTTCTGGTTCTACTGTTTTCAGTGTAGAATCTTCCCTTTCCTGTATTAGATCTAGGCCCAGTAAACCTTCTAAAGAATCTATATTTTGCGTGGAAATTGAATCCTGCATTTCTTTGTTGATAATGCTTTCTGAAGTCTCTGGTAGTTTTTCAGTTAATTCATCAATTGCAGTCTCTACTAAAGGCAAATTTGCAGACTCTTCTAAAACTTTCACTATTTCATTTGACGTATCTGTTTCTGTAGTTAAAATATTTTTAAAGTCAGTTGCACTTCTGACATCATCTAAAATACTTGTAACAATATCTTCTGTGTTATCGTTTTGTTCTTCAGAGAACATTTCTTCTACAGTAGTAGCAGAATCTAATATATCTTTAAAATTGTTTCCATCAGCATCACTTTTCAAATTATTACTTTCTACCTGTTCTTTATGCTGTATGTTTTTATTTAGCACGGAATCATCAATGTTATCTAAGTTTCTGACTTCTTTTACAGTTTTACTTAAGCTATCATATTTTTCTATTTCCAGTAACCCTCCTGTACTAGCATCTTCCTTTTCTAAGGCATAAGTTTGTTCATCTTCTTTGTTATCATCGCCTACATTACTTTCTTCCACTTTCTGCTCAAAATTGTCTTGATATATAGCTGTTTGTGATTCAGTTTCCTCTGGTTCTAAAGTTAGATTCATTTCTTCTTCTGTATCTTCATCTTCTGCGTGTTCTTCAGATACTACTGGTTCTGTTGATGATAATAAAAATAAATCCTTTGAAATGGAATTTGAATCAAAATCTTTAGTTTCAGTTTTCTCCATATCTACATTAGTTTCTACTGTACCTTTTACATGCAACTGTTTAGACTCTTCCATATTTTCCTCAAGTTCTTTATAATTTTCTTCTGGTATTTTTAAATCACTTGTCTCACACTCCATTGTTTCTTCTTGTTGTAAAACAATTTTAGGAGAAAAATTTTCCTTATTTTCAATTATTGTATCTGTACTTTCTTCAGAAAGTTTTAGATCCTTTGATTCTGTACACTCCTGGAAAACTTCAATTTCATTTACAGTTTCTTCAGCTTCATTCTTCTTGGTTTCTTCAATATTTTGAACTTCTGTTAGTCCTTCTTTAGTCTCTAACATTTCTGTTACATTTTGCTCATCAAGAATAAATTTATTAATTGGCAATGGTTCTGTCTTAATTACTTCTAATTCTTCTTTCTCTTTGTAATTATTTGCCTCTGTTGCATCAATTTTGACTTCACAATTGTCTTCTGTAGTATTAGTATTTAGAGGAGTTGTAATGTCTGAAATTGCTTCTGATTGTACTGTAAGATCTTCATTTACTTCCATTACCATTTGTACTTCAATCAATGAAGTTGTATCAGACTTTTGTGATACACACATTTCTACTTCATCTTTGATTGTTGTCTCTGAAACTGGCAATTCTATTGCTTCTTCAGATTCAACAAGAGATTCCTTTATTACAACCTCAGGTAACATATGATCCAGATTATTATCACCTTGAATTTCCATGTCTGTATTTATTTCTAGTTTTTCAACATTCACAGTGTCACTAGTTATACTCACAGATTGTGAAGGTAATTCTACATTAGTCTCTAATTCTAATTTAGAAGTTTCATTGGAAGTTGCAACATTCTGATTATTTTCTATAGGAAGTAATTCTTTAAAAGATGACTCCTCAGAACCTTCTTGTTCTTTATCTAGAATTTTCAACTGTTTAGCATCTAGTTCTTCTGTAGTCTCTAATTGTTTAGTATCTACTACTTCTGTTGTAGTTTCTAATTGTTCAGTATCTATTATTCCTTTTGTAGTTTCTAATTGATTAATATCTATTTCTTCTGTACCTTCTAAATGCTTAATGTCTATGTCTTCCTCAGTTTTTAATTGTTCAATATCCATTACTTCTGCAATTTCCAATGGTTTGGTATCACTTTCTTTTGAAGTACTTAATGTTTCAGTATTCAATTCTTCCACAGTTTCCGATTTTTCACTATTTATTTTCTCTGTAGTTTCTGAGTTTTCAACATCCATTTCTTCTTCAATTTTAAACTTTTCAATATTTATTTCCTTTGTAGTTTCCAATTGGTTAGTATCCTCTTTATCTGTAATTTCTAATTGCTTAATATCCATTTCTTCTGTAGTTCCCAATTTTTTAATATCTATTTCTTCTGTAGTCTCCAGTTTCTCCATGTTTATTTCTTCTGAATTCTCCAGTTTCTCCATGTTTATTTCTTCTGAATTCTCCAGTTTCTCCATGTTTATTTCTTCTGAATTCTCCAGTTTTTCCATATTTACTTCTTCTGAATTCTTCAGTTTTTCCATATTTATTTCTTCTGAATTCTCCAGTTTCTCCATATTTATTTCTTCTGTATTCTCCAGTTTCTCCATATTTATTTCTTCTGTAGTTTCTACATTCTTCATATTTATTTCTTCTGTAGTTTTTACATTCTCCATATTTATTTCTTTTGTAGTTTTTACATTCTCCATATTTATTTCTTCTGTAGTTTTTACATTCTCCATATTTATTTCTTCTGTAGTTTCTAGTTTCTCAATACTTATTTCTTCTGCAGTTTCCTGTTCCTCAGTATTTATTTCTTCTGCAGATTCCTGTTTCTCAGTATTCATTTCTTCTGCAGATTCCTGTTTCTCAGTATTCATTTCTTCTGCAGATTCCTGTTTCTCAGTATTCATTTCTTCTGCAGTTTCCTGTTTCTCAGTACTTATTTCTTCTGCAGTTTCCTGTTTCTCAGTACTTATTTCTTCTGCAGTTTCCTGTTTCTTAGTACTTATTTCTTCTGCAGTTTCCTGTTTCTCAGTACTTATTTCTTCTGCAATTTCCTGTTTCTCCATAATTGTTTCTTCTGCAATTTCTATTTTTTCAATATTCATTTCTTCTGCAATTCCCCCTTGTTTAATATCCATTTTTTCTATTGTTTCCAACTTCTCAATAATTATTTCTTCTGTAGTTTTCATTTTTCCGGTATTTGTATCATTTGTAGCTTCCAATTCTTCAATATTTGTTTCTTTAGTATCTTCCAAGTTTTCAATATTCATTTCTTCTGCATTTTCCAATTGCTTAACTTCAATTCCTTCTGTAGTAGTTTCCAGTTTCTTAGTATTTATTTCTTCCATAGTACTTAATTCTTCACTATTTATTTTATCTGTTTCCTCTAGTACTTGTGCAGCATCAGTCTTATTTTCCATTACCTCTGTATTATCATTGATACAAGGTATATTAGAAGATTCAATTGTATTAGGGTTTATTATATTTTCTGATTTAAATTGTGCAAGTTCTATTTTTTCTTTATCATCCCTTTGAGTAGTTTCTGCAATACCCATATTTATTTTGTCACACTCTGTTGAACTTAATATTGTAAAATTTTCATTACTGGTAGTACCAGAAGCTAACACATTTGTATCCTCATCCTCTTCTTGATTTACTTCAGTTTTATTTACTACAAGTTCTTCATTCTTGTCCCTTTTTTCTTCTAAATCCATGCATTCCTCACTTTTACCCTCTTTTTCTTCTACATCCATGGATTCTTCACTTTCTTGAATTTCTATATTGTCTGTTATTGCTTCTGTTTTAAGTTTTTCCATTGCCAAGCAATCCAGATCCTGATTAGATTCTGTGCTTTGTTTTATTTCCATTTCGGTGCATTCTACAATTGCATCTTCTTCTTTAACATTTTCATCAATTATCTTTCTTTCTTCCAATGCTTCTTCTTTAATTTCATCAACTTCCATAGCATCTATTGCTGTTTCTTCTGTTTCACATTCTAAAACAATATCTTTAGGTTTATCTACTGTACAGTCAGTATGAATTTCTATTTTGTCTGAAATGTTGGATACTTCCTCTGAATGAGAAGATTGTGTAAAACAGTTAGATAGATCCACTTCTACAACATTTGTATTATTTTCTATATTCTCAATAGGAATATCCTTGTCTGTACATGTCTCACCTAAATCTATAACATTAGATATTTCACTGGTATTATTTACAGCATTTTCTGATTCAAGGGATTCATGTGTCTCTTTTTTTTCTTCATTAGGGATTAAATTATTCACATTAACAGTACATGATGAATCTGTAACCATTGACTCAATATCATCCATTCTCATTTCTTGAGAGTCCTCTGAACTATAAGCTTCGCCAATGAGTTGTAAACTTCCACAAATACTGGTTTCATTTTCTATGACTTTTACATTAGTGTTTACATTTCCTTTATTCGCGGTAGTCTGTAAAATATGTTTATGTTTAGGTTGATTAATGTTAATATCTACTTTAAATGATACATCACTATTTTCATTATTCTTAGTATTAACAAGATCTACAGAATCTATTGATACACTATGTTCACAATTGTCTTTAGTATCATTACTTTCCTGTTGATTTTTAAGGTCCATATCCTTTATAAAAGTATCCTCCTTAATACTCTGAGAATCTTTGTCACTTGTTTGTTCCATATCACTTGTACTTTTTACTTCGTCAACATCAGAAGTTTCTATACTATCCAATGTTGACTTTAGATATTGCTGTGTGTCAGATGTCTGAATCGGGTTTATGCTTTTACTCTTAAAGTCTTCTCGGTTCTTGGATATACTTTCCTGTTGCATGTCGGATTGGTCTTCTATTACATTCTGCCCGACATCGGATTTAGATTCTGTGATAATCTGAGACAGAGCAGCGATTTCGCTTTCCAAGGTAGAATCACTGACTGGTTCTGACTGAACACCAATAATATCATTGATATCCATAATACTTAGTGCTTCTGTGTCATATGTCTCAGAATCACTATCAATACAATAGGGTGCATAACGGTCAGGTGAGTCGTCCTTGACTTCTGTTTTTCCTTCCTTTGTCTTGTCTTTAGAGCCAAACAGGCCCATCTTAGGACTCTCAGACATTGTTTTGATGTTTGGCATAGGGCGCGTTAAACCTGTGGTCACGGCCTCGCTTTTCCTTCGCCGTTTCTATGTGAGCATTGAATCTAATGACACACACATGAACTTTACGCTTTTCGACTTCTTGAACCCTGTGTCTCCTCGACTGCCATTGTATCATCGTACCCCGTAACTCTTCCGTATGTAGAGTTCAACTTCATTTGTTTTCACTGCGTACTCGCATACATAACCAAACGTTCCCTCCAACACGGCCTTGTATCGATTTCTACGAATCGAATCCACGGATTTTTCCCAAAAACGCTTTTCTTTCGCAACAAATACCGTTCGTGGTCAACCTAACCTACAGCTTCGCTAATTTTTCGATGTTTTTAAAATACATTTTGTCAGAATCGTCATTTCCTTAAACGACGCTCAGGCATCCAGATGCCCAGACGATAGTTCTTACTGTTCACCTCTTCCGAGCGTAACGGGGGCGTAAAGTTTAAAAGTGCACAGGGGCAAGGGGACTCTTCCACTCACGATGCTCGGGCCGCCTCGGCTTTCGACGCATGGTCATTATTGGTGCGCGGCAATATCAAAGGACGGAAAGCCAGATCGAATGCGATGAAGTGAGACGTAACGATAGAAAATGAAATCCTCTATAGTTCCGTCTCACTCTGTCGCATTCGCTCTCGCTTCTTTCCTTTGTTATTGCCGCGCGCCAATAATGGCCATGTGACGAAAACTAAGGCGGCCCGAGCATCTTCAGTGGAAGAGTTCCTCTGCCTGTGTGCACTTTTACTTTACACCCTGCTGCACTCGAAAGAAGAGGCGAACAGTACTTCCCTCTCCACCTACATATCCTTTTATATGTACCTATATGATACCTATTAGTGTGAAGCAATCACAGTGCTGCCACCCCTATCATAATATTATTTTGATTTGCTTAAAGATACGAACACAGAGATTAATTTCGTTTTACTCTGCATTTAATAAGTAAAAGACGGAAGAAAAGTAAAACTTCATATGTATATCTAAATATTTTATATACATTACATACTATAATGTTCTGACAAAATAACAATTATGTATAAACTTCAGTCAAATAAACAAACTTCAACCACTCATGTTTACAAACTTGTATTTGTATTTACAAATGTATCGCAGAATATTTGTTGGTAATTAGAAATATTTTAAAATTATTTTCAATTTAAAAACTATATGCAAAGGAAGTCATTTTATTGGTCGTGAAATATTCTTTGCATTCCTCTTTATGGTTCTAACTAATACTTGTAAATCCGTGTTCCGGTTTGTTTTCTGAGACTTGGCATCACTTTCCTGAAAGAATAGGAAAAACTTGAAATTAGATATTTATTAATGGACGAGGTGATGTGAAATAAATTCTGCTTACGTCCATAGGATCATCATCTGCTCTCCTTTTCAGTTTTTCTTTGATTAAAGCTTCGGTACCCTTAGTTTTTCTATAATGTGGATCTGCTGGATCAATATTATAATGATGCGATGTGAACAATGCATTGAATCTCGGATCTTGTACATTCACTTCAAAATTGTCCTCCTTTACTTGATTCTGACCATTTTTCTTTTTGCTGAGTCGCTTTTGTTTAGATTTCGACATCGTGGCATTTTCTTCAATTTTCTTCATATTAAAATGTTGTTTACCATCGCTTTGATCTTCATCCATTAAAAGAAGTTCCAATTCGGCTTTACGCTTCTCATCATTGTCACTATCTTCCGATAAAGATACATTACTATTTTCCATTTTCTTCTTTCCGTACGATGATGATTTATTGTTTGCAGCTTGACCGTCGCTTTCACTAGCATCCGAATCAAGCCCTTCAGAATTTGAAGACGCATCTTTATCTCTGCGTTTCTTTCGCTCTTGCTTTTTAGCTTTCTTTTTCTCTTTACGTTTCTCTAAGTACTGTTCAAATGGCGTTAGGTTTTCAGTTTTCTTCATTTTCTCCTTTACTAGTTTTTCTGCCTTCTCTTTGGTTCCTAACCCCCACGTGAATTCTAGTTCAACCTCTTTATTTTGCTTTGCTTCCTCCTTTTCTTCTATTTCTCTTAGCAGAGCTTTATACTTTTCAATGGGATCAGCATTTGTCTCCGTATCAGAGTCTTTTTGATCTTCTGGGACTTCCTCCTTCTTTTCCACGTCTTCTTGTATTAATAAAAAGTATGAAGTGAAAGTATTATTATAAATATCAGATAAGCAAAAAATTAAAAAAGCAGTATACCTTCTTCTTCGTCACTCGAATCGGTAGCTAAATAAGCGTGCAAATCTTTTTCATTAATATTATCTAGTTTTCCAGAATTTAATTTCTGTGCAATCTCCATCCTTTCTGGATTGGTTTCATCCCATGTTAACTCTACTTTAACCTGCTGTAAAGCTGTTGTAGTAAACTGCCTTGGTTCATACTTGGAAAGTTGTGGCATTTCATTGCAAACTTCTTTAGGAGTCTTAAAATAAACATTTAAGGTTACATATAATAAATATATATATATATATATATTTATAATATGCTTAAAGGCTAAATAGTATATACCTGATCAAATTCTGTATCATCCGATATAAATCTGAGGTCCAACTTTGTTGCTGTAGATTCATATTCTGTACCATCACACTCCATGTAAATTTTATTTGCTGTTTCAGCTGAATCGAACTCAACAACTGCATAATAATACTTTAATCTATTTAATTGATACTGCCTTAATTTTTCCATGTGATATGCTGATCCTTCTTCATCCTACAAAGTTACAAGATTAAAAGTATTGTTTACAATGATAATATTAAATTATTCTTTGTATACTTAAATTTATGGGAACGATTCATACTTCATTTTCATCATCAAAATCTTTTTTCTTATTCTCTTCTATTAATTCCTTTGGGCCAGTAATCTCTTCTTCTTTCATACGTTGCAAACCAAACTCTGATGGATAAATCTGTAATTACTTTCTATAAGTATTCATTCAGATACTCACTTTTATTTTTTATCGATTAGTCTTACCTTAACTGAGTGAATAATACCTCCACTTGGTAGAAATGAATTGAATAAGACCATTAAATCTACAGCACGTATTCTATCCCAGTCCATATTACATACCGCTAATCTGTGTGTAATATCATCTGTTGTATCAGCTTCTTTGTCTAATTCACCCCATTTATGCTCAATTTCTTCTTCATCTAATTTAAACATACATTATCAACTCTCATGTAAAAATATTCAATTCACTATTAAGAGTATTGACCACGTATAATATTATATAATGTTACCTGAAATCTCTGCATCATCATCATCTTCATCATCATCATCAGAAGAACTATCTGTCATTAAAACTCCTTCACCCCTAGCATAGTTTACACTTAAATCTCTCAATTTATTTTTAACTTTATCTGAGAGTTTGTTGGATTCGTTCTCCTTTTTAATATACAATTGTTTTTTACTTTCTTCCAAGTCTGCTTTTAAGGTATTTTCATTTGATATGCTTTCATCATTAGATTCAGATTCAGATTCACTTTCAGATTCTTTGGATTCTTCAGAATCTTTAACAGATTCTTTTGGCTTAATTCTAAGTAATTCTCCATTACTTGAATAACAATTATCCGATGAATCACTATTCTCATCTGCATCTTTGTTGTTCATATCATTCTTTTCATAGTTGATATCTTTTGATTTTAGGTTCTGAAGACTTTTGTTTTTATTCTTTTTCTTTTTAGATTTTTCCTTTTCAGCTTTCTCTTTCTTTTTAACCAAAGCAGTTTTATTTATTTCTTTTTCTACTTCTTCTTCTTCTTCTTCTTCTTCTTCATCACTGCTAGATAAGTCATAATATTTCTTTAGATTCTCTGATGATGTTTGACTTATAGGTCTGCCTCGCTTGTCAATGGTATATTGAACAGCAAATTTTTTATCCTTAAACATGCCCTGAAATCTTTTATCTATTTTTACTTTCCGTTCTGTCTTCGGAATCCTTTTAAATTTAGGATCTTTTGCAATGAAGGCAAATCGTGTATCATTTAGTAATGCATCCATTCTAGAACATGTAAATAAAAGCATAAATATTGTACTATTACGCAATTAAATATATTTATTAATTACCTGAAATATGTTTGTCCAATAACTACTACAGTATTATTTATAATCGACAGCACTTAATTACACAATATCAATAAGGAAAATCACTTTTCCTCAGACACACGTGTTTAACTGATGCACATCCTTCATGTAGAGTAACAGTAAGATTAACAAGAATTTAAAACTACTGCCATCTATACTTCGTTTCAAGAAGTATGGGCCAGAGTAAACAGAGCATGGTGTTTTATTCACACCTGTAGATAAAATGCTACTCGCTCAGTGACAGAATGTAGGGAAGATGTTTTGGGAACTGTAAAACATCCAAAACATCGAAATCTGAGAGCTTTTTTAGTATGAGCCACTAGACAAAGAGACCGTTCGAGCTTTTGAGCCATTTCTGGTGCGTTAATCACCCAGAATTTCGAAAACCGAGAGCTTTTTTAGTATGAGCCACTAGGGCAAAGGGACCCTCCAGCTTTTGAGCCATTTTCTGGGCGTTAATCACCCAGAATTTCGAAAACCGAGAGCTTTTTTAGTATGAGCCACTAGGCAAAGAGACCCTCGAGCTTTTGAGCCATTTTGGGGGTTAATCACCCAGAATTTCGAAAACCGAGAGCTTTTTTAGTATGAGCCACTAGGCAAAGAGACCCTCGAGCTTTTGAGCCATTTCTGGGCGTTAATCACCCAGAATTTCGAAAAAGCGAGAGCTGTTTTAGTATGAGCCACACACGATAGGTGAGCTGTAGAGCTTTTGAGCCGTTTTTTCTAAGACCGCAAAACATCAAATACCTTGAAAATCCACGAGCCTCTTTAGTTTGAGCGACGCGACAAGAGACCATCTGGCTTTTGAGCCATTTCTGAAACTGTAAATCATCGAGCACCCGTGATTCGAGAGCTTTTTTGGTTTGAGCAATACGCAAGATACCATTCGAGCTTTTGAGGCATTTCTGGAACCGTAAATCACCCAGAATTACGTGATCCTTTGCAAATTATAGAATACTATAAAGAATATAATGTGAACATTATAATTAATAGTTGATTGTCGTACATATAATAAATATTTTATGCATAAAACGGAATAGTTGTGTCTAATGTATAAAAGGCTATTAAGATAATGACCGGGAAAGATGCTTTTTAAAAATACCGGTATCTTATCCATGATTGGTAGCGCCACCTATTGCAGCGTCAGTGAAACTTCTAGCTAAATAGTATCGGCTGGTGTCTACTTGGTACTGCTACCGACAGTGGCTAACGTAAGCAAAGAAAGGTACCGATCGGTAAGAAGGACAGACATTCTTGATTCGTTGCGCCATCTCGCGGATTGAATGTGGCACTATTTGGCTAGAAGTTTGAGCAATACTTTCATAGGTGGCGCCACCGGATTTATAATTGATTCGTTGCGCCATCTCGCGGATTGAGTGTGGCACTATTTGGCTAGAAGTTTGAGCAATACCTTCATAGGTGGCGCCACCGGCTTTATAATTGATTCGTTGCGCCATCTCGCGGATTGAATGTGGCACTATTTGGCTAGAAGTTTGAGCAATACTTTCATAGGTGGCGCCACCAAACTTGTTTAAAGAAGTGGGGGGTTTTTCAAATTATGTTATTAAAAATTATTGGTGATTTTTTAATTTTATATTCCATAAATTAGAATTATGGTTGATGAAGCGTCGTTGAGAGGCAGGTGTAAATAATTATACAAATTTATTGTTTACCAAATGCTGATATCCGGACTTTATTGAACGTTTACAACGTTTTTTATATTAAAAATTTACAGTTCTTGAGATTAACGATGAATTGGAATTGGCCCATAGTTCCGTCCTGGAAAGAGATAAAGGAAATTAAATTGAAAATGTTTCGACGCACTCATTTTTCGCTATAAGCTCGCATTTGAAGTACACACTTACTTGAGTGGATGGTTTCGTAGTTGTCATGCTGGATAGAAGGAAAAATGGCGGACGAGAATGAGGATCAGTGGTTATACGGGGACTCAACTGATGGAAAAGAGTACACGCCAATATCCGTTCAACCGGAGAGTCAAGAAAATGATTCGACAGCTATTACGGCCGAAGAAAAATCGGAAAATTTGGATGATCAAAAGACAGAAACAGCTCCTGACCCAACATCAGAGGTACGCTATCCCTAACCTGTATATCTAATTGTTGTTGCCGGATTTAATTATAATAAAATGGATTGGGAAGGATTTCGATTCAGAGATGCACGAGTCTTGCTTATACTGGTTGCAGATATTAATTTTTTAGAGAAGAAATGCACTTATTTGACCTTATTTAATCGCGTCGTTTCTCGGTTGACATAACCTCGTACGCATGTAAACTATGCAACACCGTATGCTGTATTGTAAATGTCACTGCCGTTTTAACAGGTACCCGAAGAGGTAGAACCACAAGAAGAAGAATCACCTTCGAACGATAATATACAAAATGATAGCAATACAGAAGTAACTAAAAATGGCATAAGAGAACCATCCAGTCAAGAGGATGGAGAAGCAGCCAGTGATTCAGATTCCGACGATGACGTCCACGTTGTCATTGGTGATATTAAATCTACTCCTGCGTACGGTAGCCTTAACATTAAAAGAGGAGGATTACTCACGAATGCATCCGGAGTACCAGACAAATTAAATAAACAGCCCGGGAAATTTAGTATAGATGAATTTGAAACAATAGGAGTTATTAATGGTATGCCAGCACACGAATTCAATTTAGATCAGTTGGAGGATAAACCTTGGAGACAGCCTGGTGCAGATATCACAGATTATTTTAATTACGGTTTCAACGAGGAAACGTGGAGAGCGTACTGCGAAAGACAGAAAAGAATGAGAAGCGAATCCGGTGTAGGTTTAATATTGAATGCGGGAGGAGGAGGAGGTGGGAGTGCGGGCAGTATGAGAGTACCTCAAGTGGCAATCACTAACGATAATAGTAAATATTCCGGTATAATGGGACCTAAAAGAGCTGGACCGCCTCCAGGGAGGAAAATGGCAGGAACGATAGATGTAATTGGTAGTTCGGGTTTAGCTTCTAGAAGAAACCTCGACAAATCCCCGCCCAAAGGAAATGTGATACAAGTAATGACCGCGGACAGGAGGGAGTATTCGAGAAAACCAGGTTTCCCTGATATGAGTGTGCCACCGCCAGGCGCTGGAATGCCTCCTGCGTTTGACATGCCTCCTCCTGGATACCCTGGAGAACCAGCTCCTTTCTACATGCCAGAAACGGACCCGTATTATCAAAGTTACGAACCCACGCAGGACAATCAATGGGGCAACGATCCTGTAAGTGAAACTCTATGCTTCTTACCCTTTAATACTCCTTGCAAGATGAACTTCGAATCCTAAAATTATTTGTTTTAGACCTGGCAGCCGACGAATTTAGCTATTCCAATGACAGAGGGAGAGGACGACAAGGACACTGGCCCGAAAACCATACCCACCATGGTACCACCCACGAATATCCCACCTCTGATACCACCCAGAGACTCCAGGGACCGCGAGAGAGATCGGGAAAGAGAACGAGATCGAGACAGAGAACTGGACTCCATGGGAAGGGACAGGGAACGAGACAAGGAGAGGGACCGAGACCGCGAGAGAGAGAAAGATTCCATGATCCGCGAGCGGGACAGAGAAAGGGACTCGATGTCGCGCGACGAGGAGAGGGATCGCGACAGGTCTCGTTCCCAGTATCGTCACAAAGACCGGTAATAAAGCGGTGCAGCGTTAAGAAATAAGGCGATGTCGGTACATAAAATATTGCTACTTGAACAGTAAATCCATTTATCGTTCCCTTTTCGTTTACTTATCGCATTATTTCTCGGCAATTTTATCACCCCGCATTCAATCTGTACGCACGTCCCGCAACTGATAATCGTCTCCGTTCGTTTCAGGCATCGGCACCGATCGCGGTCACGATCCCGCAGGCATAAATCCCGATCCAGAAGTCCGAGTCGGCGTAAGAAGAAATCGCGACGCTCCGAAAGGGAGCGTTCCAAGGAAGAAAGTGAATAAAGAACATGAGAGTTACATCTCTGTATTTCGTCTACGGATATCGACGGCCATATTGGCCCACCGGACACACCAGACGTCGAATCTTTTACTAATGGAAATTCGTCCCTCGTTATCATTGGCAACACACCTACACATCGGTACGATTGTCCTCGATTTGCTTCTGATTTTCTGGCTCACGTCGTGTATACAGTTTCCAGCCGAGAAATCAATTATCAACAACAAGAACAGCAACAACAATAAACTTTATCTTTAACGACAACGAGATGTTTCTTTCTTTATGTCATATTAGGAAATTTGAAGTAAGCTTTTAAATGAATCTGTACGTTACACGAAGCCTTCGAGAAACGCAATCAAGAGCGGGAACAGGTTACCAAAGCCACCCCAGTATTGCCATTCAATGTATGGTTTTATATCATAATGTTATTACAGAAACGGTACTTTATAATAATTAAAAGTAATAGCAGTTTATTGGTAAATCGCTCATGGGTGAATCATTCAATCGATGTCGATCGACACGCACACACGTGTGTTCTTCTTTAATTGTCCGTTTCCCATTAATCCCGTTTTCATAAAATTCCAATTGTACCTCGTTTCTTATCTCCTCGCATCGAACGTTACCGCTGCTTTTTCTCGTTTACCGTTTTAACATCATACACAATGGAAAAAAATGTTACATTTGTACAGCCATCATATACATATTACATTTAGAATACCGTTAATTCACTATTAATTTGTTGCTCGAGTATGCGGAGATGTCGTGTAATCCTGACGCGTTCGATTTCTCTACAGACGTGTCTAATCAGGACTGACTGCCAATTAACTTGGATGCTCGACGCGATAATAAATAAGACCCGGCTAAGTAGGCGTTCCTCTTCTATGTAGAAAAAAGAAAAAAGACGAAACACGGGGACACGGAAAGTTTACAGATAACGTCACTTAACAGTATGAATTATACACGCGGTAGCTTGCTACGAAACGACTAACATATACAGAGTGATTCGGAAAGATACGACTTAAGATTCACGAGTGATTAGATAAAACCAAGCTAGATATACTC
The DNA here is from genome assembly GCF_051020985.1 of Nomia melanderi. Classification (NCBI taxonomy): domain Eukaryota; kingdom Metazoa; phylum Arthropoda; class Insecta; order Hymenoptera; family Halictidae; genus Nomia; species Nomia melanderi. The sequence continues at coordinate 14,925,110 of NC_135010.1, read as the reverse complement.
TAAAGAAAATCTTGATACCTGTATAAAAACATCGTTTAAAGTCTACTCGTCAAGGTAAGTAAATCTCTGTTCTAAAGCACAGTGTCCCAACTATAGTTGCTAAAACATGAAAACCGACAATGATTTCGAATCATTCTGTAATCGGATCAACTTGAAGTCTTTAACCCTTTGCACTAGAGAGGTGACTCTCATTTGGTTTCATACAGTAATATAAAATTTGATATTTAATATTATACTTTGTGCATCAATTTGGGAAATATTGAAATAATAGCTTTGTTCCTCAATGTAAAAAATATCGTCCTTATCTCGTCAGAAGATGTTAAGATATTTCTAATGAAAAACATCCGAGTGCAAAGGGTTAATTCCTTCGACTTTTGTAAAGAGATGCGACACTTGCTTAGTAATTTTCGATAAATGAAAGAAAAGCGGATAGGGACGATGATTAAAAACCAGAATGAAAAATGACCGAAGCGAAAACGTGGATCCAAAGAGCGAGAAGCTGTGCGATGCTGTGAAAAAGAAAATGGGGGATTTCCATCGGTTTTCCGCACGCTGTTGTACTTTCATCCCTGATCTCTCTCTCTCTCTCTCTTTCTCTCTCTCTCTCTCTGTGCGACGTTGTTTCCCCGTTTGTTTGTTAATAATTCGTTTTATTTAGTAATAAGTTATATCACGACATCCTCCTTTTCACATTATATACTCAGATTCAAAAATCCATTTTATTAACGTTCTAGAAAATATGAAATACAATCGACAAAGACGCTAATTAGTATATATAATAATACCGTAACGACGCGTTATCGTTCCTGGGAATAGTTTTACAATACATATATAATCGGCGGAAAAAACGCATTTCGCGTGTCGGCGTCGACAGAACGTACAAACGTAGAAGCCGGAGAAAACGGAAAACTCTTTGGACCTGGGCAATGTTTCAACTGCCTACCACCACGAGTCGAAAAGAAAACTGTTTGCGTGTTCTGTTATTTATCTAATTTCATATTACCTCTTTTGTATTCTGCTTTAAACTCTTGTCGAATTGTGTGTTCCCTCTCTCTCTTTATTTCTCTTTATTTCTGTTGATCAAACTGGCGAACGAAACGAACAATCGGGGGAGCGAATGTTTCGACGCGACGAAAATCTGCACGCGGACTGCAACGGAAAGTCGAAAGGTCTCGAGAACGAGGGGCTGGGAAAGCACGACATTAATACGGTAACAATGTTTTCTTCGCCTTCCATCGAGCTTTCGCGCGCGCGCGCCAGTAAAAAGTGTTTCCCGTTCGCGAGTTTTTTTGCGGTTTTCTTTTTGCTCTGTTTCTTCGAAAATCCCGGTCACGATTTCGGCCATCGTTCCCAAGGTCTGCGGCTATTTTAAAAAAATCTACGTTCTTCGCAATTCATTTTATTCTCCCGGGTTTACCGTAAACTGTGTGTCTGTATGTGTATGTGTGTGTGTGTGTGTGTGTGTGAAGCATGTGTACGTGTATCGGTTGAATTCTATTACAATCGTTTTCCTTTTCCTTCGAGGTGGCGGGTGTGTGTTTCTCGTGGTGCGTCAACTTTTATTTTTTTTCTTTTATAAACAGTGTTTTCTCTTTGCCGTTTTCCAACATACTCTCTCTCTCTCTCTCTCTCTCTCTCTCTCTCACTCACTTTCTCTCGTCAGCCTATTATTTTCTGTATTTCCATTGTTTCTTTACATCCACGTGTTTTTGGTTTTCCCTTTTACGTTGAATATTTTCGCTTAAACGGGTACAATGACGTGTTTGCTTGTTCATTTATTTATCCCTCATCATCATCGTTTCTTTTCTTTATTCTTTTTTTTTCGTTAATTATTTATTATTACTTGTTTGCCTCTTTAATCTACTCGCACTGTTCTGCCTGCTTGTAAAAAACATCGTCGAAAATGATTCTTTTCGTGGCTATTTCATCGTTTCTACTACGTTCTATACACTAATATACAAGTTATGCAATTCTTTTAGTTTTGTTTTTTTTTTTTTAAATCCGTACGACTGTTCATCCCACTTATCTAATTTATCCGCTAATATGGAATACATTTTTTTTTTGTTCTGTTTATATCCCTCTGTGATATCTACCGTGTGTCCCAGAAGCATCACCGGCTCGTACGTTGCTCTCGCGCGCGCTCGTCGGAATCTTCCGCGCCGGGATCTCTCTCTGTTTTCCCCCCCCATTTCACACGGGGACCGTCGACGACGGCGGCGAACGCGAAGGAGAATAGAAGAAAACGGTCGAAACGAGAAGAGAGCTCCGAAAAGGTACGAAAACGAACGAACGAACAGAAACGAGAGTAAAAGGAAGAAAAAGACGATGAGAATCCGCTAGAAAAAAAAAGGATCAGAAAAATTTCACGCCTCTCCTCCGAACGGTATCGAGTAACAACGCAACGTCAAACAATTTACATTACACCTTATTACACCCTTACATATATATTACAACTTACGATTTACCCGACGCGACGCGACGCGCCTTTTTCCTTTCCTTTCGTCGTTCTCCTCCGCGGAAATGAGAAAAAAACCGATGGGACCGCGCGCGCCGAGGCGACGTGTCTCCTTCATTCTCCGCTCGATTCTCGATCCCGCGAACGGGAGCGAACAGCTTTCAGCCGCGAATCGGCTTCCCGTTTTCCTCCCTCCGAGAAAGTGACGCGCAGAGATCCGGCTCGCGTGCGAGCGCTGTAAGAGCCAGCGCGGCGTGACGAACAAGTGTGTACGCATACATATATGACATATATCTGACAAATATATACGATGTGTGTATATATATATGTTCAATTAGCCCTGCGAATCCGTGGTGGTGTGTCTTACATAGGTGTGATGAGGTGTCGAAGGGTTAGGGGTGTGTACGGTGTTTGTGTATTCGTGTCTGTTCGCGTTGGTTCGCGTGTCATGGGGATGATCGTGGAGAGAAATGACGAGGAACGATGATACTTCGCGATGAGAATAGCGCGCAACTGTACATCAGTCTTAATATCAGGGCGCACCATTCCCGTGGATGTTAACTTCTACTCTTCCGTCTCGTCTTCCCTTCGGTCTCGCGCGCTCGCGCGCGTAAGAGACGAAGGGCGAGACTCGAAACCATGTTTCTACTTGCTGTCCGTTGTCGTTCGACTAATTGCTGCTCGTACACATAAATATATAGCGCCATGGCAGTTGAAAACCGGTGGATCATGAGGATGACGTGCTGTTTTCCTGGGTGATGGTGTTTTTCGTAGTGTCTCTTGTTTTCTCGTGTTTCCACTGTGTGTTTCTCGCATCACGCGTGTTGTACGTGTCGTGCACTGTGTGTCGGTTCCGTGTGTTCTCCGTGTCGTTTGATGTATTCTGTGTGAAGCTGTGAGAAGAATGGTCTCGGTGCGTGTAAAACGTGGATGCCTGAATGTTTGCGTGCGTACGATCGAGTGTGTGCTACAAGTGGGAGGTCGCAGATCCTTCATATATATATAATACAATTAGCATGTAGTATTAAAATCATATACAATTGTTACAATATTTAAATAGTACTTATTACATATATATCATATACCGATAGGTTTCAAAGTGTTTTTTTTTATCCTTTTAAGGTATACATATACAGATATATATATATATTTATATGTATATATATATGTATAATCAATTATTTATAGGGTTTGCTTAATTGTTTTTTCTCTTTCGAATCCTCGTGACGCGGCCCCGAACGGAACCCGCTCCTTCTTTCTGCCCTGCTCTCAATCGTCCGTTCTCTTCCTCTCTCTCTCTCTCCGTGTCACATTGTTTCTCTTCCCTCTCGATTATCCTCCCTTTCCGTAACGATTTTCTCTCGACTCTCTCGGATGTGTCTCACGCCGAAGATTCGCGTGCGATCCAAAACGGGCGCGTCTGGACGCGAGGTAAAAGGGGACGAAAGAGAAAGAGCGGTTAGAGAGATGACGATCGTATCTAAAGTACAAACATCGAAGGTTGAAAAGGGAGCGCAAAAGGGATCATTCACGCAACGCAACGCAACGCAACGCAACGCAACGCAACGCAACGCAACGCAACGCAACGTGTAACGCGACGCAACGCAACGCAGCGCGGAAACGCTGTCGTATTTTAAATTTTGCACGGTGTTCCTTGTTTTCCTGTTTTCCTTTTCGCTGTTTTTACGCCGAATCGAGCGACAAATTGTCTGTTTCTTGTTTCCTTCTCGTTCGTTCGTGTTTCTTTGACCGTTATTATTCCATTCCGATCGAGAAAGCAGAATTTTGATCTTTGCTTGCTTGGAGAGTTACAGACGAGCGATTGATTCGATTGGTTGCTAGAATTTCACGGGGCACCGCGTGATCGAGAACGAGTCTGAGCTTCGACGACGAACACAAAAGCGAGAAAGAAAGAAAGAAAGAAAGAAAGAAAGAAAGAAAGAAAGAAAAAACATACGGTCAATTTGTTGATAACGATTCGTTATATGTACAGAGAGATGTCGACGCGATACGGTGGTGCCCCACTTGAAAATGCGAGACGCCGCCGCGACGCGTCCGACGACGCCGGAGTCCGTCGATTCAAAAGGATCTTCTTCGAGTTTCGTTTAAATAATTCGCACGCGAACGTTTCAACCGTTTGCACTCCAAGGTTCTCGTACTGCACTCGAACGTTCGAGTGAAAATTGTCGATCGTCGAGGACTTCCGGTCGAACGGCGGACGCGCGCGACGGCCGACGCGCGTGTATCGTTACATGGAAATTGCGTTACAAATCCCGCGATTCGGATCCTTCTGTTGCTAACAAAAATAATTTCGTTCGAGCTTGTGTCGGCGACGAATCGTATGCGACGATACCTCGCAACGGGAATTTACAAAAAACGACCATACCAAACACCGTGTGTACAGGAAATACTGTCAATTGTCTCGCACACTTTTACATATTTTACAAAGAGTACAACACGCTCGAGGCAACCGGACTTATTGTACGCAACAACGATTCGCTCGGCTGGACGACCAATGATTTTTTATTGTTTTTTTTTCGTCATTCTCGTCACCTTTATTATCCTTTCGATTTTCGGTCGGATCGTTATTTCATTTCGCACAGACGCGAATCTGGGGATCGCGGCGATCCGTAATGCAAGGGCGAAAACGAAACGACGAGAAATCAGAGTCGACGACGATTACGTCCAACGAATTCGTTCGCGTGTACGTCGAACGTTGGCAAATTAAAAGAAATGATCGAAAAGACCGTCTCGTCTTTTCCCAGAATTTTTCTCGTCTTCTTTCGTGTTTCTCCGTGTATACGTGTTTGTGTTTCGTGTCCGTCGTGTAACGTGTTTCTTCGTGTTTCTGTGTCTGTGTGCATGTGTCTCTCTCTCTGCGTTTTATTTCTTGTTCTTTTTTTTATACACGGTGCACGGGCACCTCGTCGAAGTCGTGCAACCAATAATATGTTCCTTTCTCGCGCTATATAAAAAATTTACACTATTTATAATCAAAATGTCGTTTTAAGAATTTTCTTTTTCTTTTCTTCTCTCGTTCCTCAGACGCTTAAGTAGAGATATATGTATATGTATATATATATATAACACGACAGCAATTAGGTGGTGAACCTATTCGCTAAACGTTTCGTTACTAGAAAAAGAAAACAAAATGGGAAGGGGGGGGGGAGGGAGGGGGGAAGAAAAAGATATAATGGAACTGAAAGGGGGTGGGGGTCCAAAAAGTAAAGTGTCTCTTTTCGTTGACGAGAAGGACTTGTATAAATGTGGGGACAGCCGGAGCGTAAAACGAAAGTGTATTCGTATTTATATGTACCGTATTTATAAAGCGTTATATATGTGAGCTTGCCTTACGCGTGTTCTTTATATATATATATATGTATATATATATATATATATATAATATTTATATTCATATTTATATAGATGTGTGTATCTAGCAATCATTAGTAAATAGCAATAATAATAAAGGGAAGGTCGTTAATCAAACAATATAGATAATAATAATTATAGCAATTAATAATAATTATTATAATAATCGTATTAATTGTAAGAATATAATAATAATAATAATAATAATTAATAATAATAATTAATAATTAATAATAATAATAATAATAATAATAAATGATAATTATAATAATAAAAAGTATAATAGTACTCAAATAATCTTAGCTGATAAGACATGAGATTTTGCGTTCGAGTTCGCTTCTGCTATGACTTCGGTATTCATTTCGTTCTTTTCTTACTTTTTTGTTTCTTATCTCTTTTTTATTTTCTTTGTCCATTGTTCTGCTACGGGTTTTCCTATAATTCGACAGGGCGTTTTTTGGGGGGTGGGGAAGATGATTATTAACATCGATGCTTCTATTACAAAAAATGAGACGTTCGTTTCCCGACGTTATTAATTTACAAATGATGAGAGCGCGATTTACAACGGACGAAGGAACTATCGTCATTCCCTTATTTTAAATATTAGTTAACGCATTAACGTCGTTTGCTCGCGTGAAATATATCTCGCGTGTGAAACGACCAAGTATAATATCCTGTCGACCGAGGGTGAGAAAACCAAACGAAAAGAAAAAAAAAAAAATGTAAAAGATGGCGGTTGGAATGTCAATGTCTCTGGTATACATCGAGAGTTTCAGCGTTTCCTCTTCTTCTTTTTTTTTCCCATTATTATTCCCCGTTGTATATATCGTGAACGTGTACAGTTTTTTCCCCGGTTTTCCAAGGTTTTCCTTTCCCGTTTTCACTGCGTTTTTTCCCCTGTTTGTTTATATACGCGGCTCCAAAAACGAGCAGCCTCCTCTCAGCGATTTCCGAAAGGATCGACGAGCGACGCCTCCTCTCTTCTCCCTTCCAGGAGCACCGAAAGAAACGAGAACCGCCGCCACCCGATCGAGCGACCGAAACCAAAAAGGAAAGGAGAAACGAGAAAACAAACAGAACCGAAAGAGAAATTTCGAGTCGCTTGAAAAACCCGACGAAGCACCGCGTGCTCGCGCGTTACGCTTCCTCCTCCTCCTCCTGTTTTTTTTTTACCTATTTTTCCTTTTTTTCCCGAAACGTTTCACGTCCTACGTGTTCTTCTTCTTTTTTCCGTTTCCCTAAATAATGTCCGTGAACCGGTCGAACCAGCCGCAGTAAGTAATCTCCGCGCGAAGAAGAAAGAGAAAGAGAGAAAGGGTTACCTAAGAATTTGTCAATTTCGTTAATAAATCGTTATTTACAATATCTTACAAAGAAAGCGGCTATTTTTCTTCCTCTTCTTTCCTTTTTTTTTGTTCATTTCGTTTCACTCGTTATTATCTTTTCCCTAAAAAACGCGTTTACGCTTCTCCCTCCTTTCTTGCTCTGTTCTCTGTTTGTTTGTTTTCTTTTTCTTTTTTTCCTCTTTTTGTACAAAATCGCGAGTAGCTTGACTTGGTTTCCTCTCTTTTCCCCTGTGTCCCCCGTAAACTTCCTTCCCGTTCTCCCGTTCCCCGGTTCCCCTTGCTGTCCTTTCTCTCTGTTTCCTTTTAGAATTCTACATATTTAACACCTACACATGTTTTAACAAAATTATGATACATTGTACAACGGTTTAAGATTACAACCCGATCGTCGTGTGGTCGCCTCCGTTCTGGCTTTTTGCTTCTCTCACCGGGACACGCGTGCGGAGACGGGAAGAGCAACGGTGCTGTGCGAGCGTCGAATTTAAAAAACACTTGGCGAAGATTTCCCACTCTTTTGTACAATCGTCGGGGCGCCCCCGATCGAAGAACAATTATATACACAGACGTATGTACTCGTGAAGCGATCCAGATGAAAATGTCCCCGGCCCGAGCTGTCCGATCCCCGGAAATCGGGGCACACGTCCTGAACGATTAAAACCGCGTTTGTCGCGCGCGTCGAAAATTCGAAACAAGGAGAAAACGTTCTGGGAACAACGTACTCGAACGTGAAACGGGAACCGCGAGAAAACGAAACGAGAAAAGGGGAAACGTTTCCGATTCGCGACGCGTGTCACGGATCCAACGAGGCTAACCGGGAGCGAATCGCGATCGAGAGACCGCGGAGAAGGTGAACGAATGCTCGGCGGATCGGTGGAGACGCGCGGAAACGAGACGACGGAAACGGAAACCGAATGAACCGCGCGGGCGGTCGGATTCTTTGGAAACGGCTGAGAGGCGCTCTTTCCAACCGTCTTTGATGGGTAATGATCGGTTATGAAATATACAAATTGAAATGCTCGGTGTGTACACAACGTGTCTTTAAACATGGTGTGAGAGGGTATGTGTGTGTTTGTGTATGTGTGTGTGTTATACGTGTGAACGTGTAAAACTTGGGGGAGGGTAAATGTGGCGCGAAACGAGATATAGATACACACGCACTGGGAACATTAATTTCCTGACACTTCTCGTGCACGTATTTCTTTTTTTTTCATCAAGAACGCGTTTATCATTTATACAATGTACAATGGGTCTCGGTTACGTTCAAAGATCACCGCGATTCGCGGCGGCTGCGATTAACTTTTTTAGACGTATTTTTTGTTTCCTTTTAAAAGAAGGGGCTTCTTCGAACGGGTCGATCGGAGGACGGGAGATTTGGGGGGTGGGGGGCGGTGAATCGAATGAATCCAAAAATGTAAACGATTTCTTTCCTCTAGAGCGTCTCCTTTGTCAAAAATGTCTATATCTTACAACTGGAAAATGTGTGTGTATGAGAGGGTTGGGGGGTGGTGTGGGCGGGCGACGGGTTTCCTCGGGGGTAGATGGGGGATGGCGGGATCGATGGGGGTTGGTCCAGACCATTCTAATACGGCAGGTGAAAGGGAAATGTATATAACGTATGTTGATCGAGGGTCAGCAGCATTAGAACGTAAATCATATTTAAATTTAATATAATTAGTAATTATTATAATACACGATATTCACAAAGTCCGTTAAAAAGGAGAGAATTCCCGTGAAAAATAAAATTATTCATTGAATTTACGGTTCCTCACGATAGGGTTTGTCACGTCGTACCTATACACATTTGTTATTTATTTATATCACAATTTACAAAATTCGAGGATCTCGGGGACGGAGGAGGGAGTGGGTTTCAAGGGTCGGGGGTCGGGGGTGGGGCGTGGGGATTTTGGGGTGTACGGCGAAATGGGGAAAAAGGGTTCGAGGGGAAGAGGGATATAGGGGATACAAGGGATAGGGATGTAAAAAGGATCTTTTAAGAGTAGAAAAAAATGCTCCGCGCTCAAAGGCGACAAACGTAAAACGAACAAAGGAGAACCGTGCTGACGACTTGATGTCTCTCCTCATTAATATTTTGTTTACTGTCATTTTTCTGTCATTTCCTTTCTTTCCTTATTCTTTCTTTCCGTCTTTCCTGCTAGATTCTATCTTCGAGAAGAAAATTACACGTATAAGTATTATTATACTGATCCATTTTGTTTCTTTTTCCCTTTTTCAGAAACTTTCCTTTCCTAAAAACTTGGCTTCTAATCAAGAATCAAACGAAATCGGCTTTTCATGTGTTCTACATTAATCCCGGTGTTTCTTTTTTTCCTTAGCTTATCATCTTTCTCTGGTGTGTGTTCCGTAATGTGTTTTCCACGAACAATCTGAAGCAATCAAAGGGGGGGAGGGGGGCAGATCAGCGGTCAGGTCTGAGTTACTCAGCTTCATTCCCATGTCAAACGCTATGCTAGATTTTAATCAACGTATCTGTAGCTCCTAACCATCTATCGAATCTGAACCGATACCGATTCGTTGGTCGGACGTGTACCGGACACGCGAGGATAATACTACTTTCAGCGTGCAAAGGCGGTACGATACACTCGCGACCAAGACGTCTCGTGCATGGTATATTACGGCCATCGCACTCACGTTTACAACTCGATATAAATGCATGCAGCTCTAAGATCTATCCTAGCTGTCTAAACACAATGTTCCACCTCTTCGAACCTTTTTTGCTGTTTTAACCGAGTTAACGCGAACCCGCGCGCGTCGCAGCCGCGGTGAACAGCTGCTCGCGGCGATTCGTTCTGCTGTTACTTCATTCTCTTTTTCGCGGTTTTTCTACGTTTTTTTTTTGCTCGCTTGCTTGCTCGCTTGCTCGCTCGCTTGCTCGCTCGCTTGCTCGCTTGCTCGCTTGCTTGCTTGCTTTGTGTTTCGGTTAAGTGTTTGCCAGAGGTCAGAGCTCTGTACGCTCCCTCGAAAGAGTGCTGAGTTTAAAAAGGATCGATAACTCGCGTGTTAGTTAAAGAACGATTCACAACTCGAAACGAGGGGGAGAAAAGTAGTTTTTCCTTTGCCTTTTTTTCCTTAGAAGAAAAAAAAAGAAAAATAAAAGAAAATAGTAAAATCGTCGGAACGTGTTTGTTCGTGCTGTGTCTCGAAATTACGTGAAACTGATCGAATAAAAACGAGCGGTGATAAGACATTCAGCCATCTCAGCACTGCAGTTTCTTTTACGATTCAAGCTCGATCGCTTGTCCAGCCGTCTCGAAGAAACTCGGTTCTCAAAGATATACGCGTTATCGGTGCAACTTTCGCGCGACAACAACTCCTCTCTCTCTCTCTATCGACTCACGGCTCGCTACGAATATAATAACTCGGCAGCACGTTTAGATTACTAATAGAAAAAATGCACTGCACCTCTAACGTTATTTCTACAAAATTGATTTCTTTTTCTGACACACATTCGGCTCTGAAAATTCTCTTCTTTTCCTTGCACCGTGATCACCGGGTTGTCCCCTCTCTTTTAGTTTAAACTCTGTACAAATCGTGTGTCTGTCACTCAGTTTCACGGTTTTTGCAAAAATAAGAAAAATCATCCTCGGTAAATTCTTTTCCTCTCTCTTCATCTTCATCATCATCATCATCATCATCGTCTCATCGTTTTTTATCTTTTCCAATACCCATTTTCGCTTTCATTGTCGTCTTAGTCAATATTATTACCTCTCGCTTTCGCGGCTTTACAGTTCCGGGAGAAGGGGCAACGAGACGACGAGTTCACGGCACACGGAAATGCATCCTCGGTTTTCCTCGTCCATTATAAATAAAATGGCGATAGATACATACGTTGCAATAAATATTTTTTTTCTTTTGTTTACGTAGATATCTTGGTACGTATTCCTAGAACGTACGAAGATCCCGAGCAGTTGTTACTTTTCTGATACCGTACGCTTTATAGAACCTGCGTCGGCTGCTGGGCTGGCGTCGAGACCGGGCCAGCAGCAGAAGCGGGCGGCCCTATAGGGCCCAGATCACCTCCGCCGCTCGAAGCACCAGCCGGCGTCGCCACTCCCATCGCTGACGCGGTCTTCATAAAGAACTTCTCGAGCTTGACGATGATGTGCTTCCCGTAGGTGTACTTGCGCAAGCTGCCTAAGTGTGGGCGGATCTTGTGCATCAATACCTTGCGCTGCGCCGGTTCCGCTACATCGATCATCTTCTGTACCACGTAGTTGGCATACTGATCCTTCATCATAACGTTCAATGCGCTGTTTCGTAACACGTACAGAAATTAGTCACGCACTAAACTCTTTCATGGTTTACGTAACGTATGCAGAGAATCGGATATACCGCCCGAAAAACAGATGGCGATCACGGTTGACAACGGCCGGGCAACCTGAATAACTGTTTATTTATAAGAATCACAACTTACTTGTCATTGAAGCCGCATACTTCTTCGATCAGCACGGCGCGCTCTTGTCTCGTGGCGTGGGTCACGCACTTTTCAACGACGTTGCTGGCGAATTTGTGTTGAGAGAGAGTAAGTACTTTACCCCTTACGCTGCTGATCAGCTGTGCTTTGTCTTCCGGTTTTCCATGTTCTTTAAAAGCGCATCGGTTAAAGTCAAGTTACCTCCTGCCACCGGCTAGACAACGTTAACACTGGAACTACCGAGCAGTCCGATCGATTCACACGAGGATTAAAGTAAGACGTGTTGCTCGTTCGACCGATAATCACAAACTGCCTTCGAATGATCTTATCCCGAGGTAGTGGGGGAAACGATACAAGATAATAATTAAAAACGGTGTATGCAGGTAGGCATTATCCCCTATTATCCCGTGGTTCGGTGACAGGTATCGAGTTAAATCTATTTAATTCTGCCTGGAGAAGCCAGCTTATCGCGAGATCGTATTATCTCGGAATTGTTTAATTCCGAGTTGTTCGGGCGTTCCAGTGTCAAGTCGAAGGGCAACGAGTCGACGATGATAATGCTACTCACCGAGTACGTGCTGGATAACGTAATTACCATACTGATCTTGAATGAGCTGATCAGTAGCAGCGTGCAGCTCTTGCAGGATGCCCTGAGTCTGTTCAGGGGTGCAATGCTCGAGAATACGTTGGATCACTCTGCACCCGTAGGGGTGGGTGCTCAGGGAATAGACCTGGCCGGCGAACGCGCCGATCACGAACTGCAGAGCCCGCGGCTCGACGCACTCGATGCACTTCTGCACCACGTGGTTCCCGTTTTGATCTTTCACGCACTTCAGAACGTGGCCGTCCAGCTCTCGGACGATCTCCTGCTGCTGTTCTGGCCCGATCGATTCGAGAGCCTTCTGAATCACCCTACAGCCGTACATCTGCAGTGCCAAGGGCAGTACGTGTCCTCGAACCTATCGCAACACGGCCGTCAATGTAACGAAACTCCGACGATCGAACGGCGCGCCTCTGACTCGCCGCATCAGTATCGAAATATCCTCGATCACTGCGTCGAATCAGTTGACACGCAAAAGATAATCATCATTTCAACAGATCGACGCACCGGCGCTAGCTTGTCCCATAGCGTCGAAGTTGATTCGATTGTTCGAACAAACCTCGGCTATACTCGATAACCAATCGTCCGGTGCGGCGGTCAGACTGTTAAATGAACATTCGAGACGTAAACAAATGCCGTAAGGCAATTACCTTTTGAGCGAGGGTGGACTTCTGTTCCGGCGTGCCGAACTCGAAGAACTTCTGAATAACGTAATTCCCGAATACGTCGGTCATTAGTGAGTAAGCGGAGGTAAGAATTTCTTGGAACACAAGCTGCTTCTCACTGGCCGAGGCGCGCTCCAATTTCTGCTGAATGAAACGGGAACCGTGCTGGTCTTGACTGAACTCGACTATGTGATTGGCCAGATCGCGTAGCTGGAGACTCGGGAACCTGAAGCGGAAGAAAACCTCGATAACGTGTCCCATTGTACCACGCTTCCTCCGCGTTTCATTTCGTTCGTTCTCGTTCATTTAGCTAAACTACAGCTACTCGCTGCAACTTACTTAGCTAAACAGCTGTTCCCTTAGCTATCTAAGCCGCAGCTCCTTTCAACTTACAGATAGTTAGCCAACTTTTCGCCTCCGCGCACAATAAAATCGAAAAGAACGCACCGGTTATTCCTGAAGTCCTCGAGGAGGCGTGATCGTCCGCCGGCATTTTTGTCCCCGATGCTGGTGGTGCCGCCGCGGCCGGGTTTGCCCACCAAGTTGGGGAAAAGGGAACTGCTCGAGCCGAAAACTCCATTAGCCGTTAAAGCCGGAACCGCGCTCGCACGGAACTTCGCCTCCGCTCCGGGTGCGGCGGACACCCGGCTGGCTCCGCCGACCAGTCCGCCCAAAGATCCTCCCAAAGTTGGCGGCGGTGTTAAGGATAATCCTAACGGGCTCGGCGATGCCGTTACCGTGCCTATAAACAGGATCAACTGTTAGCGGCCGCCGGCCAGAAATGAAATTCCGGATCGCGGTCCGCCTCCGGTTTTACGAGGACGACGATTACCGAGTGCGCCGTAACTCTGGGGCCACTTCGCGCGGCTGTACTCCAAGCTGGGGCTGAACGCCGACGTGTTCCTGTCGAACGAGTCTCTTCGCGCGGTGGACGAAGCGCCGAGGCCCAGACCTGCGAACAAAATCACGTGCTCCTGAAGAGGGATCTCGCTGGACGCCGCGGTCTCCGGTCTGATTCTATTACCCCCGGCAAAAGGTATTCGGTAAGCTGTTCGGAGTTATTCACAAAGACAGCTTCGACAGCGAAGAGGATGCGACGGAAGTCATAGAATATATTAATACAACAGGCACGTTTGCTTCTTTATGGACTGAATATCGATTCAACGAACAGGTCGTCGAAGTCTCCAAACATTCAGGCCATCCTCGGCGACCCCTGCTACATTCTTTACACGGGAATCGCTACGCTACTCTCGACAAACAAAGACACTCTAATGTACACATAGTTTATACACTGATCTCCGGTTTGCAACGTGAAAACGATTCCTCGATGCGATCTGGATCGCGTTCTGCCAGGGGGCTTGGGGGAGCGGTGCGAAAGGGGGGCTTCGCTGGTACGGTGCACGTGCTTCTCGAAAGAGGACAAAAACGGACGTGTCTCGCAGGAGAGAGGCATGCAAACATATGGCTCGGGTTATGTACAGAACAGAGAACACGGAGCGAGACGCACACCGCCGGACGCCTGAAAACAGCGGAGCCTACGGCCGCATCCCGAAAGATCGGTCGCCGGCTAGGATGGAATCTCTTCTGTACCTGTGCTCTGCAGCTGAGCAGGCGAGCCCAGTGCCCCCAGAGGGGAGCCGCCGTATCCGAGGGCCGCCAAACCGGCGGCTAGTCCTGATCCTTGCTGTTGCGCCTGTTGTACGGCGACCGCTTGGGCTTGTGCAACCACCGCTGCTGCGCTGCACGCCGCCAGACCTGCACCGAAAGCCCGCAACCCACACACGCTCTTAGTTATCAATTAATCTGCCGTACCTTACCAACCTTACACCGTCTATTAAGCCTAGGGTCGATAATGCCGCTTCCAAAACGCATACACACAACGCGCGCTTCCGATATTGACATCGATACGCGTATATATGTGTTTATATACAGTGGCGCTCGAAAGTTCTCGGCCGAATCGGTTTTCGAACGGAGTTCCTGTACCGTCGACGTGTCGCGATTAACCCTTTGGCCTGTGATTTCTTTACTCCGATACGGTCACTTTGTCGTTAATAATTTATTTGAGAAATAGAGAAATTGTAGGCATATTACGCTTATATTACGTTTTAAGTATAATAGTTGATTAGAGGAATATTTACTTTGCAGTATTGCTTTCTGTTTTAACACTCTGGCCGAGAACCTTTGAACATGCTGAATTCTTTATTTCTGAAACAGTGTGTAAATAGATGGTGTCGACTTTTTTACAGTATCTTGTCATGCGATATCCTTAATTTGTCAATAAGAAGAAATTCTTAGAGCCTTTATCGTGTAAGATCCATAAACGATCTGGTCGGGAACTTCTGAACGCCACTTGTATATAAGCATATAACTCTGTACGTTCTCCGTCTCTCATTCCCTCTCGTTTCTTTCCCCTCCCTCGTTTGTCTTTCTTTTTAGTCACGAGGTTAATTACACGACGTGTATACACGTATGTACAGCCAACAGAAACAGAAAAAGGACGACGCTACTGCGACGTTAATCGCGTGTCTTCCTCGGATCTTCTCGATACGTCCTCGATATCACGATGCGCCATGCATGTATGTACATAATATGTATACGGGGGCCGACAGACAGACGGACGGACGGACGGGGGCGCGGAGCGAAACGACCGAGCCACTGCCAACGGTATCGACGCGAAACACTTAAACTTCGATTAACCTGTTAACCGGAGGGAGACGAGTTCTCCGCTCGTTCGAGGCCTGCTCGTCTCGTTTTTCAATGACTTCGCGCGTTCGCGAGCCGCTCGACGGATTGTTCTTGCGTTTCAGTGAACCCATTAGCTGTTATCGTAAATTACATTGTGCCCGCCGCGAGGAGCACTCCGGAGGATTGATTTCGTTTGTGTTAGCTACGTGTACGATCCGCGCGAATCTTTTCCTGGATGCACCTGCGAAGTCGACGAACTTTAAGCATCAACGTGTTTTCCTCCGATCCCTCTAGCTTCTTTCGTTTCCATGTAATTTAGTCACGGAAGACAAAGATTCCTCGCTACCGTTCCATGCTTCGCGGTAGTTTCGAAAAGGCAGCTCGCGAGAAATGCAGGCGATAAACGTACGCGAATAAAGAACGTCGATAATTATTCCCGAGGGTACCCGCCAACCACGCGATACAATTTCGGCCGAAAACCGACCGGTTAATAGGTCACCGGCGAACACGTTCCGCGCGGATATTCTCAGAGGTCCGCTCGGCCAGTTTCACGCGGCCGCCCTCGACGAACTAGCGAACTTACTAGTGAAGGGGGGATGGGGAGGAAGTATCGTTAGGAGAACAACACGTATCTACAACGCCGAGGGAACGAATCCGTTCCGTTCGAGGTGGGATCTCGAGGAGGAATCGCACGGAGATCTTACCCAAACATTCTCCTGGCGTGGCGTTGCTGTGGGACGTGGGGGTCGGCTGGGAGTATAGACTCGGCGGTGGTGGTGCCGGTGGTCCCGGCGGTGGTTGCGACGGAGCTCTGTTCACCAGAACCGGCGCCGGGCTGACCAATCTCATGGGGGTAGCGGCGGAGCTCAAACCGCGCACACCGCCCATCACGATGGACCCATTTTGATCGTAATACGCCGGTATCACCTGGTATTGACCCTGAACCTGTGAACATCGCGAACAATACACTGGTTAATATACATCTTCAAAATTAGAAGTGTGCGACTGCTGTTCTCGCAAAGTTATCGCCTTTCGATCGGCCGGTCGTATTGGTTCGACAGAAGTTGACAGAGATTCGTAACGAAGATTCGATTCACGTATGATTCCAAGTTCTCGATATAGAAACGATTCGAAGCGCACTGTTCTCGAGTACCAAGTCAAGAGGAAGAGGCTCGCGGGCCACCAGTTAGACACCCTGTCACGACTTCTTTCCCGAACATAAAACTCCCAGCGAAGCGATCGAAGCGCCGCGCGCCTGAGACCGTGATCCGAGCCAAACGCAACGGTCCGAATTCCTAACTATTTTCACCGAAACGCGAAGACATTAATGGCCCGTTAAATTGCTCGCAGTTTATATTTAATCGCCGCCGAAGACCTTCGCGAAACAGAGAGGGAGCGAAAGAAGAAACTAGGAGCGCCGGGGCAGACGAAGAGGAGAAGCGAGCCTCAGCGATCGGGAACTGTATCGGCGAGACTCGAACAGCGGCGGCGACAATGGGATTTATTTCTAAACACGTGGCGCGGCCCGAGCGTGTAGTTTCGGTTCGTTCGGGAAACGGACTAATTAGCCGCTTACAGTCTGCGCCAAATTATTCGCGGTGTCTTGGGCGGCAGCTGCCGCGGCTGCGGCCGACGATGGTGTCAGCGGTCTTCTGGGCGGAGGCGGCGCGGCCGCCTGCGGTGGTGCTTGCGGCAGCAATCCGGCGGGGTAAACCCAAGGTGCGACTCCATAATACTGTGGCACGACCGGGGGCGGCGCTCCGGCTATCAATGCGCCGACATACGGTTCCTGGCCGCTGATCACTGTATAAGGTGCCGTGGGGAAGTTCTGTTGTTGCTGTTGTTGTTGCTGCTGCTGGGCCTGCGACGCGGCCAAGTACTGCTGCTGCTGTTGCTGCTGCTGCTGCTGCAGCAACTGTAACTGCTGAGGCGTGGCACCTTGCTGCTGGCTTCGGAACAGTTGCTGAAACAGGGAGAGAGGCCACGTTACTCGACGGTTCGACAGTTTTCGAGTCGCCTATTTCGCCGAGGGAAACTGTGTCAATCTTGGACCCTCGCGCGAACTATACGCAAATGTCGTTTATTCCGCGCGCTTCTCGTTTTACTTCTTTCGAGCATTGTACTTTGAGTAACTCGGGAAAACCTCTGGTCTCGAGTTTCACCTTTGGTCAGGCTCGCGTGACCGCGTTTTCGGGAATTCCCGAGGATCGCCGGTCGGCTCTATTCCCGCGAAACGCAAAATCGGAGCGGAGAGCGTGCGAGCGCGTCGCGGTGACGAAAAATCGATCTCGTTCACCGGGATTCCAACGCCGCGGCGTTATCAAGCGAATCTGCGCCGGTCTACAGGGACCGAACCGGCGAACAGCTGGTAGTCACACGATATCGCATGCAAATTTTCGGCTAGAGAAACACGCCGCGCGAGGCGGGGGCGCGCGCCGTGAGAGGGTGGATTCGAGCGAGCCATTACGAACCACGTCAGGCTCGTCCCCGCCGTCTTAATTTATTCGACAATGCTCTCGAGCGTTTACCGAGGAACTCTGGGCAGAACTCCAATCGCTCGGACAGAGATTAAGGCGCCTAAGGAGCTGACGACGCCGCGCGGAGTCGTTGATCGTTCGAATTCGACGCCCGATTACGACGTTCTCCGGTTCAACCGGCGAAAGAGTGGGACACGCGGGGACGAATAGAAGGGGAATCGACGGGGTCCAGGCTCAATACTTTCGCTGCTATTCCATCTGCGACTATCGATGTTTCGCAGCTAGTCTTAAAAGGCTAGAAAAAGCCAGCGACGTTTCGTTGAGAAACGATGAACGTTTACCACGAAGGAACCTTCAAAGAGTTGCAGGAATCCGTGTCTCATAATTAGTATACAGATTTCAAACGATCAAAAGATGCAACGTTACATCTCTATTAATGAAACTCAAACGATTAACAAAACTCTACTTCTCTTCCCGCTTTCGTTCCCCGCGCTTGCATTATTCCACTTCCATTCCCTATATTCAGAGCTCATCTCACTGTCGCTATCAATCGGGGTCGACATTCTACGTAAGGTAATTACAACAGAACGCAACTCCCACTCGAGTCTCCACCGAGATTCCGCTGCGGACGACACGGTCCTATCGGGAGGGTTGAAAAGTTTCGGATCAAGGTCGCGGAAGAGTGGAAGAAGCGTCGAGAGGCGAGCGAAACGGAGAGAAGAGCGCGCGCCCAGCGAACGTCCGAGTTAAGGTAGTTGCGGTAAAAGCAGCGTTAAAGCCGACGACTAAGGCCTGGGTTGGCTGGCTTGGGTCGACGACCCCCTGCGGACGTTCACCGACAAGCGTTCGCCTCTATGTTACCGGTACTCGGGCTCCGGACTCTAATTGACCGACAAACGCCGGCTACGGTTTGACCGTGGACGGGACCGCCGGCCACGCTCGAAACGAGGAATCGCGTTTGGTCCCTCTCCTCTCCTCTCCTCTCCTCTCCTCTCCCCCGCCGGTTGTCCTTGTCACCGCCGCTTCCTTTCGGATCTAACGATGCCCGACCTTGGTCGGCTAGACAGCGCGGAGGACGACGATCGATAGAAAAATCCAGCGACGGAATCACGGACGAAATTCCGCCGGTGAAAACGAAGTTGATCGAACAACAGCTGTTCCCTGCGACGATCGATCCCGGCCGATGCGAGATACCGTCACGTGATGCGCACCGTTGTAATGGCTGGAGATATTGCGAGACTTTCTACGTATCGCCGAATGCTGCCGACAACGAGGGCTATTGTCGCGTGAGCCGGGGCTGGATGTTTGTGGAGATTTCCGGTGGAACTGATAATGCAGCTTTGATATTGTGGGAGCAGATATCCAGTTTGGAAATGGAAGGTTCGATGGTTCTCTGGCACGTGTTATGATTTTATAGCTTGCGTGAGTTTTTTAAGATTTCAATCTGCAACGAGGGGAAATTTGGAATTGGTGATTCTCAGTCTGTTCTACTGTTAATTTATTGAATTGCCAATGTTCTAGTTCCGATGGAGAGTTTCAATTGCTAAGCCTACGACGAACGAAAGAAGCTTGACAGGATTATCGTTTCGGAGGAACGAGTGGGCTCCGGTCCCACCGGCGACAATTTCGCTGGCCCGCTTGGTAACAACGTTAACCGTCGCGTTTGCCCAACGATCCGCCGCGCGCAGCCAACGGCCGCGCAAGATTGCAGGGCAAATTACGGCGGCGTCACGAATGAATCAGCTTACGCGTCTTCGGTTTAATTTGCCCCGGCCTCTGAAGAATACGTTCGCGTTTAATTAGGCAATTACGCGTTACCGATTACGAAAGGGACCGCCCCGCCGGCTCCGCTCCGCCCGCGCGCGGCGTCATTACACGCCGGGGACCGTAAAGATCGTCTTGGACCTTTAACCGGGATAACGATCTTGGCAAATAAATAGGCATTGTTCGAATAGCTCTGGCTCGTTCCTCGCCGCGAGAGAGCGTAGAAACTCGGGACCATTCACGACACGGTCTGGCCCTCCGGAGTCAGCGATGCGTTTCGGGTATTAACCTCTTCCGGAAGCGGCTCGAGCTTCAGCCAAGGCCACGGTTACGTTCGATGATTATTCCACGCGCGGGCCTTCGGGACGGCTCTCTTTTCCCAACCACCAGTGGCCATCGCTCTTTGTACCGTTCAAGGTCTGCTGAACTCGGAAAACTGTTCCCCTCGATCCGCCCGCCTCTTTTCCCGATCCTCCTGTTTCTTTCAGGTTTTTCGACTGAATTCCGCGAGAAGACAATGCATCGGGTATCTGAAAGGGTCCCCCCATCGATTTAAAGAGCACGCCCGAACTTCGGGAAAACCGCGCGCTGCATTAACGCCGGAACTGCTAAGCACTCGAGAGCTGACTCTTCGGTGTTTCTTCGCGGGAACTATAAGCGTTCGCTAAGCTTTCAACCGACTCGCATTGAAGTTTCGGTATTACTAAATCAACTTTAATCATTTCTCCGAGAGGCGCGTCGACATGCATTATTCTTCGTTTCATCCAGAATTAAGCGTTATCCCCGTTATCGATTCCTCCGATTGCTCCGAACGGAACGCGGACGTGGACGAACGTAGAGTCGTCCGTTGTTTCCGAGGAATTATCGGCGACAAAGTCATTTCAGCCAGCGCAATCGCGAAAGAAGCAGGGCGAGGGGTTAATCAATTACATGGTTTCCATCGTTATTTTCCACTCGATCGAGCAGCTCGACGTTTCCGCGAACGGCGTGATTTCCTTCGGCCCGGAGGCCCTAAAAATCGCCGAGCGGAATCGGCGAGAACTTTCGCGCATACCCGATGCACCGGGACAAAGAGGTATTAAAGGTAATTCGGATGCATCGTTGCGACAGCTGGGACAGCCCTATCCATCCACGTAGACGGGAAGAGTACTTCCAGACGCGTTCTCCGTAACCGTGTATCGGTTACGAGGAAATTTAAAAATCAACCGCTCGGAGAGACAGACGGAGGTGGAGCAGGAGGAGGAGGAGGTAGATGGGGATTCAGTTTCAATCAACTTCGACCCACTTCGATTGTAACCAGCCGGAATCGTTAAGTGTTCGTTTAACCGGCTCTCTGTCGCGGGACGGTGTTCGAGGAATGGCCGCCGATCGAGACCTCGGTCCCTCGGGAAACTGTAGACTCGCTCAGCGATAGGTGCACGGTTACGATTCGTATTTATTACGTCTGCCGAGTGTTT
Source organism: Nomia melanderi (assembly GCF_051020985.1). NCBI lineage: Eukaryota > Metazoa > Arthropoda > Insecta > Hymenoptera > Halictidae > Nomia > Nomia melanderi. Next base: position 14,903,856 of record NC_135010.1, on the reverse strand, counting down.
AATAACACGGGCTATCTTATCGCGGCCGGCGATTGTCGTTTGGACCGTGTTCGGATAACTTTGAGCGTTGCCATCCGACGAGATTGCGCACCGAGTCCTTAATCATTAGCATGCGGAACGACTTCATTTATGAATCATTCGAGGAGATAAGGAATTTATAGGCGAACCGGTGTCGGTACTTTCTTCGATGATTTTTACAAGCTTAAGAGTACAGTCTTTCCAAAGGAAGGATAGAATTTTCATAGAAAGATGAAATTCAAAGTGAAAACAGATTGAAACCTACATCCCAGAGCTGCCGAGAGCTCGGAGCCAAACGAGCCCCGCCGTCCCGCAGCCAGCCATGTTGGCAAACGAGTCGACGAGTCAACAGGTTGACCAAGTCACCGACGCACGAGAAACAGCCGGAAGAAACCCGCGACCCGAGCCGAACGCGATCGAGAGGCTACTCGATCCTCGCTTTTCAACGGAGTTACCGCGCGCAGCCATTACCGCAGGAGTCATTAGCGGCCCCGAACGGGAAGCGCTGAAACGAACGCCTAAATGGAAATCACGGTGATCGCGTTTGAAAAGGGGGTGCAACAGGAAAAAGAATGGGGCTGAGGCTCGAAACACACGCGGAGGAAGAGAGACACGACGCACGGTCAGGAGGAGGAGGCTGGGGGGGAGGGAGCACCGGGGAGCGTTTGATTTTGGTAAGGGTGGGAAACAATGGCCGTGGCACATTGTCGTAGGTGAGCGAGAAGAGAGGCAGAGGGGTTGGGATACGTTCCTGGAAGTGTGACTCACTGTTGAATACGTAAGGTTTCCGCCGGCGGCTTGCAAATCCGTGCTACAATACGGGCCTATTGATTCCCACCTCTCTGCACACTCTCTCTCTCTCTTTGTCTCTCTCCGGCTCTCTCCGTCGAGTATCCACCAGAGAGCTGAAGAGGGAATCTGGCACGAGTCGACCGTGACAATCGTTGCCAGATTTTTCGAAAACCCTCCGCGCCCCGCTACGCCGACCCTCCGGCCATTATCCGCCAGTTAATGGCTCGCGGCATTCGATTTTTTTCTCCCCCGCGAGTGGCCGAGTTCACTGGACCAACGCTCGGACGCGGATGATCGATCGTGGCCGAGTTTATGACCGGCGAACTTTTGGGTTAAGGGGTTGCGCGACCGAACGCGGACGCTTTGATTGTTTCGCGAGCGTTCCTTCGCGGCTGAGATTCTCTCGATGATTGGCTGCCGGTGCAGTTCGGTTTGAGGGGTGTCAGATGTTAGCGAAGGGAAAGTCTTTAGGGAGTCTCGGGGCCTAATAAAGAGCTGGGCTGATAAGATAGTCCTTTGATTAAATAGTGTCCTATGGCCTTCGAGAGTATTCCAAGTTTTTAGCATTTTATTCGGCTAATAGAATACTGTGTTACTAAGGATTGTGATGCTGAATAATAACCCCTGAACTCCGAGGAATATGTTCATGATTTAAGCGGAGAATTTAAGATGACCGAGATGAAGATTGCAGTGAAATCTCTGAAACGAGGATATATTCCCCATTCATTCCTAGAAGAATGATCCTAGCGACGAAGAAGATGCCCCGAGGAAATAGGGGATGTCCCAGAATGTTCCGCGGCCGGAATATTCGGAAAACAAGCGTAGGAAATGAACGATCGCGCTCGCGGATAAACGGATAGGAAGATTCTAGGGTTAAATCCTGGCCTCATGAATTCCGCGGTGACCTAGATCCTCGTTAGTCGCTTCGACCGGATCCATATGAGTTTCACGGCGGAAAAATCCGCCGGTGAACAGGTTAAGGCGGCGAAAGAACGGCGCTGGTAACTCGAGCACCCAGTTCCCACCGGCCGAGATACAGTCCAGCCGTGGAATTGGCGGAAAGCCCGGCAGACGAGAGAGGAGAGGAGAGGAGAGGAGAGGAGAGGAGAGGTTACGAACCGGCCGCGGAACGGTCCACGCCGTAATCAGTGACATAAGAACCATTAGGTAAGAGATATTCGTTACTAAATCCTCCGGCCGTAGAACAGACAAGTGAGCGAGCGAGCGAGAGAACGCGGTCGTGAAAACGGGTGTTACCGCGCGGAACAAGAGAGAGGTTCAACGAACCTTCGAGCGTGCTCGTTTGACTTTCAAAACGGCGCGCTTCGAATGGTAACTTTAACATTTACCGCGGCGGAGCAGCCAGCAGGGTTCGCCTTTCTTGCGGCCGCGATGCTGCTCTCGAGACGATCGATCGCTGTTCTACAAAATGCACTTCGCGAAGATGCTTCTCGAACGCGTGCGGCATTCGATCACTTGCGACCGATTTATGAACGAAATTTCAGGCTTCGGGCTTTTCCACTTTGGGATAGGTGGGTTACTGACCTATTCTTTGTTTAACTTTATGCATCGTGGGGTGTATTGTCACCCACCCTGGGAAGTTCAAGTTAGTCATAGCCGCAGAGATACTTTGTATAAAGCGGAAAGAAAAATTGATGCAAGTCGAGACGCATCGGTAAGCCACGAAGAAAACTCCGCGTGAAACGAGAAGAACCCCGACGAAGAAATTTCGATGGCCAAGCGCAAGGAACGGTACAATGTACAGAAGCCCGGCGACTTTCGATTTTACGGTCCCGCGAAGCATTGTCCCCGGGTAAACGAGCAGAAAAATATAAAGTGTCGCGGCGGACCGGCAGCATTGTCTTTCGGAAAACTGGTCGTTTTTCATTCCGCCGTTTCCCCTCGGTTTCCACGTTCATAGCGCGACCGGTTGTCACAACCGGCATTGTCACGCCTTCGGCCGGTGGACAGGACACGCCGTCAGGAAGCCGACTGTCCGTATCCACCGCTCGCCGGCTTGTCCGCGAGGAGGAGGAAGAGAAATCGTTCGAACAACGCGGGCGCGACGCGCGACGCGCGTCCGTCGCGATTACTTTTTCCCCGGTTTAATGGCTGCCGCTGGTGCGCCGCCCCTCCGGAAGATCGATGTAACGCAGAGACATCAAACGGTTCTCGAATCGGAGCATGCATCCGCCGCCACCGTTTTATCGTTTCGCATTGTCGGGACGATCGCGGGGGACCCGATAACGCCGCGGATACGTCGCGTCCGTGTTACGATAACGCGTTTTTAGTTTCCCTGACACGCCGCGGCCTCTCCTCTCCTCTCCTCCGGCGGCGCGAACATTCAATTCTCCGCGTTACGGTTTGCTGATCGACCGCGACACGTTCGACACCGTTCCTCTCGGAGCGCGCGCCGGTTTCGAGGGCATCGGGTTGATCGCGAGGACTCGCGGCCGCGCGTAGATCGTTACCATTAACGCCGGCTCGCTCGCGTTTCCGCGGGCACTGTTTTTTTTTCGAGCCGGCGATAATGCGTTTGTTATCGGCCGATCGAACGTACATCGAATAACTCCTCGCGTTTCAACCGGACTCCGGCTGTTTGCTTTATCCGCCGGTGTTTGCGGCAGGAATTTTCACCGGTCGATTCAGCGCCGCTTCCGAATGCGCCGGACGATTTCACCGATAGATAGGGGAGCGATTCAACTTTGTTTCCCTTTTCGCGGGAATTCAGGGGTGAAAGAAAGGAGCAGCGTTAACGCGTAACGTCCCTAATGCCGAGGTGTTATTTTGATTCATGAGGGGAGTCATTACGGAATACCCGATGCGTGTGCAGAGCTCGTAACGCGATCGCCGCTTGCGAACAACAACGCGATTGACGCGACGTGTATTCGATCGGTAAACATTCGTTTCAAAAGATTCTCGATAAGCGTCGGCATTGAATATCTGATTTTTCACGCCTAGATAGTCTCAGCGTCAAGTGTCGGACTCGCGAGGACACGGCTAGATATGAAAATCTGTTTTCAAACGAAACTCTATGTACGTTACACTAGTATATCTAGAAATGGGAGACTCTTATGGCATTTTTGACAATGGTATTCGTTCCCGAAGAAAATGAGCTGGTTCGTTACTGCGGCAACAGCCAATAATCATCCTGTTCGGCATGGAAGGAACAGACGCGAGAGAAATATAAAGTGTCCGAGTCGAAAGCAACGCGAACGGTTCACTTTCGAGCGATCAATGGTGACGTCAAGGAGCACCCAGCGCGAAACGGAGCCGACAGCAGCGTCCGAGGCGAGAGATACGCAACAGGGATCGGCGTCGCTGGCCTTGTAACGTGACGCGTGTCTCGGGCATTACGTATTCCTACGCTCGGCCGGGTTCCCGGCGATCCGGCCCGGTTGAACTCGGCGCACGGGAAACGATCGTCAAGAACGAGGCCTGGAAACTCCGCGGGAATATAAAAGCTGTCCCTGTGTACCTCTAATTCGCCGCGTTTCCACCGGTACGTAGCTGCAAACGGCGGCAGCAGGCGGACACGCGCTAGCTGGCTACCTAGCCGAGCTAGCTAGCTTCTCGCCGGAAACTTTTCGATACGAGCGCTGAAATGTTCGTGCATCTGCGAGTGGTAATGAACGGTGGAACTAGCCGGCGAAACTTTCCGCCGGGCTGAATTGAACTGAATCTAGATTTCGGCCCTGCACATTACCATATCTCCTAGGAAAGAGCGTCCCGGGGCGAGCAGGGGGCGGGGGGACGGAGTATATTATTGATTCTAACCGACGCGTACGTGGAAAGGCAACGGGGGATCGCGTCGTAAACCGCGCGGAACGTCAAAGACGAAAATTTCGCCGGGGTGCGCGGGCGTTAACGCGTTCGCCGTTACGAGAATTTCGAGCGTTCCGCGGCAGACCGATGATTCCTCCGTAAGAAGGGCGAACGCCGTCGCGGTGAATTATCGACGATTTGGTACAGTTCTTACGTGGTTGCGCGTTACGAAATACTTCTCGGCATCGATCTCCCGAAGCCTTTGAGGACGACTGTCGTCGTTTTGGCGACGAGCTTTCGTATTTCGAGTACGACAGTATCGAACCTCCGCGAAGCGTTCCGAATATTTGAATGAATCCTCGCCCGTAAAGGGCCGAGGCAATCGTCTCGAAGCAGTTTTCGAAGTTCGAATTATCGGCGACCACGGCCGGCGACGCGTTAGCGTGCTCGCCGCCGTCGAGGCATTAACTCGCGTCCATTGCCGCGAATTTGAATACCGACCTTGGACGAACGATTCGCTCGGCATCGCGTCGCGTTGCGAACAGGCACGAAAGGACGGAAGGGAGGAGAAAAGCGAGAACGCTATCGGCGAGCCAACGATTTCGTGCTCGAGGAGCTCGAGGGAGCGCGATCGAAGGATTCCCTCGCCGATGCCGGCGACGAGTTAGAATCATTTGTGCTCCCTCTGTGTTCCTCTGCCTTCGCCTCTCTTTCCCTCGGTTCCCCTTGTTTTTCCGCCTTGTTGTTGCGAAATCTCGATAAAACAAAGGCCGACGTGTATGAATCGACGATTCTTCGATTTGTCGGAAAATCTCGATAAACGGGCGGCTGACGTTTATGAATCGACGATTCTTCGAACGATAAGCTGGAGCCGGCCCGGTGGTAGTGTAGCGTGAGAAAAGGGATGGAAAAAGCGCGGAGCAGGAGGAGGAGGAGGAACGTATCGATAAATGAAAACGGGACGAAGAAGCGGGGATATTATTCGTGGAACGCGGGCCGTTTGCGTGAAATAAAAGTACAACGACAAATAGCGGAGAGGAGCCCGTTACTTAACCGCTTCGGAGCACCGTTAGCTCACCTGACTGCGTGTACGGAATATACAGGGTGTTCCGCGAGCACCGTGCACCGCATTCCTCGCCGGCGAGCACCGAAAATACACGGGCGGCCCGTTAAAACCGCTATCTGATCCTGGATCTGTATCGAACGCGACGCGTCGAGGTCTCGCGCATCGTTGCGATCGGGCTGCCGGATCGAAATGATCAATCGCTCGTCGGTTTTATTTAGAATTCTGTTATGCGATGGATCTCGATGAAGCGGTTGACTCTAGAACCACCGTACCGGTCGAAACCGGTTTCAGTTTTCTTATTTCGGAATTATTGATAGTTTCCGAGTATTCGATACGCGAAATGGCACTGAAAATATGTTACGCAGCGCACGGTAGCTCCAGCGTTAATTATTAATAGACGGTGATAGTGATATTCTTAATACAGTTAACTAAATAGTAACGAAGTGCCAGTAATAAATGGTATTCCTCTCCCAACGCTGAACATCGAGTCTCGGTTCTCGCGATTGCAAATTAATGCAATTATCCTAGACGCAAGAGAAAAAGATGCCGATCCCAATCTCGCCCTACACCGGTTGCTCAAGTTTGCTGCCGGTGTAACAAGCGTGTATCTCCGCTGCCATCGGCTCGAACGTTCGCGTATCCAACAGGTGAAAAACTGCATTATCCGCGACACCGCGCTCTTTCGAGCGAACGAATGCGGCATTTCGCAAGAGATTTTAGGACGCCGCTCGCGCAACTCATGAAAGTCCGTGAAAGATAATCTCCGGGTGTTGCGGCGCGTTTCTCGGAGGAGAGCATCGACTGTCAGCCGCGCGCGCGGCTCGAGGACCGTTTCTATACCGATCGGGAACAATCGAGACGCAACGATTACCGGTGAACGTGGACGATCCGAAGAATCACTCGCCGCGGCTTCTGCGTTGGAGTACAACGAAACGATTATCCTCCTAGTTATCGTCATTTTCCATAAAAACACCGAGACATTCTCATCGTTGATGGTACCCATGAAATCTGCAAGGCACCGAGGGACCGAACAGAAAGGAACTCTAATCCCCGTGTCCCGCGGAAGAAATCCAGCCGAGAAATTGTAGATCTTCGCGGGATCCGGCCGAGCACAATGCGATGCAACTGTCGGGGGACAAATTGCAACGAGCGAGCACGCGTGCATGTTCCACGGGGAGCGTTGCGACGGGAAGATGGCGAGCCCCGTCTCGTTGGAAAGGGGTCAATGGTCGAGCACAGCGCGGTTGCAACGCGATTCCGGAACGATCATCGCTCGCTGGAATTGCCACCGCTTTCAATGAAGCACTATACCTCGGTTTTTTCGAAAGAGGAAACCTTAGACGCGAGTCGAGTGCGGCAACGGCTTCCAGAAGCTCGCCGCTTCTGTAACTACCGCCTCCGCCGCTCCTTCGGGCCTTTATTCGTTATTTATTGTTATCGTTATTACGACTTTATTGCACGCGTCGAAAGGAGAGCGCCTAATTGGCGACAGCGTGAAAACGGAGGCGATTGCAGCAAAGAAAGCCCGCACGCAAAGGGCGGGGTTCAGCGCAGCTACTTTGTAGACGAATTTGTCGCACTCGATTCCGACTTACGATAGACGTCGTTGTTCGCGAAGCGTACCGATTTACGATAACGTTATCGCCGGTAATAAGTAGTTGCCACTCGGCTATCTCCGGCGGTTTCTGCCGAAGGACAGCCCGCGGGAAACTGTCCCGACTGGAATCGACTGGCACAGAGAGGCTTTTTCTCCGTCCGCGTGCCTGAACGCGCGGATTCGACCGAGTCACGAACTTGGCCAGTATTCCACAGTCCGGTTTCCATTGACCGTAACGCGGCTGCGTTCGTTCCGCGACGTGGAATCGCGTGCAGACGTATTACGATTAACCGGCGGCATGACTAATTAATCGAGGAAAACCGTGCGGCGAGCCCGCAGCGCCGACGCGGGGACAAAGACGTATCGACGTTAGAACGGAGAGAAGCCATTAGGCCGCGGCGATGATATCGCGCTGCGTTTTCCATGTCGCGTTTTACGAGCCCGAATATGCAATTCGAATGCGCGCAACCTTTTCGCGTTCGGGGAACGAGGACGCCGCAGTGCTCAAAACAAGTTTGCTCCCTCGAGTGCTGGACTAATTTCGTCCTCGGAGGGTTGAAATGTCACTGGAGACGGTCCCAGTGATCTTTTCACGGCTGCGGAATTGTTATTTCAAGGATCATCGGACTACGCTGATGTTCGTCGGACTGTTGGAAGAATCTACGGAACTCTACCGATTTCCCGAGAATCCTGGAAACTCTAGCGATTCTTCGAAGTCTTTCAGAACCTGCGAACTCAGAGCTACAGCCGCGGACAATGGAGCGTCCTACGCGAAGCCGGCGAGAACAACGGCTAATCCCAGAATCAGAAACGGAGGAGCCGAAAATGTGTCACGAGCGATGTTCCGGCCGCCGCGATCCGTTTAGATCGCGCGTGTCGGAGAGACATCCAGAAAAGTGTCGTGCAAGGTGTCATTTCGCGATGGCGGCCAGCTCGCTCCAGATAACAACCGAGCCCGTTGTTCGCGCGAGCGACGGAAACTTTCTAAGCGGTCTCGCAGTTCTTTTCACCGTGTACACGGTGTAAATCACGCGACCGGCTGGTCCCCGGGTTCGTGCGTGCGCGCGCGCGCGCGCGCACCAATCTGGAGAACAGACAGGCCGCTGTTAATGTACCATCGGTGGAAACCGGTTCCACGGTGCACACGTACGCGCGCACACCGGGGAACCGGCGATCGAACTGACCCAAGAAGAGCGGTCCCCGCGCAACAACACGCCCGGCTGCGTTTTGTACCGTTTCACGGCCGTCGAACGACTCCGCGGGGAATCGTCGTCGCTTTTGGCGATTCCCACACTCCTCTTCCACTCCTCCGGGAAGCTCGTTGTTCAGGAAACACGAGAAAGGAACGGATCGACCGGTGCCCGACCAGCGAGCTGCGGACCGTCGGTTCTCTCGTCTGTTCCCGGAGAGGAGTGCAGTTATCGTCGAAACGACGGTGAACGAAGATCGTCGGCTATTTCACGTTTGTTACACGCATTTCAATCGGAGTCTCAAGATGATGACGCGGCTCTCCGTCGATTAGAAACTGGAGGACATTGATCACGTGATACCTAGCTCTCGATACTTTTACCTTCTATTGTTCTATTCGAGCAGCGATGCTACAGCTTACAGTTATTTCTCGAAGAACGCGACAGTTGGGAACGCAGTTTGGAATACAACCGTGCGGAGGAAGAGTTGCTCCGGTGTTGACTCCAGATCGGTAATCTCCGATCGAAATAACTGTCCCCTCTATTTATATCCGAAGAACTGCCTGTTGAATGTAGTTCGGCGATCCAGGATTAAACGGGCGGCGGCTGGGAACGCGTCGATGACGATCCGATGCGAGCGGCGTTCATCTATTAGACGGCCGACGACCTTAACGAAGAAAGACTCCGCGCGTGTCTCCCTTTCGCTCGCAGCCTCGCTCAGCTTTTTCATTCCCGGGGAGCGCGAGCGCGGCCGGCGACTCGTTCGCGTTTACCGTTAGCTAAAACTTCGAGAGAGTCCCAGAGAGGCCTGGGACGCGTTCGTTCATTCATGAAACACACGAGGGCCGCCGCCACTCGCTCGCTCGCTCGCTCGCTCCGTGGGACACTCTCCGCGGTGGCTACGAAACGTGGATGTGGGACGGATCCACAATTATCGGGGTGTACTCCCGGTGCGTCGCGAGACAATGGCCATTGTAACGCCGCCAGTCTATCCCCGCGGTCTGCGCTCGGCCCGCGATGCTGATTTTCCCGTTAGAAGCTCGCTAGCTAGCTAGCCTAGTTGCGAAATTCAATTAATTCGTTGAACGCCGCGTTTCGCGCGTGTATCGTGTTTTCGTTTTGCAGTAACGGTGGTTGCCGCCGATGAGAAAAAAAGGGAAGCGATTAATCGTGGAAACGCCACTTCGCTTGATTGCCTCGCTCAGTGACAGTGCTAGAAAATGTAAAGTGACGAGGCTAATTCGTAATCGTGCCTGAATTACGGACAGTCATCTTCGCGATTAACTAACCGCCGCGCGGTAGACCGTTTTGTATTGTCCTATAAAATTCATCTGACAACTTCTTAGAAAATGATCCGTGAATCTTCGATAATCGCGAAGGATCCTCGAAATCGGTTCCATCCGATAGTTCCTACGTTAATAGTGAAGTAGCTTCTCAGTAGTTCCAGCATTGGAAACCAGCGCAGACCGTTTCCCGGTGACGAACGATCCCTCGAGCAGGGTGGGGCGAGAGGATAACGAAAATATAGGGGTGGCTGCGGAGGAAAAAACGGCAGACAGGAAGGAAGGAAACGATAGGGACGCGGGCGAGCGGGAAGAGCAAACTCGATGGAGGAGAACTCGCGTGATAAGGGTCGGCGCGCCACACCTTGATACCAGATACCCCCCTTTCGCGGTAGCTTTTAGCCAAATGACGCGGATTTTATTATTGGATGGCCTTTAAGGGTGCGGCCGCCGCGTTACCCTACCGCGGGACGGTCTAATGGGCCGTTAACCAGCCCCACCTTTCCGCCATCTTTCTTTTTTCGTCCTTTTATCCGGCTCTGCCTCTCCTTTCCGCAGTTTCTTTTTTTTTTTGTTTTGTTTTCGCACGCGACACACCGTTACGCGTCACGCGGAAACCGCCGATCGACACGCGACCGGTCGATTTTCCCCGGACTCGTCGGACCACTTTGCGTGCCACCTCGTTGCTCCGAGGAGTCGATCGAGAAGGATGCCTCGAGAAGCTTCGAGATAATCTGATTAATCTTCTGGAAAAAGTTGAGTTTGACTCGACGTTGCGAGGCAAATGGTTGTCGGTGCAGGAGTAAGAAAAGAACTGGCGCGACACGAAACGACTGGATGAATCTGAAATAATAATATTTAGAGGACGAATTAACGCTAAAACTACCCGTATCGGTCAGAATGACTGGTTTCGATTTTTCAGCTTCGATGAGATTATCCGAATATTTATAGCGTCGGCGTTTCTGTTTCACGGTATCCGAACGTCCACCGCGATGCACTCTCTGAAGACTCGAAGAGCGTGCGACGCGGGCAGATGCACGGAATCGAGATTTCCGATGGAAAACCATCGCCGAATTTAATAGGACCGACAATCAGAGACGTCGCTCCGTTGGCACGACTCGATCGAGAAACCGCCCGCGCGGAATCGCTCGTGAAAGCGTGTCGGCGGAAGCGCCGACGAAACCGCCGCGCCGAGGAACCGTTTTTGCATACGGAATAATCGATCGGATCAAGAAATCCGAAAGTGTTTCTGCCGGCGAACTTTGCTCCGCCGGTTCGCGAAGACACCGATTCGAGATCATAAAAGTGGAAACACTCGGTCACCGTGGAAAACGGATGAAAGAAAGCGTGTCGTACCTGAAAGCCGCGCTGAATAGTCATCAAGACGGGACTAATTTCTTTTCAGTGGCAGCCGAATTGCTAATGCGGTCGAGGCGTAATTAGAAAGGCGGAATGCTCGAGCGACAGAAAATCCGAGGAGTCGTCTCGAACTCGATAGTTTAACCGCCGCGCTCTTCGATTCGTCCGCGCGACCGAAGTACAATTGAAAAGCACAAGACTTTTAACTCTCGCACTCGAATTACCATCGAGTCGCATACTGAAAACACTGCCAACATTATTTGCCACGCATCTCGACTATTTATAAACCTGCAACTCCACGATTCAAATATACGACGATGCCTTTCTCCGATAACAATAGAATAAACTGTACAACGGAGTCCATAAACCTACCGTTAATCGAATGAACGAAACGAGGACACGATTAGCCCGGGGAACGCTGGATAAATGAAAAGGTGCTAAAAGAAGGAGAAAGTGATCGGTTCGAAAGGACTGAAAGAACTCAGTTAACAGCTCCACCTCGGGCGACTTCCGGTTCGATGCGCGACTCCTCCAGCGACGAAGAAGAGCGAGAGAGAAGCCCGGAATCCTCTAGGCTCGCGGCGCGATAGCGCAAAGCAGATTTCGAAAATCGAAAGGGATTAGGGTATTGACGCGCGGCGAGGAAACCGTACGAGCGTCGGAAAATATTTCACGGTCTATTAGCTAAGCCTTTAGCCGCGACGTAAACCCGCGCCTACGCTCTCGGACGAGTTCATTCATTCCTCCGCCCCGTTCTCTGTTCCCGATCCCCGTTCCCCGATACCGTGTCGGCAATCTCGCGCGATTGCCGGACTCGCCGCAAATTTGTTTCGAGCAAATTTGCTCAACGGGTTCGGGTCTCGAGCCAGGACGGAGCGTTCGCCGAGGGAAACGGGCGCGCGAGCGCGTGTCGGCGGACGAAGATCGAGCCAATCAGTTTTATTGCGGGGGAGGGACGCCAGAAATCGACGCGTGGGCGGGAGCGTTAGACGAAGTAAGGACGGGCGGTCTCTGGTCGCGGTGACGGCGACGCCGATTTTATTAGACCGTTATCGTGCACGGCTAGACGGAATATTTGCTCAGTCGCCCCGCGGAGACGCGGCCGCGCTGTCGGCCGACCTTCCGAGCGAGTTGCGCGACACACATCGCTTGATTTTTCCAGCGGGAAGGTCGCGAACTCGCCTCTGCTATCATCGGATTCATTAGATAATGGGCATCGATGAGCGGATAAGGGTCTCCGAGCCAGTGCTTCCCAACCTTCCTCGCGCGGCGCGTTCCTCCGGCATCGCCGCTAACGAACTTAGCCACCGGATGTTTAGAAGCGCAGTCTTCCACGGTGTTCAGTGGACGCATCGGTTTAACCTTTCGTAATCGCGTTAATCGATTAGACGTTACACGTGTAAGTAATATAATCCGTGAACAATAAATCGAACCGGATTCCGGGGGGTACAGAGGCTCGACACACCTAACGAATCCTAATCCACCGAGAGCCGCGACCGATCAATCGGGAATCGAGCTATAATCTTTCGTTCCACTCGAATCGGAAAGCAGACGTAGCACTACGGGCCAGCGGTACTTCGAGAAGATTCGATGCACCGGCCTATCAATGTTCCCCTATCCCCGATTAGATCGCGCGGATAAGATCCCGAGCGCCGCTGCCTTCGGAAGCGATATTTCGCTCGCTCCGTTTCCGTTCCGAGGGATCGATCGCCGACAGCGATCACGAAACACGGCTCCCCGGCGAGGAGACTTGATATTTCATACACTCGCGCGACCGTATGCACGCGCAATTACGGCCTGCCCGGGCGACGTCGCGATTTATCGTCGAGACGGGCGCGGATCGATCGCTCGACCGGCGAGATCGCGACGAAAAGCTCGCGGGGCGCTTGTTAGCCCGGCCGAACGGGAATCGATGAATTCGTAATCGGCGGAGTACACCGGCGGAGTCGATGATCGCGTGCGGAAAGAGACAGAGAGAGAGAGAGAGAGAGAGAGTCGGAGCGGAACAAACGAGTACGATAAACAGGCGGAAGAACCGTTAATACGCGAAGATATCGACGCCGGGGTGCGGAGGAAATGTCTGACGGCGGCGGGGTGTGCGAGTAAAAAAAACACGGGGCGCCGAGCGGACGGGGAGGAGGGAGACGGAGAGGTCCTCGCGTCGGAAGCGTGCACGGGGTTGATTTTAATACCCCCCAGGGAGAGAGGGGCCGTGGATGTGACCTTTATGAAATGCTACAACCTTTGTAAGCCCTGATTGCACTTCTTCGTATATGGAGGGCCGCGCGCGTAGCAGACAGGGACGCGGTGATACCGCCCACAACCGGGGATATACGAGAGACCGATGAGAGGAGCCGGTATGAAAGCGCGCGCGGCCTGCGTTGGTCGCTCGGCTGGCTGGCGTCGCGTGTACCAGCACAAAGACCGGGCCTAGACACCGGCGACGAGGCCTTAGGATCGTCTGGCTGTACACCAGCTATTGTTTTTCGAACGTACACACCGCGCTATGTGCTTTTCTCCCCTTCTTCGCCCCTTCGACTCTGTGTACCTTAGGCTCGCGCGCCACGGAAAGAAGGTGAACGCGCGTGCACACGCGTGTACCTCGGAGCGCTGCCCCCTCGGCTCCGTTCGCGAACGGATGAATGCTCGTTCAACCCCCGAAATTCAAGGACAAACGAAGCGTTCGCTCTCGTTCTCGCTACTTCCGTCGAATATTTCTGAATGTCCGAGGGACGATCGGTCGATTTTGCCGAGCGAACGACTTTCGGGGTATGTATAAATGACTGGTAAGGGAGGTTAGACGCTGCTCGATATTTCTAGGGAAAAACTGATGAGCGCTAAGGGTTGATAGTCGAGCGACGGATGTAAACGCGTCGCCGGAGAAGCCATCGATCGAGAAGCTAGGAACGCGGGCTCCACGTGACGCTCGCATACGTTCGGACAAGTTTCCTCGCTGCCGCGACCCGCCCCTTCGGGAACCTGTCGCGGGGGTGGCTCCGTCCTCGAGATCTGGCCCGTTTCTCGCTGCGAAATTGCCGCTAGTTTCTAACTTATTCCCGGTGACGAGAGGAGAGGAAACTTCGCTCGAAGACTCCGCCTAGATAGATCTCGTTACGGCCTGTTACCGGAACGGGGTCGAAGCGATTCCTGCTCCCCCGGCATCATTAATACCCGCCGCCTCTGTTTTCCTCTATTTACGGGAAGAAAGTACCGCGCGAACCTTTGGTTTAACCCTTTCGACGGGGAACTACGGGTAGCTTGTTGCTCGGCAGCGAATATTCTTCAATTACGGTTCGATCGTCGCTTTTACGGCCTGTAGCTGCAGGCTATTGTTATTTAATACGGTTATCTATATTTATAGACGCGCGTACAGACTATAGCGATCTGTAAATATGAATAATAACATTACCGCTGTTTCGAACAAAGATAACCGCGATACAGGTATCCTCGAATGCTAGAGACGTAAGTAACTGTACCGCTCTCCAAAAGAAGACATCGAAGTGGTCCATAAATCGTAAGCAACGGCGATCTCTCTCGTCGGTCGATGGAAAGCGTTCCGGTAAAAATTCCTCGAAAATCGTTTCGCCGGCAGGAAAAGGAATCGAATGGAATCGAAGGCTACGAGGAACTGCAGGGGTATCGTTCCGGCGAGCAGCGCGGCGCGGCGCGCGAGACAACGGTACTTCCGCGGTCATAAACGCGGCTTGACCGTTAACTCGACTCACCGGGTCTCGCTCGTGGTCTCTCCGGTCTCCGTCTCTCTCCGTTCGCCTTCACCGGGCACGCATCCGCCGCGAGAGCCACGGGAATTATTTTCATAACGCGGGGATAAAAAAGAAAGGATCGAAACCGGGCAGCAGGGTCCGGTTCGGTCCGGTCGCGCGGCGGTTGTACGGACACGGGCGGAGGAATTCGTCGGTTTATTTACCGATCCCAGCGGCCGCGGAGACGGGATTACGTAACCCGCGCGCGCGGCGGGCACCGAAAAATCTCATCAATATTCGTGGCGCGGCCGAGTCGATACACCGGCCGCGGGATAGAATTTAATTCTGTTTCCTTTTACGAAACAGCCTCGCGACTTATTACCTCGCTCTCAAGGCGAGCCGTCGTCCTACCTCCTCCTCCTCCCTCTTTTTTCCTCCGTCGTCTTCTTCCTTTCTACTCCTCGCCGAGACTCTTTCCACGGCGACCGGTGGAACTTCCCTCGCGCAAGTTTCGAATAGAATTCCTTTGCCGGGGTTAATAGCTCGATCGCGGGGAAACGAACCCGAGGAAAAGGAATCCTGAAATTTCAACGGGAAACCAATCGACTCGCCGAAACGGCGCGGTAAGTCTTACGAGTTTCTTAATCGAGAATCATTCTCGGGCTCCGTTCGCCGGCCAGTGGATAGAGGAACGGCTCCGAAATACGCGTACACCGAAATTGTCTTTGTCGGCGTTCGCGGGGGTAGGTTTTTCTACGGTTCACGCTGTATTCTTAGCACACGCATCTGTCAAAGCCGCTAACGAAGTGTCCAGCTATTAAAAACTGGGACGCCACGCAGATACTGCCAGGGAACGTCATTTTCGATAATTCTTGGACAGGAGAGCGGGCTACTCGCTCGCTCGCTCGCGCTTCGAGCGAGCCGTTGTCAATTCGCCAAGCTATTCCGAGAACTTTGTTGTTAATTCCGGGTTGTATTTGAAAACTCCCGAAATAAATGGTATCGTTTAGGACGCGGAATCGAAGCTTCTCATCGGGGAAATCCAGTGGACGGACTAAAACCGGCTGCGCGCGCGCGCGCGCTCGCGATCGTAATGGGTATCGTCGTGCGAACTCGTGAGGACGCGTCCGTGAACACGGAGAACCGCCGATCGAATTTCACGCGAAGACGCGTCGATTCACCGCGTCGAAATCGCCGGGCAGCCTCGATGGGAATCGCAGCGACGCGTTACCGGTCAGCTCGCGGTCTCGCGTGGCTCCCACGGGCGGATTCGGATCGCTGGCCAATCGGTTCCAATGTCAACGCCGCCGAGTGGCCCTGCATTATCCAACGATCGAGCCGAATCGCCTGGATATTGCGCAATTCGAAATTAGAGCTTGAAGAACTTCAACTCGGAAGACTGGCCGATTCGTTGCGATGTCGACCACATATCGTATAGTAAACGTCGCAAAGTGAATTAGCTCCTGAACAACTCCGAGTTCGAAAGACAAAGCTAACGTGAACCAATTAGGGATACATTCCGAAAAATTTGCGAATACTATCGCCGAATTACGAACTCGTTAAAATGCCCGGAGGAGGAAATTCCCGATCAACCCTTCACTCGCGTCGCGCTGAAAAATTTGTATTTTCCGCGAGGATCCGCTGTCCGTGCATGAATAACAGCTCCAGTTTTCGCATTCAGCTCGCGAGCGGAGGATCGATAAAACGTTGGCGCGACCCGCAACGATTATTAATCGCCGGCACCCGTGAAATGTATTAGGTGGCGACGTCTATGCACGATTTTCCTGCGCGCGGCACGGCCGAGTCGGAGGGGGGCCGAGCGCGGAGAGCGGAAGAGGCGGCTTCCGGCGCGAAAAAAGCCACCAACGGAAATTCCTCGCGATAAGAATAATCGAGTCCACCGAAGAACCAGCACGAGCAGGGCTCTGCCCGTCCGGCGCGGCTGCTTCCCGGTCGGCGGACACCGAGAAACTCGTTAGCAAATTATACGTCGATGCGATTAATCAAACCGCGCGCCGCGGGATCCGTGGATCGAGCGGCGATCCCGCACGCGACCTCCCGCAACACGATCGCTGGTAGGCCTGCGCCTTTGGCAAACCTGTTACCGACGTGTTGCGTGCGATCCGAGGATCGTGTGTAACGATGCTGAAGCGACAACGTTTCCTTCTACGCGTTACTCGTGATTCCGAGTATGAGGCTCGCTCGCTGTTTGGATATTTCATGGATTTTATAGTAATGCTTGACGATCGAAGAAATATTTTGATCTACGTGCTACTCGAAATCTGGAGGAATCGATGAATTCGGTGTTTGGATGTATAGGATTTAATATTTACGGATTATTGATCATGCTAAGAACATAGTGGTTTAATTGATTCGACCTTCGACTGACATTGAAACTTACGAGTTTTATATCAGGATGCCTGAAAACTTTGTAGAACGGTGTAGAATTGGCTTGAATAGTCGGTGCCAGCGTGCAAGTCGGTGGAAACGGAAGTTTGCAACCGCATTTACAAAGTGGCAAATGGAGATTGACGTACCGGT
The DNA here is from genome assembly GCF_051020985.1 of Nomia melanderi. NCBI lineage: Eukaryota > Metazoa > Arthropoda > Insecta > Hymenoptera > Halictidae > Nomia > Nomia melanderi. Next base: position 14,886,544 of record NC_135010.1, on the reverse strand, counting down.
GGGTCATCGGTCGCGAAGCGGTGAAAAATACCGGCGTTACGTGCCCGTTTCGGGTTCGTTCTACCGGAAACGCGATCCTGGGATTGTTCGGTGATCGCAGTTCGACCGTGCGATCAAAGTTTGAGACTCCGGGTAGACACGAGTCGAATTACAGCCGGTTAGGCGGTTACATGCTAAAAATCGCCTAGCTGCGGTGTTCGATTTCACGAGGCCACGGTGGGGGCACGATTCGCGCACTCGTTGCCTTCTCGCGTGTCGCGTTTTCGAATGCTTCGGAGCAACCCGAGAGGATCGAACTGAATAATCCGCGATCATTGCTAACCCTTGTGCAGCAATCACCGGATCTACTTTGCTCGAGTCTCTGCAAGTTCCAACATACGATCTCTCGGTTCACGAGAACCAATCTAGTTTCAAGAGGATCTCTAAGAAAAGTCTTTGAACAGACGCCTAGGGTAATCAGTGATCGAACAAAGGGGCCTAGATAAATGAACGTTACTCGAAAGGCGGCTCACAGTTCGCTTCGACGTAGCAAAGCTATAAACTCAATATTCAATATCAATCAGTTTCTATTATAAATTAATGAATATATATGAAAACACTGAGTACAAAGGATTAATCAGCGAACTCATTGAAAATAAGCAACGTCAGCAAAGTCTCGATTTTTGAAGTCCAAACTGCGAAAAGGAGACGCAAAGAATCGTGACTTCGAAATGGTAGACGAGGTCCGCGAAGCTTCTGGTTTACGAGTTATCTCCCGAAGGCCAACAATCTCGGTCCGAACTATCTGTTAAGTGACCAACCGCTCTATCCAGCGTGTCCAAGAGGAACGGAACACGGTGTATCCGCACGAGGGAACGACACAACGAGAAGCGAACGTGAGAGCCCGGGCACGGCAGCTCGCGCTATCTCGGCGTGGCCGTCTACTCAGCGGTAATGCGAGACCTCCACGGTAATAAGAGATGCCCTGGTAATTATTACATTCCCTTCGTGGGACGTACGTAAGGTAGATTCGCCGTGAGATGGGAGGAAGTGACGCGCCGCCATCGCCGAGCCGGTACGAACGTGAATTATCGCGGCTCTATGCGTCGCGCGCTCGCTCGCTCGCCACCAGAAAACTGCCAGCTCTATCCTCTAATTAATCATAATTTATATCAGCCCGTTTGATAACCGGCCATTATTTACACGCGACTCCCGTCTGGATGTTGCGCAGCCTTGTCCCGAACCGTACGGTTCACTCGGCGATCAAGGTTCGAGCATAATTAATTAGAGGCGACAAGGACGCCGCTCGCGAACCGTCCCCGCAGCGATTTCCGACTTTCCTGCTAAGCGGCATCGATTGTGCCGGTAATACGTCTCGTCTTAACACTTCAACCGGCGAATAATTAATACGACAGACGTGTTGTTCCTATGAAAACTCTAATGACAGGTATTTCGGGATTTCTCGCGACATCCGTTATGGCGTGCGAGCGAGTACTATTAACCTTTTCAGGACGAATGCCGACATTTCGAGGAGATCAAAATTTCACGTTCGAAATACCGCGTTGCATACAAATAATTCAACTCGAGCAAGAAATCGGTACACAGTTTCCCTATTCTCTGTTATTATTTAATCACTCGGTATCTAATCTGGTAGAAATGCTGTGGAGAATATTCGGCTGCTGAGGATTAAATTATACGCGAGAATCTATTGGTCTATTACATGATTTAGGTTACTAACGATATTAATATCTGATATTAATTCCGTAACGAGAACAGTGAAATCAGTCGTTCCGACTGGCACGATGGATCTATCGTTAATCGAATCACCGTCTCGTTCGAGACCTCTCTAGGTCAGCAAGCTTGAAATCCCGGTTCGTTCCGCTCGCCGATCGTTAAACCGGCGCTCACGAAAATCTCGCAACACGGAAGTGACTTATCCAATGGAACAGAAATCGGGGAGGCGAAGTTTGTCGCGTTACTCCGGTCGACGCGATAACCGGGCTGAAGACAATTCCGCGCACTTAGCCACGCGAAGTACGAAGTACGATTAAACTTAATATTCCCCCTCGAATCTTAGTGTTCTAAGATCACCGACGGAGCAAGCGAGTTTTCCTTCAACTTCGGTGCTCTTTGATTACATCGGGCAAATTTTATCTCGCGTCGAGGACCGCAGGTTGTACGCCGCAAGATCGACGACTCGAACGTCATTCCTCTGCGTTCTGATTTGATGTCACTCGACGACAAATTTAGATAAAATAAACCGATCTCGTTCTGGCGTCGACAAACTTCTCCATTTCCAATTTCTGACACGGTAAACGCGTTATCCTATAAATTAACCGGAATTTTAGGAATCTCTAAGATCAACCAACGACGAGTCTACAAGTGCAACTAACGTATACGAAAATAGACATTACATGTTCATCCGAAGAAACAAGTAATCGTTGACAAAATTAATACAATCTGTGTCGAAGATGACAGCTACACTCAAAGTTAACCCGTGAAAAGCACCGGCAATACCGTTTCGCTTTGTTCCGCGTCGCATCGTTAGATCACGCGACAACAATTTTACCGCGCCGCGTCCAATCACGGCGCAGGGTTAAAGAACGAATTAAACCTGTTCCCCGAAGTCGGGCCAAAGAAGACGCTAAACCGTCGACCTAAATAATCCGCCGTCTGTATCTCGCGCGGCTTGCCGTTGTTTAACGACGCTCGAACCCGATTACCGAACGATTTAATATGCGACGCGAATGAGAAAAAAAAGAAAAAAGAAATAAAAAAAAAAAGAAAATCCGATCGCCGCGAGCGTGGCCGCAGGCGTCGAGCGATTCTCGCCGCGGAGAGCGAGGCGTCCGTTGTTCCCGTGTCCCGAAGGAATTCTGGAATCAGGACGCGTTGCGCGCCGGCGGAAGCGGAGGCAGGAGCGACCGGTGCTTATCGCGTCCGACACCGAAGGCGGAACTTCCCGAGGAAAATGAAATCGAGCGTAGCTCGGCGAGGCGCAAATGAAATCTTTAATACCGCGCGCACCTAGTGCAGCCCGCCCACCCGTCCACCCCCGCGTAGACACGCGCGGAGACGGCGGGATGAAAAGAAGTTCGTTTCGTCGCGAAAGTTGCAACACGAGGGGAGCAGAGCGAACGAAGAGGGAGGGCAGACGAGGAGAAACAGAACGCGGAGCCGGCGCGCGATTAACTCTTTCCGCGAGGCTCATTGAATAGAGGCCGCGAAATAGGTTTAACGCGTTCTCCGTGGCCGGCTAGACGCGTAATAGGGACAAACACGCGAACGAGCGGAGTCCTTTCGATTCGCGGCGGCCGCCGGTGAAAGAAAATAATGTTAATTAGCGCTGGGGTAATTCGCGCGGAGCGAGAGAGAGAGAGATAGAGAGGAGGGTGGGTTCATCGTCGCGTTCCGCTTGAAAATTTACCCGGATGAAAGTCCCATTTTTTTCTCTCTCCCTTCCGGTGCGCTCATCCCGCGGTGTTTGCTCGGACGCGCACCTGTGTCCGTGTCTCTCCGTGTGTCGCGCGCGCACACATCGGAAGCCACACGTGAAAAGGGAGCCGAGACGAAACCCGCCGCGCCGTCGTCCCCCGACTTCGCCGGCAGGATGGAGCCCAACGGTGTACGCGCTCGCCAGCGCGGAGACCGGCTGAAAGTGCAGCCTTGAATTCACGGCAAATCTGTCGTATGCATAATAAAACGTCCTACGGGGAAACCTCTCGCCGGCTATTTCACTTTCCCGCCGCGTTCGCGCGGCTGACGAACGATCGCGTTCTTCGCCGAGAGAGACGTTCTGGAGCGACGTTCACGCTGGAATCATCGGGAATCAGGGCTTTTGTTTTCCTTCTGTCGCGATCGTCGATTGTTTAGGCGGACTTTATATTCGGAACCGTTCTGGGAATAGTTTCCGTGCTGTGACGAATGCCTGGAGAAATCGGGAAGGCATCGTTACGTCTTTAAGGGTTACGTATCGGTAGCTAATGAATGCTCGGTGGTTCCGTTTTATTATTTCGTAAGCGTTTACGTCGATTTTCATCGGTGTGCTCTTTCACCTAGTTCTAACCCTTTGCGGACGAAGATTGTTGAAAGTATACGAAACCGTCTGCAAATTCTGATAAATTAAACACTGAATGCTTAAATCGTAGAGAATAAGGAAACTGTGTACTAATTTCTTGCTGTTCGAATAGTTAAATCATTTGCTCGCAACTGGGTATTCCAAACATGGAAGTTTGATTTTAGCAAAATGCCGACATTCGTCCGCAAAGGGTTAAACCTTCGATTTTCAAGATCTAGCTGAAGGAACGTCGATTCTTCTAGGAAAGATAGGAGGAAATGTACAACAGATGTTCGTAATTAAACAGATATCCTTCGGTAATCGTGTGTTCGTGGTATAGATAGTCTGATGTCGATTTGCGTCGAAAACGACGGACGAGGAAAGAATTTCGAGCGAATCGATAGCACGTAGCGGGCCTCGGTTTCTCTTTGTAGGTTTTTTTCTCGAGGGCTATACAGAACTGTTTGGGGAACATGTGGCATGTTTAAAACATCGGGGACGGTTGCGGTGATCGATAGCGTTGGGACGTTTTCGCTGACGTTGCAAAGGAGACCAGAGATGATAAGGATGAAGCGTGGGACGAGCAACTTCATCGACGCCCGGTTTTCTCTGGCCAGTCGCTGCGGAGAGAGGATAGACAATGCTCCATAGAAATCGCTGGATCGCTACCGTTCGAAACGCGGCTACATCGGAATTCGTAGCTCGCCGCGGAATTCCGGTGGAACGTCGCGCAGCTGACGTCTTCTACAGACTTCGCGCCAGCGGAGTTACTCGGGGATCTTCGAAATCTTGAACACTTCCGGTGTGAACTCGGCGGATGGAAGCTAAATTGTATATCGATTGCTTGAGCGAGAAAAGGAAAGGAAACTACGTACTCTCTTGCTCTTCGAGTAATTAAATCATTTATTTCCTAGTTAGAATTCCGGATTTGGAAATTTTCGCAAAGAGTCAACACGCTGACTGCCATCTTTAACCAGGATTTTCGAATTGCTGGACAATCCTTGCAGCATATACGATTGACGTCGAGTTAAAGATCGTTTCTATTTATCTTCGTTACGAAAGTATAAATGACACGTTAGAAACAGCTTTGCCGATAATGCCCTAGATCTAGTCCGCCGAACAACAATAGTTTTACGGTGCGACGCTCGAAGAACTCGGAGAACTTCGGACTGTCCCATACGATTGTTCGCGCACTTTCGAAACAACAATAGGGCGTAAAACGCGCGGCACGGTCCCGACACGTTTATCCCCATTATCCATTTACATACTTCTTGGCATATATTCCTGGCATCGAATGTAAACCGTGAGATTCCGCGTGTAACTCGATTGTCGCGCGAACCGTGGAGGGAGATTCCTCGGAGAACTCATTGGAATACTGCACGGGCGACGGGTTAATGGATGGAAAATTGATGACAAGGGGATCGATATTAGTCTCCGGAAAAATTGGAACAGAAGAATATCTATAATTGGACCGGTTTCCGGTGTGGTACGGCTGCGTCCATCGGGTGCCCGTCTCTTCAAACTTCAAACGTTTTTTCCCGGCTCCAAAACGTGGCCAAATTGAAATTCAAAAAAACAATTTTACTCCGCTGCGTCCCGTGTGACGTTCGAAATTTTTATTTGAAGAGCCTTGGTTCCGGTGACCGAGGAACCAGGTCGCAGCGAGCACGAACGAAAGCAGATCGACATTTTCTTCGATCGCTCCGTGACTCGAATGTCCGCGAAATCAATCATTCGGATGTTTACTCTCCACTTTGAAATATGCACGATGGGATTTTATAAACCGATCTCGATCTCTCTCCGGATCTCGGTGCATCCGAATCGTCGGTCTAAATTCGTCTCAGTCTCGTTAAATTTCTCGGTTGCGATGCTTCATTCAACCGAAATGCTAAACCGAATATAGAGTAAATGGATCGTTATTTATTAACATTCCGTCGCTCGATGGAATCACTGCGTTCCTATATATAATATCGTAGCTTCTAGCTTTATATAGTGATATCTAGACCGCTAATTTAATTTTCTTTACGCGAATGATAGCATTCAACTGACATCGCTGCTGGCGAACGTGTTAACCTTTTGCACTCGGAAGCTTCATAGAAACTTCATAGAAATATTCCACATATCGATGCATTATACGAAACTTAACATCATACAGAACACTTTGTAACTTTATTATATCAGATAAAATGGCGACCGAGAGTCACCACTCAAGTGCAAAGGGTTAATCTCCGATTAAAGTCTTATCGCGCCACGAAACAACCTCGAATTAGAGAGTTTGCCACGTGCAAGAGCGAGGCACGCGAGGAATAAAGAACGGATCTTCTTATCCCGCGACATCTCGGAGATTTCCGAGTGCAAACAGCCCCGGGAGCGGGGTGGAAGCGTAACGCGCGGGCGGGTCGGCCGTTTTCGCGCGTCCAAAGTGGCTCGTTTCGCGGGAACAATCGAACGTGTTGACATTGGCAGTCGCCGCATAAATCCTGCGAGAGCGGGGTATAAATAGAACCTCTCTCGTTTGCAAAGGAAAGGTCGTTACTGAATGCGCCACGAGTTGCACCTCCTCGATCGCGGCTCGAAAGGTGGATGGCTCGATGACTTAACCGGTGAAGTACGCGAAAACACCGCGACTCGCTCGCTCGCTCGCTCCGCTCGGCTGGCTATCCGCGCGAATTGGGTCGCGTCAACTCGCGTCACGTTAATGGGGAAATTTTCATGGAAACACGCGCTTACGGCATCCTTATCGATTAAACGGAAAGGAACGGCTTTTCCAGGGAGCGCGTATTATTCCGTGACAAAGAGAAAAAAAAAGGCGAGAATAACGGTGGGGTTCGAAGTTTAACGCGTTAACGGTACGACTGGTAAATAGGTCGAATCGGTTTCCTTCGAATTGCATCTTTGATTGTCATCGAATAATTTACAGACGCTTTTTTAAGCCATTGCGATGGAAAGAGCAAGATAGAGAAAGGAATACAATGTTCGGCGCATTGTCGGCTAGTAAATAGGTCGAAGTGATTCGCTTGAAATTGGATCACTCATAATTACAGGAAACACACAGAAGCTTTTTACAGAGGACGCTGTAAAAGAGGCGAAGGTATACCAGAGTTAAAATAACGTTAAACTTCGAGTGGTCCTATTTCAAGACTCTCGAAATTTAGCGCTTTCCGCGTAACTGCTCGTCAATAACGATCCGGATTAAATTAAAGCAGAAAAGAGCGATCGAAATAGGACTCTGTCGAGATAATGGGTTGAATATTTTTATAGCCGAAACCGGCGCACCACCGGCACGACAAAGCGACACTGGACAATCCTCCCCGCGACACGGGATCCCATTGGACGCCGTTCGAGTGGCGCGTTGCGCGTCCGCTCGCATTCCGCGTCGTCGAAAACAACCGTCGCGCGTCCGACCGTGAGCTCCGATCGTTGACGCGTGCGGATTCCACAACGGCGCGCCATTAACGCGATTCTCTTTTATTTCGGATAATTTCCCGGTAAACAGACGCTTCTGCTCTCGTGATCTTGGCGATCGAGCGGGAATTCCGCTCGTTGCGATGCTAACTGCGGCTATAAACGTAAAAAGGAACGACGGAGAGAACCACATGGGAGTTGCCATTTTTGCGTACCTCTCCCTAAAGCTCTAGAATCGCTGGGTGAACGGTTCCTCTGGTTCCGAAATACTTTATATTCCAACTATTTCTATCGTTCGAACAATCGTCCTGTTCACCTATATCCACCGCGCACGCTACGGCCGCGCTTAATCGCTTGGCTCGAAACAGCGTCTTTGACACGTGATTGAAACCCCGAGCCAAAAGGGGACACCTCAATCAAATTCGAAGCCAAACGCGCGAAGGGTAGAAGACAGACGTGAACTCCCAATTATTTCGGAAGATTCTCGAACAAAGATAATTTATTATTCGAACACTTGCGGACGAACCTTAGACTAACGCTCGCGAAAATCTGTAACACTAATGTTTCGCGGCCTCTTCGGACGTTCGTTACAATATCCAAGTGAAACTACATTTCAATTCCCTCCGAATAACCCACAAGACATCGGTAACAACGAAATCGAGTTAAATCAAGAGCAAACGGAAAGGAAAACGCATTCGCAGCGTTTAACCCTCGGACGAGCGTCGACGCGCATGAAATGTTCACATCTTGCATACCAAGTCGCGAACAAATTGAATCACTCGAACAAGAAACCATCGCGTCCCTCCCTTTCCACCGTTCAAGCGATCGGGATATAATTCAGCTTCGTCCGCTGACGGTTTTGTGTATTCCAACGAATCTTGCGGAAAGGGTTAATAATCCTAAATCAATCGCGCCGCTGTCCATCGAAGTATATTTTCCCGGGAGCTGAAAGGCTCGTGTCTCGAGAACGCTCGGAGTTCCGGGTCTCTGAGGCAAGAGCCGACCGAGCGGTTTATGCAATAGCCGGTGCAACGGTATCGGAGGAAGAAGACGGACCGTGGCTCTCGGTGGGGAGCGGCAGCGCCGGCGAGCGAGACGCGGCGAGGAGAGGACGGAAGAGAGAAAGGGAGAAAGAAACGGAGTAGGTGGAAAGGGGCTCGAGAAGCCCTCCACTGTGTTCTTAGCATTCCATCGAGAATCATGGCTCGCGGTTAGACTAACCACCGGGCAAAATGGCGTGCCGCTGGAAGAAGAGGGCTCTTTCAGGCCAGACGAAAGGAACGGCGAACCCGACCGTCCGTCCGTTCGTCCGTTCGCCCGTCGACGAAGCATACAGCACGCGCCATTGACGCCGCTAAGCACCATGGACCTCGATAGACTCGGGGAAATCCAATTGGCTTTAAACGCGGCTCGACTGCTACCCGTTCATCGCTTTTCCTCCTTCGCAACGATCGGAATCTTTCGACGCGACGCGCGCCGTGATCTCGTTATCGAGCGATCACTCGATTACGATACGGGGATAAGAGGGAATCGGACCTTTTTTCTGGTGTACGGGATGGGCAGGATCGTGCGTGGCGGAAATGGGTTTCACCGGGACGTTTCGCGATGGAGAATCGGCGCTTTGATCGGGAAGCTTCTGGAAACTCGTGTATTGTCGTTAACGTTGCGTCCTCGGTGTTATAAGTATAGGAGTATAATTGTATCGTGAAAGTATGGAATCTCGATTGAGCGGAGGATCAATTAATAATAAAGAATTGCCATCGCCGATTTCCAAGCGAGCGTCAGCGTAATTGTTTGTTGGGAAATCGGGACAATCCTACGTTCGTTCGACGTCTACGTCAATTGCGAGGATGATAAATAATAGAAAATCAACGTGCAATTTTACCGCGACGCCGTTAACATTCCGTTGGGAACTTTGTACTGCGGAGACAAAGATCTTATTAGAAAGCCGAATATAATAATCGAATAACGGCGAACGACCGCAGCAAGTTCGAGAGCCAACGCGCGGGCACCTGTCCGCGTGTACTCGCAACGAAACATTTCCGGGCTGGTCGGGCGGCCAGTTATCCGCGCGACTCCCGTTTCGACGTCGAGAAAACCGGTGCGTAATTTACGAGGTTCAATTAAAGGAGACGTACACTCGGGAGACGCGGTCGCGGGCAACGCTCGACGGGAATTCCGGCGGAACGGATCGTTTCACGGCCGGTTCGCGGCGTTACGCGTGAACACCGGTCCACCGGTCGTCCGCGGGCCGCCGCGATAATTAAATTTCCAACGGCGCAGCAAGGCGAGGCGAGAAACCAGAGAAGAGGGAACGAACGCGACTGCAATTCCGATTGCGAACGGCCTCGAATCTTCCAGCGAAACGCGAACAGACGATCGTCGGGTTTTTCGTTGACGAACGATCGCAGAGTATCCATTACCGAAAAGCGAATCACTTTTGTCTATCGTTTACCCTTCGAATTCGGGATCCCTGTACAATAATTAAGTCAATGATTTTATCAATCGATTAACGAAGAAAGTAATATTCAACGAAGTCGCCATTTTATTCCACGCCTATGAAATCCTCTTACATAGATATCCCTCCGAAATCGTGGATACTGTTATCAAAACGATACGAAAATCATTCGACGACCGAGCAAGACCGTGCTCGCGTTTCACGCGACCGCTCCATCAAGTGTTTCCGAGCCGCGTCGCTTTCCAGCGGGAACGAGCGCGTATCGACCGAAGTTCGGAACGGAACCGCCGGGCATTAAGTTAATTCCAGCGTGGTCGGTTTGTTTTCTCCGTCAGCGTCCAACGATAACGTCAATCGCCCGCGAGAATCCGATTTCACGCGTCGAAAAGAGGAGAGCGAGAGAGAGGGAGAGAGAGAGAGGGTTGGAAAAAAAGAGGTTCGAACAACGCGAAACAACGTTCCAGGGGCGCGCGCTCCGCTCGCCGAGATTAGGATCGAGGTATGCTTCGCGTGCCGCGGCAGCGACCGGTCAGTCGGCTCAAGGTGGGGCAATAATTAGATTTTCAGGGACGAAAGAAGCCAAGAGTGCTGGAAGTAGGTTTCGCGTTTCGTCTCCGCCGGTCGCGTCGCGATGGAGTCGGTTCCTCCGCGGGCGGACTTCGTTCCGACGGCGCCCTCTTCTTCGTCCCTTTCTTCCGCGCGACGGGGAGCGATCGCGAAGGGCATAGAGGGAAATCATTATCGTGTGCATCGTCGAGAGGAAGAGCCCAGCCGGCGCGATAATTAAATTTCCATAGACGGAGACCGCCGCGTCGGCGAAACGACGGCCGAACGAGGAAGAGAGACGGAGAGAGCTCGCGCGCCCTCGCCGGATGGCGAGCCGCGCAGATGGCGGAATTACGGTAAACTATGTTCTCCGCGCCACCCAGGGCCTACACTCGACTTTCGTTATAACAAATTTACTCGCGCCCGTACTCCGTTCTTTTCATCTTCCGTCCGCCGTGTCTTCGTTCCGGCAGATTTCTCCGTTTACTCGTCAAGCTCGCCTCCGCCGCCGCTAATCCCTCGGGGTTAAGTTATATTCTTTGACGAGAGCGTTGCACCTTGGTTGATGCACTTATTTCTTCCTTCTCTCGTACGCCGCGAGATGAAAAGCGCGGAGAAAGCTTTGAAACCGATGCTGGAAATTTGAGGTTCCAGGTTCTTAGCGGAGAATCAAACGCAAATCGCGGGACGCGCGACACCGGGTAGGTCTAACGTGTCTGCACGCGACCCGCCTTCTCTACTCGCCGTGGACACGGACGTCAAAGAAAGTTGCGAATGCCGATTTCCTGGGAATGGAAGTTCGCGGGAAGAGTCGGGGGAACAGTCTCGCTTGGCAATCGATATTTAATACCCGCGTAGCCTTGCACGCCGCTTGTTTAGCTGGCTTTCGTAATCAACGCTTTCTTTGTTGCCTCGATGCCTACCTTGCGCAATGCTCGAATCGGCTCGTGAACTTCTCGCGATAAAAACGCGCGGTAAATAACGAGATTGTCAATCCCGCGCCTCGGAGCGATAACGAAACTCCTAATTTCCGAATGCCTCTCGGTCCAGGCTCGACGGGGGAGCAAGGGAAACAGGGATCAAAATTCCTGATCGCCTAAAACAACGAGGAAACGTGGAACAGGCAGATCGAAATCTCCGACGAGCTCTCGGCCAAGAGTAATAAGAACGCGAACAGATCAAAACCGATCCTTCCTTTTGTCCGCAGGCAACGAGAAACCGAGGACAGATGAAAACCGAACCGAGACGTCTTCGAACAGACGGTAAACCGGTCGAATATTAATTCGCGTCGTTATCGGCGACGCGACCGCGCGCTCCGGCGATATCATCGACGTGCACCGAGACAACGGCCGAACAATGCGGGCCGCGGTTTCCGCGACACGCTGCAGGGCTGCATTGTCGATCGACAGGAGCGAGTTTCCGCGACAAAAGCCGCCGCTACGCCGCACGGAAAAACCACCGGCGTTCAGATAAGACGAATATCTAGGGACGCGCGCGCGCGCGAACGCGAACACGGCAATCTCGATAAATCGTACGTCGGAGAAGCTCGCCGGGTAGCTTAAAACATTAACCCGTTAATAAAATACATTTCCCAGTGGCGGCGCGGCGATAAATCCGGGGCCGATGGGTTGGGTGCTCCGTGGCGCGCTGAACAGTGTGCTAAGAGGCCGTTGCGATATGAAACACCGTTTTTCCGTGGCACCTGTTTTACGAGCCGCGCGGAACAGAGAGATTCAACTGGTAATTCTATCCAGAACCGTCGTAGGAACACGACCGGCGAGTGCTTCGCGATTAATGGCGATTCTCGGGACGAAAACCCATCGAAGAGCTAGGACGATCGATGATTAACCTGCTAATTGGGTAATGGATCGTTAATTGGATCGTGGATGTATCTAGATGGATAATTAACCTTCCGACGTACGAATCGTTAGTTCTCTCGCGACGAAAGATTCGATGACAACGGCAGAATCTCTAACATCCGGCTCTATCTCCCGATGGAGTTCGATGAATGTTAATCATATCAATTCCAGACGCCCGATATTCCAAACAGCGTTCCCGTATTCAGATCGGCCCGGTTCTCAAGAGGGGAAAGAGAAATCATTCCGCGAGAGGCGTGAACGTTGATTTCATTCCAGCAGATAAGCAGGAACGACCGCCGCCGCGTGAAAGAGACTTCCAAGGATTGAATGCGAACGATATACGGTTCGCGGCAAGACGGAAACCGTTCCCCGCGACTGTTTCGAGTGGATTTCGGCTGACTGCGATCCGGGGAACGCGAATACGAGCCGGCTGTGAATCCCTGGAAGGATAAGATTGCGATGTCTAGCAGACAGTCGTTGCCGTTCCGCCATTCCACTGCGGCATTCCGCTTCCAGAGCGCGGTGCATTTTCGAAACGCGTTAAACCCGATACACGCTTGATAGCTTTCGGTTTCGTTCTAATTGAACTGATTTTCGGTTAACGAGAGATCTCTTCATTGCGCGAGTATAGAACAATACCACTTAAGCAGCTAAAGAACATTTCGAATATTCAATGAATACTCATTCAATATCGAGAGCAGATCGATACCTAACCGATAGCGTTCATTACAACCCTCACAAAATTCCGATCAAAGAATATCCAACCGAAGAGTTTACGAAAAAACACCGGCGAACGGACGAAAGAAACAAGTTCATCGAACGCAGAAGCCTCCGGAGGCCCCGCAGCCGAGAAGATGGCGTCGCGGATAACCGCGAGAACCGTCGACGAAAGCTCCGAAGCGGAAACAGCGGCGACGGGGGAGCCGAGGGAGGGTAGGCTGTTCGTTTCGAGTGGCTATTTCGTCGCCGCGACGCGTTCCTCGCGCGCCCGCATGTCGGAAGCATCGGGGACATTAGCATATCGCGTGCGCTTTCGCCGAGGTTATCGAAGACGCCGCGCGCCACGGCACGAGCGGCAGCGCAGGGTCTATTTGTCAAAACGCCAATGGAGGAGCGAACGGGCGCCGGTGATAAAGGGGCGCGCGTCCAAACAGCCGTCCGCGGACCCTGCGACGCGACAATCGGCCGGGAGAAGAATCGAACCTATCGTCGGATCGTTTAGCGCGCCGTCAGTCAACGTTTCCTCGCGAGAAACGGAATCCCATCGATCCTCGCGATCCCATTTTTCCATGCGGCCGGCTCGACCTCGCTCGATGCGCAACACACACACACACGCACGGTTCGTAAATTCGATTTGCAAAGTCATTGCGGAGTTTCATGCATTTATGGGGAATGCGAAATCGGGCTGGCTGTCGTTTGTAACTGGAATATCGCTCGCGTTGTTTGTAGCGCGTTCGACAGAATGGATATGACGCGAATATATGTATATCAATTATTCCAAGTGGGTTTTCACGGTAATAGTTCGGGAGAACGGATTCCCGTGATGATCATGTTTCTCTAATTAGGTTTTTCAGGGACCGAACCCTCCACGAAGATCCGCGGTTCAGTTGTGGCGTCGTTCTCGATTGTACACGTGAATTTTACAGAAGAATCCGCGTTAGACCGGGGAAAAACGCGTTGATTGGGCGGGGAAGTTTGAGTAACACGATTTCTACAACGCGTCGTATTTCCGTGACACGACGACAGTTACCCGCAGCGATCGGTAGACGCCTGGTGACCGAGTCATCGTGAAAGCGCGCGTGCGACCGGCAGGGAAAGCCGCGGCGAGCGACGCAGGGAACAAGGCGGAGCCCGATCGCGCCACGTCGGTCTCAATTAACGGTCGTTCATTAAGGCAATTGCCGGATCGACTAAGAACCGAGCGTGCTTCTGACCGCTCACCGTGGAGAGTATACCTGGTGAGCTATACGCGCCGTTGCAGGGTTAGGTTTAATAACAGCGCCCGCTGAACCTCGCCCTTTCGCTACAGTTCGCAATAAATATCACCTGCTACTTTTCTTCTGGCGCCTGCCCCTTTACACGCCACGGCTCGGAAATGTGTTACCGGACTGCGGGTTCCCTTCGATGAGACCGCCAATTCGATTCCCATTAAATTCGCCAGAACTCTTCAATAAAACAATCAACCCCTCGGAATTCTAACTTCCACGCATCCTACGCTCTCCCTAATCCCTGGAAGCCGTGTTTCCGCAACGGAGATCCGAAAAAAGCAGAAAAGTACCGTCGGTAATCACGTTAAACCGGCAACACCGTTCCGAAGAAGGCGGCCAGCGCGTAACAAGATTCACAGGCACCGAGACTTTTTAACGATGCGACCGGGGCGCCGCGGTTAACGCGAGAAAACTGTGTAAAAGAGGGCTGCAGCGCGGCCGCGGAGGATCCGCGCGTGTTTAGTATTCCGCGGCCGGGATCGAGTTGCGCTGTTATCGGGAAAAATCCTCCGGAAGTTTCGCCGCGGCGAAAGCCGGCCGGCGACGCCGGGATTAGCGTGGAACTCGCGTGGACGTCGCGTCGCGTCGCGTTGGCGCGAGGAAACCTTCGGCGGAGCGTTGCCCGCTCCGCTGGATAGGCGGAAGAACGGAGAGAGGACAGCCGGGAAGACAGACGGAGAGAGGAACACCGGTATCTCGAGAGCGCGAGCTCGTTTCCTCCTTTAATCATGCAACGTCTCACGGTCCCTTTCCCTTCCGTGAATCGTCCCACCCCCGTGTCCCGCCCCCGCTCGCGCTCGCGCGGTTCATCATCTTCAAGGGTGAACCGACGAACCGCGCAGACACCGCGGGAACCAATTTTTTCCCGGGGAAAATACTTTTTTTCGAGGGCGCCGGTAATAGCGAACGCGACGAGTGTACATTTTCTTCTCTTTTTCCCCGCTCGACGTTCGTTTTTTCCCCTTTTTATTCCGTTTTTTTATATGTATATATATATATTTTATATATATATATATATATATATACATATAAAGCGGAAACGCGGAGCGCGTAACGCGCCCCGCCGCACATCGACTGATTTGCGGTCGCCGGGGTGAGGGAGCGAGAGGGATGCACCGTTTCCCGTCCGTTCGTTTTTTTTTCTGTAGCATTCGAGTGCTGCGGCACGAAAAGTAACTGTTTACCGGAACACGATGTGTCCCTCTGCCTCCTCTTTCTCGCTCGGTGTCCTTTTATTTATTATTATTTCGTGTTTTTTAAACGAGCAGCGAAAGGGAGCTTTTATATTTAGAAGGGTGAGCGCCGGAGGGCAGAAATTGCGCCGGCAGGTTAAAACGGGAATAGATCAGCCGGTGTGTTACCGTTGTCCTCGTCGTTCAAGGTGGCGGGGGCCCCGAGGGGTGGCGAATAGTTCGAAGGGACGCGCGTCCTTCTTCTCTTCCCGGTTACCGGGGTCGGCGAACTTTGATCAAACTTTCACGGCCCACTCCGCTTTCGGCTGTTTCCGAATCGCGGCTTTAATTCCTCGCGCGACGCCGCACGACCACTTTTATCTTTCCACGCTTTGCCCGGCGTTTCGCCTGAATTCGGGGGTGAATGTTTTAAGCGATGCGCTAGAAACTCGCGAGACTTGAGGGATTTCACTCTTCGCGTTCGGAAGTCGGTGGGAACATTTCTCTAATGAAGTATCGCTAAAAATTCAATGCTGAAAGCGAAGCTTCAGTTAGATTCTGATTAATCTAATTTCTCGAAAACAGCGCCGATTATAGCTACCCCTCGACTGCAGAGGAAACCAAGGGAAGAAGAAACTGAATCGCAGATTCGTCGAAAGATACGAGAGACCTATTTGTCCGGTAACGCGTGCACACAACGGCAAACGATAAGATCGTTACCAGGCAAGCTCCGAATCCCAGCAAAACCGGCATCGGCGATCAACGAAAACATCCCACTCGATTCTCCCTCCTTCGAGTCCGATAATCAGCCGCGCTCGTAGTCGACTCGTTTTCCCTTCATTTATCGGAGGACGCGGACTTAAATCAGGACGCGTGTTATTCGAGGTTGAAGCGGGTTACTCGATTATATCTGCTCGGCTGTATCCGAGGGGGGTTGGCGGGCGGCATCAACGGCGGCGGCGGCGGCGGCGGCGGCGGCTGTGTGCGAGCATATGCGCGTTCCTGACCTAATACAGTTAACGTACTCTCCAGGATGCACGCGCATAAACGCACACGGACACGGTCCCCCGCGCCGGCCCATTAACGCGGCAAAAGTTTCCTATTTAATAGCGGAACTTTTTATCGCGCGAGTGTTCGCCGAACAAAATAAATAGCGTGTAACCGATAGCAACCGGCCC
Source organism: Nomia melanderi (assembly GCF_051020985.1). Classification (NCBI taxonomy): domain Eukaryota; kingdom Metazoa; phylum Arthropoda; class Insecta; order Hymenoptera; family Halictidae; genus Nomia; species Nomia melanderi. The sequence goes on along the minus strand of NC_135010.1, from coordinate 14,869,902 downwards.
GGTCAAAGCATTCGGGAAGTGGACGCGCGCGCGGGCGGCGATCCTCCCGTTCAATTTCATTATGGCCGCCACCACGGCGGCGGCGGCGGCGGCGGCGGCGGTGGCTAAGTGAAAAAAAATCGATCGCCGGATCGAGAGCGCGCACGGTACGTTGATTAAGCCACCGGATACAGAGCACAGCGCTGCCGGCCAGCTGACCACGCGCGCGCCTTGCCGCCCCGCGATCGAATTCCGACACCGCGATGCGAATACCTCGACCAACTTGTATCGCGCCCTGCCTAGGGTTCACGGGTTCCTTTCCGATCTCTAATTGCCGCGGCCGGAAAAACGATCTCGACGATCCACCGGCCGACGATCGATCGCCGGGCCACTCTCGACCGCCAGCGCCGTGATTTTTTGCGAACAAAGTTTCGCTCGCGAGAACAGCCGGCGTGCTACGGCTCGGACCGAGCTGTTCCACCGTTACCGCGGGTCAACTGTAATTAGTTGCTGTGATTAGTTCGGGAGATTTGTTTGAAGGATTCGCCGACGCGCCGGCGTTGCGATAGCGTCGCGGATGCAACGATACTGGCCGGAATCGGTGTTTCATATTGGAGAGCACGACGTGCTCGCCGTTGTGCGTGATTGCGAATGTTTTTAGTCGATCAGCTGATTAGTATCGGATCGGTGTCATAGCTGATACGAGTCGCTCGGAAGCCGATGCGGTTACGTCGATATTTCCTGATTTTTGTCAGTTCTAATGGAATAATATCCTCTTCGGTTGGTCGAGTTCTACGTTGGACAGTTCTTTGTGTAGCTTCTGAATACGTTGTATCGTTTCAAAGGTAGAAACATTTTCCTCGATTTTCTAGGCTTAATGATATTGGCCTCTATCGCGTCACGGATTCGATTGACGGAAGCGGGTCACTGGATTAGCGTAATCGACACGCCGAAAGATTGGACGACTAGGCCCACACACTAGAGGATGAAGAGAAACGTTTGTTCCGAAGCGTGAACGTCTAGTTTTTGTAACGACAACGTTGCGAAGGTCTGCCGGCGTGCGATAGTCTGTGTTTTCTCGTTCGATTCGACGTGCGGCGGTGTTCCGTGCGTGACCGTGCCGCACGCCGATGAGCTATTTATTCTAACAAAGCCTGTAACAACCAGAGTTTCGTAGGCAGCACAATGGACAACATATTGAACGATCTGAAACAATGCGTAACGAGAGCGATGGGAAACATCCCACAGGATACGCCGCGTATAATGACGAGCTTCCGAAATCCTGCACCGCGTGCACACGCCACTCGATATCCATCATTTTTGACTCGCGCCGTAATGTTGGGTTAAACGCGGAGGCGCCGACGTCGGACTCGCCGGATACCAATTCCGCGCTCCCGATAGAACCAATTAAGAGGCATGATCCTTTGACGGCTGAACGAATATCAGCGGACTTGAAAAAAGGAGAGCTCAAAGGACGGGCCAGCGATCGAACAGAGAGGCGAGCAGCGTCGCGACAGCGAGTTTCCCACTCGAAATAAATCCTCATCCTTCAAAGATAATTAATACACCGTTGAAGGTTCATTAGCGCAAAACGACGCGTCTGGTCGTTCCGTCCCCGAAAACCAGGTGTTCCCACTCAACCCTGCGCCCGTCCCCGACGGCGGGCACCGCGGAAACGCGCGAGAGTTCGCATTATAAATAACATTCGCGTGGCTCGCGGAGTTCCGACCGAAATCCTCAATGAAACGGTTTTTGTCTAATGCCGTCCGATGAGTGCATCGCGCAGGAATCCTGCGCGGTCGTATAAATATCCGCGGTGACGTTTCCACCAGGTACGTCCGGCGTTAACGTCGTCGGACAAGTGCCGGGGGGCACGTTGCTGGCTGGAGTCGAGAGGAGGCTCTCTCCTCGTCGGCACTCCGTTTCGCGCGAGATCTTTCGCTTCGCGACTGAGAGCGACGACGATCGACTGCCTTCCGGCACACCGTAGACCCGGGACATGGGACACCGCACGCTACGGCCACAACGACGCGTTGACACCGGTGACTCACACGCTATCGCACAATGCCATCGAACATACGGTTCGCTGAATGGGCCCGGTGGACGGGAAAGCGCGCAGTTGGAAATTACTCGCGGGCAACGTCGATGATTCTCCGAGACGCGAACAATCTCGCCGCGGCAATCTGGATTCCAGCAGCGGCGAAACGCGAGCCGGAAGAGCCGGAGACGGCGGGCGATCAGGTGATCGCCTAACAGGCTAGGGTGTCCACCCCCTATCCGATGGAAACGAGTTCCCCGCGCGCAGTGGATCGAGTCCGTACCTTGTCAGCCGCGAGCCTGGCGACCAGGGCCTCCTTGAGCGGGCCCAGCCAGTGGTGTGCCCCAACGAAACGCTTGTTTAGCAATTTCGTGTGGGGAGCTGCCTGCGCGTAGACGGTCTCCAGCTCGAGCACCACCATATTTCACGGCTCGATGCTGAGGTCTCCCCCGGCGGCAGCAGCGTCCTCTCCTTCGCGCCGTAACCTTTCCGTTCAGCCGACGGACGGGCGGTCGCTGGTCGCTAGCATTTAACCTCCCTTGCGTCGCGTGTCCACGAGTACCGGGATCGACTAGACCCGCCGCCGCGCAGCGAGCGAGGTTCGCACGCGGAACCGGAAAAGGCGGGAGGAACACTCGCTGTTCCCTCTGTTTCCCTGTTCGAAAGATCCCGAGCGAGGATCCTGTCCTCTAGTAGTGGGACCTCATGGTCCCCGCAGAGCGATCGAGTCCAATGGAAACTGGCGTCCAGCTGCGCGCTGGCATTCCCACGTCCGTCCAGCGGAGGATCGATCGATCGGAGCACCGGCCGGATCGATCAGCATTCGCGGGACCGGACGCACTGTTCCACGGGGATCTCTCGCACTGAACGAATCCGGGAAAGGCCGCGGAACCACGTGGGTCCTTGGGTCGCGCACTTCCGATCGGACGCACTTGATATATCACGGTACACACTGCGCGCACTGAATCGTTTCGAACGACGACGACGACGAAGACGAAGTTAACAATAAGGACGACGTAGAAGGCGAGCTAGGCGCTCGTAGTAAATCCCAGAAAGGCACACGAGGTAATCCGATGTTTGAACGCGGAAGACGAGGCGGTCCGCCTCCTGCGGGAAGGCACTCGTTGCGAGATCCGACGACAGCGTGGCCGATACTCGCGGGGGTGGGTGGGCGGGCGCACGCAACACGCACGTACACGCGATGGTCCCTGTTGCGGTGGTTCGAGGTTTCGGAGCGACACCGCCGTGCAGCGGAGTGGTTCGACGTTGAATCGGCGGCGAAGAAGGCCGGTTCTCCGTTGGCGAGCCGTTAAGTCCAGCGTGATCCGGGCTTAAGCCGCGCTCGCAACGGTTGCCGCATAGAAAGGCAGTTGAGAACTGACTGCTGCCTCCTCTCGAGCCTCCTCGCTCCCATGGCCCGAGCTTTGAGTGACGCGACGCGACGCGACGCGGCCGGTGTGACGCGTGTGCACCCCTCTCCCTGTTCGCCTCTCGCTCTAGCTCGCGCCGGCCCGCTCTGCGTTTCTCTCCGTTCCTCTCGGTTCCTCTGCGCTCCTCTCGCTCTAGCCGTCGGTGTTCCTTTCTCCTTCTCCCTCGCGCCGCGTGTTACCCTCTCTCCGGCTCCCTTTCTACGCTCGTTCTCCTCCCTCTCCCGTTGTCGCGCTCCGTTGCTCCGACTCGCGGTCTTTCTCTCGCTCCCGTTTCCCGTTCTCCTTCACCGCGGTTTCTTTCTCCTCGTCTGGCCCGCGCGGTTTTTCATTCTTTCTCTCCTTCTTCCTTCTTCCCTCTCGCTCCATCGTAGACCGCGCTCCCCCTCGGCGCCGCTCTCCGCGGGCGCGCTCGACGAGTCCGTCTCTGTCCGACGAACGCGCAGACACGTTCGTTCCGCTCGTCGCGGCGAGACCCGACGAGAATACAGCCCTGTCGCCCTCAGAGACTCCTTCACCCTCTCCGCCCTTCTCTGGCGGTCGGTCGGTCGCGGTCTCTCGCTCTTTCCCTTCCGCGACCTCTTGTTCCCTCACTCCTTGCCGCAGACCTAGCTACGCTCGCCACTCTCTCTCTCTCTCTCCCTCGCTCTTTCCGGGTACTCTCTTTTCAGCGAGGACGCGACAAAGCCGCGAGAGCTTCCACGATTTCGCGGGAAGACTCGCCTTCCGCCGGCCGTTTCAAACGTATCGCGTACGCCCGATCGAGCCGAGAATTAATGACCGATTAATCGGGACGACGCGATTCGACGCGGTTTCTCGCGTGCGCGCCTCGTCCCTCCGATTTTTCCCTCCTTTTCTTTTGCATTTTCTAGGGAGGAGGAGGCCTCTCTCTCTCTGGCTTTCTCCCTTTTTCTACGGCCCCTCGCGCGCGCTTCCGGGGAACGGTTCCCGGGATCGTTACTCCCGGCAAACGGACCCCGCGGAATCCTATCTCGCGAGCGAGGCGCTCCTTTGTGCCGCGACCAAAGAGTTCGCCACTCGAACCGTAACCCTCCTACCGCCGTTTCGATCGCGACGCGACGCGACGCGTCGACTATCGTTTTCCTCGAACGCTTCGCGATGTTCCCGTTGATCGGCCGCCCACCCCCCGATCAAAGCGGCGCGCCGCCACTTTTGTCGAACGCGACTCTCGTCGCGTGCCGATCAAATCGACGCTTCCGGTCGTACACCTGAGACTCCGTTTGACTGCTTCCTCCCTCGGCTGTACGTCGCTTTTGTCGACTTGTTTCGCGGCAGTTTGTATATACTTTCAACGATGTTTCTCCTCTTGTTCGGCAGAGCGCAGTGCGCGAGCTTTATGGAAATTTGTAGTTTTCGGGATTTCAAGCTTTCGTCCGATTCGCCTTGCGAACTTTTTCGATCGAGTCGGACGGAACGTTTAATCGTAGGAGCGTCGGAAGGTTGAAATTTGATGATCGAATGGAACTCTTCGAATTCCTCGATGGAAAACTAACTTTTACAGCGATCGAAACTGATAAGAATCTCCGGCACTTCCTCCGAGAAACCTCGCACTCGAAGGAGAATAATCCTATCGCGCTTTCACTATCATTCTTCCAACGCCTATCAACGATATGCGCATTAGGATTCGGCGATTCGGTTGTTTATACGAAGCAGCGCACGTAACTCGCACGGCAAACCGATACTTCCGTATAGAGCAAGTCCGCCCGCTGAAACTTCTCGGCGCGCGGTCTCTAAAACGGCTAAAAAGTAGAAAGTCTCCGCGCGATATCAACGAGGGGAACGTCGAGTCTTTGTGCTCGAGGAGTGACTTTCAATCTACAAAGTCTTACACACAACATCAACACCTTCGCGACCAGTAACAAAAACGAAATTACTTCCTGGTCTGTTTTCATCTAAATTCAAATTAAACAGCTTTGTTCCTTGGCCTCTCGCGGTGGAAATCAATTCGGAGATTGGGTAAAGTCTCGCGCGAACGTTGCTTTCACCTATTTTACGCGGATACGTAGGCCAAATTTGCTTACTAATAATTACCGCCGATTCGAGACGTCGTCGGCAATTCCGCAACAAAAACATCCCCGCAGCCATCAACTCGCGCATACTCTGATTATTCAGCCCCGAAGAATACCGGCGAGAGAACGTCGAACGTCTCGAACGAAAAACTTCCGAGCGGTTTAACCGAGTCGAGTCTTCCAGGAAATGAAATTTTCCCGAGGAATCAGGCGCGGCCGTCTGAAAGCCATCCGACGTTCCGTCATCCCCGTGGCGGCGCGAGCGCGAGCGCGAGCGCGTCGGACCACCGCGAGCCGCGTCGGCACACGATTGTCCTGAATAATTCAGTTGGCCAGTGAAAGTAGCGCGGGACTGCATGTAATTTCCAATATTGACAGACGTTCCCGAGCCCCTCCGTCCCCGAGGCACCCTTCAATCCTCTCCTCCGCCGTTTCGCCCGCTTCTTTTCCCTTCTCCGGTGCCGGCCGACCGGCCGGGCACTCGTCTCTCTTCTTCGCCGAGTGCTTTCGAGTGTACGGCCCTGTCGCCCCAACCACCTGCACTCGGACGAGGGTGAGACAAAGGCGGGCGCGCGAGTTTCACGGGATTCAAAAGAAGATGACTACCCCCTTCGGTACCTTGGCGGAGGCTGCACACAGGAGCAGGGCCGCTCACACGCACGCACGCACGCAACCAGCCTCTGCAAGAGGACGACGACGACGACGAACAGAGAGAGAGGACAGCTCGAACCCCTTCCTCCTCTCGTCGGACAGCTCGCGTTGCCCCCCTACGGACGGGTTGTTCCCGACGTCTTTGCTTTCGAGAGGTTTGCACGAAGATCAGAAACTCGCTCGCAGGTGAAGGATAAAAAAAAAGTAACTAGAAGCATTAGCGCTGCGCGCAAGAACCGGTGAAAGGGACCGGCCGGGGGGAGAGGATCGCCGTTTCATTCCGGCTTCCTATCGCGCGACCGTCTCGAGAAGGTGCACGCAACACGATCGGAAGAAAGGGAGGAAGCGAACGAGAGAGATTGTCTGCTGGGGTTCGTAACGGTCGTACGGAGATTCCGGAAGACTTCCGAGCTGGCGATACGCGAAGCTTCTATTTACCGGTAACGGGAGGGGAGTAACCCTTCGCCAATGAAGATGCTTTGGAATTGTACGAAACCTTCGGCGGATCGAGCTAAATTATACATAGATTGCTTAATTAATAGAAACTGTTCGCGACTTGGTCTAACACGAAAATTTCATCTAGAAACGTCGACGTTCGTCGGGGGTTGAGAATTCCCAGTTTTCAGGTGGACGAATAAATGTATACATGGAGCTCGGTCGGAAGTTGGGATTGTTAATTGGAAAGTACACGACGCTAACGGGTCCGCTAAACGGAGTGAAAGCTGACGGTGCTGCGAGGAAAGAATACGCGACGGAAAGCCGACGACGATTCGGTCGTTAGGGTACAGCTTTCTCGTCCTTCATCGGATCATTCTAAATGGGGACTGGTCATCCGACGACTCGAAAAGCTCCGAGGTAAGCGGAGCGTCCCGCGGTAACAAAGGAGAATCGAAGATCGAAAATCCCACCCCCGCGTGCAGGGGTGAATGTGGAGCGCGGCGCTCGGCGCGCGGCTAACGGGCGGATATGATGAATCAAGCCTCTAAACGGAACTGATGGGAATCCCGATATATCAGAGCGTTCTGCCGGAACAGGCCGGGCCCGAGGAATAATCCTGGCGTGTACGGTGGCGTCGATTAACGGAACGGAACGAGGGGGCGGGCGCGGACGGGGGCGGGCTGCAAGAAAAATAAAATCAATTGGCCTACAATGCTCTCCTGGCATTGTTTTCCCCTTCGATCGGCCGGATCGCCGGCCGGGAAAAGGGTTACCGCTGCGTTAGCCGCGGGAACGCAACCCCGGGACAAGCGAGTCGGTGTGCGTGCGTGCGTGCGTGCACGTACACGGCCGGCCGCTAAACGCCAATAATTGACTGCGAACCAGTACGCGGCGACGTGAGAGACGGTGTGCTCGCTCTCGGAGAACCGACGAGCGAGCGGCGTGTCTCCTCTCACGGTGTATCGATCGATTTTCACCCTGACGAGTTTAGAAAAGCTGCATAACTAACGCGCGCCAAGCGCGAGCTGCGGGTATTATTACGCCGGAGCAAGTTTTCCAAGCTGACCCTCGTGTCCACCCCATTCTGCGCGCCGGAAAGTAACCCGTCGATCCCCGAAAACATCGTGCGACGAGGCTGCCTCGAGGTTTCCGGGTGCCGGCGATTCCACGATCTTCGAACACCGTGCGATCGTGGGACAGGATTCTTTTGAATCGGACAACGGGAATCAAGGGATACGCAGCTCGTTGGTCGATTCTCAACTCCGATTTTCCGGTTCTTGAGAAACTACGTACCGATCTGTTGCTGTTTGATTAATTCAATCATTTGTTTGCGAGTCAGTCCTGCGAACGCGAACGTTTCATCTCGGAATATCGACGTTCGTCCGCGAAGGGTTAAGAAATCGACTGCGCGGCAGTTCCGAGGGTTAATATTTAGAATAGATTTGATCGCTCGGTTCATTTTATGCTCTCAAGGCATGCCATTCGACGGTTCTCACACGTTCGACAGACTACACCTGCGGTACCGAAGTAAAATCCGTTCTACAACGTCCGCTACTCGGAATATTCCCGCGAAGCCCCCAAGAAATCCGAAAGCATCTCCGCGGGGAACTTCCCTCGTCCGTGAAATTCATCGCGGGCTCCCTCCGCCGTGGAATCTCGAGAGTAGACGACGAGGACGGCGTCGACGTCGACGTCGCCGGCTGGCGCAGGGCGTCGGAAGGGAAGACGACGCTGGAGAGCGGCGAGGAGATCGGTGGCGCGCGTTTGGCGCGGCTTTAATTGGCCGTGCCTTAATTTTGATGTACGCTGTACCACCTCGAGGGTTCTCGGGGGCCGGTGAAGAGCCGAAAGGGAGAGCGGAAGCCGCGGAGGAGAAGAAACGAGAGCGTCGGCGAGAGACGGAGGCAGCGGCCCGGCCTCTCCCTCTTCCTCGCGCAGCCGGCACATTGTCGTCGCCCGTAGCCAACAGCCTATTGTCTACCGGGAGAGCTCTCCTCTGCCCCCTTTCCCTTTTGCGGCCACAAACACACACGCGCGCGCGCGCGCAAACCCCCGCACACACGGCCACACACACACAGAGCAAGAAGTGAGAGGAGAATACGCGAGCAGCGATACGAGGCGACAGCGAGAGAGCGAGAGGGAGACGGGAGCCACCGACACTGAACGGGCTCCGGGTGGAAGGGGTGTGTTATAAAAGAGAGTAAAAAGAAGAAAGAGACGAGGAAAAATACACAACGGAGAAGGACCGTCGGGAGCGACGAAAGGAGGGACGGAGACGGTTCGGTAATAGTTAAAAAAAAGAGAGAGAAAAGGAAAAGAAAAGAGAGAAGCGGAACGAGAGGGAAGAGAGGAAAAAAGAGGATGAGAAGGGGAGAGAAGCGAGGAGCCCGAGTAGATCGAAGATGAGCGGGAGAAACAGAAACTGGGCGGGAAAACCGATGGATAGTTATAGGGGGAGGAGGGCGGAGAGGCTGAATAAAAAGAAGTAATTATAGAGAAAAAGAGAGAATGGCGCGCGAGAGAGAGAAGAAGAGGGAGGCGGTGGAACGGCGAGCTCGGAGAAGAGGTAGCCTCGATGTATCGGCGAAGAAAAGGAGGAGAGAGGCAATCGAAATGGGGAGAGAGAAGGCTATTCATACCCCCTGTATTCCAACCGTACCTTGCTCGCAGCAGCTATTATTTACATATCAGCAACTTCGTGCTTCCATGTACATAAACGCGCAAATACGGTTGCCCATGAGAATATAGCCGGCGGAAGGAAGGGGGATGCCTGCCGAGGCACAGGGGTGTACGTGTGTGCAAGCGCACGATGCAGCGGACGAATACCATGCGAGCAAGGGCGGGCACGCAGCTTCACTCCTCTCTCTTTCTGCACGCTCTCGTATCCGTTAAACTAGCCCGATTTCTGAAAAGGCCTCGCACCGCCCGGCGAGAACGCACCCTGCCCCCCCTACGCTCTGTTCGCGAAAAATCGGGAGAGGGGCACCGTGGTCAATGAGTCGTCGCGCGTCGTCGACGGATCAACCCCTTTGCCCTGTGATTCCTTTCGCAAACTGCACTCGATGGGATTATTCTATCGCGACTGGTTTTATCGCCGCTAGAAGAGAGAGTTTCACGCTAATTCCGCGTCCGTGTTTGCTTTGGGAAGCTGCGATGGATGACGCGGAAATGTTTCGTTCGAATACGAAGGGGTCGGACGACGTTTACGCTCGTTCGATGTTCTCACACTCGCAGCGACCTTTTTAAATTGACATTCTCGTCGAGCGTAGAAGACGTTTCGAACAATAACAACGATAACTTCTGCTGTAATTACTCGTCTGTAATTACGTTTCCCTCGACGCGTTGTCTTTTAACCGTTCCGCTCCTCTCTACCCTTTCCTCTTATTTCCGTTGTACTCGAGACGCGGAGAATAAAGAATCGCTGCCGAAGACAACGCGTTGTCGAGAGAAATGTAATTGCAGCAGAAGCAATTACCGAAGAGCAATTAATGCAGAAACTGATAAACTACTAGACTATTCGGATGAATCGAGCGTCGAGTCTCGACGCGGGGTAGAAGAGAGTTAAAAATCCAAGCCCTCGATGGTAATTCACCTTGCGTCGCAATTCCACGAAGCTCGTCGCGTCGCGTCGCGGCGTGACGCCTCGTGCAGCCGTGATATCGCGTAGGTTCCCGCGAAATCAATGCCGGCGACGCGATGAAAGCGTCGCCGAACCGAAAGACTGGGTTCTCGAGCCAGCCTCTCCAACGGGATTCGGAAAAAGAGAAAGGGAGAACCGGGGGGAGCCCCGTTGACCCTCGAAACCGCGACTCTTCGACGTGTGCAGGAAATATCAGGTGATGCTGCGACGTTTCCGGTATCGGATAGCGTTTTAAATACAAGAAACCGCTTTCCGATGAATCGCGTCGGGCTCCGACGAAACTAGTCGGATCGGTTCGGAGGAAGCGCCGACTGCCGACTGGAAATATTTCTTTAACGAATCAGTCGAACGGGTTGACCCAATACTGTGCTCGCGACGGATGCTCGATCGATGTCTTTGACCCCCCGCCAGCGATATCGCGGATGTATCAATCCAACTGGATCCGATCGCGATTCGCACAGCGAGTTGAGAACCTATGCATCAGTGATTCGCAAAGTTTCTCGCAACGTTCTTTGGTAATTAGAAAGGTTGAAATACCAAGGTTATTCGTCGCCTGAATCTATTATCCTATTACAAATCGATAGAACACATCTACAAGCTTTATTTCCAAACGAAACCCTTGAGAGAGACAATATCACCGACTCCATCTTCGATCGAAATCTCAAAATCTCAAAGATACAGAAACGTTGAATTCGTTTCTACAGAATTCCCAAAGAACTATGGAAATTGCTTGAATTTGCGACTGACGAAAAGAAAACGGCATCGAACGTATTCCACGTAGAACGCATCTTGTCCACCGTTTGGCAACCACTGCTCTAGATTCCAAGGGATGGACGAGCACGCGAGCTCGCGTGCTAGGTGCCCGGCTTAGGCCCTCTTCGTCCTGTCCGTTTGCCCGTGTCCTTCTCGCCACGTCCCTCCTCAGTCTCTCTCTCTCTTTCTCTCGCTCTCGCCGACCCCTTGCCAACCCCTCGTGAAACACGGCAACCTGCCCGCACCCTAGGATCTTTTATCATAAGAAAAAAATTTCCAGCCGAACGCGGCATGCGTGTAAATATAGTCGGGCCGGCGCGCTGCGCACACTCCTGCTCGGTCAGGCTGACCTATGCACATGCACCCGTGACGACGGTGCAACAAACGGCGGCCACGCGTTCACCGGCGGCCGCCGCAGCCCCGCCGCTGCGTTTTTAAAGACCGCCACGAGGAAAAGAGGCGATGAACACCGATCGGGATTTTCCACCCTTTGACTCCGCTAGCCTCGGACTCCGCCGGACTGAAATTCTTCGATCGATAGACTGTCTTCGCCGTGAAAACACCTAATCAGTTGGCTACGGTTTCATCCGCTATCGCGGGAATCGTGTTTAACGTTGCCGGCGCCGCGTAACTGCGGGATTTCCAGCCTAGCGTTCAATTGCTGTTGCATTAATGTAACACTTTGGATGTGTACTACACGAATCCAAAGTAAAATCGCAGCATCGAATTTCTTCTTTTTCGTAACAAGCTTTGGTTTGATCGATGTTTGAAAATAGATCAATGTAATCACAATTAATAATAAAATTCTCCGTTTCCGAGAAGTTACTTATCACAGTTGAGAAGAATCTTCGATGAAATAATAGATATACACCCTCGTCGCTGAGAGGACGACTTTTTAGCTCCAAGTTTGCGATCGAGTGACAGACGTAATTCCGAGCGAATCGGTTAAACACTGAAACTGCTGAACAATCCTATCTTCGAGCTATCCAACCACCGACTCGAAAAAACACGTTTGACGCATTGATTGCTGAGCAAATTTCCATCGAACCCGCCGTTGTCGCGGAAGACCGTGCGCCGCTTGTGTACCGAGTGTAACTTTATATTCTTCTAGAAGAACTCCGTAAAGAACCGATGGGACGTAGCTTTTTTAAGGCGGTGCGACCTGGCAGCGGCGACAAGCGGCGTGACACACCGTCAGTTTTCAAACTTCCGACGATACACGCGAGTATACTTTGTACTTTCCTCGCATTTCGTCACTCGAAGCCTGTCAATCATTAACGAACCCAATGCACGTCTGAAGAGGGACTTGTAAAACTGTAGTACCCCGTAGAATATAATATACCTTTTAACGTGGCTCCAAGACCCACCGCGTTGTCGAAAAGACCGCACAAAGAAAAGCATGGAGAATCTTTTAAAATATAAAAATTATCTATATCGTTCTCAACCTCTTACGCTGGAAATCGATCCAGAAATTTAGCAGTCTTACCAAAGAATTCTGTTCTTCCTATTTCAAGCAGATGTGTACATCTCTGTTTATTAACGCGCTTCGCACAACACCAATTCCCACATAGCAAAGGCAAATAGAAACCATTATTAATTGTTCGGCCTCATAATCCCTACATTACACTGTTGTCAACTTACGTTATTAAACCTGATTCGACATCGGCTGCGTTACATGTAATTATTCCCTAGCAATTCGGAAGTGTCGCTCATCGGTGACTGACGCAGCGTTTAACGCGTTAATCATTCGGTACAAAGTGACACGTTTCAAATCTGGCGCGTGCAATGCAGAGCTATCGATACCTGTAACGCCATTAGCAATCGCGAAAGAAACATTCACGCGGTACACGTTTCCAGCGCAAGAGGAAGACCCACATGTTTACCCCATAATACGTCGCACCATGCTCGCATCTCGACAGAACTATGTCGTCAACGGTGAGAGTCAAAAGTCCCTCCCGTTGCCCTGATAGTTGCATAATCCAGCCAGTGGTCCTCCGCGTTTCTTTCCGCGCGACGCGGCGAGGAAGGCGGAAGCCGAAGACGCGAGCCGCCGGCCTGAGCACCGTCGTCCGCGTGGTCTGCACTTGGTCACGATTTCAGGGCGTTTCCTTTGTGTTTCCACGCTCGAGATGAGGCAGATGTTGCGGAAGAGAAGGGCGAGGGGGTCGGCCGGCGGCCCGAGGGGCTGAAGGGTTGGAGGTGAAGGTGGAGAGGCCACTTCAAGTTGGTTTCTAGCCTAGATTCGACTACTCCGCGGGTGATCCGAGGTTTTAATTAGGATCCCCACCGGGCTAGGAGCGGCCGCGGTGTGCCCTCCAACTCCCGGCGACCCCCACCAGGCCGGCCTCGAGCCGCCTCCAGTTCTTCTAAGACTAATGATCTCTCTCGTTTCATTAATAACCAGCCGAGTGGCAAGTGTCATTTTCGTACTCGAGCCGAGTCGCATGACAAAGCAACATTAAGCCTCGCGTATTCTTAACGGCCCCGTCCCCGCGCGTTAATTGGGCCTCATTTCCGCGGCGAACGAGCCGCGATCGGCCGGAGGTCCGCGCCGATCGACCGACACGCGAGGAGACGAACGCTCGAGATTTCGCGACTCGGAACTACGCGCGTCTATAAATATTGTTACGACCCGGCGCACTCGCTCGGGACGTCGTTTACTGACGCGCAGGAATGTGATCCATTTACAATGTACGCCCGCTGATTTATGCGAGTCGAATCTTTAACAGATTCGAGCGAGTTTAACCCGTGACCGGGAGCGTTGCGAGTTTACTTGCGGAAGATAGCGACATGGATAACGAGCGGAGAGAAACTCATGAATGTGACCTAGCGCAATGCTTAAAGCGTTAAGCGCCTCGGTCATCGGTTGATACGCTAATTATTTATCGAAACGAGAAAGCGAAAGTGATAAGGAATCGCGCTCGTTCGAGAAGGTGAATAATTCATTGCCGAAGAAACTGGGGCTATTCTGGGTTTCAAGATGACGCGTCTGCTCGCTGAAAGGTTAACCGGTTAAGAGCAATATTTCTCACTGCACTGTTCCGCAGTCGCCCGGAGACTAACTCTCTCCTCAGCGTTTAATCTATCATCCCTTAACGACCGCTCCGTTCGAGCCACCTTCGGGTCGTAAGGGTTGATTCATCTCCGCGATTCCTCGATATATCTTCGATGTACGCAACAATGTCCCGGGATCGATGGGTTTCGGCGAACGGCTTGGTCTACCTTTGTAGACTTCTCGCGCGAAAGAAAAGGAAGACGAATTTCAACGAACGCCGACCATGACCTTTCCTTCGGCACGACCTATTAACTGGCATAGAAAGCGGCCGGGTATTACGCGGGTAATTTTCGCCTCCGGGGAAATAATCGGACCGACAGCGGCGCGTACCTATCCGGGAACACGGAACATCGTGGATACCCTGCAGGACGGTTGAAAAAAGGAGCCCGGGTTAATAGCTCTCGGAGGGGAAGGGAATCTTCCTGACCCGCCTCCGTGTTCCCTTCATTTTCTCTGGCCCAGAGGAACCGGCCGGGAACACGGAACGCTGCGGGGACGTTTAAGGGATGAACGCTGGAACGGTCTGCGCGATATTCGACTCGGCAATCATACTTCCCACCCGCTCCTCTCTTTATGTTCCTGTAAAATATGGGAGAATCGACTCCTCTCTTAACCCTTTAACTGTCAAATGTTCTCAACGCTGTTGTTCCGCAGCGAAAGCAGTCCCGAATTTCAGATCATCCCCTTGGTTACGTTGGCACCAAAGGCGGCTGTATAATGTAATGTAAATGTAACGCAAGTGAATTTTAACCCCTCCCGTATTATTTACTTTTGCTACTAAGTGCAAAATGTTTCTAGCAGTTTAGGAAAAACGCAAAGGAATTGCCCAGTGCACTTGTACAAATTTACTTTCAAGATAATATACTGGTAATAAGAAAATAGTTTTTTGCTTCGATCTTCATCACGAGTCTCACTCGTCATTGTACGGCAAGGGGTTAATCCAACTAACTGATAAAGTTCAATTCAGTGTGTCGATGGTTTCAACAGACTTTCTCTAAATACGCGTCGACGCACAATTCTGCCGTAGCCAAAAGGTTAATAAGGTCTAACATTGCGCGTCGTGGATTTATCGTGGTCCTGTACGTCACCGTGCAATTCCCCTCGGCATCTTGCTTTTTCCTCCGCCGCGAATAACAGTAAAATTTATGGAACTCCAGTGTCTTTCTGGCAGGCGGACTAAGTATACGGAGACCGAGCTCCGGGCTGTTGCTGGAAGCCGGCACGTTAACGTCGTTTCGTTTCTTTTACCCGGAGAGTATCGGGTCGCGGTTCAATGAAGTGTGACCTTGATAGAAAAGCAAGGAAACCACGGTCCCCCTTAAGCGTTATGGAAGTCTGGAGCGACGGGTGGCCCCCACCCCTAAAAACTAGACCGACAACTCGTTCGCCGGCCGTGGAAAACTCGCGGAACCGAACCGTGTCTAGAAGGATCGGGATCTTTCCGCTTAATTGCTGAGACGCTCGTCTCTTCCAGGAGACTGGCCTCGAAGTGGGAGGGATCCTTTGACCCCCCACTCGGTTTCCGCGTCGACGGGCACGACGCGCGAGACACTTGCATAAACTTCCACTAGGATTGAGCGCGTGCTCGCCTATTAGAACAATGCACGGGGAGACTTTGCACCCGAAAAATCACTGCGGCCCATCTGCGATGTCCTCGTCGATTGATCTAACTTGAATCTACTCGTTTCTACTGTCGCTCGTAAGGATTTCAGAAAATTCGTAGTCACCGTTTCATTCGACATACGAGTCGCTCGGAAGCCAATGTGGTTGAGTGTAAAGAAAAATTAAGGAAATTAATGTTTCGACTTCTGAAATGATTATACTAGAGAAAACGAGGGATGAATTCTTGAATAACTAAACGGAGTATTATTTACTCCACTGCAATTTAGACAAGCGATGAAACGTCGAAAAATCGACTTAATCGCATTGGCTTCTAAACGGCTCGTGCGAAAAGTTAGATGAATCCTTCATTAGAATACTATAGATACACCCAACGAGGAAACTTCCGAGTGCAAAGGGTCAATTATAAAAATGAAACGGGTAGGGCACGCGACGCATCACGGCCCGACGGAAAATCGGGCGGTGCCGCGCGACGCGCCCTTTTAATTACTTTAAAACTAATCGGCGGAGCTCCGATTAACACGCGATAGAACGACGAGCGGCATGGCGCGGCGCGGCGCGGATCGAAATGAAACGAAAGGCTCGCGCGGCGGCGACGGATTAATTGCTGTTTAATAAATCTGTTGCGCTCGCGCGCCGGTTTGCAGACGGTCTATCGCGGCAAGTAGATTATGCCGTCTAATTGGAGTGTAGCCTTCCGATGAAAGCGCGGTGTAATTGGTCGAGGTAAGGAAATGGCGCGCCCGCGCCAGCGCACACATTCTTGCCGCGGCTAATTGCTTTAACCTCTATCACGCCACTTCGGCCGCGGATTGCCTAATTCGAGTTATTTCCGATTAGCCGGCACGGTTGCAACCCGGAGAGTCGTTGCAACCGTGCCTGACCGGTTGCAGGTGGCAGCGGACCTCGGCTGCCACCTGCGAACTACGCGATCAACTAGGGCAAACGATGTTGCGGCCGATCGATGGATTTGAAGAAACGCCGCGATACGGACAGCTTCGCGGAAACCGATGCCAGCTGACCACCACAAATTTTAACGTTTCGCGGAATGTTGCTTATTCTTTCGTGACAAAGCCGAATTCTGTTGGAATGATTCATTTTACACCGTAGCTCCTAGATCGCGCTGCTATTTAATCGATCAAGTGGTTGAATATGTCGACTGGATATCAGTTTTCCGTTTGCAACGGTCTCGAAGCAGTTTGGAAGCAGTTTGGAAGCTTTCTTCGAAGGTGACCACCGCGACGATCGACCCGATAAAAGGGCCAGCGCCGTGATAGCGATTTACAGCGCGACTGATTGCCGCCGTCAATTGCTGCGGTTCCCAGAAACGACCCGCTGATACGCGAGCAACTGTCGTACGGGGAATTTTGACTAAATATAGGAATCGGAGCAGTGTTTCCCAACCTCTCTTCTGTTTGACTTTTCGCTGCATAACTCTCGAGACGTCTCGCGGAGCAAAGGACCCGCGTTGCATATAAATTTCTCGGGACGCGAATCTAGCCCGATACTTAATGCCGCGAGGAAAATGTTTTCTAGTCTCGTCTGATTTGAATTCCTTCAAGGCAGAAATGTATTTCAAGAGCAGGGGGAGTCCGAGTATTCGCAGCGTGGTTGAAATACAGGCAAACGGAATGCCATGGCGAGAGACGGAGTCACCCCGCGATCCAAGAAACAGAAAATTTCTCGCATTCGGGGGAACGCGGGATTCCTCCGGGAAAGTCGCGCACCTTTCCGGCTTGTCTTTCGATTCGCTCGCTATTTCCGTTTCGCAGCGGCGCGTCATAGAGCGAAATCGTTCCAAATCGTTGCGGTATCGACCGCGCACGTTCCAATCCGTGGTACGTCCGACCCGCAGCACGAAATTTTACGACAGCGCTGAACTGCGGTTAAACACGATCGCGCGCAGCCCCCGAAAGCGTCGCGATTATCATTCGAACTGCCGTGTCGTGTGGAATTGTACAGGGTGTTTCGATGGGTCGTATCTCGCCTCGCATTCGACGGAGAAAGAAGCGAGAAACTGCTCGCAGAATTGATCCTGATCTTGAACAGAAGGCTTACGATTCCCTGTTGCTGCACTTCACTCGCGGAAGTGAATAGTCTCATGGGAAACATGAGTCGGAAACGAATAGTTTGCGAGGAAATCGCTGGCAGTTTCCGTGGGAGAGTCACAGATATTCTTTTCGTCAAGGTCAGCTTGAATTTCGCACTCGCTCGCATCCTTTTCAAATTAAAAGCTGTAGAATCCTGTGGTTGTGTCGTGCATTTTGGAATCACCCTGTACAGCTTCTAGTCTAGTTTTTAAGCACGTCGGGAACATCGATGCAAACGTGTATACTATACGGAGGAAATAAAGAATTTTGAAATTCTATCCACATCCGAGCGATCCTTTAAAGAGCTGTAACTCGAATTCCAAACTATTCCCTCAAATGCTCGCCGCCCGCGAATAAATGAATACTAAGAACGGCGTGCCGAGTGCCTTAATTGTCGGCCAAGTCCCGGAACTCTGAAGGAGGAAACAGAAACAATCCTTTCGGGGTGTGTAACATAGTTGAAAAGTCGAAGAGCGCCGCGGAGTCGGAGATATTAAACGCCGAAGCGGCCGTGTCGGCAACTTCCCGGACCCCTTTCCCCCAGGCGAAACTTCGATGTGGAGCACGCACGCACACCGACGCGCCTAACCCGTCCCCGTATAATGACACCAATAACGATCAAGATTTCTAGCTCGATCTAACAGAAATCAATGCCGCTCACTGCGCAGACCGCCTCTCGGTTTAACGTGGCGCTTTGATCATTTATTCATCGTATTTGTACGACCTAATTGGGATATAAATAATTATAGTAAAAACGATTAAAATGACTGGATATCGGGACAAAGTTTCCTCGATATCGGACCGCTGAGGGTCCTAAGTTAACGATGGAACGAGTACGTAATATAATAAAATACAGTCGAGTATTAGATAGACGAAGCTGATAGACAAGTGGTGTCTATAGTTAAATCGTCGTTAATTCTTTCGGTAGCAGAAGCTATGATGTTCGAGCTGAAGTATAGGTAACTTAGCGCTGTTCGTCGGCATACTTCTCTACGTATTCTGAGAGAAATGACTAAACAGCCTGATTCGGTGATGCGCGACCTAAAATACAAGCCAATGAACATCTCAATAAGTACGCTCCCCTAATATCTCCAGAGAGACAGAAGGAAGTCGATTCGACAGCTCTCGGATCTAGCTTTAAGCCGGCGAAGCGGCGCACACGGCGGCCAAACGGCCGTTTTCTGGACAAAACTCGATAACGTAAAAAGCATGAGCAACAGAGAAAAAATGCTTCGAACGGAAGGTTGTAAGTTATAGAGGTAAACATACGGTGGTTATTTTTATTTTAAATTACGAGGATATTACAACGTGTTTACAATGGCAATGGTTATTTTGCCTTTCGATCGCGGCGTTACGTAAACAGAGAAACGGAATTTCTTCGCGAAATTTGGATCTTTCAAATGAAAATCACGTTGTATAGCGGCGACTGTTTAGCGGCGCATTGGTAACCTTCAATTTTCGTCAGGCGAACGGTCGAATTTTGGGGTTTTGTCCACAGGCGGCCGCGCCGTGCGGCCATGCCAAAGTGAGTCAGTCAGGACAGCGTGAAAAATCGAGGAACGCGCGCGCGCGCGCCCGCACGCACGCGGCCGGGCAAAACGAGGAAGGTTTACTGCGCGGGTATGGCCGATTATGTAAGGTCCACCGAAAATACCGTCGAATGAGTGACAAGCACTTGGCTTGTTCGACCGTATCGTCAGCCGATTCGAGACACGCTTGCGATTATTCGCGAAGCTGCGCGCCGCGGGACCGGCGGGATCGATACGCCGGCCAAAACCGCATCCAAACAGTCTATTATCGAGGGCCCGAGGCGAAATTAAAACCGCCCGACGACGGTTTCCGTTACCATCTTTCGGCGCAATCCGAGAAAAGACAAATTTACCTACAGCCGGCCGATGATTGGACCGGGGATCTAGCGGACGCGCCGCGCTCTCGTAAAGTAATTTACGAGTCCGAGAAGAATTCGCTTCATTTGTCGGCCGTTCCGTTTCGCCTTCGAATTGGACGGAACACGTTTCTTCGAATCGGAATGTTGCGCGCCGATGCTCGCGGCACGCGGAACTCGCAGTCTAATGAGAATCCGTACGGTCCGAAATTTCACCTGGATCGACGAGGCTAATAAATCAGGCTTCCCGAGGCTGCGGTCGCCACTGCCATCATTAGATGCCGAATATCGAGCCATTGCAAAACTGCCTTTAAACGACCTCCTCTTCCATCCAATACCGAATCAATCCACTATTCGACCACACGAGACCCTGACCGAAAGCTAAACCTTGTCCACTCCCACTATTGTCCATCCGCGTCTATACCGAGGAACGACCCAGTCGTCGCCGCAACGGCGTACAGTAGCCGAAGGGTTAACCAATAAGAACCTAAGCGAAAGATATCATCACCACCCGAGCGACGCCGGTCGCCGAGTGTCCGTTCCAACGAAGAAACGAGCGAGTCATTCGTCGCGCGCTCAAGCAGCCATAAAGCGTTTAGCCAAAGCGTGGGCGGATCAAAGGCCCAAAAAACGGAGCCCAGAAACTGTGCAGTCCAGCGAGGTCCGGGAAGAAGTTGCGGCCAGCCGAGAAGCTCCCGAGGACACCGGCGCTTGGGATCTCTGACCGGAACCGCAGCGGCGGGAGGGACGAGCGCGAGTCGAGTCGAGTCGCGTCGCGTCGCGGTACCCTGAAGACCGTAGTCTTCGGGCGATGATACAGATTTTCATCGGCGGGAGTCATTGCACTTTATGCTGAATGGGCACCGAGTCAACAACCCGATGGCCGCGTCTGTACGCGCGCGTATCGCGTGTACGTGTTGCGTGCACACCTCGCAACGGGTCCCTGCTGCTCCTCCTTCTCCGTCCTCCTTTATCGAGCCCGGGAGATCCTCTTCCTGCTTTTCGCGTGATCGCGGGAAGAGAACCGCGCCGCTCTCGGCGAAGAAGAAGCTCTCGCGGAGCGAAAATCGGAGGGGGGATGGGGGGACGACACACAACGAGCGGAGGACAAGTGGAGGAACAAGAGAGAAGAGAACCACCGGGGGGGAGCGAGAGCTAAGGGAGCAGAACGGGGAAAGGTGGAAGAGAGGGGAACGGTGCAGGGACGGAGAAAGAGAGAGGTCTGGGAATCGTTTCATGCACCGGCGAGCACGAGCCTCCGCGTAATAACGCGATCAGAGGGCAGCCGCGTCTCATGCAGCGTCGCGATGGCGGCCCTGTCTCCTCCTCGTCTTCTCCTACGAGCCAAGCACGCGTGCATAAACGCCGCCGTAATACGCTCGTAAGCACCGCGCGACCGTTCTATTTTCGCGTGAGCATCGCGCCCCGTCATCGACGCCGCTACACCGGACTCCCGATAATCCGTGTAATTCCGTTTGATCCGGGGCCTGCTGTCTTTATCGCGGATCGGTCTGTTTCTATCCTTGGGTTACGGGGGCTCATCAGCGCTAAGTAATCGGGGAGCTGCGCGAGAGGGCCTTGAGATTTCAGTCGTGGCAATCCCGTGCGTTTCTTATTTTCCCTGCTTTACAGGCTCTCGGTTCGGTCGCCTTAATCGGCGAGCGGATAAACGACGGGATCGCCTCGAGTTTTTAATGCGTCGACGGGCGGACCTCTTTTTGGTTTGATTCCAATTCAGCTGAAAAATTCACTGCGATGGACGCGCGCGGATTTCTTATATGAAGTATCGTCGCTCGCGTTTGGTACTGTCGTACGACATCTCGACGCTAGAGTTGCCGAGCAGTCGTCGCGACTTTCAACCCTTTGCGGACGAGATTCTTTTAAACTTGTGGAAACTTGTCTGCGAAAAGAGTCTTGCACGCTAGAGAAAAGAGAGCCATGTATCTCGTTATTCGAACGATGGAGTTACTCCTTCAGTTCTCGAATTTAGGTATCGAAGCTCGTCGCCATTATGGCGGCATTCCCTAGCAAACGGTCAACGTCTCTGTAGAAACTTCAGGAGCGCGTCTACCGAAATTTCAGTGAATTCGCGAGCGAATATTCGGTCCGATCAAAGCGGGATCCAACGAGCCCGAAAACAGAGAGCGTCGAGCCGCGGCGCGGCTCCAGCGGGCAAGGGTGTCTGAACGAGACGTCCGTTTCCGATGGGGAACGTCGAAACGCCCGGCGGTGGCGCAACCGACGAGCGAAACCGTCGAAAGCCCGTGTGTTAATTAATGCCACAACCGCGCGGTATCCAGTTCGACTAACATAACGCGGCACTAATTGCAGAAGGGAAAAACGGGGGAAAAAAGAATTATAACGAATTCGCCGGGGAAACATAAACTCTCGTCGCGCTCGTAATTTTTCCTTCTCCACCGTTCTCCCTCCGTCCCGCTTCGTTTTTTATTCGCAACCTCCACCTACTCTCTCTCCTGGCCGTTACCTCCCCCTCCCTCCGGGCCGCCGCGGCCCTCTTTTCCTGGGAGCCGGGCGCAGGAGCACGCTCGATGCGTGCTTTGTGCGACATTTTGCGTTTTCATCGAGGCGTGCGGAACGGCGAAAAGGTAGAACGAAACGCGGCAAGGAAGAACGAGATTACAGGAGGTACCGAGCGAGCACGCCGCGCCGGCGGAGGTCGGCCGGAGCTGCACACCTGTGTGCACACGCGGTTCGTTCGTCACGTGGAAAATGCGGCTATGCGCTGCCTTCCCCCCCTCCCCCGCTGCCCTGGGAACAATGCACGCCTACGATAGGTGCACCATTTCCCGTACAAGAGCGGAGGAAACGCTCGCGATAGACGAAGAGAGAATGAGAGAGAGAATGAGCGAGAGAGAGGCAGAGGGAGGGGGGTAGAGAACGAGTTGCACGACCCGGGAGAACTTGTACACCGCATTTTCTCCCCTTTCATTTGTGATTTCCTCTTTTTCAAGTAGAATCGCGTATACCCGCGGCGAGCTCGCGACGCAACGCGCCACGCAACGCCGCGCCTACCTTTTCTTAACGAACGTTGTCGCAGAAACACGCGAACAATCCGTTGACCTACGAATGAATTCCTCTTAGGTGCCTGCGGCCGGGACTTATCGCGCTTCGGCACTTCCGACGCGACAGACGGCGACTTTGAGGGTTACCGTTCCGCTGGAGCGACGGGAATGTCTCAGTGTGACGGAGTTCACTTTGCGGATCTTATCAGACTTTGGTTCAAATTTCAGATTGTCCAACTACGAGTCTGAAGTTTTAGAATTCCAACTTTCGAATCTCAAGTTTCTAGTATCATATCTCGAGTCTTATTCTTCATCAACCCTTAACATAAAAATAAAATAATTCCTGCGGCGTTGGGTCCACTAAGTAAAAGTGCCGCATATAGCAGCATTGCTCCATTAAGGGTTAATCTTCGCGGTATTAATCAGTTCGCCGACTAATCAGCTCGAATGCAGCGAGCAAGAAAATGCAACAATGATTAACGAGATGAGGAGGAAACCGGGGAACATCGACGTCGATAACGAACTCGATGACTGCCGGCTAAACGGGTTAAAGAACATTCGAAATCAGGGTACTCGTCGGCCGGGTAAAATTGCTCGTCGCGTCGCCGGCCGGGGCGGAAGGCGTTTTGATGCATTCGCCGATAGAACGTTCGGACAGGCGCCGTAACCGTGCATAAATATGAATATGTGCCGGGGTGGTTGGCTATAGATCGCATGCTCTATTTTCTGAATAGGATTCGAAGTAGATGTCGAGAACTTGTCACTCGGTGATTTATACATTTGTCTGCGCCCGAGGACGAGTTCGTTCTCCATTCCTCCCCCTCCTGCGGGCAGCGGTGCGCTGTTAAGCCTGTCAGGTCGCACCGCCACAAGCGGGAACGGTCTTTTTCGCCGAGCGGAATAGAAGAGAACGAGGAGGGGAGTGAAAAAAGCAGTATCCTAGGAGGTTAGAGACTCTCCAAGGATAGCGAGGGCCCTGGCCAAGGTCGCCGAGACCGGAAACGCTCGCCTGATTCGTCGCGTCACCCTGTGCCAATGTTGCAATAGCACGCTCGAAGCGTTAACACGTTCGTTGCCTCGAGGATGAATGTTTCGTGCAAAACTCGCTCTTCCGTAGAGAGCACAGACGAGCGAAAAGTACTTCGGATTGTAGAGTTCACTTTGAACTTCTACGTGTACGATCTTCGAGATGTGCAGTCGAAAATACGAATCAATCGAGATTTTAATTCGTGAATGCTGTCTGTAGCCGATGAATGTAAAGGCGAATGACGGCAATGACCGTTCTATAAAGTGATGCGCGTGAGAAAATATATAATAGACGATTATGTCGCTCGGTGGTATTACTAATCCGTTACTATCCTCGAGAAACATTGTCCAGTTACTCGAGTCGCCAAACAATTCTATAAGAACGCGTCAATCGTCTTGCGCGCGGTGATTGTTTTCGAGCAATTTGCAAGCGCCGGTCATCGGTGACCACCGTGCCAGTCGACACGTTAAACCGCGACTTCAATCTTGTAACCACGTCGTGTTTCCCGGCTCGAAGCACGGAACAACAAAGGCAAAACGAGCATGACACGCGTTAAAATTACGCGACGAGTGGACGAAAGACCGGTAGCCGCAAATGAGCTTCTCCCGAGAATGACGCAAGCACGGAAAGCGACGAGTCTATTTTTTTCCGTTGGCCGTGCTCTAAAAAAAAAGAAGAAGAACGAGAGAAAAGAAAAAGGAGCTACGAGAGGAGGAAGAGATAATACTCGAGGCGAATTCTCGGCCAGCTGTTTCGGCCGTTCCCGAGAAACGAGCGAGCGCGATCCGCGCGCAGAACGCAGACGGAATGCCATTCGATCGCCTCCGTAGAGCCGGGTGACCGAATCGAAAATCGTAAAACGCGCCTGTGGTCTGCCAAGTCACCGGGTTCGGGTCGAAATAAACGTCACGTTGTAAATACTTAGTTTCGCGTTCGAGAGGTAAAAGGGTCGCGGCGTAAATAATTATAACTCGAAGCCGGATCCCCGATTAGCCCTTCCCACGGCCCGCCACGAGTGTCCCTCGCAGTTTCGGGAAATCACCGGGACGCAGGGTATTTAATTTTAACAAACATACTCGGGAACTGCTAATGGGATACGCGTGCACAGAGTTTCGACTCTAAAAACGGGAGTATATGCGCGCGCGCGTGTTTTTTTTTTAAGTGCAAAGTTGAAGCTAA
Organism: Nomia melanderi; assembly: GCF_051020985.1. NCBI lineage: Eukaryota > Metazoa > Arthropoda > Insecta > Hymenoptera > Halictidae > Nomia > Nomia melanderi. The sequence goes on along the minus strand of NC_135010.1, from coordinate 14,845,067 downwards.
TTAATTGGAAGCTGGAAACACGTAATATTCGATGCGAAATGGAGGGGTCGGATTCGTTTTTGCTCGTTCTGAGGTTGAAATTTTCGGAGAGGACGAATAATTGTTCGAAATAATTGTTCTACGCGTGGAGACTGTTACAGTCGGCGCACGGTCGAATAGTCGGGTCCGTTCCAACGGGACGCGACTTCAAAAGCGACAGGAAGTCCGTCGAGAACCTGTACAAGAGGGTTGCTCGGTGGTTGGACCGCTCGTTAGCATCAGCTGCTCGCTGCTTAAAAATAACCTCTTCCTAGTCGCAAGGCACAATCGCTAAATTAACGCCGGCAGCGACGCCCTTCGCAATGGAAGACCCATCCGCAGTGCCTCTAAATACGCCGGCTCGCCGTGGAGCTGTTAACACGTGTTGCCATGGTGGTCATCGATGACCTCTCGTCAATTGCTCCTCGACAATTGCGATGATAAGCTCGAGCATTTTTATATCCGCTCGACGCGAAGATGTAATTCTATTTACTACTGCGCCGGAACTTCTTCGACGATCGACTTCGAGTAAAAATGTTCGATAGCGCGAGTAACTAGATGGAGTAACGTAAGAACCGTGATGATGTCGGGTAATTAGAATCTTCTACTTATCTTCGGTACGAGTAAATCATATATGACGAATTTCACAACGAATTTAATTAGCGTTCGCAGTAAAACGTACGGCGTTGGACACCGCGACGCTATAAACCGATAGACGAAAAGAAACGCGGACGAGCCAACTCGTCTTCGCCGGTTAACAAGCGACGACATCCCGAGTTTCTAAAGCGGCGGCAGGGCCTGGAAGACTCCGCGGAATATGAATAACATTTACAAAACCGAGGACGGGGATCCAACATAATTCTCAGCGGCGTTCGTCGTGTAATGAAGACGTTACGACAGCGCGGGCTCGGCATTAGCATACACCGCATCTCCAGAGAAGTGAAATCGCTAGTCAAACCAGATATCCCCGCTAAAAGAAACATCCTTGCCCGTCTCTTTCGATCGTCGACGCTGCGTTTTTTTCCATCCCGCGTCCGGTGACAACGAGAATATCGAGCGGACAATGGGACGATCAGTACGATCGATGAATTCCAAAGGTTCTCTCGCGCGAGATCCGCTCGCCCCGAACGCGGTTAGAAGACCGTGCGACGAATAGTTACGTAAAGCGTGGTTCTAGCGGTCGCCCCAATCAGTTAATGCACGGGTCTCGTTCGGCTACTCGAGCAAGTAACCGAGCCGCGATGGTAATCGCGGCGCGCCTTACGATGCGCGCTTATGTAGCACGGTCAGGCTTGCCCGACTGCTTTCACAATTTACGCGCGAGCCCGTTATTTATCAATTCCCGCGCCAAAATATACGGCCGAGCGACTGGTAGCGGCGGCTAACTAGGCCAGTCCTCCGATAATCCGGCGGAATCATCCCATACCGGTTCCAAGAACAACAGAGGCCGGTTTAGAGGCGAATTTCCACGGGTTCGCTGCTCAAGAATCTCTCGACTGTGCGCTAGAGCCGTCTAATTCTAGAGCCGAGCTCTGATTTTCCGGTTGGATGTTCGACGCTGCGAGAGCACCGTCCTCCCCCTGCTCCGCTTGCTCCTCGGAGGGGGGAAGGACTCTTTTCACCTAGCGGGACCCTAGGTGTCCCGTGTGCCCTCGACGGTATAGAGGAAACAATAAGCTCAAGACTCACCTGCACGTCAAAGTGAGTGGTGGTGTCTTGCGGTTGCGGGGGTCCCTGTTGCTGTTGTTGTTGCTGAGATGGGGGTGGACCCTGCGGGGGCGGCGGAGCCTGTGCGCCAAAGAGCTGGGCCGCGTGGGAATGCGGGTGTTGGAGATGATGCGTCGGCGGCGCCTGGTGGTGCTGGAGATGATGCGGAGGCGCCGGGGCGAAAGCGGCCATGAAATGCTCCTCGCTGCCGACCACATCCACGCCCGGCTTCAACAACACCACGCCGCCGCCGCCCGTGCTCACCGCTAAGGTGGCTGCGGCATTCTTCTGGAATTCCTCCTCGCCTGGAGAGGGCTGACGACTCCCGGGTGTGCGACTGTAAAGAGACGTGCACGTCAGTGTCGGTGATTGTAATTAGACCGCGGATTTTCGCGCGTTCATGGGAAACTCGAAGGTGCAGGATTAATGGAGGATGCGCGGAATGCGAGGCATGAGTCGCGAAGCGTTGTTATTTATAGTATTCCTTAGCTAGAATTATTTTCCATTGTAACGACGTCTTTCTGATTAAAATGAATTTAAAGTTGCATAAGACAGCTTCTTCAGACTGCGATCGAGTTGGAGACTTGACACTGGAACTACCATATCGATTGATTCGCTCGGAAGCCAATGTGGTTAAGCGCAGAAAAGAATTGAGAAAGCGAATGCTTTGAAAATGAATTTCAATCGAAATTCCGAAATAAAACGTGTATTCGGTAATCGCGAAAGAAGAAGCGAGGCTGTTATAACTCATTCTAAAATACTGATACGACGTTTAGCTAAACAATGCACGAGAGATAAGATAATCACGGAATAAACAGGGATCTACAAGACACTCTACAATGTATCACCGACGAAATTCCTAAGTCGCATGAATCATTCCAAGTGTCCGCGGCGAAAATTATTCTGCGATCCATAAACCACGGTGAAATACCGAAAGGAGTTACGTAACAGCCCCGCGAAATTCGCAGAGCTCTTTTCATCCTTCCGCGCTTCGGTTCACGAATTTCGTCTATACGCGTCGATCGGACACGCAGGGCTCCCGAGGCGAGCACAATACACGCGGCGAAAATAAACTCAACCCCGTTGACCGCCTCCCGAGACAGCTGCACTTTTCCGTAAGGTGGATACGTAAATCTTCGGTGGCTTAACGCGCGTCGTGCCGCGCCGAAAAGAAAGCCTTCACGGCTGGATGTTTATAGACCAATAAAGCAACCACTGGGATATCTTCGTTTCGAGGAGCCCGCGCGAGCCTCTCGTCGGCGCGTTGCACAATGGCCCGCTGACGAGTCCGTGTTCGCTCGTTAAAGTTCGGCCCGCTCTTAATTTAAACATTTCACGGGCCGTAACGCGACGGTTTTTGTAAATTGAATTCCTTTACGTTCAGAACTAGTCGACCGGGAGTCGATAGCCTGAATAATCCTCGCGAGAGAGCCACTCGTGAACCAGTCGCGCGGGATTCCGCGAATACGCGATTAACCGCGCGGCGTAACGGTACGGTTTGCATAACGACACCATAATAAGATACAATGATGCCTTCGGCCGGGAGAATCGCGACTCTCCGGCGAGAAAAAAAAAGGGCGAGTGCCTGGAAACCGTGACCGCCTACCGCGAAAAGCAAACATCATTACCATAATGGAATTAATAAGCAGACACGGCGTCGCCGGGACCACGCGTAAATCCCTAATGTCTTTTTTCCGTTTCGTCCGTGATTATTCATCGGATTACCATTGACGCTCAGCCTCGAGGAAAATGAAGGTGATCGACGAGAATCATCCATCCTGTTACTTGCATGTTTTTTCTCTCGAGCGGCGTGCGTTTACATAATTCGATAAACGCCGGCGTGAAAACACGACGCGCGTTACGCTTTCGTGAAAAGGAATATTTGATAGTCGCTAATCGCTGCTTACAGGTGAGCAGATATTCGCTCGTTGTAAATTAAACGAACACGCCAGGTGGCAAGCTTTATCATACAAAGATAACGGTATCGCGTTGACGACGAACGGTTGACGGGCAGAGCCGCCGAGCAGCACGGGACAACGTCGGTAACGTCGAACGTGGGACGACGTGAAGCGGCGGGCACCAGGTGGCGCGCAACGACGGTGTAACGGACTGCGGAGAAAGAGGCGAACGGGTATGATGTCATCGTCCGCGGGTAGATATACGCCCTTGACAGTTACAACTGTTACGTTGTGGTCGGGCCGATGATAACTATCTTTCTACTATCTTCTAATTGGAAATTGAGCTCACGATTCGAGAATGTTCTGACTTCACCACGGGGCAACGCTACGTTGCCAACCGAAGGGAATTCTAGTACAAGCTGTTACTTGTATCGCCGCAGCGGGTAGGGGTGATTTTTTTATTCGCCTCGCAGCTCCAACTCGTTCGCAACGCAGGCGATACCCGCGAAGCGCCTCCCGGATACTCACTTGAATCCTTTGTCATCGTCGAGACCGTTTTGCGATGCCAGCCCGTTGTTCTGTGGACCGCTGTCGTCTTTAGAACTGTCGAAGGGGCTTGCCGAGCCCTTCTCTTTTTCTTTCTTATCCGCGTCGGTGTTCTGCATCAGAAAAGGAGGAACCAGTTGTTGAATACTGCGCGTCGAATTCGATGTCGAGCAACCTGCGCGTCACTTACCAATCTCAGGGAAACCATCCGGGGTTCCAGATCTTTGGGTGTCGTAGGGCTTGATCCAAGAACGTACTCCACCATTTTCACACCTAGACCACCCGTCTCGCTGGAAATAAATCGTTGCAATGTTAGTATACAGGAAACGACGAGCAACACTGTCGATCAGTTGCTATTCTACGTAGACGTTCAGCTTACTAACCTGCTTCTAGGGCTAAGGACCGTCCCAACTTCTGACGTCTGATGATGATATCCTGTCCCAACGCCCACGCGTCTACCGGTGCCCATGGAAATCGGCTGCGACACGGCATGATCTGCAATGCATTAAAAGTGTCATTAATCATCGCGTCGACTGTACCGTATACCGCACTCGGACGAAGTCGGTCGCTTAGAGAAACCCATCACCGGCGCGAGTATTCAAGCCCCGAAATTCCGGGCTGCGATTTCCACCCCCGTGGCTGATCGCTCAACGCGAAATTAACGCGACAAGAAGACTACGACCCTGCCACGATTACCCACACGAAGGGTTCGGGAGAAAACGCTTTCTTATCCGCGCATCTGTAACGTAATCTCATCCCCTGCGAAACAACCTTTAAACGCTCGAGCGCTGCAGACACTGTACATTCCAAGTTAACCCGAGCATCCGAAGGGAAACGGTAAAACAACTGTGAATCGATAACCTGCAACGCTTTGCGTTTCCTTTTTTCAATCCAGTGAATTCGGCGAGCGCTCGAACGTTTCTCTAGCGGCGACTTTTACCAGGTTCCATAGAGGCACCATAGAAACAATTATAAATTTATAGACGCATCCAGAAACATTGCAGACGTCCCGACGACGGTCATCCGCAGTGAGTCCGCAGTTTCGCAGGCGAAAGAGTAAAAACCGAAAACAGGCCTGGAAAATCACGGACCTCAGAATCCCGCCTCATCCTATCCCTATCAACCGATGATCGATAGAAGGCGCGTCGGAGGGTGGCAGGAAAATCCGTGGTAAAAATCGTGGAACCTCCGCCGACCAACCCCCTCTAAAAGCAGCTTTTTAATTTCCGTCCCTCGAATTCTCTCGATCAACCCCGTGCTTCCGCCAGGGCAAGCTAGTTACAGGACACGCGCAGAGGTCTTTGCCTATTTAAAGAAGACAGCTTAATCCAATCATACTTTAATGCATCGCTTCGATCGTCTATTTAAGTACTCCCGAAATCACAGCTACCGTCATTCGTCAAGATAGTACGCTACAAACGGTCCCAGCAGAAGCAGCTAACGCAACTAGACGTTACAATAGAACCGAGTATCCGCTAAAGAAAAACACCCTTCGCATCAGGGGTGAAAATCCTGCAGCCGAATCGTCAGCTTTATCGTACGCCCGATACGATCGGCATAGGGTTGACGGGATGGAATGCCCACGGTTCCATGGGGCTCGGAATTTCGGCGGGTCCAGGTGGACAGGGGGTTGGTCGGCGGCTCGTCGGCGGCGGCGCTCGCAGGGTGGATCAGTAGGTACGACCCTGGGCGTTGGGACGTTGCCCCCACCGCCGGTGATGCCGGGCGTCTGTCGCCATGGCAACAGCCGCGTTGCACCCATCGCGCGGTGACGCACACACGCGAGCAAGGGAGCGAGCTAGCTAGCTGGCGAGCGAGCGAGCGAGCCGCTGCCGCCGCGTGCACATGGAAGAGAGCCGCGCCGGTACATGCCGTCGCGGGAATCAGGTGTTCCGTTGCATACAGGCCACCGCTCCGCATGACACACCGCCGGCCGCGCAGCGCCGGAGGTAGCATCGCCCTCGCGCGACAACCCCGAAGCCTACTCGATCCGCGAGAAGACAGCCCCTTCCTTCTCCTAGCTCGCTCGCTCGCTCGCTCGCTTGTTACCCACCCTTCGACCCTGCCGCTACCAGGACGCTAATTCGTTTAATCGACGAGAAATTCTGATCGCGCCCCGCCAATCGATGCAGCGGAGAACGATTTTTCTCGAAGGGGTGGGATTTTCAAGTTGGATTGCGGACATCCCACTGCCTTCCATTCGTAGACTGACAATATTGATATTAGTATCGTAATCATCACCATAATTGTTGGTAGGATAGTTGATATTACTGTTATAATTATCATTGTTATTACTGCCATTGTGTCGCTGTTATTGCTGAACCACGCGCCCTTTCACCCACTCCAGCAGACCCTACCGTCGTTCCACCATCGCTCTTCCTCGCTCCCTCCACACTTTCCTCTGAACGACTTCCCCGAAAACACGGCAAAAACCCGTCCGTGGCAATCATCGCGGGTTCTAATGCTTAGTTGAGGTTTGTAGGGCGTGCGCGTTGAGTTTGGTTTATTTGTCAATGGTTCAGAGGAACAAGAGGGAGTTTGTTTACCGCGAGTGAATGAAAGTGAAATGATGATGGGGAACTAATCAATACTGCGGGATTTTAAATCGGTTTTGAGAGGCGGCTGTGGCAACCGTTGCCACCTGAAGGATATTGGATCGCAGGAGAGAGATTTCCTCGGTATTTTTCGAATGATTGGAATGGCAGGATGCAAATGGGTTAATGGGGTTTCATTTGATGAAGCGAAAGTCGTGTTTGAAGTTCTTTGAGCAACGCGAGCTCCTGGAGAACCCGGCGAAACGTGTTTGCTTAAGGATTTGGAAGGTAAACAGCTTTTGCGAAGGTTCGTACAGGTTCCCACGTAAATGTAATTAGCAGGAAAGAATACGGAGATTCTATTCTGAATCGAACGCGAAGGACCTCGCCGGTGCGAACCACACCCTCGTTTTCACCTGGGTTACCTGTGCTACGCTGACTCCGATACTTCACAACATTTCAAGAAAAATAATCACTCTTGTCGAACGAGAAACTACCGACTAGCTCGTCCCTCGCGTTCGTTCGCACCGTTTACTCCCGCGTTATAGAGTAAATTGAAATCGTTTTAATCCACTGTTAATTGCGCGACCTAAAAATCTACCGGTTGAGACAGACGCGGAACAAAACAGACCTGTCTTCCAGCAGCCCGAGGAGGCGACGATATCAAAGTGAAGTTATTCGAAAACACGAAACGTTTCGGGGCAAGAGGACAAGAGAAAACCCTTCTGCCGGTAGGAAATTATTCCCCGGAGTTGCCAGTGTTGTGTACACATGTTTCCGAGGGAAGAATCGATTTCGAAAATCCGAGCACGCTCCGGCTGCTCCTGACTAACGAGGGGTTGGCGCGGAAGGGAGGCCCCGCGACTTTAACGAGTGCTCGCCGGGCGGAACCGGTCTTGAAGCGGCGAGGGTTGGAGCATCAACGGAATCCTAGGATATTACACACGCGTCCGCGTGTCGTTCGTCTTTCCCGCGGCGGAATTCCGTGTTCTCGGTGCGCGACGAACCGCACCGGAGGGACGCGGAGGCGCAGAGCGCGCTACGCCGCAACGTGTCCGTCCCGTTTAAAGGGATTTAAATCCGATTATTCGCGAAATCCCGGGGAATAAAGTGACTGTAAAACGGGGATTGGCGCGCGGCGTTTCCCGCGACGTCGAAAATACCAGAAGGAAAGCGTATCGATTGATCCCGTGAAGCCGGGGGAGACGCCGGATTTCCTTTGTTTTCGCGGAACGCAAACAGACCCTCGCAGAAGAGCAACAGAGAGAGATAGAGAGAGAGATAGAGAGAGAGACAGAGAGGGAGAAAGGGAGAGGGAGAGTGGAGGAGAGAGAAAGCGAGGGAGATATCTGTTTTGGTAGCGGTGTATCGATTATTGACACTCCGCTCGAACTTGTGGACGACGGAGAAACGTTTCTGCCGGGTTTATACGGCGAGTCTCGGTTATCCGGGGTGTTGTGCACTGGTTACCTCGGACAAGGAAGAATCGACGCTAGAACTATCGAGCACTGAAATTGATTTTTCGAAATTCCTCTGTACGACCTCCAACGGTGTATCTAAATAGACTTCGATCAGTCGACAATTGAGATTGGATAACGTTAAATCAATTTCGTCGATAATTTCCTAGAAATTGTGACTTTTTCAATGATTGCAAGAACTCAGGAATGAGAGTACTCAGTGTTAACAAGTGTTCGTAAACCGCGTGGTGGAATTGTAAAGAGCAATTCGATAGCTCGTTTGTAATATTAGATATCAAACTTCACGATCGCGTTATATCTTTCCCTGGTCGTAGTCGCATAATAAAAACGAGATAAGTTGCAGCTGTTCGATATCCTCGAAGCGCCTCGGATAACACGGAACTCGATTAACGCGTTAAGCGCCACGGAAATGTTGACCGTTCTTTCGTAGTCGTTGTTCCGTAGCGAAGGAAAGCAGGAACAACTATTCGCTATTCGACGTTGCAATCCTTGCATTACACCGTTATCGGGCCAGTTACGTTGTTAAACGTTTTCGTTCGACATCGGTTATCTCGTGTGTTACGATTGTTTCCAGGTGATTGAGAAGCGTCGGTCACCGGTGACTGGCATGGCGCTTAACGCGTTCAAATGGCACTCGGATAACCGAGACTCCGCAGTACACATTGTTCTTTCGGCGGCCAATCAATAAACGAGCCGGCGCGACGTAAAATACACGCGGAAACCTCGGCCTGAACGTCTGAGAGCCTCGCAGAGAGGGGACGCGCCGAGGAACGGCTCTCCAGCGGGAGGAAGCTGCGAGAGAAGGATCCCCCGTCCGGCTTTTTATACGATTCAGCTTTCTCTAATTTTACCGGGGAACGCGCGCGTCGTATCGAGCGTTTCAGGGAATTTCTACGTCAGTCACCGGCGAGGAGACCTTCGAACCGGCTGGCCCGCCCGGCCGGCTGCGCATTTCGCCACGCCGGGAACCGAACGCACGGGGAACCTAATAAGAATCGCCTCGTTATCCTTCGGCCTGGCCGGCGGGCAGTCCGCTGCCAGCGGCGTCCATAAAAAATCATTTGCATAATACTGGTATCGAGCGAGTGGAACACGCTGCCTCCCCTTTTTTCCTTTTCGTCGAGCGCGCTCGGCGCGCGGTGTGTTTGCACGATGGAACCCCGATTGTTTCAAGCCATTGGGAGTTAGACGGCTCGGCCAATGGAACGGTGAAACGAATGACGAACGACGGCGTCACCGATTCGGCTAGCCCAAGGTTTCGATAAGCGAGACTTTCGACTGCCAAGGCTTCGATAATGTGTAAAGAGTTCGAATAATAAAGAGTTCGGTAATCGAGAGTTTGGACAGCCACGGAATTCGATTAGCCGACGTTCGGATGGTCGAAAGTTAAGGATAACCGAAATTCAAATAACCGAAGCTCCGCCGTGCTCGCGGGGGAAGTGGAAAAGGTACGTCACGATCAGACGGCGCAAAATTCCTCGGAGCCAGACCGCGGAGCGAGAAATTCTCCCCTTTATTTTCGACTCGTCTTTGCTTACGGAATCCCGAGACGCCCTGTTCAAATAATTGAAGTTTAACCACGGGAAGACGGGAAGACGGGAACTTCGGGTAAAAATTGACCCGACCGTCGCGGCTCGGGGGTTGCCGGGGAAACCGGAGGGCGGCGGTTTAATTGCGAAACTCTCGCGACGCGATGGAGAGAGGGACTTCTCTGCATTTTTCTCTTTTTCCTTTTTTTTGCAAATAGACACGCGTATCGTAAGAACCCGGATAATATCGGGGGCTGCGGCACTGGCGGAGGAGGAACGAGTTTCGGACTAATCAAGAGAGACTGGTCCGACCGTTCGCCGCGATACTAAGGACAAAGAAACCAGTTCGATCCGTCGGCTCTCTGTTAGCCACGGTCAGAGCCTGTACGGGAATACCTGACCTGAAATAAGCTCGATACACGTCGGATTGGATATCCGGCGAAAGACTCGCGGACACCCGCGCAACACAAAGCCCCGTTGCGTATGGAAGTTCTAAAAAAAGGAAAGCCAGAACGAGGGAGATTGGTGTTTGCGTTACAATAAACTCCTGTAGAACGCGTCTTACAGCGCGAATACCTACCGCGCGCCGAAGATACCAGTCTTTTCGCGTACGAGTCGCTCAGAAGCCAATGCGGTTAGCTCGATTTTTTGATATTTTCCGATTTTCGTAAATTCTAATGGAATAAATAATATTCCACTGGTTTCTTCGTATTTCCTAGGCCAGAGAACCCTTCTATATTTTGTTTTCCTCAATTTTTGGATTAGGCGCATTGGCTTCCGAGCGATTCATGTGACACTATTACCATGTAACTCGTTGTGTAATTAGAGATTCCGACATTTCGCTATCTCGATAGATAAACCATAAGAAACGAAACTTGAGAATAATCTTATCTGAAACATTTCCTATCGCTCTATTATGCTTTCCTTCTATTATTAAACGTTCGATCGTTGTGTTCCTTGTTAGAACGTTGAATCGCCTATCGTGCAAGAGAATACCGATCAACGCGATAACCGTTCCACAAGCGCGCTACTGGATCTACGCGATCGCGTTCGTCGACGTCAGCTAGCTTTCTTTCGGGAAGAAATTAGCGCGTTCGATTCAGCCGGCTTAACCCTTGGGTGAAACAGAGAGAGAGAGAGAGAGAGAGAGGGTCGGAGGGAGAGAGAAAAGACATTATGTAACGATCAGCCACCAGCAGCGTCCACTCGGAGCGCATATCGATCAGGCTGCGCTCAATTTCGCGTCCGGCGAAGAAACGGCCGAGAGGACCGGGACGGATATTCCAGGGGGTTTAAAGGGCTCGAGGAGACGTCCCGAAGGGTAGGACGCCGCGTCGAGTCTCCGGTGGTCCCGATTAAAGCCCGGCTTTATGCACGGCCCGGTTGACCTCGGTTAGGTAACCGGTCGGCCCTCCGAGGGACAAAAGTCCGCGAATAATCCGACGTCTCGGGGCAACAATTAACCCTGGTGAGACCTCGACTCGTCACGTGGCAGATACTTCGAAGCTGCCTCTATGTTTATCGCAGTTTTATTTAGACGATACAACGTAGAATAGACCTCGAGTCGTCGCGCGGTAGACCGCCGAGTTATCTAAGTTCATCGTAGTTTTATTTAGAAGATTCAACGGAAAACTTGACCTCGAATTGTTGTCCCGTAGACTTTGGAGACAGCTAAATTTATCGGTGTTTCGTTTAGGCACCGCGCGGAATCGAATGTAGCAAAATTCGAATCGACCTCTGTTTACGCCGAACATGTTTCTTTGTAGATGTTCCGAGAGGAACGTGAATTTCTAAAGTACTTAACCGCCGGTTCCGAGGTTAATGGATCCCCTAAACGATCTCGTGTGTTCCCGATCAACGGAAAGTCACGGATTCCTTGGCTCCACCGACGAATTGACGATTAACCCCGTTCACGGGATAATCCCCGCGACTAGAGCCCTAGTCCAAATATTCCCAGCCCTATTGTCCTTGATACGCGCCGGCACGCTCGATAACGCTGCGCTAATGTATACCCGGCCCGATTGTTCAATGAGCCGCGCGCGTTTCCGCGACGTTCCTCGAGCCGCGAGACACCGTTCCGATGAAAGTAAGATGCAACTGGGACCTGCGTCACGATCGCGGGCGCACGGTGTCCAGGTAATCGTGCGAGAGAATGGAAAACTCAATCTTTGGACGAGATGCAGCGAACGTTGACACTGCAATTATCGGATTACACGGGCAACGGATGCTCCTCTGACAAATTATTCTACAAGAAAGTCGGACATCGATTCGACCGGTGATTCCAGTGTTAGCAATATCGAAACGAAAAAGGAAATCCCCGGATGGAAACTGTTACTTCCACGGAACAGAGTGTCCATTCATAGATGACCGTATGCACTCAGTGTAGTTACGCAGTTCGCGCGAGCATTCGAAATAGATTTTCCCAGAATCAAGCGTGAAACCAATAAATGTTATTCTAGACTTTCCACCGACTTTTTCTTAACCCCTCGGCTACCGTTGGCGCCCGTGGAATGTTATCGACAATAACTGCAGCGAAGCTAAGATTTGACGCGAGTAAAGTCTAATTCAACTACTTCCGTTAGTCGTATATTCTATAAATGTGATTATCGTAGGATGATTTAATTTAGTTCGATTCAGTGTCTCGATGGTTTCGATACAGTTTCACAGAAATACGCGTCCGCGCAACATGTTGCCGTAGCCGAAGGGTTAAAGAATCATCGGATTCTCGGTTGCACTGATACCGGCGAGGGGCGCCCCGTGCAAACCGGAATTTCTCGGAAGCATCCTGCGCGCGAGTGGACTTGCCTCGCGGCGGAAAATTCCAGTAACGCGTAACATCTGTACCTGAGGTGCTCCAGGTAGAATCTCGCCACATCTGGTGGTCGCCCAGGTGAAGTATCCCACCGCCTTTTACACCCCCTTCGTCCTTGGAGCCGCCCTCGTCCACGCCCCAGAGCTTTTTTGCCGAGGGAGCGATCTGAAACAATAGAAGAAAACGGGTCGTGAGTGGTCTGGCCGGGTCGGTGAACACACATTTTCAGGCGCCGACACGAAACTCCCGGGAGCTCGCTCGCGTCCAAAGGTACCAAGTACGAACGATCCCATTAATTACGCTAACGAGCCGCAGATCCGCTCGAAATTAGCGTGTCTTGCGTGCACGGTCGATCATCGAACTTGATACGGCGCGCATTAACAACTGCGCCTTACGAATTATTGTCTTCCCCTGCGAGTCGAGTGCAATTCAATCCCACCCTCTCGCCGAGGAAACGGCCACACACCAGAGAGGTAATCAGGTACTACGATACTCTTTAAAGTTTCCTGACGCTGGAACTACTAGTTGGATCAAAATGACTAACCTCTGAATTCTTCTCTCGCAACGGTTAAAAAGGTTGATCAAAGGAACTGATTCAGCGATGCCTAAACATAGGTCTATAAAGTCTGAAAATAGACATTGAACTCCTTGGTTACCGCTAGTTTAATTGTACTGTTAGCGCCCATAGGCAGCCGCGGAATATGTAATTACTTCGATTCAGTGTTTTCATGGTTTCAATACACTTCGTTAGAAACATACGTGGACGCAACATCCTAAAGAGCTAAAAAGCCCACTTCAAGTGCCCGCCAGTGTAAATGAATCTACAATCGAGCCCCGTGCAAACGCTCCCCGACGAAGACAAATATTTGAAACACTTTCACGTCTCATTCCCAGATCCAGCGGATAGGCCTCCGAAAATGAAACCCTCCGGAGGAGCTTATCTAGCGGACCCCATCCCAAACGTGATCGGAATTCAAAGGGTGACTAACCAAGCCTCGATTTAGTTCCACTATTAAATACCTTTCGTTCTCCGACAGTCACCCCTGCTCTCCACGTTCCCCATTATTTTTCTAGCCGAAAGCCCGGGCAATCTCCAGGCAGCGGCGACCGAGCTGCCCGCACGGTGGCAACGCGTCGCAGAATCCCGGTTGATCCGAGGCGAAAGATTCACGCGAGATCGGCGATCGAGGATCGCGGTGACCCCCGAACGCTCCCGCTGCACTGTTCCCCGACCTCGCCTAACTCTGGAGGTCAGTGACGTAACCGGCAGTCGATCGGGTGGGGATGGAGGGAAGCGTGCACGGAGATTGCGGGATCCTAGATGCAGGTATACTACTGGTGCACGCGCGACGCCGACAGTGCAGGCCGGCCGAGAGAGTCCTCCGGTGCATTCCCGTCCGCATTGTCGCCCCGGCCAGCCGCGGATCGTTAAGCGGAAGCACCGACTCGATTACACGGACGCGGCCGGGCCGACCCGGGTCTCTCTTTCAAGTTCCCTTCTTTTCATCGGGCTCTATTCACCGGGAGAGCCCGAATCGCGCGGCTCCCGATAAACGTTCCGATCGAACGTTCGTTCCAGCGGCTAACTAGGGGATTAGCTTATTAACTTCTCGCATCTCCCGGCCCCGCTCTCGCGCGCCCATGCTCGTCCACGTGCACGCCGCGCACGGAGAGACCCCGTTGGTCTCGCCGCATAGATAATTGCGAGTATGGATCTCCCTTTCGAGCTAGACCCAGTGGAACGCGATGAATTATTGAGACGTCCGCGACCAATCACGCGCCGCTACGTCCCTTCGCGTTACCCGGTCTACAATTACTCGATTCACTTCCATCGCGGCTTCCACGAAGGAATCCCCCGCGTATCGCAACGTGACGCGGAAACGTGTCGCGGCGATAACCGACGCGGACGACCCTTTCGCTTCGGAGCTGTCTCTCTTTCTGATTATGCACCACCCCCTCGGGAAATGTTCGGTATCCCGCTGAACATCTGTATTTTCTTTGGTCGCCGAATGAATGCGACGCTTGGATATTCGTGGAATCGACGTTGCATTCGAGAACCCGTCAACTCGGTGATAACCAACCCTTTGCGAACGAGAGATTTCAAACCGTGGAGCACGGTTTCTATAAAGGATTGAATTGTTTATCGAGATGAAATGCCAGAAGAGAACAGACCACGCATCAATCTCTCGTTACTCGAATAATGAAATCGTTCGTTCGACTTCAGATATGGAAGCTCCGCATTATTATATTGCCCAAATTGGTCTCGCGTCGCGCAAAGAGGATTAACCGTAGATATCACTTTCAATGAAATACAGTCGCTCGTCTATGATTAAAAGCCCTGTTGCTATACCCGTAATATTCATCCGTAGATTGCACACGCTACGCGGCGTGCGTAATTTTTTTCGTCCGGCCCACGAGTACAACTCGTTGCCTCTTGCGTTCTCCGCAGCCTCATATTAGCGTGACTGATTAAATATTCGCGGCGCGACCTTAGGGTCGTGATCGGCCGTGACTCATCCGGCGGCCACGTAAGAACGAGAAGCGAGAAGGGCGCGCGAATCCGACGCCGGAAGATTTCACGTTTGCGCGCGTCGAAGGAGACGAGAGAGGCCCCGGCGGCCGGCGCGGCGGTGCCCTCGCGGGCGCACGCGATATTTATATTTTATTGATCATGCGAACGATATCACGTACAATGGCACGTGCGTCATGCGCCGAGTAGGTGTACCGGGCTCGAACACATCGAACCCGGCGACGTATCGAGCGCGGCCACGAGAGAGCTGTTTATCGCTCGCGGGCCGCGCCGCTTAATTGTGTCTCACGCCGCGGAGTAACGTGAGCGGACATCCTTTGCAACAAATTCCCGGCGCTTATCGCGCGGCCGCCTCGAAAACCCACGGCAGAACGCGATAACGCCGTTTTTCCTTGGCACAGATCCCGGCAACGAATTGCCCGCTGCGATCTAGGAAAAATCAGATCGACCCTGTCGTCACGCGAAACGATTATATTTGTCTACCCCCTGGCAGAGAACACGATGGAAGGCGAACCTTCAACCCTTTTGAGACTGTCGTCGTCACTTCGACATCGAGGTTCCATATTTAGAACGCGAAGTTGCGAAGGAATAATTCGACTCTTCGAACAACGAGAGACGAGTCCGCATACGAAGCCCGTTTAGTAGTATCTTAACGTTTCATCTGCTATTAATATAAAGTTGGAACTATTAATATAACGTAGCGTCGTTCGCTAAGCAACTTGTTAGAAAGCTTTCGCGAGCAGTTAAGCAGTAGAAGCTCCGAACGCGTATCGTACCGCGGCAAAGTATTTCCCCGAACGGCGGGTATACCCGAGGATCGAAAAACGTTCGAGCGCCGACGTCTCAGCGCGAAAGCTTACCGGACGACGAGGATAGGCTGAGGCACAAAGAGAGAGAAAGGGAGAGAAAGAGGCAACATTTCGTGGCCCGATTGCTCGCGAGACTTGTACGCACGTCTTTTCACCTAGATCGACAAATCGGCGGATAAAAGGGAACCGAGGAGGGGAAAAAATCGAACGAGTCGCGCGGGTTTAGAAACCGGTTAGAAATCCCACGGGTGAAAACACCGGCTGAAAGAGGCGGCCTGGCTCCGCGTGCGCCGTGATTCGCGTGTCAAGTTGGAAAGCGAATCTTCGCTCGCCTCGTCCTACGCAGCGAGCTTCTTCGTCTTCCCTTCGCTCGTTTTTATTTTCATGCTTCTCCTCTTGCGCTTCCTTTTTTCGAAACCGCTTCGAGAGAGCCCGGCTCGCGCGCTCGCTCGCGGTCGCGCGCGCGCCGCTCTCTCCTCTGGAATTCTTGAAAATTGCCGCGACTTAAGGACGATCGTAATAAGAATAACGTCTGCGTTACGTAACGAGCCGAGGAAACTGAAACGAGTTTTACACCGGCGTTTGTACCCGGCGAGCCCTGCCGGATTGCCCCCGCTGGTTCGCCGCGCGTCTGCATCGTTGTCGCTCTCTCGTTACGACGCTACCCACTCTAGGGTCTCTCCGGCGAACGTGCAACGAGGACGAGCCGCGTTTCCGTTCTCGGAATCGACGCGTTTCTCGCTCGCCGCGGGTTTCCACCTTGCGGGCGACAAAGAAATACCGTGACACGCCGGGGCCGAGATTAACCCCTTAACTGTCGAGCCCAGTGACGTATACGGGCACGACGGATAAAAGAGAAGCGATACGAAACCTGATTGATCGCCTGAAATTCGGGAGTGAGGGGCAGTTTGTTGTGTGAAACGGGAAACTTTCGTTGGGAATCAAATACCGACGAATTCGTGTTACAGGGTCAAATCCTAAATAGACATTAATTGGAATGTATTGAAGTTAATTTCCAGTGGTGTCTTATAAACGTCGATTGTCTAGTCGCGTTAGGCATGCTCGATTGTTTCGAAATATATCACTGTACACGAAACTATGAATAAATCAGCGTACATATCCGTGTGAAACAGGTAAAAACAAAGTGGCTCGCACGCGACTTAGTCAAATCTCTAAATTAAATTCCAGCGCAAGAGGTTAAATCGAATTTGAGAACAGCGGGCTTTCCAGCGGCGTTCGCGCGATGCTCGAGATAAGATAGAATCTTATGGATACCAGGCCCGAATCGATATCTCCGGTGTACGGCTTGCTAATTTCCTTTGGATTCGACGCGTGTCGTCGTCACGCGATGCATCCCGGATTTGCCACCCCCCTTCCCGATAAAAAGGTTTCCGTGCCGTGAAGACGCGCTCGATCCGTCGCGTCTTTCGACTCGCGGCCAATGGAACGCGATTTTCGAACGTAACACTGCGAAAGCTGGGGCTGAAGCTAATACTCGTTAATACTTACGGCTCGAAGCATCGCAACGATTTTCTACAGAGTTCATCCACTCTCGATGTTTCCAGGAACAGTACAGAGAACTATACAATAAACGCTCGTAAATCTACTGGTAAACACTTGAACTAGATGAATAAAACATCGTTCGCCGATCACCGTTCCAGCTTCCGATGCGAAACTTGGCAATCGAGGCTGCCTAGGATTCACGAATTCGTATTGAACTTGATCGCATCGCTAACGAAAGGTTCGGCAAGGTAAGGGTAAGGTTCGGTCAACCGGGGGCGATACGCCGTGAGTATCGACCGCGTCGCCGGCCGGCAGAGAGACGCTTTTGCACGTCGAGCCACGGTTACGGGGCGAAAGAGACGGGGAAGAGGACCGAAAACCGTGGCGTACCGAACGGAGAGGGAGACGACAACCCATCGTCGACTTTCTCGTTCCTGGAACGGCGGAACGAGGAGGGGACTCCCCGATATAATAATCCATTTCCACGGATTAACTGATAGGTACATCCTCGTGCATCCTGGCTGCGCCGGTACGTTAACGAGCGCGGCCAATGTGTAGGTACTATCGACGAATCAATTTAGAGAAAGTCTCCGGGAATCTCTAGTTCCTCTCCTGAATAACTAATGGCGAGGGGAGCCGAAAATATGGAATATTCCGTCGCCGATGGAATGACGCCGCGCGCGGCGCGGTCGGATGGCTGCGAGACGGATAGCCGGAAGCTATTTCGCTTTCGTTGAATTTGCGAGTGTGTCTGGGGGTTGGCGCCGAGGCCTTGACGAACGCGTGCGAACCACCCACTATCGTACCACTCGATTGATTTTTTTTAACCGCTATCGACGCATCTAGCAGCTTTCCGGTGACGTAACGCGCGTGTTGCAACTGGTTTTCGATCGTGCAGTCGGCTACCTGTCTAAACTTTTCAACTTAAACGGATAAGGGTCCGTGATTAACGACGGAAGATGGTTCATGAGAATGCAATTAACTCTTTAACAGCGCCTTTAGGCGCCGTTCATTCGTTTTAGACGACAGCCTAACAATGTACATTAACTCGTTCACCTACCGAGTGCATCATACGCTTCCCGCTTAGAATTTTACCACAAAAATGGAATATCATTCTTATAAATTGTATCTTCATACTTCGATTCATTACGCGTTAAATTCAGATACATTCGAAATACAACGAAGTCACTCGCGTTGGGAATCCTAAACGCTTCCCCAGCCACGAAGCGGTCGAATCATCGCGAGACGCACTTCGAGGAAGCTTAGGGCAACCCTATCGGGCCAGTTACCAGGAATCCGCGAATGCTCTGCGTCTCGTCGCGCAGTCTTTCGCGTTTCCAGTCCAAAGGCCGGGTCAAAGGTGACCCAGTATCGTTTGAGCGACAGTTAAAGGGGCGAGAGTGGCGCGCGGCAGACGCAGTCGCCCCCGACCGGCGGTCCCAAAGCGCGCGATCTTTTTGTTCCGCGGTACGTTTGTAACAGGTGCCTTCTAACGAAGGCAGAGGCTTCCGCAACAATAGTCCCCGGTGATCCGGCGCGTTCGTTAGGCGAACGAGCCGGCCGCGTACGTTAGCGTCCCGTGTCTCGGAACCGGTCAGCGAAAATTTTTGCGCGTTCAGCGGGCAGAAGGGAATGTAGAGCCGGACCGGGGAGGGAAGAAGAAAATCGACGGAAAAAAAATCAAGGGAGGAAAGAAGAGAGCGGCAAGTGGAAAAGGAAAGACACGAAGCGGACGCGGTCTGGTGTAGCCTGCCGTTCGCTAGACGAGGGAGGCGATATAGTTCTATCCTCGGAGCCGTCCAGCCGGCAGCAGAAGCACTTTTGCACGTTGGCCGCGGAGGAGAGGAAAACAGAGACGGCTAGGGGGAAAAAACGAGGGTGCGCTGGAGAGAGCGAGATAGAGAGCTCGGAAGACCGACGGGGCGAGGAGGGGGGAAAGGTACCGAGAATGAGAGACGAGACGAGACGAGACGAGACGAAAGAGAGTACACACCGAGCCCTCTCTTTCATTGAACAAAGCGAACGCTAGCCTCGCTCGCTTGTGTACCCCCTAAAGCCCTGCCCTACCAGACGTCCAAGCTTCTCCCCGCCAGACGACCAGGCTTGCACCCCACCACCGAGGCAACCGCCGATTCCCCTACTCGCCCCGCACACCCACGAGGTTCTGCCCCCACCACGGCTGGCGAACGGCAGCGTGGACGTCGTCGCTAAACTGCCACGGGGCCACCGACCCCTCCCCAGGCCCCTCGGCCTCGGGTCACGGCCACTGTCCTCGCGGAGAATCAACGGCAGGCACGAGGGAGGCGAACCCTGCTTTTGCTTGCTTGCTTGCCTGCCTGCCTGCCTGCTTGCCTGCTCGCCCGTTCGCCTGCCTTGCCTGCCTGGTTGCTCGCTAGCTTCCTTGCTCGCGTCTCCGGCGCTCTCTCTTTCCTCATCGAACCCTCCGACGAACCTTCCTTCCTCTGCGTAGTACCCTCTTTCGTCTCTTTCTCCGTGGCCCGCCGATGCGTGCGCGCGCCTGCGTGAACAAATGCGTGCGCAAGAGCCAAGCGTTGGGGAACCACCGCTAGGATAGGGGTAGTTTCTGTTTTGTTGTCCGAGCGACCGTCTTCTTTCTTTGCCCTTCGCGTTTGACTTGAGCGCGCTGCGGGAACTTCGCTCGGTCGTTGGCGAGGCACGGTGAGGTCGCGAGATTGGCTGGACGGGTAAACATGTTTTAAGGGATAGATGGAAATTGACGCGATCCGCTTTCGAATTCTATTCGGCACTGATTCTATAGAATTCGGGTTCTAACCCTTTGCGCTCGAAGGTTCTTCGGTGGGAACAGCTGACATTTTCTGATCGGATCCGGATGATACTTGTTTTCCTTCAAACTGACTCGAAGAGACATCGCACGTAAATTAAGGGACGATGGTTTATTTCGATACTTCGTGTATCGATCCGTTGCACGAGGCTCAGTGTTATGTAGACTTTATAGTTTCGCTAGATTAGATCAAACGGTGACTGAGAGTCGCAGTACAAAGGGCTAAATTTAAGCTGCACTAACCGTACCTCGATCATATTCGAGAGCCCCCGATTTCTTTTATCGAAATTGTATCGGTAAAATGGGACCCAAGCAGTGGGATCGACCGAACGTGGGAATATTAATGGGGGACGTTAGATGAATGAAGGGTAGCCGTAATTGCCGTGGGCGGGACCCGGCCAGCGGCTAGATCGATGACTATCGGCCTTATGACACTGGCAACGCCGCTGTCACGGTAGCGTTCTCCGAGACCTATGGAAATGAATTTCTCCTTCGCGTAATACCCGCCGGTGGCCGCGCGATGACGATTCCGCGAGCGTGACCGATGCGTTTAGGTTCAACGACACGCGCGCGTCACGTCACATGTACAAGTCACGGCGCGATACGTCACCGCGCCGCGGCTGAAACGACGGAACACGATGTCAGATGATCGACGACGACGACGACGACGCGAACTTTCCACTGGCGGAGAGCGGAATCGATGTCGCGAGAAAAAAACCACCCCCTCGCGACGCGACAACGGTCTCAACGACGAAGACGATCAAGCACGAGCTGAATGAACAGGAATGACCCCGTGATTTTATAAGTTCCACGGGGATCGAGACACTTCAACCCCCTATAAGATCGAGTCAGACCTAGCGGAGGCTTCAAATTGAATTTAGTAATTATCAGATTTATTCGCATCGATCGAGGGGAACGCGGCACTTCGCTGCGAACAGTTGTCGCTAGAGCCGTACAGTGGAATTGATTGGCATTAATTTCTTCTTTTATAGAAAGTAGGAATGCTATCGAGATTTCTGTGAACCTATTCGATGCCGGGTTTACGGTCGTTTGAACAATTTATTCTATTGTTACCAGAGAAATCGATGATCGTTCATTCGGATCTTGCGAGTTAGAGGTTCCGTCGAAATCTACCGAACAATTAATCAATCAGTCAATTAAAAAGATCACAGGAGGAAATAGCAAATTGCTAATAGAAAATCGATGTTTCGAGAGCAATGCCCCGCTTTTACGATCGTTAGAGCATCCAGATTTTCATGGAGGCTGTAAAATCGGAGGCATTAATTCCCCGTTCGAGCCACGAATACGTTCCGCCGTCTCTCCCTTCCGCCCCAGCGTCCGCCGAAAAAGGGACGCGGAAGCTCGATCGACTTTTCTCGTTCCATGCTAATCGTGCCCTTTCCACCCGACGACGACGACGATCGACGTCCCCGCAAATTCACCGTCTGCCGCTCGAGCTACGGCTTCCAATTCTACGCGAAGTGAAAGTCTCGAATCAGAGAAACCGATTACACGATACGAAAACGATTACGTCGGGCATTCGCGTAACGATTCGCCTCGCGTTACGAGCGCATCCGACTCATCCGGTTTGCGCGACGAAAATCATCGACAGCAATTTCTCCCTTGATGCTGTTGTTCCCTGCCACGTGCACTGTTTCCGATTCTAATTCGAATCTATTCGAAATTCCCTTGTCCTAACGATAGATTTTCCTGAAAATCAATTGACCGGTTCGCGAGACTGAAAAAATCACAGCAACCCCGATGGAACGAAGCAACTGCGGATGTAACGCGATTCTTCGCGCGCAATCATCGAAATGCGCAACGTTAATTACAACGCGCTTCCCGAATCGAGTAACGGCGGCCAGTTTATGCAACCCCGATCCGCTATTCATTTATTCTAAATAACAGTGAGAAGTCGAGTCGTCCCTCGCCGGGTCTCCAATCGGCGACAAACTATCGATTATCGATGGCGCTTTGCGTAAGTTCACTGACATATAAGCCGAAGTCAATAAACATCCCCGCCGGCGTTTGCAAACACCCCCTTTTTCCGCGTTTTTCGATTCCCGGCCATCTCCGCGAGGATTCCGCCGTCTCCGCGTAATATCGTCCCTTTAAATAATGCTCCGGAAGCGTTCTTTCCGAACCGGTAACGTCACCGGCTAAACCGGAAACCAGTTTCGATGTTCTTTTGTCGCGAATAGAGCGCGATAACGCGGAACGGCGTAGGTGTGCGCGAGTCTCTCGGCTCGGCGCGCCGTGTGTCCCCCGGCCGATCGCAGCTGCCGGCCAGAACGTTGGCCGTGATTCAAATCCGAATATTTTCCCGGCGGTTGTTTGCTTTTCCCGTGAGTCTCGACCTTCCGAGAGAAAATATCTCGGCGTCTCTCGATGGGAACGCTGCTCCTTCCCCGATACGCGCTCTCGCCGCGAGCGTTACACGCTGACTTTTTAATGAGCTCTTGAAAGATTCTAGCGGTCCAGCGGATATTAACAGCAAAGTAGCAGCGAGTCCTTTACACGCTGCTAATTTTTTTAGCGGCACTTCAACCGCTCGCTCGATGGTCCCGCTTTTTTCCCCGATATCCCGCCGTTTCCTTCTGTGAACCGCTCGCAAGAGCGTTTCGAGGGCGAAGCTTAAAATGTTGCGTCCATTTTTAGAGGCCTCGTAAAGCGGAGACGGTAAAAGCTAGAGGCGAATCCGGCGTATCGATTAAAAGCAGGAAACGCGGAATTGGAAACTGATTTTCTCAATGATACCGTTTTACGAGGTTTCCACCCTCCTCGTCGCGGCTATTCGAATCGTAGATCGGCCCGCGATTTATCGAAGGATCGTTCGGCCGGCTCGTGCTCGTTAGCTTTCCTCGTCAATTCGAGGGAGCCGCGTGCTTCCTGGCCGCGGAACGAGCAGCTAAAGCCCGCGATAACTCGCGAGGAAACGATAAAAGAGGAATGGTCGGATTGACCGCGAACGGCCACGGAAAGAAGGCTAGGCCTAGTCCCGGCTGGAAACGGGACCAGCGATAACGGCCGCGGATGCGATGCAATCGGGAAACGACACTGATCTTGTGTAACGACTATCGCGCGGAGAGGCCCCACGAGCAACCGTAGGCGTTAACTGCATAACTACCCGTAACCATCTGTTACCGGCGACTCGAGAAGAGAAAGTTCGCTGCAACGAGGTGACACTCGATATTTTTCTGTTGTAACGGAACACAGAGACGCCTCCTCTCCAGGCGCGGAGCATCCTGACCTCCCGCGAGATTAATGCCACCGGGTCCTGGAGCGCCTCGAGAAACCTCGCGCGCCTTCTTCGCGACAAGTTTAACGTATCGCGCGTGCCAGCCGGAGAACGTTGCAAAAGTAACGAAACGACGGTCTCTCGATTATCCTTCGTAATCACTGACTAATAGTTAAGGATCGCTTCACCGTTCGAGTGGCAAGTTATTTTCATTTCTCTTTGTGTAAAAATAGGAAAGCGTAATTCAGTTTCTAAATTGAAACCAAAGAACCGCGACTGCGCCGGTTGGCACGCTTCGACCGGGTTTTCGCAAAAACCCGAGGCAGCCGAACGGTTAATGAGTCTTGGGAGAAGCCGGGTTCAAAGGGGCCCGGTCGGCGCAGGTGTTAAACAGACCTCGAACAAAGGAGTGCCATACAAGAAGACGTCTCCGAGTGAAACGCGACGGAATTTCGAAACGCCTCGAACGCACGGGCGACTGAAAACACTGGGAAAAGGATGACGCGGCTAATGGAAGAGGTTTCTACGACAAGTAAGGTCAACCCTGAACCTCCAAGTGGCCAGTACAGGAGAACAGTGAGTCACGCGAATCAATATCCCACCGACTCACTATTTCTATTGGCGCGAAAGCGGCGGGAGGACAGAAGTGCGCCCGAATAAACGGCACTCGTTCCCAGCGATCTCGCCGATCGTTCGATCGTTCGATCGTTCGATCGCTCGGGCCGGGCCGGACCGGGCGCGGTTCCGGAGCGAGGAAATTTCCTTTCGCCGGAAACCCGTCGCGGAAACGTTCCCACCGGCACCGACTCCGAAACACCGCGACCGATCCGAGCGGCGGACCGAGTAAAATGGCGGCTGAAAAGCGCGTCGAGGGTTCCCTTTCGATGGCCGCGACGCGAAACGGGAAGCGTCGCCGGCCCCGGCGAAATAAAACGGGAATAAAAGGCGGGAGAGAGGAGAGACAGCGATTTGCGCCCCGTTCCAAGCGGCCAGCGGGACCGGGCGTCGAGCATTTTCGACGCGCGCTCGCACGCACACGCGTGTCACGGTTCACGGTTGCCCGTAGAAAAGGACCCTGACAGTGTTTCAATCGATTAGCGCGCAACCGAAGGGAGGACCACCGGCGAGAGGGGAATCGTATGCAAAACACAAAGCCGTATAAATTTAAATGGCTCCGGTCCAAACGAATAACCGCCGCCGCCGCCGCCGACGCCGACGCCTGTCGCCCCATCGGCGAGGGGCGAAGACGCGGAACGCGGAATTACGGGGCGAAAAGTCGCGGGGACAATGGACGCGCCTGATTGATCGCGGGAGAAAGGGATTCGCTCGCGAGCAACAACACAGGACGACAAAATTGCGGGAAAATCATATCGATACTCGAATTGTATCGGGTGGCAAAGGAACAGTGCAATCCGATCGCGCGGAGACCAAGATGGCCACCGATTTCCGCGATCGTTGGTTCGACTATCGCGATTACGAAGTTGTAGTCGTGAATTACGGGGAGAAACCTTCCAATTCGATGGTCACGGTTTCCTTATAGTCGTTACGGAGTTTCACTGTGGAGAACGCGTGCGTTTACGCTGCTTTCCGATAACGGAGATCGTAAAAGTTGGGGAAATTTCGTTGAGACAGGGAGGCAGGAAGCGTCCGCGGGCTCTTTGTCCTGCAGTAGTGCGCGTGGATGCGCAGAACCTTAAACAACGATATCGCGAAACGGAAAACATATGACTTAAGGCGCTCTGCCTTAGAACCGCAGATATGTGCGTCGTTTGGAGGCGACGTGTTCACCTAAACAACGCGAACGTTCCCTGATACCGGCGTGCAATGCTCGCTCGCTCGCTCGCTCGCGTGCGAAACGGGGATGGAGGTTAAAAGGATGGAGAGAGAGTGCGAGAGAAGGAGGGATGCAAGGATCGAGAGGGGGAACGAGGAGGGAGAGAGAGAGAGAGAAGGATGGGGAAAGGACAAAACTCCGGGCGTTTCACTGGATAGAGTTCGAGGACGTAAACAATGGAGAAAAGGACGGGGAAACGGAGCGGTGCAAGGATTCGAGCTTGCTCGTCTAGATACATATTTTTTCTATGGCCGGACGCAGCAGCGCTCCAAGGATCCCAAATTGAGTCGTAGCCTCGAGCAGGCTCTCTTTTCTCCCCCCCTGCCGCGATTTGAGCGCGACTAACGCGATGCTAACGCTACGAATTACTTAATCGAGTATTTTGTAATAAGGTGATTCGACCGTCGACGATTATCATGGGGAAACACTTATCGGGTATCTTCGACATCGTCGTGTAAATGGCAGGGGAATTATTCTGTGTGAAATCTATGTGAAAAATAGAATAGATATGGAATAGAGTTGAGCAATATTTTTGTTCGCGACTCGTCATGCTTGTTATTAACATCAGTGGAAACTTTCGGAACCGTTCAAGAATAATTCTGTGACGAGGAAATTTTATTTGATATTCCTGACTCATTTTTCTATGTAACATTACGTTGTCTGCTTGCGTATATCATTATGGAAGACAAAAGACGGACGGATACGAAAATCCAGCAGCTTTCGCGGTTAAGGTAGAAGGCAACACTAATGGATTCGTTGTTTTATTACAAGGTTAAGCGAGTTCGGAGACCTGATTGGCTGAATAACCATCGTAGACACCTCCGTGCGACCGAGCTGCTCGCACAAATAATTCTACTCACGATCACGATCAGCTACTCTTCGGTAGGTTTAATGATCGACTGCGATACGAACACACACGAAACCTATTACAAGCTGTACAGCGACTTATTAAATTTTTTCTTTATCAGCGATATCGATATGATTTATTCGCTGCCTATTTCAACCTTGCCGTGCACTGATCTGTCTTCTCGGTTGAGAATTATTGTGAAAATAATTGAAAATAATGAAGAAATTCGCTTTAGGGGTTTTTGTAAGGTTGTAAGTCATTAGCATCGGCTACCGGACATTGCTAGGGTATAAACGAAGGATAAAAATCATAGCGCGAGATTAATAATAATTGAAATTTTGGAGAGACGCGAGATAAATTACGATCGAATCGTAAACAATGATTTTCGGGAATAAAACCAGTTTTATCCATCATCGACGGCGACGCGACGCGAGATCTAGACGGCTCGCGGACGTAAACAAACAGAAACGTCGCGTCCATCTTTGCGGCGTCCCGGGGTACACAAGGAAAAAATTAATAAATATTGAACGCTCGGAGTTCCGTTCACCGTCTCCTGTCACAGAACGTGTATTTTTTGTCCATGTAAATAAACGGAACACCCAGTAGAGTAAAATCAAGGTGACACAGAAAAATGGTTACCTTGAGAGCAGCGGGGTCCGACGAAAAGCAACAAAGACGGACGATTTATTTTGAATTCTAACGAGTCCGGGAATTTCGGCAAACACGGTAAATAACGACAGGTTAAAGACACGCTTTGACAGATGACGCGATCCGCGAAAATTCATACACGAAGCCCGTCCACGTTTTCCGTCCGAGTTTTTGACGCGCTAAAAATGAACCGGTGCTTCGGGATTTCCCTCGGAGCACGTCCCCGCGAAAACCGCGGAAAACAAAATACGAAGAGATACGGGACGAAAATACCCTGTGACAAGCGTAACGTGTCATATTCCGTAGGTGTACGGACGCCAACGGAAAGGACAGGTATGTAGCGCAGAATGCCTGACGAATTCGTCAGACGCTACTTTCATAAAGGGAGAGAAAAAGAAATAAATAACGATTCCATTCGAATCGCGGTACGCGAGAAATGTCAACGACCACGGCGAGCCACTCGAGTGGCCCGACTCGAGCGTCGTAAACATGGAGGTTTCTGTGGCGAAGTAAAAAAAAAAAGGTGTTCGAAACATAACCTATAAAATTGGCAAACCTCGGCGAGACGCGTGCACCGAGAACCGCGTCGGAGCACGGGGGAGCCGTGCGAACCGTGGAAAGAGAGAAATGTATGGAAAAACAAATACCATGTCGGCCCCCAAATCCTTCATGTCGCAGTAGAGGAAAAGATCCCCCGGTGGTTTCATCCAGTCGCCTGTGCTCGTGCCCGCTCCCTGGCCGTACCCTACACCGAAACTCTCCACCGTCTCCAAGGTACCCTCGGCACGGCGCGTCACCTCCGAGAGATTCACCGTTAACCCCGTGGTACACCGACAACGCGACGAAAAAATTCGACACACACTCTTTTGCACGCACTATCTCCGGTGGACGAGGCTATCTTGCTGGTAAAATCCGTGGAATTCCGTGTGCGTACGCGTCTCCCTCGGGGGAAACGAGAAGGCGGTAATCGTGCGTGTACGTATCGGCGTCGGGGCGCGGACGCCGATTCAGCCGGCACTGAATATAATACACACCACTCCCGGTTGTTTTCACGTTCGTTTTTCCTCTCCGAGCACACGGGGACAGACAGACAGGCGGGCAGACAGACGGACGGACTTCTCGCGGAACAGAGAACACCACACCGCCCCGTTCAACGATACGAAACACGGCACCACGGACGACAGTACGCGAGAGAGAAAGAGAGAGAAAGAAAAGCGTTCGGCCGCCTGTCAAACAGTTCGACACCTCCGGGTGCCTCGATGCTGCCACTGCTACCTATGCTCCTCTCTTCTTCCTCGTCCTCTTCCTCCTCCTCCTCCGCCTCGTCGTCGTCCTCCTCCTCCTCCTCCTCCTCCACCGCCACCGCCGCCGCCGCCGCCGCCGCCGCCGCCGCCGCTGCTGCTGCTGCTGCTGCTACCACTGCCGCCGCCGCCGCCGCCACCACCTCCTTTCTCCTCTCGCGCACTTTGCACACTCACTCCGCGAATACGCGTTTATTTACAGGAGGGAGCGAGTCGATTACCGCGTTCTTCGTTCGAAATTCACGTCCGTCCTGGCATATCGCGGGACGCGTCGTTATCGGGCGTTAAAATAACGCTCGGCGTCGTCACGATGCTTTTTACGTCTCCACGTCTCTCTTTCCTCTCGAATTTTCGTTAACCGGCCTCTCTCCTTCGACAGAGACTGCCCTCCTAACCGAAACAAAGAACGACGCTCGAGCCGAGCGCCCTCTGCCGTCGACCGTGCGAATCACAATGCGTTTCGCGAACACCGTCGACCAATCCACGCTCTCCTAACTCTTCTACCTTCTACGCTTCTACGACCTCTCACGGCGACCGGATGAAAATTTCATCGCACTTAATGAATGTACCTGACCCGACCCGACCAGGCCAGGCCAGGCCAGGCCAGGCCGGACCTGGCTCTACTTGTAAAATAATATTGCTTCGAACCTTTATTTGCTCGAGCTTTTATTATACCATGATCCTGCTTTTGAATCAAATTTGACCGTTACTCCCAGCGAATATACGCAGGTATAACTCGTATGATTGTAATGGATTGAATTGAACGTGATGCGAGTACACGTTTTTTACATTTTTTTTACAACTGAATCGTGAAGAGTGTCAGAGGCCAACGGCTTGTAACGTGTTAGAGGAATTTGTGATTTCTAATGTAGCCTAATTTTGACCCTGACACGATTTATGAGATATCTATGCTTCCAGCAGGCTTTCTATCTATTAGATTATTCGTTACGCGTATACGTAAGAATATTTAAATCTAACGGATATTACACATATCGCAGATTAACGGTGTATTATGTCATGAATTAATTTGGTTAGTTCTGAAATCAGCTGTGAATAAAATAATTGACATACTACTGAAATTTGGAGAAAATGTCATTCTGCATCATTTGTTATGCAGTATTAGAAATAATAAGTTTCGCGTGTAGATGGAGATTCATTTTGTATGTGCTGAATCTGATCAAATTGTACAGTGACATAATACTTCACTATTTACCACAAAAATATATCCTATAACTTTACTAGATACTACTAAAATTAGTGATGTTGGTTGTGCTTACCTGCCCATTTCTAAATTGTTGTTGTTGTTGTTGCTGCTGTTGATGATGAAAAAGAGCAACTTGTTGCTGAGCTGTTATTTGGTTGTTCAGATAGACCAAGTGTTCTGCTCCAGGTGCTCCACTCTATAAAATACAAACAAAATTTTATTTGAAAACATTTATATACAACAAAGTATTTCAATGTATATTTAAAATTATTTTAATGAAAAACAAAGTTGTAACACATTATAATAATCTCACTTATAAGTTATAATGTAGATTTTATTTCTTATAAAGTTTCATGTCAACAATTATGCAAGTTTACAACTACTCACTTTTAATTGCATGGGATGTATCTCATAAGGGAGATGAACATTGTTCATAGTTTGTAATCCCAGTTGTTGTGGTTGACTTTGCTGTGGTACGCTCAGTTTAGTGATAGGATATTTCCACTTTTCTGGGTTCTGTAAATCATTAAATTGCACAGTTAAATAAAACTCTTTATTATGTCATCAGAGGGAAATTCATTATAATTTAATATACTCACATTATCGATGATAGCATCATCTGCAAGAGCCCAGGCTCTTGGAGCTTGTTTCGTTTGAAAAGTTGAAGATTGGGCATTGAATTCTGGTTCAGTGGGTCGTTGAAACACGTAACCAACCATGGCATCGTCTTGTGTTCTACTCACTCCCATTTGATGTGTCTGGCCAGGTTGAATACGCATACTATCACCACCAGCCATTACTTGTCCGCATTGCTCTACATCCTGTTAACAACAAAAACAGCCATCATTGTTACAATGTCTATGAACCAAATAACACTTTATGCCTGCATAAACTATATGTAAACTATACGTGTATAGTATCAAAAGAGCTATAGATTGAACAAATGTCAGGTAAACATCTTTGTAGATCAAATATTACGTGTTACAATGAAACTCCAAAATAGTTCTATCTAATAATATTTATAATTAATATGAAGAACACAAACATTTATCTATGTCTTGTAAAGCAATAATAATGACTCAAGAAACAAATTCTTCACTGCGTTAAAACCTGTGCATTATTTGTTATTCGTAAGTACTAAAAGGAAACTGTTAAAGTAAACAATACTACTTCAATTTTGACATTACAATTGATAAAATAAATCTGAACAAAACATCTTTATTTCTATAGAATACTCTGCCATGATGGGTCAAACAAAGCACAAGCATATGTAATACTCATGCATATGCACAATAGAAAAAGTCCTCTCTCCTGTTTCAGCGAACAGAATAGAGTGCAGCTACATTGATTTGCAAAATCGTAACCGAAACGAATTACAAAACATACTAATACGATTGTGTAAACGTTCGAATTGACGTGCCACGGGCAAGAATCGCTTCTCTCCCCAACACACGTGAGATAGGTTATGATATTCCGAGCGCACATAAAAACTCTACTGTCAAGATAAAAATATCCGTGGAACGTGCGCCGACCTAGAAAAAGAGGAAAACAGAAAATCTGAAAAATAGGTGCGTACCGTGGGTATATGTCCGTTGGAGGAAGGATGGTGTAATTGCACAGAAGGTGCCGGTTCGCCTGCAGCACCAGCGCTACTCGCACCGAGCCACTTCATCGTTCTGTCAATCTGTACCGCTGCCACGGGCACGATCAACGACGATTCGACAGATAAGAGGAACCCTCACTGTGAAGGTTAGCTCGGTCAGAACCGGCGTCCGTAGCCAAAGGTAGAGATTGCCCGCTACGTCTGTTCCACGAGCATGTTCCGCGTGTGCGACCCTTAACAGTGCGGCATCTCTGCTGTTTCCACGACGACGATGCTGACAATGACGACGACAACGAGAATAATCACCCGCAGAGGAAACTTATTTATTACGAAGCCGCGGCCGAGAACGCCAGAGAGTACAGCAATGGCAGCTGGCCGCGAGCGGTGCTGCCGGATTTTTGACAACACTGCCGGACAATATGAAAAACGAAACGAGAAACACAAAGGGAACCGTCGAACGGGCGCAACTCACTCTCTAGTCTATTCGGCCTTTCGGGTTTTACCAAACGACACGACCACTCAACTGACGGGCCAACAAAACCGAGGGGATGTCGAACAAGAAAAAAAAGTGAAACATACAAAAAACGACAATTGCTTGTTCATCGACGGCCGATGGGTGGGAAATTAGGGGTAGGAAATCGGAGAGGGGTGGAAACGATAATCGAGAAATCTGGAAAATTTAGATTCCGTTGTACCCACGTCACTTTTTTTCTCCCTTTTCTCCACTTTTTTTTTGCAAAATTTTTACACCGATAACGACCACGGATCCGATCAACGACGGTACTCTTACGGTTCGCAGTTGAAGTTTTACCTCGCCGCGGATGTCGTTGGGATGAGAGCGATTTAATGATACGGGTGTTGCTTCGATTCGATATTATTCGTAACTCCCTTTGCGGTTGCCGTAAACGTAGCGTTTTTTTTTTCTCACACACTAAATCCCGTAAAACTAATGCTTAAAATACACTATTCACAGATATGTACAACGAAGTACAGGCACACAATGTGCGTCCACCGGCGTACGCGTGTTTCGCGCGCAAGGATGCTGTGCGATTTTCGGATGGGGTCCAGGGGCGCGGGGAGGGAGGAGCGTGAAGAAATAACCAACCCGCGTTTAGAAATACCGCGACACGATGCAGAGCTGATACGTTATTTCTGTCAATCTCATGCTCTTTCTATCTACGGCCCCCTAAACTATACTTTCACCGCACAGACAATCCGTCGATAACACTGGTAATATTGGTTAAAGAAAAGGTCCGTAGGATTCGTCCGGCGTTAATCGTCCGTTCACAATTCGCACAACGCAGTGCTCTCGAAGTGTCAAGATTCTAGGTTATACGACAGAATCATGCATGGAATGAATAGATAGCGATGTTCCATGCTAGGATCAACCGTACCATTTTTACCGCCATCTAATATGATAGTCACGTTCTAAAATTAGTTAACTATGTTTCTAATACTTCGCGCGTATTCGCTGATTTTGTGAATGCTAATAAAGTCGCTTGCTTGACCAAATAGTTCTGTATACGTGCGTAATATTATCAAGGTAATATCTTGATATGTTTCATAATGCCATGTAACTTTATTCCTATTCTTGTATATATATATACACACGCACACACGCATACATACACGTATAACGTAAGAAGAAATTTATTTGTAACAATGGTATTTCTATTTTTTAAAGCAAACGTATCCGCGAATTAGGATACACTGCGACTGCTTCAGTGGGAACTCTTCATAATACGTTCGTGAGGACTGTAATTTATATTGGCGGTACTTACCATATGAAACCCTGTTTAATGACTGTAGAACTACACATGAAACAGATCAACCTGTCAATTGAATGTAGCCAGCCTTGTTCCTATGACCACGTTAGACGATAACGTATGCTTTTTTATCGCATATTTAAGTGGCTCTTACAGAGGTGTTGAAGCACACGGTAAGATTACGTTTCGGACAAGTCGATGATTTTTCACGTCCCATACATCGAAACATTTGCATATGTCAACTAAACGTTATTCACATGTAGTGACAATTTATGTTTATTTTTGCTATTTACTTTATTTGTTTTAATATTGAATGGAATAGCATAACACATTTGTCGGAGGTTATTGGCAAATTCAAACGAGTATAATTTCTTGTATTATACTTACAACCATTTGTGTCGGTGTAATTGTTTGTGTATAGTTTTGTCTGTTGGGAACTTCTTATTGGTAAAGTGGTTTCATTAAGTATAATTCCCACTGTTATTGTGAAGCAATCAAGCACTGTAAATTCATGATTGCATTTTGATTGTATCGTTAATTACTGTGATATATATTGTTCAGTGGTAACACTTTATTCTTTGTTTTACAATTTGTAGATGTCGTAATGCTACACATTAAATCTTATCATCCTACTACCACGATATAAAATGGCAACATTTTGGTCAGGACGACCCGGATGGTTAGGAAAAGTAGGAATAGCATTATTGGCTACATGGCTTTTGGTACTAATTGTATCAGTTTCACATATCTTTAAGACAAATAATTTATCTCCAAACAATGAGAGTCCTACGAATAAAGAAAATGCTCAACGTTTAGCTCAAATGATGAACGACTTTGAAGTTTTAAAGAGGCAAAATGAAGCATTGAAGAATATAGTTTTAGGGTAAGTACACAAATGTAGCTACCAAAGATTACATGTTCCTTTGAAGTTTAAAACAAAGAGGCTGCTGATCTTTTCGTTGTACAGGGTGTCATTATTTTCAGAGAAAGGTCCAAGTCCGTTCAAGGAGACCATTTAGGTTCAATACATGAAAAGCTAGACAAAGTTTCCATTTATGATGATTTTATAGATCATCAGGAGAATTCTAAACATGGTATTCCTTCGTTAGAGTATGAAGAATTGCGAAGAAGAATAAGAAACAATGTACAAGAAGCATGGTAAATATAATACAAAAGGCATTACTTTACTTTAGACAGCTATACACTAAACATTAAGAATATTATATATAATATCTTAATTTTTGAGATAGGTATTATATTAGTGCAGAATTAAATAAGCTTAGGAAAACTATTGATAAACCAAGTTATGAGCAAAAAGAGAAAAAAATACAAGATATAGTAGAAAATATTTGGGATCATAAAAAATCTCTTATAATAGATATTGATAGATTAACAAAAGCAGATGGCTATAATGAATGGCGTAAAAAGGAAGCAAAGGATCTCTCTGATCTTGTACAAAGAAGATTCAAGGCTTTACAAAATCCTAGCGATTGTAGCAAAGCAAGAAAATTAGTTTGTAGTTTAAATAAAGGTTGTGGATTTGGATGCCAGGTAGAAACACTTGATTGTTTAAAAGTATAAATATATATAGACAATTGCAAATTAAATTTTTGTATATTTTAGATTCATCATATTACTTACTGTTTCTTAGTTGCTTATGGTACAGAACGAACGTTAATAATTAAATCTAAAGGCTGGAGGTACCATAAGGACGGCTGGGAATCTGTTTTCAAACCACTCAGTGATACTTGTATATCTACAATTGGAGCGTCCCATGCTAATTGGCCTGGCGACTCTTCTAAACAAGTAATCTCATTGCCAATTGTGGATAATGTTTATCCAAAGCCTAGGTACCAACCACCAAGCGTACCTGCAGATTTAGCTCCTAGATTAGAGAAACTTCATGGACATCCTTTAGTGTGGTGGGTAGGTCAAGTTTTGAAATATTTAATGCGACCTCAAGAACATGTACAAAAAACTCTGGAATATGCAAAGGAAAGACTTGGTTTTAAGAAGCCTATTGTTGGGGTTCATGTAAGAAGAACAGATAAAGTCGGAACTGAAGCTGCTTTTCATGACATAGACGAATATATGACTAAAGTTGAACAATATTTTAATGAACTTGAAGTAAAACCAGAAGTGAAGAGAGTCTTTTTAGCTAGCGATGATCCAAAAGTAATCACAACCGCAAGAAGTCGTTATCCGAACTATGAAATAGTGGGAGACCAAAAAATAGCTGAAACAGCATCAGTCGCGAAGCGATATTCAGATTCGTCCTTACAAGGAATAATTATAGACATACACCTTTTATCTGAATCCGATTATTTAGTATGCACATTCAGTTCTCAAGTATGTCGTGTGGCATACGAATTGATGCAAACGTATTATCCAGATGCATACAATCGATTTACATCTCTGGATGATATATATTATTATGGTGGACAAAATGCACACCCTCATCAAGCCATTTTAGATCATAAACCGAGAAGGAGTGGTGAAATAGAACTAAAAGAAGGAGATTTAATTGAAGTATTTGGAAACCATTGGGACGGTTATTCGAAAGGATATAACACTAGAACTAGCATGACTGGTTTATTTCCTAGTTTTAAAGTAAGAAATCCTGTGGACGCTGTAGATTTTCCGAAATATTCAAATGTCCCGTTACATGAAAATAAGAACGAGTAGACTTATTTTGAATATGTAGTGATCTTGAAAATATTCAGATTGCTTGCAAAATGATATAACTTGCCTTCGTATTCAAATTGTTGAAAACGGTATAAAAAATTATGAATACGTATATATTTTATTACTAGCAAGTGACAGTTTTAATTTCTACAAAGTAAAACTATCACGAGTTGTGAGACAAAGAAGTAAGTTATGTTTTATATAAATCTATTTGTTGAATTTTAAGAAGATCGTATAATAATATGTGCAAAGTAAAACTAGAGAAAATTCTAAACAAATTTACGATCTTCTTACAAATTGAACCAAAATAAAGCATTTACAAAACCTCATAATATGCGATATATACAAAAGTTATTTGTGCCAATGCATTTCATTCTTTAAAAATTACATACAATGGCAAGCCAGTGCTTACATTAACTAGAAAATACATAATGAAGTCAATTTTTATATGTTATAATTAGTAACTCTATATCATTAATCTCACATCTCTTGATAAAGGCTTGCATTATGGTTCATTGTCACAACGTACAATTTGTACATAAGATATGCAATATAAAATTAATGTACATGACAGTTTTTTGATGACATTAGAGCTTATACAATACGCATAATAAATAATGCATAAATTACATATTAAAAGCATAAAATGCATAGACATCGAGCTGGGCTTGAGGCCTATCTTATACATTTAAGAATGTTTCCTGTATACATATTGTAATATATTTTATACTATACACCAAACACAAATGAGAATTGTTACTATATTACAAAATCTGACTTTGGTTTTTAATAAATATTTAATTCATGAAGTTTATAATTCCTTGTATTTCAACCATCGGAAGTCATATATATGTTCTTATTCATTTATTGCGTCTTTATGTATCTTTTTTTAAGTCAAATGAACGCAACGAAGTGAGCAGTAAGTTGCTAACAGTTACGCTTTGAAGTTGAACATGCACTGACATATTTTTGAAGTATTTCATATTTTATAAATTCACCTGAACATTATTCAAAATTTCAAGAAAAATTTACAATAACAATTCCTATGCTAATTTGGTGTGTTTAAAATAAGTAATTTTGACTACGTTTTTATCATTAGTAATCGTCAATAATGATTTTGTTTTATACTTAATTACATCTGTTAATTTCAACGAAATTTTGGAATATATAACAAATTTAAAGAAATGGCACAGGTATTTCGTCTATACAAATATGAAATACCTATGATAATTCGTTATTATGGAATCAACAGTCATCAGCAAAGGTTAGCAGAAAGTGGATATACTGTCTACCTACTTACCTATGAAATGTTTATCTTTATAAAGAAATTTATTTTTAAAGATCTAAATTTAACTATTACGAAGCATTAAATATTTCTCCAAATGCAACACAGAAGGAAATAAAGGAAGCTTACATAAAATTATCAAAAAAAGTGAGTCAATATTTCTGTATTCGCTGAAATGTTGTTACATAGAAAATTAAAAAATTATCAGATGCATCCTGATAGTGGCACAGAAGGAAGTCATAAGGAGTTTGTGAAAATTAATGAGGCTTACACTATTTTGAGTAAGAGTGACACAAAGGAAAATTATGATAATAATTTAAAATGTAATTACACTTATACCCCGCCACCATATAAAAAAAATAGTTCTTCTTCTTCTCAAAGGTATTAAAACACGTATACATTTTTTTCCCTTGAAGTTTATCATCTCAGAAACATTTAGAATGATATAAAAAATTTTGTTTACAGATCACAATTTACTTATGAAGAGTGGGGATTTGTACATCCGAGTAAACATGTGTCATTCAGTGAAGAAAGTAGACAAAAAGGAGTGATAATGTGTCTAACTATAATGTTCCTTGGAGCAATTATTCAAATATTTCTTATTGAAAAATCTTTTGTTTTCAAAAGGTATGAAATGTTAAAGAGAAGTCAAAAGTATGAAGCTGAATATAATAAAATTAAGGAAGATGCTAAAAATAAATCATTAGAGGAGCAAATACAAAAGTTATATGATCTGCATAGAGAACGCCAAGCAAAACTAAATGGAGAATAATATAGTATAATATTTTACTAAAATAACAGTTGTTTTAAAGTAGTTTGGGTGATATAGTTGATTTTAATGTGTAAATTTAATATTAGAAAAAAATATATATATATTATTTTATATTATAAATATTCTGCAATTTATTATTATCATTAATTGTACATTTTTACAGCACATATATACATACATATATATATATATATATATATATATATATGTGGAGATTGCACTTAAAGGATTTTAAACGAACAAAGAATAATTTGGAGTTCCATTTATTTTGAATAAAACAGAAAAAGTTTCCAGTAATGTTCATTGCACATAAGTCTATACATTTTGTGTTGTGTAAACTTTGTAATTTCTCAACATTGACAGGAATAGTAATAATTCGCTTATGATAATTCACAAAAACCACATATCGCTATATCTAAAATATGAACTGCATTTGACTCCTCTCATAAAGAGCACAGTTATGCGCATCACTGGACAATAGTGACGGCGTTAAAAAATTACTCGTACGAGAGCAAATCGCTTCAAATATGTGCATACATCCAAAAAAAAACTGTAGTAACTCATCGATACTTCCACAATCTCCAACAGTGAAAGATACAACGTTACGAGTAGTACATCCGATCGCTAAATGGTTCCGTACAAAAGTAATAAATAAATAAATGAAACCTTAAAAAAGGCTGAAAGAAAGAACGCATCTGAATAGTCATCGAAAAACGTATATGTGTGTTTTAGGAGTGCGTTTCTCGAAGTCATTTTGGACATTTTCAACAGGTACCCGGCGATAAAAAACCGATCGTGCCATCCTTTACAGTTTCTTAATATACGTAACAATCGCCGCGTGCGGCAGCATTGGTGAGAATACAGGTTTCCCGTCCTCGTCAACGTATTCCGCATAAGGTAGTTTGTAAATCGCTTCGAATCCAAGACCGGCGCATAGTTTTCCGGAGAAGAAAGAGGAACAATCAGCTCGAACAATGTGAAATCCTTTCTCTCTCCCGATCTCCCTGTGAAGCAGAAACACGTGAATATCTTCAACGTAGTCTATCATTCAATTTTACATGAACTTCTCACGATGAACGCTAAATTTCATCAATTGGGAGATGACTTGATGTTCAGCGGAACAAGGGTAAGAGCTGCCTTTCTAGTTCAGAGTTTTCTAGTTTCTTTTGGTTGCGTATAACCGTATCAACAAATTAATTCGAAAATATCGGGAATTAAGCAATAAAATCAACAGAAAACTCAGAACAGAATTCCTCGGTTTAGCCACCAAGTGATCTCCTAACGAGTCTATACATTAAATACTTACATCGTCTTTTCCAGAAGAGCTTTCGCGATTCCTTTACCCCTCCAGTTGGTGTCCACGGAGATTATCCTGATCTCGAGGGTGTTCAACCCCCGGTACTGTCCGTCCCGGTTCACGTTCCTGTCCACGTAATTCAGTAGCCTCAGGATCTTCTTAAATTTTGGGTTCTTGCAGGCCTCTATGTACTCCGGTTCGTCGTCGTTCGACGGCTCCATTTTCCCTGCGCCCAACGGAAAGTCCGATTTAATTTTCGCGATCGGAAAACTCCAGCGTGTGTGTTGCTGGGCGTGTATCCTACACAATCCCACCTACTTTGCGGAATACCAGTGGGGTGCAAAGTTTGCGTAACTCGTGCCGCCGGTGCAGAGACAATAAACAGGTATCATTCGAAACGCAATAACGACGACATAACTGCGCTACACGAGTTTAAAGAGACGTATTGTTGCCAGATTATAGATCATTGAATTTCTATCTAAGTGCCCCCGAACGCGTGTCGCAATCGGCGAGGAAAGACTAATTAGTAACGGAAGAAGAAAGATGTTCCCTCCGAGACAGCACTCGGATAACGCGTCCGTTCATCGCTCGCCTATTCTACTTATCGCACGTAAGAACGCAACGTCCAGAAGACAAGTTTCCAAAATCGACTTTCTCAAATGCGGAACCTCGCGCGAGGAAAGTTCTATTCTCTATTCTCCGTTTACTTTTACGTGCGATTGCATCACGGTTTCCGAAGCACCCGATATACATTGTATTAGCATGTTGCATAGTGAACGGCGATCGTACGTAGATTCTACTTCTAAAGGTCTCTAATTAGCATAAGCCATGCGACTTCCTGATTTCGCTCATCTAACATACTCCAGAATCCGATGCATACAAGTCTCGTTCGACTCGAGTTAAATGTCAATCGGTCTCGTTGCCGACCGTTAACGACGATCGCTCGAACGAATTCGGTGCGGACCCACCCTATCTTAGAAACAGATCAATGAGCGAAGCGAAACGAAAACCGTGAGTAATCCGGCTTCGATCGATTGTTTCGCAATTGCCGAGAAATCGGTTCGATAAGTGCATTAGCTGTATCGACAGATTTTTAAATCGCTTCAAGTATCGCGCCGTCGGAGAAGTACACGCGGCGCGTTCTTAAAGAGCACGAACGCTCTTATTGTTGCCATTCTTCTCTCCCCTATCCGTTTTTTTTCCCCCAATGCGGTTAGAGAGCATTTTTATAATCTCAATAACGCACGGCTAACTGGATCTATCGGTATCTATCGATAGAGTAACATAATTACCGCGATTGCGACAACCGGTAGCGATTAATAAGTCTCGCGATCGCTCCGGCACTCGCATAACAATTTATGTAACGTTTGAACGGTACCGTTTCGCGGTAGGTGTGTCCGCCATCTCCCTCGTTTTCCCGGACAGATTTTCGCTGGATAGAGACGCGTCAACCGTCTCGCGTGAGCTTTATGGAAAAAATGCCCGCAAGGTCTCCCCATCCGCGGCTCCCGTATCTACCGCATCGATCTATTTGGAATGAAGCGATGACGGCCTTCGGCTTCGAATCGACAGCGATATTTTCCGGTCTGCGGCGGAATACATATTCATTTCCGCCGCGCGGCGGTGCCTCGTGCCCGACTCGACAGTCAAATTCGAAGGAAATCCGACGCCTCGCGCGAGATTCGTCATCGCTTCGTGCTCGCGGGTCGTTTTCGCTCGGTGTGTCATCATTTTCCGCTGAGAATAACACATTCTCGGCGTGGAACCGTGTTATTAACCCAGATACATCGGGAGCTGCGCGAACGATCTCTTAGCCCGGCCAATTTTCACGCGACTCGCTTAACGAACCGTTAGATAACGACGATCGGTCTTCGACGTAGGATATATTCCGCGAGGATAGGATCACGCTACGGATAGCTAATACCGTCAGGTTCCTTACCGTTCAACGTAACGCCTACTATGGCGCCGTTGGTCGAGACCGCCATCAAACTGAGATTGTTTTCCATCGAGGACGAACTGCAATACTCCTCCAACTCGAGGCAGGTGCTGTCCTCGCTCTCCGGTATCAGCTGGATCGAGTGATTAAGCGGTTCGTCCCTGAAGAAGAACCGCCTGAGGAACTTCAGTATCCTAAGCTTGTCGTCTTTCGTGACGACTTGAATGTGATAATCCATGCTGTAGGTTTTCGCCTCCGTGTCCGCCAGCTGAAACATTCGACGGATCGTTTCTTTCTC
Organism: Nomia melanderi; assembly: GCF_051020985.1. Taxonomy (NCBI): domain Eukaryota; kingdom Metazoa; phylum Arthropoda; class Insecta; order Hymenoptera; family Halictidae; genus Nomia; species Nomia melanderi. Next base: position 14,804,186 of record NC_135010.1, on the reverse strand, counting down.
ATCATTTTTCTTATTTCCCGCCGATTTCCGCGAGGAACGAAAGCGGAAATCCAGTACGATCCGGTGTCCCTAACGGCGCGTCGACGGGCGGACAACGCGTGCCCGTATCGGACCGTTGAAAGTCCCCGGTAACAGTATATCTCGCAATGCCCGAGTGTGTATATGGTAAACGTAATCCAATGCAACAGAGGCACGAGCAACATTGCTTGTTTTCGCGGCGACGGGAATTGAATTAACGCTTTCACACGCGACAATTAACGTGGCCCGTCGCATCGCATCGCATCGTTGCATGTGCCGCAATTCGCGATGCGTTCCCGTTTCTCGCCGCGCTTTATCTCGATCGGTTCTTTTACGCGGCCAGCGTGGTCGAGCAGCGTGCGTTATCGTTGATCTAGTTCCATGTAATGATTCATAACGGCTAACGAGACCTCGCACAGTTACATTTTCAGTTTCGAAAACCGTAAGAGAAAATTCGTGCGATCTCTCCTTTCGGCGCGCCGCGATTTTACCCGGCAATCGCCGCGCGTTTATTACGCGGATTGATCGCGACGATTATAATAAGTGGGTTTACATAATTCGCCCGCGAAAATTGTGTACCGTAATGGCACTCGGGTTTTAAATTGCATCGCGCCGCGGGAGACGGATCCGGCCGAAGATAGAGGATTCGCTGCAGCTTCTTTTGTAATTATTAATTTCCCGTAATGACCCCTCGTTTGTGTTATCTTGTATCGGAGCCGGAGCAATGCCGTTCCAATGCTATTAACGAACTGTTTCTATCATTCTAATAATCGTATACCGTTTCATCAGTTTCAGTGTATTTTACTGTTATTCCCGGTTTAAATATTGCGGCGATAGTTTCGGAAGCCAGGGGTTTCAAGCGTCAGATTCAAATCGAGGAAAATTCAATTTCGGTTCGCGGAATACGATTCTAATGGTCATATAGCGTTTCACCGGTGATTATCAGTAATTGCTATAGCATATTCCATTACTTCACGGTTGTTCTCGCATTAAATCGCTCGTCAATCATTTCAGAAATCATCGGGAAGGACTACAAAGTTGAAATTCCAAGTTCCCCCTAAAACGTGGAAAATGTCACTGGCTTACCGTGTACTTGGACATTTTCGGGATATCGTTTGCGAAGTTCGTCCCGGTCTTGGCGACCCCGAGACCGGCCGAATTCTCGTGATCGGTAGTCCACATGGTATCCATGGCGAATATTCGGATTTCTCGCGAGTCGCGGAACGGTACTATGGAAATTCGAGCGGTGGTATTGATTCGTGTATCCGATAGGTCACTGAATGTAGCGGCACCGTAGACTTCGCCAATAACACGATGCTCGTTGTTGACGTCGAGGTGGTAATCTAACACTGCGCTTTGTGATAGGACGTCGTCTGTCTTATATACGCTGTGATCAGGCAAAAGCCGTTCTTACTGGGACATGCGAATATAGTTTAGGAAGCTTTGCGAATCGACGGCATCGCGGTGCGATCCCCGCCCCGACCGTGTTCCCTTTCTTCGCCATTTTTGAACGGAATATCGAGCGGATCGTTCGCTTTTTCCGAGAAAACGTGCATTTTCACGGGAAGCCGATTAGCGGCGTGCAGAAACGGGAAACATCTTCTAACCGGAACGCGCGCGTCGAAACAAGTTAGTTACTTTTTGCTCATTCTTTTGACCCGTCGACCGAAGAATTAATGCATCCGCTTGTTATGCTCGGAAAACTCTTGGACCTAACTTAGTCATGATTTCTGTATAAACATACATTAACGTTTGCGCCGCGAAGCGAATAACAATCGTTTATTTCGTCAGATTTCACGTCAGCCCTTAATTTATCGTTTGCTTCATTGTTTGCTCCTCTTTTGTTTCGTTACCATGTTTCTTCCTTTATCGTTTCTAATTTATCTGTAAAATTTTTCTTGTGCACAGATTGTCGCGGCCGACGAATCAGCTGTGGCCAACAGACGAATAAATAATTGCACGAATTATAGCGACGGTGATTGTCGCTGGGATCCCACGGTAACTCACTCCGGACAGAACAGTGCCGAGGGAAGATTTAATGTTCCCGAGAGATTTGTACCGTGCCTTGTACGGGTTTTATCATTTGATATCGCCGGATGCAAATGAAACGGCGCGGGGATTACAAATGCGTCTCGAACACGTTCGGCTTCGCTTGCCACACGCGATCGGCGACGCCACGTTTGATGGAAAATTGCGGATTGAAGCGAGGCAAAATTATTTGCCGGCTCATTTAGACGTTGCATTGTATCGGAAGACCCTGGCGCACGTCGGGATGATGATAGAGAAGAACGCGTGCCATTAATCGTGCCAAGTGTATCCTCGAAACTGTTGTTCCACGAAGGTAACGTACGCGACGCTAGAACCGTCACAATTTTTCAGTGTCACCGAAGACAATCCGCGTGACCGTCGATCGTTGAAAAATACTCGTTCAGTCGGCTTCGATTCGATACACCTTTTATCGCTTTTTTTCTTCCAACTCGTTTCTTTAGCGTTTCTAAAAAAAAAATCCTGCGAACGGCACACGACAGTTTCAGGAAGAGGAAGATGTATATTAAACGATAGTCGAAGACTATTTATTCTCTGCTAATGAGAGAACCAACGTTCGCCGGAGGAAACTTAATCAGCAGCACGTTGATTAATGGCTGCAATAATTATACGTATTATGCAGAGGATGCAGGTGTTTCAACACAAGAAAATCGTCTTCGCGACTCTCATGATACATTGCGCGGTACTCGGAGATTTCCGAAACGATCGTCGCCGTTCAAGTTCAGTGTACACGAATTGCATCAGGCTCGGTCGAACAATATCTCCTCGGCTATGCTTCCGGGTACACCGAAAGCCGATTAACCGATTGTCTCTGAAAACGAGCGGCTCGAGTGTTCCTCGAATCCCGTCGATTCGACGGTTAGCGTAAAATCAAAAGTCGATTCGTCCCGTTCAGATGCAAATGGGAGACGCACGCGCGTGGATCGGCAAAGCGTGGGAGCGGGTATCGAATAGCTGGCTTTTGAAATTGAAAGTCAAGACGGTTGTTATATACTATTTCATACCTCGCTCCTCGTTCGTTATTCCGTTCTCGAGTTACCGTCGGGTTCAACGGAGAATGGCGAACGTATTTCAATCTTCCGAGAGGTAATAACAACCTAGATGCAATAATAATAAAGACGGCAATAAGCGTTTTATCGCATACGACCGGACCGACCGCAAAAAGTTTAAAGGCTAGTGAAACGGAGATACAGAGGACATAAAACGCGGTGCGCACGGTAACGCGTACGAGAGTATAGAGTCATCAATGAATGAATAAGGTAAAGGAATCCTACGAGTTGACCAAGATCGTTTAACCGGAGCCGCGGAGGATCATCGGCGCAACGGGAATCGAACGATGACAAGTCACTCGCCCCGAAATTATGCAATTCGGCTGGATCGCGCGGAACAGAGAACGCGATCGGAACAGACCGGTCATGGAATTATCGCCGATCTAAACTGGCGAAGGTCAGCGAAGAGAACCGTGGCCGTTCCTTAGCCGGCATTCAATGACAACGTGTCCCCATCCAGTCCCCATTTAAGTGCCCACTAAATTCAATCAAGTTAATTAGACGATCGATCAAATATTTCAGCGACACGGACATAGAGAGAACCGATCTCGGCTGTTGACTCGTCGCTTCCCGTTTCATCGTTCCCTTTCCGTATGCGTTTACAGGGACAATCGGAGAGTTACTCGGTCCAGCGATCGGTCGCGTATCCTTTGCGGTGGAGTCGCACAATGCGAATACAATCACCGTGCACGTAGCCTTTCATCGCGAGGCTCGACCGGCAGCCAACACCGGAATGAGCCGTGCAACGCGCGTTCGATCGTTCCCGGAGATCCTTTCGAACCGGATTCAGCAGCGGGCGTCTCAGGACGCACGCGACTTCCGCGATGGAGCTGACCTTACGCGCGATCTTGGAATCTCTATCGCGGCTATTCGATCGGACAACTTTACATTTTGTCGGCTAATTTGTTACGGATAACGTCCAACTAACTTCTACCATCTGAGATCGCGTGAAGATAGGGCGCGCGTGCACTCGGCTCGCGCGTGTGTGCCACCGGCGTTGAAAACCATGCGATCGTTCCTTCGACGAACACTGAACTTGGCTACTCCGGCGAACAGACAATCGACGGATGCTTCGGTGTGCCGAAGCTAAAATCAACGGACAACGTAACGTATTTCAATTGTTCCTCCCATTATCGATAACGCGTGAAACTGCGAACGTCTATGAATAGCTGGCAATTCGTTAACCGGGTGATCCATCGGCCCTGACCCCTTACAGCCTGTCCGGACGCGAATCCGTTCTGGCAAGAAGCGTCTCGAAAGGATCGCAGGATTGATTCATCGACGGCGATTAAAACTTAAGAGTTATTATCGACAAGCACGTCGCAGCAAGCCCACCGCTTCGACAGGTAGTCACGTTTCCGATAGATATAATTATTCATCGTCGGGCGTTCTGCGCGCGGCGCGAACCTGGATCGCTTGGAAAGGCGCAGAAGGATACACGATATATCGAACGCGCTCGTTATTTTACGCTCGCAGCTGGCCAACCAAGTTGGCTTAAGTTACCGCCGAACTGCCGCTTTATGTTTCGCCCGGAACGAATCGGCGGACGAGGGAGAAGGAACGACATTTCGGATCGAATCGACGGAAACCGCACACACGAGAAATCGGCGCGGCGGTATATTCCAAACGGCTCGCCTAAATGCCGGCGGCAGCGCGATTCTCGACGGTAATAGAAAAATCCCTCTAATCTAATCGGATTCATTAAGTCGGCAGCCGTTAATTAGTTCTCGTTCTGTTCGCGATGAATTTTTTTCACAGCGGATATTTTCCGTTCTCGTTTCTTTATCTCGGAACTGTTCATATCCTCCAACGATTCCAATAACGATTCCCGTGATCGCGATCGTTCGAATACGTTTCATCGTGACGTAACCACCCACCCGTTAAGAGGTCCCGGTACACGGTCCGCGTGTAAGCAAATGATTCCGTGCCGAGCTGACGGAAGGCGGTGCCAGTTCCGTAAGCGGCAAACCAATCGGAACAAAGTACACCTTCCCCGGCATTAAATGCGAGATAATGAAATGCAAGTTATCGCCTCGAGGTGAGCCCAAGGAATCAATCGGCTTCGTTTTCAGAAGTTACGAGCCCATTATCCGCCGAGTAATTTCTTCCTTCTTCGCCGTTCGAACCCCTAACGCGTATCCTTCCCGCGGAATGCTAGAGGCCGCCGAGGACACATGAAAAAAATGCGAACGACAACTGTACGAGAACGAAAGAAAAAACATAGAAAAAGGAAGTTACCCGATGATTGGCGGCGACCTCGATTCCGAGCGAAATTCATCGTCAATTCCTATATACATCCGAGCCGCTGAAAACGTGCGCGCGCGAGCTCGGAATAACGCAGGATCGAGGGACACGTCACGGGTGTTCCATTATTCTCGATCTCCTTGGAATAAACAATGCAACGTGGCCGCCGTAATAAATCTACTCGACGCCAGATACTACCTATGCCCGTATTTAATTACCATTGATCCGCCCCTACTGTGACCGCGTCGCCGAGCTTTCCTCGTGCTCCGCGCGAAGATATTGCACGGGATACGCCTTCTCGGTGCCGATCACCGATCTTTCCTCAAGTACAACCTGTTCGCCGAACGGGACCAAGCGTTTAATCATTTACTTCGTCGACGAGTTGTAAAACATTGTCTCTAACGGCCGTGAACTCTTTAACCGTTCTCTAAACAATTGCAAAATCATTCGAACGATCCACCTTAGAGCCGGCCTTTGACCCTTTCGTCTTTGAATAAGTAATTTTGTTCATTAACACTTTACTTACTGGGTCCAACGCCGCGTATATGGCAGAAATTATTTTATTATTTTCAAGCTGTCAGCCATAAGCAAAGACCCCCGTGCGGTAGTTTTCCTTCGTCTTTGAGCCTTTCTCCAGCTTTCCGGTAATTTAAAATGTCCGCGGCAGCTATGCGCGCAATTCGAGACGAAGGGATCAAAGCCACCCCTCTCGCATCGCGGTGTCTAACCGTTTTCCATTCTCGTTTTGTCGTTCGCTCGCAGGACTCGTCATCCGCGCGACAAATCCGGTTGACGAACACGCGTCCAATTAGCGGTCTGAATCGGGCTTGTTCGTTAAAGACGCAGCACTTCTGTCGACGACGTTCGAACGACGCGCGAAACAAGAGTGTCCCGTTAACGGTGAAAGGGTTAAAACGTACCAAGATTTATTCCGTAGGTTCTGCTCCAAACGGAAAGTAATATTAAATTCTCCTTCGTCAGTTTTTTTTCTGAACGGTACTCGCGGCGTGGCTGGGCGATTAATATTGCAAAAGAGTCACATTTCTCAAATAACTTATCCGCGAACGGAATGGGGGTAAATTCTGCTCGACTCACGTGCATAAGAAAATACGTCGTACGCGACTGGGTTTCGTTTCCATCGCGTTGCAGCTTAGCGAGTAACAATTACCCGAAGCATCAGCCGGGGGGAAAAAGAGGGAGAACGCGAATGGTTATTTACGCGAATTCTCTCGTTGTTATCTCGCCGGCCGTGTTTTCACTCGACAGCGCGCACGTTTCCCTGGAACAAGATCCGAAATAAAAATTTCTGTTCGAGCACCGCGAGCGATCCCCGTTGCAATCGAGGCTAATCTCGTTTGGCGTTCGTTCGAACCCGGCGTTCGCGCTTGTTTTAGAGTTCGTATCCGATGGAAAATTCATGCGGAACGAATCGCGAGACGATCCGGCCAGCCGAAAGAACGCGATCGATCGCGTATTTCGTTCGTTCGGCGGGCCGGAGATTGCGGTATCAATATTTAATTACGTTTATCGAGCACGGCGAGGAAAACCGCGGTTAAACCCTTCGCGAACGGTATCCGGCCGTGTTTTGCGTGAAAACTTCGCTGGACAGTATTTCTCTTCGCACCGATTATGCAGTGGAATAATCGTTTCCGCGTTGTACACATTCTCGCGTGCATTCCAGGCATTCCATCGGCGTGTCTCGCGAGGAATTCGTCGCGAAGAGTCGGAAAAGGAAAGCCGAGAAAGAGGATATTCGCGCGAGAGAGCGGCGAAAGAGAGTGTAAGCAGATTACGAGGAGCGAGTGAAATTAATGAAGATCGATAGCGAGTTCTCAAACGTTACAAGTATCCGTCGACTGGAACGTCTCGACCCTCGGTCCCGGCGAGTACCATCATCCCCTTTCACGAGCGGCGCGATGGAAAAGTCTCGGTCACCTGACAGGCCAGGTGACGGGTTCACACTTACGATCGATGGTACGCAGATGGTCGAATGAAATCGAGGCAGGTATTCGATGTTCGTTCGACCCCCTCCGCCTCTTCCGACGAGCCGTTGTCCGTCACCTGTACGTGACACTCGGCGAGCTCGGCCTCGCGAGTCCAGATATCGGAACGGCGAGGCTCGTTGCGAATGCACGGCTCGATCAGTAATTCGGTACTCATTTCGTTCGTAGATTCTCAACGGAGTCACCGGTCTCCGCGGACCCGTCCCGAACGGTGGGAGCCACACGGGGAAACGAAGGGACCGTCTCGCGGAGAATCGTACTCGAGATTCCGTCCGGAACACGTTACCTCACTTTACTACACTTGGAATACGTGCGTACCTCCGAAAGCGGAGCGTGTCACTCGAATTGCCGCGCAGACACCGCCGGTTCGAAACGATTTTCACTGGCCAACGCGAAGACCGCGCAATAACCGCCGTAACCTCTGCCTCCCGATGCCAGCCGCCCAGTGCGGACCTCGAGAATGCTTCCTTTGTTATCGTCCGCGTGTCATCGTTATCGCCGCGCATTCTTCTGCAAAACCGAGGGACGTTCAAACGCGGCGCGTGCACAGCTACGGACGCACGAGCGAAACGGCATTCGGAACAGGGGTGTAGACACCGCTCGGGATTTGTCCGACAGTGGTTGTAGCTTTAACACGGCAAACGCCGTGTCAGTCATCGATGACCGACGCTTTTGAATTGCTTGAAAATCGTCGTGACATGCAAGATAACCCATGTCGAATCTTTAATAATGTAGCTAAGTTGATAATAGAGCAACGCAAGGACTGTAACGCTAAGTAATTAATCATTGTTTCCGCTTCTCTTTGCTACAAAAGAATGACTTTACGGAACGACGGTCAAGATTTTCATGGCGCTTGACGCGTTAAGGGACAGAGCGTCGCGTCGCATCTACTCTTAATAACAACAATGCGATTTCCTCGATCGGGGTAAGGTACTCGCTGCTATTTTCGTGCGAGACGCGCCACCGATTCGTCCGAAAATAGCCTGGAAAGGATCGAGGCGAGCGAGCGAGCGAGCAAGCGAGCATTGCCAATGTCGCCGGTATATTTACAACGCGACGATGGTCATTCGGCGAGATGAAAAACTGGGTCTCCGTGGTGGTCGTCTTCGCGTCGGGGCGTCCTCGCCGGTGGGACATTCGTCTCCGGGCGCGACGCTCTTACGGCGATCCAATAAATCCGGTGATCGGATTATCGTAACACGCGGGGCAATCGATTTATCGTCACGCGGAAGGAAGGAAGTTGCACCGATGAGCCAGTGCGGGCCGGCGTGCGCGGCGCTCAACAATGTTCGAGGGACGGACGGCTAATGCTCGGCGACGCGATAAAACAAGGAGCGCGAATAGAACGTAATACGTAGTCGAAGGAAAAATGTTTATCTACTGTGCTGTTATCGTCGTTCGGCCGTGCTGCGTTTACGGGATTTTCCAGTCGGGGCGACCGCGCGCATTTCTAATCAACGATGCACGCAACGTGGAAAGTGTATCGGCCGATTCGCCGCGCGGAGACTTTCGACGTACCTACCTGGGGAAGCTGCCTCGTCGATGGTGCTCAATGACTTTTCGTCGCGAATCGAAAGAACGAAACCGCGATCGCGTCCCCTTCGGTCTATCGCCAACTACGCACTGCGAACGCCGGAGGACAAAGTTCGAGCAATAGGGTAGGGTCATTACCATCCGGCAACGTAATATCCCTTCGTCGACGGCCCATGGAAAGGGTAACCCCGAATCTATTTTCCCATTGAATTTCATTAGATAGCGAGATCCGATGCTTATTAGTAATTAGGCCTTCAACCGGGCCCAGCATCCACTGCCCTCTTTGACCCTAACAACATTAACCAATTCAATGTTGCTCCGATCGAGCGCGTCGATGGCATTCAACTCCTAAATCACGGTCCGCCACCGGCTCTAAGTAGAACTTCTCGCGGAAATCTCAATTACTTGGCTCGTACGAGGCCCCGCTAAAGGGGTTGGCGAGCACCGTTTAGGTGTCAATTGAACGGATTTACGTTTTCAGCCGATAACGACACGCCTCGTTGATCCTCTTAAATCGAAAATTTGATGCGGCTGTCGCTGATCGTTACCGACAACCTCGCAACCATTTTTTTTTTCTCTCCCTCTCGAGGCGGATTACGAGGTTCTAGATAATTACAGTCGCAACGCGCGAAGCACACATTGGCTGCCACTCCGGTCGCGCATAATTGCTGGGAATAGTTCGCAATCACTTACCTCCGTTACTGTTATTAGAAAAGGATCGTAACGGGCTGCCAGATCGCAGGAGGGCGCGACAAATCTCCCGTCTGGACGATGACGAAACGCGGCGACGACATTTCCGTGCGGGGACATTCTATTAAATGATTAAGACGTCCGATGGGTTTGTTTTTGCCGGGTAATTGAATACGATACGAAATTTAATTACACCTTCCGTGGTGCGCTCTAGTTGAACCATGCGGAACGAGGGGCGTCGGTTACGTGTCGCCGCGGAGATTTATGATCGAACCGTGATCTACGGCGCCTTCCTGCGTGGCCGAAGCCAATCACGGTGGTGAAATAATTGATGCGTTTTATAGGACGCGATTCGGATACGCTTTGGTAACTCCGTGTGTTTATGTACACGTTTCGTCCCGTTTTTTTTCCTCGCCATTCGTGTCACTTCTCTACTTAATGATCCGTTATTATACCCTGTGCCACATTTTTCCGTTTCTTCGAGCCGTCGTAATTTCTTTATACACTCGACATTCACTGTAAACCCGTAATGATTATTATTATTATTATTGTTATTATTATTCCGCCTGAATTGCGAAGCTACCAGAAAAAATGATAAACATTGCGCGGTTGTGTAACGCGTCAGCGTCGAAAGGAACTTTAAAGGCCTCGCGCACAGTCATAAAGTGATCACATTAAACTCGAAATCTGGAAATATAATTTGCACGATGAATCGTCCACAGTTCTCGCCACGTGGCCGTTGAACGGATTAAAAAAGAATCGAGTACAATCGTTCCACTTTCAATGTGCGTCACTATTTTCTTTTGTTTCCCGCTTTAATGAATGCCTGGTACAGATACCCCGTTACGGTCTTTACCGAACGATCCATGAATGCCGCATTGATTTATCCCGATCCGCGGCGATCCACGAATCCGCTAACGTAGTCGGTCATATTTTTCTGCCCGATAACTCCGCCGGCTCATGAATCTTTTATGTCGGGCTCCTTTTTTCAATTGCAAACCGAGCCCGACTGCCGAGTCCTTCTGAATCGATCGTTCCGCCGATAAACGAGACGAAGCTGGAGAACCCGTCGCGCCTAGGAAACAAACCCCGAAAGTACATCCTCGGAGTTGCTCGAAGAATCAGCACCGATCTCCAATACCGTCGACATTTCAGAGCGTGTCCTCCGACACAAATTAACGATAAAATTCACACCCATTACCATCGTTAATCGCTACCTTGCACCGACAATGCGATTTACGCGCGATATCATCAAGGTTAACCACAATTTTCCCCGTTAATCTGTTTCTTTTTCGTTTTTTTTTCGCATTTTTCCTGTGACCCACAAACGTAGAAATTACTGGTTACCGTAAGGGAACGTGAAACCGAATAGGTACGTACGCACATGCACGTATCCCTCCGAGCGTTCCTCAACGGTCGGCGAGCTTTCGTCATTGCCAGGGTGCGACAAGCTGCACGGCGTGTCCTTCGTGGTTTCGTTTGTCGCAATTATACGAATCGATATTCACGGTACATTGTGATCTCAGTTTAAGATGGATCTGCACGATTGCGCGGCATTATCGTTGTTGAAAACCAGTCAGGCCGGGTAATCTGTAAATCATGAGGACTTATGTAATCGCGATTAGAGATGAGTAAAAGTGATTCGAAGCTGATCCGATTGGAGGATATCCTTGCAGGCGGCTAAGGAAACGAAGGCATGATTACAGGAGTACAGGATGAAGGAAGACGGGAAAATCCGTGTCCTCGTAAAAGGCAAGGTTCACTCGTTCGGAAAAGGGTGCTCGTCTAACGTGACATTCTAGAAGCTGCGACCGAGGACAGGTATTTTCGGAAGTTGTCCTATCCCGGACGACTTCGTCGCGCGGCGGAATTTCGTGTTTCCCCGCCGAAAGGGCAGGTCACCCGCGAAATGTCAAAAACGGGGCTCGCGATAGACAATTCCGGCGTCGCATAATGGAGTCATCATCAAGGCTGAGCCGCATTATAGTCGGTAGGGAGTAACAGTTTTTCTACTTGATAATAATCGAGGCGTGGCACCGTGACGCGCCACGACGATAGTCCATAAATGTGTAATCTCGAACGAGAACATTATGAACGGAGGAAAAACTTTATGAATAACGTATTCGACGCGATGGAAAATGTTCGCGTTGAATTCATTGTAGGCTCGAACAGAATGGAAAACAGTTTCTTCGATCACGATGCTTCTAAGGACAGCCTTTTTGCACCGAAATGCTAGTCATAGTGCACGGGAGCATCGTCGTATTTATTAATATAATTATTCCAATTTAAATTAGGTGATCCAGCGTAAGCAACAGCGCCCCGCACCGAAGCGTCTGCAACCCGATTACGTGTACCCTGTTTTATCGATCAATGGTGACGGAAAATGGCGGGGGTAAGGCAGGTAATTAGTGCATCGATCGGTAACGATTTATCGATCGCGCAATGCGCCTTGATACAGAAGAGATCTAATAGAAATATAAATACATTTTACGTTTAAATAGACACGTCAATATCTAAATTTCTGTAGATTACAGAATAAATCAAATTCAAATAAAACGACCTCTTCAAACGAATGAAAATAGTGGCACTTATGTACGAAATCAAACATCCTTCATAATATTTTCACAATTCCTTTTCTAATCAGTGTCCACACATCAATCTCTCTAAATTCTATAGAACTCTATCAAACTTACGATTCTATTCGAATGAAAAATCTCGAAATAATCGGGGCGCCTTTCGGGCAGGATACGCGACTGGCGACGCTTGGCGGCATCGGCGCGCTCAGCCAGCGGTCGCCATGGCGACGAGCAATCATCTTCCCCCACCAGTTTTCAAACGAGCCCCCTTCTGCGTCAGTCGTTCGCGAAGCCTCGCATGCGGCGGATTGTGCGTAATAGTACGCCGGCCAGTTTTCGTCCCGTGTTTCTCTCGCCCTTTCTTGCTCCCTCACCCCCTTGTGAAACAGCTAAAAGCCGAAGACACGGAGCGCCTCGGGGGCGCTGCCGCAAGTGTACAGTGCCGAGTGTTGTCGCGGCGAGATCCGTTCCGTTCTCTCCCGGTCGTCCGCACGGTCAATAATGAGGGACATGGCGGGCAAGATCGCCGAGTTGAAGTTCGAGGCACCCCTCGCACGCTTCGAGGAGGAGGACACGGCCAGCCTGAAGAACATGAATCTGCTGACAGGTGCGAGAAAACCGCGAGCCTCCCGTTCGTACGACTCCGTTCCGCGGACGATGGCGCACGCTGCGCATCTCGTCTCGCACCGATCCGGTCCGCGTAACCTCCTACGGATCGAAGGTTTATCGCGATGCTCCCGATTCGGCGATAATAAAATTCGATTTCTCGGGCCCCCGTCGATCGGCGGAATCACGCGAGAAACCGAGAGTAAACCGGCGCGACGACGATCGCCGCCGCGATATCCTCTCTCGTCCTCTCTCGCTCCTCCGTGCCGAGCGTAATCGATCTCTGAAACCGCCTCGAAAGTGGGTGATCCTACTTACGAAGTAATAAAATCGTTTCGAGGACGGTCGTACGCGAGTCACTGCCTCGGCGAGGATGCGTATTTACGCGTTACCCAGCGGGAACGATTATTCAACGAGCCCCGAGGAGCCTTGGTACCGTATCGGATTCCAGCTAAGAGACTCGATAAACACCGACTCTGCTCGCGTCCTGAATGATAGAATTTATTTCGGGAGTCTCCGGACAGAAACGCGGAATCAGTTCTGGGAAGAAGTCCGCGGATTTCACGGGGATCCGGTTCGAGTGCGAGCACCACTTGACCGTTTCGAATTTATCTTGCCGAGATAAGATTTTTTCTGGAGACGTCTGCATGGTATATACATTGCAGCGTTTTGGGTGGGGAATGGATGTCTTGTCGAGTCTTGTTAGTCGGTGATTCACGGAGAACGCCAGGCAAGTGACACACCGAATTTTATCAGGCTTTCGAGATAGAGTCTGCGATAATCCTCGACACGTATTCTTTCTAGCGACCCACATTCGGGTTAGGGGCTGAAGCTACCCTCCACGGTTTCAGGCGCAGGAGCTATTGGCTGCTAGGAATAGAAGCAAAAGTTTTGTCTACCGAGGCGAACAGGATTTCAGACAAATCATATTTCTTTGTTCACGATTCAATCGTCACTGTCACTAGAATAGACACTCGTACCGTACACATTGGTAAGAAACGGTACGACTTACACTCTAACGCATTGAATGCCATGGGGGTCACCGGTGACCCCGACCAAATCGAATCGCTACAACTCACCGAATCGTACGGTTATTTGAAAACATTTCTGTATTATAAATAACATTACCAGATACACTGGCATTCAACAAGATAAACGTGCGATAACAATAAGGTAATTCTATTTAACTCAATATTATATCCTCTCTCGTTTCACGAATTTGGCTCCGTGAAGCGATGCGGCATTCGCGTTAATTGACAACGTCACGCCGATAGGCAGAGGGTACGCGTCGCAACCTTGAACTAGAAACATTCGACCTAACGAGTAAAATAGTTTGCAGAGCGGTATCCAAGCATCATGAAGCGCGGCCGACGACTGGAATCGATGAGAGCCGATAGGAAAAATGTTCGCTGCGTTGACGTCGTCCATCCACTTTTCCCGAAGTCCCGGCCAGCGGTATACAACTATAAACGGAAATTTCGAAACCGAAAGAGCCGCGTACCTCGGTAGCCGGAACAGGTTTCGCGGGACTGGGTAAACGCGTGAAACGCGCGTGGTCACGCTCGTTTTGCGGGGCCTTAGAATCAAATGACGAGGGTGGCGTGGCGTGGCGTGTCGTGGCGTGGCCTGGCGTCGCGTATTTAGCTACCATGAAGAAGCGACCTTCGGTCGCGACAAAAGGCTACGTCACGCGTACGATTGCCGTCTAACGCGTTGCCCGAGCGAATCTATTCTCGAAACGAAAACGAGAGGCGTCCAGGCGCTCGTGGAAACGCTGAAACTTCATTGTTCGTTTCTTCCCTGACACCGACGGGATGAGCAGCGGTTAATCCGCCGATGGATCTCTTGAGAATCATGATTAATCCTAGGTATATTAAAGTTAACTAGCAACTGCTGATTTTCATACAAGTTTTCTATATTGAACGTGATAATGACACGAATGTTTTGAAGCCCACAGCCTACGTTAGAGAATGAAGAGTAACGGAGCTTCTGTATCGCCGATAGTTAATCGCACCAATGAATTCTGACGCACAGAGCTATAATTTGAGGACAGTGGTACCGCTCGATCACGGCGTTGACCGATCGTTAACGTTACGTCACGCACGCGATCGTTTCCTGAAATGGCACAACGCGCTTAATTCGCGTCTCGGATAACGTTATTTCGAAAGAGCGCGCGAGCTTCGCCTCGAGCAGGGTTCGTATCGTTTTCCGCGACATCGTAGAACCCATTGAAATCCGCACCGCGAGGCTGGTCCGCGGAAACTTGGAAAAGATGGTGCACGTTTGATTTCGCTTCGAGGTTTGTCTCGTCGCAGACCTATCTTCGTCTCGTCCGCTTCTTGGCCGAGTGCTTTACGAACGATGTCATCGTTTTTTTTGTTTCTTTTTGAGATCGGTCGACGTGAAAGCGGCATGATTTTCTCTTGAAAAAGCGAACTACAGCGGCTTGTAATTCTCGCCAGGTTCCCTTTGAAACGGCGCCTGTGTTTACCGTGATTCTACCCTCGCCGTGGACCACCCGCGGACCAAAACCCTATTATAGATCCGTCGGAAGCTGAATGGCCGCCGACCTTCGACTTCGGCCGAGACGCGTTGACACTAACGCGCGAGACAAAAGGGGAAAAAAGAGGAGAAGAAATCTGTTGATCTCATTCGATACCGTCTGAAACATCCGATCTGCTATGCGTCACTGACATCCACGGGAAAGTTCGACCCGCAATTTACGTAATTGATAACGGAGCTGGCGGCGGGAGATGTAATTAATACCGGTCGCGTTCTCCGTTGACCGTGCCGTGTCTCCCCGGGACCGTCTCGCTCGACGCGTTCCGTGAGATACGGCACTGTGTGCAACAAACGGCGTTCCATCTTTCGCGTTCGCCGCGATCCTCTCTGTCCTCTCCGTCTCTCTCCTCTCGTGTTTACTCCGGAATACGACGGAGCCGGTGACTCGTACAAATACTCGTTTCAATGGAGTTTAACAGTAGGTTTACGGAGCGCGTCGATTTCACGCGTACCGTGTCGTGAACGGTTATGAAATGATTGATTATCGATTGTTAGCTGAATAGAAAACTTGCAATTTCCAACATCTAATTGAACGAGCGTGAATTTCTCCGCGAACGACAGCATAAATTGCACGATCGATATCCGTAAACCCAGCGTCGATCATCCCCGTCCTCTTCGAGTGTCGATTTTTCTAAGCATTTCGTTTTCGTTCGATTGTCCGCAGAAGAACTGCTGGATGCCAGTTTGGACAGCAGCTACGGGGAGAACTGCAACGCGAACGAGCCGCCGGCGACCTATGAAAATGGAACCGATACCCTGCAAGAGGGGACGTTCAGCCCCTTCAGCGGCAGCCTCGAGGACCTCGTTAATACCTTCGACGAGAAGATAACATCCTGCTTCCGCGACTACGGCACGAACGTCGAGTCCCTAGCGCCTGTGCAAGTGAGGACGCAGGAGGAGCTCCTGAACGAGTGTCAGTAAGTTTCGGTAGCGCGGCCCTTCCTCGGTTCAACAAACGCACGGGGCGATATCCTCGATCGAACAGGCGACACGCGACCGTCGCGCGATTCACTTCGCATCGATGATTTAATCTGCGAGCGAGGGCCAGCAAACTGAATCCCGTCAATTTCTCATTTTATCCTCTCTCTCTCTCTCTCTCTCTCTGTTCAAAGACTGAAATTTATTATAACATCCAGGCTAGCTTGGATAAATCAAGAGAAAATATCCGAGGAGGTCCCGTAAGGATCACCGAGTGGCACGTCGTGTTTCGGTGTCGAAACGATTGAAGGGAAAAGGGAGGAACGCGCGTGGATGGAAATTACATCGGTTCGTGCGCACGAGAAGTTGTCAATGGTCCTTGGATCACGCGACGTCCGCCGGTACAGTTATACCGATTGAAAAACGAAGGAACCCGTTGCCGGCGGCACGGGTAAATGAATAGGAAGAGGATGGCCGAGTTATCGTGTTCAAATTGTTGCGATCCACGTTGAGATATCTATTACGCGCGACCGGTCGCCCCGGAGTATCCGCGTGCACGACGAGCAAATGATAGGCCGGCCAGCCGGACGAGCGGAAGTAATCGTTTATAGGATCGCCGTTATATTATTCGTTTGCGCTCGCGCGCGCGCTCGCTCGCTCGCGAGAGAGGGAATCATAATTGCCGGCTCGCGGAACGAGTATTCGAAATGACATAATTCAGGGTACGTCGTTCCGCCGTCAGATGCGTGCCGCTTTTACGATCACGAATGAATTTATCGTTCCTGTAAAATCGCGCAAAAAGTCGGCGAGATTACGCCTTTCGCCGACGTCCAGCCGGTTGTTCGCCACATAATATATCCTGTTCAAGTAATAGTCGTGTTAACGCTTTCTTCGGGGACTCGTTAAGAGGCGCGCGCGTTGCAGTTTCACTAGATACCCGAGTTAAACCAATATCCCGGAACGATAACTTGTGCTCGCTGTTATTAGGCACATCGGTCCGAGCCGTACCCTCGAATTGTGCTTTATAAATACAAATCGGCACGCGCGCGATCCGCGAGGCGCACGCGAACGCGCGTTAACCTTCTTTTTGTTCGCCGATGGGTCTCATGCGATCCCGTGGATTTCGTTTTCACTCCGTATATGAAACCGAAACGAATATAAGCCGCTCTTTACGTTCGAGCGTATTTCCTCGAGAGTCGAGGCAACCCATCGCTCGCGAAGCGTGCGTGACTTTACTCGTGCAACGGTTCCCTATTTTATTCGGAAATCGTTCGACGACCGGTCGGGAGGGCAGGGGACGATATGCTCGCCGCAAAGCCGGATCCTCGGGATCACGATATCGATTTTCCGACTGAAAAGTGTGCCGCCATGAGTACTCTCTACGTGACGTTCGCGCCGCGCTCTGCAGCTTTCTCTCCGCTATATGGACAGCGCGCCGGGACAAGAGAGGAAGAGAGTCGATTCCTAATTAGATTACCGAGTGGGGATAAATTCGTCGTTTTCAATGGGATTCGGTGTCCCGTGCCGTTCGAAGCGATTCACGGCTGGGACAGCCGAAAGAAACGAGCGACGCGGGGCGACAAAGTAAACGAGGGACAATAGGGCTCGGCGAGGGGCAGCGCTCGCGAGGAACAAAGTCGACGCAAATCCGCTGGACATTTTCTGCTCGAAAGAGCCGACGGTCAGGTGGAAAAACGACCGACCGGATGAAAGTCAAAATTCCCGCGGGTTAGGGGCGAAGGGTCTCGGGGGCAAATATTTTCAGAAGAAAGCGGCCGTCGCGATCGCGCCGCAGGTGTCCGGCCGAATCGCGCCCCGGCACGGCCGCGCCGAAGGCTGCAGGTGGAAGCCAACCAAGCGCAAAATTGTATCTTCTTCGGCGTAGGCTCTTAAACTCGTTTGAACTTCATTGTCCACTGTCGTGCATAATTCCTTTGAAGCCGCGCTCTCTCGCGAAATCCGTCTGGCCTTTAATCGGCGGCGGCTCGTTGGAAGAGAAACGAGGAAGACGACGATTACCGAACGATAGGATGAAGCGCGAATCGAGAAGCTCCCGCGAACGTACGCGATATTACAATGAATCCTCCTGTAAGCTCGATTCGCGAAGTATGTTACTCAACGTACCGAACCGCGCTTGAATTCTTTATGCTCGGCGAAGAGCAACCTCAGCGATTTCCATCTGAAAAAAAAAACGTATCGCTTGCAGAGCAGCGCGAACGGGACCCAAGAAAGTCGCTGCGTTTGTTTCGCTGTGGCAAGAATGACTGGAGCAGCGCGTGCTCGTTGAATAATACAGTTGCCCGCGGAAGCAAGTTAACGGATTCACAACCGTATCGCCGTCGACTATCATTGGAAACGTCGAATTTTCGCGTCGAGGCCGCGATCGCTCTTTCGCGTGAATTTTTGGGAACGTTACGATCGAAAGCGTCGACTCGGGATCGTACGGTTCGCGGTGTCGTAGAGGAACCAGCGTGGCACGGTCGTAGCTGCAACCGCGCATTTTCGCAACGTGCCAAGTATTTCTTTGCGCCGGTAGCCCGGTTTACGTAACATACGCAGTGGTTTCATCTTTGCCAAACCACTTTGCCGAAAGAGAGCGAGGTCCCCGCGAGGAGTCGCGAGGTCAGCGTCCTGCGTTCGCAGGAACGACACGTGCAACAGCACGTGTCTCGCTCTCCGGATTGCTGGCGTTTTCGTCCGCGCGTGCATCTACTATTGGCGGATGGCTCGATGTCTATTGAAACCGCTCTGGGGCACGAGAGGGGTGAATGTTTTCTACAGTCTCGATTGACGAGTAGCGTATTAGCGTCGAGACTGAAAGGAGAACAAGCGAAAACCGATCAATCGGGCCCGCATTCCTCGATCCAGCCATCTCCCGGCGGGGTACAGCCCCGAATGAATAACAGCGCTCGCGTAATCTGATTTGCACGCGCACGGGGAGACCGTCTTTCTCCCGGGATTGGGATCGACTTTTCAACGAATGAAATCTCGGGTCGAACAAGGTCGTGTTCACCGTCCCCCTACCCTCTGGCCTCCGGCCTCTTTGGATCCTCCTTTCGACGAGGCGAAACGCGGCAGCCTCGCGGGCTCGGCGGCCCTCTTTTCACCAGCGCGTGGACCCGAAAGACTTTCTCGCCCCACGGCGAGCCTAACTTCCTCCTCTTTCTTTCTCCTTTTTTTCCCCGCTTGTTTAGCCTCCGCTCCTCTTTTATTTTCTTTCCTTTCTGCCCGAACCCCTTTCGAGGCCGAGCGGGTCGTACGTGCACGCGCACGCGACCGCCTCTTTTCTCTCGCCACGATGATCACCGGCGCGCTTCAAAACCCGTGGAATCGTTCATTATCCGAGATACCTTCCAAAGAGTGTTACGGCACCGATTATCACGTTCTTGCTCCGAGCTAATGGTCCGCGCTAGCGGTAGGTTCCCGCTGAACATCGGCGAGAGACTCGGAGCAGGCGTCAGCGACTAAATATCCGTGAACACGCGTGTTAACGTTTTCTTACGAGGGAATGTGTATTGTTTCTTGGTCCTCTCGTATTAAAACGGAAGATCGATGGACTGCTCCTCGATCGGCCTGTCGAATGTACTGGAGCACGAGTTCTCCCATCGAGAATCAGCGGAATTGGAATACGGCCACGTTAATACGCGCGTGACCCGTCGTTGCCAGTGGTAGATTGCACTCGTGGAATACTAGGGTAGGAAAGAATGTCGGCAACTCGGATGACACGGTTGGCGGACGGGTCACGGATCGAATGCTAGTTTCCACGAATCCGATCGGCTGATCCAAATCTCTTTAAGCCCGAAGCCGTGAACCCTAGCGTCTAGACGCGTAGTCTACGGGAAAGCGAAAGACCGCGGCGAAGTGAGCCGCAGGCGGTGTAACGGTACCGTAAAAAACGATATCACGGTGCTCGTACGAATTCACCGAGCCTCCTGTGTCACAGGTCACGGCAGCGACGCGAACAATCGAGGCGTCAAGGAACGCCGGTCAAACGGACGGAAGGAACGCGGGGGAGAATGAAATCGGTGTCCCCGGGGCGATCGATAGGCGCGATCGCCCCCGCTCGGCGAAGAAATCGTGCATGATCGAATCGGCGAGGGGCATGAAAATTTGATCTCTGTGTTTTGTTCCGTCGTTCGTATCGAGCCACCCTCCGGATGGACGAACGTCAATAAAGCCGCGCACGCGCCGCACGCGGCCGCCTTCCGCCACGATTCTCCGCCGTTTTCGTGTCCCGTTTCTGCGCTCGATGCTTTCTTTTCATTTTCCTCTCGCGTCGCAGATCGTGCACCTTCCCCGATCGTCGGAACGATCGTCGCATCGCCGTCGCGTTCGATCGTCCCGCGTTTTCCGTTCCGGCGCCGATCGACTTTCCCCGTTTTCCCGGCGGATCGTCCATCGCGCGGTCGAGAACGCCGTCGGCCGCGCTCGTGGGACACCTTTGACCCGCCAGGACGACGCGGCCGCCTCTGTAATCCTCGAGCACCGGTTTCGTCGTTGCACAACGGCGCATTTTTACGGGGGACATTGTTTTCCTCCCGCCGGCTGTCGCCGTTGCGCAACGCGCACCGTACGAGCCTCGGTCCCCGGATCATTGAACCGAACGATAAATTAATAAGCGGATACTCTTTCCTGGGAATCGAATTTCCCCGCGATTTCAATCGCCCGTAGGGCTGCGCGACGGAGCGGCCGCGGAGCGATGCGAGCTCGATTACCGAATCGATTCAAAGAAACGCCTTTGCCCTGTTAACTCTTTGGGGTTGGCTGGCTGAAAAACTGGCCCACCCTTTGCTTAACTTTTTACGCATGCTGAGTTTAACTCGCTCCGAGAACACTTTTTTCATCCAGTCGGCAATGCTACGAATCAACGGCAAATGCGTGGATGAGTGAAAAGAAAAATGTATACACTCGAGACGCATTAGTTGAACGATTAAGTTGAATTGCCTGGCGAATTCCGTGCAGCCTGGGTTGCTTCCTTCTCGAAAATCCGCGATTCGAGGTCGTTCTAATTGATAGACCGGGCGCGCACGGAATTTCCAGTTCTCTTTGGTGAATTTCCAACTGGCTCCGCTCGCGTTGAAGTGTCGGACACGCCGCATAATTGCGTCCGGCGTCCGCTAATTATTCCCTTTCGTTTCGTTCCGGTGTCGCGACGGAATTGCGGAACACGCGGAATCGCGGCGATCTACGCGTAATTGTGTCCGGGTCCCGCGTTCGCGCAAACATGGGCGTGCTTTTTTATTTACGCCTTCTATCTTTGGCGCGTATCGATTCGAAACGAGACGAGGCTGGCCGGTGATTCCGCCGTTTCTGGCCATCTGGCCGGCCCTGATGTTTCCCAGTACGCGTCGCCGATGCGACCGGCACGCCGGCCCGATGAAGTCACGGCTTTAATACACTTAACATTAATGAGAAACTCAAGTGGGCCGAATTGACCTCCATTTGTTAATCCGACACCATCGACCACCGGCTGGCGGCGGCGGCGGCTGCTGTTGCGCTCGCTCTCTCGCGTTACTTTTATTTCCGTGGCCGGCCGGCCGCGCCGCCGATGCCCGCCGCGAACGAAAAGGAAACGAACCATCGGTTTAATCGACGGGGATCGTTGTCGGGAAGAATTCGAGGGCCCGGCGCGATGAGAACGTCACGGCGGACGGGGTCGGCGTTCATTAAACCTGATTAAAAGAGGGTGGCCGCGTCTGCGATCCGAATTGTTCGCCGGGGACGTTGCTCTCCGCCCATTTCCTCGGAAGCAATACGCTCGACGCGTGAAACGGGCGTAAAAGTTGTAACGCGTATCGATTCGTATCAAATCCGTCGCAGCCCTCCGCGCGCCGACGTTGGAAACTGTTGAGCACGTTCGCTAACTCGAAGCAATTCCACGTCTACCAGTACTTTTTAATTTTAGCTTTGCTTCGCGCGTCGAGCTGTTAACCTTTTGCACTCGAGAGGCGACTCTCGGGATATTTCAGTGAACTAGCTTTGTTTCTTAATTAACACTGGCGTACGAAAACTCCCGGATCGTTTCTCTAGATTTTCTCGCACGATAAAGTCTGTAGAAACTCTCTGTTGTCAAGATATTCTTTGCACATCAATGTCCTTGTTTATTATATTAACAATAATTCCAGAAACGATACGGCCGGGAACTGACGTCGAATATTTCCATCGAAAAACTTGCGAACGGTGGAATCCGCGTGCGATTCTTCGTAGAGATTTCCCAGCGAGCGACTCGCGCGGCGGCGAAGAAAAAGAACCGGCGGTGTTCGATTGAATCGGATCTAAAAATACCGGCGTGGCGTTGCCGACGCGATTACGCGCGTTATGCAATTGGAATTGTTTACAAATCAGAGTGCTGAGAATGGGCCATTGATCGGGCGTCGTTCACGGGCACCGGCGTCGATTCGTACGGGCAACGCTCATTTCCTCGGAACAGTCGCTATTGTTATCGGGGGCCGAGTTATATTCTCCAGTTTCACGGCGAGATCGAAGTGTGACTCCTTCCGCGCGCGTGTACCGCGTGCGTGTGCCCAGGAAACGCCTACGGGCCGAGTGATTCACACGCTATCCCAGAAAACGAACACTTAACAGAACGTCTGTCGCCGCGGCGGAATCTTATCGCGTCTGCCGACGCTCGGATCGCTTGGGAACCTTCCGCTGCTCTCCGAATCGGAGCCCATTCTATCTATTCTATCGAGTGATCTATTCTATCAAGCGATTCGCGTGGAAACACGGCGCGATCGTTCGCGATCGGCTCACTCCGAGATCCCGAAATCCATTAGAGCCTTCCCTCGTCTCGAGGAGTCGTTCTCCCAGCCGTTTCCTAGCTGCGAAGATTACCTGTAGCGGCGCGAAACGCCGCACTACAGTTGCCAGATGACTCGTTGTCTAGCGAGACGCCATAGGAGCGGGAGGAGTCTTTCTACTTTACTGCTTTATAGTCTCTATCGGTCGCGCGCGCAGCTGCATCGAAGGATATGTAGACTAGCGATCGGAAATGTCGAGAGATCAAGCGGGGAAAATATTAAGCGAGAGAAAAATGAGAACCGACCGATCAGCCGAATTCCTCGAAGTCTAGCCTTCGATCTTAGACGTAGACGTCGACGCTGCTCATCGCAGGTTCTCGGGTACGCCGCGAAGAATACCTGAACCTGACGCGGTGGTTTGAATTACCGAGACCTGACGGTTTATTTCAGGCCGCGTGTGTCCACGGCAGAAATAAAAAGCCGGAAAGGGTTCGGCCGATGAATTCCGCGAAGCCCCGGAACGCTAAGACGCGAAAATAAATGCGGCCGATTCGATCCGTGGCTCGGGAACGCCGGAGAAGAATTTAGCGGGGGAGGATATGAGTCAGCTGGTGCGTGATGGATCTGCATAATTAATAAGACGCTCGGCGATGCGCGCGGGGAAGAAGAATCGAAGTCGCGCGTGGCCAGGGATAGCGTACTCTGTCCCATTCGAAACGCGAGATTCCGGTTTCAGCGGGGAATAACGAGGTATCGAGATTTTCTAATTGAATTGTGTGCTTGCAGGATGTGGTGGACGATAACCGGCACGTTCGGCAACATACTGCCGATCGACTGGAGCAAATCGTACGCGAGGAAGATGCACATGCCGTCGTTGAATCTGAACGAGGCTCCGCTGTCGAACGACAGGTAAGCTCTAAGCCGACGTTTCTGTGTTTGATCGAGGTTCCTTTGCCGCTTTCGTTCACGAGACGGTCGCGAAGCTCAGAAACGCGGAATTTGAAGGTTGCAGACGGTGATGGTAGACGCGATTAATGTTCGCCAATCGGCCGCTTTCCTTTTGTTTGCTTTAGACAAGAACTAGAGGATTTAAGTAGCGAAGACGAGGCGGTCGCGACTGATTTGGACATGCATGCTTTAATATTGTCCAGCAGCCCCGAGGAACAGCTGAAGACCGCGGAGGAAGTGCTCCGCGAGATAGACGACATAATGCAGGCAAGTGAATCCTCCGAGCGAACAGTAAGTCTTTTATCCGAGGCAATTGACTGCGGTTAGAGACGGCTCTGTTGATGCGAAGTGATTAATAGGCGTACGGTTTGCAGGAGAGCCCGTCGATGGAACGATCGCCGGACTCGGATGGCTCGCTGTTGGATAGCGACGAGGCGCTGGAACGGAGCAGGGAGGTTCTCGGCTCGCCGCTGCACGAGAAAAGTATATTTCCATCGAACGATCTGAAACAATAAACACCGCCGGGATATGGAGCCCGTTAATTCGAATCGCGATGTGCTTGTTTTAGAGTTGAAACAACTCAGCTCCAGTCAACTGACCGAGCTCCTCGGCGAGATGGAATCGCTGGTGGGTGCCCTGAGCGAAACTCTGATCGCGGAGCTCGCGTTGAGGGACGAGCTGGAGTACGAGAAAGAGCTGAAGAATCAGTTCATCTCGTTGCTGCTGGTGGTGCAGAACCGGCGTAGGCAGCACCATGTGACGAAAAAGAGAAATCAAATGCAAAACGGCACCAGCCCGTTGCCGCAACACAGATCTCTGCAGGAGTCCAAGGTAGAGCACGTTGATACGTTTATTTTTATTGGTTAATCCAGGCTTGATCGAGAAATAACATCCGATGGTTCTTTCAGTATTTAACGACTGTAATTCCATACCACACGGATAGTGGCCCACTGGACAACCAAGCCTTACAAGTTCTTATAAAAAGTAAGTGTTTGTAATAACGGTTAGAGGGTGGTTTCGATATAAGTACTTTTAACGTTTAATGTAATGCGATTTGTAACGGAGAAGGTATAATATATATAATGTTCTGTTGTAGTATTAAAAGCAATTAACGAAGATAGCCCAACAGTACCTACGTTATTAACGGATTATATACTCAAAGGTATACGAATATTTTGAATTATCCATATATTCGCATGAATGTGTAATGGGATATTGAAGTTTATAGGCGACAAGATTTAATAATGAACAATGCAATCGTACGTTTTTCAGTTGTGTGTCCCACTTAGTGAGGATATCGTAAGTCTCACGGGAAGATCGATGGAACGTCAGGAAGAAAGATATTAAAATAACGAAGAATACAAATTTGCTCTCTTCTTCTTGCCAGTACGCTTTCAGCCGTTGTTGTGCCGCATACACTTGCGTTAAGGCAGGTGATTTTTGCTTCTGAGTTGTGTCTCGAATTACACTCTCTATTGATTGTAGATCGTAGATAGGGTCCCGTGACACTCATATCTAGTCTTACTTTATATATTATAATGTGTATATTGATTTTACATAAGGTACAGTTTCGATATCTGTGTATGCGCTCTATGGAATACCTCTTGTCTTACATGAATTATAATACAACCTTCATTTTTGTATACGTCATCATGGATTTCTCGTGACGATTCGGTTTTTGTAATTTTTTGTACATAAAGATTTTATCGAAATACGTGTGAGCAAAGTTTACTATAACACCGAGAATACTTATATTTATCTAGAGAAATATACCAAATAACTTGTAGATTGCTCTTTACCGAGGAGAGAAAGGAAGAGAAGCATAAGTAAGCTTACAGATTTAATGCATATTGTTGTAACACCCGTATGTATCTAAAGTTAAAGTAATTAATAACATTGACGCGCAAAGATACATTGCATCCCGTTACTCGAATCATACTTTCACAGATGTGTACTTTAATTGAAAACTGTTAAATGACTGTGTACAAAGCTGGCATTAAAAATTCTTTGTGTACAGCGACGCAGTTGTCCCGATGCATTGTGCATAAAGTAGAAATATTGTGTTTGTTGAAATAAAGAAATAAATCTGACAATCTTACCATTTAAAAGAATACTCCTCACCCGCATGTAATTAAATTTCTATTATAAAAAGAACTTATATATACCAGTGTAGTACTAGTTATAAAATCTGATTATATAATTAATAGCATACTATTATTACTATTATTATTATTATCATCATCATCATCATCATCATCATCATCATTGTAATCATAATCAGACAGCATTGTGTTCTACATTTCAATTTTATTTACCAGCAAAACCAAATTTTATTTTTAGCATTGAATCGTACCTACAAATATAGATACTCATGAAAACGTCTATATTTAGTGAACCTACTGGCAACAATAATAGAGTAGCACGGTTCTTGCTGAAACGTGTGAAATTAATAAAAACTCATTGATTTACGAATCGATTATGATGATGATGAAGCAAAGGTTAAAGGTACGAACTTAATGTATTTAATTCAATGATTTGCATAACTTATCTTTAGCGAAAACCGTTAAGATTTACATGTTACTTCTTTTTGCAAAGTCTAACCTATAGATGCACGTAACATCGTACTTATGATACAATTTTATAGATTGCTTTCTTTATTTTTGCATTAATTTTACTAACATTAACTAAAATGAGTTGTGAAATGTTGTGTTTTCCTCTGATGCAGAGACCTTCGTTAAATACTTTAAGAAGTATTGCTTCTGGAGGTTTGGTGATTGCAGGTTTTGGATTCTATAATGAATTTTTATATCAAAGAAGACTTCGACAAACAAAAACTTATCAGAGAGTATTAGAAATACTTTATGATCACGAGGAGACCAAAAACCACTTAGGGCCACCAATAAAGGAAGGATACGTAAAATTCCATGACCAACGAGACAATTTTAAAACCTTTTCATTTCCTCTAAAAGGATCAAATACAAAAGGCATATTAAATTGTGAATACTTCCTTACGGAACCAGATAGACAACCAGTGATATCAAAGATTACATTTTCTGATCTGTCCGATCAAATTTTTACACTTTATAAAAACGAATAGATATAATAATGAAATACATTGTTGCCTTTTGTTTTTCAATTATGTTTTTATGGTATTGCTTAAAAGTATACAAAAGTCTTATTGTATATAAGTTAAAAACAAGACAAAGTATAGAAAATTAATTATATTCAAATTCTCAAAATACAATATAAATAAAAATAATTAAATTATCTAAACGTTTGTAAAGGCATATCAGTAATTCCTTCTGGAACTTTAAGTCCTCTTCTTGTGTAACCAAAACCAGCTTGTATAATGTGTAGAGCAGCTTCAACAGTTAATTTAATGTCACGTTGACTACCAATTTGAGGGTTCACTTCTACAAGATCGACAGCATTTAATCTGTGAGTTCTATACAATTCTTCCATTAGATGAACAGCTTCCCTAAGAGATAATCCGCCACGTACTAAAATTAAAAGTTTTTTAAATATTCTTAAAAATCCAATTCTACATTGTTCACTTTAAATTAATTTGGGTTAATATAAAAAGGAAAGTTCATTTACCAGATGTTCCTGTACTTGGTGCTTCCAAAGGATCAAGAGAATCAATGTCAAAACTAACATGCAGTGACTTTGAGTCACTAGGATCTATTTTCTCTACTGCCATATTTACAATGTCATGAATTCCTAAAAAAAGGAGAGTAAATCAGTAAGTAATATGTAATATGTACATGATATATATGGTATATATGAATTTAGGATATTACCATATCGTTCAACATCTTCCATACCAAAAGCAGTAATACCAAATTTTTCAATGACTAATCTTTCATAACGATCTACCGACCTTAATCCAATATAAGCTACATTCCTTATTGATAGCCTAAAAGTAAATACTTATTATATATTGTGTTATAATATAATATAATATTATAAGAGTATTATAAATATTACATTGGTTGTTGCCAGTCCATGCCTGGAAGATGTGGCCAATAATCAGATAATTCAGAAGTTAATAATGCAACAGGCATTCCATGAACATTTCCACTTTCACTGGTTTTATTGGTGTTAAGATCGGCGTGTGCATCAACCCATATTACACCTACATCCTTCTTCACCTTCAAACATGTAATATAGCACTATTTCATATTTTGAAAAGTAAATTTTAGAAATTTTAAACATATTTTTTGTTCATATTATACCTTGACATGGCCATCTATAGTCCCAATGCCAACACTGTGATCACCCCCAATTGTTAATACTCGGCGACCATCATTTAAAATCTTTTGCACTTGTTCAGATAAACAATTAGTACAACCAGCAACATCCCCTAAGTGTGACATATTACTCACACCATCACGTACATCTTTCGTTTCGTATGAAACGTTACCGTAATCTTTTACGTCTAGACCTGATTCAAGTATCCAACATAATTCACATTAGCCGTATAATTTTTAAGAATACCGAAAATTGACACTATTGAATTGTGTGGATACCTAAAGATTCTAATTCTTGCAGTAGACCAGCTGCCCTGATCACCTGTGGACCATCTGCTACACCCTTTTTACGCTGTGTAATTAATTAAATCAGTAATAATTCATAAAAATAATTTACACAGTAGTACCTGTCCTTTCTCGAATGGTACACCAATTATTCCAATTTTGCCATAATAACGAGCTCCAAACTTTAAAGCAACACTTCGTATTCCAGTTAACATATTGGTTTGCTTCTACAGTTTCCATTTATGATCAAGCACGAAATAATGGCTAATGATTGACCTATACCCTGAATGTTGTAACTGAGATAACTTATGAGATTTGGGGTCTATAAACATGCTGAAGTGATGATAAATATGTACAAGGATACAATAGTATTCCAAGAAAAAATATTACTTTTTCGAAATTTTCAATATTGTATACTTATAAATTGTACAAGTTAACAAATACGTATTTGTTTATCTTATATAATAAACAGATACTAAAGATATCTCAAATATACAATAACAAATTCATTGACGTTTACTTAAACAAATAATTTATACAATAAAAGTATTTCTTAAAAAATCGGATTCTAACGTTTCATATTGTTCTATTAAATAATTTATTTTGGACCAATCATATTTTCGGGTTTAACCCAGTTGTTAAATTGTTCTTCAGTCACACCATTTTTCAATGCTGATTCCTTTAGTGTCAGATTCTCTTTGTGAGCTTGCTTTGCAATTGCAGCAGCCTAAAAATAATATGCATTTTATTGTACATTAAGACAAAAAATTATATTACATTAAGAAACTTGAAAAAATGAATGTAAATTACTTTATCATAACCAATGTGCGGATTTAATGCTGTGACAAGCATTAAACTTTCATTAAGAAGTTTATTAATCTTGTCATTATTTGGTTTGATGCCCGCAACACAATTCTTTGTAAACGTAGCGCACGCATCACCCAGAAGCCTTGCAGACCTCAGTGTATTTGCAACTATGACTGGTTTAAATACATTAAGCTCAAAGTGACCGTTACTTCCAGCAACCGTTGTTGCAACATGATTTCCCATTACTTGACAACAAACCATTGTCAATGCTTCGCACTGTGTCGGATTTACTTTACCAGGCATAATTGAACTTCCTGGTTCATTTTCAGGAAGAGATAACTCCCCTAAACCACAACGTGGTCCACTTCCCAAGAATCGAATATCATTGGCTATCTAAGTAGAAAATGTGTAACAACTTTTAAATTTCTATTATCGAATATTGTTTTACATATCAATATTATCGACATGTACCTTCATAAGCGATACTGCAACGGTATTAAGCGCACCAGACACTTCTACCATAGCATCATGTGCTGCCAAAGCTTCAAATTTATTTGGAGCACTCACAAATGGTAAACACGTAAGTTCTGCAATTTTTGCTGCTGCTTTTTCTGCAAAACCCTTTGGTGTGTTCAGTCCAGTACCTACTGCAGTACCACCAAGCGCTAATTCATACAATCTGGGAAGAGTACTTTTTACCCTTGCAATACCATTATTCATCTGCATTGCATATCCTGAATATTACAACTCTTTGTGTTAAATTATGATCTTGTTATCTACTTTACATTTATTGATTCTAATATCTACCTGAAAATTCTTGACCTAATGTTAATGGCACAGCATCCTGAGTATGAGTCCTACCAATTTTTATAATATCTTTCCATGCTTGTGCTTTTGCCTGTAAAGCTTCGCACAAACACTGCATTCCAGGAAGAAGCACCTTATTAATTTCCAAAGCAACTGCTATATGCATTGCAGTTGGAAAGGTGTCATTGCTACTTTGAGATTTATTTACATGATCATTCGGATGAACAGGATTTTTCGATCCAAGTTGACCACCTAGTATTTCAATTGCACGATTCGAAATTACCTAAATTAAAATTGAAAATTAGTTAACGATATTGTTTGCGGGAATTTCTAAGTAATGTGTACTAAATAAATACCTCATTGGTATTCATATTAGTTTGCGTACCAGAACCTGTTTGCCAAATCACCAATGGAAAATGATCATTATAGAGTTTACCACAAATAACATCATCAGCAGCTTTGCTAATAGCATCTGCTATCTTCTTATCCATTCCAAATTCCTTATTTACTTCTGCTGCTGCTTTTTTCAATATACCCATTGCCACAATGACACCATACTGGACAATCGTAATGCAATAGACAAGAATGAATGGAAACATATGGTACAACAAACGGTTTAAGTTAAATAAATTTATTATGTTTTCTTACAGGCATGCGTTCAAATGTATCACCAATGGGAAAATTCATTACTGATCGCATAGTTTGTGCTCCATAATATTTGTCACTGGGTACCCTCAACTCACCAAAAGTATCTCTCTCAACACGATATTCTTTACCTCCATCCTGCAATTATAAACCAAACTCTCATTAAATCAAAAGAAATTAAATTTGGAAAAAAAATAGAACACTATATAATACCATAATAAAAGGATAAATTATATAACACAACCGAGCAACTGTAGTTTCACAATGGATGTTAAAGTAGTCTGAATAGGGGAAATTGAAGGTCAGTCAAGTGAAGCCAGTTAATCAGAACTATGTGTATACAAAGATAATATATGTATTCACATACACAAACAACATTTTAAGTAATCAGCATGTTTGACATTTTTCAAGGAAAAGTTGAATGAAATAATGTATGTAGAATTACACAAATTAATGGAGAGATTATCATAATCATGTAAAGCAGTGTTGTAAAATTTTTTTTTTTAGTCTACAATCGTAAATAGTTAATCGGTTACAGAGACGGAAAATATTCTTAAACGAATCTAATTTAACTGAACATGTAACGATAAGAGTGATTTTATAAATATTAATGAGAAATCTTTAAAAAAAAGTTGCCGCATACCATTGTAGTTTTTACTAAAGTTTCGTATCAGAAGTTACTAATTCCATTTATAAAATGTTTCCCAATCTTTCAGACGACGGATTAATGATTAAACATCAAATGTATTCAATTGTTTTATCGTCAATTATGGAATGACATTTTGAACGTACATATGTAGATCAAATTGATTGTGAGTGATACACTTGGTTTTTGTGATAATCTTTCGAAAACTATTTTAGGATTGGATTTCTAAACGCTTATGTAAAAGCAGTTCACGAACCACTTTAAAAGTCATGAATAATTAAATTCTGAAGATGAACACCATGGTAAATGAACATAATTATTATCAACGGAACATCCCGAAGTTATAATTAACACGTTAAACTAATAACACTGATTTTACACGAGAATATTTCTACCTTACTGCTTTTGGAAATCGCCGATGTGCTTAGTGACAGCCTTAATGTTAAAAATCCCGATGATTCCCCGAATTCCCTTAGTCCACGACTAACGAAGGAACATCTTAACAAATTCAACGTCATTGTAACTGTTTCTTAAATGTCGATTTCTCTCAAGAATCGCTCGAAATACTGAAAAACGAAATTAATTTGGGTGAGCAGGTGAGCAACTTGAAAATCATTCACGAAACACACGGTCGTTAGATAGAAACCTGCGAATGTGAACGAAACTGCCAAAATTACCACATTTAGTTTGCAAATCAAACAGCGACACCATGCGCGCGAAAACGGGCGTTTACGATTGGTTCTAGTTTTTTATTAACTAATTTCAATTAATAATATAATATTCAACTGCGAGTAAATAAAATATTCTACTCTCTCGCAGCGAACATAAAATAAGCGTGTTTATTATAATTTATTCAAACTCGTGCTTCAATTGAATTTCAATGAAGCTTTTAGTAGAAAAATGAACCGTTGTTTCAGTTGTTAAATAAATTAGTTCCTCGAGCTCTATACGCGCATAAACACACGGAGTTTAGTTATCAATAGTTTCCAGTATTTTCTCGGTACAAAGTACAGTAGAAAACGCGTAAATTTTCACGTTAAAACATTCGAATCTTCTTAATGGAAGCCTGTGTTAATTTTCGAAAAACATAGAATTTCGGAAGTGTCTTGAACACGAAACCACTTCCTCTCTCTAATTTTCATTCTTTTCTAGTTTGTAGCGGGAAGTCTACGAATGCATTATACGGCGAAGGTCGTTAAGATCGATTGCAATATTTTAAACAATCCAATATAAGTTTCGTCGCCATTCTATTTGCGTTACATTCGCTGTGGTGATTTTGTGTACAGCGGTTCGAACGGAACTATGGTGTATTTTTGAAAAAAAAAAATGTCGTGGGAATGATCAACGAGCCAATAAATTGATTAACAGCATGGCTTTATCTTGGTTGCGATATACGAATTGAAATCGGCAATATTGCAAGCTATTACTCAACGATAAGTCCGCACGACAGGTCGATTAAAATTTTGCAACGTCGAAACTGTTATTAGGACTTGAGTCTCATGTAAACAGCACGCGGATCTTGTGTGTCATCCGATCTAATGATCCTTATTATGTAATTTGTGCACCGGCTGAATGCTATGCTTGAAAAAACGTGGATGAAAATTAATAGAATTCGCGTCACGAGCGGTGTTTTTCGAAAATGACTGATTCTTCCTCCTCTTCTACTTTCGCAAGGTAAGTCGATCTGCGTTCTCCATTGGGACGCGTGTCGCGAAACCTTTTTCCGCTTCTTCTATCGACGCACCACAAAAATCCGTCTACGTGTCCTCGAGACGTTTTACGACAAGCGTATGTTTCACATCCTATACAACAATATGCAATTTTGTTTTTTTATTCTTAACCTAAAATTGTTTCAGAGCCGGTTTTCGCACGTTTCGTGAACGCAATATTTTGAAAGAGCTGGGCCCATTCTTTATCTTCACTCGCTTTCGCTTTACTTTAATCTGTCGTGCTTTTTACATTTTTCTCGAACGTGTGCTAGCGATTCTATCACTGGTTTAAACTGATAATGTCGGTTCAAAATGAGTCGACAGTTAAAGTGACCTGAATGATGGTCACTTTTTCTCTCATAAATTAGAAATGCCAATGACAGTTTAATGTTTTATTTACATTATTTGCGACGTTCGGTTGTATTTATTGCTGTTCAAGTATGAAGTATTTTTAGTAAAATGTTTTTAAGCAACGTTAAACGTACTTTTTAATGAAGATTTTATTGTGTATGAAAATTACTCTATTATAACATTTGGACCGGTGTATTTTCATTTTTAAGCATCATTTCTTCAATGTACATATTTGTAACTAAGAACATGTTTACTTAAAGTGTTACAGGGTTAAGACCAAAGATATATTGCTATCCGTTTTTTTGTGTACAATGAAAGTCTTGCGTTTATTGATTGTAAATTAGCATTATTACACTATAAAGCATAAAATTCATTAGTTTATTCGTATCCTTTATGGTATATACTGAAATATGACTCTACCGAATATTAAGAAGTACTTACGAATTCTTTATATTGATATATATATCATAAGTTAATATTGTTATCGTATGCGAAAAGATTAAAGTACTTTATGTCTTACAGGGTAATCAGTAAAGTATTGACTTTTATAAAATGTATTGCTCGAATTGGCTTTGTGATATTAAACAATGTTTACTGTATACCAACATATGTAGTATGGATGACACTATTGTTCCCTGTCAAAGTCTATCAGCCTCAAGTATACTGGCGGATCGAAGGGCTATTTTTTCATTGGCTATTAGCAATGGTATCCATGTGGACTTGGTCTGCAGGCTACGACAGTAAGTATTTATATATTTTTATATAATACACAAGCAATTGAAGGATACATTCATTATGGTATAAGTATTAATATTGGTAATTGGTATTTTCATTGACAGTAATAGAACAAGGTGATGATATACAAAAAATTATTAGCGAAAGGACGTTAGTAATAGCGAATCATCAAAGTACCGGTGATGTTCCTATACTAATGACAACATTTAATGCGAAACCAAATGTATTACCTAATCTGATGTGGATTATGGACAGAGTTTTTAAATTTACAAACTTTGGAATAGTTTCTATTTTACATCATGACTTCTTTATAGTGTCTGTAAGTTTCTAATTTTATTAATTTATTAACAGCATAATGTATTATATAAATTATTATGTTTAATGAACACATTTTTGTTCTAATGTTTATCAGGGTCGTAAGAAGAGAGAAGAAAGCTTAAAGCAATTAGAGAAACACTTGAAGGAATCGTACATTCCACTTAATAGAGAATGGATGGTTCTGTTTCCAGAGGGCGGTTTTTTATGCAAAAGGAGGGAGACCTCGCAAAAATATGCTAAGAAAAATAATCTTCCTATTCTGGAAAATGTAACTCTGCCACGTTTTGGAGCATTGTGGACTATATTTGATACACTTGGTCCATCACAGAATAATAATAGATCAAATCAACAATTAGATAATAGAGCAAGTAAATAATTTTACAAATTATACATTTGAAACAGTATTACATTATGTGTTATTAAGTTACGATTAAATATTTGTCATACAGGTATGACAGTAGCAAAACCTGAAATCAATTGGGTTCTTGATATAACAATAGCATATCCTCAAGGTAAACCGATCGATTTACCTACAATTATAACTGGTTCTAGACCACCGTGTGAAACAGTACTGTTTTATAGAGTCTTTCCTAGTTCAGTGGTAAGTTTCGATACTTTATTGCTTTTTTTTCTGTTTAACAGTGCAGTACTTTAGTGCATCATCATCTTTTAGGTTCCTCGGGAACCAGAATTATTATCGAAATGGTTGTATGATAGGTGGGTTGAAAAAGAAGCACTTTTGGATAACTTTTATAAGTATGGAACATTTGTTGGTACACAAGCATCACCCAATGAAGGTTCCAAGATCCAACAGGATCCATTAAGATTCCTAGTCCTTCATTTATTTTTTATAACATCTAGTTATATTCATTACAATTTGTTTACATATATGCTCTCTTGCTTCTGGTAAAGCGTTTTATTCTACAGAAAAAAGGATTACGTTCAAACATGAGTGAAATTACGATGTAGTAAAGTAAAAGATATTCCTGCCTTAAATGCAACTCTTAATGTTGACTAATAAAACTAACGAGTGTATGAATTGTCAATTCCAAGTGAATGTTTATAACTAGATATATCATAGATAGTTAATTACAACCACCGTCTTTATTGCTATACAGAATTATTTAATCACAATGTTTGTTATATTAATTACACAAATTATACAGATTTCCATATTTATGTCATGGGATGTAAAGAACTTTAATGTTGGAATAACAATATTTTTATTTAAATAACAAAGTTCCTTATGGACAATTCTTGCACAGTTATGTACATCTTTGTTATAGTTAGTCATTCTTCAGAATATTGATTTTAATTTATACTGTGAGACATATGGAATCCTTCATGACAATGGATTTGTAATATAACATTTATCGTATAATTATAAAGTGTCTTCGGTGAAAGACATTAATAATATGAAATTATCAGAAGTACAATGATAAATGCATTTTGTACAAACGAATAATAAGTGAAAATTATTCCGATGGAAAATTTTGAAACATTAATACTTCAACAGTTTTATAACATAGAGATGGATTCAACCTTTTTTTTTTTATAAAGAAATTAATTGTAAAGAGTATAATTAGTAACATTAATGTTCATACTTATACAAGTTAAATGATTTAACATTTGTTAATTTAACGCTACCAGTTTATGCGATAGTTTTAAACGCGATGTATCTATATATGGACGTTATCATTTTTTATATTCCATTTACAACAAAGAGTGAAAATACGTCTACATTTGACTATGTGTCTGGAGGACTTGGCAGCATTTCAATGGGATTTTCACAGTATTCTGTATGTGTGTTTTTGTAATACGATGATATCTTAAGTAGAATCACAAAATATTTTATGAAGTGGAATTGGAAGGATAATAATAGCAAACTGTTGTTGCTCTTGTGTAAAAGTGGCAATGACGAATAATATTTAAATACTATTTAAAGAAATATCCATTTATTTGTGATACTCGATAGAAAAAAAAGAGGAAGATATTTTTCAATGCGAAGTCAATCATACAAAAATAATTTTTTAAATCGCATATTAGAAAATTTATATAAGTTCGTAATTCTATGAAGTAGATGTGAAAGTTGATAACAAAATGTTCAGAAAACTTGGCAAAAATAAAAATTACGTCTTGTAAGGTCTGTCGAAGTAAGTAAGGTGTATACTTTATTGCTAAATCTCAACCAATAATGATGCTGTTCAGTGAAGGAAAACAGCTGTGCCTTGTTCCTACGGACAAAACCTCACTGTTAATTGTATATATTCATTAGCAAATCTCTTAACGCAATCTTCATCGTTCAACTTGCTTCTACTAAATTCATTTTTTTTTTCAAACGATCAGATTATATTGCTTAAAAAAAAAGGAGAATATCATATAAAAATGTAACAAGCATTGAATGGCATATCCTCTATGCTGCCTAATTGGACATTACAAAGTAAAAGTGTATAGCCCAAATCGAAAGCAATTTCTAGACTGATTTATTCGATGGAATAAAAGTAGTTGAAGCGCATAAAAATGAATATTTGCTGTCGTATAATACACATAGCAATTAGATCTTTTCTATGGTTATTATATTATATATCATGATAAAACAATTTTATATAATTGTATCTGTCCCAATGACGAATTGGAACTTTACAAATGAAGAGAGAGTATAAATGTACAACAATTTCAATGAGACCAACATTTTAGTCTTATTGAATAATAATAGCTGTATCTATCATTCGCCTTTTAAGAATATTAATTTCCTTCAAAATACTTTATCATACCGAGACACGGAAACTTTGTATATTTACATACAAGAATATTGTACCGTTGCAACGTATGAATAATTTTGTGCATTTCTTTGCATTTAACGCAGAAGTTGGAAGAAAAACATCACGCATTCACATGTCTCTCTATACGTGTGTGTGCGTGTATGTATACGTTCACGCGCGAGTGTATGGATGTGTGTGTGTGTGTGCGCGTGTGTGTATCTACAGATAGAGCTTAATCTCCTGATACGAAGAATGTTTAAATCAAAACAATTTTTATCTCAGTTACACTATATATTTCGTAACAAGACAACCACGATTTTTTTACTCTTTAGTTTCTATTCGTTCATGGAGTATTTAAGGGAATTTGAATTGCTGCGATAGAATGTTTCTAGTCTTGGTTGCAAATTTTCGAAGTAGTAAACACACAAGATTCTAAATGTACTGGTATTTGTACTATAAGAAATTTATAAGTTTATTAATAAAATTTGTTTCGAAATACACTAATAATTACGTATTGCTCGAAATTAACCAGTTAAAGATATCGAGCAAAAAACCTAGAATGACTTTGTTGCTGATAATAAATTAAATATGCCCACGTTTCGTTAATATTTATTTACAACTAAGAGTAAACTGAGAAGAAATCATGTAACATAATAACGCTTGCATAATAACAAATAACCTTCACTGCAAGGGCCAATATTTTTGAGATATTTAAATGCATATGATACAATGGAAAATTGGAACTTTCGTATCATCCATAACATGGAATAATGTAATCAAAAGGAATAATTCTATCGTTCACAATAAAATCTATCCATTAATTTTCTGTAGTTATTACACACTTGGTTTCATGTTAATTACCATTGTAAGTCACATTAGTGCAATTAATTGTACAGCACACTGTTATCGAATATCAGTGTAGCATATATTATTAGTTGAAGGGAAAAAAGTCGAACAATAAATTAAGTCCTGTTGATTGTGCTAATTGTCTTTATTTTATTACATGTTATTAAGTCATATACAAAGTACAGTATTACTGATACGCATTATTTATTATATAATTTTATCAGACTGATATTTACAACGTCCGTGTGCTGTATCAATTGCGATTAGAAGCTTTAGTCTTACTTTCACATACCAGTGGACTGTAAACAAGTCTATATATATAAACGTAAACATGTAACTAGAAAATCTATTGAATTTTTCCGTAAGGAAGTGACACTGTTTCTTAAAAGTTCACGCGAGACGCTGCCGCTCAAAAACACCTACATCGGCTTCAAAATAAAATAATTAGGATTTCACACTTTTTTATTGCAAAAAGCAGTTTACACGATTCAACGTGTCCTGTCTAGCATAGCGAAATGTGCATTTAACGATGATAAATATTCTTCAACTGCATAATAATTTTCACGAACAATGTATAAAAATAAATGTGAATGCAACCTAGCGTAAGTTCTCCAAACTTTAAAGGAGAATGTAACTCGCTTGTATCGTCCTTTCTTACAAGAACTTTAATAAAATTATTGTTTTCAAACTGTACCCCAAATTATTCTTCTCTGTAAATGCTCGAGTTGATCACACGATTTCAAATCAAATTTCTGGTAGCAGAGCGCGGTTGCTGAAACTGGCCCTGCATCTAGCGGTGAATAGATGACTCTACATGTAACGCCTACCGCTATGCAACCCGCTAAATGAACCGAAGACATGTATAAATCTATGCATTTTTTAAGGCGCTAATCTTATTTGTACCATCTTACCGCTGGATGCTGGAATCATTACAATGCTATGTGGTTTAAATGAAGTGAAATAATAAAAAGAATCAGAAGAAAAAAGATTAAACAGTATTTACGAATTGCACTATGTTTAACATTTTTTTACAAATTTTAAATTTACAAAATGGAGGAATCTATACAGATGCGACAAGAACGAAGATAACACGAGATGGCTCTATCTATTCCAAAAGTATTGAAAAGGTATCCGAAGCAATAATTAAAGCAATTAATAGAGTAAATTTCATCGCTAGATGGCGCCACGAGATAAATCCATCAGCGCCCTCTAGGATAAAGCGCCCAAGTTATAAACCAATTAGTATAAAACTCTGACCAGTAGATGGACTTAGTACATAGACGTAGCTTGTGTGCCTTACAACAAGTATTGGAATAATAGACATTCTAGGAATTTGAAATCCGAGAGCATTTATAGTATGAGCCCCACTGAAAGAGAGCTTGCGAGCTTTTGAGCCATTTTAGGAGAGCTAAATTCCCCAAAAATCGGTATTCGAGAGCTTTTTTAGTTTGAGCGCGCGACGAAGAGAGCCCGCGAACTTTTGAGCCATTTTCACCAGAGCTAACTTTTCCTAAAAATCAGCAATCAGAGCTTTATTAGTTTGAGCACACGACAGCAGAGCTCGCGTGCTTTTGAGCCATTTTAGGAGAGCAAAATTCCCAAAAATCGGTATTAGAGAGCTTTTTAGTTTTGAGCCGCGAGCTTTTGAGCCATTTTCACCGGAGCTAAATTTTCTTAAAAATCAGTAATCGAGAGCTTTATTAGTTTGAGCCCCGCGACAAGATAGCTCGCGAGCTTTTGAGCCACCTCGGGCATGGTAATCCATGTAAAACTTGTAAATAGGAGAGCTTCTTTAGTATGAGCCCACTGCAAAATAGTGCTTGTGAGCTTTTGAGCCATTTTTCA
The DNA here is from genome assembly GCF_051020985.1 of Nomia melanderi. NCBI lineage: Eukaryota > Metazoa > Arthropoda > Insecta > Hymenoptera > Halictidae > Nomia > Nomia melanderi. The sequence goes on along the minus strand of NC_135010.1, from coordinate 14,764,247 downwards.
AGGGGGCTAATAGACCTGAAAATTCGGAAATCTAGAGCTTTCTTAATTTGAGCGACACTGTAACTGACCATGTGAGCATTCGATTAAATTTTCGGAGAGCTGTATGCCCCGAAATTCGAAAACCGAGTGCTTTTTTAGTTTGAGAGGCACAGCGAGAGAGCTTGCGAGCTTTTGAGCCAAAGTAATGGAAGTGTAATAGAGCAAAAATGTAAAGCCACGAGAGCTTTTAGAACTTGTATTTCATTTTCAGAGTTCAAAACAGAATTACATGTTCTCTTTATTAAATAAATCTAAACGTTGTGATTAATTGTTCATTGTTTACGACAGAATAAAACTGTTGATTATTAGAAAAAGTAATTTTTAAAAATCCCTCCCTTTTTCGGGATTGGTGGCGCCATCTGTCGCAAGAACGCTCAAACTTCGAGCCAAATAGTACCAGACAGTCGCCGATAGGTGGCGCCACAAAAATAAACCGGCTCTGATGGTATCACTTCGAATTACCAACCGAATGGGCTACAACGTGTTAGGAGCGGTCCATAGATGGCGTGACTATCGCGTTTAGCCGAGATTCTCTGTCCTTGTCTTACTGTCAGTCATCTTTGTCCTATTCATTTCAGGGATAAAGGAAACGCTCCATTTTATCTTTTGGAAATCACCGCCAAACTGACGGCCGCTACTTCGCTTGCGTGATTGCCCCTGATCACCTGCAGCCGGTAGAGTAGCACAGGTTATTTTTTGCGTAGCGGTTTGATGACAGTGTAACGTTTAGTTACGTGCCTTTTTTCTAGGAATAGTTATAGGTGAGTAATGCCATAAAAGTATATAATCAGTTTCATTGGGATCAAGTGTGGTGTAATCTATTGGGCGTGTATCAGATTGCGGCCGATCTACGAAAGGATCCTTTTATCTTCTCTGTCAACGAAGACGGTTCAATAATAGGAATATTTAAAATGATTAGCGGGCGTGCTTTGCATTTTGTATTTAAAATACCGAACCGTAAATTGACGGCGAAATTTTATCGAGAAATTCTTGGAATGAAGGTTAGTAGTAGGTATAAGATATTTTTCACATTGACATATGATGACAGTGAATGTATTTTCTTGTAGGTGTTGCGCCATGAAGAATTCTCTGAAGGTTGTGATGCTGCCTGCAACGGGTTCGTAATTGCCTTTATACGTGATATTTTATTTTACATTGTGGAATTCTAATTAATTTTTATTGCACAATTAGGCCGTATGCAAATCGATGGAGCAAGACCATGATCGGATATGGTCCAGAGGATACACATTTTGTTATAGAATTAACTTACAACTATGGAATCCAGGAATATGAAGTTGGTAATGACTTTCGTGGTATAACAATTAGATCTAAGGAAACAATTGAGAGAGCACGTTCAAATGGATGGCCTATGAGCGAAGAGGATGGAAAATTTATTCTCGAAGCACCAGGTGGATATAAGTATTATGTTATTGATGAGCCACAGCCTAAAGAGAAAGGTATTGATATAAACATAATTAAATATTTTTTAATTTTAAGCAATATTTACTTTGAAACTCATTTGATTAATAGATCCAGTGGAGAAGGTAACTCTGTCTAGCTCTGACCTTCAAAAGACTATTGAATATTGGAAAGATATTTTGAAATTGAAAGTATTTAACCAAACGGACAAAACTGTATTGTTAGGATACAGTGACGATCAGGCTAAACTAGAATTTGAGGATATAGGTAAGTTGTTTAAAAAATGTACACTTTATGTGTGTTGATTTTATTATTAATGGAATAATTTATTTATTTAGGCACTGAAATTGACCATGCTAAAGCTTATGGTCGTATAGCTTTCTCCATTCCATATGATCAACAGCCTGAAATTCAAAAATTGATCAAAGAGTCTGGAAATACAATATTAACTGACTTAATCACTTTGGATACACCGGGAAAAGCTTCTGTAAGAGTGATCATACTTGCAGATCCGGTAAGTGCATATACTGTGTCTTTTATTAAAATTTTTAAAAACACATTCCTCATTATTGTGATCTTTAGGATGGCCATGAAATTTGTTTTGTGGATGATGAAGGATTCCGTCAGCTATCAGTTCCAGACTACCCAAGTGAAAAAATTTTAGACAGATACATTGCAAAGGAAAAATAAATTCTTAAATATTTCTTTTACAAATTATACATTTCAGTATTTTCGTAAATTTGGAAGGCTGTGTTAATAATCATTTATATTTTTGACAATTATTGAATACAGAGGTGGAGGTTTATGCGGTAGATAAAGATATCGATTTTTAATGATTTATAATAATCCTGAATACTTGTTAAATATTTCATAGAGTCTGTACATACGATTTTGTAATCATTTAGAGTTTCTACAAACTGCGTCGTCTTTGGTGGAAGTTGTTATCGTGAGATAAAATAAAAGATTTATTATGAAGTAATATTTTTATTGCTAGAAACTCGGGTACCGTGATATCTGTAAGAGGTCATCATTGGTACAGACCCCTTACCACGTAAGAACCTATACATTTATAATTTCAAGGAAAACGTGAAGATAATATTATACGCAATAATGCAACTGTGAAGAAGAAAATGGTGTGATAAATGAAAGTGTAAATATATATATTCTTTCTCGTGCATTCTAGTAACGCAAGTTTGCTGAATGCGACGATACTGTGTTTTTCATGTCTCTAAGAATTATGAAGTTTAGAACGTTTTTGCTTTTGCTCCTGGTACTTTTTATTATTGGTAAGTGTCAATAGTTAATTTTTATAGACTAAGGAAATGTCTATTTAATAAAATAAGAGTTTCCTAATTGTTTTACTTGTTATTTAAGAAAATACTATTTTCTGTAGATAATGTCAGTGCAAAAGGAATTTCAATAAAATTTCCAAAAATAAAGTTTGGATCGTCTCGTGGAACTACATTTTCTCGGAGTGGTCACAAATCATCTACAAGTAGCCACAGGTCATCTACAAGTAGTCACAGTTCATCTACAAGTAGTCACAGTTCACCTACAAGTAATCATAGATTACCTACAAGTAATCACGGATCATCTATAAATAATCACGGATCACCTACTACAAATAATCACGGATCACCTACCACAAATAATCACGGATCACCTACCACAAATAATCACGGATCACCTACCACAAATAATCACGGATCACCTACTACAAATAATCACGGATCATATGGAGCTGGTTACGGGTTATCCACAGGTAATAAATTAGAAACCTCGTCAAGCGGTTCTTCTGTTACTCATATATTATCCAGTACCTTACATTGTTGCTTACATTTATTACTACGAAGCCTTTTGAATGCACCAACTCTTTCACAATTTCAGGCCGGACAACACAGCAGCAAACTAAAAACATTAACCAAGACTTCTTAAATGCTGAAGGCGGTGGAGCTAAAAAACCAAGTAAATTTAACATACCTTGAAATACAGACTACACCATTGCGATTGTGAAGTGTAAAAGTGTTGTTATTCTTCAGCTCCAAATCTTCATACACCATCTGCGCCACCAGCACCGGTTAATACGGACCACTCTTCAGATTCAGCGCATTCCCTTTGGAGAAGTCGTGCTTTCGATAACAAGGGATCAGTAACGCCAAGTCCAACAAGCAATGGGTGGAGTAATCCGCATTTTAGTACCATTGCACCAGTCCCAATATATCCTCCGTGGAGACCTCAGCAGGGAAATGTTGCACCGGGCGTCACACCTCCTCCAATCGGATTCAAACAAAACGTGCTTCAGCAATCATCATCTTATCCTAATTCCTACCCAAGCTCGATGCCAATGGGAAACTCACACGGTCTCCACCCTCCCGGGACCGTTCACGGTTCACCTGGACAAACTTACTATCCGCAGCAACCGTACATGTTTACGCAACCTGCAACGCAACCGTTTGTACCTAGTCAGACGGTGATAATGTCAACAGGACAAGACTATGGTATAGGACAAATGGTTAAAGAGGCAGCGGTACACTCCTTCGTCGCAGAAGTAATGAGAAGAGTGATAAACCCTTATCCTCATCACGTCGAAAGTAGACCGGACAACGGTTCACCATCCGTAACTCACATAACTTACAATAATTATATTAATAATAGGCCATCTGGAACGTCTAGCACGAGTAGTGCGATAAATCCCACGATTGGCAACGCGGCTCTACCTACACAATCTAACGTATCAACAAGCAATCAAGGGAATTCGACTATTAATCCTACCGCTGCTAACAACGCAATGTTCTACAGATTTTCCGATGCCGAACTCTTCACGATAACGGAAACTCTGTTCGCCAGATCGCTCGATATATCAAAATACATAAAATTAAATCTGCAGCAGCGCACATCTCCCAACGTAACAGGCAGAGCTACGCAACGGTAAGCGTCGAGTCGCAGTTATTATTTACAGCACCGCTAATGTTTAGACTATCTGGTCCGGTGTGCTTGTAATTATTTCACAGATTATTGAAGATAGAACCGGAACTCCTGGAATATCCCACGATTTACGTAACGCGCGCTTTATACGATCGCTACGAGCATCATTTCCAGAGGAAACTGAACCGCACGAAGGATTTACGAGAACAGGAGAATCTCCTGTTGGACACGTACTTGAATACAGATGTTATGGCGTCAGCCATGCAATGGCTAGCGGATCGTGGATTCATCGATCCCGACGATTTCGAGAGAAGAGACGTCCTCCGTCGTATTTGGTTCACAGTGTTCGGCGGAAGCACGTGCGGATTCGAGCGTATATTCGACTCCGAGAACTACGGCGTGTCGATCATGGGTGTTCAAGACTGGCTGCACTTCGCGGTCAAAGAGTCCACGAACAGTATAAAATATATAGGATGGGTAGATAAGCTGAACCTTGGAAATGTAAGCGACCAAACAAACGCTAGATAATATCGTCAACGCCAGAGGCACAATGTTCATCGTGTAACGCGTTTCTTTTATCTTCCAGACCGCCTCTTTGTTGACGCTGAACTTCGAAATGGACGGACTCGTCCAAACGAACAGGACAATATTCGTGGGCACAATGCCCGAGCTGGAAATGTCTTTGTACACGATCTGCTTCTATGCGAGACCGAACGATGTGTGTCCGGTTTCACTTGGCGGAACGAAGTTCGTTATATTCACCCACTCGTTCACGCACTTTGGAAAGGAAGTGATGGATCTTGCTTTTCCAGTATTCTGAGAAACTGTGAACGCTTGTCGAACGTAGCGCTGTCGTTAGAAATTGTTATTAGTAGCGACAATGATTTACTAGTGTAGACGTGTAGGTTAATATTGATGTAAACTTCATGGATGTGCGTGCATATGTATGGGTGTAGCGTGCGTGTATGCGTTGTTTTGAATAAACGCGAGAAAAAAGAAGATATTGAAATTAGAAATTGTTATTAGTAACGACAAAGATTTGGAATTATTTAATATTAATATTTTAAACAGTTGCGACTTGTGAACCGGTTGACCGACGAAAGCGAACTGAGCTTAGAGTTATGGGGAACATGTCCGATTAGGGGTTTACAATTTTATGGTGGGGGTTTACAGGTAATTTGGGTCACGCTCAGGAAACGACCGGCAAATCCCTTTGGCGGTTAATGTAAATAACGACGTATACAAAAACCTTAACAGATTACCGCACACTCTGTTTTTTCAATTGTTTGTTTTGACTTGCCAGGTCATGAGAACTCGTACACAAAATCAACGCTATCTAGACTGTTACGTCATTCAATGTCTTACCGAAGAATAAACGAATAAATGAGTTAACGAACAATATGTAACTGATACTTAAATAATAAAAATAAACAATATTCAAACATAAAGCTTCTTGTCAATCACAGATCCATAAACTCAAACGTTCCCAGCAGCGCGTCGCTTCAGCGATCCAAAATTCAATCTTCCCTGAAACAGACAAAATTTATAACTTACATAAGCTAGATTCTCCCACAGAAAATAGTAACATAAAAAAACAACAGCGCAAGATAAATATTCATGGATCCGTGTTCCTGAAACGTAAAAGGAACCAGTCTCAGAAAAGTGAGGTCCCGGCGCGTCATCGACAATTTTGCGTAGCGAGTTTCTCCCGTACTGCGCGTGATTTCGCTGCCGGATCGTTCCGCTGGATCCCTACCACCCGACGATCGCATCGGAGATCGATGCAAGGAGAAAGCCCCTGCAACACTGACGGCCGAGTTCAGCGTGTGCAGGCGCGTCCGTGTTCCAGTAACGGGTTAGCCGTCGCGCAGTTAGCATCGTCGGAAATCGCGAAGATCCCAGATCGCGCCGGATCGCACGAGACTCCGGCGAGCAACGAAGAAAACAAACGAACTCGCGCCGAAGAAGAGAAGCATGCGTGGCAAGCTGCTTCTGATCCACCTCGTCCTCGTCCTGTACGTTCTCGGTAAGCGAACGAACCGGTTACACGCGTCGGAATAGAATTTCCGTTTCCTCGAACGACGCTCGTTCCTTGCTGGCGTTGATATCTCCGGCAGGTGCGTCGCTCACGGTCGGTCCGCGTGAACGTCTAGAATCGGAGACTAATTTCCTAGCGGTTTCTGCGCGCTGACCCTGTCGATCATGGCGTCCTTATATAAGGTAGACAACACGGTGTGTCCGAATTCGGTGAATTTAAACGTTGCCCTTGTAACCGTACGTTTGACAATTGTCGAGCTTACCGAATTGCGTTATCAGAAAATAGAACTAGATATTTGAGTGCACCGAGGAAATGCATGTTTATATTCAAAGGCTGCGATCGAGTTTCTGAGACTTAACACTGAAACTACCGAGCACTTCAATTGACTTTTGAAAATTTCGCTCTAGAAACTCCAAGAGTGTATCTGTTTAGACTTTAACTGATTTACAATTCAATTTGCGTAGTGATGAAGTTCTTTAATAATTTCTCAGAGAAACATTCGTTACCTTTCTAATAATTACAAGAGAAGACATCATGGGTGATTTGACCCCTCTGGTAGTTTCAGTGTTTCTTAACACTTTCTAATAATTGCAAGAGGAAGACATCATGGGTGATTCGACCCCCGTGGTAGTTTTAGCGTTAAGAGTGAAATTCGTAAGGAAATCAAGAGGCTAATTAGCAAACGACCGATCCGCGTCGCGAAACGGTCGGTCCGCGAACTCTCGATTTCCCCGGATTGTTTTGGCCGCTCGGCAGTCGGAGATCGGCGCGGAGCGGTCCGCCGTTCACGAGACAAATTGGTTTACAGCTCGGAATTGCATCAAATAGTTCGTAACGAGATCAGTGGAGAGAAAATTGCTGGCATACCCGGGACACCGACACGCGCGTGATCGTTCCACTTGTCTTCACTTGACGGGGCCGGAGGAGCGCGCAGAAGTGGCCGCGCCGCCGCTTCTAGAAAGTCGCGGCCGTGGCGCTGACATTGAGCTCCTAATGAATTTAAAACGATTCCGTGGAATCTGGAAGACCGTAATTTCGCTCGGCTCGGCGAAATCGTCGCGATGACGCGTCGCCATCGAGCGAGGCTCGCTCGCTCGCGATAAACCGCCGCGGTAAACAATAAACACCGCGTGCAACTGTAACCCGCGGATGCAACGGACCGCGCGGCCACGTAAATAAGAATATTTCCTTGAATTGCCGTAATCGCGATGACGCATGATTACGATAGCCTACATTACATGTCCGAGTAACAGGAAAGGGAAAACGGTGTGGGCAATGGTGTGTCATCCTTGGCGTTCGAGCTGAGTCGAATCTTTGGGCAAACGCTGCGAAACGTTCGCGTAACTTCGATGTATAGGTAGCCTTTCTATAGCATGATTTCGCTCGAACACGATGAGATCATTGCGACTTTGTAACATTGTACTACAGTACTGGATAACGTGATTTTTGTTGAGCGTATTTAACCCTTTGCGGTCCGAAGTGTCCTTGGTTTCTCACTCGCTCTATTTATTCAAGAATATTTGGAAGTCGTTGAAATGTTACCTTTAAGTGGTAGAATTGTGATACAAATAAATATAGAAAACATTAAAACAGGTAGAGGTTGCAATGAAATAGAATGTCGAGTCTGACTCGACATAGGACTGCTACCAATGTTCTCCCACGGATCAAAGCAAACTATTCTATCTTCGAATGGACAATTTTGTTGCATTTCTTTCAAATTCTTGATAGTAAATTAATAGCGAAAGTAGATAGTACGGCAAGGGGTAAAAAGACTAAATTACCTTAGAATGACGGAAATAACATATAACAGGTTCCACGCAACACATTTTCTAGGAACCTATCTATCGCGTTATAGAATGGTTAGCACAAGTATTTTCTATTCGAGCAACGTTTCTAGCAGAGTCTGTTGGTTCTGCTAGCCACTCGTTGCCCGTCTATATCCGACAATCTAAACGAGCCGAGGCGTAACGAAGCGCGCGAACGTTGAAAAGCGTATCTCGCTCGGCGCGTACCGTTGCACAAGAATCCCCTGCGCCGGAGTGCAGCGAGGAGCGCAGCGTTCGAAGGCGGCCGATGTAAATAATCGGGTCGTCGTGTTAATGATATACCATTATTTGATTTAGCGGATTGTTAAATTGTTGGGGGCTCCGTATCACGATCAATCATAGAACGATAGGCGAGCTGAACGATCAGTGGGCAGAGGATTATGAAACATTAACGGGCCGACACGCAATTGCTCGCGCTCGCTTATCGCAAAAATTGACCGTATTCGTACGGAACACGTTTCCGTGTCCGGCGTGCACGCCGCAGCTAAGTACCGTCGCGGCGGATTTCGCAGCACGCATCTCCGTTGATTATCGCGCGAATACGTAACCGTGGAAACGATTGTATTCGGCGATACCATTCGTTTCACGGTCCGCTGGCTCCGCCGGCTGGTAATTCCGTTCACACGAAATCGCTGCGCGTGCGATTCGAGGAATCTCGACGATGAGTCGCGCCGCCACGTAAACTGTGATTGTGTGTTCAGCGGACGTCGGGGCAGCCAGGTCATCGGGGTCGCGGAGGTCGGGCAGCTCCTCCCGCTCATGGGGTCTCTTCGGGTCACGTTCAAGGTCGACGCCGAGCACTCGCACCTACCCTCAACAGAATCAAGGTACAATCTTCTGTAATCTCTCAATTGGCGCGCTCTTGAATCTGAAATCCGCGACGCAGCTCAGCTGAATCAGTCGCCTTCAGTCCACCTACACGATTATCGATTTAATCCAAGCATTGGATTTCACCTACTGTCATTCGAGTCTACACTGCACACTGAACTCTCTCGTTCTTATGGTGATTTCCGTCCAGGTGGCTCTCACCCGGATAAGATAGGATGGAACGTGCCGGACAAGAAGCCTTCCGGGACCAGCTACTCCGCCAAGCCGTCCGCTCCCGTGAACGAGCACTCGGCGAAGGCCAGCGCTTCCAACGTGCAGTCGGGCTACACTCCTTCGGGTACCTTGTTCTTCCCTGCATCGCGTCCTCTCAGAGAAGCGGGAGTATTCAACAATTTGTTTGCAGGTGGATACCCTCGGCAGCAGGCTGGTAACCCGTACCACTCTCAGTCGAACAGCCCGTACAACCCTTCGGCGGGTCAGCCGTACAATCCTTCAGCGGGTCACCCGTACAATCCTTCAGGGGGTCACGCGTACAATCCTTCGGTGGGGCAGGGTTACAACCCCTCGGTGGGACAAGGCTACAACCCTTCGCCGGGCCACTACAATGCTCCCGTGGGTGGACACGCGCCGTACGGCGGGCAACCGTCCTACGGTGGGTACAACCCAGGCTACGGTCAACCATCCTATGGGTCGTCCTTCGGGCAACCGTCTTATGGGGGAGCCTTCGGTTCGTCCATGGGACAGGTTCCTCAGCAGACCATCCTCGTGCAGCAGGCGTCGAAGCCTGGCATCGGGCAGCTGGCCAAGGAAGCGTTCGTCTTCGCCGGAGTCAGCGCCGGCGTGAACGCGGCGGTGAACAGGCTGATACCGGGAGGAATTTACGGCAACAGGGGAAGCAGCAGCAGCAGCAGCGGAGCAGTGCCTCCCGTCTCGCACACCGAGATTACCTATAATAATTACTACAACAATGGAAGTGCACCGGCTCCGGCTCCCGACGCGAGTGCAGCTGCTCCTGCCGCTGCTCCTGCTCCTGGCGCAGCTCCTGCCCCTGCTCCTGCAGCTCCTGCAGCTCAGCCTGCGGCCGAACCTGCCACCGTGGCGCCTCTAGCTTCGGAAGGCAACAAAGCGCAGTCTACGAACACGAATCAAGATTCCACGCAGAACAACCCGAATCCGTTGGGGTTCATAACGTCTAACGACGACATCAAGAGGCTAACGGAGAGCTTGTACCAGAAGGAGAAGGACAACAACGCGTTCAAGTATACCACGATGAAGCTGCAGGGACAGAAGACGGACGACAGCACTACGGACGACGCACCTGAACAGTATGCATTTAGAGTTACTCGTTGATTGAGATTGAGTCGCAGCGGTGTTTTCGACTGTCGTTGTTTCAGTTTACTGGAGGTTCAAGCGGAGGCTTACGATCTGCCAACCGTCAAAGCGGTGCTAGCGTTGCACGACAACTACGAGCTGGACGTTAAGACGAAGGAGACCGTCACTTCCGAGGAACGTCGGGAGGAGTCGGATCTCATCGACAAAATTATGGAGACTGAGATCATCAAGTCCACCATGAAATTCCTGGCTGACAAGGGATACATTCCAGACGACGAGTACGAGTTCAAGGACAGCCTGAAGCGCATTTGGTTCTCCCAGTTCAAGCGGATCGACGGGGAACCGTCTAGCTCTGGCTTCGAAACGGTATTCCTAGCTGAGCAATTCGACTCGGATATCATTGGACTGCACAATTGGATTTACTATGCCAAACAGGAAGCTGCGAATAAATTGAATTACCTTGGGTACATCAAAGAAACCAAAATGGGCGACGTAAGTTGTCTACAATGTTTGAAGTTACTATTCGCGAGTTAATTGGAAGGTGATTTACATTGTAATTTGATGATCATTGCAGAAAGCAGCTGTCGTTAAGCTACGCTCGAGTCTGAATGGAATAGTGCAACCGGTCAGTACAGTGTTCGTTGGTACGTCGCCCGAATTGGAATTCGCCCTGTACACGATGTGCTTCTTCACTCGGCCTAACAATCCCTGTCCGATTGCACTCGGAGGCGTCGAGTTCACGATCTACGTGAGCAGAATCAACTACTTCGGGAAAGACATCTTGGTCTCCGGGTACCCTGACATCTAATTTAATTGATCGCAATTATAGTTGCACGTTACATGCAACAGTTAAGTAGAGATGATATCTTTCGAATGAAATAGATGTGGAATTATTGCTTCTATATAAATAGTATACTAGACGTTTATTATCCTGTAACGTGAAGGTGATCCGAGTCCTTCTATGTGATTAAGTGTATAAAGATCAAATCTAGTGCAATGTACGACGTACGTGTTGACATAAATTTTAAATCCCCTTTACAAGAAAGAATTGTGTCACGAGTAATGTTCGTTGTATACCTGTGCAGCTTTTTTATTCCATTTCTCGAGTTCCGAGAGCTCTAATACAGGTATTATAGAAGGTCGGCCGTGAGCGCACCGTGTAGGGATTTTTGTTTTCTGCAACAACATCAAGAGCCACTTGCATTGTTGCAGTGTCAGCGGATCCCCGAATTTGATAGCTCCTAAAATACTCTGATATTAGACGATAGCGAATGAGATTGTTGTTGTACCAATATTTGCTACTATATAATATACACTTTAAATATTTACACTTTACGAATTGCGTACCTTATTTATTGTATTATTTATAAGATCGCACATACCATGACAAGCTTCCATTGCGAGTGCATTATGGATGGTAACAGGAAGATTAAGTGATTCGTGACATTTGTCATTCATCAAACTTTGTATCGTTTCATTTAAAAGATTCTGTACACTCTGTTTCAACTTCACTTCATCGTGATGATATTTATTTTTCTTTAAACACTCTGGCAATGTGTGCACTACCACAGTGCTGTCATTTATGATATTGAAACCTATTCCAAATCTTTTTAATTGTAGTCTATGCTTCAGAAGTACATTGCACTCTTCTATTGTTAACTGTATAGCTATTGAATCTTTTAGTTTTGTGGACAGCAACTGATACTTCATTTGCGACTTGTATGCTACAAATTATTATGTATTATTATATTGTCAATCATGAATATGTTAATAATAGAGGAGTTGTACTTACTGTTAAGTAAATTTTCGTATCGTATTCTTTCATGAATTGCATGTTGGTCCATTAATAGCAGCATCTTTGTATCATTTTTAACTGCTAGTCCCACTATTAATTCATTGTTCACCTGACCCAATACCTAAAAATGATGAATATTGTTATTGGAATAAAGAAAAACTTCGCATCGAATAATTCTTTATTAAGTAACCTACGGTTACAAACTTTAAAAGTTCCTTTTTCAGTTTAAATTCATGGAATCGCTGAGTAGCCTCGCATGGACGTACATCTGTTTCCTGGTGGAGTAGAATATCTGGTACTAAAAAATTGTTGATGTTTTAATACGCAGAAATAACTATTGTAATTAATGATTAAACGAATACCATTTTAATAGAACTTACTGTCTAATCCAGATCTTAATCTAGCCGAAGAATCGCTTCCACCCCAATCATTCAAAACATCAGTCTTCGTTAATTTCGTGTTACCACGTAAAAGTTTGTGTAATTTTTTCGGCAAGAAGTCAAAGCGCTTATAAAACAGTGCAGAGTTATTATGTTCATTAGCTTCTTTTAATTTCTGTGATTTATCATCATGATAGGTCCAATTGGACCACTGTGTAAGTGCTAATACTGAAGTTTCTTCAACTACATTCCTGCTTAGCTTTTCATGTGTAAATGATTGAATGTTATTTATTTCATTCACTGGTAATTGATTTATTGTCATCTCATGTACCGTCTTAATTTGTTCACAATCTTCCAGCAAACTATTATCTTTAATATTTACATTTGATTTGTCAATTGTAGTGTCTTGAAACTTTGGAACTACAGGTGTTTTAATTAACAACGTTTTCTTAGCCAATTTAATACTGTTTATACTAGAAAGGGGCTTGATATCTTTAAGGAAGATAGTTTCTATTTCATTCTGAATACTGAGTAGTAAATTCCGGACAGAAGGTAAAATCAAAGTTTTCTTTCTGTTTTCCAATGTAAAAATATGTTCTGTACATGAAATAAACAACAAAATAAAAATAGCTTTCCTCTTTGGTATCTGATGCAGTCCAGCTTTCACAAACAATTTCAATGCATTGATAAAGGCATTTGAAATCACTTGGCGAATCAAAGGACAATGCACAGGTCTATTATTGAGAAAAATATACTGTATAGCATTTGACTTTCTGTTAGAAAAACCAATGAAGGCATGGAACTTTGTACAAGGGTCATTCATATTATTAATATACCACAAATTATTGAATGACACTTCCTTGTAATACAGTAATTTAAAAATGTCCATTGGTTTATGAGGTTTAGTGATTGCCATAATAAGTCTCCTTTCTTGATCATCTCTAATGGAAAATGATACCTGGAAACAGTGAGTAAACATGAATTACATAAGATCAATGTACAGATTAATTAATGGATTATTTACTTGTGGATTAACTATGGCAATGTTTCCTATCATAAGGTACGTTAAGGGTACATTCCACTTGTGAAATGTTAGTTCATGGAATCCATAAACTGTTACCGTAGTTCCACTGGATGGTCTTCCTTGAACTTTCACTATCTTGGGTGAACAACCCACTTTGCATACCTACAAATATGAGAAGGTTTCAGTTTATATACTAAAAAATTCATTCACAGTAAATTCATCAGAATAATTTACATGCCTTGGTGTATGTTCTAGATGAACTGCAATGTCTAGAAGTAATGATTACAGCATCAGACAATCTACGAATATTTACTAACGTCTGTTTCTTGGCGTTACATATATCCTCCACATTCCAACAAAGGACGCGTGACCTGTACTCCGCAATGTCAATCAATTTCTTTTTCGATATTCCTACACCATTGTCTACTACTTGAATTTTACGTTTCTCTAAATCAAACCGTATCGCTATCGCCGTCGCTCTGGCGTCCAACGAATTCAAAACCTGAAAATTTTCAATTACGAATAGATCAGTGCTTCCAGAAATTTTCAAAGTTCCATGCGTACCAACTCCGATACACATTCTTGGAAATTGGTCACGTTCGAGGTCGCGATTATTGACGTTTCCATTCCGATGTTACAATTAAAAAATTAACAGCGTATCAGGAATTTCGTTTCTCGTAAGCGGGACTCAACCGTCCTCTACGCAGTTCGAATCACGTGGTCGTTTGAAATCAGCCAATCAGCAACTGTTTCCCAAGTTTACCGATCGTCGGTAACCGATATTCGTTGCCGAACGGGACGCTGAAATGATAACTATATCTCCGTGTACGACATGGTTATTTATAAAAATTTCTTTATTTTATTGCAACTACTGAAGAATTTTCACATGTCGCGTTGTCGCAGCTTCGCATAAATCGTGGGAAACGATGATCGCATACTTTTACACACAGAATACGTGGATTTTATACGATAACGATTTCTCTTTATTTTTAGTTCGGCTACGAGTATTCGAATATAAATTTATGAACGTTCAGTTGTGTGTGCAGAAAAAGGGGAGGGCCCTCGAATCGCGAACGACGGCGCGTGTAACGCTCGGCGCCCTGTTTGATGCTCGTAGAAATTCGAAATGCATATTATACCGAGTGATGACTGCCGTCGACGGTTCCATTCCGACGGTCGTGTCCGTGAGTCGCTTTCGAAATTAGTATACTATTAAACCACGTACTGATAATTAATAATAGACGTGCCTAAATTATATTCCGTCTTACGTATAGGAAAACTTAACAACTGTAACGGATATGTTAAGATATCTGGTCTCGTATATAGTTAACACGTTCGTCGCCGGCCACTTATCAATTTCGATTATTATCCTAATATTATTCTCTTTGATATTTATCTTAACGTTTCTTTTCTTTACAGCCATCGGAAATCGCTAAAAAAAAAGAAGAAGAAAAAGAAAGAACGCTTCAGCGGTGTGAACGTGTTAACTAAATTTGAATAGTTAACATAGCTCGAATTACGATCAATCGTTCCTGAGTTTGTCTTTTACAGCATTTACCGTCGAATGTGTCGTTCTATTCATTGTATTTTTTTTTTCTCATTTTTTTTGTTTTCTTCATGCGAACGTCCAACAAAACGCAATTAAAACGGAAGCTTAATTTACGTAGAGATACGTAGTTACATACGTACGCGATGGGTACGTAAACGCGCGTAAAAAATGTTCCTCCCCGTGTCTCATTCGTCGTAACGTATCAATATAATCGATATTATTACAAATATTACGTCCAACAGAACAACGTTTTTACAACGTAGAATTAAAAAAAAAAAAAGAGAAAGAGAAAGAGAAAGGAAAAGAAGAGACATTAATAAAAATACGCTCTCTCTCGTTCGGATACGATGAATCACGTAGAAGCTAATAAAGTTAACAATTACCTGCGAATTTTTCATCTCTACACACGCTTCGACCAGTGTTCCACGCATCGGGCATGTACATATTATATACAATAAAAGATCGCAAAAGTATCCCTCAAAAACGTCCACTCCGGTTATTGCTATGCCTCTCGTGAGACACTTTCGTCATATGGAAGATTCAACGAATAACTTTTTCACCTTGGAAAGCAGACGCTTCGTTTTTTTTTTGCATGCGTATAAAACTGTTAGACGCGCGGTCAACATGGTACTCGAGATGGAAAACTTCGTGTCTTTGATCCGAGAACACGCGTCGCACCTGTGCGAATGGCCGCATCGTGAAAGTTATTTGGAAAATATTCTGTATGGTACACACCGAAGATTTCATCGTCGCAGACGCCGCATGTCTCGTCGTGTTTTCCATCGCGAATACTATTTTCACGCGCGCGTGATCTCTCGAACATTGGTTACGCGTCACCTTTCCGTCGAAAACGAATTGATTCACTTTTATCTTTTTGTTTATCGTTAGGAAATAATAGAGATCAACGAAACGAAACGATTTCGTTTATGAAAGAAACGCGCCAGAACATACAGCTTTGCGGCGGAATTAGCAGCACACCTTTTTCGCACCCGAGACGATCTTAATTACTCTAAGTCTCGAACCCGACTGATCCGGTCGCGCATCAGAGGTCGAGAAAGTGATAGTAGAGGGGGGGCGGAGGGGGGGGGGGGGGCGGTTTCAAGAACGGTACAAAACGGGTGTGTTTACAATTGTTGCGGTCAGCGAGCTCGTAGAAGGGTACTCTCGTAATACTAAAGAGACGAAGAATAGAAAAAAAAAAGAAAAAAAAAAGATAAAGAAAAACTTAGCAAGTAATATACACGTGGAAAAAGCATCGAAAATATCGGATTGAAAGCTCGCCGTCTGATAAAATGGTATTAATGGCTTTATTGTAGTAAAATTATAGTAATAACAATCACATATGGTGTCATCTGTCAACGAGATATAACACGCACGTTTAAAATGATGGGGGACATATATAAATAATTTAGACGTATCGTGTGGCTTGACGTAGTGCTTAGAAATCATGTAACATTAAAAATATATATACATACATGTATACACATATGTATCTATAGATGTATGTATATATATACATATATATATATATTTATATATAATATGTATAAATTGTTGAGTTATTTCCTATAAATATCTTCTAAAATCTGGCTTGGCAAATTAATCACTTAGAAACAAATTCTCACAATTTTTTGTTGTCATTATCTTTAGGCACCAATGGTATGCAGACCCTGTCTTTGGTACATACGACCGATTCGATTTTTCTTATTACATCTGAACGTAGAAAAGAAGACCCTCGCGAGCGCGAGTGCGCGGGCGCGCGGGCGCGCGCGATTTTCTACGTCTTCGAAACATTACAAAGAATTGATTCGTCAGCGATTCACTGTTTTACTTTTTTGTTCCTCCATCGTTTGTTCGTTTTACACATTGTTCGTTACATGTTCAGTTTCGTTTTTGTTCCAGTCCGACATCCAGGAATTAATCAATTCAATTCCCCGATCAACGACACAGTCCTTAAACGCTTCCGGTAACAAAAACTCAGTCTTCTTCCTTCTTTTCTGGTTTCAGGTCCACCATTGCGTGGAGCTCTTCCGGACTGTATCTGCAATGAACACGTTGCAGAAAATGAAGGCAAGCCCCAGGCGCGATCGGAGAACGAATAGGCACAGAAACAACGATAAAACAATACAACGGGAGACTCACCCTAGGAGACTCTGTAAGTCACAGACGAAACGGTAGACGTACCGCTTCCCAGCGGTCTTATGAATAATATTCTTGTCGTAGTAATAGCGGAGACCGCGGCTCAGCTTCTCGTAGTTCATTTTAGGCTTGTTCTTGCGGATCCCCCAGCGACGCGCCACCTCGTCCGGGTCCGTCAGCTTGAACTCCCAGCCGTCGCCGGTCCACGAGATGAAGCCTTGGCAGGACTTGTCTGTTAAGAGCTCCAACAGGAACTGCCACAGCTGAATGGGGCCTGAACCGGTGAAGCATGGTCCGCTGCCTGCGAATTCATCCGACGTTCAAACCTCTCGTTCCGCTAGCAAAGCGCGATACGATACGATAAGATCGATGCTCACTTGTATAACCGGCGATCATCGCGCTCGGCAGCAGGGGCTTCTGATCAGGGTTGTTGTTGCCGATGGAGGAGGGATGATGGGGGTTAGAAGAGTCCCTGGGGCCGAGACCCGCGAGGAAAGCGGGATGATGGGGCAAGTGTTCTCCAATGGGACCAACCGCCCATTGGTCGCCGCTGACGCCGCCAGCTCCACCGCCGCTTCCGCTTCCTGGAACCGTTTGGAATGGCGTCGTATCATACTGTCCGTAACCGCTCTCACTGTACCCCTCGTGGTAGCGACCTGAAATTTAGCCAACGATTGCATTCGATCTTCCACGATACCCTGTATATTCTCTGTGATCTCTCGGAAGGAGACGGAACCTACCACGAGGATAGTTCTTGAACGGAGACGGTTGATACTTCGGCTCGAGCTGAATTCCACTGGTACTGTAAAACTCCGGCGAACCGTCTAGATTGTAGGCATGAGGCGGTTGATGATCCTGCGGCAGACTGTGGTACTCGGAGGCCTCATCGTACCCGGAGTAATGAGCCGGTGTCATATAGCTCTCCGTGGCGGCCTGGCTGACCCTGAGATCGCTCTCGTTGGTCCCTGTACCCGCGAGATCGTTGCCGTCATCTGTTCACAAAAGAATCGCTAGTCCATTACTCGCACACTAACGCAACCGTGCATAGATAGATAGAAGCTAGTCGGCTTTTTTCACGAATACTATATCCTACATCGTGTATTGTAACAGAACTCAACTCGTGTCTGCGCATATTCATTTATTCGTTCCAAATACAAAGCTTAGAGAAAATTATACTGGTATCCTAATTGTTTTCGTGACACTTCGTGAATCCCCGACACTCGTCCAAGGCACGGGTCTACCGGGACGCCTTATCGACGAGTCCACCCCCGGACGAAACGCTCTCTCTCTCTCTCCCTCTCTCTCCTATTCTTTCGAAATCCCTTCCTCTCTCAATAAACATTACAGGCCGCTTCAGAATCATCCTCTCGGTTTTATACTCACACTCCGTTTTGAGTTGATTTAAGTTCCGCAGATGAATGTACGCGTTGTTCGCGGTATTATTGTTGTTATTGTTGTTGTTACTGTTGGGCGTGCTGGAATGGGAGTTCGGGGGTTGGGTGGTATGGCTGTGCGGCGGCGGCGGCGAGGTCTCGTCTCCCTGGTTCTCGTCTTGGCACACGGGACTGCGGAAATGGTTGTAGCCTCCTGCAACGAAACCGTTTCACTTGTGGCGGCACCTTCCAACGCTCTGCCGCTGCTGGATTCCGGACGAGACACTCTCCCCCTCTCCCTTATTATTCTCGAGTCCTTCCTCCTTCCACGCAATTACACGCCGCTTCGCACTTCGTTACAATGTCTCGAGCGATTACGAGCATCGAGAGACCAAGGATCAAGATCTCGCAACGATACCGTCCGTTCACCGAATCGAGCGAGTTCGCGGTCTCGGCTACTTCAGGGCTACCGATCGAGCTTCCTTCGTTTTATCTATTGCAAATCACGACACCGTCGTGTACCTTGCGTTCCCTAATAGAGACGATTCGAAGAAAAGTCCTCGAATTTCAGCCGAGCCGAATCGTGCCCGAGCACCGATCACGGCAGGCCGAATGGCTCCCGAATCGCGTCCGAACCGGACGGGAAATCGTTCGGATGAACCGCAGAGGATCGCGCGAAGCTACGGGAGGCACGGAGTCTGCAGGGAGGAACTGCTGACACGTGGGCGGCGCGCATCTCGACGATTGGCTCGAGCGAACTCCGCCTATCCTCGACTTCCTTTCCTCGAGCACGAGAAACGCGTCGGTTTGCGTCGCGTCGCGCCGCGTCGCGCGGCGTCGCGCGCCTCCATTACGGAGGCTGCGATCGTCTCGTCCTCGATCGGCCGACACCTGACGACGCGACGACAACGGAGTCCCTGTCGGATCGTCTCCGACAAGGGGACAGGAATCGATCTGGACGGAGGATCGAGCCGAAAGATCGACATGCGCGAGAACGGTCGAGTGAAATATTCAAGGACGAATGAACCGCGTTCGAACACCGATGCTCTTTAGATTACGAACCGAACGCGCGTTTCGTTCCCTCGATAGCATCGGTGCGCATAACTCGGACAGATATCGCGCGGCTCACCCCCAGCGGACTGTCCTCCGTTATCCGAACCTCGATAAAACGAAAACAGCCGGACGTCGTCGGGGAGACGTCGTTGACCTGTGCTCCGGCCGAATCGCTGTCGGGGACTGGCCCGTGTTCCGTATACGGGGAAATTAAAACGGAGCGCGCGCGGTGACGATCGAATCAACTGCGAGGAGATAAGCGTACGTATATGCATATCCTGTTTTGATTACTCGCGGCAGATTTATATTTTTGTCGAAAGCCGATAAGATGCGGTGGAGATCCAGACGAAACCGCCTTCGGGGCTTACGCGAACGGAAGTCGACGGAAATCGCTTAATCTTATCTGAAATTTCACAGTTAACCGTCGAGAAGGGAACGAGAGATCTACGTGCCCGGGCCCTTATTCAAATTTCGAGGCGCGCTCGCCGCCGTTTTCCGTGCTCACGGTTTCCGTTCGCCGCGGAGCGACACTTCGGATCGCATACGAAATTACGGGCGTTAAGCACCCTTATGCGGCGACGCTCGACCCTTCGCGGAGCAGATGCCAGAGGAACAGGGAACTGCGCGCTGATCTGTTTTCGTCTGAATAATTAAACGGCGAATAATTACACGTTGCATTCCAGATGCGAAAGTTCCGCGATGACGTTCGCTCTTCGAAGGATAGAGCTACCCCTCGTCGACGTCCATTAATTTTCATTAATTTTCATTAATTCTCGGCTATCGCGATTACCCGAGAAGCATTTGTCAACGGTTATCCGTGTTTTTATTATTACCCGAGCAACGAAAGCGCGCACGGAGCAATGGCTTCCGCGGATTACCATAATCCGTCGCCCGAGCGTCGCGTTGCGTTGCGTTGCGTTGCTTTGCGTTGCGTGAACAGTCGGAATTATAATGTACACGATATGTGTGACCAGCCGACGTTCCCACACTTATCCGTCTTAACGGCGAGGAAGACAGGTGGCCCGGCGAGAGACACGACCCGTAACGAGCCGGTATCATTAGCCCCGTGACGCGACGCGATGTTTCACGAAACGAACTCGCAATTTACGGGAGACCGACGACGCGTCGATGGAGAACGATCGGTCCTCCGTCGATTAGGCAACAATTCACCGAGACGTACTTCCACGATCTCGTCTACGACTTTCGATCGGAGATTGCAATCGAAGCGGACTGATAATGGGCTGCCGAGATAATACCTCCAACGAGTCGAAATTAACTAGACGTGTTCGATAGGAAATCGATCGCTAATAAGAAGAATCGAATTAATAACACAGTGACTGCCGTAGCAAGGATAATGAGGGATTACTAATTACTATCAATCGCGATTCTCGCGTTGCGCTACTGTCTGTTACTTTCACTCCCGAACTATTCAACGTCGTTGTATCTTAACAGTTCTATATCGCAATTATTTCAAGCAATTCCAAAGCGATAGGCGACCACTGAACACGTTAACCCCTCGGCTGGCGCTTTGAAAAGTTGTTTTTGCGAAGCTCGCTCAGGTCTGACGCAAATGAATTCTAATTCAACGATTCCAGCCTTCCGTTGGCCATACATTATACGAGCGTGACTATCTCGGATTGGTTTAATTTAGTTCCCGGTGTTTCGATGGTTTCAATAGACTCGTCTAAGTGCGCGTCGACGCAACGTTCCGCCGTAGGCGAAGGGTTAATTCGGCGTGCAGACGAGAAAAGGGAAGGAAAGGGAAGAAAAGGAAAGCGTGGTCGACGGCGGACGTGGAACGGCGAGAACGATCCGGCGAGTTCCACGGGTTCTCATACTCGGTCCTTGCGGCGCGGTTAATAGGGCCGTAGGGACGGACCCTTGCGCGTACACCACCTACACCTGCGCGGCCCGATGTGTGGCTGCACCTCGCACCCCATTTCATGGACGGTGAGCGTGGGAGTGCAGCTTCGGGCAGGCCCTCACGGCGCGCGGGCGCGGACCGACTCGCGCACACACCGAACAACGGCGCACACGGAGGAACACAGAGGAACCGAGAGAACGGATCGCAGTGAACCGTCCACGACTCGCAACCGTGCGCTGCTTCTGCGCGGGGGAAAATCAAATCTACTTTTCTGGAGTTTCTTCTTGTATAGACTGGTATAAGTGGTGCGAATGGCATGAATGGCGCGATGTAACAGTAGTAACCCTTTTGATACCATCAGCAATTGCAAAGCTTTTGCTAGTTTGTGTCGTATCGTGAAATGAAGAGTTCTCATTTGTTAATGTAAAGACTAGCAAAGGCGATAGGTTTTGTTGTCGTATCGTGAAATAAAGAGTTCTCATTTGTTAATGTAAAAACTAACAAAGAATATCGCTTAGGATTGCCAGGAGAATTTGAGTGCGCGATATCAGGCGATTTATTCAAAGGTTTTTAAACGTGTACAAAGACACGTGATCGAAGGGTTAAGTTGAGATAGTGCAAGTATTACGCGAATAAAGGGGCAGAAAGAGGAACGAGTTTTTTCACTGCGAAACATGGCTAGTTCGACTGGAGTCTCGAGTTTTTCGGAGATATCGTTAGACGGATGTGAATCAAGACATTATCAAGAAACGGTTAAAGAAGAAAGGCTCCTGCCGGTCGGCGGAGCGCACCCTCCTCTCGCGCGATCCGTCTCCGCGACTCCGCTCGAAGGCCGACAGGAGCGGGACGAAACTATTCCGAAATTCCTGAGCATTCAGCCCACGCGTTTGTTCACACGGATGAACAATTGAACGGCGGGCCGGCGGGGCCTCTTTCAAAACCGACCGGCCCCGTTTCTCAGCCACGGAATTTCGCGAGTCTCGGCCCTTTAAACGCCGGCCGCCCTCTCCGGCCACTCGTCGCGCGTTCGCTCCGTCTCAGCCCGCTTTTCGGACCGTTTACACGGCTATAATTACGGGTGATTAACCCTCGGCAGGCGAACATTCCTCGTTCCATTCAGACTCTCGCCGGTTCGCTCGTGTATGATTTCGATACGCCACTTAGCGAACCGATCGATCCTTGGCTCCCTTTGGCGTTTCATTCTCGGTTTTCTATGATCAACGTATCTACCCGTGCGCCGCTTTCACTCGTAAACACAGTTTCGGAGCAAACACAGACGTCAGCAATGAGATATCAGCTGCTACAATTACGGATTTTCTGCGGCCGGTAGCGCAAGGTTTAATGACACCGTGGTTGGATACCGATCCGTTCGAAGGTACACTGTTGCTCAGGTTCAATCGAATGTTTGATTTACAACGCGTGTTCCACGAATCTCTGTTCATCGAGAGGCAGCGTACAAGGAGTGAACCTTACTGGTTCGAGAAAGAACTCGAGGCTCGACGGAGGATCGCTCGAGCCTCGGGTTTCCAGGATTAATCGTCGGTCGCGGTCGCAATTGGATCCGTTGACCAAGTTCCTGGCTGGGCAAGCGCGATCGGCTCGAAAGGAACGTCGCTGGAACGCGGTTGAAAGGGGGAGGAGAGGCGGGTGGCGGCGCACAGGCTGGAGAAGAAGGTTCCGAGCGGGCAAAAGCAGCCAGCCGCGTATCAGCTGTGGAACAGGTGCCGGGTTCTCGGCCCGAAACGGAGGAGTAACGGCGAAAGCGACGAGGGAAGGAAGAAACGAAGGCAGCCAGCGAGCGAGCGAGCTAGCAACGCGGCCAGCAGCAGCAGCAGCAGCAGCAGCAGAAGCAGCAGCAGAAGCAGCAGCAACGAGGCACGCGCCAAATCGAACGAAACACGCCAGTCGGCGTGCACAGCTGCTGCACAGGGTAACAGGAGCGGACCGGCGGCGGTCTCTTGAAAATTAAAACCTGCCCCACGAACACGCTTTCAACGCCGGAAGCCCATTATCTCTCTCTCTCTCTTTCCCGCTTTCTCTCGCTCCAACCCGTGTCCGGTCGATCTTCCCCGGCTCGCGGCGTTTCCTCGTGCTCTTGGCCCGTATCGGAATCGGGACCGTTTCTTACGGCGATCCTATTCGGAGGTTTATCCTGGATCTCGCGAGCGTTACCTCTGCAGTCGAATATCGTAACGTGGACCTCGAGCTTTCGTATCGAGAATCGGAGAAATTTCTTCCTGGTAAGATTTCGATACATGATTCAATTTTTGGACAGTTTTCAAAGGTTTGAGAAGTTTTTGCGCAAAGGGTCGCGTGAAGTCGCGATCGCGTTAAAATAGGGCGTTCAGGAGTGGTTTAGAAGTGTTCGAGGAGTTTGTTAAGGATATCAGTGAGTAGGCACAGTGACAGACACTTGGATTGTTCGAAGAGAGCATTCGATGCAGTCGAAACGAGTCGTTGGAGTTCGAAAGAAAGCGTCTTCCAGCGAAAGGCGAACGAAATCGGCGCGCACGGGTATTGCTCGCTCGATCGCGTTTCCCAAATCCGACAATAGGACAATCGCGGCCTAAGCAGCGGGAACGAGCGCATCGGGCGCGGAGACCGTGGCAGTGGATAATGAATTAACGAATTTCCGAGGTCTATTAAACTGGGATCGTTCCGGGGTAGCGGAGACAGACGACAATGGACAATCAGCCGGTCTATCTGATGGAAAAGAATTTCATCGGCGAGCGCGCCCTCGCGGAACTAGACGAAGGAGTGGAAGAGGACGAAGAGGACGAAGAGGAAAAAGAAGAAGCGAAAGACAATGTCGCGGCGAAGTGACGTCGGTGGAACGCGGCAATTGTGCGATACGAGCCAGTAAAAAAGTCGTCCTCGACGGCAACGAAATCGCGCATTGTTCGGTAGACCGGTGACCTGCGAACTCTCCCACAGTCCACGGCCTGTGCGGATCACCGGTGTCTCGGTGTGCGTGTTTTTTTTCAACGAAAACGCGTGCAACGGCGGCGGCGGCGGCGGTGGCGACGGCGACGAACGCGCTCGCGCACCGGCTACGTAAACGCGTGGAAAATTTATACGCAGACGCCCCGCTTTCGTGTCGCGTCTCCTTTGGACGTTGCTTCCTCCTCGTAATCCACCGCGGCTTGATTATTTATTTAGCGGGTAGGATATTCGTGCAATTTGCCGAACGGAAAAATGCGTGAAAGATAATGACGACGCGATACGGGGATCGATACGATCCCTGGCGACACTTTCGAGCGAACGTCCACGGCCGTTCGCGTGCAATTCTTTTTCGTCAGCCGCCGCGGCTACCGATTCGCTGGAGTTCAACGTATCGACTGCCGCGATGGTCGCCGGTGACCGACGCTTTTCGATTCCTAGAAAAACCAAGTGTCCGAGAAGCCTGATACCGAAGGACATATTCTATTATTACCACGACAGAAAAAACGGCGAAGTAAAGCGATCGGATTCTCCAACGACAAGTGGTGGATGTACGAAGCTGACTCGGGCACGTTGCGGTTTACACTGGCAAGCGGATGGTTCGGTTAATTGTAACGATGAATATTTCAGCGATTCGAGTGTCTACTTTCCGCGGAGGGTCGGACGGACGAGTGTTCGCGGCGGCCTTGTTTGCAAACAAATATAGAGCGGGATCGCTATTCGATGACATACGCGTCGCAATTAATAACGTTGTCCCGCAGGTATTATTAACGAGCGAGGAACGTTTGATTGTAACGCGCTAATTTGCAGGCAGAAATATATATATATCTGGCTCCCGTAATCTGGCCGGAGCGGCCACAATGTGGTCATCCTCGCGCGATTATTCGTAACGCGTACTTATCGTTTTTCCCGTGCTTCCGTTCGAGATTTCTCGGGCTCCGTGGCGCGCACGGCGAACAATGGTGCCCCGCGAGGGGCAGTCCCAATTTCGAGTGATTTACGAAACGTTCCCCGCGCGGCCGGCTAAACGCGAGCTCCGTTCCGCGCGACGAGTCCTCGCCGCTCGCGGGCACAAAAGACGCGCCCGAGTAAAAGGACTGCGCGTATCAACACAGCCGACAATAGACCGTCGCGCGGTTTACACGCGAGTCCGCGCGAGCAGTCAAGTACAAAGAAATTGCGCCAATCTAACGACAATTTCCAGCTCGCCTGTCGTCGGATTCTCGCGGCCGCGATCGTCGAAGCTTTCGTCCGGGAATCATTGACAACGGCCGGCCCGCGACGATCCGGGGCTGCGTATCCGTTCGAGAGTAAAACTGCCGCCAATTGCTCTCGAGAGCGCGGCTCGCGAGTACCGTGACACTTTGCCAACCGAGCGGGCAGATCTCTCCGCATAAGTGATCGGGGAAAACTCCAGTTTCCCTTAGTCACGTGTCACCTTTCAAACCGTTCGCTTCGTTACGCAGCGGAACGTACAGATGCGAGAGGAGTGAGAAGAGACGAATGAAAAATTCGGCTGCGTCTGGCGGAAACGCGTTATCAGCTTCGACCGCGGCGTGGACGACGAGCGGGGAGTTTCGGGAAAGCTGGACACGGTTCACGACCTCGCTCGGTACCATTTTATCCGCGATTCGGCCGAAGCGCAGCCGAAGCCACACCTTGCGACGCGCATCGCGAACAAAAGAAGAGGTCCCCGCGTGAAACACAACGACGCGCGGTTACGGATCATTATGCGTGGCGATGGCGATGGCGATGGCGATGCCGATGGCGATGGCGATGGCGATGGCGACGGTTGCACGGGAGGCGGGGGAGGAGGCGTTATTATCGAGCGGAGCCGGCTGGCTCTCCGGCTCTCCCGGGCGAGGAAGGGAGGCGAAATTGCGAAGAGGAGCAAACCGTGTGGAACCGACTCGATTTCGTTGCGCGGGACCGTGTTGCGTGCTCCCCGCGAACTTTCCAACCCGGCGGAAACGGTGTTACGATAATCGCCGTGGAAAGAGGGAGGAGGGACGACGAAGACGGCGTCGCCGGCCGTCTTCCCTCGGCCCCCGTTCCGCCGCGAAAACGTTACGCCGCTGCGTGCACACCGGTGATGCACTTTAATGCAATCGTAGACGATTGACCTTGGTCGAACGGCCAATTAGGCGCGCAGCGTAATGGCACGCGCGCCAGACGCGGCAACGAGCAGACGCGGCTGCCTCCGCCGCCGAGAAAACTTTGATCCCCGCCGGCTCAAGAGGATCGAACCACCGCGCGAGGTGATTTCGACGGCGCAGCGTGCGCCAACAATTCGGCGCGTCTTCTTTCGTCAACGCGAATTCGCGTCGTCCGCGAACAGTGCCCGGATGACCGGGAGGAAAGCGATTCGAAAAGCGAGGAAATCGCGTCTGTCGTTCGACGGAGATTCACGCGGTCGTTCGTGGCTTTCCGTATCTACTTGCGGCGAACGTTCGAACCGGAGGAACGTTAGAGGTGCGTTATCCAGGCATCGCTTGTCTACCGGTCGACCAGGCCTCTAATGCGGGTCAGGTTGATCGGTTTCCGAGTTTCCTCGTGTTCGATGCTAATCTGCCATTCGTTACACGCAACCGATTAAAGCTACGAACGAGACGCACCGCGAGTCGTTCCGTGCCATTGGCACTCGTACGGAATAGTATTCGGAAGACAGCCTGTCTAGCGAACGCCGATGGCAACGGTGATTCGAAAGAAAGGAAAGACAGCGGTTCGAGACGATCGGCGTTCCGCGATCTATCCCCGAGCCTGCCCGTCGACTCGAGAGCGAACGACATCGACGACCGGCAACGCTCGTCCAGGTCGGCAAATGGCAGCCGGGCAACGAGGGGGAGACGGGTAGGAGAAGTCGCGATTGGGTGTACCTGGCGTGTGGGTGGTCGCGTCCAAGGAGACCGGCGGCATGCCGGTGTTCCTCGCGATCGCGTGCTGATGCGGATGCTGGTGGTGCGGATGGGTGAGAGGCTCCGCCTCCTGGTACGAGGGGTAATCCGCGTAGAACGGTTCGTGGCCTGTCCTCAGCGTGTCCAGCATCTGGAGCACCATCTCCGAAGACGCAGCGGGGCCGCTACTCGTCGCCTGACCGATATCGTTCCCGTACGTGCCGACGATTATGGCCGGCGCCTGCCCCGAAGGCCGCGACGACGTCTCGACGCCCGCGACGCCCGCCGTGACGTCCCCCTGGCTCTCCCGCTTCTGGCCGGTGCTCACCGTTCCTCGCGCACCTACTCGCGCCGATGCACGAGCGCATCCGTGCACGCGCGCGCTTCCTCTGTCCCCCGGACACAAGGAAATCCCGGTCGCCCTGTGTCGGATCCTCTTCCGATCAACGAACGTAGCGAGCGGCGAACGTCGACGACGACTTTTCGGTGCAGGGACGCGTCGGTGTCCTCGACCCGTCCACGATTCTCATAGCTGACCCCACCGAGTTACCGATCCAGCGCACTTCGCGGTCGGATTCAACGCACGATCCCCACGAAGCACACTTCCTCGATCGGAACGGAGAACATCGGTACCGGCGAACGCGGGTCGTTCCAAGGCGAGCGCGGCTCGGAGAGGCAACCTCCCGGTACAGTCTCGATCCACTGGCGGTAGAATATCCACTGGCGAGCACAGCAATCACAGAATACCGCGGTGACTCCCCGAATGCCGCGGAAACCCCGCGATAAACCACTCGACTCCGGTCCACGTCGAGCACGGCGAGCCAGGCGGCTTTATCGCGATCGGGCACGGCGATGGACGAGCTCGTCGCGCAACAGGTGTGCCCCGGAGAGGGTGGACGCGGCCTCGGTCCTCGCGTCAACTGGCACAACAACAATCGACGGCGATCGACGTTCCTGCGCCGTTTCCCGCGAGCAGCACTGAATCCGCGCGATATGCGACGCACCTCGATCGAGACGCGATGGTACGGGCGCGAAGGCGGCGGCTGCCGATCGGCGAGAACCGGCGAGAACCGGCGTGGAACAGGAGAGGAACACGCTCGTCGTCCACCGTCGTCTCCTGTCGTACCTCGGCGCGCGAACGATCGCGAGAGAGGCCCGCGAATAATAATGCAACCGTGCGCGCGTAGAAGAGAGCTTCCTCTCGCACTCGTACGCACTCTCCACTTGACGTGAGCGCGCGTGTCACTGTGACGAAGCGCCGCGCCGTTTCCGCTCTCCGGTCCTCCGCTCCGATCCCTCTTCCGTCCCGGCCCCCCTCCGCCGGGCTTCCCACCACGCGCTCGCGTCAACCTTTCCCCTTCCTCGCCCCTTCGCGGCTTCGATTCAACCAGCTGCGGACTCCGTTCCCGTTCGCCGTCGCGCCGCTGCCCGCTCCGGGACCCAACGAGGATCACTGGTAGGGAGACGGTCGCCGGGTGGGGGCGATCCTCGTCTGGTGGGGATCGAGCCGAGCCCGTGGAGGGGCGAGCCGACGGAGGGGAGCCCGGAGACCGAGAGGGGTTCACGAACGCCCCCTCGAACCTTCAACCACCTGCTGCCACCGAGCCGATACGCGTTTTCCTACTGACGAAGAACGCCCGGTCCCTTTCCGCGAGATCTAGGATCCAGCGGCTGGACGTTTCGCGGAGAAAGGAGCGAGGCTTCTTTCGCTACGGGCAAGGATCGTCGATGATCGGTGCTGTCGAGGAATAGGGGATGCCAACGATCAGGGATGCACCGTGTCGCGGAATCGGTAATCGGAGGGCACGGGGAAAAGGGAGGTGTTCTATCGTGCGTTTCGCTCGTATGGAATTATGGTATTGATTAATTGCCATGCGATTGCATCGAGAACTAACGCGTTGCGGCTGAAGATGCGGGAAGAAGCAGCTTCTAGTATCTCGAACTAATTAGACCCGCATTCCTCGCGAGTACCAACTCGCGGGTAACGCGCGATGTCGATCGGCCGAAGACTCCTAGGCGTCTACGAGGAAAGCTCTCGACGGTAGCCAGCGAATCTAGCTCAACGCGCTCCGGTTACGCGTCGATGAAACGAAAAACGAAAGTAGATAGCCTCTAGACTCTTTTTAGCTCCGTTTTCGCTCGGCTGTCCAGGTTCAGCCGCGGACAGACGCTCGTCGGAGCGAATTCGAGCGATCAAACGCGGTCAACGTCGGGACAGGACTCGAGAGGGTTAACGCATCGTTAACGAGAGCGTGTACGCGAGAGAGACAGAGGGAGGGAGAGGGGGAGGAGAAGAGGGACTAGGCGTATTACCAAGATAGAAAGCGTTGCATCATCGTCGAGCAAAAATAGCCACCGGTGTCCATTGCTGGGCTCGCGTTCGTCGGAACAATGTTCGACGCGGTGACCGTTTCGCTGGAAAAGCGGGCGCACCTGCGCGCGAGCCGTTTAATGCACCCGGGGAGAGAGAGAGAAGCGCTCGCGCGCTAGCGAGCGACCGGGGATTATGGCAGCCGCTGCCGGCGAAGGTGAACGCGCAAACATAATTACACCGTGCGCGGAGCAACGTTAGATAATTAACCGGCGCGCAAAGAACACGGGGACGTTACCGGCGCCGCTCGTTGCTCCCGAGCTGTCCCGTCTAATGACAACAGGACACAAGGAACAACGACAGAACGCGCGTCGCGTCGCGTCGCCTCGCGTCGCCAAGCCTCGCATCGCCTCGACTCGACTCTTCGATCCTTTCCCGTCGGAGAGCGCGTTCGACGAGGGATCTCTCGCTTTCTTACGCGTACCCGGCTACGCCTCTAATTACAACCGACCAGTTAATTGAATTTTAATCCCACGTTTCCTTGTTATTACCCTCGACGCGGGAACGCTGCCGCGCCGAGACGACGTGGGAAAAGCGGATTCGAGTATCGGCGGAGACGCTGCCGTGGTTCGACCCTGTTCGGATCGCTTCCGGTGTTTCCGAGGAACGATATGTTCCTACATCTTCGCGAAACATCGATCTAGAAAACTGGGACACTCGAGTATGGTAGAACCTCGATTATCCGATTCATTCGGACAACTGATAGTCTAATGTTTATGAAACTATGATCTAAGAATCCGAATTATTGAGTTTCAACGAAGAGTCCGAGCGATCTAAACACTGGAATATACTCGATCGGTTAGGCCTCGCTTTGAGCACGATGGAAACAGCGACGAGCGTTCCGTCGTGTGCGATCCTCGCGGCGAAAATCAGTTTTAACTGGACGCGGGCTAAAGGGAGAAGAACAAGAAGAAACGAAAGAAAAAGAAGGAGGAGGAGAAGACGAAGAAGAAGAAGAAGAAGAAGCTAGAAGCAAAGTAACGAGGCGCGAGCGAGTCGTGAGCGAGAGAGCGAGTGCGCTTATAATACTCGGTCGCAACTCGAAGGGCCTAGCCTATTTTTGAGAGGGGGCCGGCTGGGGAGGCGCGGAGAGACCGGATGCTAAGAGAGGCGAGGCAACGGGGGTTTCTCTGTTCGGCGGGCTCGCACGTGATGCAGAGGGGACCGGAAGCGCTCACTCCCCTACGCCTCGTGCCTCTCTCGCTCGCTTCGTATAGTCCGCCGGCAATAGTAATGGGACTTACTCGCAACGCACAATAAGGACACGAGTTCGATGCGCCTTCTGGCTGCCCGGCTCGCTGCCTTCGTTTCTTCGCGCACGCTTTTACCGTTCTCCCGTGCGGTCTGCGCTCTGTGTCGCAGCTACCAGCCTTCCCTTCGCCCTTACCTGCACCACCCACTTTTCATTCCGCGCCCTTAGCGCCCGTTTCTGCGTCGCCTCGCTTTGCCCTATTGTCCTCTCGCCTTCGGAGACGCGAATCGATCGTCGATCGGCCAGCGGATAAAGGAAACTTGGCTCCTCCTACTCTGTTTTCTAGAACGAGCCTACCTCTCTTCGGTACTGCATCGCGGATCGACGATCGGAGTACCATCGATACCTCGTTAGATTCGAGATAACGAGCGCTAAAAGCGTTCGACGATAAGCGTCGAATCCAAGAGAAGCGGACGAGTCCGATCGAGGAACCTTGAAAGCCAGACACTGGCCAGAAGTCGAGAGCGAGGAACGATCAAACGAGTTTCCGAAGAAGCGTGCAGCGGTCAGAGATTCGCAAGCGTATCGGAACAATCGCGAGCGCGTCGTAACGTATTCCTCGCGGCGAAAGCGGTCGCACGAGGTCCCCGTTCGCCTGCATCTGTTCCTCGCGGCGAAGGCGCGCGGCCGGCCCCGCAGCACCGGCGAAGTGAGCAACAATACGCTCTCGCAGCCAGTCTAAGGAGGGTGCATTTACGGGTGCATTAAGGGAGGAGCACTCGAGGACATTATAAAACTATCTTGCTCCACGGAATATTGGGGTAGGACTCCTCCCCTCCTTTTCTGTGCGCGCTGCCTCGGCTTCCGGTTGTAACGTGAGCTTCCACGCTCCGTCCCTCTCGCTCACCTTTCCCCCTGTCCCTCTCGCCGCCGCCTATCTTCCCCTTGTCTCGTTCGGCTTCTCTCTTTCTCTCCCCGCTCGGCCGGGGAACACCAATCACCGGCAACGGGACGAAAAATCATGGAGGACCCGGCGACGGAGACGATGACGACGACGACGACGACGGTGCCGAGGGCCGACGTACACGGACAGGAAGAAGGGACGAAAAAAAAAAACACACATACATCGCGGTCGTGTCGTGAGTTCTGAATGAGCGAGAGGCTTTGTAGGCCCCGAGGCGGTGTACGAACTATGAATGAACGAGTGAATGAATACAACCTGCGCCAACCATCATCCCCTCCCTCTCTCTCTCCGCCGCCCGTCGAGCGTACGCCTTTTCCCTTCGCGGCCCTTCGCCGGTTTCATCCCCCGTACGACCCCGTACGCTGCTCGCATTCGAGGATCTTTCATCCCTCTTCACCGGCGTTTGTTCCGCGAGCTTGCACAATTGTACGCGCCACTCCTGACCCCATATGTTCGGCCTGTTGCGCGCCGATAGACGATCCTTGCCCCGCTTTCTCCTCGACGAGGGTCGCGGGGGTTCTCCAAGCGGACGATACACGCGTGGAATGTACGCTGGCACTTTTAGAAGTCGATTCGCTGTTCCGCTGTGTGGAACACTCGGTTCATACGGGTTTCGCAAGGCGATCGTACGGTTAGCGATACAGGATATCGAGCACGGGGCTCGGTGAGTTGTTCGGAAGACAACGAAAGTCTTTCACCCTTTTCAAAGAGGGTAGATTCTTTAGTGGTCTCTCGCCTGTTTTCCTTGACAGCTCGATTGAAAGCCCGACGAATGGTTCCAGTTGTGTCGACGCTCCTTCGGAATCGTTCGAGAGACATTCGATAGGCCGCAGATCCGAAGCGATCGGTTTTTCCACGCGAAGGTCCGCTCGCGACACGAAAAAGGAAGGCGTAGAAGGACTCGGCCGCGGACGGCCGAAAAGCGAACGCTCGCTCGCTCGCTCGCGGCAATCAAAATGCCGCGTGGCCAGCGACGGTTAGTTATCACGCGGCGGGCGGTTGCTTAACAAATGATCATTGTGCTCATTGTCGGCACGATTGACTAACCTTTTCCATAAAGGTAGCGCGAATGGCGTCACACGACGGCCGGTCCTTTTTTGGCCCGGCGAGTCGGTAAACCGTAGGGAACCCGGCTCGCTTTTGCGCACGCTGGATTCGAATGGATTCGAACGGGCTCGCTCGCTCTCCTCTGCCTCCCTCTAATTTATGCAAGCGAGCCGCCCGGCTCGTGTGGCCGTCGTCGCGTCGCGGCGTGCACGCGCGCCGCGACATACGTGACACGAACCGGCGAGCGAACCTCGCCGATCGAGCATCCTCGAGAGCCGCGCTCCGGCCCCGAACCACCGCGAATATTCGGTTACCGCCGTCGACCGGTTGTTCGGCATTCAGCCGACGTCCGGTTTCGAAAGGCCGGCTCACGGAAGTCGAGGATGTGGCTTCCACGCGGCCACGGAAATCGGGAATCGGGACAGCCTCCGTCGAGAGCGCTCTTTCGGGAATCTCTTGGATCTTAATCTTACGCGATCCACGGAACTGACGTTCTTCGTTTCCGGTTTCGATGGGACAACGCTGTGCGATTCCTAACTTTTTAGCTACGGTGGGATTTGAACTGTTAGGGAATGTTCAGAAACGTGAAATGAGAGAAATGACGAAGACAGTCGAGTGATACGTTAAACATATAACTAGAAGGTTAATGAGTTACGATGATATTAGCGTATGTTTCGCGTGTATCGAGAAAAGCATCGGTTCATTCACAGTTTCTCGTAAAAATTGGATGAATAACATATTACTCGAAATACAGCGGGAAAGCCACGGTCAGCGAGGAGAGTATTTCGTGTTCGACCGTGGTCGCGGCGGCGTTAACTCGTGCTCGTTATCAAGCGGTCGAAACGCGATGGAAATCGGAACGAACGGGTCGACGCAACCGTGAGTAGCGTCCGCGATTAATCTCTCCATCCCCAGTTCCGTAACCAAGTTTCGCGGTTGTGAAAATATTCCGGTGAGAATCGGGTCGGCGGTGGTGTTCACCGGAGACTCCGCGGGTCGGAAAAGTTGGAGAGCGCACGCGAGCCCGAGCCGAGCGTGTGCGGCACGGGAGCAACGTAACGCATCGGTTCCGAGAGGAGGAGGTCGAAAGCGAGGATAAGCGAGAGTCGAACCAGAGACCTCGAAGAGCCGCGATACATAACGTAACAGTGCTCCGGCAAGCAGAAATAATGAGTCCATTATACGGTCGCCTGTGTTGGTCGGTCGTCTTGCAACGACACGTTCTGCGCGCACGCGCGCGCGCGCGAGTCCTGATACAGTTCGCCGAGTCTTATGCAAAAGTCGCCCCGGCCGACGCCGATCGTTCCGCGCGGGAATTCGAGACTCGGAGATACGGACGCTCGAGACGAGACGAAAGGAACACGCGCCGAATATCTTCTGTCCGCTCGGTTAGACCGCGACGCCGCGTTACGCAACGGGCCCCTGGTACCGGAGGAAAGTGAAATTACGCTAATGGAACATACCGAATTTTACAATCCATTGTGCGAGAAGAAATTGGTACGAGCCAGCGGAGATCCTAACCGTAAAACGGTATAATCCGACGAGCGGCTTTCATTCGCCGAGGATTAATCCCGAAAGGAATCCGGCTTCTCCCGAGGAAACGACAAATCTCGGAGTGGAATATTCAGACGCTTTCGGAGAATTCTCGCGGAGGCGTGGACGTCCACCGAAACGATCGAGACGATTGGTCGGCCGGGTATATCTCGATCGCGACGAGGATCGGGACCGAGCGTGTTTTTTCTCGGGCCGAACGCGAGGATGCCGCGGGAAGCACCGGAGCCCGGCGTCGTCTCCATTGTCCGCGGCGAAGCGTGCAGAGGGCCCGACTTTCCCTCGTTCACCCACGGTCACTGCTGCAATGACGTAAGGCTTCTGCTAGGTAATTGTTACCTTACGCTACGGACGCCCGCCTCGTAATGTTCTCCGCTGTTTCGTTCCGTTCTATCCGGACGGTCCCGTTTTTGGGGGACCCGAACGTGTCGGACCGCGAGCCCAGCGTGGGAGAGACTCGATTCGGGATTCGGAGGAACGGGATCGCGACGGAGGTTTCCAAAGAGATCGCGCGACCTAGCCGTATCCGCGCGTTCTCCCACAGGGCGGCGTTAACGCCGCGGCGATAAGTATCGGGAAGCGAGGAAAAATCCAGGACAACAAATTGCTCCGCCGGATGAATGGGATGATCCACTCCCAGCGTGGCCCGCGGTTTCCATTGTTCGCCGCTGGAACGCCGGCCGGAGAGTCCTTCGGCTGAATGAGTTGCGTCACGAGAGTTCAGCGATGAAAACGCCGCGGAATAAGGTGAACAAGGTGAATCACGCCGGGCACGCATATCGCAACCGGAGGCCCAGGCCAGCCAGCCGGCTAACCAGCCACCCCCGCGCCGACCAGCCGGCTGGAGGACGCCCGATTTCTAGACGTTGCCCGGGGAACAGTGAAATCGCGGATTGTCGTTGCCCGATGACGACGGAACGGTTAAGCGAGAGAGGCGAGCCAGCGACGATAATGAGAGACCTGTGGCAACACGTGCAAACGCGCCGAGCCGAGAGATCCTATCGACCGAGCCTGACGTAACAATGAGAAACTCCTCCGACGCGAGTCGCAACGCTTTCGTTCGCGGCTGCAATCGGGGGAAATAAATAAACCGGCTTGTCGCGCGGTTTCGCGGCTCCAACCGAGACCCTCCGACTCTCGGTCAGCGTTTCCCAACCGGGACGTTCCCTCCGTCTTTCCCTCGTCCCGGCCGAATCCGCTGGAAAATCGATTTTCCCTCTGCGATACCTTCTTCGAGGAAGCCTCGGGATCTTTCGTTTATGCTGCTCGGAGACCGCTTCGATCAACGAAGCCTTCGATTGTCTTTAAGGTCCGATACACGCTATCGGTCCGATGGAATGCTCTTCGGTTGTTTAGATGTGTTCGATCGGGAAAGGAGAGAATTTCGAGTGGACCGATAGCTCGCATCGGGTCCGAGCGAGTTGGGAAACGCTGCACGGTACGTCGAGATCGTGTGGCAGAAGAAGATATCTACCTGTCGGCCGTGTGCATTTATCCCCAGCCGACACCGGACAGGAGGTGTTCGATCCGGCGTTCAATCGATGCTATATTGTCAAGGGCTGTTTCGCGAACGGCCGACGGACACTCGCCGCGCCGCAACGGATTTATATCCCCGCGAGGAGACGAGTGTGGGACCTGGGTCCCGGGGACGCGTAGATCGTTCAACTTCGAGGGCTGCGTCGGACAAACTCCGGTTCGCTTGGCAGGATCGATATCCTTCGAGCCGACGTTTCTCTTTGAATCTCGTCGGGAAGAGGAACGTTCCCATCGTGAATTGCGAGGCGGGACGGGGGGATGGGAACCGAACGCGGACGGCGGGATAGTGAAAAGAGACACTTACCATCGTTATGATACTGTCTCGAGGGTAGAGAAACTGCGGTGGAGGACGGTTGCAACGTGGACGACGGTGGTTGCGGTTGAGTCCCGGTTCTCGGGCCCGAGGCGCTCGGGGCGGCGGAACTCGCGGGCGTAGCTGGGCCCTTGTGCTTCGGCGTAGCCGCCACCTGATGGGCCGCGCCCTGGTACCCCAGGAAATCGCCTAAATCTGGCACGCACACGCTTTCGTGCGCGCTGCCCGGCAGGTTCTCCAGAGAGGCCTTCGCCGCGTCGACATCTGAATGGAAAATGGAACAGAGCCTCAGTCGCTTTGCTTCCGATCGAATCGACGGCGAGGCGAGGAAGAAAGAAAGAGCCCTGACCAATGCTCGAGACGCTCGAGAGCGAACATCGAGGTTCGAGAGTGTCGAAGGGAACGTCGAGGAAGATGTCGGGCTCGTCGCCGACCGGTGACGCGGTTGTTTGCGCGACAGGGAGGAATAATTAACGCCCGCGCGACGCGAGGCACCGCGGTTATAGAATTCCAGCGTCATTAAGCCGCGTTTTTGCCGCAACAATGGCAGCGGCACCGTGGCCGCAATCGCGATCAACGATCTAGCCTAGGTGCTCCATTATTCCCGCCATTATTGCGAAGGAGACGATTGCCATTCGCGTGATTCATCGGCAACGACCGCTCCTGCGTTTGTTGCGCGGAGATGCGCCTCGAACGCGAAAACCGGCGCCGATCCATCGCGAAATCCGATTCGTTTCCTCCGCCCGACGTTGGACGTTAATTATCGGCTCGTCGCGGCGCGAACGATAGGACGGACTCGTCGGGACAGCGGAGGACAGCGGAAAGACGGGATTGCGAGGCGATCCGTCGATGCCGACGGAATTCGCGAGCGAAAAGGACGCGACGATACGCTACGTAGTTTCACCGTGATTCGATCGTGCCGTGCCGGCAACGGGAGGATGCGGCTTTTTAGTTTCTACTTTTTTTTTTTTTACGGCGCACCGGAGTTTCCTAATATCCGTTCTCGTTCGCGGAATCAAAGCGATTACCCACGCCATGTCGCGTACGAGCACGCTAGGCTTCGGCCGCGTTGAATTACGATTCGCCGGAGATCAGGAGCCCTCCAATGTTCCGCGATTAAACGGGCTTGGCCGAAACAATCGGCCGGCCAATGGGCTTTCTGCCGCTTTCCACGCGCAGAATTCGTTTCTCCCCTTCGCCGTGAAACGCTTCCGACGCCTGTTCCCTGTCGTCCTCTGTTCTCCGTCGGGAAAACGTCGAAAGAGGAGGAGAGAGCAGAGGAAAAGGGAAAATTCCTCTGCCGTTCGCCGCCTCGTTTCCCTCGATCCAGTCCGTGCAGGAGTCTCAACGTTTCCGTGCACGCGTGCGCGACAGTTTCACGGGTACAGCCGATCGATGCGACGAGAATGGCGGTTCCGTATAAATATCGAATTGGCCGCGGCGTCGGTCGCGTTACGCGTCCAATCGGGGCCGATCGATCGAATCGCGGCACCTCCGCCGATCGGACGACACGAATAATCGATAAGGAAGTACGGGCTTTTTACTTAACGGGAGTTAAATCATGGATGAACCTCCGCTTCCTGCCCGGATCGTTTCATACCTTGTCCGGCCGGTCTCTCTCCCTCGGCCGTCCCTCTCGCTCGCGGCCTTCCTGTCTTCTCCGGCCGAGCATGTACGAGTTCCAGGGAAACTCTGTCCGGCGAATGATACACGATACGAACGATGAACGCCTCGTAAATAATAAACCGGGGCACGAGGCGTGCGACGGAGGCGCTCCGCTCGGACGCGTGCCGCGCTTCCGAAAATCTCTCGTTTCTCGAATCCGTCCCCCGGCGGACTCGAGTTTCCTTATTTAATTACCGTCTGCCGTTATCGTTTTCATCGTACCAATCGTGCCAAGTATCTCATCTCTATGTTCCGACTCACCGTATCGAATTCAACGCTGTACGTCAAATCTAATCCTGCGCCGAATGAAATCGTGAGCGACAGTCAACTGTCGAGTGCAAGGGGTTAATTGAGCGTTCAAGCTTAACGCCGAGAACTCGAGGATTCGCCCGTCGAACGGAGCCCTCGGCCGAGAAGGGATCTCGAAACACGAATTCCCCGGAGGTGGTAAAACACGAGTACGTGACGAGCGGGAGGGGGGGAGCGAGCCGGGCCCGAAAAAGCGGCTAAGTGGCCGAGGCAATGGCACGGGACCATTCTGGTGGCACAGGATATCCGGAGTGGGAGTTTCTATGGCGCGCGCTGCTGCTCCGGCAGCAGCAGCTCTCTTTTTCCCCCATTCTCTCCTTGGTTCGAATAAAAACTGCCGATTCAACGGTTCGAAACGCTGAAAACGCGAGCGAAAGCGGGGCAGGGGGGACGCGTCTCGCCTCCTCGATCTCTCCGGCATTGTTCGCGGGCCGGCGTACCTGCCGTGACATCGCGATTTCACGGAAATTCGATATCTGTTTTTGTCGGCGGACACCGCGACGGACGGGTCGTGTCCGAGGAGAACTGCCCTTCCGGTGTCAACCTGCCTCCCCGCTCGCGAATCTTCCGTCGGGCCAACCCTCGCACCCTCTTCCCGGCGCGATTGTCCGTCGCACGATCCTACGGGGGCTCGTGTGTCCTCGAGCAACAGGTACGGGCCCGCCGATCCACCGGAAATCGGCGAATTGTGGGACGAGCTTCTGTTCTATTAATGGGGCCCTTTGTGCCCCGAATCCCGAACGGGGATCCGGCATGAATGCTAGCTTTCCGCGTAGAATGGTTCCTCGGGATCGTTCTGGTAATCGGACGCTAACGCGATCGACGCGTTTGTCGCGTGGTTTTCCGTGTTGCGCGAGGGACGCTTTCACGCGTGCTTGCACGTGAAATTGTAATGCAAGGAAGTGCACGTGAAGTTTGTTCGCGTCTCTGACGATTCGTGGTGCCGACTCGTTCGTTCGGTCGAAACAACTGTCCTATTCTAGCTATACAGATGTATCGGCATCGCGTCGATCCAGAGATCTTCCCAAGATCTCCCTGAAGGTTTCCATACGCGCTGAAACATGCATGTCTAGGAACGATGGCTCCGAGCCTTCTTCACCTTTGACTGCAACATGTAACTCTGGGATACTCGAATCCATCGCCGCATGTCAGCGCGTATGGGGCCCTTGAGATCTTCCCACTCGAGGGACGCAGCGAGAGGAAGATCGGTCCGCACCGCGTGCGGATAAACAAACGAACCTGAAGCGTCCACTGGGAGCGACGTTCGAGGAGAAAGTCACGTACCTTTCTGGAGGATCTCGAGGTGTTCCCACAGGATATCGCCCATGAAGGCCGGCGCACGTGCCAAAAACGACTCCTTCCCCATGGCACAAATCTGTTTCCCGGTCATGTGCTGCCAGGGCTGCATCGCCACACCCTCCAGGGAAAACTCGCCGATCGCCCAGTGCAACCAGTGGGCGACAGCTGCTTCCGACCAGTGCCTCGGGTCTGAAAAAGATCGTCGTCAGTGTCGTCGTTGGCTTTTAACCCTTGGCAGTCGAGTCAGACTCGACATTCTATTTTATCGCGACCTCTAGCTGTTTCAACAATTTTTTCTATATTTATTTGTAGACTGATAATTGTACCATTTAAAGGTAACACTTCAATGACTCCTAAATATTGAATAAATAAATAGATCGTCGTATTAACCTCTGTAGGCTCGTGTAACTTCGAAATCACATATCAGTATATTGGCATCTTGTCGATTTACTTCGTTTCGCACTCAAAGTGGTGCATAAAATTAAGTGATCGGTTAACTTAAACTTTCATACGCTCAGGCGAGAAAGTTTGTCATTGCAACTTGAAAGTACAGAATATATTCGTCTGATCAAATTATTGAAATTATTGTGTTCATATGCGGATACTTATTAATTTCGTTCTGCATAGATTTTGTTAGAATCGCGAACAAAAATTCGGCCCACAAAGGGTTAAGTAATTGAATGAACAAGAGCACTTCGGAAAGGGTTAATGAAATTTCTGGAACACTTTCGGCGCCGATCAAACCGTGCGAATTAATAAAGAGATCGACGTTCGTCCGATATGCACGGTTCCACGGACGAGCTTCGATTTCTATAATTATCCCCGCGTTAATAGCAGATTCGGTAGAGTGTGAAAATTGCATTTAATCTACGCGGTCCGCCCCGCCGCCGCTCCCCTTTCCGCAAATTATCCGGCGCGTTCCCACTCGGGCGATATTTTTTCCGCTAATAACGGGTTTTCCCCGTGGTCGCCGGGAAAAAAAGGAGAGGAAGAATCGACTCGGACGCCGGAGAAAAATCGCGATCGCGGTTTCCGTATATCACGCGATCATGGGAAACGCTCGGGTCCGACTGCGGAGCGCGTAATCGAGCGCGTTGACGCGGTCGCTGGACGATCGGGGCTTCCGAAAATATTTTGAACCGCGAATGGTTAGTGTAACGTAACTACGATGGAAAATCGTTAACATCTTACGTTGGAGAGACGTGCCACGTGCGCCGAGATGTTTTCGTTAAAATTGCTAATGACGTCTTATGCACGTCAATAGTCTTGTCACGTTACACATACTACATTCTTTTGCAATGTATCACTATGCAGAACGAGTAACAAGCAAAATTAGTCTCCGCGTGAAATAGGTGAAAATTCTTCGAGACCGAATCTCTGAATTGGTTTTCAGGGAGAGAAATTAACGCTTTGCATTCGAAAGACGTCAAAATAATTCGGAGACATCGTCCGTGTTTCATAAGAAAATGTTGAGTATTAGACTTTCGAGCGCAAAGGTTAATAATGATTTCCATTAGCGTTTGTCTTCGTTAGAGGGAGAATATTACGCGAAAGGTTGAAAATCTCCGTGGCAGTGAACGCGTTAACGACTCCGTCCGTCGAACAGTGTCCACCGGCTCGCCGGCGACAAGTAAAAAGTAACAACTACCTTGCGCGGAACGATTATTCAAATCGAATCAGTGACTAATAACGCTCCAGGTGCTTTCGAACGGGAAACGATCGGTATCTATTCTAATGCCCGGAACGGTTCTTCTATTCACGTTTCACGATAGGTCTCCGGTGTCCCATACGCGGCCAAGGAAACGCGACCGACCGTCTCTGTCAATTTTATAGCGAGCACGGGAAAGAATATTTCATCGGCCGAATGGGAATTCATCCCATTCACGGCTGAACTGGTACTCGTATATTAATTACATGGAAACGCACGATGGCGCAGGCCGGAGAAAAATTCCCTGGAATCCCTTGCATTACGGAGAAGTGAATTTGATTCGATTCGATTCGTATCGACTCGTTCCGCGAGATTAGAATCCGGCGTTTCATTAAAAACGCGCCGGCTCGCCGTAACAAGAACTCGAGCCCCGCTCGGCCAATAACGTCTTGTCAAAGCGCGCTTCTTTCGGAGATCCTCTGCGACTCGAGGCTACACGCGCGAACGCGTTAACCCCTCGCGCTGCATCATCGTCTCGGACTCGTGATGAACATTTTAAACCGAATTCGACGAACGCGTGTATCAATTCGCTTTTCCTGAATGCGAATTAAATCATACTTTTACATTGTCGATCGTTAATCTTGAGCGCGGCGGTCGGATGAATATCAAATTTCTTTGTTCTTCCGAATGAATTATTAACGAGAAAGTAGCTCCGCGGGGTATAGACGTGGGAGAAGTCGTAGAACGAGAGGTTAACGCGATGAATAATTGGACTACCGCGATACTTCGGGGGAGCCTCGAGGTTCCCCCCGGTCAGAGGGGACGATCTCGCCGATCGGCGATGACGGGGCGAGCCGCGAGGCGACGAATCGGCGCGTGACGCAAGGCTTTTCGAAGCCGGGAGATATTGTGTCGGGTTGACGACATGATCGGTGCTCGGGCCCGGCCATCTTTGGTGGAAGCAATACCGAGAAACATCGGAATGTCCCATTTGAGGTGCGCGCCCATATTTGCACGCGTGTCTTGCATTGTTTCGCGGTATCTTCCCGCGTAAAAGTACAGTTCGGCTCATAATGCAAACAGAAATTACGACGAACCCCGTCCGTCCTAACGAGGCACGTCGTCCCACTCTCCGTCGCCGTCGGCCGACCGACGAGACGCGCGAGCGGCCGGGTTCGACGAATTTTTTCGGGAAGATCCCGCGTCCTCCTCGCACTTTCACTTTCTTTTATGTAATTTCTGTTCCATTTACTTTGGCGGATCACCCGTTTACGCAAGTGTAGAACAATACGTCGGAACAATAGAAATTTCGAGTGGGATACGGTGATTTATAGCCGCGGTTGGCTAATTTCCACGTCAGAGGCTGTTTCGTTGCGAGTATCTCTAGATATCTAAACGTTTTCTCCGAGCGATCTCCTGGCTGCTCGCGAGTGCTGGATCTTCACGGTTCGAACAGGGAAAAACGAGAGATAGGAGTCGCTCGTCGGGAGACAGTCATAAATGTAGATCGGTCGTTGATCCGTATTTAAAATTTCATTATGTAAAGCGGTTCGCGTGCTCTCTCGGGCCGAGTCCCTTCCCTCGGAGCTACTCCCGGCCGGCCGGCCGGCCGGTCGCGTAAGAATCCCGGGCGCAATTTGTTGCAACGTTAATCTGTTTTTCTAATGAAGTCGGATTATTGCGTGTTGTGCGGTGCCCGGGCGCCGAGCCGAGAAATGGAAACCGGCCGGTTTTTGCTGGACCTTTTCTCGCTTCCCTCTGATAATCTGGTTCTGTCGGCGCGTCGCGATCTGCATATTTCTCTCTCCGGGCGATGATAATGCACGGCGAAGAGTAATCTAATGTAATACAGGACTTTTAACTCCCACCCGAGCGTTTCCACCTTATCTGGACGTCTGATTACGTCGTAGGAAACTAATTGCCCAGATTAGCCTATTGCGGCGCGGTTGATTAAAAGCTGCGGCCGGCGAATCAGCGGCCGGCTCGTCCGGAGGAACGATAGCGCGTCGGTGATCGCGTCCCTGCCGCTCGCGGACGTTTTCTCCCCGCGTTTTCCTCGATTCGGAGTGGAACACCGTCCGCGCTCGAACGTGACGATCAAGTTCGACTAATCGCGAGGGAAAAACTTCAACAAGCGAGACCGCGAGCCGGAGAGTCGGCTGAAATGAAATTTAGACAGTTGAAACGAATGTTGAGAGCGTTAGAACGGCTAGTCCCAGAGGACTAAAGGACAATCGAGAAAAAGAAAGAGGAGAAGAAGAAGAGGAAGAAGAATAAGGGACCGGGAGGAGAGGTTCACGCGTCGCTGGCAGCGA
This sequence comes from Nomia melanderi, assembly GCF_051020985.1. Lineage (NCBI taxonomy): Eukaryota > Metazoa > Arthropoda > Insecta > Hymenoptera > Halictidae > Nomia > Nomia melanderi. Next base: position 14,720,619 of record NC_135010.1, on the reverse strand, counting down.
GAGGGAGAGGGAGAACTCGCAAGTCTGTTAACAGTGCTGACAAGGAATAAGTTCGGCAAACATCGGCGCGATCCTCAAATATCGGCGGTCGCTTTGATCGTACCGTGCCGTTAGACGCCTTCGTGTGGCGCGCTTCGCGTCCTCTTTGCTCTCACCTTTTCTCTATTTATGCATTATCGCCGCGGAACGCGCGCCGGCGTCGATCCGCTCCGACGTACATACATACGTGCGTACGTACGTGCATGCAGGCATACGTATACATAGATGCGTGTATACACGCACACGTATCGGCGAGTTTCCACGAACGCGCCGCGCCGCGGCGAGGCCCCCTTCATTCATAAAAAGGACCTTACTCTCGCGAGTCACGTAGCCGATGCGCGACGAGGATCGCGAGATCGGACTCCCGCCGATTTCGATATGGCCATTCAAGGACTCCGCGCCCCGTTCGTCCGCTTTTTCCTCGATGTGGGAACGACGCTATCGCCGCCACTATCGGCCAGCGGTGGACGTTTGAATTCCATTTTCAAAGCGGACCGATCCCTTCGGAACTCTAGGAATTCGATTTTCGAGCGTCCCGGAAGACCAGGAACTTAGAAAAGTCGTTCCGATTTCGAATTGAGAATATCGTTGCACGAAGGATCGACTGGAATCCGAGATTTCCAGGAATTCGAGAGAGTGCCCGTCCGAACGATTCCATTCGAAGCGATACGAATTTCTCGCCGCACGAACATGTTTATAGCGATTCGAAGTCCCGATGGTAATTACCTACAGCCAACGGGCATCGCGTCCCCGGAACTTTACGACGAGACGAAAAGAAAAGAGAACAAGGAGGAGGGCGAAAAAGAAAGGGGCGTGTGATAGAGCCGCGGTAATTTATCGTCCGAAGTTTACGAGGCACGGGGGACAGAGAGATCGAGAGGACCAGCGTCGAGAGGTGTCTAAAAGCGGCGATAAAGGCAATCGAGCCCCCATCGATCCTCAAACACGGGCGAAACGGAGAGAATGAGAGGAAGATAGGCACTGTGGCGAGCGCAGGTGCCACGCGCAGGCAACCTTTCCCGGCAATAATCGAAACGCCGACCGTGATTTCGGTCGGTCGGTTGGTTTAGGAACACCGCCGTCCATGTGCCGACGGGCCAAGCGAGTGCGTGCGAGCGAGCGAGGTTTGCCAACGATACGATGTACCTGTGCCCGTCCAGTGATAAATTTCGGCATCGCGCCGCCGCCGCCGCCGCCGCCGCCGCCGCACAGGTGTACCGCGCCAATTTCTTCTCTTTTCTTCGTTTCCAGCTCCTTCTCCAGTCCGTCTATCCCTCCTTGTCTGGATTTTTTGCCGGTCGGCCGGCGGTCGGAAGGGAAACCGCGCGCGCCGATGCCGAGAGATTACGACTGCCGAGCGTCACGGCGGAGCTTTTAATTAACTATCGCCTGTTGCGCCCGGTAGCGGTCCTCTCTTATCGACGATAATAATGAATTTACTTTGTTGCACGGTGGACGCGCTCGTTATTCCGACGACGGAGATTGCGTTCTGCGTCGAGCGAACTAAATTCGAAGTTAGGTTTCGACTTTTAGGATGTTGAAAGTTCTGAATTTGTGTTCAAGCGTGTGAACACTGGATTTTTTAAAGCTCCGAGGCTGCGACTTGCATTCGAATGTTCGAATTCGAACGTCAGACGCGGAACGATGTAAAGTTCCTCGAACGGCGGGGGTTCCGCGGGAAAAGGAGGTTGCCTCTAACCGTCCCGCGTTTAATATCCAGCGCATCCTTTCGCTTTCCGCGTAACGCGGTAGATCAGATTACTCTTCGGCATGAATTATTCTCGACATTCTATTTAACGGCGAGGAATTCGCGTTCCCTCGCCACGTGGTTACCACAGAGGCGAGAAACTGTTTTATTATGAACGCTCCCGCCGCTCCGGCTCCGGGAGCTGTGTAAATGCTCGTTCTTACTACAGCTTCGGCCGTAGCCGCCGCGTTACGAAGCGCTCTCTCTCGCGGCGAGCAGTTGCATGCGAACTCCATTCAGTGTAAATCATTCTTAGGAAACGTACCGCGTCTCGCGAGAGCTCCCCGTTCGATCGTGACTCTTCCCGGAGTCCTTCCAGTTCGATTGCGCGTTGAATCTCGAAAAACAAACTGCCTCGAACGAAACGCTCCGCCGGGCAGTCGACGCGATGCTCGCCCGACGAGAGCTCGCTCGCCGCGCCTCGACAAAGAGGACGCATCCTTGGCTCGGCTTATTATTCATAAGAAAGGCAGATTCTGAATAAATCATAATAACGAATGCGTCAGAGGGTTCTGACGTCCTCCGGTGGCGATCGCGAATGCACGCCGCGCCTCCGTCGCGGCAGGTGCTGCCTCGCCGTCCGTTGCAGCACGCGCGCGATCCCTGTACGATACCGGTGATAGCGGTAATCTTGCGTGCAATCGTCGGACACGATACCCGAAAATTCACGCCGCCGACCGAGAACTTCGCGAGCGACGTCGCGACGTTCCGCGAGCAAACAGCTTCGGTTCTGCCGCGCAAACACCGATAACGAGCCTCTATTGTGGCGGTGTTTAAATGTAGGTCGAGCGAGTTTCAACGTTGACGCTCCGAAACGGCCCACGGTCCACCGATTCCAGCCCGATGGCCGAGCCTAAACTCCAGTTCCAGCGAGTGGCCGCCGGGAACGAGCGTGCGGCCGGAGACAATGGCGGACGAAGAGGTCGAACGGCCGATAAAACTTACGACGGGGAACCGGGGAAAGGAGAAACGAAGGGGGAACGCGGATTAATTACTGAAATTCATTCTCAACTGCCGAAATTTCTTGCTGACCAGCTCTGGAAATTCAAATCGTCTGAAACTCGAATATCCGAACTCTAGATTCGATCACACGAGCAAGAAACCTCGCTTTCTCGTCGCGATGCTTATCTCTATCACTTTCCTCTGTTCTCGATATTTCCTCCTCGCCTTAGACGAACGTCGCCAGACGGCGAAATGTTAATAAGACTCGACATTGCTTTCCGCGAATTCGCCGTGCCCGTGGCTAGAGAATCAAGGGGTAGAGAGACGGAGGGGAAAGGGGGAGGAGAATAGAACAGAGAATCGACGAGAAGCGACTCCGGAGCGGCGAGGCGCGCGAGGTTGCTCGTTAGGTTCACGGAGGTCAGACTGTAGGTGATCTGGCCCCGGAGGGTACGAACTCGGGGCATGTAGACCGGAAGTAACGTCACACCCGCGTGGCTCTGAATGCGCATACCGGATGCGTGGCATCGGCTCCCCATCAGAGAACCATCAACATCACATTCACAATTCCTGCACATCGCCGCCTCGTCGCACATCACATCACATCGCATCGCATCGCATCGCATCGCGTATAACCCGCGTCTCCACGCTCGCGCACTCACGCACCCGTTTTCTGCCCTACACGCGCGGCAGGGAGCTCGCTCGCTCGCTCGCTCGCGCGGCGTCGCGCAACGGTTCTTCTCTCTCCCCGTCGCCGATTTTTCGACAAATTTCTCCTGGCCGCGCGACCGCTCGACCGTGCCCCGTGCGCAACCAGTCGAGAAGCTTTCTTCCGCGCCGGGAGATTCGACGGTGTAAACTCCGCGCGGCGCGGAGCTCTCCCTTTCTTCTCCGGCGCGGCGAGACTACGTTTCGTGCTCGTCCGATTAACGTTAGAACCGAGTATCGAATTCGTTCTTTCGTCGCGTATCGCGGGGAAGAAGTCGACGCTACGACTACCGAAGAATTGGAGCAGTTTCGATCTTTAACCCTTTGACCGTGGCGCGTTCAAGAGTGAAACGGACTAATCATGTGTTTGTATGGAGATAGTATTTATGGGAATTACATTCGATTCTCATGGAAAAAATTCCGAGCAGGAAGCGCACGATGCCAGCAGCCGATAAGCAAACGGGTTGCGCATTGTTTAGGATGATTTGAAAGAAATTAACGGCGCCTATGGGCGCTGTTCGTAGTTGAAGGGTTGATACGAAGAAAGACGAAGAGCGAGATGAAAGAGATCGCAAAGACGGATCGACGTTACGAAAGTCTAGTTAGATTGTCGGCTCGGTAAATTCGAATTACATTTGATTTTTCCGTCTGCAGGAGGATCATTCCGATACCCTTCGCGGACGGGTATTATTCCCGTGGAGTCGCGGCGTACGGATCGCGGTTTAGGAAGCCCGGCTCGCCATTAGATCACTCGTAAAACTGAACGATCGGACTCGTAATGGAAGAATGCAACAGATTGGCACAGAAGGCGCACCGGGGATCGGGGATCGAGGAACGCGCTCCCGCGGTCGTTACTCTCGTATGCAGCCCCGCGATGCGTTTAAGATCCTTGAATGTTTCGAGACTTCTCGGGTATAATTTCCGAGGCCGGATCGTTACGAGTGTGCAGCGGCCCTAATAACTCTCGATAAAAGGAATCGAACGGTCGGTGTTACTCATTACGCGCGATTATCGTCGTCTCGTTATCATTAACACCGCGGCCGAACGATCGCGTGGTAATGGAGTCGTTTCCTCGAGGACGGAGTGTGCGTATCCTACGTTAGAGAAGCCGGCGCGACGTTGCATCGGTAATCGCGTCGTCGTATTCGCCTTTCCAGCGAAAGCATCGCGGGAACTCGCCCCGCTCGAATCGTAATATCTCGATCCTGTAATTAGAAGTCGTTGAAGGCCTCGCAGGATGCGCCCGGGACGGCCGCAGGGATACAAAAGAACGGACGGAGAGCGAGCGCCGGGATCGCGAGTAATTAGGAGAAAGATATCGGAGCTACTGACCTTTGGTTATGTTCAGGCGAAATCGTTCCTTCTCCCAGGAGGCGAAAGAGGCCTCCAGCGCCTCGGTCATCTTCTTGTTGGTCCCAGGTGTTAACGGCGGCACTTGCGCCGGGATATCTGAAACAATAAACCGTCCGGTTACGACTCGTTCCTCGCGCGACCAACCACTTTCAGCCTCGGGGATACCGTGGCGAGTTTTCTACCGAGTTTCCGGGTGGGTACCTTCTGCAGGAATAATTTTCGCTTAAATACATCAATCGCAACGGAATAATTCGTAACGCGCACGGTTCGCACCCGGTTCGATGAAACCGTCGATCCAGAACTTCAAAAACCACGTGTACCGTGTCATTTTCGAGTACGCTCGTAACCGGTGAAATATCCTGCGAAGAATATAGTCATCGGAACCGCCAAAATTCCTACGAAATGGGTGTCGGCGACCAACAAGTTAGGTCCGCCCGTAGAAACGTCGGAGCGGGTGGATGTGTGAGAAGGCAGGTTAATGGTACTTCTCACAAAGCGGCGCACAGGCGGGGAGCACGCGCGCGCGTACGAGAGGAACGGGCGAGGAAAGGAGAGGAGAGAAAGAAAGAGGAGGAGAAAGAGAGACAGAGACGGCGAGCGAACTGTGCGTGGACGGAGGAGCGAGCGTCAGGTGTCGCGTCGGCAGGAGCAGCGAAAGCGAACAGGCGAGGGGGGCATGCACACCATCCTAGATAGCATCGTCGTAAAGAGGGGTGCAACTGCCGGGCAGGTGCAGGTGCATCGTCGTTGTAGGTACGCTTGCTCTATGCCGTGCTCACCGCGGCGGACGCCGCGATCGCTGTACACCTTATGGCGCTCACGCGAAACGCTCCTCTCTCTTCTTCTGCTCCTTCGCCGTTCTCCCTCCTTCGCCCCGTTCCCGTTTCTGGAACACTTTTTCCCCCGGCCCGACCGTTTTACGATCGCATAATTCGAGGGAGATCGAACGCGGCCGACGCGGGAAATGAACAGTCATTGCACCTGATTCCCCGGATTATTCCCCGTGCCCGGAGAGTCGCGCCCTTCTCCGACCGCAGTTTCAACGCGTACGTTGGAACCACGAATTTCCGTGTCACGGACGATCAACGACAGTTGTGTCATGAGAATTCCTTGTTGGGATAACGTTTCCCTCGGATCGGGTATTTTTGTAGGAAGAATACGTGGAGTCTCGACTTTGCCGAGATGAAACTTTCACGTTCGGAGTACCAAGTTGCAAACAAATGAAACTACTGGAACAGCAAGAGATAAGAGTATAGTTTCCTTATTCTCTGTTTGAGCACTCGAAATCTAATTTAGAGTCCGCAGGTTTCGCAAACAATCCTCGAAGCGTTAAAAATAGACAATCAGGATATTCGTGACTGCATCAATCGAGAGCGACGCGAGCGTTTGCGAGCTGTTATTTATAAGATTCATGTCCGATGATCGAGTGCTATCGCGATCCAGGAATAGCCGAGGAAAGTGGACGATGTTTTTCGGCGGCGCTGGCGCGAGAGGCCGCGGAGGCCTCGTCGCCGGAGTCCTGCGTCGCTGGTCCTTTGTTTCCACGCCAGCCGGCGTGTATCTTATCGGGCTCGTTTGCCTCGCGTTTCTTCCGTTTACGATAGAAACGGGAGTCGCTCGCCTCGGCCAGACCGTGTTTTTCGCCGCGAGCTTTTCAATATTCACCGTCGCCGCGAAGCTTTCCTCGAGCAACCCAGGCAAGAGAGAGAGAGAGGGAGAGAGAGAGAGAGAGAGAGAGAGAGAGTGAAATTGTCGTCGCGACGCGAGAGACCCGCCAGCGTGGAATAAGAATATTAAAAAATGTATGGGGGTAGATTCGATGCGATCGTTACGGTGCCGAAGAACTCGGGTGTACTTGGTTCGAGGACGCCGTGACTCGATAAAAATCGTGTACCTCGGCGAACCCGGGGATGTCTGCACAGCTGGATTTGCATGGCTGCGAGTAGCGATGGGTTCGCCGACGAGTCGACTCGACCGGCTGCGAACCAGTTGCCTCCGGACCGAGTCGAGTGGAATTCTCCGAGGGAACGCGTGGAAATTGGAGCGTTCGAGGGAGAAACGTGCCTAACCAACTTCGATTTATCATTCTACTACCGAGTTATTCAAATTCTCAATGCATTCTTGACTCTCGACATTTTCCGCTCCGCGCGAAGATTGAATTTTCACGCTTCATTCTAAACAGACGATCTATTGCATCGAAATATCGAAGATTCCAGAGACACTGTTCGCCAACAAGTTAATATATTTCGATCAATTGCTAATTGCTCGCGTTTACGGATAGTGCAAGCGTACTTCGTTAACGTCGATTCGATAGGAGACATCGACGAGTCGCAGAGTCGAGCCGGGCGCGGAGCCATCGCTAGCTGCGGGCTCCTCGCGCGACGCATCGCCGAAAGTCCATTAAGTATGTATGGCGTGCACGCACGGTAAGTCTCCCGTAACCCATAAGCACCTTTGTCTCAACTCGCACGGGCACACGCGCGCGACTGTGGGGCCACGTACGAACACGCGCGGCCGCGAATTTGCATACCGCCGCGCCGCCCCGGCCCTCGGCCGGCCGCGGACGCGCAAAGTGTCGATGCATCGTTCCCGAGCCGAAGACCATCGCGTCGCGCACCCGACTGACTCGACGACAGACCCGGCTCAAGGATTTACTGCTAATTTAATCCGCTAATGACCGACCTTTCGAACAAACCGACGTACACGATCCAATGATTTATCGGCGTTTCGGCGAGCCGCGAGCCTCCGGCGAGCGAGGAACCACGGGATTTCGGATCCGCGAATGGGACACGATCGGAATCGTCGGGGCTGCGAGTGCTGTTGTCAGCCGAGGTGAAACGATCGCTCGGTCATTGGAATTGCAGGGTTGACGAAGAGAATGACGATTTTTTAACAGGACAAACGATAATGGCCATATTTTTAGCATTACAAGAAAATATGAAATAATAACGTTATTCTGAAAGTATGAAATCTCGATCGAACTCCCCAGGAATCAATTAACTAAAGAAAGAGAATCGCTATCCATCTCTGATTTCAGTGAGCGTTAACGCGTTAACTTTTACAACTTTCTTATAGCAACCACAACAGTTTCATTAAGACTTCCATTTATTTTCGTGTTTTCCGATCGACTAATCAGTTCCCCAAGAAATACGTCCGTCTTTTCAATAATTGTCAAGGAAACAACGATTTGGTATTACCACGGTTAAAGGAATAAGGATCTTTCCCACGAGGAGCTGCAATTCTTAAACACCGGGAACGAAGAAATAAGTTGATCCTTTCTCGTGTAAACGACAGAAGCGACTGGCACGGAACTTTCGATGTCAGATGGCAAAGTTCGAAAGGGCTCGGTGTCAGGCTCGGGAGAAATTCCGGAGGCGCGGGTGCGAAGTGTATCAGCCGTGTTACGGAATAATTCATCGCAGGCCGGGGGACGCGGGCGAGCGTGTAATGGAAGGAAGAAAGGAAGGAACGTCTGGCTCCCGGAGGAGACGAGTGGATGCCCCACGTGCCACGGCGCAACGCGTCGCCGTGGACGGAATCTCAATCGGCGAACTTTTGCGGGAACGACGCCTGTGGCTGGCTCGTTGCGAATGCGCCGCGCGATCGGCCAAGCCGAGGCGTGCGTAATACGCGCGCGATCCTCCGGATTTCGCGGACCCTGGATCGCCAACGCCTTATCGCTTATCTAGCTTTGGACCTCCGTGATAGAGGAATCCTCGCTCGACGGTTTCAGGGACTTTCGAGCGAGCTGTTGGCTCTGTGAGACACTAGTTTCAGAATGAAAATTTCAGTTTCCTTCGAAAGCTGAATACTCTCGGTCTAAGCGATTCGGCTAGTTGAGACTGCTGGGGACTAGAGTGAGCTAGAGTACTCTGTTGATTCATTATGGATAGAAGTTATAATTTTAATTAGGTAGCGATGTAAATGGACTCTCCTCAGTGTTAGTTCTAGCGTTAGCATTAGAACTACCGAGCGTTTAATACGACTAATATGCGATTCCCATAAGAATTGTGACAATAGATTATTTTCAGTTTCTTCAGACATTCATTATAGTATTCAAATGAAGCTATTGACTTTCAAAATCATTTCGAATATTCAATGCTTCGAAGATATCAATAACTGCTGAACGAAAGAATGGAAACTAGTCATTTTGAACGGTACGTAGTTCTAACGTTAATGTGATTCGCGAAATTTTTTCTCGAATTCTGATCGCGAGCGGGACTTTTGAAAGTAGTGCGAGGGGTTAAGAGAAAGAGGATCGGGAATAGTCGATTAGATCCGTTAGAGCCTAGGGGCAAGCGCAGGTGCCAGCCAGTGGTCGTTCCTCCCTTTTTTTTCGTGGACAAAAATTCGATATCGAGCGATCGAAGCCAAGTCGGCCGCAGTGACCATTGCTTAATCGAATGGAAATGCAAATGAGCGACGACCCGCGACCCAACCGACGACACTTGACCCGGCTCGCTCAACATAAATTTGCATAGGCCGCGTTATTTGCGGCCTGCTTAACCGGCCACCATCGCTACCTACCCTCGTACCAATAATCATACACCGCAGCGCCACGAATATTCCGTTCGGCCGATAACCGTCGATTGTCCTAATAAACGCATTTCTATTCCGAGGCAAGATCCATCCTCTTGTCCGCGCGTTTTACGGCTAGCCTTTGCCCGGTCTCGGCTAGGTGGCCGGCTCGGTCGAATTCGTTAACTCCGTCGACCGACTTTTGCCTGGGAATAGCTCCCGATTAACGGCTGTTTGCATGCGAGATCCGATCTCCGATAATTCGAGCTTTCCCCTAACCGAGAATTTCGGATGCTCGCCGATACTTCGGGACCGTCGAAAGGGAAAATCGACTGAAATTTCCTCGACGTTCACCGGGCGACGAGGGATGGCGGAGTGGAAAGGTTCGCCGGTTAATCGCGGCAGATAATCGATTCGATCTCGACCGCTTCCGCGAACGCGCGAAATTAATGTCGAGGCGGCTGCGCGCGCGATTTGGTATTCTAAAGGCCGGCGATCTGCATTTTTCGCTGGGCCCGGCGTGCACAGTCACGTGGCGGGAAAATGCATCGCTGCTTACAATTGCAAAGTACGCCGTCATCGCGACGAACGAGCATCGGACGATCGCGGAAAATGGCGGAGACGATTCCTCCGGCTGCGCGACGGAACGTTTTTTTCGTCGTTCTATTTAAGGTGGAGTAGTTCACGGGGGAAATTTCTCCCGGCGCCGATGGTCGATCGAAAAAAAAGAACGATCGAGGCTCCTCCGGCTGCTCACGGGGTCGTAATTTTTTCCGTCCGCGCGCGGAACACGCCGCAGTCCGTTTGTAGACGAGTTTAACGGACGCGGGGCACGTGCTGGCAACGTCTTCTGGCTTATCCCTCTTTCCACACCGTCTCTGGAATATACTCTGCAGCCAAACAACTGCGGCAGCTGTCCTGAACAAACTACTAGGCTCGCGCGGCGCGCCTCCAAAATCTTCCTCAGTCCCGATGTCTTCGGAACGATCACGAAACTCGAGTTTAATTATCATATATATCCGACGTCGAGCTACATTACGCGATACTTGATATGCAATTGATATGGATATGGACATTAATTTCGACTACAGCAGAACTACCGAGCGGCAAAATCGACTGTTTCGTGTTCAACGAGACTTCGGCCTATATTTCAGTTGAGACATGTGCAAATCGATTTCAATTTCTCTGAGAAGCATTCGTTTCTCACAATATCTATGGAAGTAGTAACTTGAAATTTCGACTGATCCTCGTAACGCTGAAACGAGAACCGAATGGACTCTGTCAGGAGAAAAATCACGTCTGCGAGAAGACGAGGTCCCTTGGACGAGCAACGCGAAGACAATGAGAGGAATAATATCGTTCCGAAGCGACGGTGGTTCCAGCGTCGCGCTAAAGGCGTACAAAAGACCGAAGCGGTTTGCAGGAGCGACACAATGGCTCCATGGGAAAGATTCCATTATGGCGTCTGGCCGTTCGCGCGGATACACCCACGGCAACCCCTTTCCTCGGCCCGACGCGCCGCAAAGAGAACGCCGATCGCGTTTCGCACGCAAGAAAGTGGCCGTCAGTCATTCGCGGCGTGACCCGTGATTCGTTCCCGACATTTCTGCCCACCCCGTCCCCCTGCTGCCCCGCGAGTTTTAGCCGATCCTAGAAACTCCGGCCGTTCGTGATCCGCACCGATGATTAAAACGTATTAAAAGACCGATCGGTGTCGCAACGCCGGGCGACAATTTTCTCCGGGGAATTGGAAAGTTTACGCCGTTCTCCGTTTTCCCCGGGGACTAGAAAATTCCTAATTATTCGCCGAGTGAGCGACGTGTCCGTTCGATCGGTAATCCGATCTCGCGCGCGCCGCGGCTCCGTTGCCGGGTTCAGCGTCCACGTGACCCGCCGCACCTGTTGCTCGCCGAGTGCGCGCCCCGGCGAAACCACCCACCCCTCGAGGGCAGGCGGGACGCGACGGTTCACCCCTAGCGGCGTGGAAATTCGGGCGGAACGGGGGATGGCCCGCCCCTGGCTATATTTAACGCGCAGATTGCCGTGCAGTCGTCGACGACCGACGTTTATGCGTTACTTGGGAACGATTGTGATACGTGTCGCTGTCCAACGAGAATACTGCGTTTAGGTTGAAGTGCTCAGGCTTATGGGGAGGTTTCTCCCGAAGTGTCCAGAGAAGGGCGCAAAGTGAGGACTGTCGTCAGTGCAAACAGTTGGTTTAGGCGCGTCGCAGTATTCGCGAATAGTTTCTCGCGTAGAGATACGCACAGTTGTATTGTATACAGGAAACTCGGAACCAGAGTGTAACGATTTATAGAATACGTTGTATACGCGATAAAGCACGTACGGAGTAAAGTGTGCTCGTTCGAGAAGATCGTATAGACATTAAGGAATATTAAGTTCCAACAGTATGCGATGCGATGAACGTTGAACGGGAACGTTCAGCGAGTAAGTTGATAATAGCGCAAGTATCGTGACGCCAGTAATTGATAATCGTCGGTACTTATCTTTGCTGCGAAGGAATAAGCGTCGCCTGAACGCCGGAAGATTTTCGTGGCGGTTAACGCGCTAATCTCGCGGGACGCGTTTCCCTGGGGACGGGGGAAAACCAGTGGCTGATCCCGGCCGTTCTCGTATGGTCAACGGCTAGAGATGGATACGTTATCGCCGGTTCCCGTAACTTCCACTCGAACATCCTGTGTAGTTAAGAAGCAAGGACGCGCTGGCCGCGGTTTTCCTCGAAAGATACGGTGACCAGGACTCTCCGGCTTCTCCGAGATAAATCTTATCTAGCCACCAGCAGATTGTGCGCCAGATTCCGATGGGATTCCCGGCTACGCCCTCGGTCGCTCGTCTGCCGAGAAGGGAGGGCGAAGGAACCCTGCGGTTCCTAATTGCGACTGGTTCCCGGCGATTAGGACGGTTGCTAATGAGACACCGATGCTTCGCGACGGAATCGGTTGCGATCGTAGGGAGATCGGTGGACGACTGGCTAGAGGATTTTCATCTGATACTAATTCGCCATTCGTCGGCACGGTCACGCGCAACCGATCGAAACTATAAACAAACCACACGGAGGAAGAGCTTCCGTGCGCTGTTTCGCTAAACATCGGTCGCCGTCCGACAGCGGAGGCTCGTTCGAAGGAACCGAGGCGAAGCAGCGATTAATTTACAAGCTAAGCGATCCAGCGACTACTCGTGTTCACCGCAAACCGCCGGCGCGGTTCGGAAATCGTGTCGCGCGACGCCGCGACCACGGTTTATCTATTGGCCGGCCGATCGTCCAGGAAAAAAGACGACGACGACGACGACGACGGCGACGGCGATCCCGATTGCGGCGTCACAGGCGATCAGTCGTCCCGATAACTGCCGCGAGGAGCAGCGCGGAACGATCCTTGCTCCACTGGCGAGCCGATAACGCGATGTTAACAAGCGACGGCAACATTGTTGGACCGCCGATTATCGCGGGCCGCGTGTCTCGGCCAGATAACGCCGGACACCGGCCGCGCTGCGGTTAATTATTAGTCCCGTTTAATCGGCGAAAGTATGAGACCTGACGTGTTAATACCAGCCGCGAGGTCGTTGAGTCCGCTGAATGGACGACGGGGCGGAAACTCGGAAAATATATACCGCGATCCGCGAGTGAATAATCGGCTGCGGGACTCGGTGCCCGGCCGCCGCGCAGCGCGGCTGGAAACGAGACGCGGCTTGTGGGAAGCTAGCAACGCACGGCAATTTACATTCTTCTCGTATCGCTCGGGCACGTTCGGATCTGCTCGATGATTCTTAACTGGGAACCGTAATGGCCCCTTATTTCGGTGAACAGAATGTCTCGGGAAAGGTTGGCTTCGATAGCCGAACGTTCGTTGGTGATTACTGCAAGAGCTAGATTTAATTGTTGGATTGTTGGGTAAATGGGTATGCGAGTTCGAAGCGATTTTCAAATAAGGGAGAGACGAAGATTTTCCACAGCGACCGATCCCTTAACACGTTAAGCGCCATGTCAGCCACTGGTGACTGACGCTTCTGAATGACTAAAAAACAGTCGTAACATACAAGACAACCGATGCGAAATAAAAATGTTTAATAAGGCAACTAAGTTGATAATAGTGTAACGCAAACGTTGCAAAGAATTCATAAGTATTCCTACTTTTCTTTGTTACAAAAGACAAACTCTATGGGAAAACGCTTAAGATTTTCGTGGCGCTTAACGCGTTAACGTTCTCCCGTCTACCGCGTACATCGAATGGAAATTGATCCTTGAACCTGGACGAACGTTGTCGTTCGGACTCGGGTAACGAACGAAAGCGTGAGTGCGTAAAAGACTCGCGCATCCGAAGAATGCGTGTTCGAGGCGACTCGACGCGGCTGTCGGATGGCGAAAACTGCAAAAGACGCGAAACGGATCGTTGAAACCCTATATCCCGATGAAACGGAACGATAGAGCGACGCCGGCCCGCCCGGAGCATATAACGTATCAACGGCCGCGGGAACGGCGCGGAACCAGGAAGATTTTCAGCCGGACTGTCAGCAACAAGTGGTAGCGGGGCATTGTTAGCCGACGATTATCAACGGCCGCGTGTTTCGCCGAGATACGGGGCCAAGCCGACGTGTGCGTCCCGCGATAACGTCGACGCATGCCTGGCCGACTTCCTGAGGCGGTCCGCGACGGACGGATCCGTCGACGATGACGCGAGCAATACCGCGACCGCGCGCACCGCCGGTTTCGCCCGACTGCGCAAAACAATCCTCGGAAATTATTCGTGTTCCCCGTTCGTTTCGTTCCGTTTTCGTTTCTCGCGTTAGAAAAACCCCGTTCGATCCGTCGGCCGGACAGTCTCGGCGTATCGGTACGCTCGCGAGGCGACGTCGACCTTTCTCTTAATGCGACGGGGAGCAGCGATTTCCCCGAATAAATGCGCGGATAATTAAGAGATAAATTGCGACTACGATACGCGGGGAAGGTGGTTAATGAATTCGAGCGGGCCGGCGGCCCTTAAAAGCGAACTTTACGGTGGTAATTGAAAACGGAGCCGTTCCGGCTGCCTTTAAGTTCCTGTCGTTTGATACTTTTGTCGAGTCCCATGGACCAATTATCGTACCGCGGCTGATTAGCCGGGGCTGGCTTCGCCTCTCCCCGGTCGTGCCAGATAAAACAGCCGATTACGGTGAATCGGTTATCGTCCGGCGCGCTTCGTTACAAGGCCGCGCCGCAGCTTTTCCACCGGCGGAGAAAACCCGCCGGGAGCTTCGAATATTATTGAGTGCGCCGCTAATTAACGGGCGCGGTGCCCGGTTCCACGGCTACGAGCCGCGTCGCTCGCGGAAGGGCGCCGCGCGATGAGATAACGAACCGATCGAGACGCGAGTGGCGTCGTTTACACGCGAACGCTCGCTAATTTCGAGCGTCCCGCTTTCGGTGGGCGTGGCGGCGAATCGATCCCCGATAAGTGGAACGGATCGGGGGATGGGGAGATCTAGTTCTTTCGGTCGCCTTTATTCCACGAAGCTCGAGCAACTTTGCGGACCGACGCGGTTGCCGTTTCGAAATCGACGTTTCTATGGAACGACAGCTTCGGGGATAAATTCGAATTACTTGGCAGCTGAATCGACGTATCCGGACTCGTCTATGGGAACTCTGGGACGTCTAGCGAGTGTTCGATCGACTCGCGACTCGGCTCGCGCGTTATCGAATGGATCTCTATGGTAATTTCTCTGAGAAGCGTCTGCTGTCTTTGTAATAATCGCGAAAGGAATCGGGAGTGTGTTAATCCGACTAATTCGGTAGTTCTAGTGTCAACTAACGAGGGGAGGACAGAGGTCCGAGCAGATCAAAGATCCGAAATCTGGAGCGCGTGCATGCGACCCGCCTCTTTGGAGACTAGAAGCTCTGCCAAACACTCGAAATAGCGGCGCGAGGAGATCGCGGAGCCTGAAAACCGAGAGTTTCCGGGGAAGAAGAGATCGGACTGGACGCTCACTCGGCCTCGATCGATTCGATCGACCGGACTTGCAACCGGTCAACTGTCGATGGATTTCCAATGTTTCGTCATACGCGTTACTCGAATCTGCTGCGCGTTCGAAGTGTACGCTCGCCGTTGCTCGATTCCGTTGCACAGCCGGCGAGAGATCCTTCAAAACTAAACTCCGCTGTTAACTGGTTAATAGAAAGCGGCCATATATTGTTCCGCGATTCGACGGGAGGGATTCGAGCGTGCGCCGCGGCGACGGGAAAGGTGAAATTGCCGCGAGATCTCGCGATCGTCCGACTTTTTCCATATCCTCCCCTTCTTTCCTCTCGTTCCTGGCCCTGCCTCGGATGATCAATAACGCTAATGGGTAAGCGGGACGAAAGTCGAGCGTTCCTCGAGAAGGGAACGGGCAGCCGTCGCTCGGCTACTACCGGTTTCGAGAACTTATCGAAATGCTACGTTGCGGCGATCCCTCGCCTGCTCTGTTATTAATTCGCGAGATCCTCGGGACGATTCGACGGTTTTGCACAGGGTTGCCGGGTAATAGAGAAACGCTCGACGCGACAGAACGCGTAGGGATCGACGGGATCTCGATAGAATTCCGCGGAGACCTCGGATCTCGCGGATCCGCTAGGAGAGGATCGCGACCGGCGCGCCGATGTTCAAGGGAGAGTGGCTCTAGCCGCCAGGTGGAAAGAGAGTCGCGCGCGAATCACTCTTCGGGCTCGGTGATATCTACATGAACAAAACGGATCAAGCCATTCGCTGGAACCGGTTGCCAGGAAGAGGCAGCATCGTCGGATAGCTTCTCCGCTCGAGATATATCCCCTACTTAGGGCCGGGTACGCTCGCTCGGCCGTGCCCGCTCGGCTCGCGCGCACCGCGCGCACCGCTGTAATCCACCCGTGAGATTTATCATTAACCCGCGTTTCAGCAGATGCACTTCGAGCAAAACTCCCAGTATAAATAACCGTGCACGCACCGCCGCGGATATTAATGCCTCCCGAGAAATAATTCGTGCCCCCCCTCCGCCCCTCTCCGGCGATCGACTCGCGCGCGGCCCGATCGACCGCGTTCGACTCGCACGGGAGAGGAGAGGAAACAGTGCGCACTCTCCTTTCGCCCGGAGAAATGATCCGGTTCCCGAAAATTGAGAAATCTTACGCCGCCCCCTTTAAGGAGCCCTTCGATCGTTCCGTTCGGAATTTAATCGACCACTGCGGGACCCGTACGCGTACGCTCTCGCGAGCGTTTATAAGCCCGGCCGAGAACAATCTTCGTAATAACTGTATTTCGTTCTTGCTGTTATAACCAAGTTGTAACGGTGCATTGCGTAGAAGAAAAAACGGAGCGGCGTTCCTTTCCGCGTGTGCTCGCAACGACGATCGGGCATCGATCGTTCGACGGAATTTCGAAACGGATGTATCCTCCTCGCGGGGAAGCGCCGTTTCCTCGAGGTACTCTATGGGAACTCTGAGAGCGCGTGTATTCAGATTTAAATCGAGTCGTTTCAATTGCTTTACTAATTCCTCGGAGAAGACAGTCGTCTTGTCGATGACTGTGAAAAAGAACTCGGAAATCGGTGAAGTCGAGGCATTCGATGGATCCAACGCGAACGGTCGAGTTCGAGAAGCAGGGGGTTTCCGTTTTCGAGAAAGCCGGCTTCTCGAGTGGGGGAAGGGGCTCTCGCGCGAAGGGAAGGGACCGGGAGCGTGTCAGGGTCAAAGGTCGGCCGCTCCTCGAGGAGCAGGCCCCCACCATCGGCGGGGAGAGTCCCTCCAACTGCAGGAAGCGCTCGCTCGCGCGCGCGCGCGCGTGCAGCCGGGACGCAGGTTGGCGTCGACGACATCTGCCGCGATCGCTCGGGCTCGGAGTCACGTTCGCGAGCCCGTAAACTGGTCGTCGCGTTAATCCGCCGGCCTCGGGAGTCGGGGTTAAGCCCGAGCGAGAAGCGTGCCACGAGGATTAGCCGTCGGACGCGATCTCGCGACTCGGCTGCTCCCCATTCATGAGTAACTGTAAAAGTTCCGTGAGCGGGACGCGGACGCTCGAGCGCGAACTGAAATTTGGAAGCGAGTCGAGTCGAGATTCCCGGTTTTTCTCTTTCGAGTAAGAAAGAGTAGAGGATGAATCGACGAAAGATGCAGGAGAAAGATAAAGTATTCGGAATGCACGCGGTTGCCGATACGAATCGCGGTTCGACCTCGGCGGACGATTAACCGTGGAAAACGAGAAGACAAAGGAAGAATCCTTAACAGACCGATAACGTGTATCGAGCCGAAGGGTTCAGCGACGCCGGTAGCGCGCGAAGTTACTAACCGTTCCCCCTAGCATCGGACAAAAGGTGTAACGACGGGTAAGGCTTCGGTAAAGAAAGGGGACGGCTGGGTGGGTTCCGTACCTCTGGGCCTGGCAAAGGACTTCATGGCCTTGATTCCCATTCCGGCATAAGCGTCGCCGCCGTAGTCAACGTGCATGAGTGGTGTCCTCGCGTGCTCGGCGTACATGCACGAGCGATCGCCGGCCGCGCGCGCATATCACACCGGCGCGAGACGGGTCGATCGGTCCCGTGTAGTCGCGATCGATGGGTCCCGGCGGTCAAGGCATCGCGGCGATCCAGGTTGTCCGCGGCGGTCCTATCCCATGCTCGGCGATCGGCGTGTCCTCGATCCTACTCTGCCTCCTCGCCGTCGATCTTCCGTCCAGCCATCGAACGTTGCGGCCGCGTTCGCCGACACTGAACGCCGCGGCAGTGGCGAACACTGATCCGAAGAAGACGACACTCTCGAGTAGCTCTCGAAAACCGTGGTCCGCCTCTCGCACTGGATTCGTCGCGCGTTACGCACGCGAAAGCCGGCCGCTCATCGCGCTCTCGGATCACTCCGCGGCCGCTTCCGGCGAACTCGGAGAGCCGCTCGCGCCGCGCGAGCACCCGAAACACCGTCGCGTTCTCCTCGACGCGCCCGAGCGAACGTTCTGGTCCCGAGGTGCCGGTCGAAGAGGAACGGTACCGTGGAGCAGGTGAAACGATGCGCGAAGAAACTGGTCCGGGACGGATGCGAGGAGGAAGCACGAGGCCGGGAGGCGCGTGTCGCCGCTCGAGGAAGCCGGTCCCCGCGCGAGCGCCGCGTCCAGCATGTGTTTGCTATCAATTCATAACCGCGACCCGCGGGCTATTTCCGAATACCTGCTTGCGCAACCGGCGACTCGGCGACTCGTCGACTCGGTCGCGAGGGTAGGGGGCGGCCGACCGCTCCAGGAGGCGGCGGCGAGGAGAGGAGGGCGCGCGTATCGCGGGCCTAATAACGCGGCCGAGCTCCGAAAATACGGGGACGCCTCGGTCCGGGACACGCTCCAGTTCGCCGGTCGGCTTTCGTCTTTCGGGACCGGGATGCGTCGGCCGGGTCGCACTGGCAAACACTCGCTCTCTTGACGCACCTACTGCTCCTCTTCGTCGCGCGCACTCACCGGGGAACGAACCAAGGCGGCGGGCACCACGGACGCGCGATTCGAAGAACTCGCTCGCGGCACCGGGCCGCGACTCGCCGGAGGTTTTTCGGAGCGGATCGAGGGATCGAAGATCGAGCGGGCTAGCGAGCGAGCGAGCGAGCGAGCGCGCGCGCGCCACGGAGAGAGTCGGTCGAGCCGAAGCGCCACCACCGTCGAGCACGTACGACCGCGTTCCGCAGGTAAGTGCGTACGCGCGCGAGGAGAGAGAGGCGGAGGGCCGGTGCCCGGGGGAAGAAGACGAACAAGAGGCAGCGGCGGCGCCGCGCGGAGGGCACCGGAGGAAAACGGCGGAAAAGAGAGGAAACGAGAGGAAACGAGAGGAAAACGCTGGAGGAGGAGAGCCGGCCGAGGAAGAGTTCGCGAGCGCGAGAGACCGTCGACGCTCGTCCTCCGGGCTGGAGGAGGACGAGGAGGAGGAGGAGGCGAAGGAGGAGGAGGTGCAGGAGGAGGAGGAGGACCGGCCGATCGCGTGCGTGCGTGCGTGCGTGCGCGGTGGAGGGAAAGAACGAGAGAGGAAGACG
Source organism: Nomia melanderi (assembly GCF_051020985.1). Lineage (NCBI taxonomy): Eukaryota > Metazoa > Arthropoda > Insecta > Hymenoptera > Halictidae > Nomia > Nomia melanderi. Next base: position 14,701,309 of record NC_135010.1, on the reverse strand, counting down.
CCGAGAGGCAACGCGCCGCGAGAGGGGATCCGGAGTTTATTCGAGCCGGCGAGGTGGGGCGGCTGAGCCGGCGGAGGTGGACGCGAGCTCGTTCCTTGTCCTTCGTGCCGCCGAGTCGTTGGATCGCTGGATCGCTGGATCGCCGAGTCCCTGAATCGCTCGATCGCCGAATCGTCCGATCGCCGTTCTGAATCGCCTGGACCCAGGGGAGGTCCGTTCTCGACGGTCCCCGGTGTCTATCCTTGGAGCGCAGCCTTGGACGTCGAAGATCTCGCTCGACAAAACGTCGACGTCCTCGGTGATGCGGTGATCACTGATCCTCGAGAGATCGGGAAAATCGGCGGACACCGATGGCTCCGGGACAAAGAGACAACGAACCGACGGACGTACTCGGAGGAAAAGAGAGGCTCCGAAGAGCAGAGCGTCTCCCGGTCCCCACCAATCGCGGTGCACGCTCGCTCGCCTAGCCTCGGTGCTCGCTTAGTTTTATGAATGAATACTCTCCCGTCGACGCGGCGAACCCACACTGGCGACGGCGCGCGCGACGCTCCGCGCGCTCGTCTCTCTCCTACCACTCGGCCGCTCCGTTTTCTTCTCCTCGTCGCTCGTCTTTCGCTTCTCTATCGATTGCGCGCTTCCTCCGTCCTCCTCGCTCCGGTTCCCGGCGCGGCTTCCGTCTCTGCGTCCGTCGCCGTCCAACCGCCGCGCCGCGGCCATTCATCTTGCTCGCTCGGCCGCGGCACGGCTCGCCTCTCCTCTCCGTTCTCGGGCTCTCTTCTCGCGCCGCCGTCCGCTTCCACCCGCTCACGGGCGACGGCGGCTGTGTGCGCGAGTACGAGGCCTCGCACGCACGCGCCACACTCTCGCGCCGACGCCCGCTCGCTCCTTCATTCGGCCCGCTCTCGGTTCATTCATGCCGCGCGTCTCAACCGGGTTGCCTCTGCCTGCCTCCGACCACCTTCGCCCCCACCCGCCTCCGCCGCACTCCGCGGCCGCGATCTTCCTCCTGCCTCCTTCCCGCGGACGCTCTGACGTCGCGACGCCAGCGGAATCGCCCCGGCGGAGCCTCTTCTCTAACGCGCGTTCGGGGAACTCGCTTTCGGACGCTTCCGAATTTTCCTGCCTTTCGTGTTTGCGCGGACGACCCGGAGGAAATGAGAGACTGGAGGTGGCGGTAGTCTTTCGTCGGTGACGAGCGGATCTTCCGTGTCCAACGGACAAATCTGCGAAACTTATCGTTGCGCGTACGATTGTCGGACTCGCTTTGTTACCGATTCTCCGTTGAAACGGAGTCGAAGACGAGCTAACAGTACTCGCTCGACCGGTGCATCCGAGGAACTTATCTTTCCAGTGCGTTTCGCGTAGATAACCGATAATCCGATAACCTTCGGAAGGATCGTTTCCGATGGTCTCGTTTGTACGGAGACCGGTGAGTTTCAACGTATCCGCGAACCGGATTCTCCCATTTCGCTGCACGCGTTTCGAGCGCGATCCGCGTGACGATACTTTCTTCGATGACTAACGGGAACGGTTTCATCGCGGTGGAAACGAAACGAAACGAAACGAAACGAAAACCTCGTTACGCTTTGGCAACGGCGAGTACACCTTTTCCAGCAACGTGGCCGGCTCGCGTTGCGCAACGAAGGTTGTTTCGCGTCGCAATCGACCGTTCTCCCGCGAGCGGCGATAAACATCGCCGCCGGAGAAGTTTCATTCAGGTTCGGCTCGCGCGGAAGCGGCCGCGTAATATCGCTCGCTCGCGCAGACCCCGTTTCAGCGGGAACGATCGACGAGAGAACGCGCAGCATTCGGCGGCACGTAATTACGCGCGCCGCTCGAACGCAAACACTATTTAACAACGTCGGTAATTCCCGGCTGTCCCTACTCTCCCGGCCTCTGTTCCCTCCTCCCTCCTCCCGCGCCCCTCCACCGGCCGAGTGCCGTTGAAACGCGGGGCCGAGGATGCTGCCGAGCGACGAGCGTGATTAATGTGAAACTTCTTGCTCCCGGGCGAGGCTAAAAATTTCTTACGGGACGCGCGCGTTTCCGGCAGACCGCGAGGCCATTCATAAACTCGCCCCGATACCCGGCCACCGGTTCACGCCACATTTCTTTCGGATTTTTCGGAAATCTCCGAGCCTGCGCGCATGCCAGCAACGAGATCCCGCCGATACGTGCGACGTAACGTAACTTATTGCTCGAATCCAACGAATATCGACGTCTAGGCTGAAGAGCTTGGACTTAAGGGGAGGTTCTCGATCGTCGTCAGTCGAACAGTCGGCTGAAGCGCAGCAGTTCCAGGAATAGTTTCTTACATAGAGTAACATGCACTTAGATTACAGAAAACGCGGAGCCAGAGTCTAACGATCTATAGAATACCACGTTTTATACGCGATAATGCATGCGAAAAGATCGTCTACACACTAAGGAGTATTAACTTGCGACGCTCGTCGTTCTCGCGACAAGTTCGTTTCTTCGTTACGCGGAAACAATCGCCGATGCGGAACATTCGGCTCGTGTGCATTTTACCTCAACCGACGGCAGAAGCATCGTTCCCGGAACGCGTTCGTTCGACGCGATACGTATGCAAATCGGATCGAACCCGCGCTGAATCTCCGGCCATTTGCATAGATAAGGGACGATTTCGCGCGCGCGGAAAGTTTCCGCGGCTTGCGTCGCGCGAATTAGCCAATTAGCGGTCCGCGACGGTGGCTGCTCGCCGGGAAACCGTTCGAACGGCGCGGAGAGCTGAAATCGATCGACGCGCCCGATTATTATTACCCTGGGCGCGTTTCAACTGGGTTTTACAAAGTTGCGAGCGCGTCCGCGGTGTCCCGGCCCATTATCCCAACCGGTTGGCCGCCGGTCGACCGATAAATTAGACGACGCGGCGTTCGGGGACCTGGCTCTCGGAGCTGGATCCAGCTTCCTAATCGTGCGCAACAGGTGCGACTCGCCGCGAGCGCGATAAATTCGCGGCTCAGCGGGGAATATACGATAAGAGGGGACCAGGATCCGCGATCCTGGGGGTTCCTTGTTGAATCTATCTCGATCTCCGCTTGAAAAACGAGAACCCGCAGCTCGCCGGCGGTTTGAAACGATTTCTACCAGTTTCGGAGCCAATTCGACGTCGCCGTGTGTTATTAACTCCTTCGCTGTTCAGTGAAACCGGGGAATCGGTTTGCGGTACTCGATTTGTTCGGTACGCGGTGCGAATTGGAATAGAAATGTAGAGGAACGCGATAGAAACGCATATTTCGGAACGGTACCTGCAAATTAATTCCGCGTTGCTTGTTCTTGTTATTTGTTCACTGGCGAAATCAGGGTCGAAAAGCGAGTTCAGTTTAGAAACTGAATGGCGCTTTTCTATTTTCAGAAGATTGTAAGTAGCGCGATCGTTCCGTTATTCCATTTCCAAGCAGGCGATGCCAATGATAAAAGTAAATCGTTAAAAGAACAAATGAACAAACATAATTTGCGCGTAGAAACTGATTGGCCAGCGAGTTTAGACAGAGGAACGAAGAAGCGCGACCGTTAGGTACTGGAACGGTTGATTGAAATGAAATAAGCGCGCTCGATTCGATTGTACGAACCGACGGCGCTTTTAGGCAGCATAACGGGGAGGCGCGAACGAGCCGCCGGCAGCCGCGCGGTTTAAGGAGCGGCGGCAGGTTGATCCGATTTCTTTTTATTCGCTAATCGTGAACTGGTTCTATGTTTATACTATCGGCCGTGGGAACGAATTCGACCGCGATACCTCGCTGCCCACGCGGGATTTCTCGATCGGAGCGGATATCGGCCGAGGAAACGGTAGCGGGGCAGTCCTGCCGATTCGAGGCGCGCGCCTCGTGGAAATAGCCGGTCCGAGTTCCGGCCGGCCGGCCGGCCGGTTCATTGAGAAATCCGCGCGCAGCATGGCGCGGATATATTATTCGGCCGCGGACGGCCGAGAACCCGGAAGGCGGCGCGAGAAAATCGTAACCGTCGAACAACGAGGCCCGTGGATATTAATAAAGGCGGAAGGAGGCGACGAAGAGAGAGAGAGAGAGAGAGAGAGAGAGAGAGAGAGAGAGAGAGAGAGAGGAGAGACGAGCAATAAGACCGCTCGGTTGGCCTGGACTACTAACCGTTATCCGAGGATTCGCCAAATCCGACGATCGGTCTAGTCGGTGTCTCCTCGAGGTTTGTTTAGTCACTGAGTTCATTGTTTCCACGGACGCGTCAACCCTTTGCGAGGGGTGGCTCTCGAGCAAGTTCCTAAAGTTTCGTAATGTTAAACCTTGCACGATCGATACGTGGAATTTTGAAACAAAACAGCTGTGTTTGTTAATGTACGCGTGTCGCCGATGGAAACTATAAACGGAACACCCGGCGGATGATTCTTCTCGCCGCTCTACCCTCTAGCGAGCGTAACACTTCGCCGTAATCGCGCACGTATTTCAACTCGACGTGCACTCGTATCGGGATGGCGACGTGCCGTGGCAATTTCTGTGATCCCGGCAGCATTAGCCGTACGCGGAAACACCGGGATTACCGGGAATAATAAGCCGAGAGACGCGCGAACGGACGGGGAAGAAACGACACCGGATGATAAAGAAGAACGAGGAGCGGCGAGGAACGATCGAGGGACGATCGAGGAACGCGGACTCCGCGGCAGGAAGAGAGAGGACGGCCGCGAGGAGGAAGGAAGCTGCGCTTGGCACCGGAGCTTGTCCGGCCGACACCTACGGTGATCGGGAGAAAGGGGAGCGACGAAGAGAGGGACACAGCCGCAGAGAGAGAGAGAGAGAGAGAGGGGGAGAGGGAGAGAGAAAGGAGACCGCGAGAGGGAAACGGTCGCGCTGATAGAGAGCAGAAGCTGCCGGCTCGGTGCTGTACGCTTCGCCGAAGGCTGGGCAGGTTTTTGCCCCGTTTTTTACGCCGTTTATTATAACTAGGAAGCTGCCGGCGGAGAGCCGCGACGCTGATCGCAGCATCCACGGTGCTCGGAACGGTTCTTCTCCATTTCGGACAGCTGCTCCCGGAGAGGATCGAGCGTTGTCTTCGCGACGGAGGAACCGCGATGTGACAGTGGCTACGCGGTTTCACTTTGATGGATCGGAGAGGTATATCGGGATTGTCTACAAATTGAGATGTCCACTGTTTACGAGAACTGTTACATGGAACATCATTGATAAATGGAAATATATCAAAGGAACAAAGAGAGGAAGAGTGCAGTTTTCTATGCAAGATTCGGCGCACCTAAAGAGAATTCGAAGTATACGTCAGGATTCCGTAACGCCGAGTGAACGAACCTCGATTGTTCTAGGAACGATAGAACGAACTACACTGTATGTCCGCAAACCCAGTGTTAAGAGACCGCGAAAAAAAAGGGAGGCGATCGTTCGAGAGAGGCGCGCGACGTGTAGTTAACGGAGGCGGGATGGAGAGCGTGAGAACGCATAAACTTATAAGGCACGAAGAAGAGAGCGAGGAAGGGAGGATGGATGCAGGGAACGGAGGCGTGCTAGCTCCTTTCCTCGCCGCTGGAAACTGCTCCACGGAGAACCGTAGGATAGCCTATCCGTAACACGCCGCTTCCTCCCCGGCCTCTACACCTATCTTTTTCGCTCGTTTATTTCGTCTTTCTGCTGCCCCCCCTTTGCCGCGTCGATCGCCTGCGCTCCCGAAGACGAGCGGAGCCGATCGAGAGCCCGCGGAACACGCGTCGCTGCGGAATTTTATACAACCTCGTCGGGCTGGGATTAATTCGTCGTCATTTTCTACTGCCCGGATGGAATCTCGTACCCGTGCATGCGTCCAATTTTCCGTATCGCGAGGATCGCATCTCGGGGAGCATTCCCTGGGAAACTGCGGCGTTTTTCACGTTTCACTTTAGATACGAGAGAACGAGTGTTGGGATACATTGATATAGTGTGGACTTGCACCGATCTGGAACGTGTGTAATTTCGAGATGGTTTATGACAGCTTTCTCGAAGAACCGAAAACAAGAAGCTCGAAATCCGAGTGAAGCATTAGAGTGCACGCTGCATCATTGAGCTTGATGAAGTTCATATTCACTTCTTACACTGCGTCTTGAACTAACTATATTAATGAACGTATCAAAATTAGCCAACAGAGCGAAGGCAATTTAGACGAGATAGTTAACGCGATTTCACGCAGTGAAGTACACAAAACGAATACAATACCGAATAGTTTAACCGAGATACAGAATCGTCGAATATTCGTCCTGCAGACGAGAGAATCCTAATAATTCGATTTAGGAGCGACCCCCGCGTGGTTCGACGTTCAATCGATTCGCTACGAGAAAGTCCGAGCGTCCAGAAATCACGGTCCCCACGAAATCGTGCAGAAAACCGGAGCGGAAGCATTAACGAGAAGAAGTCACGGTTACGTGGCCGTGGGCCATGCGCTCTCCCGCTCGGGGTTACCGGAAGTCGAGTGACCGTAGCGGGGCAGGTGAGCTGCTCGATCCCTCGATCCACCTCCCGCTTCTCCCTCTCCTTCTCTCATTCTCTCTCTACCTCTCTCTCTCTCTCTCTCTCTCTCTCTAGCTTTGTTTCTCTGTCGCTGCCCGTTCCTCTCGTTTCTCTCTCGGCGCAGCGCGAAAGAAAGAAAAATGGAAGGAGAGCCTGTAAAGGAAGTGACGTCGCGCACCGCGAGCGAGCCTCGTTCACGCTGGAACGGGAGAAGGTGGTGTGGTGCGCGCTCCACCTTCTATCACCTAGGAAAACAGGCCATAACTCTTTCCTGTGCCGCCACCACCACCACCGTCGCCGCCGCACAACCACCACTGCCTCTCTCGCGTCCGACAATGGAGATCGCGCGTAAACGGATGGGATCCGAGAACACCGATCCAATCTGGATCGCGATACAGAGACTTCGATTCCGCGGGAATACGCGTGTTATGCGCTTTGCCGAGCGCATTATTCCTCGCAGGACACGCCTCTGTTTAGGATCCGTGTGTTCGCATAGTTTGTTGCTCGACCGAACTCTAGTTTCTTGGATCAAAGTATTTCGTTACTTGAGTAATTAACCTGTTAACTGCGCGACTTGCTGCAGCTATACCTTTGTACGCTAGGTTTCACGCGGTCTGCGTATCATAAACGAAACATCGTTAGATGAGAGTATAATGTGCACAACTATCGGCGGAAAATGAATCGCACCGCAACGGCGTTCAAAAAGTCGAGCCGTTTATTCTGCAAGTTACCTAAGTCCATTTTCAAAAAGATCGAGTTAATCGATACAACGGTTTGTTCCGAAGAATCTTCTCATTGTTTAATGGGTTCTCCGTCTTCTTTAAGTGGAATCGAGCCACTTTCGGGATAAACGTTTCATGCACAGGACACACCGGGACATCCCGATCGACGCGACCGCAGTCGATCGCGTAACGTTCCCCGCGGGTGGCGCGACGCGTGAAATCACCGAAGGACGCGCTCGCTTTCTCGCCGGGGGTTTCGGCCGGGCCGCGCGCGCTCGTCGACGACATCGGTTCCCTCTCGCAACGACGCCAATTATTGCGGCACATCGGAACGCGGATCGTTGCGTGAAAGTCCACCGTTCGTCCGGCCGTGCGAACGACGGAGAAAGACCAGCGCACACCTACGGCCGGCCAAGAGGGACAGAGAGAAGAGGAGCAGCGCGCGAGGAGGTGGAGGCGGAGGAGGAGAACGCGCCGGAGGAGGAGGAGGAGGAAAGCCAGAGAGGAACGGGGAGGAAGGGAGAGAAGAGGCGACAGTTTCCGGTCTCCCTGAGCGCTCGTTCGCTCCGTGGCCTCTATCCTCGTGTGCTCGCCACGAGCATTCGGCGAGCGTTTTTCCAATGTCCTCTTCGACGAGGATCGGCGATCGCCGATCCCTGGTTCCTTAACCCAACGATGGAAGACGCTTTGCCGAGATCGAACTTTCGTGTTTGCAACATTAAGCTGCAAATGATTCGACTACTTGAACAGCAATCGGTTTCCCTATTTTCGATTATTAGAGCATTCGATGAGCAGTTCAACAGAACAGGTTTTGTATGCTTCAAAGAATCTTCCGCAAAGGGTTAATACGTTGAGGTCCGTGTCGGTCACTGCTGTAAGATGAGTCTTGTCGAATGAAAATGTATAAAGTACACAAGTTGAGAATAATTCAATGTATAGATTCTGATGCTAAATTCTTCATTATTCTCCCTATTTATCTTCGAAAGAATAATCTTCGGACACTACAGTCGACCGATAGCGAACTCATAAAACGAAGGAGCTTCGCAGGTCGTCCTACAGCCAGAACCGCGGCGAATAACGCACAGGATTCTCCGCGGAACGAGTTCTCCGGTCGACTCCCACGTACGCAGCTCGACCACCTCGAGACAGGTGTTCGAAGGTGTTCCTCGCGCGCAGCGTGCCGACGAAACTGCTCGCCCCGGTTGTCCCGAGGAAGCTCGTCGGACACGCGAAAAACGCGACCGCGACCGAACGAATCGGCGTCGTACCGGTTCCGTCCGATGTCGCAAAGAGAAAACCGCAGAGGCAACCGGGAGCGTCGAACGGAGGATGATCCCGCGGGTTTCGAAAGCGGAAAAGGGCGACGCGGGGAGGGCCCCGGCTAAATGCCACGAGCAATTAACTGCGGTTCTGTCGTTTAATTACCGCCGATTGGATTCGACGAACCGGCATGATTGATCGACTTTATCGCCGCGCGACAAATGAGTCGACGCTTTGTCCGTGTCCCAGGATACACAGCTGGGACGCGCTCCTCTCCCTTCCATTCGCGTTTATCTGGCTTGTCGATCATCGAAAGCGGGAGATCCGACGATCGGGACGATCGGACAATCGCGACGCGTCTGCTTAAGCGCCTTTTTTCGTCCGCCTCCTCTCCTCTCCTCCGTGCCGATGGTTTTTTCGCGTGGACGTGAACGACGACGTCGACGGCTGCGGTTTCCTAATCGAACCCGCCGCGACTTTCGTGCAATTACGCGACGCGTTGCGCAATCGCGAAAGGAAAAGCGGCTGTCCGATCCGATCGCGGGACGATATCTCTTCGGCATCGTCGAATATCGTCGTAGGGCTTGAATCGGTCGACTCTCCGTTTCTCGCGACTCACGTTGCTCGGATTAATTTACTTTCGATGCGGTTGCGAGGTTCTACTGTACGCAGAGGACAAATATTGAGTTACTACAATACACTGCTAGTTCGTTTCAACCTGTAAACCAATGGGTTCGCGAAACGGACGAAAAAATGAGAGAAGAAATTAAAATCTGATCTAATTGCACGTCGGTTCTACCGTTGAATCGAATAATCGAGGTTCCAGCGTGCGTCGGTTTCAACGTACGAGCGACAACGACGTCCATCGAGCGCAGAAGTCGCCGGTTCCCACGATCCAGCAGAAAATCTCGTCGAGATCTGTGGATCGTCGAATCTTGTAAATTAGTACGAGGAATCGGCGAGGAGGCGAACGGCGCCGTCTCGTTTTAATTTCAGGACCGAGCCGAGAAAGAACGAGCGAAGAAAAAGAAGGAGGCGAGCGCGCCTCGGAGGCAGAAGGGAGGGGAACGCGTAGTAAGCGTAGTAAGACGCGGCCGGAAGTTCGAAAGGGGAAGCCCCCGGTGGAGGCCGGGGAACCGGAAACGGCCGAATGCTCGTCACGAGCCTCGCCGGCCGGCCCGAAGAAAACCAGCCAGAAAGGAAGAGCGCGGAGGGGAGCGAGACGGAGGACGCTGAAGCGAGAAAGAGAGAGAAAGAGAGAGAGCAAGCGAGGAGCGCGAGCCGAGAGACAGATCGGTTCGAGAGCGGAGCTCGAGGGAGAAAACGAGAAAACGAAAGGATTTTACGGGCAGAGCCTGCTAAACGAGCTGCAGATCAAAGGGCCGCGTATTAATTGATATTAATTGCTGCTCGGTGCTTCCACGCAGGCCGCGGCGGCCGGGCCTTCGCCGCGCGGCTCTCGGTCTTCTGCTTTTCTGGTAAGATTATGGATCGTTCGCGGCGAAAATAACTCTGCCACCGACCTACTTCGTGGCGAACCGTGATGATGCTCCGCCGATCTTTAATCTTTCGCGCGGGATCCCCGGCCAGCCCGATATAATTGCGCCGCGTCTCTCATTAAAGAAATTTCTCTGGAATTCTAGACTTTTGCTCCGGCCACCACTTTTTCGAACGATTACCCTCGGCGCGCTGCCACGGCGGCTGGCAGCGGCAGAGCTCCCCGTGAGACGGAGGATACGATCGAAAGCTCGCCGTCGCGGATTGCGATGGAACCTGGCAATTTGCCGCGTCGCTTATCGTCGCGGGAATAATGGCCGATCGGGCCGCGTCCGGCGGGGGTCCGGCGATAAATCGCGCGAGCGTCGCGCGTGTCCGGCCGTACACGAATACGAGCGTGTACGACACGATCAATTAACGATCCCTCGAGCGCCGCGGTCTCCATAAAAAGGCAACCGCGAGGAACGGGAGAGGAGCGGCGCGCCGCTGATCGGAGAGGAAGCGGAGGAGAGAATGAAAAACTGCCGCACGCCTCCGAAATATCTAACAGACGCTTCGGCCAGACGTTGTTCCGCGGCGGAGACGCCTGGACGCACGCGTGTACGCGCGTCGTTCGACAAAAGCCGGCGAGAACGCGCGATCGTGCGCGGCCCGACACGGTGGGAGTATGTCCGAGAATGAGTAATACGGTGCCCGGCCGAGCGGAGGGAGCGAGAGGGCCCGCGAACGCGAGGAGGACGGCGCGCCGCGTCGCGGAGAGGGAAACACAAAGGGCCCAGGGACCGAGGGAGAAGGAACACTAATGAATGACTACAAAAGGAACAGGTATAGACGGAAAGGGAACGAGGAGAGCATACACGCACAGAGAGAGAGAGAGAGAGAGAGAGAGAGAGAGAGAGAGAGAGACGAGCAGAGAGACGCGGCCAGTGAATGAACGCCGAGCGCAGCCGGAGCGACGGAGAGAGGCGCGCTCTCCGCGGCGGGCAAGACAGAGACAGCCGACCTCGACGGTAGCACGCACGCCAAGGGGATAAGGGACGTCACACGAGGGTGAGCCGGCACGGAGAGGAGAGTTATTTTGGTGCGTGTATCGAAATCAGAATGCAACAAGTGACACATGCGTGCCTCTACTGCCTTGCCCAGAAACATTGCTTAAATCTCCGGCCCCCGGTTCCCGTACGCCCCGTGCAGCGAACATACGCTTCCAACTATAGATCTCGTTCGCCATGGGGAACCATCGCGTCGGAACGACGCGCTCACGGCCGTACGGAGTAACGAGATTTGGGGAACTATATCGAGTATGTTGACGTATGAGTCACTTGGAACATTCGGTCGGCGCAGACAGCAATCGGGGAGACTCGTGTGTCGGATACTGGAATGATTGTACGAGATGGGAGGATGTAAGGGCTTTCTGACGTAGGAAAGATAGTGAATCCTTGGAATTTAGAGAAATATCAAATCGAACCGCGTTGGCTTCTGACTATGCTGATTCTTGGTCGATAGCTACTTTGGAAATCGAGGATCTCCGTGTTCTTGTATGGTTCAACGATGGAACTACCTCGATTCAATCATTGTTCCAACGCTTCAACCCTTTGCGGACGAATGTCGACATCTCGATCAGATGAAATTTTCATATTTGGAAGATCGAGTCGCGCAGATGATCTAATTACTCGGACAGCAAGAGATTAGCGTCTAGTTTGTTTTCGCTGTTATTTAAGCAATCAATGTATAATGTACCTTCATCTGTTGATAGTTTTGTACATAATCTTCGTCCGCAAAGGGTTAAAGGTTAGGCCTCCGACACGGAGGACTGTGCGCGATGAGACGAAACGTCGCAGAGGGATTTCAGGAATTCCGAGAAGAATTTCAGATCGCGCGATCGCGGATACGGATTAAAATTCTCTGAAGCGCCAACCAGCCTCTTCTCGGCGATCGATTCGCGAAAAAAGGAACGAGGCGAGACGCGGGAGGAGATAATCGATTCCCGCGAAGGTGTTCCCCGTCCCGAAACGACGTTCCACGAAGACGGGGCACAGTTAGCGAGAACGAAGCATTCGTATGCAGCGTGTCGGCCGTGTAGACGGATAGGCGATCGTGCCTCGCCTGGCCGGTCCGTCCCGTTCATTCACTAACTCGCTTCGTACTCCAGTACATTATTGTTAGACAACTGCCCGTTTCCGGCGCTATCGCTTCTACGTGTTTGTCATATTTTCGTCGGCCATTGCGCCAGCCGCGGCGTTCCGCTCCGCGCGAACGAAACTGCGTCCGCTTTCGTTCGTCCTGCCCTCGAGGACCTCGCGAATTTTCGGCCTCGCGACGATCGCTCGCTAACGGCTATCGACTGTTACCTTGCTTCGCGATGAGACTCGCGACGAACGTTTCCATTAATTTAATTAATAAGACGTTTCACTGTTTAATGCTGTTTCTTGTATTTGAGATTCTGAGCTTAGCACTCCAGATTTTGTAATTTATCAGTAACTGCGACTAATTTCTATGGTATCTCTAGTGAAGATGAAAAATGTAACATTCAGTAGAAAATTTGCATGTGTGGAAAATTTTATTTTGGGGTAGTTTCTTTGATTCGTTAAAATATTTGATACCTGATGAATAAAATATCTCTGAAATATTAGGACATTTGCGCATAAAAATGCGATTGTCTCAGGATAACTTGAAATTCGCTCGTCGAAATGATACCACGAATGACACGGTGAAACCTATAGCGTGTTTCCTTTTTGTTCCCTCGAATTTTCTGCGTGTTGTAACAATAACAGATAACGCGGCCGTCTCTGCGAGTCATCCGCTATCTCCAAATGAAACAACACACTGCCCTCAGTCTGATAGACTTTATATTCCTATGCAAATTCGATGTTTACGCAGGCATTCTTCGTAGACGTTTAATTCCTTTGTTCTCCCACCGGGCGTTTCGATCGAATGGAATTGATACGGGAGCGTTGTTACGCTTTGCCGAGGTTGCTCGTCCGTCGCGTCACGTTTTTCGAGCAGGCTTTAATTGCGCGAAAGTCACGGGCTAACTAGATCGAAGATCACGGTTCAACGAGGAGATGCGCCACCCGATAGCGCATGGTTTTCATCGTAAATCGTGCCTGCTTAGAATTCACCGGTGAACTTATGAATGTAATGATATCGCCGAGTTTGTACCACTTCGGGATCCCCGCCGAGAAGCCGGCTACGCGCTCCTCCGGGATAGTTTGTAGCGATCTCGGTCGGGAGATTATCGGTTAATGAGAATTTAATTAATACGCTACCGGACGAAAGTTTGGAGTCACTCTGTGAATCGATGGAGGCAGAGATACGCTCGCTGGGTCGACGAACCTGAATAACGTTCGCTTACGAGAGTTCCCGGCGGTGCTAGGCTCCGAAACAGATTACCGTGCCCCTATAATTTTACCAAAAATAGAGTGTATCCTATGTTCGAGAGGCTCGTCGCCGTTCCCAGCGTCGCGCGGCGCCCGCCCGAGGAGAAAACCTCGAAATTCGGCTGTTCGAACGACGAAAATTGAAGGTTACCAATGCGTTGCTAAGCGGTCCTTGAACAATACAAATTCTGTGCCAATAAATTCCGTTTTCCTATTTCCACAACGTTGGAATCTTAATCGCACACATCTTAATCTATTTATAACGTCGGAATACTTTCGAAGTCATCGAGTTTCGTCCAGCAAACAACCGCACTGCGGAGAGAAAGTCCAGTCGAATAACAGAAATTTGAATAACACGATCCGAAATTGTCTCGTGTCTGGCTAATCGTCGACGTTCACGACAACTCGAGATATAATTTGCATTCGAAAAGAATTAATGCTTCTGGTATTCTGGTGCTTCTTCGCGGCCGATCTCGAATTCGACGATCCAATACGTGGAATCGGTGATTATAGAACAGAATTCCGAACAAATTCGCCTTTCCTCAGGTTCGATTACCAGCGGTACGAACTGGGTAATTAATTGAACGCTGATATTCAGTGGAATTCCTCGGTCTCGTGGAATCATGAATTTTTAACGAAGAAATGACGCGTTCGAGGCGGTCTTCCGGTTGGCATTATCGGTCGCGTTTCGTTCGGCAACAATTCGGGTGAGCCGTTCCGTTAGGTCGCGGGGAGCCCGGAGGCACGGTGGTATCGGCGCAAAGCGATCTATCGAGTAGTCGCAGTCAGCGAGTACGCCATTGAATAATTCTTCCGGCGTGGCGGTACGCCGAGAGGCACTGCGCGCGCCGGAAGCGATCTGTTACCGCGCGACACGAAAGGCACGCTCTCCTGCTCAGGTGTGAGATCGTAATGTCGAGCTCCGCGGATCGCGAAAACCCGGGGGACCTCTAGCCTCGTCGATTCGACGTCGCCGAGCGGATTTTACGCGAAACTGAACCCGTTCCACGAGCGGATCGGCCGCGTATTTCTCCGCGATAACGTCTGGCTTCCACGAAACCGTAAACTTTCTGAATGCTTGAAAACCTAGCGCCCCGCTGGGCCGCTTTCGGTTTACCGAATAGTCGTGGCTTCCTTTAATCTGAATTTCAAATTGAACACGTCGAATGCGCCGGAGGGTCAGCCACGGTGACGTCCAAGCAAATTGAATAACTATGCATATTAATTATATTCCTGCCATCCGTAACGCATCGGTACGCGACGTACCGATTCCTTTAGCAATTGTCCCAATTCGTTAGAGAAAAGGTAAGTTCCATTCTTTGCGGACGAAGAGTGTTTTTAGTACACAAAACCTTTCGCAGATTCTGCTAAATTAAACGCTGAATACTTGAATCTAAAGAATAAGGAAACTGTTAACCCTTTGCGGAGATTTTTCAAAGAACACAAGACCTTCAGGTTCGGCCAAATTATACACCGGATGCTTAAACAATAGAGAAAAAGGAAACTATGCGCTGGTCTCTTGCTATCCGAGTTACTAAATCATTCGCCGCAACTCGATATTCCAAATATGAAAGTTCCACCTCGGCAAAACGTCGACATTCGTCCGCAAAGGGTTAATTTCCGCGAGCCTCCTTACGCGAGCAATATTATTTCACCGAGGAACGTTGAGCGTTTCCAGTGTAAAGCTTCGAGTGCAAAGGGTGAAACGCAACAGGGATGCCAAGGATCAACGGGTCGTAGGGTCCCGAATGTTCCGGAAGGGTGCGCGTCGCGTTTCGGTGGACGGAGAGGAGGAGGCGGCTCGCTCGAGGTGGCGTGCACACGAACCCGACACGTGTGTCTCCTCGGCGAGCGCGTAAGCAGTCCGAAGGACTTCTCGACTCCTCTCCCCGAGGGAAGAAGAAACGTGGTCACAGAACACAACAAGGTGGAGGCAGGAGGCGGCGAAGAACCGAGTCGTGCGCGAGGAGGACGAAGGGGACGGCGGCGGTGGCGGCGGCGGCGGCGGAGGAGGGGAGGCACGGAGGGAGTTCGCAGAGTTCTGGCTGGGTGAGCACACGTCCGGTCATTATCGGAGCTTATCTACATGAGCACACCTCAAACGTACCCAACCAAACCCGGCCGCGTACGTACCGAGACTCGCGCGTTACCATTGTGCCCGTGTTTAGAAACCGCGTCTCTGTCTCATTCCAAGGGCCCAACGGCAAAAATTACGCGCCGCGTTCGGGTTCCTTCCCTATCCTCCTCCTCGATCTACCCCGTGCGATCCTCGCAGGTTGTACTTACTGCTCGCCATAGTTCGCCAAACGGACTTACCTGCAACAGAAAGAGAAAGATCGTTAGACGACGAGACCCGAATGGTTTCTTTGGATTACGATAGTCGAACGCTTGGAAGCTAATGTTCGGTTGATTCGATAGTTTCATGGAATCGATATTCTTAGTTATTCAAGGATTTATTTGGTTCTTTGGTCCTATTAGGGCAGAAGCCCCTTTCATAGCTTTCGAGTGTTGTATAATCGTTTCAGAAGCCGAAACAATCTGCTCAATTCTTTTCTAGACAACCGCGTTAGCTTCTGAGCGAATATTAACACTAAAACTACCGAGCACTTCAATTGACTTTTGAAAATTTCGCTATAGAAACTCCAAGAGTGCATCTGTTGAGACTTCAATTGATTTACAATTCAATTTGCGTAGTGCTAAATGAATTTCTTTAATGATTTCTCAGAGAAACATTTGTTACCTTCCTAATAATTGCAAAAAGAAGACATCAGGCATGGGTCATTTGCCCTCTGGTAGTTTTAGTGTTAAAATTAAGAGACAGTCGCTGAAATGGATGGTATTTCGATGGACAGTTCTCCCAGAGATTCTCGATATCGCATCGATTCCTATCGTTGACGTTAGGTGTACCGTTTCTCGAGTATTACTATCATCGCTTGGTAAACGTTTACGAATCTAGCGTTGAGATAATCCAGCTCCAAGAATCTCTTAGCACGAAACAACGCTCGGAAGCGTCGAAGGAGACAAGCCGATGGCGAGCAAAAGGTGGGTCTAATTTCGGCGGCGCGTACGGACGTTTCGTCAGAGCGAATGACGGGTTGCGTTAGGTGTCCGCGGGCAAGTGGAACAAACGTCGGATCGTTTTCGAGGCACAGAGGTCAGGCACGACCTGCGCGAAGAGGGCAGCAGCGAGAGGTGGAAGCACGCTTCGGTGCTCCCGGCGCAGCGACGAGTCGAGTCGAGTCGAGCGAAGTCGGGAGACGACCTCGACGACTCTCGGCTGGCCGAGGAACGCACGGCAGGCCGAGGGGACCGTGCTCGCGGAGGATCGATTAAATGGTAGATTCGGTGTCCCGATTATCGGCGATCGGCCGCCAGATAGAAACGCTTATTGCGGGCGGAACGGTCGCCCGACCCCTCCCACTTAATCGGGCCGCTTCGGCTACTCTTGGCCATTGCTCGCTCACGCCCGGTACTCGTTGCACCGCTGGAATCTAGATTAACCCCTTGTAACACCGTATCTCGCGAGGAAAATCTTGAAGAGATTGGCAAATTTGACAGTCGTTTACTCGATTGAGAATGAAATGTAGGGCGTAGACCGCGCCAGTCGACTGACAGCGACAGTAAAGACTCGGAGAATATCGCTAGGCGCTAACAGAGGTCAAAGGGTGAATTGAAATAGACATAGGAACAAGTTGCTAGTCCCTAGCAACTGATTGACGACAAAGTAATTCTAGTCCCGAGAGAAGTCACAGGACGATTCTTTAACACTAGAACTACCGAGCATTCGATACGAGTGAAATGTAATCGCTATGAATATTGTAGTGAGTTATTAGAGTGAGCTAGAGTACTCTGTTGATTCATAATGGATTTATTAAGTTATAATTGCAATTAGGTAGCGATGTAAACGGAGTCTCAGTGTTAGTTCTAGCGTTAACACTAGAACTACCGAGCACTGAACACGATAAAAATTGTAACAGTAGATTATTCTCGGTTTCTCCAGACATTCATTATAGTACTCAAGTGAAACTATTTATTTTCAAAATCATTACGAATATTCGATGCTACGAAGATACCGATAATTGCGAAACGGAAACACTGAATCCAGTTATTTCGACTGTTACGGTAGCTTCGAAACCGGTTGCATCTAAGTAGCAACGGGAATCGGAGATTTCGCTGGACCTCTGCGAATTAGACGATCCGCTGGTATTCGTTCCTACCGAGTAGCTTCCAGCAGGGAGGATCTGCTTAAAAACGCAACGAGCAGCCTCGTCACGCAACAGAGTTGCAATTTGCGATAGGTACAACGTGTATGCTCGACGCAAATGGGCCTTTTTATCTCGGATCGCGGTCGGGGGCTGGTGAAAAATCGCCGGTGGCCGGCGATGCGTGAACTCGAAACGGCCAGGGAACACGGGCAAAAGAGGTCTCCTCTCCGAGGACGACCGCCCCTGCGCCCCCGCTCCGAAATGCACGAGCCGTGTTTGCTATCTGGCATTGTCTTCCTCCACCTCCGCCGCCGCCTCCCTCCGCCGCTCCTCCCTCTCCGGCGAGCGCGCCGGAGACGCTCCTCGCGCGCTTTAATTAACGATCGATCGGCCTACCTCTTTGTCACGCTCGCGTATTTGACGACTCTCCCGGCTTTGATCTTCCCCCGCTGCCGGTTTCCTCGTCGGCCGGGAGAGCCGTCGCATGCAAATACGGTGATTAACGTTTCTTGCGCGGCAGCCTCTCGTCCGCGATTCTTTTTTCTTTTTTTTTCAAACGAGACCCGTCATCGGTTTACAGTTTTTCCGGCGAGCGCAGGCTGAGACGAGACTCGCCGCGGTTTCTTCGGAACTCGAACGGCGTACGGCCAGTCGATTGACTGGAAACAACGACCCGTCGCGTGTTTAACGAGTCGCTCGAATCGCGGGCAATCAATTACTAGAAGATTTAGAAACGAGAGTCGGATAAAGCGCACCTGCGCGACGAATTCGCGCGTTGGTCGAAGGCTGTTCGTAGAGAGAGAAGCGAGATTTCGGAATCCTTGAAAGTTCCGCGCTTAGTGGAGTTAGTTTCAGATTTTCTAGAGAACGGCGACAAGAGTCTCGCGAGTCGAGGAGAATCTTTCCCTTTCGACGCGGCGGGTAACCGGAGCGCGAGACAAAAAGCGGCCGGAAAGTCGGCCTTAATCGTTTCTCCCGCGATCGAGCGGCGTTTCCGGCGCCATCGATCATCCCCGGACTTTCCTCGGCAGGCGCGACGCGGCGCGGCACGTTTTCACCGGCGAGCCGCGGCGGAAACGAGCGCGGCCGCGAATTAAAAAGCTAAATGGAGGTCCGCGCTCGCGTTCGCTCTTGTTCCGCTCGCGGAACGGTGAATTGGATCGAGGCGCGCGGCGCGAAAAGGGAAACGGGCCGCTCGCCGCTCAATGGAATCGCGCTTACGCTCTCGCTCGCGCTTGCGCAACGATCCCGACGGATAAAAACCGGAACGCTCGTAGATAAGATTCAGGATAGCTGAAAATACGAGCACCGCGAACGAGAGAGAGCGAGAGAGAGAGAGGCGGGGAGAAAGGGGCCAGGGGGGCAGCCATTTTTCATCGACGCGCGCGTAGCGCGGGTTCCGCGAACTGGAAACCGTGAGACCGTGCGTCGGCGGCCTGTGACGCACGAAAAATCGACGATCGATCCCCGGTCTCGCGAAACCGTGTCACGATCGAGCCGAGGAACGAGATCATTAATGGAGCGTGAATATGAAAGGATCGACCTTACGTTTCATTGACGTTAACGAGTCGGCCGTCCGCTCCGTCTCTCCGTCGCGTCGCTGCGAAAGGCGATTTCATTAGCGCGCGAGCCTCCCTCGCGGAAAAATCGCGCGACGCACGGCGGGGCGTTCGACTCGAACACCTGGCCGAAACTGTTACGTTCTTCAAACCTTTAAAATGGTGGTGTAGCGAATTGATGGGTTCGTCTAGACGCGAGCTACAACACTGTCAAGTTAAAAATTGAACGTCAAGAATGCCAAGGTCATGTTGATTCTTATTACCAAACGATCTTTCGGAATTTGCGTGTTACAATTTGTAGACGATCAATCTTTCGTTTATGAAATTTGTTCTTGGAAATCTTTGGGACGTAATAATGAGACAACCGATAACTCTTCAAGAATACAACGACACAAGATTATTCGCTTCACTTGGACAATGTCCTTTTAGCTATGTTTCGCCGGTGAATTCTGAAAGTTCTGCAGATTATCGAATTGTCGATGATTAAATTACCGACAATTGCGGCTGATATCCGACTAATATTTACGTTTTCCCCGAAATTGCAATCGCGAGACTCGTCGAAGCAGCGCGAGCGATTCGCGCGCTAGTCGAAACCGATCGGAAGCGATTTCGGTACGGTCCGAGCGGAGAAAGACGTTCCCGCGTGAAGAAGGAACAAGTATCGAGCGTGTTCCGTGGCGTAACGCGAATAACGCCAATAAACGGGCGAACACGAGACACAGGGTGAAAGCAGGGACTAATGATAGCTCCGGGCGGCGATTAGCGCCTCCGCCGATCCCAGGACCGACTGTCTTCGATGCCTGACGGCGACGAACCTTCTAAAGGCTTATTTGCTTCGGTTTAATTAATTGCCCCTCGGCCTATCCTTTCAGCGGGCGAGCTCTCTGCCGCCCGTTCCGTACGGAGACCGCACAGAACACACACCGAAAATCGGTCCCCGATCATCGGCTGCCGCGAGGAACGAGTTTCTCATTTATTTCGCCCAGAAATACCCCGTCGGGTATCTTGGTCCAACGATACGAGCGCCTCTCCCATTACCTTAATATCTCAATCGAGCAGCAGCGGGAATCATCGGTGCTCGTTCGGCCCGATTCACGGAGGGTAATTAGAGTTCTCCGAACGCGGCAGCCTGAAAACGGCTAATTCGCGGCGTACCAGATACGCTAATAATCCCCGACAGCCCGTGGAGGTTGTCCCGGTATCCCCGGATCGGCGCGTAAAAAAGGGGTTAAAGCACGGAAAATTGTTGCGAGGGCGACGCCGCAGCGATAGAACGACGCCAGGCCCGTAGGTAGGTAGGTAAATGACGTATAGATGCGTATCGCGCACAATGCACGCTCGTGGGAGCCTGCGTGCGCTCGCTCCCACGCCGGTTTTGTCTGGACGAGCGAGCCAGACCAGCCCTCCGTCGCTCCTAACTGCTACAAAGGGTTCTCATCGCTCACCTGCGCGAGAGAGACCACCGTCCGCCGGTCTAGTTTCTCGCGGTCGGTTTACCTAACCCGGTGAACTCGTCGTCCGGCCGTCTCGATGGTCTAGAGAGGTGACCACCCCGTGGTGTCTCGCGCGCGAGAGATTCGGCCTTGCGGATCGTCCGTTTCGTCGATCGTTCGAACAACGCGACCAATTATAGAGCAGTATGCGGAACACGCAAAGGCGGCGTTAGTTCCTAAATCATCCTACTAATGAATCGCTTTTACAGCCCATAAGGTTTTCGAGGAAACAAGCAAAGCGTTTTGCGTAAGCGAGGAACGATCGTTACCGGGGAACATAAAACGCGATCCCCCCGGGGCGGCGAGGTTTCGTGGGGACGCGACGCGGATCGGGCCCGAGTTGCGAAATCGTTCGCCGCGCGAAAGGTCGGCGATCAGGCGGTTTTTCGCCGGCCTTCGGCCGGTTCGGTGGCGAGCCGACGCGTCTTTTCGATCGGGCAGAAACGCTACCGGCAATAAAACGGTCCGCGGTCGTCCCGACACGCAAGCCATTAATTAATCCATTAGGCCAGTTACGTTGGCCGCAGTCTTCTCTCCCGTTTCGCGTGCAAATCCTCTCACTCCCTTCCCATCGGCGGCCTCCTCTCCTCCCCCACCCCTCAGCCGCTCGCTCGTCCTTTCTCCCTCCCCTGCCATCGCGGCGCGCCGCGCCGTTCAGATAATTAATCCCTGCGAAATAAGAAACGAATATTGCGTTGCGAATTCCACTTTATTGTCGGTACACTCCGCGCGCCGGCTATTCTTTGGTTTCGCGAAGTAGAAGCCGAGCTACCGTGCTCCGCCGCTCCTCTTTTATATTTTTAACCCCGCCGTGCCTCGACGTTTATGCCCCCTGTAAACCACCCGGCCTCCGGCTACTCTCCCCTGTTCCGCTACCGCTGCCTCTAAAACTGCTCCGACGGCCCTTTCCAGCCACGCTATTTTACCTTCAAACTTTCCGCCGCGATCCCGACCTCTCCGGGGCCCCCGTATATCCTGCCCCGCGAAACGCCGATCCCATAACTCCGGTTAAATACGATTCGACGCCTCGAGCCTCTCTCGTACGCGTGGATTTCATTCGAGCCGTTACGGAAACGAATCGACGGTTTACTGTCCTATGGTCTGTCGTTTCCTAGACGAGGGCGTCGGGGAATGAACGCCGATAAACTGGTTATCTCTTCGGGTACGACTGAATTTAGCACGCATTCCCAAGGAAGTATATTGACACCATAAAAGAGTGCCTGAACTGAATTAACCCTTTGCACTCGAGAGGTAACTCAGTCGCCACTTGATTTGATACAGCAAAACTATGAAGTTGAATATTTAGTATTTTAAATTGACCTTGGTATTGCTCTAAACAACGTCATCTATATCTCGTCGGAGAATCTTGAGTATTTCCAGTGAAAAACTTTCGAGTGCAAAGGGTTAAACCAACGTCGCATGATCACGTTTGTATAATATACGACTAACGGAAAGTCCAAGCTTCGCCGCAATTATTGTAACATCTTGCTATAGCGGTACAATTCTTCCTGTCATCGATAATTGTACACATTACACATCTAACGTAATCTAACATTGTAAGATTCTGTTCTCAAACCACGTGAAACCTCGCCGTCTCTTCTACCCGCGTTTATAATTTCAATGGCCACGCGCCTCGTTCACTTTCGAAGACGGACGAGCGAAGGCAGGGGTTCGATCCATCCGTATCGTATTTCCAAAACGATCGGAACCAGCCGTTTAAGCCGAAAACGGATCGAGCGACTCGGGACCGAAATTAATTTCCAGCCGGCCGTTGGCTGGCGATCGACACCCTTCCGCGCGAACCGAGCTGCATTATTAAAAACAGGCTGGGTCGTGTGGGAAATTGGAAACGTTGGGGTTGTCTGCTGGCCGGTACGGGCCGGCGTTACAGGTGTTCGACGGACAAACACGTGAGAATGTGTCGCAGGTGCTGCCGGCCCTTCGAGCTGCGCGGGGCCGCTGCTCCCTTTATTATTGTTTCGCGTCGTAAATGGTCATTATCGTCCTCCGGGCAACTTCGGCCGGTCGGGGGTTGCTCGGGCAAGGCCTCGGCCCGGGGTACCCGGAATTATTTACACTCTAGACGATTGTCGAGGGAAAATTGCGACTGCGAATGCAACTATAACAAGCGTCCCAACCTGCAGCTGATGCACCATGACACGCGTACCGCTGCAAGATTTCCCGTTGCTCGATCAAATCCCAACATCGGACGACTGCTAATCACGCGATTCATTGTGGGTTCTCGGAGAGCGATAATTGCGATGGATTCTCGTATTCCACGCGTTTTCTTCGATTTTCTCTTTAGACGCGCCTACTTGCGATGCAAGTGTAATAACGCTGGATTCAGTGGTAGGTTAACACCTTGACGTAAACGTCTATAGTCGTGAATGTAGATGCAAATTACAATGGTCGTCCTATATTTTTATTACAAATAAATGTAAATAATTTTGTTCTGAATCTATGGAGTCTTGCTGGAACCGTGAATCAACTATCCAACGAGAGAATCGCTTTCTTCCATCAGCGACTTCGAAGTGAGCGCCGACGTGTTAACCGTTAAATTTATATACGAATATTACATGATAGGATAATGTAAAGATAATAATGAATCCTACAAGGGACTTTTTATTAATCTAATCTCCTTCCGATCGGTCACCCCCCACGAGACACGACGAGCAGATCGCGAACAGTAGCCAGACGTTCGTCTCGCGAATCAGCGACACGGAAAATCTACACGAGCGTTGAATAATGAAGAAGCCTGAATAACGAACGAACGAACGAATCGAGGCGTTTTTAGCCGGCGCGTTTGCACGCCGCGGACGGATCGCGGAGCGTATTCGGAACAAAGCGACGTTGCCCCTTCAGCGAAGCGTGACCGTGCGAGGGGGACCGGGGCAGAGGGCACGGAGGCAGCAACGTCTGCCGAAATGCCGTTCGAATGGCGGCCATGTTAATGCGCCGGCGAAAGACAATTGCGTTCCCGTGTTCCCTGGAAAGTGCGTTCTCTTTCCGCGCCCCGGGGCCGCGCCATGGATTCCTCGCGGCGTTTCTCGCAGATAACAGCCAGGCCAACGTTAATGGCGGAACAGGTGGGCGCCGAGGCGTGACACGGTGACGTCATTGGTCCCCTCGTGCCACCGACCGACTCCTCCGATACGAAACTCCTCGGCCATAACGTCGGGGCTCCGCGAATACATTTTCGGCCTCCGTGGCCCGTGACATTCCGCGAAACACGCGGATATCTCTCGATCTCTCCCCTTCTACCTTTAATTAACCCCTTCTGCAACGAGGAATACGTTTTTCGACGAATATTCATCGTTCTGCGAAGTATCGATGGTAGAAAAGAAGAAACACGGGTACTCGATCACTACGGTCGTTGCATCTACCCGATGATCGAAGAGTCACCGATCGTCGTTCCTGGATGCAACGATCGAACGATCGATCGCGTGCACCGTGGAAGCGATTTCATCCGCTGGAAAACGCAGCCGGCTCGCTTCTCCGTTTCCCTTTCCAGCGTGTTCCCAGCGACAGCTATAGTCCAGGATACAAGCGTGTTCCCCTCGAGAAGCCGCGGCGAACACGGTCGAGGCTATCCCGGCGCTAATTGTTTTTCATAAATTTTCCTTTTACATGCTCCGCTGGACGCGACGAGTGGCGTGCGATGGCGCGCTCGGTCGCTCGCTCGCTCGCGGCCGCAGCAGCCGCCTCCGCCCGGCGTTCTTTCATCTAGCCGTTTTACTAGTTTCCGCGCGAATTTACTGGGCGCGCGTCGTCGTTACTCAACGGCCGAATAGCACGCGAACGTAACGCGATATGATATAAACGCGTCCCGATAACTTTCACGATAAATATCTCGCGCGGGCCATTAACCGTCCGCGCTGAAAACCGTGCATCCGCGCGACGGCTCCGACGCGGCGGCTCGCGGAACCCTACCGGTCCGACGCGGCTCGTTAAAAAGTCACCGTTTCAATCGGGTCCCGGCGAAACGAGCGCGGGACACGGCTAGTCGCGCACCTGTGCCCCTAATCGGGTGTGTCCGAACGGAAATCGAACCCCTTCGATCTCTTCTCCGACCGAGGAGAGAGCTAACCAACGGCGACCGCTCTTTCAACGGTGGCCGCCGAGGAATCGAGTGTAACTAAAGATTCACGGATGTTTAGCGTACAGTTCCTTCTATTTCTCTGGAGAAATTGGTATTCGAGCGTTTAGGATTCTTCGGAAGTGCTTTTTAAGAAGCGTCTGAAATCTCGAGACAAATTTCGGGGGTTTAACCCTTTGTCTTGCAATATCGTACGAGACACGCGACGATCTCCAATGGAATTTAACGGACATGAATATTATTCTATTCGTTTGAATGCAAATTACATGTTGTTCTTCTGTTATCGAGGATACTACACCTCAGAGCACACGTTGACGTAGGACAAGATTGGAATGTTCTCTTATTTTCAATAAATTATTGATAACAAAGTAGCTGGATCGAACGTCCATAGTTCTACGAGAAACGTTCATTTCTAAGACTGAGTCGCGAACGAATGATCTAATTACTCGAACAGCGGGAGATCAGCGCGAAGTTTTCGTTTTCCCTATTCCTCGAGCAATCGACATATACTTCAAGGTTTTCTAATTTCAAAGAATCTCCGTCCACGACGGTTAAGAAAGAATTCACGCTCATCGATCGAGAGTCGACGCCTCCCGACGACGAGGGACTCGTCGCAGGGCAGCTCCCGAAGGTGTCCACGGGAACGGGGGAGAAAACGAGGGAAACAGAGTACCGTTCTCTCCGTAATCTCCGTCCCGAAATAATGGCAAGCCGCGAAGGGCCGTTTACATCTGCGACAGGTGCGATCTCCGTGGATAGAACGCGGCGATCCTGACGTAAGGGGTGGTGGCGCACACAACGGTCTCTTTGTAAGTGACAAACGCGACTCGTAGTCGCGTATTCCGGCCGGAGATCGGCGGAGATAGCGGCGCGGGTATCGACGGTATCTCGGTAATCGGGGAAACCTGCCTCGCCGCGTAAAAGTGCCCTCGCTCTCCGAGATAATCGCGCGCGAGGAGCCTCCGCGCCGTCGCTTCCAGCGAGCCCAAGGTCGCTCCTCCGCCGATCCCCTTCACAAAATCGAAGTCAAGAAAGGAGGAGAGAATAGAGGCGAACTGAAACGCGGAGGGAGAGGCCGTGCGGCGAGGAGAGGAGTAGTTCTTTTTATGCGGCGAGCGGACGGTCGGAGGGACGAAAAACGCGAGCGAAACGAGCGAAACCCAGCGAAACAAACGAGCGAGCGAGCGAGCGCGCGCGCCGAGTCCTCTGCGAGCCGAGAGAGAGAGAAGGGAGAGCAGGGGAGACGAAATCGGAGAAGGGCAAAGAGCACGGAGGAGAAGGAGCGCGGAGAGAGACGACGAGAGAGGAGAGCAGAGAGAGAGAGAGAGGAACAGGATCATCGAGGATTGGACAAACGAAACTCCTCCCGCGTTATCTGCGTCCAACCTGCACCCACGCATCAATTCACCGCGGCGACGGACAAAGAGAGAGGAGAGACCGAGAGCAACGGAGAAAGAAGCTCGAGAGAGAGCGAGAGAGAGAGAGGACGCGGAGCTCGAGAGAGGGAAAAAGCCGATCCTCCACCATGCCGCGGATCTCTCCGCCGCCACCGATGCCGACCGACCGACCGACCGGCAGCCATGACCTCGTACGAGCGCGGCTGACAGTCGGCGGACCGCGAATTCGTCGCGTGCACGCTGAAAAATCGCGAGAGAGAACGGGCTACGGACGGGGAGAAGCGTCGCGTGCACGGGGAACACCATCGGCCATTATTCCTCTCTCCGATTTCTTTCTCTCTCCCTCTGTCTTGCTCTATCTCTCTCGCTCTCGCTCTCTCTCTCTCTCTCTCTCTTTCCAAGCGGATCACCGGGTCCTCTTTTTGCGCGCGTCGCTCACGTGCAACTCGATTAAACGCAATTAAACTGTCGAGGCGACGTGACGCTCCGCCGCGAAGGCTATCGCGACGAGCCTACAGTTTAGCCAGATGCGGGACCAAGGTAAAAAACTCGGGTCGCCCGATTCGACGACCTCGCCGAAGTCGGTTTTCCACGCGGGAAATCGGACAGAACTCTACCGAGATGCGTCTCGTTTCTCGAGGAACGGATTATCGATTTCGGTTTAGATCACGCTGGAACCACCGAGCGGAGAACTGACTTTCTTGGATGTCATGGAACTCGAAACATTTGGGTACAGAGATTTTAACTGACTTGTGATTTGCTTTGCCGAATCAATTCTTCTAGTAGCTTCTCGGAGTTACGTTTTTGTTAATTGAGAGTGAATTCAGGTCGCTTTGACGGATTCGGCGGTTCCAGTGGTAAATTGTCGGTGTAACGCTGAAGAATGCGAAGACAACGAGAGCATCTAGACGCGAGGAGCAAGTGGTAACGAAGCAATCGAGAGACGGGTGCCGGTACCAGCGATCTTCCGCTTAAAGGAATTTTCCATAAATTCCAGGGGATCGTGGAACGACGAGCGTGTGCCGCGGCGGGGACACAAATCCCGTCGGAATAAGACTCGGCCGGCCTGCCCGAGAGAGCTAACAAGGATGATTCGAGGTTGCCCACGTTAAAAGCCGGCTAATTGATTGAATTTATGTGAGCGCCGGATAGAGAGCTGCTACCGGGAGACGCAGCCGGTCGGCCAGCTTCCGTAAATTCAATAAATCCTACCCCGCCCCTGCGCCGGCCGCCTTTATTCGCTCTCTGAAACCGACGGGAAGCTTTTCCGCGGCTAACGCGATTCCGCCGACCCGCTCTTAATGTATCAACCGAATCTCCTTGATTATCGAAGAAAACTCCGAATACTGCTTCCATTTCGACGGAGGAAAATGAAAAGCGACGCATCGTCGTATCTGAACTCGAGGGAGCTCTGATCTCGATCTACAGACTGTTAACCCTCTGAGAATGGGAATTTTCAAAGTAACCAAAACATTGGAGTACTATAGAAAAAGGAAACTATAATCTTCCATCGTCAATGATTCGATTATTCCTTGGTGTTCCAAACATAAAACCGAAATGACAATTGTTTCCAAAGACTCTCATCGAGGAATTAATCCTATTCCAGCGATCTCCGTGTAGAGTCATCAGTGGTGGTGAATTTTTCATTGGATACGTCGGAAGAATTCAGGAAGGTGGCGAGTCTCGAGGGTCGGGGAGCCGATCGATGGTCCATTGAATGCAGATGAACGCCGAGCGGAAGAGTAGTGGGTGTCCAGAAATCAGTGGTCGATTTATGGCTCATTGAACGATACTTTTCCAGGTGTGGGACACGGTCGAACGGAAAAGTTGAGGCTGGTTCGTTCGCTCGTTCGCTCGCTCGCTCGCTCACTCGCTCGGCCGGCCGCGGTTGATGGCAAACATCGTGTGCCGGTACCGTTACACGTGCCCCCGGGCAATCGGCTACAATCCGATTGTGCCTCTTGTTTTTCCTGCTCGTTGCTCGGCCAGT
This sequence comes from Nomia melanderi, assembly GCF_051020985.1. Taxonomy (NCBI): domain Eukaryota; kingdom Metazoa; phylum Arthropoda; class Insecta; order Hymenoptera; family Halictidae; genus Nomia; species Nomia melanderi. Next base: position 14,673,234 of record NC_135010.1, on the reverse strand, counting down.
TCCTCGGCAACCTCGAACCTGTTCCACGAGTGCTTCTGCCTGCATACGAGCCCCGGCTCGCGCGCCTAGCCGCGATCCAGCTCAACCTCGCGTTTTCACCGAGAATCCGACAACTCCGCGTTTACAGCTCCGTCCGGAATTCCTGCTCCGTTTCTGATCCGATCCGATCCCCGAATTCCCGTCATCCCCGAAAAACTCGATCCTCCGGAACCGGAAGCTTCGAATCTAGTCGGTGCCGATCGACGAACCGATCCCTCGACTCGAATTCGAACGCTGGAACCATCGGTTCCACGAGTTTCGAGGTCTCCGGAGTTCTCTGGAGTACACGTAACCCTCGCGTCGGTGCCTCGTTAACGAACGGCGCGTGTTCGGATTCTAATTACCCGTGTAAACTCCGGAAGACGCGGCGAAGAAGGCTCGCGGAACACCTTGCTAACAGATGCATCGGCTCGCAGGGCTAACGATAAGATTGCCGGCTCTTATCCGTTCAACTGGATCGTGCTGCAGCCGCGGGAGAGTAATTCCCGATCCTAATCGTCCGAATTAATCCCAGAATCAGAGGAAACGAGGATCGATGGGTTCGCCGGGAACCGGCCGTGTCCGCGTCGCCTCGCCTCGCCTCGCCTCGCCGCGCTTCTCCACTCCCCGCCACGCGATTCTGGCCGAGGCCGCAGTCCACCTGGATTATTGCACCACTAAATTGCGCGTAACTGTATCGACCGCGCACCACCCAGATTATACGCATTAAGATCCTCCGTATTAGATTACCCGGCGAGCGTATCCCGAGAACAAGATCAAGGTTGCTGTTATATTCCTAGGAAAAACGTAATTGCGGACCAGCCGCATAACTCATCCCCGTCCCTTCTCCGCCGGTCTCTTCTTTTCTGTTCGCGATCGATCGCCCCCCGACAGGACGAGTCCGTCGATCGACTTTTCACCCGGTCCCAACGCGAATCCTCGGTTGCCGACGATCCGACGAGCGGTAATCGTCGTTGTTTCATTCAGGATCCCGTGTCGAATCGCTTTCGACTGGTCCAAGCTGTTCCCGCGAACCGGCCGGAATCCGGGCTAGATTTCCGAGAAGGAGCAGTGGACATCTTCGAAGCGCCTTCGCCGACTGGAAGGACGGCGCGGTAATTACCCGGTGCAGGGGCAAGAACGATTGGGGTAGCGAATCGTTGATGAGCACCGAAACCGCGCCGTTTAATTAGCTTTTCTCGAAATCGGGGCGTCCTTGAGGCCGCCTGGACACGCGAGCGCGTCGACTCGCGTGGCATTCGAGAACCGACGACTCGTGCGTCGAATCCGTCGCAGTTTTCTCGCGATTGGTACCCGAAAATCGGGACGCGCAATAATCGTGCAGTGGCGTTGATTTGAGATCGTGATGAGATTCGAGCCGAGCTCCTTCAATATTAATGCAATGTTAAACTTTTATGTTTCACTTTTACTAATTGAACCTTCCACCAATTGAATTGTAAGGTTCTTTCTCGTTAAAACGAGATCTTTGCAAAATATTTCCTCGTTCAATGAGTTACAACCAATTTCCCTCTAGTAAATTGTGACTTAAAGCCTATTAGGTTCGGTCTAGTTTCAATCAGAAGATTCGCCTGGAAGTTTCAGCTGCCACGCGACAGTCCCGCGACAGCCCGAAAGTCAGCGTCGCCAGCGTCGCGCAAAATGGAAGGTAAAAGCTTCGCAGCGAGCGCCCGGGGAACGCGGCGGAACGAGACGCAACAGGGAACGAGGAACGCGTTAACGAGCGACGGAGCAGTCGGTCGCTCGCGACCGCTGCGCGGGAATAAGGTAGCAGTACCCGCGCCAGTTGTACTCCGTAATGTATCGCGACGGATTTTTCGTGTTACGCGTGTTGCGCGGGGAATAACGCCGACACTCCGGCCGACCCCCGGGGGGCAGCGCGATGGTGAACGGCCCAGAACGCGAGCGCGCTCTGCTCCGTTGCTTCCACGATAAATTTCCACCCGTGCCGATTTCCGGTTTCGCCCGGGAAACCAGCGACCGACGCGGCACTCGGATCGTGCGGCAACCTGTTGCCGCGACCGCGTCTTTCGTCCCCGCTTCGAATTCTCAGCCGTTCGTATTCGAATGATTTATCGCAACAGCTCCTCGACGCATCGGTTTACCGATCTCCGCTTGTTTCATCGAGAGGACGATGTTCAACTCTTGCAGTGGTACTCCTAAGCGATTCGCTCCGCTTCGCGGACAAACTATCGGTGTCCGAAGAATGACGAATGTTCGGCGATGATGGCGGACAGGCAAAGTTCGCTGCAACGCCGGTGGGTCTGAATCTACTCGGCGTCCGCGATCGAGTCGAATGTCCCGTCGATGACACTCCGCATCAACGGCGAGAGGAAGAGGGGTGCTCGGCGCGCGAGGGGCCCCACCCGAGGCCGCGCGGGGACGTAAGGTACCCGTCGACGACAGGAGAATCGACGCATAAAGCTCCGGTGTCCGAGGACGCCGGACGATCGCGGCCGCGCGCCGATCGGAAACGAGCTGCTTGCGTCAGGTGCTAAAAATCGAGCACATTCTCGGGGAGTCCGGCCGCGCGCGCGGCTGCAGCAGCGAGCTGCAACCTCTCCCCTTCCAGCCGACCCCCTCTGACGCAACAGAGTCCGAGCGACTTTTCGATATCCCGGTATCCGCGCGGCGGTATGCGCCGAGAGCGAGGCACTAGTCGCGAGCGGCGCAGATATGCAAGCACGTACGCGCGCAGCGCGCGAGCGGCCGATGAATGGCGCGCCGGCTACGATTCAGTCAACACTCGCGATATTTAATCGCGATACAGACGGCCGCTTCCGCGGACAACAGGAGATCGCGATCCCCCCGCGCGATACCTCGTCACCGACGTTTTAATCGATTCCACTTGCCCGGCCGATTTCTACTCGTGACGGAGGTTCAAGCCTGTCGGCGGCGACTTTCAGATATTCTTTAATTTATGTAATGCGAGAAGCCGTGGGATACTCCATTGGAAGTAATGGATCTAAAGCGAATGCTAACAATGAACTGCCCCTGTCGATATTAGGGTGCAGAGATTTGAGAGGCATTGGATCGATTTTGGAATCGTCTGGAAGCCCTCATCTTTCTTTCCCTCGAGGACGACAGTTTTTACTAATTAATGAGTGAGGGACGAGAGTCCGTGTCGGTAGCACTGAAACTGTTACGTTGCACTGAGCAGTAATTGCAGCAGGTCGCCGCGAATTCAAAGAGATAATTAAACACAGTCCACCTTGAATTTAAGTAAAATGTCAGTTATTCGGAGTTTACAACCCGTTCCGATCGCTCGTTAAATCTGCATCGCTGCCCGCTCGATCGAGTCCTCTCTCACGGTTCCGGGCGCGACTCGCTCGCTTTATCGCGATCCAACCTCGGCGGAATATCTCGCGTCCCCTAATGAGAAATATTATCTGCCCGGTGTTTCGACAAACCAATCAACGGTGCGACGGCAGGGGAGCGTCGACGCTCTCGGATGCGGCCTTCCGGATCCTCCGAGGCGAGGAGCCGCGGTTTCTTAATATAAATCACCGGCGAGTTGCGCAACCTTTCGATGAAATTTCCGAAGCTCTGGCAACCGGCACCGTTCCACTGGGGCCCGCCCCGCCGCGCTGGCAGCCGGCCGCTGCCAAATTGACGTCTGGCAGCGCGCGAACAAAATAATCGAGCGCGACCACCGATGGACCGGGATATTCTGCCGGATCGGCAGGAGAGGGAGGCGAAAGCATCTGGCACGCTTCTATTTATAATTGTCATTCATACGGTTCGAGCAGCTCTATGAAGTCCCGCGGAGTATTAATAAAGAGCGGTGGAGGCGGACTACGGACGGCCATCTTTGATTCCGCGCGAAGCTCGACCTCCAAATTTCAAGAATGGAATCGCTCCTCTCTCTCGAGAGAGGGAGTCTGTTAGACGATCGACTTCTATTTACACTCGATAAAGAAGTCGTACACCATGCCAACCGATTTCATTGCGAGAACAGTGATCGAAGCAGAATCGATTCGCTCGAGACTCCAACCCTTCGTCTGTCGCGACCTGTTCGAAGTGTACCTAAAATCTATACAACGAGAGTGCTGTTGTTAGTCCAACTAACGGGTTTAGCTCCGAATCGCGTTGTCCAAGGAGCGATCGAACCGTAAACCGCCCGAACTAATTCCCTCGCGCATCTTCATTCCGGCAGGCAACGAGTCCGCTCGAGGAGAAGAAATCGTTTCCAGAGGAAGTCGATTGCGCGAGTTAACGAGCGTCGAAGCGACCGGAGCGAGGATCGCCGACGAAACGAGAGTAAACGGAGCGAAAGAGAATCGAGTCGAGTATTAGAATTAGCGACGGCAGTAAAGCCGAGTCGCGGCGACGAGAGGAACCAGCTCTCGGTGGCCCGGCAGATGCGGAGGCGCCGCGGTGGCAAGCGGAGCGAGGGGGCACCAGTGGGGAGAGAGGCTGGAACGGCTGGAGGCCGAGGGGCAGAGGAGGAAGAGGCCGCGAGCGAGCCTAAGCTCGTCGACTTATAAATAAATCTCGATCGCGTGGCTCTCCCCTCCATTCGGCTGTTCGCGTCTCTGTTCCGCGCGGCGGCTCCGTCCCGCTCTCGCATTTCCATTCCCTCTACTCCGGAGTTGCACCCTTTTTCCTGCTCGTTTTTCCCCCCGCCGGTCCGCGGCGGTCCTCGTCCGGTATCGGCGCTTTTTGCCCTTCTACGCCTATCCCCGTCGCGCTGCCAGTGCGCTCCTCGTCCCTTTTCCGCGGCGCGGACCGGCCGCCGCGATCCTCCTTGTCCTGCCTTAACGCGGCCGGATGCCGAGGCCGCTTCTGGAGATCGGGATCGCCACGGCGCGGCGCGGCGCGCTATCTCGCCGCATTATTTCCGTGTACTCTGCATACAAATAGGGGCGTACCGTCCGACGCGTTTCCGCGTTTCTTCGCGAGGCCCGAGGCCGCGGGGAAGAATCGGCCGCACCTGGACACCGGGCGAGCGACCTCCTGCGAACGACCGTGGAATACTCGCCGCGTCGCGACGCGACTCGCTGCCCCTCCCAGAGGGGCTGGAGGATTTAGTGGCATGCGCCGCGGCGCGCGAGAGACGCGGAAGGCTGTTTTCGAAGCCGGGACACGCTTATTATCGCGCGCCGATGCGACGGCCGGCCTCGTCAATCGCGGCGGCTAACAGCCGGCGTTCTGGTTTCTCGCGAGCGGAACGGGGCAACCTCGTCCCCGCGTTTTATCGCGGCCCGAGTCCGCGGAGCGTAGTTTATCGTGCTCGTTCGGGGAATATCATCGGCGTGGATCCAGTAAATTGTCGCGCCGCACGGCGAGGAAGCAGGTGACTCGTGAAAAACGAGCAAATCGGCCGGGGGAACGGAATTCGTTCGCGAGAGAGTACCTTGTCCCCGCGCCGCAGTCCGCGGCGAGCCGAGAGCCGCCTCGTGTCGAGTAATTGCCGGCCGACGAAAGCGCGAGGAGACGGACCGCGCGGGCGCGGGCCGGCGGACAGGCGACAAAGCGTTACACGCCGGCGCGGACGAATAAATTGAAAGCGGCGACGGAAGGATAACGAAAGGATAACGAATCGCGCGGATATCGATGCTCTCCGCGGCGCAACGGAGAGGTCCGGTCCGCCGCGCGCAACACCTTAAGCACAATCATTTGCATCGCGGCCGTTATCGGAACAAATCGCCGCGGAAAACCCGTTCCCCGGTGGATCGCGTACGAGTCGCGCGAGCTGCAGCTAGATCGCTCGCGCGCTCGCCCCTCTCGCTCGCGCCGGGACGACCTTACAACGCTTCCCCGGCAGAAACCTGTTCGGCTTCCTCTGTGCTCGTTGCGACGCCTCCCGGCGGAATCAATTATTTATTTCGTTGTTTTATTTGTTTAACGTTGTTCGCGTTGCGCGCTAATCAACGCTCCCCTCGTCCCCCTCGTTCGCCGTGTTCTCGGCAGCCCCGAGATCGCCGGCGAGCGCTGATCCGGACCGATCTCTAGCGGCGCCACAATGACACAACCGGGCTCTCGTCGCCTTCCTCTTTTTCCCCCGTTTCCTTCCTTCCCTTCCCGTTGCTCGTCGCCACTCGCTCTCGTATACGCGAGCACCACCCCACGCGATTTATTTCCGGCTGCCGTCAGCGCGGACCGCGACGTCGCGTCGCCCACCCGGAATTCACCCTTCGAGCGCCGTGGACTATGCAACTTGACCGGAGAACGAATCTTCCCTCCGACGAAACCCTCCTTACTTTCCACCCTGATCTAATCTCGGTCTCTAAATCCTCCTGCTAACCCCAGTAAACCAGAGGACGAAGGATGACCGCGCGAGCGACGCGCGGAGATCCCGAGCAGGCCGGGAAGGTCGTCGAGGAATCCGCGCGAGGAAAAGGGACGATCGAGCGAGCGAGCGAGCGAGCGAGCCAGCTGGCGGAGGACGATAGCCGGACGACGAGCGGAAGGGAGAAGAAGAGGACGAGTCACCGGTCCGCGCGCGCGAGAGAGACGCCGCCGCGGACGAGGGGAAAAAAAGGAAGCGACTGGTCCAGAGCGGCTTGGAGAACGACCTGAGGCTAACTGGTGCGTGCCGGTCGTGTGGCGAGCCCGAGCAAAACCTGGTGGCAGAGGGGAAACGCGAAGAGAAGTGGACGGATGGGTACTTGAGCCGCTGTCAACTGGTTTACTCGGCCACTCCTACGCATCAGCTGTCCGGCCGATCTCCTCGAAACAGCCTCTCCTCTTACATAAGAGAAGATCTGCGAGGATAGCGCAATCGCCTCGCGATTCCCGGTCCATCTCCTCCTTCCTTCTCTTCCTCTTCTCCTTCTCCTCCTTCTTCTCCTCCTCCTCCTTCTTCTTCTTCTTCTTCTTCTTCTGCTGCTGCTGCTGCTGCTGCTGCTTCTCCTCCTACCTCGTGAAATTTATCGCCCCGGACTCCTTTGATCCGTCCACGCTCGAGTTTCTTCATGGTCCACTTTATTAGCCCCCTTCTCGCCCCTCTCGCGTCTTTCGGACACCGCGCGCGATCACGACTGTTATACCGCGCGTTTGCTGGCCAAATCGACCGACTTCGGTTCGAGAGATTTCGCAGATTTTTGGGGCAGAGTGTTTATACTATTACGTGTACTTGATCCGTGGCATTCGTGCGTTCCTCTCTAACTTCCTTCTGCTTGCACCATTTGTTAGTCGCTTCGAGTCGCTTGCAGTGGTATGTTTCAAGGTGATGCGTTCTCTAAATGTACTGCGACCTTCGCCCATTGACACTCAGCAAGGACAGGTGATTACGACCTGCGTAGCGCGAAACCGTTGCAGCCTTAACGGAAAACGTGGACATGGCCTTTTAGCGAGACGTTTATATACTTTATAACGTTTAGTAATCTTTAAGACCATTATCGAGCTCGTCCGCTATCGCGCTCGATGCTACAAATGTTTCAAGTTTTAGAGAGATCTGAAATTCGTGGCGCGCGCGCGGCGCCGCGGTAGCTCGGGGCGAGCGGCTCGCCGCCCCGTCGCCCTCCTCGCCGGTAATCGAGGCGATTAAAGAAGAAGGGAGCCCGGTTTATCGGGAACACGGAGTAAAGTTGGAATAATAGAGCAGGAAGTTTCTGGACGAAGATTGAATCGGCTGATCGGACAAGACAATTAAAGCGATGGCCGCCGATCGTCCCGTGGTTTTTCTGATCGACGACTAATGAAGAGCGCCTCTAAGTTGATTACGCGTAGGCCACTACGCGATAACGAAGTAGGAAGCCGGTTTCACAGAGGAGCCGAAACGCCGGCGTGACCAAAAGGACGAGCGCGCGCGCGCACCCGCCTGCCCGCCGCCGGAAAGATTAAGAAAGTTCGCGCGGGCTCGATAAGAAACGCGTCCACGGCGTGTCCAGCATTAACCCCCCGCGCGCGCCGGCAAAAAGATAGCTTGTTCGAACCGCGAGCGATCGCGTCCATTAGGGAGCGAACGGGATTACCGCAAAAACCTCGGCCATTGCCGAAAGAATCGTCGCGCGGAGATGACTCGCGGGACCGGGCCGGTTTAACCCTTTGCGGTCGAACCTCGGCGTCTCGGCGAGATCGAACTTTTGTATACAAAATACTAAGTTGCGAGCGGAGTGCTTGAACAGGTAACTGTGTTTGACGAGTATACGAGTATACAAAATTCTGCAACTTCTCAGTGACGAGTATACTCGTCAAACACAGTTAACTGGTTAATTATTGAAACAGCAGGAGATCGGTACGTAGTTTCCTTTTTCGTTCTGTATACTTCGATGAATCTGCGATGAGTTAACACGTTCAAGACGGGTTGAATTATCAATATCGAAATTCAGGTTCATTTTCCTGGCGATGTATCGATCAAATCGATATTTGTTCAACGCACCGGCAGCATTTTACGTACTTTGCTCCCTGAAATCGTCCCGAGTTCCACGCATGAACGAACACAGAAGCTTGCCCCGATGAATCGCGAAGGAATCAGCGAGCGAATTCGTCGTCGTCATCGCGGGCCGCTCGAGAGATTCATCGTGGACGGATGCGGTCGCGCGAGCGAGATCGAGAAATCACGACGATTTCCGGCGATCCGAGCTCTTATCCGCTGATAGCGCGATCGACCGCAGAGGAAACGTCGATCCCGAATTTTTCCTCGTGCAGACTGCACTCGAAACGTATCGTTCCTCAGCATCTGAGTCTCTCCGAGGACTTCCGAGGCGAATTCAAAGAAACCAAAGGAAAACTCGCGGCCAGGAACACGAGCGTTCGCCGGCGAGCGGCGGTATCTAATTTATGCAAATCGAATAGTGGCCGAGCATCTATCCGCGATCGACGCGACCGCGTCAACGACTTGTTCGAGCCTACGCGTTTACGATATTGGAAACTCGACGTGCGCTTCGCATACCAATTTCTGCCGACACCGGGAGAGAGCGCGGATGCGACGGAACGAGCTCGACGAGCCAGCATCGGGCGTGGCGACCGTCGCGGACGACGATCCCGCGATCCGTTTCCCGCTTCAGCAATTTAGGCTATACGCACATCAGCGACGCGATGTCGCGGCGATTCTTTCGGGCAAGTGTTCGATCCAATAATGATATTGCAGATCGAAGCGATTAACACTATGTCGTCCGCGCGTAATCAGGAATCTTTCGTTTGGCGCCGGTTTTCGCCTACGCCGGCGTTTTCTCGAGGTTTTCGGGAGATCAAACGTCAATTTCTAATCTCAATTGTTCTCAATCTGTGCCTCCATTTTCACAAAATTTCGATAGCTGCACCAATGTGGTGTCACCGGACGGCACAGTGTTCAGTTGAACCTCTCGCTGGGAAGACATGCCACGCGCGTTGAGATATACTTGTTCCAGAATTGCTAATGAAGTCTTATCATCGATAGTCTTGCTACCTTGCACATACTAGATTACTTTCGAACGTATCACTCTGTATACATTAAGGAACATTGATTTGCAACAGTAACAGAGAAGAAATTTCACGCCTGTATGTTCAAGGTTGCTCGAGGCTTAGGAATTGTAGCTCGACGTCTCGTCAACGTTGATGAGATCAACGATCGAAGAACAAAAAGCTAGTATTTTATCTCCCGAAATCGCCGCAGGGTCGCGTGGCTCGTGTGCGCACAGGCTTAACGCGACGACGAGTCGATAACAGACGGCACCGGTTCGCGGAATCGAGCAGAGAAGCCAGAAATCGAAGCGTTTTCCTGGATCCGCCGGGAGAACAACAATTCTAAGGAGCGTGGTCGACCGCGCGCGAAAAATAACAGGCCTCCTTTCTTTCCCCCGACTTCAGCTCCGTGTTCTGCTGCTCTCATAAGGCTCGCACGAAAAATCGCGGCAAAAAGACTGGTCAGGTAATTATCGTGATCACCCCTATATATCTGACCGGGCGAAATTATCCACGGCGTGTAATTTTCTGTGTCGAGGGGCCAGCGCGCAGGAACAGCGCCGGTAGCGATGGCCTGCCCGCTCTCCGCGCCGCGAATTCGCGAGCAATTCGTTGGATACTCGCTAACGATCCTCCAGGTATCTAGACTGCCTGGAGACTTCGATTGTTTGCTCGGATCGGATGCACTCTTGGAGCTGCTGCAGCGAAATTTCGAAGGCAATTCGCCTGCGAGGAGTTTGTAGTGCTAGAGGATATTCCAATTCTAATCGAATTCTTGATCTAACAGAGAAACGTAGCGAGAGACGTTTGGATGCTTGAACGATGTCATCACGCTTCATCGATTCGTTCGAAGATAAATTCAAAAGAAAGGTAACTGTACATCGGAAGCTCGTTGAGAGATTAACGAAGGATCCAGAGGAGGGAGTCTCGCGATGTGTTTCGTTCGTGGTTTCAACCGATTATGCGTAAGTACAGTGATGATGGGTAAATTAGTACCGAAAGAGACGAACAAAGACGAAGACCTACGAATCAGAGGAATATCGATCAGTCTAGTTTTCGATTGATAAACGAGAAATATAAAAATCGGTGAAATAGCGTCCCTCGAATCGAGAGCGTATCGTGGCCATCGCTAGCTCGCAGCAAGCCGCGCGAAATAAAGGAGCCGGCTCGTTTCAGGAGCAGCTGAAAATTAATACGTAATTACAGTCGCAACCGCGGGAGGGGCGGCGGAGAGAAAGAAAGAGAGAGATCGTTATTGGGAAACGCCGCGTGAATTCCAAAGAAATATCGAATGCCGGCCAGCCGGCTGGGCCGGGTACACGTGGACCGCGCGTATCGGAACTGGAACTGGAACGGGAACGGAACTGGTCCGTTCTTCAAGAAGAATTCGCCGTAATCGCGCGTTAGTCAGCCAGTAATATGGAAATTATCGGGCAACGGGGTCCGTGAATCATTCGCGTCGCCACTCGACTCGACCCCCGGTCACGTCTGCCGGTCGAACGCGCGAGCGAGCGAACGACGCAGCGTGAATGGAGCTGGAACGCGCCGCGAGAATTTTCCCGTAACAACGACCGGTTATTAGCGTTCGACCGTGCGATACGCGTGTCCGGGGAACGAGAGCGTGCCGGGAAAGCCGCGATCGAGCACGGATTGCAGCCGACTCTAGTCACCGACGAGGCATTTAAACGGCTGAGAACGTACTCGCGATCCGTGCACCGGTGGATCATTCCGATTGATTCGATATTGAGCTTCAGATTTCTACATCGCCACGGTACGCCGTGGTGTTCCTCTGGAAAATACCAAAGTACGACCACGTTAGCGGTGTCAAAGGGAATAATTAATCCGGAAGAATCGATCTCTTTTGAGAAGCATCTTGTCCAGAGTATCGGCGAGCGTCATTCGTGTATCTTACACGCCGAGGTCCGCTCGCGGATGAGTCAGTGATTGTCGCGCGAGGATCGCTCGGCTGCGGACGCTGACAACGAACTGCTCCAGTTAATGCACGCACGGAGCACCGGAGGACCGAGGGGTCAAGCTCCGCACAGGTGGCTCCGCAACGAAATCATTGCCGGCCGAGATTAATTTCTACGAGCGATCGAGTCGATCCGGTCCCGGCTCTCGATCGTTCCTTCTCGACGATCCCGCGCGAGAGCGAGGGAAAGAGAGGACACGGACGGGAAGAGAGCGAACCAGAGAAGGGGCACGAGGAAAGAAGACACGAGAGAAAGAAAGAGAGAGAGAGAGAAAGAGAGAGGAGTGGACGCGCACTTCCGAGCCGGCTCGAGAGAGTCGGTGAGGTTTTATACGGTGTGTATCTGCCTTATGGGATACGGTGCCGGTATATTATGGTTAAGTTGTTGCCGGTCGAGGCTTCTATTGGAGCGCAGCTTCTGGTCTCGCGAGAGATTATAGAGATAATGGGGCCCGGATAGCAGCATTGCTCGGTCCTCGCTCCCAACAAATTGCGGGGTTCATTCATCCTCCGCGATAGAGAGAAAAACTAGCCACGCTACTCCGCGCGCTCTCGCACCATCGCGCACAGGATACCCACCCGCCCTCCCTTCTTCTTCTTTTCCTTCTTCTTCTTCTTCTTCTTCTTCTTCTTCTTCTTCTTCGTCGCCATCGTCAGCGTCTTCTTCTTCTTCTTCTTCTTCTTCTTCTTCTTCTCCCTCCTTCTCCTGGTTCTCCTCGCTAAGCCAAGCCGTGAAGAGACTGCGCGCTGGATATGCCGCGGTACACGCATGGAACTCGACTTTTCTCGCGTGCCCGTCCTTACGCTCCGACCGTTCCCGAGCTACCCTGAAATTACCATTTTGCTGGACGATGCGTCGCGGCCTTGGCGGAGCCTCGCGGAACGCGATCCTCGAGCACTGTGTCGCGCCTTGGCTCGATCCTCCGTTCCCCTAGCTCTTCTTCCTCGATCCTCGACGATAGTATCGATCGTGCTTTCCCTCGTCGTCCGTAAATACTTGAGGGCCTGAGCAGCTGGACCAGTTCCAAGACTGATCCTCCGACATTCCGAAAAGACTGTAACCTGCCGCTCGATCGATAGGCGCGCATTCCCTGAGGCGACTCTTCGTCCTTAACCTTTCAGCTACTGTGCATCGACTGCAGCGACTCTCGAGTATGTCAACTTTCGGAACGGTATCACGTTTTCGAACGCTATGCCACTGAATTGGCTCGCTCCGTCTGTAAATATGTTTAACATATCGCCCGACTGCCCTCGTCATTTCCTTCATTTCACATTCATTTCGTAACCAGCGTTACCAACAATATTTCTAATGTCGTAGTCGAAAGCGTCATATGCATCGTTAAACTCTTCTTCTTCGCTGCGAGGCGACTTCGTCCGAGAATCCCGAGCAAGTCCTTCGAACAAAGGAGAGCATCCGACGAAAAGGCTGCAGCTTTCCCGGAAGACCTCGTGCCCCGACCGACGCGAACGTATTCCCCGGCGAGTTGGCCAAACTCGGAAGACGCGTTCCGGCTGGAATCGAAGATGGAAAAACGCGACGTTCCAGGATCCCCGAGGAACGCAGGCACCGGCGAGAGCGGATCCCAGAGCGGTGGAAGCGTTCCCCTCGATTTTTTCCAGGCTAAGCGAGGCCGGCCGAGAAAAAAGGGGGAAAAGGAGCACCCGATTCCGCCGTATAATTTGCGGGTATAGAGAAACGCAACGAGCCGCGGCTTAGATCGCCGTGGATGGATTTAAGAGGATAGGCCAGCAGGCTCGTAACGTATAAAGGGGCGCAAGATAATCAATTACCCCAGCTACCGACTTCCCGCGAGAGCAATAACATCGGCCGGCCGCTGGCTGCCGGCGCAGGTCGTGTACCTGTTGCAACCGCGTATATTTAATGGCACCCCTAATCGTCCACGCCCGGTCGTTGCGAGCCTCTTTATACTTTTCCAGGAGGGCAGCCTGTCCGCCGCTGCCTCCTCTCTCTCTCTAATTCCATCTGCGACTCGCCTCCTCGTCCCACCAACCCCGACCGACCGTGAAGATCGATCCTCGGAACGATACCTTCGAACCTCACGAACTCCGAGGTCTAATTTCACCGAAATTCCAACGATCTAGCAATCTTCGCGACAGTCGGGTCGTAGCCGAAGGATCTCCCTTCGATGTCCGAGCAACACGCGCAGCTTTCGGGAAAGATCGAGGCGAGCGGCCGAAGCTAGAGCCCCGACATATTAAATCCTGATATTCCGCGCGGCAAACGTTAAGAGGCTCGAAATGGTGAATAAACGTTCGCTCGTAAAACGCGCGGCGAGCCGTATCTTCTAGGAGTAATGGCGCGTATGATACGCACCGAGTAGAGCTGCCTCCTCCCAGCTCTCCCCCTCCCCCTCCGCTCTCGTCTTTGCCCCCTGGTCGACGTTCCTTTTTTCCCTCCCCGTTCCTCCGTTCCTCACCCGGTTCTTAGGCCCTAGCCTCCTCTCCTCGCCTCCTCCCGCTCCGCTCGCCAGACCGTCCGTTCGCCGGCCCTTTTTTCCGAGCCGCCCCTCCCTCCCGCCGGTCGCCTTTAATGCGTTCGATTTGTTAATTGAGAAAAAGTCCCGTGGAACGAGCGGACCGCTTTGTCGGGCCGTTTCGCGCGCGAACGAACGAGGCCTCGTCGTTTTGCCGGCGATATGCCGGCCCGCTGTTCGTGCCGGTGATTTTGTCGCGCTTCCTTTCGATCCTTTTCTACTCTCCCTCTCTCTGTTCGACTTCCTTCGGCCATTTTCCGCGATCCGTCGTTAACGCGCGGCTCGTCGATGGAGGGACACGCTTCGTTTGCCCGCGAATCGATTACAATTAATCTCGGGTTTCGAGCGTTTCTTTCGCGAGACCCGATCGTCTCGCGGCCACGCGCGAGGAAGCGCTCCGGATCGCCGAGGAAGAGGAAAGGGAGAGGGCTCGAGGGATCACTCGGGGCCCGGCAGCACGATGACGAGCCGCAATTATGTCTCCGCCGGCTGCCGGCCGTGTAGAGGTCGTCGGGTACAGTAGACCACGAAAGTTCTCCATCTCGACCGACCGACTGCTGCATATCTAGCTTCACGGAGTTGACCCTTTGCGCACGAATGTCGACATCTTGGTCAGACGAAAGTTTTGTATTTGGAAGATCGAGTCGTGGACAAATGACTCAGTTACTCGAACAGCGAGAGATCGGTAGGTTCCTTTTGTTCTATACAGTACGCAATCGATATAGAGCTTCATCTGCTGATTCTATAGATTTCAAAGGATCTTCGCGTGTAAAGGGTTAAGATTTTTCACCGAGAATACGCTGATCTTCCCTACGAGTTCCGAGCTGCAGAAGGTAGCCGAGCGATCCGAAGACAGCTCGAGACTCGCGATCCGTCGAGTGGACGGGACGTTTTGCGGCGAACGGTACACCGACTTATCAATAATTTGCATATTTCCACGGCTCATAAAGTAACGAGCGTCCGCCACGATACCGAATTCCGTTCTCCCCCTGTCACTGACCTATAATGCCGAGGCGAGGAGCGTGCTGGCTTGCCGCGGGACACCCCGCGCCACCGATAATTCACTTTCTCGGTCCGGTATCCCGATTCGAAACGAAACGAAGCGGTGATTATCTTCCGACCGGCCTCTCCCCCCTCGTCTCCGCGGCGCGAACGATCGGGCACCGAGATCCGCGGCGATCGAGCCGCCGAATCTACGGCCGAGATCTTTCTATTTGCATCGGTTAATGGCTCGGTCGGGCAGCTAAATCAGTTTTCTTCGACGCGCAGCGCGTCCCGCGACCCGGCGAGTTACGTCGAGTCGTAACGCAACACCTGGCCGGCCGGCAGCGCGAGATACGGATCGGCTGTCCGTGCACGCCGGAGAGAGCTCTATAAACGAGCAGTTAACGTCGAACGCGGTTGTTACCGCGTAACGACGGACGGTACGGCCGTTCCTCCGATTTATTCTTTCGCGGGGAACGGATCCCTCGGTGCTCCGAGCGAAATGGAACGAGAGCAAACGAAACGAGACGAGACGAGACGGGACGAGACGAGACGTAACGAAACCGACGCGACGACCCGGATCCGCGCGGCGAAACTTTCTTCGGAACGATCGATCGGCAACGGCCGGCTCCAGGTGCGGGATTTTTCATCTATCGCCGGCTCCGAGCGAGCCGAGGAACGGCATCTATCTCGATCCACGGTTATTGCGCTTCGGGACCGCGCGCAATCGAAGGAGATTCATTCCCAGCGCTGCATTGTGGCCCGCGAGTAGCTCGGAGGCGCAATCGCGCTCGGAAATGCAGCGCTATCCCGTTGCCAGACGAGCAAACTTGTTTCTGCATCTACTCGCGCGGCGTTGATTTATTTTCGAGTGCTCGGAGAGAGCTTCTTGACTCGACCGGGTGGTTCGGGACGAGGAAAAATCCTGTGTTCGATCGCGAGCGAGAGGAACGACTCGCGCGAACGAATTAACCTTTGTCGAGTGAACGTCAGCCAAGCGACATTCGCTTTTTACCGAAGCAGACGTTCGCCGCTTGCGTGACATAATCAACTATTCCTCTGTACCGGTGAATGCTTTGAAAAATACACTTTCACGAAATGTGAATGTACGGAAGACATTAACCCCTTGCGCTATTTTCCTGGCAAACGCGAGTGTCACCACTGTGACATCGGCTGTTACAATTACAGGCCAAATGTTGCGCGGATAAATGGTAGAGCAAAGGGTTAAACCGCCATTGAAAAGTAAAGCATATGGTCTACACGTAACGTATTGCCCTGTAATTTCAACAATGTTAGTACCCACACCTTATATCGCGTGAACAGACCAAGTGTCGATCTAGCTCGCAGCATCTGACGTCGAATTAGAGTTAACAGGTTCCTTACCAAGTTTTTTTAAGACTCCGTTCACGTCGTATGAGGCGTGTACGAGCCACACTGTTGCAATGAAATAAAATTAAACAAACGCAGTGTACATGATACTAAGATACCTATATTTGACTCTACATAGACTCTACTCTAGTGCCTGTCACTCAGCAATTGATTCCATACAGTAAAACTATAAAATCTGGTACTTAACATTAAACTTCGTACAATGCATCAATTTAAGAAATATTCAAACAAAAAAGCTTTGTCCCTCAATTTAAGTGTGATTTCTCATCGAGTTAGTTTCACAAAATATCGTCTCTGTCTCATCGGAAGACGTTTAAATATTTCTAACGAAAAACTTCCGAGTGCAAAGGGTTAAAGACTTCTCCGTTTTCCAACGAGAACTCATTCTCGGTCCGAACGGGAAATTCCGCGTGGCTCGTACACGGCCCACGCGGCACGGAACGTGTTAATCGCCGGCGCGACCATAGCGTAGAAGAGATTTACGGGGTCGCGATCGATGAAGGGTGGCTATCCGCAGGAAGCGTCGAGGCCGGTTCGCAGCCGCGTTGCGAAACGCGCGTCCCAGGCCCCGATCGAGCCTTTCTTTCACCATTTCCTTCCTCGTCGTGCGTCACCGCGCGAACGCGTTAACCTTTCCCCCGATTCCGCAACCGGCGCGAGAGGAAGTCCCCCGCGGGAGCTCGAGATCGGTCGAGCGTGTGTAGCAACGACGGAAGCCCGGCGAACGGAACAACGAGAACGGACGCTCGGCGATCCATCCCCGGAGGATCCAGTCGGTCGCGCGACTTGTGGCGGCCACTGTACCTCTCGCGGCCGGCCGGCCGGCCGGCAGAAGACGCGCGTGGAAGGGATGCCGGTGGTAAAAGGGAGCAGGTAGAGCGAGGAGACAAGCCTAGCTGTTTATCCGGCGAGAAACGGAGCAATAAAGAGGAACCGAAAGTACCAGCGGAAGAGGGAACAAGCTCTAATGGGAGATGATGAGAGGCGAGCCGAGGGAAAAAGAGGCAGGAAGAGAGGATCGTGGACCGCTCGAGGTACCGTTCCCAGGTGTTCCGGAGGAACTGTAAATTAATCGGCGGGGCCTTATCGGCCGCGATAAACCCTCGAACGGACGGACGATCGCGCCCTGCAACGGTCCCCTTTCGACGAGACGAAACTGGGAAATGAGGCTTCCGGCATTGTTGCAGTTCCTTGGTATCTATGGATAACATCGCTAGGTTTACGTGTTGAGCTTGAGGGGTGGTTTTTCTGAAGGACAGACGGGGGCGTAGTCTGCGAACTTAAGCGCAGTAGTTTCACGAATAGTTCCATAGTTATGTATTTAGATTACAGATCAGAAACGCGGAACCAGCAACGATTTATAGAATACTTTGTACATATTCATTTAAGGAATATTAATTTACAATACAATTGACTTCGTTGGGGGTCGAAGACGCAGAGTACCTCGATATCTCAGCACCGAGAGACTTTGTATCGGCGATAACGTTCGCGAGGGCCTGAAATCTAGAAACCGGGAAAGCTTGAAAGGGAGCTCGCGAGGAGAGAGGCACCGGGTAGAGTCGCGATAAACGAAATCAAGTCTCCGGCGACGAAACTCCGGCAAAAGGTGGACGGAGCAGAAAAGCAAATACAAAAACGGGGCTACAAGGCGAACGTATCAAAGAGCCTGCAGAGGCGAAGAGAGAAAAAGAGCGGGAGAAAGAGAGAGAGAGGCGAGGACGGCGAAGAGAAAGCAGCGAGGTGCGCCGAGGGGGAAGGAGAAGCCGAAGGAGCCGGAGGATGGGGTAAAACGGACCCACCGTGAGCCACGTTCCCACGATCTCATGAATGAACTCGCGTGGCTGCTCGCCACGTGGTGGGGAGAGTACTCTCCTTTCCCCTTCCTCTTCCTCTCGACCACCATAGCCCCTCGCCCCGCCGCTTCCGAGATCGCCGGCAGTGCTTCTCTTTCTACGGGCAAGCTAAACGGCTCCCGGTGGCCGGGGGTAAGGAACTCGGGGTCATCCTGGACCTCGAAAGGACGCGATGCTCCGCGCTCGAGGGAGTTCTACGTGTTTTCGTCGGTTTTTCTGGTAAAACACGCGAATCGGTATTTCTCGGTGAACCGATCCGAGAGATTCTACGAAGAGTCGCAACGTTGCGGATAAAGTGTATCGCATTGAAACGATTCGAAGGCGAATCGAACGATTTCTGTTCAGGTAACGGACACCTGGCTCGCCGGAGAGTATTCGGAGCAGCTTAGGGGAAAAGCGATTGTAAGATCCCGGGACCGATCAGCCTCGCGGTCGTTGATTCATGGAGGCCGGAGATAACTGGTCCTGCCGCTTCTACTCGCCGCGTTTCTGGCCAAGGAACGAATAGATTTATCCTGCCAGATAGAAAGTTGGTTAACGGACGAAGGAACAGAAGCTCGTTGGCCGGCGCAACGATCGGGAGATTTCGAAACGATCGGGCCCCGCAGAATAGATCCTGTTTCGAGCGAACGCCGCCGCACCGTTCCGAATACATTGTAACTTTTTCCTAGGCGGGCAGTATACCCTCCTGCCGCCGCCGCTGCGCTGCGGCCGGCGGCGCGCCGACACCGGAGAAACCGGAAATAGCCGCGGATGATGGTACCGCGGGTAATCGAGGCTTTCATTTGCGTTTCTAGATTTTATCGGTCGATGCGTTTAACGAGTTTTCGAAATTTCCAGCGCTTCGCGGAATCGGAGATCGTTTAGATTGCCGCTAATAAAGATGTAGACGGCAGCTGAGAACAGCTATTCGCTTAATCTGTATTAAATGCCCGTAACGCAAGAAACGGGAGCAGGTTTTATCTAACTGCCTGTTGGAAATTATAAACGAAGAAGTCGCGCGAGCGCGAGCGCGCCGAGGGGGACGACGAGAGGATTGAACGCTGTCGCGTTAGTCTAGCGACAGGAGAGTCGCGAATCCAGCAGGAGAATCGAACGATTCGTCGCGTTCACCCCACGCGAAGCTGTATTCTTCGTAACGGTGACACCCTTTTCGATTCTGCTGGAGTATTTTATTTCAGAGTCGCCTCTGAGTCGCAAATTGCTTTGACACAGCGTAGCGATAAAGTGATATTTAACCCCTTGCCGTACAATGACGAGTGAGACTCGTGATGATTTCTAAACTAATTTAAGAATCAATGTTGTTCATTACCCACGGATCAAAGCAAACAACTGTTTTGCTGTTATCAATGTATTATCTTCAAATGAAATTTCCTGAAGTAGAATGGACAATTTTGTTGTATCTCTTACGAATTGTCGATAGTAAAATATAACACGAGCTTAGTAACGAAAGTTAATAGTACGCCAAGGGGTTAATATCAAACTTCATGCAATCTGTCAATATCTGAAATGTCGAAAGCAAATAGTTTCGTTCCTCGATTTATGTGCGACTTCCCGTCAAGTCAGCTCGAAAGAATGTTGTTGGTATCTGATTGGAAAATGTCGGGTATGTCCAATGGAAAACCTGTGGAACGCAAAGGGTGCACATAGGTGCATCCGTCTTGTA
The DNA here is from genome assembly GCF_051020985.1 of Nomia melanderi. Taxonomy (NCBI): domain Eukaryota; kingdom Metazoa; phylum Arthropoda; class Insecta; order Hymenoptera; family Halictidae; genus Nomia; species Nomia melanderi. Next base: position 14,653,509 of record NC_135010.1, on the reverse strand, counting down.
TATATACTCGTCATTGATTGCTCCCATTACACACCCCGCGAGATTTTTCAACCTGAATTTCAATGAACTGGTTCGATACTAGAAAACCTGAATTCAGAATCTAGACGACCGGCTGCCTCCGACGCGACGCAGTTCGTTATCGAAGCATCGAACCCGCGAAGAGCGGGTTAACCAGTCAAATGTCAGTAACTTAGAGATTCGGTAAATAAAATCGAGAACTGCGAATGAATAATTCCATTATTCGACCCACAGGAGACTGTCACGTGCTCTTTCAGTAAGACTTCCATGCATCATTCGTTCCATAAAAGGAATGTTACAAATTTAAGACAGTCTTTAAGGGTTAACCCTTTGTACTCGAATGTTTCTTACCAGAAATATTTAACACTTCTTTACGAGGCGATGTTCTTTAAGTCTAATTCTCAGAGAAATCGCCACTACATTGAACAAAGCTGTTTTACCCAATGTTACACGTATCGGGGCATTATACGAAGTTCCACATTAAACATCACACTCTACGTTTCCCTGTGTCAAATCAGTGACTGAGAGTGGGCTCTCGAGCGCAAAGGGTTAAAAGGGCGTCGCGTCGAGGAGAATTGCAAGGGCCGCGAGACCGAGATCGTCCGAGGGAACCAGGAGAACGTAACGGAGCGGGAGGAGGCGAGACGAAGTTCGAGAAATGATATACGCTCGTTCCGGTCGAAAGCGTCGTAAGGTTCGTGGCCGAAGGGGGACGAAAACGCGGGGGGAATCGGTCTCGAATTAAAAACTGTTTAATTCGAGCGGGAGAGGCCCCGACGCTCAAGGGCCAGGAACGACTCTCGTTTTAACGACATCCGTAATAACGCGGCGAACGCGGTTAATGCGCGCCGCGTATCGATCCGGAGATCGGGAATCGGGCTCGGATTCGAGGCGAATTAAACCGTTACGGGCTACTAATTGCCGGGCCGGGTCGTTTCGTGGCCGTCCGGCAGATAAACCGGCTTGTCGAATCACGTGAGAAAACACGAACGAGAAGGCACCGCGGCGGCGTTATTAGTTCCTGGTCCACCCTCCTGCAGCCTGCAGCCTGCAGCCTGTTGCCCGTTCCCCGTTCCCGATCTCCCTACCTCCTATCTCTCCCTCTCTCACCCTCTCTCTCTCTTTCTCCGTTGCCCTTTCTCCTCTGCTCCGTCCCTGTCTCCGTTGCTCCGTCTCTCTCCTTGCCACCTCGTGAATGAAGCCGAGTCGCGTGGCGCCTCGTGACGTCACAACCTGTTGCTACCTGTTTCTCTCCTCCTCCCTTTTACTCCCTTCGCCCTCGTATCCGCTCCTTATCGGAGCTGCCTATGCCGAGGTTACCTTCCTCCAGATGCCTAGACCTCTACTCCGCATCGCACCAGTCTCTGGAGACTGGCAGGACTCTTTCAACGCGAGTTTAGTACCCTAATTCTCGAAGCGTATCATTTCAAATTCAATAATCGGTATCGTACAACATTGTCCAGGCTTCGGCTAGATCTTCATTTTCGTTTCATCTCAAGCTTCGCGAAGAGTTCCTTAATAGGAACCATTTCCATCGAGCTTCTTCGCGTTGCTCGAAGTAGACCGAACAAAAGCTCTGGACGAGGTTCGTCCGTGGTTCTAAGTAGTTACCGTCCCGAGGAACAGGAGATTAGTATCGAAGGCGAGGTAAGAAAGGATGAAAGCCGAGCAATTAGACCCGCATTCCAGGGCTCCTCTCGCGAGCGGCATAGAGTACGGACCCGAACTTTCTCCGCGAGCGTGCCTCCGTTCTGCTCGCTGGAAATTCCAGGAAATGAATGGGAGAACCAATCTGAAAGAGCGACTCTATGAATGGAAGCACCGGTACTAGATCGTAGCTGAATCGGGCGGCCGCTCATTCAAGGTAACGCGGCTTTCAAGGATTTCCCGCGCCAGTACGCGCCGGGGATCCCTGCTTTACCCGCGACTGGTAATCCCGACGAGCCACACGCCATCTGTTCGGGCTGGCTCGAGGCGGCTGGAGGACGCCGGCGAGCCGTGACCGGCAGAGGTAGACACTCTCTCCGGTTTCGATCGGCGGAGTAGCCGGGCCGACAAGCCGCTTGCATTTTTCACGAGCTAAACTATCTTTAAATCCCGCTCAATAAGGCGTCGAAGAGAAAGGTTCGTTTCTATCGAACGCCTCCGACCGATGCCCCTGGCAACGACTATTTAAGGCGAGCGGGGAACACGCACGCACGCACGCACGCACGCACGCACGCAACGGCTCCGATCGATCGACCGATCGATCGCTCGCGTCGATCCTCGTTATCGGCCGGCTGGATGGACCGTCGGGAACCGAGCCGATCGCGTGGATCCGCGAGACACCCGGTTGCGTAACCAGCCAACGCAGAGATCTTTTTTCGGAGAGAAACGACCGCTCGATTTCTTTTATTGCGCTCGCCGGGCGAACAGAACTCTTGTTGTTCCGTGGCACCGAACCCGGTGATAGGGGAAGGTATTCGTAATGCGAGAATTTCAGATGTTTGCGTTCGAATTTAAATTTAGTATGATCGAACCGCGATCGATGCGCGCATTCCGGCGTTTCCGATGTAGCGGCGGTGGCTGCTCGATCGTTATTAAATAAATAAAACGTCGATTCCGAGGCTGGCCGATGAGTCGGATTCTCGGTTCGAAGAATCGGTCGCCGCATGAATTAGTCGGTAGACAGCTGTCTCTCGCCGGAACTATGATAATCGACTACTCGGAAGACCGTTGAATTACCAAGCAAACGAGGTAAATGGCCAGTGTCTGCTAAAAATACGCGACGGAGGCTGATGGTGCTTTTCTTTATCGGTTGATCGATGCCCGCGTAAACCGTGATTCACGGGAAAATCGCAGAGTTTATCGGACAGAGCGACCGATACACTGCGGGTGTATACACAGAGTTCGGAACATTCGGTGCGAGGTAACGATGGTCCCCGAAAACCGTCGAAACCTCGAACGTGAGTTATCTGCGCGGATCGGCTCAACCCTTTGCAGTCCTAAGTGTCTCTGATTCTCTTCAGCCGCTTGCATCGGCGTCGCGAAGGGTTAACCCTTTGCACTCGGTTTTTACTAGAAATGTTTTCACATTTTCTGATGAGATAGACGTTTCATGAAACTCGAAGAGAAATCACACATTGAGGAATGCTATTTTATTTCAATATTTCCCAAATTTCTAGTTGTACTGTATATCGAGTGGTGAGAGTCACCTCTCGAGTGCAAAGTGTTAACCTTTTATTTACAAGACTAGCCGCGAAGAACCTGTACAAGGTTTGACACGGTGTGCGTATCATAAATATTATTACGATCTGTAACTGACAGAACCTTCCACTCTGCAATTGCGTTGGATTATACTATGTGAACTATCGATGACAAAGAAGAATTGTGCTATAGTATCGTTTAACCCTTTACATTAAACCTTGTGTAATGTATCAACACATAAAACATCGGAGTAAAGTAGTTCTGTCTCTTAATCTATATAAGATAATCAATTGTGTTAGTTGTGAAAAATATCGTTAATCAGGAAGCAACAAATATTTTCATGAAAAATATTGTCGAGTGCAGAGGGTTAATAAGCTAAACATGAAAGCCACTAGCGTACAGTAGCTAAAGGAACAAGGGTTAACGAATCGAACTCTGTTCGAAAATCTACGAGAACTGCGAGTAGCTCGGGAAACGATTTGAGAAATCTCGAAATTTCCTCCGTCGGCCACGGCATCTGGCCGAAACGCGGAGGGAGGAGCGAGGGATAGAGAGAAGAGGAGGCGGAGGGAAGGAGGACGAGAAAGAGGGTTTGTTTGAAACTGTAAATCGTCGTCTCCGGGGATCGAGGACGTGAGAACTGTATCCGCGTCTGGTCGCCGGTAGGTAAGCAAACCGGGCCGAACGAGAGACAGGGAGAGGAGAGTGGACGAGAGCGAGAGGGCCCGGGGGGAGGAGAACGGGGGAGGTTTCTCGACCGCACGCACAGCTGCGGTTACGCATTTCGCGCAATGCTGCGTGCACCGTCTCGCCGGAGAACGGTCCACGCCTGGAATCGATTCCTTTCGATGATAAACGTCCGTTTCGCTCGGCCGAGGGGAGGCATCGCGACCACCGAAAAACATCGACGCTCCGATGCGATCGCCGGGGAAAGTAATTAACCCCCCGCCGAAAATTGCTTCACGGATGCACCGGTTAGATTCGTTTCGTTACTGACCGCCCGCGTGAATCCGAAGAGGTTTTCGATGCTACCGCACGGTTATGGTTAGAGGTGAATAAAGAAACTGCTTAACTTTGCCACGTCACCGAAATTCGGGTGACATTCGTTGCAGATACTGAAGCATTAATTTCCTTGGTGACGTATGGAGAGAGAATTCTGTTGGAGGTACAGATATGAGAAAGAGCAAATGTTACAGAGAATCTTTTATTAGTTGTCTTAATTGAGCGGAATCTAATAAAAGATTCTCTGTAACATTTGCTCTTTCTCATATCTGTACCTCCAACAGAATTCTCTTCGTTCCATACATCAATGGACGAGTTAAATATATGGAAATCGATTAACACTTCGCAGTAAACACTGTTTAAGCTCCTATGCATCGAAACAGTTGTCTTAATTGAGCGGAATCCGTTTCGATGCATAGGAGCTCAGTGTTTACTTCACGAAGTGTTAATCAATTTCCATACATTTAATTCGTCCATTAACAACCAGAAGCCTAGCGCGAGTTCGAACGACCGAGGACAGAGATCAACGCGAGGATCCTACGATAAAAAGGAGCGTCCGATTCAACGGAGGCGAGGTCCAAAGAATCGTTATCGAAAAAGAAGACCGGTAGCCCGAAGCAGGCTTCCAAGGCGCGTCCGATTTGCCTCGGGCCGCAATTAACGTCGCTTTGTGCTCCCTTTGTCGGCCGTGGGGGCCGACCGAATTGGCCGTGAGCGCTCCGCTCTGCTCCGCTCCACTCCGGGGGCGAACTTCGTTTGCAATGCCCTTTCCGCGGAGCAACAGCCCCGACTTCATTGCGTTACCCGGTAATTCATTTTAGCTCGGTAATTTTCGAAACAGCGAGGGAGACCGCGCGGTTGCCGGCAATTTTCCAAGTTTTTCGTCGATCGGTGCGCGCGTTCCGCCCGAGACGGGAGGCGGATGATCTTTGAAAACGGCGAACGACATCGAAGCGTGGGACCGGCGAGCGCGAACCGTCGGTTCGCGTTTCCCTTCCACGGTCCTTCGACCGGCACCCTCTCTTCTCCCGTCGTCCATCGCTCGCCCATCGGCCGTCCCCATGTCCCCACGGTCCCATGCATTCTCATGCACTCGTCAGGCTTCGACCGCATCTTTTTCAACGTTTTCCCATCCCGCGCGCGGCGATGGCCATTCGAATCTCGGCTCGCTGTCCGAGAATCTCGAGATCAACCGCTCGAGTGGGACGGTTCTCCGCGAAAATCCTGTCGAATACAACCGAATTACGCTTTGATTTCACTTCGACCGCGTCACACGAATTTAGGAGACATTCTTTAGATAAACTTCATCCTCTGATAAAGACTCTTTAACTCTTTGAACTCTGTAGGCTCCAATATTGCACCAGTTATAATATTAAATATTTTAATGAATCTTAAACTACCCTAAAATTATTCGATTTTTCACGCATCCAAATTTTATACTAACAAGGAAAATAAAAGATCGAGGGAATTATAGCATTTCTAATTTTCGCTAGGAATACTATAAAAATTGCAGTTGCTAATAGATTACAAAACAACCTGGAGCGCTAAGGGTTAAAGTATATTTCATCTCGTCGAAATGAACGAACCGAAGATAGAGCAATCATTTCGAAGAATCTTGCGCTATAGTCTGCTCAATTAAGAAACCGACTGTATAGGAGTTTCGAGTGTTTCCTTGGCAAGCTGTTAAAAAATGGTAAATGCGATCGCATTGTTTCCTATTCCGCATCAGATAATACCGAAGCCAAAAATAAACGATTAACAGTAGAAAGCAATCGACAAGAATTTTGAGGTTTACAGGATCGAGTGTACCCGACTCTTTCGCCATAGATTCGCAGAGATGCGAAACGCCTCGTCGCTAGCCAGCTCCTGGCAACGATCGTCAGCGTCACCTCTGATTCTCAGCGACGCGCGATCCGAAGCCTTTGATCTCGCGCGATTCGAGGAATCGCGGCTCGTAAAGAGAATTAACTGCCCCGGGGCCGCGAACCACCTCGTTTCATTTCGGAAAGCATCGTCGGGGCAACGTCGACCCGCTGCAACCTCGAAACTCGCTGCTTTGAAGTAACCACGCTGGCCAGGCCTACGTGACCGGACTGTCGTCGTCGCCGTCGGCTACCGGCGAATCTTCCGTCGATCACTCGGAAACGCAGACGCATATTTCTCTAGCCGATCCCCGTTTAACACGTCCCCGCGCCACGCGTACCATTTATGGTACACGCGCGATCCGTGTAAGGGAACATTTCTTGTGAGACATGTGTCAACGAACAATGGTACACGTCGTTCGTCCGAAGCATTTCTTAGTGTCGCTGGTACTTTTTAAGTTCTTCAGTTTTGTTCGGAAATTGGGCGCACTGGTATGCTTCCACCGCCAACGCCTCGCAGATAGGATCAGGCTCGCGATTAGATCTAGTGTCGCGGAAAACAAGGTGGAACAGTTATTCCGTCCGGAACCTTCGCACCGACTACTAATTAGTAGCGGATTTCTATGCATTTATGGAAAATCCGGAAGCGATGAGAAGATATGTAAAGTGTAGGAATATACACAGGTATAATCGATGGTGCAGCCGGATAGCTGATTCTATGTCGACGAGCGAGTCGAGAATGTACAATGAAACTTGATTTTGAGGGAATCGACTTTCATTCGCTAGACTCGTGCATTTGTCTCGTTGTTGGGTCTCGTTGTAGATCGTTAAACTAATTTAACAAGAATCAGTGTTGTTCATTACCCAAGGATCAAAGCAAACATCTATTTTGCAGTTATCAGTGTATTATCTTCAAATGAAATGTCCACCTGAAGTAGAATGGAAAATTTTGTTGTATTTCTTACGAACTGTCGATAGTAAAATATTACACGAGCTTAGTAACGAAAGTAAATACGCCAAGGGGTTAACAAAGACTCCCAGCGTCGCGAGAACATTTATCTCGCGATTCCCCGTGTAAGAAACGACGTCGAAGCAGCGGACCCCGTGGCAACGCCTCGAAAGCTCGAAGGATCCTCGTGAAACGTGGTAGCCGTGGCTGTCGATCGCGCGGTCAATTTGTCATTCCGAGAAGCGATTCTCTCGACTCACTGGTATACGTGTTTATATATATCCAATTTATTCCGCAGCCAGGTAGCTCGCACCGGATGAGCATGGCTGTCGAAGAGGCTTACGTGCCCTGCGTGGCGAAGGGCCCGTCGCAGCGCGGACGGGCCCGGGGACTCGACGCTTGCAGCCATACTTCGGCCATGTGTCGCGGCCGAGTGAATTCGAAGGTTCCCCCGCTCGCAACGCTTTGTGCAACGACTGCGCGAGCGTTTTCAGCGGTTTTTCTGCTGAACCGAGGGCTACACTTTAACACCTTCACTGGCAAGTAAACACTAAACCAACAGAAACTAAATAGTCAAGATCCTTTATGATAATTGCTCTACTATCTCTATTACATCTCAAACATTCATCAGAATTCGGTTCGTTCGATGCGTGAAGAAAATGAATGAAACGCTAGAACTATTGGTTTCGATTTTCTTATTTAGCCATTATCGATACCTTCGAAGCATTGAATATTCGACGCGATTTTGAAAATAGTTTCATTACAGTACTATAATGAATGTCTGAGAAACTGAGAATAATCTATCGTTACAATTTTTACAGAATTGCATATATCGTATTAAATGCTCGGTTCTAGTGTTAAGTGCATGCAAAATGTCGAATTTGAGCGACGCGGCAGTCAAAGCGTTAATGCAACTTAGTTGACACAAAGCTTGATCCATCTCGAAGCCGTAGTCCTCGAAAGAAGTCTGCAAATCGGATAGCAGGTACGCTAATCCCGTCGAGGGACCTTCGAAACTGTCGAGGAATGTCCGCCACGTGGGCAGGGCAGGGAGCCGGTGCCTCCGAAAATCTCGCCACGTGACACGCAGAACTCGTTCAGGGATGTCGGAAGTTGCGTCGGAGCGACCGGATGTTCGGACGCGGGCCGCTTTCTTTTCGCGGGATCGCGTGAAAGGAGACGGGGACGAGCGGTGTCGCAAACGGTCGACGGGCGTGCACGAAACGCTCGGCCAGGGGCCCTTGTCCTTCGGAGTACCGTAACGTGTCACGGGCGGGGCCCACGGTCCGCGTCTTCCGTAGTACTGGCTCGTTTCGTTCACCCTTTGCCTGCAATTTCTGTCGCGACCGGTTTATCGGTTAGAATTCCGTGGAAGAGAAGCGTTTTTCGAGAAAGGTCCTTCTCGCATGAACAGTTTTTCAAGGAAAAAATGCAAGCTGACAATGTCGAAAGCTAAAAAGCGAGATGATCTCGCCGGTCTCACGTTTGGATGTTGGAAAATGAATCATTTTCAAGTTTCGCGAAGGATGTATCTCGATTCGAGGAGGAAAAGGTCCGCAAACCGCCGAATCTCCGGCGCGTTCGAGGTCCCCGAGCCTAATGGAGATTAGCCGAGCAATTGCGGCCGAATTAGCGGCGAGACCCCGAAGAAGAGGCAGCCTCGGCTAGTTAACGTCGAAAGCCGGAGTCACGATTGCGACGAAGCGAGGCGACGAGTTCGTACGCAATTTTCTCATTAGAGTCGCGCGCGGTGTCGCGTTTTTCCGGCGGGTCACCGGTTCTCCGCTCGAGCGTGCCGTCCCCGTCCGAAGGAAGCGCGAAAGAAACAAATTTCTTACGGCCGCGTGGCAATGTCGCCGGGGACAATGGGTATTTGCATAAAACATTCCGGCCACCGACTGTCATCAGCGTCCTATCAGGCGACAGGGGTGAGAAGGGGATCGGGTAACAATGGCGCGGACGGTTGTTACGGCAAAGTCGAAGAAAACCTGCATTATTCAATGGTCTCCTGCGACCGACTGGAAAATGTAAACGTCGATCGTGTTCCGCTGCTCGAAAGGCGTCGCCGCCGCCGCCGCTTTCCGTCTGCAACGGGAAATCCGTGGAACTCGGAGGAAGGGGGGCGAGATCGGTTATGGATCGCGGTTTTCGTCGATGCTCCGCAAAAATTAGAACGAGCTTCGTGGAGCCCTCCTAAGGAGGTAACAGCACGACGTTAAACGCTCGGCTAGACGATAAACGAACCAGTTAGTGAGTCTCCGGGATAGCCGTTTTTCGAACTGGGGCACGATGCTGCGGGAAATGGGAATATTTAATTACTCGAGGAACCGTGGATTCCCTTCGGGTCAGACCACGATGATTCGCGGTGAGAGAAGATCGCGTTGCGGACGACAACCGAAGGTTGAACGACTGTCCACGAAACGAACTGCTAATTACCGGAGTAACGAGCCTGGCTCGTCGCGTTTGCATCTGGTTACATTGGCCCTTGCACTCGAGAGGTGAGTCAGTGCTTGATTCGACATAGCGAAATTAGTCTTCGGTATAACATTAACCCTTTGAACTCTGTAGACTCCTATTGCACCAGTTATAATATGAAATATTTTAATGAATCTTAAAGAAACTACCCTAAAATTAGAATTTCCACGCATCCAAATTTTGTATTAAGGAAAATAAAAGATCGAAAAAATAGCATTTCTCATTTTAATGAGATGGAATGTAATCAATCCCGAAGGTCACCTATGTTTCATAGAAACATATCACATGTCTGTTGAGAAGCTGTCGAGCGCAAAAGGTTAATGCACAGTGTCGATTCGGCGGAGTTCAACGAAAAGCATTCGTGGATCGCGTCAAGCGTCGAATTCGCGATCTCAGCCGTTGCAACGAACAATGCGCTACTGTAAATGAACCAATCGGCCGAGGAACCGTTTATTTTCCTTGCAAATCGAGTGCTCTCCGCGCTCGCGGATTCGAGGGCGAACCGTCTCGCTAGTCCAGCGCGTCTCAATTAATGGGACCGAGCAGGCTACGATCGATCCGTCCATTCAATAATTCGCGGAGGTAGACGGAATCGGCCGTTGCACTTTCAACTTTGATCGTCTACATACTCGCGCGTCGCTTACGTAATGCAAGCTATCTGGAGAATCAGCGACGAAAACGAGACGCTAACAATGCGTAATCTACTCGAAAAGAAGCGTATCCTGCGCTCTTCCCATTCGAGTAGTGCGATTATTCTTGCACGTGAAAAACGTCTAACGTAAGTTCGAAAGAATCGGTAATCAAATTGTCAATTGCATTTCCAAAATATTATTAGAATACACCAAGGAAAAAATCACAAGGTGGATCCAACAGTTCGCATTCGTTCCTTTCTGCTTTCTCATTTACAAGAGAAAGATCTGCAAACCAATTTCACTTGCTAGGACCAATGTCGCGTATTTACAATTAACACGTTTTCTGTTGCGTCACTTCTGCGAATTTCTGTCCGCTGGTTACTGGAAATACTTCCTGTCCATCAAGGTTTATGTTATAGATCTTCGTCTCAATCTACTCTGCGTAGAACTAGAAACAGACGCGTACCGCTTATCGGTGGAACGAACGGAGCCGGCTCGCAGAAATTTCCGAGGATGATTCACGAGCCGCGGATCGGGAAAGCGTACGGCGGGATCGACGAGAAAAATCGGTCTCGTCCATCGGGAGAGCGGCTGCGAGAGCTAGCTGTGGTCGGCGGACAAGTGGGTGGACGCATCGGCGCTCATGCCACGAGCTGCGGAGCGCGCGTTGCGTATACGCGCACGTACACACGCCACTGAAGGAGAATGGAAGGCGGGGGCGTTCAGTGGGGGGGCCTTAATGAGGATGCTGCTGATTATCCAATTCGTAAATTCTCGCTACATTTTGATCGTGCCGAGCCGAACCGCGAGTAACAAGAATTACTGCCTCCGATCTCCGTGCCAACCGATCGTGCCTAGCTTTGTCCTCCGATTTCGACGCGCGAGTCGACGGTTTTCGATTAACCCTTCCGCTGCTGTCGACGTGGACACGTGTTTTTCAGATTTTTCGGCGTCCCGGGTGCTGAAGTTAAGCGTCAACGCGTGGGACGAGCGTGTCATCGTTAGTTAGCAACGGTATTGAACAATTTGCAAAAGTCTGTTTACATCAGCATTGGAGAATCGCAGTTGTAACTTTGTATAATCAAGTTCACATTGAGAAGGCATTCCGAGAGTTTAGGGAGCATTGTTAACTCTTTGCACTCGGATGTTTTACTAGAAATATTTAACATTTCTTTACGAGGCGATGTTCTTTGAGACTAATTCGAAACCAGTACATTGAGGAACAAAGCTGTTTTACTCCAATGTTCCACGTATCGAGGAATTATACACAGATTAACATTAAATATCACATTCTACAGTTTCACTGTGTCAAGTCAAGCGGTGACTGAGAGTCACCTCTCGAGTGCAAAGGGTTAACAGTCGTTGCATGACTGTCGCGATAGGATTGAACCCAGCAGAGAATACAGCGCCGCGATCTGTCGTTATTTCTGCTCGAAGCGTCAGGAATCCGAGGAACGTGGCGAGGACAGAGAGGAACAGAGGATCGATCGGTATTTTGTCAGCTCCTTAAAGGACGCCGCGTGCACGGTGCATATTAATTGCGCGTCGACGCGAGCATTGACGCAATTGCATCGTCCAAGTGTGCTCATTGCCAAGGTGAGCGTCGAGCTCCTTTCTTCGGCGACGTCGGGTCGGGACAATGGCGGTTGTATAATAAAATACTGCAAACGTGGGCTGCGTGTGCAACCCATCTCCCATTGGAATCCTTTTTAACGCGTCGAGCGTCACCTTGCCCACATACGGGTATCGCGACGTTCGATTCGCGTCGGCTCGCCGCGTCGGTGGCCGCCGAATGCGAATAACTCTATCCAGCTGGATACAGTGGGAGGAGTCGACTAATCGAGTCGCTGTACTCCGTGATCCAGATTGTCCAGAGTCACGATTAAATCGGTGCTCGATAAATCGTATTCTTAGATCGCGCTCGACTTTTTGCGTTCTCCCCCGATTCCCGGTTTATCTAGACCGTTACCAATTAAATCCGATAATCAAGCTTCTACCGCTAAACTTGGAATCGTACCACAACAACCAGACAAAAGAATTCCTCCAGCGCCGTTACTTCGGAATCCATTCTTGATTAAGCGAACCCTGTTGATTAAGCGAACTACATCGGTGCTCCTCGCATTAACGAAAAAGTGAAACTGTCTAAGGAAAACGTCAACCGAGCAAGGAGACGAAGAAATCATCCAGGAAACTGATTTAAGGAATTCACGATTCCGTGCGATCCGCCCAAGTCGCGGCCCACAATTAATTGTCAACGGTGGAAAGGCGTTAATTAGCCGCGGCGGAGAGTCTGCGACGTGCGTCGGGTCCAATTAAAGACGGCGACGGGTCGTTTCCACGTCGCGGGATCGCGGGTGTCGAGCGAAATCGGATAGCACGCGGACGTTGCGCCGCGCGTAGGTTACCTTTACAACGATTCCGGTACGAAAGCTCGACCCGCTTCGTTTCGAGCGGATTGTACGCAACACGGACGTAGCAATTTTTCGCGGACCTCTGCACGGGATGTAGATTGTCGGAATTACAACGATAATATTTGTCCCTTTACTTGTAATTTCTCGTAATCGCTGCAAACGAATGTTAATCACCTTTAATGTTAGTTCTACTGTGATCAGTTTCCTCGTTATATGCTCAACTCCTGGCAAGTACTGAACCTCCGAAAATACCTACACAATTTGGACAATATTATTTCGAGATTCGCTTCGTTGCATAATGTAAGTTCAAACAGTATCTTCACGCAGAGTCGTTTAATGAAGCAGCAAGCTATTGTTCACGCAGGAAATTCTTAACTGGTCGACTATCGGTGCGTTTACCTTAACTATCGTTCCCATTCGTCTCTGGAAGAATAACGAGAGAGTACGCGAAACGCTCGCGACTGTCGTGGCGACGTGTTAACGACTCGACGGATCGCAAGCGCGACGATGTCTCGTTCTCGTAGGAACGTTCCCGACGAAACGCGAGAGAAACCGCCAGGATACGGGCTCCGAGCGTTTTTTTCCTCCTGTGCTCCCGGCTGTTCGCTTTAAATTTTAAAACAGCGCGCGACAGCGGCACGCAACACGCCGCGAGCCGGTCTGCCCGATCTAATCGGACAAGTTATACACGAGTAAGTGCTTATGCAGCCAGCGCTCATATTATGCAAGCGTCGCTCGGTGTAAGTGCACTTTTTAGTGTCACAGTCCCAACGGTTAACAGGACGCTACATAGACCGTGCGCGGATCGATCGTGTTTCAAGCGACCCGCGGAAAGCTGATTCGAGAATTCCTTATCGCGGCTGCTTTTCGGCGACGCGGGACGCTCTTGTTCTCTTTTAACCCTTAACGGAGCAACGCCGCCGTATAAGCTTCACGGGACTTTTACTTACTCCAATGTCGCGTGTGTGGCGACAAAAGTGGTTTCATTACTTAAACCACTGTTAACCATGTGACATTTACATGAACGCGTTAAGTATGCTAGGTCACTTCTGCGAACTCGTCCGCTTATAGTATCAGTTCTCAACACTGCTAGACAGATCGAAACCCATGATTCCTTTCCGCAATTAGTCAGATAACAGACGTTGCTGTGAGAAACTCTTAAAGAAATTGATTCAGCGATAGGCAGATGGAATTGTAAATCAACTGAAGCCTCAATAGGCACTCTCGCAGTTCCCACAGAGAAATTTCAATCGAACTATTCGGTTGCGTTCGGTTACACTATCGTTACTCGTGTTACCAAACACGGTAACACCTGATATCCAGCATTCTGCTTGTAATTGTCGATTAATTCGCTCATCGGCGACCATCGCGGTGAACGCGAGAATCATTGACTTTCGCGAACGGTTTTCGCGAAGACCCGCGCCGCTCGGACGGTGAAGAGACGCGTTCCAGGCTGGCAAGGGGTCCGACGACTCAACACCCACCGTTCTACGCTAATAAACAGAGATTAGGATTACGCGGTGTCGCCCGGAAACCCGTTACGTGTTCGTAGCTCGTAATCAGCCCGGGACAAGGGTAAAAACGCTCGACGAGTATGCTCGACGGTGCGCGCCGCGGGAAATTCAGCGGGCCCTTCCCCCCCGCCGCTGGTAAAACGCGCGACGAATTAAAGCAATCAACGCGGGGGCAGAGGGGGGACGAGCCCCCTCGCCGCGCACAATAGGTATCTCGCGGCGCGTTAAAACTACAATGGCCGCGTACGCGGCTAATTGAAACATTTGCCTCGGCGATTGCTAGACCCCGGCCGGGTAAACATACGCGGGAGCATGCAATTTTCTCACGCCAACACTCGATACGCGGCCGAGGCCGAGTGCGCCGCCTGCTTCGGCCTTTTTCGATTCCCAAAGGGAACCGGAGCCCGCCGGGAACTGGAGATCCTCGGTGTACCCCTTGCCCTACGATCTCTCGCGCCACCGTTACCTCGATTAACGCGTTAAGCGCCATGGAAATCTTCAGCATTTTTCCATAGAGTTATTCTTTTGTAGCACAGACAATCGAGAAGTATTAATTGCTTGGTGTTTCATTCAGACGAGTAGTGTTTCATTTGTATCGAAAGTGAATAAGCGACAAGATTAGTCGTAATGTTTGTTTCTAAATTGCCAACGACATGTTATGCAAGTCGATGGTGTTATTCCATACTCTAGATTGGTTTGATATCTAGCACTCTGTTCACAATGACTAATAAAATTAGTGTGCAGATCTGTGTGATAGATGGAGACGAAATTCTTCGCACGAGATCCTACGGAAGGCTGACCTCGTCGCAAGTGATTAAGGTTCGCATGAAGTTTACCGAAAGATAATTGCTCGTGGGAACAGTGAGTTCAAGTCCGAGCCAAATCTCTTTCTCACGCGTGAAGTGAACTGTGACCTTTGCATCTATGAATGCAAGAATCTCCGAGTATCTTAGTTCAACTGCTAGGATAGACATTCCGAGAGCTTGATGGACTAGAGAAGAATCTGAAGAGCTATCTGAACGAGACTCCGCGATCTGATCGAACTCTGAAGCTACCGGATGGGTTAAACATTTTCTCCATAGGAAAATAGAAACAGGGTAAAGAGACGTCTAGAATTCAGCTGAGAATTGCGATAAAGATCGACGATATAACGAGCGAGAACATCATCGACACTTAACAAATTTACAACAGCCGCGTGGAGATCGATGGTCTCCGGCGGAACCGTAGGCTAGTTCAGGGCTTCTCAAACTTTTGTTTCACGTCGTTTGGCGATCCCATTCGTAGGAATATAAACTAGGAACACGAACCAACACATTGATCCCGGCGCTGTAATTTATCTTTCTAACTGGCGGTGAAACTCTTAGAATGTTTAAATTTATCGAGATTACTAATAGATAAATTGACTTTCAAAGGGTCGAAGACACTTGGCGCTAATAAATCCTAATAACAGACATGCTATGGTTTTCTATAAATCTTCAATCACTGCGCGTCCAATTCTTTAACACGTTGACGCTCACTTTGAAATCGGTGACGGACAAAAACGATCCTTTTTTGTTAATTAGTTGATTCTTAGGGAATTCGACCAAGATTCCATACTTTCGGAATAAAATGAGTATATCCTTTTCATGATAATACTAAGAATATAAGACCGCCATCGCCGACATTTGCACCTGCATTCATCGGACGGCCGTAGACGGCATTTACGTCGACGTTAATTTTGCTGAAACATGTACGACCCCGTGTGGGGTCGCGACCCACACTTTGAGAAGCCCTGAGCTAGAGCCGGCCCCGGAGGCGCTCTGCGGTCGTGATAAAAACTCACCCAGGGAGCTCTCGGGATCGGACAGGTCGGAGAGAGAGGGCACCTTCCGCATCGAGGTGAACCTGCCGGAGAGGGCAGGCACCAGGCCCTCTTCCTCGGCGTCGGAGGTGAGCTCCTGTTTCATCAGCTTCGCCATAACCGTCAACACGCCGCCGCCGTCGTTAATGCTGCCGCCTCCCAGATAGCTGCCCACGCCTCTAGCATCGCGCTGAAACAAAACCGGCAGCTTTTAATCCGACCCGTTTCTCCGTTGCGTCGGTCTCGCGACGGGGAACGTCGGGGACGGTTCGTTCCTGTTTAGAATACGGAGCAACGTGCGGTGACGTCGATTAATTATTAACCTGTCAGCCACGGGACCAGCAGCGAAGCTGTAATGCTCGCTGAAATTCCACGATTTCGGGTCCCACCAGTGAAATTTAACCGAGCAGTTAATTCTCCAACGTATCCTACGACTGTTTTCAATAAGAATCAGATTTCTTCGACGATTCTGGGGGCCTCTAATTCCATGAAAGATAAGATATCGAGGACAAAGAGCTGCAATGCATCCCTGATTCACCGATATCACCATCGCCCCGCGGCGAGAGGTATATCCGCGAAGTGGAAGACGACGGGCAGCCGTCGCAACGACATTATTTAATGAAACTTCGTTATCCGAACCCCTTCACTTCATTCGATCGAGATTACGCACGGTTTCTCCAATCGCGCGTTAGCCGGAATATTACGGCAATTGGCCGAACCGCGGTGCATCGGTTCGAACCTTCGCTCGTGAAACGACGGAGAGGGAGGGAGAAAGAGAGAGTAAGAGAGAAAGAGAGAGAGACGTCGAGACCGAAGCCGAAAGAGGAGAGGTCGCGATTGCGCCGAGCTAGATCAAAGAGTCGCGGAGGAGACGCGGTCTCTGCGGAGGCATGAATGGACGGTGAACCTGTTGAAGTTGACGTGCCGGAAGGGGAGAAGAGCGGAAAAAGGGCAGCGGGGAGGTGGGGCGGAAGGACCAGGAGAATGGCCACGGGGCCGGCCGAGGGGGTGAGAGGTGCGGATGAAAGGGGAGCGCACCGAGGAGGGAAAAGGAGCAACGAAATTGCTGAATAAGAAACGGAGAACAGAGAAAGAAACACAGCCGTACTCGGTCGGAGGGAGACGGAGAAAAGCCGAGACGGATGACCGGGACGGAGGCGTGGGGGGACAAAGAGACTCGAAAGAAAGCGAGCACGGGAGGAAGAGAGAGAGAGGGCAGGGGACAGAGAGGAGAGAAACCGCAAGCGAACGCGATCGGGACGAAATCAAAGTCGAAAGGAGAGGCCGCGCGCTATTGCTCGCTCCGAAAATATCGCTCCGCGAACTTCCACGTTCACCGGGAGAAAAGGAAAACAGAGGGACCGCGAGGGGAGGGGGTAAAAATGCGCCGACACCTTTCGAGGAGCGATTTTAATGGGAAATTTACATGGCCGGGGACCGGCGGAGCGGACCGGCCGAGAAAAAGCGAAAGGAAAGGGGAGGAAGGGGTTGCCGAGGAGGGGAGACGATCGCAGGATGCGTCGGGCCGGCGCAGCGACAGGCAACGACGACCGCTTGACCTTCGCGCGACGGACTCCAAGTTGAATGAAACGCTGCACAAGAGAGTGACGCAACGGTACGCAATGCAACGACAGCGCAGCGACGCGATGCAACATTCTAACCTCGCCGTACCTACGCTCTCCTCTGCCCCAACCTCGCCGACCCCTCGCCGCCTCTTGCCTTCTGCAACTCGCTCGCTCTCTCTCTCGCACGCTCGCTCGCTCTCTCCGTCTCGCGCACACCCACCGGCCTTTACGCTCCGCGCTCTCCTACTCTTTCTCGTTCCGCTCTTTCCCCTCTAATTCATTCCATTCTCCGGCCGCCCCGCCGACGACCGGCTCACCCTTCCCCCGGACCAACCCGGAGACACTCTTGAATCGGAGATAGACGACTCGGTGCCGCTCGATCCCCGCTCGCCCTGGAATCCGGCCGATCCCGTCAGGGAAATTCTGGAGCGCGTCAAGATTTTTCGAGATCGACCGAGGAAACAGCAGCGGGAACGATGCAGCTGATAAGTGGAGCCGATCGGCGCGTCACGCTCGATCTGTCGGCCGATGAACGTCGCGATCCGCGTGTACGGAAAATTGCCGCGATTGCCGAGCTACTGATTCTGTTTCGCACGGTGATCTGTCGAGCGATCGGAACGGAGGAAGGAGATTTCTGGAGCATAGGCTGGCGAACGGTTGGACTGCGTTTTTCTGGTTCTTTCGTGAGAGTTCTAGAAGTATGAGTGTCGGATTTTCATATTTGACACACTGAGTAGCAGATGATTTAATTACTCGGACAGCAAGGAAAGAACAAATAATATTCTTTTCAGTTATTCAAGGATTCACTCGTCAAATTCGGAACATGAATTCTCAATTTTCCTTTTACAGACTGAACGGCATTGACTTCCGAGGGACTCGTATTGCCACCGATCACCTACCTTCCAAGTAAATTCCGTTTACTCGCGTTTCTCGCGAATCGTTGATAGCACGATCAGTTAGACGAGCTCACAAAGAAAATCACGGGGCAAGGGGTTAACGGGGGTGGGCGGTGGGGCACGATCGAATCGCGGCTCGAACAACGGCCCCTCTGTGTTCCACGATAATTATTTTCCCCTGCGTGGCCGTGGGTGTACGCATGCAACACGTGTATGCAGATAACCGGGCCGGGTCGCGATGCTCGTCACGCGTTCGCTCGCTCGGCCGCTCGCTCGCCGTCTTTCTCCGCGCGCGCATCTATCTGTTTACCTATCTCTTCCTCTTTCATCATCGGCATTCGAACGATACGACGATTCGTTCCGTACCGCGACGTTTGGCTACGTGACCGAGCGTTCCGGCCAACCGAGTCCGTCGAGGCGACGAGAGGCATGGGCCAAGTCGTGGGTGCGCGCGAATGAATCTCTGCTCGCTGTCGATGGAAAATCGACAAATTTCCTATTGCGATTCTTTCGGAAGAATGGAGACGTAAGGTCCTTTTATCCATTCGCGAAACAAAACAACTTTTATGGTGTTGGACACACCAGAGTCGAAATGAAGATCGACGACTCCTAGCGCGACCTCAGTGTCGTCCAGAACGACGCTCTTTGACCTGGACGAAAAAAGGTTCCACTGGTTAATTTTGAGGAACTATGTATGTCTGTCTGTCTAGAGTGGAGGGTGCAAGCTCGACGCATTTTTTCGACGAAGGCCGAAAGAGACGCACGCGAGCTGCGGCTTGCGAGGTGCGGTCAGAGTTAACCGTTGCTAGAGGTGGCTTAGACCACTTGGTTTGGTGTAATGAAATTATGACGTTCGATGTTCGATGGCGTTCGTAATGTAATTATAAATGAAATGTTGATATAGAGTGATTTTCTACCTTTGCATATTATACGCATTTATGTTAGTTCCAAAGTGCCGTTAATATTTCATTAATACTCATTTTTCTTGTAACATATCTATACTGTTTTTACTTGTTCTCCCGTGAGTGGTCATTATATCTTCATCCCACACCTCGTTTCTCCGTTACTCCAAAACAATCAGCGCGACGTTTTACCGGTTGTCGAACGAGGAACTGGTTCTCCCGCGGAATTTCATGTCATTTATTCTTCATAGCTCGGTGGGAATGATAACAGCGGGCAAGTGGATTATTTGTATTCGTCGATATCGGCGCCAGGGAACCGTCCCATGTTCCACCTCGTATAACGATAGAGAATCCGGTGGTGGTACAGAGAGAAGTGCGATTCAATGGTTTCGGGGGAGGCTGAGGCGAACCGTTCGGCCGCCCACGCGTCGCGGCGATCGCAGTGCATCGTACACGCAGCTCGCGCCTATATAAATTAATCGTCGCACGAATCGCCAGTGATGCAATCCGTAATGATTTCTCGGAAACCGTGCTCGCTCGGTCTCGCTCCTCGCTCACCTTCCTCGGCGCGGCTCGAAATAGCCCGGCGCGGCGTGCTCTTTTGTCCTTACGGTCTCCGAATGAATATCGAAGTATCTGCTCGAGCAGATTTCATTAGATCTGACAGAACGCCACCGGAGAAATTGCCGGAGACGACGGGTACACCTATCTTTAGCCTCGACGTGCACGCCGAAGCACAAAAGATCGATCACCGTTCAATTTTATCTCCGCGTAACAGGGAATATTTGTATCCGAGTCGAAACGAGATACCATTCGAGCGTGATCCGACTGCGTTTCGAGTCTGAGGACACCACGGCGAAGAGTATCGGCTTCGTTTCCCGGCTCGAAGTTTCCGGGGAGCGTGTCATTTAGTTGGCAACGCTACGAACTAACGGTGAACGCGTGAATAAATGTAAAGGAAAATGTATACAAGTCGACACGCATTAGTAAGTTGTCGGGACGGTCGTGATTAAGGATCGGCGTACCGCGCGGCGCGCTGAATTCCGCGCGGCTCGGCTCGTTTTCTTCTTTAAAATCGTGCGCGCCTCGAAGAGTTAACCGATGCAGCAATCCCAGCGTGAACAGACGGGGAACGCGGCTTCTTTCTCGATAGCTTCCAGATAAAAAGGAGCGCTCGGCGGCCGCTCGAGCCAGGAATAACCTATCGCGGGAAGAAGGAGCTCTACGCGCGGTGCGACGAATGATTAATGCCGAAAACGCAAGAACGGGCGCGTTAAGCTCCCATTCTGATTCGCCGAGTCCGGCCATCGGCGACCCGATTCGTATAAGAACCGGCATTATGCTCGTTCGGAGCGGGCTCGGCCGCCGGTTCTCTGAATGAATGAGTAACAGGCCGGCCAGGAGCGGTGGGGGCAGAGAGGATCGTCAAAAGAGACGAGAGAACAGAGCCGTAGAGACGCGAAACGCGGCCGGTCGCGCGGCCGACAGAGACGGGGCGACGCGGAGAGAAAAAGAGATCCTCGAAAACGCCCTTGAAAGGAAGAAACGAAAAGAAGCTATTAGCACGTTTTCTCATGGCGGCCGCGATTCGTTGCTATTTTTACCCCCGTTTGTTTCTCCTCCTTTCTTCTCCTTTTTCTTGCGTGCCCCTTCATTATGCGCTGCCCCCCCCCCCCTGTCCCGGAGTGCGCGTTATCTCCCGACGATTTCGCGGCGAGAATCGGCTGCCGGCGGCCGAGCTCGGAAATAAAACTCCGGTTACGTCGAAGTCACGGAATTCGTCGAAAAATCGGCTTCCTCGTGCGCCTTCGCGAGCCATAACCACCGAGAGAGATTTATGCATCCGTGGGAATCACGAGGGAATTAAGTTCTACGGAAAGAGCGCGGCCGACAACGTTCATCGCGGATCAGATCGCGAGTCCTGGAGCAACGGCGCAGGATCGCTCCGAGCGGCGCCGGCGAAAATAGATCTCGAGCCGCGGCTTCCCGGTAATAGTCCTTTCAGACATGTAAATCTATTCGAGCCAAGCGAGAAGCAGCGAGAGGCCTCGAGTCGGCGAGAAGGATTTTTCGAGAACAAACGGAATTCGTTGCTCTTCGACTCGGCGCGGTGACTAGTCGGTCGATCGGTCGAATCCGGAAATCGTCTGACGTTTCTTATCCGACATCGACGACCGTCCCGATCGAGCATGAACGAACGCGGGGGGTCCAGACGTTCGCTCGTTCATGATTAACCACGCCGAAACGAACGACGAATCGACAGCGCGATTAGCAATTGAAGAACCGGCGACGACGCGAGCTCGTCGATCGCGGGAACGACGTCTATTTTCAGCGGAAAAACAGAGGAGGGAGTCGAAGAATCGGGAAAACGCTGGCTGGTATCGATCGAAGACGCCGCGCGACTGAATGAACCGACGAACGACGCTTCGAGCCATGAATGAACGTAACACGCCGATGTTTTCTTAGACCGAATGCCGGCCGGCCGGTGCATGCGCGCGTGCACCGAGAGAAATGTCGCATCGATAAGATAAACTCGCCGACCAGGAGGAGGAGGGGGAGGAGGAGGAGGTCGAACGTTGCAATTTTCGATCGACGGGGCTCGCCGAGCCGAGCCGATTAATCAACGTGTTTGTCGATCTTTCGCGTGTTCGCTTCTAACACTGTCGGAGAGTCGGCGGATAGAAAATTAACGCGGTCCTTAATAATAATTCGAAACCTGTATCCGTTTCCGACGAAACACGAATATTTCACGTTCGGACGAGCGGCTGCTTGAATATTTCGCGAACGCTCGTCGTCGGTGGCGAGCAGCGCGCGATTGCCGACCGAAACGTCCGGAAAACCGATGAATTTTCCGATGAGCGGCGCGAAACCGATCAATATGCAGAGCAGCCGCGAATACGTAATGCCCCGCCATTCATCGTTACCCGGCTATTTATACGCGGATCGTTTTTATCCCTCGAATGAATGACACAAGACACGCGCGATTGAAAACTCTTCCGCTAGGTCCGTGGGTATAAATACCCGGCGGATTTATTAGACGCGCGGCGGGGGATGCAAAGGTTATCACCGCGGGACCCGTATATTTAGAGCCCCGTGAACCGTGCCGCTTCGGGATCAACGGATCGATCGATCGATCGCGGTGATAAAAATGCGAGCCGGTGCCGCTTCGGTGTTTCGCGACTCAATTCGGGAAACCGCGAGTCGCGGCGGAACTCTCGGTCGAAAGCGGAATTCGATTTCACGCGGGGATGCGGAGTCGATCCGAGATCTCGGGCCGAGATCTCGCGAATCGCTGGCACGGGGCCTAACCGGTTGATTGGCCAATTAGGCGATAAGAACGGTTAACTCGATTTTCGGGACGACTGAACGGAACGGGTCGGTGCGGCCGGAGGAGGGCAGTGGGATCGGCGGCGAAGGAGGGATCGTTTTTCGGCGAGTTCTGCGGAGGACTTCCGGCGGAGAGGCGAGCAGCCAAGTGGCCAGTTCCTGCGCGCGCGGCGAACAACAGCTGTCCTGCTTTCCTCTTATTAATATTCATCGACAGATGGCCCGGAGGAAAGGAGCAGGCTGGACTTTCGGTAAATTTCGGTGACACGGAGCGAGGCTTAGGCAACGATCGCCGGATTCGCGAGAACATTCGCGCCGGAAGCGTTCGATTTCGAACTTCGAATCCTTTCGAGACTTTCCAACGATTTATGGAGTCGAATTTTTCGTCGTGCACTCGAAGTACTTCTACCATGCGTACCGCGGTACGACTCGATGGACGGAAACAGAGAAACGCATCCGTGATTTTATAGGCGAATCGCGAGGCCGGGAAAACCGACGATCTCCCGCGATCGAACGGCTTCGACGGGGGAAAACAAGCGTAATCGGCATGCGGCGGGAAGCTAGGAAAGGAAACGGATGCACCACGCCCGAATCGTTTAATCCTGAATCGATGCCGAACGAACGCCGCCGTTTCAATCCCTAATTGCATCGGACTGGCCCCTCTGTGTCATCAATCAGCTTCGAAATTGCTTCTATTACTTCCTCCTTCCTACCACTCGTCCGCCGTTTCTACAAGCAGGTAACGTTGTCCCTAATATTTCAATTTCGCTCCCGAGACGATTACCGTTCGCCGATCCCCGACCGATGGAAACGAACGTTCCGCTCGGAACACCGGTTTCTATTAGCGATCACTGCGACCGGGCCTTCGTCGACGATGAACTGCGAGTCTCCGTGCATCCTCGGCAGCCAAAACACTCCGGTTCGTGTCGCGCGAACGAGAATTCGCGGGAGATCCACGGAATGATCGTGAAATTCGATCGCTAGCTCGTCCCCGGGAACCGCGTCTCGTTTAACGAACCCTAACGCAATATCTCTGGCGTCCTTCTTCCGCAATTTCGCGCGATTAAACGATGCGCCGCCAACTTCGAGGGCCGAGTTACGCAGAATGGAAGGTTTCGCTCAGGAGCGACTACCCAAAAATTCAATTTTCCTCGGGCAACGTTCGGTGGCATCGTCGGCGGTTCTTTGCGGCAATTAACGCACACGCGTCGGCGATCGTCTGCAATATTGCATAACAAAGTTATTCGCTGTCAACCCTCTGGCTAATGAAAAAAAGGCGAAGCGAGCGGGAATGAGAGTCGAGGAGCGAGAGAACCAGCCCCACGGAGGGAAAGAGAGGGAGAAGAGTGCGCGCGTGACGTAGGTGAGGCAACGGTGCATCCGACTAGAACGAGCGACGCATGCAGAAGCTCCGGCCGCTTCACGCGAGAAGGGATGCTATTTCTGGCGACTTAGATTTCTCCTTTCTCTCCTCCCCCGTGGACGAGCGGCCGCTGCCCGTGCACGCGTGTGTTCGCTTCTTCTCCCCGCGTTCCTGCTCCCTTCTGCATCCCGTTCCTCTTTAACGAGCCACGACTTTCCGTTTCTCCTCGATGTCCCTTTCGCTTTCGAACGATATCGCGTTATACCTTCCCTTTTAACCCGTTAACCGAGATCGGGCTCCTCTCTCGCGGGGGATAATAATAATTTCCTACCGGCGAACGGCCGAGACGATAAACCGACCGATCAACGCCGGTTTTCGGGTCGTCGCGGGCCGAACGGAAACTTGTTCCGACGCTGGAACTGTCTGACGAGTCCACAGTATCCAGGGAATCGCTGGACAAACCGATTCGGTTGTACCCGAATCGAAAGACGAGTAGAATCTAGAGATTGCCAGCTGTTTTCGCGAAACTCGAAGCGACCGAAGAATATCCTCAGAGCTGCAGTCCATTTCCTAGCCAGTTATCGCTGGTCGTTTCTATCCGTTATCTGTTGCGATTAGAGGAACGGTTCACCCGTCTCCGCGGTGAAAGAATCGCGCGGCGGGTACGGCGGTCTCAACGAAGCAACACGAACGAAGACGAGGGAACAGAGAGAAGAGAGAGGAGGAGGAGCGAACAAAGAGGAGGAACGGATGGACCGAGCGAGGGAGTGAATCGAAAAGGAACAAGAGTGCCGAGGGGGCGCACGAGAAACAGGGACGGACGAGGGGAAAGAGAGAGAGAGTGAGAGGGCGGGGACGGGGGCGAGAGAAAGAGAGCGGAGAAAGAGGAAAGGAGAGGGAGCGTTAGAAGCGTTAGAGGCGTTATGTAGCCGCGCGAGGTCAGAGGGGAACCGAGGGGATAGTGAATGAGCCGCAGGCTCTACGTTCATTCATGAAACCAAGCCGGAGAGCACCGAGCAGAACGAATTGTTACTGGCACTCGTACAATCCGACCGCTGCCAACGCGGCTGCCAACGTCAACTATCGCCGCGAAAATAGAGAAGGATCGGCCTATTTCGAACGAACCGCTTCTCTCGCTAGCGGGTCGCCGGTCAGGGTTAATTAACGATTTCTAAAAGCAACCGACACCGACCGACCCCGAGGCCACGACGCACAGTGCGGCCGCCTGTGGACAAAACCCCGAAATTCGACTATTTACATAACGAACATTGAAGGTTAAAAATGTGTTGCTAAGCAGTCCCTGACTGTACGAAATGACTTTCATTCGAAAATCGCAGTTTCTCGCAAATCTCTCTATACAACGAAACGCAAGATATCCATTGTCATTGAAGAATCTTCGTAATACCCCCGTAACGTATACAAAATATAACCACCATACATTCAGCTCTACGCATCGTGACCTCTGAAGCATATTTTCTCTATCATTCATACTTTACAAGTTATCGAGTTTCGTCCAGACGATCGTCCGACCGCACTGTGCGCCGTCTTTCCGACGACTCGCACGGGAGAAACGAATGGGAGCCTCTTCCCCGTTATGACCCGGACACTTCCAGCCCTACCCGACGATTTCCCATGTTGCACTCCGCGATGCCGCAAAGTAGCCAGCCGCGAATGTCCAATTATAAATAGTTCTCCTTTGTTCGCGGGACCGAAGTGTTCGACCGTGTTCACCGACGGACCGAGCGGACGCTTTTAGTCGGCCGAGTCTCCCATCAATCTCCGTCAATTCTTGCCTCGTGATCTAAGAATACGTCAACCTGTTAACCGAGCAACTTTTCTGCTATGAATACACGTACGAACGTAATCGAACGCACAACGGAGGAGACAACACGCCACCGGCTAGGAATTCCGTGCCACTCGAACATGTCGGACGGAATTATGACGCGCGACAAATTTTACGAGACCCCCAACAAATATACGATTATCGAGACCTGCCAGAAGGAAGACTGTCTTCGAATTCCGGTGAACGGTTAGGTGCCTCTCGTTGGGGAAACTTCTATTTCGAAATTGGCCGGCACGCTTTAAAATTAAACCCTGTGTAAATTACGTGTCACCTGTGGGATCTCTCGGGTAAATTTAACCGGACCGACGCTCTCGACAGTCTTCCTTCCGCCTGCTCCGCTCCGGCGATTAAACAGCGTCTAACCACTGACCTTGATGGATCTGTGATCGATTGGGTAGCCCTTCCTGGTCCCAGGACTCTCCTCGTAGAAGTCCTGTTCCTCGTCCCCGTAGTCGTACAGGGATTCCATATCCATGCTGGCTGCAACGGAAACGTTATCCCTTAGTTCTACAAGAAAGCTATAAGGAAAAAATCGCGACGCGATTCGCGAAGAGACCTCGACGAGCAGGATTAACCCTTGAGGACGAATGTCGAGATTGCGCCGGGACCAAACTTTCATATTCGGAACACTGAGTTATAAATGATTTAATAACTGCAAGGGATCAGCACATTTCCTTTGTCTCTATTATTTAAGCATCCGATATATTTGGTAGAATCTGCCGGTTTTCTATACTTTCAAGAATGTTCGTCCGTGAAGGGTTAATGTCGCGCCCTTGGAGGATGAGAGAACACTCGGAGATGAAGTTGCTAGACTCTAGCTACAGGATCATCCAAAAGTCCTGGGCGAAGATTCCTATGGCAATCGACTTGGCAACCGATGCGCCGGGGATTAAATCCCGGGCCAATTAGTTCCCCGATCGGTTCCGCTGCTGGTACCCGCCCCGTTCTTAAATAAATTCCCTCGTGTCCCTGAGAGGTGGTTATCGCGCGGCGTCACCGGGGAACGCCGCGTTTGATTCGCGCGTGTAAATTTCTTATTTAGGCGGTGGCCGCACGTGAAAAGCATAACTTTCCGCGTGGACGGTTAACGGCGGTCGCGGGCCGCTTTAAAAACAGACGTTCAACGAACCGCGTTTCTGAGCCGCGGGTCTGGAGATGCTAAATCACCAGCGTTCCCTTTTTATTTGCAACCTGTACAGTAAATTCTCTTGCACATGACGCCTCTGCTACGCCGAACGAGCCGTCCCCCCCTCCTCGCTCGGCGCCGAAACGCGTGAAACATCACGCCCATGAACTTCCCGAAATGGACACCGAACCCTCCAGCTAATCCAGAGAAATTTTATCAGGATTATTCTCTTCGACGCTTCTGCGATATTCTCGAGAAATTATTCTCGGGTTATAAACATCCTCCTGTGAATTACCGTGAATCGCGCCAACGTTATCCCTTTGCGAACGAAGATTTAGAGCATACAAAACCTGCTGAATCAGGATACCGTTCAATCAGTTGAATCATTCGTTTGCGACTTGTTATTCCAAACATGAACGTTTCCTCTCGACAAAATGTCGATGTAAAGGGTAAATACGTTAAAACGAACCGACTTGAAACATTGAAGATACTTCATTCCACGAGTCGTGAATCAAGAACTCTTTACAGAACAAGAACATCACGTCTTTCGACTTTACAGAACAAACACCCGCTAGGTGTTAAAGAGTTAACAATTCTGACAAATACTGGTAAACACCGAACGTTTCAACAGAAAGAATGGTTCCTCGATTTTCGCGTTGAATATTACACGCGAAACGTGCAAGCGTGATTTCACGTGAAGGTTCACGTGTAAGGGGATGCGAACCGCAGGCATAGCGTACGTAGGAGGTTTTCGAACCCTGGTTTCTACCAAGATCAGGTTACTCCGGCTGGAGAAGCCCGAACGACAGATGGTAGGTGGAAAAGTGCTCGAGCACCGCGCCATCGACTCTCACGGCTCTTTAGACACGGGCGAAATCTGCCTCGGCGCATACAAAGCGTTTCGAAATTCTGCTTTTTAACCCTGCCGGTCTCCGTGCAAGGTGTCCGTGTCTTCCCTATGAGAAACCTATATTATCCCTTTTCCATCCGCCGGGTTCAATGGGGTCCTCGAGCCAAATGGACCGGTCGACTCTATGAACAAATAATAGGAGATAGACTGTGTCGATACGTGAATCGGAACGGAGCGCCGGGGAGAGAACTTTCTCAGCTCCGAAAACGCGCGAGCGAGCAGACTTAATTGTATCGTTGATTCTGGCAAAACAACGGCGAGGCTGCACGCGAGAACGATCGAAAACACGAAGAGCAAAGATCGCAGTTCCGCTACCCCGTGGTGCTGTTTTTCCACGAGTCGGCGATAAACGAGCCGTTCGACTCGCGATCGAGCCGATAACGCCGCTTATCGTCGAACGAACGGCTATCGATCCGTCGCGACAAAAGAATCGCGATTGACTAGCTTATCTGACTAGTAATTCTGAAAAATCATGCCGTAATGGCCCGGTGGAACGACGAACTCTCGATCAAATTCCAGAGAAGGACCACGCGCAGAATCGGTTCCCGGGATTCGGGCTCTCGCAATGAAGGAGGAACAATAACGAACGTGTCCGTTCGAATTTTAATATCAGCGGCATCCATCGTCGCGATGCCACGGTTATCGATCGTCGGAATCCCGACGCGAGAAATCAATTTGCCCCGACGTTTCGCCGACGTGAATTATAAGCACCACCGGCGATCCCGTTCGAGTCTTTGTTTCGCTTCTAGAAACACAGAGGATATCGTTCGGCAATAAATGTAAGGAACGCTGAACCGCTTGTTCGTCCGGCAATAAACGCGTGTACGTGGTAATTCAGATTAGAATCTCCGAGTGGGCAGATAAGGAAACGAGTGGTCACCGAAACGGAACGTAACGAAACGCGATGGATCACGGGAGTTCACTCGGCCCTCCCTGCTCGAGGGATTAAGCCTTCCATCGAGCGAATAATTCAATTGTTCAACGAACGGAAGACCAACGCATGAATCCCTTTTTCTCTTAATACTTAACACCTTCGCGTCAGTGTTTCTCTCAGCTATCTTCCTAGCTGCAATATTGCATTAAACGCAACCAGCTTTTAGGAAAAAATACACAGCAGATTTTCTTCGCGAGAGATAGAATATTAGGCGTGATAAAATGTGCCACGTTGGTCGTGAAGGTGTTAAAGGTTTTGTACATAGTTCAGCTACCTCCGGCGAGGATCTCGGATACTCTCAAAGATCCCGTCCGCGAAGGGTTAAGAAAAAGTCGACGATTAGGACGTCAGCTTCGACGGGCCGGTGTTCGCGCGTGTTTCCGTTCTATCTTGAAATCTGTAGCCTGTCACGGAAGGCGGGTCACGATCGGCGTTTAAAGTGTCCCGGCCGACTTCCGCGCAAACACGGGGATGCCATTTCCACTCGGATGCGTCTACCTGCGTTTCCGAGCAACGAAAGCGAAAGAAAAGATCGCTCGATACGGTGGGCAAAGTCGTGACGCTTCTGGTTTGTCTCACCCGAAGAGTTCCCTCGACCGGAATACCGAGGACACGCTGCAACTAGACGCACAACATTAGACCGAGTTAGCGGCCTCGAGGAGTTTTACATTTTCTGACCATAAATTCGGCCCGAGATGGAACAGAGGGGCCAACAGACGTGCAAGATGTTACAGATGTCCTGTGTACACGGTGCTCGGGAACGAACGGATGCCTCGCAGTTATTAATCTCGCGATCGCCAAATAATAAACGTCACGCTGCAAACGGCAAATAAACAATAAACAAAATCCAATATAGAGCAAAATATACAAAATGGAAAAATATAATATTAAATCAATATTGATCGAATTGCGTTGTTATTGCAGGTTCATCTATATCTATATCTAATATAGAAATGTTTTCAAATAATCGTTTCATTCACTCAATTTGACTATTTGAAAACATTTCTGTATCACTAATAATATTAGTCGACATTCAGCAACGTAAGTAAACAAGAATAGCGCAATTCAATTCAATAATTCAATATTATATCTTTTTCCATTTTCTCGGTGAAATCGCGCGGCATTCAACGTGTTAATTAAATGAACTATAGTAATTCAATTTGTTTGAGGATCACCAGTGACCCCGTGGCATTCGACGTATTAAAAGAACGCTCGTGAAAAAAGCAATGCAAAATT
The DNA here is from genome assembly GCF_051020985.1 of Nomia melanderi. Lineage (NCBI taxonomy): Eukaryota > Metazoa > Arthropoda > Insecta > Hymenoptera > Halictidae > Nomia > Nomia melanderi. Next base: position 14,623,518 of record NC_135010.1, on the reverse strand, counting down.
AAGGATCCTATATCGAACACGAACATAACCTGAACGTTTCACTGAAAAAAAATTTCCGTCGAACGACATAACCTATATGGTTCGGTGATACGAATGAATCATCGGAAATGTAGAATAATATTGAAGCAAAATTCAGGTATACCGTAGTGCAGGACGCGTCCTGTTCCGAGGCGACGACGGGTTTGGGCAAGTACGTTTTTTCTGGGATACCGTGTACAAGCCGGCCTGTCCTTCGAGGAGTTCAAGTGTCTATTGTTTCAACTCCGCCGGGAGGAGCGATATAATATCTCTGGAGAAGCTGCCGCTGGGTTTCCAGATGCGGGCAGACGTTCCTGCAGGTCACGGGACGCATGGACCCGTATGCGAGGCGCAAGCACCCACGACGAGCCCACATGGGGAAAAATCTCAATGTGCCCTTGACTCTCGAACTCATTAAAACGAACCACTTTCCTTTTCTAAACAATAATTTCGTCGACTTCTCCTTCTTCCACCACTATTTCCGATTTCTCAAACGAACGGCGACACGCGAGGAATTCAAGCGGCAATTCGTACGTTGGGGAAGGACGCTTTCGATTATCGGAAGATCTTCGATAAATGTATCGAACTCGATTATCCTATCGTCTATTACGTAACAACCGTAATCGTGAATATCGAAAATGGCGGGAACTCGCGGGGAAAAATGGAGGGAAATGATCGTTCGCGATTGAAAAATTACCTTTCGTCGATTCGTTCGTACGAAACGCGTTCGTCGTAACGCGAATCGAGTCTCGAACGCGATTAACGTTTTTTCGCTGCGACTTTATCGCTTGTCCGCAGCGTTTTCTCCTTTCCGCCGTGTCCCGTTGATGCTCGCCATGTCAGAAGGTTCGCGCAGCTTTGTCATCACGGTACGTCTTCTGGCCTTTGATATTTGTCGCGTCTTTGGCAGAGAAGAAACAGCCGAGAAGACAAACGAGGGAAGCATGGTAGGTCGCGACGTTGCCATGCCGTCCTCCTCGAGATCCGAGAAAGTGTACAAAAACCATTCGACCCACCAACACCGAGGGCATCGCGTTCCTTTTTTAAATTGCCAGGCTAGCCATCCCATCCCCTCGTATACGCTTAACTTATACACTGTCCGACGCACTGTACGCCCCTCTCGCTTCGACGCACCGCACACCCGCGTTCCCCGTCTCCCTCCTTCCTTCCCTTTTTTCTCTCGTCTTCGTACGCGTTTCAAATACTGGCCGACGGAAATATTACCTACGCGCGTTACCGGCGAAATATGTTACGCAGACGTCGTATAAAAACTTAATCCAGACCCGACAGAAACTGTTTACCAGAGTGTAAAATATATTCGAATAAATTTGAAAACACAGCCTCGTACCACCGCCATGTTGAACTGAGGTTTTTTTGCTGAGATCGTTAATTTTCATCGCTCCCGATCGGTTCGCGATTATGGTCGTCCCATTAGACGATTCCGTAGGTGGCCGGATTTCGGGGGATCAGAAGAATATTTCGCCAGAATTTTATCCTTCTTTTTTTTAATTAATTAATTATGAACTACAGGACGCCTGGCGCGGTGTTGGTCAACGATATCGTTATTACTATTTACAACAGAAGCACGCGAAAGATTGTCGTGAAAACTCATTATCTAAGGATTACGCAGCACGCTCTTTCATTAATCATACCGTGGATTCTTCTACGCGTACAATGCGCCGCATTGTTCTCTTCGGCTATTATTGCAACAAATTCGTCTCATCAATCTTTACGTAGGAAAGTAATTTTCACCACTTACTTGGAGGCGGAGGGGGCCGTTAAAAAGTTTCTGCGAAACACGTCTACGTCCCAGCCGAACCGATAAAAACGAAATTCTACGTGACGCAAGATGAGATACGATTATCGCGAGCCGAACGATATTCACGATCGATACGGGATCGATACGCGAGAGAGGAAACTAATCTTCGAAATGTTTTCACGAAAAATCCGCGATCCCGTTCCGTTGCGTACGTACCTTGTTTAAAGTACGGTATTCATAACTCTTATCTTCGAATAGAAAACAATCACACCTTGTATATATTGCGTAATCTACTTGCCGAAGAATACATCTACCATCGATCGCAAGTATAAATCATTGATGTCACGACGTATGATAAACTTCAAGCCGATACAACCTTCGGGCTGCTTACACAGGACACCCAAGTTGCTCCGCGAATTGCACCGTATAAAAAAATAGTTTGCATTGTTACTCAGCCATACAGAGAAGTACACAAGGAATTGGATTAACGGCGTGGGAGTGATGTGGAAAATGTTACTTCGTCGACATTCTAGCCAATTGAAATGTATTATTGGCAAAAGCTACAACTCGTCGAACAATATGCAACAAATGCAACTCCACGAATATATATCCGAGATTATAGTGTACGTCTTGTCAGTGTTTCCAATTGCCCGTGGGATGCAAAGTAGCCAGTGAACGCTCCGTCAAAACAAATATAGGCCTGCCCGTACGTAGGCGTGCACTTTTCTCGTGACGATACGCTCTATCCTATCGAAAAGAAACTGCGACGGGTTCGCGTTCCGTTTCCGTATCGTTTTCTTATCGATAAATCGTAAATCAAACGATTCGGTACTGTTCGAAACTTTCGAAGATCCGCGTTCGCGCGCTACGTACACACGGAGAGCGCGCAGGTTAACGTGATCGCTTACCTGTTTTCCGACGTAAAATCCAATGGGGAACGCAACAGTGTCAAGCGGTCGGATAATGCACAGGAAAAACACAAAAAGTGAACCGAACACAAAACAAGAATCACGTGTACAACTGTGAGGCGCACGCACATCGGCAGCACTAACGCGGTGTACCCGTACACAATACAGATTACAAATGTATTATGGCTGCAGTCCAAGCGTTCATGAATGAAACCAAGAGCGGGCTCCACCTCCCCGCACCCCGCGGAAACGTGCCAGGGACCAATCAGCGGCCGAAGTGTGTAACTCGTACCGTGATTCGCTGCCACTCTCTGTTCCTTCCATTGGAGCGGCGCTTCGGTCGGGGTTAACGAATAGATAGATGGAATGCTCGCAGTATATTCAATAATATTATTTATAATCTTTTCTACGTTCAGTTTTCGACTGAAATAGAATAGAATAAAATAAATTAACTTTCACAGGAAGGTAAGGGAGACCATAGTGTACGCTGAGAGGATTTTATATTCGACCAATCAGGTTGAGGCATAGAGATGATCCTTTTCTTATGCTTATACAGTATAAGTTAGAAGTAATTCTAACCTATTGCGTATTCGAAGGTGTTCAATATCGACAAGTGATACCGAACTGCACGGTTTACAAAAAGTAAGAATTCCAGAATGATTATAATTATTTGAAATTGTATTCTTATTTTGGCGATACTTTCTTGAATATTCTGTACGATAATTTTAGACGTTACCGATAGTGCTTCAATTTAAATGAACATAACCTCATTTATTCGTTACACAGAGTTTTATTACGTAAGAGAAATTGAATAATTTTTTAATCGATTGTCATTTATTCGAAGATATAGTTTTATAAATGAATGAAGCATTGTCTCTGTGTAAAATGACTAGTTTTAGTATTATGCGCAACATTTGCCAGTTGTCATTCGATGACCTTTGGGTGTCACTAAACATTTGTATGTGACTTTTTAGGGCACAATGCTTACCAAACGTCTGGTTATCAATGCACCGAAGATTCTGAAGCGGAATATTGGTATTGTTGCACCAGCGTTACAGAAAGCAACCGACCCAATTCAGAAATTGTTCATCGACAAAATCCGCGAATACAAAGAAAAAAGCGCGTAAGTTTATATATTCTTTTATAACGTTTGCTTCTACTTCATAAAACATTGATAAACACGAAGTTAATGACGTTCCTGTGATATTAAATTAATAAATTTAGTGGCGGCAAATTAGTTGATGTTACTCCTCAATTTGAGAAGGACAAGGAGGCTGAAATGGAAAGACTTGCAAAACAATTTGGCAGTGCAAACAGACAGGCTATGAATGAATTTCCTAAGATACAATTCAAAGGTAGGCATTTAGTTAAAAATAATTAAATATTTCATTTATTTGATATTTTTAAATACAAATTTAATTTCAGATGCAGATATACAAAAGTAAGTCTGTGAATATAAATTATGTAAAAGTATACATTTAGAACAGTTGTAATTGTAACATTTAATATTAATATTCAATTGTAAAAATACATATACATGTGAAGTTGTAAATGTAAGTATATTAAATTCCATTTTTCTCAAATACATATTCATGTTGAACATACTTGAATAGGAGATAAGTAGATATAATTTACAATTCATTTATAGTACAAAAATATATAATTTCAAACCTATTTAGCAGGTATAAAAAGTTTTGTGTTCTCAATTATTTCCATTAATGTTTCCATGTTACACTTTCTAGCTATAGATTTACATATCTTAGCAAACTTTTCCATTTCTGTTCTAGAAATTAAAGTCTTAAAATCCCCAGAACAGGAACAGCGGTCGTTCATATTTTCTTTTTTAATTTCTTTACACCTATTACATTGCAAATCTTGTAACATGTAAGCCATACTTTTACGGTTTAATATATCTGTCAGAAGAAATTCTATTTCTTCGTTATCATAGCTCATTTTACAAAGAGGACATTTCCACAGATATCTACACAAACATAATTCATACATTAGAGTGAACATTCAATGATTTCTTATTAAATCATACATACCTGTTATTCTCCATAACACAATAAGTATCTTTACAAAGATCAATGTCTCTTGTATGATTACATGCTTTACAAATAATTTCTGGTAAAATTAAAGAAATACATGGATCTTTCCATTCAACTGCATCACTGAAACTACTAACTTTGATCAATCGTAACATATTAGTTTGCAAAGTATACACTTCATTATCAATCTCTTTGTCCAATGATAAAACCTAAAACAAAATTGGCATTTTCATCGTGATTTACGAACTAATTTAAGGTGATAAAATATTTGTTCAAGTACCTTACAAACTGCTTTAATCAATTCTAGTGCTGGATTAATTTTTTTACTGTCTTTACCATCTAAATCCAGGTTTGGATATTCTTCAATAGTTAATTCTTTCTGAGGAAGTTTTTTGTATACTTTCTGTACAATTCTACAACATATATTAATTACATATAATATACTATTTCTTTTCCGTTATATAATGAATGAAAAATTATTACAGGAAAAGTTTTTGAGACATATCTCCTGATATAAGCTTCTTAGCAAAATCCGCAGTGTTTTCAAATGCTCCCAATCCTAATTGCCCCGATAAACTTTGACTGAAACTAGTAACTCTTCTGTTAGGTCTTATTGTACAATTCAGCTGTTCATTTTCAACCATGAATTGATAAATCGCGTTTATGTATCCCGCTATTGCAGCACTAAAGCTCGATTGACATGCAGCTTCTTTTGGTAGACATTCCATTAAATTCCATTTCATTATTATCTCAGGCTAAATAAAAAGAAGTGTTTGATATTTTGTAACAGCAATATATACAATGTAGAACTTACTGAATCATCATCTTCATCCTCATTCTCGTCATCGAGAGTATTTGATTCAATATTTTTGTCTATATCTTTTGATAACTTCCCTTTCACGCCAGCATGATTATGCTATTAATTTACACAATTATTTTATTATTCGTTAATCAAAATAACCGTAAGGTCAATGCTGAAATCAGTTTTACTCACAACATCAAGCCATATTAAATATTGCCAACATTGTTCAAAGGTGATTTCAATACTATGAAAGATTTCTTTATTACGTATTGTTTGGACAACGAATTCCATGTAACCAAAGGCATCGCTAACTGTTCTCTTCTTAGTGCATACGATAATTTTATTGAAATTTGCGAAAATAACAATGGAACCTAACGTTTTAAATTCAGCTAATAACTGTATAAATAGTTTTTTCATGTAACTATGCAGAGTTCTTCTTAATGCGGGATCATAAAGCAGCGCATTTGGTGAATGCAACCACCTAAAATAATATGGATTATAACTTACAATTATTTTATATACCATATAAAAAGTATCGACAAATGAAATCACCTATAGAAATGAATAATTTGATAATCTGCAAATACGTTTTTGTAAACTGAAACATCCAATAGCCAAGCATTGACCATACTTCTCAGTGTTCTGAAGGCTGGGCTACAAAGTACAGTCTCATCATAGCTGGGAATTATACCTGCCATAGGATCACCTGTTGCCAGTTCCTATGAAAACATTAGGTATATAGCTTCATATGTTTGCAATTGTTATTTTATGTAACAAGGCTTTACTTACTTGAACAGTTGCCACATGTTGATTGTGAAACGCAACGAAAGAACTTGTTCCATCAATGTCATGAATATGATGATATTGTAACAAGGTATTCACAGCCAAACTTTCTATTTCCAATTCAATACATACGCTAGAATAGGTGCCAGGACTGTTCGCAGCGCAATGGGAACTTTCCTCGAAGTCGGTCAACAATCTGTTATCATCGTTTTCACTACCTCCTAAATCTGGTTTCTCTGTCGTAGAACACCACAACACAAAGTTATTTTTCTGCAAGTGTCTAGCATAAAACAAATCAGCGCCAAAGATCGTGGGATCGGCAGGAATGTTTCCAATAGGTGCATGAAAATACCGACACTGTTCTGACATCAGTTCAATGATTTGTTGACTCTTGAAATAATGACGCATCATTATCTTTGCGCCTACCTTCTGCCACTCTATTGTATTATATAAATTCTCAATATCTTGGACATGGGTGCTAATTAATGGGAAATCATTGAGTAATGGCATATGAGTCGTTAATGCTCGTTTGTCTAGAGCAGTTTGAGTAATGAATATCGTTGCGCCATGCCCCTCATTCTTATACGCTGTTACGGCTGCTTGCAAAATCCGACAAACTTGTTGGAAATTTGTTTCAAATCGTGTAACAAACTGTATCGATTCCGGTAAACTTTTTACTTTGTCTTCTCCGTGCATGGACACAACTGTACTTCGTTCTTGACCGTACAATGCATTCAAATTAGGCATTTGATTCGACGAAACTGAATCTAAGACGAAAATATGAGCTCTTTTGCTAGCATTCAGGAAAAGTGCCCAAATCGCTCTTTGATGATTGGAACTCCAATGGTGATACAGAAAAACATAATTAATTGCATGGACATCCTTAAGATATGGTTGTGCAGCAATAGTCTTGAATTCAAGTTGCTCTAAAGTAAAAGTATCTGCACCGTCAACCATGTTTCGAGCAGCCTTGGGATCTACTGCACAAACGCATCCTAATTGAACAACAGCTCTGAACTCTAGTGGCGTTTGTAACTCGTAGATTCCTTCGATCTCCGGTTTGCTTAAATCTATCAGCAATTCTTGGCTATGCTTTTGAAATTGCGCTTCTGGGACAGAGTACCGGTACAGATGACATACAGGCCGCGATCGAGGTAGAACTTTAGAACTTTTTGTCCAGGATACCTTTGTACCCGGTTCTGGATCAGGTTTTGGTATACGCGTATTCACATAAAATATGCGAGGTATTACAAGACGTAATTGGTGAAGCTCTTGGTCAACCAATACCCACAATCTGAATAAACCCGGGTCATTGGTTGGGGATATTTGAATAATTTGCCATATCGAGGTAAGCAATTTCTTTTGTGCTCGTCTTAGGAAACCACCTAAAGTGGTTGTATTGTCATTCCTCGCAACACCCCAACTTACTTCATCCCTGTCGTTCGCAGACCGTTTACTCTTTTTACTCTTCTGATGTTCGGCCCTTTGTTTCGCTTGATAGGCCCATTTCTGTTTGTGGAACTCCAGCCATTTAAGTTTCTCTTCCTTTGTCGTTCCCATTGGCGGTGGTGAGCCTAAAACTTCCTTCCAGCTTTTGTTTTTGTCTTCCTCTTCCTCGGACTCCAATTGCCTCTTCCTTTTATGAACTACTGGTATCGGCCGCTTAAACGGCTGATCTCCATCTGCTAGATCTTCGATGTCCCGAGGTTCAGACGGACCTGCTTCTTCATCTTTATCATTATCTTCATCGTCATCATCTTTTACTTGTTCTCTTGGTACTACAGAAAATATATCACTAATCTTTTTCTGCCTGTGCGTCGCACTCTTCTCCATTACTCTTTTATGCAACCAGTCCGGATGCTTTACTCTAGGTACAGGATTAGACACTCCTTGCATAGCTGCTGGAATGGTAATGATCTTCTGGATAGCATTTCCAAGCCGTTCTATGTAATAACCCCAGTCCAGAATTTGTCTTATATCGTCAGTCTGTATGGTAGGATCTTTCAGCCACTTGCGTAAATAATGTCTTCTGATTGTTGGTTCTGATTGAAAAATTGCCAGCGGTATTGCTCGTTCAGTGACTGGTGCACCCTGGGGTTTATTACTAATAATATATTTACATGCAAGCCCAGCATCTTTCACCATTTGATCACCCAAGAATTCAGCCAATCTTTTAGCGGTTGATATAGATGTAGATTTTTGTTCTCCGTAATCTTCTAACTTACGTGACATGGATTTGTTTTCGGATATCAGTTCAAACAATTCCGTATCTGACATGTCTGTACATTTGTTATACAGAATATCTAACCAATAATCTGCGACTTTAGCCACAGACGCATAGCATTCCTCCAGCGTGCTCCCTTTCAGAAAAGATTCGAAGACGGAAGTTTGGAAAATTTTAATCAATTGAAGTTCCCCTCTCCTCTTCACTTCAAACCCTTTCAGTTCAGCCAAAGAACCATCGAAGTTAAAGACGGCATAACGTTTTTTCAATTTCTTTCCTTCTTCCTTCGCAGCAGGTAATACCATAGCTAAGTATGGGCCATCTACCTCAAAAAATATAGAATTCTCACTTCTAATTTTGTAAGTAAGATTTTCGGCATCGACAAGTTCATGATACGCGTCATTAGTAAATTGGTCCTGCAAATATAATGCATAATATTAGAAGCTTAAGAATAACACGATTAAAAGTACTATAAACCGAACGTACTTTCACCATAAAATTGAGAACAGCATTGGGATAAGATATTGTAAGCCTCGACTTCTTTGGATGAGTGGTGTGCACAATTACGTTGTCCGGAAAAGAAGCGGGTAGAACGCACCAAATTCCATCAGTATCCAATTCCAGGGGTCGTCCAACTTTCTCTATAATTTCTCTAGCTTTCATAATAATGTGTGCTCCCGTGTAACATACTATACCTCCCATTTCCATACTAAACCATCGAGACCTGAAGCAAAGATATTGTTAATACTTCTAATCGCAAAAGGAAACGTGAAATAAATATCTACCCTTTTCTCATGACGTAACCGTAGAAGGAATTTAAAATACATTTATGGGCAAGTTGCAACGAATCATATAGTACTTCTCGACTTTTAGCAGATTTAATATCACCCGCATCTCCCTTTGCTACTGCTGCTGCAACTTGTTGTTTGGCAACTTTAGTGAGTGCTTTATATTCGTATCTTCTATCCCTGAATGCCCTAACGGTATCGACATAAAAGGAATTCTCTTTCTGGCAAATTGTTTGTTTCCTCTCCTCCATTCTTGTTACTTTAACTTTCTTGTAAGCCTTTTTACAATATTCCGTAAGTCTTTTTTTCTCGTATGCAGCTTGTTCTTGTTTAGATAATTCGTGATAGGCTCGCCGAGTACCACCAGGAAATTGTGGAGGAAATTTCTCAGTTTCGAGTTGTTGCTGCATCCTTTGGTATTCGCTTAAGCTCGCAGCCACTGTACAAAAAGTGTATCCGTAAAGTACTAAATCTCGATACTATTTAATTCTTTCGATGATTTTTTTTCACTTACAATATTCGCCTCTCCACATCCACTGCATGTTTCTTTGACAACGAGCTCCTGACACGTTATAGTCACATGCTGCACAAACGGTTTCATCTACCATTGCAGACGGTTGAAGACGATTAGTTAAAATAATGTTTGGATACATGGCACCGACGTCTAAGTGGTAAATCACGGGGTTTTCTAATCTGAGAGGCTGATTTCTTAAGGATTCTAGTTTCACCTTAATTTCTTGAGCTACCTCATCAAAATTTGTAACCATTTCCATTGGAACTTTTTCTTCTTCTTCCAAAGCGTGTTTTAAAGCATTTTCAACGCCGTTTATTAATTCATCCACTGCGCTTGGGACTATTTTGAAACGGCAAGGTATATCAGCTCTGAAAACACCAGATTCAAGAGCTTCTACATGGCCTCCAACATAGGTTTCTTGATCCAGTAAATGACCATCCTTTGTGAACTTGCTTAGCTCTGCTTCTTGTTTGTTAGGGAATATAATTGTGGCTTGAAAAGCTTCGACCATTAAAAGAGATTCACATAATGTTCCAGATCCCTTCCTGAGTATCTATTGTTCATGAGTATACTTTGTTATATGTACATACATTAAATATTATCATCATGAACTTACTTCATCTGGTTCCATAGGAATGATAGTGCACAATGCAAATATGAAAGGATGTACATATTTATAATAAAGATAGTATGTTGCAACTGCGTCAGAAACTGAATAATTTGCAAGAGTCTGTGGTTCTTCAGAAGCTAATCTGCACATATCTTCAGGATCCAGTTCCACTGGATCATACCTAAGTTTCGCTTTTGCAACAGCTTTCAAATTTTGAGAGCCTACAGGTAAGTATGAATCACGTCTTACCCAACTATGTATTAATAAAATAAAATTACGACAATATTCTATATAGTAAAACAGATGGAAGCATATAAGTTATATAATACCATAAGCAGTCCATATGCATTGCCGGTCTACTGCAATAAATTCCCTCACGATTTTTGGAAAAACCAATTCTGTCTTTCATTTCCATATTATGAAAAGCTGCTCTAGTTTCTACAAATGGCCAATCAAAGAAATCACCGTTATATGTCACGAATATATGGGGCCGAACTTCATTTATGTGATCAAAAAATCTTTTTATTGTAGCTTTCTCGTTAGGCTCGTTAAAAACAACGAAGTATCCCTCGAATTCTGGTTTTGGGGTATATTCAAAGTCTTCAATATCACTTGAAATGATTTCTCTATTTGTTATCAAGTATCCCTAAAAGTTAATGTATAAAAAAAATGGTCTGATACCAAGAAGAACATTATGCAATAAAAAAAGAGTACTTGTCCATCGATCATATATGATATCATCATGATCTGATCAGTATTAGCATCTGGAAACTTCAGAGGAAGCTTTGTAGTTTCAATATCATATGCTAGCACAATTGGCTCAGGTGGCACAATTATATCTTCTCTCTTAGTTATAATTGGCACATCATTTCCTCTTGTCCTTACAGAATACCAACTCCCACAAAAGATTTTCATGTCTATAGATACTCTTACATGATGTGGTACATCATATTCCCTGCACAAATATCCATATTAACATATACATATATTTTACTATACATACAAGATGTAATCCAACAAACATATACCTAATATCAAGAATATTATCTGCAAAATCAATGGTCTGCTGTGCAAAATCTCCAGTTCCAAAATTTTTATTCAGGACACTTGATAACATATCTCTATAATAGGTATGGCTCTTTTCTCTCTCTTTATTAACTTTCACAGCTTTCATTACATCACGTCTCACTACAGTCAAATCTACCGTGTTGATAAAGGACAATTTCAAGTACTTTTGTTTTAAACCAATTAAATGATTAGGCTGCAAAGAAAAAAAGAAATATAATATCTCTTCTAGTTGATCTATATTTTTAAAAATCATTTTACCAAATCAAGATCTTCTTTGTAGACTGATTCGATTTTGTGTATAATTCCACTATATTTTTTATTTAAACCAGTAGAAACTTCTGCATAGGTATCCTTTTTACATAAAATATAAAAATATGGACAGAATGGATAAGAAATCTTAAATCTACCGCAGTCTTCTTGGAGAAAATAATAATCTACTCCACTAATTAATCTTTTATCTTCCTCTATGATTTCTGTCTACATAAAAAAATAACAATGTAAGGCATGGTACTATAAAGTAATTAAGATAAAACCTAATTGATTCATTGCAACTTACTGCATGCATATTAATAAGGAATCCTGTCCTTTCTTTTGTATCAGTTACCCTGTGAAATCCATATAGTCCATCTACTCTAATATTCTCATTGGCTTCATTTAGCCTTCCTCCTGAAGTCTCTCTGAAAAGTATGATAAAAATTATAATACATATTGTTTTTTGTAAAAAATATTTGTATAAAAACAATACCCTGATGAATTTCCCTCTTGATTTTGATCATTCTTGAAATTAGACCTATCAACCCTGTATCTTCCTGTGTTTTGTAAACTTGTCATATTCTACAATCGTCAGTTGCTTAAATAGGAATTGAAATTATTCTTTTAATACTGTTGATAAAAATATTATTATAACATAAATAAAAACTAGATGTGTTATTTGTGAAGGCACTGAAAGATTCGAACACTATGCGTACAGGTTGTAATTTGCCCGCCCATACTAGATGTATACAGTTAGATTGCGAATCTATAAGACGTTCATATAGTAAATGTTCAATAATATTTGCATAAAAATGTTATAAGACGAAAATAAGATAAAAGATTATTCTTTTTATTATAAAAAATTGTTATATCATATAAATAACAACCAAAGGGTAAGAAACAATTAAAAATGTTCATGAGATGGAAGTGATATTGTAATGGAAATTTATGCTCAAGAATATTAAGAATAAATGATTGGAGTTAGTAATAAACTGAACAACATTGGGAAGATAATACTTTCAATTTTATTTAATAATTATCCTCATCCAATAGCTTGGCAGAAATAGTTTGTTTCTATAAGAAAATTACTAGACCTGTGATCTACAGGCGTAAAGAAAAATCCCAAGACTTATCGATTAGGAAAAAGGGAGCAAAATTGTAGGTGGCTCCAACGACAGTGATGCGGTTCGACAACAATCGTTGTGGCTTGTTAGATAAATTAGTTTTGTGGTTCCAGTGAACGTGGCGAACTTAAATAGATGAGAAAATTAGATGCACAAGAGGCCTGGGGTGCCGATAAATTAGAAGCGCAATTAGAAGCAGCTCGGGATGGTTTACGAGGACTCGATCGTAGTATTCGGAAAATCCTCGGCCGGGATCTTCCCGACGGAGAGAATGGTCCAATTCAACCACCACCCAGGTTAAATTCAAGATAATTCTTAATAAAATATGTCCTAGGATGATTTAGAAATTATATATATTTCAAGGATGCAATTTTATTCAATAATTCATTGATCATGCAATAAAATACTGTTGTCTACAAACATAACCTATCTCTCGTACTCAAAACTTCTGATGTGATTGTATTAGATGTAAAATTGTTGTTAAGTTATATTAATTTGTTAGTGTAAGTGGATGTATTATTTCCTTGTGAATGTAATCTACAATACATATTTTTGTAATGAAATTACAATAGATTATCACAGAAGAGGCCATTACAAGAGGACAGACGACGTGTTGTATCAGACTTTGTCAATAATGAATTACCTGGTGGGAAACGTAGATGGCAGGGATCTAATGGAGAACCAAAGACAGTTTTCAGTCGTTTAAGTGCACGAGTTCCTTCCAATGCTGATGATAGTGCTGATGAAGATGATACTGTTATTAAGGTAAGTCTACATACGATACATTGATCAATGTTTTTGAGTTTACAGTGATTGAAAGTATTCTTGATTACTATTCATTTCAGCCGGCTGTGTCTTCAAGAGTAATAGCAACCCCTAGAGAAATTCCATCTAGACAAGAAGTTATCAGAAGGGAAAGAATAGATGAAAGAAGTAGGCAAAGGAATAAGAGAATGTTTGGTGCTCTTTTAGGCACCTTACAGAAATTTCGACAGGAAGAAACCAAACTCAAAGCAAAGGTACATTTTCTTTTAGCACAAATAATATATTCATCGTATTACTTCTTGAAATACTCCATTTTTCTGCAGGAAGATAAAAAAGCTGAAGTAGAGGCAAGAGTAGAAGAGGCACGAAGACGGGAAAAGGAAGAGTTACGAAGAGAAAGACAACAATTATTTTTGTCTCGCAAACGACAGCTAGCCGAAGTACGAGCGTTGGAAGCGAAGTTGGCACGTAGTCGGCAATTCCAGGACTGGCGTGCTGCGCAATTACCACTTGCGTCATTTATAAAAACTCGTGCTCAACCATCTATTTATTATGCACCGAAACGTAAACATCCACAAACTGACATTCTTTTGGCTCAGTCTGCGAAGGAACTGCATGGTACGCGCATTCAGAACGATTCTTCTATTTTTAATAAATTAATTCTCAGTGTCTAATACATATTTTATATTACAGAGGAGGTCGAAAGAAGAGAGAAAGCATTGGTCGAAGAGCTAGAATTAATCGAAGTACAAGTAGGTCTTGGTAAACATCAACAAAACTTTGATGGATCCGCAACGATAAATACGACATCGGAAATCCAACAATCGGCAGAAGAGGGAGAAGAAAATCGTGATCCGAATCCGGAGAAAAATTCAGAATCTGAGAATAATGAAACCGCGGAAGTTTCAGGAAAATCCGAGAAGGATGAGAATTATGATAATAACTCGAATGAGGTTGAAAAGAAAGAGGAGGAGGAGGAGGAGGAGGAGGAGGAAGTACAAGTAAATGAAGTGAAGGATGAGAATAATGGCTAGTATTAAATGTACTTAAGATGTCTGTACATATTACGTACATTGGATGGTCCAACAAAGAAAAGGATGGAGTTTTTCGTACTTGATACTTGACTCGTGTGGATAAAAATTTTACAATTTTTCGAAAAAATTGTCACTTTCTACTTGTTCTCGCATAGGTATAAATTCATTCCCTTCATCGTATTGCATACGCATTTTTCATCTTGCATCGGTCGACGAGTCCCATTCAAATTATCCATAAATGTAAGAGACTAGTTGCAGTTTATCAGAATCCCATATTTTTTAAATGTTACATATTTCTATTATGGCTATTAGTAGCGTACCACTTAATTAAGTAACAACCACATTTCAAGTAGGACGGAGTAACTCGGTGAAAGAATAAGTATGTCGATAAAATACCATAAAATAAGTCAAAAGATTTTTAGATTGAAAAATTATGTATAATAATACATTCATTTTTTCCTTTGTAACAGTATCTGTCTTTTAATACATATGCGACAAAGAGAAGCGTTAAATCAACAATTTAATGCTTTACGTGTATGATGGAATAAAATGTATGAATTCAAACGTCTTCTGACAATGTAACACAATTTGAATTTTTATGCGAACTTGTATACTTGCGTTATATTAATTGTAGGTCGTATCTAGTAAAAAGACTCAAATGTGTAAAAGACACGAGCAATATCTTTTGAAATAGCAATATTAAGAATAAGTGTTTTAGTTTCTCTTAACAGATACAGTAAGTCGTCTCTATTCTTTATACGGTGAACGAATTTAAACGGATTGGCTAGAATGAAAAAAGAAAGGAATGCGCAAAAATAAGTTTAAACGAAAACCGTTTTATGTACATGATTGTTTCAGATCTGTTTTATTTTTATTTTTTAAATACCTTTACTGGTATTGCATGATATTAATAAAACTTACCAATAAGTTAAAATAAGGCTTTATGAAGCTGCAACTTCCTGGGATCTAAAAGGAACATGACAAATTGTCTGCATGGAATCTATTTAAGAGAGAATCAGTTATTTTCCAAGCATTTCTCTCGCATTCTCTCGACGGTTGTGGTATGAAGAGGATGCAAAATTACTTGGTGCTCATCGCCAGATTCCTTACAAATCATCGTATACGGTACCATTAATAACAAATGTATTACCATCAACTGAATTAATCTGATCCATGTTTTCAACGAGTCAATTCAATCTTTTACAATCAATTCGTTTTTCGCGGCAATTCTGAACGCACCATCGATAGTGTCAAATTATAATCGATAGGTGTCTCGGGAATCAGTTCAATAGAGGGCGTACGTCACGGCATCATTCTCGCTACATGAACGAGTACGCTATACACGTACTGTGATACATAGAATATCATTAATTATCTAACGCCTCGTTAACAATTGACGATGAATAGTATCAATCCATTATGAAACCGATGACCTGTGTGAGTAGAATTTAAATTCCTTTCTTTCAATTCTCGAAGTTGGTAAGTTTTCGAATTTCACGTAACGGTCATACTCGAACGAGTTTTCCACTTCGGGCGAGTATCTAACTCATTGCCGGTTGATTTAGAAATGGAAAAAGGAAGGAACAGGAAGAAGCGTGATTAAACGTGGCAATAAGTTAACCAATTTACACGCGGAACGCTGGTTTCGAAGCTTCCGAGGCAGATTCGCCGGGACTTTCTATCTTCCCGGTAATATTCGAGGGTAGGAGGGGATGGCATGAAAGGGGCGTTCCGCCATGCAACCTCGGAATATGGCTAATGCGTCTCTGCGCCGTCGTCTCTATCCTCTATCCTTCTTCTTCCCGAAAGCCCGGCAAAATAGACACACGGAATGGTAAATAGTAACCTTTTTACAGAAGCTGCGCCTAAATACGATTCAGTAATGCTCGCCGCATCGGTAGGTGTATAATACCCACCAATACAATTCAAATGAATTCCCTTTGCAGTTCGAAAGTACCGTTTAAAGTCACATGACTCAATGTTCGAATCATAGAATAGAAATTCGTCATTCATGGTTCGCGAATATTTAATTATTTTTCCCAATGTTCTACCAGCTAATGGTGTATAAGCTTAACACGTTCGCTACCAACGTTTGTTTCAATTATATTTCATTCCATAAATCTTCTAAACTATTGAAACAAATGAAGCTAACACGAGTCATTGACTCCCTGAATGTAATTTCGTAGTATATAACTTGAACTGACTGTATCTATAGGATTAGTTTGATTTTCTTTATATAAAATATAGGATTGCGGCCCTCGCAACTATGTGACACTGGTAGCGAACGTGTTAAGGAATTTCACGAAGATCTAGAATAATTTCCATGTGTAGAAAGACCTATCGAATGGGTATACAATGAACAGGCAATTCTTATTGATAGAACGTTTCGAAATGACAAAAGAAAGAGATTAAAAGTGGGACCGACAACGCTCGGTATCGAGTAGCGCGGAAGCGTGAAGCGTGCGACGCGACGCGACGCGACGCGCAGCGTCGCGGAGACATGAGAGAAGCCGACAGGGGTCGGGGGTATCCGAGCTATTTGTACACCGAATGGAAAACGCGGACCGACTCGCCTCCAGACGAAAGGAACGGGACGCTTTCTTAATTACCGCGTACCACCCCGCTTTCATGCTCTCTTCTTCCTCTCTGCGTACTCTATTTTCTGAACGGCATTGTTTGGAAGGTTCAGGATCGCGATTTTAGGTGACTGAACCTACAACAGGTATCCTCTCTTGCGAACAAACTGGGAAATCTCGCTGCTTTGTCCCTTGGAATAAGTTCGTTGCTGTTAAAATCGCTGATCGGAATAAACGTAGAATATCCTGTTATCGGAATTAAATTTTACATTATTTTAGAGCGAGCCCAAGATGGCAGGCGTGCTCGAAGATGGCCGACAGTTTCTGGTACTTATCCGTCCTGTTGTACTTTTTGTCTCTTCAAAATTTATCATATCGGCCATTAATTTTCTAGCGTGTCATGCCGCACTGAAGGGTCTTCTTATTGCCAAGTTTCAGAGAGAATAACGAAAGTACTTCCGTCGCAAACGGATTTGGATCCGCGGTCGGAAGAAAGTCTCGTGGCACAGAGGACGGCTTTCAGAGGTTCCCGAGTGTAGCAAAAGTGCGCCCGTCAAGATGATCGTCGGCCCTCGTTCCCAGGAAATCGAGCATTCTCCGGTCGACGTTCACGCCGAGACTTCCAGCCGTAGGAACCCGCGGTCCATTAATCGCGCGTACGCTTCTAATACATTCTATTCTATTCTAAGCGAGCCAGATACGCGGCGGACTGTCCCCTCTCTTCGCCAAGTTTATTTACCCGTTAATTTATTAGCGTATGTTGGTCGTGGCGGAGCTTGTAATCGAGCGCGACGGAGTTCGCGAGGCCCGCGTGCCGTAACACCGAACGCTACCCACTACTATATAGAAGTCACCGTATTTTAAGGGGGTTGCCGGAGACACCAGAGAAACGAGACACCTTTATATCATGCCTGAATCCACTCACTCTGAAAAAGCCCTGACGTGTATTTGCCGTGTTAATTTATACACCCATTCACGGCCAATGTCTGTCCACTCCTCAGATATTAGAAGGAGAAATTGTTCGGCGAAATCTGCGAGCCTCTGATGAATGACCCTTAACCTTTGCGAAACTTGTCCTTGCTCTTTCGAGTTCTCATACGTTTCGCATGATTTTTAGGCATTCCTCGTCTTTGGAGGTTTCCGGTGGCCATAGGAGGATCAACGAGGAATCGAGTCTTTCCGGAAGATCATTCCGTCGACGTTCTCACACCCTTGCGCAATCACGCTACAGGTTTCGGGCAGAAGAAGTCCCCACGCGCATTTCCCTTTGCTTCCCGCGGTTAATAAGAGCGGCGCGCGCTTAATGAGACCGAGGAAAGTTGACACTGAACGATTTCCAAAGAAGTAGCTCGTGGGCAGGTTCTGTCGCTCCTTTGACTAGAGTAATAGAGTAACGGGGCGGGCTATCTCACCGCAGAGTAGAAAGGGGATATTCGTATTTCAAAGGGACGGCCCGTCACGCCGCAACGGTCCTCATTATGTTATGCACGCCTAAACGTCAGGAGAAAAACACGATCGCGGCTATACGTCGAAAGCTGGGTCCAGTAGTCGAGGGAGTTTTACGCGGAAACAGTTCGTGAAGAGTCATTCAACGAACGTTCTTTATGAAAGTGGTTCCGTCATGTCGGAGATTATAATATCGTCTGTCGTTATCAATGAAATTGATTGATTTCTAAAAATGTGCATTATATTTATGTATATGTAGTTTTTAGGGGTGTAGAGAGAGCAGAGGATCATCGATGTGCCACGAAATTCTGCAAGGGACACGCCCGCGAACTTGATATTGCAATCCTATTTGAAAAACTACCATTGGTGATCGCGGACGTGGACCCATGAAGACGGGAACGCCGAGTGGGTGTCTAATTTCGTCGAAGAGGAGGGATTTCACGCTCGATCGACGCTGATTGGGCAGCGGCGAGTCGTTTGTTTTTATAACTCGGATTGCGAGCGTGCGCGCATCTATCCACACAAAGGGCGACCCCGCGCAAACTCTAGCTGCTATCTGTTCTCACATTGAATAACAATTGAATAACGAATCGCATCGTAGAGGATGCAATCGATCGACTCTTAATTGCCAATGATTTCGAACGTTCGAACCTGATTCGCGTCTGCAATGATACGTGTAACAGGTATTTCACCCCAGCAATTCGAGGGGTTACTGCGTATTTCGCGGAGCATTGTTTCTCTGGAAAAACAAGAGAGGAAAAGATTACTTTCAATGCAAGCTAGTACGCATTAAGAACGATATCGCAGCTCATTAAACGTTGCACGCTCATTATCATCGATTACACAGAAATGGCTTCGATTATTCGGAATGAAAGCATTAATCATGCGGCCCACTCTATCGGCTGTTACGCACGCGAATTACAAGCCGCGATCCACGCCGAAGACCGAGTGTTCAAAGCGAACGTGCAAGTAATCATAAAGTCAATGCGTTTAAAGTCAATTACACGATGACGATGACTTTACTGACGATGTGGAATGTTACATAGCCGATAGGTTCGCCGAATCGGAAACTTGTGGAACGTATCCGGATGTGGAACACGTCGTTCCGGAAATTGCAGCTGGCTCATTAAGAATCCAAAGATGTTCCGATTGCGACGAAAGAAATGTCGAACAGAAAAAAGATAGGAAGTCCAGGAGTTTTACGGCTCTTCGACGGTCTGCAGTTTGGAATTTATCTTCAGTTGCTCCGGAAATTTCAATGGAACAAATAATATTCTTTTTAGAAGCCAAAACATTTGTTTCCTCAATTTTTGTTCTCTAAACTTTGAACCGCATTAGCTTCTGAGCGACTCGTATAGGTAAATACTTATATATCCACTATGAAATACGCGTAACGAAGTGGTCTGAATTATTTCAGCTACCGCGGTATGCAAGGACAATAAGAATACGTATGTAACTGATTGTAGTTCAAGGCAGACTCTTTATTTTCATTTGATGTCCCGTATTTATATCTACTTTACATATAGGCGCGGGAGGATCGGAATTTGATGAACCAGGTTATCGAGAAGTTGGCCTGATCTCCACACGATGCTGAAACGTCAGTTGACGGAAGATTGTATCCGGAAAGCCGTAACAGTTCTCACTCTTGGGATGCGAGACCGCAAAAATGAAGAACCGTACGCCGGTTCCAGCGAAATCAAAATGGCAGCCTCAGTAATGCCGACGGTCTCCCGTTTAAACCGCTGCTGGAAGTGAATACATACCCTGTGCGCGCCGATCGATCGGGAACTCGATTACCAGTGCACGGACAACTGAATCCCGACGGCCTCGACGGTTCTTCAGTCGTCGCTTCTGAAACAAACTTTCCCCTCGAGCCGCGGAAGTTGCAGTAATTAAACAGATCGCCGCGGGAGATTGTCTCGAGCTGCAACTATTGTAGATCGTCGCGTTCCATCTCCGTTGGAAATCTCTCGTACGCATCTGTACTTTCCACCGAGGGAACAATGCCACTTTCGATCTTGGACCGTTCGGACCAACCGAACGTGCAAAAGAACGGCAGTCAAAGGTATCGCGCGGCTTGCCAAGATGTAAATACCGGTATCGCGGGGGATCTGAAGCACCGTTGTATTCTCGAACTCTTCAGCGTGCCAAGTGAGCCGTGAGCAAGGAAGCAGATTAATGTTCGACGTGCAAAAATTTCAGTTTAATTATAGTGGCGGCATGGCGGCCGGGAAAGATGGTTCGGGACGCATCGTTACCATCTAATCCTCCGGACGTTACGAAGTAATTTGACGCTAATCCTTTATTAAATTCATGCTATCAATTATGGCCACGCTCGACGGGAACTTGACGGACTTACCTGACGACCGTTTCAGACGTTTCGGCGGATTCGCCGGCTGCCAGCCTGGAGGAGTGAAAGGGACGCTTCGTCGGTTAACTTGAAGGAAAATATATATTTCCCAATGACAAAAGTTACATTCCATAAAAAAAAACATGGCAGAGGACTACAGTTATGTAATCGTAAAGCGATCGTGCTCGATCGTCGCTTGAGTAACATCGATATAGCTCCTTTATTTCACGTCCGTCACTGTTCTTCTCGAAAGCATACGACACACCCGTAACAATTATCTTATAAAATCCATGCAAGTATCGAAGGAAACATTCGAAAGAAAACGCGTGAAGATCTACAAAACGTGAACAGCGTGTAAAACTCTTTGGAAAGTTATAACAATCTCTGTACCACTGTCTCCTCGCGGTTCCTCGCGCGTACGGTGACTTACAATGTATTGCGTAATAGTTTCTGTATGGCACTCAGTAAAGGCACTCTTGACATTCGATTAATGGCAAACGACGATAAAAATATATAATACTGGTGATGATATACGCTTCATCGTTCGAGACACCGGCGAGTATGGCTCCGAAACGTTTCATAATCGTCAGTCTCACAATCACACGAAATGATTCTGTACATTGTCTTCTGTTACAAAAGTCTCACGGGCGCAATAGCGAATCATCATGGGGATTCAAAGTCAATGCGATCCAACTTCGGAACGATCGATCACGGACACTGCGCTCGTCGTTTCACTCGCACCACTCACAGTGCTCCTCCGATCTTCTTCCTTCGAAGAGGTGCAACCCATTTTCTCGCGGTTTCACTTTTCAAATGACTTTCAACTCTTTCTCCTGACCGAATCGTCTCAATTACAGGGACTAGCAGGTTGACTATTCGCTGCGGAGGACTGCATCATGATCGACTGGACGGCGAGCACCGGTGACGCAGTCATTACAGGTGTCACGGAGTCCGTGTGATGATGGTGGTGATGATGATGGTAAAGAGCGGACGCGTAATACTGCTGATGATGGTGGTGATGGTGATGCGGATGATGGTAACCTTCCTCCTCGTTATTGTTATTGTTGTTGTTGCTGCTGGTGTTGTTGTTGTTATTGTTGTTATTGTTATGGTTAGCAGCAACGTTCTCGTTGCTCTGATGATGGTGATGGCCGTGGTGATGATGGCTGTTGTTCACCGACGCGCAGAGCGGCGACGTCGGCGACGAAGACGACGGGGAATTGGTCAGGTTGCAGCCTGTCGCGAGAATGTCGTGGACTGTATGGGGACTAGGCCACTGAAGACTGCCGGTGGTTGTCGGCTGATGGCCAGCGTGGATCGAGGTCGGCGACGAGGGCGACAGCTTGCTCGGCGTGGTCGGCCCAACTGGAAACGCACCGGTACCAAATTGGTAGGAACGGGTTGTTTCGAATTCGTAAATCAGCGCTCGTATCAGGATGGAAGAAAGAGACGCGACTGTTGCCTGATATCCCGCGAGCTCGCTGCTAAAACTGAACGCACGCACACGTCAAGTTGCGCTGTTGGAGAACGACGCCCGAGAAGTTAGACTTTCGGTACCGTGCCGCGAGCCAGCCGAGACCATCGACTCTAGAGAGTATCGTCGGCGCTACTTCGCACGTGACTGCCGTTCCGCGCAATGGCCAGCTTCAGATTGCGTGATGAACCCAATAGGTCGATGTTTGAACCGGAAAGTTTGCTCAGACATCGCTGCGTTTCCGATCAATCTTGTATCTTGTTGCCTAAGCTCTTCGTCGCGTTACCGTGTATCCCGGTTTGCAGCGTCCCGCGCAAAATTCCCGGTCAACATTGACGCAAAGAAAGAGTGGAATTTCGAGCTACCAACCTTGATGGTGATGATGATGATGGTGATGCGTAACAGGCGGCGGCGTCGCGTGATAGGGCGTCGGCGGGTAAGGGACAGGGCAAAGCGCGGCCCCCGCGGCCGCTGCGGCCGCGTATAAATGATGATGATGGTGATGATGCGCCGGATGATGGGGATGATGGTGTATCGCGGTCGCCGCGCCGACCTTGTTCCTCAATATCCTGGAAATGCTGCTCACCGAGGGCACGTTGTACTTGTCGCAGACGCCGTCGGAGAGCAGTCGGTCCCTGATCTCCCAGGCGAAGATCCCCGGGTCCTTGAGCTTCAGCTGCTTGATGTACTGGACCACCTTCGGGGTTGTCACCCGGGGCTTACTGCCGCCGATCGCACCCGGCAGTATGCTGCCAGTCTCGTGGTAACGGGCCAAGATCTTGCTGACACAACCATGACTGACCCGCAGTTGCCGCGAGATGTCGCACGGCCTGATGCCCAGCTGGGCGAGCTCCACTATTCGCAATCTGACAGCGTTAGGCAAGGGCCGCCCGTTCACGAACACACCCCCCAACTGGTTCACCTCGCCGTACTGTTGCTGCTGTTGTTGTTGGTGCTGAGACTGCTGCTGCTGTTGCTGTTGGTCGCCACCCAAATCGGACGCGTTGCTCTCTGTTTCGAAAAGAGAAGGAAAAACAGCCGTTAAATTATAGGTTCCCCTCTTCCAAGGTTTTTATTACGCTCGGCTACGAGGCTGGACCCAGGACTATTAAACTCTCGATCGATCCGAACCTCGTTTCCTTCGATTGCCGCGCTCGTGCGAGACCCTCTGCCTCTGATACGATACGAATTCGATTAGCGAACTCGGCGGCGCGCTCGCTCGGAATGCGAGGGAGGTAGAGTGATCTAACGTCGATTCGGTGGGACGCCGAAATAACGCGACAGTAATACACACCGCATCGAGACTTACACCTGGCGCTGGGGTTCGTTTTAATGAGACGCAGATGTAGACGGTGGTGAACACCGAGCGCCGCTCGCTCCCGTTAATCCACGCTCGCTTGTAACAACCCTTAATTAGCGAAGCGATGCCCAGCCAATTGCCCCTAACTGCATTCCGAACCCACCGAAATTCCGTACACGCGAGTAACCAAAGCATAACAACCCGTTACGAGAATAATAAGACCGGCTATCTTTAACCGGGAGGCAGGCGGTAAGAGTTACTTTCGACTGTCTCCGAGCAGCTCGATGCCAGAAGGGTTCCACCTACGCGTCTTATCTTTCAATTATCCTCGAAACAAATTGTCAGGCCAATTGGAATGTCTCTTCCGGGTGTCCAGTCGTAAATCTAATAGGAACCCGTTTCCTTGTGATATAATAAGATTTCGAAACTAACTATAGCGCTGCATCTTCTATTCAACGACTAATTTAAAATCGCACTGCATTTCCAGGGTCGCTGCAGAGAAGTGGATGGATCCGCGAGGAGAGGAAGTGGCGCGGACCCGTCATGGAGGACTCCTCTTCCTGCCCGCGGAAGGGACGCTGCAGAGAAGAAATTTATGTGGCCCTCCTCGTCCTCTCTTCAACACTCTCTCTCTCTCTCTATCTCTCTCTCTGCGCACAGAGCGAGCCGGTGGAAGTACTACAGAGAAAAAGAGCAGCAAAGAAGAAAAACCGCACGACGGAAAGGAGGGCCTCGCGATGCCTCCCGTGATTCCTGGAACAAGAGTTTCGCCGGCGACGCCGCCAACCGTAGAGACGTGTTTTTGCGCGGTTCCACCGTCCACCATTTTTTTCACCATCTTTCTTCGCATCCCCCCGATTCGCCGCGCAACGCCGTATTTCTTCTCGGAGGCGCGAAACGCGCGACCTTTCCGCCACATCCGAGTCTTCGGGCTTATTGATGCTCCACGGAGGGAAGATGGAGTCTCTTGAATTACAACGCTCGGAATAATCGGCTGAGTGGAACGGCTTTACAACACCCCGAGTTACCGCTTCGCAACGCGCGCGTGATTTATAGAGCGAATATGGTTTTCGGACGACATTCGAATCAAGAACCAATCGACGACAAGGCACCGCCGTCGAATCAAAGGAGTTCTGCAAACGGATTTCGTCCGAGATCCGATCGGCGAATGCCGTGACGGGGTTTCCCGGAATCACCCCGCTACGGACGCCCGAGCGAACCGCTGATTCGTGGAACGACCCCGACGTGGCCCGTTAAACTCCAACGATTTGGACTTAATGAGCCGCGTTACATTAAAGGCCCCGTCTTTTTGCCAGCGAACGTTCGATCGCGAGGGAGTAACGCTCGTTAAACCGGAGACAAGCCTCGTGGTTTATTCGCTCCTCGGCCGGCTCGCTTATAGGTGAGTAATTAATGAGGGGATAAACCGTTCGTCTGATAGATTTATATATACGACGAATATCGCGGTTTTCCAGGAGGCCGATGTTCCTGTCAACGCCGCCGAATGTTGCGTCGAGGGCGAGGATTGAACGGAGGATTAATCGAGTTGGTAAGACCCGTCTGCGCGGAGAACGTTTAGCGTGTTTCTTTTAAATCGCTTTTACCATATATATTCTCAGCCATGGTTTTTCTTGTTCCTCTAGGCATTAGTCTTCCGAGCTTAGGGACCCTTGGCTACTAGAAATTCGATACGGGTCAGCGATAAATTTCTAGCAATGCCGAGCTACCCCTGCTGCGCTGGACCAGCTAGTACAAATATTATGGACGCAAGAAAAACAATCGAAAATGCCTGCTTTCTGAATCGCTGGAAGATTGATCACGCTTTCAAGGTATACACTCGGCCCATATGTGTTCTGAAATATTCATCGGAAAGAAACGCGGTTACGTGAATATTCATCTTCGGAAACTTCACTCCCAATTGGCGAATCGTCAAGATGATTCCGTCCCGTGGACGAATTAGCGAAAAGTAAAAGTCCCGATGTCCCGGAGGACGGAGACATCCTCCGCGTGCGTAGCATGTGCGAAGACAGGAGACACGCACACGCGTGCACAGCGGGCCGCTCCACGCTTTAAGTGCGTGTATTACACGCGTGTAAAATGACTACACGCGCCGGGCCCTTTGATCTCGGCCATTCATCACCGCGCGGCCGAGAAAAAGTCTAATAATATTGGGTGCACGGCGACGTTCACGCGTGTGCGTGCGTGAAATGGCCGGTTTCCCCGTGTTCCGCGGGACGATCCGCAGATATATACGCGTCCACTCGATCTTCCCGCAACGATTTATTCCTCCCCGATCCGCGGGATCCACCGGGAAACTCGAGACCATCCTCCGAGACGGCCGAGAGCCACGGATGCCTCGCTTCTCAAGCGAATTAACAGCGGTCCCGTTGTGCGACGTTTGAATCCGTCACAAACAGCGAATTATATTCGCGAAATAGTGGGAGTCGGCGTCACGCTCTCGCGATCCAGATTGTTAACGGTAATTTCACCGAGACGGTAATTGATAACGTTCGGTCATAATGTTGCCAGACGTTTACTGCGCCTCGCGGCGGAGAGCTTTAACTGTGCTTTCCGTTTGAGAAGGAGGATTTCAGGGGAATTATCGAAAATTTAATGCGACAGGTTGCGCGTTTACCATCTTCTTCCGCGGCCAGACAGAGGCTCATTCCTCTCCTCGGCCCGCGTCGCCCCCCCTGAACACCTTTCTCGTCGCTCGATGAACCCGATGGCGGCAAAAGTATCGTTGCGCGCGAAGATCGGCTAATTTCGTAACTGGAAATTCGCGAGAACGATACCGCGGAGCCGAACAAATCGTCGCGCGCAAAAGGACGAGCGAGAAGGGCCCCGGATATAAGTAGAAAAGTGAACGGCGCGGAATGGTCCGAGATGTGGGCGTGCACGGGGCGAGTGATGGATGTCAGTGTCACCCTCGAAAACACGTGTTTCACTTACGTAGATGCCCCGAACGCGAACCAGTGTTTGTCTACCATTCTCACTCGCTAATTATCGGCCCCTCGAGCCACCGTCCCCTTTGTCGGCCTCCTCGCTCTTATAGAAACGGATCTTTAATTTAATTTCCGCGGCGCAGGGCGGCGCGACGCACATGTCAGTGATTAGTTCGCCCCGACGCGCCGCGGCGCGTCAGAAATTAAAGATTCTTAATTCTCGAGCGTGAAAGGGGAGGAAAGTTAAACGATTCGGGGAACGATCGGGTTTCGGGGATTAATGTAGCGTCACGCGAATCGCCGCGAATGCGTATCGACGAGCGAACATCGGGGAAAACATCTGTCACGATGAAAGACGCGCGAAAGAGGATCGGGATTGAACTCGTTCGAATCCGTTTCAGCCTTTGAATTTTCTTCGGGGAATCGACGAGCGCGCGGAGCTAGCGTAGAAGAGAATCGTGCGCAGAACATTCTACTATAGATTTATACCGCGTCCATCCGCGGCTTCGAAATAGTCCTGTCAAGCCTCATCATTATTTCCAGTGAGCTCATAAACCTGGGCTACGGCCAAACAGCGTTATCTTCCGTTGAAGAGGCTTCTTGGCAACTGATTGCGATTTTTCCACATTCCCGTCTAAAGTTGGTTACCGCCGCGGCTCCCCGGCGATCATGTTATCACGTCCGATTACATCAACGCGCGCACTTCGTAGGTAGTATTTATTCAACGGCCACGGAAAAATCGCCGTGATTCTAATATCGCGGGAAGAATGGATGTCGGGATTTTTTCTGAGATTGCGGGAGAGTCTATTTATAACTGCGAAATTTATGCAACTTGACGCCAGAGGAAATTAATTATGCGCTAATCGCGGTACATTTTTCACGATAACCGTCTGACCTCGTCGAACATAGTTTCATCGTAGCTCCTCCGCTTTCCAGACGGGCCCGCCGGAGACTCGGCCGGCGATCGTTCGATCCTCTATTGTACTCGATCCTCTTCTCCTCTCCGTTTTCACACGGAAAAACCATCGGTTCGCATCGTTTCCCGATAGTCCTCGCGCGATATCGCCGCTTTCCGAGAAGCCTCGTCTATTTGGCGCGCGTTAAAGGCGCAAGACCGTCCCGCCCGACCTTTCACCAGCTCGCTCCTCTAATTCTTCCTCCCTTTTTCATCCCCGGTGCCGCACCTTTCTTCGTGCACCTAAAATACATCCGTGCGAAATTTATCTCGCACGTGTGTGCAGGGCTGCGTGTGTCGGTGCGCGAGCCCGGTCACATCTGGAATACGCGATGACAGTGGGACCGAAATATATCCGATCGACGAACAAAAAACTTGCACCGGCGTAAGTGTAGCCGGTGTTCTTTTTCGTCTTCGATACCGCGAACGCTCGTTGTCCCCGTTTTTCGCGGAGGGGCGCAAAATCAAAAGCAGAAGCCGATACGAACGGAAATAGTTCTAACAGAATGCAATTTTGCAGCCTGCCGCGGCCGAAGCGTCCCGTTGGAGGGATGGTTCCGGATGAACGAGCGTTTCCTGTCTTTCCCGAAGAGACTGAAGAGAGCTCGGACTTGATTGGTAAAGTGTAACGTTGTTATTTGCAAAGCGCGATGACCATTCGTCAATTCCGATTCCATGATGTCCAGTGTTTTTCACGCGTGACACAGGCAGTGACGTCTCACGCGTGCCGAAGAATCCCCAGTTTTTGGAATGAGGCACCGAGAAGACTCCCCGATGGCCGCCCGCCAGGTTTCCCAGTCACGGGACAGGTATGCAGAACTCTACCTTCAAATCGTGCAAGTAATAACTTGTCAACAATACATCTTGGAATCGTTTCTCCGTAGGATAGTTGTCTGTAGGCGAAATAGTCCATGCGATACGTTCCACCTTGTCGCGTTCACGTAGCCAACGCTTGTCACGAGAGTCCGCGCGGCTCGGATGATTTTCGAGCTTCACTATCGCTAGAAGAATACACACAGGTACAGTACTTTCCGCGGGAGAAGCTGAAGCCGGTTAAATGACTGAACGAATCCCAGTCGGCATCATCGTCGACAGCGTGTAATACGATGTTGCATAACACTCGAAATAACTGTTGCGCGAGGCGCATCGAGATGTTGCTTAATATTACGATAAAGAGATAGATAGCGTCACCCACGATTTTGCATGATTTACACTGGCCATCTCGTATTCTCGGCGACAGTGTAACTCTCCGTTTAATCAAAATTCAGACAAGTTCAATTCTAGCGAGCGGCGCTACGTTCCGGGACCCACTCTTTACTTAGGAACTAATTGAATCGCTTTCTCTGGTCCAGCAAAGTGTTTGCAAACCCTTTCGGAATCGGCGATTAGTAGCTTTGAAATTTGTTTAACAAGGGGACAAAGCTACCGAGCGTCGAACGCGAGAACTGTCTTCCAAGGATTAGCTTCAAAAGAGAAACGAAATTAGCGACAACGAATTGTCCTGAATCCTTTTAAACTTCCAGGACGCTGTTCGTAACATTCTGAAGAGGAGCAACGGGGCGAACGGTCCTTAGGTAGCCGAAGTGGGAGCACCAGGAGCTAATACAACTATTTGCGCAGTCCTCTGTCAACCGGACCCTTTAAAAGCTGGCTTCCGTGTTTAACTGGAACAAACGGCACTAATTGAACGCTAATGAATCTGTAACTGCACGTTTCCTGCCGCTGTCAATATCGTCGAGCCTCTCCGGAACCATCTCCTGAGGACAATCTGATTTCCAACGAGAATCAACGGGACAAACAACCGTACACTGTCGTATCGTATGATCGCTTCGCCAATCTCTCGGATATACTAGAAACTAATAGTTACAACTTAGAATCAACATTTTTCATAGATCTCTTATCGATAGACATTCAGCTTCAATATCAATAAAATAAATCATTAAAAAACTGAACAACCCTCGCTCCATAAACAAAAGTTCTCGCTCTTCACCTTTTTGCTTATGAAACGAAGGTTTTGAAATATGTTAATCGTTCCTTTTATCGATACTGAAGCTGAACGTCTATCAATAAGGAATCTATGAAAAAAACTGTTGATTCCAAGCTGTAACTATCAGTTTTCCGCTGTGGAACCCGAACCGATCCGATGCGCCTCGGCCTACCCTACGCCCGAGTGGTCCGGCCTCCGCCATTATCCGCAGAAGTTCGCGTCCCGTCCCTTCGCGATCGTCACAGTCGCGATCCGAAGCGTGCAGAATAACACAGAAACATTACAGTTAATCGGTACGTTACATTGTTCGTGACAAATTTTTATTGTCGGCGGTATCTCCCGCTGGAAGAGTACGTTCGGACGGCTTTATCTCGGGGTGTACGTTTCCAATGTATCGCTTCGCGTATCAAGGTCTTGAACCGTACGCGCGGCTACGGCTGTATTGGTGTCAATGACTCCGGGGGATTGTCAACGTCATCCGGGGGGATAAAAAACGAAGGAGCCCGATAACGCGAGCATTTTAAACCGCGGACGTTCTTTCCACGCGTATCGTTCCGCAAAAAAATTCATTGGACCTCTCCTCGCTCCGAAACGCGTTCGTGCCCGTACAAAGTTCGACTGTCCCACGCCGACGATAACGCGCTCGTCCACGATTTTTCGAAAGATTATCTGCGATCGCGGGTTCAAGGTCTGCCGCCGCTCCTTTCCCTTTTTCTGCCGGAGATTTTCGGCCGGGCTCCTTTCGAACAATTCGACTGCGACGCGTGTGCATTGTCCGATTAAGCGTGGCAAAATCGTCGAGATTGCCCCGGTGGATGACGTTAGATCTGGGTCATCGGCAACGTTTCACGCGTCACAACAAACGTGATACATCTTGGTGATTAATGGTCGGGTTACCAAAATGTAGGTCATGATACGGGCTTGCTTCGGCATTGCTGATCGGTTTTCGCTGGCCGACACTTGTCAATCAGGAGCGTCTTGCTTCGGCGTACGAGGGAAGGAAGCTTTCCAGAAGCCGCGACCTCGCGGCGTTTGGGAAGATCGAGAGAACGCTTTTATCGGTTCTATCGGTGCAGGTTTACCGATCCTGTTCCGTGATCGATCACTCGGAAGTCCTGATGTCTTTAAGCTTTCAGGAAGAGTATAAATACGTTCTTGGCTTGACGTCGAGCAGCATCCGGCCACGGATCACACGGACGAACGTACTCATCGGAAACCAGTTATGAAACAGTCTCGTTAGACCGGTCAGTTCCGATATTCGTGGAGAGGGTGGCTGACACAATTATCAAACACGGATCGCCCGGGGCAACGCGAAGCATCGGCGACGCTCTAATATGTAGCAGCTCTGTCTCGTCGAGCTCCGAGGGAAAAAAGGAAGGCGAGATGAAAAGCTAGGTGATAAGGAGAGGGCGAGAGGCCATCCGAGACCCAGCAAGGGCAAAGGTTGCCAGAGAAATGACACACTGTACTTTCTATGAATGGGAACCGTCGTAGACACGTCTGAACCGTTCACTGCGAATTCAGTTTTCCCAGGCTTTTTTTACTTCCTCGTGTAACCTTCGAATTTGCTAGCCGACGGAGAATGCTACAGGATTGCCGGCGTTCATTGAATATTCAAACAAGGAAATCCAAACAATTTGCGTTAAAGAGGTTTTAACGAGACAGTTTATTACACGCCTGCAACGCGCCGTTTGCGCGTTGTTTGCGCGGAAGGCCGTGAGTAACATTTATTAATTAGGCAGAAGAGATTCCAAGGAAACGAGCGTCGCGCCGATTCTTCCCGCCGATCATGCGTGTAAGTTGATAATAATTGCGGCAGCCTATTTCATTATCGTTGCAACGCGAAATTAATAAGTGTGACCGGCCGACGGCGCCGAGAGATACATCCAAGCGCCATGTCTCATTTAATTATAAATTCAATTAGGTCGAAGTTGATTGACACGCACACCGCGCGACGATTTAATCTTCCATCGTGGAAGACGCTCCATGGGAAGAAGAGGAGTAGGAGGAGGAGGACAGCGCTCGAGGAAGATTCAGCGCGTTTCGTTTCGACGGCACTCCAATCGGAATCGGTCCTGATAAACTCTGCCAACGGATTCACGGAGCCGCGTTACGTAATCACTCCCGCGTAACCGCGGAACGGTGTATATAGATCGTGTAAATTGCAGGAAGGATCGCTCACCTAGCACCAGGGGATCCATCGAGAAGTGCGAGCCTGCAGCCGACGGCTACATGCAGCGCGGTTCCTCCGTGATTCGACAGTCGAACGACTCCGTGTATGACCGAACAATGAACCCTCCAGGTGACAACTGGAGCCGTGAGTACCTCCGAAATTCCAAGTCTCTGCGGTCTCTACACTTTTCCAACTCGGCACCACTGTGTTCCCCCGTGCACTGGCATCCCTTAACTTTACATTTTCCAGTGGAACGTGTCAAGCATCTTTGCTGGCTTCACAATCACAGCGTCTCAATGGAACAACAACGAGGATCAAGATGACTCAAGGAAAAGAGAGAGAGAGAGAGAGGTCCGCGAGTCACTTCACCGATTCGCTGCGTAAGAAATCGGTGCAACCACCGTCGAGCGACGCTTCATCGACGCGGGATCGGACTGTTCGCGCGGATTCGCGATAGCTCGCGGACGCGAGCGCAGGATACTCGAAGAAGGGCGGCGGGGTACGTGATCCACACGATCGGTGTTCATTCACGCGCGCCGAAGAGAGCCACTCGAGGGTAAAACGCGACAATGAAGCGCGACAGTAAATAACCGGTGTAAACGGGGTACGGCACCGTGTCCGTGTACACCGCTTGGTGCTTCTGTAGCGGAGACAGAGCGAGAAAGTGAGAGACGTGGCGCGTATGGATCAAACAGAGAAACAGAGTGGTGGATAGATAGATAGAGAGAGAGCAAGAGAGAGAGAGAGAGAGAGAGGGAGAGAGAGAAAGACAGACAGAAAGAGAGAGAAAAACGGCAAACGCCGGGTCGCGAGTAGCGTTCTAGAGAAGACGAAAAAAGAAGCACGGACACGGTCAATGGTGCGCGGCTCGCCCTTCGCTGCCTCACTGACTGGGGCGACAGATTTACCAGAGCAGAAATAAGAAATCTCCACTCCGGCTAGCGTGGCCTTAGAACACAGCCGCCGCCCGCTCCCCGCGGTAGTCGCTTCTTCCCGTCTTTGCGTGCATGAGCCACACGTACGTGAGATGAGCCTATCTCTAGCGGGCGGCGGTGTGTGCGTGAAAGAGAGGCACCCACCTACTTGCTCCGAGCGTGTACGCGTGGCTGTGCGTGGATGGTAGAGCAAGAGCGAACGAGAGGCGAATGAGAATCGTTGGAAACGGAGCGGGACGGAAGCTGAGCAGTCGCTCCGTCGTAAGTGGAATAGGTTGAACGAAGAGGGGCGATCGGACGCAGAGGGAAACACGCGAGACGACGATAGTCTGAGAGAAATAGCTAGCGTTCGTTTTGAGAGGGCTGCAAGTGGTCAAACCGACCAATGCACGCTCGCTCACATTGACACGACGCGCACACTTCTCTGCGCATTTCTAGCGTTCGCCTCCGTCTCGCCTCCGTCGCTATGGATGCTGCGAGAGCGTGTGCGTGGGTGTACACATTGGTGCGCACGCTCGACCAAGCGCGGCCGACAATCACGATAGGCACCAAGGGGGAAAACTGGCCACGCTTAAGAGGCGGAGCCCCACGCTGGCACGGACCATTGGCGAGAGCACCGCACCGTGAGCAACCGTAGTTTACGCCTCTTCATTGTGCCCTCGTGTCTCGCGTTTATTGTCTTATTCTACTTCCAACGGACACACTCTTTCGGACTCACGGCACGCAACGCATTATCTACTTACACGGACTTGTGAATAGAACAAGTCCCATTCGTTCCCTTTTTGCAAAGTTTGTACCATTCTGTTGCCGTTCATGGTACACGCTTTGCGTCGACCGTGATTCCTTAGGCATCAGTGAATATTTCATGAAATATTCATTTTACCTTGGTACTTATATGAACGAAGGAATAGATAGAATTTAATCGTATGTCTTGAATTGATTTGGACTACTGTTGGAAGAATCTAATTGCATGTGTTACATACGTAACGCGTCATGGTAGTATGTTTGTTTATTATTTGTCTTTTTAACGTCTGCGTATTTGGTAAATGTTTAAAAGGATACTGTATATGTTGTTTTTATTATTTAACTGCTGAAAAAAAAAATGAACAACAATACACGGTGTTCCCAAGCGGTCACCCATCTAAGTACTAACCGCGCCCAACGTTGCTTAACTGCGGTGATCAGACGAGAACCAGTGCTTTCAACGTGGTTTGATCGTTGCTCGAGGAATGTTTTTACTGTTCTCAACAAATGATTCTAACAAATAGTATATTAAACAATAGAAATAATATACTTAACGCGTAGTTAAAATTAGTTAATAATAATTTTGTGAGAAATAGTTAAATCTTCGATATACAAAATATGTTGAAGATTTTCTTCTAGCTGTCATCGTCCTGCCATCTATCGTCTTTCATTAGAAGTATACCTTGGGTTACATTTGTTGGTAAAATAGGGTGTTCTTTCCAAATTATTTCAAAACTTGTTCTTTAAAAAAGATTCAAACACATTAGATACGTTAACGAAACTTATTCAGCACATACTTGTAATTAGATGCAAGTGGAATTCTTATGAAGATTTTTAATTTCTCGAGTACGATCAACACGTGTTTTAAGAAACACTGAGTAAAATGTGTGGTTATTTGGAGCTGGCAAACGTATTGTATATGTTACGTTTAGGTTTAGATACTGTCGTAACAGTTGATAGTTAATTAAAACGAGAATTTAAGCTATACCCTAAAATATTTATTTATTTATTCTACAAAGGAAGTGGTAGACAGATCATCTTAATTACTTAGAGACACTGCATAACAATGGATGGCATGTACAAATTGTATAACAAAAATGCTTCCCCAAAGGTTCATATAAAAGAATACTTCGATGAATATCGTAATTTGATAATATCGGCAGATTGTTTAATATCAACGAAACCTAGTGACACAGATTTAATGGATGTGATGGGAGCTCAACTTGGCGAGGAAGAAATGAGCATGCTGTCAAGTTACTGCAGGTATTTTAATTACTGATTGGTGTTGTTTTAATATTAGCTCTTATATTATTGTTTGATTTCGTGTAATATATATTTTTTGTTTTATAGCATTGACAATTTAACTGTAGATGGAGAAATGCCAAAATTAATAGATAGCAGAAAATTAAGAAAGAAAGACACATTTGGTCCTGAAGAACCACCGGATGTGAATTTAAAAACTATTGAACATCTGAAAAGAAGGCTGAAGCAAGAAACAAAGCATCCTTGTTGCAAGTATCAAAGTGAATTATTCATAGTAAATGTCTATTTCATTTAATATTTATTTAAAATGAAAAATAATTTATAAATGCAACTGTTACATTTTGTTTTAGCGCTATGAAAAGGACAAGGAAACAAATGGAAACTTTGCAATTCCTGGACAAGATATTCTGGTCTATGTCAGAATTTATCATCCCTTCTCACAACGTGCAAAAAATATTTCACTTAATTCAATAGTTCGATTAAACAATGTTACAGCTGTCTTAGGGTCTCAGACACTTGCAGACTTGCGTGACAAAATATCTTGTATAACTGATTGTAGCATTTCTCGTGAATGTAGTGAAAATTTAGACAAGGCAATAGGACCAATGGCAAAAGTAATTTTATAGTTTTATTTAAACTTTTTGATAAGTTGTATCGTATTTATACATAAATATTCTGTTTTATTTTAGGATGTATACAAATCAGGATTTATTTTTATTGAAGATACATTTTACAATGACACTAGACACCCTACCAATTATGATTACAGTAAAGTGATCATTGACTGGGCACAAAGACGACCAAATTTAGGTCCTTTCAAAGTTGCTTCAATGGAGGAGTGTAGAATAGATTCTCTGTTCTTAAGATTTGGTT
Source organism: Nomia melanderi (assembly GCF_051020985.1). NCBI lineage: Eukaryota > Metazoa > Arthropoda > Insecta > Hymenoptera > Halictidae > Nomia > Nomia melanderi. The sequence goes on along the minus strand of NC_135010.1, from coordinate 14,587,800 downwards.
TTCCATGGGTATATAAGCATCAAGGAGGCTGTGAACATTTAATTATATTTAGTGATGCAAGGTAATTTTGATAAACCAATAATTGGGTACTCGAATACATGCTGTTTAATCATTTATAGGTTGATCAATAACAGTGATACATTAGCTGTATCGGAATATCCACAAATTGTAAGGATAAGACCCATGTCTTCTAAATATTGCATGATATGTGGTGTGTACATTGCACAGTGGATCACTATGGAACATGAGAGAATTCCACATAATCCTTGTTACTACTGTGATGGTTGTTTTAAGTCTTACAACTATATCGACGGGAAGAAAGTCGGGAATTTCAAAGCTTACGCATATCCGCGTAATCTCGAAAAAGTAAAGGGCAAAATAGATTGCAGGAAAAACTAACTTTGTTTTTATAGTAAATACAGTTCTTTTGATATTAAAGTATAAATTATTTTATTGATGACTTTAAAGTATATAACTTTCTCAAATTATCCCTGGCACTATTGAATTCTGGTTTAATTTCTAATGCTTTCTTGTACATGTGTTCGGCTTCATCGAATTTATTCCATCGATGATAGAGTACACCTATATTTCATTAATATATCATAAAATTAACATAGAATTAAAATATGAATCTTCAGTACTTAGATATAAAACTTAAAATTTACCTAAATTTGTATAAAACATTGAGTTTGTAGGATTTTGTGATATTGCTTTTTTGAAATGCACTTCTGCCTCTACAAAATTTCCAACTTTGCCCAATATGTTGGCGATATTGAAGTGAATTAAAGCATCATCTGGTAAATACTGCAGAGCTTGATATGCCACTTTAAGCGCATCATCGCGCGTACCTAAAATGCAAATCTTTATACGATATACCAACACAGTATTGTTCAGTTGTGCATACCCAGATCATCAAGGAGTAATATCATATTTCTCCATGCTCTTCCGTGATTCTTTTTTTGCTTAGTGGCGGACTTCCAAGCTTTTAAAGCTTTATCGTAATTTTTTTGTTCAAGGTACTGCAATTAATATGAGTTAGTTTACAATGGATAGTTCCATCTTTATATATTAATAATAAGTTACCAACCAAGACACCTAGATTATAAAAGCAATCAGGATATTTAATTCTGTGAGACAGTGCTGTCAAATAACTTTCTTCTGATTCATCGTATTTCTTCAAAGCCGAAAGGACGATACCTAAGTTCATCCACGCTGTAGCAAAGTCATCCCTAAAACTCACGACTTAATGACATTATGTTCCTAATTGAAAAATTTTAGGCGTGATTACATTCATTCTTTCAATCTGTTCATTGCATCTCAAATAGTCGGTTATAAGTAGACTTACTGGAGCTCTATAGCCCTTTTAAGCAAACTTTCTGCTTCTATATACTTTCCTTGATCCTTGAGCAAATTACCAAGATTATTCATAGCTTGAGCATAGTTAGGATTTAATCTATTTAAAAAGAAAACGATTGGGATCAAGTTCTTTTTAAACAATTATGTTGTTCTCTTTATACCTTAGAGCTTCTTTGTATTCGTAGAGCGCTAATGTTGTATTCCCGGAGTCAGCGGCATTCTTAGCAATGTTGTAGTGAACCTTTGCATTCAGTGGGCAAACGTGCAATGCCGATCTGAAAAGCGAGGTTTCAGTTTTCCACTCCTCGCTTCTCATCCAAGATCTTGCAAAAAATAATGAAATGAGAACTAAGTACGCTAACAGAATGTACTGCACAGAAACACGATTACAAAGCTTTTGTAACCCTATAACAATAAGAAGACAATAACCAGCAGAGGGAATATAAAGAGTTCTCTCTGCTAAGACAAAACCGACATTGAAAAAGATGTTGCTGGCTGGTAGAAATGGAATGATTAACATTGCTAGTCCCATAAGTGAGTATCTGTAAACAGAAACAAAATTTGTAGAGTTTGTAAACACTGCAAATGAAGTCAGTAACCTTACCTTAGAAATAAGTCATCACAGCAGATGAAGATATGTGCAATCATTGTACCAAGTATTAACCAAAAAATAATTACACAGAATATCCTATAGTCATAAGTAGTAATCAAAGGTACACAACCCATGGACCAATCAAAGCACAACCATTCTGGGCATATTAGTAGCCATACATTTAAGCAATAAATGTAACTATAATTCAGTATTCGTAGGAAGACATTGTCCATGAATGAAGCTGGATTGTCTATAGATTGAAAAGTTGGAGGTTTAAATCCCATAACACTGAATCTTGAAACCATGAGCATTAAACCAGACACAGAAAGTATACAAAGTCTGATTATGAGCTTCTGTTTCAGGTTGATGAATTTTTTTGCTTCTGCATAAGTGTACTTCATTTTCATAAATCTGATCACATCTGATGGTAGTATTTTGTTCACCATTACAAGATCATATATACCGCAAATTCCCTGAAAAAAATGTTTATTATTATGTATATTGATATATCAAAATGTCTTTGTGTTTCTTACAATTGCTGTTATTCCTGTCTCCTTGCATAGCATTGCAGTTGCAATGGATAGAATGCAACCACACATGCTACACCATCTATATAATAATTTATTTGCATAGATTGATTGATAATATAGTAAGATAGATGTCCACATAAATAAAGCACATAATAATTCTGCTCTTCCTACAATGCCTGAGACCTGTATATCAAAAGAAATCATTAATTAGATCATAGTTGACAGATACAGAATGCAACTTCAATGATGCAGAATGCAACTTACAGCTTCTGTATGTATTGGATGAACAGCAAACAATGCAGTTGCATAAAATGCAGTGTTCTGTCCTCTTGAACCCAAACATACAATAAATGTGGGCAACAACAGGATGCAGACGAATGTATGTAAAATAATGTTTATCAAGTGATAATCTTGAGCAACCAAACTTTTTCGAAACCAAAAATGCCATCTACAAGAAGATATGTAACATGTACAAGTGAAATGTGATTGTATCATTGATTACTTTATAATAAATTCTTACCTAAAAGTCAGAATTGTGAATGGTCTATATGATTTGTGACTTTGTTTATTAGTCAATTTAGTACCCCAGAAATCATTTTTAAATATATCCTTGAGAGGTGTACTTTGTACATTCTCATTATTAACAATAGCTTCAGAATCATCAAATACAAAATCACCATTATAACTATTAGCAAAGCATAGTGATAATACGATAATTATAAATAAAGAAAGTCGCAGTGGGACAGCTGAAAGTATAAAATTGCTAATAGAAATGTTAATTCTATACACAACAATAAGTAATTCCAATAAAAATTAATTAATGTACCAGGCAGATCAGATTTTGTCTTCAATAACATAACTTTTTATCAATAACTTAAAGTAAACGAAAGTCTATTCTAGACCTTTACATGTTTATAATATAGTTTTTATTATAACATAATTTACTATAAAACTAAGCATACATTAAAAACGAAAAACTCGTTTATTGACAAAACGGCACTTCCGGTTCGATTTCATGGACCACAAAATTGGCCAGCATCTAGCGGTGAAACCTTGGAACTAAAAGTAACATAAAAAAAATAAACAACATAGAACTGCTTGGAATCAGAGGACCATAAAATAAACACCTGGCAAATTTTTAAATAAATAATGTTGTCCAAGATTGGTATACTGTTTATTAATTCCCCCAATGACGATACTGAATGATAAAAAGTATCAAAAATTACAATTAAATGTTTAAATAATAAATAAAATTTTATAAGAGACACTAAAGCGACATCTATGATCTTTTTTTGCAACTAATAGGGGTTTTAGTTCATAGAGTTCTCTGTCAGGTGGCGGCACATGCTTAGACCTAAAGTTATCTGCACTCACCTGTCGATAACATTTGGCTATCAGTTTGAGCGTTTTGCCACGGATGGCGCTGCTAGTCACAAAAATCAGATTTTACCAAGCAATTAATTCATGCCGCTTTTTACATGGTGTATTATGGCTATTCCGGCACGAATCATTTGTGCCTATGTGTTAAGGAGTGAATATTCAATTTTAAATGTTTTTTTAAACATATTTATTGAATTTATTGATAATGAACAATTGTTTTACTATAATTGTGAATAATAGATGTTTCTTGCTAAATTTATGATTCACTAACAGCTGTTAATACAGATGTTAGACGGGGGTGCCTTTTATTTACGTGTGCGTTCTTGTTTACTAACAAACAGTTGTATTTAACGCAGATAAAGTTGGAGTAATTGTAAAATACTGTTGCAAAATGCACAGGAACAAAAAGGTTCTGTATTATATTAACTGACTGTACGACGTGCAATGTATTATAGTACAACGAACTAATTGGAGTTTCCTAACCTCGACATACGTTTACATGTCAACGTCACATTATTTTCGTTATATTTGAATGAAACAGTAAGTAATATTTTATTCCTCAAGAAACGTATTTTCCATTGAAAATACGTTAAATTATTACTTTTAATTTATTATCTGTGAAATATCGTAGATAATCCAAGACCATGAGTACCAAGAAGGTTATAACATTTGGGAAAATCACTAAGGATTTAAATCAGGAACGTTCTTCTGAGAACACAGAAGGCACAAGTTCTGGATTCGGGACATTCGGTAAGAAACTACCAGAAACAAATATAATAAAGATGAATGAAATCAAGCCCGAAGACGAAGAAGAAACTCATAATCTAAAGCAAATTATGGGCATAACTGGTTTCGGTAAGAAGGCCAAATCATTTGATGTACAAGAAATGCTAGAGAACATTACAAAAACTCTTAATAGCAACAAGACTGTTGCCAGTGATAAAGAGAAGAAGAGTCCAGATGTTGCCGATAAATCATCAGAGGAAGAACCAAAGAGTGCCAGCCCTACTGATGAAAATAAAGATGACGAGGATGAGGATAACGATCTCATTGGTCCTCCAATTCCATCTGACTTCCAGAGTACAACAGATTTAGGGGAATCATCGAAGTTAAAGCAGAGCGGAAACGACAGCGACGAAGACGAGGAAGAGTCTGACACAGAGGAAACACAGCTGAGAGACAAAGTCCCATGCAGTCATGAAGTTACAATGACTCATGGCACAAAAGCGGTAACTGCTATTGCGGCAGACCCTTCCGGTGCGAGGCTAGCCTCCGGTTCAATCGACTACGACGTTTGTTTCTGGGACTTCGCTGGCATGGACTCGTCCATGAGAAGTTTCAGAACGCTGCAGCCCTGCGAGAATCACCCAATTAAATGTCTACAATACTCCATGACTGGGGATGTCATACTAGTCATTGCAGGCTCCGCACAGGCGAAAGTCCTGGACAGAGACGGTTTCGAGAAATGCGAGACTGTCAAAGGTGACCAATACATCACAGACATGGCACGTACGAAAGGTCACACAGCAGGCTTAAACTGTGGCTGCTGGCATCCGTTCACCAAAGAAGAATACATGACTTGCTCCCAAGACAGTACTTGCAGGATATGGATCTTGTACAGGCCGCGTGCTCACAAGTACCTGATCAAATGCCGAGCTCAGAACGGGGTCAAAACCATACCAACTACATGCGGCTACAGCCGCGAAGGCACAGTGGTGGCTTGCGGCTGCGTGGACGGTTCCATACAGATGTGGGACCACAGAAAGAACTTCGTGAACCCGTCGCTGATCCAAAGGAACGCCCACGCGCAGGGTTCGGAGATCTCCAGCCTGAGCTTCTCCTATCTGGGACACATGCTGGCGACGAGGAGTTGCGACGACACGCTGAAGCTCTGGGACCTGAGGGCCTTCAGGTCCCCAGTGTTCGAGGCGCGGAACCTCTACTCCCGCTACGACACGACAGACTGCATGTTTAACCCGGACGATTCGATTGTCATTACAGGGGAGTCCCTGAACCGCGGCCAGAACACCGGGAGGGTCCTGTTCTACGACACGAAAACGTTCGACCTGGTGAACGAGATCAGCGTAACGAACTCGCACGTGATCAAGACGCTGTGGCACCCGAAACTGAACCAGATATTCGTCGGCTGCGGGAACGGCATAGTCAAGGTGTACTACGACTCGAAGAAGAGCCTGCGGGGCGCGAAGCTGTGCGTGGTGAAGACGCACATGAAGCAGAAGCACATCGAGGTGATGTCCACGCAGCAGATCATCACTCCGCACGCTCTGCCGTTGTTCCGGCAGGACAGGCCGAAGTCGGTGCGCAAGCAGATGGAGAAGGATCGGCTGGACCCGGTGAAGTCGCGGCGACCGGACCTGCCGATCACCTCCGGCCAGGGCGGCAGGGTCGCTTCCTCCGGGGGAACGCTCAGCTCCTACGTGATCCGCAACTTGGGTCTGAGCAAGAGGATAGAGGACGACCAGGACCCTCGGGAGGCGATCCTGAAGTACGCGAAGGTGGCGGAGGAGAATCCGTACTGGATCGCGCCGGCGTACAAGAAGACGCAGCCGAAAACGATTTTCCAGTCGGACGACGGCGACGGGCCGTCGAACGCGAAGAAACCAAAGACCTGAGAGCAGCGTGGAGTGCGAGAAAGGTGGAGATCGAGTTTTTAATGTATACTAGTAACACGTTAAGCATCATTTTCAGAAGTAACAGAGACACTCGAGCCATAGACTGTATTCTAACGTACGACGAGCGTTGCGTGTACGCGTTTATGTACGATGTTAACTCGGAGAATTAAAGGAGAGTTATTTAAGTACGTACAAATATCGATCAATTATTCTCAATGAGAGTCCGTCGAGAATTCTTTCGCAGTCGAGACAGTACTCTTTAGAAGACACGAGTTTATTTGTTATTTCCAGGAGAGCGACGCTTTTGCATAGAAAATAATAGGAGACATAAAATAGCGTAAAGAAAGAGACTGATCCAGGGAGAAGCAGATCGGTAGGTAGTGTCCGGTCGAGAGATTTCGTCACACCGGATTCCCTGTTAACCGGCGAGAACTCAGTACCCAACTCTCTCTTTCTCTCGTCTTTCCAGCGAACCGCGCGAAACGGCGGATCGGTAGAGGAGGCGAGATAATTCCGGAAGTTCCTCGGTCCTGTCGATCGTGGAACGTCGATCACGGGGAAGAGCCCGCGGCACGGCAAAGCGAAACGTATCTCTCGGTAGGACGAGGAGGAAATCGAGGACCCGAATCTAAATAAATCGATCAGTAAATAGATCGAGCCTGCTTCCTGCTGTTTTCCGATTGGATAGCAAGGGGAGCATTGGAGGAGGGTTGCTGTGGGGAGAAGGGGTCGTGTATTTGTGGCGTTCAGAGTCGGCAGTTGCGATTGCCTTCTGGCAAACTTTATCGTGACACCGTTTCGTGCGTGTTCGAGGGACGGCCGGTTCGTGCGATCGGGTCCGTTTCCGCCCGTAGCCGCGCAACTCGGTTTCGCGCTCCATGAGTCCAGTGATACAGTAATATTCCCTCGGTGTGCGTTTACGCTGTGCATCGTGGTGCATCGTTCCATGCGACGATCCCCCGTACGATACTGGCAAGTAATCAGCATGCGGCTAGACAAAGAGATGAATACTGAAAGAGGAAGAGAAAGAGAGAGAGAGAGAAAGAAAGAAAGAGAGAGAATGAGAGAATGATAGAGAGAGAGAGAAATAGAGCTGAAATCATTGAGGAAATTCGCGCACCGCTAGACTATATTCGTTTCGGACGACGCGTGCGGCCACTTCCGCGTACATACTACGAATTCCTCGCGGCCGCCGCGTACCGTAGCCTTCTTGCTCCTCTTTCTCTTTCGCGCCGTGGAAAGGCAAACCCGATCCCCTTGACGAAAGAAAAGGGGGAGGCCAAAGAAACGATCCGTATCCCGAAAACTCCGATCCACGGGGGAAGCGGATCGGTTCGGTTTTTCTCTCGAGTTTAGATCTCCGATCGCTCGGATCCGCGGCGAGAGGGTTTACGAGAGGGTTTACTCGGGTTAGCGGGGATCTCCGATTATTTCTACAGCTTCGAGCGGAAGGGAAGAAGGTCGGAAGCGAGCCGCGAGGGGCGGATGACCGCGAACTCCGCTGGCGATCGATCGCGCGCCAAGATCGAGGCTCACGGGTTCGAATAGCGCGGCACCGGGGCGCTACGCGCGGTATTTAGTGCGATCGGCGACGCCTGCGATTCAAGGAAATTCAAGTTCGTAAATAAACCCTCGTAACTTAAGCTCGCCGCCCAATTTCGGTCTCCCCCGCGTTACGTAATCGAACCGAACGGAGAGACCGGGAATCCCTGTCGTGATCGCGAGTCCGCCTACGACCAGGGGATCGTCGCGAACCGGACCACCTCTCTCGCGTATCCGCCGCCGTTACTCTCTCGACGCGCCGAACGAGGATTGTCCGTTAGTGAGAGCACGTGATTTTCCAGATGTAGAACGGCAGCATGGCTATCAGCGTCAAGTTCACCAAATTCGACAACACGCCATGGGGATTCCGGTTGGCGGGCGGCAGCGACTTCCCACAGCCGTTGACTGTCATCAGAGTACGTACATCTTCTTCCTCTTCTTCTTCTATTCTTTCTTCTGTTCCGACGTTTCCACGTCGTTTACGTGTGTTTTGTGTATCGACGTACTATCAGGTACGATTCCAAGTTTGAGCAGTGTTGTGATTACCACTAGGTTTACGGGCATTTATTGTACACTTGATTCTATTGTTCCTAAAAGAATTGATCGTTTATTTAGATCGTGGAAACTGGAGATTCGATAGTAGGTAATTGAAGTACATGTCACTGTGATCGCATCAATCAAAATCGGCGTAGACGTTACAAAATAATATTTCTAAAATATGCGTCGATTTGACGCGTTCGTAAACCTAGTGTTAGGGATTCGAGCAACTCAGCGTAAACGTTACAAAATAATACTTCTAAAATTCAGTATGCGTCGATTTGACGCGTTCCGTAAACCTAATGTTAGGGATTCGAGCAACTCGGCGTTTGTTGTCCCGTGTGGCGAGCAGCGCGACCGGTTGCCTGCTCCCAGGCGTTGAGCCTCTATCGGTACGGACGGAATATCTACGACAGGTTTCTAGATTGCCGGTAGCGCGAATGGAACGCGCGAATTTATCCAGAATTTCAAACCGATCGCGTTCCCACTGAAATCGGTATACAAGGAGGTTCTGCTTTCGGATGCCTTCTTTCGAGTCTAAAGTTCTATCGTTATTATCGTTGTATATGTAGGAAAGAAAAACCGAAATGATGGGGCGTTGGGCTACGGCTTGGTCTACGGCTTCTCAATCTAATACTTCAATTTCTAAATGTACAATGAATATGCCGGTTGCTCGGTGTACAATATACATCTCTACGCTAGTGGCGGGGAGTGACGGACGCGTGGGTAGGATTCCGAAAAATTAGGAAAACCCTGCTTCTCCGCCAGCGGTCCGTCGGTTGGTTCCGTTAGCCGGAGACTCGGAAATTTCTAACGACCATAGCAGCAGTAGCCCCGAGGATCGCCTCGACTTTAAATTACGTGCAGGTATAAAATTCGTAGCTATTGCCCACCTTGGGCTCGATCCACGGATTAACTAAAAACGACGAGCAATGGGTCCCTGGGCTTTATCGCTGCTAGGATAGGCTCGCAAAAGGGTTTTTTACATCTAACGCCTAAATATATGTGATTATATATATATAATTGGTGCACCGATCGAACGAGCGAATCGAGAAGGTACACCGACGTAAATGGAGCATGTTTGACAGGTGGCGGAGGGAAGTCTCGCAGAATGCATGGGCTTGAAGGTCGGCGACGTGGTGGTCAGATTAAACGACCAGCCCATCGGCGGCCTGACTCACGGTCAGGCTCACGAAGAACTAATGCGGGCGGGTAATAATTTTGTCCTGGGCGTGCAGCGGTGAGTAGCTCGGTTTTAAGCCAAACACGTAATTGCGCGCCTGCATGCCGATCGAACGATTGGCCAATCGCCGGAAGCGCGGCCGGGATTGATAGCGTGACGCAACGATCCCCCGTCCCAATGTCAACGACACATTGCGCATCGTCTTGGACCGTGAAACTTAACTTGAACTACTTTTGCGTCGCGAGAATTTTCTATCGCGGTGACTCACCGCGACTATTCATCGCGAAATCATCCTTAACGTGGACGTGCACGCTCGAGCGCGATCGCAGCGCATCGGTTAACGATTCCACCGGATATGGACGTCGTCCGCGATATTTCGTTTTCCGTGGAAAGAACGTTCGCGAGCCGACGCGATGGCCCTGCGCGGCGGCTTCGTATATTATAATAATACGTCGGGGCCAGAGTATCCCGGCGTACGGGCAACGTGAGGCAACGGGATTGCAACACTTATAAATAGGTGACCCAGAATGAAATCTGTTTATCATTGGTCGGCGATTTTATTGCTGGCATTTACACCGCGCGGCGTTTGTTCCCCGATCCCTCTCATTACCGTTCCGCGCGTGAACCGGCTCGGAGTCGGCCCAGGCCCGCCGAAAACCAAGTTAAAATCGTCGCCCGCTCCAATTCCGTTCGCGCGTTTCGCCGAAAAACGAAAGAGAACGGCCAAGTACCGCGGCCGACCGTGGCAGAACGCCGTCGCGCCGATCAACGCATCGAGAGGCCATTAATCGACGCGATATTCTTGCCGCAGAGAAGAAGATCCCCATAAGGCTTTGGAGGGGCTGTCCGAGGAGAACATCGTTCCGTACAAGATCCCCGTATGTACCCCGAGACCGACGATCGGTCGACCATTAGAGGCTATTCTTTGCTCTCGAGCCGCGGCTCGCGTAGTTGCTTAACCCGTTCACCGGGTGATCGTTCGCGCGCGACGATCCCCTCGGTTACCTACGGAAACTCGAATTCGATCGATCAGAGTCTGAATTAGCGATCCCCGGATAACGGGTTAAGAATAAACCTGGCGTCCCGATGAGTCTCCACGACTGTTGACCACACGGGGCAACGTGTTCGTTTGTTAGCTAGCCGACCTGCCGCCGGTATTCCCGGAGCAGATCTTGACGGAGGAGACGGTGATCGAGCGGGTCGAGGAGAGCACGTACGAGGAGGTGACCGCCGAGGCCGAGCCAGAGGTCGAGCCGCTTCCGGACAAGCCGAAAGACGAGAACAGCGAGATCGTGCCGAATCAGAATCTCACGGACGACGAGATCGCTCAGCTGATTCTCGAGGAGGAGGAGCTTCTCGACGAGAAAGGCGTCCTGGGGTATAGATCCCTGGTTCCCTCTAGATCCCCGCGTAGACCCGTCTCTGTCGCGCAGTCGAAACGCGGCATGCCCAACAACCGTCGATTCACACGACCGGCGGCCGTCCTGACCTAGTTTCCCACGTTTCAGAGTGAATTTCAAAAAGCTCCGACCACGCGCGACCGTTCTGAGGCAGTCGAAGGTGATCGAGGAGCTGCAGAGCATCGCGACAGCGGAGCCGCCGATAGTCGAGCAGCTGAAGCGCACCTCGGTGTTCCTGCAGAAGCCGCAGCGGCCGATACCGCAGCCCCGCAAGAGGCAGGACGAAGAGGAGACCGAGGTCGAGGCGTACAGGGTGGTCATCACCAAGCAGAAGAAGAGGACCGTCACCGACCGGCTGCTGGAGAAGGGCCTCTTGAAGCCGGAACCCGCCAAGACCCCGGAACCGAACACTCCCGAGGTAAACATGGACAGTAGCGAAATCGCGCCGAGAGTCGAGGAGGACGACTCGCCGGCGTCGTTGACCGTTCCGTCGAGTCCGCCCGAGGATGATCCGTCGTCTCGCAAACCGCCAGTCGAGCGAATCGCCGATACGAACCTGTCGCCCGCGTGTTCCGAGACCGAGTTGACCCCGAGCGATTCCTCCGTAGACGTTTCCGAGCGGGAGGCGTCCGCGTCCCCGGCGCCGGAGGTCGTAGAGCTTCGGCAGGATTTCCCGACCGATGTATCGGACGTTGCGATGCGCGTTGCAACGGACGTTGCAATGGACGTTACGAACGTCGTAACTGTTGCAACGGACGCTGCGAAGGACGTCGCAACGGACGTCGCTCAAGCTCCGAAGCGCCGGGACGCGGCTCCGGCCCGGAAACCGGCGACCAAGCGGAAACCGAAGAGATTCTACACGAAGGGACACTACTTCCGACGCTGCCTGTTCGGCAAGAAGAGCCACGGAGACAAGAAGCCTAACAGAGCCAAGTCTCCGACGAAAGAGCACTCTCATTGGGAAAACGGTAGCGACGGCGCGGGACAGACGGACGCTCGCCGCGGCAGCATCGAGAAGTCCCCGAGGTCCAGGATGCGGGGACGCTACCTGGAGAGCTACCTGAAGCGCATGATCGACGGGCTGCTCGAGAAGCCGGACAGCTTCTCGAAGAAGCAGTTCTCCCGGAGGAGGACCCGCTACGCGGAGAAGATCCTCGCCCGCAGCATCGAGTTCGTCGCCGTCCGCTTCCGCTCGGACGTGCTGGCCTACCTGGAGTACGGAGGCTCGAGGGACGCCCTGAACCCGGCGGGCTCGAACCCGCGCGTCCGCGAGCGGCTGTACTTCAAGGGCCGCTACCTGGAGCGGATCCTCTGGAGGAACATCGCCCGCTTGCTGAACTACGTGAAGGGCGTGCCCGCGCCGAGGGACGCGCCGCGGCGCGACAGGCGGAGGAGCTCGACGATGCTGAGGATGAAGGGCCGCTACATCGAGAAGTGTCTGTTCCAGAACGGCCTGCTCGACCGCGCCGCCGCGGCGCGCCGTCCGTCCGTCGTCTCCTCGAAGAAGAAGCTGTTCGCCCGCACGCGCTACGTCGAGCGCATCCTGAAGAAGCACCTGGAGTCGCTCGGGCTGATCGTCGGGTACATTCGCAAGCAGATCCTGCAAGGTATCTCCGACTCGTCGGTGTGCGTGCCGAAACGGTCGGCCGCGGCGCCGCGCCGGGAGCAGGAGGATCGCGCGCAGCTGTCCGACCTGCTGCGCTCCTCGAAAGACTTCATCTCGACGGAGGTGTTCCACCGCGGCAGCAGGCGCCTGTCGAGGTCGTCCTGCCGGCCGAGCGTGTCCGCCGGCTCGCCGGGCATCCTGACGGTGCTGCGTAGCCTGGCCCTCGACTGGCTGCCGAGCAAGCTGACCGGCCGATCGACGGACCGCGAGACGATCGCCGAGAAGAAGGCGGCCAGCATGGACGCGGACCGCGAGCGCCGCAGGCTCTCGTTCGTCCCGACGGTCCTCTACGAGGGCCTGACGAACCGCATCGGCGTGGACTTCACGAGGCTCGTGGCGTACGCGTTCGTGCCCTGCACCTCGATCATCCTGCTCTACATGTACAAGTGAAACAGCCGCCGCGGGAGATCCGGCGCGTCGAATGGGGCCGCTATTTGTAACGCTTACGATTCCGCTTAGATTTCAACGAGGCGACGGTCGTTCGCTCTAGGAAATGTCCCGATAACAGGAGCCAAGGTCGCCGTGGGCCGTCCGTAGACGCGTAGATATCGATAGAGATCACGGAGTTCGTCGTAACGTGTGCTGTTGTTGCTGTTGTTGTTGTTGTTGTTGTTTGTATCATCTGTCCAGTGTAACCGTAACATGTTCACCCATGAATCACGACTAAAGTCGATTGTACTCGAGGCCGGCGCGCCACGGAGAAGCTTTTGTCGGACCTAACATGCCGATAACATCGCGACAAACGTTTCTCCCGTCGCGCGGGCCGCCGGGTAAACCGTAGCACGTCGCTGCTCCCAGCAGCGGCGAACGTTCGCGCGTCCAGCGTCGACGAGAGTAGGATCGATGCATGTACGATGTTCTGTCTTGTCATACACTCTTCATTGTCAATGTACGCACACACGCGCGCGCGCACGAACACACACACACACAACCAATGGATTGTCGAGAAAAAGAAAAATAAGATGATGCTCAGTACATTCGAAATAAAATGCACATGTATGGATGCACCCAGTACTAGAGAGTCTCGATGAACCCTTTACGCCAGCGACCAAGCCTGTCGGGGCGCAGCTGTCGCGGGACGACGATCGATCCCGATATATCCTCTCCGTTCTCCGGAAGCGAACGCGGGGCGGGCGCGACGGTAACCGACCGGTGACCTCGAATGCACACAGAATCCGTCGGAGACGTGAGTACCCCTTTTCTCTCTCTCTCTCTCTCTCTCTCATGAAGAAGATCGACCGCGATGCTCGGTATGTCAAATATTGTTCCAAGCCCGAGGGCAGACAGAGCCTCGAACGAAAGAAAGTCGACGGCCGGAGGCTGGTCGGGGGCTGGCCGGAGGCTGGACGAGGGAACTTTCTGTGTGCATTCCGACGGAATCTCTCCGCGCGATCGAGCACTGCCGCGGTTCCCGTGTTCTCTAGTCGTTTCTCTGAATTTAGGCGACCCCGTCGGCGACTCCAGAGCCCGGTCGTCGGTCGGCCGAAGATCGCGAGGACGAGTCGCGTCCCGAGTCGAAGGCCGAGTCGTCGAGGCCGGACGAGGCCGAGCAGCGGCCGGAGGATAGTACCGTCGACGAGGATAACCAACCGGAAGTCCCTCGCGACGAGGAGCCCGATAGCGAGCCGTCCACGCGGGAGTCGATACTGAACGAGATCGAGAAAGAGATGGCGGACGTCGCGTCGAAGGTCGACAGGGAGAAGATCAAGGAGCTGGTCAGCACGGAGATCGACCTGGAGAAGCAACTGGAGAACGTGCAGCGGCAGTTGCTCTCGCTGAAGCAGCTGCCGAGCGAGATCGAGAGCCACCTGAGAATCGTCTCCGACCAACTGCAGAAGATCATGGAGCTGAGCGGCGTGCAGAACGGCGTGCAGAACGGCGTGCAGAACGGCGTGCAGAACGGCGCCACCGACGAGAACGAGCAGCAGCCGTCGCGAGGTGAGCTCGCCAGCTAAGATTACATTGCCGAGGCCTCGATCGGTATATCCCCGTTTCTATCGAGCGCGGGCAAGCGCGCGAATATTTTCAAATTTCACGGGTCCGAGCGGTTTTGACGCGATGCCAACGGTGCTCGGATAGACAAGCGCGTTTACCGTCGAACGGACGCCGTATCGGTTCTATTCTCTTTGCTCCTCTCGGCCTGTCTCCCGATTGATTTATGGGAAGGCTTCGGCGGATTCGTGCGGCCTTTCTGCGGGATGAAGTTTTCGTGTTTCAGAGACTAACGGATGGTAGACGTGTTTTTGAATGAGACTCTGTAGCACGGGTTTAGAAATGGTAAACCATTTTCGACTATGGACGTTTTCGAGAGATATGGGTTTCAAGTTTGTAGTTTACTGTAGTAGGTTGACGAATAATATTAGGTTGACGGAGTACGAGGTGTTTAGAGATTATATTCGAAGGAAAAAGTGACAAACTTGAAACCCATTCGTCTCGAAAACGGAGCATTGTCAAAAAAGGCTTTCCATTTCTAGTTATATGCTTGACATAGTTTCATTTTCCACTTAGAAAAAACAGATTTCCCTCTCCTTGCGAGTCGCGAATGATTGAATTACTCGAACAAGAGATCAACGCGTGCCCTCTTCTCTCAATCGATATACAATTTACATCCGCTAAGAGTTCCGTATATTTGAAAGAACGTTCGTCTAAATCTGTTTTCGACGATGCTGCAGACGAATGATTGAATTACTAAAAGTTTCGTATGTTTCAAAGAACGTTCGTCTAAATCTGTTTTCGACGATGCTGCAGAGGAAGAGACTCGCGAGGAGGCGAAGGAGTCCGGCGACGAGCACGAGGAGCATCTGGACCACGAGGAGGATACGGAGACGGACTTCACGGAGGACTTCTCGTACACCGCTTACTACGACGAGCGCCAGCACCACCGGATCGTCGAGCAGACCGTCGAGGAGGAAGAGGAGGACACCGAGACGCACGAGCTGGAGGGCACGCTGTCGGTGAAGAGCGACGACGGCAGCAGAGTGAAGAAGTTCGTGGTCTCGTACGAGACGAAGATGCTGAAGTCGCCGAGCCCGGCGCCGTCCCACGGTAAATGATCTTTCTTTAGTCCGGACCGTCGGAGTTTCCGTGAATTCCGACAGCGCGATTTATCAGTATAATGATGGATTTGTCGAACAACTTGTAGGAAGTTTCGAACCCGATCCAAAACTATCGCCGAAAGATCAAGTAATTCAGGAGTTGCAGGTATTCTGGAAACCGATATGTGGAATGCGTGATGTTCTACCCGTGTCGTTTTTTTGTTGTACAACCCACCCGATACATTCATTGCATTTTGATCGTACCGATGTTGAACTCCTTCGTGATTGCTGTTCGAACCCGTGTCCCCGATTTTTCTCACGACACCGAGACCTTCTTCTATATCTGTCTCTCTCTCTCTCTCTCTCTCTCTATATATACAAATACACATACGAATGTATCACACGTACGTCTGTCCGATTCCCGATACTCTACGGAGGCTCTCATCGCGAGACTTAACAACCGTCCATTAAACGTCCCCCCGACAACCCAGATGATATTGTGCGCACAACGTCCAGCTCGGTAGTACCGAACACGGTATTGCCCTTGGATTCTCCAAGTCCTTAAACTTCGCGAAGTGAAAGTATCCGTGTCACGCACGTGTACGTGTACCCCCGGACGTTTTAGCGTGAGCCGCGCGAATTCCTACGGTAACCCCCTTCTTCGCCCCCGACTCGTTCGTTTTTCGGCGCTAACGAGGCTTCTCGGAAATTCCAGCAGAAAATGCAGCAACGGGGAAGGAAACCCTCGCAGGAGCTGTGGCCGCAGGCTAAGCAGGTCGAGCTCACTCTCGGCCGGAGATGGAGGTGTCCGAACGATTTCTTCAACGACGAGATGATCGCCGAGGTCCTGTCTTCCCAGGCGGAAGTGATCCGAGGCAGAGCCCTGGGGTAAGCCAAGCCGTTCCTCCGAGCCGGCCCGATGGAAACTGAGTCCGGCCCGTTTCAATTAGCTCCTTTCACTCGAAATCGCCCGGTAATCCCGGCTGACTCACATTCTTGGTACGCGATGACCTAACGCGACGAAAGCTTTTTCCATAACGTGCCTCCAACGGGAGGATTCGATGAAACTCGGTCAATAGCGCGCGACTCGATCGAATGATGTTTATTTTAACCGCAGTCATTGTTGATACAGAGTCACCTTCAAGTACGAGAAGACGAACCTGCCGAACTATACGAAAGCTTTTCCCATAACGTGCCTCGTACGGGAGGATTCGATGAAACTCGGTCAATAGCGCGCGATTCGATCGAATAATATTTATTTTAACACGTTAAACGCCACGAGAATCTTGACCGTTTTTCTGTACGGCTATTCTTCTTAGCAAAGAAAAGTAATTATTTACTATTTGGCGTTACAACCTTTGCAATACACTATTATCAGCTTAGTTATTAAGTATTTTGATACGACATCGATTATATTGCATGCTACGATTATTTTCAAGTAATTTAGAAGCGTCAGCCATCTGACATCGCGTTTAACGTGTTAACCGTCGTCATTGCTTTTTCAAAAGCTTTTTCCATAACGTGCCTCTAACGGGAGGATTCGATGAAACTCGGTCAATAGCGCGATTCGATCGAACGAGGCTATTTATTCTAACCGTCGTCATTGTTGATTCAGAGTCAACTTCAAGAAGTACGAGAAGACGAACCTGCCGAACTACGACCACCTGATGAACTCGAGTGTGTACAAGATGATTCATAAGATGGAACGGGAGCCGAAGAAAGGAATTCCGGCCAGGCCGGCCAAAGTGAACGCCGCGGAGGACAT
The DNA here is from genome assembly GCF_051020985.1 of Nomia melanderi. Classification (NCBI taxonomy): domain Eukaryota; kingdom Metazoa; phylum Arthropoda; class Insecta; order Hymenoptera; family Halictidae; genus Nomia; species Nomia melanderi. The sequence goes on along the minus strand of NC_135010.1, from coordinate 14,570,181 downwards.
AATCGAGAGGGCCGTACGTATTCTGATTCTCGTCCGACGACCGTTTCCGTCACCGTGCTGAACACCTGTTCCCCCGTTTCAGAAATCTCCAGCGCTGAGCGTCGCGGACGACAGGAGTACGCGGAGCGTCAGCCATTAAGACCACGGAGGACCGCGAGCAGAACGATCGTTTCATTTCTGTTCCCCGCGGGGAACAAGGAGAGGCGTTGATCACGGAGAGGAAAGCGAAAACGCGCGAGGCGCGCGGCGATAACATAAAACGATGCGAGTAACGTGCGCTGCGATCGCGAGCATCGAGCGCGAGTGTAACGCGAATCATTTAGGTACGTTTGCGTGTGGTATATACATACAATGTCACGGAGTGTGCAAGCTTTGTCAAAACCGTAACGAAGATTGAGGCGTTAATAAAAGGATTGAATCATTTTCGTAACACCGTCTCTTCTTTGCTCGCAAATCTACACCGTATCGTTTCTAGCGTTCGCCATGTATACAATCCCTATCTCTCCGCGTAAACCGTTTGACACGTCGAATGATTTCACTTAGAAACTATATCAAAGTCTTCGATTACGTTGTCATTGTTGCACGGCTATCTCGCCGCGTATACGAACCGTTTGACACGTCGACTGATTTCACTTAGAAACTATATCAAAGTCTTCGATCGAACTACATTGTCATTGTTGCACGGTTATCTAAACGTCACTGCTCTATCTCCGCACGTCTTCAAACAAGCATTTCATTCAGTGAATCATAGTAATTATTTAGTCGGCGACCCGGTATTCGAATTAAGAATTCAGTATCAACGAACTGATTCATCGGCATTCGACCACGTCCGTCGTGAGAATTCCCGTGCTCCGGAGAAGCGCCGTCTCATCTGGGTCACGTCCGCGTCCTGCCGCGTTGACGCAACCCGCGGGGCAAGATCCTTTCGCGGAATCGGATATCCGAGGACGAATCTGCTCGGCGAACGGATGAGCCGCGCGTACACTTTCACCGTTCCGGAGTTCCCGAGTCCCTCCGGAGTCGCCGGTGTCCCGTGTACCATGCCCCGTGTCCCGTGTCCCGTGTACCGCGCGCGTACCCGCGAGAGGCTGAGTCACGTCTGCCTGCTGGCTAAGGAGCGTTCTCTCTCTCACTCACTCTCACTCGCTCTCTTTCTTTCTCTCCTCCCCCTCCGCGGTCCTCGCCGCAGCAGCGGCAGCGGCGGTCCTCTCGTGCTCCCAGCCGCAGAGAACGTGACGTCGGCCCCGAGCAATTTATGTAAAGCATTCTAGGCATGATTCACGAACTAGTTCGCGCCCTCGTGACCGCCACCGGCGCAGAAAATGCAGTCACACCGCTCGACACCACGAAAATCTCGGGTCGTCCGGCGTCGCAGCGGAGACGCCGGGTACGTTTCGCAATACCGCGTGCCTGCCCCGAGATCCTTTCCAGTCACGAACCCGTGCGCGACGCTCGGATCGGGACTTCGCTCTCCGCGGGGTGTTAACGGACTCGCCTCCGGCCGGAGCGCACCGCGGCGAACGCCAAGGACATACTGTTGCTCGCCGGTAATCGATCGATCGGACCGGCGATCGCGATTGAATTATGGCGAGGAGCATCCTGCTGGCAAGGTGCCTCGCATCTGGAGCAATGACAGAAGGTCGGACCGAGGATCGCATTCCTCTGGAGGAACACGTTGTCGACACAGAAAGAACTTTCCTCGACGTTACAACCCTTAGACTATAGTCTCTCTACGATCGCGTTCGAATTTATACAAAGAAACTCCACGTTGACGTTAACTCTGCATTTAGTCTATTGGAAAAGCATTTCGATTAACCCTTAAGTATTTCGAGTAGACTACCGAAACGTACACGTAACGAGCGTAAAGAAATTCAGCGATCCAGCACAGTCAGTTAATTATAGACGCAACGATAACATCGATGGAAATGATAAAATAATTCACGGAGACACTTGTACAGCGACATCGGTCCGTTAAGGGTTAACTCGATCGCCAGCCGTTACCCTGCGCGTAGATCGGAATCTAAATTATCGATCGAGCACGATGGACCGCGTGACAATGGACCGTCTCGTCGATCGCGGCCGAACCGCGAAATGAGGATGCCGAGGACGGTTTCCTCGGTGTTTCCATGAAAACGGCCCTCCGTCGGTGTGGCGCGCTCGCGAGCGCACCTTCCACCCACCCCAACCCCTCCCACGACGATCAGTGGATCGCGGTCTCGTTCCTTCCCGCGTGTTGGGTCTCTATCCCCATCCCCATCCCCGCCCCTGTGCCGTGGCCGCGGCACAGTCGAATCGGATGGAAGGAAGGCAGCCAGGCAGGCCCCGCTGGCCGACTGACCGTCCTCGACGTCTCGTTTCGTACCTTTACTCCGGTCCGCGCGTTCCTCAAGTACGTACGTACGTGTGCCGTTCGAAGCGAACCCGCGCGGATTCCGCCTCCTCGCCAAGGCAGACGTCAACCGTGACCGACCGGTGCAACCGTGCGCGACTCTCCGAGCCGTCGTCTCCGGTTTTCAGTACGAGCCGCGCCAGGAAATCGCCTTCGTTCTCCGCACGAGAGAGATATCGTCCGGCCTTGTTCCGTTTCGTTGCGCCGCATCGCATCGCGTCGAGTCTCATCGCGTCGCGTCGCGTCGCATCGCATCGCGTTCAGTTTGAGTTTCACGGGTTCGTTCATTCGCGCACGCCGCAGTTCTCCGGGAGGGTTCAGTTCGTTTGATCGTCGACCAGGTGTAAACGATATCAGTGATTATGGCCCAGCTGATCGGCGTCAAGCTATCCAGGTTCGACGGGTCCCCCTGGGGATTTCGCCTGCAGGGCGGCAAGGACTTCGGCACTCCGCTCGTTGTACAGAAGGTCAGTCGAATTCCCCGTCTCCTCGAGCGTCGGGGCGACGCGAGTCCTTTGACAGCTTCCACCTGGAACGGAACGGTGTTTCAGTCGAATACTCGCCGGGATACTCCTCGCGGCGCCGGTATTTGCATTCTCGCGTTGCTTCTGCGAACGAGCCTCGCAGCTCCTTCGACGTATTTTTATCTTATGTCGCGATTCGCGTCGCCGGCTCGTCGATGCGACGACCGGGAACGGCGTTCGACGGAGCTCGATCCAGAAGCTTCGCGGAACCGATCGCATTGACGTTTCAGCGGTGCAGCGTGTCGTTATCGGTGATCGGACGTCGAGTTCGTTATCGTAGATCGCGGAACAGCGTCGAATAACCGATAACTTCGTCAATAGACGATTGTACGCGTTTCCTGAGAACAAGTCTCTCCGCTGTTCGCGAACGCGATCGTTCGCACGTCTCGAGTGTCCGTCGCGAATCCCGGAGAAGCCGCGTTAATTTATTCCTCGAGGAAAGCATCGCGAAACGTGCGAGTGACAAGGCGAGACGATTTCGAGCAGCGCTCGCCGGTGCGCGCTCGCGCCGGCCCCGCGACGCTCGCAACGGTTCTCGTCGAGGAATTCTCTCCGAGAAGGAAAGAGCGACGCGAGTCCGGGGATCGGTTCGCCGTTCCGCCGTCGGTGTCTGCGAGTCCGCAGTTACGTAACCGGGAGCACGGCAAACGCCAAATTATTTCACGCGCATCGGTAGAAATCGCTGCCAACTACGCGCGAAACGCGCGGCTCGTCGCCGCCGCCGTGTTTTGGCGACCGGGCGCGCTGTAACACGAGAAGCTTTTGGCTACACTCGCGCTGCCACGGCTTTCGAGCGGATTTTCAAACTTTCTTCTCGCTTATCCCTCGTCCCGCGCGATAGCGGACACCAAGCGCGGCCGCTTACGAAATCCCCGCGCGGTATTACGTTAATTTCCTCGGCCCGATGTTTTGCTCCCCCGGCCGTCCATCCGTTTTCACTGCCATGTTTATTATTATTCGCCCAGAGAGAGAGAGAGAGAAGCGTGATCTTTTGGCGAATGTATTTCAGGGGGTTGGAATACCTTCAATCGCGGCACATAGTAAAACATTCCTCGCTTCTTTCGAGCGTTCGCGACATTCGCGTTATTTGCGAAGCCGTGCATCAACCGTTCCCTCCGCGCTTTTAATAATAGATCCATCCCGGTAAACAAACGATAGCCGGTGATATTCCACTCGACCGTATAACCGAAGTTCCGTCGGCGAACAGCGGAATACGCTTCGCGGCTGCGTCTCGACTGGTTCGCGGTCCCCCTCGGATTCGCTCGCGATGAAACGCCCGGACGGATCTTGTCCAGAAGCCGCGTCGAACGGTTTTATCCGGCGATCGACGTCTCGAACTTGGCCTTCTTAGCAGCCACGTGCTCCGTTTGTTTTACGAGGTCGCGGACGCACGACGTCCGGCCGCCCCTCCGGTTTCTCGGAAAGGAGAGAAATACGAGCCCCCGGGAACCGTCAGGCATCACCCACCGGCTCCGCTCGGGGTTACGGATTAATCGCGCGTAATTGTTAGGACGGCGGCGGTTAACTATCAGGATGATTTATAGATCGCGCCGCGCCGCGCCGCGCCGCGAATCTCTGCCGGAAGCGCCGCGACGTCTCCATCGGGAGGCCCTCGGCATCGTAAATTTTTGGACCGCGCGCGACAATGACGCGTAAACAGCGACGGTTATTCGAGGCCTCGCTCTTCAACGCGTCGCCTCCTTGTCACCTGCGGTTATTTACATTACACCGAACCCTTCCAAAAAAGAGGAAACGCGCCGACCGAGGCACCGCACGAAAAACCGTGTCTCAACGGACAAGCCAAAACATCGCCGGACGGAGACGAAAAACGTCGACGCGTTAACAGTTTGAATGCCACGGCTCTTGCCGGAACACCGTCGACGGAGCTCGCGCTTCTTTCGTTTCCGCTCTGAAACCGATTCGCGTTTCTCTGTTTTCGTAGGAAACAATTCTAACAGTGGTTCCGTTCTACTTTCCAATTTCTAAGCAGATATCGATGAAGATGAGTAATTAGGAAGACGAATGAATAAGTTTTCTCTATTAACCAGAAACTGAGAAATCAAGATTCTTCTTAATAATTGCTTCATTATCTTTCTTATATATCCAACAAAATTCGGTTCGTTCGATACGTCATGAAAGAAATTAATGTCCACGTTTCTCTAAAATATAATGTCACCCGAATTCCGGTGACGTGGCAGTCAAAGTGTTAAGCGATCACGCTGTTACTCGATCGGTTAAGGAAATCGGCATTTCTTAACCCCTTGGCGTGTTTACTATCATTGCTAAGCTCGTGTAATATTCTACTATTGACAATCTGTAAGAAACACAACAAAACTTTCCATTCTACTTCAGGAAATTTCATTTGAATACATCGATAATAGCAAAATAGTTTGCTTTGATCCATGGGTGAACAACACTGATTCTTATTAAATTAGTTTAGAAATCTTCACGACGAGTCTCACTCGTACGGCAAGGGGTTAACGAGAATCCCGACGATTTCCGACGATCGAGGCGCGCGGCTGGAATATTTCGTGGCGCGAGCTGAATAATCGGGGGCGTGCGGCGCGACGAATCGGTCGGGGGACGTTTTTAAAAAACCGATGCAACGCGCGAGTGGAAAAAGAGAGGAAAGACGAGAGAAAGAGCGACTAAGAGAGAGAGAGAGAGAGGGGGGACAGAGAAGCAGCGACGCGTCGCTGGTAATCCGAGGCAAATTATTTGGGCGTTCTATTTCTAGAAGGTGCCTTTGCGAAACGCGCGAGCCGGGTCGAGTCCCGCTCGCGAAGACAACGACGAAGAGGAAGGCACCGGCGACGACTACAACGACTACGACGACGACGACGACGACGACGACGACGCCGTCGACGGGTTCTCTAGCTTCCTGGGCCGCGTTGGTCACCGCGAAAATAAATTTTTCCTCGGAGGGAGCTAAGATCCCGTACATCGATCGATAAAAATACCGATCGCCGGAGGAAGGCGGCACGCGCGTCCGTTGGTCCGTCGACGGGGCGACGGGAAAAAGGAATTGGACGCGACGCAGCGTCGTCCGCGAATCGGCTCCGTGAAATTCGAAACGATCGCGCGATTCCGCCGCGAACTGCCAAGCTGCGCGTTCACGCTTCGATCACCGAATGGGGAGGTCTCTCGGTTTTGGAACGAGTCGCAGGTAGAATTGATTGGGTTTGTTTTGTTGCTTAACCTTTCGGCTACCGTACGCCAATGTTACCGCTCCCGCGTGTATCGTCCTTTCGAACGGTACTCGCTCCCTGTCATCGATAGTTGGCATTATAGTCGAATCCGACGTAATTACAGAGATTCTGTTAGCCTCAGATTGCAGCGATATTACGTTTATGACGCGCGGGCCGCGCGAAACCTCGCTGTACGGAGGTATAGCCGCGCGGCCGGTACCGCCGTGGCTAAAAGGTTAATCAATTTTGTAGAGAAGACGTTTGCAAATGGAGATTACCGTGTTTCGCTTGCGGAAAGTGCTCGACGCGCGGCGCATCTATGGTTAGCGTTTGCGGCCGGAGCGATAACGCGTTGACTGTAATGCTCACCGATGACCAGAGCTTTCGAGTCGCTTGTGAATGGTATAAATCGTCGGTGCTTTAACATGTTGACGGTCACCGATGGCCCCAGCGGTCGGGTTACTCGAGGAGTTACAGGAAAACTCGTGTACAATTATTTCAGAAGCTATTGTATCAATTTTCTCGATGCTCGTTTCCTGGAATTAACGTTGGCTTCTGACTCGAATAGTATAACTCGAGAATTACGATAGAAAACTATTAACTGATTCTAACATTTACTTTTGTTGTACGATCGGCAACGAGACGCTCCAAATTCTCACAGTCAATACGTTAACCCTTTGCACTTTGACTCTCAGTCACCACTTGACTAACGTTACGCAAAGAGATAAAAATTCTCGTAGCAGTCGACCCTTCGCGGACGAAGATTGTTTAACCCTTTGCACTCCGTTGCCGTTACGGCATTGTAAGATAAGTTTATAACTTCGTTTTTAGTGAAACGTAACTTTAAAACTGACTCGGAGTTGCTGAAAGGTTATATCATAAATTGCTCGGAGTGCAAAGGGTTAAATTTGAAACGAAACCTTCCGCAGATTCCGAGTTACACGTCGAACGCTTAAGTCGAACAAAATAAGTAAACTATGTACCGATTTCTTGCTGTTCGAGCAGTGCAATCATTCGTCCGCAACTCGGCATTCCAATCATGAAAGTTTGATAGGGTTAATACCCGTGGAATACGCGAGAACGCTTTTCGCGTCGAGACCGAAGCTCCGGCGGGCCGAATCGGGGACGAATAATCGCCGCGATAAAATAGCGAGTATCTACGCTAGCGTTTCCGCGATTCCGGTGCGCTCGGTGCAGCGTGGGCGCGTGTGCGCGCGCGAGTCGTTACACGATATTCGGCCGCGAGCCCGCTTTATCGGCGCGCGGGAGGACTAGGCGTAAATTCCCCGTGTCGTTAGCCGATTACAGCGTCGCGTCGATAATGCGTTTCCATCGTTAGCGTTCGTTTCTCCCGTGTCTAATTACCCCGTCGGATAACGAGCCGGCAAGGACGCGCGCGCTAACGATTCGCGGGATATTCATTATTGTTTCCTGTTACGGGATTAATTGCATTTATCGCCGGGGCATTCCGCTGTCGAACGGAATGCAATTTTAACGAGCAAACGGTTACGCGGCCTCTCCTCTCGGGGAACGTTGCTCCGATAATTCGTCAGCGTCGGTGCGCGCCGATTGCTTAATCATCGTCGTTAACTGAAAGATCGCCGGCCGATATCCCGTTGTTTAGACGCGACGCGTGCAAAGAGACCCGTGACGCTGCTAATGCATTTCCGACAGGAATCGGCCTATTCCCTCTGTAATTCTAACATGTTGGATAGACGCAGGCTGCCAACATCTCTCTCTCTCTCTCTTCAGCGAGTCTGTAAATAGACAATGATATCTGTGAAAGATCTTTCGTGGGTGGTCCGATCTCGCGGTTTGATGCTAAACGATTCTCTCTGGCCCGTTCACCGTGGAGGACGAGTTAATTCGCTTTCGAAAGCAATTAATTAGCGATTCCTGCTTGTTTATCCGTACGGGAGCGACCGTATTGGAACGGTCCGCGTCGCGCACGGTCGTCCCGATAGAATCGTTACGATTCGGAGCGGCTTTAAAAACGTCCCGGCGGATTCTTACGATCGACAACGTCGGCCAGTTTGACGGACACGAACACAGGCGGATCGGATCGTAAATTAAGAGAAGTGCCGCGTTTTCTGAGAGCCCCGTGTGCGTGACGTACGAGGACCGCACAACAATATTGCGCAACGATTGACGCTAACAGGTAGCACAACCTCGGTCGAAAATACCTTGCCTGTACACCCTGACGCAGGGACTTCCTTCCGATAAAGGTTAACACACGGATGTGGCAACAGCTGGGATTCTGCCAGCCGCGTGGGAGGAGAGCGATTTACCGCGATCCCGCGCTGAAAAATGAAGTATCGCGGCGCGAGGAACAAATCCGAAGTAAATTACACATCCATCCCCGCTAAACATAGAAACAAACTTTCGTAAATATCTTTTGGAGGACGGCCTCTATTAAAAGAACCGTCGTTCCCCGGGAAATATATACTCTATCGCATACTTCTCTTTCGCTCTTTTTTCCTCTCGGTTTCCCTCGCTCTCTCACTCCCTCGCTCGATCTTTCTCACTCTTCCTCTCTCTCTCTCTCTCTCTCTCTGTCTTTTTACTCTCTCGAAAACAAAACACGAAGAGAGAAGAGAGGCGAACGGAGGAGGAAGAAAGGAGGAACGCGGCAAGCCGAGTGTCGAGACCGGCGATATTTTCGTCATTATCGAAAATAAGCCTCCGCGTCGAGTCACCGTTCGCGAATTCTGTTTATGTCTAGCAGGCCCGATTCCGCGCGGCTCCGTTTCGCGTCAAGATGTAATCACGGCTTAAAACCGTTCTCGTCGAGGCTGCCACGTGTAAACCGTGTCCATCGAGCTAAGATACCGCAACGTTTCCACGATAGTCACGGTAGTTTCCATCGGGCATCGAGAGATCGTTACGTTTCCAACTGATTTTTACCGATTCGAGCTAAACGAACCGAAGAAAATATGTTCCTAGCGTTAGAAGTGTTCCTGTCGTTAGGAGACTTCATCGGGCATCGAGAAATCATTCCGCTTGCCATTGATCTTTACCGGTTGAAGCTTGAAAACCGAACAACAAATGTTCCCAGCGTTGCACGCATCCCCATCATTAGATTTCAAGTCATCGAGAAATCGTTTTGCCATTTATCTTCCCAATTAAATCATAAAAACCGAACAACAAATGTTCCCAGCGTTACAAGCATCCCCATTAGATTCCATCAGTCATCGAGAAATCGTTTTACCACTGATCTTCCCAATTAAATCATGGAAACCGAACATCGAATATTCCCAGCGTTACAAGCGTCCCTATAATTAGATTTCATCAGCCACCGAGAAACCGTTTTACTTGCCATTGATCTTTACCAATTAAACCCAAAAAACCAAACATCGAATGTTCTCAGCGTTACAAGAGTCCCTATCGTTAGAAGATTTCATCAGTCACCAAGAAATCGTTTTGCCATTGATCTTCCCGATTAAATCATAAAACCCGAACATGGAATATTCCCAGCGTTACAAGCGTCCCTATAATTAGATTTCATCAGCCACCGAGAAACCGTTTTACTTGCCATTCATCAGTACCAATTAAACCCAAAAAAACAAACATCGAATGTTCTCAGCATACAAGAGTCCCAATCGTTAGAAACCAGCTAGTACAAGCGGAAAGATTCGAATCGAGCCCGTTCCTCCGGAAACGCTTCCGATTTGCGAGGCGGCGCGCGTTTTGGCACAGGCTGTACGGGCGGGTGGCAGCGATCGCGGATTCGAATCCGGCGCAGGACGTCGCCGGCTGCCCCGCACCGGGTGCAACGTCGTAATTCCGCCGAACGATGGAAAAGGAGCAGCGCGAGGGTGCCGCCGCTTTCCACGAAGGCTACATTCGTCGTGGTTTGTTCATCGAACCCGGCCCCGGGTATCGGGATCGGCGGCACGATCGCGCGCCGCGTCGCGTCGCGTCGCGACGCGAGCCCCGATTCAAACGTTCGGGGGAACAACAATTGGCCGGCGATGACGAAACAACCTCGGTTTGTTTAAGATCTCTCGCTCTCTCGGTCGACGCGGACGCCAGCATCCGCAGCTGCACGCGCTACCGGCCAAAATACCTCGGATACATAGCTTACATAACTCGGGGCGGATAGACGCCGCGGCTAGAGCTCGCCACGAAATCATTCTATTTAGCTGATAAATCCACGTATCAATCGGCCCGCGGTTCGTTCACGGGGGAAGGGTCGCTCGCTCGTCGGGGAATGCTCTGGCAACGACAGCATCATCCATCGCTTGCCAATCGCCGATTCTCCCTGGCGAGGGAGTCGACGGAGTCGCTGTTTACCGGCGGGATCCGTTTGTTGGAACGTTTCACCCTTTGCTTCGAACGTCGCCGTAACGGACACGTTCGATATCGAAATTCGAATGAAGAATCGAGTAGAATAAAGGGAACTATAGTCTCTTATTCGATTATTTCGATTCTTCATTCGCAACTGCGATGGCTTCGATTCATTATGGTTCTCAGTTTCACGAATTCTAAGCAAAGAAATCGAAATTCGAATAAATTGAGTAGAATAAAGAGAACTATAGTCTCTTATTCGATTATTTCGATTCTTCATTCGCAGCTGCGATGGCTTCGATTCATCATGATTCTCAGTTTCACGAATTCTCCGCAAAGGGTGGACGCTCATTGATTCTCCGCTTCTCTTCGTTATCAGCGTCCCACGGCGATGGAATTCTGCGTGGCTCGCAAAACGCGCTGGTCAAAGTTCCGTGTCCGAGATCCTCCGGATAGACTCGTGCGAGCTGCGAACAATGGATCGTGTTAGATCTTGACACAGTTTAGCGGGGAGACACGCGGCCGGTTAAAAATACGAAATATCGCGGAGCTTATCAAGCTGACGGCCAGTGAATTACTGTGGGTCTCGGTTTACATATTATTTGGCTGGCCGCGCGAATGCGTCGGATGCTTGCGGATCGTTAGCGTGCGATCGTCGTTCGAAAAGGGAACGCCGCGCGGATCGTCCTCGAACTGATTGAACTGTCCCGAGCCGAAGACGACGGCGCGGCCGAGGATCGTCCGGTGGGACGGAGCTGTCGGAAATTGGGTGGCCGTGGGTGTTCTGGCCTAGATACTTTGGAGATACAAGTTTCGCGGGGCGACGGTATCGCTGGGAAAAGAGACCGGTTGCGCACGGCACGACGGTTTCGGCCGCGTCGACGGGGAAACGCGCGTCGATGCCGACGATCCCGATCGGTTGCCGTCCCCGAGAGCCGCGCTCGCGCGACCCGGCCGATCCGCCGGGAGAAGTTTTTCACCGACTGGTACCAGTTCAATTGTTCGAGCTGTCCGGCTGGAAGGCAACGAAACTCGTTCGCGATATACTTTTTTCTTTCGTTTTGCGCGCAAATGCAAATGCAGTCAAGGCCAGCGGCCGGCCGTGCATTCGTGGACACGAGCGGCGACGACGACTCCGCGATAAAGACGTTCGACGCTTTCGGTTTCCTAGCTTTCTCGCTCGCGCGCGACGAAAATTATATTTCTCTTTCCCACTATGGAAAGCCGTCGGTTCTTCGAATTCTTCAACCGAGAATCGCGAGCTAATTGTTCTACGAATCTTTCACCGATTTGTGTCATTCGTTTGCTGAACTTCCATGTTCGATCGTGTGAAAAGTTACGATATATTAAGACAACTCGCGGTTATTATTCTACCGATCTTTCACCGATTTCTCGTTTTATTTACTCGGCTGATTTCCGCGTTCGATCGACGCGTGAAACGTTAGCACGACTGGACGCGATAAAAATGACGATAAGATTCTTCCGGGCATCCTCATCGAAGGGTGACGCGACTCGGAGGTTGACGGAAGTCGGGCCGAACGTTCTGATTTTTTTCCCGATCGAAGCCCGTCTTTCCGGCGGCCGATCGTTGGTTCGCTGGTGCAAAGAGAATTGCTGCGGAGGCCGAAAGGAAGCCCGGCCCGTGGATATTAATAGAGGCCGAGGCCCGGTGGCGTCCGCCACCGACGAGCTTACACCCGTGGATATAAAAATATCGCTTTTATTTCTCACCGCGTCCCCCCGACTGCCCGTCTTTTTTACCGTTTTCCCGACGCCATGGCTCTCTTTTATTTTACACGATCGCTGCTCCGCGCTCGTCTCGTCTCGTCTCGTCTCGTCTTCCTCTCGCCGAGCGGCGCCGCGCGTCTCTCCGGCCTCCATCGGCGCGTTTCTTTTCGCACCTCTGAGTGGACCTCGGAATCATTCTGCGAACGAACGGGACAAAGGTCAGCGAGATCCAGAGAATCGTTCGGAAGGTAATATAAAAGCATCGCACGCCGATCGCGGGTGAATCGTTCGCATACGTAGAAATTCGCTCTTTCCTTCTAACCGATCGTAAGATAATTTAACGATCGAATCCATCGAGGATTATTTTTCTATAGACATCGAATTCGTTTAGATCGACGAACGAATTTCCACGTTTACAATCCGATCGCGCGATTCGACGCGAAATTCCGAGGAAACGAGTCTCCCGGCGGATGGTTCGAGAGACCACGAATATTCCCCGGACGCGGTTATCCGTATTTCCGCCGCGTTGTCAGCGGAACGAGCGAGAAAAGCCAGACAAGGCGGGGTGAAATTGTATCTCGATGACGAGGTCCGAAGATTTAGGAGCGCCATCGTAAATGCCGATTCGATTTCGGGAATGGGGAGGAGGTGGAGGAGGTGGAGGAAGAGCAAGGCGAGGAGGAAGGGGGGACACGGTGGGAGGCAGTTGTGGGAAATTTGCCAAAACTCGGAGCAGAAATCAGTCTTCTCCGCCGTGTGTTCGCCCGTGTACTAGAGTGCCGTCTCTCTCCCGTGAATTCGTGGGTAACACGACACCCCAGCAGTCATTCTCGTAATCGGTGAGCCGATTACGACATTATCGAACTTGAAACTCGTCGCCGGGCCGCATCTGTACCTCGCATCTTCCTCCGCCGAGAAGAAAATCATTCGTGGAACCGGTGCGGCGTTAGGGTTCGAAAGAAAGAAAGAAAGAAAAGAAAGAAAAGAAACTAAAAAGAGGCGAAGAAGCGATTCTATCCGCTCGAAGCTCTATGAAAATAACTCGCGCGATACGCCGAGTGGAGAGAGAGCCGCCGAGAGGGCCGGAGGACGAATAAAAACGGTCGACGCGCCGATAACTCTAATCGACGTCGTTACGACGAGCCCGCAACCCCATCGATCCCCTTATCAGCTGACGAAGAAGCGAGGTGAGCCCATTCCTGCGAGGCGTTCGCGCCGCGTCGTCCCGCGCTCTCGATTCTCTTTCGGCCGCTCGCAACAAGCACTCTTTGTGGCTCGAGGCGTCGACGCGCTTCCGGGCAGAATGCGTCATTCCCGGACTAATAGCGCGCACCTCCGGGAATCGAAATCGCGCTCGGGAATTCGACCGCTTCCGCTCGCCGGCGAGCTTACCGAGCTCTTTCGAGAACCCGTTCCACTTGTTAACGCTCCGACTACCTGACGAGTCTAGCCGATTTCCGATTTCACGCGTTCAAAGAGTATTCGTACGCGATGTATAGTTATTCTAGAAGAAGTCTAGGAGAAAACTAGATTCTGAAGGTCCTACGTTATCGAAACTTTGGTCCAAAAGTGAAGAGGATGAAAGAGACGCTATTGCACGTCGAGTCCCAAAAAGATCTTTGCCCTTCGCTTTCGAACCAAAGGTCGGCTTCGCTAACGCGGAACCCGGTACCGTCAGTTGCTAGGAACCTGGCACTCGTGACGTCACTCTAAGCAGATACAGTTCGAGAAATCCAATTGCGAGTCCGGAAACTCTTTGTCGCGATTGGTTCGCACGGTCCAATCGTAGACGAAACCGAAGATCGCGTGGGGAAGGCGCGTTGATCCGACCACTTGGACGAGAGTGCCAGGTTCCCTGCAACGTGCCTAACAGTCTTCTCGCTTAATCAGCCTTCGAACGCTCGCGAAAGAAACGCGAGCTAGACGCGTCAGGCAGTTCCAGCGTCGAAAGAGGCGTCCGCGAGTCGCCGCGAGACGGATCGGCGAGAGAGGAGACGGCGCGAGCGAAAAACCGTCGGGCTCTCCGAGGTGTCGTCATCGATATTCAGCCTTCCGTAGAAGGAGGTTTACGGCGGCGGGTACGCGCGCGTGTCCCCGCGCGTTACATATCGCGAGAAGCAACGAGCCGCGCGGCTCGCTCGAAAAGATAAGACCAGGTCGAACGCGCGCCAATAATTTCGAGCTGACGTCACTCCCCGTATTCCCTCCTCCGGCCCCTGTCGTCGGGCAACAAAGGCCGCCGTTGACTTTGCGCCGCGCCGTTAGCGCGCGACGATTCGAGGAATCGCGGGAATATAATTAGAGCCGATGCCGCGGGAATCCGCGGGCCATTCGGAATTTGACGAACGCGGGGATCCCGCGGATTCCCGTGGAAACCGGTATTTAGCGCAATCCTCGGTCCCCGTTGCGGCGACCACGTCGGTGGTCTTATCGTTCGCGTTCGTCGTTCCCGTTGACGACGACCGTGCGCGTATAGATTCCGATCGACTCGCGAGAGAGAGAAGGCGGGCCGAAAAGGCGAGTATCGGTGACTTATTTCCTTCCGAACGCGTTCCCTTTCGTTCGATCCGATTGGAACCGGTGTCACTGACCGAGGCCCGCGCCCCCTGCCCGCCGCCCCCGGCAGTCCACGTTTTTCGAGGCTGTATCAAGCGCGAGCACGTATGAACGGAGCCTTAAGCCCTCAAAGTGAGAGAAAGAAAAAAGACCAGAGATGCATTCCAGCGTGGAAGGTGGGATGGATCCGTCTCTGATAACCCGCCCATTGGAATGCGTACCTCGTACACCTTGGCGTATTCTCCCTCTCGGGTTCGACTGCATTCAAGTGCATCTACTCGCGCCCGCGTCGCGCATATTTCGGGTCTATTTTTAGCGGCGTTATTAGCAATACCTCCGGCTAACTAGTCAACCGATTCGACCGGCGTGCTCAAGGAATTTCCGAAGTTCCCTTGAAAAATCGCGACGCGTTCCGGTGGATCGACCGTCGGTCCATCTCCGAAGCTCCGCGCGGCGAAACCGCGCGCCGGGGGAACAATGGATTCCGTTCGGCAAGAATGCTCGAGCGTGGAAGAATGAACCGCGCGGTACGAGGCTCGCGCGTCGGATTCCCGGCGAACAGAAGGTTTATCCGAAATCGCGGCGCACGCTATTATTACGCGAGGCGTGCGCCGAACCGCGAGACATCGTGTACTCGCACGGAACCGCGTACACGCCGACGAGTACGAGCGTACTCGTTCATTCATCGCGGTTCGCGCGGCGGCAGAGAGGCCGTGTCCCGTCTGGCGGAATGAAAACGGCCGGCCAGATATGTCATACGTAGAGGACTATACTGCACCTTGGTGCATTCTATCTCTCGGCTCGGGCTCCCTCGACGAGGAGGTGTACGTGCGTGTGCGTGTGCGCCGGCCGTGCGTGTAACCGGCGTTCTACGTGTTCGCCCGCCTATTTTTAGACCGGTCCAGGACTATTTTTAGAGGCAGGCTTTCACGGTGCCCACCGAGCTTAACCCTGACTTACGTCCTACGTGGTCGCGGACCTAGGGACAGCCAGAGGACGGCTTGGTCAGAGGTTCTTTGGTCATCGACCAAATGAGTTCTCGAATTTCGCGCTATGCGGTCGAACGGCCGGACCACTGCGGCGACGACGGCCTCTAGAAACCGTGCCGCGAGATTCGAGTTAGTTCGCCCGCTCGATAAAGACTCCGGATTCCCTTTGATTCGCCGGACGATCCTCGGTCGCGCTTCCGGCCGGTTGTTGATAATAACAGCCGCGAACAGCGGCGAGCGTATCCATCTATTACAGCAACGATGACGCAATTCCGCGGTCCCTATTTCTGGAGGCAGACGCGAATCGAACGAACGAACGGAACGGACAGACGACTCACCCTCTGGCCTGATTCCGCGTCGACGTCGCGAGCGTGAGTCCAAGGGAAAAGCCAGACGCCGATCGTTCGGAACGCACGCGTCGAGCTCGGACTCGAATGGTCTCTACGCGACCTACATTCCGCTGGAAAAATTATTCGGAGCCCGGTTTCACGGCGCGAGGCGATCGTTGCCTGTCGTCCGGAATCTCGCGATATAAAAATACCTGTAATAAATCACCGGCCGTATTTATAGAAGGGAACCGAGGCCGGGGCTCCGATCTGCGCGGGATCTATTAATTATTCCCGAATCCGGCGGGCACGCCAGGGAAAACGAGGATAGCCCGGCGCGCGATCTAGCCGCGGGTGGTTCTTAATGAGTTTTCGTGGGTTGTCGCGCGGTCGTTTCTTTGTCTCGGTTTCGATCCCGCGCGGCATGAAAAGCTGTGCCCGGAGGGTCGGGGGGTAGAGGGGCGCGCATTGATCTCGCGCCGTTTACCAAACATATTAATAGCGTAATTAACCTCGCGCAGAATCGCGGCTGCGAGGCTGCGCGCGCGAGGTGTAACGCGATAAATTACGATGATTTACGGCGGCTCGTTGATCACGCGAGGTAATCCGTTTCCTTAATTGCCGGGGGGCGTCCGTTGCGGTCGGATAAGGCGAGGAAAGATGAAGCGACACTCGCCTGTCGTCCTAGACGAGCCGAGATTCGCCTCGCGATCGATCCCACGGACGCGCGGCCGCGAGCCGCGAGCGCGGAGAGACGGAGATAACGGATAGGCGGCGGCGTCGGCTTCTTGGGCGATCGAAAAATAAACACGGGGAATCTTTTACCCGGCAAAAACGGTTCTCCCGGACGAGAGACGAGAGGCTTCTCTCTCTCGAGGCTTCTCCTCTCCTCGGCTAGCGCGCCGCCGCGTCCTCTTTTTTCCCTTCCTTTCCCTTTCGGGCCGTGTCCGCGTGAATGGGCGCACAGTATCCGACATCCGAGGTGTAACGAGCTGCGCGCACTTAAATATAGTGGCTGATGCCTGGACTCTGGAGAGGAGAGGAGTCTGCTCCGCTCGGGCCGCGTGTCCCGTAAAAATAGACCCAAGTCGATGATGGATCCAAAGGCCGGTACAACTTCGATTATCCGGCGCGGATCTTGTTACCGGCGCTCCTCCGCCGCGGTCCTGTTATCTTGATCGCGGGGAAGCGCCTCGTGTTCTCTGACAACCAGTCGGCCGGACATGGAAATCTGTTTTTCAATGGAACCCTTCTGCGCGCTGTACGCTGCGAACGGAAAACCCTTTGGGCTCTCGTTCGAAAACAGATTTTCATGCATCTCCCTGTGAAAAGGACAATCGCGATTAGAATGAAATCGAATGGTATCCGGCGAATAAGAATCGAGTCGCTAAGCCAATGCAGTTGAGTCGATTTTTGTCGATGCCAATGGAATTCATAATCTGTTTATCGAAAGGTTTACTCAGTCTTCGTTTCGTAAAGGTGGGAAATTATTTCGGAAAGATGAATACTCTAAATTATTCTTTTCCGAGTTTCACAGTGTTGGCTTTTAAACGACTCGGTTCTATATTTCGCGATACGCCCGTTAGTTCGGTTAGTGGTGTCTTTCTATACCGTGTTCGTTAAAGGAACGTTGCGCGTTGCAGGTTAACAGCGGCTCACCGGCGGAAGCAGCTGGCTTGAAGGCCGGCGACGCAGTTATCAGGGTGAACAACACCGAAATGTACAACCTGAGGCACAAGGACGCGCAGGACGTGATCGTCAAAGCCGGGAACAATTTCGAGATCACCGTGCAGAGGTAGCGACAGCCGTGGCGCCGCGGTCTTAACATTCTTTCGGTTTTTGCCGTGGCGTTCTCGGACGTTTCCACCCTTTTCGCCTTGACGATTGTCAAATGAAACGAGGGGGGGGGGGGCGATTGTAAAACGCTGTGAAATTTTAATTTACCGTCGCGTCGACAGAGGTGGAGGCACATGGAAACCGCACGTGTCGCCTCTGGGCTCTACCCTCCCGTCGCCGTCGCCCACATCGATGGGTAATGTTACTCCAGTTACGAAGACGTCGTTGGCAGCGAAGAAACAGGACGGATCGCTCATCGGCAGCGGCCACAACTTCAGTCCGAAACCATTCGTTAGTGTCAATTAGTCAAACGAATCGAGGAATCTCAGCCTTGCTCCACATTCTTCCGCTATAATCGTACGCGCTCCCGAATTCCTGCGGCACCCTTGCTCCATTTGTCAGCTCCTTATCTCTTCTACCTGTACGGCTCCCTTGTCGTCCATCGCACAACCGTTCCTCCTGTCAAACGCACAAACAAATCAATCAATTCACGGACGGACGGCGCGCAGCGATAGTAAATATCCTCGCGTGTTACAGCTGAACGGAACGAGCGACGGGTCCATCAAGTCCATCGTGAACAAACAGTACAACAGCCCGGTGGGGATCTACAGCGAGGAGACCATCGCGGAGACGCTCTCCGCGCAAGCGGAAGTCCTGGCCGGCGGTGTTCTCGGGTAAACGAAAAATCTAGCCGCGAAACGCGCGTCGAAGTTCCGTCCTTAAACTGACACGCCGCTTCGATTGCAGGGTGAACTTCAAGAAGAACGAGAAGAACTATAACGCCGAGAACAGCGAGGTGTTCAAGATGGTCCAGGAAGCCGACAAGGAACCAAAGACTCCGGAGCCTGGTTAGTAGCTAATCGATCGACGTTAGCAAAGTTCAACCGTCGAATCTCTTGTACCTTGTTAACGATAGTCTAGTGTTTCGTATAGATGTAGTTTAAAAAATCACTGGAGAGTTTCTCGTCGACTCGAGTGTCTTTAGAACGATGATCTGTATACCAACGATTCAAGCGAAAGAAATCGTTACAACAAATCGCGTTAGAAGAGAATCGCTCTCCAGTGATTTTTCGCCCGGATCAGCTGGCTCGAAAGACGTCAGTCTGGTGCTCGCCGGTACGATAACTTGTTTGCGAAATAGCGGAGCCCACTGCACAGAGCGGCGTGATTACGCCGTCCTCGCCGGCCCTGGCAGGACTGAGGCCGGTCTCGTCCCCGGAAACCAGGCAACAGCAGCAACAGCAGCAACAGCCCTCGACGCCGCAGTCGAGCCTTCCACCCGGACAGAACATTTGCGCCGAATGCGAGAGGCTCATCGTGTAAGTTGACGGGCGGGGACTTGTCGTTCTCGGCCGTTACCCTGTTTCTTTCAGCGATCGGCGAATCTCGTCGAACGAGACCGAAGATAAAATAGGACGAACTTTCTTTTCGATGAAGAAACAGACGACGCTTCCGCGTGACGGATCTTGAAGCTACAATCGGATCGAGAATCGTAAATTCGTATGATAAACGGAACAGCAGATAAGAAAAGATCCGATTTTACTTGGATATCCGTGCACGCGGAGTGCAAGAGATGACAGAGACCGTTCCCAGAGGGGATAGCTCGTTGCTCTCGGTTATTAAAAGGGGCCCGTCCGGTGTCCAGTCGAGTCACAGATCGGTTTCTCTACTTCCATGTCGTAGTTCATCCGAGAACAGAGTATTACTCGATGGTGAGCCACGCCGTTGGCGGAAGGGCCACCTCGCCGAGATCACCCACGCCTCTATTCCATGCTCTCCACGGCAATGGTCCGGCCAACAATTCCAATGAAAATTCGTGGAAACGTTCGCCGCAGCGACAGGACTCCTCCTCCCCGTCTTCGGAAACGTCGATCGTCCGTTGTAGCAACTGCGACCGAGTGATCGTGTAACTATTTTCCACGTGACAACCACTTCTTCTCCCCCGTTTTGCACTCCGGCCGTTGATGGATCGGAATTCTGTTAGCTTGCCGGCGACACGCAGCTTCTATAAACCGTTGTCCCGTGTATATGTATATCTTGATATTTATATATATATACACACAGGTAACGAAAGAAATCACGCGAGCGACGCGTGGGTGGGAACGAGCTCGCGACTCGGATTCGCGCGCGAATCGCTGTACACGATCCACGGAATGTTTCACGGAATCCGAGTTCTTTTCGAACGAAGGAGCAGCTTCTTTTTTCGATGAGACTTTCCGTGGATGGAGTGTCGGTGTTCAGCGTGGAGCATCGTCGATGAATCGGCGAGGATTCGCTCTCGAATCGCGAGCCTCGTTCCCGTGAACGCTCGGGCGGCCGGTGATAGAACACTGTACGTGATTATCGTGGCCGGCTGGATTGCTCGATAACTGTGGTAACCGCCTGGATATCATCCGTCGAACGCTTTGACCAAGACGAAAACGCGCGCCTCGCATTCCTTCATCGAACGTACGTGGAATCGATCGACCGAGTCGCAGCTGAAATGCCGGTCGGGAGTCTGTCGATCGAGGATGGGAAACGCTGATGTTTTTTCTACATATGTTTGCACGGTTTTCCTGCTGTGTTTGAGTCGAAGCACCAACCCTCTCTGTCGCCTCT
The DNA here is from genome assembly GCF_051020985.1 of Nomia melanderi. Lineage (NCBI taxonomy): Eukaryota > Metazoa > Arthropoda > Insecta > Hymenoptera > Halictidae > Nomia > Nomia melanderi. The sequence goes on along the minus strand of NC_135010.1, from coordinate 14,549,760 downwards.
GTCGTCAATATCGCTTCTTCGGCAATGAACGGCCCTCCATCTCTCGATTCTCATCATCCTCTGGGAGTCGTGTGACGATCATCATTCGCACTCGTACCAGCTTCTCTCGCTTCATCTCGCGAGAAGTCTTCTCATTCTTTCTTTCTCTTTCTCTCTCTCTCTCTTTCTCTCTCTCTCTCTCTGTCTCTCTTTCTATCTCATTATCATTCTCTCTCATTCTTTTCATTCAACTTTTCATCGCATCTCTTCAGCAATCGGTGTACTCATCGGGAACCAGCGACGGTATCCAATCACCGGTGCAACGTAGAAACACGCTTTCGATGTTGTGACCATTTTTTTGCTGACTGTTTTTGAACACGATTTTTGCCTTTTTTTGGATGTCGATGTTACGCTTTTTGTACTCTATCCTTTTTCTCGGGCGCCGTGCGTCCTGTACATACCTTCTCGCACATTTTCGCGTCTTTCTCTACCGCGACGATTCTTTTTGAGACATTTTTCTTCGCTGCCTCTCTCTCTCTCTCTCTCTCTCTCTCTCTCTCTCTCTTTCTGTCGTCATCGAGTTTTTGTCTACAATCGAGAAAGCAATCATTAGATTCCACACGACAGACGTTACATTTTCAAACGCGTTTCATCTGGACACCATTTCACATCTGCCACTATATTCTACTTCCAACATTACTCACGAACAGTCTCGTGTTCTCGGCCTCCATCGTCGAGGTGACGAGTTCCTCTTCATTTCTCCGAATACTCGAGGTCCCCATGCGCGTTGGAACCTGCGGCAGCGATGGCTACGAGCGATGGGTTCGAGTCTTCGAAGTTCCACGAGACATGCTGCACTGAAACAGAACGTGAGAAAAGGCTGAAACCCATCGGTCTGATAGCGACGCGGCATGTTTCATCGCGCGTGGGTGCCTCTGGACGAAAAACTCGTGGCACATCCGACAACAAGCACTCTCTTCACTCATCGAGCGCGCGATCACGCGTGAATCCTGCTCAAGCGACTCACTTGTCCCGCAGGGGCGTCTTCGTCAGGATCAAGGAGAAGAATCTCCACGTGGAGTGCTTCAAATGCTCGACCTGCGGCACCTCCCTGAAGAACGTCGGCTACTACAACATCAACAACAAACTGTACTGCGACATCCACGCGAAACTGGTCGCCAGGCAAAACGCACCTGCCGGCATGGTTCCGATCACCGTACCGCCGTGAGTACACCCGATCGTTTTCTTCCATCTACGCCTGGAACAATAATCGTTCGCAAAGAGTTAACAAAGAGAACGGCGGAGTCTCGTAAGAGCGAGCCGTTGAACCGGCAATTAAAAAACACTACTCACCGGAAATTCCACGGAAACGGAATCCGTGGAACGGTGGGAAGAATGCGTGACAGACCACGATAAAGATCGAATGAAATTTACAGAGGCGGAAAGGCTCCTGCCAGCACCATTTCCGCTGCGCTCGCAAATGCACCGTTGTCTCCACCCCTGAGTAACCACACGTCCTCACCCCTGCCATACTCTGTGAGTATCTTCGACGAGACTTCTCTCGCCTTACCGCCGCTTACAGTGTTCCGCACAGAGTGTCGCTTTGCGTTCGTGTCCTGTTGCTTGACGATCTTCGTTTGCTATTCGAGCTGTGAAAACACGATGCAACACAGCTGGCGTTCATTAGATAATTACTTGCGAGTATGCTCCCGTTTCCAAGTTACGGGACATTTCTAAAATACAACGACGTATCGATTCTCTCGCAGGACTCATGTTCATTGATTTCGAGTACCAGCGTCGATGAAATTTCAATTAACACTTTGACTGCTGTGTTACTTAGCTACTTTTAGCTACTGTTCGCCAGTATAGTCATCTTTTTGAACGGTTGTGCACGTTATAGTCTATAGTCACATTATAGTAATCTAATTGTACAATGGAAAATTCTATCAGTCTGAAATATTATCGTACAGCTTCGCGGCTAGTCTCATAGCTGAAAGATTAAGAAAACTATTTCGATGGAAGTCATGGGAGTCGAGATCATGGAAGTTTGAACGAGCAGTCAAAGTGTGAAGAACTTGCCATTGAACGGTTAAGACCTAACACGCGCGTGTGTGTGGCCTCCGCTTTGCACTAATCGCTTTTCCAGGCTTACAATCGTTCGAGTCCAGATTACGGATCCCCGAACCTCCAGGTGTCGTCCCTGAATAGGAACGGCTGCATCACGAACGGCGAGTGCCACTGGGAATCGAAAACGTTTACGAGCACTATCACCATACAGACCGGTTGCACAGAGGTTGGCCAAACCGTTGAAATCCTACGAGCGTCCGGTTAGCTCGCGCGTCTCGCACATTTCGCGCATACCGGCGATGATGCATAGATCCGTAATACCGGGGCTACGATCGATCCGAGCAACGTTCAAAAATACAGGACGAAAAAAGATCGGCGATACGCGACACGTATCGGAACGGGAACGCGGAACAGAAAAAAGAGAGAGAGACGAACGCAGGAAATGAGAAGCAAGACACGAGGAAGAATATCGAAGGAATTGCGAGGGCTAATGAGTCAGAGTGCGATCGTTACGATATTCGACCCGATCGTCCTTCGGACCCGTGAACTTCCTTCTCGTTGACTGGTCGCGAACAATCGAGCCGTCATCTGGCAATCTTTCATAGCTAAACGATTCGCGACGCCTATTTCGAATCCGTGACTAATTAGCCTGGCGCGGCCGGGAGTGTGCGTGTTGCCGCGGTCCTCCCCGAATCTCTCTCTCGCTCCCCCTTTTTAATTGCCACCGCCACGTGACATCGATCTGTCGTTTTATGCATTGCAGCCCACCCGCCTTGGCATACCGCCCGTCGAACCACCCAGTTTCCGATCAGTCCAGGTAATGTCCCAACGCGGCCCGTCTTAAGCATCTCGCGGCTCGAAACCTTACACTCCGTAAGGTACGTCCTTACCGATCCGATGACAATCGCGGTCCCGCTGCTTTGAACCCGCTCTCTACCAGACTATGTTCTCCGACAAAGTACGTTCAATCCGCCGAGGAATCCGTTCCCCGATTCTTTCCCGTTCGCCGATCGATCTAAAATGGCTACGAAATCGACGTCCCGATGGTGGCAGTGCGCGTGAAATTAACCGATTTCTCGGCTTGGTATCAAGGCAGCGGAAGCAAGTCCCGTCTTTTTCGAATCGATTCGAGATCATCGGAGATCGGTGTCGTTGCTCGTCGCGAGATCGTCGCGTTCTAGCCGGTACAGAGACACCTAACGGGATCGCGTTTGTGTGTGTTCTTTTTTTTCCCTTCTCGGAATGCGACACGCATATGCAAGTTCCCTCGCCGATGGTTTAATTGCCGTTGTTGATCGTTGAGCCGAGCGGCGCGTGGAACGCGGCGAATAACCGAGTATTTTGTACCGCACACAGGCGCCGACATCCAACAACCTAATTGGTCCGAAGCCGTTCGGAGGATCGAGCTCTCTGTCATCGAACCTGTCGTCGCCGCCGCTGATCAACTCAGGGAACAGCACTCTGCCGCGACCCCAGAGTCAGACCGTGACTGGTAAGTTCTCTTCTCCGTGGATTCGGTGTACAGCGCGGGGAAACGCGAATCGACCGGGGTTGCCCGGGGGTCGTTCGGACGCGGAAGAAATCGCTCCGCCGTCGGCGACCTCGTCGTTACATAATTACGATTCTCTTACGTAACTCCGTCGATACCCTCGAACGCGACGGAGATCCGTTACGAACGCCGAAGCAATCGTTTTCCGCGAGCTGCAAGTTCAAACTCTCAAACTCGAGAGTTTCACGGTCGGACGGTATCGATGATCCCGCTGTTCAAGCTTTCCGGTGACACCCGCGAGGAATGATGATCGTCGTTCAACGCTGGAACTACCGAGCAGTTGAATCGACATTCTGAAATTCCTCTGTAGAAGCTACAAGAGTCTTTGATCCGTTTACAATTCAGTCAGCGTATCGTTCAATCAATGTCTTTAATCGTTTCTCAGAGAAACGTCCGCTATGCTTCCGACAATTACAAGGTAACGATATCAGGAAGCGATTCTGACCCGTCCGGTAGTTTCAGTGTTAAGCACCGCTTGATCGACGGAACGTGAAAAGCTTGAACAATGAGAACCGCAGGAATACCGCGGTTGTTCGTTGGTGAATCTAGTTTAAGACGCTGGTACAACGCTGAAGTACCAGGTGTTTATTATATCCCGTCCGTTACGTGCACGAAATTCCGCGCGGCGAGACTAGACGGTAGGATAATTACGGCAGGCACGCTAGCGGTACGCCAGGGACCGCGGGGGTACGTTATCAGTAAAGAAAAGCAGAAAATCGCGGTCGTATAAATTACCGGCGACAAGCGGGGAGCACGACTTTCTCGTCGTATCTAGGGGAACGATCTCCGCTCGATCGTGTAATCCTGACGACGAGCCAGCCTATTATCCTTGGCCTCACTTTGCTCTTCGATTGTTGCAAATAGGTCTGATCTCCGCCCTGCCAAAGCCAAAAAGTAGGTACACCCTTCTCACAGGTATGGCGAATAGATTCGACCCTGCTGACCGAGTTTCGAGCTTTGGCTAATACGCTCCATTTGGCTTGCGTCCTCGCATACTGTTCCGTTCTCATTTTTTTTTCTCTTCTTCTTCTTCTTCTTCTACTTCTCTTCTTCTTCGTGTACATCTATTCGCATCTACCTCCATCTTCATCGATCTCTCGTTCACCCAAGCATCCGCGCGTCGGATCGTTCGCTGGCCGAGACGAAGGCGATCCGATCGCGACCGATCGCCCCCCCTATACACGTTGCGTTTTCGCCCGGTTTGCAAGCTCTCTTCTCGAAACTTGCCACTCCATCCCGTTCTCGTCCCGTTCTCGCGGCGCGTGTCGACGGCGGGTTCAGAGAGCTGCGACACATTTCGAATCATGTCATTCACGTTCCCACGATCGGGGGTGGGAAAAGGGCGATACAGGCTCGACGATGATTATTTATACCGTTGGACTTTGTGGAGCAGTACGATGATGCGGTCCGATCGAAACGAAATTGGGACAGATCGAATCGAGACCCGAATAGCGAATAAATGAGTCAAGTCTGCATCGAGGCGGAGCTTGCGTAACAACAGAGACACTTTGAGTAAAAATATCCACGTGTTTGTATTTTGTTCTTACCCCTCTTCTTTTTCATCTCTTCTCTAGCATCTCTCCATTTTTCCCATTCTCCTTCTTCTATTTCTTCTACTTCTTCGTTTTTTTTTTGTTTCATCCCACGTCAACGACACCTGATACCGAGGCAAACGATTTTACGCATAATAAGTACATACGGGCCGAGAGTGTGGCTATCGGAATTCGGGAGCCGAATTCGTGCTTCGATCGAGAAAAGCATACCTTTCCTGGGCATAATTTTTTCTTTTCTTATCTTTTTTCAGCCGGTCCATCTTTCAACCCGAAACCCAGACCTTTCTCCCTCACGTTCGCATGAATCGGTAGCTCTCGACTGCGCCGTCGTCGTCGTCCTTGTGCTGACAGCCGAATCGAACGATATCCGATATCTATACATGATAATTATATTATATATTGAACGTTCACGATCTCCCTTCTCGCTGTCTCGAATATCGTGATTCGGAAGACACGCGCGCACGCGCGCGCGATCGCCCGAGGCGCGTTCAAACAGTTCCTTAACGCTGGAATCGGGATCGATCGAACGAACCGACCGATTTCCCCTTTCGGACAATTACCGTGATCGCGAGTCGATTTTCATTGACTTATCTCGTCGACAGTTAATTTATTCGAGTAAACACGCCGCGCGAGGAAATCGTGAATCGGTCTCGCTTCGATTGCTCCACGGTTCCAGCGTGAATTATTTATTCGCTCGGCAACCGCGAGCGCGGGGAAGCCGAATCACGTGTTTCGGGATCGGTAATGTCGTGAACGATACCGACGAGAGTGTTCCCTCGAAAATTTGTTGAGAGATTTGAAAGCGCAATTACGAAATAAAGCGACAGTCAAGCCGAGCAAACTCTTCGCTCGATACATGTTGTTCCTTCTCTCCAATCTCATATCATTCACGCACACACGAACTGGCACACGTCTTCAAGCTCCTCCGGAATTATCACGAAACCGTTGTATAACAAATGCGCTGTATCCGTTGCTAAACCCGCAACTGCTCGGGGAGCTCGTGGCCATCCCCACGATCCTCCGAGAATCGCGGCTACGTTATCGGGCTCGTGGACCTTTCCGTCCGGCCGACGTAGCCGTTCACCATCAATCTATTACCGAGAAGTGCGACTGCTCACTCGTAACGCTTGCCCAATCGCGCCTCGATCAGCCGCGATCGATCGCGAGCTTCCGCTTCATTTTTGCTTTTTGCCTGTCCTGCCGTTGCCACGGTGACTACCGGATCAGCTTTGGTACCAAAGTACCGAACATTCTAATCCGTTTGTTTAACACTAAAGTGTAGAATAAACGTGAATCTAGTGTTAAACACAAACCTCGAGTGTCACACGATTCGCGTGGCAATCAGAGTCCATCTGATGCGGCAGTCAACCGGTGAGACACGGCTTGCTTACGCGACGCTCGTCACCGCTTTCTTTTGCTTTTAAGTTGCGCTTCTTTAGTTAGTCCTGGACGTGCCCGCGACCCAGACGTCGTCCTCTCGGCGAACACGCTTCTCGATGTACCCGAGGCTGCCTGCAACCCGACAGCTCGATTAGACACAGAGGTTCGCGGGCACGGTCCGTTCGATGTGCTTCTTACTCACCGCTGATTTCTTTGTTTTTTTTTTCGTTCTTTCTAACACAACCTTACGACCCGCCTTCTGTCGCCTACCTGTTGTTGGCACGTCTTACAAAATGTTTTCTGTGTTTCTTGTTCGTGTCTTTGTTGTATGTTTGCCCGCTTTCGATCGTCTCCACCGTCCATCCTCGGTCCCATCCGTCCGTCCGTGTCCTTCTCCCCGAGGATCGGTCCTCTTCGAAACACCGGTATCCCAGAAAATTCGACTGAAACCCGGGAGAAGTGCTATTATTACCAGTCCTTCGAGGAAGAGACCAAGACCACCACCACCGCCACCAGCACCGAGTGCCGTCCTAGTTCGGTGAAGTCGAAGAGCCTCGTGTGGCCGCCAGCGAAACCGATCGAGGACATCACTTATCCCACCGCCAGTCCTTTGTACATCGATCCGAATCCCGCGCTCGACAGAAGGGGTAGGCCGGCGGTCAGAGAGAAGAAGGCCTGCATAGAGGCCTGCGAGAGGGCCTTAACGAAGAAGAGGGCCGATAGCGTGGACAGCGAGGTCGAGAGAGTGACCAGGCATTGGGGCAGCTTCGATTACGATCCGATGGAGCGAATCAGTTGCCCGGGGCCCGTCTACAGGAAGGTCGAGCTGGTGGAAGCCAGCGCCGACAGGCAGTCGAGGAGCGAAGTCACCTCGAGGCCCAGCTCGACCGACAGCGTCCGGCGGTCGTTGACGCCCACCAGGATCGTCCAGCCGATCCCGAAACCGTGGACGGCGACTGTGACCACCGGCAGCAACATCTACGAGCAGAGCTACGGGCAACCGGACGCCCCTAAGGTCTGCAAGAAGTACCACCAGAAGGAGATCTGCCAGCGGGAGCGAATCTGCGAGAGGAACCAGCCGTTCCGCGAGGAGCACCGCTCGTACACGTCGAAGGTCTGCCGCAGGGAGCAGACCATCTGCGGGAAACCACCCCTGCCGACGGAGCACGCGATCAAGCAGGAGGAGGCGAAGGAAGAGATCAGGGAGGTCGACGAAGAGGTGACCGACTTGAGACCGGCCGACGAAATCGCGGATGAGGACAGCGAGGAAAAGGGGCTCGGAGGCGAGCACGACTTCATCACCGAGACCTCGGAGGAAGACGTCGACGGGATGCACGTGAAGAAGAGGATGACCTTCGAGAAGACCATCGAGAAGATCCCGTCGCCCGCGCGACCCAGCACGCCGATGATCGAGGAGACCGAGGAGAGCTACTCCAGGACCACCGCGACGCACATCGACAGAGAAGTGAAGGAGGAGTCGACGGAGATGACGGAAACAACGGAGGTGACGGAGAAGTCGGAAGAGAAGACGGTGGTCGAGTCCGCCGAGGTGGTCACGTCCGCGGTGGACGTGCAGCAGTTGCTGGAGAAGGCTAAACGAGAGGAGGAAGAGCGGAAGAGAGAAGAGGAGGAGGAGGAGAGAAGGAAGCAGGAGGAAGAGGAGAGGAAGAAGCGGGAGGAAGAGGAAGCGAGGAGGAGACGCGAGGAGGAAGAGCGCAGACGGCAGGAGGAGGAAGAGCGGAACAGCAGACACGTGACGTTCGAAGAGGAAGTTGTGGAGGAGGTTCGGGAACAGCCGCTGGGAAGAACCGTGGTGCGCGAGGAGAAGGTGACGGAGGCGGAGGGCGCTACGCCTGGCTCGAAGAAGCTCATCAAGGAGACCTACGAGGAGATCACGGAAGAGGTTCTAGTGCAGGAACGCGTCAGGCGGTTGGATATGAACGATGAACGTAGGAAGAGCTTACGGGAGCAAGTGGAGGTCCACCAGAGCTTGAGGGATCAGCAGGCGCCGAGAGGTCGTCAGGTGTGCGCCAAGTACCTGCCGACGCAGGAGGTGATGGAGACCAACAAGAAGCACGTGCAGTTCGTGAAGCAGACGGACTCCGGCCCGAAGCCGATACCCCACTCCGCCCTGCAGAACTCCACGCCCAAGGAGTGGAAGTCTGAAATGGTGAACGCGTTGACCACGGCGCCGGACAGGCCCTACACGCCTCTCAGCACTTCCTCCAGCGTGAAGGAAGTGTACACGGAAGAGACTATATACCTGGACCACCGGTGCCGGCCGAAGCAACCGCCGAAGGAGGACGTCCGACCGATCTCCCCGTTCCAGCAGGCGTTGACGATCGCTCCCGAGCGGCCTTACACTCCCCTCAGCAGGGAGATCGGGCCGGACGACCAGAACATCGCGAGTCGCTCCGGCACGCCGAATCTTCTGGGCGACAGAGGCGGTTACCTGCCGCCCGCTGACATCCTCTTCGGCGACGGGAAGCCCAGAGAGGTTCGACCGCCTATGGCGTCTCCCAAGCCTCGACCTTTGCCCACTCCGCCGCCCGATTATCGTCTGAGAGACACTTCGGTGTCGCCGATAAGATCTCGGCCTCAGACGCCCAGCTCCAAGTGCATCACCGCCTCCCTGAAGAAGCCAGACACCATCCCGAGCTATCAGAAGCACTTGGTCGCCATGAGAAAGAGCGCGGTGGAGAGTCACACGTTCCAGCCGTCGAGCAGGACTCCAACTCCGACGCCGTGCAGGTCGAAGTCGCCGGCTCACGGGCCACCGTCGCCGCCGCCTTGCTACGTGAAAGCTCAAGCTCCTCGCATCAGGGACGACCCTCCGCCTAGACGGTCCGCCGTGCACTTCCCTACGAAGAAGAGCGTCTCTTACAAGGTGGACGAAGACACGGACGAGGGGCACAGAACCGCGGAGTACAAGGCTACTAAGACCGTAGACTTCGACGAGAAGGAGATCGACGATCGGGAGCGTGGTCCGACGGACGCCGTCCACGCGCAGTTCCAGGAGAAGAGGTGCATGACCAGCGAAGAGACGAGCGAGCAGAAGCAGTCGGTGGTGAAGAGGTCGCTGCAGGTCGTCGAGGACTTCGAGAGGTGCGAGAGAAGAGCCGCGCCGCAGCCTCTGCCGCCGCCTCGCGAGGAACCAGCTAACGATGTCTGCGCGATCACCAAGACGAGTCCCTCGAAGCCCTCGCTTCCGTGTCCTTTGTCCTCCAAACCAACGAGCTGCTCGGTGCAGCCGATGTACAGCAGTTCTACGGAAGTGCGCCACGTCAGCTATGCGACTCCACCTGCTTCTAAGCCGTGCCCGGACACCGGTCTCACCGTGCTACCCTGCAAAGCGCACTCTGATAAGGGCACGAAGGCGGGCGTGGTGGTGGTACCTTGCGAGGGACCTAATCCGTGCTGCCAGAAGTCGGGAGTCTGCGTCGTGCCGACCGCCGATCGCGCGGGAGTATGCGTCTCTCCTTGCTTCGGCATGAAGACGACGGGCGTCTGCGGACAACCGTCGGGACGATGCGGCCGAGAGTCCGCCTGCGACATCGAGATCCCGAACTGCCCGGACACGGGTGTCTGCGTGGCCCCGTGCGACGATGGATCCGTTTGCATCGCGCCGTGCACCAAGCCGGGTCTACCGCCTTCGATGTCGAAGCTCCCTTTCCCGCAGATCCCTTTCCCTTTCGAAGATCCGGCTCCGCCAGCTCCCTGTAGCCCGCAGCGAAGTCCGTTCCAGCCGATCCACAAGCCTCGCACTAACTTGAGTGGGCAACTCGCGCGACTGACCGCCAAAGCTGGCCACAAAACTCTTCCCACCGTTCAGCTGTACAAACCCGAGGCTCAGTGTCAGGCACAGTCCGACGCGTGCCAGGCGCAGAGCAGCTGCGAGTCCCGAAGCTACTGTTGCAAAAGCCAGAGTTACTGTTCCACCCAGACCAGTTGCCAGTCGGGCAGTCAGTGTTCGATCAACACCCGCTGTCAATCCGGGACTCGATGCGAGACCCGAAGTAACTGCCGGGACGGTGTCCATTGTTCTCCCTCTAGCAAAACCCAAAGTTTAGTAGACCCACCAAATTTGTCATCCCACCCGGATCTAGGTACCGGAGTCGGTGGCCTCGGTGGTGCCGGGTCGAAGAGCGGGACGTTCGCTGGCAGCAGCGCGCCGAAACGCGGCCGGGGAATCCTGAATCAAGCGACCGGACCGGGATCGCGAGTGCCCCTCTGCGCTCATTGCAACTCTTACGTCAGGTACACTCCCCGTTGCTCATCGGTGTGTGTTGATGTTGTTGTTGTTGTTTTTGTTGTTGTTCGTTTCGTTTTGTTTGCGTTGTCCGTTGCCGGATGATCATTCTCTGTCACCAGTCGTTACATTCTCCTCTCCCGTTTCGTTCCTTCCCCTTTTGTGGTTGATTTCGCGTACGCTTTAGAAGACGATCCGATGATTGGAAAGACAAGAAGCTGGAAGATCAGGTGGACGTCGCGGCACAGCGATTGCTTGTTCTCACTGAGTGCCTAGCGATCGCTAGAAAACATGTAATATTAATTAGATTATACGTGTCTTTTGTTTTCTGTTGTCTCATATTCTCATTGATTCGATTAATGATGTAACTATTATTCATGATGTTGTACTGACGTGATTAACAGTGTTGAATTTGCACGATGTTAACAGCTAACGGAGAAAATACTAATCACAAGTCGAACGGTCTCCTCATAAAACCAGTCTGCTGTAAAAACGACAAACAGTGCATAAGGTTCGTAATTCAGCCGACCTACGGGAAAACAGATAATTTACCTCTACCTTTCCTCAAGTTTTATAAGTCTAGCCTATCAAAAGTTCCGCGGTGATCACGAAAAATAGTCTCTATCCTCTAGTTGTCGTTTTCTTATGCTTGGCTCTGCTTTCTCGCGCGCTCGTGCCGTCCCGCCGAAACCGAGCGTAAAAAGTAATCCGGGTTGCGTGATCCCCAGGGGGCCATTCATCACCGCGCTGGGACAGATCTGGTGCCCCGAGCACTTCGTCTGCGTGAACACGCAATGCCGTCGACCCCTTCAGGACATCGGATTCGTCGAGGAAAAAGGACAGCTCTACTGCGAGTACTGTTTCGAACGTTTCATCGCGCCCAGCTGCAACAAATGCAACAACAAGATCAAAGGCGTGAGTACTCGATAGAGAAACCTGCTGGAACTCCTATTTCAAATCTCCCACTCCGAACGACCACGTCTCCTCCGTTGTTCCAGGACTGCCTGAACGCGATTGGAAAGCACTTCCACCCTGAATGCTTCAAGTGCACGTACTGCGGCAAATTGTTCGGCAACAGCCCGTTCTTCCTCGAAGAGGGACTGCCCTATTGCGAAGCTGGTTCGTTCTATACCTCTCTTAAACTCCATTGAATTCCTTAATTCCTTCAGTTTCGAGCTGATCCCCGACGTTCTCTTTTCTCTGTTGGCGCAGATTGGAACGAGCTGTTCACGACAAAGTGTTTCGCGTGCGGATTCCCCGTCGAGGCTGGAGATCGCTGGGTAGAGGCCCTGAACAATAATTACCACAGCCAATGCTTCAACTGCACGGTACGCAATTAGTGCGAGAGCGCTTCTCGAAATAAACCGATCGATCTTACGCCGTGGAAGAAAGCCGAAGAAACGTACCGTCGAATTACCTCGGCGTTCTTCCGTCGCGTCAACCGTCGACGTTTCGAAGGCATTCATCCGTTCCTCCATTTCAGATGTGCAAGAAGAACCTCGAGGGCCAGAGCTTCTACGCGAAGGGCGGTCGTCCGTTCTGCAAGAATCATGCGCGTTAAAACCGCGACGCTTCGACCCTGACGCGCGCGACAAGCAAAGGAGATTCAGGGAGGGCAGCGGGGTGGGCGGGGGAAAAAAAAAATGAGAAAACGGGGCGAGGGGGAAAATAGGGAAAAAGCGGAAAAAAAAGAATTGCGGGGAATACGCGTACCTTAGCTTGGCGAGCACGATATTCTTTCTGCACGATGTTGTTTTACCGTGATTTCATCTTCTTCTTCTTTCTTATTCTTCTTCTTCTTGTATAATTTCGATCGACGGGGCGACAGCAGCGTCCCCGGAAAAACACTAACCCTAACGAGGGCGGCCGCGAGCGCCGCTCGCGACAGTAACTCCATAGTGAACGATATCCAACGAGGAACGTGGTGTTTGTATTACGAACGAGTACGCTAAATAGAACGCGAACTAATTACTTTATCGACGTCACCGTGTCCCCCCCGATAATCGTAATCGCGTGAGGATACGGTGAACGGTGAGCTCCTCGAAGTCGGCGAAGTCGGGGGAACGAGAGCGGGACCGAACGGAGGGAGGAGAGGGGAAACCGGTGTCCTTCGAGAGGATCGCGTTCCCTCGTGATTCCGTGATCGGCCGTCGCTCGGCACTCAGGATAATATACCGTTTCTAATCGTTGCGCCGGCGAAAATATGGAACGGCGAGGGACGAGGCCGCGCGCGACAGACGCCGACTCCGCGACCGGCACGATATTGTCCGGCGATTCGTTCAGCTCGATAATGCGACGCGCGAGTGCTGGGTCTCTCTTTCGAACCGACGGACATGAAACATTCTCGGCCGGGCGTCAACGCGTCGACATTCCACGACTAAAAAGAAATCAACCGAAATATCGAACAGCCGTGCGCCAAGTATCGGCGGGACGAGCCTCTCTGCGTTGCGGCTTCCGGTCTCGATGGAATACCTCGTTGCCGCAGACAACTCTGCAACGATACAAGGAACGCGCGCCGGCTTTTTGGTCTCTTGGCCGGATCACGCAAAGGTCGTCCGAGCAATTAGCATTACCGGCGTTATCACATATTTCGCAGGCCCAAGGTGCATCCGGACCGTCGTCACGTAAATGTCGGCCGCCGATTCCTCGGCTGTGGAACCTCGGTCGACCGAAAACGCACCGGAGAGACCGTGTCCGTTCCTCTCGCGTTCGCTCGCGCCGCGGACGGTTCGTACCGGTTCCCTGGTGTTTCCACGGGGAAACGGTAAGGTTCTCGTCCGCCCGAGGAGTCGTTAATCGGGAATCGTTCGACACGAATATCGGAAATTCAAACGGAAATATTACTAGTCACGATTCGCCGGCGGTACTAATTGACGGATACCTGATTCGCGGTCGTAAGATCGCGTGATTAGACGACGAATACGTTTCACGTCGACTAACAAGCGTTCCGCGGAGACACTTGTTACCATTATCGAATCGAGGAGCGGACCTAGAATTCCCGTGCATGCGAATTCCGCCGTAAATCATCCGACAGGGGAACGGTTCTACCCCGGGATCTCGACCCGGATTCTTCTACCGCGGGCTCGAGATGACAGGGCTCGATTTCTTTCCGTCGCTTGATCGTCTCCGATCGTTCCGTCGAGCACCGTCACGAACTTCCATCGGGACGGACGATACGTTCTCAGGTCGAACGATCGCCCGGTGCCCGGACGGAACGGACGGGGACGAGCGGCGCGATTGAAGGGGGAAAATCGGCTTCGAGGATCGAGGAACTTGCACTTTGATAGCAGTTGCCATATAATTTTAGACAAGGTTACCGATTTCTGTGCCATCTTCGCGGGCTCGTGTCAGACAGTAAACGTGGACGAATGCGCCGGCGGGACCCCGGTTCTTCGGGGGCAGTAACAAGGCAGGCGTTGCGCAGTTTGGCACGTTACCCGTGCGCAACAGACGCAACTTGCGATCAACCTGAATTGGATCCGACTGCTGGCTGAGAACCGCACGAGCCTCTGTATCCGTGTTACGTGTTGCTTACAATAAAATAAAATGTTCATGTAAATCTCCATCGTTCTGAGAATACTTCTTCGATGCTCCTTCCCAAGCACGCTCCTCTTTTCCACCTGCAAACAGAGTAGCTTAGTTTCAACGAGAATCATCGTCGGCACCGGCAATTGTTCGATCACCCGTCGTTTAAATAAAATACCGACAAACGACAGTTCAACCGCGAAGGGAGCCGCGAAGGACGAGACACAAGTCGAAACGAGGAACGATTATCCTCGCGAATCGCGGCTAGGTCACCGAAGGGAAGCAACGGATTCCGAGGCGCGTGCAGCGGAAACTCGAGACACGTGGAAACACGGTCATAAACTGTTCCGACTGTAACGAGGAAGTAGCTCTCTCCGGCGAAGGGACGGTCTCATCGATTTGTCATTAAAGTAACCTTGCGGTACCTCCTACCTCCGGAGGCAGACACGCGAGACATTTTTCTGGCAAGTCTTTTCCGCGACGGATACGTCATCGCCGCGGACTTCAATGAACGTGTACATCTATTAATACACCCGCGAGAATAGCTTCCCGAGTGCTCGCCGACAGAACCATTTTCGGCTCGCCCGAGTCCTCCTCGGAGCGGGTTTATCAATGAAATCCGAATTCACGGGAGATCCGCGGTGTATACGTCTCCTCGACACGCGTGTCGCCGCAGGCACGCGCGTACGCCTCGCGTTTAAACTTGAACCGTCGACACTGACACGCTTCCGCTATCGGCGCACGGTGCGCCGTTGGATGTCGCGTGCCCGCGATAACGATCTATAAGCGTGTGCATCAAGCGAGAACCCTTTCGGGAGGTCCCGGGCCGACAGACTTCCGGTGTCCTTGCTGTCGCCGCGGTGTCCACCGAAAGCCCATAAAAGCTGAAAGGCGGCGGGCGATCCGGCACACGGGCAATACCTGCGCACCTGCGACCAGGTCAAAGCGATTGCGTAGACCGAAACGTGCCGGTGCACACCAGTGGGAACCGGGATCCCGGCTCGTTTGCGTGCGGTTCCGCCGGAATATTTGAATACCGAGGACCGTCGGCTCGAGTACCAGCCCGCCGTTCAGGAGTTTTATGCTCGCGTACGGGCGACACAGAACGCGGGCATGTCCTGTCGGCCGGGCATTTGAACGCTAACGCGCGGATCTCAGGACACGGTGCTCGCGTTCAAACGAGGGAACGGCGGAGTTCCACGAATGGGAGTCGCGAACGCGAGTAGGAGATCTTGTTTCGCTCGTGCACAGGTGAGCAATTATCCATAACCGATTTACCATTCGTTCCACGCGGACGTCTAAACGCGTGTTTACTCTGGTTTGGAAGAACGCAGCCGTGTCAACAATCGCACGAGTCGAACCATGTCATGTCGTGATCTGCTAGTCCAGCTATCTTCCCGCGTCGCGCCGGAGTACAATGCGTCGGCATGGCAGTGAAATACTTGGACGGTCCCTTCGTCTTCAGACTTAACGACAATGGTACAGGACCACATCTGCTCATACAGGTACGACGCGAGTCCCTCGCAGCGGTGAGAATGCAATGAAATCGGCGAGATCGATATCGAACGGAACTTCCACCTTGCAACGCGCTAGCTGCCAGCACACGTGCACCTGAAAGTTCGATATACATTAACACACGTTGCTGATGCACCCGAAAGCGATGGATTTCTAGCGTGGCGGTTAAAGTCGAATCGAATGCCGAGCGTTCTAAAAGGGACAGGGGTACGCGACGCCGGTGCACCGGGGAGATAGAAAGAGGAAACGAGCATAAATATCGGAGACACGTCTCGCCAGGGTTTTATGTCGCTCGGAATTTGTTCGGCACGGTTACAAACTTAGCCGGTGTCCTTGAACTGAATACTTTTCAAGGTACGTACACGGTGTACATATGCATGTGCATACCTGCACAGTCGGGACGGGGCGCGACGCGCTTTTGCGTGCACCGCTTTTAGAACAGCGCCGGAGAAGCTATTAAGTAAGTGCGACATGCAATAATAAAAAGGGCAAAGAATATAGCCGTCCGTCCGTCCGTGCGTACGTCCGTCGTGCCGCACCCGTAACCGACTCTTCCTGACTCGCACGAAGCTCCCCTCGACGTCCCTCGATGAGACGAGCCCCCGGCCGCTGAGCTGCGCCGAGTAACCCTATTTCGCATTATGCAACCGGCTCGTCCCGCGAGGGGAGCTTCCACGGTTCTTCCAGCGAGTTCTCGACGGATTGTACCGCATGTAGGCTCGACGACTCCACGACGATCACCTGCGGAAAGAGGATGGAATTGTACCGCTTGAAATACTCGGCGTTCGACCCGGTCACGCATCTGCGACACGCGTTGCACAATTGTTCTGCGGCCGATTCTGGGTAAAGGGAGCGAGCTATCGCAAGCTCGTCGATCGCTTCTAATTAGAGTAAGCCGAACACTCTCGATCACCTTCGTTGTAATGAAACTTTGAGAAAGTTCTAGTGGTTCGAGACGCTAGAGAGACGCGACAGCAAATTAACCCGAGCATTTCTCCCTTGTTCCGCGTTGACAGAGAAACGATCGGGTTTAAATGGTGTCGACGTGCTCCGACGGATCGATCGGCAGGTTTTAAGAAAATGTTGCACGGCCATTATACGGCCGGATAATGAAAGTAGGCTACCGTGACGGCGAACGAGCATACCGCCGAATTTAATTGTAATTAGAGGCCTTGACTCGTTCCCGGTGCGCTAGAGGCGGACATTCTTAATGCTCTAATGACACGACGAATGCCGAATCAAGGGCGTGTTTTCGCGTGCTCGCTCGGGACCGTGCAAAACGCGGAATGCGTAGTATTCAGGGTTTAATCGGTGCTTTCTCTCCTCCCTTTCCGCTCGTCGTTAACCCAAATATCGTCGAAGGGCCGCTCGGATGCCACCCCCCGGAAAATACGATTAGAGTAAGCGTGATGGAACTTAAGGAAGAAAGTGAAAGAATGTCGCATACTTTTCGCAGGTGTGCACGGAACGTGGCTGGAGGGAATATACTGGCGATAATAATGTATTCAAAGATCGATGGAATTTATGGTGGCGGTCCGGCGGTTTCTCGTCGCCTCATTACAGGCCGTTGCCCTGGCAGGTAATAACTCGTTCGGTTCTCTGTTCGCCTGGAATTCATACGAAACGTTTGCTCCGCGTAGCTTTGTCGGTCATTTGGAATGACGATGGCGTTACTTTTATGTACGCTTCGGACAGTATGTTGGTTCGTCCCATGTATAAACAATAAATGAATGATGAATGAACAGAATTTACCGATTTCCTACAGTTCGTCAACAGAATCCCGAAGGGCAGCTCGATCTGCAGAAAGGACAATCTTATCCGGCACTTAAGATGCATGAAGAAGATGCACGGCTCGATCTACGATTTCAGGTACGATCTAGAACACGGTCGTTAATAAGCGGAACGGGTGTTTGATCGTTATCAAATGTGGAATGCATCGTGTTAGCCCCGCAGGTTACAATTTGCCGTCGGAGTACACGAAATTCGCGGAGGAGTGCAACCGCTGCGAGAAAGACGACAGGGTGTGGATCTGTAAGCCGGTCAGTCAAAGCCAAGGGAGAGGCATCTTCCTGTTTCGTGTAAGATGTTCTTTGTCTCGTTATCCGTCTCGAACGGATTCCGACCGGGCTCTCACTCCGCCGCAATCCGCGTTCTGTGCAGAAGCTGAGCGACCTCACGTACGACAACACGACGGTGGTGCAAAGGTACATCGAGAGCCCCCTGCTGATCGGCGGCTACAAATTTGACCTAAGGTTGTACGTGTGCGTGCCGTCGTACCGGCCTCTGACCATATATCTGTACAAGGAAGGCCTGACGCGTTTCGCCACCGAGAAGTTCTCGCTGGAACACTTGAACGACCCTTTCAGGCACCTCACCAACTTCTCCCTGAACAAACTTGGCCCGGGATACGCGGAGAAAAAGGAGCGCGTCGGTTCTGGTAATAAATTATCTTTCTCTCGGCGAGCCTGAAAATAGAAATAACCTAGTGAATCGATCCTAGCGTGAATTTGATGTACAGTGATAGAATTGAAATCGTTCTAGGCTGTAAATGGACTTTCAGACAGCTGAGGAGGTATTTCGAGCAGGCCGGTTACTTCGATTGGTTCCTCTGGCAGAGGATCGCCTGCCTGGTGAGCTTGACGATACTAAGCCAAGCGGCGGGTATACCGAGATCTTCCAATTGCTTCGAGTTCTTTGGCTTCGACGTGTTGATCGACAAGGATCTGAAACCATGGTTACTCGAGGTTAATAGATATAACTCTCTCTCTCTCTCTGCTTCGCACGCGACGGAAATGTTCCTAACGCGGTAGAACCGGCATTCCAACAGGTCAATCTCAGCCCGGCATTAAGCAACGACTGTGAGATCGATTCGGAGGTGAAGAAACCCTTGCTACACGACTTGTTCGATTTACTAGGTCTTCCAGTATGCAACACTGGACTCTCCCTGTTCACGATATGGTCGACGAATCGCGTTAACGTCGACATCGAAGAGTCTTCCAAGTACTGTAAGGGCCGGACCGCGAAGAAGAAGTCCAGAACCGGTCGGGAGATCGACGGTTTCGTAAATCTATGCACGGATCTTCAGCCTACTGTACGTAAAAGAGGTTAATAGGCGTAGTCCATGGGAATTGTTACATGGTTTGTTAGTGTAGATGTGTTTGTAACGTAATGATTTTAAACACCAGCTTAGACAATCGAATCTACACGATTGTTCGAATTCATGGTCTCGTTACAATCCCTTGTTGGTGGACAAATACATTCCTCGCGGTTTCCGTGGTACCAATCCTGAGAATCACGATAAGACATCGGTTTGGGACAATGGAAAGGACTGGAACACACCTTGCATGAAAGAGGGTGGATGGGTCCGTATTTATCCATTGACTCGGGCGCAGTCCAACGACAACGCGGAGTACGTGTCTGCGTCGGCTACCGAGTCTTCGCGGGTCGTGGAAAAGGAAGTCAGGAACACGGTTCTTTGTATACAGAAGTACTAATCCTTAATAACTGCGTGTTAGCCGGATCGGTGCGCAACGATTATATATCCTTACTTGCCAATTGTTTCGCTGCAGGTATCTGAAAGCTGCCAAAGAAGTACACAAAAAGTCCGAGAAATATAGAGACGAACAATGTAACGCGATGCTCCGTAAAGCGTTCGAATTAAATACCGAAATATGGCTGCCAGCAAAGTGATTAAAACGATTGAATAAGATGTTCTTTACCTTTGTCGCGGCTTTAAAGCGACGTTTCGCACGATACGCCTTAATAATCTGTACAGATGCATGTTCAACTAAATCGTGATATTTACATCAATGCATTTAATTTAATGATACGTCGATACTACAGGCGGCAATTTGTTAATGATAATAGTATACTGGATGTATTTACGATAGAGATTTCATTCGATGAAGTATTCGTATTTCTGTTTCATTAATGCGGTTCCAACTATGGGTCCTACGTGAAGACAATGGAAGGACGGTGGTGATGGTGGAAGGCACATCATTTATTCACCAAGAAGTTCTCGGTTTATTGAATGTTTTCTTGAAAATGTACATTAATTCACCCCCTTCGCCGCTAACCTCTTGTCGCGTTCCTCGGCGATCGATAGCTTAACACCTTTGTCCCTTGGCAAGCTAATGTACGGCTTTGTACCCTTGCCGATGATGAACACGTTGTTCAACCTGCGCAGAATATTTATTTAGATTTTATATTATGCAATGAGAAAAAAAAGCTGAGTGAAATTTCAAACGTTTCTGTCTCCTAAATGGGTAATACTGAAAAGCCTACGCGAAGGCAATCAGTGACCAATATGAAGGAATTTCATTTTGGCCAAATTTTGACTACAATACGTGTATTATGCATTATCATAGCTTCGATTATGGCCAATAGAAATGAAGTAAAGCTCTTTCGCATTATTTTAAATCAAGATATAAATGTCGACAGTAAATGTACATACCTCGTTGCGAAAGTATGTCCTTGTGAATCTTTAATATGACAAATATCAAAGGATCCAGGATGACGTTCGCGACTGACAACCGTACCGACACGCCCCAAATTTCTTCCGCCAGTAATCATGCAAAGATTACCTATTTAGAAAAACAAAATGTATAAATATGTACATTTTTTCAGAAATACATATAAATAAAACGTGTGTCTACCTGAATCAAATCTGATAGAATCCAAAATTTTGCTGGTCGCAATGTCCAAATGAATAGTATCGTTAACTTTGATAACTGGGTCGGGGTAACGAATAGTTCGGCCGTCGTGTGTTACCAAGAATGGAATACCTTTAGGCCCAGTCTGAACACGCTTTACTTTACACAGTTTATACTGTAATGGAGAATATTTTAGTGTTTAACAAAATTAATGTTTCATTCTTTTAAATTTTACTTTCATTCTCAGGCCAATGACAATTACCTTTGCCTCTTCAGCTGTGATTCTGTGAGTGGTGAAACGTCCCTTCACATCATAGATCAATCGGAAGAATTCACCAGTCTTCTTAATAGTAATAACATCTGAAACAAATAATCTAACTAAATAACAATCTTACAGCTACAGATAGTTTAACAGTATTTGAAAAAGTGTATAGGGCAATGTGCACTTTTTGGGTAATACAGAAAGAATAAACTACTCAATCTGTGACCTAAAAAAGAATTTACTATTGGCCAATGTTTGAATATAGCATCTTTTTTGAATGATACTACATCTTCAATATAGCCTATTAATTTTTTAATATCTGCACTGATACACTTAGAATACATACAATTATGTACATTTAATTGTAACAATATGTTGTTCACTTACCCATGAAACCCGCTGGGTAGTTAGGATCTGTACGGACTTTGCCATCAACTCTGATTAGACGTTGCATTACGATTTTAGTTACTTCACAGTTAGTCAAGGCATATTTCAACCTGTTACGGAGGAAAATAACAAGAGGGAGAGATTCCCTGAGCTTGTGAGGTCCGGTGGATGGACGTGGGGCATACACACCCCCCAATTTGTCTAACATCCATGCCTTAGGCGCATTAAGACGCTTCAAATGCTTTTTCGGACCTCGAGCCTGAAAATTAATTATTTTTTGCTGTTAGTACTAAACAAAATACACAAAATTTCGATAAAAACTACTGAACATTAAAATTCTAAGCCCACTTCAAATCGCCGCGTTACATACACCCAAATTAAATTATTATTTATTTTTTTCTTTAAACAGTCAAGTTGAAGTAACTTTTAAAGCAAAATATAATTGTAATTATTATCGTATCACACGTCTGCTTCTATGGACGGATCGTGTCAACAAATTCTTGTAACAAAACTAACCGTACTTGCACAACCTAACCATAGTATTTCTTCTGAATAGAAATTTACAGATTTAAAGAAACATATGCGCGATACTATTTACTTGAATACTTGCAGTTTACATTTTCATTGAGTATTAAAAGATGCACGATTCAAAACGCCGGATGCAAGCGGATTTTATGTTGACAACGTATGACGAACTTACCATCTTGGTTTTCTAAACGGAAAAGACAAACCCGCGCTGTTTCTCACTGCATCAGGAAGTTCCCCGCGACGTCACTGCCGCCAATATGGCGACCAAGTATTGTTATTCATTCAGACTTTCGTGAATAGTTTATATGTTTTTAAGTTAACTGTAAAAATCTACGTACTTAAAATAATGTCTACGATAATATTGCTCATATCACAAGCAAATAAAAAATAATAATGATTGTAAGAAACTATGGTGAATATCAGAAAGTCGGTCTTCAATTTGAAACAACTTTAAAAATTCCAATTTCATAGTAATATACGTAGGTATAAAAATTTAAGAATTAATTACTATGTAATAGGAAACGTAGAAAAAGGCTAAAAATATGCAATTTTTTAAATGAGAATATATTTAAAAGTCATACAAATTATGAGTATAAAATTTTTAAAATTAAGCACATGTCTGGAACATTATAAACAGTACAAATGTGGGATAACATTATTTTGAATTTACTGCCTCAACTATGTTATCTAATAAACTGGATGCACCAATTCTAAATAAATCCTTGTTTAGCCATTCATCTCCTAATTCTGTTTGAACTAACATCATCCATTCCAAAACTTCTTGTGATGTCTTAATACCTCCAGCTGGTTTGAAACCAATCTAAAGATGATGCACAGTATGTAGTAACAAATTTCCAAAAAGATTGATGTAGTATCAATAGGATTTATTTAAAAGCAATTTTTACCTTCTTGTGTGTTAATGCATAATAATCTTTAATTGCCTGACACATAACCATTCCAACAGGTAAAGTGGCATTAACTGTTTCTTTTCCAGTGGATGTTTTAATAAAATCAGCTCCAGCCATCATTGCTACCATAGATGCTTTGTACACATTTTCCAAATTTACCAATTCTCCTGTAGCAAGTATGACCTTAAGGCATACTTTATTCTTACAAATGGTACTAAATAATTTTAATTCCTCATATAATTCTTCCCATTGATGCATTATAGCCAAGGTTCGATTGATTACAATATCAATTTCATCAGCACCACTTTCAATACCTATTTCCACTTCTCTGAGACGTGTCTCCAGTGGAAGTTGTCCAGATGGAAATCCTCCACCTACTGCTCATAAAACAATATTATATTATAATTTAATCAAATTAAAACCAGGAAATAAATGTGTTATTAACCAGTAGCAATGGAAACTTTATGGTCTTCATCAAGATCTGCTAATGATGCCTTTGCATCTTCAAGTCTCATAGGAAAAACACATACAGCTGCAGTATGTATGGATTCTGTGGATCCACCAAGAGGATTTACAGCCTGCAATTATTCATTTTTTTATCAATTTTATCATTTGAAACAATACATAACAAGAAGTATATCAATCTATACATTCCCATTGTAGATACAATTATGGTAGAATTACCTTCGTACAGACAGCTTTAACTTTAATAGGCGTATCATCCCCCCCTAACGTAGTTAAGTCTATAAAGCCTATTGCTTTCATCAGCCAAGTTATTTTAGTATCTTTTTCCAGTGCATCAAGTTTAGAACGTATGGAAAGAATTTTTCCATTTATGATTGATTGGTCAAAGTTCATTGTAGCTAAAAGGTATATTTTAACAGTTGTTAGTGAAGAAGTAATTAAAATATTAATTAATATTAAATTTATAATATTGTGTATAAAATATTCAATTGCATACCATTGGCCAGTTCTTCAATATCCATTGTAATATTGATTATATATATATTGTAAAGTTCTAAAAAATATGACTCGTTTAATACGTAATGTCGCGAAAGTGTAAACGTTACACAAAATGGAAAGAAGTGGTAAGTGAATGTGCTAAAAATATATGTGGAATATGGCTTAAAAATAAAAATTGATAACAACGAAATCGTTCGTGATTTGTGATTTATTTGTATACGAGGTGCCGCGAAGATGTAGGTTCTGTGTGTGTAACACGCATTTTGTACGCGTATGCGTAATACAACGATACAATTAACTGATAAAGTGACGAGAATATAGTATCTGGTAGTTAAACGATTACGTATTCGTTGAATAATAATTTTTTTTATTCATTTTTATAGAAGGATGCAATAAAAATCAGCGAATAAAACGATTTTAATATTTCTTTATTCATGTATCTTCACAATTTAATATTGAAACAAATAAATAGTAGCATAAATAAGTTGAACTATTTAAAAACTGCATAAATTTTTTAAGTACACAACTAAATAAATTTAATAACATTTTTATATTAGATCAATATTCTAGTAAAAATTGTATTAAGAACTTATATTTTACTGACTTAGATGAATGTGCTAGTAAAAAATACTATTGAAATTTGTACTAATCTAAATTATTATTATCTATGATGTTGCCACTGTTCCCAATACTGTGCAGTTTGCATTTCTGACAGTCGTGAAACAGTTCTATCAAAGGCAAAGAGTTCTTCTTCTCCAGTAAAAAGATTAGATTTATGGTCATCCTATAAATAAGATTATATAATTGTATGATACAATGCATCAACATTTAAAAAATACAATTGAGTTCATTTAACTTACAGAACCATGTGATATTTTTAAATCGTCCATGAGCATTCTTTTTTCATCTGTATATTGAGTATCACCTTCTGCTACAAAAAGTTTCGTATGCGGCACAGCTGCAGATATAACAACTCTTACCTAAAACATTTACTTATTTATAAAACAAGTTCTTGTAATTATATAATTACATACACTTGTTTATTAAGAAACTGATTTTACCTTATTGTCATACAATGTATCAATCAATGTGATAAATCTTCTAGCTTGAGACTTAAACCTGAAGTTTAATTGTGGCACATCTCTTATAATAACTGTATGGAATACTTGACTAAGCTCTAAATAATCACTTGCACCAAGTGGCTGTAAATGAATGAATCATGTAGGGGAGAAATAATATATTGTATTAGATATTTAAAGAAGTAGAACTTACTCTATCACAAAGCTCTTCAAAAGTTGAATCCAGTACTTGACCACATGTTCTATTGAAGGTAACATTGCGTCCTCTGATAGAAATAGTGCGAGATCTTACAATATCATTCTCTTTTGAGCATAAATATTTAAAAACTTTATCCACATCATTTACTGCATCTTTCCCTTTACTAGAAAAATTATTTAATGAATTTTTACATGCAAATATTCTGTATTACATATTTTATCTAGGGATAAATTTACATACATGAAATAAATTTTTTCATCGCTAAGTCCAGTTTGTAGTCTATAATCTATACCTGAATCTAATGAATTTATGATGCAATAATTTTTTAATATCTGTATAAATGGAAGAAAATTTCCTCTCTGCAAACCATTTTTATATAAATCATCTGGTGCTCTATTACTGGTTGCAATTACAATTACACCATTGTTGAAAAGTTCAGTGAATAATCGTTTCAATATCATTGCATCTGCAATATCAGTTACCTGTAGCATAGGATTTTTATTAAGATATGTTATTTTCAACCTTCTATATGCAAATTGTTTATCTCATAAATAAACCTGAAATTCATCAAAACACAGTAGCCATGCTTCTTCAGTGATGCTTTTAGCAACTGGTGGTATAGGATCAAATGGTTGAAGCTTTGTACTACTAACATCACGTACAAAAGTTTTTTTCACCTCATGAACTTTTACATGTACATTTGCCATGAAAGAATGAAAATGCACTCTTTTCTTCTTATCAATCTGGAATGACATATTTCAAGCCAATTATATGTTTAATCTTATAATTAAAAGTATTATTTTAAATTGTATTGCATATGGAAAGCCATTATATTAATAATACCTTTCTCACACATTAAGAGTTTTCTTTATAACATTCCTTCCGACATATAAAGTAAACCCTTTGCTTCGTCAATTATTTTATTACATGCCTGAATTACTCTGAAAAATATTATAAATTGTCATGTCAACAGGGAAATAAAAAGGGAAAATTACAGCATGGCTCCCCATGTGCAGTACTTATTGGACATATAAAATAAGATACCTGACAACAATCATAAAAAAGATCCATCAACATTGTTTTACCTCCACCTACTGCTCCATAGAGGTATAATCCTTTTGGTGGCTGTTTCCTCTTTTTGCCAAGCCATTTGTCAATGAGACTAGATTCCTCTGGTTTATATCCATTGATTTCGTTGTAAATACATTGCAAAGTATCAGCAATTTCCATTTGATGACTATCTTTCATCAATTCTCCCCTTGCTATTTTACTTTTCAGGGCAGCAATTGGTCCTTCCTTATCCGATATGGCATCATGGGCATATCCGTAATTTTGTAAAAAAACCAGAGGTTGAAAACGTGACAAAAAATTTGGGAAATAACATTGTTTAGGAAATTTCTTTGTAAATAAGCACGTCATTCTAAAACAAAACGTCCTAAAAAACAAAGGTCATAATTTGTCACTTATGCACGTGTTACTAATTGTCCTACGTAAGAAATATACACACGGTTACAAAATAATGTTTGTTGAATACACTCTTAATTTTGAAAAACTCAATTAGATCAATTATACGCAGTTAAATATCGAAATAAATATATTTTTAGATGACAGCATATTCAATGAAAGTCATGTTTGACAAACGATCAGGTAACGCGTGTTAACCTTTATATTACGTACGAAAATGCAATATATGTGTTACCTCAGAATAGAACACACACACACCAAGAAATTTAGAAAGGTAGGTGTAAAGCATGATGTTCAAGTATGATAAATGAAATAGTTAATCAATATATCTAAATACATCTGAATTGCATAAAATTTCATCTTAGCTTTTACATTATTGGATTATGATTTATGTATTTGAAAATATGTTGATGTCAATGAAGAAAAATTTCGAACATAATGAAGTGTAGTTTTTGAAATTTTTATCCATCGCGCGCTACAGTATGACGTAATAAAAAAAATTGTTATAGAATCATCTCTTTTGCGCCATGTTATTCGATGGTATGTAATACATTTTGTAAAGTATGAATAATCGTGGAAATAGCGTTCATATATTATTTTTCATAGTGTCTAATTGTTTATTATATCCCCTTAGAATGATATTATGTCTTAATAAAGGTAAATTCTAATGTTTTTAATCAATATTCAAGTTTGTTTAACACATAACGATAGAAGAAGAATAGTGTTGTAGCAACATCTAGTGGGAAGGGTCTTGTACTAATTGGTTAATAACTTAAGGATTTTTTGGTAGATGGCGCCAGAAGTCCTTTTATTATTTTAAAGATTCTCGTATAATAAAAATCACAAACGAAATATTCGTGGAATATAAAATGAAAAGATTTGAAAAATATTTAATCATTGTGATACATTTTAGTACTGTACTGTGTACTGTATAATGGTAACCTTCGTTTATCAGGACTAATTCCTTCTTTTGATGAGTAATAACGTCTTTCAACAACTTTATCAAAAAATCTGCTTAATTTTACAGATGAACTAGAACCAGCAGCTAATGACCTCACCTGACGACAATCCTGAGGGATATAAATTAATTAACATCAAGCAGAAGCATAGGTGTCTAATCACCTTGAGAAATAAAATATTTATAATTTACATACTAAAAATATTTCATCAGCACCACATTCTTCTGCAATTGTTGATGAACGTCTGTGAACATTTGATCTTACTTCTGCTACTAAATCTAATTTTGTGCCAATAACTAAGATTGGTATCTAAAAAGAAATGTTTTATTTTTGAATAAAGTAATAATAGAATACATATTGTCAAAAGTTTGTATTACCTGAGTGGAACCTACAAATTTTTCAGGATCAAAATCATCAAATGGTTTTGATTTCATATAATTACTGTCTTTACTTAAAACTTCCTCAAGCCATTTTTGGAGATTCTGTTGCGATTTTCTGTTTGTTAAATCATGGACCAATATTATACCTGCATTATTGGTAATGATATATGATTATTAAGATGTTAACTGAAATTTATGGTAACATATGCCAAATATTTTGAATTTATACCATTTGTAGGATTATAAAAAACAGATCTTGTATTTTTATGATTTTGACTACCACCAATGTCCCATAGTTCAATAAAATATCTTCTTTGATTAGGTGTTCCTTCTTTATATTCATGTAATTTAACTTCCACTGAACAACCTATGGTCCAAGAAGGATTAGAAATAGGCTGTTGCTGACATATTAAATGTGTCAGTGATGTTTTTCCAACTCCTGGAAATAAAAGAAAAAAAAAACTTATATATTAATTTATATATTAATAAATAAACATAAAAGTCATGCAATCCATATGCTTTACCACAGATGTAAATATAAAAGAAAACAGAAAATAGTAACTTATTTAATTTACACAACAAATAAATAAAAAATTGATTTAATGTATAATAATAACATATTTAATATTACTTATTACCATAAGTATTACAATATTAATAACGGTACTAATAAATATATTAAAAATAATACAATTCTTTTGAACATATTCTTACCAGAATCACCAACGACAATAATTTTAACTTTATCTATCGCTGCCATTAATAATTTTGGTTAAATCATAGGAAGATGTATTCTTTTTACAATCCTGTCGTTTGACAGGTATTTAATTATTTGAGAATTTTGTACCATGAATACATAACCTTACAAATAATAGTAGTTATAAACAAGCGTCTGTCGGAACAGTATTTTATCGTTCTTAAGCGATTGATGAAATTATGAATCTCCCGCTTTTATATTTTATTATTTTTGCGAGAACCTACGCTTAGTATTATGACGTATATTTTAATATACTTTTATTGATATTCGTATAAGATATTTTCTGATAAAGATATTATTTATAAGTCCTTAAAGGTTAGTATTTCCAATCATAACTTATATTATTTCTAATGCAACAAGGTGAGATCAATGTAATTTTAATAGTATTTCACAATATTTAATTACTTTAATTCTATTCACAATATTTAGTGATTTCAACAATATTTTATTACATGTAACACAAGAAAGATGAGTGGTGAAGAACGACTTGTTACAGAAGTTCCAAGTAGTTTAAAACAATTAGCACGTTTGGTAGTACGTGGATTTTATACAATAGAGGATGCATTAATTGTTGATATGTTAGTCAGAAATCCATGTAAGTGTACAGTGTTACATATAAAGTTAAACTTACAGATCACATTTTAATGTATACAATTGTGTACTTCACGTAACCAGGTATGAAAGAAGATGACATTTGTGAACTTTTGAAATTTGAACGTAAAATGTTAAGGGCTAGGATATCTACATTACGTAATGATAAATTCATACAAGTGAGATTAAAAATGGAAACTGGTTCAGATGGGAAAGCTCAAAAAGTTAACTACTATTTCATTAATTACAAGGTAAAATTTAAATAGACCATGCTATTATTTATTAAAGTCATTTATTGAAGAAGATATTCTGAATATTTCTTTTAGACTTTTGTAAATGTGGTTAAATATAAGTTAGACTTAATGAGGAAAAGAATGGAAACAGAAGAAAGAGATGCAACAAGCAGGGCAAGTTTCAAATGTACAAGTTGTTTAAAAACGTTTACTGATCTTGAGGTAAATAAATTATGCTTGTATTCTATTATACTTCTATACGTGTAAAAGTAAAGTGAATGGAAAATATTTATTAATGCAATATAATATAGGCAGATCAATTGTTTGATATGACCACTGGTGAATTTAGATGCACTTATTGTCGTGAGGTAGTGGAGGAAGATCAGTCTGCCCTTCCGAAGAAAGATTCAAGGCTATTATTAGCTAAATTTAATGAACAATTAGAGCCCCTTTATATTCTACTACGAGAAGTAGAAGGTATCAAATTGGCTCCTGAAATATTAGAACCAGAACCAGTTGATATAAACACCATTAAGGGGTATGATTTTTTAGTTAAATTATCCACTTTTATAGAGATATTGCAGGTCTCACATATATTATTTTCTAGTATTGATACAAGGAAACCTAGTAGTCTAAGAGCACCTGGTGAACAATGGTCTGGTGAAGCTACAAGGTCATCAGGTTTCATGGTAGAAGATACTAGAGTAGATGTTACAATTGGCGATGAATCTGCTGACGATAACGCGGCAAACAGAAGAAAGGAAAGACCAATTTGGATGATGGAAAGTACAGTCATCAATTCTGACTCTCAGGTACATGTATAGTCGTTTTAATTTTTCAATTCTTATTAGAATATTGTTGCTAATAACTGAAATCTTTAGCCGGATGGAGTTAACACACAGGAAAATATATTAGATAAAGCTGCAGCTACTGCCACTAATACAACCACGACGAATAATAAGCAGGGTGAAGATATTATGTCTGTATTATTGGCTCATGAGAAGAAAGGAGGAACAAATGCATCAGCTGCCATAAAATCTGTACTACCTCAAGAATCTAGTGATAGTAGTGATAATGAAGAAGTTGCTGAAATGCAAACGATTGATACAGGTATATGCCTCTTAAAATGTTTTAAATATATCTATTAAGTAGTGTAAAATATATTCTGGAAACATGCTATGCTCACTTCGATTAATGTTTTAGGAGAGGTGGAAACAATGGATTCGGAAGACGATGATCTTGTTCCAACGGTAACAGTCGCAGGGAAAACTGTTGCTATTGCAGATGTGAACGACACGTTAATTGCAGAGATGACTCCGGTAGAAAAGGAAGCGTATATTCAGGCATATCAAGAATATTATTCTCATATGTATGATTAAATAGAATACAGTCAGCATTGTTAAATACTGGCAGTGCTACCCAAGACTGAACAGTTATTGAAATCCTTGTAATATTTTGTATAGTTATAAAATATATAATTTTCTGGGATTGGTAACAGTTGATATTTTCTTAACTTAAACGATTAGGTATGTCAATGTGATGTTCAAAGATAAAAATAATAAGATACCAGATATCCGCATTTTGCAGTATTTATATTTTTCTTCTAACATACAGATTATAACTCAACAATGTCATCAAGTTGTAATAAATAAACATTTACAGACACGTTATAATCACAATTAATCAAAATTAATAGCATACATGTCACTTCTGGTAAGGCGGGAAAGTTTTAAAACTTAGCCGAATATAAAGTATTTATTAAGCTTACTTTGAATTATCCTTTTTTTGTTTGTCTTCATGAGAATTTCTAGCCGACCACCACCATCGGATAGAAATTTTAAGACGATACACATTTTTCATATGATACTTTTCGCTTTTTTTTGTATTTTTTTTTGCCACATTTTTTTTTACATTAATATTTATTTACTTCCACATGTCGCTGCGCAGACGAATTGGTACAGCAAGTAATTTTACTTTCTGCACCATTTTATTCTTCGTTCAGTGTTCCAGTTAAATTACATCAAAAGAATCCTAGAGGCAACGCGATCTAACTATATACATTGTATTGCAATTTTCACTACTTAATGCAATTCTATTGATTCCTGAATTAAATGTACTGTAACCTATTCTAGAGTCTAAGATTCTTTTGACATAAATAATTGCCTTTTTAAAAATGATTTATTCTGGTTCGTTCAGACGTAAGCGAGCGAAGTCTTCGAACACGATATTGTCGTCATCGTCGTTAGAATAACAGGAATTTTCGTAGCGTGTTCTTTCCACGCTCTTATTCTTCTTCAATATGGCCCTCTCTTTTTCTGCAGCTCCTAAAGCGATAGAATATATTACACATTTACAATACAAGTTCAGAAATTAATTTTCCTATTAATACTATTAAAGTTTCTTTACCTGGAGCAGGATGCATCAATTTAAACGGAACATCTGTAACCAGCTCACCACCCAAGGTACCACAGTTCAATTTCACTCTCACGGAGTAGGAGATGACAATACCCATAGCGTCACCAGGAGTTTTACCCTCGGCAACCATAGTCGAGGATGCAAGGTTCACATCATCGTCCTAAATGCCATACAGTACAAATGAATGAAAACAATGTAAGCAACAGTAAATATTTTCTTAATAATATGATCTCACTTTCAGATGTCCGTCAAGAGCAATACCACGTCGGTCCTTATTGCTGCTAGCTAATGGTACAAGGTAGAATTGTTTTGTGAAAGATGCACCAGGTGTGATAGGACATCCTTCGCGTGTTTCCAAGCTCGCCACATGCCGAGAGAATTGAGTATTGACCATTGTGACCTCGCAGTGCTGTACTACAAACAGCTGAAAAATGGACAAATTTAATATATGCTACCAGATACAGTTTCGACGTATAGAGAGGTGAAATACGGTTTGAATACCTTGATGTTCTTCACCGCTTTGCGAGAATTATTGGTAACGATAACGTTTGCAGCTACTTTTTCTCCGTGGTAGTAAATTTCCCTGTCAAGCGTAACTTCAAGATTTAATTTGCCCTGAGAGAAGGTGAATCCTTTGGAAACGAGAGAGCTGGGAAGTTTACGTCCCCTTGTCGGTGGTGCGTATTGCAATTTCTTAATCGCCAGTGCCACGGATGATCGTTTATGGCCCTATTCGAATCATTTGAATTCAGTTACATGGATGTTTGGTAATGTAAATGAATTGATATATTACCTTATCTTCTTCGTGTTCGCCGACATATATTCTGACAGTGTAATCGACTCCCAACGGTTTTCCTTGGTCGTCGTCGCCGGGTTGGAGTGTGACAGAGCTGGGAGAGCTCTGTGGGAATTGGAACAAGAAAGGAAAAGCATTTTCTCCAAGCCTTTTGAGAAGACGTTCCTGTACAGGTGTCATATCTTGTTTCTCTTTCTTGATCGGCACTATCTGCTCGCGACATAAGACGAGTTCCTTGCTGAATTTGACACCCATGACCTCATCCTCTTCGCGGCCATAGCGGAAAGTCGTTGTCACCTAGACAATATACATTTTCCAAGTAGAGTTATGAATTTTATATGAGGAGAATGTATGCTTTACCTGTCCATAAACTTTTCGTCCTTGAAGATAATCATTTTCAACAACAATAACACCATCGATGGGATCTACGCTGTCCAGGTGATCGATGAAGTCCCTTTTACCAAGGTATACCGTGACTTTCCCTGGAATTAATAGAAAAGCATAGTATTAGAGTTAGAGATTGAAAAGGTTTGTAGCATTAATATCTTAGAGTATGTGTTATATTACTTACCATTTGGGGTAGTCTTCTTGTATACCTTGATGGCTACAACATAAGCCAAGAACAGGAGAGGAAACATTTGGCAACTTTTTTCCAATCAAATGAATGAACAAAAGTTTGTTTCCCGCCCAGAAGTGACAGTCTCTCAGCTCGG
This sequence comes from Nomia melanderi, assembly GCF_051020985.1. NCBI lineage: Eukaryota > Metazoa > Arthropoda > Insecta > Hymenoptera > Halictidae > Nomia > Nomia melanderi. Next base: position 14,516,657 of record NC_135010.1, on the reverse strand, counting down.
ACGGGGAACTTCATATAGTCTTGCAAGGGCTTCCTTACTGGAAGCCATATGCTACTAATAACATTATTTTATTATAAGAGTTAGATAATGAGATTACAACACACATGTAAGTATTTTGTTACGTGCATTTTAGAGCTGACTCAGTAGCTCATGCACGTTCAACCAGGAAGGTGGTAAAATTGGAAAGTAGTGCAAGAATTTGTTTGTATCTTCCTTTAGTGTACGGATCATCATCATAAAAATCATCTAAATTTATTATATATAAATATTATTTTATTTACTTTCTGCTTGCTTATAAACACGTTTAAAGGTCGAAATAAAGAAGTACACGTGATCAGTCTTAGATTTATATTTATTTCAATAATAAGTGCTTACATAATAATAATATGGAGGTATTTTAATTGAAATCAAAATCCCCTGAATGACTGAGGAATCACTTCGGTATATTTTTCACAAATTTTCTTAACGGTAAACAATATCTATTGTTTCTCAAAGTATGTATTACTTATCATTAATAACTAAAACCACTTGTATTTCTTTCTTCTTTCACATTCAGTAGTCAATAAACACTTGAGATATATTATGTACACACTATTGTGCAGACACTATTTAAGAATGTGTTCCCAAAATCGATCTGGTAACTGAAAGACACCTTTTATTTGCGAATGAATAAGGCAATTGTTAATGCCCTTCTTCGAAATGTATTTTTATAAATGGAGAAACAATCGATTTTTCAATATATTGTTCCATAGGCAGTAACAAAACAAATTTATAATGTGCTAACGACTCCTTCAGTTTAATGTTTCTTGGTGCTTAACACTTTTTCGATATGAATAATTTCATGCCATAACAAAAAATGCATGCAGCAATCAAGAAAACCACATTCAAATTAATTACAGCTTATTTGGTTTCTTTAAAGTAAAAAAGAAGAGAAAAAGACCAAAATAATCGCAAGAAAACGAGGTACAATATAAAAATGAATGACTATAAACTAAACAATTTTAAGATCAATAACAGTAAGTAATATATACTAGAATTATCGCGATAAATATGTCTAACAATAGGCACAGTTAAAGTGTAGGTATATATATATATATATATATTCATTATTTACTGTTTTATTATGCTACAGAAAGTCGTTGCTACCAGGGAACAGAAATGTTTGCGAAATTTTATGAAATCTTTATTTCAAATACTCGTTCTTGACAATACGTTCGTACAATGCTATAGACTATACGGTTCTTCGATTTCTTTACAAATCTTCGTATTTGTATTTTAAATAAAACGTTTCACTAAGAAAAAACTTAGCAATACATAGGCAAGTTCAAATAAATGTAACTTTTTATGGCAAATAAATGATACACGTGAAACTGTTCTTACAATTTTACAGTTCAGTCGTTCGAGCTTTAGAGAAAGGAACAAAATAGCTTCTTATCTAACTAATGTTTTTCTTTTTAATAATTTTATTCTGTAAAGTAAAGTTCGAACACATCCATTTTTAGGGGAATGTTGCTCATACTAGAGGTTCGTACATGTAATAATAAATCGTACAGATAAAATAAAAAAAAATATATATATGATAATCTTCGAAATAAAGTTTTCCAAATACATAGAATGTACTACTACCTGGTATTTTTTTTTTTAGAAATAAAATACAATTAAAAGTCCATGGAAACAACTTTCCCCGATACATGGTTTCATAATCTCTCTCTATGTGCACAGTATTCTCTGTCAAAGACTTTCATGTACATTTTCACATTTTTGCATTACAAGAGTATTTGTTATTGCATACGGTTGAGCAATATCTAATACAATGGATCATTAAAGCAACGAAAAGTTATTCACATTATTATTCGGTAGTTCGCAAGGCTTTCTGTTATAATTTGTAAGAAATAAACATTTATCTAATTTGAATCGTTTATGTGATGTTACAGAACCCTGTGCAAGTTAAAGAAGTTCCTTGGCTCTTCATTTGAAGCATAGTTATACACTGTGTGTAACTTCTATATGTAATAACATTTGTACACAACTAGAATCTCGGTACAGTTCCCTGATACCAGCGCATTTCTAATATCAGCCAGTACAAATATTGTTAGTTCATGTAAATTCAATAGTATACACTGTAGATTTTTGTAGTACGATTGCTGTTGTTGCAAACCTACTAAACTTACATTACTAATTTTTTTTTCTTTTTTACCAGACAGATTTTTTTAGATGTAAATTATAATATGAATTTTCTTAAAGACATTTTCTTGAACGAGGTGGTGCTGCTTACCTCAATTTAAACTTCAAGCAAAATTTGTCTCACACAGTAGAAATCTATAATAATAAGGAAAAAAGAGTTCAAAGTATTATAACATTAAGAAACTGTATATTTATTTTACTTAATGGAAATCAGATAAGTTTACATATACAAATCTCACCTAATATTCTTCACAGAAACATGTTCTTATAAATAAGAATCTTGTTTTAGGATAGATCTAAAACATAAAAATAAAAGAAAGTTTAGAACACAACAGACAACTATTTCAAAAGCATTTTTATATAATTCACTTACAACTTGGCGCAGCTGCAGATTCAAATCTCTTTTGTATCTGATCATATGTGAATTTAACAAAAGCATCATATTGCTCAGATAGCTTCATATTTAGAATCTGATCATATTCTTCTCGGATCTGTGTTTCTTGTTCCTTAAGCATTCTCTCACAGATCAAACCAACCTTGAAAATAATGACTTACTTTATCCAACTTTGTATTACCACTATTAACATAAAGTAATGTGCATTTTATAATTATTTATCTGGAGTTATTAATATGTTGCATATACCTGTCTGAAAGTAAATAAGGGTTTTTCCTTTCCGCTAGGACTATAACTATATGAATTTGAACCGCATGCAGATGGGCTTGAAGGGCTAGCAGGACCTTCCATGTCTGAAGAGTCACCATTATTGTTTTGAGGACTAAAATGTAATTGTTTGCGTCGATGCAGTCTCCGAATTTCTTCTCTTATATTCGCAGCCATTTTTTCTATATACAAGGAAAACTATTGTCACTTGATCCTTTCTTTTTAATATTTCAGAGTTAATTTCATTTCAGTGAATTCCGAGATTCCTATTTAATATAAATCCAAAATTTCTTCACCATTCATACTTCCGGAACGTGTATTTGAAATATTAAAAAAATAAAACACAAAACAATAAATCCATGTAATAGTTAATTTAACGGACCGATAAATGTCAATAAATAAATACTGTATCGCTTAGAATCGTTAAGAATTAAAAACTTCTTTTCAAATAACCGAGAACAAGCATGTATATATATGTATATATATACGTATATATATATATAAAGAAGGAGAAAAGGAAGGTTGATTCCCCGATGTCCGTTACTACATTACCATATGATTTACGCGTCTTCCCCTACTAAAACGCCCTACCTCTTCCCACCCCCCTTTTTTAAACGTCGCGAATTCAAGTTTTAAATCGCTGGAATGGCCTCCTAACCACCCCTTCTCCCTGTCACATTGTAACGAGGAAATAGACAGAAACGGTGGGGCAAAGAAACAGAAAGAAGAAGAAGAAGAAAAAGAAAAATGGCCGTGGCGTATAGTTAATTACCAGGCGTCAGTTTGTGGGTTACTTCGCCGAAGGGCGAAGGATTCTGTGGCCTAGAGTTGGCTTGCGTCGATGTACCGGGCGAAACACACATCGGCACGCATCTTCGTCGTTTACTAGGACGACCATGACTATGCACCGGGTCGAACTCCAAAGATCTCTTTAAAGTGGCGCAGGCCATTTCTGCCGTTCACCGTCCTGGCTCACGACTGACACCCACAGATTATTATGGGTTTAGCCCGCGAGCAACGAATGATTATGCCGAAAAATACAGCAAAACCACCGTGTACGCGTACCGCCTGAACCGTTTCTTCGAGTGCACTCCGGTTGTTCTAGCTTTCTTCGTGCCGATCTCCTCGGATTCCGTCGTAGTCTAACAAGGCTGCACCAAAACAAACACTGCGGTAAAACAATATGGCTGGCAACCACGGTTCGTCGGCTAGGAACGACCACGGAACGAATGTCTCGAGCATTCAGAACACCATCTTTTCACTGGGCCACCGTTTGTGCATTCCGAAATGTATACGTCGCAGACTCGAATGAACGCAGGCACCTTCCCTCTGATTGGTCGAGACATTGCATGATGGCGTCCCTGTGCATTTCCTTCCTGCAAGCTGTTCCAATTGAAATACGAACATTCGAATATTTTCAACGATTTATTTTACGGTCGGGATGATCTTTTTATCTTTGAATATTTCAACGTTGAAATATTCCCGTATCAAATCAAATTACTGGACGCTCTAGAGTCAGCCGCCTATAATGGATAAAAGAACTCTTGAACTTAATAACCAGTTAAGCGTGTAGTTAACATATAGATATCGAAGAGTTTCATTGTATTACGTACTATTGTTCACGATAAGCTTGTATACGGTCCATTAATAGAGGTGATACAAGTCTTTCGGAAATTGAAAAAATCGCATTAGGGTAAGTAGTTACTTAAATCGTTAGAAGTGGAACGTAAATTTGCATCGCTTCTTAGAAACATGTATTCCCTGACGACCATCGTTGCGTAAATATCAAATTTCAAGCATATTTTTGTTAACATTCTAAATATAGTCGATTCATTGATCTCTTACGAATAGATATTATTACTTTGATTTATCATCATGAATCTTCTGTCGATAGTAAAGTATTTCACGGTAAAGCTATTGATGATGGGCAATTACGCAGGTTCGTACGACACTTTCGTTTGAAAATATGTAATCTTGTAAAGCATGCGCACGACTTCCGCTTATTCCCCATCTGATCACTTTAGGGAATTTTAAGCGGTGGTAAAGAGAATCTTCCGCCATTCTATATTCACAATTTTTGTGAAATTCTACATTTTTCTTGGTTTTCCGTAGCCCGTCCAAAAACCCGAGAAATAATGACATCGATGAGTCCAGTCGTGATAGCTGCTACAGCCAGACATACAGCCACGGCAAGTAAAAAAATAACAACTTTCTCGACATTTCTCTTTTTTGGTTATATCTAGTGCAAAATGATTCTTAATTTATCGTAAGTTAATTATTCTTTACATACTATTACCGCAAAGTATCAAACATATGTTCCATGTTATATTAACATTTATTGTGGAATTAACGTTTCTGTCATAATTTAAGATTAAGATACCTTGACTTGAGAGATTTGTTTAAATAACGAACATTGAACGTATCGATTGTTTTATTATAAACACGTGCGAGAAGATTTAAAACATTAAAAGCATATAATGTAGCTTTATAAATATTATTTGTTTCATATAATACAATTATATTATATTATTATTATTACAGCTGATATTTTTTCATGGATTGGGTGATACAGGGTGAGATAATGCATTATATAATACTACATTAACAATGCACATTGATATCACATGCTAATGTAATTTGCATTGGATATTACAGGCATGGCTGGGCCAGTTCAATGAGTGCAGTACGATTACCTCATATTAAAGTTATTTGTCCTACTGCGTATGTATAATTTTCTGAAATAATAATCTTATGGTGATTTTGTGAGTGTATAATTTAGTTTCATTATTTTAGGCCTACAATGCCAGTGACATTAAATGCAGGATTCAGAATGCCTTCGTGGTAAATATGCAAAACTAATGTGCACAACAAATTGCGATACATTATTCAATAGTATAATAAAAAGTAAGAACTTGTATGGCACTATTAAAGAAAAGTTTTATGCATTGACAAATTTAGGTTTGATTTGCGAACATTGGATCCAAGTGGAGTTGAAGATGAAGAAGGCATGAAGAAAGCTGCAGAGATGGTGCACTCTTTAATTGCAGAAGAAGTTGCAGCAGGAATACCTACAAAGCGCATTGTAATTGGTGGTTTCAGTCAGGGTGGTGCTTTAGCTATATACAGTGCTCTTACATTTCCAGAACCCTTAGCTGGTATCATTGCTTTATCATGTTGGCTTCCTATGCACCAAAAGTTCCCTAATGTAAGTATTTCAGTAGGAAATTTAAATAATGAGTGATACACTAATATTTACATATTACAATGTTAACATCTTGTACTTCTTAGGCAGCAATAGGAAACAGAAATACTCCTTTGCTACAATGTCATGGCAACTGTGATCCACTAGTGCCGTATAGATGGGGACAAATGACTGCATCATACCTAAAGCAATTCATGACACAAACAGAATTTAAAACATATAGAGGAATGATGCATGCATCTTGTGATGAGGTAGGGAAAAGTCACATGTAATTTGACAGTGAGCATTATTTAAGTTTGTAAGAAATTATTAATATTTGATAATGATTATTACTTTCGCAGGAAATGAGTGATATGAAGAAATTCATTGAAAAAGTATTGCAGCCATAATAGTTCTATTAAACACATCAATGTTTTAAGTGTTAATCTTATTACCTTTATTGTTCTTTATTAAATTAATTACTTCCAACATTACTGCTACTTAAGTCTAGTGCTTGGAGAAGAAATAAATGCAGTAGTAGGTGAAAATATTTAAAATCTTCAAAAAAAGAAAAAAAAACAATACTAGTACTAAATTATTATTTGGATAAATATTTATTTTTATTCTTTTATCGCATTTGTTAATTTTGTTTATTATATATTATGTTAATATGTTATTACCATTTCTGATTCTGTATATTTGATTAGATATATCAGGTAATAGTATTTGAAAATATCAAATTATCTTCCATATACAGTTCAGTTAATTTCTATTTATTTATATGAATCGAATGGACTTCATTTAGAATTATATGTATTATTTAGAAAAAACTTCCCTCAATACAAATGTAATAGTTTTAATTGAATGCACTTTTCTTTTATAAAAGATGTTTACATAATACATTCAGCCGAATATTTTAATTTGTATATTAGAATGTTTATAAGCATTTAGGTATTCTTTGTAATACTTCCATTTTATATAAGTTGTATATATATATATATATAAATATAAATATATATATATATATATATATTGTACAAATATTACTGCATATACAATAATGACTTTTGTAGAAATGTTGTCTAGAAAACAGTAATCTGACCATGTAATTTGTGGTTACAAAATATAGTTTTGAAATCAACAAACTTTATAATTTTTGGTAGACACTGCAACTGTGAATACCATTTGCAAAAGATATGTATATTAATAAAACAACACTAACGTATCCACCTGCCTATGCAGGGGTATTACTTTCAGAGTACTTATTTTAGTTCTACTCGAATAGTACTACTGAAAATACAAAACTTCGTGAGCATCATAATGTATAAATTGAGCGACTGAAAAGCAATATTACTTACATAATGAAACATAAGGATAATCATTTGTACGATTAATTCATATTATGAAAACCTCATGTTGATTGAATGAATATTTTTCCTGATTCGAGGTTTTTTATTGCAACCAATTCCTCTACATTAATAATTGTTTTTAGAATACAATTATAACGTATCTTTCCATAAAACTATCTATTTAAAAATTATAATGGCTGTGGTTTACCAACGTTTTAACTACCAAAAGTAAATTGTTTAACATTCAGTAAAGTGTATACATGAAATATATTTAAAAAATGTTGTTAAATAATTTACTATTTCCGGCAAAACGTTGGGAAACACAAAGTAGTATTACTGTATATTTTTAAGATTATTCTTTGTGAAAATTTGTAACTTTGTTATTTATGTCTCTTTTTAATTTATTGTATAAAATCATATTGTATTAATAAATTTTTTGTTATCAGTTCCATGTATTCCTCATATTTTGTTTATGATCTAATAATAATTCTATATAGTTTCAAATTTTTCTTAAATATTACAAATATTCTTAATAAAAAAATAAGAATTATAATAGAAAGCTATTATTAACCTTGTCAAGGACGAATTTTTTTATAGATACAGACAAAGATGATTTTAATTTCCGGTTGACTGCAGTTTATTTTATTCAAACTGAGACGAATTGAACAATGGAAAAACAATAGAAAAACGTACAAAAAAAATAGCAAACGCCTTTTTGATAAACTTTAATAATTAAATTATATATATGTCCCAGTATACAGGTGTAATATGCCAGTATTGAAGAGGTTAATAACATACATAGTTATGCCAGTCACTATCATCGTTATCTTATATGCAAAAAGATAATATATGATCCTTCCATATCGTTTGTACCTATTAAGTGTACAAATTGCGTTTTATAATGACAAGTAAAGGTTCAACCGATATTTTGCATTCCGTAGAAAACGGAATTCTAAAAATCGTATTAAATCGGCCACACAAGAAAAACTCTATAAATGTTTCTGTAAGTATATAATAAAAATTATATAAAGTTTTATAAAATTTTGAGATTGAAGTGTATAAAATATTCAACGTCTTAAACATGTAGATACAAGAATATTTTGCATACAACATTTTTAGTACGGAAGTAATCATTTTAATATTAAATGTAGAATACTAAATATGTTAAAAAAAATAATGTATCTTTGCCTTACAGATGTATAAAACATTATCACAACTCTTACATGGATCTATTCAAGATAATGACATACATACAGTTGTTTTAACTGGAAGTAAAAACTTTTTTAGTAGTGGAAATGATTTTCTATCATTTATACGGGATAAAGAGGGTAACTCTATGGACATGGAAAGTGCACTCCCTATTTATAAGTAAATATTTATAAAGTAAATTGAGATTATGTAGTACTGCATTTTAAACTTAAACTGAATTAATTTTTCAGGAAGTATGTGGAAGATTTAATTACATACCCTAAACTTTTAATAGCTATTGTAAACGGTCCTGCAATTGGAATTGCAGTAACTACATTACCATTATTTGATATGGTATATGCTTCAGATAAAGTAATTATTATTTATGACTATATAAAATTCTAAACTGAATCAACAATATGACATTATTTTCGTATTGTTGCAGGCATATTTTTACACACCATTCACTAAATTAGGTATTGTTGCAGAAGGATGTTCTACATACACATTCCCAAAAATATTGAAACACTCTAAGGTATGTGAAACATTATTAGATGCTATTAATTTATAATTATTTTACACATTTTTAGGCTGGTGATATGTTGTATTTAGGATATAAGATGAATGCTTTTGAAGCTAAAGAATATGGTTTAGTTAGTCATGTATATAAACATGAACACTTGAATGATGTTTGGACATACTTGAAAAAAATATCTGCACTTTCAATAGAGGTATTTTTCTTTTACATTTGTTTCATCTATAACATTAATGAAGATTTCTAAAAATATACAATATACTTTTTTAGTCAATATTTGCCATTAAACGTCTAGTTAAAAAATGGGATGAGAAAGTCTTACTGGAAGTTCATGAAGAGGAAACAAATGAGTTAATAAAACGTATACAATCTCCTGAATTTATGCAGAGACTTATGGAGACTATGCTTCATAAAAGTAAAATTTAAAGTAAAATAATTCATTATGTAATTATATTCATATACTTCAGTAAAAAAAAATACAAATGTTTTTATACATTTTTAAAAAAAATCTCGTTTTTGTACTATAAATAAATAATAATTAACATATGTCGTTTAAAGTAGAATTTTTGAACAAAAATGTTATATTATCCGATACTTCCGATAACAGAAGTTCCTACAACAATAGCGAAACAGATTATTAGAACCTGTTAGATATATTGTATAATATCATATATATCTCACCTGCATTATTTTATCTGGAATTGGTTGTTGATAATGTTCCCACTCTAAAAGTTGATTTATTGCCAAATTTTGTTGTGCTACCTTATCCTCTAGAACTAGCTGATGTTCACGTGAATTTTCGTTATCGCATTTTTCTGATCTTTTTTCTACCTCCTTGTAGCCTTTGCAAGGACATTTAATTAAATCATGCGTTAAACAATTCGTATTTGATGCTAACGTAAACAGATCCTAAAAATATGATAATTGTTGTTATGGAAAATTACGATGTTCTTGTATTTAAGAAGAATATAGAAAAATCCAGACTTTTAATTCACTCATGGATAATTTCAGAGAGGCAAAGTTATTTAAATCCACTACAGTTTCGCTTAAGCTTGCTTTACTAATTTGCCTTTGAAAGATTTTTTCTTCAATTGTCCCTGTTGTTAGTAAACTACAAATTTTTTTTTATTATAAAAACAAAGTATATTAGTATTTCATATAAGTGTAAGATGCTCGTACCGCAATATATAAACATTTTTCTTTTGGCCTTCTCTCCAAATTCTTGCCATGGCTTGAGCATCAGATGCTGGATTCCAATCTGAATCAAACAGTACAAGTCTTGATGCACCAGGAAGATTTAAACCAACTCCGCCAGCTTTTGCACTTAATAGAAATACCTCTGCAATAATTACATTAGAATTTACAATATTCTGAGTTTCATTAAGTACTCTATTATCTATACTAACTGCTTTCATGAGTTTCTGAATTGAATTGTTGAATAATTTTTGACCTGGAGTTGCTTGCTGTACTTCCATCTAATCTAAGAAAATGTAAGTTTTCACTGTTGCAAACAGTTTCTAATAAATCAAGTGTTTGTGTATAATAAGATACTAGTACTAATTTTTCCTTAGTTTCCTTCAAATTTTTCATTAAACTTTGCACAACTGATATTTTTCCGGAATAAGCTTTCTTTAAAATATTGTCATACCCTTTTTTATAATCATTTCGTTTTACATTTGTGAGATCATTCAATAGCAAATCATTTTTTTCACTGTAAAATAAATCGGGATGATTACAAATTTTTTTCAACATTGTTATTATTGTCAAATGAGGCATTGTGCTGATTGGTAATCCACTTTTATCAAACCAAGCATCCGTGACGCGTACATATAAATTTTCCTGTTCATCTGATAGACGACAAAATACAACCAACTCGTGTTTAGATGGCAAATACTTATTAATCGTATCCTGCGTGCGTCTTAAAATGAAACATTTTGTTTTATCATGTAATTCGCCAGCTCTTTCTGTGCCCAGAGATAGAACACTCTTGGTTGCATTTGGACATTGTGATGCTACTATTGGGTTTTCATAATACTGTTTGAATTCATAATGATTACCCAGTACACCCGGATTCACAAAGTCGATTAATGCGAAAAATTCTTGTAAATCGTTTTGTATAGGAGTCCCACTCAAGAGGATTCTCTTCTTACAACTTATATTATTTAAGATCTAAAACATAAATACTCTTTTCAGAATAAGTCGTTCCTTTTTTAGTTCAGTTTTATATTAAATTATAAATACAATTAATAATAGTACCTTTGCTGCTTTTATATCACTATTTTTTAATCTATGACCCTCATCACATACAATTAAGTCAAAAGATATTTGCTCAATTTCTGTTTCACACCTAATAAGCATATCGTAGCTAATGATCATTACTGAATTTCTTGATTGTTTTCTAAAGTCTTTTGGCTTATTTTTAGCATTTACAATATAAGGAAAAATTCTGTGGAAACCCAGCCAATGACTAAATTCTTTGTTCCAATTGTTACACAAGCTACTAGGAGTTACAATTAATACATATTTTAAGATTGGCTTTCCATATGGTCCCTTTTTCAACAGTGTCCAAATAATAGTAATGCACTGTAATGTTTTACCAAGGCCCATTTCATCAGCTAAAATTGCACCAAAGTAATTGGGTAATTTTAAGCCCATTATGCATTCATAAAGAAACACAACACCATAACGTTGATGTGGCCTAAGGGCATTTGCTAAACATGCATCTACAGATACTTCCACTTCTTTTTCTGATGTATCATTTTCTGACCAATTTTTTGAGGTATATATAGAAGGCATTACCAGAGGCTTGGATGTTAATTGCAGACCTTCAATATAATGTAAACATTAATGTTTTTCATATTTTATTGGCTTCAGTTTCAAAATGAAGCTATAATGAACCTTTTTTTAAAGAAGCAAGGGGAACATATGGGCCAGATTGTAAAGTTTTTAGTTTTTTCATGGGTGGTTCTGATGGAACTGTTTCTGCAACTGATTTCTTTGGTAACAACTGGCTGTTTGTTACTTTATCAACTATCTGTAAACAAATATATATTAATCTTTGATATAAGTCACACATGTATACAAATTATATATCTTTACCTCAACTTCCTTATTCTCTATGTACAATCTAAAACCTTCTACAATGATTTCTGGCTTGACCGTGGTTCTATGAATAATATTACCCTCTGAATCCTATTAAAGTTTCTAATTATTTAATTGGGTATGAGATTAAACGTGTTAACTTTGTACAGATTACCTTCAAAATACCACATTTTCCGGTGATTTCTAATATACCATCATCTTCCCATTTTTTGTGTTTTCTCGTAGATTTTTTAGCCATTACTACATTGTAAATACTGAATACGAAGGAATTATTAGTATGAAACCCATTTAAATCAAAATATTGTTAAGTGAAACTTTTCCATTCATACGTTTTATTATTGTTAATGACGCTGGATAAGTTTTCTTGGGTATCAATTGCGGGCTCTTCATTCGATTTAATCGGTTTGCTTTCCTTAGATACTGGTTTGTCATCTTTTTCAATAGGTTTCTTGAATAAATTAAGAATACTTGTAGTACTTCTACGCGAACTTTGATTTAAAGTTTCAAATGTTTTACTATCATTTTCTGAACTTTCCTTGGATCCGCTGCTTGTCGATTGTTGTTGACACTTTATAACAGATTTAAAACCTTTAACTTGACTGTTTCGATACATAATAAATGTGTAAACACCACTGTTAAATACAACGCATTATTAAACCGGAGGACTTTACCACAGAATTCAATTTCAACATTCTGCGCCTGCGCTGCCTATTTTACCCGCCAAAAACATGCGACGTTTCCCCCCCTTTTCTCATTATATCACCAGAGAAACTAGAACCATAGACCTATTATTTGTAGACGTTTCATGCGATGTAATTTTTTGTTTATGGTTTCAAAATATCTTAATCACAGTGATTAATACAAATTTTTGTGATAATAAAACACCATTTTTGTGATAAACACGAAAATTAGCATTTTCTATTGTCACAATCGTTTACCAGCAGTAGCATATAAAAGAAACGTTGAGTATGTAAAGTGTCTTGTATATAACTTGATATTCTATGGTGTTAACACTAAGGTAAAGTCCTCTAGTAAACTTATAACAGATGAAAAAGAAATTAGAAATTACTAGAAATATTGTCGTGGTAACAATACGAACAGTTGAAGGGCAGTGTACGTTTCCTATGCATTTGATTCATGGGCATGCGTAATCTTGTATTTGCAAAAATTCAGAGTGGAGACAATTGCTTTGGCGTGAATACATATCGTTGAATTGTTAGATTTGTTGGGAGAAAATGGTTCGAAATATTTATAGAGCTTCCAAGTAAAGTATTTAAGGTGACGTTGATCACTACGGTGAATCTATAAATGAATAAATGGGAGAGTAATTACGAATTCTTTCTTTTTCAGACAGTACCTGTCATAGATGAGAAAACTAGACTGACGAAGTCGAAAATACATTTTTGACAACGAAATAGGAAAAGGATGTTTTGCCTACAGTGGTTGATCCCGGTGTTGCTAATACCAAAGCCAGTAAATCCAACGTTACTGCAAACGCATTTCATGTTTGTGACACTTTATTTAATTGGATTCTTCCTAGAACGAAAACCATGTGCTATTTGTAGTTTAGTGTTTCTCACAGCAGTTTTCTTAATTTGTTACAGCGGTTTAGGTAATTGTCTCCTTTGGAGCACAAATTGTAATACAGTGAGATGCGATAATAGTTAAGGTTATTGGAATAATTAATTCTAGGTTCATCAATTGTCATTACTTTCATATTTCTTTTAGAAGAGTACAGAAAAACTGATTATTTTACAACATAACCCAGTAAGAAATTAAAATATATATGTACATGTATATGCATACACATATTTTGGCATCATGTGTGTGTATATATTTATATATATAACACATACACTTTTTTTATGGTTTTCATTGTAGTTTTTATTAGCTTATAATTGAAACATATATGTATATGTATATGTATATGTATATATATATATATATATGTTCATGTATGTTTACATGTTTCTATGTGTACATATATATACATTTGTAGATGTATTTATACATATGGAACACGAAAAGATGTAAAACTAATAGGCCATAACAAATTTTACACAAAACTGAGAAATTTTTGCGTAAAATTGTGACAATTCATAATTATGAAGTGGTTGAAGTATACAATCTTTGTACATATAATTAAATTCGAGTCTAATTAGTTTAATTGTATTAACTATGTTGCTATGTATATAAAACATGTAGACTCTTTTGTAAACTGTGTACTTTACAAGTCAAGATTTCCATTGCTTTTCATCGTATTTAAATAAATTTTCATTTGGAAGGTTTATCATAAACCGCATTTAGAGTTAACACATTAAACTTTTCCTAGGAACTTTATAGTATAGTAATACATCTTGCATATATTTGTTGATTATTGATACGATTCAAATATAACCAGTAATTTTCCAAATGAAATACATGAAAAATTGTAATATCAAAGTACACATGTGTAAGAGGAATGAATTAAACTACTATGCATAGATTAAATAGAATAAACAATAGAGATGAGTATTGTGCTAAGGCATTAATTCTACATATTCTAATATGTGTTACATGAAAAATACTTAGTATATGTAGAACTTGTAAATGGTCTGATTTCATTTGTTCATAAAATGAATACATTCAGTATAAAAAAATAACGAACATCGAAATGTAACTTATCATTGTCTTTTATTAGAACAATTGATAAATTTTAAAGTACGAAGTTAACAAGTTTCATATCTTTTTGATAATTGCAATAAAGAAGCCTATATAATACTGTTAATAAACAAAATCTTCTATTTTAAAGCAAGCAATCAAGAAGGAAGTTTAACTATCCTTTTTTAATAAGACAAAGGAATTTCTTCTTCTTTATTTACTGCTTTCGCTTTAGCACAAATATGTATCTGTGATGCTTCCAGTTCCATGCATTCATTTTATCAGAAATGCTTTAATTTATCTACAGAAAAGTTAATATATACATCTCAGAATTGTAAACATTAATTGCCTACCCATTTGCTTCCACTTATAGTTTTACATTTAAAATGATTGTACAATTTGTAAGTAAAAATGTACACTTTTCTAATGTAACAGAAAATAAATGAGAAAATTCACTTTCATGATTAATTTTCTTGTGACTTATTAGTGTAATAAGGATGTCTGAAATAATAATACTGTATACTTATGAAAGATTTATTTATTTTACATTAAAATATTATTGTGGTTTGCCACGACCGAAACCACCACGGAATTCAACATCACCTGTGCCTGCACCTACATCAGCCTTTTTGTCACCAGGTCCACCTGGACCTCCAGGTCCTCTTCTATAACCAGCACGATCTTCTGTTGGCCTAGATGCTTCACTTCGTGTGGCTGCTGCTGGTCGTGGCCTGGATGCTTCTGCCCTAGCTTGCCTCTTCAATGTGGAAGGTACAATCTCAGGAGGTAGATGCAAATAACCACGTAGATATTCGATGCCTTCATTTGTCAGATACCAGTAGAAATGTCTCCAAGCAAACTGTTCTTTGACATATCCTCTGGACTTTAGGGACTATAAACATAAGTTCAAAAGACATCAGTTACATTTAAATTACCAAATAACAATGAATTATTAAACTGAATTTGATATTAAATATTACCTGCATTGCTTTAATAACTTGGAGATTTGGAATGGGTTCCAGTTCTGGGTGTTTTGGTGCATGATAATCCTTTTTCGCTACCATAACACCTTCCTTAAAAAGGTATTCAAAAATTGCTACACGGTTCTTTTTTGGCATCAACATCCTGAAAATAATGAAGTAATGTTTTAAAGACTGACATTGCCACCCATCAACACATATTTACTTAGAATTATTTAAACAAGAAAGTAGAAGGTTTATCTATTGAATATCAATTCCTCTTGTGCTTTTTTTGTAAGCTTATTTATTATTTATTTATATAAAATTGAAATATGTGTACTCTTGTACAGTGAGACTTAACCATGTTTAGAGAGGTTATACAAAACATTTGATTTCTTACAGAAAACATTATGATACTTTCGTTATGTCACTGAATATAATACCCTAATTTTCAATTATGAAATAAAATGTTTGGGCAGACTAAATTCCAACTTTTTATTAATAATTCATGAAAGATGGAAACATTCTATTTCATTTCATAACCATTACGTTGGTTAGGTACAAATAGTAATATTTAAAACGGATTACAATGAAAAGATACCTATCATATAGAAATTCTTTAATGTCTCAAACATTAAAAAATTTAACAAACCTCCTATTTTCTTACAATATTTATATATGACTAGGATTAAAACAGATATTATAAGAAGCCTGACATACTTGACGTTTTAGCGCGAGCCTGTTGTCGGAAAGAAATTTACTCGTGCACGATATATCGTATACGTAAATCGATATATCGTTCGAGAGTAACCGGAAGTAGCGAGAGTATGTTTTAGAATAAAATTGTTCATAAACATATTGTAACATTTATTATTATTAAAAACACTGAATAATACATGAAATATGCATATACATATTTCGCATTGTGTGTTCGTATTGTACAGATGTAGTGCATTATAAAAAATATAATTTAAACTTTACAATAGTCTCTTTGACGGTTTAGTAATTTCGAGGAATTTTCGTGTAGGAAAAAAGAATAAAATATGCGTAGTAACTAAATAAAACGTTAAACACATTTAATGTAAGTATATGAAAACCACATGAATACATATAAACATTTTTATTCGATGTAAGAAACAATTTTGCGATACTAAAATTTGTAGCTGAGTATCTGATCTAGTATTATTCGATATTCAAAAATACCATCTGTTAATTTGGGCGCCGTGGCGCTTATAATATTATAAAACGAAACTTTGCCAATGGGAGAAAATTAAATCAGTTTGAAAGCCAAAAAAGGATTAAATTATGAACCAAATTTAAAAGAATACATGTCGAGTGACTATATATTTACATCTTTTAACTATGAGGTCTGAATCGTCAAGATCCACGTATAATTCTCTAAAAGATTCCATTTTTAAAAAGTTGTATTCTTTAACGTAGATACGTTATACTGATGTAAGCATTAAAAAATATGTCAGCATTAATCATTCGAAATATAGTTGCTGAGTGGGTGTAAAACGTATACGCCTACCTTCGAAGAAAAATGACGCTGCGGTAGTCTAGTCCACGTAAGTATTTTGCAAAATTCAGCAACGCTGGCGAAAAGTTGATGGTAAATAGTTAAATCTATGTTTTACGATTAAATAATTTAATTTCTTTTTTAAGTAACTGTCGGCTAAATCGCTCGAATTATTCAATACTTACGAGGTTTTTGTCCCTGTCAGACTTATCTTATTTATATCTTTTCATTGTCCTCTTTTTTTCAGATGGAGCAACTTTCTTGGAATTGTGTACACAGATGTTTGTAAATACAATTATTTTTTAACTACAAAACATGCCAAGATCTTTGCATGAATATTCTTATACATTTTGGGCTATATTCATAAACATGTTATCTTTTGTATTTACCTATACATACCAGATCAGTTAATTACAATTTATTATACAGCAATTGTATTGTGACAGTGTACATATAATGTTTTCTTTTAATTACCAAAAAGTTATAAAATATTGATGCATTATCTTTCAAAAATGCATTTTTCTATACCAGATACTGAAGAGTTTATTGATACAGCTGGTAATACGTATGTGGTAATTATTTTTTTCCTATCATATGCATATTAGAATGTATGTTGATATGTATTTAATGTATTTCAATTTTCAGGGATATAATATTCATATAAATGGATTATTTCATTGTACAGTCAGGTACAAACAATTACATAATTTTCATGAACAATTGACTAAAGATTTGGACATATCTTTACCATCATTCCCACCAAAAAAATTTTTTCCTTTAACGGCAAATCAGCAAGAGGAACGTCGTTTGTCTTTAGAAAAGTACATTCAGTCAATTGGACAGAATGAGATTATCAATAACTCAGGAATGTTAAATGCATTCTTATTAAATGCTCAACAAGAAACTATAGGTGCATTAGTCAATGATGAGAGTATGGATATTTTCCTAATGAATGGATGTAAAATTATAATAAATGTATCTGCAGGTGATCATAGTGGAATTGTCTTGAAGGTAATAAATATCTAATGAACATTTATTGTAACCGAAATCTGACTTAAATTGTTTTGTTTAACAGAAAGTCTATGAACATCTTAAACTGCCAGAACAATATTATTTCTACTTTGCATTGTTTATTGTTGCTCAGGATGAAAACAATATTGTTTATTGTAAGTACAGTTATTATGTTTAACAATCCTATTTTATATATTAATATTCTGTGTGATTTCTAATCTTTTTAAATCAAATTTCCGTTTTAGTATTACGCAAGTTACAGAATTTTGAATCTCCATTTATTACAAATAATCATATGCATGATATAGATAGTAAAGTTGTACTTGGGAAAAATTACTGGGATCTAGCATATGATCTTGAATTAATGAACAATGCAGTAGCTATGAACTTATTATATATTCAAGCTGTGGCAGAATTTCAAAGAGGATGGATTATAGCCAAAGATGAATTAAATAATCATTTGATTACTTTACAAAATCAGGGAAAGAAAAAGGAAGTAAGTTTTAATATATGTATGTAATGTAAAGCTAAACATTATACCAAACTACTTCTCACAAAGATTAACTGTTTCTTTCCATGTTAATGTATAATCTATGAGGTAATTTATTTTTAATTATTTTTATTGTAGTATTTGGATGTAGTGCGTACTTTAAAGTATTATGGCTACATTCAGTTTGCCCCATGCTTTTGTGATTACCCTAAGTCAGATTCAAAAGTATTAGTTGCTATAGGTAGGAATGAATTAAATTTGCGAATATTATCAGATGAAGAAACATATAGAGAAGAAGTCTTTAAAGTTTCTAAAATGCGTTGTTGGCGAATAACTACTGTACAAAATGTAAGTTATTATAAAAAATGAATGTCTTGAGACTGGCATATCAGCTTGCTGTCTTCATCTGAATTTTAGGGATTTGAGAGATCTGATGACACCGATGATTTTAGTTTGGAATTATCTTTTGAATACTTAATAGCTAAAAATCAATTACAATGGATTACCATTACTTCAGGACAAGCTATTTTAATGTCTGTATGTTTACAAGCTATGATTGATGAATTACTATTAAAACATGCTGGTGGAAGTCGTACTCAGGTTAATAAAACATTATTCTTATTGCTATTACAGTAAAATAGAATTTAATTTTCAAAATGTGATTTATAGGAAGTATCTGGAAAATCATGGACTTACACTATGAGAGATGGCCAAACTATTGTGATGGGATCGAGTTCCGGTGAACAGATTGAAGAAAATAGAAAGGTGCATGTTTTTATTTAAATGTATAGTTTCGTTTATATTCTATTTACGTATACGATAATATTTTTTCAGGGTCAATGCGTGAAACTGTCTTCTAAATCAGAACCAATTATGAAGAAGCTAGCTGACAGATTGTCAGCAGTAAGAATAAAAAGATCTGTGGATGTTGAAGGTAATACGAATAATAAAATTAAAAAGAAATATATATCAGAGTGTGATATGGAAAACAATGCATTTCACATGATTGGTGATGACGACTTATAAACACGATATGCCTTATGTATATATAGCTCTTTAAAACTACTAAACTTCTCAGAAAATCTTTTTATATTTTTGATAAAGCGTAACCATAAATTTGTAAAATTCTCACGGTATCGGAAGAAAGGTAAATTTTTTACTTATGTAACAATGCTGTAACGATTACATTTACTATTTTAATATTTTGTTATTAATTTATTAAAAAGGAAATAATATAAATGGTTAATTAAGTTTAATAAAAATTGAATTGTTTATTGTATTTGTAATTATCATTTATGTAATGTACTTACATCTTATCTGAAAAAATAATGAAAATATATAATGGAAGAGTATAAAGAAAATAAATGAAATCACAGTATATAATATTTTCTTTTATTATTTAAATGAAGTAAGAGGCAGTGTATTCTATTAACGGATGGACACGGAACAAAGCGAACTAAAAGAATCTGCATCCTTGCGATCTCGTTTCACAATATTGGAGATACATGGTAGCATCTGGGTGGTTAAATGTATTCGTGTTTTATCGAATGCTTAAGTTTGCAGGAATAAAATTTATTCGTTTCTGTTACATTATTAACGGATATAAGTTGATGAAATCGCATATCGCAGTGAATGGTGCGCTCTACTTTTCATCAAACAGTAGAAATATTACTTTTTAGATTATAACTTATTTATCTGCTCTTCATATTAACAGTGGAACCCAACGCTATTATTATGATAATATTGTGTATCATGGTAGGGCCATATAAAGACTGGATTTAATAATTAATATTCGAATCTTCTTCGATTGTAATGTGCATATTTTCTATATCAAAAATATGTTGTAATTCTGTATTGTTACTTTCTAAATAAACAGAAAAGTCAGTTCTGGCTATAGCATTTAAGTATTATAAATCTATTTTCGCTACTTTTAAAATAGCCCAACGTCAGCAAAGAATTACTCCACTTATGTTGTAGCATTCTCAACGGTACATGTTGTACATACGTGCGTTACTGTTCCCCTGGTGTAATACAATTAAATAATATTCACTGATATTTTTTATAGAAAGCACAATGATAACGTATTTCCAAATTTCAAATATAAAAACGATTAAAAAACAAAAAAAAGAATGCGTTTCAATAAAATACACATTTATACGAGTCTAAAAATATTATAAATCTTGCCATTGCTTTATGATGATTACTCCCAACAAATTCAATACTGACTTAACGAATTAGTGAAATATTGAAGTACATTCTAATACGGAAGACTAACTTTAGTAAGTTCATTCGTCATATATGCTTGACTCCGAAATGCTCTCACTTTTATTTGTAATCTTGCATGGTAAAAAACACTACCAAACAACTCGCAACTTCTTACAAAATCTTGATACTAAGTCAACCGACATAAGAACGTATATTTCGTAACCTAATGTTAATATCTGTAGGTAAACGCGCAATAATATCTATGGCAGTAAAAAAAGGAGTAAAAACTTTAATACCTTCTAAAGCTTGCTTACTTATTGGAAATAATTTCACAAGTAAACGATATGTTAGCGCAAAAGTCTATAAATATATTTTCGGGATGACCTCCGTTCCTTGTATTTCGTAATAGGTAATAATATTTGTTGATGTAATATTATGGATAAAATAAATGGCATAATAGGTGACTAGCGTAAGACAAAACCAAATATCAATTGTATGTCGGCACCTCTACTATTTTTGTCAACAACGAAGGAAAAGGAAAACAAAATGCAAGCACGGCATGCGATCTTTTTTTCGTTCTCGTTGCATTCGATTTCTCTTTTCTTTAGTTTTTGTTTTGTGAAGAATGTTGATGGGATTCCATAATATTTCTGTAAGAATACCATATTTCACAGTATACGGATAAACGTAATCGTAAAAAAATTAAGTATAATGATCATTCACCTAAATCATGTAAAATAATTTACATTGATGACGTGAGGCTATTGGCTAGTATTAGTTACTCGTATCTGATTCACAAAGAGGAAGACATTGACTTCGTAAGAGAGGAAAATACTTTAAATCGCTATTATTCTTTTCGTTAGGTAAACATTTAATTAGGCAATGTACTTCTCTTTGATGAAAGTCAGGACGAGATGAATAAAATCTATTCATTTATACAACTGTACACCCTTTATCTATCGTCATCACACTTATCCGCGTAGAAAAAGTAACCAAACTGTTAGAAGTTTTGTTGACGTTTCCGTTTGGTATCCATAGCATCAAGGATCGGCTGTCTCTTCGTTTGATACCTTCTTCTTAACTCGTCAATTTCCCGCTCCATTTCTGCGTCCAAATTAGCCATTCGTTGCTGTAGTTCCTCGTATGAGAGAAACTTCAGCTGCAGGAGATGGTTGTTTATCTATATTCAAGTTTCTTTTATATGATGCCTAATGTGGCATTACGTCAATCGAATTTAAGTTAAAAGAGAAGCGTACGGATAATAGGAACCAATTTCAATTATCTTTATATATTATTCTGTATAGAAATTTGTAGAGATTCGTTACTTACGAAATCGAAATCACGTTCCGTGAAGACATTTTGAAACTTAGATATGTTATTATGCGGTTGTTCTTGCACGGGATGGGAAATCTGGTTAAGCTGTAGTTGTAGGTGACTTTGAAACCTTTGAGATTCTGAAGGACTTCGTAATTCTAGTTTACTTTCATTATCTGGATTATGTGCTCCAAGAATTTGTCCATTACCCTGTTAATTAAAAAGCAAAACATGTTTTAGTATTCATCAAACATCAATGGTAGACGTATATACATTGATTACACTGATTGTACCTTTCCTATTTCAGGTGCTTCTTTTTTATCAAAATGATCTAAAAATAATGGCCGATACTTTTTACCGGATTCAACTGACCCTGTATTATGACCTGTAAGGAAATTAAATTGCCCACTATTCGTTTCAGCTATTTACTAACATTCGCAGGAAAGACGGCCGATGGAAATAATGCGGGTCCGAGTGGTCGGAGTCGAAAGAGATTAACCTATTGTATCGCGCGGATTTACGACTCTAACGAGCAATTTACCGAGAAGGCCACATATATCGAATCCGCTCCGTCTTTCCTACAATCGAAAGTACATGTTTGAGAAATGTTAATATTACTAACGTTTCATAGTTGCTTCAGTATCCGTATCGCTATTAATAACCATTGTTCCCAAGTCTAACATTGCAGAAACAAGCGTTCCCGTATCTGGAAGATCATGACTTGGTACTAAAGTTCCTGTATCCTCTGGTAAAGGTTTCATTGTCCCGCTACAGTCTTCTTCATCCTAATGGTAAATAGAGAATTTTCATTACCGAATAATTGTACATATTTCGTGGTACTTCTAGTATATATAAACTTTGACGATTACCGAGTCTTCAGTCTGATTTTGGTTCTTTATTGCAACATTATTAATAACGTGAGCACGATGTGCGCTTTGCTTTTCTCGTATTTCATGAGCTTCTGCAATCATCTGACTTAGAATACTGGGCTGTTTGGCATTACCTGGAATAAGATATTGAACGACGTGAAGCAAAAGACATAATGTACATCGACATAAATATTTAACTAAAATTTACCTATAAATTCGTGATTCAAAAGCTCAGTAGCAGTAGATCTTTCTTCTGGATTTTTAACAAGGCACCCACTGACAAAATCGATAAATTCAGGACTCCACTGGTCTGGTTCTCTAAAGCTAGGCGGAGGTTTAGTTGGAATCATAAATATTGCTCTCATTGGATGTATATCACCATACGGTGGTTTTCCCTCTGCCATTTCTAATGCAGTTATACCAAGGGACCATATGTCTGCGACACAATCGTATCCAATTTCTTGAATAACTTCTGGAGCCATCCAGAATGGAGTCCCTATCACTGTATTACGTTTCGCCATTGTATCCTAAAAAGAATCACTTAGAATTATTTTCTTGTCCATTGAGAAATCATGGCTGAGGCAATTGGGCTCACAGTTAACTGTCCAGCTACACCAAAATCCGCTAGTTTTGCATGCCCTTCATTATTAAGCAAGATATTTCCTGCTTTAATATCTCTATGTATCTTTCTTCTTAAATGAAGATACTCTAAACCCTTCAAGGTATCACTGAGAATTGTTGCTATTTCATCTTCTTGCAAAGTTTTCTTCCGTAACCTCATAATATCGCTAACAGATCCAGCTCCACAATATTCCATTACAATCTGTAAAATTGTACCTTCATGAATGCAATTAAATATTAGATCAAACCATCTGTTGTCATAACAATCCATTAAATTACCCATAAATCAGTGTTCTTAAAGTAGCTTCCATAATATTTAACCACATATGGGGAATCACACTGTTGCATGATAGAAATTTCTTTTATAATTTCTTGCAAGTCCGTATCGACAGGTACTTGTTTGATGGCAAGTACCTGTCCACTTTCTTTATGCAATGCTTTGTAAACCGATCCATAGGATCTATACATAAAACAATCTCATTCAACGATTATCAATATTGATTCTTGATAAACAAAATAACTTACCCCTCTCCTAACTTGCATATTATGTCAAATACTTCTTCTGGTTGTCTTGTTAAGCTTTCCTCTGACAACTTTTTTAATTCACTAAAAATAGATTATGTGAAATTTTCAACTGAACACAATACAACAGTTCTTATCTTTTAATACCTATATGTATGTACGGTAACATAAAAAAGAAACAAGTATTTAAACTAAATTTACAAGAGTGTGTACTGCAAAATGAACTTCTATAGGAACTTTTATATTACATAGTCATGTTGTGATTTGCATTAGCATATAGAAGCAAGTATACTAAACAATTGACTCTGTTCTTTGACTCTTGATCACTGTAAATAAAATTCAGAGAATTCCCACGGCTAGAGGGTTTTCAAAATCGTCGAAAGGAGCAAAGATAACAAAAAAATTTAATAAATAATTCGACGAAATTGACAATGCAGGTTAACAAAGAAACAAAGAATCAATACAGTGCAATTGTTCCATCCAATAAGAAAAACGTGCTACGAATCATGAGGCCGACTCCTTCTAGCTACAAATAACTTCCATCAGTGAGTTGGCGAAGATCTGCCAGTTTAAAAAACACGAAGTAAAAACAATTAAATACCTCTTCGAAGACATTTTCGCTTTCTCGCGTGAACGAGGTTCTTACTTGAATAAAAACACCTTCAATATTTACACAAATAACTTAACTTGGATAAAACAGATATCATTCCGGTTGCGAAAACATGGTCAATTTAAAATAGAAGTGTTACATTTTTGTCAATAAATTAAAGTAACCACACAACTGAAATATCGAAAAGCATCGACCATTCGTTGTTATAGATGGCGAAGCTAAGAACGAATTCCTCTCGAACGGGTGAATCGCCATGCGCGTGAAAAAAAGGGCCGTTCGAATGTTCGTACACGATAAATAAAATACGTATAAATTGTTGCTTCCAGAAACAAATACGATTTCTTATTTCTCGCGAACGAATTTTAAGTAATTCGTTCGCGAGAAATTCAAACGTACTCGTACATGGATTCGATAAAAAAGAAATACGTTACGTCAATCGACCAATCAAGTCGCTACTGCGCAGTTTACGGTACACAGACTTCCGGATCTTGGAAACTGCGCTTTAAGTGTGAGATTACAAAATCATTCAAATGGTACACAGCTGAAAATAATTCGTTTATAAACTGCTGATTCCGAAGACGTTCCACGAGGTACGCATAACTCTGTATCTTTATCGCTGCTAGTGGGACGAAGGTATCAAGACAAATTCTATCTTCTCGGTAGTCATTCTTACGAGAAACAGAACCAAAGTGTAATCCTCTCTTCCGCCGAAATTCAGTGAACAACGAACCAAAAATACCACGCAGTGCACGAATAAACTGTCAGAGTGTTCAGACGTCTCGAGGAAGCTTGAAAATATCGGACTGTGGTTGCTGCTCGTTACGTAAGAAAAACTGTGAAAAATGATTAATTTCGAAATACTGGTTAGCACGTTAGGGATCGTTTCAACGTTCTAATCTCGAGACGTGGTTGTTTCCCATCGTTCGAAATAGAACGGGCCGACATTCATTTGTATTTTCATTGTTCCCGTGTGTTCGATTGCCTCGTCGAAAAGAAGAAACGTGAGGAACGCGAACAGGTTTGGATCGAGGTACTGTCCGATGATCGAATCTACCGCCGCTCTACTTCGGTGCAAAGTAGATCTCTCAGATGTCGTTGGGGTCAGGCAGAGGCTGAAGACACGAGAGTTTCTAGGCGCTATACGTAATCGCGTGTCCACGCACGGTGAACGCTAGCACTCGTTTGCTAGACGGCCGGCTAGCAAAACGAGTCGATTTCTCCTGGTGCGCGATATCGCGGTGGGAACGGTGGAGGAGAGACGTTGCTCGTCGAGGGACCGTAGGGCATACATCGTCGAGGGCCAAGGGCAACGGAACGGAACGGGTGTCCCTGGTGAATCTGAAACGACGGCGAACGGAGCGGCGACGACGGCGGCGGCGGCATTGTCCTGCTTGTTTTGTTGTCTCGCGTGAAACGCACAGGTGGAACAGAGAAGAAGCTATATCGCGTTTGTCGAGGGAACCGAGAGAGGAGTGACGGAGGCGAGCGAGAGACGGTGTGTGTACGACTAGAGAAGAGGACTGGTTATTCCGTCGTGTGGAGGAACGCGCTGGCATAGGTGTACATACCCGTAAAAGAAGACAACTCGAGGAAACGGCGGAGGAGATCGTAAAAGGTAGAAAGAAGGAAAGAAGAGAGAAAAGAAGACAGATATATACATATATATATATATACATATATATATATACATATATATATATATATATATATATATACACACACAGGAGTGACGGAGAAAGAAACGGAGAGAGAGAGAGAGAAAGATAGAGAAAGAGAAAGAGAGGAACGGTTTTGTGTTCAGGCAAGAGAGAACAGGCTCGCGCGAGAAACAGAAACGACAGGAACGGGACAGGTCGGGTCGGGTCGTGTCGACTCGGGTCGAGACGGCCGGGTTGGGTCGGTTTACGTTGGGGAAGGATAGGACGGGACAATACGGGTCGGGTCAGGTCAGGTAGGGTCGGGCCGGGCCGGGTCGGGACGGGACGGGACGGATTGGACTTTGACAGAACGGGACGAGACGGAACAGATCGGGACAAGACGGGTCGGGTCAGGTCGGGTCGGGCCGGGGCGGGACGGGACGGGTCGGGTCGGGTCGGGGTGGAACGGGACAGGACACCGCGGGATAGATAGAACAGACAGAAAGGTAGAGGGAGAGAGAGACAGAGAGAGAAGAAGAAGAAAGGTGGGAGAGAAAGAGAAAGAGAAAGAGACGGAAATAAAGAGAAGAAACGAAAGGTAGCCCAGTGGTAGAACAGGACACGAGGGAGAGAGGAGAGAAGACAGGCACGCGAGGTAACCGCGTTAGATCAGCGAGAGCTGCGTGATCCAAAATGGCGCTGAACCAGGACGTGGACCAGTTGTCGAAGAGCAATCTCGTGGTGAGGATGGATCAGAACTCCGAGTCAGATCTCCAGGCGTTGTTCGACAGCGTCCTGAAGCCGGAAGCGTCGAAGCGTCCGCTTCAAGTGCCGTTGCGCATGCGCAATCTGCCGGATTCCTTCTTCAATCCGCCGTCGACGGGCAGCAAGAGCCCCTCGATCTCGCATTCCCGGGAGAATTCGGCGGATTCTGCTTTCGGTACGGCGGTCGGTGCCGGCGGCGCGGGGGCCGGCGGGAACGGCGCCGGGAGCGATACACAGGGGACCGGGCCGGCCTCCGGGCAACCTGCAAGCGGAAACGGCGCCGGTACCGGGACAAACGCCGCAGGTGCAGCCGCGGCTGCGGTCGCGGCAGCCGCCGCCGCTGGCCTCACCGTCGCTCATCCTCGCGCCCACAGCAGCCCAGCCTCGCTTCAGCAGACGTACGCGTCCGCTCAGCAGGCGCCTCAGCACGCGCCCCAGCCGCACGCGCGTCACCATCATCACCAGAAGCAACGCAGCTACGACGTCATCAGCACGGTCGACGACCTGGGTCCCCTGCCGCACGGATGGGAACAGGCGCGCACCCCCGAGGGACAGATCTACTTCCTCAAGTGAGTCTTTCTTCTTCGACACCTTCTTCTTCTTCGTCTTCTTCTTCTTCTTCTTAGTCTTCTTCTTCTTCTTCTTCTTCTTCTTCTTCTTCTTCTTCTTCTTCTTCTTCTTCTTCTTCTCACCCTTTTCGCCTTTTTACCTTCTTCTTACCTTCACAGCGTTCCTGTTCTTGGCGTTGCTCTTGCCGTTGCTCTTGCTTTCGCTTTCTAACCACCTTCCCTCGGATTCTCTGCCTACGCGTGACCTCTTAATCGCGGAGGCACAATCATCTCGACGGTCCGTTCCTCGGCTCGTCTCTCGCATCCTTCGTCTGTTTACCTAATCATTCCTGCGTTCGACTCTGCTCCGTACTTACCCGGGGAAAAGTCAGCTGCTTTAACGCTCGTTTTCGCGTACACGACCGACCTAGAGACCTGACCATCGTTCTGGCTATAGAGAATGAAAGAGAGAGAGAGAGAGAGAGAGGGGGTTTTGGGTCCGACGGTCTACGAGGGACACCGAGGTTCTAGAAAAGGGATACTTTGCCTAACGCCGCGTGAAGCACCCTTTTAAATCGGCCCTCCATTTAGACCAGTCTCGGTAACTTTCCGAATCCCGAAGACGGTCTCTGGGTCCAAGGACTTTAGCCGGTTCCGGACCTTCGGTAAAAGCTTCTTTCGGCGGTTACGCCGTGTCCCCCGTATCGTTACCTACGAGCATACCCTATCCGACCAACCAGAGCACAGGTAGCTTATCGTATCTGTGTCGGTAATATTCTTAATCTCAGGAAAGCAGGTGTGCTCGACCTCCTACGCTCTCGATTCATGATTAATCGCTACGGTCCCGACGAGTTCGAGAAGCAGTATCGGGACTGGTTCTGTTCGTTTATCGGAGAATCCACGACGCTCGTTACGACGTCGATCCGTTTTGGTCGTGCGTGCCTGTGTGTTGGGGTCCCACATACCTCAAGGCCGTCACCGTCTTTATCGCCGAGTCGGCTCACTCGTCTCGTCTCGACTCGTCTCATCTCGTCTCATCTCGTCTCGTCCCGTCTCGTCTCCTTACCTCTCCTGTCTTCTCTCGTCTCGTCCCTTCTCTACTCTACTCTATTCTGCTCTACTCTACTCTACTCTATTCTACTCCATTTTACTCTACTCCACTCCATTTTACTCTACTCTACTCCATTTTACTTTACTCTACTCTACTTTACTCTACTCCGCTCCATTTTATTCTACTCTACTCCATTTTACTTTACTCTACTCTACTTTACTCTACTCCGCTCCATTTTATTCTACTCTACTCCATTTTACTCTACTCTACTCTACTCCACTCCATTTTACTCTACTCTACTCCATTTTACTCTACTCTACTCCATTTTACTCTACTCTACTCTGCTCTACTGTACTCTATTTTACTCTACTCCTTTCTTCACTACTCTTCTCTACACTCCTCTCTTTTCTCTTCTCTTTTATCTCCTCTCCGTTTCTGTTCACAACCTCCTCCGTTTCTCGGTCGCGTTTGCCCCCACTTGTTCCCAGCCGAGGTATCGTTGGGTCCCCGCCGACCCTTATTCTCGCCTCTTTCTCCAGCGTTCGTTCCTCTCTCCTCGTCGATCTTCGGGACGCCTACTCGATACCACCGTCCACGTTCCTCCCTTCCCTCCCCGTGACCCTCTCCGCTCGTCTCCGCCGCTCGTCCAACCTGATCCACCTGCGCCGCGACTAGGATTCCCACGTGTCACCTGTCGTGGGAAACGCTCCCCGTGTGCTTTGTCGCCTCGCTCGCCTCCTTCCACCCACCTGTCTTTGACCCGACCGGGACCTTACCCACGGGGATGATTGCGCTGGACTTTAGGGCTCTTGCCCCTCGGTCTTCTTCGTTTTTTTTTTCTTATTCTCTTTTTTTGTCTTGCATGTTCCACCACCCTTCGAATATATTCGATTGGTTTCGGTGTTCAACCCTCGTTCGTCGTTACGGTTAATTTGTAATCCGTTCATCGGGAATGATGACTCGACCCGCCGCTCGTGTTCGACCCTCTGTTTCAGTCGGTTCTCGGTTTCATTCGTTTTAACGGATTCACGGCCCCCCCCCCCTGTAATTAGTCGCGTTTACTTTGATCGCGAGAATGTCGCGATTAGATTATGGATATCGTATTTTCGGGCCCTTGAGCTGAATTCTGGGATCCCCTTGGCTTATAGAACGGTCTTTTGTTAGTTTAATACAGTTACAAGTAAGTGGAGGAAACACGCTTTATTAATTCGTCATTGTTTTATTGTCTCTTATTTTCAGTAGTTAACACGAATTCTAGAAAACTCCGGATTTTACTTCGAAAACTGGAAAGTACCCTGCTGCTCCAATACTTCAGGTTGCTCTTCAGGGTTTGCGGATTGCCTCAGGCTCGTCGTTCGTGAGGACGCTTTATAGTTTCTTCTTCTTCCGATTGCGAATCCGTGTGGCTGATGTCACGTCAAGATATATTGCCGATAATCGATGCTTCCAGCGATAAAAAAAGCGTTGCCAGGGTAGCGCGGGTGGGGTCCCGGCATCGTTCATTCAGCTGTTTCGCAATTATTCATTGTATCGTCGCCGTAGGCCGCGTGTTTACGCATCGCTAACAACGACTCAAATGTATAATAGTTGATTCGATTACAAAAATTATCCTCTTCGATTGTCTATTGTTACTGATCTACAATTAAAGCTGAGTTGACAACAGTGAGTCCGTTTTAATAATTACAAATTCGACGTTGCAACCGTACGAGAAATTGCATCTTTATCATCAGTCTTAATGTGTAATCAGATTATAATTATATCTCGCCCAACTGTGAACGAAGAAGGCTCTAGTTCGCTCCGCTCTTTTCATTGTTCTTTGCATTTCTCTCTCTTTCTCTCTCTCTTTTTTTTTCTCTCTCTCTTTTTCTCCCTCTCTTTCTACCACTCTCTCTCTCTCTCTTTCTCTCTCTATCGCTCGCATTCTTCCTCGTCTCCCTTTGATTTGCGAACGTCCAGAAGAACAGTCCCACAGAGAAGACTGGAAAAAATTTGAAAAGCTTCGCTTCTTCTTTCATGGCGGGCTTACCTGATCCCCACAGTCTCCTCTGTGTTCCTCCATTTCGTTTTCACCTGCGAATCCCGCGGGTGTCGCGCCGGCTCCTACCTGCCGTTAAAAATCGTGAGAACCTGCGCGGGATCTGGCTCGGTTTTCGGGAATCCCAGGAACCCCGTTCCATCTTTCACCGAGAACGGCGCTTCGGGGTGTCTCACGGTCTTCGTTCCCAGTGAACTCCTTATTTCGTCAAATTCTCTAATGTAAAAATCGTTCGAGCGAAAGAATTCAGTTAACATAGATCTCGGTACACAGTTTAGTTTCGCATCTAATTCAGTTTTCCATGGAAAGATTCGCGAAGGGTTAAAGCGAAGGAATCATCGCAGCTAACTAGAAAGATCGAACTGCTACAGCATATGAAAAATCGTTGGGTATCCGTCGTCTAGAATCTATTCGAATAATATCGTTGGCCGCTCGTGACTCAGAGATCGGTATCCAAGCACCATTACCAGTTTTGCAAACATAGGTACTCGATGAAGTCGTTTTAGGGTTAATCGACCGATAGTCGCGATTAGTCTCGAGAGCCGTTCGCTCGATAAATCGCGACGCGTGCGTAATCCTCGATCCCCCGGCTAATCCCGTCGGCGAATGACGCGGCGATTCGCGGGAAACCCGTTATCGGGCGAATCGGCGGTTCGAGAACAATTCCTCGGAGGGAAATCGAGCGATTACGGCGGCGTCGCGTGTCGCGACGGCTCCGTTCCTCCCCGCGTTGCCGCCGCTTTCCTGCGCGGCGCCTCGCGATTTCTCCGTGGAACCCCGCCCGGCCGATAACACATCCTTGACCTTTCTCTAAACGACCGGGCCTCTATTAATTCGAATTTAATCGGTGCCTCGGGAACCGTCTGGCCGGGTCTTCCGGTTTCGGCGCGCACTTCGCGCTCGCCGGTTACGTAAACGCGTAATGGGAGGTACGTATCTTTCGATCTGCCGGCGTAAATTGAACGGCATAGAGGTTCGAGCTAATTTCCCAAGCGATTACCGAACCGTCGAACCTTCGTTGCGCGCACCTTCGAATTTCCCTGACGTGGTTTCCCCTGCGCGATCCTCGATACCGGCGATACGTCGCTCGTTCCAATGGCGAGCACTCCGCAGGAAATACTCGTGTTGCTCGAAAGATCGCTAGGTTCGTTTTCGAAGGATTAAATTTGCGACTCGATAGTACAATTCGAAGCTAATACTTTTCGAAACGGCTGGTGGAACTCTCGGTTCGCTCGAATTCTTTGGCTCGATAAGAATATCCGCTCGTAACATTCTAAGAGAACGTTGTCCACGGTTCTCCTTCTCGCATTCTGGCCATTCTTTCCCACGTCGGTGCAGGAAGTTTCGCGAAAACGTAAACGAAAGGGGCAGCCCCGTCTAACGATCGGCCGCTCGCGGCCTGCGTCTATCGACGCAGTTTATCGTGTTACACGTTCGCGGTCGCGATTAGTTTATAGCCTGTGTCTGCCCGCGGTGTGATCCAACGTAAATATTGTTCGATCGTTTTGCCCGGCGTGCAATTATCGTCTCCGAGGAGAAAACGCGAAAAACCGATAGGCTCCCCTACGGACGGGCCGGACTCGCGCGCGTTTCGAGGGTATCGACACCAGAACTATCGGCGGTTGAACCGACCGTCTTCGATCTCTCCATAGAAACTGCAATCTTTCTGTTTCGATCTCGCTATCGTCGGATCGGCTTCTTCGGCGATCCCCCGGAGCGGCTGTCCGCGGTTTTCCAGCGATCGCGAGAGAAGAAACCGGGAATCGATCGTTTCGACCGGTAATTCCAGCGTTGATCCGTCGCGAACAACTTTTCCACCGGTGGAAACCCGCGATTCGATCGCGGAACGGGTCTCGCCGTGAAATCGATGCGAATTCGCTTCGATCCGTGAACGCGACCGCCGCCGGAGGTTTCGTTAGGCCGAAAAGTTCCCTGAAGAACGGCGACCCGCCGCGTGTTTATTGCGTCTAATGAGTAATACGGGCGCGAGAGAGTTTCTCGGCGGCGAGGCTCGTTGTAAAAGAAGTGCAGCCAACCGCGAGAGCGCACGGTTGTGTTGTATTATGCGGTAATGACTGCAGTGTCTTCCCTCTCTCTCTTTCTCTTTCTCTCTCTCTCTCTCTCTCTCTCTCTCTCCGTCTTCCCTGTCTCTCTCTCTTTCTCTCCCTTGCGCTGCTTCTCTCTTCCTCTCTCTCCCCCTCGTGTCCCTCTCTTTCCGCGTTATCCCTCTTCCCGGCCGTTCGTCCAATTACCTCTGGCCGTCGTCTCCCCGAGGTTTTGGATCTTATCCAGAACCGGGACTTATTAGAATCTAATTTGCGTAATTGAAACGTGATTCGAGCCGCGAACAAACTGACTCTTTGAAATCCTTCTAGGAAGCGTCGCCGCTGCCCGTCCGCGTCCCGTCGAATCTATATTCTGCTCCGCGCGAACGCGGGACGAATGGAACCGGGGGACTAACAGCGATGTAGTTCCCCGAGAGTGTAACTTTCGTCGGGACAACATTCTTCCTTCGGAGACATTGTCTCTTCTCACCCGGTATCGTTGCATACACGGTGTCACCTTGTAACGTAGACGCGAACCGCCTCGCCTATTGTGTCCGCGGATAGACTCTAACGACGCACGATGCGGCCGTCTGCGGACGGAATCGTGAAATTCGAGAATTGCGTAACGAAAATTGAAGGTTACCGATGTGTTGCTAAGCAGTCCCTATACAGAATGATTTTCGTTTGAACGATCCAACTTTTGTGCGGATAAATTCCATTTCTCTATTCGTAGAACGTTAGAGTCGAACGCAGAGTATCCACTGTCATTGAGAAAACCTCATAATATCCCCATAATGTGAACAGAACATAATCACCGCATGTTCAGCACTATACCTTACAACCTTCTGTCTGAACCATTCGTTCCTATCACTCGTACTTGTCAAGTTACCGAGTTTCGTCCAGAAAACGGCCATTGGGCCGCACTGTGCGACGGTTCAAAGGTACAGGGTTATCCCTTTGGAAGAATGTCGCGAACATTTGATCTAATTACTCGAGCAGCAAGAAAACAGCGCGTCCTTTATTTCCATCGCTTAGACAATTGATAATTCAGCTTGATCTGCCGAATGTTTAGTATTCAAAGAATCTTCATCTGCGAAGGGGTGAAAGCGAGCACCGAAGCGACGGGTCTCGATCGTGCAACTACCGAGGTTCTACACCACTCTATTTCCCAAAGCCGAGTCCCAGCGTTTCGCTAGCACTGCAGTTAGCCGGGTCGAGTGACGCGGCGATAAAGTATCGCGGCGAAGCGTACGCTCGGAACTTTATTTTCTCGAAGTTCGGCCAGTAATCCCGAAGCTCGCTTGACGCGCGCGAGCGAGCGCGAGAGCAACGGAGATACCCCGAAGATACTCGTCCGGTGGAAACGAGTGTCCTTGATCCAGAACACTAGCCGACGATACTTATCGTTCGTCGACTCCGATTTTCCCGAGCCGGACGGCTTTATCGCCTCGCCTGTTCTCTCGTATTATTTTTTCCTCTTCTCCGTCGATTTCTTCCTCTTCGCGTTGGTTCCGTCGCCTCCTCCTCCTCCTCCTCTTTTTCCCTTCGACCGCCGGTCTTCCTGCGCTGGCGCGTTACCTCGCCGTATAATGTTATACGTTAGTCCCGTTATCTAGGTTCACGTATCGTACACCTCGAGGAGGAGGCACAGCCGGAGCGCGAGCGTGCTCCGACGAAACGCGAAGCGGTTTCGCGAACCAGCACGCTCCTCTCTCGCCTCCTCTTTTTCCTTCTTTTCGTTCGCGTCTCATCGGCTCGGACGGGTAAACAGCAGCGCGCGCCTCGGCTTCTACTCTCGCGCCGCGCCGGGACGCTCGTCTATCCTAAAGCCGCGTTTGCACGCGGGAATCGCGGGTGGATACCGCGGAGATACCGTTTCCGCCGCGATTTTCCTTTCGCCGATCGAAACCGGAGAACGCTGTGCTCCCCGGCTCGCGGGTTGCTCCGCGGGATATCCATTTATTCGTTCGACTCTCGAGTCACTCGAAAATTCTAATGATCAGACTGTTGCATAATAGGGTACTTCGATGGAGCGGTTTCCGTTTGGATCTAGAGTGCCTGGTTTCCGAGAGTCGATTTTTCAAGTATCAGAAGCTAATTGCGAGGAAGTTTTCCAAGGTGACAGGAACGACTCTGTTAGATTAACATTCGTGAGCGGCGTCGGGTAGAGGTATTCGGGTTAGCGCTGAGAAATATCGTTTGATCCCATCGCTAGCCGAGAGGCGCGCACTCGCGCTCAACGAAAGGTCTTGGCAGCGATAGGAGCACGTTTCGCCGCCAGGTGAACCACACGAGACACGACGAGCCAACGAGCGACGAGTCCAAGGTTTTCCGTCAACTGTATCGTTTGACGAAACATTAGTCACGAGCAGAGTCACATTTTATCCGTGGAATTCGCGGTGCCCGCCGCCGCCGCCGCCGCCGCCGCCGCCGTCGCGTCGTCCCTCGGCACGTCGCGAACGACTTTTTTGGCAGGCCGAATCGAACGATTTCCCTGGGACGGACGGACGTGCCTCGGGATTCCTGGAACGTCGGCGGGATTCGAAATCCGGATGCGAATCGAGCTGCTCGGAAATAGGTCCCGGATCAACGGGGATACATCCTAGGAAAAAGCTTCGTCACGCAACTCCATGCGGTTTTCAACCCTTTGCAGTAGAAACTTTTTCGTTAGAAATACTCCGACGAGACACTGACGATATTTTCTGAAAGCAACTTCAAAGAGAAATCGTACAGACGTTGAAGAACACAGCTAGTCTCAATATTTTAATCTTTCGTAGGAAAGACGTACCATTTCGAGGTGCTTTTGTTCCAATATTGCTAATGACATCAATAGTCTAGTTGCATCAGGTATGCTAGGTTCTTTTGAAATATATCACCCTATACGAAATGACTAATAAACAAAGTTAGCGCATATGTCCTCGTAAAACGGACAAAAACAGGTTTCTTCGCTCAAGATTTCATCGAATCTTTAGGTGATACAATATCTTCTCTATCGAGGGCAAAGGGTTAACCGGTAGCTCGCCAAATAATTTCATTCGACATCGATCCGACGGCAATTGTTCCGAAACGATTCGGAAGCTGCGGTCGCAGGTGACCGCCGCCGCAGTCGCGTCAACGAATATTTCCGTACCGGACCGGCTGTTCGACCGCCGTTCCCCGAAACCTCGAACAACGAGCCTTCTTTCCCTGAAAACTCGAGCGGCGTGTTTACCTCCGCGACGAGGCGACGTTCGTCGCGATCGCGGCAGCACCGTTCGAGCAGGAAAAAGATTCTCGAGACGCATGAGTAATCGAACCTTCGCAGATCTTCCGTCCGTTGCTCAACGCTTCCTGTTTCCCATCGTGAGTAATCGGAACCGTCCGCGAAATTCATGCGAACCGCGTTACGCGACCGCCGGCCGTATCCGGTTCGATTCCTCCGTCGAGATCGCTTAGCCTCGTTTACCTTCGCTTCGCTTTTCCGATCGGAATTCCGGACCGAGACGTGCGTACCTTTGACAACGGCGGTTTTGCTCCATTTATTTTTTCCGCCGGAGGTGCGCAGGCTGCCCGTTCGAGTGCCCGACGAGTGTCTTTAGTACTCTAAGCCGCTCTCGACGCACAAAGATTGCCTTGCAACTCGTCGCGGCGCAAAAAACGCCGCCGAAGGTCTGGCGGGCAGGCCTAGCGACGTGAAAAAGGTCAGAGACCAGCGACATTGTAGCAGCGTTAATTAAAACGAATCGATTCTCTTCGGGAAGTCGGCGCGCGGGGGAACACCTAACCGAAGAAGCGGCCGTTGCTCGTCGACGGGAGAAAAAGTGCTCGAGGACGTAGGGAAAAGGGAAGGCTGCGCGCGAGAGAGGCTGATAGAGCGCGTGTAGTTCGACGGTATCGAGCGGTTCACTCGTAAATTCATCTCGAGGACGTTTAGTATGCGTTTTCGAATGCAGTGAAAGTGGCGAGCGCGCGGCGACATCGGCATCCTGTTACGTTCAGGGTCAGATCGGCGAACGGCCGACGTTTTCCTCTATTTTCTCCGTCTCGTCTAGCGTCCCCTCGGTTCCTTCCCTCGGAACTTGGACAATCGCTAAGCCGAATCGCAGATTCGCCCCGCGTCGCGAGCGGGATCAACGATAACACCGGCGAACGATCATGCGGAGGAGCGAGGAGCCGCGCGAACGTTCGCGTCCTCCGCGGAGGAACGAACGCCTCTCGATAAACGGAAAGGTGGTCGCGATAAACAGCGGCCGCGTGACGCGCGGAGAGTTGGAAACGCGAGAGATAAACGGCGCACGGCAGACTTTATTTTACCGGCGCGTCACGTTCCATCCGAGCCGCGCTAGAAAGATCCGCGAGCGCGTTATCTGGTGACGAGCGATCGCCGAGAAAACCGTGTCGCGGCTCGGTCAGCCGGATTAATCCTTGGCGATACCTGTCGTCCGCGGTTACGAACGTCGGAGCCTTGGAATCGAACGAGTACGGTGATGCCTCCGTCGACGTTTCGGATACGTTCTTCAAAATATTCCGTTCTCAGTCCCTTGCCGTGCAATAATCTATGAGTTTCATGGCGAAGATGTCAAACGGAATTTAGCCAATACGATTATCACTCTGTTCCCTAGATTTCAAATGAGATATTTTGCTATCAATCGTTACACGTTAGAACCGTGGATGTAGGATACGTCCAGAGATTTCCCAATTTTTCTAATGAATTATTAACGTCGATTATCGGTCGCAGTTGAGAAAGAAATTGTACAAGCCATTTTTCGATGGCGAGAACCGCGTTACGTTCGGCGACGGAATGTCCTCTACGCGTCGCGCGTTTAAAATTCGAGAAAGAACCGCGTTACATCGAATCGGCGTTAATTGAGGTAGCGCCGAACGGGGTCTCGGCGTGTTACAATGTGTCTGCCGGCGAGAATCGGTGTTCTTACCTCGCCGCGAGGCTAAAGACCCCGGACACACCTGTACGGGCGCGAGACTTAGGCGACGGACGCGCCAGAATGCCGGATAGGAGGACGAATCTCCGGGAATACCTCGAACGTATCGAAAGTTCAAGGCAACCGCGAGTGTCCTCGACTCGCCTCGCCTCCGTTCGACGTTAGAATTAGCGATCGCCGGCCGCGGAGATTGCGCGCGGCTCGCTCGGGCCGATCACGAGCGGTTTTCCGCCGGGTCAGGCTCCGTTCCGATCCGCGGAAAACGCGATCGCGGGGGAGGACGAGATTTTTCTCGGTCCGCGTTTAGATGGATCCGTGGGACGAAGCGCGGAGAAACGGATTTCCGGGTACGAATCGGTCCGGTGGCGCCGAGTCGCGTTTAACTTCGAGTTTCGTGTCAACAATTCCGAGCAGCGGTTCCATAAATATCGTCTGTCGCATCTTTGATGTCGATACTCGCGCGCGTGCGACTGCCTACGTTTCCCCGGAATCGCTCGGATCGACGCCTCGCGGCCGCGGTCCTCGCTTTTCGATCGCTGAGAGACAATGGAAGGAAAGACACCGATCGACCGGCGATCCTACGATCGGATCTCATTGTCGTTGGGAAATCGAGGCGAGACTTCGACTCTATCGGAGAAGACAGAGAACTCTCGAGTTTTCTGGTTACGAGGGAAGCTTCTCGTGGATGTTTCACTGGCTACACGGCTGCTAGAGAAGTCACGATCGTTTGGGAGACCTTCGGAGTACCACGAAGAAAGGGACCGTGAATCTCGCGGTGTCTATGATCGAGATGAATCTCGGATCGTGGCGTTTAGCGGTGTTGATCGTGCGCCATTAAAAGATCGTGTTAACGGTACTCGACCGTTTCGGCGATAAAGTCGAGGGGCGCCGAGCCCGCTTGTCGTATCGAAGGAGAAGGGGAAGAAGACGACGGAGAAGAAGAAGAAGGAGGAGAAGAAGGAGAAGGAGATTGGTTTTTGGGGAGAGGAAAAGGGTGCCGAAGGGAGGCAACGAGAACGTTAGATACAACCACGAAGAAGAAGAAGAAGAAGAAGGAGTAGAAGAAGAAGAAGAAGAAGCAGAAGAAGAAGAAGAAGAAGACGACGATCGCGACGACGAAGACGACCACGACGACGGGAGAGAAGAGTAGGCAGGCGAAAGAGAGCGTCGGTGCGAGAGTGTCTATTTACGAGTTGTCCGGCGCCGTGATGTCCGGAGTAAAAATACATCGTAGTCCGTATGCCGTGCGCCACACAGAAACCCTCTTGTAATTCTCCAATGCTCTCGAGCTGCTGGCTGCCTGGTTGCCTCTCTTCTGTTCTGTTCGCTTGCCCGGTTGCCTGGCTGCCACTCTGGCTGCTCGCTCGCTTCCTTGGTTCCCTGTTTGCTTGCCTGTTTGCCTGTTCGCCTGTCTAGCTTCCTTACCTCTCCTCTTTTTCCTCCTTCCTTCCTTCCTTTCTTTCTTTCTTTCTTTCTTTCTGTCTTTCTTTCTCGCTTATTTCTTTCTTTCTTTCTTTCTTTCCTTTTCATTCTACCCTTGTCTCTCCGACTGCCCGTAGCATTCTACCAGCAGCCTCTGTACCTCTAAATGATTCGACTCCGACTCCGACTCTACTCCGACTCTGAGTCTGACTCCGACTCCGACTCCCTTGGAACGCGTCCAACAGCACCCGGAGAGCTCCCGCGACATGTAGCTTTTGGAACACACCGCCGCCGTTCTGTATTCCGCTCTGCTACCGATCACGCATCCTCGGAGGATAGATTTTCCGTTTCTTTCCCGGCTAGATCGGCGATCGGCGAACGAGCCTCGCAACCGCGGCCTTCTAAATAGACGAAGATTAACAGCCTCCGATAGGACATTCGTTCGTTCCGTATAAATCTACGGGAATTCTAATTTCCTCATTAACTTGCGCGGCTATTTGAATACCAGGTATTTAACCCTTGAACTGCCGGGCATAAGAGTGATACGTAATCCGTATAAAACTTGTAACAATAGATTATTCTCGGTTTCTTCAGATATTCGTTACAGTATTCGATCGATACTATTTATTTCCTACGCGATTTCGAATATTCGACGCTCTCGAGATACCAGCAGTTGCGAAACAATATCGAAACCGGTCGTTCCGACTGGTACGGCAGTTCTGGCGTTAATATCGCGCTCGTCGCGGCACGCGCGGAATATTAGCCTTCCAATTTCGGCGCAGCGCAAAACAAAGGTTGCTCATTACTGGGCTAGCTCTATCCGCGCTCCGATCCCGCGTCACTCGCAGTCTCCGTCGCTCGTTCCGCCTGTCTCTCGCTCTCTCCCGAGGATTTCCCCGCTCAGGCTCGTCCGCGAGACTGGAAAAGCTGTTCTCCTCGAGGCGAACGTCGATCGGGTATCGCTCGATCGGGCCCGGCCAGTTTTCTATTCGGACAAACGCGCCAGCCAACGATCGCGACCGATCGGCCAGCAACTATCCAGGCCTTCGAACTATCGTACACGCGTCGCGTATCACGGGAGATTTATTCGCCGGGGATCTTTGCGCGTTCGCGCCACGCGTGAATGTGCAGAACGCAAAGCAACCGACGGCCGTTCGGACGAAGATCGATGGCTTCTTTATTTCATCCTCGATCTAACGAACCGCCTCGATCGGCGAAACGAATTTCCTTTCGGAGTTTCTCATTCTTTCGGCCGATCGATCTTGGCGCTCGTTTCTTCGCTCGTAGATCCTCTCTAAGAACTACCCACTGGAACTACCGAAAATTTCCTATTTTACAATCATCGAAATTCTAAAGACGTTTCTCTGAGAAATTCTCGAACACGTGTTCCTACGGACACAATAGAACTACGAGCCTCAAGAACCCAATCTTCCGATTTTCATAAGGAACTATAAATAAGCCACTCGAATCGCTCTGTGGTTCTAGCGCCGATCCATCGGCTAAAGGTTCCATATGCTAAAAATCACGCGGAAGCGTCGTCGGCGTAAACATTCGTCCGCAGGCGGCAAAGTCATGGTTCGCCGTCGCGCGAAAACGTGCCGCTTCCGGTGGTCGATAAGCGTCGCTCGTCGAGCGACGAAAGCGGCGGTGGTCCCGTTCCGCCGCGGCTCCCCGGCCGTGGATCACGGGAAATCGCGGGCTTAGCGGGCTCGATCCGATCGGATGTAATGCTCTTAATGGCAGAAACTGCGTCAAACCGTCCTCCCCCGCCGCGGCGGCTGTGGCGGCGGCGGCGGTGGCGGCGGCGGCGGGTATTATTAAACCGCGTTAAGAAGATTTCGTTTCGGCCGCGCGGGGAACGCCGGGCACACACAACCGGGCACCGGCGATTTAGAGAAGTTGTTTGCGTCCTCGCCTCGATGACTTAATGCGTTTCGCTCAAGTCGTCCGTCGCGGAATACAGACGAGCCTCCGTTTTGCCAGAACACGTAACGCTGCCCGGAACTTCCGCGCGCCGTTCGATCTTCGGAACGAAACGAGCTTCCCGGAACACGGGAAGAAGGAATTAGCGAAATTACCGGTGCCGCGAGGAAACAGGCGAGACGAGGAGAGTCGTTCGTCGGGCTTTATCGGGAAATCTGTTCGGCGATTTATCGGTTTCCACCGGGGGAACAGGGATCATTGTTCACCGAACGAGGTATCGAATGTTTTCGACGTTCCCAGACGCTTCGTTTTCCCATACGATCGAGATCGTTCGACAGATGACGCGAGAACGAACCGGCACCGGAAGGCGGTTAAAAAACCGAGCGCGTATCGGTGTCGCGGCGCAATCTGTTCGGTCCCGTTCAGTCGGAAAATTTGGGAGCGCGTGGAGAGAGGGAGGGAGCGCGATTCGCGCGGCGAAGCGCATGTTCGTGGTTGTCTAAAATTTCGTCGGAGTCAGGCAAGGTGGCCGGTTCGCGTGGTATTCGTTTCACGAAGGTAAATAAGAGGCGGCCGTGGAGGGCCGTGCACGCTCGCCCGCTCGCTCCGGACCGGTGTAGTGTTTTCCACTTCCTCCCAGGCTGAAAAATGACACGCGAGTAAGGTAAATACGGTGCGGCAGGCCGGCGGGAAGGCGACGGGTACGCGCGCGACGACGGGCACGAGCACGAGGACGAAGACGGGGATCGGCAATCACAGCCATTAGCCGCTATTTTTGTCGGAGGGCCGAGAAACGCAGTGTTTTCGTGCAACTAAAGCCGTTTCGGCACTCGGAACGACTTCATCGTTGCGCCGGCTCGCGGAGCGGCGCGTCCTCGGGATCGGCGGCGGACAATAACGATCGACAGCGATTCATACCGCGATAAAGATCGGACTCGGATCTTATCGGAGGCAGAGATGAATCTTCCGATGTACCGAGAGAATGGAAAAATCAGTGGAAGACTCGATCCGACTCGAACGGCAGCGCGTTCGATCGAATCTCGAAGCGATTTTTCTATCTTCGCACACCCGAGGATTCTTCTCCGGCCTTCGATAACGTCTAAGCGGATGATTATCGCAGGATAAATCGGTTAGATCGTTACTACCCGTTTCAATCGGGTTTGTAATGTTAAATTTCCTTGCGCAACCGAATCTTCCCCTCTCTCTCTGTCTCTCTGAGTGAAACGAAACCGCTGTCGGAGCGATTTCCAGCGGCGCGTTTCGCTTCGGAACTTCGGAGCCCGGGTCGGCCCGTTCTCAACGATGCCCCGATATTTGCTCGTGCTCGCAGAAACGTGATATTAACGTGTCCCAGCGGTTTCTTTCCTCGAACGGCGTTAAAATACAAGACAGCGGCGCGCGTCCCCGGGTGCGCGCCGGTATCCCGCGGCTCTTTATTTCTCGAGCGGTTTCGAAACAAATCCTACGAACAAATAAATAAGACCGGCGGATATATACCGTTTCCCCGAAGGAACGAACGCGAGTAGGCGTCGTTCCGAATTATTCGCGGGAAACTTCTCGCCGGTGGGCTGGCCGTCCCGATACCGTGAAACCTCCTTTCGGGGCTCGCGTCTTTTCCCCGGCTCGAACCTCTCCCCCAGGAGACGCTCGAGCGGCTGCTCGCCGATAGCCGGCGATCAAAGACATTGTTGGGAACCCACGCGAGAGGCGAGCGGCCCGATAGAGTATTAATAACGCTATACATTTCGATAGTTTCCGCGTGCGGCATGAGTTGCGACGATAACATAAAGGCCGAGCTGCCTACTTTCCATTCCAGAAGGACTTAGAAACCAAGAATTACAACTATGACCATTGTTTCTTTCGCCGCGAAGTCCCCGCCTGCTTCTCTCCCGTGTCTCCGACTTGCGTATAGAGATTTTGGAATCCCAACGGCGTGGATCGCGATTCAAACGCCACCGTTTCGTCTGGAATATTCATTAATCAACCGGCCAATTAGAAAGTCGGAAGTAAGCTGCTCCGAATCGTGTTTTTAAGATGTTCAAAGCCAGTTATCGCGATTTAGACTTGAACGGCGACCTACATCGCGCGTCTTCTTTACGTAAACTTTTCCCTCGAGTAGGCGAAAGCCCTATCCTCGAGAATCCTCGAGTAAGCTCGAACAGCTGGCCCTAGGTCGTTTGAATCCCCGTTTCGCTTTCTTTCGTTTATCCAGGGAAGTTTCTCGAAGTTTCGAGGATTCCTTGGAAACGGGACGATTCGGGCCCATCGGCGGGCCTTTTTTAGCCTCGGTTGGGGTCACGGCGTCGAGAAGAGCACGCTGTCGAGCCGTGTAAGCCCGAAATCTCGAAGGCGAGAGATAGGTTTTATTCGAGGGTCGTCCGTGGCTCGCGCACACCGCTTAGTCGGCCGCGCTGTTACTCGTTCGCGTCGTCGTCTTTTGAATGGGACTAATTTTAGAATGCGCCTACTATATGTGGATAACTGTATACGCGGCCGTGGCGTATTCAGTTTCTGCACGACGGGGCCCGCCACGCTGTACGCACGTCGCAAAATAGCGCGCGCACGTCTGAACCGCGTTATAATTTTATGTTTCCAGCCACCTGACGCGGACCACGACATGGGAGGACCCGCGGAAAACAGCGGCCGCCGCGAACGTGGCGGCCGTCGCCGCCGCCGTCGACAACGGGAAATCGTCGAGCGCCG
This sequence comes from Nomia melanderi, assembly GCF_051020985.1. Classification (NCBI taxonomy): domain Eukaryota; kingdom Metazoa; phylum Arthropoda; class Insecta; order Hymenoptera; family Halictidae; genus Nomia; species Nomia melanderi. The sequence continues at coordinate 14,472,649 of NC_135010.1, read as the reverse complement.
CCACCAACTCCCTGGGACCGTTGCCCGAGGGATGGGAGCAGGCCCGCACCCCCGAAGGAGAGATCTACTTCATTAATCATCAGACGCGCACCACATCCTGGTTCGACCCGAGAATTCGTGAGCATCCGATGTTTTCGACATCCCCGTTAGATACATTGTTAGAGATTCAAATTCACCGGCAGCGGCGAGACTCCTTTTGCTCGGGAACACTCAGACTTTTAGTTTGCGTTGTATATTAACCCTTCGTGGACGAATATTCTTTAAAGCACACGAATCTTGCGACGCGTGAAGGTGAATTGTACATCGAATGATTAACCCTTTGCGGTCGAGAGGTGACAGAGTCATCGCTAGATGTTTCTAGTGCAAAACTTTCGACTGGCTTAAGGGAAAAGGAAACTATACATTGATCTTTTGGTATTCCAGTAATTCAATCAGTCCTTTGCGACTTAGTATTAAATATGAACATTTCAATGTCGACATCCGTCCGCAAAGGGTTAATCGCAGCGACTAAGGTCGCCGGACGCGAACTCCAAGAGGTCAGCAGTGAAATGCAGTGGATTTTGAGTTTGAATGAGTTATTTGGAGTTTACATAGATTATCATTCACTCGTAATCGTACGTCCCTATCATTAAATTACGTCGTATAACGCGTTACAATCGCACGCTGTGAATGTCTGTAATGTATCGATGACATTCGAGTTGCTTCGGAAGTTCTAACAGAGGATTCTCGGTTTCAGCGACCCATCTTCAGAGAGCTCCCACTTCCGGTGCCATGCTGCCGCAGAACTGGCTCCAACAGCAACCCGCAGGTGGTGGTATACAGAGCAATCAAACGTTGCAAGTGTGTCAACAGAAGCTTCGTCTCCAGTCGCTACAAATGGAACGCGAACGTTTGAAGCAACGGCAACAAGAGATCATGCGTCAGGTTGGTGGATCTTGTTCGTTCGATTTTGTCAATGATTTCGTCCTCGTTGGTAAGGTCGATCGCAGATGATTGTGACGATGGGATCGCCGTTGGGTTTTGTTTTGCAGCAAGAACTGATGCTGCGACAGAGCACCACCGACGCTGCCATGGATCCGTTTTTGTCCGGCATTAACGAGCAACACGCGCGTCAGGAGAGCGCGGACAGCGGCCTGGGTCTTGGTTCCGCGTATTCCCTCCCCCACACGCCGGAAGACTTCCTCGCGAACATTGATGACAATATGGATGGTACAAGCGGTGAGATATCCTCGCAGGTGTAGAACTATATCGTAAAGAAAGCGCTGGTCGAAAGACAACGGTTGTTTTTCCATCAGTATATCAACTATGGCCCCGTAACGGTGCCCATGCTAAAGGACGTTGTTCGTTTTTGCAGATGGCGGCGCACCCATGGAGACACCAGACCTTTCTACTCTGAGCGATAACATCGACTCGACCGACGATCTTGTCCCGTCGTTACAGGTGCTTATTAAAATCGACTAACTGTACACGCCGATATATTACGCCGGCCCGCGCGAATTTTACGTTGCTTTTTCTTTCTCCTTCTCCCGTTTCGTTTGCAGTTGAGCGAGGACTTCAGTAGCGATATTTTGGACGACGTGCAGTCGCTCATCAATCCCAACACGACGAAACCCGAAAACGTGTTGACGTGGCTGTAGTGCGCGGAGGCGGGGATTTGTCTATGACAGGCAAGCGATTTATGAAATCGACTCGACGCGAACAACATAAGAAAAAGGAACAAAAAAGAAAAAACACGAGAACATAAGAAAATTGCAATTTCAATACGTCTAAACCTGAACGGAAGGATTCTGGGGGATCGTACCAGCGAAACAACGACTATTCCATGCGAATGAAAGATTAACAAAAAAAGAATAGAGAGAAACAGAAGAAACAAGAAGGAAAAGAAACAAAACGAGAGAGAAACGCACGTGAACCGGGGGGAAACGATTCTAAACCGTTTTAACGTATGTGGTGGAGCCTTAATTGCAACGCGCTCTGTGCTCAACGTGTGTACACGGAGAAGACGTGTGTACGGAGGAACATCCGCAGGGTGTCCCAGAAATATTGACGCCGCGATTCGTCGAATCGTGCTTCTTATTAGGTTCCAGATCCGGTAAAAATGGTAAAGGTACGAAGCCTTGATTTATCTAGTGTTCATGGCAAGCTTGTTGAGTCTTCCCGAAGAGAGATCGTTGAGAATTTTTTTGAGCAGGCCGCAATTACCGCCGAGGCTTCGTTTCGAACAAATCAAGTTTTTGTTACCATTTCTACCTCTCGTGTTACGTAGAATAATGTGTAGTTGGAATCGAATAAGGAGATATGATTTCATTTCTGTTTTCTTTTCTTTTTTTTTCTTTTTTTTTCTTCTTTTCTTCTTTTCTTTTTACATAATAGAACTTCGATGGTTTTTGGGACATCGTGTACATGTAAATGAACATATATATTCGAGTCTTTCTCTTTCTCTCTTACCGTTAGGGTATGCTTGAACGTTCGTGTGTGTTTGTATGCGTGTATGAGTGGCATTTCTCCCCGAACATTTTGTATATAAGTTTGTATTTCTACATTGAAGCACTGTACGAGAGAGGAAGAGCGAGAGAGAGGACTGAATATTTTGATAATAATATTTAAAATACGCGCCGACGCTCGGTCGTTGATAAGTGGAGAGAAGCGCGCGGTGGAACGAGAGGAAAGCTGGATACACTTCCCGAATAGTACGAGTAGACAAGTTAAAGAAAAAAAAAAGAAACGAATTGTTGTTTAATTATATTTATATATGAAAGTTGATTTACAAACGGGAATCTGATATCATGACATATCAGATCGTAACGATCATAGATCTCGCGTGTGATTTAAATTTAAACGGGAAAGAAGGAAAATGAGTGACGGCATACCTGATGTGTTCACGGGATTACGATCGTGAAATGAAACGCAAAATAAGTGCAATTATCTACGGAAACATGATCCGTTTATAAGAAGTGGAGGTGGGAGTGGATGAGCAGATAAAAATGAAGGTAGAGGTAGAAGAGAAGGAAGTGGAGGAGGAGATAGGGACGAAGAAAATGGAGAATAAGGAGAAGGAGGAGGAGGAAGAGGAGGAAAAAGAGGAGGAGGAGGAGGAGGAGGAGGAGGAGGATAGAGAGAAAGAGAATAGAAAAAGGGTATGATGTTTGATGAACGATATTTTACTCGATATCCGTCGAATCATATAGCGCGGTGATCTTTGTACGATGTTTACGAAAGCAACGGCGAGCAACGTCTAAAAGTATCGAAGCATTTTTAACGCACGGACACTTGTCTATACTTTGAAGTTGGCATACGGAGCAAATCGTGTTACGTGTATGATTCAGATTCGAAACAGATTTCTTCGAATCGCGTGTCCAAAGTATATATATGCATATACAATACATATACACTGCAATCGAGTGTCGATAATGCTCAGACTATTTTACAAGCGACATATGCTTAAAAACGAAGTGCCTTTTTCTTTGCAATCGATTTATAAACGACGATATTATATATTATTATTGAATCGTCAAATCTTTCAAAGCAATAACCGTCCATACGAGATGTTTACGTGAACACGTGAAGTAATTGTTAAAATAAGCAAACACCGTTTTTTAAGACCCTTTTTAAATACTTCGAAGAGGGGGAAAACACAAAATGAATATATATATTTTTTTTATATATAAAGTCTATACTTGTTACGAATTGCAGTTATATTGGTATTTTGAAAACACTGTTAGATTGTAAAATTCTCTTACGTTTTATACTACATACAGTTATATAATGGAGATTACAAAAGGAGAGTATATGATATTTATAGATTATCTTTAAATATCTTTAGCCTGTAAGGGAACTTTTTTTTTTTCTCTCGCGTTGTTCGTTTCGCTACCCCCTCGCGGCCGGGGATGCGAGAGGGGGCGGCCGGGAACGTAACCGCGGATCGAAGAAGAGAAAAAAAAACAATGAAAGAAGAAAAGAGGCCGTTAAAACTTGTACTTGTTCTGTTTCTCGTGAAACAACGCGTAGAGTAAATGGTTCTAATTACCGAACAATCAAAGCGACTCGGTAGAAGAAAAGAAACACGGGGACAACGCGCGTACGCATATTATATTTTTAGTTACATGGCAGCTTAAGTGTACACATACGTCGTAAAATGTAAAAAAAAGAGAAATGTGAGAGGAGGAGAAGAAAAAAAAACGGAGGTTGACGTAACTTCGTCCGTTTGGTTCCGAAACGAAGCAAAAAAGAACAAAAAAAGAAGTATATAGGCCGAGATAACGATTGATAAAGCAGTGCCTAGTGATAACGATCGCGCGATCACGAATGTTTTATCCATCTGATTCTATATCCACGGTTTTCAAGGTTTCTTTTTCCGTCTGAGGAGAGAAAGGAGGAGGGATAGATGATTTTATTTTTCTCAATGATCTAAGCATTATCTTGTTGAAGTTTATTTGTTGATCCGTCGAACATTGATTGTTATTGATTCGTCGTAGTTACGTCTGCCACCATATGGGGCCGTTCATCGAAGATTTATTAATTATGTAATTTCGTTGAGTAAATGGAGAACGTAGAAGTATAGGTATACATATATATATATAGATGTATATATCTATACCTATGTACACATATATACACGCATATATGTATATAGGTGTACGTATATAATAACATATAATCGATGAACTGCTAAAGGCGCTCTCCCACCTTTTCCAGCAACGAGGAAAAGCCCCGGAGATGCGGAGTCACAACTTTCGTTTACTAGTTATTCGCACACGCTCGGTACGAGAAACTTTTCTGTTGGAACGTTAAGCCGTGCGAGTAGCGAGCGTTCGACCTCTTTCTTTTTATTTTTTAACGAAACAATGGAAAAGAACAACCGATCATGTAATATTCATTCGATATTTTGTGTTACTATCTGTATTACTAGACTGAAAAACTTGGAAAGCGATCGCTGTAATTTGTTAACACACACACACACACACACGCGCCAACACGAAAACACGGTAGACACCTGACTCGTTTACTTTTACCAAACGTGAACCGTAAATTCACGTTCGAGTCAGAGATATATATATATATATATTTTTACGATATCGTCACAAACCGAGCGAACGCGTTAACGCGAACATCGTCTATCGAACGGCGCAGCGTCGGTATTTCTTTCTGATAATTGTTATTACCGCATAGGACGATTAATTTCTATAGTATTAAATAGTATTGTAACGACGGGGAGTCGAAGAGATGTTATCAAAATAACGAATAAGGAACCGAGACAACGCTCTCGCGCGAGCGACCGGTATGCTCGCGTTAACGCGTCACCTGTTTTAAACGCGTACGAAGCGTTCATGTTTTCACCGATGAAAGCGACAAATTTTATTCTTCTTTAATGTTACCGTCGAGAGGCACAAAATCTTTTATTTTTTTTTCTTTTTTCTTTCTTTTTTCACCAGTTGTATCGGCGTCTACGATGTTTTCTGTTCGTCGTGTCTGATCGAACGATCCCATCCGCAGCTTGTACAACCGAAACCGATCCGTGAGAACCTACCGTCGATCAGAAACGGCTGATCGGCGCGTGCGTTCGCGTGAAAATCGACTCGATCATTTTCTGTTTAAACACACGACGCGATGGCTTCCAGGCATGTCAGGTCAGATACATTTAATGTATTATTTTAATTGCTAGTTAACGATTAATATTAATATTACCATACACCGTATCTTGCTTTTAGTCTAAACTTAATTTAGTTTTTACGTTCATTGGGGGATAGGGGGGGCGGGCGGGGAGGGGGAGCGTCGCGAAGAGGGAAAAAGCGTCCTCTCGCAAAAAGTGCCTTCAATTAACGCGGAGGAGTGATTCTTTTTTTGCGGAAGCGTCTGTTTAAAACAACCGATCGACGACACTATAGGAAGCAGTATCGATAATAAAGAAACGAGGAAAAGAACAAAAAAAAAAACAAACAAACAGAACACATGGAATTTGAAAAGAAAGCAACGAGAATCGTTGTCAGACTCCCCTTAGGTGACGCCAACCATAATATCTGAGATTATAACTACGAGAAGCAATTAGTTGTTTAATATCAGTATTTAAATATGCTCATTGGCAATAATTTGTGACGTACATTTTTATATCGGTAACAAGTGCCTTAGTAATAACGATAATGATAAATATATTGTTTACTTACGTACTGACAAGCGATGTCATTCCGTCTAATTTTCTTCGTTTCCTCGACGAACCATCGATCCATTCTGGTTGTTTCTTCATCTTCCCATCCCTCGCTGTTTAGACTGTCAACAGTTCCTTCGACTTCCCTCCAAGATATGCAAAATGCATGTCACCTGTTGATCCTCGAATCAAACGTAATCGAATGAACCAATTTTCATTCATGAAATCCTAACGCATAGTGCAGGAACTTGACAAGATATTTTCCTTCAGTTTCATTTGCCTCTAAAAGTGATTCATACTTAACGAAACGCAACTACGATGATGATTACCTAAAACGACGGCTATCCAGGTCACTCGGCGTCGGTCGAGAACGTGTTAAACATCCCTCGGTTGTTTACAGTTCACGCGTCGACGGTACAAGTTCCAGTCCACCTCGGAAAACAAAACTAAAAGACAAGGAAGGAATTTCGAGCGAAAGGTGGGCGGGTCGACGGCGCATCGGACCTAACGCTAACCTTTTTTCACGACGGACTCGGCTTTAGCATAAGCCACCCCTACCGAAGAAAGTCGGGAAAGGTCGTATTCTGATTTTCGAAGGGGTGCAGTTATTCTCGACGACGAAAGAAAGGGGGCAAGCAATTTCCCGAAGATATTTGCCTCGTAATACGCTCGAATCCCCTTGGCACGCAAACGCTTCATCCTTATTTTTATGGCTTCTTTCAAAACCCGTCGATCCTCTTAACTGTTGACCTTAATTCGCGCGTACCTGGTTTTGTCAATGACAACAATTGCACTAGGGATTTGCTCCATTTGCATTACAAGTCGCTTTGAATGTACACCGATTTTAGTGCCCTCTAATTATAGAAGGACTGCAATTAACAATTTTCCAAAGGAGCTCTCTCTTTTCTTACGCGTATACCGTTCTACCGGACGTCGAAGCCAATATGGATTAACGAGTGTTAAAATTCCCGATTCGAATATTTTTGTTTTTTCTTCTTTTTTTATTTTTTTTTTCATTTTTAAAGGGAAAAGGGGCTCCGTTAAATCCACGTCTGTCGGGCTCATAAACAGGAAACTATTCTCTGCGGACGGCGATCGGTAAAAACTGGTCGAGGGGGGTCGCACAGAGATTAGCGACTGGATACCTGAGCTTTTTCAACTTTTCCTTCGCGTGGCATTTCACCAAAGGAAAGTGTTCAGGGTCCTGGATTGTCTGCGCCCGCAGTTTTTTAACAGCTCCTAAAGCGATCCCGCGCGATGTAAAAACCGTGAATAAACCCTCGGAACTCTCGTCTGAGATAAAAACGCACGTATTTTTTTGCGATTCGCAGCTGAAGGGCCGACCGCGTCCTCGCGGGAACAGGAGGAACGTTTCCTTCCGAATGTTCTTTTCTTTTTTTCAGTTCACGGAGAAACGTTGAGCGGATTGCTGCAAAAACGGGTTGAAGTTAGGACGACGCGTGGAAAAAATGGAAAGGGAAAGCGAGCATAAAATTATGTTTTATCTCTTCGGCGAAGGTGAAGTTTTTCTGGTCGTTGGACGTGGAAATTGGAAAATTTTAGGGTTAAACGGAACGACGGTTGAGCTGTCTTATTTCAACCCTTCGAACTCTTCAAACTTTCGGAAAGCTTTCTTATTAAAAATCCATCGTTTAATTGCCAGTCCCACGATACAATACAAAATCGAATTCTTTGTTCTTCTTCGTAAGTTAGAAATTTCGAACCGCAAAGGGTTAAAGATATATCAATATAATCACCGACGCTCGCGTGTCTAGTACCTGAAATTTAACCGTACAATGTGTTAATTACGACGACACGCGACCGTAAGGGGTTGTTAATTTTTATGGGCACGATTAAAACGATGTCAGCCTCCCCACTCGTCGCGCGGCGCAGGTAGCGGCACTTGCACCCCAGCGATCCGATGCAGGGTGGTTTTTTGTTCGATACGGGAACACTCGACGTAGAAAAAAAAATTGACTGCACACACCCTTCCCCACACGAGCGCACCGCGTCTAATGCATCGAAAAAAACTCCCCTTCTCTCAACAGGTTGATGCCTATTGTGCAAGCCTGGTTGTAATACGAGATCGATCGCGGGTATAAAAAAAATTAAAACATCCCCGCGCGCAACAGGTGATCCTTTATATCAGGGGCTTTACAATCGCCCCTTGCTCGAATCGTTTTCACCCTTTGACATCGCTGCCACCCGATGCCTGCTCGAAAAGCTACCGTCTCAATTAAAACACCTCGCGTAAAACACACCAAAGCCGGTTTGATTCGTTAACCCTTTGAACTCGAGAGGTGACCATGTGATTCGATACAACAAAATTATGAAGTTGAATATGTAACATTTCAAATAGAAGTTTGCACTGCTACGTGAAATATTTAAATACACCTCTGTTGCTTAATTTATCTATGGATTATCGTTAAATTAGTTCAAACAATATAAGCTATATCTCGTCAGAAAATGTTGAATGTTCCCATTGATAAACTTTCGAGTACAAAGGGTTGTGTTCAACATTATTTTCAGTGGCTTTACAATTTCGTACTCGATTTCTCGGTGTAAGCGAAATTTCAGAAGACAACTGGAACAACGCGTGAGAGAACTCACCCTTGAGAACTTGATAATTTCGGAACTAATTTTTCGGGAATTAGTACTACTCGCTCACTTAAATTCAGAAGGGCAGATCGTTAACAACGGTTTTCCCAAGAACAGACCGTGAAACGCGCGTTAAGCGGAACGCTATCCGATTTTTTGGTAAAACGTGCCGGTCGTTAGGGATCCTCCATATGTCGGCGAACGGCGAGCGCTCGACGGCCGTTCGATGACGGTGCAGATCGATCGATCGTCCTGACCGATGCGGATTTGATTTGCGTCGGGGGACGCCGGTTTTTAACGCGCGTTTTTCCCTCTTTCACGGGGCGACACACTGCGCCCGGCTGCCACTGCATTAAAACGCATTCTTGATGGCCGCGCGGTTCGAGTCCTTTGTGGAGTTCTGCCATTTAAAGGACATTCCGGGATCACGGTGATCTGCGAAACCCAGGAAAAAAACGCCGGGAAAGACGTTTTTGACGTGTACAAACGATTCGCTGTCTGTTCGAACGTCCTAGCCGCGTTCGAGTGGCTCGAAGCTCTAGAAATCTACGAGATCCTTTCTCACGATTCACCCTTTCAGGATTTGTCGCAGTATCGACAACGTTTTGCCAAAGTTGGAATTTTCCATCAAATTCCTAAACATCGGAGGAAGAGGAAACTAATCGAAAGAATCAAGTCATTGTTTACAACTTCGCATTCAACGTACGAAAGCTCGATGTCGCCGAAACAACGATATTCAAGTTTGATACAAAAAATCCAAAGTTGCGGACGAACGACTGAATGATTCAAACGAGTAACAGGTACGGAGTTGTCTTTTGTCTCAGTACTCGAGACTTCAATGGCTAATTAAATTAAGTTAAACTGAGTTTCAGGTAATGCCGGAAGGGGGAAGGCCGTACCGAACGGATCAAGGAGGATAAGAACCGGTGCAATTCCTCGAGGATGCCGAGGCAGCAAGAGAAACCGCTAATCCTCGCTGACGTGGAGGGGGCTTAGAACGCTCATTAACCGTAATAACTCGTAAAAGGGTCGTAGGAGGGCCTGCGCGCGGTTTCCCTGAGCGGCGCGTGTCTCCAGCATCCAGGAATCCCGAGGAAATTTAGTGGCGGGCACCTTCGCGCGCGCCAAGTTCCTTATTCCTTTCAAGATCGTCGGATATATACGTAAAATGGCTCTATAAATAGGGTAAGAGAGGCGCAGCTGAGGCGGAAAGCGGAAATCACGGGGAAAGCACGCGCTTGGGGTCGTATCGTGTGTCGACGCGGCTCGCTAACAAAAAGAAGGGAAAAAAGGGAACGGTGAGGGGAGCGGGGGACGAGGGGGGAGGAGGTGTCTATGGCGCTGGCAATACGGGCAGGCGATTTTCCTTGGATCGATCCTCGAAAAAATGGAGATGGCATCGCGATTCGAATCGCCGCGAGCGTCGACCGAATCCGGGAACGCGCGTCGATGTGTTTACAATCGTAAAATGCGAGAGTGTTGGAAAAGACAATTAAGGGAAGCATTAACGAGTCCCCCGGAAGCGAGTTATAATTTTCGAACGTTTGAAAAGAAGGCATAAGGGAACGATTATAGTAATAGAAAAAAAAGATTACCGAGGAAATCCTTTTTCTTTAAGTATCCGTTACAGGACAATGGAGGGTAGTTACATAGTTGAGAATATTTCTAAAATATTTGAGAGGATCAACGAGCGAAAGAAGATTACGATCGTAAAAGAGACATAAACGCGCGTTGCTGAATGAAAGTTTAATATATAACCCGTATTCATCATTTGAAATATGTCCGGCACTTAGTTCCTTATTTTTCTAACAGCTGGCCAATCTTGGAAAATTCTAGAATCTCGTACAATGTATGTACTTCTGCAGAAACGGGGAAATTAAAGTCTCCGAATGTTTACACGACTTCTACTTACCATTACATAGGAAGAATGGGACAAAATTACTGATAAATCGCATTTACCCTGTAACTACCCTTCCGGTTGAGATAGAGGGTTGAAAACTGCTGTACAGTGTAACGGCACTTTTTACCCCCTTGTCCTGCTCTACCCTTTAGAAAACTCAGAAAACGTCGGAAAATCGACTTAACCCCTTGACCTACTACTTTCGCTACTAAGCTCGTGTAATATTTGACTATCGATGACTTAGAAGAAAAGCAGAAATTGTCCATTCTACTTTAAGCGGAAATTTCATTTGGAGATAATACATTGATAAATGACGAATAACATTGATTGCTGTTAGATTAGACTAGAAATCTTCATCGCGAGTCTCGCTCGTTATTGTAAGGGGTTAACCGCGTCAGTTTCCGAGCGACTCGAATACTGCGACTCTCCAGCCTGTCACGAAATTAGGCCACTCGAGAGTTTCTAATTTTCGAGACGATAAAAAGCATCGGCTCGTCGTGTGTTCCGGGCGATGCGCAAGGCCGGTCGCCTTGCGGGTCAGGAGGCCATTGCCGTGGGTACGGGACGAGGGAAGAAAAAAACGCAGCCGGACCAGGACGTTTGAAAAGTGGCCAGAATTAACGCGTGCGCCCTGGCCACCCTCTGACCTCTCTTTTCTCCCCGTCGCCACCCCTCCTGCATGGGGTGCTAGGAGGGTGCAGCGGCCCCACGCTCCGCCCTTTGAGGACCGGCTCGCCCCTCGCCGTCCGACACAAAAAAAAGCCTATAAATGAAAATGATCGGAGGCCGAGCGTGGTTTTCCCGTTTCGCAGAAAACGAAATCCGATTACGGTCAAAAATGATTCTCGAGGACGCGACGATCGAACAAACGCTGATCCGTTGTAATGACCGGCGGATTACGCGATTATCTGGTGTCCGCTTGTCGACTGTTGTGTCCAGAAACGGCGGCGACATAGAGTTTAACGAGTTCAGATGATTCTCATCGATTCGCGCCTTCCGCGATGATACTGACGGAACTTCGAGTAATCTATTTGATCGAGTAACTAGCAGTTAATTTCGGGAATTCAGGAAATCACTGTACGCAATAGATAGCTCTGAATAATCCATCGTAGACGATACCGATTACAATTGAAGTCGACATTCTCGATCGGAGCGCGCCTACGAACGAGACACCTTTCCCCGAGTTACCGTAAAGGGTGAGCATAATATAATAATAACCGTAAAAATCCGAGCAAGCTGAAACCGCGGTTAACCGAGGCTGTGTCGTAGTTTTTCGTGTTCGCAGGGCGCAACTGGCACGGCCTCTTTTAGTATCTTTGCTCGGGGTCCATAAACGCGTCGGGTCGTTTCGTTATTAGGGCCGGTCAGTCATTAAGGTCGACGCGCGCAGCCGGGGGTGTCCGGTTTTCCGGTAATTCGGGGTGAAAATGCGATTCCCCAGGCCTTTCTTTCTTTCTCACCCGACAGTCGTATCGCGCGGATTCGGAAAATGCGACGGCTGCAGCGGCCGTTGACGGAAATCCTCCCGTCCGCCTCGGGGACCCATTGGGGCCGGAATCTGACTGGACAATGGTCACGTATGCTTCGATCTATAAATCTTGCATTGTCCGGCGCCGATGTTTAGTCGCCCGCATATTAACCCAGGGGTGAAAAGGCCGCGCACCCGGCATTGTTCAATGGTTGACCCCTCTCGTGGTACCGTGACCCCCGGCTTCCTTATTTATCAGGTTACGAGTCGCACCGCTCGTAACCGATCCGCAGATCCTCTCCCGCCGGTTTTGCGACCCGTCAACGTGAATTTTCCCTCCCTTCTTTCGTGACGTTTTCGCACCGTGAACATATACTGGCCGCCGCGTCTCTTCTCACCCCTCTCGGCGATCCGAAGGAACTTTCGCATTTCTGCGGCTTACGGCCGTCGAGGATCGGAGGGGGCGCGTGTTGCTTGAAATTATACGCTTTGTAAATGTACCGTTTATGGCGATCCTTTTTTTTTATGCTCGCTGGCATTTTGCCTTTCCATTCTTCCGCTGATCCGTGAATACGTGTCCTATAATCGTAAATTCGACGAAAGAAACTAATTAGTACAGAGGTCGTAAATAAACGTTGGGCACCGGTTATAAGCGCTATAATGGCCAGGTCATTTCCCGAAATTGTCTGGAGACGTTTTGTACAAGCTAGAGAGAGATTGGTACATGCGTTTATAACGGGCTTGGAAACTGATCGCCGATTTTGTCCCAAACACGGACAAGGAGATTAGGCCGTTGGCTCACGACGGAGCAACAAATCGTCCCTTCATTCATCGGGCACTTTTCCCGCACGATTGTTTTAGAAATTTTAATGATATTTACACGGCACCGTCCATACACGGCACGCATCCAGTGGCACCGAATGAAATCTACTTCTCTTTCCTGAAATGTCAATATCCTTTGGCGTCCTATTCGAAGCCACCTTACATCGAGAGAAAGAAGCACGAGAAAAGTGCCTTTCCGAATGAAATCTGTTCCCTGAAATGCCAGTATCATCATTCTTCTGGTCTTTCATTCGAAGCCACCTTACATCGACAGAAAAAAAATTACGAAAAAAGTGGCTCTTCCATCGATCCCCTTCAGGGGCGAGCGAGCAGTTTTTGTAAACCTGTTCCATCCGCGTGGCCGCGATGCTCAACGAATTTTTTTTCCGCGCTCTCGATTCACGATGGCGACGCCAGCCGTTTTGTTCGGAGGGCTGACAGCCGACTAACGATCCCCCGAATGTGTGTTTATTATAAGCGCCGTGAGTCGCGCCACGCGCTCGGCAGAGCCTCTCCGGAGCGAAAGGGAGGAGGCCGAGGAAAGAAAAAAAGGGAGCAGAGTCGGAGGGAGACGCGACGAAGGAACGAGAGAGAGGGACGGACGGACGTTTTCCCGATTTACGGGAAGCATAAAAAGCCGAGGGGGAGAACGGAAGAAAGGGACGAGGGCTGGGAAAGACGAGGGGGCCGGGAAAAGAACGAAACACGCGGACTTGTGGGTAGAAACGGCGCGGAGTGGATTCGGCCACTGAATATCGAGAGCCCTTCAATCCGCAGAGGGTCCGCAGAACCATTCGCCGAAGGGATGACGCGCGGCGGGGTGGGCTGGCGGGAGGGACCGTGCATCGAGGGAGAAAAAAATCTATTTTCGAAAGCGACTGCCACCCGGCGAAACTGACCGCCGAGTCGTCACTTAGCTGGCTTTTTTCTTTAACACTTTGACTGCCGCGTGAACACTCATCGAAACTCTCATGTGCTCGAGACAGTTTTCTCTGTTAACCGGAAACTGAGAGATCGAGATTCTTCTTAACCCCTTGGCCGATTTCTTTCTCAACTCCGATCAATACGGCTACTGTCATTAATAATTTATTGGAAAAATAGAAGAATTCTAAGCATATGTTACGCCTGTATTTCCTTTTAAGTGTAATAGTTGATTACAGAGGAATAATATTTACTTTGCATTCGAATGAACTGAGTAATACATATATTTGTTGAATAATGTTGAAAACCTCCACGAGTCTCACTCGTAGGACAAATGGTTAATAATTGCTCCGCTGTCTTTCTTATATCTCATGTATCCAACAAAGTTCGGTTCGTTCGATATGAAAGAAATTACTGTCCACGTTTCTGTGAAATACAATGTCAGCCGAATCCGAGTGACGCGGCAGTCAAAGTGTTAGACACCAATTATTCTTTCCTTTCAGCGACGGGACTCTTCTATGGCCGCCTAAACTGCCGAATCTGCGTAGGAACAACGCTGAATCGCTCCGTTGGGGGTAACGACTTGTCCTAACTCTAATGCGTGCTCTCTAATCCCAGCGCATGATTGCAATTGAGCATAAGTTGGCATGCGAAAAGCACTCTATCGTTTTATGGGGGTCGTAAACACACAGGTGATGAGGCAGGTAAAATTAAGCATGTTGTTTTTTTACGGCCCCTGATTACTCCATAAGTAGACTTTTCTGTTCCAGGGTGTGCAGGTATATGTACACACATTATTCCCAGCCGGAGAGAAACGATATCATGACGGGAAATCATCGCGCAGGACGAACGTCGCCGATGTCAGCAGATGAACCATGAGGATAGGTCAAGCTAGCACGAGCGTGGGTCAGCTGTCAGTTGTTTGTCCAATGGAAGGGCGGCATTTGTACGTGGCAGGCTGCGCTGCAGCCGCGAACGGCCGGCCGCCGATGGCTCCACGACGTTCTCGGCCAGCGTTCTCCTTTTTTCTATTCATCCCGGCGAGATTTCGGACCCCTGGACCGTTGGCGGGACGAGAATTCAGGGCACGAGTCTTCGGGTCATTCAGGGGACCGCTCGTTTTCCACGGGAACCATGGAACGGCCGTAAAAAACCTCAATGATCGGTCGTTTCCCGGCGTCCGCGCCGATTCCCGCGTTACTCTTCTTTCCGTTAACCCGTTGTCCTGTGGATTATTTCGCTACTGTGCTTGATGCAACTATTCTATGGCTGATAATTGATTGGAAAAAGAAATTTTGATGCTCTATGTCCACGTTTACTCGATATCTTACGATATTTGAAAACAAAGTAACTAATTCTTTTTCTGCGTGCGGTCTCTAAAAGTAGATTAACTATGGAACAAACTGAGAAGCTAAGAATCAACTGGGACAGTTCGATTTCAGAATTTAGCGTTGAGAAGTATTAGTCATCGTCGACTTTGATTTCCTAACGGATCTTTTTCCTAAGAAAAAAGAGCTGCAGTTAGTACTTTTCCTGCTTCCCAGTCAAACGTCAAGCAAACGATAATGCGCAAACACGATAACAACGGGCCCACGGTCTCGTTGCGTCTGAGATTATTGTTTTTGGCTTGCGGTTAATCCCTCCAGGAAAAATAACACCGGCTCGGAGGAGTAAATCAGCGACCCGAAAAAACTTCAGCTTGCGAGAAAATAGTAAAGTCGATGGGTTTACATTGTTCCTGATAAGTTCGACCGAATGAAGTCCGAAAAGTCGGGAGGAACAAATTGTTCTCGGGACAAAGGAATAATAAAGAATCCTGTTTATTTTAGAGCAACCACTGAGGGACGAGTAAACCAATGGTTGGACGGCGTTGAATCGACAGTCACTGTGTCAGTGATAAAAAAGCAAACCGATTCTCGACGGTGACTCAAGGGTCGTGGAAAATGAGCGGAATCGCGTCGCTCGATCGCGATAACGTAAAACGCGCGTCGGTTGTGTATTTTCTGGGCCGTTTGTTCACCGATGGCTCGTTGAAACCTGACGAGGCCGCGTTTCCTCGCATGATTCTCGGCCAAACGGAAAGTTACAAGGGGAATCCTCGATCGAGCGCAATGTGTACGGTCCGACGAGCAACGACATCGTCTTCGGCAGACTCACAAACATGTTTTCGACCCCTAGGAAGCGAGCTTTCTAGAAAACTGCGTCGTGTTTGTCATGCGGCTGCTGCGGGGCGGAACGGGAAAATATTTTTCTGCCAAAATTTCGAGTGGCGCGGGAGGGGTGTCGAAGGGGTTACGGAGCAGCTGTTTAAACGGCCACTGACACACCCACGCCCAGGTAAGGGGATGCGTGTTTTTTGCCGTTTTCGTCCGATCGAGCTTCTCGCGCGAGCTCAGCTTTCCTGGAAAATATATAATCGACTGACCGAAGTTTTATCGCGTTTTAACACGTTGATTGCCGTATATTTATAATAATTGTAAAATAAGAGAATTAGTCACTTTAACCATAGTTCTACTGTCAATGCGATGATATTTCACAGTATTCTCGATGGAATCGCAGTTTTTCCAATCCGATCAAGTGTACGCATTTGACAATAATTTCGAAACGTGCCAAAAAGGCGGATCGTTACGTCCGTTGCGTTATTGTCAGCGTGGGCGAGGTTATAAAAGACAGAATGGCCGAGTTCAGGGAAAAAGGAGTGAAAGCGGGGAGGAGCACGTGTCCCGCGACCCCCGCCCCTGCCAGTCATCGCGGATAAACAACAATGTACTCCCAATAACGCACACGCGTCTGTTCCCCCATCGTTCGCCTTCGCTCGGGAAAATCGGCATGGCCGGAATTTCGTATTTTCATTCGAATTTTCGTCAGCGAGCCTTGCCCCCGTACGAAAAACACTTTTGTCCTCCTTTCAGCCGTGTCCACAGACTCTGCGCTTTCACGCGCCACTTCTAGAATGACGATCATTGTTTTCTGTAGCTACATTCTACAAAATTTCTACCGTTTTTGCCGGGTAAATAGCTCGCCGATGAGTCGGCGCGTTAATAATTCGACAGTTACAGGGAATTCCGGTGGAAAGATGAAATCATTGTTTGTTAGAGCGCACTTACGCATCGCCGAGGCAATTAAAAGTGCATTAAGGGTTAAGCGAAACGACTGCGTGAAAGAGCGTCCGCTTTTTTGTAGACAAAATGTCGACGAGATATCTCGTTTATTCGTTGTTTATAATCTATTATTTTTGTTTCACTTCTTATTTATTTTATTTCTATGGTGCTGTACGACAGAAAGCACGAGCGATTCCCGTAATCACATGTCATAATTATTGCACTCGTCACTGTTACGGTACGGAAATATCCGATTTTTAATAACGCAAGGACAGTTATTGTTCCTAACGAGAACCAATTGTCCGTGTATCCTTGCCGATCGATTTTTTCCCCGGCAAATGAGTTATAGCGGCAGGTAACGGTCGTACCGGTGCGCCATAAATCTGCCGGGACAACAACATATTATTTAATCCCAGGAATTTCTGTCGCAGGGTCAACTTTTCGCGGGCTGAATTTCGTTAAGCGGAAATAAAATAAGTCGGTCGAAATAGAAACAACAGAAGGAAGGAAACGAAAGGGTCGGTCCCGCAGGATTGTCGTCACCGTAGTCCTATCGAGACAATAACCTACTCAAGCCTAGTGCTGTTACCGATGGGCATAACGCATTTCCGGATGGACCAACGGAGTGAGAGAGCCGGCCACTTCTTTTCTTTGGAAAAGGGATAATTTCTACTTACCTTATTCGGCAAAGGAGAATATGAATTATTGATAGTCCTATACCCTGTCACAATGTGTTTCTCTCCAGAAATGACCTATTGTCTTGACTTTATTACACTGCATTGATTAGTACGCCAATAAATGCAGGTATTCATCAATACGGAAATTACATTAATACGGTCCTTAACCGCAGGTTGAAAAAACGCCGGTCTATAGTAAATGGAATTTTGTATATTTAAAGTCTCTGTTGTTAACAATATTGAAGTTACAAAATTTGTTATTAATATCTTAGTGTATGATAATATTGGAAAAGTCAGTTCTTAAATTAGTGGGAAAGTGGACGAGAAAGGAGCGTTGACTTTCTTTCCCTTTCGAATTTCCTTCACGAACTCGATCCCTCGGAACACTTTTTCAACTAACGAGCTTTTTCGAACGAGGCTTGTTTACGTCGTTCACGTTACTCGGTAATCGCTTTTATCTTCGATTACTAACAGCGAGCCTCGGTTTAACGATTTCACTAATCGCTCTAGAACATTTCTCGAATTCTCTTCGTAGGAATGCTTCAGTCAGTTTCCCCCGATGTGACTTTTTAATCTTGTACTGATAGATTTCTTTGAAAGAAAGAACTGGAAAAATCGAAAATGGATTATCTTGTTTTCTTAGTGTTATTTGAGAAATAGTAAACAGATCGTAATTTCGGATGGCAGAATCCTTTTATGCTGGACATCTTGTAAGGAAGGTCGCCACTCCCACAACTTTTATCCCTTTATATGCTTTCATCCGTCCATTATTAATCTTGTATACTAATCCATGCGCAGGATAAACCCTAATCACTGCAAGTAATTTCCCTGAAGTCCTCAGAATCTCCAACGAGTACTTTCCTATCGGACGCTTCCCTCGAAAGTTAAGACATGTGACTCTAAAATACTAAGTTCAAATTCAAATTTTCTCGCAAATTCCATCTCCATTTCTCGAACAATGTTCATATAATATCGCTTCACCTTTCATAAACATCATATCACAATACATACATAAATTACATTAAACAAACGTGTTCAAGGTTCCACTCGTCGATGATTACCACTACGATCCGAAGCTAAAATTATAAAAATAAACTTGACAACAACTGCTGTTTCGGTTGATTCGCTATTTTCGTCGGAAAATAAACATGTCCGTTTATGGCAGGCACGGACGGCCCGGAAAATTAACCGGCGACCTACAATAAAAGTGAAAAAGGATTAACGGAAGTCATAGAAAATTTCCAGGATCTCGTGAAATATAGGTCGTAGTGGAGGTTTTCGAATAGGCCGGCCGGTTGAATAGCACCGAGCCTTCGTTCCGACCGGACGAAAACGTGGTTGAAGCTAATTATTTTTATTTATTGCCGTAGCTGATCGCCAAGGGTGGTTCATTAGTGAAATTGTTTCGCGGCTCCTCGGCGTTACGTTTATGAACGGCGGCGAGGACAATGGGAAAAAAAGGTACGACAGCGGCGAAAAGGTTCACGGGTAATCCGTGTACAACACACGAGAAACAGTGCAATTGAATGATTCTCGGCATTATGGATTTCATTCCTGGACCTTCCATTAATTTGAAAAAGGAGAAATAGTTACCGATATGGCCCAGCTTAGCGTGACAAAAGGTTCGAAGGCTGCAAGAGGTATACGACTCCGAAGCCCAACTTTTCCGGCCTGTTACACGCAACCACGGTTCTACGTGGCAAATCGCAAGTATCCCCGATGCTCGTTCTTTCTCTCCCCTTCCCGCTTTTCCTCCGTTTTTTTGCGAACAAGAAAAACGAAAGGGTTGAGCGAAGAAAACTTGAGCGCGCCGGGAACAGTTAGAGACTCGTGTATCCCCGTCACCTCTTTTTCCGCCCGTGTTTTTTCCCTCGCACCGGTAACAGTTTAACTGTAAAAGCGTCGTAAACGCGGACACGGGGGAAAGAGGACCGTCCCGTTCACCGGAAAAGGAGATTAGAGAGAAAGGGTTACGGGGGATTTTTTGATAAAGCCTTTACGGCCTCGAGAGTTTTTCCTCCCCGCCCCCAGCGACGAAAGGATTCGAGGACGATTTACAGTGTCCCATGGCGTAGCTGCGTCGCTCGTCCCCGGGAAAGCTCAGGGAAACCCTTCAACCCGTTGACCGTCGAGCTGTAACCAATAGAAATCTCCAAAAACGAGGCAAACTCGAAGAAGCTCGCTCGATGAAACGGGAAACGAAACCCGACGACCGATCTCAGCCGTTCACCTTTCAACTCCGTTGTTTCTTCGAGACCTCGATGAAAGTTTCACTGTAAACATTAGTTTCCTCAGCTGGCGGACGAGTTTCATCATTCGAATTCGATCGATAGACGATCGAAGTGTCACAGGCGCTTCGGAGTTCACGATTTCGCGGGAGATCCTCGTGCCACCCTCGTTTTCTCGCCTCCGCTCCCGTAAAACGCTGGGGAGGCCGAGCGCGGAGGGAAGCCTGGCAGCGTTTCTATGGGGTTTTCTGTAATTTTGGATCTCGGCTAATGGTCTCGGTTGTCGGATGTTTTCCGGAGCTGAGAAAGGGTGCGATCCGTCCGCTCGGAGAGAAAGCAGACCGCTCCGACGGAAAAAGCAGAGGGAGCGCGCGTGTATCGACGCGTTTCCTCGCTGTTTTCTCTTTCCGGCTGGATATCGAGCGACGCTAATTAGATCGCTCGTGTCTTCCGACGAAATAGATTTGAATGCGGAGAGCTGGATACGAAATCGGAGATTCCCGTGTGAAACGCTAAACGATTTCGCCGCGAAGGGCGCGCGTACGCCGCTAAGTGGCCGAGGATCTCGAACTCTTTGTTTGTGTTTCGCCTCGACTTACGATGGCAAGCGTAAACTTCGGAGCGTCGGGCGTCCAAAAATTCGAACCGGTGTCAACGGGTCCTGCGACCCGATTATACTAATAAACTGTATTCAATCTCTGGATGCTTGTTTCTCATTGGAATATCGAACGATGACGACGCTGTCGGACTAACAACGCGAAAGGTTTCTTTGTTTGAAACGGAGAGTAACGAAAATGACTAGTAAAACTGCATGCATCAAGATAGAAGTATTGTCATTAGAATTCTGGAATCGAAGGTTGCAATCGTAGAATCTAATTGCGAACAATTATCACTGATGCGAGCTGTGAAACCACTGATGGCGCTCACCCCTATTAATGGCATTACTTTCAGCACATCTCTGTCATTGGCCGAGTCGCGAGCTGAGGACCGTGCGAGACCTTTTACCCCTTTGTCACTTTTGAGTCACAGGTCAGCTTTCATGTGAGTAACGTATTGTACAGTGTACAGTTCATGTTCAGTTACATAGTTCTCTGTTCGAATATTCACGGGTACATGAATTTAATCGAATCGAAGGTCGCAATCGGAGAAGCCAAGTGGACGAGGAATAAGAGATCGTTACACGTCTTTTGTTTCATAATGTCCATAGGTACACGACAAAAGGAAAAACGAGCGACCTCTATTTTCGGAAAGTTCGAAGCTTTGAGCTGCAAATTGCTGGGACGACTGGGACGGGAAATAATTAGGAAAGCAACGCCCTGCGTATAAAAATCGAAGGTTCTGGACACTCCTAGAGGTAATAAAGAGAGGAGAAACAATTAGGAACGCCTACAGGCTGCGAGAGTCCGCAGGGGTGGAATAAAAAGCGGAGGAGAAGGGTTGCCGTAGTCCGGGGCTCTGGGAGTACCGTAAGCGCAGGGATAGACGGGGGTTTCGCAGAGTCCGTAAAGCATGGAATTCGCAGCAACCACGTCGACAGCTTGGCCCGGGGGTAGGGGTATTCAAAATGCCTATGAATCGGGGACGACGGCCCGTCTCCGATTGGCTGCGAGCCGCTCGGGGCCGAATGGAGAGGGTAGTTGCCCCCAACGCGTTGCATAAACAAATAGACAAGCCGGCTTTGGGACTTGTCAGTCGGCTCTGAGCATTCACCCGAGTGTGACGGTCGAAGCATCAACGATCTTTTTACTGTTTTAGTTGAGTTTAGTTCGGTTTCGTTGAGTTCGTTGAGTTCAGTCGGGTTACATTTACTTGAGTTCAGTTTCATTCGATTTCGTTCGGTTCGGTTTTTTAGTAAGAGAACCTAGCAACAGTGATTCAATAGTGTAATCAACCCACCCAGTTGATTATCCGGTAGCCAATGAACAGACTTTAAGTATCAGTGTCCTGTGTGTGGTAATCGTCCAGACCTACGATCAGCTGTGAGGACCGTGGCATCGTTCGTGGCTGGAGAAATCCGAGGACAAAGAATTTCAGGTTTGTACTTGTCTTTTTATCTTGCACTGGAACCACCGAGCGATTAGATCGTCGAATTTGGATATTAAAGATAATTGGTATATCTATCGATTGAATTATTCAGAAGTATAGTATACGTTCTTTCAATAATCGCGACGAATCATTTGGAATCTGATCTGCTCGGTAGTTCTAGTGTTAATCTATTTGATAAAATTTCTACGGTGAATCTCTACGATAAATCGCGAATCTAACTCCGCGATTTACGCGGGATCCAGATACATTTCCCGTCGACCGTGCGCGTTCTCGTGTTCCATCGGCTGGGACGATTTTTCTCGCATCGTGCATTTTTTTGCGCCGTTCATTTGTCGGCCCGTTAAAATAACAGCGAACGCGGCGGCGTAGCGTCGACGAGGGCAACACGCGATTATTCGCAACGACAAAGTCGTGTTTTCGGGGAGAACGCGTTCCCAAGAATCATCGAGCTCCGACGAGAGACGTGCTCGGTATCGGCCCATGTTTAGTTTCGCGTGTTTCGGAAAGTGTCGACCAGGTATCGGCGTTAACGCGCCGGGAAACAAACATCGAGGAAATTCAATATGTCCGTGACGAGAAAACGAGCAACGCGCCGTGGATTCGTCGACTCGCGTGAAACTGTGTTCGGTGGTTCGCGTTTCGCGATCGGCGGACGACGATATCGCGTTCGCCATTGCGTCGGCCGGCACGTGGCCCTGGCGAACGACGCACGCCGTGGCTCGCACCCGTTTTCAAATTTTTTTACGCGTTGTAACGAGCCGAAGACTTCGCCGATTCCCAGCCGAGTCTCGAGTTCATCGCTGCGAGAAATTACGTGGGATCGAAGCGTGGACAGGCTGTCGATCTAAGACAATCGAAGCAGTATCGGTAAAATATCGATTCGGAAGAGTTTTTTCAATTTTTTATCGTAACATTGGTATCGTTGACAAACCCGCAGTTTTTTATACGAATTCCGGTCGACTCGAGTCAGCCCAGCCCGACGACCCTGCGATTTTTCACGTCCCAAGTCGCATTTTCGCTTTTTCCAGAGCGTTCGCGGAACCAGCGATTCTCGGTACTGTTTCCGCCTGTTTCCTCCCCTCGCCCCGCCACTTTTCTATTTACTGTTGTTGTGATCGTGCTTGGAATTTCGAAAGACTGGCTTCGCTTTGACCTTTGCTGAAGTCTTTTTTCTCCTTGTTCAGCCGGAGACGAGAGAAGGAGGCATGCTTTAATCGACTCGTAAACGTCCTTACTATGGAATGCGAGGTTCCCGGATCGCTCGTCGCCGCGTCTATCGAAAGAATTTCGCGACACCGTTCTCGAAACTCGAAGTTTCGCCGGATAAAGCACGATCGGCAGCGTTTCTGTGCCGCGCGCTTGCGATCGTCCAGCGCGCGTTCGCGTTATAACGGGAGGAAGCGGTCGTGCCGCGAGTTTTTAGGGGTCGAACGGGTCGGGTGATCGATGGGAAAGGAAAAAGAGAAAGCTCTCGAGAAATATGGCGAGCAGATTTGCTCGCGGTTATGGGGTAATCGAGTTTTCGGGGCGTCCGCGCGGGACGCCTCGTTTCTTACAAGGGTTGTTTGTTTTCGGACCAATTCGCCGGCTCGCTCGTGGCACAGACGGGAACAGACGTAGTTGCTTCGAAATTTTATTTACGACCGCCGTCTCACGGGGTAAACGGACAAAGAGGTTTCGCCGAGAAGTCAAAAGCGGAATCTCCCAACCCGGTCGCCGGCCGACGGCCTTTAAAACCGTGTGCTCTACTTGAATAAATGAGCAGAGACCCTTTTCCCTTCAACCCGGGAACCGTCGTTTTACCTCGACCGGTAAATCGCGGAAACAATCCCGAGGTGTCCTCCGGACCCGTACACCATAAATTTCGTGTGGTCGTTATTGGTTTGAGGTCTCCGGTCTCGTCGTTCGTCTTGCTGTAAAAATCGCACGATTAAAAGAACGCGTTTCTTCGCGAATTTTCATTGTCTTCGAGGGATGGACGTCAAAAATAGTAACATTTCAAAGATTATCAAAGATTACCCGAGTAATATGTTAACACTAGAACCACCGAAACCTTTTTTCAATTGATTTGCAATTCAATTTGCGTATTGCCAAATCAATTCCCCTTGTAACTCCAGAGAAACATTTGCTGTTAATAATCGCAAAAAGAAATCCTTCGGCAGTTCTAGTGTCGAAAATTCGAAACATCATTAGTGATGAAGAAACTTATTTACTTAAACTTATATATTACTTATTTAATTACAATCCAGTAATGGAAGAGCGACGAGTCCAACCGAAAATCGATCTTCCGTGCGAACGATACAGAATGGAAGCGTGTTCGCGTGAATGGCGTCGCGCGAAACAATTCCCACTATTCGTTACCGCGCTCGAATAAATTGGCCGGGCCATTCTAACACGCTGAAACGATTTGTTCTTGTAGGGCGTTCAAGGCGAAAGGACGTCGGGCGTAGTAGGCAAACATTGTCGAATGATTTTACCGGGAATTCACTCGAGAATGTAGTACGTTGCCTGCGGGACACGGTACACGGGGGTTGGGGCGGGGAAACTCGGGGCCTGTTTGTCGGAGTCGTACCTTTCTTGCGTGGAAATTCGCACAAACGCCGTAAAACGCCGAAACCCTTTCCGCCCCTACTGTGCCGCGGCAGTTTTTCACCTGTCCGCTCGCGCTATTCAAATTTTTGCAACCCGTCACCCTCGAGCTTTCCCCATCTGGCCTCAATGGCGTTTGCGAGTCGCAGGCACGTTTTATTACCCGTTCGGCTAACGGTTGTTGTTCGTTACAAACGAATGGAGGACGACTCAACCCTTTACTGCCGAACGTCAAGCATTCGGAGGGATGAAGCGTTTATATTTGGAAGACGCAGAGAAATGATTTAATTACTCTACAGCTAGAGAGCGCAGTTTCCTTGTTCCCTATTAATTAAGATATTTAATTTAACTTCATCCGTTGAAGACTGCATTTCAAAGCATCTGCGTTAAAGGGTTAAAGGACCCAGTTCGCCAATGGTCTCGCGTCTGTTTAAAATTAATTAGTCTCGCGAATTGCAGTTGATCCTCGGATAGTGCTTGTCGATGTTAACACTAGAACTATCGAGCATTTAATACGATTAATACACAATTCAAAATTTTTTCAAATCATTTCGAATATTCAATTCGAAGGTATCAATGATTAAACAAAAAAATCGAAACCATTTTGACTGGTACGGTAGTTCTAGCGTTAAAAAACAATCTTCGGAATTGCAACGGATCGTTGGATAACAATTGTGCTTTTTATTACAGAGAAACCAAGATCGAAAATGCCAGGAAAGTGCAGTAATACCTCGAACTCTCTCTCGACGCGCCGTACCAAGCGGTCCGCCGACGAAGAGATGATGGGACGTTCCCGCCGCATGCGGAGAGCCACGCCCGCTTGGGCTATCGCCGATGGAATCGCGGTGAGTAATCGCTCGAACCCCCCTCCGATCGAATCCGCGTCCGCCGTCTCCCTCTCGTTGAACTTATTCACCCTCTCGCTCCGTTTGCACCTCACCCTCGGTCACCCTCGCGCGCTCCCGCTGTCTCCTCGTTTTTTCTTTTCATCTCCCCGCGAGTGGGATCTCACCCTCGTCCATCCCCTTCCTTCATCGACAAAATGTCGCGTTCCGTTCGGTTCCAGCGACTCGGGAAACTTCCGCTCGCTGTCTCTCCGGAGGAACGCTTTGTTATTAACCCTTTGCACTGGAAAGTTTCTCGCTAGAGATGTTTAACGTTTTTTACATAAAATTAAACATTCGAATGAACCGAATTCTGTTGGATATGTGAGATAAGAAAGACAGTAGAGTAGTCGTTACGAAGAATTTTGACTTTTTAGTTTCTGCTTTATTAAGAAAATTGCTTGGTATTACTTGGTAGTCAAAGCGTTAAATATCAGATTTTATGGTTTTCATGTGTCGAATCTGAAGACTGAGAGTCACCACCCGAGTGCAAAGGGTTAATTCCTGCGATTAGTGTTGTACCATCGATGTGTCGTGGAACAATAGACATTCCGCCGAGTCGCAAGCGTGAATTCTAAGTTTCCTTCAACTTTACAGTCGCAGGAGCCAATGGACGATGGAAACAATGATTCGGGAGTGTCACCCGACCACTACACCAGCAACTCCGTCTCGCCGTTGAGTGGACTTTCAGCATCTGGCCGCAGCAGCAGTTTGTCTCCTCGAAGCTCGTCTTCGCAGGATTCTAACAGCACGCCGCCGAATCCATATGATTACAATTCTGGGGGGACGTTGCATAGTAGTTCGCCACTCGGGTTTATGCAACGGGATTCGGCGGCGGAGCAACAACAGACACAACAGGCGAACCCACCCCCCGCGGCACCGGGAACCAGCAGAACCATCCAGAACAACCAGGAAGAACTGCAGTGTCCCATCTGCGCCTTCATCTCGACGAGCAGGTGAATTGTTTAATCAATCTCCATCAATCTTCAACCTTTCGCGGATGAAAGTTCTTCGAAAAATACGAACCCTTCAGCAGACGAAGCTAAAATTATATCGATCTCTCAATTAATCGACGAACAGACTACGCGCTGATCTCTAGCTGTTTGACTAATTGAATCATTGACTTAGTCTTCCAAATACTAAAACTTCATCTCAAACTATCGACATTCCGCAATAGGTTAATTCATAGCGTCGTATCGTTGTCACTCGCGAGAAGCGAGTACGATTTATAATAGCAATAATTCCCTCTCACAGATTGGTGTTCACGGAGCACCTGGTGACACACTGCCCGACAAAGTCCGGCGCTCAGAAGTTCGTGAAGTCGATCTTCGAGCAGGTGGCCCCGCTGGACGAGAGCATACAGTTTGACGACATGCACGAGCCGGGAATGGTGATGCCCCGTATCAACAACCAGGGCAAAGTGAAGAGGTTCAAGTGCAAGCAGTGCCCCTACATAGCGGTGACGAAGCTGGAATTCTGGAATCACACGCGCACGCACATCAAAGAAGGCAAAGTACTGACCTGCCAGAAGTGCCCTTTCGTGACGGAGTACAAGCACCACTTGGAGTACCACCTTCGCAACCATTTCGGTTCAAAGCCGTTCCAGTGCGACAAGTGCGAGTACACTTGCGTGAACAAGTCGATGTTGAACAGCCACAAGAAGTCCCATTCCAACGTCTACCAGTATGGCTGCGCGGACTGCTCGTACGCCACGAAGTACTGCCACTCGCTGAAGCTTCACCTGCGCAAGTACGTGCACCATCCGGCGATGGTGTTGAACGCGGACGGTTCGCCGAACCCGTTGCCGATCATCGACGTGTACGGGACGCGGCGGGGTCCGAAGCAGCGGAGTCCGAGGCCCCCGAGGACTCCGCGGCGGAACAAACATGGCCGCAACCTCTCGTCTCCGCCGCACTCGGTCTCGTCCCCCTCGCTGTCGCCGATCAACTCCATGAACATGTTCAACGGAGCCGGCAGTCCTCTGAACAGTTTCAACAGTCTGAGTCTGAGACCCGGCCCATCGAATTCCTTGGACGCACCTGGTCCCTCTAACTTCAGTCCGGTGACCGAACATTCGAACGGATTCCACCCGATCGCAGGGCCGTCCAACGCGTTCAGCCCCGCGGGGCCTTCGAACGCGTACCATCCTGTCGCAGGACCCTCCAACGCGTTCAGTCCTGTAGCGGGACCCTCGAACGGTTATCATCATCCTGTCGCCGGATCGTCCAACGCGTTCAGCCCCGCGGCGGGACCGTCGAACGCGTATCATCCCGTCGCCGGATCGTCCAACACGTTCAGTCCTGTACCAGGCCCTTCGAACGCGTATCCCGTCGCCGGCCCATCGAACGGGTTCAGTCCCGCGGGACCTTCGAACGCGTTCAACCCCGTCCCGGGACCGTCCCACGCGTTCAGTCCCGTACCGGGACCCTCGAACGCGTACCCCGTCGCCGGTCCATCGAACGGATACCCGGCAAGATCATCGAACGCGTTCAACGTGGTGCTCCAGAACCAGCCCATGATGATCCTGCCGTACTCCCAGCTGCTGGCTATGGCGCAGCTCGCCTCCGCACAGAGCTTCGTCGAGGAGATGCGCATGCACCGGTACAACCGTCCGTCGTCGATGGACTACGCAGGAGACACGGACGACGACATGGACGTGCAAGACTTCCCGGAGGACTTGGTAGTCAGGTCCAACAGGTCCCCCTTCGACCCCCAGCCGAACGGAATGTCGGAACCTGCGTTCCTCGATCAGGACGAGGAGTTCCCTCTTGACCTCAGCAGGACGAGTACACACAACAATATACAGAAGAAGTCGGCCGCGAAGTCGTCGAAGGGGAAGGGGACCAGCAGACGTAAGGGCAAAGCCGTGAAGCTCGATCGCAGAGTGTTCCAGAAGGACACCGACGACGAGGAGCAGTGCTTGAACGATTCAGGATTCCTCGAGTGTCCGCGACAGCCGCAGCAAATGCAACGGAGTCAGCAGTCGAGAATACAGAAACGAATGCAGGGAAACACCTCGCCTCTGAAAAGCGTTGGCGCTAGTCAAGGAAACGCACTCGGCTCCGGCGGCATCGAGTTCCACTGCCCATTCTGTGAAATCGTTTTTGGAGACTCTGTGATGTTCTCCGTTCACATGGGCTACCACGGAGACGAGGATCCCTTCACGTGCAAAGTGTGCGAGGAGCCGTGCGAGAACAGCTTGCACTTCTTCGTGCACGTCGCGACAGCCAATCACTCGTAATGTAATTATTTATTCCGTTATTATTTATTATAAGTAGTCAGTTAACATATTGTAATATGTTATGATTATTATAGTATGCAGCGTTTGTAATTACTAATTACAATATGCATACTTCTCACACCAGTCGAGCACAACGAATCTTCCTAGGCAACGCGAAAATGTCCGCGTACTAAATTATTTTATTCACCGATTCCTGGTTAGATGCGAGTCGGTTGCACTGAATGATTAACTGTTCGTATAGGTCTCGTTTACGAATACGATGGATTTTGATGCGTGCAACGTGTGTTAACTAGACCACTGTTTCCAAGATGTAACGCGGTTGAGCTGAATGTTAGGATGAAGATTCTCGGAGGATTCATGTGTTCAGAGTTCACGTTGAAATTCCGACGACTTCCGAGTCAAGGTATTACTCTCAGGTTTTAGGCTGTCTAGTTGAAGGATAGATGTGGCGACAGAGTTGAGGGATATCAGTATTCCAGAGATATTATTTTAAGATACTCGCTGTTCTCAGATGAGGCTTTGTTCCGGTAGAAGTTCCTATTAGCTTTATCGTGTACCTGAGGAAAGTATCTGAAATACCTCGGACACTTGTAAAAATTGATACTTAGCTGTACATAAGAATCGATGCTGCGCACATCGAGTCACATGGTAGATTTTGATACGAACGAAGTATATTCGATCGAACGAAGCGGAAGCTTCCGATAGATTCACGGGCTGAGTAAAATAACTCGCTCGACTTGGTATTTTTGTACTGTTTTACACGATATTCCCTACAAGCATAGTAGGGAGAAAGAGAGACAGTCAGCGGGACGTTGTTTCTCAGCCCCGGGGCCATGTTTACGGGATAAACGTGAGATTTTTATTTTTTCACCGAGATGTTAGCTGCATGGATTAACGTCAGTACGCCGAGCTTTGTGATAAACGAAAGATGAAGGACGTGATAGTTCGATACGATAGCCCTGATAGTTAGAAATTGGGGAGGTGATATTTAGAAATGGAGAACATGATAATTACAGATAGGGAACGTGATAGTTCTAAGTGGAGAACGTGATAATTAGAAATAGGTATTTATAAATTGAGATAGCAAGAGTCCCTATAGGTAAGGCATCGTGTGAGATAATAAGAGATAGAATGACAGTTGAATGTAATCGATGATGATCACAGATTGTAATCACAGTTGATAATTGCCGATTGTAATCGGAAGAACAGACCAGAAACTCTGGTCTCGGAGTCCACGTGGATTTCGAATGGAAAGTGAAATATCTCTCGGTTCTAGTCAGAATTTTATAGTGAGATACCTTACGGTTACCGATGATTTCTATGTGCAATCGAAGATCCGCGCGTGAGACGGTTATCGACGAACGAAGCAGAGATGCTAATGGAAACGAGCACAAGCGGGGTGTCCTCGAGTCGATTTTCAACGTGCGAACTCGAATGAAGCACTGTTTTTCTTACTCTTACTTTCCTTAGTTTTTACTGAACTCTATTCGACGATGAGTCGGCACCGTTGAAAGTCGCCACCGTTCCCCGAAGTGCTCGCGTTTTTCTCCTTTTAAAGTTGACGTTCGCCTCGTTTTACTCGCGATGTACGATTTCAGCTGCTTCGTTCGTCAACTAGGTGAAAATTCACCGCGAATCTTACTGGTCATATCGTCTCATAGCTTTCATTGTGGTTTCAACCCCTTCAGACTCGATTTCCGCGGAAGACTCTGTCCATTGACTCGACATCGAGGCACGGCTGTTCGATGTATCGTTGATAACGACGCGCATTTCGCATAAAATACATTTTGACAAAGATTAAGGTAAAACGCGATGTACGATGCAACGTACGAGGTCTGAAGGGGTTGGAACGCGACGCACTGTTTATATCTGATTTCTAAAAAGGATCGAGCCGATGTTTTGAAAACTGTGGTTTCTGCTTGGCGTTTCATTGAAATATGAAAGTCTGGCGTAGAGATAAGATTATATAAGAAAAAACTTATAAAAAGTCACAAAAAATACGTATATACAGTTCGTTTAACTTCTGTTCTTTTTTTTTTTTTTAATATTTTCGAGTATATTCTTTGACTCTTTTCTTTCGTGGGAATTAAAAGAAGAAGCTATGACAATTTTGTTTACGTTAGGTTCAACGATTTGGTCGTTTATATTTGCAATATTAGATGGTCAAGTGGTAAACTTGACGTTTCGTTTCTTTTTTGTTTTTTTTTTCTTTATAGTGTATATGCAATACATAAATGACGAGGCGTAATACGATATTTTTGTCTCCGATAATTCTATGTGCCATACAGTATTAATTCCTAATATTATATAGTTCAGTTTAAGTAGCGTGATAAGCATTTAACTATTAATTTTTCTATTCGAATATAGGTCGTCTAGACATCAATACATATATAATTACACAATGAATGAATAAATAAATTCTAAAGCTATATAACGTGTCCTCCATCATTTCCCTCTCATCCAAATCAATTAACCAAATTAACACTTTGACCGCGAATACAAAGAACTTATAGAGAATTTTCGCTGTTCAATTTCTACTTCGTTAAGACAACCGTTTCGACATAGAGTTTCGACGAGCGTTCACTTGGCAGCAAAGTGTTTTCAATGCACCTCGAAAGTTACAACTCCATGGCTACGAAGATCGCGATCGAAACAAATGAAACGTTAGGACTTTCCTAAACGTCCTTACTCTCGTCACTCGCGTGCAACGAATTAATTCATTTCCAAATGAATCTCGCGGTTAGCGCGAATCGCGAGCCGTCTTGTCAGAATCGGCCGCAGAATCCTGCGTCGATGAAAGTCGGGATTCGCGTAGGAGTCTCGGACGTGTACACCATAGAAGAGAAGGAGCTTGCGTGGACCCCGGATCTGATCGGTCCAATTTTCAAGAACGAGAGCATCGGTTTAAGAGAGGTTAGTTCATTAACCAGTTAACTGTGTTTGACGAGTATACATGTCGTCATAAAGCTTGACACGATACTAATTCTTTCAGCGATGAATTCTTTATTTTTTCACCTAAACATTTAATTCTTCTTTGTTTCGCTTTGATCTTTCATTAAAATTGCCCCCGCTTTCATGACTTCTGTGCACGTACGATCAGGTACTGATCACACACCGAAGCGACAAACGCATTCGAATCCTCGCGACGTTCGTCCCCGACGAACTGATCTACGAAACGGACATCTCCCGCAAGAACTTCCGGAAGTTCAACGCCGTGCTCGCGTTGGTCGACGTCTCGCGGATTTTCAACCTGTACGAGAAATTCGCGAACGCCGAGAACGGCGGCAGCTACGCGCTGATGGACATGCTGAACACTTACATCGGCATCATCATCGAGGAAGTCTATTACACTCGAGGAGATGTGATGAAGTTCTCTCGTGAGTACGATAGAGAAACGATAGGCAGTTCAAATTTGTCGTAAAAAGTAGAGGAGAGTTGTCTGAATATGTAGATATAAAAACCTCCGCAGAAAGAATGAGGCTTTAGCGCCGTGCGGCCATTGCTACGCTACCACCGTCAGTAAGGGCCGTAATTAGGCGCTGATAGGCCTGGACCCTGGTCACTTATATGTATTACTCGTATATGTGTGTTCATATATTAGACACTAAATTATTTAAAACGGAACGGTCGTGAATTTGAACAGTTCCTACAATATTCAGCCACAGCCTTCGAAAAATCGTACAAAGTGTTAACAAGCTGAAACGGTACTCTCCGATTTAGGAGACGGACTGCTGGTACTGTGGAAGATCGGCAAAGACGATTTCTTCTCTAGCATGGTGTACAACGTGATCATCTACGCCCAAAAGATCCAGCAAGTGGTCGCCTCGGTGAAGAACAAGTTGCTGATCCCAAAGGGTAAGTTAATTTCTTCCAGAGCAAGAGAAACAGACAAAATCGGCGAGCTCGGAGAGATAGAGACATTGTTGTTGACATTGTCCCATTTTTTATTGCCTCGCTAGTTAATCGCTTTATTGCCTCGTCACTTTATGACTCCGTGTTCCTTTCTTTGCAGTCGACGTGGTGATTTCAGCGGGGGAAATGACGTTTTCGGTGATCGGCCACGACAAAGCGAGAGATTTCGTGATCAGCGGTTCGCCGATCGAGGATCTGAAGTTCGCCAGAAGGATATGTCTACCCGGTGATCTGGTGTTGTCGTCCAGCGCGTGGGAACACTGTGCGCCCAGCCAATACGAATACGTGATCAAAGACTCGAGCAACGTGAAAGTATAGTTTCACGAACACCGGTGTCCACAGGATCTTTTAACGACGGGGTTTCCCACAGATTATTCGAGTCTTGGGATTACCTGTGGGATCGGTTACCACGGTTGCGAGGAAACGACCGGTTCAAGATGTTTTCGAACGGAGCCTGACTTCTGAGAGTAAACGCGTATCGCAGCCGGAAGAAGCGAGTTCTGGAGTTAGCGACTTGGACGAGGAATCGGAGAAGTTCTCGCTTATCTCCGATCGGTCGAAATCTAGGCTCTCCATACTGCCGATCGGCGCTGTTCAAGGTTCGCCTTCTACACCCTTCCGTTCAAAAATATTTCATATGCTTCCGTTTGAAACTCTAACTTCCGAGAGCTACCTGAATGAACGTTCAGTTTTCTAGGAGTAATAAAGTAAATTCTGGAATAGATGTTTGTGAACCTAGCATTAACCGGTTATTTTAATTGTAACGAAGGAATAGCGAACTATTTTTGAACGATAGACGACATTAACGAGAAGTTGTTGCATTGAAACATTAATGAACATCAGCAGTGGCCAGAGTCTCGATGATCGAGGTGCTGAAGCAACGACTGGGCATCGACTTGGAGACGTACATATCGAAGCCAGTGTTGAACCAGGTATTCGATAATTAATTCATTTATTTATCGCGAAACGATCGAACTGTTCACGATATTTCGTTCGCAGATAAGAGCGGACGTGCCGTTGGAACACCTGACCGAAGTCAGACGTGTCACCGTGATGTCTGTGAACGTGGTACCAAGCAGGTGTTCAGTCTACGAATTGATTTCGTTGATCGACGAGCTGTTCACCGTTTTATTGAAGTACTTCCATTGGTTCTCAAACGGAATTATAAACGGCACTTTTACTAATGATCGTTTCATTATTTTTATCACTCTGTCGCATACAAAGTGAATTGTAAATCGATTACAGTTTCAACAGCTGCAGTCTTGGAGTTTCTATAGAGGTACTGACGTGAACCCAACCGGTCGGTGGCTTAAAAGTGAAGAGGGACAAAGGGCGACGTCCACTCGCGGCGCTCCGCCCGAAAGTAATGGCGGAATTACTTTCGGCACATCTTTATTACTGACTCAACCGCAAATTGAGGTGGAGCGTGCGCCCGAATCTTCTTGCCTCTCTTTACTTTTGAGCCACAGGATAGCTGAGTTAAGAAATTGACTTGCAGTAACGCCTGAGACTCGAGATTTTAAGAATTCAGCAATAAATATTACTTTGAAATTAATTGAACGATAATCCATAGATAAATTAAGCAACAGAGGTGTTTCATTGAAATATTTCACGTAGCAATGCAAATTTTAATTTGAAATATTAAATATTCAACTTCATAGTTTGTTGCATCGGATCACTGAGAGTCACCTCTCGAGTGCAAAGGGTTAAGTATTTAGCGACCTGTCTCGAGATCAATGGACACTTTACGAATGATGCTTCCATAAGCATAGTGAACAAATACTCGGGCTGCGTGAACCTGATGAACACCTACACCAGGGACATTCTGTTCAACGTCGTGTTCGGATTAAAGGGGTACGAGGAAACCGGAGGTGAGAATCCCGCGAACAATGGAGTTTCATCTGTGCCGGAGATTTTTAACGAGACGAAACGCGTCGGCGGCGTAAAAACGGTGTCCATCGGCGTTTCAACTGGTAATTACGTCGTTTCTATCTTTTAATTTTAATTATTCCAGTAGCCAAGACATTAATTTCTTCAGTATTTCGTTTGTGAATTTAAGAGCGACTCAATTCGAACACCCGTTACTTAGGAATGGCGTTTTGCGGAGTGATCGGCCACCCCGCTAGAAGAGAGTACATGGTTTTCGGCGTGCCGGTGGACAAGGCTACTTCCTTGATGTCGATATCGTTCGGC
This sequence comes from Nomia melanderi, assembly GCF_051020985.1. Lineage (NCBI taxonomy): Eukaryota > Metazoa > Arthropoda > Insecta > Hymenoptera > Halictidae > Nomia > Nomia melanderi. The sequence continues at coordinate 14,437,927 of NC_135010.1, read as the reverse complement.
AAGGTTGTAACTTTATTAACCTTTTGCCCTATGATTCATTTCTCACGAATAGGGTTTCTCCGCAAAGGGTTAAGAAGGGGATTAACATTGAATTCATCGACTCCAAAAAATAAATTATCTTACAGATGTCCTGCGATTACGACACTGTCCTGTACAGTTCCATGAAGACGGACAGGTTCCGCTCGCGAGGCATGAAGATGCTCAAAGGATTCGGCAAGGCTCACGTTTACGAGATCCTGGACACGTACTTGTAAGAATATTCAATCCAAATATTTTTCGCGTCGCAAACCACTGTTTTCTTGCAGTTTATCCGAGGAATATCTATCAGGCATCGATTACGTCTACCCTATTCTCGGCCGATCGAGAGACTTGGAATTATTCAAGGACATCTTAGACGAGATTGGAGTCGCAGGGAAGAATTATTCTGGAATACTCGTCGAGGTCAGTCTGTTAACCCTTTGCACTCGAAAGATTTTCATTAGAAATATTTTCACATTTCCTGATGAGACAAAGACGACATTTTGTGAAACTCAACGAGAGACCTCTCGAGTGCAAGAGGTTAATTATCGTCAACACATTTCTTCGATGAACTTTAGTATTGATGATTTAGGGCGCTGAGAGGTCGGGAAAGTCGAGGCTGCTCGACGCGTTCGTGACGATCGGGCAAAATCGGCAGTTAACTCTTCTCAAGCTTCCTCTGTTGGAATCTTTCGTGGAGAAAGAGTTCTCTGTGGTGTACCACCTGCTTCTGCAAGTAATTAGAAAGCTAAAGAAATTCTCCTTACTCGGAGAACTCGTTAAGATTCGAATCATTCGTATGTAGCTCTTCGATGCAACCGATTGCACGACGATAGAAGAACGCGAGAGGATTGTATCGAGTAAACTATCCGATTTCGTACAGTATAACGATCTATGCTACCTGAACGCCATGATGAAGGTTCAGTTTCCTCTGTCGGAGGAGTACTGCAAGAGTACCGATTGGGAACGTCACACGAGAACCACGGAGATCTTCAAAACGATCTTCAAGAAGGTAGATATAATGTTGTTATAAATTCGACCCTGGAATTTTAATCAGTTTCGATTCTGTTCCAGTGTGGGAAACATATTTGTATCTTACTCGACGACGTTCAGAACATGGACGTCTTGTCCTGGAAGTTCCTCTCCGCGTCAATGGAGAACGACAACGTGATCATAGCGATGACGCTGCTGGAACCGGTCTCCTGGGATCATTTGTCCCAGGTTCAGCTTGCCATTTGCCAAGACAAGCGGCTGATGAACCGGTCGTTGGTGGAATTGGATCCTCAGTACATAACGGCGTTCGCCTGTCAATTCTTGAACGTTCTGGCGATCCCTAAGGAACTCGACAAGTACGACTTTCGATACTTCAACCGATTCGTGATCGGATGTTAACCCTTTGCACTCGAAAGTTTTTCATTAGAAATACTCAAGATCATCTGACGAGATATAGACTTTGATTGATTTACAATTCAATTTGCGTAGTGCTGAATGAATTTCTTTAATAATTTCTCAGAGAAACATTTGTACCTTTCTAATAATTGCAAAAAGAAGACATCAGGCATGGGTCATTTAACCCCTCTGGTAGTTTTAGTGTTAAATATGTTGTGTCAAATCAGTGGTTGTGACGTCTTCGTAGTGTAAACAGTTAATTAATCATTGCAGAGTGCTCCGGAAGCGTGGCAAGAGCTCGTTCGCCTGGTGCGAAGCGTTCCTGACGTCCACTCTGCAGATCCGAGCTCTGGATTTCGTCAACATCACGCCTATGGACCCGAGGATCAAAGATCTCGTTTTCCCAGATTGTTCCCTGGTAACTAAGGTGCCTTCTAATTTGACTCCGGAAGAACTGGCGCCGCCATTGCACTGGTCGCAGATGAGTACCGCGAACGTCTGCGTGCCTTCCGGGGTCATGAGAGGCTTCGTCGAGACGAATCGCGATGTTATAGGTGACTATCATCTACCTCGATGCTGCGCGTGATCCATATTTCGATGATCTATTCGTTTCAGGTCTGAGAATCGACATATACAACAGAATGAACTCTTACGAGCAGGATTTCGTCAAGTGCGCAGCAACTTTGGGCAGGATCTTCGCTCGGAACATGATAGGGAACTTAATGATCAACGCTGCGCCGTTGTACACGTCGAAAGGAAAGTAAGAATCACTCGAAGTTGTCGAATCTTTACGAAATATCTTGCGTTTTGCAGCTGTGGCAGAGATGATAAGGCTGAGGATCATGGAGTGCGCGATGACCCAAAGGAAACAGTTCCACGTCGACGAGTCGATGCTGTTCTTGTTCAAGAGGCGCAAGACTTTCAGCAACCTGCACCACTTGGTCACTTGCAGCTGTCAACCGCCTCGTTAGTCATGCAGTCGTTCACAGTGGATTTTGGTGTTCACCTTTGCACTCGAAAGTTTCTCGCTAGACGTGTCGTATAATTATTCTATTATTAAGGAAAACTAGGAACAGGTCGAATTGCTCGGTTGTTTATAATTTTACTGTGTCAGACCAAGTGTGACTGTTGACTCTCGAGTGCGAAGGATTGACACCTTGAAACAGTCAGCGAAGGTCTGTCGGCAGTTACGGTTGCAGGAATCTTTGCTCCTAGGACCTTGCCGTCGTACGCGCACTGTCAACACTTGGAATTCACTATTGCCTCCTACCGCAAGCTCTTGTATAACATTCTGCCTTTGCACGAGAGGAGAGAGTACCATTTGAAAGCGGCAGCCATCTTGGAGAGGGACGCTCGTAGGTGCAGCACCTGCGGCGGCGGCAGCTTCCTCGCGATTTTTTCGAAGGACGAGGAACGACAACCTGGAGTACCAACAACGCTTCAATTTTTACTTTTTCCCACTGTCAATTCACTTTTTCTTCCTTTCAAACAGTTTCTGAACTCTGAGTTTTCCCTACAAGGTCGAGAAGGTGCCTTCGACGACGAGCATATCAACAATCAGGCGAAGAAGAACATACAGTAGATTGATGGACAGAGGAAACTCGAAGCGGAACATCTTAGTGCTCGCGAACGAGACGAGCGACACGGAAAGAAGGCGAGAAAGTCTGAGCATCCGCAGAATCTCCATTTTACCCGGTTTCGACGACGACGAGGATGAAGGTAAAGATTCGACGTTCATCCAGAACATTTCCATTCCTACCTCTTAATTGAAACCACTGATCATTTTAGAAGAGGTCACGGTGAATGTGGTCGAACGCAGACCGTCCAATGGCGCGAAGAAGTTCGGCATTCCCTGGGAAAGTCGTCTGAAACAGCTGAGCCACTTGGACAATCGCAACTGCCGGTGCATCGACAAGATCGACTACTTCTTCAGCCAGTTGCATTACCATATTCAGAACATCGGTACCATATCCAACTGTAACACCGAGTACCCATAGCACCGAGCTTCCAGAATAAACGAAATTGAATGAAATTCCCAGTGGACGTCGAGAAGCTGACGAAGTTCATGCAGGAGTACAGCGCCGGTTTAATATCCACTGGACAACCGATCTTCGCGACGAAGTTCCTCGCGGACATCACCACAAAAATCGGCGTTACGAAGGCTAACGAGCAGCTGATCGTGAATGTCACTGACGAAATCAGCTGCAAAGGCGTCACGCTGCTTCTGATAGGTAAAACACTCCGGAAACCTTCTCCTTTAATATTCATCAAACATTTTGATCTTCAATCATTAAATTCTCAGGCGACGCCTACATTGCCACCGGAAACTACGCGCAGGCGAAGAAGTTCTACAAAGAGGCGGTAGTTCTTCGAAACGGTCCTCGTTTGAGCAACAAATTAGCGTGCTACAGCCTGATCATGGAGAAACTGCGCTACAAGTTGCAGGGCCTGCCGAATTACCTGTTGAACCGAGCTAGCGGCCAGGCAGCTGCGAAGAAATTGGAACTGGCGATCTATCTGCAACGTCTGTCGATGGCGTTGATGGTGCGAGGATGGAATTACTTAGTCATTGACGGAATGACGGAGGAATGAATATTTTTAGATGGACGGTGGACCGAAAATCGCGAAGCGAACGATGATCAAGAGCTTCGACGCCGCTTTCCAGACGATTGGAGGCTTCCTGGAGAAGGGCCAGGTCTATCTGACCGCGGTGCAGACCTTCCGCGATGATTACAGCTACGTCAGGTCACTGGAGAAGCCGATGATGCACGCCGTGGAGGAGAAAACCAGCTGGAACTCCGCGGAGGAGGCGGCCACGCTGGCGAACGTGTACCGCGTGTTCCTGGAGAACAGGTGACACGCTTCGAAGGGTTAATCAACAGAATTTATTTCTAATAACGAATTCCCGAATGAAAGGCTGCTGAACGGTGAACTCAAAGAGTACGTGGACACTGGGATCAATCTGCTGAAGATTTGCGGCTGTCTTCGCTATAACAGGTTGAAGATAGCTGTGCTGCCCACGTTGATAGAAGCTATGGTGACAGTTTACCTTCCAGTTGTCCTTTGACTTTGCTGTAACACGGCACGGTTTCAGGTGTGGATAAAGCGGCTGCACTCTGCGGTTGACCTGCTGAGGGAGCTGTACTGTCTGTCGGAGGAGGACGTGGATCGATCCGCGATCACCTGGTACTACGCGCTGTGTATGGAGCTGCTACTCGACGCTGGGATGTTCTTGGAGTCTTATGAAACGTGCTATAGCTACTACTCGAGTATCACAGGTAGGGTATTTATTACTGAGAATCTTAATCTGTTAATACAGTGATGTGTTGATTAGCTGAACAGAGTACTCGCGTGTCACGAGATCCGCAGAGCTTGACGCGGCTGGTCACCTGTCTGTTCATCTGGCAGTTGAGAATGTGAGTGTTAACCCTTTGCACTCGGAAGATTTTCACTAGAAATATTTGAACACTTTTTTGAAATTAGGTGGTGAGAGTCACCTCTCGAGTGCAAGGGGTTAAATGCGCTTTTGTTCGTCGGTTTGGTTAACTGTGTTCATTTGCAGGGCGGTGCCGATCTCTGACGAACTGGTGTTGCACGTTGAAACCTACGTGAAGGATATCCAGGCTGATAAGTTCTCGCAGATTTATAATTGCGTGAAGGTTGGTCGAGCGATTGTCGGTTGTTCGATCCTCTTAGAATATGTTTGTGAATTTATTTATTTTCTACAGGGTCTCGAGTGTTATTTGCTGATACTGGTTCGCCGAATAAGCATCAAGAAGTCGAGCGATCTGATAGACAGACTGCGCAACGCGAATAAGTTGATCGGGGCGCTTAAGAGGCTGCAAGGTCGAGCTGCTTTCGTCACGCCATTTTTACGCTTGCTGCAGGCGCACATGTTCCACGTGCGCGGCAGGAAGTCAGCGTCTCAGGCGCACTTGCAGAAAGCAAAGAGATGGTCGCAGCGACAGGGGAACGTGATGCTGGAAGCCTGGATAGAGCAGAACAGAAGGGTAGGACGTCGAAGGGATTATCTGTATTCTTCTTTGCATCGATGTCTCCGCGTTGCAGACTTGGAAGGAGAACTACAACAACATGGCGCATTATTGGGTGGAGTATCTGGGAACTGCGAACGGGATCTGCTGGCAGGAGATCCAAGGATTTGAGACGGAAACTTGGTCCACTATTATGTACCCTCTTCCAATACCGCATTACGCTGTTTGAACAATCATTCGTGGTTATCCACGAAGAATTTTAAAACAGATAAAATTAAAGACAGAATTGGTATTATGTATGCGATGGTTCTAGCTTTAAGTCTTTCATCGAAATATATTATGTATTAAACGATTTTCATCCCATTTCTATCCTTTACCCTCGAAACTTTGCATGTTCGTCTTCCTCTTACAGAACAATTATCCAAAAATTAATTAATTAATTATACGTTGCGCAGTAGATTTGCATGGAGTATTAATGAGAAAATTATAAGACTTTTGGTTTCCATCTCCTCAATGTAAATTTATATTATATCCGATAGAATGAATATTCACGAAGAATAATTAATAAATAATTAAGGCGGTACAAAATCCTATCGATGGTCACATGAGAAACTAGGGGAAGGTCCGTTCTACAATCTTAAATTGCAAACGTTAACAATTTATTCGTAATAGTCGAATTATTAAAACGATTATTTAAACATTACGATATAGTCTAAACTTTCGTTGCGATAATCAATATTATAATATTATTAACGAATTATGCCTCGTATAAGGGAAGTTTCATTAACGTAAGAACGGTTGCAGTTTGTCAGGGGCACTCGCCCATTACGCAATGATTAGGACCGCCATCTAGCGGTTGGGCGTTTTCGAAGCTTTTCCCTATACCCGCAATGTGTAAGACAAGGACAGAGCTAGTGTGCGACAAGGACAGAGATAGAGTTCCTACTGCCGCCTCCTACGAAAAAGCATCTCATCAGTCCCTGGTACCTACTCGTGAAGCATCAGGACTAAGGAGGTAACCGAAAGTGAGCCATCTAGCGGCGACAGCTAAGAACTAAATGCGACATGTCGACGGAGAAGAAACAAATAAAGCAGCGAATTTATTAATAACTCGACTACTACGAATAAATTGTTAACGTTTGTAATTTAAGATTGTAGAATGGACCTTCCCCTACTTTCTCATGTCACTATCGATAGGATTTTGTACCGCGTTAATTATATATTAATTATTATTCGGGACGACGTCATGGTTTAGCCTTAATGGAAAAGTTGAACAATTGGTTGCAGTATGCCTAGCAATTATCGGGCCAAGAACCGAAAGGGGTCAATTAAGAAAGAAGTCTTTGATTCTAAAATGAGAAAAATCTGAGAGGAAGTTTCTGATTCAACAAGAGAAAATGAGGACGCGTAGCAAACTGCGATAACAATAGCCAGAAGCATAGTGACCAGTGACGATGCACCCTATCTATCGGACCAGAGGATGACCTATGTACTATAGTTTTCTAGTTCTCTTGTTCTTTTTCATTTTATATTTTCTACTTAGTCTTAAGAGCTTCACGTTTACGATTTGTAATTATATATTCAACTGTCTTCGGAATAATTCATGCATGAACTCAAGGTTTCTGTAATATCGTCGAGCTGTTGTTGATGATGATGATGTCAAGGATGTCGCGACTGAGGTGGGGGACCTTAGTCTACATAAGCAAAGGTCCCGACAGCAGAGGCATCAGTCCGTCGCGAACTTTTGAACCGTGAGCGTCGGAGAGGACTAGTAGACATTCCCGAGGTTGCCTGGAACCTCCTGGTGCTTCCTGGACCTCTCTGGGCTCCAGTGGCCTACTCCTACCTTCACCCTTGACTACCACTGACCACCACTGACCACCACTGACCACCACTGACCACCACTGACCACCAATGACCATCACTGACCATCACTGACCATCACTGACCACTACTGACCAATACTGACCACAACTGACCATTCGCGATTCATGCAGATCCATACAGAGCGGTGGTCCCCAACCCATTCTAAGTCATGTACCGATTGCTAACAGCGATCGGTGAGTCGCATGCTCTTTTCTTTCACTCCAGTCACCGATCATGTCGTAGGACGTTTGGTCCGTACCGACACCGGTGACTGGTGGTACCATTTTAGTAGTTTTTGATTTTGTGAGTGCAGTGACCTCGGATATGCCTCTCGAGGCATACCCGAGAGTAGTAACATTTTATGGTTTATTTCTTAGATAGGATAGGGTTTTCTTGTACGCCGCGTTTAACTTTAACTGCAAATATTAGCAACAATGCTTTGACTTTTTATTACATTACGAGTAACGTAACTTTGTAGTTTCGTATATAAGATATAAGACAACCTTCAACATTGCATATTAAGATGATATGACTGAGAACCTAGTGGTACATTAATTGTAACAATAGGTTCAGTCTAATTTTCGATTCCTACAGTTCGACTAACATACAGTCGATTGAAATGATTGATTATTCGCGTTAAAGTTAACTTAATCGCTGAAATATCACAGTAAATATCGTACAAGAAAACATTTCGCGACGGGTAGGTCTCTGAATCGAAGCAACTACTTGTAAAACATTCTTCTGATATTAGAAACAGTTGCTTCGATAAAGGGATCACCTGAGGATTTTTGGAAATATGTTAAAAGTTTAAATAGAATCATTCATATTGTTTTATTGAATATTACAGTAGTACTACACTAGTACACTTTCCATTTCTAAAGTTAGAGAATAAAATTCTTAATATTGAGTCAATTACAGTCACTATTGAGAACCAAAGAACATTAGTCCGTTAGAAAAATCAGAAACTAACATGATTTTATAGCTAGGATTTTCAGGATATTGTTTCCATGTTCATTGCTCGATCTCTCTCACGTGCCCAGGTGCTACTTGGGAGAGTGAGAGCAATGGGCATGATGATATTGTTGTTATTTAAACATGTGAGCGATTGGCAATGCTAACGTATCATGCCCGACGTATTATCCACTTGTGTGTGTGTGGTTAGGAAGTGGAAATGCGTCGGGCTTTGTAATATCATAAATGCTCTTTATGCGTATATATTCCAGTTACTTTAAATGAAATAAATAAATTGTTTGTGGAATATATACACACTTTTCCTTATTCCTTGACTCAGTAGAGTACGAATATTAACATATTAGAATACTTTGATCGTCCATACGTTTCCAAATGACACAAAGAACAGTAAAATTATATTAATTTCAATGAATTGTTCGTGTCAAGTAAAATATATTCTCAAAGATCGTTAGCCATTGCCAGTCGATTTCAGGAATTGATAAATTAGAGTATGAATGTGGTTGTTAGCAAACGTCCCGGGACGTTCTCTCTAGTCGTTAGGTTCTTTCGCACCCGGGTGCATCAGTGACAATCGTGGAATGATGTGTGTTTGTGAGAATGAGTCTTTTGCTCCTTTTTTAAATATAGCTATAGGTAGGCAGGTAGCATACTTTCTGGAATGAATGTTAGATTTAAGTAGGCAGGGGCCGGTGCTGGCCGTCGTTTCTGCGCGATGGTCAGTTACCGGGGAACTTGAAAAATCGGTTCAAAGTTGATAGCAAAACGGAGCATGCCGTTTGCTGATCAACCTTGATCTCGACTTTTCAAGTTCCACATAGATACCGCGGTCGCGATCGGTATTAAGCGCGATTAGGCGAAACGTTCGAACTTGCTCGATTGCACTGTCGAATGGTCGATGGCTGATCCCGAGCCATTGGCCATTCGCTATCTAGCAAGCTCAGGGTTTCAGAAACGGCGGACTGCCGAAGAAACGAAGAGGCGTATGCCGAAGAGGCCCCGACAAAATGTCGCTCAAGAGGGCAACTATTAATGGCGCTCCATCTTAGCATGTAGATGGAGCGTCATTTTATGTTACTACTTTGTCACTGCACTCACTTTAGCTTCAGTAGAAATAGTAGTAGTAGTAGAAAAGTAGTTGTAGTTACATCGGGCTGGCCATAGCCGCCCCAACGTCCAGCAATGAGCATTTCGCGATTTTTAATTAGCGTTGCGAGACAAAGACTACGGTTTGGATTAGAGTTGCGACTGATATAATCGCGATTTCGATTAGAATTTATTTTTATACTTGTTTTCTGAAATTACGGTAAAGATAGCATTGCGTATGACAAACATTGATCGCGTTTGACTTTAATGCTATCGAATTAAAAGCGCACTTATGGTAACCATCACGTACATCTTTTAATTTTGTAATAGCGTTGCGAATAACTAAATAATCGCGTTTGATAGAATACGATGTATTAGATATAATTCTCGTTGATTAAAGTAGCTTCGCGATCCCGATCGATCGCGTTTTTCTTAGTGTCGCGACAATGACTTTTCGCGTTGCCTTAGAGTTGCGTTATATTAAATGCTCAAACATATGCTGGAATCATAAGAACCACAGAGCAGTTTGCGTTACTGAGAACGGTGGTTCTCCGCAGCTAAAATAGCTGCACATTATTGCCCGCAACCAACATGGTTGCCCCGTATTTTGAAATGTAGCGTTGCGTATAATAAAACTGATGCACGCGAGTTATTCATTTTAAATTAAATAAACTAGAGTTGCTAAATTTCAGCTACTAAAAACATGAGCGTCGGTGATTGTATTGATAGATTGTTAAACATCAATCATACTGTAATTTATAATTTATGGAAAAGAATAAGGAATTAAATTTTGTAGTTTTACTTTGGATTTGTGCTATACATATGTAAAATGTTATATTAACGTAGGACTAACAATTAAATAATAGACTAAAAAGCCCCCACTATCGCGCGGCTGGCGAGTAGTGTGTCAATGAAAAGGTCGAGGTTCGTATAATATCGTCGAGTGCAAACGGTGGAACGAGAAATTGTTTGTAATGTTGACGTCAAGGAGGTCGCTAAGGTGGGGATCTTCGGCTTTATAAGGACGGTCTTGACAGCAGAGAGCTCAGTTCCTCGCGAACTCTCGAACAGAGAGGGTCGGGGAGGACCAGCAGACCCCCCTGGCCTACCCTGGCCTACCTTCGGCTACCCTGGGGTACCCTGGCCTACCCTGGCCTACCCTGGCCTACCCTGGCCTACCCTGGCCTACCTTCGGCTACCCTGGGGTACCTTGGCCTACCTTGGCCTACCTTGGCCTACCTTGGCCTACCCTGGCATACCCTGGCCTACCCTCGAATACTCTGGACCTCTCTGGGCATCAGTGGTCTACTCCTACCTTCACTCCAGGGCACTGGTGACCAGTACTGACTAGCACCGATCAGTAGAGAGTAATGCAGATCCATGGTGGCCAGTACTGATGGATACCAATGGACCTGGGCTCCCCCTAAGCTATGTACCGATTGCGAACAGCGATCGGTGAGTCGCATGCTCTTTCTTTTTAACTCCAGTCACCGATCATGTCGTAGGACGAATGGTCCGTACCGACACCGGTGACTGGTAGTACCATTTTAGTAGTTTTTGATTTTGTGAGTGCAGTGACCTCGGATATGCCTCTCGAGGCATACCCGAGAGTAGTAACATTTTATGGTTTATTTCTTAGATAGGATAGGGTTTTCTTGTACGCCGCGTTTAACTTTAACTGCAAATATTAGCAACAATGCTTTGACCTTTTATTACATTACGAGTAACGTAACTTTGTAGTTTCGTATATAAGATATAAGACAACCTTCAACATTGAATATTAAGATAATATGACTGAGAACCTAGTGGTACATTAATTGTAACAATAGGTTCAGTCTAATTTTCGATTCCTACAGTTCGACTAACATACAGTCGATTGAAATGATTGATTATTCGCGTTAAAGTTAACTTAATCGCTGAAATATCACAGTAAATATCGTACAAGAAAACATTTCGCGACGGGTAGGTCTCTGAATCGAAGCAACTACTTGTAAAACATTCTTCTGATATTAGAAACAGTTGCTTCGATAAAGGGATCACCTGAGGATTTTTGGAAATATGTTAAAAGTTTAAATAGAATCATTCATATTGCTATTTCACTTAGAGTCTCATTTTCTATTAAATTTAGATTTCTCTTATTGTTTTATTGAATATTACAGTAGTAGTGCACTAGTACACTCTTCATTTCTAAAGTTAGAGAATAAAATTCTTAATTCTGAGTCAATTAAAGTAATTGTTGAGAACCAAAGAACATTAGTCCGTTAGAAAAATCAGAAACTAACATGATTTTATAGCTAGGATTTTCAGGATATTGTTTCCATGTTCGTTGCTCGATCTCTCTCAAGTGCCCAGGTGCTACTTGGGAGAGTGAGAGCAATGGGCATGATGAAATTGTTATTATTTAAACATGTGAGCGATTGGCAATGCTAACGTATCATGCCCGACGTATTATCCACTTGTGTGTGTGTGGTTAGGAAGTGGAAATGCGTCGGGCTTTGTAATATCATAAATGCTCTTTATGCGTATATATTCCAGTTACTGTAAATGAAATAAATAAATTGTTTGTGGAATATATACACACTTTTCCTTATTCCTTTACTCAGTAGAGTACGAATATTAACATATTAGAATACTTTGATCGTCCATACGTTTCCAAATGACACAAAGAACAGTAAAATTATATTAATTTCAATGAATTGTTCGTGTCAAGTAAAATATATTCTCAAAGATCGTTAGCCATTGCCAGTCGATTTCAGGAATTGATAAATTAGAGTATGAATGTGGTTGTTAGCGAACGTCCCGGGACGTTTTCTCTAGTCGTTAGGTTCTTTCGCACCCGGGTGCATCAGAGACAATCGTGGAATGATGTGTGTTTGTGAGAATGAGTCTTTTGCTCCTTTTTTAAATATAGCTATAGGTAGGCAGGTAGCATACTTTCTGGAATGAATGTTAGATTTAAGTAGGCAGGGGCCGGTGCTGGCCGTCGTTTCTGCGCGATGGTCAGTTACCGGGGAACTTGAAAAATCGGTTCAAAGTTGATAGCAGAACGGAGCATGCCGTTTGCTGATCAGCCTTGATCTCGACTTTTCAAGTTCCACATAGATACCGCGGTCGCGATCGGTATTAGGCGCGATTAGGCGAAACGCTCGAAATTGCTCGATTGCACTGTCGAATGGTCGATGGCTGATCCCGAGCCATTGGCCATTCGCTATCGAGCAAGCTCAGGGTTTCAGAAACGGCGGACTGCCGAAGAAACGAAGAGGCGTATGCCGAAGAGGCCCCGACAAAATGTCGCTCAAGAGGGCAACTATTAATGGCGCTCCATCTTAGCATGTAGATGGAGCGTCATTTTATGTTACTACTTTGTCACTGCACTCACTTTAGCTTCAGTAGAAATATTAGTAGTAGTAGTAGTAGTAGTAGTAGTAGAAAAGTAGTTGTAGTTGTATCGGGCTGGCCATAGCCGCCCCAACGACCAGCAATGAGCATTTCGCGATTTTTAATTAGCGTAGCGAGACAAACATTACGGTTTGGATTAGAGTTGCGAATGATATAATCGCGATTTCGATTAATATTAATTTTTATACTTGTCTTTTGAAATTTTCTTAAAAGTAACTTTGCGTATGACAAACACTGATTGCGTTTGATTTTAATACTGTTAAATATAAAGCTCAATTATGTTAACTAACACGTAGTTCTCTTGATTTTGACATAGCGTTGCGATTAATTGAATAAACGCGTTTGAGAGAATGTACTTTATTAGATGTAATTTTTATTTATTAATGTAGCGTTGCGAAATCAGTAGATCGCGTTCTTCTTAGTGTGGCGACAATAATTTTTCGCGTTGCCTTAGAGTTGCGTTATATTAAATGCTCAAACATATGCTGGAACCATAAGAACCACAGAGCAGTTTGCTCTACTGCGAACCGTGGGTCTTCGCAGCTAAAATAGTTGCACATTATTGCCCGCAACCAATATTTGGTTGCCCCCTATTCCGAAATGTAGCGTTGCGTGTTATAAAACTGGTGCACGCGAGTTATTCATTTTAAATTAAATAAGTTAGAGTTGCGATCAATACTGAAACCCTCGCGTTTTTATTTTATTGTGAAATTTGTAAAGTAGCGTTGCGATTAATCATACCTTTCGCGTTTCTTATTGAGATCTTTGCATATTTTATTAATCGGCGCGGCGAACAGTAATGCACCTTTCGCGTTCATTATTTAAAGATTTGTAAATTCCGTAAATTAGTGTTGCGAAAGAAAAGGGCCACTCTCGCGACTTTTATTGCACGTATAATATCACAGAGTGGACAGTCACATTTTTTAAACATCCCCCCTTCTATTCAGCTTCATGTAATTGAACAAAATTTACTGTCTGATCAAGTGAGTTTCTGTTTCAGAGGAACTTGAATATTTTCATTCCTTACATTATATTCATTCACTAATCGAAAGAGACAGTTTCTGTTACTGTTCCTTTTTCTTATTCTACTCATTTGTTTCAGCTTTAATTCTAATCTATTTTTAATTCAATTTTATACTAATGTCATTTTATCATCGTCACATTATTAATGTATGCTTACATTATTACATTACATACATTATGCTTACATTATTAATGTATTAACTGCGATAGGAATCAGTGCGTTACATATAAGCGCGTTAACAATAAGTGCGTTAAATAAAAGATTTCGATGTAGAAAGGGAGGTCGGTGGAATTGAATTTCCACCTACCTCCCAGGGTCCCTCGCAGCAACCTCCACGTGGTAGACCTGGAAACTAGCAGCATCGCCGATAGAGTAGTTCCTATCGAGGATGCTGCTAGGCCAATGGCTGCGAAATTTTGTTAAATATGTCGAGTAGTTATTCTTTAGATTCATTCGCTTTCGCCTGTTTCTCGTTTTACTCCGGTTCACTTAGCCATGCACGCAAGTGAATCGGCCGCGTGTCAGGTCAGTCAGCGCTACAGTGTTGTAACTCGATGCGACCGATTCAAAGGGTTATGATGGTGGGGTCCGGTTTGTACCCCGTGGGAAGGGATGCTAGTTGTCCTGTGCCCATCAAAGCCAGAATCGTCACGGAGATCCCAGCAATGGGTGAACGTTGGCGCCGGTGGAGATCATCCTCTGTCCTGGAGATGAGGAAGCATCGGACCTCAACACTGTAGTTCTGCCTGGGTTGCTCGCGGTTTGCTCGCGCACCCTTCCTTTTGATCAGGGACTTCTTCTCTGATTTCTTTAATTGTCGAATCGAGGACTTCCTCCTCGATTCTCTCCCTTTGCTTTTGGCCCGATAATTGCTCGACATATATGCCACCGATACACAATTGTATAAATCTAAGCTAAGTTAGTATTAAGCATGGGAAAGAAGACGTCGATCATCCGCCGAGGGATTATTAGAATATTAAATGCGATAGACATAAGTGCGTTAAAGATAAGACTTAGATTTAGAACGGGAGGTCGGTGGAATTGAATTTCCACCCACCTCCCAGGGTCCCTCGCAGCAACCTCCACGCGGTGGACCTGGTAACTAGCAGCATCGCCGATAGTGGTGGCTATCGAGGATGCTGCTAGGCTAATTGGCTGCGACACTGTATAAAATATGTCGAATAGTTATTCTTTAGAGTCATTCACTTATTCCGCCTGTTTCTCCATTTATTCCGATTCACTTAGCCATGTATGCAAGTGAATCGGCCGTGTTCAGGCCAGTCAGCGCTGCAGTGTCGTAAGTCGATGTGATCGAATCGAAAGGTCATGATGGTGGACTCAGGACCGGTACCATGTTACCGGTACGAGTCTGTGGGTACGGAAATTTTATATATAGTCCCGAGCCCATCGAAGCCATAATTGTCACGGAGATCCTCTCCTTCGTAATACGCTCGCGCCCTTTAGGGCAGAGTGTTGGGGAGAAATGGGGGAACGCTGGCGCCGGCCGAGATCATCCTCTGATTGATTAGATGAGGGATCATCGGAACTCGGCACTGTAGTTCTGCCTGTCCTGACCACGGTTTGCTTCGCGGCACCGTGATTTTGCCTTTTTTAATCAGAGACTTCTTCTCTGATTTCTCATTTTCGAATCAAGAACTTCCTTCTTGATTCGCCCCCTTTGCTTCTTGTCCCAATAATTGCTCGACATATTCGCGAATGATGTACAATTTCATAAGACTAAAGTAAGTTAGAAGTATGATTGTATCCCCGATACAATCATAAGAGTATAAAACATGCCGAGTAATTAATCATTATTTTAATTCACTGGTTTCGCTTGTCTCCCTTTATTCCGATTCACTTTGCCATGTATGCAAGTGATAATTGCTCGGCATTCTGCGACTAAATTATAGTTCAATCTATTTGTTAAGGCTAGTCTAAGTTAGAATTAAGCGTGCGAAAGAATACATCGATCATCCGCCGTGGGATACTTCATCGTTTCGCCGAGGGAGCATTATAATTTTAAGAACGATAGATATAAGTGCGTTAAAGATAAGATTTAGGATTAGAACGGGAGGTCGGTGGAATTGAATTTCCACCTACCTCCCAGGGTCTCTCGCAGCAACCTCCACGTGGTGGACCTGGAAACTAGCAGCATCGCCGATATTGCGCTTATCGAGGATGCTGCTAGGCCAATGGCTGCGAATTGTGTAAAATATGCCGAGTAGTTATTCTTTAGCTTGATTTTCTGATTTCGCCTCTTTCCATGTATCTGGTTCACTTGGTTCACTGACTCATTTGACAGTGGTTTGCTTCTTGTCTTGATAATTGCTCGGCATTCTGCGACTAAATTATAGTTGAAGCTATTTGTTAAGGCTATTCTAAGTTAGAAGTAAGATTGCGAATGAAGACGTATCGTCCGCCGTGGGATACTTCGTCAGCTCAACAAAGAAGACAGCCGCCGTGGGATTACAATTAAGTGTATCGATAAATGCGCTTAGAATAAGATTTGGAATGAGAATGGATGGTGGATGATTGTAGAATTTAAGATATTCATTAAGGCTAAGGTAAGTTAGAATTAAGCATGCGAAAGAAGACGTCGATCATCCGCCGTGGGATACTTCATCATTTCACCGTTCGATTATTATAATATTGAGAACGATAGATATAAGTGCGTTAAAGATAAGCTTTAGAATTAGAACGGGAGGTCGGTGGAATTGAATTTCCACCTACCTCCCAGGGTCCCTCGCAGCAACCTCCACGTGGTAGACCTGGAAACTAGCAGTATCGCCGATAGAGTAGTTCCTATCGAGGATACTGCTAGGCCAATGGCTGCGAAATGGTCTAAATATGTCGAGTAGTTATTCTTTAATTTGATTCTGTGATCTTTAACTGATTTCGCTCGTTTCTCAATTTGCTCCGATTCACTTAGCCATGTACGCAAGTGAATCGGCCGCGTCAGATCAGTCAGCGCTGCAGTGTCGTAACTCGGTGTGACCGATTCGAAAGATTATGATGGTGGGTTCCGGTAGGTTCCCGTGGGGAGGGACACAAGTTGTCCTGTGCCCATCAAAGCCAGAATCGTCACGGAGATCCCAGCAATGGGTGAACGTTGGCGCCGGTGGAGATCATCCTCTGATCCGTAGATGAGGAAGCATCGGACCTCGACACTGCAGTTCTGCCTGCTCTGCTCGCGGTTTGCTCGCGTCACCCTGATTTTGCCTATTTTCAGTCAGAGACTTCTTCTCTGATTTCTCATTCTCGAATCAAGGGCTTCTTCCTTGATTCGCCCCCTTTGTTTCTCGCTTCGATAATTCCTCGACATATCTGCGACCAATGCGTAGTTTCATAAGGCTAAACTAAGGTAGAATTAAGATTGCGTCCCCTAATTGTCTCGCGTCGTCTCATTCTCGAGTCGAGGACTTCTTCCTCGATTCATTCCCCTTACTGCGATGATTGTAGAATTTAAGGTATGCGTTGAAACTAAGCTAAGTTAGAATTACGAAAGAAGACGTCAATCATCCACCGAGGGACACTTCATCGTTTCGAGCGATTATTATATTAAGAGCGATAGATATAAGTGCGTTAATTGCTCGTTGCGCCCAATGCTCGAATCAAGGACTTCTTCCTTGATTCGATTCCTATACTGCGATGATTCTATAATAAAATTTATGCGTTGCGACTAACTGCGTTAGAATTAAGCGTGGGAAAGAAGACGTCGATCATCCGCCGTGGGATACTTCATCATTTCACCGTTCGATTATTATAATATTGAAAACGATAGATATTAAGTGCGTTAGAGATAAGATTTAGAATTAGAACGGGAGGTCGGTGGAATTGAGTTTCCACCTACCTCCCAGGGTCCCTCGCAGCAACCTCCACGTGGTAGACCTGGAAACTAGCAGCATCGCCGATAGAGTAGTTCCTATCGAGGATACTGCTAGGCCAATGGCTGCGAATTGTGTAAAATATGCCGAGTAGTTATTCTTTAGCTTGATTCTCTGATTCCGCCTGTTTCAATGTATCCGGTTCACTTGGCCATGCTTGCAAGTGCATCGGGCCGTGTGACGCCAGTCAGTTCTGCAGTTCCGAGTCTCGGTGCTCTGACTCGAAGTAAGATCATGACGGACCACCGTGGGCCGTATGGTGCTCGCGCCGACGGCTCACGGTACTGCTCTTCCCAGGATCCTACTTCTTTGTAAACCGCCCCTAGTCCTGTGCTAAGCCACAGGGCAGGGCGTGGAGAAGTTAACGGGAACCTAAGATGAGCACGTGTCCGTCCGCTGATCCGAAAAGGGCAGAGCACCGGTACTCGGGACTGTAGTTCTGACTGGTTGATCGCGGTTTCCTCGCGTCACCCTCCTATTTAAATCAGAGACTTCTTCTCTGATTTCTCTAATCGTAGAATCAAGGACTTCCTCCTTGATTCGTACCCTTTGCTTCTTGGTCCGATAATTGCTCGGCATATCTGCGACCGATGCGTAGTTTTATACTGCGAAAGTAAGTTAGAATTAAGACCGTATCCCCAATTTTGCTCTTGCTGAATCAGAGACTTCTTCTCTGATTCGTCTCGCTTTTGAATCAAGGACTTCTTCCTTGCTTCACTCCCTATACTGCGATGATTGCGTAATAAAAATAATGCGTTGCGACTGAAATGCGTTTAATATTAAGGTTTAGAATAAGAACGGGAGGTCGGTGGAATTGAATTTCCACCTACCTCCCAGGGTCCCTCGCAGCAACCTCCACGTGGTAGACCTGGAAACTAGCAGCATCGCCGATAGAGTAGTTCCTATCGAGGATGCTGCTAGGCCGATGGCTGCGCAATTGTCTAAATATGTCGAGTAGTTATTCTTTAGATTCATTCGCTTTCGCCTGTATTTCGATTTACTCCGGTTCACTTAGCCATGCATGCAAGTGAATCGGCCGCGTGTCAGGTCAGTCAGCGCTGCAGTGTTGTAACTCGATGTGACCGATTCAAAGGGTTATGATGGTGGGGTCCGGTTTGTACCCCGTGGGAAGGGATGCTAGTTGTCCTGTGCCCATCAAAGCCAGAATCGTCACGGAGATCCCAGCAATGGGTGAACGTTGGCGCCGGTGGAGATCATCCTCTGTCCTGGAGATGAGGAAGCATCGGACCTCAACACTGTAGTTCTGCCTGTCTTGCTCGCGGTTTGCTCGCGCACCCTTCTTTTTAATCAGGGACTTCTTCTCTGATTTCTCTAATTGTCGAATCGAGGACTTCCTCCTCGATTCTCTCCCTTTGCTTTTGGCCCGATAATTGCTCGACATATATGCCACCGATATAAAATTGTATAAATCTAAGCTAAGTTAGTATTAAGCATGGGAAAGAAGACGTCGATCATCCGCCGTGGGATTATTATAATATTCAATGCGATAGACATAAGTGCGTTAAAGATAAGACTTAGATTTAGAACGGGAGGTCGGTGGAATTGAATTTCCACCCACCTCCCAGGGTCCCTCGCAGCAACCTCCACGCGGTGGACCTGGTAACTAGCAGCATCGCCGATAGTGGTGGCTATCGAGGATGCTGCTAGGCTAATTGGCTGCGACACTGTATAAAATATGTCGAATAGTTATTCTTTAGAGTCATTCACTTATTCCGCCTGTTTCTCCATTTATTCCGATTCACTTAGCCATGTATGCAAGTGAATCGGCCGTGTTCAGGCCAGTCAGCGCTGCAGTGTCGTAAGTCGATGTGATCGAATCGAAAGGTCATGATGGTGGACTCAGGACCGGTACCATGTTACCGGTACGAGTCTGTGGGTACGGAAATTTTATATATAGTCCCGAGCCCATCGAAGCCATAATTGTCACGGAGATCCTCTCCTTCGTAATACGCTCGCGCCCTTTAGGGCAGAGTGTTGGGGAGAAATGGGGGAACGCTGGCGCCGGCCGAGATCATCCTCTGATTGATTAGATGAGGGATCATCGGAACTCGGCACTGTAGTTCTGCCTGTCCTGACCACGGTTTGCTTCGCGGCACCGTGATTTTGCCTTTTTTAATCAGAGACTTCTTCTCTGATTTCTCATTTTCGAATCAAGAACTTCCTTCTTGATTCGCCCCCTTTGCTTCTTGTCCCAATAATTGCTCGACATATTCGCGAATGATGTACAATTTCATAAGACTAAAGTAAGTTAGAAGTATGATTGTATCCCCGATACAATCATAAGAGTATAAAACATGCCGAGTAATTAATCATTATTTTAATTCACTGGTTTCGCTTGTCTCCCTTTATTCCGATTCACTTTGCCATGTATGCAAGTGATAATTGCTCGGCATTCTGCGACTAAATTATAGTTCAATCTATTTGTTAAGGCTAGTCTAAGTTAGAATTAAGCGTGCGAAAGAATACATCGATCATCCGCCGTGGGATACTTCATCGTTTCGCCGAGGGAGCATTATAATTTTAAGAACGATAGATATAAGTGCGTTAAAGATAAGATTTAGGATTAGAACGGGAGGTCGGTGGAATTGAATTTCCACCTACCTCCCAGGGTCTCTCGCAGCAACCTCCACGTGGTAGACCTGGAAACTAGCAGCATCGCCGATAGAGTAGTTCCTATCGAGGATGCTGCTAGGCCAATGGCTGCGAAATTTTGTTGAATATGCCGAGTAGTTATACTTTAGAGTCATTCTTTTATTCCGCCTGTTTCTCCATTTATTCCGATTCACTTTGCCATGTATGCAAGTGATCGGCCGTTTGTCAAATCAGTCAGCTAATTGCTCGGCATTCTGCGACTAAATTATCGTTCAATTTATTTGTTAAGGCTAATCTAAGTTAGAAGTAAGATTGCGAATGAAGACGTATCGTCCGCCGTGGGATACTTCGTCAGCTCAACAAGGAAGACAGCCGCCGTGGGATTACAATTAAGTGTATCGATAAATGCGTTTAAAATAAGATTAAAATTAGAACGGGGGGTTGATGATGCTAGAATTTAAGATATTCATTAAGGCTAAGGTAAGTTAGAATTAAGCGTGCGAAAGAATACATCGATCATCCGCCGTGGGATACTTCATCATTTCACCGTTCGATTATTATAATATTAAGAACGATAGATATAAATGCGTTTAAAATAAGATTTAGAATTAGGGCGGGAGGTCGGTGGAATTTAATTTCCACCCACCTCCCAGGGTCTCCGGCAGCAACCTCCACGCGGTGGACCTGGAAACTAGCAGTATCGCCGATAGAGTAGTTCCTATCGAGGATACTGCTAGGCCAATGGCTGCGAAATGGTCTAAATATGTCGAGTAGTTATTCTTTAACTTGATTCTGTGATCTTTAACTGATTTTGCCCGTTTCTCAATTTGCTCCGATTCACTTAGCCATGTATGCAAGTGAATCGGCCGCGTCAGATCAGTCAGCGCTGCAGTGTCGTAACTCGGTGTGACCGATTCGAAAGATTATGATGGTGGGTTCCGGTAGGTTCCCGTGGGGAGGGACACAAGTTGTCCTGTGCCCATCGAAGCCAGAATCGTCACGGAGATCCCAGCAATGGGTGAACGTTGGCGCCGGTGGAGATCATCCTCTGATCCGTAGATGAGGAAGCATCGGACCTCGACACTGCAGTTCTGCCTGCTCTGCTCGCGGTTTGTTTCGCGTCACCCTGATTTTGCCTATTTTCAGTCAGAGACTTCTTCTCTGATTTCTCATGCTCGAATCAAGGGCTTCTTCCTTGATTCGCCCCCTCTGTTTCTTGCTTCGATAAATCCTCGACATATCTGCGACCAATGCGTAGTTTCGTAAGGCTAAACTAAGGTAGAATTAAGATTGCGTCCCTTAATTGTCTCGCGTCGTCTCATTCTCGAATCGAGGACTTCTTCCTCGATTCATTCCCCTTACTGCGATGATTGTAGAATTTAAGGTATGCGTTAAAGCTAAGCTAAGTTAGAATTACGAAAGAAGACGTCGATCATCCACCGAGGGACACTTCATCGTTTCGAGCGATTATTATATTAAGGGCGATAGATATAAGTGCGTTTAAAATAAGATTTAGAATTAGGGCGGGAGGTCGGTGGAATTGAGTTTCCACCCACCTCCCAGGGTCTCTCGCAGCAACCTCCACGTGGTGGACCTGGAAACTAGCAGCATCGCCGATATTGCGCTTATCGAGGATGCTGCTAGGCCAATGGCTGCGAATTGTGTAAAATATGCCGAGTAGTTATTCTTTAGCTTGATTTTCTGATTTCGCCTCTTTCCATGTATCTGGTTCACTTGGTTCACTGACTCATTTGACAGTGGTTTGCTTCTTGTCTTGATAATTGCTCGGCATTCTGCGACTAAATTATAGTTCAAGCTATTTGTTAAGGCTATTCTAAGTTAGAAGTAAGATTGCGAATGAAGATGTATCGTCCGCCGTGGGATACTTCGTCAGCTCAACAAGGAAGACAGCCGCCATGGGATTACAATTAAGTGTATCGATAAATGCGTTTAAAATAAGATTAAAATTAGAACGGGGGGTTGATGATGCTAGAATTTAAGATATTCATTAAGGCTAAGGTAAGTTAGAATTAAGCGTGCGAAAGAAGACGTCGATCATCCGCCGTGGGATACTTCATCATTTCACCGTTCGATTATTATAATATTGAAAACGATAGATATTAAGTGCGTTAGAGATAAGATTTAGAATTAGAACGGGAGGTCGGTGGAATATAATTTCCACCCACCTCCCAGGGTCTCCACTCGCAGCAACCTCCACGTGGTGAGACCTGGGCAACTAGCATTCTCCTGAGTAGAATATTCTCTGCGAAGGATTACGTTAGGCTAATTGGCTGCGAGAAAATTGTAATTTCGAGTGTGATGTATGCAAACGTCGGCATATAAAGTCTTTAAACAGTATCTAAGTTTTTCGCGGATGATGAAGAGAGTTGTTTAACTTGTGTAATTTTTCGTATATTCTCTATTCCAGTACATAATTAAAATAAATAGCATATATATTAATGTGATAGAATAATTAAAAGGACTATATAAACTTCTTAGAGTATCTTTTTAATTTCCTAATTCTTTTAATGAGTAAGACAAGGACAGCACGCGTGTGCGATAAGGGTACATTTGGTAGTGTGCGACAGCAGCGCCATCTAGCGGACGGGCATTTTCGAAGCTTTTCCCTATACCCGCAACGAGTGCGACAAGGACAGAACTAGTGTGCGACAAGGACAGAGATAGTCTCCCTCTAGAAACCTCCTTCGAAAAAGCATCTCATCAGTCCCTGGTACCTACTCGTGAAGCATCAGGGCTAAGGAGGTCTCCACGATAGCATTTTTGGTGGCGCCATCTAGCGGCGAAAGCTGGAAACTAAATGCGACTTGCCGATGGAGAAGAAACAACGGAATACGCAGCGAATTTATTAATAACTCGACTATTACGAATAAATTATTAACATTTGCAATTTGTGATGGTAGACTGGACCTTCCCCTACTTTCTCGTATCATCATTAATAGGATTTTCCTCCTCGTTAATTATTTATTAATAATTCTTGGAACCGATGTCACGAGATAGGTTAGATTCATTTGATAGGTGGTGAGTTAATCATTAAGATTATCAATTGATAGGCACAATTTGTGAATGTTTGGAATTGAAGAAGTTAAAGTCGACTGCTGAGCATCATTCAGTAGTACCCATTTATTTTTCCTTGTCTCAATAATTGCGTTCTAATGAAACGAATTCATTCCATCAATAATCGCTAATAATTAATTAATTACAACCGAAATCGGGACCACACTCTACTGGAATGATTACTACGGGTCCACTTTAACTTCTTCAATTCCAAACACTCACAAATTATGCCTATTAATTGAGAATCTTTATGTTTTTCTCCTTACCTGTCAAAAAATTTGAGGTTATCTTTTGACATCGTCACAAAGAATAGTTAATAAATAATTAACGCGGAACAAAATCCTATTAATGATGATCAGAGAAACTAGGGGAAGGTCCATTCTACCATTATAAATTACAAAAGTTAACAATTTATTCGTAATAGTCGAGTTATTAATGAATTCGCTGCTGATTTCGTTGTTTCTTCTCCATCAGCATGTCGCATTTTAGTTCAAGCTTTCTCCGCTAGATGGCGCCACCAAAATTGCTATCGTGGCGACCTCCTTAGGCCTGATGCTTCACGAGTAGGTACCAGGGACTGATGAGATGCTTTTTCGTAGGAGGTGCCTAGAGAGAGAATATCTCTGTCCTTGTCGCACACTAGCTCTGTCCTTGTCGCACTCATTGCGGGTATAGGGAAAAGCTTCGAAAACGCCCGTCCGCTAGATGGCGCTGCTATCGCTTGCGACCAAAATCTTCTATCCTTGTCTTACTCATTGCGTATATGGGCGAGTGCCCCTTACTGTCCGCAACCGTTCTTACGCTTGTGAAATTTCTCTTATACGACGGATAATTCATCAATAATATTATAATATCATTTATTGCATCGAAAGTTTAGGTTGTATCGTTATGTTTAAATAGTCTGGTGAATATTTATTGTATCAAATATGATATAAATTTGTGTTGACTGCAGGGGATGAAAGCGAAAATCCTTATGATTTTCTTATTATTACTCCATGTAAATCAACTTCGTAACGTACAATTAATTAATTATTTTTTCGATAATTGTTTCGTAAGAGGAAGACGAATGTGCAAAGTTTCGAGGGTAAACCATGTAGAAATGGGATGAGAATCGAATGCGATATAAATTTGTATTTACTGCAGGGGATGAAAGCGAAAATCCTCACGATTTTCTTATTATTACTCCTTGTAATTCTGCGTAAAGCGTAATTAACTAATTAATTTTTGGATAATCGTTGCGTAAGAGTTAAATGAACACGCAAAGTTGTGAGGGTGAAAACAGATTGAAACGACACGAATAATTGTTTAATGCGTAATGTATTCGGATCGCAGAGTTCAGATCTTTAGAATCGACAATTACAAAAGTGTCCAATCATGCGTCTATGTAGATCCAAAGTCTGCGATGGAAGTTACTTCTGAATAGTTTCTCTAACAGGAGAAGGGTAGCTCGTAGGCGGGCAGGGCACAAAGAAAGCGACAGTTAGGAATTGTAGCGAAATATTTATTGATTAAAGGCGTATTACAGTTTCAGGTTCTAAAAGGTAAACACGACGATCCCCTCGTGTGCACGATAGTTCGTTAAAGCGAACGCGTTCGCTCCCTCGTTTCGTAATCCTCTCGTCCGCAAGGCGACCTCCCTTGAACCTGCAGATCGATCTGATCAGGAAACCTCTCGCGACCGACGATTCCGGTTACTTTTGATCCGCGTCCACGGTGTGCATCGTTCGTAACGTTTCGATTCGAATTAATTGCTCTATCGGGCGTGGCCGAGTACGCCAAGGACACGTTTGCAGAAGAAAGCTCAGCAAAGGAGGAAGATAAAGGATCCGGGAAATAGAGAAACAGAAGGAATCACAGGAAAGTAGCTGAGGACACTTTCCATCGGTCGATTCTCCAAAAATCGGCGCGTTTTCCCTCCGCTCGATGAAAAGAGGACGTTGATTCGCGCTTCTACCGCAACCCTACATCTCGCATCGCGTTCGCGGCTTCGAACGGAACGATGCTCGTCTTCGTTTGATTGTTTCACGGTTTCGAATCGGGTTGAATTTCTTCGACACAGAAATCCTCGTTCCGCGCGCGAGCGAAGAAGCCGTGGTCCCACCGAACGAAACACATTCGTTCGGTTCACCGACGCACCGGTCGTATCACGCGTCAATAAATTTCCTCTCGCCGTTGCGTTGCGCGCGCGACGCGGCTAATCGGCTCGCGCGTCGATCGAGTCGCCGCCTATCGTCACGATAAGCTCCCGGCGTACATTAATATAATATACGACCGGCAACCAAATTGAACGTCCAATTGATTTGCCTTTTTCGCTTGCCAATCGCGCCGCGCGGAGAACGAGACCGAACGTCTGGCGTTCCGTCTCGTTTTCGGAAGACGGAGACGGCCTCGTCGCGGCGGCCGAGGCTCGTCTCGACGGTGGAAAATTCGAAGGCCCAACCGTTCGTTTTGTCTGGACGGAAAAGAGAAAGGCGATACGATGTTCGGGTCGATTTTCATTGGCGTACTCGGCCCGGATGGTTGGCTGCTGGTCGGACGTTGGGCTGCTCGGGAGAAATGGTGGCTGGGTTTTTTGAGCGAATATCCGTTGGTAGAAACGTCCTCGTCGCCTCCTTCGGTGGCGCTTCTCTTCTCGGCTGGCTGGGCCTCGATCGTTCGGAACGTTGACGCGAATCTGGTTCATTCGTGCGAGTCGACGTCGTTGTCGATGCGACTGCTTCGTATGCCGGTCTTGCCCGTCCACGGATAGATGTCCGGACACGCCTGACAGGTCTTCATGTACCTCACGCCGCTCTTGTGCCAGAGATTGCAGACTCGGGGGTTGTTGCATTTCTTCGGTCGGTCCTGGATTTTTGAATTTAGAGGTGATGTAGGTTTAGTGATGTTAGAATTCATGTAATATGATTTATGATGATTTATGATGATTTATGATGATTTACGTACTGGATAGTTACACCCGAACGGCTCGAAGGTGTGTAGCAGGGGTAAAGGCGTAGGGTTCCTGACCCATTGGATCGCCTGCCAGTTCGTTACTATCCACACGTCATCCATCGCGACGATGGTGTCCAGGAATGAAATGAATCCTTCTTTGTGGTGCGGCTGGGTGAACCAAGCGGCGTGGTAGAACAGTCCGAACGGCGCTCTGCGAAATAATTTTGTTTAGTTTCTCAGTTACGCAGCTACTGGTACTTGATTAGGTCTAATTTTTGAAAAACTGAATTGTATTCGATTTTTACTGAGGTTAACTTATGTAACTATACATAGGAAAACTTAGATATCATATTGTGTAATATATTTTAAATAGATAATCAATTCGAATTCAAAGTGCTATGGAGATTTCACCAGTGACCCCCAATCGAATCGGATTACTGTAATTCACTCAGTGAAACTATGATTACTTGAAAAGATTTCTATATTATAAATAATGCTGCGAATCATCGTCAAACTAGTTTCAAACAATACGACCTACGTCTCCTCAGAAAACGTTCAATATTTCCATTGAGAAAACTCTCAATTGCAAGGGGTTAAAGTTTGCATTGCTGCGTGAAATATAAATAAAACACCTTTGTCGCTCGATTTATCTATAAATTACCGTTGAACTAATTTCAAATAATATGTGAAAGTTCACAGCAAAGACGAACAAACCTGTTGGTGGTGTAGTGTCTCTCGAAGTTCTTGATCAGCATCTTGTACACCCCGTCAGCGGTGGGTGGATTGCTGCAGGCGTCTCCCATCGAGCACCTGCCGCCGTTCAGGTCCTGCCACATCACCATGGGTACTTCCCACAGTCCCGGATAGGACCTGGTGGGACAGGGCGGGATCATGCAGTCGTGGAAGAGCTTGTAGTCCAGCGTGTACGGCCAGCTGGGCGGACGGTTCTCGTAGATCGGCATAGAGGAGTCGTAGGTGAAGTTCGTGTCCCAGAGCATCTTGAACATGTTGTTCCCTCCGACCTGCGGAACCGAGGAACGCGTCGTTAGGCTCGCAGCACGTCATCACCGATGACTCCATCGGCTGTTCTCGTTGAATTCGAACGAAGCTTACAGATAGGAAAGGAGCTCTCATCCCCCTGACATCTTCCAGCTTGACGCCTCCGTAGGCAGAGAGGATCTCACGTTGGCCGGCGACTTCTCGCGCCCACTTTCGTTGGGAGAACTGCTCGCCGAAACTGTGCCTGTTCACCGAGCATTCGTTACCCCGTTTCTCCGACGCAAGCCGTTTAACGAAGCAAGCGGCCGCGCGGCCGGGATCGAGGAACTCGCGTCACCGGTTCACGGTAGCGAACTTTATTCTAACCGGTGCGAATTGTGATAGTATTGTGCATAGCTATTCTTTGTTTAACCGTTTGTTAACTAAGTTTGTTAAGTGTTATGGATCTTTGCGATACGGTCGAAAAGTGCATCGCGCTTCTTTCGACTTAGAAACTGAATGGCTTCTGTTTTTAGATGGAATATTCTAATAGTTGTAATAATAAAATAATTGTAATACAGTTGTAATAACGGAAATAAAAAGAAATGATTATTTATTTGTCTTCTGTTTAAAATTCATTGATTCTACGAGCCGACTGCCACTCGAACGGTTAAGGAGCAAGCGTTTACCATTCACGCAGAAAATTCTCAACTAATCAACTATTAGTGTATAAATCTCAACTAATCAACTATATATTGATGCGTTTACTTCCCGAGATTCCATTCAACAAATTTATTCCACGTTTCGTAACCCAACTATTCTGAAATGCATCGATTCCAGCATTAACACTAGAATTACGTGCCAGTCAAAATGACTGGTTTCGATTTTTTTGTTTAATTATTGATATCGAAGCATCGAATATTCGAAATGATTTTGAAAATAGCTTCATTCGAGTACTGTAATGAATGTCTGAAGAAGCTAAAAATAATCTATCGTTACAATTTTTATAGGAATTGCGTGCTAATCGTATTAAATGCTCGGTAGTTCTAGCGTTAACGCATTGCGTACCGGCTAATTTTCAGAAAATTGAATTGTGATGGCAATTTTCACTGATTTTACCGATGTTTCCTCGATCCCAGCTCGCAGCTAGGTGCTGAAGCGGCGACTTCTGGCCAAGATCAAGCGTTGAAACGAGCCAAGCTTGCGTTAGTTGCCGATTAATCGGCAGCGGCAGAGCGTGAACGGCTGTGATCGGCCGGCGCAATTAAGCGTCGCGATTGTTCCATGGCGAATGAATTCGTGATTAATGATCGAGAGAAGAGGTGGGCCTCTAACGCAGCTCTCCGACGCGCTCTATCGATTTCCACCGATCCGCGAGGCCGAGTTACGACGCAAAGGGAGGCAAGGGAATCCTTCCACTCGCGATCTTTCGGCAATAACAGAACGGAAGTGAGACTGAATGCGACGTAATTTATGCGACGTAACGAAGAACTTTGTTACTCAAAACAATCGCAGGCTCTTAATCCTTAGCACTCCAGATAATTTTCTAATCTATCAGCAACTGCAACTAATTTTTATAGCATTTCCAGCGAAAATTGGAAATAAAGTTTCTTTAAGATTTTAGGGTAGTTTCTTTAAGATTCATTAAAATATTTAATATCATAACTGGTGCAATGTACTGTTCTTGTCTTTACAACACGCAGTTTCTAAGCGAATTCATTGAGTTCAATCGAAGATAATGAAAGAGATTGCAGTTAGTTTTTAAGTCTAAGTGTTAAAACCTATGTCCACGATTCCACTGCGATTGTCTTGTAGTAACAATAAAACAAAATTCTCCTCTCATAAGAAACCGATAAGAGATCCACGTGTTTATTAAAAATCTCGGCTCTCAATCGATTCCGGGGTCCCGCGTCGCGTTCCGCTGGTCCCCGATCGGGAGCTCGTCGAATCGGTACTTACGAGACCGTGTGGGAGGCGATCTCATGGCCGCCGGCGTAGAGATTTTGGACCTGGCTGTAGTCGGTCCACTCGTGGGAGACGTAGAAGGTGGCCGAGATGGGGCAGCCGTTCGGGTTTTTGCGCCCCTTCTCGAACAGATCGGAGTAGAGGCCCTTGTTCAGGTCGTTGACCGAGTCGTCGAACGTCAGGAGTACGATTTGCGGTATCTCCTCCGGCAGGTAGTCACCTGTTGTCTCAGTTTTGGTTCGGTATCGGGATCGTTTCCGGATTCGGGGGAGGAAAGGGGTGCGTTCGGGGTCGGGACGTGTTCGTGGCGAGCGTGTTCGTGTGTCCGTGTCGTTTCGGGCGTGTTCGTGTTTGGCCGACGAGGAGTTTCCCGTTCGGCGGATCGGCGTGGATGTTCGTCGATCGGTTTTCGAGTGTGTGGCGCGCGACGGGAATGCGGGGGATGATCGAGTGATGAACGTTCCAGCGGACAGAGAGAATGTGAGAAGAGAGCAGACAGAGACAGAGGAAAAGAGAGAGAAAAGAACGGTTGCGGTTAGCCCATTAGTATACTGCGCAGGTGCGCCGCGCGCTGCCGGTGAAACCTCGCGACCCGTGTCATCGTTCATCTCCGATCGGCTGGCTACGTTTCACCGGCGGCGCGCCGCGTTTCGATGTCGCGCGTAGTGCGGCTGAACGCGTTCTCTGGACAAACTTGTTTAATGGCGCGTGCGCCGTAGATGGACGCGAGTTTCTGTATGGACGGATTTTTAACCAGTTAACTGTGTTTCGCGAGTATACGCGTCATAAAGCTTGACGCGATACTGTTTCTTTCGTGGATTCTTGATTTTTTCATAGAAACATGTAATTCTTTGTTTCGCTTTGATCTTTCATTAAAATATACTCTACGTACATTCGTACGGAGTGCAACGAGTACACGCTGAATTTTTTTATTTTATTGCGCACGGAACGAGAGGTTTTTCCAATTAAACTCCACAGTTAACTGGTTAAGGCACATGGTCACGGAATGAGTTGCGAAGCAGTAACGGAAAGGAACGATATGAAAATATATGTTTATTAATTTTTTAATGAAACATTAACTAATATTCAAGTTCCTGGTAACTCTCATATATTATATGCTCTATCGATTTTTTAATAAGAGTTCACAAGCCAAATATAACTGAGATTTCCGTGGCACGGAAAAATTAATTAATGATAAAATAGGCTGCGTCGGACGAAACTTGCAAGTTGTAGAGCTAAGAATATATTGATTACGTTACGAGGATATTGCGAAGTTTCTCCAATGCATATGCATATTTTCTCAAGTCGAACGTTCTACAAATAAACGGAGTGAATTTGTGGGAAATGTTGGTTTTTCAAGTGAGAATCATTTTGTATAGGAACTGCTTGGCAATGCATTGATTTTCAATTTTTCTGATGCGAATTGTATTTAAGAGTTTGGTCCAGAAGCGGCCGCATTGCGCGTCGTCTTCGACGATCCCCTTCGAATCGAAAGAACTGCCGTTAGATCGCGGCGGAACGGAAGTGGTCGCAATTTGTTCCGGAAACCGGTCGCCTCTGCGAACGCTCCGGAGCGCGTCAAAACGCTAGACGACGGGACGTCGCAGATAGCATCGGATCCTTTCTTCGCCGACCTGTTCCCAGCCGGAGAACAATGCGTCGCAGCGATGGATTTTACTTGTAAATCAGTTCGATTTTACTTCCGCGCGACTTCTCGCCGCTTTTTCCGTTGCGATCGTTCCACTTTTGGATTAGGGGATCGTCGAGGGGATCGTTCGGTTTAGAAAGCGGTTGCGTTGGAATCGAACGATCCGTCGAGTTTCGAGCGTCGATGGCATCGCTGATTGCTCTTGCTTGTCGATTCGAACGGTTTCGCAACTGAAATTTTAACACGTTGACGTGCATACTGTAGCGATTCGACGAATGTAGGTGCGAGTGACCTATATTCTTAGTGTTATCAATAAAAAGATAATTTTATTCTGAGAGTATGAAATCTTAATGGAACTGTTCAGAAATCAAGTGATTAACGAAAGAATCGCTTCTATTCTCCATTACCGATTTTAAAATAAACGTCAACGTGTTTTCTTGTGGACCACCCGATTCCAACGCGACCTCTCGAGAATCGTCTTCGACGAGAACGTTAGTCACAGACAGATGCGCTGGCGATGACGATCGGATGGGCCGGTGTTCGCGCGCATCAGACGAACGGAGCGTTAGCGAGAGCGGGGTGCCAAGTTTGCGAGAGATAACCGATGCTCCCCTTTCTCATTCACCGGGAAACTGAGCAACTTACGAGATCGTGTGCGACGCCAACTCGTGGCCGTCCGCGTACAGGTTTTGCACCTGGCTATAATCGGTCCACTCGTGCGAGACATAGAACGTGGCCGTGATCGGGCACCCGTTCGGGTTCTTTCGCCCGTTTTCGAACAGATCGGCGTACAACGGTTTGTTTAGATCGTTCACGGCGTCGTCGAACGTCAGCAGAACGATCTGCGGCGTCTGTTCCGCAGGGATTCCACCTGGATACACGAGATCAACGCGGTCAACCGGCGTTCATCGCGATCGCGCGTCCTGGATCCTGGCATTTCGACGATCTAACGGGAACTATGAGTTTTTCGGAGATTTTGCCAATTTCTCAGCCGATTTTCCTTAATTTCCCATCGCGAGATTCTCATTAAAACACGAGACACGTGTCCTAGATCCTATCATTTCGAAAATCTACTAGAATTTGAGTTCTCCGGAGACTTTGCCAACCTATCAACCACGTTTCCTTAATTTCCCATCGCGAGATTCTCATTAAAACACGAGACACGCGTCCTAGATCCTATCATTTCGACAATCTACTAGGATTTGAGTTCTCCAGAGACTTTGCCGACCTTTCAGCCGCGTTTCCGTAATTTTCCATCGCGAGATGCTCGTTGGAACGCGAGACGCGCGTGTTTCCGGTAACAACAGAGGTGTAACGTCGCGACGCGACTTCTCGGAACCACGGTTGTCCCATTGTTCGATTAAGACCGACACGTGGGCAGTTTCTTCGACTGGGACGCGGTCTTTCGGATGATCGATGCTGGATGCGCGATTGCGCAATCCCCGCTAGACGCGGGACCAGCTGAAGCTGCGCTTACGGAGGTATCCGCTCGCCCGCGGAAATATCATTACCGTGACGCGTCGTTCGTCTTCGCCGAATCGAATGTACGCGTCGATGATCGTGGAACGATCTTTAACCCTTAGCACTCGGAAGTTTCTCACTAGAAACACTCAACATTTTTTAATGAAATACCAGCGACAATCCTTCAAACTGACTTAACGAGAAGTCATACATAAATTAAAGAGAGAGGCTGTTTTATTTTAATCGTCGATGCATTGTACAAAGTTTAATATTAAATATCAAACTCTATAATTTTACTGTCTCTCGAGTGCAAAGGGTTAACACTTTCCCAGGTTCAAAAGGACGTTTCGTAGAATCGGTTGAACTAGTTTCGACGAAACTAACGACGAATCGCTTAGACAAAGCGTCGCGTGGCAGGGAGCGCGGCGCCGAATCGGCAGCCGCGACCGGATACCGGGCTATTTCGATTCTCGTCACGCGAGGAGCTTTCGATTTCGTGGAGCCGGGGGCCGTACGTGCGAAATCGCGAGCGGCAAAGCGGATCTGTTTCGCTGTCGGGCGTAGGACGGTTACGCGTGCGCGACGTTAGAATCGGAGAAAGTGACGGCCGATTGCCGAGCCGATCGGGACCGAACTTCACGCTAGATTTACGGAACGCGTCGGATCGATTCGCGTTGAATGCCGTTAATGTTGTTTGGTGAACGTTCGCGTCGATCATTAATGATGCAACCACGTAAACGTGTATCCTAATTGTCTGTTTCGGAAACCGTGAGTTTCAAGATTTATAGGAAGCAACATCAACGCTAAATGAATCATCGAAGCCAATGCGTTAAGTCCAGAAAAGAAAAATTGAGAATTCATAAAATTTACAATACAATATTAAATTTGTATATAGTGCATCTACACATGGAACATCGAAATAAAATAGTTCTGTTAATTTATGCAAGGTATTTCTTTATGTTAACATATCATTGATATTTCATCAGAAAATAATGAATGTCTCTTGAGAAAAATATTCTCGAGTGCAAAGGGTTCAGATACTAAATATTCAACTTCCTAGTTTCGCTATCAAATCAAAATTTACTAATTTAATTTACTAGTTAAAATTCACAAAAATCGACCTAAGCATTGGCTTCTAAGTTACTCAAGTGATAAACTGTACGATAGACGTCCATAAATCCAGCGTCAACGTTCGAATCCAGTTCGAATCCGCGTCGCGCCCTTTCCGCGAGTGAATCCGAGTTCTCCGCGACGTTACGGGGGGTTGTTCGCTCACCTGGAATGTCCGTGCCTCCGCAGCTGCAGTCGGGAAGCAGGCAGACGTCTCTGCGACACTTGGCTGCCGGTTTATCGACTTGCGGGGTCGGGTAGATCGGCGCTGGCCTGGTTGGCGGGTACCTGTAGATGTCCACGAACTCCTGCGCCTTCGACACGATCTCCGTGGAAGGCTTCAGGGTCGGTCTCGATCGCCTGCAACCCAGAATTCCCGAGTTACGCGACGCTTTCGACTCGTCTGTTGAAAATTGCCATAGATTCTTGCCTTATCTATCGCTATCGCGCTTTTCGCAATTTTGGCACAACACAAGAGTATAGCGCTCCTCAGCACTCGATCGGTTAATGTTGAACTTCGCATAATGCCTCGATAAATAAAGATTCTAATAAAAAACCTTTGTTCCTCAATTTACTTGTGATTTCTCTTCGACTTAGATTCAAAGTCTATCTCATCAGGAAATAAATGTTTCTAATGAGAAACTTCCGAAGCAAAGGGTTTTAAATATTCCGTCATTAATTACTATACTTTAGATGAGCGTGGAATACGCCTAGAACCTTCTCGATAAATGATCGAAGATGTCGATCATCGTTAAGCAAACCGTAAATCCTCTATCATCTAAGAAAACCTCGAAAACCGATCCGACAGGAAACTCCCGAACCATCGTAGGTCGCTTAAAAATCGGTTACATTCTCCACGAACTCTTAACGATTTCCCTATACTCGCAGATAAGCCGCTTATCACCGAATCTAACGCGTCGCGATACAGTTGGTCGTATTCCCGCGACAGTCCCGATCGATCGGTGGATCATTGTTCGGCAACGTCGGCGGCGTGCGCGCAATTAACTTTCTCGCCGCATTAATTCGCCGGGCGGCGTTCGTTCACCTCGGGCCGCGACACTCGGCGAGGCTGGTTCATAAACAGAGATTACGGGATTCCTCGCGCCGGGAAGCGGAATTCGAAGATAGTCGGGCGGCCGCGCCGCGGGATTAATTCACCGATTACCCGGGGAATAGGTAACATAACGGCGCCGGTTACCGCGTTCCCGATCTCGCCGCGAAGAAACCGGCAGAACGCCGGTTCCACTTTCTAGCGGCTGCGCGAGGATACGATCATCTCGCGGTTCAGCCCGTAATCGCGTCGATCGACGATTTACATTCTCCTCGTTCCGCCGTTCCTCGCGAGAGACGACGATGCAAGGAGATGAATCACTTACGGTGGTGCGGTGCCACGGTGAACCTGCTGCGGGCGTCCCCGGCTGAAAGAAAAATGAGAAAGGTTTGAGCGGATCGCGGCAAAAGCGAGACACGGGGGGACGGAGGCGAGGAGGGAGGCGAGAAACGAAAAATCGACGCCGTTTCCGGCGAGCCAGGGGAAAATGTCCGCGTCTCTCGACCGCTTTCTCCCGCGGCTGCGTTTTACGGAATACGGAGAGCAGCGAAATCGGGTCTTGGTCGTCGGAGAGGATACAAGGCCGCCGGAAATCGAGCGCAAGAGCGTCGATTGTAGCGAGCGGAAATTCGTGTGTTTCGAAGCTTCTGATCCCTTGCGGGGGAAGATTCTTTGAAATTAATGAAGCAGATGAAGATAAATTATATACTGACTGTTTAACCCTTTGCGGACGAATGTCGATGATGAAATTTTCATATTTGGAATGCTGAGTCATAAGCGAGTGATTTAATAATTAATAGCAAGAAGTCGGTACGTAGTTTCCTTTTTCAATTATCTAAGCAATCGATATATAATTTAGATTCACCTGCTAAACGATCTTCGTCCGAAAAGGGTTAATTAGCTAAGTGTCTTTATATGAAAACGAGATTTCTTTTTTCTGTTGATCTTTTTAATAAAATAACTTCCGTGGAGCCCCTTGCTTCACGATTTAATTCCATCGCACTTATTAGAACTATTTACCGTGAATGATAGACTGATAAAACGAAACATTCCGATTCCAGAATGAACCGAGCAGGGTTGGAACGGC
The DNA here is from genome assembly GCF_051020985.1 of Nomia melanderi. NCBI lineage: Eukaryota > Metazoa > Arthropoda > Insecta > Hymenoptera > Halictidae > Nomia > Nomia melanderi. Next base: position 14,402,381 of record NC_135010.1, on the reverse strand, counting down.
TACGAGAGAAGGCGGAGCGAATTCCATTCGAAGGAAAGATCGGCGCGGTGGAATAACAACCGGCCGCCGTCTGTCTTTCGGTTGCGCAATCGTGAAAAGGGACTATTTAATTTATAAAGACTATTAACGTTAATGATACACTGATAAGAGAAAACATTCCGATTCCAGAATGAAACGAGCAGGGTTGCAACGGCTCCGAGAGAACGCGGAGCGAATTCCATTCGAAGGAAAGATCGGCGCGGTGGAATAACAACGATCGGCCGCCGTCTGTCTTTCGGTTGCGCAATCGTGAAAAGGGAAAAAACGAGTGTCGGGTGGACACGGCGAGTACCTGACGGGTGCGTTGACCGTGTAAGGCCTGCTGGTGGTGGTCGGCGGCTGCGTGGTGGTCGTCAGAGGAATGAACGTGTCCACGATCGCGTTCGGCGTGGTCACGTGGACGACGGGGTGGCTGAGCACGTTGGGCCTGCGGACACGCGACTCTTAATTAACGCGAACGTCTCGTATTTGCGACGCGCGACGTTTTCTGTTCGATTACTTTCACGCTCGCGCGACGCGATTTCGACTTCGCTTTCGTACGAGACGCTCGGAGCTGCGGTTGACCCTTTGCACTCGGGTGCAAAGACAACTAGTGTCAAAGTATTACAAGAGTAAATAATAGTGTAACTTAATTCACGATACCGTCATTAATAATTAACTCTAAAACCACTCGCCCGTTATAAGAGCATAATCAATACTCAAAATACTGAAAATTAAACAGTCAACGTGTTAAAATATCGCAACTCCGATCAAGTAAAGCGATTACGTGCTAGAAACCTCCGAGAAACCCGATCGAGCATGGAGTTCTCTTCATTCGAATTTCTCAGCGATTTTCCTAGCTCGTCGAGGTCTAGTGAAATCCGAATCGCCGCGAGAAAAAGAGGAGTTCGCTCGGAAACAGCTGGCCGGCGTGACCAGCTGAACCAGTGTCTAGCTGGCCGGGACTATTTTTAACGGCGATCGTATCGGTAACTCCGCCGAAGGTTTACGTAAGCGCGCGGGGACGGTTTTCGCGGATAGATCGGACGCGTGGGATCGGGACGCGGAGATCCACGATGAAGACGCATCGACGTTCAAGACGATGTTCGAATCCGACGGTGTTTCCGCGGCACGTAATTGACGAAAATAGCCGGCGAGCTGAAAGGGGGCCGAGGAAAGCTCAAGGCGACAACGCGTGCACGACCGCGCGCGCGCCGGCAATTTTCTTGTCCCGCGGAACGGTTCACGCTCGAGGAGCCGGCCGCGCGAAGGTCCCTTTCTTCCTGGAGTCTCGCGTAACGAGCCCGGGTAGACTCTTTCCCGATTTAATAAGAAAACTTCTCTCACCTGAACGACTGGCCCTCGGTAATGCGGAACTTGTTCTTGTTCAGCTGAGCCTGGGCGCGGACCAGCGCGTGGCGGGGGCGGGAACACGAGCGGAAAATTAAAGAGAGAAACGTGAACCAGGCAGGACATTGTTGCGGGACTTCGCGGTGTGTTAGATAGCGGTCGGTGTAATTGTCTCGGGAATGTAGAGTAATGCATTGAAATGTCAATTGAGATTGAAGTTGCTAGTAGTCGTTAAGATTTAAACAAATAACATTAGTTTTGGGAACAATAGGATAAGCTGTACGATAAATGTCCAGGAAATAATTGAATATGCAATGCCAATTGAGATTGAAATCGTCTTAACTTATGTCTTAAGTTACTAAGCTTATTGAGTCTTCTAAGTTTTAAAAGTCTTCGAGATTTAAACAAACGAACGTCAATCTTTCTATGACAATAGGATAAGCTGCACGATAAGTGTTCCTAAATCTAATGTTAAATAAAAATTAAGAAAGATGGTTGTGGCGATGATTGTTAATCAATTTCTAGGCCGCGACCGATCGATTACCTGGTTCTCGTAGATGTCGTAGTCCTGCACGGTGACGTCCTGGTTCAGATTGTACTTGTCCGCCTCGTTCACCGCGACCTTCTTCGGCTTCTGGTACTGCTTCGTGTTCACCTCGCTGATCTTGACGCTCGGCTGGACCGGCACCGATTGGTTCACGGTATACTGATTGTAATCTAGCAGAAAACCGACGAATTACAGCCGCGTATCTCAAGCTTGAGCCCTTTCTACAATCTACAGTAACAATCTACTATTAAATAAAAATAAAGAAAGATAGTTGTCCCGATTGTTATCATTTTCGCTAGGAATAGTATAAAAATTACTTGCAGTTGCTGATTACAAAACCATTTGAAGTGCTAAGGGTTAATTCTCAATGAAATCCGCGTTTCCCGTTTCGTTTCACGGCAGCCGGGCTTACCGTCGTCCTTGTAAATGGACACGTCGTCGTCGTAGATCGTGTAGTACGGGTAGCTCTGGTCCGGGTCGCTGTAGTACGACTTGGAGATGGGCGGAGCGGTGGACGCGAGGATCTTCGCGACTCTCGGCGACTCCGAGGATGGCACCTGCGTCCTGCGACGTGTTCGATCGTGTTACCCTTCTCTCTAAGCTTTCGGTTAGCTGCGATTTACTAAAACGCGATTCGACCGCGGCGTGTCAGTCGTCGAGGCGCGAAAAAACGGTGGCACGACGTTACGTGAGCGCGGGCTAGCTCGTCGGACGAATTAAACGTGTCCAACGGTGAAAGAGAAATCGAAGAAAAAGATCGAGCCCGTGGCGGCTGAAACGCTCCGATCTAAACGATCCGTTTTTCAGGACTCTACGCACCTGTAGTGGGCTTCCGTCTGAGCTCGCGTGCTCACCAGGCTCTCCTTCTCTCGTTCCTGCGGGACGTTAATGGATTAATTAGTGTCTGAAGTAGTTAATTGTACCTTTAGCTCGCGCCTAGCCAGTCGGCGCGAGACGTATTGCATCTAGCAAACTGGCAGTTTATTAACCCTTTGAACTCTGTAGGCTCCAATATTCCAGCAGTTATAATATAAAATATAATATTAAATTAATATTATATTATTAATTATATTATAATATTAAAATTATAACATGAAATATTCTAATGAATCAAAGAAAATACCCTAGAATTATTAGATTCTCCACACATCCAAATTTTCTACTAGGAATACTATAAAAATTAGTTGCAATTGCCGATAGATTATAAGAATAAGAAATTCGAGGTTGTAATTTTATTTCGGACTTGTGTTATGCATATCTAAAATGTTAGATTAATGTAGGACTAGCAATTAAACGACAGCTCAATGTGATAACCCTTTGTCGACATTCCGGCGAGATCAAATTTCCATATTTGGAAGACTAAGTTGCAAATGATTTAATTATTCGGACAGCAAGAGATTAGTACGTAATTTCCTTTTGTTCTATCAATTATGCAACTGATATAATTTAGCTCCATCTATTCTGCTCCATACATTTCAAAGAATCTTGGCCCGCAAGGGGTTAAGATTCAACCGATTTCAACCGATTCGATATGATTTCGACTCACCGCGATCACGTTCCTGCGCAGACCGTCCCTGTCCCGCTGCACCTGGCCGATCGTCGACGGTTGACCCCTGTAGACCCGTTGCTGCCTGTCGCTCTCGATCTCGGACGCTGGCTCGTACTCATCCTCGTGGTAGTTCCTAGCCTGTTGCCTCTGACGGATCTGCTTCTCGGTAATCTGCGGTATAGGGGTCGGCGTAGTCGTCACTGGGATCGGCTGTCTTTGAACGGGACGCTGCTGTTGCTGAGGGAGCGGCTCGCGTCTCTGCTGCACTTGCTCCCGGATCTGCTGCGACCGCGAAGGCGGTACCTGCTGTTGATGCTGCTGATCCTGCAGGCTCTCGACCTTCGCCGATCTGCGGGCGATTTTTCAAGGAACGATTGCGACCGGATTAAACGTTGATATAAATCGCGAGTTGCTTGTGGACAGCTTTGACAGACCTGAGGAACTGATCGCGAGATTCTAGTGTTAAATGGAACAGTATTCTTCTTGTTAGCAATTTGGTTTATACTAAATATACACATGGAGTTTCACTAGTGCATTATTAACGATGAATAGTAATAAATGCATCTACAATATAAAATCGTAAGGCAAGTTAACATCGTTTCGATTTGGTACCGTTTCAAACAGAAAAGTGACAGTCTATTGAAAAATGTTGCGGACCCCGAGCTATCGAATTGCGAAAGAGGAAGTAGAATTTGCCAGCGGAATAATTGATTTCTTTTCTCTACGCGAAAGTCCCGTCGGGACTACCGATTGATCAGCATAGCTTATCGAACTAGTTTCTCCGAAATCGGCAAGGACACCCAGCCGAACCGAGCCGGGCCGGGTCTAGACGAACGAAACCGGTGCGCGTTGGGTAACCGGCCGTTTCCCCGATTACCCGCGCACAATACGTTAATGAGCGACCGGCGACCGCCGGGTTGCTCAACTTCTTCGCCTTGCACAAGGAGACTCGTTCGCCGGTTTCCGAGCTGTCGTGCTCTCCCCGGGAAACGCGGGGGAGAGAGAGAGAGAGGAAGAGAAAGAGTTCATTGTGGACGAGCGGCCGGTTATACAATCGAATTCCCCGCGTTTCCGCTCGGCATTTTTGGCGAGCGGACGAGAAAACGCTTCGCGAGGGACTTTCGACCGAGTCGGCCGGCACGACGAAAACCGCCGCATGGAAAGCGGAGGCGAAGCTTCGAACGAGTTTCCGTGCGCGGCAAACCGGGCCGAGTCACGCGGAATCGTTTAACCAGTTAGCCGCGCTCGAGCGTACTCGTCGTCTCGGAACCCGAAATAACACTAATTCTTTCAACGATTGATCGGTTACTTTCTCAAACGCGTAATTATTCGTTTCCCTTTTGTTCCTTGTTTTAACCCCTTTCCGAAATGCTTTTGGTTTCTTAGTTTGCAGTAGAGGTTGCAATAAAAGTTGCAATAAGGATTTGATGTAGATTCTGCACTCTAAATTTATCCTCTTATGTCGAATTCACCCTTTGCAAATGTATACACGTAATATATTCCTATTTGATGCGTTTCGAAGTAAAATATATATGTAGTACTTGATGCAAACAGATAAATTTCGAGTGCGAAACATGGACAACCGAGTACTCTAGTGAATAATATACTAATGAGATGAAAGTTGACCAGATACCACAGGACAACGAGTTAATCGACGTCGTTCGGGATCGCCGCGTTTATTGTCCGATCTATTGACGTCACTGCCGTTGTTTTCTCAGCGCGGCCTCGCGTGCAGCCGGATCGTCGATCGATTCCGTGCCCCCCCAACTCGACCGCGCGAAAAAACCGTGGGGCACCGAGATCGTTTCGATCTCGATCGCCCTTCCAGCCGAGCGTTTCCTTTTCTTTTCTACCCGACTCTCACTCCCGACGTTTTCTTTCGCCGGGTGAACTTCAGAGCACGCTCGGCGCTCTTTCGCAACGCTCGACCCGAAATCTTTCGCAATCGACGGACGTCCGACGATCGGTTCGGAGACCGTCTCGCCTGTCGAACGATCGACCCTTCCGAAAAGAAATTTCTGTTGAAGTTTTTGTCTGAAAACTGTTCATCCAAGGTCTGTCGCCGCTGTGAGAAGACATTAGACATATTAACCCTTTGCGGACGAACGTCGACATCTCCGGCGAGATCATATTTTCATGTTTGCAACAGTGGCAAACGAATGATCTAATTACTCAAACAGCAAGAGACCAGTACGTTTCCTTATTTTCATTATTTACGCGATCGATGTAGATCTTCGTCCGCCAAGGGTTAAATTCACGTCTTTCATCCATCAAGTAACTAAAGAAAATTACAAACAAAAAGAAAGACCTCCGTTGCAGCGAACCTGACACTCTCATCCAAATAGATTCAAAGCGTTGCTCACAAAAATTCTCTGTTTCGTCGCACGATTCGCTAAAGCGCTCGCAATTGGATCTCTCGCAGCGACTGTTTCTACTGTGACGTCACGAGTGCCAGGTTCGCTGCAACGGGCGACACAGGGTGGTGGGTGGGAACGTTGAAAACTCACCTTTCCAGCAGAGGATCCTCCTCGCTTTCCTTGCTGGTGGATCCGCCTCCGGGACAGCCCACGTTACGTGGCCAGTCGCACGTCTGTAATTCGTGGCTGCGGAAAGGAAAGCAAAACGTAACTTACTCTCGGCACCGGTCGTTATCGTCTAGCCGATTCCAAGCTATTTTTACCCCGAACCGTGATTCCGCGCGTTTTCCGGTCGGACCTTTTCCGCGCGACTTTCGATTCGCGACGATGAGTCTTTCGACGAGTCCGCGCGGCAGGTCGGGATTTTACGAAGACCGTCTGAATTTAGAGCCGCGATACGAGCGGGGCACTCTCATCCTTAATTGGACACGGCGTTCGCCGTCGGACACGTTGGGACAAGCGGGGGCCGGTTTTCCCGGGCGAGCGAGCGAGCGAGCGAACTCGTTTGCACGCAGTGTCGTGTCGGCGGAGGTGTGGCAGCCCGATTTTTTCCCGCAGGGTTATGCGTGCGGCTACGACCCCCTTTTACCGCGCGAGTCCAGCTCGAAAGCGCGCCAGGATCGTAATAATGCCCCCGGACGCCCCCGCTGGTCCCGGCGCGTTCCCCGCTCGCTTTTGTTCCTTGTTTATAGCGATGGCTGCGTCCGACGCGTCAACGTGAAGATAAACCACTTGCGATAGGCTCTGTTCCACTCGGTGCAACCGGATTATCGAATTTCGAATTGGACGTGCCCTTGCACTCCGAGCAATCGCTGATACGACCTCTCAGCAGCTCTCAGGCTCTAGCGTGGACTACAGTAGTAGTATCTAGTAGTCCACGCTAGATTATAGTAGTAGTAATCTAGTAGTCCACGCTATACTACAGTAGTACAAATCTAGTAGTCCACGCTAGAAGCCTCAGAGCTACTGAGAGGTCGTATCAAAGATTGCTCGGAGTGCAAGGGCATATCCAATTCGAGATCTGATAATCCTAGTATTTTGATGCTAGGTGATGTTAATTAGATTACAATGTGACGAGTGTAACAATAGGAAAATGCATATATAGAGAACAGGATCGTTTCTGTAAAACCCTGAAATTCGAGTATTTAGTTAAATCTCGCGCAGAATAGTAATATGCGAGGCATGGAAATAAAACAGTTCGGTCTCCGAATGTCTGATTGTTTACGGTTAGTTCCAAACTGGATCTGAATCCTTCGAGTTTATTTATAGGCCGGAATTCGAATACTAAACGTCTTGGATGATCACCGAGCAGTCGTTAATCGCGGAATCGTGTCCGGATGGGACGGTGTCGTTGAACCTTCGACGTCCCACTCGTAAATCAGCTGAATTTAACCGGCTATTCCCTAAGACACAACTAAGCGGCCCGTAAATTCATTTATTCCCAGTTTCGGCGAACGTGTCGCCCACCGGGGAACAGGTTTCCTTAGAACACACGAAATTCCGTGGGACTGTTTGCCCACGCGACGGATTCCTCGCACCGTAAACTTGAATTTTAACGCGACAGCGAGCAAAACACTGCTATTCGGTGTTATTTCGCGGCGGGATAACGGGTTCGGTGGCTGAAACGCGGGGAATAGAAACGTCGGGACGCGAGGGACCCTGGGAACCGAGCGAAACACCGATTAAACCTGCCTATAACCGGACGACAATGCAACGCGTTGCGTTTCGCTCCCGGCTCGCCGGCACCGCGGTATCATTCGGCCGCGTTTCGATCCCGCGAGCCACTAATTTCCGTCCATATTAGTCGAACGCCGCCGCAACGTTTCCATGTATCGGCTCCATTCAGTCGTCTCGTCTCCTCGATCGATTATCCACTTATCCGCGGAAACGAGCAAACGACAGCGCCCCGTGGCAACATCGAGATCACTATCTTCTTGCGCCACATTCAGCGACGGGACTTTCTAGGTAATAGACACATCCATTCGCGAATCGTTTTGGATTCCTTCCCGACTTATTTCATTTCCCCTTTTTCCCTGCGTTTCATTTTGCCCCGTGACAGGCCGTTCCGCGCCGCGGCTGGAAGATGTTTTTACGTTTGCTCCGCGAACCGCGTCTGTCTATTCAAATAGAACTCTATCGTAGAAGCCTTTCGTTAACTCTTTGCACTCGAGAGACTCTCAGTCACTTGATTTGACACAGTAAAACTATACAATGCGATATTTAACCAGTTAACTGTGACGAGTATACACGTCGTCCTAAAGCTTGACATGATATTAATTCTTTCATGAATTCTTTATTTTTTCACAGAAACATATAATTCTTTGTTGCGCTTTGGTCTTTCATTAAAATATACTATACGTGCATTCGTCCTGCGTTCGACGAGTACACGCTCCATTTTTCGATTTTACTGCGCGTAGAACGAGAGGTTCTTCCAACTAAATTCCACAGTTAACTGGTTGATACGTGAAACATCGGAATAAAACAGCTTTGTTCCTCAATGTACCGATTTCTCTTCGAATTAGTCTCAGAGAACATCGTCTTCGTAAAGAAATGTTAAATATTTCTAGTAAGAAACATCCGAGTGCAAAGGGTTAATTCCTTTCACCGAGCTTCTAAATCATTTCCATCCCGTTCCTTCCAGATATCTCAATTCCCTTCGCGACAAAGACGTTCCGCCGTTCGTTTCGAGGACTATACGCACCTGTACATCAATCCGCCTGTGCAGGACTCGAGCAGGGCACCACCGAAGACGCACACATAGTACTGCGTGCAGTCGCGGGGATGAGGGTAGTAGCCGAACTCTTCCGGGCACTCGAATTCCAAAGCAGCCTCGTTCCTGCTCGCTCTGGCGCTCCTCGGGATGGTTCGCTGGCATCCTGCGAACACGGTACCATCTCGCGTTAGTCTCAAGTTCACAGTTAGGGGGTCAAGTCGCGCGAGTTATTAACGGCGACCTTTCAGGTATCGGTGGACGGGGCGGCCGCAATGAAACGTGAGCGGCGTACGAGGCGACCGATTGCGCAACCGGCGTTACGGCGACCGGATTTTTGGCCGACCTTGCTCGTCGCGTACAGTGCAGCTTCGACGAGCTGTCAGACTACTTCGAGCCTCTCCAGTGTTCGATGCACGATCGTCATTAGCCGGCAGTAATAAAGGAAAGAAGAAAAGCAACGATAGAGATCAAAGTTCACGGCGCCGTTCGCCGCAACGTTGGCGCTCTCCGAGTGATCAGAATCGAAGGCGTACGCGTTCCCTGCGCGAATGTCGCTTTGATGGATCGGGTAATCAAGGTGCTATCGTGTTTCATTTGAAAACAGATCGCGGAGGCGGAGAAGAGGAGAAGCGACGCGTTGCAGCCGGCGAGCCGCGCCGCTGCGGAGCTAAATAGCACGGTGCCTACCTTTGGAAACGGGTTTCCGTCATTGTTCCGCCCGACAGCGGATTCGATTATCCCACTAAAGCTTTCTGGCACATCGCGGTATCGTGGGACCGCGGCACCGCCGGCGAACGACGAATTGATTTGTTGGAAACGTGACTTGCGCCATTCCTGGCCGCACTTTCGACGTGAGAATATGTGTCCGTACAATAACGCCCGTTCCTTCGCCGCGCCGTGCGCTGCGCACACCCGCGTTTCTACGTGGAAACTTCGCTTCCAGTTTTAGGCCTGCTAGTTCTGTCGCATTCTTGCATGTTTACCTTGCTACCTTGGGCGTCCGTTTCCCGAGCGTTAAGTAATAACGCTCGGATCTACTAGAACGTAATAATTAACCGCGGTTATCTTCGCCTACCGGTTCGGAACGTCGACGGGGCCTTGGCTGAACCGTCGATAGGAGTATTGTAATACACGATGTATCCGTTACTGTAGGATCGGAGATAAGGTTCTACGCGAAATTTCATTGCGGCACGCGATCCGATAGATCTAGAAATCTAGAACTGCGGTCTGCCGGATAGGGAATGTTGCGCGCGGAAAAACCACCGAGCGAAGATAATTGAAACAATCGTCGGTCTATCGTTCCGACACGTTCGGTCCCTTCTTATTTATTTATTTCTGTCTGTTTCCTTTTTGTTAATCGCCGCGCCGCGCCGACGGAGACCACGTGCGTCGCATTTCTGGGTCAGAGTTTTTGCGGCGAGCAGCTAAAAGGCGCGGTGAAACCGTGGAGCCCGGACTTCTGCTCGCTTTTCCACATATCCAAATTTCGCAACCGTTTTTCGTACTTCGCCACGCACTGCTTCTTCCTTCTGCCTCCCCCTTTAATCGCATCGATGTGCACGCCATCCGAAAATGGCGATTTATCGGGGAAACGACGACCTCTCCTTTTCCAGCGACGAACGCGGCGAGTCCTTGAATTTTCATGCAAAGGTTCAAGTTGACGCGTGCAACGAGGCAATAATGACGAGCCAACGTTCCCGGCGTAATGATACTACAATAACTCGAAGTTTCTTTGGTTGTCTGGTAAACGATCAATCATTCCGAATGAAATCATCAACGTCGTGCCGGAGACAACTTCCAGCCGGCACTTCTCGTTCTCCTTCTCTCATTCCGCGTTTTCTAATTGCACCGCGGATCGTTTTGCGCAACGGCCAGGCGTATTAACGGCGGCGTATGTAAAAGCGAGTTTTCTCGGCTTCCCATGGGGCGACGGGGAAACAACAAAGCGGCGATTGCGTAATTGTCGTTAGGCCGGCGCGCATCCGACGCGACCGCTAATGAAATTTTGCGTGCCGATAGGAGCGCTGCGCGGTGAATCGGCCGACGCCGCGAGAATTGGGCAACCGTGAGTAACTCGAAAACGCGAATTGTGTCGGCGCTCGCTGGGAAGGAAAGGCGTAACGACGTAACAACGCGCGGACGACGTTGATCGCCGGGAATGCGACTAATTAGATCAGGACCGGTCGATCGAACGCCGGCTCTTTCGCAACCCGCCACGCACACACCCCTTCGTCCCCGCGCGGCCAGGGAACAAAGAGCTGTTCGTTTCTTAGCGGCCTAATTAGCAGGGGTTCTTTATTATTTCTCGCGGCTGGCGGACGCGTAGCGAGAACGCCGGCGAACGAGCCGTGGAAAAAAGGAACGGTCCCTGGAGATCTTCGCTATTTCGTTTCGAAGCATCTCTTTCTCGAAGTTACTTCATCGTTCGTAATTAATATGGAAGTAATATTTAATTTGTACTCGAGAGGTGACTCAGTCACCACGTGATTCGATACAACAAAACTATGAAGTTGAATATTTAATATTTCAAATTAGTTTGCATTGCTACGTGAAATATTTCAATGAAACACCTCTGTCGCTTAATTTATCTATGAATCATCGTTAAATTAGTTTCAAACAATATGACCTATATCTCGTCAGAGAAAGTTGAATATTTCCATTGAGAAACTTTCGAGTGCAAAGGGTTGACACTAGAACTGAGTAGTTGATCCCTTGCCTTATGGTTTATTTCTCAACTGTGACCAATACAATAACTATATCATTAATAATATATTGAAAAAATTGTATGCATATTCTATGTCCACCTTCCCTCTAAAATACAATATTTTGAAATCAACATTTTAACGTCACAAGCCCCGAGTAATATTTATTTTTGAGAGAAACTTCCGAGTGCAGAAGGTTAATTCGTACTCGAAAGAATCTAGTGACATTTACGCGTTGGATTCCGGTCGAGAATTCCTCGCGAGGTGTTAATCGGAATCGTTCTCACCGGCTCGACGGAGCTATTCCTCCGAAAAGGTGTCGAAACGAAGAAATCAAGCATGCAAATCGGTCGGCAAACATTCCCGAGGTTATTAGTCGCAGAATTTTCGCGAGCGGCATATGAAGTCATGCGGCAAGGGTTCGACGCACCGCGGAGATTTTCTTTGACCGGCATCGCAAAAACCGGTGGCCTGGTTTATTACCGCGACGGTACTTTCTATTGCCGATCTAACGTGCTCGTAACGATCGGGCCGCGCAGGTGCATCGCCGCGTCGGCTGGGAGCGAGCCGCGTTAATTGAAATTACGCGGAATCGCGGCCGTCGCTCCGTCGACGTGCGTCGACGCGTAAGAGGGTACTCGAATCCGTCGATTCTCACCTCCTCCTATTGTCGTCCCGTCACCTGTCGAATTACCCGGCGTTCGTCGGTCGAATATCGGTCGAGACATCGCGACGATCGATGAAAAACGGATCTATCGCGACCCGCTGCGCCGGAATCCAGCGTTTCGCAACGGAGCGACTGGAATTCCGACGGGGACCTCTGCCCGCTTCGGATCGGAGAGAATCGACGCGGATGCGCTGCCGGAGACGGTGACATTGGGAGCGTCGGCAAAGGCCGCGGGCAAGGCCGACGGGAAAAATCGAAATCGAGGAAAGCGAGGCTCCGAGCGGGACTCGGCCGGCCTTCGAGGAATATGGAACACAAAACGAGCATTTAGACCGAACATCCTGGTACCGTTCTCCGGGCCGACCTTTCGAGAGATCGCACGCGACCTTGGACCGCCGCGCAAGGTTGACGTCCTCGTCCGCGAGGCGTTCCTAAAATTCTTCTCGCCCGGCCCCGGCCGGAACTCGTTCGATCGTTTAACGCGACGTCGAACGACGAGAGAACTGAAACCTATTAACCCTCTGCGGACGAATGTCATTTCGAGATGAGGTTTTCATGTTTCGAGGATTAAGTCGTAAACAAATAATTTAATTACTCGAACAAGAGATCAACACGGAGTTTCTGTTTTTCCTATCATTTAAGTGATTGATATATAATTTAGCTTCGTCTGCTGAATATTCTGTATATTTCAGAGAATCTTCGGCCGCGAAGGGTTAAAGATACATGGATCTTTTCATTAACACTAGAACTACCGAGCATTTAATACGATTAACGTGCAATTATAAAAATTGTAACAATAGATTATTTTCAGTTTCTTCAGACATTGATTACAGTACTGAAACGAAACTATTTATTTTCAGTCATTTCGAACATTCAATGCTTCGAAGATATCAATAATTAAACAAAAAAATCGAAACCAGTCATTTTGACTGGTAGTTCTATTGCTAATGAACCCTTTGACTACGACAGACTTTGAGAGCATACGGTAGTAATTCAGACGTGCACTGAGAACGGCGAAACCTTTTAAAGAATGATTTTAAGCGTCTACGGTGCCACGAGAATAATAATTTTAGATCCATGACACTCTGATTACCAAGCTAATGCACTCTCGTTGCATCTCACTGTATCGCACTCTTTCTTTCGAGCTGCTGATACGTTTTCGAATCGTCTCGAATTCCTAATGTTTCATCGGTCGCTGTTATTATTGTATTATTCCTTCGGTACCAGCCAGCGCCGAGATGAAGGCACTGACCCAGTCTCCGCCATTATAAAGGCGAGGTTCAATCGTCGAGGGAACGTCGCGATCGCGAGCAGTTCTGCAGAGTAAGGTGGCGCGGTGCAGAAAATTGCATTCCTTCGGCCATGTGTCGGGTAATAATCGATTTCTCGTTGGATCCCCGATAGGGGATCGCGAAGGTAATGGGCCGCTGTCGCGGATCTCCTCGCGGCTGACATTTTGCTCCGCTATCGCGCAAAGTGCGCCGCGATGGAGCGTCACGGCCGATGACGAGAGGAGTTTCAGAGGCGTTCTAGAAAGGCGAGTAACGCCGCGTCCCGCGCGAATGCAGCCGGGGACTGCATTAAATGTCAGACGAAACGCGAGCCCGCCTTCCCGGCCCGCTCGCCCCTTTCGATAACGATATTCAGAAGTGCATTCTTCGGGAACGACCGAGCGTTCCTCCAGCACCGTTTCCACGGATCACGAATCCCCGGTTCTTCTCGCAACAAAGTGGAGATTCGAGATCCGCGGCGATAAGCGGCCCGGTGAATGCTGACCATCGCTAGTCACGCCTCGGACCTCGCTAACTCTCGCTTATCCCGCCGTTCGATTTTCAGCAGCGTTGCAACCAAGGTGTTGCAAGCTCGTTTCTCCCGACGTCGTCTGACCGAGTCCATAATGATTTCTAACACCGAAGGAAGCGACTCGTGGTGCAATGCATACGCGAACCGTGCTCAAGTTCCTAATACATTGTACAATGCAACGGAGCAAATGAATCCTGTGGGCTGTCGACCTAATCCGCTCGATTGACAGTACGGAGCGATGAGCTTAGAAGACAACCGGGAATCGAGAAACAGAAGACAATAGGAAGAAAGACGTGGAGTCGAGAGTTCTGTAAAATCGTGTTCGAGTAAAGAATAGAGTTAAATTGATCATTCGTAATCTCCGGTGCGGCCGCGTCGAAAGGGTTCAATGAAACGAACGGGGCATTTACCTTTTTCTAATTAGTCCACGTTGAGTTGAACACGCCGCGGTAACGAGGCATTGTTGCCGTATCACCGAAAGCGATTTTCGCGAGCGCCGAGGAGGAATACGCGCGTGCCCGCCAAGGTATGCACCCTCGTTGAAATCTTGATAAGATCGGGCAACAAACGAGGAGTGGCGGTCGCGCTCATTGTTATGAAAAATTACAAAACCCGTTGCTGAACGGCCGCGCGCAGCTCCGCGGGGGATTTCGCAACGGCTCTGCGGTTTTCGGTGGAGTCTTTTTGTGAGAGAGATACCCGTTGAATTTTCACATGGCGCTGCACGGGGTGGGGGTGGCCGACAACGACGACGACGACGACGACGACGACGAGTCGGCCGGGCCGTGGATGTAAAGTTACACCATTCCGCCTTATTGAATGTTGCAGAAATGTGAGAACACCGTATTACCCGGCGGGGAACGCGGCCGCGGTCTCATTATCGCCGACAATCGGCCCATCCAGGGGGAAGATTTCATTCGACGCGTTACCGCGGAACGATTACGCTATTCCAGCGATCGCAACCGCTCGGTTTTAACCCTTAGCACTCCAGTTGTTTTGTAATCTATCGGCAACTGCGACTAATTTTTATGGTATTCCTAGCGAAAATGAGAAATGCTATAACATTCCTTCGATCTTTTATTTTCCTTCTTAGTAGAAAATTCGGATGTGTGGAAAATCTAATAATTTTAGGGTAGTTTCTGTAAGATTCATTAGAATATTTAGTATCATAACTGATGCAATATTGGAGCCTACAGAGTTCAAAGGGTTAAGAGTCAGCTACCCGCACAATAGAATCCCGAAACCTCTTGCCCCGTCTTCCGATGATTGTGCATCGATCATCGGGAATAACGACCGCGTTCCAACGGCGTTTCTTCAGCTGCGGATCTCGCACGGTTTACATAACGCGTGATATAATAAAAACGATGCGAGGCTGAGATGTCGGGTGCTCGTCGGACGGAAACAATGCTATTATTACGAACGCGAAACACGAGGAAGAGGAGAAAATAATACACGGGGAACAATAAAATTCGCTGTTACTCGTACCTTCAATTGTAACGAGAAACGGGCCGATGTAAAAGCCGAGAGCCCGACGTTTTGTTTTCTTGCCAGACAATGAAGCGCACCGCTGAACGAACCGAATTAACCACCGCGCACGATCGTTGCGCTCTTGAAACTTCGCGGATGGTACCCGGGATACTGCGCTCCGAAGTTTCCCCGTGACCAACGCGGCAATCTCGCGTTCGATCCGTCCACGTAACCGGGATAATCGACCGGTGCCCGTAACGAGGTATCCGTGATCCGAGGCGAGCCGGTCGGCCCATCAATCAACGTCCATTGTTTCCGCTTGTTCGCGATCGAGATTCCCCGATCGGGGCCGCGCGCGCGCGGCCGGGCCAGCGCGAATCGCGTTAGCGATGCCGATTCAGCCGTAACAGGCCTACGGGAAAGGGTAAATCGGTCGGCGCCGGTTTCAATGTTACCGCCGGATTGAGCCCTTGCCTCGCGGATTGATCTCGCCGTTAACCCTTTGGCTACGGCAAACTTTCAGATGAATTCGATAGGAATTCAGTCGCTGCGAGGACGGCGGAACTTTTCGTCTGCGTTTTTGAGAAGGTGTATTCGAGTGATCGCATTCCGCTGATTGGAAACAATATTTATTTCTTCGAATTCTGTAATGAATTGTTGGTGTACGTAATTATGATGACAATGTTTTTTGACGATCATTCACGACGATAAAAATTGTAACAATAAATTCAGTTTCTTCAAACCTTCAATATAATATTCAAGTGAAGCTATTCATTTTCAAGATCAATTTGAATATTCAATACTTTGAAGGTATCAACAATTGCGAAACTAAAAAACCGGTAGTCGTTTTGACTGGTATGGTAGTTCTAGTGTTGTCCATTTCTTGATATTTTCTGATGCTTGAAAATTGTAACGGAATAAATAATATTGTCGCAGAGCGTCGCTTCCGCTTTCGTAGCTTAGATAAAAGGGAATAATTATCAATTACAGCAATTCGTAGGTTACGCTATTATCCAGTTATCCGCGCTATCGAATATCCGCATTCGTGGTCGGTTATCCGAGGAATGGTAATTATTCTCAAGTAATCCCGAAGCCCGGTCCGGTGACCACCGCGGCAGTGAACGCGTTAACGGAAGAACGTGGGAAAACGCGTGCCGGCAGCCGAAGATCCGGAGCA
Organism: Nomia melanderi; assembly: GCF_051020985.1. Taxonomy (NCBI): domain Eukaryota; kingdom Metazoa; phylum Arthropoda; class Insecta; order Hymenoptera; family Halictidae; genus Nomia; species Nomia melanderi. The sequence continues at coordinate 14,385,971 of NC_135010.1, read as the reverse complement.
GCGGACGGTTTAACAAGCGAACGATTACCGACTGTAACGAGGCGATCGGTGTCTCGCGCGCAATTAACGCCGGTAGGGCTTGTAATTTGCGGGGCCGGGCCGCGACAGTTCGAACGGGGGCCCGGCGCAATTCCCGCCGGCAGGAAATCGTCGCCGCGGCAAAACCAACAGGAACGCGCGAACGAGGCCTAAACGCGGCTCGTAAAACCTGCAGCCCGGCCTCGTTCGCGGAATTCCGCGCGGCGCGAGAGGCGTTAATCCGCGTAGGTCCGAGGCGGATCGTTTCTCGGTACGAGGCGGGCACACCGTCGCGTTAACGATCGACGCCCCGAGCCGGGGCTCGTAAATCACCGGATCGTTGACGCTCGGAAAAACTGATTAGAAGGCTTTACGCGTGGAAAATTGAGGCGGGCCGCGGCGTAATGAGAAGCGGCCACTCGTAAACGGGGATCCGCGTGTCCGGCGAGGGGAACGGCGCCGGACTGCCCGTGGAAGCGGAGCCCCGACGAGTCGACGGTATCTTTTTCCGTCGGGGAATACGCGGCCGCCGCTAAATCACGCGCTCCGCGAGACGACCGAGCCAATCCGCGCGAGCCGGGATCATCGGCGCGACTTAAGGACGAGCGAGTCTCGTTTTATACGGCACTTATTGTTCCGTGGGAATGATGCACGGGAGCAATTACCGACTGTTCGGTGGCGCGATTACTCGCTCGCTGCTAGACCGAAATTGCGTGATTACGCTCGTATTGTCACGACCGTTTTATCGTCGTCGCGTTCAGCCGTATCCCGTTAGCGTCGGTGTATCCTTCGCGAGTATACAGTGTGCCAAAAAGGTTGGGACCAACGTATTCGCTCGAATAGATGGCATAAGTTCAACTTTTGGACCACTGAACCAAAAACTAAGAAGGGATGTTTGATGCAAACTTTAACCAGTTAACTGTGGAATTTAGTTGGAAAAACCTCTTTATATTACCTGCCTCTTTCGCAAATCGGTTCCCCGATTCACTGATCTTCTGTACGAATGCTTTGTCGTTAGATCGACAGGACATTGCCTGGTTACCGGAGATCGGTCACCGGGTACAACCGGAAGAACATTCGATACCCTGTGCCCGGAGGATCGTTTCTAACCGTAGGAACGCGCGGCACAGGGTCGATGAAAAAAGATCGACAGGGAGAACGCGTTCGCCGCGAAACCGCGGCCGATCGACCCCCGGCCGACCGGAAATCGCAGTTCTTCTCGTTGGTCGTGCTCGTCCGGCGTCCGTGCTTCCGAGGCAACGAAAGCCGGTACACTCCGTAAATCATGGGACTGCGGTTTTCTAAGGCGTGCGCGTTGCTGGAGGTTTGCAACGGAGGAGGGCGCGGGGCGGAGGGGCCGGCGACTCGCGAAGCTGAGAGAAGTGAAAGTCATGCGAATGGCAAAGAGGGAACCAGAGTTGGAGAAAGAGAGCCGCGCGCAGCGGCGGGCCGAGGGAAACGGTGAGAGGAAGAGAGAGAGAGACCACGGGGAAGGAGGCAAGAAACGAACGGGGGGAGAGAGAGAGAGAGAAAAAGAGAGAGAGAGAGAGAGAGGGGGGCCATGATAAAAGAGCTGGCGAGTGAATGAGTGAAAGTGAGCTGGAATACCGAAGCGGGGCTTTAAAACTGGAACACCGCTTGCATAATATCGGCCAGTTTGAAACAGTTTAAGGCGCGTGTCCACCCTGCCCGGCCGATTTCTAGGCGAACATATTGCCCGGAGATTTGCTTAGAATCCCAGGTCGCGAGGCTAGTCGAGTCAGCTCGTTTCGCTCGTCCTTTAGGATGCTAATGTTTCCGGCAGGAAGTTTTGTTCGATGTCATTTCTCATTGGTGTAAGAACGTCTGTCAATCCTCGAAGCTCTGCGTGATAGATCTTTAGACTAGAAGAGGATACGTTTTAGAAGCTATTCCGGGGATATTGTATTCTACGGTGCAATGTTTCTAATTGTAAACCGTAAGATCGCGTGGAGTAACATTGTACCGGCGCAGAACGATTCGAGATTGCCGGTGTACCGTTAAACGCCGATCGATCGTGTTTACAGAGATTTCCGCGCGGTTAATGGCGACGCGTAAATGAAATAGCCGGCAATTCCGCGGCGGTTTCAAAGGCAACGATCCCGAATCACGTCCGCGGCCGAGAATGCGGTAACGCAATATGGCGAGAGGCCCGCGGCCGCGGAGTCACGTCGAGCCGCAAAATCAACTCGGAACCGCGGAGATTACGCGACGATCCTCGCGGACGGACGGCATTCGAGCGGGTTGCTCGTCGTTGCAGCTTTCAGGTTGCTGAAACCACGCCGATTTCGTGTAATTCTCGAGCGACTCGATCGTCTCGGGGTGGAACGCGGTCGGAGTTGCGCTCGCCGGCGAGCCGGTCTCGTTTCGGACCGGTCACGCGTCCGATTACGAAAAAGAAACGCCCGCAATTATCATGGTCCCAAAAGCGCGGTAATCGCACCGGTTTTTCAGGCCGTGTTTACGGACGATAAATCGCGGCGCGTCATCCGGCGGGATTCTTTTGTCCGACGCGGAAACGGACCTTGAAACTCGCGCAACAGCCGAGAAGCCACCGCTCGCGGATCTTTCGCAGTTTGGTGAAAGCGAACCGTCAGCCGTCTCTTCGGGAAAATAAAGATATTACCGCGGGCGACGAAAAAAACGGGCCAACCACGCGACAGGTCGGCAGGCGCGCTCGAAAACGGTTGGACGAGCTGAGCGGCGCCTCGCAAGAACTGGTGAAAACCTCGAAAATCAACTCGTTTGCGACAAACTTATTCCATTTTATATATTTTTAACTTCTGTAATAAGTTTGTAAATATTAATTCTCAATAAAGTTGTTAACCCTGTGCACTCGGATGTTTCTTACTAGAAATATTTAACATTTCTTTACGAAGACTGTGTTCTTTGAGACTAATTCGAAGAGAATTTAACATTAAATATCACATTTTTTAGTTTTACTGTGCCAAATCAAATGGTGACTGAGTCACCTCTCGAGTGCAAAGGGTTAATATTAATTATTAAGTCCAGCGATCCAAAAGGCACGATGATATTAATTCTTCAGCGGTACCAACGATTTTTCGATATACATATTTGTCATACTGAGTTTACCATTTCGTTTTCGAAAATTTGAAGTTCAAGTTCGTAATCGGCGATCGAAAGAACCTTCGAGTAACAGAGTTTCTGTTCCACCGAAGTATGTTTCGAGGTTTTGGCCAGGTCTTGGCCGTCCAGGAGCACTGCGCGCCCGTGCGAAATGCCGGCTCACCTCGCAACGCGGCTAATAAATCAAACGAGAAACGAATGACCCTATTAATAAGCGGCGCCGCGTACGGATCGGACATAATCGGCGAAACGGTTGCACGAGCCGACGAGTCGATTTCTACGCGGAAGCTCTCGCGCCCGTTCTCCTCAATTTTGATCTGATTTTGCCGATCGCGGGCCCGGCGAGCGGATTTCTCTCCGTCTGATACAGTTTTCTCGGATTAATCGCGCAACGAGCCGGCGTTTCGCAACCGCGAGGTACACTCCCGGCAAAAAATCGGCGAGCCGAACAGCGGCCAGCGCGGAAAACGAGCGATCGGCTGCGGCGCAGAGCCTTTTGAGCGCTGGGAACGCGGTCGGCCCGATTTGCTCGCAGTTTCATTGCCAGACTTTCCCGTTGCGCAACGAGCCGCCGCTTCGCTCCGTGCGAGCTTCGTTTCGTTGTCTTTCCTTTCGTTTCGAAGGATTCGCTGACTCCGGATTGCAAAAGTGCTCGGGCAATCGGGCGCGCAGCGTTAACGACCCGAGGTATCGGCGATAGAGAATTTATGGGGTTCGTTTAATCGACTTCCGATACTCGACGAACTGCCGCAAGGAGAACGATCGGTGAAAAAGCTCGTCGAGTCGCGAGGTGTCTCGGAGCCACACCGCTCGCCACGGACAATAAAGTCGCCATTCCGCCGGTCGGTCGATAAATTAAGAGGAAAATCGTTTCCGCGCCGGTGCCGGACGCCGGGCCCGAGGGGCCCGAACGAGCGTCCGTTCCCGGTAACGGTTTTTTCACTTTCTTCGCGGGACTTCGGGAATCGATTGCGACTCTAAGTGGAGCATCGACTCGTAACTGCGCCCGTTACCGTAACCCCGCGTTTCGGCCGGCAACGGACGGACACGCGCCGTTTACACAATCGTCGCATCTGAATAACGATCGCGCCGATCTTAACCAGACACCACCCTGACACATAATCGAACCGAACGAAAGTGCAGGGAACGAGAGCAAGCGTCAAGTAAAATTTCATTTTCTTCGTTGGAATGTTGAAACGGCGAGAAAGTCGAGGAACGGATTTCAGGAAGAAATTTTCGATCGGTGGCTCGCGAAACTTTACAGCGACAAGCACTGCGAGCAGATCTTGACTGGGAATGTGCTACTAATTTGCTACTCGTCGATCTATCAAAAATTGAACTCTAAACAAGACACCTCTTGCATTCTATGCAAGATCTCCCGAATTCAATCTTATCGAATCGAAACGATCCGCGCAACATTCGGGATAGATCTCGAGTCTCCTTGCGCCACGTTAGTCCTCGGCCATTATTCTCCGCTTAAAACGAGGTTTCCGCGGCCACGCTTCGAGGATCCCTAAGATCTGTTTATCTAGGAAGGATGGCAGATTACGATCGAGGAGAGATTGGGCAACGCTAACGAAGCGGGAAGCGGCGACGGACCTTCTTCTCGTTATTAAGCGACGGAGAACGGCCTCGGCGGGCCAGGGAGGGAAGCTGGCGGCCGAATACGCGCGGAGAGATGAGCATCGCGCTGTATCTCCTCGCGCGGCCGCGTTGGACGTTGCATACGCTAAATAATCGGGGGATGCGTAATAGTTTGCGCAATCGTCGTTCTGTCTAGCGCGTCCGTTCGGTTTAGGCGAGGCGCATCGAAGTCGAGTGAAAGGTGCGAACGTACCTCGGCGATCCTCGACGCTCGCGCGCTCGCGGACAGCGGGCCGGGTCAAACGATTTCGCGAGCGTTATCACCGCGGCGCGATTAAACCCGGGATGATCCGATTCTCGATCCGAGAAACGATGCGACCCAGTTTCCTCCGATTCGCGTGGACCGATTCGTTGCGTGGAAAACTTTCTTTCTTCGGGGGATTTCTCTCGAAAGCGATCCAATCATCGGACGCCCGCGTACCGTTGCGTTTCGGGAAATTTCGTTTCGAAAGGATTCGTCACGATCCACCTTGGACTTTGTTTCGGATGCTCGCCGGGAGTCACGGCTCGCCGATGTCGAATTAGAAACTGACAAGCCCGAGACGCGCGAAAACGTCGCTCGACCACGAACGATCGTCTCTCCCGAGCGAGCGCTAACGGATTCAGAAGCGCACGCGAAGAGCGGCCTCGACGGGTTGAGCCATCGCGTTTATGGAAACCGTTTTCTAGCGCGATCGAGGGGATTCCCGGCGAGAATCGGCCGGCTGCCGGCGATCCTCGGGTGAAAGACGCTCCGCAAGGCCGCCGCGGGCTTCTCGGTCGAGCGAATTGTTGTTTTTCCAGCTCGACCAGTCTATTCGTCGGTGCCGATCGACATGGAAGCAATGAAATCCTTCGATCGCACGACCGATTGGTATTGGGGTTGATCCGCCGGAGATATGCGTCTCTGCGAAACAGATTGCTCGCTGCGATCGGGTATTGTTCGTTGGAAACTCGCTCGCCGGATCGTTCAGGTGTTGGTTACAGGGAAATATAGCCGAGTTGCAGATCGACCTTTATTCAACGGACTCATTAGCTGCTGGAGTCCGTGCTGTGCATCCTATTAACTCGTTAAGAAGAAAAGCAACTTTCTTCCTTAATCGATCAACGATTTACCCGCGCGGACGCAGAAAGCAGATCACGATGGCTCGGGGTCGATGCTAATGGCGCTCCGCGGACGTTCACGTTTCCGGGACAAACGGCGCGGCGCGTTTCCTCCCGCTCGGACCGTTCGGCGAGCACCTAGTGGCATAAATCTATCGGGTATAGACACACGAGCCGCGGTTTCGTAACGGCCGGGCGACGTGATAAAAGTACAGGCTCGATCATAATTCAGAGGCGAGCCTGCCGGAGCGAACTTTCGAGCCCGCGCGGCGGGGCGCGGAGTCGCGCAATCGCGTCTTTCGACGGCCGCGCATTAATTGAGAATAATTAGAGCCTTCCGCGGGCACGGACAACGAGACGAATGAGATCCCACGCGAACGAAATCGAGCAGCAGCTTCTAACGTTCCGCGTCTCAACCCTGAGATCGACTGTTTCGCGAAGCAAAGAGAGTTCCTATCTCAAATACAAAGATACATCTCAGTTATTCAACTAACGCGAGACCAAAGCGTAATCTCCTTTCTCCAGTGTTCGATAGTTCTTTACATAATTCGCCGTTCTCCGTGGAACACTCGGAATATTCGAAAAATCCGCTTCCCGAAAGCTTGAATCAGCAACCGATCGTTCCGCGTAATCGTTCGAGAAGGTTCCCACGTGCGAACCGTCCAATTAGAGGTTCGGTTACCGAACAGGCCTACGAGATTCGAAGTTATTAAACAGAGGTGAACAGCTTCACGTGACTCGTGTAAATCCGCGCGAACTAGTCGCGTTCCGCCGCGTGTTCCGCCGACAGAACATTTCCCGAGCACGAACCGACACCGCGGAGACGCCGTGGGACTTTCGTCGAGCCGACGTCGTTCCATTTACCCTTTTAACCGGTGATTAATCGCCGGGATTCGCGGGAAAGACGGATCTGCGCGATCGCGTTCCGTTCGCGCGAGGCTACTCGGAGAGCGGCCCCTGCGCAACCACGGTGAACGCCCCTCGATCGCTCGTGCACCCCGCGGATCGGCTGGGATCACACCCACTCACGATCCACCGGGTCCCTGAATATTACTAAAGCCGCGGCGACCTCGCCGGCATTCGCGCCCCGATCCCACGATCCGCTCGATCCATCCGTTCCTCCCTTTCCTCCGCGCCGCGCGGCCGAGATCGGCGTCACGGAGGATCCACCGGAGACGAGCCTCGACGCCGTGGATCGTCCGCTCGCGAAATACCTGCGGCGGGTCCTTAACCTTCCACGATTTGGCCGAGACCTCGCCGTGAAAGCGGCGATCGCGTCACGTGGAAGACGAAAGTGCGACGGTCCCCGCGCGTATGCAAATGCGTGACTAAGTTTTTCGAGAGCGTTAACGAGGTGGGCGTGACAGGGACCGCGGGTCGAATTCGATTCGCTTAATGGTTCTGTTTTTCGATTCCACGGGGAAGCTGTTGTTGTTCGTTCGCTGCTCGAAAACCAGAGGCGAAGCGAGATGGGTTTTATGTGGTTTGATTGCAGCTTCGATCGGCTACGTGTAAGCGTATCGACGAATGGCAAATTGGTGTAGAAAATGAGACGAGCGAGGATGGAAGCGATTAGATCTGCATTCCTCGGCGCGGAGGTAGACGCGCGGTAGGGTGCAATGAGAAGGTAATCGAAAGGTGAAGAGGAGAAACAAAAGTAGCGGGAATGACGCAAATTTCCCGATCGACGAGGCTGACGATTCAACCGGGCGAACGTCACGCGCGGAAGGCAGGTGTGTTCGCGGCGGATCGCGCGATGACCAGGCGGCGCCTTCCGTTTAATTAAAGGCCTCCGATGGGAGAGGAAAAGGTAGCGCGGGATTGGACCGAGGTACGAATCGCGCGAACCGGTGATGCCGAGTCGTGGAAATCTGCTATCGAGGGAACAAGCAGACTCGACGGTTATGTTGCTTCGTTAGGCGTGATTGTCCCGTTACGAGCAGACCAGCGATTAATTACCGCGGCAGGAGATCGGTATCGGTTCTAGTTGCATCAGTCGGAACAATTCGGGGAGAGAGCCGAAGAAAGCACGGAGACAAAGGAGCACGCGCGAGTACTTCCGTTAAACGCTGAACACCGCCGACGAGAGGGAGACCGATGCTTCAGACGTTGCTCGGCTGATATCGTCAGATAGCTGAGAAGTCTGCGGCTTTGTTTACCTGTGGAATTTAGTTGGGTCAATTGTCTCAACAAACGCGCTTCCAGAATTCCTCTAACTGAATTAGAACATTAATGGTTGATTGCTTATTCGTCTGCATCGTCTTCTATGGCTCATGAGAGATTTTACTTTGGAAAGGCAACGGGCTGAGACGGAAATACAATGGAACTGCGAGTACGTTTCACAATATAAATTGAAATTAACGGAGACTAATGAGAATCGGCATGGACTACCGTCGAATTCCCGGATAATGATTCAGTGGATAGGCAACGAGCGTGGAAATGTACCAACTAAAGCGGTGAAGGTTACGCAGGATCTCGTTGCGCGCGTGTAACGTGCTTAACCTTTGCTATTTCGTTCGGCGCGCACAGGCGCATAGTTAGAAAGGCGCGACGCGCGCGGGACAGAGAGCGCGGATCGGTTTCAGAATTTCCCGGGGCCCATTATTCCCACCGTCCGCGGCTCCAATTTTCGTTTCAACGGTTCCAGGACAGCGGATACGCGGCGTGTCTCGCAACGACCGCGTCGCGCAACTTCTCCGCTGAGCGATTTGCATGAATTCGCCGTCGCCGGGACGGCAACCCGCCGTAGCTTTTCAATTACCCGCCGTAGATCGCCGTGCGAATATCGATCCCGGGGCACGACACACCTTCCACGGGCCGAACAATGCGCCGAACAATGAACGGTATCGGTGTAAATCTTCCGGGAAACTGCTGGTAAACTCGAGAGGCTTGTCGGGAACGTGTCAAACGAGTCGAAATCGGTAACGCGGCGCAACGAAAACTCGAAACGTTCGGCGGAGTTGCGTGCGCGAAATTGCTGCCTGTGTCTGCAACGAATGATTCACGATCTAATGCCTCCTGCGAGCGTGGTCGACGGGAAAATCGTAGGGCGAGGGGTTGAGGAACATTCGAAAACTGGAGCTAGTCGCTCCGATCGCCGGAATCGCGTGTAACCTTTGAGAACGCGGCCTGAGAGCCGAGTGGAGCGAGAACCAGGTGGGAAAGACGCGGCCGAATAAGTGGAATAGGACGGTGCCGATCAGACGCGTGGCCAGTGTCGCGTCTAAGCCCGATTACGACACATTTTCGTCGATTCTCCCGTTCCGAGGTTTCTCCGCCTCCCACGAGCGGACGCGACTGAATTCGGAATACGAAACCCGAGCCCACGCGAGCTGGAAACTCGAAAGACGCCTCGGAAATCGTCTAACAAGGATCGTCGCCGACGGCCGATGATTGTGAATTCTACGTGCAGCGCGTCGGAGCTGTAACTGACCACGGAGCCATTTTCCATGGGAATATTCCCGCGTCCGGGGTTTCGAAAGCGTGCGGTCTCGCTCCCGCTATCACGATCCAGGCGTACCGTTATCTTTTTCGCGCTCGCTGTCCGACACGCTACGCTGCGCACCCACGTAAACGATCGAAGGATTGTAACACTGTGCTGGTTATAGGGTATGTAATGAGGTGAACGGTGCCACGATCGAGGCGAGCGGAAACCGAGGGTTTCATTGAGAGCTCGCGAGGGTTGGGAGACGTGCTATTATTAACCTAATTCGCTCCTAATTCGAGAAGTATTTCATAAAGCGTACGATGTCAAGAATTTCTTCGTGTTTCATTGAAACACGGTGGATGAAAAAAATGAGAAGCAGGAAGAGCTCCGCCTTCGACGCGTCAAGACGTCAAGAGCGAGAAGAGGAAGAAGACGACGGCAGTTCACCGTTGCGAACGGTCCCCCAGCGTAACGGAACCGCGGCGATTATCGTTACGAGAGACGTCGCGTTCCGTTCGTAATACCCGCGAGACGATCTCGAATTCGTGAGGCGTCTCGTCGCGGGACGGCCGCATGGAAAACAAAGGAGACTTTCTATGGAAAGCGGTTCCAGCAGAGGAGGCTACCGTCCCGTTCCTACGAATGGAAATTAACCGTTGCGCGGGGATAGCGATTAGAGTCGCCGGATTCTATGCATCACGGCCGCGCGTTCTCGCTATCGGCGAGCTGACGACGAGACGGTATTGTACGAAACGTTGGACATCTATCTCGGAATCGAGAGAGTGCCGGGCAATAAATCACACCTCGAGGGCCGGGAAAGTACGGCCGATCGGCGTGACCGACGACACTAGCAGTGTCCGTCAACGTCGCGACGCTCAAGGACTCGCAGATGTTGGAGTTGCGACGAGGGATAAACGGATGGGGATAAGGATGTTTTTCCTGTCGACGTTCCCAGGGAAGCTAGCGATCTCGCGAGGCTGAGCATCGACACGCGAGGGATCGATCATGTTCGAAAAGGTGACGCCGAGGACGCGATCTTGTAATCGTCGAGTCCTTGTGTCTGTACGCGGAATATAATCATTGTGAAGATTAAGTAGAAAGATATATGTATTGAGAGTACTGTGTAGTGTCTCGTTGGCAGAGTATTCGTTAGTGCCTCGTTGCGAATTCGCGCGGTTCCCCGCGGAGTCGATGGAAATCGGCGAACGGGGCTATCGGTATCGCCGATCGGCGCCTCGCTGCTCTCCCCTTTCCTCGATCGTTCGCGTAACCCAATCGATCCCATCGATCTACATCCATCCATCTCGCGTCCTGATTAATTTTCGGCACGCGCAACACGCTCATTGTGTTCAAAAGCTGTGAAGGCCGGGAGAGCGCGCGTTGGCCAACGCAGCGAGCATCCTCGGTTCGAGGTGAGGCAACCGATCGGCTCCGCGGATCGAGCGCAGCCACACGCGTCCAGGAGAGAGACGGCTAGGACCAGACTTCCTTCCTCTACGATTCGAGTCTTCGCTTGTTCGCGAGGAGGACGCGCGTAATCGGCGCACGCTCGCTTCCGGCCAGCTGTATTTTACCGCGGCAATGCAATCGAGGGCACGATTGCATCTGTTGCTCGCCTCGAATCTTTCAGCCCGATCAGCTGACCGCTGAGACTCGTTCGCGTTTTCACTTTCAGGATCAGCGTGTTCGCCTCGTTCGCGAGGAAAGCCCGGCATCGAGAAGCTGGTAATTAATTAGTGGCTCGTTGCCAGACGGGCGCTCCCTTTCCAACGAGCCCAAGGTATTAGCGTGGACCTATTATTTTTTACGTAACGCGGGAGCCTCGCTCGCTGAAACAGCTGGCTGCAGCGACGATCGACGCGCGGGTACCTGCTCCGCGTATCGTTTACGCGTAACACGAGATTAACCGAGCCAGAACCCGCTCGTGCCCGGGGTAATCGCATTATCTCCCTCGAACGCGAGCGACAGTTTTCTCCTCGCGCGGAAAGGTTGCCAGCCGAAACGGCAAGCGATTACGCAACGCGCGACAGCACTTGCTCGGGCGATCTTTTCTTTATTTCGGGCGTGTACGTATTGAACGATCGCGATAGTTCCCTTGTGCTTTTAATCGGCTTTCACTGGAAAATCCGTGTACGCGAGAACACGCCCGAAAAATCCCGACAGATTTTTGCGGTCGAGCGCGACGAACCTCCAGGAAATTCCGGCCGGTGTCCGTTTCATAACGCGATCGCGCGCGGAAATTCTGTCGCTTCTCCCTTCGCGATTCCTCTCCCGCTTTCTCCGGCGCGCCAGTTCGAAAACAAATAAATCAAAGCCGGCGATCGACGCGGCGGCCGGTCGAAGTTAATTTCAACGCGGCCGTGGACGCGATTTAAGGACACTCGCCGGGAAAGGAAAGCCGCGAATGAAAATTGCGCAAGCGTTATGTAAATTCCCCGCGTCGCATCCCGAATCGCCGCATTCTTCCCGCGCGAGTTGCCCGGGGAGCGTTGCTCGGAGAGCATCGGACGATCGTCGATTTTCCACGGTGAACCGCGATGCCGCAACCGGCTCCGCCCATTTTTTCTTATCATTAATGGAGGTCGATTCGCGATGACGCAAATTGGCTTTCGTTCCCCTTTATACGCGCCCCCTTCCGATCCGACATCCGCGCGGAGAGCGCGATGAAAAGTAACGAAGGCACGAGCCTCCGGTTCTTCGTTGCACAATCGAATCGTTTCCAGGAGCTCGTTCGGAGCGATTAAGCGGAGCGTGCAGGCGACGACGACGACTCAAAAGGCCTCGCCGGTGGCGCAACCGCAGCTCGCGCACCGCGAAATAGATCAAAGTCATGCGAGCGCGGTCCGTTTCCAAATCGGCGGACGACCTTCGGGGCTATTCGTCGCGCGGCGAACAAAAGCGCGAACGGATCGACGCGACGCGACTTCTGTTCGAGTAGCGCGCACGCACTCTCGCTCGCCGCACCGCACCGCGCCGGCGAGAACTTTCCACCGCAACCGGCCGAGAGAGTTCATTATCATATCGTTATTGACACGCGTCACCGGCGTTACCGCTTCTTAATTGGATCGGCGAGCGTTATTACGCGCGCAGCCGTTACGAAACCACGACAATGGCTGGGAAGCCGATTTCAGAGTGGGAACACGCGGCTTCCATGGTCCCGGCGAATTCGACGAGTGGGCGTCCGCGGGAACGTCGATCGGACGGTATCGTTCGACGGAATTCGTAATAAACGCTCGACCCAGATTCCCCTCTCGTAATGGGACGCGTTTCCATTAGCGCGAAGACACTCCGCTCGCTATCTTCCCCCGCGGAGCGCGCAGGGGAATATCTGGGTTACACAAGCGACCCGAGCGTACGCTAGATTGGTCACGCGTTCGCTCGCTGGAAAAGGGATACGCTTTTACTTTCGAGCGAAAATTTCTCAATTCTTTCATCCGATGAGTCACCTTCCGATCGATTCCTTTCTTCGATCCGAATCTGTTTCCCCGAGCTGCCAGCTCGCTGGTGTCTCCGTTCCGAGTCGCGGCGTCGAGCGGAGCAATTACCGTGGAATTTAAATGGCGTCCACGCCGGGGAGGGAGGGAGGGAGGAACGAACGAACGAACGAACGAGAGAGACGTTTCGATCGGACAGCTCGGGTTGTCCCTGAAAATGGGGCGAGACTCGATCGCGCGAGGAGGCGAGTCGGCCGATACACGGCTCCGAGCTTGGAAGGTGAGGCCCGTCGACGCAACGCGCCGATTTCACTTTCACGAGAGCGCGACGCCCGGTCGCCCGGCTCGCCGGGGTCAGAGGAGGCAGAATTCGGCGACGATCGCCAATTGGAATCGGCGCTGGGATCCAGGGAAAGGCTGGAAACGCGTATCTCAAGGCTGCCGAGATACCTGCGCAGGCGTTGCCCGACTTCTTATCTCCCCGGCTCGAATGTGTCCTGTACGTTCACTCGCGGAACCGAAGAGACATTGCCGCGCCTCGGCCCCGGCGGTCGGCCGCTCGATTGATTGGGAAATCGGCGCCGATCCGGGAGAAACATTCCGAATTTCTTCCGACGCCGGGACAAAGAAACATTACTGTTCATTAGACAATCGAAGGATTCGTATATATTTTGCATCGCAGATCGCGAGTTCTCGATATTCGACTTTGTTCTTCTGTCGCTTTCCCTTTCTACACGTTCGCTTGTAGCTGATATTGTTCAGCCATCATCGGCGTGTTTGTTCGGCAGTTTAGGCATTAGCCCGAGCGATCGGTTGGGAAACCGTGACCCGAGAAAATCGTTTCCAATTTCGTCTGACGTCAGAGCGAGAAAATACCCCGTTTCCGTTCGACGGGCGTGTATCCCGGCGATCGTTTCCCATAATCGTACGGTGATGACGTATCGACAGGCTCGTAAGTTTGTCTAGTTTACCGCGCTCATTACGATAACGACGCGATTGTTCCCGATCTTAATAAGCTCCTTAATGGAGGGACTCGTGGTTCTCAGGGAGATCCGTGAGCCGGAGTTTCCCAGAAGCGCGGAGGCGCGAACCACTGACCTTTCGTTTGCGGTACACCTCCTTCCGCGAAGATGACGGGTTTCGACGGGGAAAAACGATCGGCCGATCGAGATCGCAGCCGAGATACGGCCCGTTCCCGAGATAATGCGAATAATTAGACGACAGTCGGGATAGACGCCGCGCGCCGGTTCAATCTTGGGTGGTGCAATATGCCACGCGGCTATTTGTGCTCCCCAACCCTTTATTCTCGAGTGCATCTCTCATTATGAACATTCATTACGTTTAATGAAAAATCGGTGACATTCTCCGCAGCTGCTCACGTTGAAATCGGCGATGGACAAAAGCAATTCTTTCTATCTCGTTGATTACTCGATTCTCGGGGAATTCCATCGAGATTCCAGGGATTCAGAATAAAATGATTTTGCATTTATCTTGCTGTCATTTGCATCTGTATTCGCATGCATTGCACGGCTATAGCATTTACGTCAACGTGTTAATAGGAATCGTGCGTTTTCTCGTAAGAGATCCTCCAGTTTCAAACGAACGATACGAGGATCGGTATTACGTTGTTCCGCGCTCGGTTCTTTTCCAGTGGTGTTTCCTATCGTCGAGCAACCAACGAAATCTTACGTATCCTATATCCAGGCGAGCGAAATTCCATGCATCCAGGGTACCTAACGAACAGAGCCGGCTCGGAATATACCGGTTGGAAAAGGTTGCACCGGCTTGAAAACGAGTCTCAAGGCTGTACAGATGCGAGAGGCGTTACCACCAGGCTTGAACTCCGAGCTGATACGTTATACGGACGCACGTTCACCCATATGGATCCAGGGGAGAGATACGGCCGCCTAGATACACGAGCTTGGCCGGGATATATCGGCTCCGATCTCCGCGCGGCGTCGCACACACTGAATTATCACGCGGAAACCTGTTACGCGGACCGGCGGGATGATCCGAGAGGCGGCACGCACGCGTTGCGCGGAGCCGCGAGTGATCCCGACGACGGAAAAACTCCGAGAAAGATCGCACTGCTCGGGGAAAAAGGAAAAGCACAGGGGAAACGAGTCGATCGAGCGGAACGACCGATCCCTTTCGACTACCCGATGACGAAAGCCGAGCTTCCCGCGCGACCGGTGTGAATTTCTCACGCGTTGACAGGACAGACTGTCTTCGATCAGGAAAGAAACGCGATATCATTGCTTTTCTTCGATCGGGATGAAAAACGAGCACGATATAATTGCGGTCTGCGAGTCCGGCTCGAAAGGACGCCGGCGACTTTCCTTCTCGCGCGAACACCTGGCCGCGCGTTCCATTGAGTATCGTTTTACGAATGATTTTACGCGCGGACCGACGCCGTAATCGAGAGTAATCCGTTCCTCGCGAAGGCGTGATCGGGCCTATTTTCCTAAACCCATTCGGGAGGAATTGCGCACCGACGGGAGCCGATCACGCGCGAGTAAAGTAGAAATTCGACGCGTGTACGGAGGGGACTATTGGTTTCGCGTTAAGACAACCAAATTGAATTCTGATAAGATCTGTACGGTGTTTTCTACGAATAAAATAGAAACTAGAGGTGCGTGAAGGTAGAAACTATCGGTTTCAGGTTAACCCAAGCAAATTGAGTGCGGATAAGATCTCAACGATGTTTCCTATGGTATTTTCTATGGATAAAATAGAAATTACACGCGTGCAAAGGTAGAAACTATCGGTTTCAGGTTGACCCAAGCGAATTGAGTTCGGATAAGATCTCAACAATGTTTCCTACGATTTCGATGCAAAGCGTACAAGAGTTTGGCCTTTGAGAATCGTGTTTTAATGAGATGTCCCGATTTCCAATGGGTTAAACGAAAGTGAAACGGAGTTGAATCAAGGGAGCTAACCACTGGCGATCACCGGTGATCGGGAAAGAGCCCTAGCACCCGGCGGCTGTTTCTTTATTTATAACGAGCCTCTATGAGGCGCAGAGGTCCGCTTACGCCGGCGGGGTGCAGAATATTTCTCTCGGACGATAATTCACGAAGGCGGCTTGTAAATAACGTCGGCGCCCCGAGTTTCGCGCGATCGTATATCTGTCGGGCGCGCGCGATTCGCGGGGTGGCGACCAGAAGAAACGAGTTACGGCGGTCCCGAGCGAGCCGAAGCGTGCGTCGCGCGCGTCGCTCCGGTATATTCAGCCGAGAGATACCGTAGGAGATCGCTCGATGGCTAGGCCGAGGAATGTGGGCCTGATTGGTCGGTTCTCGTCTTATTTACGATGCTAATTCGCTGCTCGCTGATACGGTCACGTGTGGCTAATCGAAACTGTGGGACGATCATTCTCACGTAGATCATCGAATTATATTTTCAAGAATTTTCGGTGGAATCTTGCGCGAGATCTGTTTCACTATTGCTCTTATATCCATTTTAATTGGTGTATAGATTTCTTTGTAAGTAGTCGTTCAGTCAGTCGATTTCTTGATGCTTGATTTCCGTCAATTTCAATGGAATAAATAATATTCCCTTTAGTTATTCAAGGATTCGCTCGCTTCTTTCTTCCAGGTCAAGCCGTTCTGTTTATAGCTTCTGAATACGGTGTACAATCATTTCAGAAGCGGAGCCATTAATTTCCTCGATTTTTCTTCTCGGCGCTTAACCGCGTTGCCTTCTGAGCGACTCAAGTATCAATCATATTTCCGATGCGATAGCTCTTTTGAAATCAGTCTCTCGGCGTACCTTAACCCCGTGCCCTACGATTTCTTCCCCGACTGCGCTCTACAGAGGTACTTTATTCATTCGCTCGGAAGCGTCACAATTAATAACAGAAGAGTGATATTCGATTCGGAGTTGGAAGAATCGAGTGATATTTGTATCTGTCGAATTCTATTCGAACTCTTCGCGCGTCTGACACGGTATTGTAAGGCAGGGGGTTAAACGAGAAGCCCGCCAGGCATCGTGTCCCAACGACAGTTCCCTTCGATAACGAGAAACGAGATGTCGGGCGGCTGCGAGCTTTCCAGACGCGAGAAATTCGGCCGCGAGATAAATCCTTGACGCGCCACGTTTCTGCCTTGCACGTTCCGACGCCTGTGATCCGCACGATTTTCGCCGCGCGTTGCGACACATTTCTCGCGAAAGTCGTCCTTCCAGCAGTGGCCGGCGATATGCAAAGCCGGAATCGTGACCTGTCACGTCGCCGGGGATTAGCTTCGCTCGTTGTTATTAACGTCGCGAGTCCGCGCCGCGTGCCGGGCATCCCGATTCGAGAATCATCGCGGGGGCACGAAAATTGCGGCAATTTGCCGCGAGCGTGCCCCTCCGCGAGGTAATCGTTGTTTTTCCTACGCTGAAAGAGGCGTCGCTGGTCGAGAAGCATCGATCGCGAGCTACTGGAAACCGATAATCCGCGCGCAGAGCGATTTCGGTTCGCCGATTGGCTGTCACCGGTGTTTCGCGTGCCAAACAAAGTTGGTTCGTTTAAAGGAATGTTTGTTAATACAATTAACACAATCAGATTCTCAGAAGCTCAGAAACAAATGCAGGAAATTATCGCTGTCAACCCTATATTAGATAAACATCGTTTGTATTTACTCGCGAAAGACCAGTGCCGAGGAATAAACCTGCGACCGATGCACCGTGTCCCGCGCGGTAGCTGCCGATCGCGGGAACGAAATCGCGAACACGGCGAAGAAAACGAAAAAGAAACGAACGACGGCGGCGAGTGTCCGGTAACCGGCGAACGGTTCGAACGTGCGTGTTCGCTCCGGGATAGAACTTTCTCCGCGCGGCCTGCGTTCTGGCAATTCGGTGAACCGATTACGCGACGCGGGTATGGCGTTTCAAGGCTCTCCGCCCGAGCCATTTTCCTTGAGATCCCATTTCGCCTACGAAGGTTATATCACGCGGGGAAACGTTTCCGCGGGCGGACAGTGGTCGTCGTCTCGATCGGGCCGAGATTCACGCAGCGCGGATCCCAGCTCGATAACGCGCGCGCGAGCGAGCGTCGTAATCGCGATTACTTTCTCCGCGCGTCGGATCGAAACCGGAAGGATCCGGCGTTTCAAAGTCCGTTCGTCGCGCGCTTGGAAATCGGCCGGTCGTTCCGGCGTGCGTCGCTCCGCCGCGATTTCCTAGTTTTTCCAGCGCGCGAGCGCGCGCGCTCCTTGCCGGCGACACGTAACCGAAATTACCGGTCGCTCGGATTTATCGTCAGTCACGGCGCGGCGTCCCTTTCGTTTCGTTCGATAATCTCGTTACGTAAAGACGCGATTCCGCCGAGGAAATGGGTCGGGTCGCGCCGGCCGCTTTTCGCTCGGAGGAAATCAGAGCCGCGACAGCTCGTGGGCGGAGAAAACCGCGTCCGAAGGGGATCGCCGACGCAGCGCTCGGCCGGCGTCGGAAAACGCGAGAGCCTCGGCTCCTTTCTACGCTGAGTGGAGGGCCCGCGCGCGCGGTGCGTGTTAACACACGACGGTTACGTGCCACGCGTGTTTCTTAATACTGTATACGGTTACCGTCGGATTTCCGTGGGAGTGCGCGGGATCGGTCCCACGGATCGATCAAGGTTTTACGTTACCGATCGCGGCCACTCGAGAAAGGAACACGGACCCCTCCGCCCACCCCTCCTCTATCACCCCGGTTCGCGCCTCTTTTCCCTCCCTCGCCCCGTGCGCGGTATCGCTGTATCGCCGCGGCTATTGTCGAGAGATCGCGACTGATAAAATCTCGCCACGTTTCTGAACCTCTGGTTGCTTTGTTTTTCGTAATTGGCTTGCGCAAGCATCGTGGGCAGCTAATCGAAGGACTCGCCGGTGGGGCGACGGGGTGCGCGGCTGGTTTCTCGCACCGTTTGTCCGCGGAACGTCCCTCCTCTGGTTTCCATCGATCGACTATCGCGGCGAACCGCCGCGATCGCTGGATCGGGGGAAATGAGTCACTTGTGTTCAACCCCTTGACTACTGTTAGCATCTAAAGGCGCTTGAAATATTTGGTTCCAGCGCAGCATTGGCGGCCATAGACGGTACAGTGTTATTGACAATGATTGCGGCGAGGCTTAGATCTGGCGAAAGTGAAGTCTGATTTAAGAATCACTTCCGTTAGTCATGAATCATATGAATCTGATTATTTTAGATTGGTTTCGTTTAGTTCAGTGTTTTCTTGGTTTCGATACGCTTTCGTGGAGATACGCGTCGGAGCAACAGTCAGCTGTAGCCGAAGGGTTGAGAATGAATCGTTCCGATTTTCGCCTGTATCGTTGCGCATCCCGGTTTGTGCGCGTAGGAAAGTCGACCTCAAAGTGCGACGGCCCTAAGCGTTGCCACCGGTCCGGTTTCATCCACTTCCGTGATGAAATCTCCGCGGCGACCCTCGGACGCGGATCCGCCTCGCGTGAAAGCGAAACCCCGTCGAATTCGGCTGGTCACTACCGGACTACACCCACCAGACGATCGAGGCCGAACGATCAGCGCGATTGACGAGACAGGAGCGACCGAGCGGTTCATAGAGGTGTCGAGATTACGGTCCGCTCGTTGCTTAATCTAAAAACCGTGGCCCCGGGGCGCCCGGAAACGAGACCGGTATTCGGTTTCGTAAACGAAGGTCAAATTCTCGAGTAACTCTTCCTTTTACACCGTCGCCCGTTCGCGCGTAAACGATTTATCTCGTCAACACGGAGCGAAGTCGGTATTCCCGGCAGTTCTGCGCGACTTTTTGCCAGTCTCCGAGGACGACGCGCGGCGAACAATACCGTCGGGAGAGCGCCGGAATGCCGAGGAATTCGAGAAATCTATTTTCCTCGAAAACGCGAGAGCCGAGCAAGAGACGACGAAGAAAGGGATGACTAACGCCGCGCTCGAAAATCCAGTCACCGGGAAAAAACGGCGATAAGTTAGCTTTCGAGTGTCACGGACGGCCGCTTAAAAGCGGCTCGCCGTGTGCCCGCCTCGGGGATTCCCTCGATAAATAACGGATTATTCAAATAACTTTCGCTACCGGATGAAATTCGTGGGCCCCGTCGCGTCGCCATGGGCGAGGCGCCGGATCCCGGCGGACAGGATCCAGGATCCGAGGTCCCGGAGGCGGACAATTACGAGAGAGACCGTGCGAGAGGGCGCAGCGACAAGGCGTTCTCGCGCGCGTTATCAGGCCGGAACATTCGCGCGGGTACGAGCGACAAAGGAAACCGGCAAGGACGATGCGATCTCCGGGTTCGAGGTATTTTTAGGTGAGTTGGAAGTCCTCGCGATCGAGCGGCGATCACGTACGCGCGCGTGTCCACCCTTTCTCTCTGACCCAGCTGTTTACGAGGACTCTCGAGGGAGCGGGCGCGCACCGGAGACGTCGGCCTTGGGTAGACAACGCGCGCATTTTTTTCGTCGTCGGAGAACAACGCGACAGAGAAGGAAAAGGCGGTCTCGTCGACGAGATCACGCGCCGGTTCCCTCGCCCCGCGATCCAGGAGGAACACGAGACGTCCTGCTCTCGGATCGCGGTGTCGTCGACGCAGCACTTTACGGAGAGACACTCGAAAAGAACCGGATCCTTTATTAGCAGCGCACCGCGAGCGCGTGCTCCGCCCGAAAATCGTAGGTATGCGAGGCGGCGGTGAAGGGAAAACGCGTCGCGCGGCGACGCGCATAGCCGGGATTCCGCCGTGTCCCCGGGATCCCCGTGGACCGAGCGTCTCCCGGAATATTTATAGCGGCGCCAAACGAACGGATAGTCCGGAATGCGATCGGCCGATCGCGCGGATCCTGCGGCGAAACGCGGTCGCGACGACGGTTCAGCGACGCCTTGTTTTTTACGGGCCGCCGCGGGGAACAGGCTGCGAGCGGGTTAAACAGAAGTTCGATTTTCCTCTTAAAGTAATTAGATCGCAGGTGGAACCTGTTCCGCGCATCGGCGGTTTTCTAAGTTTATCCGGCGCGGCTAAAATTCGAACGCGCGCGCGTAACGTACCGCTTCTCCGGTTTCGCCGGAGAGAAGAAACCAGAGCTGAGGCGCAATCTAGGCTGGCTTATCTCCGCTGGGAATCGCGTTCAATTCTTTTTCGCGGATTCTTTAATTAATTGGCCCGTGCAACGCGAGCGCGCCGACTAGGCCGATCACACGCTGTCTGCGCGATGAAACTTTTGTTCTGTGCGCGAGACGAGAGCGATCCCACAACAATCGTCCCGGAATACGGCCGGAACAGGATTGCGTTCTGTCGGATCGTTCTGGCGTGCAAGCGCGATCCTCCGACGATCGATCGAACTCGGAGGGGAATCGGCTGTGCGGGAACGCGGTAACTTTACGAACGTCTTTGGAAGAATTTCCTCACGGGCGCAATTAAATCGGATAATGGACGCTTCACTGTAACTTTCCGCGACCTTTCTTCTGTCTGCGACTGCCTCGACCGATCGTCCCCGATCGATCTGCTCGCGGAGGCGAACGGACCGGATTACCGCGTCCGTTTCCTACCCGACGGGACGCCGTTAACGGATTCACTCGATTGTCTCGATAACGTTGGCCCCGGCGCGCGTTTATTGCCGGTTGCGTAATAGGGCAACCAATGACAGTCTGTGATTACCGGTTGCTTTACGTGTAACGCGAATCCGCTCGGCCGGCGTGCCGGTAATTACGGTGCCCCGGCTCGAGGAAGAGTTCGAACCGCAAGATCGCGACTGCATTTCCTACGCGTCGTTCGACGGCCCCCAGCCCGGGCGGCCGAACGATCGAGCGAGCCGCGAAGCGATTATCCGGTTGCGTAATTTTATTAATACGCCGCGCAGCGAGCGGCAACGGCCTATTACCGCCGAATTAAAATCCCGGCGCGGCGAACGGTTTGCGGCTCGATTGCGATGCACCCGGTGCCCCGAAAACCAACGTTCCCGGCAAATTAGCCGGTTCGAATCACGAGGATTGCGCGTTTTCATCCCGCGGAATGCGCAACGTCTGCCGCGGACGCTTTCGAATCGAGAAAAACCGATGGCGCGCGCTGGTAAACGGATCCCGGAGGAAGTCGCGACGACGAGCGCGGCAATCGGCGCAGGATTGGCCGATTCGCGCGGCGAGATTAGACGGGGAACACGAAAATAATGAATGAACCCGAGCCGCGGGCGAACGAGGTTTCTCATAACGGACGCGCCGCTGCGTAATCGAGCATCATCGCGGCGTTCTCGACGATAGCGAGAACGGGGCGAGCACGTGCGCGTGCGAAAGTGCCGCGAGTCGGATTTCGCTGGCTCTCGCGCGGCTCTCGAGTTCTCCGTGTCGAACGCGCCGAGTGAAATGCCGTGTTTCTCGGCCGTTTTCGACGCGCTTCACGTTTATCCGCTGCCACTGCTGGACAAATGGAGGCGATTCGTTCGAGAACCTTCGTTCGACGCTCGTTAAAATTGCAATATTATTCAAATCATAAAGAATTTACTCCTCTAATGGTGACAAGAAATTATACGTAATACAGCCCAACGATAGTTCCAATCCTGCTAATCGCAACGAATATCTCCAGAGTGGAAATAAACAGCTCCAATTCGAAGATACTCGGCTCGCTAAGTCGCTCGAACGGCAGCGCCGACATCCACGTCCCACATTATCGTAACGAATTACGCGGCCAGCCGTGTGACCCATTGTTCTCGTTCCGCTGACGCGTTTATCCTGTTCCTCGGGGTCGACGAGTCGACGGGGAACGCCTCCGCTCGCACGCAAAGCGATCGAGTATTTCCAGCGATCCGGCGAGGATTTCGTCGGGCGCGATCAAAGGCGGAAGGTTAACCGCGCGACGATTAGAGGCGACGCAACGGGCCGCGCGCGAGCCGCGAGCGGCGAGGTATTCATTTTCATGAGCAACAGGTTGGCCGGGATAATTGCGCCAAAGCCGGTAATTGCATAAGGAACGTCGGCCGGCGGGGACGCGGAATGCTTGATTAAGCGGTCGAGTCCCCGTTTTTCGATTTCGTCGCCGGCGCGAAACGCAAAAACACGGACGGCCGGTCGGATGCCGCGCGAGTCGACGAAAGAGAAGGTGAAACCTCGTTCTCCGGCGCGGAATGTTTCGAGGGCACGGGCGCGGGTGCTCGGGAGGGTCTGCCGTTTGTCTTCGACGCGTTTCTAACGCCTAATCAACGAAGAAAGAACGGCGGGACCTAGTTTCGACCGGTGTTTCGGTCTAGATCGCCTGGAGTCTTGGTTATCGATGTTAAAAAAGAAACGGAGGAAGCTACTATCATTTTTGTAGTGATTACACGTTGATCGTATTGAACGCTCGGTAATTCTAGTGTCGGACTCCGACTGTCGGTCTTCATTTAAATCGGTTGATCGAGGCTCTACCGTAGGCGGGTCAACGCAAATTAGCCGGTGAGTAATTAGGCGAGAGAGCGCGATTCGTTATGCGGGCGGCGTTCAATTGCGACGATCGGTGTCGCGATCGAGCCGACGCCCCGCGTTTCGCAACGGACGAGGTTTGTCCCACGGAACAGTCTGAACACCGGTAAAACGATGCAACGTTGCGACAGACTAAAATCATTTCGACTCGACGTACACTGTCATCCGACGAAGAACCATCAAAATCAACGTCAGGACAATCTTTCCCTCGCGATTCCCTTTCACCGCGGAATCTCCGACAACTCGCGCGTGCCTCGTGCCTCGGATCAGCGCTAACAATCCCATCGGGGCGCGCTGATACGCGGCGTTCACGGGCGGAAAAGGTTGAACAACGCCCGAGCTGAAAAACAATGGCAAATAACGGCGTATGAAATCGCGCGACAACATCTACCCGCGACTAATGGAGCGGCCCAGCGTTGCGCCACTTTGATTTCGAGATAACGCTGGAACGACTGCGCGCTCGCGCGCGCCGCTGGATCTCGCTCGCTCGTAGGCAGGGACAATTGTCCGGTACGATAAATCATATCGAGCGTTCTTCGGCGCGTGGGCGTTACTTCCGCCGGGGAAAAAATCCGCCTGACCTACGACACGAACCACCGGCGGGGACCCTCGCCGCGCCGGTGAACGGCTTGAGATTTAACGAGCCCCGACGCGCCGGGCTCTAACTCATCGCCTCTGTACTTATTTTATTTATGAGGAATGCGCGTGCAACGGCTCTAGAAGTTCACAGCCGGCCGTGGGGTTGTTCCTCGAGATTCCCGAGGCGGGACGCGGCGTCGGGGAGCGTTTTAATAACGAACGAGCGTCGAGGGGAACACGTGGCTCGAGACAGCGGACAACGATGCCTTGTTTGGTCGCGAGATGGAAAAGGAAATGGCAGGCTGACGCGATCGCGAGGAGTCCTCGCGAGATCGACGCTTGATAACGACGAGGTGCCTGCGATCTCGCTCGTGTGAATGTTTTCATCCGTTACGTAGAAAGCGGCTGTAAATAATGCAAGTCGCGCGTGCACTTTTGGCCATTCCGAGCTGACCGGTCCCGCCTCGAACGAGGGGAAACTCTTTGACCCGCCGCGTTCGTCGCGACGCGTCAGCCCTTAAACCGACGGGGTGGCGTTCAGTGCAATCCGATCCCGCCCCTCGGGCTGCAATATCCTCGCATTCTCTCCGGTGATAAAACGGCCGAGCGGCTAAAACTTTGTAACAAGTCCGGCTAAATTATTGTTCGGCTGAAAGGCGTCGCGTCGTTCCGCCGGCAAAGGGTCGGCCGGGATTTTTCGCGGCGGTACACGGCCAGCCTGGAACGGCCGAGCGGGAAATGTTGCCCGAGGATATTGAATATCGCGCGCCTGCAATTCCGCCGGGCGCAGCGCGGCGCGGCTCGCGGAACGGGCATCCAGAGGAGCACCGGCGCGGCGGCGGTCTCGCCGCTTTGTGTCGCGGAGGAACGCTCTCGCC
Organism: Nomia melanderi; assembly: GCF_051020985.1. NCBI lineage: Eukaryota > Metazoa > Arthropoda > Insecta > Hymenoptera > Halictidae > Nomia > Nomia melanderi. The sequence goes on along the minus strand of NC_135010.1, from coordinate 14,361,408 downwards.
GGCCATTATCCTTCCCTCGGGATTCCATCAGCACCCACACTCGCCGGCGCTCGTTCGCAATTACCGGGAGAATTTACCGCGGCGTACATAGGTTATGCCATGAGAGCCACGCCGCGTTATCCATCGATGTCCGCGGCGTGCTGTGCCCGTAGGCCTCTCGCCAATTACCCGGAGAATTTACCGTGGCCAATGCACCGATATCAGTTCCTCGACTCCGGCGTCCATTATCCTTGGACCGCCGACTGGTTCCACGGTCGTCCGCGGTAACAACGCCGCCGACAACGACAACGGCAACGAGAAAAACGACGGCCGAAACTATCCGGCACGCCGGGAAAATAAATTTGTCCTAGCATCTCGCGAAAATCGTGACCGTTGCCTCGCTAATTCTCCGATCGAATCGGTCTCTGCTCTACCTTTTCGATCCGCCGCGGACGAGCTCGCATTGTTCAGCTTGGCGAGTCGAGGTGGATAAGTAAGTACCAACGCGAACGAAGCGGAATACGAAGCGAGACGTAACGATGGAGAACGAACACCGGCATCGATGACTTATTTATGTCTCGCTTCGCGTTCCGTTTCGTTAGGCGATTCGGCTAACGAAATCGAATGCTTGCTGCGATTGTTTTGCACGCAGTCGGCACAGACGAGTGTCGTTGATCGCTGCGCGCGCTTTGATTCAGACGTCCGCGGCGGAAAACCGGAGATTATAGAACGGAACAAAACGCGTTGTTTGTTTATGCGAGCGGAGCATAGAATTTGCGGGAGCACGTTTCGCTGCGAGACCACCGGGCGGGATTAACGCGCTCCGTTGCCTATTACGAGCGGCAACGGTAACGCGCGTCTGGAGTTCGCCTCGTAAAACGCGAAGGAGAACGAGAGCGCGCGCGGTCTTTCTCGGGAGAGAGTCGTAATAATACGCGCGGGAACCGAGCATCATTTTTAAGAGGCTCGCGAGGGCTCGCACGCGCCGGACCATATTTGGCCTCGCAAATAACACCGATCGATTCGCTTCAAATCGGCCGGGAATAGCTTCCTCCGCGTTTGTGTACACAAGACGCTGCCTTCGCGCGATTTCTGCGGGTTGCCGGGCAACCATCTTGTCTCTTGTACTATGACAACCGAATTATAGCGACGACTTTTATCTTCGACCCTTCGAATCAACCAGGAACCAGGTACCAAAGCAGAAGCGAATCTTCCGACACCCCAAATATTCTTGAACTCTGCGATTTTAAAGAAGAAAACTACCCAAACTGCGCAGGATTCGCTGCACCACACAATTCGTCGTCCTTAATCACTAGTGTCAACAACCTACTAATGCGTTTTGACTTGTACAAATGTTTGTTTCCACTTATTCACGCATTAGTTCATCGCCAACTGAACGAAGAACTACATCAAATGTTAAACCGTATGACTATGAGTAACTTCAATTTAATTTCACGTTAACCCACTTAATCCCAAAGATTTAACGAATCGTACTAAGGTAGTCTCGGATTCTTCGAATTCTTCGGACAATCGCGTGGCGTTCGACGCGATTCGGTGTCCTGGGAGAAGCGTGATAGCCAAGGGACGCGTCCGATCACGGCGAGTATCGTGTTGCACGCGGGTGAAATATCTGTCGGCTGGATTACAGGAACGCGTGTAATCGGGCCGTTTAAAGCCGCGGAGAACTAAAGACGCGGACGCCGACGCGATCCGGTTGAAACGAGGATCCTGGAACGGTCCAAGCTCGCTCGTTCCGCTCGCGAAATCGCCTAGACCCGACGTGAATGCTCGTCGACCGTTCGTCTCTAACAACGATCCCGACTCCGTGTCTGATCTCGGGCCTGGAACGCCGGGGAAACAGCTTTTATTCACGATAATTGGAACGATTAACGAGCCAGTTTCTCTTTTACTCGGAACCACGTCACCCGAAAGTGAGACCAATCTTTACGAAATGCTCTCTCGCTCGCTCGCTCGCTCGCTTACCGAGTGGCTTGCTCTTCCGTGACAGAATGGAATCTCGCGAAGTGTCGTTTCAATTAACGACGCCGTTACGGCGATTTGTTTTTTCACTCGTTCAACGGATTATCCATCGTATCGTCCGCGCAACGACGCGACGCACGGTGCGGCCGTTTTCTGGTTAAAACTGGATAACTTGCAACGTTTGAGTGACAGAAACAAATGCTTCGGATTTTTTTCCAATGACAATGGATACTTTGCGTTTCGATTCGAACGTTATACAAATAGAGACACGGAATTTACCTCTTGTCCGAGGAGAGGGCTAGAACGCGATTCTTATCGGAAACGTTCGATCGGTGCATTAAAATGGAACCACTCGGAAGCGATCGTTGATCCGAACGAGGAATGGAACGCGTAAGTATCGTAACCCGTTTCACCGATGAAACATGATAAAAATGATCGACTCGCATCGTAACCGTTCATCAGAAATTCGTTCCCGTTGATTAACGAGAAACGCACAGAAACGAAATTGAATTATACGACGGTTGGGAGACCGCCTGGTTTGTTTAGAAATTATCGAGAGTCCCGATTCGTTGCGCGGAACACACGTACGCCTTTTCCCGCGGATTTGCTTGTCCGGTACTTCTCGAGACCGTTTCGAATGCCCCGGGCCTCGATTACCACGTTTATACGCCGTTTAATCGAATCTGGTTATTAGAAAACGGTTACGTAGCGTTCCTGCGATGCCTATCCTAGACGTTCTCCTCGGTCTCCAGGCGATACGCGCGGCGCGGCGGCGCAGAATGCGCGGGTGCGCGCGGAATCCGGCCTTCGACGGTGGTTTCCAGATTGTTCTCTTCCCTCCCGGCAGAAGTGCGCGTCGTCGCGCGGTGTTACGCGTGACGAAGACGTTATCCATGAGAACAGCTGACCGGTGGCCACGTGCCCGCGCAACGGGTATTCAAATTGATTCGGTCCCTTCCGTCGAGTCGCGCTCGCGGCCCGCATAAATCCTGGACGAATTAGAATACCGTGTATCCTTCGGTCGCGGGGGATCGAACTGGAATCGAAACTATGCCGGCGATCAACAGGTTGACCGCCAAACAGTCACCAAACGCCGTCGAAGCGATTTTCCTGGCGAAACGGAAACTACAGAGAAACTCTTCCTTATCCCTCCTGAGATCCAGTAAAAATCGGTTTGCTCCACGTTCCCCAAGGAAATTCAATGTCGAAACTATGCGAAAGGTCGCCTGAAGTTAAACGACACGAAAATCGAAGTGTTAAAACGTGGTAGGTAACAGCTATGAGAATCGAATAGCAGTTCGCGATTCGGCAAAAGTTTGAAAATCGAGCCGATCGAAAGAGGATCCGTCACGGTGGACTCGTCAAGGTGTTAACGAGGGGTTCGCGTGTCAACGGGGAATCGAGATCCGATCGACGAGAGGCGAGTGGAACCGAGGAAACGCGCGAGAGGAAATTTACAGGACGCCGGGATCGTAATCGGCTGTCTCCAGACCTGTCCGGGATCGGCGGATCGGAGGGTCCTAGACGCATGGAAGTAGATGGCCGGCTTCGCGCGTAGGCGCCGCGTTCCGCGGTATCGTCGTCCGCCGCTATCGGAGTTAATTTACGGCCGGGACGCAGTTTACGCCCCGTAATTTATCCGCCCCCGATCCGAGCCGCGGATCGCGTCAAGGACTCCCCGGCTGGAAATATCGTCGAGATTACGTTCGGGTGGCGCGCAGGGCGCGGCTCGAGGAAATCTCTTTAAACCGGTCGGGCCTTTTTTCCGAATCGGAAGCGAATCGCCGCGACGAAGTACCGGTCCCCTCGGTTCCCCATGATCGAGCGGCATAATCATTGAAAACGCCGCGATCAACGGGACAAGCCCTTTTAACAGTATTCACGATCGTCCTTCGCGTACGACGGTTCCCCGCGCGACCCCACGCTGGCATTCCGCGGTCGTTTAGCTCGCGTCGGGATTCTATCGGAGCGAGGCACTCTCCCAAGCATCTCGTAACAATGTTGGATATATCGTCTAAGTCGCCTTGTCTACAAGTTTCCACTCCGTTCGCCGGCGTTCGCTCGATCGCGCAGGAGACCCGAAGGCCTTCGGCGCGCGTGCGGCTGCCATTAGCACGAGCATGAATTTTTGAGCATGGAAAAGGTAATTTGTCGGGCACTTTGCGAGCAGTTCCCGTTGGTAATTCGGCTCGGGGATACGTCGGGGAGAAACTGTCGCAACACGGTGAACGGTTTCCGCGAGCGAAACGAGCAGGCTTTTGCGAAAGAACGGTAAACCAGGCGACGCTCGGCGAATCCGCGGGAATTAACAGCCGAGAAATTAGGTTGGTCCCGGCCGTTGGTCTTGGTCGAGACGAAACTACCGAACACCGAGAGGAACCGAAAAATCCGCGACCCGGATAGCCGTCGACCGTTGTAACCGCGGAAATTCCCTTAAACGGCTGCGCCGGGGTATTCAAAGCGATATCAAGTATTCCCGACGCCTCTCGATAAGAGCCGCTAACGAGTAGCGGACTTTTTCCCAAAGCGGTCCAAGCGAATTAAGCCGATCCGGCCGTTCGAGGAAGCGTTTTAGAGCCGTGTCACCGTATTTGGGGCCAGCCGAGAAGAGAACCGCCGCCGGGAGGAGAAAAAAGGGGGCCCCGCGCACCCTTGGGGCACACCCTCGGGGACCCACAGGCGATTTGCTTGGTTTCCGCGTGTGCCAGTTATCCAACGACCCGACGCGTTACGTAAACTGACATTTCAGCGCGGCTAATGTGAACTAGCGGACCAGCGAATTAACCGGCGAGCAGTAGTCACCGACTCAATCGGAGTTCAGTGACAAAATCACCGTCCGAACGACTTCCCTTATGCAATTCCGACAGTGTAACGAGCTCCGTTCGATGCACGGACACCGGCTAATTGCTTATGATAATTCGAGCGGTGTTTGTTTACAAAACCGACGGTTTCTATAAAGTGCGAACGACCGATTTCTTTCAACGCTTTTTAGACTCTGCCCGCGACTCGCGAGTCGCTAATGGCGGCCCGTAGATTTTTGTGGAATTTTCCCCGAGCCAAGGTTCACCCTAGCGAAATATCACTTGCCCGTTACATAACGGCCAACCGTTCGAGACATTTGAATACGAATCTGTCTCGCGCCGCCGTTCACCGCGATCGGTTTTCCTCTTCGACCTTCGGACGCGATTCGAAGAGAACCGCGCGGGACGGACTTCCACCGCGGAGGATCGTATAACTTCGCGGCGACCGAAAACAGCCGGAGATCGTAAAGCCAACCGGGAAGCGAGAAAAAAGTTTGACAGAAATGTCAAGCCGGAGCGCTCGGTGACGCGGAGGAGCCGGGATTGTTTAGCGGCAAGTTTGGAACTCGTTCTCGGAAGGTAAAGCGTAGAAAAAGCTGTGAGAAAAAGTGGTTCATCACTCACCGACTCTGGACATGACCGCCAGCAGGAGCAACACGCTGTTCACGATCATTTTCGCGTCTCCTTTTCGTTGATCCTTGCACAGCTTCGACGGTGGTATATCGCGTACCGATGCGAAGACGAAAATGTTTTCCGATCGAAGGTACCGGCTCTAGTCGAAGGAGGAGGAGAAGGTGATGGCCGAAGGGTGTGCGGCTCACATATGCGTAAAAAACCAACGACGATGGATGAACGGCGAACCGGTGGAACCGATGGATCGCACGATGACCGGTGACTCCGTCGTTCGCCGCGCGGTTCCCCTTGGTTTTATTCGTGGATTAGGTTTTCTACCGAGCCCGATCCCGGATTGCCGAGCGGACACTGGCTCTCGCTGTCTTCTGGCTGGACGTTCTCGCTCGAGGATTCGGTAAAAATCCACCGCGGGGAGAATAATAGAAGATAAACAGGGAAGGAAGGGAGCAGCAGCGGCAGCAGCAGCAGCTTCGGATGTTAGCGCCGTTCAAAGCCGCGAGAGCTCCATCGACGTCGCAAAACATATGCTACGGTCACGAAGAGAGAAAGGTGACTGGGTATACGCAAGGCGTGCTCAATACCTCCTGTCTTCTTGGCATAGTCACCTTTCTAGCAAACCAGCAACAAAGAAGAAGGGAGTGTTGGTCGGTATACCGCGTGGCCACCACCATTCTCGCGTCCACCGATCACCGAACGATGGTGGTGGCCGCGTTGCTGGCGGTGGTGGTGGTCCCGCTGCCTTATGGTGGTGGTGGTTACGACGACGACGACGACGATGCTGGTGGTGGTGGTGGTGGTGGTAGCGCACGGTACACCGATCCGGTCGCCTTCCACCGACGAAATCCGCCTTCCTTCGATCAAATTTTTCCCGTTTCTCGTATCGGTAACCCTGAAACCGTTCTCGGCTTACGTGACCAGCCGACAGCTCCGTGACTGTAGAAAAGTTGCTCGTTCCTCTGCAAAGGAAATACGTCGGGAAGGGTTAGTTCTCGTCGTCTATGAAACGCAGACCGTAAAATCGGCTGAATTATTCGCAACTTCCCTTGTTACCTCCGGGAGGCACTCTTCGCCTGGCGTATTGCGTTTCGTAAAGTAGATATCCTTACGGCTGGCCGTTGCTCTCTCACGGTGAGATCGGGAAATATGGTTGAATGTCTTCGTTACACGAACGGATTATGTCCCAGGTTTGTATAAAAACTTTATTTTTTTGTTCCTTTCGGCCATATAAAATCATCAATATTTGTTCAAATACACGTTATTCTGACGCAACATGATTATACATCGACGATCAGCTTCGAACGAATGAAAAACCATAGATCCGCTAAGTAACATCCAACTGTCTATACGCTTAATGTTAAAATACCCCTCTGTTAGAATTAAAAACGTAACGTTTGGTACCTTCCTTTCTCTTCTTGCTTTCTGCTTTTTTGTCAGTGTGTTAATATCTTTGTTCGGAGGAGAAGCGCTCGAGTTTTGCACAGTCCCGTACCTAATTAAATTCGTGGTGGCGAAGAATATGCAGGAAAAAAGAGGCGGACGCGATCCGTGCATCTCGTTGAACGTAGAAAACGTATCGTTGACACCATGTGTCGTGAAGTGGAAAAATAATTATATACATGTGCCAGTTTCGACGGGGAGCGAGGGTAGAGAGAGAGAGAGAGAAGAATAAGAGAAAGGGAAAAAAGAGAGAAAGAGGGAGAGAGAGAGAGAGCGCGATTCTTCGTTCCTGCTGATTCTTCGGATATCCAAAATCAGGAGTACGTTAAAAAATAGAACATTTCACGTAACATATATAATAACGCGCGCGGACATACGTTGCCGCGGCGGACGAAAAATGCCATTAACACGGAATTACGAAAATCCTTTTGAATCCTGTCTCCGATGATTACGAATATATCACATGATAATTACGAACGTATCACATATACACATATATATATGTACATCATCCTCTTTGCTTGCGTCGCGGAAACACAAATATACGGCGTCGAGGTTTACCTACGCGAATCATTTGCTTTCCCTTCGGGCGTACCAATGTAAATGAACGTGAACGACTAGACGTACTTGCGATATTGTCGCAAGTAATTTCTTACTTCCTCTTAAAGGTCTACCGAGAGCTCGTTGAAATGCGAACGGAACCGACGAAATGTACAAGACCGATCGCGCGCTGTACAACGCGTTCGCGAACGAACGGCGGGGAAAAAAAAGGAATAAAACGCGAACGTTCCCGCAATAGAGTGATACGTAAAACCTTGGAAATACCTTCTACGTACATGATTACAACTTACGAATAATCTGTGCCCCGAATACATAGCGAGACTACGCACAAACGTACACGTCGAAGAAACAAATGGGACGTTACCGATAAATGGATCCGCGTTCAGGCGGAAACGGAGGCGTACACGTTGATCGTTTTACTTTTCCTCGGAACCTTGCGGCGAATAATATTAGCAGCCACGTCTTACGCTAAGAAATATTTAAACTGTACAGTCAGCGTAATCAAGACACCGTAAAAGTTACCGTGAGAAGTCACAAAGAAACTGATTTCCGAAAGCTCTCAGATAGCCCAGAATCGCGCGAGTCGCGAGTCGCGCTTCGATTTTCTTTCCCTCGCGCAAACAGATCCCTGTCCCTGAGACTCGTATAAAATATCAGTTTCGCACGACAGAGATAAAGCAAGCGCCCGGTGAATTTGGTTTTTCGAGCGATCGATCGACCACGATCGGAATACCTCGCGCAGCGTCGAAGGCCGGTTTTGAAAGTCGAAAGATGCTCGCCTGAACAATTTTTTTTTCTCCACTTTTGTTATTCGTTCGTTTCTTTTTTCTTTTCTCTTCCTTTTTTATATTTCGCTCGTTTTATTATCTATGGAACGATTCGTATGTACATCAATTGAACACGGCGATCGCGCGACAAGGTGCCGCGGCCCGATTGGAATTGGAACAATATCATAAGGTACCCTATCAATATTTTGTACAAAATTCATTTGCGAATACGTAAAAGCACTGGTTATCGCCATTCCTCGCGAATGAAAGACCTTCTTGATTCGCTGTCCGACAACCACCGTAAACATGGCGGTTTTTCTAAACTTACAACGCTGCAAATGTTCCCTATACATTTGGAAGTAGCCGCCCGCGTGAGCGCGCAACCACGCTGCGCTAAACAGCAATTTGCGCCACTATCGCTTCGAAATGTTCGAGACTATACGTGTATATATAGGATGCTCGTTTCGAGTGTGGATAACTGCGTAACTGATAAAATATCTTGTATAATTCTAATTACTAACTAATTCAATTTGCCTATACTTCTTGCGCAAGTTGCTTACAGAGTCTTTAAACAGAACAGGGTCGAGCCTCATGTTGGAACGTAACAACGGCATGTAGCCGAAAACGGCTACGAACGTGTTCATACACGTTTGCCGTTGTATAAAGTGATCTGGATCGTTCCAGGGAGATCTAAAAATTACAATGTTACACACCTGTTGCGATTCCCAGCCGAAATACACTGAACAGAGATCTGAATATCAAGGATAAGAAACGACATACCTAATTCCAGCCACTGTAGTATCTTTATACAATTTCCTTTGCGTCACTTTAATCGGTGGTCGTCGTGTGACGTGGCTTACTAAAAAATTCATAAGTATGTCCTCGCAGTTCTGCGACTGCTCAACGGTCTTATGAAGCGTCGAGCTCAGTAATTCGGTATATAACGTATTATAATAACGATGGTAAAAAGCGGCACCAGTTAGAATTATACTATAATCGTTTGTCCATTTACTTGTATAACCCCATGACCGCTGTAACGTGGAAACGCAAAGAATATGATACGAATGTTTCCCTGTTTCCTAACGAACCGATAATAATAACAATAATGTGTTTTATGGTTACCTTCGAGTCATCCCAGTAATGTGATCTTGCTGGATAGCCAACAATTCGATCAGGAAACGATCTCCAAACCGTAAATGCAAAATCAATTTCGTCGGTATTGAGTGTGGCATCTTCATCTAGCGATAATATGGCACTAGTTTTGATTAACGGATGAGGATAGAAACGTTGGGATATACCATCGACCGTGACGATGTGTATTGACGCTTTGATCCCTTGCCAACGTGGCCTCCTCGGTAGTGGAACATCCGAATTCCACATTAGTATAATCTGAGACGTAACAACGCGCAACGGTTATTTATTTACAATTATTAACAAGCCAAAAGGAATGATGCCAGCGTTTATTACTCACCCTATCTAGGTATTTACTTTTCGCAACGCTTTTAAGCAGACGATAAAGTACGGCAGTAGACCCTAACTGCGAATAAATGATGGCAGTAAAAGTGTTACCCGGATTGCTCTTTGAAAACGGAAGTTCTTGCTGACTATCGGCAAATTGCGGTAATATCGCTAATGCGCCGGGACTAGTATTCCAAACGAGTTTTTCTCTGGTGCCCTCCCATGGCAAACGTTCACGTATGTTCTGAAATATTAATGCACAGTCTATAAGTCAACGGCGCAAATAAATATCAAGCACCCGAGTAGGTATATATTATAATTAATTACCTCGAACACGGTAAATACAATTTTTTCTATTGACGAGAAGTATCGTTCCCAAAGGAATTGCGTCTGCTGCCGTAATTTAAGTATCTGTACATTAGACACAGACCGCACTATATCTGGAATCTGGAAGTATATAATTTAGATGTTTTCGAAACTTTCGAACTTCTATCTGTCTTCTTATGGTAAGTAAGTGAATCTTGCATACTTGAAGTAACAGTCTTTCGTCAGAAAATATAGCGGCTTGCGTCCAATCAATACGTTCGTGAAAAGGAAGCGCCCAGCCATTACTTAGAATAACCGGAATGCATCCAGCTCTTAAAGCTTCTAAAAAACGAAAACTACCAAGTCTTCTGCCTCTTGGTACCAGACAAAAGGTAGCATTCATCAACAAAATTTCATAATCGTACCTAAAATTGCAAACAATGCATTCAGGATTGTTTCAAGGATACAATAATTTTAATTCAATATAGTCACACTAACGTATCGTATTCCTGATTATCCTGTTGACAGTGTTCATCTTGGAACTCCCTCCATGCTTTGCCATGACGACAAGTTGTGACAAATACCAAGTCTTTACCATTGTGTAAATGATAGAGAGCATTTCTAGTCTCAGATCCTATGCCATGGACATATCTTTTACCCTTGAAAGCTGCCACATACTTCTTATTGTTTGGAAAGTTGTTTTCTGAAGCTTGACCTGGTTCTCCACCACGTTCTGGATGTTGTTTTCCAAATAAAGGTATAGACACATCAAAGTTTGGTCTGTGCCTAAATATTGACATACTAGCTTTTGCAAGCATAGCAAAGCCTAAATCAAAGGTCAGAGAGTCTTCTGCATAATCAGGCCATGTGCCAGAGTATAAATTAAATATCAAATGATTTCTTCCATTATTCCAATACGGTAAGCGCATTAATTTAGCTGGAAGGTTGTGTACAAATTCTGTTGACAATGGATCTCTATCCAATGTATCCAGAGCTAACACAAATATACATGCCCTATTTGGATCCGGTGTATAATATCTTGATTCCGTAATAACATTTAATATTTTTTGGTATAGCGGACTTATCACATCCTCAACTGGATAGACATACACGGTAAAACCATTCTTGCATCTGGTGAAATCAAAACATGTCTCCATACGGCATTGTCTCATACGTTGAGATACAAGAGAATTTCCATTTGATGTTCTTAAATCCTTGTCATAGAACTCTTCATTTATACTTAAGTACGAAGGCAATCGCTCGTAAGGCAACTGAGATCTGCCTCCTGCCTTCTCACTTTTTAACCGGTAACCACCAAAGTAACAGTAACCAAGAAACGCACAAGTTACGAATAATAATAAATAGCGCTTCTTGGCTTGCATTTTTTAATGCAATCAGGTTACGCACAAATACAGATGAATGCTAAACATTATTCCTTATGTATAGATTATATGCATTTAATCATAAATGCATCGTAAAGAATTTCTTGCTTGTTCACTTTTAGAGACACGGTAATCAAAACTTATTACAAAATGGAATTGATTGTATTCCATAAAATTGCTGAAACAGAATAAAAATAAAAGCATACATTAACACGCGCGCACATCGTTTTAAGAGCACCTTAATACTTTTATATTCAGCAAATTAATAAAATCATATTTATAGACCACTATCGCGCGTACATTTACGGCGCATCACTTAATAACACTATCATATTTTTAAATAACTGAAATGCCAATGCGACACGGAAACAATAATGATAAGAGACCAGATAAACGGACACGAGTATTTTAGTTACCTTACTAACGTTGACTGATTCAATATTGCCTATCAACAGGAACGTTTCAAGAGGATCGACCATTATAAAATACATGGCAAAAGACGTGACACATCCACGGAAAACTTTACCCCTATATTTCTATTCATATAATTACATTACGATTTACAAAATGTCGAAATCTAAATGACAGATTGTAAACGGTCGATGGACGCCTGTCGATGGAGTTAACCTATACGCGAATTATCTCGCAGGTTGCACAGGGTAACCGACAACGTCGAACATGTCGAAGTCGAAGTTCGATGAGACGGCGGCGAACGATGATTCATACTTATTTAGGACAATATATTTTCCTGGTTAGAGAACACCGCGCAGTGAATAATCTTTAACCCTTTAGGTTAGTTCTGACGTACATCCAATTCGCAGAACTCGCCGGCGTTATTACGCCCATACGCATTTTCGGTCGGCGTGACCACACGCGCGTGACATCGATCGGTAAACGCCTCCAAGTGCAAAATCATTGCACGCAGCGCATTAAATAATTGGTTTAAAAAGCAACGCGAGTTATGCAATGACGTTGGAACGATTAGACTGGCAAATCGCTTATTGGTTACTTCATGCCAAGCTCTCGAGAGACGTCCCGTTCCTTTGTGTGCGCGTTGCGTGTTCGTGCATAGAGCATCGTGAGCTACCACACTTCTACAAATCTAAACAAAACTGCCGATCAAGGTTACCCTGCTACCTAGCGGTGGGCCGATAAAGCTTTCGAGCCGTTTCTCCCGCTTCGATTAAATTTATTAAAAGCACACATTTTTTTTATTGCAAATCAATACTCTAAAAGGAAGCCGCGTAGCTTAGCGGAAAACTTACGCGATATCGGCTGTAGCAGGCGGGTTATCGTCTGCGTCTCATGAAATTTCCTTTAAGATTAAGATATAAAATCTAACGATTTACTTTTATAGTTGAACGCATCTGGTGGATGCGTGTATTTCTTTTTTTCTTTTCTTGTAATAATACACTCACTTTGCAACGTATCGCTATCCGAGCGATTCACTGGAAAAGCAACGTCGAACGGTATCTTGTTTTTTTCACGTACACGGCTCTTCCGACAAGCGACTTGTTTGACAAATGAATAATGCGTTACGGATGAATCGTTTCATCCGATTAAGTATATTCAGTCGCGTGCTCGGAATAAAACCGACGATTTTGCAGATTCGCAGAATTCGCGACTCGTAGAAACAGACATTCGACGACACGTTGCTTCGTCAATGAAACTTAATCTTCCACTAATCTTCGACACACCTTCTTTCGCGAGAACGTTCCTCGCGCTACTTTACACGACCGAGCGAATTGTTGAACTGTTTCCAGTTCAAGCATCATCTCGGTATTATAAAGGCGCGAAGATTTCACCTTGATCTTTGATCTGATGACAGTTTTTACAAACACATCTTTAACGCACGCTTTCTGCGAGGAAAACTTTTTTAATGTGGATTTACTTGTTAAACGTTACACAACCGTTCAGAACGATGAATGCGAGCGTCTAACTTGTTAATTACATAGAACTAGTTACCTTGTCATTTGCATTCAAATACAGTTTCCGATATTTTTTATCCGCTTTTTATATCGGTCATGGATTATTTGTAGCAATAACGTCGTTTTCCTATGATTAATAACTCTAATGAGGATTGTAATAGTGTTGCAATAGTGTGTTTGTAATAGGACTTCAACTTTGAGTTTTATTGCAAGTACAGTTGATGTATTGAATGAAGTAACAGAGTCGGCTTATTTATAAAATACAATGGATTTCTTTGTAGATGTCAAGTAAGGTTCTAGAATGAAAACAGTCTAGCCACTGTGTCAATACAATCTACCATTGATGAATGAGAATATTACTTATGGAGTAAGAGTGAATTGCTATATACAGATTTTTGTAATAATTTTATTTAGACTACCTTAGAATATTGTAAGTAATAAATATAATGTCTATAATAAAAATTAATGTATGTATAAAAATAATTTTAATGGAACAACAACATTTAGATATCACTCTTAAGAACAATATGATCTAGAACTTCATTACTATTTCTTATGCTAGGTGTGAAGGGTATTTCTGTTTCTCCATCATAAATTTTTAGAGGAGCATTGGATTTTCTTACTCTAATCCTAGTGTCAGCGTTTAATCTTAATTTGCGTCCATTCACAACTGGACAATCTCTTAGATTATTTAAATATTCTGCAGCTACCTGACAACTTTCCATTTTAATCATTGCAGCCCTAAATATCCAATTAAAATGATTAGTAAATTTTTGACGATAACAAATGTACAAAACAATATAAAAATAAAATGAGGAATACCTGGATTTCGGTGAATAAGGCTTCAACATTTTAATGGACCTACATCCAGGAATAGCAGCTCTCAACTCCTGAAGTGCGGTTCCACATTTGATGTTCGACACAAACAACCTGTATAAAAAATATTACATTTTTTTAAGGTATTTAAAAAACTAACAATTGTGACCAGGAAACAAAGATACTCACGTCTTTGTCACTTTTATATCTTCTTTTATTCTAGGTATAATAATCTTTTTTCTATTCACCTTTGGTAAGTCATCTTTGGATTTTATAATTGCAGGTTCTACCACTAAACGTTTACCATTCACTTGGGTGTTCTTCATAGCTTCTAAATTTCGTAATTTTTCTTCGACAGTATTAAAAATTACGTAGCAATGTCTGCTGGCTTGACGAAGGGGTTTTACTTTAAAGTCACCGGTAAAGAACTTCGCCACATCCTCTTGTTTTCGTATCACGTGTGGCAGACGAATATATAAAGCCCTTTCCTTTTCTTTTTGTCTACGTGCGAATTTCCGTGCGAATTTCCGTACGAAATGCATTTTTTATTCTTAAATTAATTTCACCTTTGCAACAATTACTACACACTAGAATATTTACGTTCCACTTATTAAACGAGATCAAGTGTGTTTACATTGCAATGGGACCACGTTGATAGAGGTTAGGTTATGTTTATAGTTGTACAGTATAAGAAGCTACGTGAATACAAGCGCGTGTACTTTTTCACGTGCGTGGACGACTTTACCGAGATTCTTCGAATAAAGATCACTGATTGGCCGGTAGCGACGTGTAAAGGTCAAAAAGGACAAATTCTACGAATACTTGCAATATCGTTGCCACGATAGCGGCTTGACCAATTGTCGTTCGATTCTTTTGGTTAGAAAAATGACGATTGGTTTGCGGAACGTCCATCGGGCCGTTCGACGCGAACGGAAGCGACATCTGGTTGTTGTCGCGAACCTGGTAAAAACGTTTCTCCCGTAAGAAGTCACAGATGGCCGTCTGAAATCAACAACCGGTACAAGGAACGAGCAAAGTGACGCGGTTATGTACGCAAAACAATCGCGTCGTACGCGCAAAACGTCTTGAAACATGTAAGGAGCCGTCACCGTTAGTGCCGTCGTCGCCTTCAAATTTTCCGTTCCTTTTTGTTCTGCCGTCAGCGGTGAAAAGCGAAAACGTTCATTCGGTTCTCCCGTCGCCTTCACGAATCGGTATTTATCATCGGTGACGTACGGTTTTTCGGAGTACCGAGGCCAAACACAAATCGACGCACGACGATGAGCGCGAACAATGTGCAAGCGCTGTTCGCGTGCTCCAGATGCTTTTCAAGGCATCCGTTCGAGGAACTCTCCCCGGGGCAGCAATTGTGCAAGGTATCGTTTCTCGTGTTTTCGTGTGTTTTTCTCCCCCCGGAAATTCTGTTCCGCGGTACGGACGATTCCTCAGGAGCGTCGTTTCTCGTCTTCGCGAGACACCACGCTAATTATAGAACTTTCAATTGAAACGTGCGTTTCGCGTGCAAACGATGCTCTTCCGCGACGTTTGGAACTCCAACCAGGAAATTAGTCGTGTTTGTAATTTATTAATCACTAGACTGCGGACGTTTATGCAAATATAATACTTTGTGGGCTAATTTACAGGAACTGGATTCAAACAGAATTTGTTTACTCTGTTAAGGGTTCTACCAGAGTCCACACGAAACAAAAACCTCATTGAACCGTATAAAACTTTCTATCATGCTGAGTTTTATAGAATTGCGTATGCTATAAATGCATAAAATCTGCAGTCTATTTATCGTGTATGAACACATTCCTTCACAATCAAATTTTCAGATCTGATTCTGCATGATGCTTGTTTTGAAGAGCTAGATAAGTATCGCATCCTACGACCACTTTTCTTTGGAAGTTTTACATTTATTCTAAAACACAATTTTCTCAATTTTCTTCTTACGCCACACTGTGTGTTTCATACAATAGCACGGACACTGTGTGAACACTGAAATTTTTATACTTGTACGTTTCCTTCTTTAGAAACTTTCTCTATATTATGTTGCTTATTTAGGAGTGCAGAGGTGCATTTCCAGTGGTGAAATGTACGTATTGTAGGTCAGAATTCCAGCAAACAATGTAAGCATTCACAAATGTTGCTTTGTAACCATTGTAATTAGCTCCGGATATTTACATTAAACATTTCTGCTTTTCGTCTTACAGAAAGGGTAATACAAGCACTATATGTAAAAAATGTGAGCAAAATGTGAAATCTTATGGTAAGCCATCGGCCTGTGAATATTGCAATACGATAGCTGCATTTATCGGTAGCAAGTGTCAACGATGTACTAACTCCGAAAAACGTTATGGACCACCGGTTACTTGCGAGCAATGCAAACAGAAGTGTGCCTTTGACAGACAAGACGAAGATAAGAAGGTGATGCTAACAAGAGTTTGGAGTCCTTCTCCATAAATATTTTTCTTTTCGTATCGGTGTTAACTGAACCACATTATTGCTCAAGGTTGATGGAAAATTGTTATGCTGGCTGTGTACATTATCATACAAACGAGCATTGGCGAAAACAAAACAATCGGATGCAGAAAGGAGGGCACATTTGAAATTGGCACAACAGCGGGCAGCAAAGCACAAAGAACAAAAGTAATTATTCAAATACATAATGTCACAAGGTAACTTTATGCTTAGTAGCTTTAATTGTGTTCGTCACAATTTCAGTATCACTTCGATGTTAAGCAAGCCGGTAACGTTTTCACGTGTTAGAGCAGCTCGCGCGATACTTGTACTCTTATCTCACTGATTTTGCTTCAGAATGAAAGGTCACAATAAGAGACCGCACAGAGTAGACGTAACTAAGCTACCGCCTCAGTCAGAGGGTGGCGACACGAATGGCCCTGCGCCGGTGAAAGCTGCGAGGATGGTCGGTGTCCATGATCCCCACGATCCGAACAGTTCGGATCACGTGGTCGCGGTGACGCAACTCAAAGAAAAAATAGCCCATCTTCAGAAGCAAATCTCCATTAAAGATGGACAATTGCTCGCCAAGGATAGACAGGTAAATGTTCCTGAACACCTGAATGAATGGTCGATCCGTAAAGCGAACCAACTTGAATGACCTTCGGGACGATCGTTTTTGTTCATAGATCACTGAATTGAAAGCGAAAAACTTCACCTCGGAGACGGAACTGCGCAACAAGATGAAGGCTACGGAGAAAGAGTACGAAGCCAAAATATCGACGATGCAACTCAAGATCTCTAGTTTATTGAAAGAGGTTGCTTCCTTATCGAAGAGTTCCAAGCGAGGCGACAGAGTGGCTGCAACGAAAACGGAAGCTGGGACCAACAGCGGAAGCGGAACAGACAGTCCTGTACCTTGATAAGGTAGGACATTTCACATCCTCATTTATTCTTCGTCAATTAATGTTCGGACCATAATATTCTACGTTTATCATTTTTAATTCGTCGACGCAACATATCCTTGCAAACAATAAAATGTTTTACAATTGACCATGTTTAGCGTTTGGTATGGTATTTTATTTTGTGATTCAGCGTTCTTGGCTTCTCGATATTTCGTTTTCCGTTCGGAGCCAAACGTTACGAGAAGGATTCCATTTATGATTCATTGTGCTTTTAGTTTTGTGATCTAGCGTTTCGAAGTACGCGTGTATGAGAATATATATTATTTTCGCTACCTCGATCATATATTTTCTTACGAGTTCTCTCGGACTTTTTCTAAAACTATTTTAAGGCCGTGCTCGGTCGCGCGATACTAATTACGCGCCCGAGATCTACCGAGTATAACACGAAGAGTGATCAAAGAATGTTAGACGATTTCGCTTCGTACCGTTCGCTCCGGCGTTCATTGCCTTTCTCATCCGCGTTATCGGTGCTTCGTGATTTTCGTGTACGAGACCACACGCCGTCTCGTCGGTGATTTCCGTTCGACGTGCATATCCCAAGCAAAATGTCGTTCCCATAAGAAACACGAGAATGCAAAGAAAGTAGCGACATGTCACATTTGTCCGGGAGATGAAAGACTTTTTCTTCAAATTGTTTTCAGGGACTTGGTTAGCTGTGACAACATACTCGAATGTCCATACCCGCATAAATCATGTGGTACATTACGTATAGCTAATTGTTTCCATTAACAAGGCAAAATCTGTATTATTTTTCTAATTAATATAGGAATATGTATATTGTCCTCGACGCGTGTAGACATGTGATCTTACGCATTTTTCTTACGTCCGGGGGATGACGATGCGAATGGCTGAGAAAAGAAAGAAACTGAAACACACATGTACACAAGCACACGGACACGCTCACATTCCACACTAACACACTTATACAAAATACACACATAAATACACACACCACACACAAAGTAATTGTTACTCTCGTAAGTTAGGTAATTTTCCAAGCCCTCCCTGCCGTTACGTTTCGTTTCGATATCCGCGGCCGCGAGTGTTCGGCAGAGTTCGTTCGTCGGCGACGAGTAAGAAGCCACGCGCGATCGTTTGAATTGTACAATAAAGAATCGGTGATAACGCGAAATTATGTCCGACGGGACACGGGTGTTTTAACAAACGAGAAACTGAAAGTAACGAACGCAGAAACACGAGAAATGTGTCGATAACCGCGAAGAAACGAAAACAGACTTGTATATGTGCCGCAGACACGTACACACGTACATACACACACTATGGATAATTGAGCAATAGTGCTGCTGTAACATGTCTCTTTTTTTTCCTATTTATAAACGATGAAGATGTAAACGACGATGAAAACCAGGATATGGTGATTGTAGATCAATTTACAATAAAAGGTTGAAAACGACATACCTCGCCTTCTAAGTTTGAAACATATCCTTGGACTCTTTTACTTTTCCTGCCAGCGGGATTCCGGTTCCCGGCGATCCCGGTTATCGTTTCTCTTTCACGGTAACCCGGATCGACGGGACACGTTGACGCGTTTCACAGACAGACAGGTGTGTCCGAACTGTAACGTAATTATCCCTGGATCTCTCTCCCGTCCGTCCCACTCGAGACGACACGGAACTCGAGCCAGTTCCACGAGTCCACGACTCTTTCCAACCGAAAAGAAAGAAAAAAAAAAAAGAACGAAAGATATCCTCGACAGAAGAAACATAGAAATGAAATTATTGTGTATCTACGTGTTGTTAAACGGGGGTCCGGTGGTGGTGAGGTGCGAATGATAGGTAGTGATATTGTGCAATATAAATATCCAACAGCCATATATTTATTCTTTATTTTAAGAAACAAATGCTAATTGAGCATTACCTATTCAATAATTGTAATGATAATAAATGCGTAACAATTTTACTATATACGAAGTGTAAGGATAATTAACATTTAATTTATAGTCGTTTAAATACGTTTTTACGAGCGTTGTACACGCGTGTACAGTACAGAGTTTGGAGTTATCGTTTAATTATTACGAGATGGTAAGAACTAAATATTGCTTGTTGTTTTGTTGTCGAGGCGGTTAGTCGCTTGCTTCCTTCGATCATTCTCTACTTTCAGCGGTATTTACACGATCTTCACTGGTTTTTTTATAATCCCCCCCTCCCCCCAATCCCCCTGTCACTACACCGTCATTCTTCGTTCTATCTCTGTTTTTTTTCTGTTCTTTTCATCGCAGTTTTAATTCTTACATGCTAGGGTGTAACTCGTTCTCTCTCTTTCTTTTTCTCGCTCTCTTTCTCTCTCTCTCTCGCTCTCTCTCTCTCCCTTCCCCTTTCTGTCTCCCGTTCGTTCTGTCGCTCGTACATTCGTTCTGTCACTCGCTCGCATTCGTTCTTTCTCGCTTTCTCTCCCTCTCTCTCGCTCTCTCTCGTTCTCTCTCTCTCTCTCGCTCCTCGTCTCGTTATTCATAATAGTGCGTTTAATGCAGGCAAGGTAGGGAATCGAGGCAAAATGTACGGAATGTCGATCGACGAAACGTCACTGGAAACTATCGCCCGCGATTCCAGATTGCAGCATCGAGCTCTATAAAAAAATATACTCGGCGTCGATCGATCCGGCCGTTCAACGCTTTCGCGACAACGTTCCTCGATCGCCTATGGTTTCGGTTTCGTCGGGTTCCCCGGTGTTCGCGGTAAGAAAAAGCAAAGTAACAGACGAGCGGCGGAAGCGTTCGGATCTCGACGATCATCGAAACATGCGCGCGTCTCTGCGTTCTCCGTTGCAACCGGCAAAAAACAAAAACAGAAAAAGGAAGTACATCGAAAAACGCATCGAACGAACTATAGAAAATTTCCTGTTGTCCCGCAGGTCCGCGTTTCCAGTGTCGTTTTCGCGGTATAGAGCGCATGCAGGCCTAGACTCGCTACCGGAAGTTAACACCGTCGAGTCGGAACGCGATCAGTCCTCGCGTTAACACCATCACGACCAATGACGCCGCATCGGCGTCCATCTTCCGTATCCTCCGCACGAATAACGAATATTATATTTTGCTCGTTTCTTAACTTCAATCGATGAAAGTGAAACCGGTCCGTCGTCGTAGTGTTAACGCGGCAGATTGACCCCTTAATCGTCGAATTTTCTCGGTGAACAGCGTTACTCGCGAACTTCGAATCAAGTATTAGTATTGTTCCCATTTGCGTATGAACACGAAACCGTTGCCGTCCGATTCCTAGCAACGGAAGCTTTTCGTTTCACAGAGAAACCGAACCGTACTCCCGTATTCGAAGAGACTAACAAGGTTCAATATCGTTTTCCTTGTCGGGTCCGACGGTTAAGGGGTTCGAAGCGTCCCGCGCGTTTCTCCACTCCTCTCTCTACTGTCGCAGTCCTCTTTCGCGCGACGAGCACGCGGCGCGATCGCTTGGATCGGCGCGAATACAACTTTCGCAAGGATTCGTCTCGCCTAGGCATTCGGTAGAATGTGCACCCGAGTCTTCCACCTTGTCTGTTCAACGTGTCCGCGGGAATGAGCGCGAAGGCCTCGCGAATCGTATTATCGTCTTTCGATTTTCCCTGTTCTCCTCCCTCTCGCCTTCTGTCGTCGAATCTTTCCGCTCTGTCTTCTCCCGCGGTTGCGCGCGAAACGGGGAAAAACGAACCAATTCGCTCCCACCTCCCCCACCCCCTCTTTTCTTCTGTTTAAAGCTACCCCTGTACTTCGATCGAGAGACGCGCGGAAACGGTGAATAGGGCCGCGGCGAAACGGAAGAGACCAACTAAAACGATATATTCTCAGTTCCCCCTGTCTCGTTAGAAATCTTACGATGAGCACCATGACATTTGCAGGAACCATTGGAGTTGTCGCGAGTTCCAAGCTAAACGGATTGACGATGGGTATGCGTGCGCGATAGCGTTTCTTTTCGAAACGGAAACTTTAAGAAACGGAAGTTCGGAAGTTTCGCTGGTGTCGCGGAACGCGGTGTATGTATGTGTCGTATCTCTCTCTGTGTGTGTCTGTGTGTCTGTATGCGTGTACGTTTCGTGTTACTCGCATCTTTCCCTTCTCTCTCCCTTCTGTTTATCCGGGACCGTTCGGTTTTGGAGTTCGTTCTGCGCGTGGTTTCGTTGAAAACTGCGCTCTCTTTCGAAAACATACACGCCCTTTCTCTCTCTCTCTCTCTCTCTCTCTCTCTCTCTCTCTCTTCTCTTTCTCTCTCTCTCTCTCTCTCTCTCTCTCTCTCTCTAACCCGTTCTCACACTCACGCGGTCACTCTCACTCTTGTAGACAATCGATAACCGTGCGTATATCAGTCTGCGATACATCGTGATGTGCTGTCACGATCGGTCAGTGTTTCGTTCCGATAAAAATCCCGCTTGGAAGGCGCGCGAGCGAGCGCGCGCGCATGAATCACCGACCGACGACGACCATTATCGTTTCGCATTTAATGGTAGGCTGCGCTTTCTCAGAGTGCGCGTCTCGGCACGATTCGGCGCGTGAATAATCAGTGGAAGTACGAACGACGATCGAAGTTTCCTCGCGAAACCAATGGAAGATGCGAATGAGAAAGAAAAAGAAACGGGGGCACGGCCGTTCGCGATTCTCCTCGGCGAATCGCGTTGCACGATCGGTGATCAATATTGCTATCCGTTTCTCCCGTCGAACACGATCGAGCGTGTTTCCCGAAGGGTATCGTTATCGTCGCGCTTCAAAGGGGGTCGCGCTAATCGAATTTCCATTGAATCGAACCGCGAATTATCGTCCGGGGGAAGGCTCGGGGCTGATCTTGTCTAAATGATGCACGAAATACCCGCGAGAACGCAAACGTCGCGTCAGTTTTCTCTTCTTTTTGACTAGAATTTTTCCGTTACCGTCCCCGCCCAACCCTCGCCCCGTGATCCACGAAATTTACCCCCGATGAGATGTGCTACCCGTGTTAGTAGTGTGCGCTTTCGATTTGTTCCCGATTCGACAGATCATCGCCGAGTCTTCGCCCCGACGTGACGCGTGGATTTCGTTCGACGATGGTCCGACGGTGACGCTAGAACTACTCCTTTTAACGATTACCGAAAAGATATAACGGTTGCTTCCCCGGGAAGCCACGAAAGAAACGAATTCGTTGACACGCGAACCGAATTAGAAGTCAGTCGAAGTCTCGATAGGCGTGCTCTTAGTCTCCGTAGAAAAATGTGAAAAAGTCAATTCGACTGCCCGGTAGTTCTAGCGCGGGGAGATCGGAATGTCTTCCGTTTCGAATAGCGCGCGGTCAGCGCGTCGGTGGATCGCCGACGTCGCGGATTATTCGGCCGCGATCGCGATAAAACGGGAATGATAAGAAGAAGAACGTTCCGCTCGTAATCGTTCGGTTGCATCGGTGTTTCACGGGCCTCGATGGAAAAGACGTGACCGGGTGTTCGGAACGATCGATCGAAAACGCGAGTGGCTCGCCGCGGCGCGGGGACACACAGGGGGTGAGTTCACAGAGCGGCGACTGACTGCGGGGGAGGGGGGCAGAAGAGAGCGGGTCGGTAGCGTGAAAGGGAAATTAAAAAAGATTCGTTCGCGTGGACCGAGAGACGATGCTTTCCGTTACGAAAATTCCACGACAAAAGGACGCCTAAAAAATATATATGTATATATATAAATATGTATGTATATGAGCGTGTATAAATATAGATATATAAGATACTCGATCACCGAAAGCTTTTTCATTCCTTCGTTCTTCTTACTCTCTCTCTCTCTTTCTCTCTCTTTTTTTTTTTGTTGCTGCTTCCTTTCTTTTTCCCTCGTTTTTCTCGTTTCTGAAACGTTGCTACGAAGTACGCGTGCGTGATTAAATTATCGAACGTCTGATAAGAGTAGGGTTCTTTTCGTCCTGCCTCGAGAAGGATTCGAATATCGTAGAGCGCAGCCTACCGTTTCCCGCCAACCGACGACGATGTATACATATACATAATTATATAAAGGTATTCATAAATTAGAGCTCCTTATAATTTACCTTTTAAATTATATCGAATAATTAATAGTAATGTTAGTATATACAGGTACAGGTCTCGTATAGTTTGCAGTCGTGTCGTCACTGGTTGTTCTTGTTCTTGTTGTTTGCTGTTCGTTCTGATCGTCGCGTCGACCCTCGCTCGTCGGTTTCCCGAATGCATTCTGTTCGTTTCCTTTCTGGTGGGGCGGGTGCCGACGAAATCCGCCGCCGTTTTTCTCGAGCGCGAAACGCGTAGAAAATGGTACCGTGAGACGAAGACTCGGGGGAGTGGCTGTACGTCGCGTTATCGACGGACCACGCGGACGGAGCTCGCGATCCCGATCTCTGTAACGCGCGTCGCGATCGATGGGAAAAGAGATGGCCGACTCGAAACTTTGGAATCGGTGTCGTATCGATGGCGGTACGTTGTGATCGTCGGGTCGACGAACCTCGCCTAGCCGCGTGAATTTTGGAAGAATCGGGAACGAAACGATTTTAATTTCGAAGTTTCGAGTTGCTAGGGGATTCGTCGCGCGATAGAATTTCGCTCGGTACCGGTCAGACGATTCCAAAGTTTCGTAGCGTGGCTCGTTGCTGCTGCTGTTGCTGTTGCTGTTGCTGTTGCTTGGCTGGACGACGGAAGTATTCGTGGAAGCGTAGCGATTTGTATACGAATAGAAAAAGGGAACGGCACGGAATACCGCGTGAATACGGTACCCTTTTCTATGCGTCGCTGAAGCATGGACCGTGGAAAGATAATCGAGAAGCTCGAACGACTTTGGTGCATTCATTTCCCTTCTTTCTCTCTCTCTCTCTTTCTCTCCCTCTCTCTCACACACACACACACACTTTCTCTCTCTTTCTCTCTCTCTAGCGCGCATTCTCTCGTTCTCTTTCTACCTCTCTCGATTCTATCCGTTTAATGGCAGCGTGCGACGACTCGAGAGTATAATTTGCGAATCAACAATCCTAATCGTCTCGTTTCCGTCCACCTGTCGCCGCGTTCGTATGTTTCGTTTTCGGACTCGTGTTCGTTGGTCGGGCGCTACCATAGAAAAAATATAGAAACGAGTATTTACAAGGAAGGAACTTTGTTACGCTCGTAGATTGGGAATCCCGTCGACTCGTCCACCCGTTCCACACACGTACCACGTGTGTGTTGTTCGTACGCGTGCCGCGATCAACGCGCGACAAAGTAATCAGCTTTCGGGAAGAGTATCTACTAAAAGCTTCAATTCAAGCAACAATATTATTCAACAATCTCGGATTGCTTCGATGCGCGCGTAGAACTCTCTTTCTCTCTCATTCTCTCACTCTCTCGTTCACTCACTCTCTCTCTCTCCACCTTTTTCTCGACGCAAGCGTTTCCACGATCTCCATGTCTCTCATCGACCACCCACACCACCCCTCCCTCCCCCACTTTCTTTATACACATTAGTTCGTTATCATTACACGCTGCTTACGACGAATGAAATTGGAGAAGAAAAAAAAATTACAGTTCCGAAATCGCGTTCCTCTCTCTCTCTCTCTCTCTCTCTCTCTCTCTCTCTCTTTCTCTCTGTTTCTCTGTCTCTCTGTGCCGCGAAAGGGAAGCAGGGGTTACGAGTACGGTTCGTTTGTCGTGAGCAACTCGTTTACTATTCCACGGCTAGATTTTGCGCTGGAGCGAAAGGGCTCATACCCCCGTTCTTAGGTGCACTCGATTATGTGAGGCTGGGAGGTCTCTATGACGCTCGGCCGGCCCACCGAGTTCTCCAGGTTGTGGAGGGACGTGGAGTGCGGCCCGTGTGCGGATCCGTGCCTCTCGTAGTTCTCGATGTGCTCCAGTTCGCATTCCTTCGGCATGTTTCCTGCGAATCGAAATCAACCGCCTTGAAACTACCTCCCAAAGAAAATCAAACAGCGAGGGGTTCGCTTCTTTTGGCTACGGCGCGTCACTGTAAAGGTTCGCCTCTGTCTCAGTCATCGAAAGCCGCATACATTGCTCTCTACTTTAACGTAATCGCACTGTGGACAAATCTGTTAAGCCTGAAATCGCGGCAGCGACCGCGGAGGATCGCGGCGTGCAAAGATACAGCCTCAGTTCGGCCGTAGCCATAAGGTCAACCAGGAAACCCAGTTCCCCGTTCCATTTTCGAAATCACTCACCAACATTCATGTCAGGCCCGTACTCGTAGTAAGTCGGCGAGCCGACCGCCGCCGCCAGAGCGAGTTCGTCTTCGATGTTATTGGGCCTGCAACTGGTCGTCTTCCAGTGGGTCCTAAGGCCGCTCGCGCTTATGTACTTCTTGTCGCAGCCCTGGCAGGTGTAGGGCCTCTCGTTCGTGTGTAACCTCTTGTGCAGCTTCAGGTGAACGAATTGAGTGAACTTCGCGGGGCATAGGTCGCAGGCGTACGGCTTTTGACCGGAATGCAGTCTCAGGTGTGTCTTCAGATTCGAGGTGGAGCTGAACCTCTTCTTGCAGATCTCGCATTGGTGCGGTTTCTCGCCTGGAACCATCGCGTTCCCACGTTTAATTCAGTTACATTCGTCGATGACTTGACTCTAAACACGCCTCGAAACCGAGAGCAGGCTTAAGCTACTGTACAACGCGTAAACAATGCAACGGGAGGCGAAGACAACCCTCGCGTACGAGACAACGCGGATCGTAATTACCACGAATGAACCGGAAACACGAATCCCATACCAAACGCATCAACGGACTCACCGGTGTGCACGAGATGATGCTTCTGCAGATGCGCCAGCTGGGTGAAGCTCTTGGTGCAGACGTTGCACTTGAACGGTCTTTCCCCGGAGTGCGTCCTCAGGTGCACCTTGAGGTTCGACAGCTGGCCGAACGTCTTGCAGCACACGTTGCACTCGTAGTGCATCTTCCCGTCCTTCTTCTTGAGCGGATACGGCAACGACCTGTAGCCTCTGGACCCCTGAGAGTTGGGACTGAGCGAGCCGCTCTGCGAGCAGCCGTGATCGTCCGGCGACAGCGAGCTCGCCGGCGAGTATCTGTTCAGCGACGACGAGTTCGCGTGGATGGTCAAGCCGGGATGATGGCCGAGGTGTAGGTTGTGCGTGCCGGCGATCAGCGCCTGGTTGCTGTCGATCTGCATCGTGGACGAGGTCGGCAGCTGATGGCTGCTGGTCGCCGCCTCCAGCCGCCTGCCGTCCCTCTCGTAGACCACGTTCCCGCTGGGGGTCGGCGAGTAGGCGGTGCAGTTGATGGACAACGGCGCGACGTTGTGATGCAACGAGCCGTTCTGATGGTAAATCCCGTACGGATAGGAGGAAGGCGACTGGATCGGCGAGATCGGCGACACGCTCTGGTTGCTGCTCGCCGCTGAGTTCGGGTAGACCGGGTTCGACTCGATCTGACAACCGCCGGAGCTCGAATAGAGGATCGTCGAGGTGGCCGCGCTGCTCGGATTGTTCGCGGACGGCGACGGCGACTTGGTCTTCCTCTTGGGTGGGCAGCTGCTGCTCGCCGCGGACGTGTGGATGTTGCTGGTCGACGTCAGTATCGTGCTGGACGACAACACGTTCGCGCTCGAGTGATGGTTGCTCGGGTTGCTGGACGAATGGATGCTGCCAGGATGCGACTGCAGCACGTTGCCGTTCGGCCCGGTACTGGAATGAAGGTTCCCGGTGCTGGAATGGAGGCTGCCCGTGCTCGAGTGCAGGTTACTCGTCGGACTCTGCATCGGCAGGGCGCTGTTCCCGCTGGTCGAGTTCACGCACGTGTCCGCTTGCATCGGCAAGTTCGAGCTGGAGTCTGGACTGCACGGTAGAATGTTGCCGTAGCGATGGGACTTCTTGTACGAGTACGCCATCTCCGTTGGACTGGACGGCGGCGGAGTGACAGAGTCTACATGAGTTTGATGGTGAATCTGATGGTGTTGCTGCGGCTGCTGCTGCTGCTGTTGCTGCTGCTGTTGCTGTTGCTGCTGCTGCTGCTGCTGTTGTTGCTGCTGCTGCTGCTGGTGATGCTGCAGTGCCCCATTGTGATGATGACTGTGGCTGTTGTTGTTGTTGTCCGTGCTGCTGCGGAGCAAGATGTTCTCGAGGATGGAACTACTGGGACTCGCCAGATAGGCAGGCCTTCCGGACCCGGGGAGATTGTTGCCCTTCACCTCGGGCTCGTAGAAAGGCTTCGGATTCTTCTCGTTCGGGATCTCGTCTTCGTTGACCGTCGAGAGGACCGCGTTCTTCTGCAGCAGAATCGGCGACACCGATTTCTGAAGCTCCGGCGTGACGGCTCTGCTGGACAGCTCTTGCTCTTTGTCTTTTCCGCCGCCGTCCAGCCCGCTCTTCGTCGTCTGGAAGTTCCCGTAGGTCTTCGTGATCTTGATCTTCACCTTCCTGTACTCGTTCTTCACCGCCGCGTTGTCCTGCTTGTCCAACACCTCGTTGCTGCACACGGAGGTCTTCGAGTTCTTGCTGAAGTCCAGCACGTAATTGTTCTCCGAGTCGGACTCGCTGCTCTCCTCCGGCGGCGTCAGAACCTCGTCGTGGTAGCCGTTCGAGTGGTAGCCCTCGTCCGATCGCACCGATCCGTCGGTTGGTGTCATCTGCGAGCGTCTCTCGTAGATCGACGGGTCCTTCAGCGGCGACACGACGTCCACGGTGGGCGGCAGCTCGCTTGGCAACGCCGATTGTTGTACTTGTTGTCCTGAGAACGATAGAAGAAGAACGATCGCGTCAGGAGGGTGCGTTCCAACGGAGAAACGTACATGGTTTACTCGATCGATTAAGGATCGATTCGAGAGCCATACTCACGTATTCTCTGAAGCATCAGCTCGCCCGTTAACGGGTAATTCAGCCTCTCCGCGAACTCTCTGCAATACCAGACCAACAGCTCTTGGTTCGGTAGTATCGGCTTGATCGTGTAAAAATAAATGTTCATCTGAAACACGAGAGAGAGCAGCGGTGGCTCGGTATCAGTACCGTACGTCTAATATTATTCGTACGGGCGATTAACGCGATCGCTCGAAAATATTTGCCCGCCCCGCCGGTGGAGCGGTGATCAGATATTCCCGAGCGAGAGAAGCATAGGAGAAATGGTAACCGCGTATCCGACTCACCTTATACTGGCATGCTATTAGGTTCTGCGATTCGGACGAATATGCCGGGTTTACGTAACGCATCCAATTTGATTTCTGGACGTCATAACCGTCGATGTAATAGAACAGCTCGTTGTTCTTATACACCTGTCGATGGAACACCGCGATTCAGTTGGGACAATATACGACGGTGCGTGTATAATATATACACGGGCCGATCTATTCCACCGTAATCCAAGCGTTTTATCAGTTTACGATGGTAATCTCGGTGTCGACAAGCAACAAGGTGTTGCCTTGTAGAAATACAATCTAAATCTATGATATTCCGGGCGGTTAAACCAGCGACCGGCTGGGGAATATCGACGATTTAGTAGGGAGGATCGAGAGGGAATCCAAGTTCTCTATCGTAACTCATCAATTCGTTACGAGGCATCAATGGCTTCGCGGGTTTCGCTTTAAGGCTCGCTAGATCGGTTGAAACCAGTTTCTGGTCTTTGCCGGCTTCTCTTCTCTCTCTCTGTCTCCTTCCTCTTTCCCATTCCGTCCTCCTCACTTTTTTGCGCTCATCATCCGCGAGAGGCCGGCCTCCGATGATGATGATAACCCAGACGCTCGCTGGATAACCGCCGCGAGAATTTCGAGTAGCCATTCGAATCTTTCTTTTCTTTATTTCTTTCGCTCTTTTTTTTTTGTTTTTTTTTCGTTTTGTTTTTTTATTTTGGTTCTTTATTGCTTTCTTTCTTACCCTCCAGAAGTATTTCCGGTTCGCGTCGGCCGGTACCGAGTCCTTGGTGTACACTTGGCCCACGAGCGGTCCGAACCGTGTACCCTTCGGTATGTAACTTGTGCTCCAAACTCCCAACACCTGTGCACACACGAGAACATTCTGTTTAGCTTTAATCCGGGGCCAGCGTTCGACTCCGTTCGGTCAGATTTCGATCGGCGGCTCTCGATCTGACGCGAAACGGGCTCGAGCGACTCATTAGCGACCGTTCGTTTGTTTCTGGCAAACGTATGAATCGTTTAGGACATCCGGACGGCGATGTCTGGCGCTATTTTTATCGAGAGCTTTTGAAAAATTCCATTGAATCCTCCAGCTGCCGACGGCCACCTTGACTTGTCAGTTATTCGTAGCGGGTATAACAAGAGATACGTAGAAAAATTGATAAGTGAAGGTCTGAATGGACCTAATCATCGCCTCCCGCGGTGTCGTCAACGGAGTTGGCGTTCGAGAGTTGAAACATTCAAACGGCGGAATAAAAACGGATCGCTTCCTCGCCGGCTTTAAATGTTAAATCCGAACCAGACTGTCGAACCGAAATACCCGCGAGAAGTGATCGCCGATTCAGTCGTCGCCGGAATATACTACGTCATGTTCAACAGTTTTATCCGAGACATATTTTTGGACTTGCGCGACCGGATCGTCTATTCTCGTGGTGAAAAAGCTTGCCCGTATTTACGAGGAGCCGCGCGATAGTCATTCACACGGGCCGCGGCGTAGTTTCGACGTTTCCGTCGAACCGTCACGCTTCTCGTTCGATTCGTCCGACCGAACCATTACCTAATCATTCGAAAACGGTTTGCCGTCGAATCCCGGCAGAGATACCCGTACCTTTAGTTCGAAATTCATCCGAGTACCCGTAAATAGCCGAGTTTACAGTCTCAACGAACGATCGGGTTCCACGGATTCGCCGCGCGAATCGCGATTGAACGATGCATTCGAGAATCGTGCAACGACCAAGGCGATCTCTTTCGATGCCTGTCACCAAGGAAAGTGTGACGATTGACTCGGACTCTAGGTCACGACGGCCGCTAAGTTAATTAACTTGGATTGCTATCCGTCGAATCCGAATCGTTCAACTTGACCGTCACCGGAGCAAAACAGTTTCGAAAGGTTTCATAGGCGTGCGTTCCGTTTCGCAACCGAGTCCCTCGAAAGGGGTTGATCGAACGTTCGAGGAAGACTACGGACGTTTCTAGCGACTCTCACCGAGGAGGTCTCGAGAAATGATTCTTTGGCGGGTGAACGTACATCGTGGAGGCTCT
This sequence comes from Nomia melanderi, assembly GCF_051020985.1. Lineage (NCBI taxonomy): Eukaryota > Metazoa > Arthropoda > Insecta > Hymenoptera > Halictidae > Nomia > Nomia melanderi. The sequence continues at coordinate 14,330,859 of NC_135010.1, read as the reverse complement.
GCGAAGGCTTGAGGACCAAATTCCTCGGCAGGGAGGCTTCCGCGCGATTGGTGTCGCCCGGCGACGCTCCCACATCCGGTACCAAATACACGGCATGCTGCTCGAATTCCTCTTCCCTCAAGGTCGCGTGATCCCACTCGCTGGACTCCATCCTTCACTGCACAGAAACACAGAACAAAAGAGACGTTAGGTTTCGTCGGTCAGACGCTCGGAACGGAGGCGAGCGACAAGGGAAGAGATATACTGTTCCCATGCGAAGCGTTTCGAAGCGAAGTTTACGTTTCGACCGTTTCCCGGGAACCCGAGGATTTGATACGCATCTAGGTACCGTTACAACCGCGAGTTGTTTACTAAAAGTTTAGCACATATCCAGGCGCCGTTATGTTCTAGCCTCGGCCAGCGTCTTCGACAGGCTTTCTCGTTCGTTCCAATGAATAACGCGGCCGGCCGATCGAGAAACAATAATTGGAAGGTCCTTTCCGGAGGTATCGCTCCGTTTTTACGACCAGCAAACTCATCGCAGCGCTCGAAATAGCCATCGCTCGGTTTTCCACCCCCTCGGCGTTTCAACGGGACCGATATCAACGATCAATTTTTAGCGTGAAATCCACGGCGAACGTAGAAAAGGAAACGCGGAAACAATGCCGTATAATTAGAACCAGAACTGTTAGCTGCCCGTAATGACGTTCAACGTCAACGTTATAAATAGTTTCGATTCCAGCGTGAATCGATACGATCGATAACCCTCGAAACGGTTGAAAGGTGCTCCTACCGGTAACTCGCGTTTTCGATTGCGGCCACCGAAAAGCGAAAAACCGAGAGAAAGAGAATAGAATAGAAGCGGCGTCGACGATGTTCCCCCTTAAAAAGAATAACCCCCAGTCGGTTCATCCCCCTCGCGTTATTTGCCATTGAGATTTAGTCACGTGCTGCGCGAAAATCGCATTTTTTTCTTCCCCTGAATCAGCGGCGGGTGCAACACTTTAACACCGCGAAAGTGAAACCCGTCCACGCATTGATCGACTGCAGGGGTGAGAGGGAGGTGGCCGGGGACGGGGCATAAACTCCGAAGTCCGCCCTCCGCCGCCCGACCGCCGGGGGTTTTCGCTACCCGTTGAATTTCCATTTCCGTGGAAATCGCGCACTATCAGCCCGTTCGCTATTCGTTAACTTTTCCGCCGTTACTTTCCAACCCTTTCGGGTAACAGATTTTTTCGCGTTCCCCCCCTCTCTCTCTCTCTCTCTCTCCCAGCCCCGGTACCCCCGTTCGTTCTCGAATCTCTCGTATTATTTCGGATCGCTCTTTTTACCCGCGATACACCGACGAGCGACGTTTTGTCATTGTGCTCTCGGCCCTACGCTTTGCTTCGTCCGCGGCGTATCATTTTCTTTCTTTCCCCTTTGCGCGCTTTCAAACGTGCGCGTCTTTGAGAGGAACGTTTCAATGGTTTTGCGTTCGGGGGATAATTTGAAACGAGCTGGCGGATCGACGGTTCTCGACGACGATCGAGCCGAATTTCGAATCCCCGTTGCGTGCAGGACGGTGCAGCGAGTTTTTGGTGAACGACCCAGCCGCTCGTCGTTCGCCGCGTTCGAAGCGCTCGAGCGAACGCTCGCGATGAAAGCGAACGGCGCGCGATCGAACAAACTTTGGCCCTTCGTCCGTTCGACTTTGTCGACGCAGAAAATGAAACTGTCTCGAACGGTCTCGACTCGATCGAAGAAACAACAACGATCCTCGTCCGGTGCATCGTTACGCACAGTACTCACGCCTTTTGACGCATCGGTTGGCGACCTGCGAGTCGACGAATGTCCTGCACCGTCTTGGCGACGTTCCCTCGCCGATCCGTCCCCTGTCCCAGCGGTTCGCTCGCGTCCCAGCGAGCAGACGAGTCGCCGAACAAAGATCCCTGGCCCTTTACGTGATCCTGTGGTTCTTAAGGGAGATCGGCATCCCGACGACTCTGGGGACACTCGGGAGCCTGGGCTGGCCTCGCGCTGAGGGACGAAACACGCCGGTTTCCTTCAACATTTATTTGAAAATGTCCCTCGGCAAGGCGAAATCTCGACGTCGATAAGGCCGATCGCTGCCGACCTAGGCGGTCCTCTACCACCTATACGACGCTTATCGATTATCAGGACATCGAGGAAAAGAAATTGGGATCGGCGCTGCCGTTGCACCCGACTCGCGATCAACCACTCGCCACTCTCCCCGTTCTCGTTGTTTGTCAACAACTATCCGCGGAAAGGATTCGTCGGCGATCGCGCACCCCTCTTCCACCGTTGTTCCTTCGAGGCCGATTTCTCGATTGGATCCAACGAAGAATCGTCCGCGAGATCGCACCGTGTTCCTCTTCACTTCACTCTCGCACACGCACCCTCGCACAGGCACACACTCACGCAGGCACGCAGGGCACGCACGCACGCACGCACGCACGCGAACCACTTGGTCGTACTTCACCTCTTTCCGTCTCGCACCCCCTCCTCCGGCCCTATTTTACTTTCCCAGGTGTAACAACCGGGACGGAGAACCGCTCGAGTACTCGGACCGAAACTCGAGGGGAAGGGGGTTGGCGAGAAAACAGGCCCGTTATCGCGTGTACGCCGAACGATTCGCTGACGCGACGCGATGCGAAGCGAAGGAATCGTGGTCCGTTGTCCGAGGACTAACGACGCATTCCACCCTTTTCCTGAATGACGGACGAGCGTCAGGGGCTGGATCCCGCGGTCGAGCGGCGAGCACACGCCACGCTCGCACACGGGTTACGGCGATCGTTCACGACAAACTCCACGGACGACCCGCGGTTTGTTGTCGACCGGCCGACCGTTAATTATCCGAGCGAATACCGGGCGCGCACGTTCGCGATTAGGACCGGACGACACGCGTTTCAACCCTTTTTTTCGAGGGTGGTCTCCGCCTTCGGGGTCTCTTTGGATGGCACACGCAGAGAGCGGTGTGTGGAACTCGGGTAGACCTGACCTAGCCCAACGCGAGTCGGCTTGGCTCGTCCTCCCCCTGCGTCGGTATTGGTCGCTCGCTGTCCCTCTCTCTCCGTCGCGTCCTCTCTCCTTCTCTATCCGCGGCGTCCGTCCTCCTCGTTCGCCCGGCGTGCGCCCCTCTCTCTCTTTCTGGCGAACACGGGGACGCGGTGGTGTGCCAGCAAAGCTGCCAGACCAGAGCACAGAGGTGGTGCATTTCTCTGCGCTGCGCTTTCGATCGACCCGTTGCCAGAGGTTCCCTCCTCCGCGCCCACCCTGCTGCCGCTTCCACGGTGCCTTTTCCTTCTCTTCCGCTCTAGCCGTCCCTGTCCCACCGACGTTCCCTTTCTCCGTTCGATCATTCCGCCCTCGTTCCCCTTCCCTATCTATCCTCGTCCCTCTTTCGTCCCTCCCACCCTCCGCGCGTCGCCTCTCGTGCATTTCCCTCTGCCGTCCTGCTCGCGCCGCCGAGACCGTTCCGTCCTCTCTCCGTCCGACGCGCTCTCGTTACCCCTTTCAACCCCTCCAGCTACTCTAGCGCGTGCAATCCCGCCGTCTCGCTCCCTCTTTCACCCGTTTCTTCGTTCTTTCTCCGGCACGTTCTCGTTCTTCCACTCGCGACGGCGTCCTTCTTCGTTCCCCTCGCCGGCCGCCGCCGCTTTCCTCTCGTTCGCCTCCCTTTCCCTCTTTTTCCATCGTCCGCGGATTTTCCATTCTGTCGGCTCTCCGTCTCTGTCCGGCGATGCCGGCGGAGTGCATGCGCCGATCGCGCAGCTAAGTTTAATTCTTCGGGCAACTTCTCGCGATCGCGGCACACGCTCTCCCCGCGACGCGACGTCTCGAACGAAAACCCGTCGTTCGATCGACACGCGTGCACGCGTCGGATCTCCACCGGCGAAACACGCGGCTCCGAACGGTCCTTCGTTCGTTGCGGCGTCTCTCCCGGGGGAATTCGCGCGGACTTGTAAGAGGATTCGGCTCTGTAACGCGCGGGGGTGGTTTATGTAACGCGTAAAATCGATAGGGCGAGTTACCGAGCGTGGGCGAATGATCTAAGAACGGACGCGTCCGTTTCTCGCGTTCCCCCAGTTTCACCTGACGTTGTCAGTTTCCTCGAATCGTGCTCGGGGCTGCGCGCGATCGAAGCTTTTAATTCCCTTTTATTTCGCGACGCGCCGCCTCGAAGCAAAACCGAGCCGATGAAAGCTTCGCTCGTTCGCCGAAGACGCGCCGTGAGTTCGATCAAATTCGACGTAGCCGTTCGCGAGAAACACCGAGCCAACGTTTCTCCGGTGACTCCGATCGACGGAGACGAAACGACGATCGCGCGATCGAGGCGCAATCTCTTCTGGTCTGGTAAATTTTCAAGCCAGACGGCCGTCTACAAAAATCCTACGGTGTTTTTCTCCCGTCCTTGTTTACCCCGGCTTTGAACGCGTGCTTTTTCTATGGTGCGTCCCTCTCTCGCACGGTTTCTCCTCGCCCGTTGTCCTCTGGCAACCCCTTTACGGGGACGTGCATTTAACCCCAGCGCCACCCTTTTACCCACCCTCGTCACTCTTTCTCTCTCCTTCTCTCTCCTTCTCTCTCTCCCTCTTTCTCTTCCCATTCACGGCTCGGTGCATACACCGATCACGTACGAGCCGCGTGAATGTAAATCGGCCCAAATCGATCCAGACTGGTCTGGAATCTAAAGCTTTAATGATTTTCTTTCCGAAACGATTCTCCCTCGGCACGTAAACCGCCGCAACAATAGGAGTCGATTCCCCGGCCGAGCTTCGCCGATAATCTGATAGGAATAGTTTCTATTGGGTTCGCCGAAAAGTCTTCGGGCAGTTTTAAAGGGATTTCAAGGCGAATTCTCCTCTGTCGAATTAAACTCTGCTAAACTACGCGTTGTTAGCTCTGACAACTCTTCGTTTTACTTCGCCGCATTCGTTTATTCGTAGATGGAAGAAACATTCTGCGAATTCCTCTTCGAACATTATAGTAATCCTCATCGATACACTTTTTCCTAGAATACCGCGTAATTATTCGACGCGGACAACGAGCCAGCAATTCTAGGCAGATCCAAAATTCATCTCGAAGCAGATAAATCCGATTCTCTTTTCGGACTGCTTAGCCGTAGATTATCGGCGACACCTTTTACAGTTGAGGAACGGGGGTCGTCGAACCTCCTCGGATTCTAATCCCGAAGACCGGTCTCGATTCCATCTGCAAGGTTACGTGAACGAAATCTGCCGCGTGCGCGCGCACAAAGGACCGATTCTCACCTCGAGATAATACCGTCCGTTCACTCGGAGACGGCCGTTCACCGCGAGCACCTCCGAACGTGTTCCACGCGTAAACAAGCGCAATGCAAATACCCGACGTTGCGTTCCGTAATTATCACGGATTATCGAGCGTGGAAGACGAAACACGTTCCTAACAAACCATTCGAAAATGATTTGCAGCTCGTCCGTCGAAGCGACTACTCGATCCTGCGATCGTCTTTCATTCATCGAATCGAACGCGTTAATCAAACACGGTGGCGTATTAATTGCGCATGTAAATCCGCGAAGAGTCGCGAATGATCTCCAGGGAACGTGTCCGTAAAAATGAAACGCGAGGCGCGTCGCGATGAAGTCGAGCGAAAGGTTCAACGCGAAGGTCGCCGCGCGCAATAATTAAAAGAAACAGAGAAGCGACAATGGAGCGGCGTTAATAACACGGGACGTGTAATATGGAAATGTTCCGCGGCGCACTTCGATGACCCGAGAAAAATATTTACCGCGACGACGCCGGGGGACGACGCGTCCGCGCGGTGTATCGGCTCGCAATAATTCAGCCGTCGATGTTTCTGAAATTAATAGAATATCACGGGCCGGGCCCGTGATTTATTCGTAATTCCATGGAAATGCCTCCGACGGCGGAATCAAATTTATAGTGGTAATTGCGCTTTATCGGCGGCCGGGGCTCTGTTCGCGCGTTCGTTCCGCCTCCTTCGCGCTCGAATAAAATAATTCCGCTTTAATCCCCCCGGCGTGCGTGCGAAATTTAACGGCAGACCGCTTTTAATCCGCGCGGCCCCGACTACTTTCGGCGGAAATTTGAAAATAATTCAATTTCACCCGCGCTCGTAAACATCAGCCGCGTTCGCCCGCGCACCGCCGCGAACGATCATAACGAACGCCGTATTCGCTCGGGCCTGCAGCTCGAGAAATGATCGGATCGATTCCGCTCCCCGTTAACGGTAAAAGCTCGAAAATACACCGGAACACACAGATTATCCGATTTTATCCGGCAATTGACAGTCCAGATGAACGGAAACTCGAAACGAAATTAACGACCTAAGAATCGGACTTAGCGGGACTCCGTGTAAACGAGTCTCTAGACGGTCCGGATCACGAAAAATAGCAGCAGAACCGTTAACCGTAAAATGTAACTTTAGAAACGGCGAGCAAGCGAACCCGGTGTACGTCGCAACGAGAAACTAAAGCGATCGATGACGAATTATATGTTTACTCGAAACAATAAACGATTAACCGTTGATAGAATCAGCATTATTGTGGATTTCGAATACTCTCGTCGAATATGGTTAATCGGTTAACGGCAGTAGCGACGCGTTTTCATCGGAATCCCGCGGAAAAGTCCCTTTGTCCCGGGATCCGATCGGAATTTCGCGATCCGGCCCGAAGAGAGTGGACCGACCGCGCGGGTGTGTATGTGGGCGAGGTCGTCGACCCCCCGGCGGATCCGTGTGACGAAATTTCGTCGGCGGCGCACACGGCCGGCCCGTCCGAAATTTCACTTTTCGAGGGACACCGCTCTCGGGTTGTACACACGAGCGATTCACCTCTCGCGAATTTCCACGCCGGCGAGGCCTCCTAGCGAGAGAAGTTTCCGCGTGAATCGCCGACGACTACTAACCCAGATACGTTCCCCGGGTCGTCGATCTTTTCCCTCCTCGGAGGAACGACTGTACCAGATATATTAATTTCCTTCGGTTCGGCCGCTTCTCGCGGGAATCGTTCTTACGCGGCTGCGATCCTCGGCATTTTCGGGACACTCGCCGCACGTTTCGTCGGACGAGTGCGCTTTGTTCGATATCGTCGCCACTTTTTCCGACCTCTGTCTCCGTCGCGCGAATATCTTAGCGTCAATGGACCGCTCGTTAGGGTGTTGACCTCTTACACTCGGGAGACGATTCTGAATCGGCGGTTAATTCGATATTGCCGAATTGTGAATTAAAACTGATTCAGAAATTCGGAATTATTAACTCGGTCCGACAATCCAGTCTAGATCTCGTCGGATAATGTTCAGTATTTATTAATCGTTAGTCAAAATGGAATATCTGTCGCGAGATGCTGCGCGGCGAGCATGAGGTACGATGATTGTAGAATTCCTCTTTTATCTAGTTAATTACGAGGAATAGCAGCCTCAAAGATAGAATGGTTCTTAAAAAACCTATAAGACAAGGGGCTGATTGATTCGGGGCGATCGACGGGAACGAGTTTAGTCGAGCAGTTCGAGCGAGTCCGTTCCGCGGATCGAAGCCGAAGTTTCGTGAGGCCAGAAGCGGCGACGCTCGCCGTCGTTTTATCGATTCTCCGGTTCGAGTGCGGCTTTTTCGCCCCGTCGAAAGGGAAATTAAAGCTTCGCGGTCCTCGGTATCCGCGGGGCGTGACCCGTCGCGGAGGTCGCGGGACTCTAACGCGCGGCACGGGAACGGAAAACCGAATGTGAACCGGAAACACCGTTTCCATGGAACCCATTCAAATCGAACCGGCCGCCTCCGCGGCGTGTTCAAGGTGCTTTACCTCTCCCGCGGCGGCAACACTCTCGTAACTGTTACTTTAGAGGATAACGGGCCACACGCGTGCGTGCGTGCGTGCGTTCGTGCGTTCATGCGAGCGCGTTTTATCGCGGCGATTGCGTGTACGACGCGGGTTCCGAGGAGTAACGGGCAGAAATTTGTTTAGAACGGTGGCGGGCAGTCTCTCTTTTGCGAATCGCAGGAATTCGAAGCGTTCGGCACTCGAATACGCCGATAAAGGAATTATAATCCGCACAGTGCGGAGATTATGGTCTCCATAAACCGCGTGTCATCGAATTTTCGTCGACGTCTTCGTCTATTCGAACGATCGCTTATATCTCCCGCGTAGAACGATTCCCCGCTAGCAGCTGCTCGAAACGAGTGCCCGAGCTGTTCGCGAATTTCATCGTCACGCCCAGAAATTTGCGTCGACGATAGTTCAACGAACTCTCGCCGCCGCTGTTGCTTCCCACTCCTCGTGTCGAAGTCCTCGCGAGTCCTGAGGAATCTTCGCGGACGTGTCCCCGTCGCGGCGGGAATTTTCCCGGAAACTTCTTCCCTCTCCGGGGTGAACGAGAGTCGGGCGCAGGAAACGCTCCGCGCGAGAACGCTTTGAGCCGTAGGGCCGATTAGCGGCGACAGAAGGACCCGACCTCGCTCGGAGAACCAGAGGGCAGAGTCCCCTCGTCGAATATTCGTTTCGCGTTCCCGCGACGGTTAAGAAAGGTCTGGACGCCCGTAAGAAGGTCGACGGTTCGCCGAGTCGTCCGGGGTCGACGACCCTTAAGTCTTTGAACCGGGACATGTTGCGTTCAAGCGTTTTTGTAGAAAGCGCTGTTGCTCCCCGGCGATGCCGCGCGCATTGTTTCCCCGCGCTGTTCGTCGATATGAAAAAAACGTTCCGCCATTTTCTTACGCGTACCCCGAGCGAGCGAGGAGGAGAAGACGCCGGCTCCGAAGGCGGTCCGTTAACCGATTTGAATTTTCATGAGCGAACCACCCCGGTCGAAATTCGTTCGCGCTCTCGTCCCTTCTTTTTCTCGGAACCTCGGGAACCAGTTCTCCGGGCGTAGATCGATGACGAACGTCAAACATTCGGGCGCTGCGTTTTTTTTTCGAGCCGTGAGTCAGAGGAGGCAAACGCTGACCGTACTTTACGGTGGAATAATAGAACAGAAAGCATCGATTGTTCGAGATTATCCGTTGAATTGAAAGCGTTCCCGGGAGCCAGACGGCGGATCGGCCGCGGCTCGGCTCGCGAAAATCAAAGTCCCGTTTCCGGCGCGTTTCACGAGGCTCTAGGCGCGGAGCCTAGTCTTTAAAGGCCGACGTACTCTCGGCTGGTAGCAAAATGTAAACCGGAAAAGCAACGAGCAAGTGAATTAGCGAAGTGAGTTCGCGATTGCCCCCTCCCACCCTTTTCTGTGCCGCCGCCGCCTCCTCCTCGCGTCTCCTCGCTCGCTCGTTCCATCGTCCGCTCGCTCGCTCGCTCGCTCACTCGCTCGCCTCGTCCTTCTTTCTCCTCGTTCACCGGCCACCTTCCATTCTCTCTCGCCACGGATCTGAAAGAAGGTCTCTGCCGGTCATTGTCCCACTTGGAGGTCTACTTGGACTTGGACTTGGACCACACCATAGGCATGGTGCGCTGAGTAACGAGGTTCCGATACCCCCATAGGGGACCCCCTTTTGCGCCTATATTCTATACGCAACACGTACGCGACCGTTCACAGAGAGACAGGGACGGACGGACGGACGGGGACAGTGTTCGCGAGCGGTGAACGAACTTTAAACGCACCGTGTGTGCCTGCTCTCCCGCGGCGCACGCGAAAATCTTCCTAAACGAGCGATCCACGCTCGCCTTCTTCGCTCGAGGATCGCCAAGCGTTTTCTTCTCGCCCGTCCGCCGATTTCCACCGACAAACGCATCGTTTCGAACGAATTTTCAACGATCTCCGAGAGAAACTTCACGAACTTCTAGGAAAATACTTCATCGGTTCGAATCCTCTTCTGCCGTAGATTCTAGAATCTTCCCGAGGCCCCTTTCGAATTCCCCGGATCCCCGATCTTACCTAACGCCGCGACGTAACCGATCTTTCTTCCGTGCTCCCGTAATTCCCGGTAATTAATCGCCGCTCGCCTCGATCGCCCGAGTCCGTCGTTTTTCCTCGCGACGCGGTTGACCGGAGCCGAGCGGAAAATCGCGAGCCAGGCGCGACGGCCGAGCGGAAAACCGAGCGGAACGGGAAATCCTTGAAGAGGCGAGGGGACGGCGCGAGATTCGCCGCCCCTGCGTATCGGCGCACGTACCGGCGTCGAAACCAAACCGCGTCACTCGCCTAACTGTACATACAGCTTGTGTATACCGAGGTACCGTACAGGTAGGACGCGACCAAACGGTCGTAAAACCATGAATACGTGAAGAGGTTTACACGTGGGCCACTATGCACGCGCGTTCCGTCCCCGTCGGTTGTCGCCCGGCGTCGTCATCGTCGCCGCCGCCGTCGTCGTCTATGCGTGCACCCACAGGTGCGTAAAAGCACCGTTGCGCGGCGGAGGCGCGGCCAAAAGTAAAACCGAATTCGTTTTCGGTAGGAGACCAGCCGGCCGTGTTGCCTCCTCCTTTATCCTCTCTTTCCTTCACTTTTCCTGCCGCGCGACCGTTCGCCTCCTGCATTTCCTACGAGATTCCTCCGTGTACGATCTTTTTTCCTTCGATTCGCATCTCTTCTATACTGTTGCTTCTAAGTTGCTCGGAACGATTCGGTTCTCGCGAGACGCGAGACGGTAACGAGCGAGCGATCAGAAAGTCCGTCGCAATTTCGCGTTACTTGTATCTATATCCGAATCCACGTTTGCGTCTTGCCATTGACAACAGCATAGTATCTGACAGATTATACACATGCAGACATTACGACCGAACAACCTAGAGGACGAATAATTACTGCCGAGTCGCCGCGATTACGCGAAGAGCTCGGTGTTCGGTGTAGATCCCGCGGAATTCGGGAGACCGTGCGTGTCTGTCGGCGCGTGGAATCAGATTCTCCACGCCGGACGCGGGGGCAATCGATAATTTCTCTAATAGCGTGCATTAACGTCGCCGGTGATGGCGGTGCAGCTCGTGCCGTAAAAGGTAACGCCGGCATCCTCCGGCTCTTATGTAACCGCGAGGCGCGAGACGAATCGAGCCGCCGCGGCCGCCGGGTCAGAGACATCGTCCCGGGGTTCAGGACCTCGAACCTCGAACGGGCGGGCGCGTCGGGCCTCTCGGGAGTTCATCCGTGTCGACGTCGAAGCGTAAACGTTGCGCCGATCGTGATTAGCCGATCGAACCGGCCGGCCCCGGATTCCCCCGTATCTTTTCATCGATCTCGACAGGACAATGACAAGCGGAGAACGGCCGAGATTGTTCCGCGGCGGCGTCGTCGTCGTCGTCGGCGGAGGAGTCACGAGCCAACCGTGACCGAACCGCGATCCTTCCTCCCCGCGGACGGAGCCGTGGCATCCGAGATTCGCCTCGGAACGGGCGGCCGGTGCGCGCCGTCGAAAACGGTAACCTACATCGAACCTCGTCCGCGCGTTCAGAGAAATCTACGAATTCGTAGAATCCCGATGAATGAACGGGCGACGCTCTCTTGGAAGAGAGTCGCTAATCTGTGCTAAGAGATGATTAAATTAGCGGGCGCGATGTGTGTCGAATTTAATAAATATGGATGCTGCTCGACTCCCAGCTGGGACGCCACGCTGGATCGACCGGTGGACGGTTTAACCCTTTACGTGCGACACTTTGCAAAATTATAAAGATACACGCTTTGCTTTCTCGATAGTTAATCTGGAGGAACGAGTTTGTTAATGTTCTGTTGCGGGTGGTTTTTGAGGAATATTCTTCTGATTCTCGAAGTGCAGTTCGAGAAGCTATATTTAGGTCATTTCAGGATGTCAGATGTTTTCATTTTCGGAATTGATCTACTTCATTTGCAGTTAGTTTCCGTCCTTTATTAGTTTACCTTTCGTTTTGGGAACGGAGGCGTTATATATGACACATCTAAATAAAACAGCACCTTAATTCTCTGTTTCCTCGTTAGTCCCAAAGAACTCTAATATTCCGACCTTAAGGGGTTGAAACCCGTCGTCCGCGAAAACCCGGCGAAAACGTTCGACCCTAATGAAATTCCGCTCGGCGATATTAATATTTATTCTTCGGAATAGACGTTGAACCGCAATAAAGCTAGCGCTTCCAGCGTATAATTAAACGACGGAAGTCCCGCTAACAGCTCCGACCAGTCGGATCGCGAAAGGAACGCGAAGGGTTGAAACGAGAGGAGGATCTCCCGTCTCCCGCAAAAGTACAAGTGGAAACGGAGGGTGTCCGGTCGGCCGTGGTGGAACGCCGCTTCTCGAGTGGTTCTGGTCGACGTCTGGCCGTACGTGGCCGGCCGCTTTCAATGGGGACACGTGATCGGCAGAGTACGGCAGTGGTGGAGGTCGACCGGCTGGTTCGCCGGTGTGTTCCCTCTCTCTTTCCGTTCCTTCTGTTCTCGGCCGAGGACCTCCTCTACGTACGCCGGCACGCCGCGCCGCGGAGTCACGGACGACCGCTATATCATTTTCGCTACCGGCCTGCGCGCCTCGGTTCACCGTTCCCCTCGGTTGTTGAACCCGACTCTCTTCGCGCGCTGCATAACCCATTTTGTAATAGCACACTTCGAACCGTCCGCGTCGCGGCGGCGGCGGCGGCGGCAGCGGCGGCGGCAGCGGCGGCGTACCGGTATCCGTCTCCGAAATCGACCATTTCCCTGCATTTTCTAGCGCCTACCGTCTGGCCCTCACTTTCCATCGTTCACGGAGAAGTTCTGGATTTCTGAGAGCAACCGTAATAGCTTCCCGTAGTCTCCACGATGAATTTCACGTTTGGAAAAATTCTGTTTCATCGCTGGAAGCCTGTGGGTTCTTTCTCTCTTAGGGATAGCTTCGAATTCTCGACCTAGTTTGCTTTGTAACTGGGAATTGTAAGTTTTTTGAGATATGAATATTGAGAAATGGTTTTGAATCTAGATCACGTCATCTTTGGATTTAATACGGAGTCGACGAATTACGGAGCGTCAAAAGTTTCTTGCTTCGTTCACGGTCCCCGAGCCGACAGGCTTCATGGGTTGCTAGAGAAGTTGCTAGAGCGAGGAACGAAATCGCGGTGATTTTTCCGGGCGGCAGTGAAATGAATTTGTGCTAGGTCGCAGATTTCCATTCTCGCCGGTTATTGAACTTGACTCTCTTCGCGCGCTGCATAACCCATTTTGTAACAGCACACTTCGAGTCGCGCGAGCGCGGCCTCTCGGCCGCGCCGCAGACAGACACGGTTCGCTTTCCCAGGGATTCAATGAACGTTTCGACTCGCGGGGCCCGCGGAGTTTTACTGTTACCCGTCCTCCGTTCCTTTCCGAACTGCGTTTCCGTGGTTGCAACCGTGTTTCGCCGGGCCGAAAGAAAGGCAGGCATTTCCATTTTACTCGGCCGGTCAATGAACTTGACATTCAGCGTAGCGGCGCAACCTATTTTGTAACGGCGGGCAACCTGTTCTGGCCCGCAGGTGCCATTACAAAATGGGTTGCGCGTTATTGTCCTTGCTGCGAGCGAGCGTACCTCCGCGTACACGCAAAAGCCCGCATACCGATTGCCGATTATCTTTACTAGTCTGACGTAAAAACCGAGCCGGCGACCGGAGAATAAACGGCCGAGCAAAAACGAACGCTCGCTCCTCCCCGGCGATTAACCCAAAAGCAAGAATCTCGAGCGCGACTTTTTCCAACGGAAAACTCGCGCCGTTGAATTTCGTTTTTCACCGTTACCGTTAGGAAAGGGAATTCCAGGATAATGGCGACTCTTTCGGCGCCGGCTCCCCTTTCACCTAGGCTCGGTTTTATAAATTTGTTAAACCGTTAAGCCGCGCGAAAGAGCAAACGAATAGGCGATCAGTTTGCGATTCGCCAACAGTCGTTCGCGGCGTTCCAAAAATTTCGCCTTTCTTTCGCACAGCTAACCCATTTCTTCCCGTGAACGGCTCTTTTCTGCCTCGCGCAACATCGAGGATACGAACGTTCATCCGTCGTTGAAATTTCTGTGGAGCAACGGTCGAAATTATAATACGGAACACGGTATCCTAACGAAAGAAACTCTTGCAGCGTTGCGAAATAGGCGTTACGATAGCGTTGTAAACTGACGAAAATCGATTCGGAAGTTGGCAATTATTGCGTCGAGGGACGCGCGAAAAATAAATTCCGCGATAAGGGGGAGGAGGCGGAATTATAAGCTGATAAGCGGGCGGCACGCGTCACACGAGCGCCGACCTGCGCTACGTCGGCCGAGAAATAATTGTTGCGGCCAGATAAGAGAGCCACGGTTATTCGGGCATTGTGCTGCGCCGCGTGGCGTAAGGCAGGTCAGGCACGCTCCTATATCTCGCCCGCGGCCTCCTACATTTTAAAGGGTCAAAGGGAAATTCGGCGTTCCAGTTCGTCGAACGAAAGTGGCGGCGCGTCGATCGTTCCTCGGTTGGAAACCGAAAACGCGACAGTCGAACCGTTTTCGAAACGCGTTTTCCCCGTCGTTTCCGAACGTTTATCCGGGACGTTCTTTCCAGAAACGAAAGGAGGAACGACGCGATAGGAAAGGTGACAGTGTTTTCTACTTGGAATTATCAGCGCGACCGCAGGATCGAAATTCCGGTTGCGCGGATGTGCTCGGCACGAGAATTCCAGACGGGTTCGTTCGACGGAACACGTAACGCGCATTTGCGCTTCCGGTCGATACCTTCGGCCGATAAAGCGTTCCCCCGTAATCGTTGTGAAAGAGATTAAATAACGGAGTTCGCCCGTTTCCGCGTTGAATAGCACGAACTTCAATGTCAATGTCAGTCGCCCTTTCACCTTATATAACGAACGAGAGGCGCGCTCGCTGCCGACCGGCGCGTGTTACCGGCGAGCGGACCCGCGACGATCGCGGGTTCCCTCGAATACACCCGGATCGACGGTCGGTCGCGTTAGTTTCGCGTTCGAACGGAAGAAGTGCTCGCCGAAGTTCCTCGGCCGACGCGGGAACGATCGATTCCCGGTAGGAAAAGTTTCGAGGGAGAGCGCGAGACGCGAACGGAACCGATCAAGATCGCTCGCGTCGAATTACGACGAAACGTTCCGTCGATCTCCGAATCGCGGATCGCTACTGTACGAACAAACATCGGCGCGTTCGGAGTCGCTCTTCGCGGATAGCCGAGAAAATGGAAATTCCGCGAAGCATCCTTTCTAGGTAAGTGTACCTCTGCTCTCCGGCAGCTTGACGATAGTAAAACGCGTTTATTGCCGTGGAGAGAGTAAACGACACAGCGTAGGTTCCGACACTAAATTTAGCCTCGATACGTAATTACCGTGTTGGCCAGGTGCCGCTGGAAAAAGTGATCCAGGAAACGAGCAAAATCGTGTCGCAACGATCTCGTCCCCTTTTCGCGACCTCGCCTCGGACACCTTTCTTTCCGCGCCGTCCTTTTTCGGCGGGCCTCCCGGATGCCATTGTCCGTTTTCATTGTTCATCGGCGGTCCGATTCCGCGGGGCGGTCGCGGACGATCGCGCCGAAGACCGAGGGCCGCGGGTTTGATCGGACTCTAGAGTCGCTCGCTGCCGTCGACAGGTAGAGCAAGGCTACAGCGAAGCGAAGTGAAGCGAAGGGAGGGAATCTCACGGCTGATGGCTGGCCGTGACTTTACTCAACTCAGCCGGCACTCGGGCCGGCGCAACGCGTCAATGTAGAACGGTCATTGACTCCTGGTGCTCGGCTCGGCTCGACTCGGCTCGCGAGAGCCTCCTATATACGTGCAAGCTCGAGCCTTCCTCCTTCTCCTGCCCGGCCGCGGCTTCTGCGCGATGCGGACACCCGGTACGTGGCTCTACGTGCTTTGCCGTTCCTCGTGATACTTCGCCGTTCGACGTTCGCCCGGCCGTGATCATCGAATCCGCTCCTTTTTGCCGCGTTTATTTGTTTCCCGGCCGCCGATAATTCGATCGTCGCGGTTCGGGCCCGAGGGTCCCTCCGTTCCTCGCTCCTCCCGCGGGCCCGTCCGCTAATTTTTATCGGGGAGCCGAGATTTCAGAATCCCGCGGAACGAGGAATTCCGCTCGCATGCTCCGCGCACCTCCTCGGCCGGGACCGTTATCGGCGCTAGAAGTATCAGTCGAAATCGACCATTCCTGAATTCTCTCGCGGTTATTCGAAAGATAACGGACGCTAGGAGAAACTGCCGGAAACGTTGGATACACGCGTACCGAATTACAGGTCGGTCGAAATTTCTACGGAAAAATAAAGGTCCGTCCGACCCGGTGGGTCCAGGCGTCAACCCTTCGCCGAGGCGTGTATCACGTCCGTGAAACCGAGCTGCACGCGCTACGGGCTTGTTTACGCTTCACCCGTATCTGTAAGTACCCGAGCGACATCTCTAAACAGATCTTCCTGCGATTTTACGGCGCTCGTGTTTCCGTGTACCCGCGAAATCCTGGGAGATCGACGAACGCCTCGCAGAAAAATGTTTCGCGGCTCGGTGGAGCCGTGGCCAAGTAGAATGTCCCGGCCGCGTTCAGCCGGTACGCTAAAACGCTTAGCACTGATGGGATTAATGTTCTCGGGCTCGGTCCGATTCGAGACGCTCCGGCGAGGAGACGACGGATTATTCGGCGGATAACAGAGCGTCGATGTAGGACGGTTATTGGCTCCTTGCGCTAGACTCACGGCCCCCTATCCGCGTACGTGTTCACTCGCCATTCACGCGCTCGTCCCGGGCCGCGGCTCGGAAATTAGCCACCCGGTACGTGACGCGCGGCTCCGACGGAGCCGTGATACTTCAGGCTTTTTCGGTGCACCGAGGTGCACGGTCGGAAAGTCACGATAATTTTTCTCCTTCTCTCTTCACTCTCTTTCTCTTTTTCTCTCCCCGGTTTCGCTCCTCTTGTTCCCCGTCTCTGTCTCTGTCTCTCCCGGCCGGCCGAGACCGATATCAGCATCCTCCTCTTCGGACACAATCTTCGAGGAGGAACGATAAAACGCTACAGAATGAACACGTACCGGCGAGATATAAACTGCTACGTGGCTCGTGTTAATGGCGTTTCCCCCGCGGAATACGAACGTGTTTCTTTGGTTTTTGCCGGCCGACCTTGGAATCCGGCGAACCAGGAATTTTACGATATTTTTATGGAAGATTTACGCGCGGCTGCAGCCCCGCGGATTTTTATCGCGAGGAAATTCTCGCAGGTAGGAACGGGGTGAGTGAGAATGAGGAAGTGAGTATAATGGCCTTTATAGCGGGGCGCATCCACGCGGACGATCGCGAGCGAGCACGGCTCGCCTTTATCGCGCGAATACTCCCGGGGTCACTGGTGACCCGGCCGAATCGGACTCGTTGGAAACGTGGATCCCAGAAACAGGCTCCGTTTCGCGTGATTCGATCGATGGAACGAAAATTATTTGGGCATAAATCTGAATCCTGATTTTCTATATAATTGGACGAATAAAATTCAGCTTTACGAATATTCGAAAAATCCGTGCTACGCTCGGAATATTTCGCAGCATAGACGAACGCGCGAAGAATAAAGAACGACAACGCGGCTCGACGAAATAATCCGATATTATATTTCTCGAATTATTCCCATTTCGCCTCGTGAAATCGTCCGGCAGTTAACGCGTTAACCGGTCCTACGCGTCCCCGCGATAATAATGACGACGGCAAACGAGAAAAATAACGACGCTGATAATTACGGGGCACCATCCGTCGTTCGGCGACGATGGCCCCCGTCGATTAATCGTGGCTCGTACAGGGAAGAAATTTCGGGGAGGTTTATGGGAACGTTAAATTCCACATGACCCGAAACGAGAGAGGCGGCTTTCGGCGTTCGCCGAACGTTTCCCGGCGGTGGTTCAGGTTCTAACCGAGTAAGGTCTCATAATCGGGGTTATGGTACCATGTAACACTTCGGGGACTAACTCGTCGCGTAGCGAAAAATGCGGGACAGTTTTATTTAATATTGTCCATCGATCGCCGTCGGGGAGATACGCGTTCGCCGAGGATGGAAATAAATTAACCCTTCGCCACGCGATTTCGCTTTTGCGATCGTGGAAAATGAATTCTCCGTTCGTAATTAGAACCGTTAAATATCGAAACGAGCAACGATAAATTCCGATTCGAGGTAAACAAACGATACGCGTTTATCGGATTTACAATGAAAAATTCGAAACGCGGCGAGAGTCGGAACGCGAGTCCGACAATAGAAGCAAAGGCGACGCGTGCGAAACGGGACACCGTGTATATACCGGACGGTCATCGTTACGGTAGCGCGTAATACTTTACGGTTCGGCGTATGTATTATCGCGGAATCGCAGGACAAGCGCAATTTTTGCATGGAAAATGGCGCTACGGTACTTTCAGCCTCGCCGCTTGCCCGCGGCGGACGAATCTAGGCTAGGTCTACAAGCGACACGGTCATCGACCACCCTTGATTCTTTCTTTCTCTTTTTCTTTCTTTTCGAAGACGGAGAAAGCGACGCTGCCTTCTGCATCGCGCTAATTGGATTATGACAGGACAGGAAGAATCGATTGATTTCTAATCCCCGGGACACTCCACGTCCGCCGGGGATCGATAATGTAACTGTGACACAACTTTGCGTCTTTCGTCATTTATTTATTCCCTCTCCCTAATCGCCGGTGTCCCCCCCGGGGGCAATAAAACTTTTCCGTCTTGCCTTTTTATAGGTTCTTTACCGATATCTCCTGAATCGTATAATATTTTTCAACTGAGATATTCCTTCGCCGTTATCGATCGCTTTTTGCCGTCAGCTCAGGCGGAAGATGGATAAAAGATGAATCAAGGGCACCGCCGTAAAAAATCGCTCGACCGTGCCGTGCGCCGGCCGATCGGGAAGAACGACGACGTGTCCACTCGCCTCGATCTTCATCTTTCTTGACCGCGGAAACGTACCGATCCCGTCGTCGTCGTCGTCGTCGGAGAGTGGCCCGTTTGAAAAGTGCAACGACCGTTCCAATAAATCGACCGCCCCCGTCCCCCACCCCGAAATGATTACATACACGCGAGTTCGCAATGACCGTGGCTACGAGCCGCGGTCTGCGGATCCCGTTATGTCACATTAGTAGGCACCTGCAGGCGTCATTATCCTCTCCCACGGCGTGCCATTCTCAAAATCGAAAACCACTTGGCCGGCGACCCAACGGAAATCGATTCTCCGCGCGTCGTTCGCGATTCGTTCCGCCGTTTCGTCGCTCTCCCGCCGGTTCCCGCTCCGAATTAAAAGCGACCTCGAAACTTCCGCGAACTGTGTTCACCTTTCGTTCTTCGTTCCTCTCAATTTCGTTTTTCTCTCAATGAGTATTCCGATTCATTCTTCCGCGAATCGATTTCATCGGTGGCAGCCAATCGCGGCGACCTTTTCGAGCGCTTTATCGAAGCGTGAAAGATATTTCAAACTATCGCAATATCTCAGTACCAATGATTCCTCGCGTTCTATAATCGTACAGTTCTACATCTACGAAGAGAGAAAAAAGAAAGTGAAGAAATTAGAGGAACGCGTTGTCGAGAAAAAACGATCGATGACGCGTCAAGTGTCCGAGGTTCAGGATTCAACCTCCCCCTCCCTCCCTCCCGTTCCGTCCCGCGATTTATTTCCATTCGCGACAAAGCGGTTCGAGCAATTCGAAAAACGCGCGGAGTGAAAGGAAACAGCTTCTTCTATGGGATTTTCTTTTTTCACGGTGATCCTATCGGAACGCTCTCCTTTGTGACTGCTATGTTTCCCCTTCTCGAGGTGAGGTAGCGGTTACTGGCGAAGAGAGAAAGAAAAAAAAAAGAAAGACGGAAACCCGTCGCGTTCCATGTGTCGTCGTTCCCGAGGGATCTTCTTCGAGAGATTTTCGAACGGGCGAGCGGAGAGAGAGAGAGAGAGAGAGAGAGAGAGAGAGGGAAAGAGGGGGGCCAACGGTGCACCGTTATGTCATATTAGGAAATACGCGCGTTTAACGGTGTTTCTCTATAGCCGATTCGCTGTTCGCCTCGATCGTTCGCCACGGATTCGATAATAGCCGCTGGAAAAAAACCTTCTTCCGCGTCTGGAGGATCTGTACTCGAGTATCTCTCGTTTGTACGTCGATTATCGAGCACGTATACTCGTCTTCGTATAGGTCCTTAAGTCGACCGATGCTTTGGCTGGACGTTTCTGGAACGTTTCGCGTCGCGGTAGCACGCGAAACGATAGCATTCGTTGTCTTTACCGTTCTCCTTTCGTCGTGGCTTTAACTTTGGTCCTGGTACCGTTAGGGATGTCGGCTCGCAAAGAGTCGAGCGCGAGGAAACACTTTCTGTATTCGAACAGCACCTTCTATGACGTAACGCGCGCTCCGAAGGGTCCCGACCGTTTGAAGTAACATCCTCTTCCTCCGCTGTCACGCCGATTAACCACGCATTGAAATCTCCGCAGCCGATTCGATGAACGTTAACCCCTTGCCCCGCGGTCCCTTACGGAACCACGCTCGTAAAGGCTATTTTCATCGTTGTTCGTATGCTAGAAGGGAAATAAATATCTTCCTCGTCTGAGACCTACGCTCGTTTCGAAAGGCGAAGGAATCCACTGTACGTCCGACTCGATACGACGAGGCGATACGTTAATTCTCTTCCCCAGCGGTGTCCCGAATTTCTTAGACACGAGAGCCACCCTTTTCTTTCGAGTGGAGGGAGACGGTACGTGTTCCCCGTTAACGAAAGTTTCCGCGAACGAAACTTTCCTCGCAACGGTTTTGCGCCGTTTGCTATGGAAACTATGTCAGGTCACCGGGTGTTTTCCGGAACAGTCCAGAAAAACACCGGTCTCCTCCACGTTGGCTGATAAAACTCGTGTTCCTACCGTGATCGACTGTAAGCACCGCCATTGCGGATCGCGTATATAAATGATCCGTTGGAATCGAAGATCGCGACGGCGCGCGAAGGGACGTAGGTATTCGCGGGAATAGAATAGAACTGCATGCATCGCTCACCTTAGTGGTATCCCTGGAAGCCGGCGAATCTTGTCACGACCACGATAAACTGTCAAAGTTCACAAGCAACGGTCACTGACATATCTCGAGCGCCTGATACGGTCCGTGAGCGAACACACGGGGCTTCGGTATCTCGACGGGGACGAACGGATTCAGTGTCATCGAACGTGTAGCTGGAAAAGCGATCGAGTTCTGAGCGAGTTCCCGGGGGCACTGAACGTCGTTTCCTGTTGGTGCGTGTCGGTCCTGAACGAGGAACCCAGCTCGCCGCGGAGCAAGAAATTTCCCTGGTGCTCCTCCGGCTCGGCTGTGCTCGCCAGCCTGGTCTCCGAGATCTTCGATCGAGAGGTCGGCGTTCGGCGAGGATCCACGACGATCGACTGGTTCGCACGCGGTTTTTCCTCGCGGGGATCCTTCCCTCGTCCTCGCGGGACGCGGCGCGTCGACGTAGGAAGACGGTCGATCTCCGAGGATGAACGCGGAACGTTAACCAGAAGCCGGATGATGTACGACGATCGGTACCTATCACGCGCGGAGGACCTCTCCTCGGTGTTTCGCGATGCGGAGGACTGCCTCGTCCTTGACGTACGGTCGTGTACACCGTGCGAAGCCGCGTGGTTCGAACTGACGAGCACGGCGGGTAAGGTGAGTCTAGGTGAGTCTCGTTGTGTACGAGCCGCGGTGTGCGCGCGTGTACGCACCAACGTAACCGCGTTACACCGTGCCGCGTTCGTGTGCGTTGCCGGGAGGGGACTGGCGGAGGGCGAGGAAGGAAGAGGAGGCCCCGGCTTGCTCCTCCGCTTGGCTCGGCTCGGCTCGTCTCGGCTCGGCCCGACGAGTCTCTCCTCTCTTCTTTTTCTCCGTTCTTCTCTTCTCTCCTCTTCACTTCACTTCTCTCCTCCTCTCCTCTTTTCTCTTCCCTCTGCTTCGCCTCTCTTTTCGCAAATCTTCGCTTTTCTTTTCTCTCCTCTCTTTCCCGTCTCTTCCCTTTTCTTCTTCTCCTTTCCACCTTCCGAATGCCCCCTACGTTGCGCTCTGTCCGTCTCGACGCGTTCGACGCGAGAACACCGGGAACCGAGGCAGAACTGCTTCCTCTCTATCTCTCGGTTTCCCTTCTTCGTCCTGTACCGAGTCTTTTCCTCGTTCTTTCCTTTCCTCGCCTTCCCTCTTGAATCCTGGGCCCGCGATCCTCGACAGTGCGAGAAGACGGCGGTGTGCGGCTGGTTCGTTTCGTTCGTTCGTTCTCTTGTTCGCCTGTTCGCCGGTTCTCCAATTCGTTCGTTCGTTCGTTCGTTCGTTCGTTCGTTCGTTCGTTCGTTCGTTCGTTCGTTCGGTTCAGTTCAGTTCGGTTCGGTTCGGTTCGGTTCAGTATTCCCCATCGACAGAAGCAACGGTACTCTTCCCCACCCCCTTCTTCGCTCGCTCGACTTCGAGTTCTCCTCGGCGAGAAGGCTACCGCCTTCTCCTCTTCTTCTTCCTCCTTCTCCCTTTCTATAACCTCGATGCTCCTCTTCCTCTCTGTCCGACCAACGGAACCTAACCCGGGGTCCTCCTCCTCGCGTCCCTTTCCCTCGCACCGCTTCCACGGCCCTCCCTCTTTCTCTCTGTTTTTCTCGGGCCGCGCGCGCCTTCCCTCTGCGGCCCGGGGTACACGCGCGCGCTCGCTCGCTCGCTCGCTCGCTTCTTCTTCTTCCGTGTCCCTCCTCTGGCTCGGACGCCGCGCGACCGTGTCTTCCTTCTCCTCTGGTTACTGACCTCCGAAAATACAAGTCGAAGGACCCAGGCGTGTGTAGACCTTTCCGTGCCCTCGCACCGTCTCCCCTTCATCTTTTCTAGCTTCTAAAGCCCCCTAACGAACGCGCCGAGACGCGAGTCCGCCGGGCTTCTCTGTGAAATGGGAAACTGAACGCGGGACCCGTTGCCTCCTCTGTTTTCCTGTTTTCCGCTTTTTCATTCGTCCGAGATTTCCACGGTTAGGGCTACCGAGATGAGTCTTCCTCGAAGTTACCGGTGCCAGCTCCATTAGGAATGATTTCCTTCGACGCTCGAGAACCTCGGGGAAGAGTTTGTCGCTCCGAAAACTCGGACAATGATCGGCGAACGGCAAAAAGAAGGGCCTGTTACGCCTGGTTCTCCGCGAGTAGACGAGACCGGCGAGTAATTATATCATTTTAATCGGCTCTCCGTTTTTATGCGGCCCGTCTCTTCCGTGTTTCTTGCCTCTGGTTACTGACCTTCGGAAATCCGAGCTATCGGCCGGCATTCGGTTTCTTCTTTCGTTTCTTCGGGCCCGTTCTTAACGGCCGAGAAGCGACGACGGGGAATCTGGTGTCGACGGCGGCACGGAAAAACTCGCGGATCGGTTTCGCGTCTTCCTTTTCCCGCCGCCGCGACAATTATCAGCGGGGGAGCTACCGTTAGGAGCCTTCACTCGGATCGTACCGGCGCAAGTGCAACCATTAAATCGTCGGAGGCGTAACGCTGTTTTCGCAGATACAGTTTCGAAGATCGCACTTCGTTCGGATTCCAGGAAATAAGAATCAATTTCTCTCCAGGCGTGACTCTAACTCTTACTCCTGAAAATTCTCATTACTTATACTATCTTCCAGTTCTTCCTGCGAGTTCTTTCTCAGTACAGATTAATCGTATCGCTCAAAAATCGAATTCCATCTCTCGAAAGAATCTTGATAACCCGAAAGTAAAGTAAAAGGATTCCGAGATCCCTACGAACATTGCTCTATTATATACTTTACACCCTCGTATCTGTCTCAAACGCGTAAAAATCATAAGTCTAATAAAGACCATTCGACAGCGAGAGGAACAGCGGTCGAATATCGCGAGGGGATTGGCGCGCGGCGAGCGTTCACCGTGAACCGGCCGTTGCGGGCGTTAAAGTCTCCGCGATCCGGTGGCTCCGCGGCGAGATACACGAGGCCCTGGGCGACTCCGTCGATTTATCGCGCTTTAAGCCGTTGCGTAAGAGGTCCTTGGTCGAATAATACGTTCGGCCGCGCGCGGCACAGCGGTGTCCCCGCGCGTACGCGCGCGGAACGTGAATTTGAAAGTCGATCGAAAGTAACGCCTGCCGCGACCCCGGCGAACGAAATTTATTCTCCGCGGCGATTCGGGGCGGGAACGGCCGCGTGAAATCCAGAAGGAAGGCTACGACGAACGGTTAAACTGCCGCCGCGACACGTAACGACACAGGAAACCACGACGATAAAGAGGAACGGGAGGATGCGGCCGCTACTTTTACATAATACGGTGGCACCTGGGTCGGGAAACGGAGCCGCTGAAACGATGCCGGGTTCGATCGAGCGTGTCACGTCGAATTATTCGCGTTTCCCGTTTACTCAGTCGATTTTTCCGACAGCAATTTCCATCGATTCTCTGGACTCGGTGGCTGCTGATCCTGTCGTCGCTAGAGAGCTGTGAAAATTTACACTTATCTCCAGCTCTGCCTCTCTATCGATGAAATTTACGTTGTCCCTATCTCCTTTCGTGTTATCCACACGCGATACACGTATAACATCTTACGTTTCACGTGAATCTATCACGTACGATCCCTTCCAACTCATTCCACCTTCGCTCTTCCTTTCGTCCAGTTCGTCCTCGTACCGTCGTTTAACCACAGAACCCCCGAACGCAAGGTGTTCCGAAAAAAGGGGGATGCAGAGCCGAGGCGAGGGGGATCGTGTCCGCGTCGAGATAAGTCAACGAGTTCAGATATACAGCGTCGTTAGGGCACCGCGCTCCGAGATCGTCGATCAAGATATTTGATCCCGTGAACGCGCGTACAGGGAGGATCCGCCATCGTATTTTCCCCTGGCCGGCCGCTTATCGTAAATTCCGATGGTAATATTTTTCGTGGGAAAAACTCGGCGCTCCGCCGGCTAGATAGGGAGGAAAGGGAAACTGGATTCTCGGCGATGCGAAAAAGCGAAAGAAAACTGAAACGTTCGGATTTGCTTCTCTAAGCTCGCCGAAGGGAAAAAAGAATTCATCGGCGATACCCGTCTCCGGAGGAGGTGGTGGAGGAGGATGAAGAGGAGGAGCAGCAAGAGGAGGAGGAGGAGGAGGAGGAGGAGGAGGAGGAGAGCGATCGGAGCGGGTAACCGGAACGGAACGGAACGGAGCGGAGCCGAGCGTTCGCGTGTGGTTACTGACCTCTAGCATCGAGCACTCTTACGCTTGCACTACTTAGCTCTAGCTCTCGTCGTTACCGAGCTGCGTACCGAGAGCCAGGCTCTCCGCGATCACGCTAAATCGCCACTTTTCTCGACGTACCTTCGACGTTGCAGCGTTACCTTTACCTTCACCTTGCGCCCGCCGCCCGTCCCGCCGCCTCTCCCCGCCGCTTCCGCTCGCCGAGACGACGGAAGGCCAATAGCGCGTTTCGCGTGTCTACCGGAAGCGCATACTGCAATCTGTGTCATAGACAGCCGGCGTTCGGAGAACTTGCTTCTCGCTTCCTTTCGTCGACGCCTGTCCCCTCCACCGCGGCTCGCTACTTTTCTATTTTTAATTGAAACGCCGCGCCGGTCTTACACGCCGTTCCCGCCTTAATTAATTAATTGTTCGTCCGTTTACAACCTGCCACCGCCTCGCCGCGGTTACGACGACTTTAGGGATGCATACGTAAGCCGGAGATCGGTATCGGGACGCGAGGCGTACAGGTGTTTCCCGGTTAATCGAGCAAATTGAAAAGTAAAAGCTCTCAAAACGCGCGGGAGCTTCCGTCGCGAGGGAGCCCGGCGGTTCCCTCGGCGGACGGAATGGACTTTCGAACGGAGCGCGGATTAAAATCACGTTCGCGGAATCGGGAGAAAAATCGCCGATTTCCCCGCTGCTCTTGATCGTGGCAGGGAGAAGCGCAAAGTATGACACGACTGGCGAGAGATGTCCGCGGCGAGTTCGTTAACCCCTGAAAATACTCTCTTGCGTCGTGGTTGCGTGCTCGGTGCACCGGGATGCACTAGTTTACTTCTTTCCGTATCGTGGAGGTGGTTTTGCCGCAGCGCGGCTCGGCTCGGCTCGGCGCGGCGCGGAGCGGAGGTGTGTAGGCTACGTGCAGAGCCGACGACGTCGTCGCGAGTCTTCGCCGATGCTTCGCATTAGAAACTTCACCTACATCGCGAGCGAATCAGCCTCTCTCGCGAAAGGCCTGTCTCTTGTTCGACGCCTCGAAGAGCGCTCTGTTGTTCCTTCGAGCGCCGATCGAACGATGATCGCGGGCGATTCGATGTAACGAGAAATCCCGGCTTGGGTTACCGTGTCTCTTTCCGTTCCAATTTCGAATTTATTCCTGGCACGATCGTTCCGAGAACCGGCAGATTCGTTCGAGGTCTAATCCCCCTGCTCGTAATCATCGACAGGCGCGTCGATCCTTTGCCAAGTCGTTATTACCGAAGAATAGGTGTTCCCTATTTCGAATCTACAAGTGTACTCTCGTTTTCCACGAATTATCGAGCACTTTCGACATGCTTATTCAGATACGACCGCGTGTTCATCAATGAACGAACAGCACGGTCCCATTCGCGGCGGTTCGTTGACGGATCGGCTACCGGGATGAACGTCCGAGTCGGCGGAAGAAAGTATTCCTCTTGATTCCGAGCCGTTAGATGGAAAAGCTACTTCACCTACATTGCGGAGACGCGTCTCGTTTCCCCGCGACGGGTAATTACGCTCGCGAACGTCGGCGTTCTCGAACGGGGGACGCGAACCCGGCGATTAGCAGGTGGCCGGGCCCGGGATTCGCGAATGGACGCGCCGAGACGGCTCGTCGTCCCGTTGAAAGACCGTCTGCCAACTATCGGCGCGAAAACGATTCGTGGAACGTTCGGCGGTCGCCTGGCTATTTCGTTTCGACGACTCTGTTACACGGCCGGGCCGGTCCAGTAAGGGAGGCCAGCTTAAAAATTCCAATTTACTCCCGTGGAATCAAGGTCCAACAACCTGCGAGGTCCTTGAACGCTGAATAGACTTTATCCTTGAGACGCTCCCGTGCCTAGCTGTTCGACAATTTCGTCAGCGCGGTGGCCTTCGTCGTCTAAAGCTGGCACGCCGAAGAATTCACGGCGGCGCTCGTCAGGCCTGTCTTTCGCAATTAATTCCTCCCGACGTCGATGGAACGCCCAGCGAATCGCAACGTCCTCTCCCTTCGAGCATTGATTATCTCCTTCCTTTTGTGATCCGAATCATCTTTTAATTGAATGATGGAACAATGACCCTATTGTGCGAACGAGCTCGTTCGCTCTTTTCAGATCGAGCCGCGATTGTCGCAGGGAATCGTTTATCTCGAACCTGTTCGCGTTTTCCTGAAACATAAGCCGTCCGAGGCTCGGATCCATGGAAATAGATCTCGCGGCGAACTTTCACCCCTTCGCGATAAAAGTACAGCTAACCGGTGGTCCAAGAGCTACAGATAGCATCGGTCTAACGATTCCCAAGATCATCGTCCACGGTCCACGCAATCAGCTTTTCTAGAACGCTCGAGGGGCTTCCCGAAAAGTTCCCGGCAGGCCCAGACTGGTCTCGGAAGAAAGGGAAAAATGCGTCGGGCCGGAACGGGCCGCGGTGCACGAAGGGCGACCGGGGTGGAACCGGGGGGTCGAGGATCCTGGTTAACGTTACTTCTCCGCGAGGCCAGTTCGTTTTCATTTGGGGTCCGGAAATTCGAGCGGTACGTCCCTGACGGTCTCAACGTCTGGCTAGGCTAGGCACGGGAGTACTGTTAGCTTTGGGACCCGAGCTGGCGTCGGGCTGAAAGGAGAGACGACGGAGAACAGTAGAAAAGGAGACAACGCTGAAGTAGGAAGACGAAGAAGAAGAGGAGGAAGAGGAGGAAGAGGAGGAAGAAAAAGCTAAAGAAGGGGAGGAGAAGAAAAAGAACTGGAAGAAAGGGAGGAGGCGTCGGCGGAGGAGGGTATTGCGCGAGGGACGGGCCCCGTGGAATCCTATGGTGAGCCATAATGTAACACCGAGTCGAAAACATCGAGGTTCGTCCTCGCTAGCCTGGAGCGAGGGCCGCCGTGGACGTTCGCTCGCTCGCTCGCTCGCTCGCTCGTTCATCGTCCTCGCTCGCCTCGAGACCGCTCAGAAGTGAAGTGGCACACAATGCGTAAGAGTATTTTCAGGGTTCGATGACCGCTCTGCTTCCTCGAGGCTGTCCCTAGCGATGGCTTCGACCGCGAACCGAACGGTATCGGCTCTCCTCTCGAGAAACCGCGAACGCCGAGCCGAGCCGAGAGCCGTTCGGTTTCGTCCATGCCGGACCCTGTCCACCCGGGCCAGCCAACGGGATTTTTTTCACAGCCGCTCGGTCCCCGCTCCCTGTGTGGTTATTTTTGCCGATTTTCGTTCCGCGAGGTTCATAAGCTGGGCCAGGGGTGGTCAAGAATACCGAGTCAGTTCTCGGGCTGACGCGTTTCGACGGAATCGTCTCTGAGATTCAATTTTTCTGAAATTCATCTTGCAACGATGATCGGAAGATCGTCAGAATGATACACTGCTTATCTCCGTTTGGATTCTTACACGGTCTTCTCGAAATGTTCGTCCCCTTGTCCTTTTCTTTTCGTTTCTCCCGAATTCTCGACGGACGTTGATCAACACGACAACCGGCGATTCGCTCGTTTCTTTGTCCTCCCACCTTCTTCCGTGCCTTATACCTCATCGCGCCGCTTCTTCCTTGATTCGATTTACCTTTTTGCGGGAGCCGCGTTCGTTTCTTTCCTTCTCGTTGGAATTCCCGGGTTCGCGTCACTCGCAACGACCCGGTCCCCTCGGTTGTCCGCCGACTCGCCGGATAGTATTGCGTCAACGAATTCGGCTCAAGGTTTCCGTGGATCGAGGCGACGATAGTGTTCACCGCCATCTTACGCTGTCGATCTCCGTCCTACGCGGCGACGCGTGCTCGATATTCACGGTCAATGTTGCAACAGCCGATCGAACGAGGGTCTCGTTGAAAACCGTCGCGTTCGATCGAGAAAACCGCGGGATTACCGTTCGCCGATCTTTTCCTTCGCTTTTGGCGACCGGTTCGTTATATTTTTAACAACCGGTTCCTCTGCACCGGCCGCCATGGACTCGCGTTGCCGATTGTATGCAAAACAAACGCTCACGCAACGGGGAAGTCGTTGTGCACCGGAAAATCGGACAGCGCCTCGCGTCCTCTCCTCGCGCCGATTTCCAGGACCGCGAAGTCGACATCGGGGAATCGTGCGCGACGATGAAAAAAGAACGAAGCAGGGTCGTCGTTCTTTCCTACGATCGAGGCCTTTTTCGCGCTAGGGTTCAACGTTCGAGGTTAAACGGCCGACCCTGAAACCGTCAACCTGTCGAATTCGTAGCCTCGCTCGGCTCGTGACTAAGCCTCCGTTTATCTCGCATCTGCGGTCGGCTTGTCGTCGAAACTGTTTCGTAACTAGCCCGAGCGGTGCCCCGATCGGTGCCGAACACCCCCGCATCCTGTCGTCCGCCGTATTCCCGGGAAACTACGGGACGGCTCGAAAAAACGAGGATCGTTCTCGAACGTAACGTCTTCGCCGGTCGTCGGCCGTTAGAACGGAAATACGGTGACCCAGAAAAGCGTGCGGATCGCATTCTGGTTCGCGAACGTTCGAAGACGAGAAGGCACCGATATCAATTGACACGTCAACCGCCGAATCCTCGAAATCCGACTCGCTTCGATCGATTCTCTCGTATTCAAAACATCATACATCTCATCAACGAGGCATTCTAAACAAAAGATTTATACAAAAGATTTCTATTGTTCAAACATCACTTGAACAGAAATTAAAAAGACCTTCGAGTTTAACTCGTCAACCTCCAAGCTCTCCAACGAAGCTATCATTCCAACTCTATATCAATCCAAAGAAGACAACGAACGACAGGTTCCTCGCAACGGAAACGAAGATTCGCGTTAACGTCGAGGAAGTCGTCGCAGCGGGTTCGCCGTCGAGACGGCCGGCTCGAATCAATATCCTTTTGGCACCGGCGAGACGGCGATACGGTGAGAAGATCGCCTCGGAACGCTTTATCGGTCGTGTGAAAATGAATTAGCGAGGCGAGCGTGTTCCGGCACGGTTTCGGGGTGAGAACGGGACCGCTCGAGGAGGAACGGCCGCGGCGGCGGCGGCGGCCGCGAGCAAGCGAGCGAGCGAGCGAACGATTCCGCTTTGAAAAGGGAATTCTCCCGTGACACATTCGTTTTTATCGAGCCGGCCGGCTCGGCCGCGAATCTCAGCCGAGGTTTCTGGGCATATACGGAAAGTCGGCGAGTCGGCGAGTCGTATACTGCTCCGTATACGAGGCATTGACCCAGCCGCGCTGGGTTTCGTCGCACCTCGCCACGCTCCTATGGAATCGCGCCCGCTCGCCCCGCTCCTCGTCCCCTCCTGGCGGTCCCCCCCTTGCCCCTGCTACTATTCCCGTCGCGCAGGTGGTGTACCTGTTCCTCGGCGGTAAACAAATCCGCGTCTAACGGGCCCCCGAAAGCGTTTCGGTGGCGTTCCGCTCGACGAATACAGGACAACGTAAGAGCCGATCTTACGTAATCGCCGATTTCGGCGCGACCGCTTGCGGTACCGGCCGAATTCGTCGTGCCCCGGGCCTCCTCGGCTCTCCTCTTGAAGCCGGACGCGCGAGAAAGTCCGAAGAAATGGAGTTTTCTGGAGAACTCGCGGTGCCCGGTGCCATTGAACCGCGGGCGACCCGGCTCGGACAGACGGAGGAATGGCTCTTCGTGGGAACCGTCGTCAATGGCGCGATAATCCGGGATACCGCCGGTACCGCAAGCCGGGGACCGAGTTGCAAATTCGTTCTCTCTTATGGCTGAACTCGCCCTCCGCGATCGCGGACTTTATTCCGGCGCTCGGCTGTTGCGTATTAACGATGCAGCCGCTAGACGCTGGACGACTTATTTCAGAAATTATTCGGGACACTAGTGCGCAGAGTATATAGCTGGAGCATCGGAGCTTTCGTATTTCGTGGAAAAATCCGACTGATTAATAGCGTAGCTAACGAAAGACTTGGCGAGAGGATGACGTCGGAATATTCCGCGTTTCCGCGAGTCATGCTTCGATATATCAGTCGCTCGGAAGACAGTGTTAAGTGCAGAAGAGGAAAATTCAGAAATATCATTTCTCTAAAATGGTTGTATATTCAGAAGTTTTAAACAGGGTTTTCTGTATTACAAACGAAGGAACTAGGAAATCTGTGAATAACTAAGAATATTCATTCCATTAAAATTGAGAAGAATCAGAAAATCGGTCTAAAGATCGACGTAACCGCGTTGGTTTCCGAGCGGTGTCGCCGAGTCGCGCTCGGGCCGCGAGGGAAGCGTCTTTATCGGTTCCCAAATGAACGGAATCGCGTCTCAAAGTCGCGGAAACCGCGTCGGGCCGCAATTTCCTCGTCGGGCGCGGAATCGGGCGTCGCAGCGACGGAGATCCTTTGACCGCAGGTGCGTCCGGAGGTTTCGTGCCAGACGGATTCGACTCGAGAGGATTGCACGCTCGGCGCCGGTGCATTCCCGTCGTGTTCGTGTGCGAGCGCGCGCACACTCGTCCGCTCGCTCGCTCGCTCGCTCGCTCGCTCGCGGACTTAGTTGGGAACGAGGAAGACCTAGTTCGAAGGTAGAACGCTTGCAACGGCACTAGGTCACGCATCGCAGTTCCTGAACGGAGCGAGCGTTCGTCTACGTGCGCGCCGGCGTGTGCGTGTTCACGTGCATGTGCATCGGCCACCAAGTACGCGGCACGCATACTCGATCGAGAGAGCACGACGATAGTCGCCGGCTCGGCGTGTTCCATCGTCGCCGCCTTCGCGATCGGCCTCTGGAAAATTCGATCGCTTCGAATCTGCCCGCCGAATCTAGCCAGCTTCGACCGCGAAATTTCGAAAGTTCGAAATTTAGACGGTTCGTCGGCTAGCTTTTGTTCCACCTACTTTCCGCGGACGATCTCGAACGCGCTGTTACACGTTAACGAGCTGAAATAAGACGACAGTCTCCTCAAACGCGCGTTCCACGCGTCGAGCTTCGATTCACGGTGTTTCGTTCCGCGGAATCTTTCCCGGAAAAATCGAAACGTTAGGTTTCCTTTTCGTCGTGAAATTCGACACCATTCTTCGGCTATCGAGATCGCCTCGCCTGTTGCGAAACGGTAGAACGGATCCAGTGAAAATCCTTCGCTTCCCAGGTTGATGCAATATTCATCAGCATCGATGTATACCGGAACGAAACGAATCGCTTTTATTACTCTTTAATTACGCTCGCCCGGTCATTATTCAGGTTGGGAACGCTGGCCAGTTAGCGGGTCAAAGACGTTCCGATGGTTATCGATTACGAATCGGCGCGCGGCCGCGCGCGGATTCGAAAGTTCCTTTCGTTTAATCGACCGCGGGCCTGCATCCAGCTTCCGTGGTTCGGAGGCGATAACGATAACGGTCCTCGCGGCAATGGCGGCGGCGGCGGGCTCGTCCATTCATCACGATCCTTCTCGTAGGGCTTTCACCCTGCCCGCGATCGCTGCGAGGGCTAACGGTAACGCCGGCGTCCTTTCGTACCGGACGCGTTTAGGAAACTTTTCCACTCGACGGCAACGAAAGTAGTGGCCCGCCTGCGTACCGCCGAACGGGAGAGTGAATTTCGTCACCCGATCCGAGGCTAATTTGCATCGGAAAGTCCGCTCGACGGTGTCTTATCCGTACAAACAGTTCGACTCGACCCGTCGGCCTCCTTTTACGGCAACGTCGAAAACTTCTCGACGTATTCGATTCAATTCCACAATGATTCTCTGGTTGTTAGCTACTCCAAATTACAAGAAAATGTAATTGCGGAGTAAACACGTCGATTGCCTAGAACTCACGAATAAATTAACCTCTTGTTAATGAATGCATTCCGAGATTTGGAAAAGCCTTTACTCACTTTACGCCGATGTGTACATTTTCTTAATCATTTTCTATGGAGCGATACATTTCGTAATCTAGTACGTGTAATATAAGACTATCGATTCGTCGCGTCAGTATTCGACAGCGACAACGAAAACATCTCGACGTTTCCAGCGCGAGAGGTTAAGGAACGGTAAAGCCTTATGCGAAGATCAGTATTAAACATCGAGCTGCACAACATAGCTGCGTCGAATTGCTGTAAAACGCTGTATCAAATTCCATATCAATTCTCACCCCGAAGTCGCCCTTCCCCAAGAAACTTGAAAGCGTTCCCCTTCAACCCCAACATCTGCGGACCATCCGCGAGTACGAGGGAGGACACTGCATCTGGACAGTGTCATCGTCCCCATGGCCGAACCCCCATAGGTTCCGCTGGTCCTCGAGCCTTTCAGTCCCGTTCCCCGAAGTTTCTCACGATACAGTGGCAAAGGAGGATCCACCGAGAACTTCTTCCATTCGAGGAAACGTGTTGATTCATCTCGGCAAGAGTGTTACAGCGACGCGATAATTCCACGCAATACGAACGGGACTCGTGAATCATTTCGGAGCGGCACGACACCCGTACGATCAGCATTGGCGTCAGAGATCCTCGGATCTAGGCGTAGGCAGCGGGATTTTTGCCGTCTGTCGCGAAGATGAACGCGGTGCGCCGCGATAACAATGCCGCTGGGAGGAACGTCCCGATCTGGCCGCCGTCCCGGGACAACGACCCCCATCAAATTTGACGAACGCCGTTCGCTTTTCACCGATCTACTTCCGACGCGCGATTCTTAGCCGCGGAACCGTGTCATCGGTCCTCTTTCGCGTTGCGCGATCGTCGGACTCCGAAAAACTCTATTCAACCTTCCAACTCCCATTTTAATGGATCAGGATTCTGACAATAAAATTTTTTCTAGCACCGTGTCGTCAATAACGAACAGCGTACCATTCTCCTAAGGACGTCGAACTTAAAAAACTGACGAAATCGTGTTAGGTCTTGGTTCCAGGTTGTTGTGTAATCTATCGGCAACTAATTTTTACAGTATTCCTAGGGAAAATGAGAAATGCAACATTTCTTCGATCATTTATTTTCCTTAGTACAAAATTTGGATGTGAAAATCGAATAATTTTAGGGTAGTTTCTTTAAAATTCATTACAATATTTAGTATTATAACTGGTGCAATATTGCCTACAGACTTCAAAGGGTTAAGTCTTTCGCACGATCACCGAAAATTCTGTTCAACCTGCCATCCGGATCGATCAATATTCTAGAATGCAATAGAACAGACTTTAAAATTCCTTTCAACCTTTTGCGGCCGGACGTCGACATTTTGGCGAGATGAAATGTTCATATTTGGAGTGTTAAGTTCCAAACGAATGATTTAATTGAATAGTAAGAAATCAGTGTATAGTTTCCTTTTGTTCTATCTTTTAAGCATTCAATGTATAATTTAGCATCATATATTATCAGCTTTGTATACTTTAAAGTATAACCCGTCCGCGAAGGGTTAATACGAGTTGCGCCCCAGTATCGATTCCCCTAATGCCATCGATCACGAAAAAACTGACAAAATCGTGTTGTTTCCTGTGCCCGCAGCAGCCGAACCGGCAGGATGGAGTTCGTCCGAGCGGAGCGCGATTAAAAGTGAAGCCTCTTGACCACGTGGCCGGAGGTCATAGCGGCGTAGGCAGACGTTACTCTCTCGGTCTGGTCGGTGGCAGTGGCGGCGGTGTAGTTGCGGCGGCGGTGGCGGCGGCGGCGGCGACGGCAACGAGGCCTGCCTGCTTCGTCGAGCGAAGTAGTATGGTAAGTGTGTTAACAACGTAAGCAGGGTGAACGCCCTCGATAGACCTAGACCCAAAAAGCGCTCGTTCCATGGGCACTGCCACTGGCACTGGGTTAAGGCGAAGTCATGTGACGCGGTGCAGGCACACACGAGCCGTGCACAAACGCGCACACGGCTGTACGCTCACGCACACCAGCCCCGGGCCATTACTTTCACGCGTATGCGTTCGTTTCAGCGCGCACGGACTCGAGCGAGCGAGCGAACGAGCGAGCGCCGGAGTTCGTCGGCCTGACCATCTCGCGGAATGCCTCGGAATTGTTCCGACTTGTCACGATTTCCTTCTACGGCGACCGTCTTCTCTACTAGGACGCGCGGCTTTTTACCGCGATCGCCTTTCCTCCGGCATTCGATGCGCCCGCGGAACGCGATTTCCGACGTTTCGATTAGGATTAGGCCTTCCGCGAGCGTTATTATTCCTTCCGATCGATGGGAAGCGTATCGAGGCTCTCGCCGCCTCGAGGAGCACGCTCGCCCGCGAAGGGACGCGTTCGCGCGTGAAAATTTCAGTTTAATTAGATGCTAATGGATACTCGTTACGTTCGCCGGGGCATTTTCGAGCAACCGAAACCTCGAGGCGATCGAACGTTCCAGCAGCTTCAAAGAGCCGGCGCTAAAGTCGCGGTCTGGCGCGAGTCCTTTGATATCCGGGCCGCAATTAGCGAAAGTTAGATCGGCCCGGCATTTCGGCGAGGCGCGCGGCCGCGGGTCGAGGCTTCGTGAATCATTAGGTCCCCGCATGCTACGCCGAAACACTTTCGTTGCGATGCTCGTCGCGGTGCCGTAGCACCGACGGAAATTTCGACGGTCTCGCGTCGCGGTCCTCTCGTCGGACGCTCGAAGCGAGCGGAACGCTCGGCAAATTTGGAACGAGCGATCACGGATCGGTGGTCTAAAGATTAAACGAGAATTTCCCTCGTTTTCTGTTCCGCGATTCCTGTTCCACATTTCGCGCGAGCGTGCTCACCGCCGCCGCCGCCGCCGCCGCCGCCGGTCCGCGTCATTTCTCGCCGGAGGCGGCCGTCGAAAGAAAACAACAATACTTTTTTCTCGACGGTCGTCGACCTAGCGCTCGGCGCTGCGTTGTCCACCGGCGCGACTCTATTCGCCGACAAACGAATTATTAATCGGCGTGCACGGTACATCGACCGCGCGACGACTCGTTGCCTCGTCGCGGCGACGATCGGCGGCCATTTTCAGGTCCAATAATCTCCTCTGGTCTCCTTACCAAACTGTCTTGAAAATAGAAACCGATCCCGCGCGAGAACAAATATATTTTCGGCCTGTTCCGCTCTATATTCCCGTCGCTGCATCGCGTGCTTCCTGTTGCGATTCTCGAAATTCTCTCCGAGCGAGCCGTCCTTGCTGCGAGACGCCATGTATCGCGTCGATTAATAAAATCGAGAGTCCTCTGGAAAATAAGAATAACGATTCCTCTAGAACCATAATCATCGAAACCGCGACAGTTTTCAAGATCCACGCATCTGGGACGACGAGGCTAGCTCGAAATCTTGAAAAACACATTCTCGCGTTTTCGATGGGAAACTACAGAACTATCCGAGTCTGTAGCGCGACTGTTACGGGAAAACCGAATTGGGGAGGGACAAGAAGAAAATCCGTAGCGTTTTCGCAGTGCGCAGAGGCTCCGGTCGAGGAGGATCGGGGCCGCTCGCTACAGGATGATTATCCAGGCTCGCATAACTGGCGAGGAAAGGCCTGGATGTATAGTACGTCCCGGTCGTCGGTGGATGGAAGTCCATCCTTGATGGAGGTTACTCCGGGCCATCGTCCCACATCTCCTTGGATATGAACTTGTGTCTTCGTTCGGCTC
Source organism: Nomia melanderi (assembly GCF_051020985.1). Taxonomy (NCBI): domain Eukaryota; kingdom Metazoa; phylum Arthropoda; class Insecta; order Hymenoptera; family Halictidae; genus Nomia; species Nomia melanderi. The sequence goes on along the minus strand of NC_135010.1, from coordinate 14,294,412 downwards.
GCCGGTCGTCTCCCTTCGGTTCTCCTTCCTCGTCTCCTTCGTCCTTCTTCCTGCCACCTCTACGACGTGCCCCCGCCATTCTCGCTCGCCCCCTCTCGATCCACCGTTGCTCGCCCCGTTCTTCTCGTTTCGTTTCTGGCTCCGTCGTCCTCGGCCCGCCACCTCCACCTCGGCCCGTCCCCCACCCTCCGGGCCGGCTTTTCTCCTTCTTCGGCATTCCCATTGCCCTCCCCGTTCCCCGGCGGCCCCTTCCCCTCGGCCGAGGACGCTTCTTTCATTGGCGTGACTTATTCGAATTCCGAAAGCCGATCGAATCGTCCGGAGCCCGCTCGATCGGCCCTCGAACGGGCTATTATAACGGGGATCGAGGAAAAGGGAAATGGTTCCGAGTCGCTGGTCGATAAGTCGTTACCCGCGTCCGCGTCTCCCCTTTTTCCTCCGTTCCCTCTTCCTCGATCACCCTGCTCCCGCAGGGTGCGGTCCTCGGCGTCTTCCCGATCGGTGTTTTCGATCTGTTAACGATGAAATATGGACCCTCCGGCCGGTCGCTACCCTGTCCCGTCGCCTCGCTCGACTCCCACCGGTGAAATAGAACGCCGCCGAGACGGCCGGGGATGAAACTGGACACGTCCTCCCACGTTCCGCAGTCCCGAGCCTCGCGTCGCTTCCTCACGGTCGATTTTACGCGGAGGGCTCGGCGCTCGGCAGTTACGTCACTGTCGCTTCCTCGTTCTCTCGCCTCCCTCTTTCTCCCGGCCGCGAACTTCCTCTCTCGACGCGTGTACGCGCCGCGAACGGCCGCGGAAAGTTGCCGGGCAAGGTGGCTCGACCCGAATCGCGGCCAAGTCATCGGTTCCTTCGCACTTTTCTTCGCCGCGCCGCGGAGTCCTCTCTGTCAGGGTCAAGGCACTCCGCGCTTCAGGTGCTCGGCCGCGGGAGACGCGTCTCCCGATTCGTCCGAGGCGAGCGACGAGCGCGATTCACCCTTGCGCTAACCGGAGAGGTCCGTCATTCGGTGGATACGTCGTTCGTTGCGAACCTACGAACCTGCGTTCGGTGAATCGTCGATCTTTGTCTCGTCGAATCCTCGTTTCGCGGAGCAGACGAACAGTGCTCGCGAAGCGCCTCGTCTCGCGATCGATCTCGTCTCGCGGATCGTTCCTCCCGTTGTCCGCGAGGTCGTGGATCGCGGAGGCTCGCGGAAGCGCTATAAATATCACGAGCGTCGAAGAAATGGTAATCGGACGCACGGCGGAAAGTCAGTGGCCAAGGTTTCGTCGGCAGGCGCGCCCGGCGCGGCCAGGTAAACGGCCCGAACGTTGAACCGACGAATGACCTCCGACAACAACGGGCCCTCTCCGCCGCCCTCCCTGGTTTTCGGTGTCGAAATCACCGGTGCGCCGGAATAACGCCTTTACGGCTCCGTGCTTCTGACTTTTACGACCCGCCGTTAAATGATTCTCCTCTCCTGCCCACCTGAGCTTTCAAGCTCGTTCCGATGCGCGAAAAAAGGATAAGATACCGAAGACGCCGGGGAGGAGTCGCCGCGACGTGTCGCTGGAATGCAGCAGTTTGTTTTATCGCGCGCGTCCGCCTTTGTTCTTGTTTTATTGTTCCTCAAGCCCCTGTCTCTTTCAGGTAACAGCGCGTCGAGCCGCGATGATTCAGGTGACTTCGCCCCGAGTTTCCCGGGAAACGGTCCAGCGTCCGTAACCCGCTTAGCCACACTCGACGACTCGGAGATGACCTTTCGGAACGGACGCAGGGGACCAAGGGATGAAACGGAGAAACTGGTCCAGCGTCTTCGGAGAAGCGGCCAGAGACGCAACACCGCATCCGAAAGATTCGATTGCGAACGAATTGGACGTCAGAAGTCGCTGCGCGAAGCTGTTGGGCCATTTGCATCGATCGCGGAGCGTCGCCGTAACAGAATGACAGAATAATGCTCGCGATCATCGTACCGAGCTTTCATTTGCATCCTCGATGCATCTCCATCTACATGCTCGGTGTAATTCGCGCCACTCTATTTTGATAATCAATAAAACGATCGACGAGCAGCGTGCTCGCGCGATTCGATCGAGGACTCTGGCATTCCCGAGGCGCTTTTAACACGTTAAGCGCCATGTCAGCCACTGGTGCCTAGCTGTGAAATGTTTAATAAAGCAACTAAGTTGATAATAGTGTAACGCGAACGTTGCAACGCCAAACAGTTCATAAGTATTCCTACTTTCCTCTGCTACAAAAGACAAACTCTATGGGGGAACGCTTAAGATCTTCGTGGCGCTTAACGTGTTAATTGTCCCGGTGGTTCCAGGTTCCTCGGAACGGCCGTGCAAACGGCCCCATCCCCGTTATCTTCCAATTACGCGGTCTAAGCGTGGCTCGAGTCATTCGCGCGGCTTCGTAAGCGATCGCGGCCCGCTATCCCCGGTCCCACGACACACGGGAGCTCTGCCGTTAGATGAACAGCCGATGGAAGAGAAAATAGGGATGATCCGCGGCGACCCAGTGGAAAAGGAGGATTTTCAGGGACACCGAGCCGGACCGGGGAGAGCACGCGGAAGAAAGGACTAGAGGAAGGGGGAGAAGGTTCAGAGGGGGATGAGGTAGGGGAATACGGTCGGGAAAGGGTCTGTGCGTGTTCGGGGGACGGTCGAAGACACGAGACACGGACCGGCCGCTCGTTACATAAGTAAGGTAAAGGATCTCCTCTTCTGCTCTCCTTGAGCCGATCCACATCCGCGATTATGCCACTTTCCATCGACCTCGCTTCACCTCGTCCGGCGCGAACGTGTGCGTGCGTACGCCGCGCCGAGCCGAGCCGCGCACACGCGCGCGTTGCCCACGAGCGGCGGAAGTCTCTCCGATGATTTTCTTTTCGCGCCGATCGCAACCACCGACCGCACCGTTCACCCGAGCAACGGGACTCTCCCACGATTTTCAGCGAAAGGCTCTTTCCGCGAGAGCCTCGGGCTCGATACGCTTCCACGCGGCGAATTAGGCGGACGAGATTATTATTAATTCCACCCGGGGATCCCTCGGCCTATCTCGAAATCCCTCGGCGAACGAGTGCAGGGAAATTGTATCGTCCGAACGCCCTGGCTGCCCGGAGATTAGACAGAGATTGTATTCCGGCAGAGACTCTCCGGCTAAAAGGGACGCTGTCTTTTCGAGAATCCCTCTGAAGAGGGAAATTATCAACTCTGTCCAGCTTTCAACCCTTGTATCCCGATATAAGAGGAACTTATTAAAATCGTCTTCGATGGGGTAGTTTCATTAGGAGAATGTTTTCCATGGGAATGTACCGTGGACTCTTGAACGATAGCTAAGTCAGCGTGAACCGTAAGTGGAGCTGTAGGGTTGACAGCGATCGGCTCGTCCCCGATGCGATCTCGAATCCCGAAGAGCTCGATGCTGCGAGCGCGGACCAATTTGTTGCGACGGTTTTTCACGGAAAAGTCGTTCCCTCGAGTCCGCTTATTTTTCTCCCCCGATTCCCTCTTTTTCTCTTTCTCTCTCCTCGCCGGTTCCGGTATAAAGTTAATTGGCGTAGCGATGGGCTGCGCGCGCGCGAGCCCGCTGCTACTCGATTTACACGGGTTTTAATTAAGCGACTGCGTTCGCCGGCGCACCGGACGAAAACACACCAGGCGGAATTTTTCTGGAAGTAACTGTTACGTGTTCGCCTCGGCCGGCTCCCCGCGCGGCGGCCGATACGATTCTTCCTGGCAGTAAATTCTCCGCTTTAATATCGCGAGCCGATCATATTCGGCTGTAACAGCCTCGTTAGCTCGTCACACACGCGTTTCGACGATTACTCCGACCATTATTACCATTCTTCCTCCTCCTCCTCCTCCTCCTCCTCTTCTTCTTCTTCCTCCTCCTCTTCTTCGGCCGGCGAATGCGGAACAGTTACGAACTGGAGTCGTTTGCAAGGATCTTCGGACGGATGGCCGCGATAGAACTTTATAGTCTTCGGTTATGATTCCCCATGGGATCGGTGACACTTCGGGGCCGTTGACCCCGTGCCGTGAAAGACCTTCGACAACACGAACGTCCTTGCGACGCGGTTCGGAGATCGAGCATGATCAATTCGGATAAGCGGGAAAAGAACGAGCACCTGCTGTTCCTAAGTTTCTTGTTTCTACGCGCGCATTCATCCGTCGCGCGTGTCTTCTTTGCGTTCTTTATGGAATAAATATGTTTTAAGCTGTTACTGTGAGGTCTCTGAAACGTGATCGTTGTGTCGGTTTGTTGAATCCCTTTGTAGCGCACACTTTGCATGTTAATTAAACGAGTTCCTTTGTAGTAGTGTACCGAATGTTGAAGAATAAGTTACTCTGGGATTTAATACACCTTGACAAACATTGTATGATACGTACATAATATATATTTAATTATTTAATCTTAATGGAAAATACTCTAATGATGTTTAGGTAGCAAGAAAAATGGCGCCATCTACGGAGAAAGGCTGAAGCTACTCGCTGGTGAACTTTTTGTCGGTACATAAGTTACTTCGATAGATGGCGCCACTATGGTTTTTCCATTTGGAACATACTCAGTCGGCAAGCCAGAGGTGAAAGGTTACTGGCAGAGCACGGCCAACTTTGTCTATTACCCCTGTGCACTTTTCAGCGACTGGTCAACAGCAAACGTGAAAGGCGAGTAGTAAATACATGGTAATGAGAAGAACAGAGATAGTTGTAGCCATGTGTCGATAAAATTGATTCCCATTTGTAGATGAGGTCAATTTCTATTTGTCAGCAGTTATTAGCAGTTCTTAGCAGTTATTAGCAAATTTCTCAGTTTAAAATTCTTTTGTTAGTATCCTTGATATTCTTTTCGTAAATAGTTAGAAACAAGTCGTTATAGAAAATATTTTTTATTAAATATAATATAACTTAATAAATATTTATTAAATATTTAGAAAATATTTCAACGTAACAATTTAGTGAATATTGTAAATAAATATATTGAATGAAGGTCACGTCACATAGTTGATTTGGTGGCGTTACCTACTACAGATAATCTAGAACTATTTGGCTAGAAGTTTGAGCAGTTTGGCACTACGTGGCGCCATTAATATGAGGAAGATAAGGGAGCGGGAACTGTGGGTAATTCTCTAGGGTTTTAGTCGTCCATTTATGATGAGAATACTCTGTTGAATTGTATTTAAAATTTATAACATTGTGTACTGTGGCGTTTTTTGGTCTGTGTTGTTGGTACTTGCTTATGTCTTACTCTTGGAGCGCCACATGCGAACGCACACTTATCGGTACTAGGTTATATCAGTAAATTGAATAAAACAAAAGATATAACGTTAAGTAACGTATTATGTTTTGAATTATGAATTAAATATAATACACTTGATTGCGCGCTGTCCATGCATACGTTAATGAACTTTATCTGAATATAATGAATATAATGGAGTAATGAAAATAAAACGAGCTTATATCTTGTAGTATTGTGAGAGTCCCAAATACAAGCTTCGAAAACTTGTATTTATTACGATAAGACTTTCTAGTGGAACTTATGGTTTGAACTCTTATCGCGAGAGTCCTGGAAATAATTGTAACCTGCATGTTATGAATCAGCCCGAACGATTTTAATGATTCGACGTGTACAAAACTGTTTAGTGTGAAGCATCGCGAAGGTTTTGAAAGTGAGGTTGTGTTTAAGATGGGTTCGGATAGAAATAATGAAAACTACGTAAGTTTCGTAGCATTAAGTCAATGATCACAGTAAATTATTCGATAATCTTATGATTAAGACGCTGTTAAATTGCGTATAATGTGTGTATAGTATTTCGTATAGAAACTATAATCGGTTCATGCCACGTATGGTACCGTTAGTTGTGTCAAATTTTATTGTTTAGTGAAATTGTGTTTTATTAATCTCTTTTATATTTTTTATTAAATTACAAATTAACGAAAGTTATTATTTCAGGTAATAAAAATTAATAAATGGGACGGTTCTGCAGTGAAAAATGCATTAGATGATGCGGTTAAAGATGTGCTTACTAAAAAGTACAATTACATAGAAAACTTTGCGTTACTCGATGGTCGACTAGCTCTTTGTGGAATTGCAGTGACATTGTCCCTTATAGCTCTACTCTGCGATTATCTCTATCCATTTCCAGCATCTAAACCTGCATTGGCTTCCTGTGTCACATTATACTTCTTTTCAATGGGACTTCTAACATTGTATACGTCGTACAAAGAAAAAGGGATATTTATTGTAGCAATCCAAAGGTAAACAGAAGAGAAATTGTGTATACTTCATGTTGCTGTATTTTGTTGACATTAATTGCTTTTTGTATTTCAGAGATCCAGCTGGTTTTAATCCTGACCTGATTTGGGAGGCCAGCTCATATTTGAAAAAGTATGATGATAAATACAATCTTGTATTATCCGTTAAAAATGCAGCTACAGGAAGTATAAATGAGACTAGCATCACAAAATCTGTGGCAAATTTCATTGATGTTAATGGTGTTATTATAGCAGAATTAGTAGAAAATGCTGTAACAAGTATGCATGATAGTTTGACTAGTCAGCGCAAAGAAAAATAGTAGTGAATACTCATCTGACTAATTAAATCTGTCATTCCTCTTATAATTTGTTGCATTTCATGTATTTCTCATTGATGTAAATATAATGCCAGAATAAAATCCAGTGGTTTAAAATGACATATGTATTGTAATACACGTTTTAAATACAATAGAAAAACAAATATAAACTTTTACATAGCCATTAATAGAATAAAGATTTTCTTTATCAACTTACATCACTAGTGAATTATTTACAAAGCTACATCATGCTGTATCCAATTTCCCCTTTTACAATGTATAACTGATGAAAATTTAAGTATTGTATACGTATGCAACTAACCATCAAGAAATAAAGAATAAAGTAAGAAATATCGAAAGTACATAAATAATAGCAGAGTACAGTGGAGAATTATAACATTTCCTTAATATAGGTACATTAACATAAAATGTGCTGGTTTCGATGTTTAATATGATAAATGTACAATTTTAAAAAAGTTATTGTAAAAGTGTTCGATAAAAATAATAATTCAGGTAATTTACATGTATCGAAATCATCAACTTCATGAAAAATAGCAATTTTCAGATTGATGATGGTTTATAAATAGCCTAAAATCTACATTAACCATGTGTCGTGTCGTCTTCCACAAAATCGGCAGCTTCTTCTCGCGTTACGCATACAACATGAGACACTTTATTTCTGAATTTAACACCATAAAACTTGTTGGCATGTTGTAATAATTCAGGTCTGCAAAATAATTATAATTTTAAGCCACGGATAAGAAGAAACATGTTCAAACTGTATTGTAACATTACCTGAATGTTGTTGTGATGAATTGAGCATCAGAACTAAGTTCGTGTATCATATCTGCTACAGCTTTCCTATGCTGCGCATCCAGGGCTTGGTCAATTTCATCGAACAAGTAGAACGGCGCCGGATCACATTTTTGTATCGCAAATATCAACGCCAACGCTACTAGTGATTTTTGTCCACCAGACAACTGATTCATTTCTCTCATTTCAGCTCTGTGGCCAGTAAAAGAAACTCGTATACCTAATCAGATTAAAATGTTTTGATCATTCTTTTGCGTTTCCTGTTTATTCTATGCATAAAAAATAAGTGGTAGAGATATTAACTTACCAACACCAATAAACCTATCAGAGTCAGCTGATTCAGTTGTTGTATCGTCTCCTTCATCGCCATCAGCTGTCTTCATAACTAATTGTGCGTGACCCGATGGAACAAGCTTCTTGAAAACCTCGCTAAAATATTTGCTAACCTAAAATTAATAATACCAAATTTAGACAATGGAAACAACAATATAAAATATAATCGCATTACATACTTGTTTGAAGGTAAACTGTATAGCTTCACATTTACGTTGTTCTAACACTGACATCAATTCTTTAATTTTTTCATCGCCTCTATCTAATTCCTCTTTCCTCTTCACTAACTTCTCCTTCTGATCGCTGAACGACATAAACTGATCCAATGCTTTTTTATTTACATGACTGAAACAAAATTTATCAATACATTTTACAGGTTTACGGATTAAATTTCTAATTGCAACTATTGTACCTGTATTTCTTTAAATGATTGTTCGCCTTTTCCATTTCTTTGAACAACTGTTTGGTAGACATAACACTAAACTTAGAATATACTTCGTGACTAGGCAATGCACCGAGCTCTGTGATTTTCTGCGTGCATTCCACTATTTTTTGTTCCAAGATATTCAATTTGCTGGCTAACTTTTCCAAGTCTTTAGCATCTGCTTCGATTTTCTCTTGTGCTTCTTTCTCCTTGACTTTCCACTTCTCAACCTCTGCTGACTCTGCTTTTTGCTAACGAAAGAACAAAGCGTTCATACCTAAACATTAATTATTTCTCGTATTTTTTTTACCTTCTTTATGGCATTAGTAACTCGTTCGTTCTGAGCCTTAAAGTCTGCATTCACTTTCACTAGCCTCTTTTCGATGTCCGCTAATTGTGCTTTCGATGATTCCAGTTGTCGTTGTCGATCTTCCACCGATATTTCTTGAAGAGCCTGAACTAATTCGTCTTTCCTTCTTACCAAATTATTCGTTAGTAAGTTCTCCAATTTATTTTTCTCAGCCTCTAATCTCATACGTTTTGCGAATGCTTCCTTATTATCTTTCGTTAATCGTCTTATGTCATCATTCAATGTATCCACCTAAAATACAGTAAACCGTACGTGAACCATTGTTCGATTTTTTACTTTCATTTTCATTACCTGACGCTGGTCAGCAACAGACAGTTGTGCCATCAGTTCCTGATGCAGTTCGCTTTCCAAACCTTCTTTCGTTGCACGCATGGCTTCCAAACTCGACGTGCACTGAGCAAGACTTCTTTCTTTTGGGGTACGGTATCTTCCTATCGCACTCAATTCTTCTTTCATGAGTCGTATCTCTGCTTTCATCTTATCGTACACGTCTCTATCATAAGAAGAACAATTTAATATGTTGCATGTTAAACGTGTACAATGTAAAATGAAGTAACAACGACTTACTTTGCTTTACTGTTTTTAGTTTCAGTTCTTTGCATTTCACTGACATAAGAACTTATGTTTTGATCTGCTTTTCTAATCTCGTCTTTAAGAGTGGTCAATTGAGATTCAAGGGACGAAATTTGTGCCATTAACTCTGATCTAGTTTTCTGTATTTCCAAACGTGACCTCAGCGTATTGAAGTATCCACCCGTTAATGATCCTTTTGATGACACTTGGTCGCCTTCTAGAGTTACGCAATCCAGACCCGAGGTACGGGCCAAATTTGTCGCAGTTTCTAAGTTGCGGCAGATCAACGTTTTTCCAAAAATATATCTGTATTTGTAGATTAAAAATTAAATTTTTACTGAAATTAATTATATGCTACTAGATGTTTTATCCTTTTGTTTTACCTCAAGGCTTTGTCATATTTTTCATCATACTCTAATTTTGATATCATAGGCATAGCATCGCTAGTTATTGGATAGTCTATATCTTTCACATGTAGTCGATTCAAAGGCATAAACGTTACTTCACCCGGAAGTCGTTGGTTATTCATTTCTTTCAAGATTTTTGTCCCGAATTTGTCTGTCTCGACGATATGATGGAATAACCGATTCCCAGCAGTCACCTCTACAGCCATATAATAATTCTTCTCGCAACTGAAGTTCTCAATCACAGGCCCATAATAGCTACTCACCTCGTGGGCCATATCTTTACGTGTTCTGAAAAGTTAATGAACATTAATGAGGTTTCCTGCTTTACGTATAGACTCGTGTTATTTACCGAAAGGTATCCAGCACTTTTCGCACACTGTCTCGTCCGTTTAGAATAGGTTTTCCTGCCATAGATCGCAAACTTTGATCCGCCTTTGCCAAATCTTCTTTAAGTCCTGATAAGTTAAGTTGTAAAACGCTCTCTTGTCGATACCTATAATATAGTAAGCATTATGTCTTCGTTAAATTCCTTACAAATATTAATAAAACAAACATAATGAACAAACTGTTCTTTTCGAGTGGCTTGACATTGGTCCTTCGCTTTAGTTAACTCATAATATTGCTTGTTATGTTCGTCTATAGATGCTCGTTGCTGTTCCATTTCGCGTGTATGCTCTTCGATCTTTTTCTCTAAAATAACTTGCTTCTCTGCATCCTTTTTCAAATCTTCGCTAATTTTTCTTTGGTGTTCTTCTTTGTCTTTAATTTGTTTGGTAAGTTGCTTCAGCTCGTTTTGAATCCAGTTATCTCTCTCATCCTGATGTGAAGGAATAATTAAAGAATGTATGCTTCCAATACAAATGTATGCACTGTATTTAATAAAATTATATTAAGTACCCTGGTAGTGAATTGGCTGCCACGTCCTTGTTTGGCATACAATTCTTTTCGTTTCTGTTCTTTTAGTTGTAACTCGCGTGTGCATTCCTCTTCCACACGTTTCATTTCTTCATACTAAAGCAAATTGATAATTGTTAATTTTATTATAAAAATTCTTAGAACAGAACACTGATGATGTAACTTACTTCCGGTTTAAGTACTTCTAATTCCGCCTCTCGTGCTGCAATGTTTACTTTTAGTTTTTCCAATTCCTGTTGTGCACGTTTTCTGCTGTCATTGTCTCCTTTTACTTCTTCCAATAAGTCATTAATAGTTAATGTCAATTTAGTTTTTTCTTTCAGTAGCTGCTGCTGTTCAGCACTGTATATTAAAGTATTATATGTAATTATAATGAAACTGGAATCTACAAATATATATTAGAATACTACCTGAGTGTGTCTCTTTCTTCTTTTGCAGTTTGCACTTCTTTCTTTGCTTCTTTGAGGCGTTTTGTTGCAGCTCTCACCATTTCCTGTGCAGTTTTTGCTTCTGCGCCTAAACGCGCTTGTTCTGCACCGCTATTTGCCCTAGATTTCTTAAGTTCTTCCAACTTTCTTTTATTCTCTTTCAGTTCTCGTTCGTGAATCGTATATTCTAAACAGCGACGTTGTTTGTCCCAGCATTGGTATTCTTTAAGCTCCTCCTTTTCTTCTTCCAGTGTCTTTAAACGTTCCTCTGTAATTAAAGCGAGAAGTTAGTTCTCCCTGAAGTATTGTTATAGACTTTAATTCTAACTTACCTATCGTTCTTAAAAAATCTTGAATCTTCTCCAATTTTCCTTCTGTTTCTTTTAAAATAAATTTTGATTCTTCTCTTCTGTCATCATATACTCTAGTACCAGCTACTTCTCTTAATAACTTAAGTCTCTGGGAATCGGGTGCTGTTGCCATTTGATTTATCTATATAATATAAATTGTCACATTTCCTTCTAAAAGAAATAATAACTTGATTACAAATCATACCTTTCCCTGCTTTACAATATAATACGGATTTGATCTTGAAAATCCTGCAGACTCCAATAAATTCATTACGTCATTCCTAGTTACTATTCTTTTATTAAGGAAGTATTGGTCCTTCTTTGAGCCAATTACTCTTCTCAAATATACTTCCTCTTTGTCAATCTAGAAGATATTATTATTTTAAAAAACAAAATTACAAAAAATAGACCATTCTATGCTTAATACAATTACCGGCAATCTTCCATCAGAATTGTCAAATATAATTTCCACGTGTGCTGAAATAACTCTTGGTCCTGTACCCTCATGTAATAAAGCTTGTCTTTGTTCTGGTCTGAGATGAGAAAATTCATCGCTCAAAACGAATTGAATTGCATAAAAGAAGTTACTTTTGCCAGAACCATTCCGGCCCACTTGAAATAAAAAGGTACACACATGATGTTTATGTAGAAATTGTTTATCAGAAATTTTAGGTAAAATATTTATACATACCCACTACATTGTGCCTTGGATCGAAAGGTTCTACTACTGTCTGTTCACGGTATGACTTAAATCCTTGAATAATCACCTAATCATAAAAAGGTTTCTTATACAGAATGTAAACATTCGATGTTTAAATGTGCAGAAAAGCTTTATTGAGCAGTCAAAAAGTGAAATTAAATTTTAAATTGATAATGTTTGAAAATTCAATTATTATTGTTGCACAGTTCTAATTTCTTGGATAAACTTAAAGACTACAATAACATTTCTAATAAACTTATCAATTTTGGTTACCATTAATATTGGACGCATGACTTCGACGACAAAAAGGGATTAGTAGTATTTCGTCAACGGTAATTTTTATTTGTGTTCGAATTTAATAGCAACAACAACATTTGCTTTTAGCTATGAGCGTCCGTTGTAGAGGAAGTAGTGTGGAGCGCGCAAAAGAAGACAGACATTCGAAGAGAATGTTAATCATTAATTTCTAATACCTGCTTAATATACATGGTGCAAAGGAAATGACACGAGCGTTTCTCGTGTTATCACTTTATTGTAACTCAATCGCAAAAGCAACTTCTCTGTCACTGAACAGAACAAAAATATTCAACCGACTTGTTGGCAGAGCGACATTTGTAAATTCGCAAGACGACATCGAGAAAAAGTCCCTATATTTGGGCGGGAGACGTAATGCCATTGCCACTACGGAAAAAAAGAACACCATGTATAACCGTTAAAAAATAATTTTCTTTTATGTACATTTTTTCCAGCATAAAAATAAAATAATTACGAAACATTATGATTAATGATTACTTTATTTTACAGGGGATAGTAGGGAATGATTTTATTTCAAATAAGTATTAATTATATGTATCCTTTAATGATGAATACTCAAAGCATCACTTTGAACTTCATGACTTAGCTGTGTCTGCAAGTTGGACAATTTATTCTTTAACGCTGCAATACCCATCATTACAATGTTTTCAGGCTTTAAGGCACCACTGCTTTCAACATTAAAATAGTATTTATTCGGCTTAGCTTCCCAATTGAATGGTGCTTCATCTGAAATATTTGAGAATTATTAATTGTAATTATTAATCGATTTCTCTAAATTTATAATCCTTACATTGATCTTCTTCTAATTCACTGTATTCCGATTTTGGCCATTCATCAGGTTTTGGAAATAGAGTATGCCTCATAGAATTGTCTGGGTCATACTCAAAGCTCACACCAGCTGTTGGGTTCCATTTTGCATGTTCCTTTCCAAAGCCCTTTTTGGCATACGCTCTAAGTTTTAGTTCTTGCCCCTTACGTAGTTTTACTATCAATATTTCTGCAGTAGAAAAACGTGAATTCAAATTGACTTTCCCATATCTACATTATGTACTTTGAAATAAAGGTGTTATTGATAAAAAATATAGACCATCTGTTTCTCCATATTCACTAGCGTCATCTTCTCTGTGTCTAGAAGTAACAGGAAGTACTCGTGGGTCACTAGACTTAAAATCTGCTGTGGTGACATGCCTTGTTTGATCCTCTGTACATTTTACGTCAAGAGTAAACTCCACGCTACATTCTGGACAAAAATCCATGCACTGACAGTCTCTTGTATATTGTATCCTATCAACAACCTAAATAATTTTAGTACAAATTGTTGTTTTTATGTTCACCATAAAATTTTAAACATAGTAAACCTCAATTTTTGATTACTTACGTCGTCGCTGATTAATGGTATCATTCCAATTCTATGGGCCAAAAATTCATCACTTAAAACTGTTGAATTGGCCTCTAACTGGATCCAATCGATAGCCATGGTAGGTGTTTCAGCAATAAATACACGTCTCATACTATTTGCCACGCTAAAAGTATTTAAAGTATTTAAAAATATATGTCAAAAGATCACTAAATGCAGCATAACCTTTCATACCTTAACTCAGTATCTTCAACTTGAAATTTTACATTCTCCTCAGTTAAATCCGAAATATGAACTGATGGTTGATTAGCGTACGGCATTTTGTTAAATTTCTTATATTAAATAAATAGAAAAACGCTGCTTTACAACTAATACTCTTACCACAAAACTTGTAAACGACCTACTAAACAAAACTTAGAACCAGAATGTTTGATTGGAAGTGCAGCGCCACCACGAGACATTTAAATTATAATATTTCCCACCATTTTTTAGCAGATTCAAAAGTATTTAAGATGTTGGGTACATTTTATTAAAAAAATTCATCACAATACATATTGTTCGTCATAAAATACGAAAAATAGACAAACTTATGTAATTATATTCGACTGAACAGTAAAAGATACTGAATAAAATGCATTTTCTATCAAAGTAATTTTGTAAATAATATGGAGGAAACATGATTCTTTTTATTGAGAATATTTAAATCCGCATTATGTATGTTGTATTATCATATAATAATCAGTAAAATTTCATTATTTGGTTATTGTTTAGTTGAATTACAAGATTGGTTCCTCCTCTTTTATAATCTTACATGTATAGATGAATTTAGTGTTAGTGCATCTATATAATTATTCATTGAAAAATAATAAAAGTGAGAGACCATGTTTCTTGCAACTCTTGCTACTTATAAGAAATGTAAATTCTATTATGCTAAAATAATACATCACTGTATTTATGGCACTAATGTTTCATAAAAATTGGAAGACTGGTGAAACACTATGCTTTGAGTATTTTAAATAAGTTTTGTGCAATCGTAATTAATCTTAATGCAAATGTATTCTAAATGCAGCATAAATAGGAACACCAAAACATACTATAGCTGGAAGTGTGGTATTTAAAAGTATTAAACGTACTTTCACAAATGTAAACTTTTGACAAATACAAAAAGAATGAAGATTTCGCTGACACGTCTAGCAACCGACTGTCATAGTTCATCCTGGAAACGTTCAATATCTTGTAAATGATCTCCGTAATCTGTAGCTTCACTCCCGACAAATGCATCATGATGGTCTAAAATCTCCTCAAAGGTTAATCTATTGTCGTGGTCGTCGTCAGATGCAGCAAACAGATGGTCTACTTCATCACTTGCTATTTCCCTGTAATAACAACGTTCCAAGTAGTGCAAGGAATGTCTTAGAATTAGCAATTGACAAAAAATTATAGAAACATTCAACTTACTCGTTACTAGGCACTAGCCAAGAAAGTATTTCATCTGAGTCTAGTCTGCCATCTCCATTTTTGTCATGCTCATAATCAAATTTATCTTTCTCAACCAACAACCATTCCTTATTTTCTGATTTAGCTCTGTTACCAATAAATTCTTGGAAGCTAATGAAGCCATCTTTATCTGTATCTTTGTCATCTAAAGCTTGTCTCAAAAGAAGTGGAAACATCCTAGGTGTTTCTTCAGGATGTGTATAAGCTTTGAACTCTTCTGTATCCAGGTAACCATCTTTATCTAAATCGGCAGCCTCGAAAGTTTGTTTGTCATCAGTGATAAGCTTATCATCTCCCGCTAAGTCCTCTGGATCCGTGCCATACATATCTTGCAAGATTTCATTCCAGCTGACTTTACCATCTTCATTTGTATCAGTATCCTCCAATCGATCTTGAGAGTCTTCAGTAGAAAGCATACTATTGCCAAGATAATATCACATTAATTTCTATTTACCATCAACTAATAATAATTAAATATATATACACATATATATATACATACCTAAATGATCTTAAAATCCATGCTTTTAGCTCATTTCTTTCGATAACCTTATCATTATTTAAATCCATTTTCTTCAGTAAAATTTCTAAGCGTCTTTTAGATTCATGTATAGGCAGTTTGTTAAACTCCTCTGCCTCTTTTACGCTACCTTTAAACAAACATTTAATATAACTTATAAGCAGTACAGTTTGTTTATTATATACGCATAGCAAACTGAATTACATGTAAACTATACCCTTTCACAAATAATAAATAAAGATACATACCAACGATAGCTTCATGGTCAAACTCCTGATGATGTTCCCCTCCGGCATAATGATTTATATCTCGTGGACTGAACGCACCATCCTCGGTTCTTTCATTGCTATTGGATTTGTTGTGCTGATGTGTATGGATATGTGCAGAAGCTGCATTCCCGAACGAAAAGAATCCGAAAATAACAACCATAAACAGTAGAATCCTTACACGCAATTGGCGTGTACACATTGTAAATTCGATGAATGATTCTGCGAATGAAAATATAAACACCATATAACCTCAGACCATCAAGAGTTTGATAGGTACACCGATCTCGACAGCGAATACCATAATGAATTTTATCGATCGTCTGCCGTCACGCGTGCCCGCGTAATCGTTCTCGAAACTCGATATCACAATTTTCAAATTGAACGATATTCAATTCAAACGTTCAGTTAATTATCTACACAAACTTCCCTAAACATATCGAACCAAATCTATCAGAAAACCATCAAAATCATTAAATTACACATCTAAGCAAATATAAATCACAAAAAGTAATTAGTCCGTTAATTTTCTATTTCAAACGAGACTAGTAGATAGTCACATAAGTCTGTGATAAAAAATGATCTTAACTAACAATTCAGAATTTTATAATTAAACAATGTATTTAATAATATATATATATATATATTTATAATAATTTTATAATAAAACAATTAACCCTTTGAACTCTGTAGGCTCCAATATTGCACCAGTTATAATATTAAGTATTCTAATGAATCTTAAACTACCCTAAAATTATTCGATTTTTCAGGCATCCAAATTTTGTACTAAGGAAAATAAAAGATCGAAGAAATGTTATATTTCTAATTTTCGCTAGGAATGCTATGAAAATTAGTCGCAGTTGCTAATTACAAAAGAACCTGGAGTGCCAAGGGTTAAGTCTACATACCTGTTCAAACTTATTTCACTATTAAAGCCGGATGGCAATCATGATTTCTCGATGGCAACAAAAAACTCGCTGATTATTACAGAGGAATACGATAGTCTGATATCAGTAGGGAATCCCCGGTTGTTAATATTCGAGATTGTCACTGTCGCGTCTATTCCGGTCGCCGGGATAATAGTTTGGAGGCTCCTGCTCGTGAAAGGAGGCAAACAGAAAAAGAAGATGTTGACTCGGCTTCAGTCGCGGCCAGTATGTGCAGTCATGACTTTGTTCTAGGGTGCGGGTACAAAAATAGAACAGCCGCACTAACACATATTCGATTTATTTCTATCCTTAGTGATCGCCCGACGAGAAAGAGAAAGAGATGCTCGCTAAGCAGAATATCACTATGAACGTTTAATCTATTTTTTCTTCTTTAATCCCTTCTACTACAACCAGTGAAACCGAAGATTTTCAACGTGATTCAACAAATATATACTCAGTTCATTCGAATTCAAAGAGAACATACTTCTTTAATCAACTGTTATACTTAAAAGGAAATAAAGGCATAACATGCTTAGAATTTTTCTATTTTTCCAAATTATTAATGGCAAAGTAGCAGTATTACCAAAGTATTACCAAAGTAGTACCAAATTTGAATTGAGAAAGGAATCATAGGTCAAAGGGTTAATTCTCGATAATACCGGGTGACACTAAAGACGCAAAGGGTTGCAACTGTTTTACGGATTGCACTTGTGACCTTCACAAAGTGGCAAAGCTAGGCCAAGCATAGTTCCGATCATCGTGTATCGCTTTCGAAAACTAATTATATACATTGATTTTTTTATACTGAGAAAGTTGATTTATCGAAGGCCATGGAGAAAGGTCTGTTTGCTTTATTCGACCCTTCGGATCTATTGATAATGTAATTAAATCTTGCCATTGTTAATGCGCAATGTAAAATACATATAGTTTGTGAGAATTCAAAAATATTCGTCTTTTATTATTACACCTAGCAGCACTGTATCATTAGATATTGATTATTATTTCGTGATTAACAGAATCATTTACGTGCGTGATGAATGTAACAATTAAATGTTTGTTTCATTGGCGCGTAAATCGATACTGCGAAGAGCCATCTGTTAACGATTACTGGAAACTTCTTGCCATTTGATGTATTACCAACATTCAATTACCCGCGAATCAGCGCCATCTATGATAAAACGCCCAAGCTATTAGCTAATTAGTACTAGATAGTGCTTGCAAGATGGCGCCACCAACATCTGTCCTTGCCCCAAATTACCCAACCAAGAAACATTAATAACTCATTAATTGCAGCACAAACGCGACAAAAACTATTACCAAAATATTGCCAGAGATCTACTCTAATTTCTACAATCACAAATGTTCATAAATTATGCCTATTAACTTAGAAACTTAATGATGCATTGGGTCCTTGTCAATCAATTCTAACCTATCCTCCGACATCGTCCGGAAGAATACTTGATAAATAATTAACCTGGTAGAAAATCCTATCGATGGTGACATGAGAAACTAGAGGAAGGTCTATTCTATGATTCTAAATTGCAAACGTTAACAATTTATTCGTGGGAATCGAGTTATTAATGAATTCGCTGCTGATTTCGTTGTTTCTTCTCCGTCGCCATGTCGCATCTAGTTTCTAGCCGTCGCCGCTAGATGGCGCCACCAAAATTGCTATCGTGGAGACCTCCTTAGTCCTGATGCTTCACGAGTAGGTACCAGGGACTGATGAGATGCTTTTTCCAAGGAGGTGGCACGAGAGAGACTATCTCTGTCCTTGTCGCACACTAGCTCTGTCCTTGTCGCACTCATTGCGGGTATAGGGAGAAGCTTCGAAAACGCCCGTCCGCTAGATGGCGCTGTCTCGCCCCGGCGCGCTGCAACCAGCCTTACACCCATGTTTTCGTTCTGCCAGCGTTAATCTATCAATACCATAATAACATTTATTATTACTACCAACGTATAAGCTCTATCTTAACGTTGAAACAATCCTTTTTCGTGGCGCTTGACGTGTTAATACGATATTATTTATTAATTATTCTCGGAGGCTCGCTCTATTCGAAGGAAACGAATATACAAAGTTACGAAGGAGGGGAAATAAAAAATACAAAAATCGATTAACCATGATTACGATATTATTTATTAATTATTCTCGGAGGTTCGCTCTACGAAGGAAACGAATATACAAAACTGAAGGAGGGTAAATAAAAAATACAAAAATCGATTAACCATGATTATTTATATTTCACGATCATCAAGTCATCGCGTGAAACTCATTGAGTCTTCGTTCCTGAAATCTGCGTCCACGGCTACTAGCTTGAGCCTTTCTCCACCGATGGTGCCACTGGTACGTTTCGTCCCGCATAATTGTCAAACGTTTAATCGCGACGATCAATGATCGTTAAACAGCCCGGGAGTGTTTCTATCGCTGGAAATAATTACGGGGACGATCGTTAAACGATACGCTGTTCACGGAACGTTATTTACTGCAGCTTAGACGAGTCCTGACGCATAATCCCCACGGTTTTATCCGCGTATCGTTACGGCTCGTCGGTGATCGCGATCAAATCGTTCCCCGGATCGCGGCGGAGGTTTTCCGCTTGACAAGCGGAGAATTTACGGCCGAAATGCCGAGGATCGAGCCACGATAATTGATAATCAAAGCGAAAGCCGGCAGATGGTGAAACCGTCCGCTAGAACAATTACAACCTCGTGATTGAAGTCGCCATTAAACCGGGCTCGGCGGCCCGGGGGGCTCGCCGCGCGTTTATGCGCGCCCGGGAATAATCACGTATTCTTCCGGTTGTCGGCAATAGTTGCACATAATCGTTTCCGATACCGTTAGCTGCTGAAAATAGAAGCTAATGAACCTGTTTGTGTATGCCGTTTTTGCGCGTCTCGAACCGTCGCGTGTCAAACGGTAATAGAGTCCGCTCGGCTGCGACGTCGGGACGAAAGAGGATTTCGGACGACGCGTCCTAAGGGGAGCGGTTCAAGGGAAGGTGCGAACACAGCGAAAGGTTTTGCGCAGATACATCGTAATCTAATAATAAATTATAAATACATGCTTGCATATTACAGCTATAGATACAAAAGATGACATGCAGTATGGAGTTGTCGTTCGTTTATGCGCTTAACGGAAAAACCACGGTCCCACGTGTGCACCCGAAATATCCGACAGACCTCGACAGTTTCTCACAAGCCGTTATTTTCCCGAACGTGTTTCACACGTGGAAAAGTGACTCGATGCTCCGCCGTTTCTCTTTTTATCACTTTCTCGTAACGGCACTGACACAGTACGTTTCACGCGCGAATTTTCGTCTCCCCCCGAGCACGCGCCGACCCGTGAACTACCGCGCTCGGTGCAACAATCGAGGTTTCCTCTCCTAAAACGAGCAACGCGATCCGCCTCGGAAAGAGATCGGCGTCGAACGGTCTCGATCGAAAGCGCGCTCGCGCGAGTACGAAACGAACGCGAACACTTTCCTAGCTTTCTTTTTGTCCGCGCGGGGAAATGTTGGTAACGGTTCGAATCGCGGCGCCAATAATCGCGGATTCGGGGAGGAACGAGGTCGGGAACGGCATCAACGGTTGTTCGCGATAAACGCCGCGGACGGAGCGCATGAATGAGCGGGGAACTCGGCTCGCCGTTTTTGGGGCGCCGCGTGGATCTCGTCTATGAAATAACCGAGCGAAGTAAATCGAGGTGAAGGGTCCCGCAAACCGGCTAACGGTATATTATACTCATCGGAATTCATGGTACGGTCCATTCGTACCGCGACTCGCGCGTCCGTCCAGCTCGCCGGTGCGATTCCGACGTTCGGTCTCCTGGGGTCCGGTTCCGAGAAGCATAAACGGGCCAGTCGCGCGACCGGCGGCCGGCTCGGCGACGGAACAAGAAACCGATCGCCTCCTGGTCCCCCGAGTCGCGCGATCGCGCGACGCTCGGAAAACGCGTCTCTTTTAAAAAATCACAATCGAATGCACGCCGCGTTTCAGCCTCGGAGCCGGTCACGGGTGCGCGATCGTTAACGCGCGGTAACGAGAGAACGGATCGACGGAAAGCTCGAATAAAATCCGAGGCGATAGAGTGCACCGCGCCGCTGAACGGTCGGCGAATCGTCGAATGCATTAACAGGGTTTCCGGCTCGTTACGGTCCAGTCGAGGGGAATGATATAACTTTATGGCGCCCCTGGAAAGAATAACTTGCCGTTGCTTCCCGTGGAGCGTTGTTACGAGGCGGCCTACGCCACCTGCTCGAAACCGGCTCGCGGAGGCAGGTCTAGTGAACTCGATCGAATTCCGAGACCGGATTCCGCGAAACGGCCGCAGCGCGCTGCTCCGATTCGTTTTTTCACGCCGGGATAACTTCGTCCGACTGTTTTCGGAGCGGACTGACCCACGGGGGAACGAGCTGTCCGACCGTGGACCGATTCCCGATCGTCCGACGCGCCTCCTCTCCCTTTTTCCCTCGAACGCGCTGCTCCTCTACCGGCGGTTCGCGGATCGGCGGGGATGCTCGAGGTCAACGCGTCGAGCTAACGATCGTTTCTGGGTTCACCCAGGACTGGCGTAGGCGTGCTCGTCGAGACGACGAGTTGCTGTGGCACGTTCGTCGAGCACGCGACTTTGCTAGAAGCATGATCTCCTCCGGGACAATCGCGTCACCGTCCGTCACCTCGGTCCCGTGGCAAAAGCGGCCCGTCTCTCCTTCCGTCGAGGAAAGGAGAGGAGGCTCCGCCGCGGCGACGGGAGTCTTCGATCTTCTCGATTTCTCCCGAGAAATCATCTTCTAGCAACTTGAATACTGGTCTCTCTCCCGGCGTTACGAGCTGGCTCCGTCAAAGAGGTTACTAGGTCCCTCCGGCGAGGTTGTCAGGCGCCCGGGGGTCACCTGCCACCGATTCCGTCGCGTCCGACGCGACTCGCCGATCCCCGGCGCTCGAGCGACCCTCCCGCTCCCCGGGGACCCTTTTTGTCCCCGGCCCCCCGGGCCCGCTCGAGTTCGACGAACGCTTAAAAGCTTGGGACCGCCGGGGGCTCCGACGAGCCGCTTGCCGAATTCCTCGGTTTGCAGACGCATCCGCTCTCGACCAGGACGTAGTCTTGACCGGTCAGGGTCACCGGGCCCAGCGGTATCACCAGGAACAGGTAGGGCACGTAGGTCTGCGTGCACTCGCCGTGGACCACGTCGCACTCTTTCGATCTGAAACACGATGCCGACGAGAGACGGTTAATGGTTTCGACGTTGTTCGGATGGGACCGGAGAATTAGTCGCTTGGAGGCTAATGAGAGTTCGGAGAGGAACGATTGGGGAACGCCGTGTTTTGGCTTTTGAAATGCTTTTGAAAAGATTCAACGCTAGAACTACCAAATGGATCAGAATGGACCATTCCTAAATTCTCCTTTTACAATTGGAAAAATATATCTTCGAAGAGATTTTTAAAAAAATTGTTTCAGTAATAAACTAAGTTCTGAGTGATTGAAGTCTCGATAGACGCAGTGTAAGGGTTCATAGAGCAATTTCAAAGTCAACTTGACTGCTTGATAGTTCTAGTGTTGATAACTAAACAATATTGTTTGTTACGTTAACCTCTAACTACGACTGCTTGGTAGTTCCAGTGTTAATAACTAAACAATATTATTTGTCACGTTAACCTTTAACAGAGGCATTTCAAATTTACCAAGAAATACCGTAGCATAGATAAAATTCACATAAGTAAGATAGCACGATGCTTAACGCGTTAATTGCAAATATTGCAATAACATTTTCTGCCACGTACAAGGCACTGAACCCAGTATGTAAAACTGTCGTGACGCTTTCATGTCATTGCTCCGTTAAAGGTTACAGCCGAAAGAAATCACAGAATACCAAAGAATCGGTTTAACCGCATTGGCTTCCGAGCGACAGAAATATCGGGCCCGAAAAGATGTCGAAGTAGGCCTCGGTTCCCGGTCACGAACGGGGCATCGTAGGCTCATTCGGGCCACTGTGCTACATCCGAATCGACTCGCCAATAGACCCCGATGAATTTCAATTCGATTCGGCCGCTCGCATTTACCGATCACGACGCGACGTGCCCAGAAAGTAACAGTGGCGAACGATCGCGTATCTCTCTGGAACGAATTTCACTGGCACACGATCGTGGATCCACGCGTTCGGTATTCGGCGCTCGACTCGCAGGCTACTTACTCGCAAACCTCGAACACGACCTGCTGCAGGAGGTCGGGGAACTTCTGAACGATCGTCACCGGCTGGCCGCTGGTCAAGCTGACCCCGTACATCGGCGCCGTGGTGTTGTACCTTGTTTTGCACAATCTGGCCGGGGAGCCGCATGATTCTTTAGGGGTGAACGCTCGTCCTGCGGGAAGAATATTTATTGTCCCGCGTTAACCCCTTGGCGTACTGTTTACTTTCGCCACTAAGCTCGTGCACCATTTCACGACAATTTGGAAGACTCAGTCTTCCAGATCTGAACATTTCATCCCACCGAAATGCCGACATCCGTCCACAAAGGGTTAACTCGGAGGAATTCGGGCCGAAGGTAAAGGGTTAATACGATTTTGCAAAACTCGTGTCCCGATTTTATACCGTGTTCCTTCTTTCTGCTGTGATCGCGTTTTCGTTATTTCTAGCGTTAGAGTTAGATCGACGCTCGACAAGGATACAATTTTGAATCGATCGTTCCGAAAAAGTCGCGCGTAGGATGTAACGGAATTCGAACGGACGAATCGCGAGCAGAAAGCCAGGAAAACCGAAGGAGAACGCGGCGTTCGACCGAGGTGTTTGCGCCCTTTCTTCGGAATTCAGTCGGCTCGTGTGTTCGAAACGATGAGTGGGTCGCCGATGGGTCCCGTTATGAGCAGAACCAGCGATAACTGTATTGGACGGATAACACGGTGCCTTATTACCGTCCTCCTGCGCCGAGGAACCACTACCCAAGGGACCGCTGAATCTCGTCGGACGAACCGGACGGCGAGGAACGCGTAGCACGTTCCTCTCCGACGGAATTGGCGAATTTCGAAACGACCGAACGGAGGCACGCGGAGCGGGTGCCGCGGTTAGCTGTAACCGGGTTTTCGTGTCATAAGGACAGCCGCGTAATTCAAGGCTGTGCGACGTGCCGGGACACGTATCGCGCAACCGGTTGCTCCGATTTTTCGACATTTTCGAGCACGCGCTCGATCCTGCTCGAAAACGAAGCCGAACCGGCCGGCCGCGTCGCTTTCGAGGCGCGCGGCGGCGGCGTTCACGGAACAAGACTGAGCCACGTAATAAAGGATGCAACACGGAATTTCTAATCTCGGACTTTCCTCGGGAACCTTGAGAAACCGGAACGCTCGAGAGTATTCATTCGAAAAATCGACGTAAATAGTCCGTGATAGTCCGTTTCCTGGTCGCAACCCGGTTGCAACGGTACCGCGAGGTATCGCCGGTGCAAGAAGCGCGGATTGTTTGGATGTTACCGCATACGGTACAATAGGCTCGTAAAGAGGCGAGGACTCGCGTGCGCTCGCGAGCGGATAATGGACCGCGAGCGCGACCGCGATAATTAGAAATCAACGCTCTCGCCCGACAGAGAGATGTATCCGGCGCTGGCCGCGATCGCGGTCGATCGGCTGTTAAGCCTTTCCGCGGGATTATATTTCGTCGCCGGCTCGGGCGGAGCGTAGCAGCGGATGGCAGCTGGTAATTATTCGCGATTCAGGCAACCGGCTCGACCGCTGTCGCGCCGCGGACAGGAGGAGAGGGACGAGCGCGCCTCGTCTTCCGCGTCTTTCCAAGCGATCTCGGACTCGATCGGGCGCGATCCGTTAAAGTACACACGTTCCCCGGCGAAATAGGAATAACGCGCGCGTGTCCACGTTTCCGTCGGCGTCCGGCTTTCGAATCCGATCGACCGTGTACACGGCTCGCAGCGGGGGGATCGATCTTCTCCGAAGAGAACCGGACGAAAAGAGGAGAGCTTCCTTTTTCACCGTGGGATCGGGAGAGGCTTACCGTTCCGAGTGTTCTCCATCGCGATCGAGTAGTCGCCGCGTGCGACCTTGTAGCTGTGCAGTAACGCCTGCCTCGTCGATTCGGGATCGATCGTCCTCGGCTGATGGTACCTGGCTGTTCGACCGGCCGCCCACAGGTTCTTCGCGCTCCTCGATATCGCGGCGCTACGACAAGTCGTTCGTTTCGATAACGGTATCTCTCCTTCTCTCTCTCTCTCTCTGTCTGTGTTCCTTTCTTTCTCTAAAATTCCACACGAGGCGGACCCGTAAAAGGGAAACACTTACGACGGATACTGCTGGTTATTCGGACCGACGCAGTCCATGGGGTCCGTGAGCGCGTCTCCCCACAAGTATTTCAGGCCCAGCCCGCTCCCCTCGCATTTCTTCGCCCCGCACACGTGGCCGGTGATCGTGACAACGAGAATCAGACCGAGGTACCTGGACATCTGAAATTACAAGCAGTCGACACACGTGAATGGGGGACGATATCCGGAGCTCCGAGCGGAACGTCGCCAATTTGTTTCGACGCTGCGGCCGCGCGCTCCGCGGCCGGAGAACTGGTTCGATTATAATAACAATGGGATTTCGTGTACAGGGACGCGTCGAGGTTCCAGCAGGCCCTAGGCCAGCGTCGCTGTCTTGTAGAGAATCTCGGTTTCTCCGAAGTTTCTCGCCGATCCTATTTTCCTCGTATCGACACCTATGCTCGAGGAGCCGAACGTTTCATCGCCGAAGCGAACGGATTGTTTCACGTATCGGGGGCCAGCGTTAGTGGATGCCTGTTAATGAGAAACTAATTACGCCGGCGGGCAAGAAGAGAGCTCATGAATAAAACAGTCCCGGCAACGGACTCGTGATTACGCGGATCCGCGTCGGAGGAGGAGCGCGCGCGTTGTCATTGTGACGCTGGAAGGTGCCGCTCGGTCTTGGAACCCGAGTTCGCACGAGGTCAAGAGCAAGAGTAAACGACACCGGGGTCGGACCGTGCGGCTGGTCTCGAAAAGATTCGTCTTCCCGAGTGCCACCTCTCGCTCCGAAATCTCTTCGGCGAGGGAGCAGACGCGCGCGCGAGAGAGAGACGGAGATCGAGCGACTACGATCTCTCATCAGCTGCCGGCGCAGCTCCGCTCTAATCGAGATATCCTCGCGTGGATGTTCCGTTTCACGGGCCGGTGGCACGAAGGTATTCCACGGTGGCGAACGAACGACCGGCCGAGTGAGTGAAGCATTTTTTTTCGCTTTCGAGCCTCTCCAACGATGGCGATCCGCCGTGACGAGACAACGACGCGAGAGAGTGACGCCCGGACGATTAACGATCGCGACTAGCACCCGGCGTTTAACCCTTTCCGGCGCGAACGATATTTCGCGAGAGGGAATCGACGGATTCGACATACGAACGAACGATTCGAGTACTCGAAGAGATCGGTACGTGGTTCCGTTTGCTTCCAATCATTCGAGCAACCTATCATTTAGTCTGTACGTTTCAAAAGATCGTCAAAGGGTTAATCAACGATCCGATCCCTGTACGGAGTTCGGGGTTTCTAGGTTGCCGGTCCAGTGTGACTTCCGTTATGCGAGCGTTTGTCGCCGATCGAACGGGAGTGAAAGCAACGCGAGCCGACGACAGAGGTCGACGTTCGGGACGGACAGCGCGAGGAACGCCGACGAATCTGTCAGCGCGTCGACGACGGCGGCGGAAACGATAGCCGCGAGCCCGACGAAGTGATAAATCCCGTGTGGGAAAAGGAAAGGAAGGAAATCGTTAATGGCCGGCCACTCAAGGCTGGTCGTTGGCCGTGACCGGCGTCGCGTATCTGTTTCTTCAGGAAGCGCGTCCGAGCCGCGCGGAGCCTGGTTCCTGAACGCCGCCGCGCGAACACGCGATCGCGGAGCTCCGACGATCGACGTTCCAATTGAACGGGCGCGTTCAACGGGGAAACGATCGCGTCGACGGCGCACCGGGTCGATTCGACTCGCGATTACTGGATCATGGAAACTGGAATAGACCTTGATTCCTCGCCGCGGCAATTAAGACCGTTCCCATTGTCGGATATGATCGGCGATTTTCGCACGCGAGTCACGGCGGATCGGCCGCGCTGCGAGCCGGGACGCGAAGAGTGGCGCGTAATTGCCGCCGGGCCGATAGCGATCGCGCAATAAAGCCGTTTCGATGGATATCTAGGGGTTACCCGCCGATTATATAACGGCGATCTCCCAGCGGACGAACCGCGGGAGATCCGCGAGTCGCACGTGAGAATCACCTGAACCCGAGAGGATCCGGGTGAACCCGCGCGGTCTTCACGGTAATTTAGGATCGCCGGGAACAATTCTTCCCAGTCGGCGCAACTTCTCACGTCGCTCGCCGCTTTTTATCCTCGGTTCCCGCCGCCGGCGGAGTACTGTTAATACGCTAACGCGGGAATAATTAACAGCCTATAGTTGATCGCGATAACGATCCCCTAACGGGGACGGCCGGGAGGGTGAAAAACGCCTGGGTCGTCCGGTTCCCGAAGCCGGGATCCGCGCGAGGAGTCACGGCGGATCAACCGAGTCGTTCCCGTGTTCGAGCAAGAACGCGAACACCGTAAGAATTCGAGGAAGAACTGTACTTCCTGTCGTATCTGAAAGCAGATTCCCCGTGGACCATGAACGCGTCACGCGGCTGATTCTAACGGGAAAGACGAACCATCGAAAACGTCCTTTTCTCTCGCTTCGGCTGCTCTTTATCGGATCCGCCTCGTGTTTATCCATCCTTGTCCCCGATAACGGTACAACCATTTCGGCGCCTCGTTTCACGAATAAATTATTCGAACTGTCAGCGGAGAGGCTCGTCACGCGTTCGGTATTTCTCTTTTCTAATCGATCCCGCGGGAATTTTCGTACCTCGGAAGTGTACCGAACGAACATCCGTCTAACGTTATCCTATCGTGCGAAGGCGTGCGCAGTTTGAAATCAATCCGAGAAAGAGCTGGGAGAAAATTGAAAGAAAATTGGAAAATTACAGGCTCGCGGCGCGGTGTATCCGAACGTCGGGCATTTACCGCGGACAATAAACGGGAGAAGAATCTCGGAGCACTCTAAACTCTACGGTAATCATTTTCGAGATGCTCCGTTGCTTTCCGTACCTGTCCGGAATGTTTCCGGCGAGCTCGGTTTCCCGAAGATTCACGCGCAAGCTGCGCACGTGGGGCGTCCGCAGTCGACGGGTCGAATTTAACGATAATTAGTCAGCCGTTCCCGCGAGGCGGACTCTAATTAAGGATCCGGGGAGCGGAGACGAATTTTCGGCGCGCTTGATTTATCTCGGCCTCTTTATTGCGCACGTCCGAGGAACGTGACGTTCCAACGCGGAACGGCCGCGAACGAAGTTATCGAATCTCGAAGCGGTTCGCGACGAAAATGTTCCACGCGGACCCGGAACACGTCACTCACCGTGAGGAAGATCGTCAACTCTGACACTGGGCGCGTGGAGATCCTTTTCTCGGTCCGTTCGGGAATGATTCGATCGGCTGCGCACGGCTTACATTAATCGATCGGGAAACGTTCGGGATCGAAACGGGGCCACACGAGTCCTTTAAACACTGTACATGTCACTACACCGGATATCGTGGGGTCGTACACCTCCTCTCCGTCTTCACAGGTGGATGTCCAGAGGTTGACTGTAGAATCGTAAGTAACCGCTCTCTGTGCACTGGCGGAGCCAGCCGGTGAGAGGGGATGGGACGCAGAATATCGGCCCCTGTTCTACCTCCGAACCGTCCTTTTTTTTCTCCTCTTATTGGAGGAAAAGCTTAAAGAGGAAACGAAAGAAGGTAACCCAGAACGGCCTCCCTTCTCCCACTCCCCTCTGTCTTACGAGCATTTTATTCGGAGTTTCATACGGCGAGTTTCTTACCGATCTAAATTAGATAGTGAAATTTTCTGTTCCGGAAATAGGCCCGTGCACGGTGTTCCTCGAATAGAACGGAAGAGAATATTATAATACAGGGTTAAAAACATAGTATAATTATTAAGATTACACTCTCTGCTTATATTCGTTTCTCGGTGTTCAGAATATCGTACAAAGTATGCGTGTTTTCATGCATTAACAACGAGATATAATAATCGATTGCGACACGCGGTCTTTGCATTTGCTTTCTTTCTTTCTTTCTTTCGTTTTTCTTTTTTGCACATAATTAAAGGCGATCAACTCGAGAGAATTGATTGCGTGTCGAATGGCGGCGCATATAAAAATCGTGTAATGTCACGTCACTTATGATCTCTATATAAATATTAGTCACACAAATGCAATGGCATTCGCGCCGTTATCACTTATAGGTCGTTTGTGTATTATCGGTAATCTAGGGCTAATCGTAAAGAGAGAACTGAACGAAAACTATTGAGTGATAATATATTCGTGGAAAAGAATCCCTCTCGATGGAATAAAAGCGTAAGAATGATAATTAGCCGAATGATCTACATCGATCGTCGGGCTTAGACGATTACTGACGTGCTGCGTAGAGTTTCCTATCTTTTCTAGGAACAGTACAATTCATGTCGTATGTTACATATTGCGATAAACAACATTCAATATCCTATAATACAGAAGCTACTCGATATTTGAAATAGCTTATACTAGTTATATACCTTCTCGTATTAAAATAAATGATGATTTCACGAGACTTTCGACGGACAAGTGGAAATCGCAGTCTTGTAGATACTAAATGTGTGAACGACCAAACGTATTACCAAAAAAAGAACGAAAACCGACGTACCTCGACGTCGCGGGGCGTAGCTCTATGACAGCCGAGTGAGAATTTCATCAATGTCGCAGCATAAAATGACCCTAACACAGGTTTGTCTTGCCAACGAAATCATGAGAGACTTTCCGATACTTATTATACTCCGCTTATCTAAACATACCGGCTACATATAGTCAACACATTTACAGACGCATTTTACAATCGCTTACTCAATCCTCAAACTTAATGGAATTGACGCTAGTATCTATTTGACCGCCGCGATAGCTACCGCGTTTTTTCTTCGTCTTTTCGTGACGAAATGACTTCCCCCTTGTGAACTTCAGGTCTTGATTCGCTTTCTCTCCCCAAGAGCCACGTGCACCTCTCTGTTGGACAAAAATTATACCTTCACTTACCGGTCGAACCTTTGTAACCAGACGGTTCCCGCTACACCGAACCACCCCTCTCACCTTTGTACAAAACTGTTTTATAATCAATCGTCGAACGTTATCTTTTTATTTTGCGCTGGCCCGCTGTCGAACGATTTTCTTTTGTCGAAACCGCCCCTACCGCCTCGGAAACCGCCGCGTCCACCTCTGTCGTTCTCGTCGTTGCCCCACGACCTCCTGAACCCGTCCGGTTTGCCCCCCGCGTTATCGTTTCCGGCCCACGACTTTCTGTTGTCGAATCCGCCGCGACCGCGGCCACCTCTGAAGCCATCTCGGCCACCCCTGTCACCGCCGCCGCCACGGCCACCCCTATCGCCGCCACGACCACCTCTGAACCCTCCGCGACCGCCCCTATCGCCGCCACCGCCGCGACCTCCTCTGTCGCCACCTCCTCGACCGCCCCTGAACCCTCCGCGACCGAAACCACCGCCTCTACCGCCTCCGAAGCCACCCCCGAAACCACCTCCGAAACCGCCCCTACCACCGTGTCTCTTAAAACCACCCTCTTCTTGATTCTCCTCCTCCTAGAACAAAAGAGAAACACAGGTCAACCGCCGTTTTCCTCCCTTCAACGCGAGCACATCACGAACAAAGAATTTTCGATTAACGTTTTCTAAAATCAACATTCCAAGAAGGGTCGGTGAATGCACGGAAACATAGCCTCAAGCTTTTTACAGAACGGCGAGTGACCTGTGTCTCTCGGATGATGTTTCCAAGCATTTACCTTTGCCTCAAAAGAATTGTTTGCCAATTTCGGGTCCAATTCGACCTGATCGTCCTTTACACGACGAAACGGAGTATTTTTTCCCCCCTAAACATAAAATATGGTAAATCAAAGTGCACTGTCCTTCGACAGAAACGGATGCATCGAATCAAAGGTGTTACCTTGTCGCTGTTGAAGCTGTTGTTCGCTTTCACGAAGTTGCTGTAGTTGTTCTTCTGGGCTTTCGCGGGAGGCTTCTCCTCGGCTTCCTCGTCCTCGTCATCCTCCACCTCTTTGTGCTTTCTCTTTTCTGTTTTTCCTGGTGTTTTCTGTTGCGGCACCGGTGTCTGCTCCTCGTCGGAATCGCTTTCATCCGATTCCGAGTCTTTCTTGGCGGCTGCTGGTTTTGGAGCTTTTACGATAGGCGCTGCTGTCGGTTTTTCATCTTCCGACGAGTCTGACTCGGAATCTTCGCTGGATGACTTTGCTTTAGCGTTCGCTTTCGCCGCTGTTTTTGCTGCTGGAGTTGTCTTAACAGGCTTCTCGTCCTCGGAGTCATCAGAGTCTTCTGAACTGGACGATTCCTTTTTCTTTGCCGCTGCTTTTGTTACTGGCTTGGCTGCTGGTGTCTCATCTTCGTCGGAGTCATCGGAATCTTCGCTGGAGGATTCCGCTTTCTTAGCTGCAACAGACTTGGCAGCCTTCGTCGCGGCAGGTTTGGTCGGTGTTACCATCTTGGCAGGCTTTTTGGCTGCAGGCTCCTCTTCCTCGCTGCTATCATCGCTGGAAGAGTCGTCCTGCGCAACGGGAGCTTTTTTCGTTGCTGCCGGTGTCGGTGGAGCTACCTTTTTGGGTGGAGCTTTCTCTTCTTCTTCGCTGCTATCATCGCTGGAAGAAGACTTTTCTGCCTTAGCGGACTTTTTCGCCACTGGTGGCGTTGGGAAAGATACAGACTTCTTTTTAGCTGGTTCTTCTTCCTCGCTACTATCTTCGCTGGAAGACTCTTTCTTTGCGACTGGTTGTTTTGCTGGCGCAGCTTTGGTTTGCTTTCCAGGTTTTGTTACTTCTTTCGTTTGCGGAGCGGGCTTTTTCTTTCCTGCGGCAGCTTTTGCAGCTGGCTTCACAGGTACAGCCGGTTCTTCTGAGGAATCATCAGAATCGCTAGAAGATTTTTCTTTCTTTGCAGCTTTAGCAGATTTATCAGGTTTTGCAGGTGCCGCGGGTTTTGCAGTCTCTTCCTCGGAAGAATCATCGGAATCATCGCTAGATTCTTCACCTTTCTTTGATACAGGCTTTACTGCAGCAGTGGGTAGAGGCTTTTTCAGAAGTGGCTTAACAGGACTTTCTTCTTCGCTACTTTCTTCGCTAGAAGACTCTTTTTTACTAGCTTTCGTTTGAGGCTTTGCAATTACTTTAGCAGGAATATTTGTCTTTGATACTTCATTGCTATCCGAATCAGAATCGTCGTCTGAAGATTCTTTCGCTGCAGCTACTTTACTTGCTTTGGGTGTGGAAACTGCTTTAGGTTGCGCTTTTAATTTCTGTTCTTCCTCCGAAGAACTGTCTGATTTTTCTTTTTTCTTTACCGGTGCTTTAGCTGGTGGTTTAGTTTTCACAGCTGCCTTTGGTGCTGGCTGTTCATCTTCGCTGGAGGAATCACCGGAAGATGATTCTTGTTTTTTACTGTTTAATGCGGCATTAGCGGGAGCTTTGCCGTTTACTTGTGTGACTTTCTTCGGTGCTTCACCTTCACTTTCCGAACTCGATTCCGAACTACTGTCTTTAGCTTGTGCTTTTATATGTAATTTCTTAGGTGAAGTCTTTTGAAAATACTGGAATACCTCTTGTATCGATGGCGCTCCTTTCGGTAGCGCGGGCTAAAAAAAAATTGCGGAGCGTGAGGAGCGGTCATATTTTGTAAACAGTTGAATTTAGCTACACAAACGATATTCAACCGGTTCGGCGTTAATATACAATCTCAGGAATAGCAAAGATCGTAACGATCACGAACGATTTACACAGAAAAACGAGATATAAAGTAACGAAAATTCACCCACGTGGTACGGCCGAATGGCGGCACTTCGTACGCCGCATGGGTATTGATGCTATACCGATCGATTAGGTTAAGTATATACGCCAAATTTTTATAGAATCTTACCGCCTTTGTTTTCTTTTGAAAGACCTTTGCCAACGATGCGTCTTTTTTTAATAAATAGTCGTACACAAGAGACGAAACACTCAGTTCCTCAGTTGATGCCATGATGGACGCGTGTGCAAAGAGCTTGGAAAATTAACCACGATTGAAGGCAAGGCGCATGCACCATCCGTTCACGCCTGAGGGGCGCTGCGATCTGCCATGAACCACGTCGAACGTAGATACGACTCTTTTATAGGAATATGATCGCTACTTGCGGAACACATTGTTAAATATAATTATTAAATTAATACACTTTACAATTAAATATATTTCATTTTAAATATATACGTTTGTGAACATTAAGTTTCGATACAATTATTTAAACAATATTCTCAGGACAATGTCATCAATAGTCACTCCGAATACGAATTTTGCATTAGTTCATGCTACAAGCATTCCTAAAATATATGAAATAATCCCCTTATATTTTGATTGGTGAAATGTCGGTCAATAGGCTGTGCATTGGTCATTTTGAAAATGAAAAACCGGCTTCTATTATAATCCGTGTGGCGATACATTTTTGAACGAAACTTTAGTTTCTTTAGTATTTATTTAACGATACATCTATAAAAATAATGACGGAAACACAACAGAAAGTTAAATGTATAACCCTGAAAGGTTCCGCAGAATTGGTTAAGGAATATCTCCGTAAGTTCTCTTCAAATTAATACTAATCAATTTGGTCGTTAATGGGTTACACATCAAGGTGTCCATTATATTACAGAACATTTTGATTATTACAGTTTACGGCGTGAATAGCATTTTATATCAAAGAGGCATCTATCCTCCGGAAACGTTTGAACCTGCTGAACATTTTGGTTTGTTTGTTTTAATGTCTACGGATGACAAAATTAAAGGATTCCTGGATACCGTTCTGGGTCAGATTCAAGAGTGGTTGACTCAACGAAAAGTACAAAAAATAACTCTTGTTATAACGAACGTGAATACCAAAGAAGTATTGGAGAAATGGGATTTCAAAGTTGATTACGAAGATCAACCTTCCAATGGACTAAAGAATAGTACAAGCAATGGCCTTCCTGAGGTTGGGACAAAAGATCCAAAAACCATACAGAAAGAAATACGTGAAGTGATACGTCAAATTACGGGTAAGACTTTATTTCATGGATCTAAGATGCTTACAGAGGAATAACGATGGAAGAAATAATAATGGGATGCCTTGCTTTTCTTTATTCTATTTCAGGAACAGTCAGTTTTCTCCCATTATTGGACTGTTTATGCTCCTTCGATATCTTGACATACACCGTACCCGACTGTGGGATTCCACAACAATGGGATGAAACTCAACCAGTGTTTATCGCTAATAGTCAAGAAGTTCAATTAAGATCCTTCTCCACTTCTATTCATAAAATGGAAACCATAGTTAGCTATAAGAATATATAGGATTAAGTCTTTCACCTTGCAGTTGTCGAAACTTTAATGCACTGCAATTCAACCGATTTCAATATTTAATGTCGAAGACTGCTATTTAAATCTTATCCGGTACGCGAACGATCGCTGCTAATGGTCGCGTTATTTTTAAGAGTTTGCACATATGCATTGAAGCTATATTATACCATTGTTTAAGGAGAGTTTCATACAAATATATATATATATATTTTTAACATAAAACTTCCTCCTCTCATTACACCTAATTAGTTTCCATCCGAGTTCGTAAACAGGGAAAGCAAAGGGCTGACAAGAATCTTGGCAGATTTTATTAAAACATAATTGACTATTACACTTAACACAGGAATTATATTATTTTTACTTGGCAAAGCATGAAAGATACGACTAGAATAAAATATTCTTCGTGTCTTACGTTCGTCACATACCAAATCGCAAGTAACGTTCGTCAGCATTACATAAATGTTCTCGCGTGTACCGTTGCTCCAAACCTGTTAAATATTTCGTCCGTTTTCCTTTCGATGTACACACGACACGAATCACGAAACAAATAATGTTAATCCGACCTTTAGAACGCAGGATCGAAACTAAATCCTCGGGAGCACGTACACACGTTGACTAGGCATCTCGTTTATATAAGTAACTCGCTGCGAATTCGTGTCATCATCTCAGTGCGCGACTTTAAATGGAATTTAATAGAAATCTCGGTGTCTCACATAAACTATGTTTCATCTGGTTTTTTTATCGGGGATGTCGAATAATTGGTACTGGTCGTAACACACTCCTGAATCTCTGGTACCTACTCTGTACCAACTCACTCTCTCTCTCACCCTCTCTCACTCACCCTCTCCGAATGAAATCCGAAGACCACGTGTCTCATTTTATCTTTCAGTTTTCTTTTTAGGAAACATCAACAGCGGCTTATGCTTTCGTTAATAATTGCAGCGTTCGTTTTCCCTTACAACAATTTTCGCTATTAACTTCGTTTTAACGTACTTCGTGCTGCTAGAGTTTAGCCTTTACGATCCATAGTGCAGTTCGTTTCGCTATTAGACTATCGTTGGAACTGGCGATCGTTCGCCGTCACGCATCGTACAAAACGAATCGCTCGGTCAGCCCTCTTCCGTTTTCGCACCCTCTTTCCGCGCATCCTCTCGAATGATGATCGTTA
The DNA here is from genome assembly GCF_051020985.1 of Nomia melanderi. NCBI lineage: Eukaryota > Metazoa > Arthropoda > Insecta > Hymenoptera > Halictidae > Nomia > Nomia melanderi. The sequence goes on along the minus strand of NC_135010.1, from coordinate 14,259,006 downwards.
GCCAACTACCAAGAACAAGGCGAAGCTCGCCCGTTACGCCTCTACTGCGCGTTTCCGGTCGCACGCCGACACACTTCCGAGGGCGGACGGCACGTCCGTATTAATCTGTTTAACACAGTACGCAAGCTGAACGCTCTTAAATCTCACCTAGACTATTTAGATTCGCGTCGGTTTTTCTCCCGGTTAGTTTACACACTGCGAAAGCTGCTGGAAATACGTTGAAGTTTATAAACATTATTAAATCCGACTGGTCCGCCGTGAACTGTCTTGGTGACACTCTGCGCGAGCGCACCGTGTTCCGACAAAGTTGATCGGCTGGTCTAGGAATTGGCCTCGCGACGGAATTTAACGAATTCGTAGCGACACGATTCCAGACCGGTGACAGACGCTGTCGCGGCCAAGAGATTCTTGATTTCGATCGGAAAAGTTCAACCGGCTCGACTCGTTCGCCGGTCTTCGCCTAGGTAAATGATAAAGGAAAGGGTCGTTTCGGTTCGCCTGCTCGTCGCAACGACTAGGCACAGCACCGCGGACCAGAACGAGCGTCGTGTCGCTATAACGTTACGCGGTAACCCTCTTGAAGTATGGTAAAAACGCGTCTCCTATCAGAAACATTGGAAAATAAATAACGCGAAACAATATACAATATTTTACAGTAGCGCTTAGTGGTTTGATCCGTGTCGGGGGCGATTCACACGGCTCGGTGATGATCTCGATCTCGACGTAAACGAAAAGATTGGTCGCGTCCCGTCCCGCCCGCCGGCGACCCTCGCGCCGGGCCGACCGGCGGGGCGGCGTGAACGATGACGATCGACGGATCGTCCACCGGTGAATTAACTATTAATTAACATTTGGTACGGCCGTCAGCGGCCGATCGTCGTTCGAGGGCCCGTTCGGTTTGCTCGGAAAAAATCGACACGTTCGCCCTCGCCAACCCTTACTTGGACCGTGCGACGCGATGCACCTCGTGTCCTCGTTTTATACACTTCTACTTAAGATTACCTTGGACTAATCGCTATATTCGATTTACGTTCGTTTTATGCGTAAAATATCATAAAATACATTCCTCTTTTCTTCGCTATGACTAGGCCCATCGTTCCGCTCGGCGCACCCGGCACTCCGCGATTTCTCCCTCCTCCCCAATTTTCCCGAATCTCTTCGTCGTTCCTCAGTTTCGGCGGGGATCGTGTTCGGTGCTCGAGTGTGCGTCGCTTATATAACAGCGTCGGTTTCCGGGGACGCGAGCCCGCACCGAACGGAACGCCGAGCCGTCGATGACTTACGATGACTTTCATACAAATCGTTCGATGGGTACGAGCGACGTGAAATGAACTCGTAACGGAAAAGCACGGCGGCACTAGTAAGCTTGCACGGACATCATACGCTACCATGGTATATTCATCTCGTTTGAAAAAGTCTTTGGTGTGTGTGTCAGTGTATATATGTGTGTATGTACGTGTGTTTGTGTTCGTGTAGTTAGGAGTGGTTTAAGTACATCCTCTCTCCTCTCTCCCGCGGGAGAACGCTTGGGAACACTTTGTTCGCTCGTTCGTACGGCAACTATTTATACGGTGATCGTTTATACCTCTAAAAATGTAAAAAGTTTGGCGCGTGCGTGTCCACACCGATCGAAGTCGACGCGAGGCGGCACAGCTTCGTTCCCGAATTGCTCCGCGTTGTTGACGGAAGCGTTCGTTTAACCGAATTGCCCGCGATCCAGCGGAATATACTTGTCGCGCCTGCGAAACGCCGAACGATCGTGACTCGCGGATCTGCATCCGATTCGAGACTTCCGGTAAAAGTCTCGGCGATCGGTGTCCCCGCGTTGATTATTATCGACGCGCCTTGTTCTCCGCGGGCGTCACTCGCCGGTCTCTCCGTTCCTTTTTCGCAATCGCCCCGGCCGGGCCAATCGAGGCCGATATCACGATTCGACGGCGACGCGGCCGGAAATGTAATTACACGGGACTTTGCCGAGGCGTTACGATTCTTACGGCGACGCCTCGTCGCGAGTTCCGTTAATTAAAGTACCGAACGCTCGGTGTAATAACGCTGATTCCTCCTCCGAGACCCTCCGGGCCAGACCTCTCCGTTCCGAAGTGTTTAAAGACGACACGCTCGTACGCTCGGCGTCTCGATCGATCGGTGGCAGATTGTACACGCTCCGCACCGGGGATACAAGGAATACTTTGTACAAAGAGCGTCCTGGACGCGTCCCCGTCGCACGCTGCAACGAGCCGTCGAAAACCGAGGAGCACCTTCCGCGCCGGATTCATTCGTGACTCTGAACGTTCGGTCGCGTTCCTCGAGGCGGGCGTACTTTAATCGTTGAATATTTCAGCGCTGTCGATCGTCGCGACACGCGATCCTTTCGTTAAAGTTTCGCGGGAAAGAAATATTGCGTTCAAGTGCTAGCTGTTCGGTCGAGAGATTAAACGAATAAATAAATCGTAGCTTCCGGGAGCGGAGTCACGGTTCTATTGTACGAAGACGAGAATCTTTGGAAATCGGCCGAATCCGTCGGCCGCGCAATTACGTGTCCCGCCTCGAAGACACCGACACCTAGAGAGACCCGTTGATCCCGGGAATCCTATTACAAGGTCTCGGGATCGTCCGGGTCGAGTCTTTCTTTCCGCGATCCCGTAAAACGGAATCGCCGCGCGTCCACGTGGCGCTGTAACGATCCGCACGTGCTCACGGGGAAGGTTTACGACGTCCGACTCCTCCGCTCGGCTTCTCCCGCTTCCCTCGGATTCGGAAACAAAAATGAAAGTCCCTGGGTTTCTGCGAGCCGTTTGTCACGGGGAACTAATATCCGCGACGTCCTCTCCGGCGGCGGCCGCCCCCGGGGAGCGCGATATTGGAAGGGAAAATCAAAAAGCACGGGGTGAATCGGCCGTGCGATTAGACGATCATTCGAACGTCCGTTTTAATTTCCGGCTCGCTCAAATGATCCGCGAGCGGCGAGCACTTCGGGGGGAAAATTAAAGTTAGTGGAGTGCGCGCCGCCGGGAAAAACCGCGCCCCGGCGAGCGGCGGTTTGCACGGGACGGACGCGCGGGACTTAAATTCGATTCGGCCACGATATTTTTCCTCGTGGCACTTCGGGCACGCGGGCGGTTACGTTTATCGCGCGCCCCGACATTTTCGGGCCGGGCGCAGCGAGAGAAAACGAAGAGGAGCCGGGGAAACGGAGCGTTCTTTTTTCCCCCTCTGGTTGTTTTCGAACGTCGAATTCAACCGCGGCGACCCTTTCTCGTCCGCGAGCACGCTGATTTCGTTCGACGGTGTTGCTCGTCCGGATCCCTTCCGTTTCTCGTTCCTCGGCCCGTCGTTCCGAGGTACACGTCGAATCGCACGACGACGCTCTGAAATCAGAAAAGATCGGTCGATTAACGCGTCAAGCGCCATGAGCCACTGGTGAATGACTAAAGAACAATCGTAACATACAAGACAACCGATGTGGAATAAAAATGTTTAATAAGGCAACTAAGTTGATGTAACGCAAACGTTGCAAACAATTCATAAGTATCTCTACTTTTCTTTGCTACAAAAGACAAACTCTATGGGAAAACGCTTAAGATTTTCGAGACGTCTCGTCGCGAGAGAAGTCACCGATAACGTCGATCTCGAATGATAATGTTGGCAGAAATTTCAATGTTATCGTTCAATAATTTCAAACGAACCGGACAATCCTCCGAGATCATCCAAGTTTCGAGGGAAGAGCGACGAGTGTTATGGAAGTCTGGGAAGAATCACCTGCTGAGGATGATCCGAGCGATCGACGGTGCCGATCGATAGGTGGTAGCTTCCGCGTGACGGAAGGCGTTCTTCAGCCGGAAATGCACGCTCCTCGGCGATAGTTCGGGCAAACTAGTTGACGGCGCCGGTCCGACGACGGTCCAGGATGCGGGATTCGCGTAAATGACGTTGGTCGGTGAATCGCTTCATCTCCTGGGGCTCTCCTGCGACAGGAAGTAGCCGTCGAAATTATTCGTGGACCGCGAAAGGTAACGGGTGATGCCTCCGCCTCGCCCGGACTTTCCGGCCTAATTAGCCCCGGATCCATTAAGTTTATCTGGGGGCATCGGGGTCGCCAAGTTCCCCGGGGAGCCGACGCCGTAGGAGGAAAGTTCGGCCAACGGGCGGGAGAGATAACTCTGGACTAAGTAGCGAATGATTAAGCCGGAACACCGTAGATCGTATGTTTCTACCGCAGCCATCCGAACTACGACCCTAAGTAACAATTAGTCCGTTTCAGTGAATCTCTACGCTTAAGAGCCATCCGATTCGGGGCCTCGGGAGACTCGAAGGGAACGAGACCAGAAATTTCGAACGGCCACCGATCGGATAGCAGTCTTGATGCTTTCACGGCTTGGAATATTGTTACACTCATTTTTGGCTTTCGCGCGGAATCGCCGATCCCCAGCGCGCGATCGCGGCGAATAGCTTGAAAACAACGATCCCCCGGAATCCTCGGTTGCTGAACACTGATTCGAGAACGTACGAGAACTTTTTCCCCGCGGCTTAAAAACCGTAACGCCCGGTTATCAATAAAGATGATTCCATTCCGCGTTAAACCGGGAGAAAGAAGCGGCGGAGAATATGCAAATGAACGGGGCCGGCCCCGTCCCCGATCCACCGTCCACTCATCCATACCGTTGATCTACGTTACGATCGGTGCGAGCAAACAGAATCGGTAATAGATGCGCGCGGCCGACAAATTCGTTTTTGCCGCGTGGAGAGGGCCGATAATGGTCTTTGCTTCTAATTAGCACGGGTCATTAGGTTTATCTATGATCGTTAAAGTCACCGGAGCCTCGGTTCTTGTCCCGGCCGGGGGACCCGGACGATTTTCATCGGCTTATCGCCGGATTCCCGCGCAATTATCGCGTATTAATAATACACGATCGTCGTTCGGCGACGAATGGAAAAAATCGCGCAACGGGGCCGGGCGAGGGGAAAAAAATGGGGGGAGAAATAAATTCCGGTCGCCCGACCGCGTGAAACGAAAGCGGGAAATTTAATTTTTATCTCTGCCCGGCCGCCCGCGGGGGATGGTCGTTACAATTTGTCCGAGTAATTGATTTCGATCGTCAAAGAACAGACGCGTAAAGCGAGTTCTTTGTCCGCCATCGTTGGCGATTACCTTTCGCCGCGTAAAAGCCCGGTCCCTCCCTCCCGCCCCCTACCCCTTTTCATCGAGCGATTTTAATTGTCGTTAATTTCCCCGCTTACCTCCCATTGTCGGGTGAATCCGGCGGGGCCGTATCGGCGTCGGCGGGGGCGGACGACTAACGAGTTTCGCTAACGCAGTTTAGTTCCCCTAATACGCGATAGTCAGCACTTGGCGCCGTCCTACGGATTCGTAGCTCGCAAGTGTCCTATAGTTGGTATAGAGCATCGGCTTTGAAACCGTACTAAGTTAGCCGGGTTACCCGCGCGTTGAGTAGTTTGCAAGTCCATTATAGTGGCGTTAAGGGCGCGTATCTTGCACACGCTCGCAACCGGTCCGCCCGCGCTCGCGCGCGCGCGCGTAAATCTTCGCGGGACCATCCCGATAGCTGCAGCTGACTCGGTCGCGAAAACGCTTCGCTATCGAATCCCGTTTCTTCGATCTTGTACAAAGGGCGTGCCGAATGATTTAGGGGCCGCGGCCGGGAATGTTTCCCGGCGGCAATCTAAACTGCGATCGCGATCGATCCGACGAGCCATGGATTACGCGCGGCGTGCGCGGCGACACGGGACAAAACGAAATCGACCGTGCGTCGCGCGGCGTCGATATCGAAGCGTTACTTTCAACGATGCAAAAATCGGTGTCGAATCGAATATTTAACTGGAGTGACTAGACAATGATAAGAACACCGATACCGAAGCGTTACTTTCGAGTTACAACGCAAAAATCGGTGTCGATTCGAATTAACTAGAGTAACTAGACAATAATAAGAACTCCGATACCAAATCTGTAACGGTCCTTTAAAATAGAACTTGTATTACACGCGTCGATCGATATTTCGGAGAACTATTTCAATGAAAATAACGATACGAAACGATCGCTCCGTATTTCCCACGATGCGAGTTCACGACGGCGTCGGTGTAACAGCCACAGGCTTAGCTGGATTTCCCGAGGCCTCTTCCCAGCATCGCGGCAACGATTTCTCCCCGACGATCGTTGCGAGTTTTTACCTCGCGAGGCGTTCGAGCTCGCGTTTCGGGCTCCGGTTTTTTCCCCGGGCAGCAGCCTTTTTCCACGGTGCAGAGGTTGCAGCGAGTTAGGAAAGAGCTCCGGCACGGATATCGCGAACCTCATATCCCAGGGCACTCTTTCCCCGGCGTCCCACCCCCGGCCCACTTTCGTCGGTCTCCGAGTTCCCTCTCGCGAAACGACCAATCCTCCGCGCGTTCCTCTGCGATGCGCTATCTAAGGACTCCGGGGATAGCCCGCTGGATATTACACATCGGGTTCCGCGTTTATTAATCCGGGAATAACTTCCGCCGAGGCGGCCGGCTAACATTTCCGTATCATCGACGAGAAACGAATCCGCGTGGTTAATTTCCGCGGCGATGGATCTCGACGCGATCCAGCGGAACGCAACGCGGTGTCGCTTACCTGTGGGAATCGATGGCGTGGCCGGACGTTCGTCGCAAGCTCGACTCGAGGTGACGCCAATGACGACGACGACGACGACGACGACGACGACGACGACGACGAAGAAGAAGTAGCGATGGTAGAAGTAGAAATAGGGGGTACTGGGAACGCAGAGGGCGTAGAACGGGGACGGGAAGGGTGTGGGCTGGTGGCGCGAACGACGGAAGGGCGCGGCGAACGATGAACCGCGAACCCTCGAGAAAATCAGGCTGTCCGAGGGACGGGGATCGAGAGCCCGAGGAGAGCGAAGAAGACGAGGACGCGTACGTAGGAACCTGAACGGATGGTACGGGGATGGGATGTGGGTGAGGCTACAACAAAACAAAACACGATGAATGTCCCGATGTGCAAGCTGCAAGCATAACAACGCCAGGAAGATCGATGGTTAGTCTTTGTCGCGCTCGGTGCGCCTGGAAATTGTCTGGACAGAGGCTTCCCGTGCGACGCCGCAGTTTAACTTTTTAGCTACCAACGCCACTGCAGTGGCTTTCGCGTGTCGTCCTTTTGAATGGGACGTTACCGTAACGGCAGAATTCTTCGTTACGGATAGTTGCGTGTATCATAGAGTAATCGTAATTGCACGATGGACAATTCTGTTAGTTTGAGATTCTGTATAGTGTCGCAGGTAGTCCCGCAGCTAAAAGGTTGACAGGTGAAAGGGTCTCCGTCCAGAGAATTCGACAGGCCGGTTAATTCAGAGATTAGCGCAGCGACGTCGAGTGCGATTATTCGGCAAGCGGGAAAACGAGAGGCCCGTTAATCGAATGCGAGCGCACGTTAGCGTAGAAAAGAGACAGTTAATCGTTAATTTACCTTGACAGTGCCGCTAGATGCGCTAGAAGCGGGCGAGCGTCACGTCCTCGGCGAACGAAGAGAACTTATCCATATCTTGAGTTAGCGTGAAGAAGAGAAGCCCATTAATTTTCACCAGGGAACCATCGTTAGTGTTCGGGGTTTCGGCGATTCGCTCTTCGCTCGATTCGGATTCGGCATTCGGCGCGACCCTCCCCTCAAAATGTCCCTCTCTCTTATCGAGCGACGCGAAGCGCGTTAGGCGTGCGACTTAATTCGTTATCTTCCGAAAACAGATTCATTCGTCGTTGAAGCAAACTTTCGAACCCTCGGAAACGTTCGTCGAGGCTCGCGATTGGAAGAGGCAGCGAGAGTTGATTTTTAAAGGCAACGTTCTCTCGGTGCTCGCGTGTTCGAGGCCGAATCGATCGAAGGGATCGCCGAAGCCGAGACCCGAGGGCGCGAGAATAGCAAGCTCGAACGCGCGGATATTCGCTTGGGTGGAAAAGGTGCGCGAGCTTTCTCATTCTTTCGTTTTTCTGTTTTTTTTTGTTTTTTTTTCGCTTTTTGTTCTCTGTTCTTTTTTTTTTTGGAAGCGGGAGGTGGTTCGGCCTCGTACTACACCGGCGGTCGTCTTACGGGCTCTTCAGGGCTCTCTTGGTCGGCCCTCGAGAGAGGAGCGAGCTCGAGAGAGCTAGCACACGGGGTCGAGAAACGGTCATAGTTCTATTTCCGTCGCTCGTGAATCATTCTCGCTTCACCTATCTCTCCTAACGCCGGCCGTATAACGCCGTTATACGGGCCCGCTGAAAGATGGCGCGTCCCTGATAAAGTTCCTCCGAGGACGATTTCATAGGGCAGAACTAACCCCACGCCACGGCGAAACTTTCGCGACGAGAGAAGAAGAACGTTTTCTACCTCGCCCCTGTTTCCGCAGTTCGTCCCGCCCTTCGAACTCTTAACGCCGCGTGTTTTTATTCCGCGCGACGGGCCAGCTGCGGGGCAGAGACGGAGAGAGACACGGATAGAGAGAAACAGAGAGAAAGACAGAGAAACAGAGAGAGAGAGAGAGAGATAGTTGGAGAGTAAGAGAGAGAGAGAGAGAGAGAGTTTCTCGAGGACTCGGGCAAACTTTCGTCACCGCGTACTCGCCGAGCGGATTCCCCGCACTCGCGGCGAGGGTGATCGATATTTCGGGGGCTGGTCCTCGCGGTCGAAATGAAATTTCATTTCGTTCCATTCCGGCCGAGCCCGTCCCGCCGTTTCCCCGGGCCGCCGACAACCGGCAGCGTCGTAACGACGGAAACTTGGCCTGAGAATCGCCACTAAACGGTCCGTTTCCGGACCCCCGACGCAATAAATTCCAGCCCGCTGATGTTCCTACGACCGTTGGGGATCACTTTAACGATGTACACTTCGCCCGAAGTTCCCGGTTTAAATATCCAAGTCCCGCGGACAGGATGTTCGAACCGCGAACGCCGCGATTTTATCGTTCGCGCCGTTAATAATATTCGCCAGCCGGGGCTCTCTCTGGCCACCGCGACCGGCCGTTGAGAAAGTAAGCGCGCGCGCGCGCGCCACCGAAATCCCAACGCAACAATCTATTAGCCTCACCGTCGGCCCCGCAGACCCGCCGATAGTTAAGCGCGATTCGCCGTGCGGCGGCCGGATTAAGCCCGGCCCAATTCGTGGGATTAGCGATTTCAATTAACCAAAAATTACGCGATGCCCGGCCGAGCGGACTCTTGCTCGGAAGTGGCCCGTCGTGCACCACGAAGACCGAGGTCTCGGTCTCGGGGCCGCGCGGAGGTCGCAGCCAGCGGCGCTGCGCCGGGGTCGCGGTGAGCGCATAACGGGGCACGATGGCGAACCCACGGTAATGCGTATCAGACTACATTTCACGGTTGATCGAGGCCCGCCGCGCCGCCATAGACAATTTCCCAAAGGGTTCTAGGACGATATAATGGCGCTGGGTACCTGTGTGTATATGCGCGCGCCTTCTACAGGGTGTCCGGAATCGTGCAGCTCAGAACAAAAGTGTTCCACGGAACTCGAGAATATAGAGTAATATTCTTTCACGCGATGGAAAACTGTCGGCCGTACTGTTAACTTTGCGCTCGGGACTTTTTGAAACTTATGAGAACTTGTCCACGAAAATGTTGAGTTATCTATCAAAGTCTCAAACACTAGAAAAAAAACCACGTATCTATCTCTCGTTATCTGAACAATTAAATTATTCGCAGCTTTCGAATTTAGATATCAAAGCTTGGAGTCGCCATTATGGCATTCGACCGCAAAGGGTTAAATTAGAGTCGATTAATACGTCTGTCTATGGCTCGCCACTTTCACTTATTAGAAGCAGAGGACTAGATATAAAAATCTATTCTCGAATGAGACCTTGTGTACATTAAAGTATATAATATACCAATCAAAAGAGGCATATATACTGTGACGCATAAGGTTTCGTTCAATCACAGATTTGAATGACCTCGTCAGAAGAAGTGTATATCGAATAAACCTTCCAAGTTCATCTCGCGAGAGAAGCCTACAAGAACATTCTATTATACGCATTCAGCTAATTCCTCCGCTTCCTTCTGGTAGCACGATTTAGGAGGCACCCCGTACATGTACCCGCAGCCACGTAACTCAATCGCATTACGCGTAACCCGACCGGCGAGGGTCCGCTAGACGCCGGTTCTCCAGGGCTGAATTCGTCAATCGGCCGACGGTGCTCTCGCCGAAGGATAACGGCGGGGCCGGCCAACCGGCGGTCGTCCGGCATCGAACAGCCAATTCAGAAAATTGTGGTTCGTGGCACGTACGTCGATCGTGCCTCGTCACTTCGCAATCTTGCCTCTTCCTCGTTCGAGTGGAGGCGATCGTGCAACCGGCTAAGCCGTAACTCTGCGAGCGCTCGGGGTTCGTTATTCCTCGCGAGAACTTATCCAGTTAACCCTCCGGACTTCTTCTCCGTGTTAACGTCAACGTGTTTCGGTGCCGGCCCCGCCGATGTTCGAGCCCTCGAACGATTCATGACAGGGATTTCGCCGGCTACAGAGGTTCAAGAACTTCGCGTTCCCGAACTATCGGTGCTCGCAGGAATGTTTATGAGAGGGCGGACAGTGAAAGTTGGGAGGAAGGACACGGGGTCCGACGGTGTCTCGTCCGGAGCGTATTCGAACATTGTTCTCGAAGGATCTGTCCGCAAAGCGAGCAGGCCACTCGGATCCGAGCGTCTTCCGACTCGTCGTCCTGGCTGCGGTCGAGTCCCGTCCACCGACCGTCCTCCTCGCGGGTCGTTACAGTTTAATGCGTCGGCCGGCGTCGTAATGCGCATTCATCGCCGGCGAAAGCGCCGGGCTGTCCACTCGCTCGTGTAAACATTGCGTACTCTCGGAGCAGAAATCCTACGACCACCCTCTCCCTCCGGCCCCGGCCTCCTTACGTCCGCGCGCCGTTTCCTCCGGGGACGTGTGTCCTTATACCGGTTCCGTGAGCTTTAATGAAACCCACCAAGCGTCCCGTGAATCGTGCTTGCGGCCCCATTGCTCGCTATCACTGGTTGCTCGATGGATCGTGCTTCGAGATGCTCGCGCGAACGGGGAGAGCTGTTTGACCCTTTGCGCACGGAGGATCTCTGGAACTGCTGAAAGCTGTTCCTAGAGACTGAGCTACGGGGTGAAATATTAGAAGAGATCTCGGTGTTCGAACAATGGAATTACACGTTGGCGGATGTCGATTGTAGATATCGGTACTCGAGGTCGTTACGGCGTTCGACCGCAAAGAGTTAATCCGCTCCGTAACAATGTATCGATACGTCGGGCGTAGCGGGCTACTTTGATTTTTGTCGGTTGGCCTTATAACGTCTGTCGCACACGAACAGACGATTCAATAGAGGGGCTCCAGACAAAGCGAAGTGTCCGGGCCGGTTGGCCCATTCCGCCGGCACAGTCGCGAATGGATTGGCGATCGAAAATCCGATGAAAACGTCGCCGCCCGTGATCCCGAATCCGTGCAATTCCATCTTGGAAAGCAACGTCAACAGTCGCGGGCGGAGCGAACGGCGGTCGACACTTTTCCGCGTTTCTGTTTTCATCTTTGAAACGCGTCACAGTAAACACCGGTTTTGTCGAATTTCAAAAGCAGCATCCGGCGAGCGAGCGAGCGGGCGCGGAAAAACACCGGGTCCGCATTTTTCCGGCGCCGGAAAGCCGCCGGGGCGTTTTTCGATCCGGCGAGAACAACGAACGCCGGCGAATATCGCCGGGAATTTTGTCCCCGAATCGCACGGACCGATCTCGCCGGTCAGCTCCGAAGAGGCCAAGAGTCGCGCCGCCTACGCGCGCACCGAGAATAATCGCGGGGAATGAAATTTACCCGAATCCCGCTGAAAATACGCTTCCGCGTAATCGAACTCGAGCCGGGAACGCGTATTAATTCCGTTTTAATCGGTCCGCTCCGGTAATAAGCGAGTCCCGGTTGCGCGATCACCGGATTGTCACCGGCAATTCGACTCTTCGTGCGCGGCGCGATGAAAAAGAACTGGAGCGCGTAGCTCGCGCAACGCCACACAAGGGACTTGAACTGAAATTTGCGAATATCATTCTCTCTCACTCTCTCTCTCTCTCTCTCTCTTCTCTTTCTCTTTCTCTCCCTCTCTCTTGCCGATTCCATAAATCCACCGAGTTTCCACAATTTCGAGTAATAATTAATTTTAAAGCTGCGTTCGCGCCGCTTTGCGAACTTTGTTCCCCCGGACTTTTTGATCACACCTTGTACATTTTAATTCGGCGACCCTCCATCGCGCGCGTTTTAATTCGTTCCTTTTGTTCCGGCCGGTGTACGGTGGCGACCGGATCCATCATCGTTCCCCGGTTCTCTGTAGCCGAACCGAGCCATTGTTGTAATTGCCCTTTGACGGTTTCGCTAAGCGAGGCGCGCGCGTTTTGTTCGAATATTCCACAATGGGATTTTCGCGGTCCCGTGCGCGTCGTTCCTCTCGGTCGATTTTCGTTCCCTCTCCCCCCGCCGACGGCTATTAAGTCGGAATCGTTAAGAACTCGCGCGAATCGTTCGACTTCTCGGATCAAACGACACCGCGAGCGATCCCCGGTACGCGGCGGGGATAACTCTGCGCACACACGCTGCCCGGATATCGACGTCGCCGCGAGTTTCCGTTTACCTTAAAGGAGAACGTCGTAGACTACCCGGTATAGGGGACATTCCGGCCGAGACAAGAACGTAACGCGCGACAGTTCGGTTTCCGCGTGAACGCGCCGGCGACCGGCGATGGCGTTCGGAAAATCGAGCGGGATGAAAACTGCCGCGAGCGTTCTCCGGAAACGACCTTCTCCTTCTTCCCTCTCCCCCCGGCCCGGTTCCCGTGTATAAAATGAAACGGACGTTATTGCCGGACGATAAATATAAAACACGTTCTTTAGCGACGCGCCGGGCCTTAAAGTCGCCGGTTAGATCCCGTGGAAAGGCCCGCGGAAAAATTTATCGAAACAATTCGAGGACGCGCGACATTCCGCGGCTTCGAAGTGTCCGTCCGTTCCGGCGGGAGGCTCGTTGGAGAAATCGAATCGCTCCGTTCCCGGTTCGACGGGGATATCGGTCGAGGTTGCGGCGAACGGTGCGCCGCGCTCGCGGCGGGACGAGGCGTAAAACGCGAATCGATGGCTGCTCGGCAGATATAAAATAGCCGTGTATTTCCGGGAATCGACGACGCTCGCGCGGCGAAAGGAAATCGGCCCGACCGTTCGCGAATCGGCGGAATACGAGGCGATAATTGAAAAACCGGGGGTTCGCGGACGAACCGTCGCGCGTCGGACGGACGATTCGGGGCTCGTGACGGTTCGGTTCGTCGGCGAACGGTCGCGTAACCACCGGCTGCAGGCCGGATTTTCACGCGGAGACGTGTAGCTGCTCGTAAAAGCCGGCGCCGGCCTCGCGTCGTTCTCTCTCATAATCCTGCGGCTGCGCCACGCCGCCGCCCACGCTTTACGACCGTTTCACCTCCGCAACCGGAATGACATAATGCAAAGCGAACCAAGATTTACATCCCATTTGCCTTGCTTTCCGCGATCGCGCGCTCACGGGGCTAACGGCGCTTCCTACTCGTATTTCGGATTTTCCGCCGCCACCCCGGCACCCCCCCGCCGCACACCGGCCAGCCGCCCCTTTTGTTTTCCGGCCGAGAATTATTTCGTTCCGCCCCGCGGTTCCTCGGCACCGGCGGTGCTCGCAATTACCGCGGCCATCCCACATCGGCGCCGCCGCGTTTTTCGCGACGACGCCGCGTCGCGTCGATACTTTTTTTTCTCTCCCTCGCCTCCCGCCTCTGGCCGGGATACTTGTTGCTCGTTTTTTCGACGTTCCAGCCGCGTAATTGCGTTTTAACGGTCCCGCTTTTCTTCCTCGCGCGCGGATATCCCTCTTTTTCCAGCGGCGACACCCGCGCTGTCGCGCCTCCCGCCGCTTCTCGCCGCTCGCTCTCCCCGGCCGCGACGGTCTTATCGATGATCACGGCTCGCCGAACAATGGCGCGTCCTTCGCGATGTCATCGATGCCCGGGACACCCCTCTGTAACGGTCTCTCGCACCGGCGGTCCCCCGGCCGGCCGGATGACGACGAAATGCAAAACGGCACGAAGATTTGCATCCCAACTGGCTCGCTTTACGCGGCGGTGGCCACCGCTGTCGTTCCGCGCGCGGAACGACCGTCCTCCCCCGTTCGATTATGCGAACGTCCGCGTCGTCACGGCCGACGTGCGCGCACCGCGGGCATAATTTCACGGATCGCACGTGATACCCGCACGAAAACAACTACCGGCGTCTCTCTGCTCGATTTTCTCGCGTTCAGCTTTTCCCCTCTTTCGTTTTCCCTTTTTCCTTTCTTTTTTGTTGTTTCTGTTCGTCAACGGGATAACGTATCGGAAGACGGATTTCCGGGTGATCGATTGATTCGTCGCCGCCATCGAGAATAACGATACGTCCCGTGGCGTCGCTGCCGCGCGCGATCGTTCAATCCTGGATTGAATGTTACACGAATATTAAAAGTTTCATCCGTTATTAAGCATTCAAACGGTGGCCCGCTTCCCGTGGCCCGACTCGCGCGCCGGTTATCCGTTCACTTTTCATTCCGCAGACGTTTTCGTATCGTTCCGTGTCATTGCCGAATCTCCTCTGTATTTATAGGCCTCGCCCGCGATAGAATGAAATTCTATCCGTGAAATCCGTCCATAGATTCCTCGAGGTCGCTATTATTAACTCCTCCGCCGAACAGAATCGGTCGTTGAATAAATGAAGGCTTGTAATTGATCGACTCTATCGAATTACTTCTCCGTTAGAAGAACGATTCGATCCACCTGTGTCTATTCTCTACCGTCCGATCCCAGTAAACAGGCGACTGTCGCGAAACGATCGGCGTCCTTGGTCGATTCTTTCCACGAACGACCAAAGTTTAATGCCGAATTAGAAAACACGGAAGTTCACGGGGACGCGTTCGCGACTCGAAAAATATTGTTCGGCTGTCCGTTAGCCGAGCAAAATATTTACCCTGCCCCTTCCGGATTAACGAATCCCGAATCAAAACCGTTTCATCCCCTTCCGTGTTTTTCGGCGGCGGAGCGAACCGCGTTATTATCAATCGCGCTCCTCCCGGCCTCGGCTCGGACGTATCGACCGACCGACCGATGAATTATTAGCGGTGCGACGCGCGGGTCGCGTCCGTTCCACTCGTAATGCAACGCGTGCGTGCGTGAGTGAGTGCGTGCGTGCGCGAACAGGTGAGCTCCATCGAGTGCAAAATTTCTATCGACTGAGGAATTTTTCAAATTGTCCGTCCGCCGTGCCCGCTGCACGCGGCCCCCGCGCGTTCCCTCCGTTCGCCGGCGCTCGATCGACCGTTTCAAACAAATAGTCGTCGGGGCCCCCGTTTTTGTCCGACAGTTTCAACGCTCGACGGGAGTTTTCGCGATTTTTTTTCACATCCACGCCAGTTTGCCGACGACCGAAAGGAACACCGACACGTGTAGCTGCAGGCCGTTCGAAAAATTCGACGCGGCCGTCGGAGTCGCGACGGATTTTTCCGAGCGCGATGCCTTCGTGACGTTTTCGCTCGACCTTGTCGCGCGGACCAGACGCCCTGACGCCCCGCAGTTTCCCAGCCCCTTTCCCATCGAACTGTCGTTAACCGAGTCGAAAATCCCGTCGATACTCGCGCACGCTCCCCTCCGTCGCGTTAACGCAAATACAATCGACACTCCGCGAACAACAAGCAGGACATTACAGTTCGCGAACAAACTTCCCGGGCGGGCAAGGGTTTTGTAACGGCGAAGTTGGCCCCCGACGTGGAATTAACTCTTAGTAATCGTCGTCACGGATAGGTGCACGCGTAATCCACTTGCGGGTGGTCGCGCGATCCCGGAACTATCGATGGAACTAACCGAACCATCGTGTTAACCGAAAAATATCCGTCGGCTTCGTTCCGGAAAATCGACAATCGTCGAGTCGACAAAGAGGTTTCGGTAGCTCGTTACACGAAACGGCGATAATTACTCGATAAAATATTTAACCCGGCAACCGCGCGAATCTTTGAACCGTCGCCCGTTCACGTTTCATCCTTTTGCGAGGGGGGTAGGCGGACGGAAAAGGTCTCGGCTAGGTATCTCTACGCGCTCGTTAGAGAGGACGAACGTCGAATTTTGAGGCGTCGCGCCGGCTAGGAAGCTTTGCACCTAATTCGACGGCGAGCGCGGCCAGAGGAGATCGCACAATGGAAACCGGCACAGGGTGACAGGCAAATAGGAGCCCCTGGGTTGCGGTTAATACGACAAGACTAATGAGAGGGACGCGCGTTGTCGGGATGCGCATTCGAGGTTCGTTTCGGATACAATCGTTCGAACTCGCCTCTAATTAAGGCGTTAATGAAGAGCCTCGGGGGGAGACCGATCACTTTCCTCTCCACGCCCCGTTCTCCCTTCGTCTCGTTCGTCCCCTCTCCCCCTTTCTCCCTCGTCCCGACGCGTCCCGGAGGCCCGCCATCTTCGTGACTTTTCTGCTCGCGAGTTACCCTCGGGACAAGCTTTCGAGAACGGGGCGGCCGATTGTCGGGCGAGAATTAATTCTACGCGCTATGAACGATGGCTGGGAAGCACGCCTATGCACGCGCATCCGCTATTGTGCGCCGCCCGCCGGCTTGCCCGTTAATTAAATCATACCTAAATAGGGACCTTTGTTTTCCCTCTACGAAATTTCGAGGGATAAGCCGACCGCGACATAGTTTGACGCCACCGGCTAGGGCCGAACCAGCCGCCGGGGCGTTTCCTCCACTTAGTCGGCGCACGTACCACGACGCGAATTCCCGCGGAAATTGAAAAATCGCGGATTACCGTAATTCGATTTCTGCGTGCAGCCTGTCACCGCCGATACGAGGATAATGTTTCGCGCGACGGGAACCTTTTAAAAACGAGCCTCGATGGGCGAAACTCCGTTACTCGGGAATAACCCTGTCGCTAAACTTTCAGTGGATGAAGCTGAATTATATATCGATCGATTAAATACTTGAAATAGGAAGCTAAACTGATCTCTTGCTTGAATAATTCAACCATTCGTTTACGATGTCACATTCCATCTCCCGAAATGTTGTACGTAAAGGGTTAATAGGAAGCAATTATCATTGAATCGGAAATTCTGTACGATGGATATTCGATTCCTCGGATATCAAGGGACACCCTGTACAAGAACCGCGTCTGAGGAGCAGCCGGGTTTCCCGTGAAAAATCGCGACGAACGATCGAACGTCGGCCGCGAGAGAGCGTACGTCGGGGTGCGACGAGGAGGTTTTTCGACGGCCTTAATCGTCGATTCGTCGACCGACGGACACCGTTAAATTTCGATTATCGGGCAAGGGCCCCGGGGGAGGCGGAAGAGCGACAGAGCCAACAAGGAGAGCAATCAATTCCCTTTTACCGATTTACCGCGACAATGCAGCCACCCCTTTGCAGTGACGGCCGCCCCAACCCCCTGTGTCTCTCCTCCGCCCTTGCGCCGTACTTGGCCACGCGGACGACGAGGGAGAGGACGTGTCCCGGCTAGGGCCCCGCGCGCGCATTGAAAATTCTCTGTGATTCGACGGCAATTCATTAGTCCGTCGGTCGGTCGCGCGTATTTATGCAGCCGGCTCGTTACCGATCGCGGTCGTTCCGCTCCGCGCGCGGCTCGGGTTAATGCGCGCGCGTAAACGCGACATGAGTCTGATCAGCCGTGACCACGGGAGACAATGCCTCGGCCGAGTTCAGTTCTTTTTGCCCTAGCTTTTCAAAGAACCGGCAGACACGAGTCCCATGCTGCGCGACCGACCTCCATTTTTCCGACATCGTCCTCCGGTGGGAGAGCTTTTTAATCCGCACGAGGACTTCCAGGAGTCTGGAACCCTTCGAATCGTTTAACAGTTTAGTTGTTCATTTGATATATTTATTGTAACGAAGACTTGAGTGACGGATTATGAAAGTTACGCTCTTAACCCTTAGAAAATTGTTTTTAGTACACGAAACCTTTCGCGGATTCTGCTAAATTGAACGCTGAATACTTAAATCATAAAGAACAAGGAAACTGTGTACTAATTTCTTGCTGTTCGAGTAGTTGAATCGTTTATTTACAGCTTGGTATTCCAAACGTGGAAGTTTGATCTCAGCAAAATGCCGACATTCGTCCGCAAGAGTGAGATTTCGAGAAGTGTTCATATTTGAGGCATCAAGTCCCGAACGAATGATTTAATTAGTTGGACAGCAAGAGATTAGTTTCCTCTTTTTCTGTTAGCAATCGATATAGAACTTAGCTTCATCTGATGAAGGTTTTGTATATCATAAAGAATCTTCGTTCGCAAAGGGTTAATAGCTTCCTAGAACCCTAAGAAATCAAGCGCCGGCAATTCCGTAAAACTCAGAAAACTTTTCCATAGAAAGCGAAGTTGGACGTTGGTCTCTGCTAGTTTTTTGTCGGTTTTCTGCTAGAAAATCAGGGAACTATGCACCGATTTTGTACGCAACGAACTCCGAATGCAACCCGACGCGACCGATAGGTTGACCCTCGACTTCGAAGGGTCAGTTAGAGTGAATCGAGTCGACATCGTTTACGCGATGGGAAATAATGACGAGATTTCGGAACTGCAACGCGATACACGAGGGCAGACCTGTCTCGGCAATATTCGGAATCCAATTTAAAGAGGAGCTGCCGTTTCGGCCGGGAAAGAATCTCCCGCGGTGATTCCCCGATATAAAGCGGAACTTCGTTTCCCACGAGCCAGCTTCTCGCTGTCTCGTCGTTGTCCGCGGGCGTACAGTTTCTTCCCCTCGGTGGACACGACGCGAAGCCGACTGCCTGCGGCCGGTTCCGTATTTTAAGCCGCGATTTCCGCGTCGGGACAGAATCGGGCCAGGTTATCCTCTGAATTCCGCGCAGATTGCGGTATGGGGTGGTTTTTCATTCGACTCCGTGTTCACCCTGGAATTCCAGCGGATTGTTTGGGAAACCCCTTATCGGGTCGAAAGTAAATTCGGCGCGGCGACCGGATTTTCCTCGATCTTCCGCCTCGGCTTCGTACTTTCCGCGGGACAATTTCTACGGAACACTCCCGAGACGTCCATCCGACAATGTCCGAGCGTCGGTCCGCTCGCGGACACCCGAAGATCCCCAATTAGACGCGACGCGGGGCGGCCGGAGCACGTTCTTGCGTCCAAATGTGATCCCGTTCGATGGTCGTCCGGGGGTTCGGGGTCACGTACGCGGCGTTCGAGGCTTTCCGGGGGCGAACGTCAGAGGGGACGTCCCGCGGGATGACAGAACGTTGACGCATGAATTTCCGAGCGTTCAACGCCAATAAAATTATCCCGATCGAGACGGAATTGCATTCGTTGCGAATCCATGTGTCCGCCGGCTGCAACGTTTTCGTTCTCGCCGGATGAACGGCGATCTCCGCGCCGGTAATTAACGGGCATCCTTCCATTTTCCGCGATTGCGTCGGCCTGCCTTCTCCCCGAGTTTACAGGTTCATTATTTTGATGGATCTCTTCTCGATAATTAACCGTTCGATTAATCACCCGCGTCGGCTCGGTCTCGCCGCGCCTACGGTTTATCGAGTCGATCCGCGGGATCCGAGCTCGCGGATGCCGCCGACGGCGATCCGTCTCGCGTCGTCGCGCCGCTTTTTGCCTCCGGCGCGGAAAAGCGGCGGCGAGGGCCGGGGAAAAATACGCGGGTTCGCGGGGAACGAATGCGTTTCCGCGGTGGGGCGGCGGTCGCGTAAGCAGCAATTTCTCTTCGCGCGCGTGCAGAAGACAGCCTTAACGCGCGCGGTCTATTCCGGCGCGTTCCTCGCGAAAATCGGTATCGCCGACGTCAACGTCGTCGCCGGGGAAACGCGAGCGAAATAAGGTCCGCCCGAAATAAAGCGGCCGATAAAAATCGCGCGCCGGAATAAAAGTTGGTCGCGACGATTTACCACGGGGCTGATTTTCGCCGGGAAAATTTCCGCTTGCGGTTTTCCGCCGGATTCTTTCTCTGCCCCTTCAGCCGTGCGATTCTCTCGCTTACGGGGTTTCTGTTGTCGAGCAGGGGCGCGCTCGAATCTGCGCGGCCTCGCCGCGAGTTCGATTCTCTCGCCGGATCGGAGAAATCGACGCGATCATTCGATCCGCCGAAAGGTGGTCTCTCGCGGCGGGTTCGCATTAAATTTAAACTCCGCCGAGTCTGTCCCGGGTACTCGATTATATTTCACGAGGGGTAACCCAGTAAATCGTTTCTATTTTCGAGCGGCTGCCAGACCGGCGGTTGTACATTAATTTATCGTTCGCCGGCTCGGCCGACTTATCCATGAATTATCGTACTTTTAAACGAATTTTCAGCGAGTAACAGGTTGGCCGGGCCGCGGCGGCGCGTCTCTGTTCCGCCGGTCGGCGCCGAGCAACTTTTGCCGGCCGAATTTCCGAGTCTCTCCGTCAAACGAGCGCGCCCGCTGCCTCGGCCGCGGCCGATTCCCGATAAGTTCCCGTCGATATCGGGCCCCGGGTCGGCGAACTCGACGGTCGGTCCGCGAAAAGAAGTCTCGAGGCACGAAGTTCGATTAAGAGCAGCGGTCGCAGGTCGATATGCCGGCTCGTGTGCTCCCAGTTTTATGGAGTCGCCGGTTTTTACGATCGGCCCGCTCGCCGAATACGTTGTTCCCCGCGCGGAGAGACACTTCCCGGCGAATTATTTTCCTATCGTTCTCGCGTCGTTTGCCCGAGCGCCGATCGATTCTCTTCCGATCGGGCGGAGCGTCGTTCCTTTGACAATTTCGATACGAAAATCGGCCCCCCCCTCCGTCACCCTCGGTTTGCCCCTTTTACAGAAACCGAACGGAGAGAGCAGCTTCCAGCGAGAGTACGGGAGTGATCCGTCTCGAAACGACTGGCCGGAATGCAATAAGAGACCGTGCGCTGCGGACGGAGAAACATCCAGTCTAGCTATGAAAATTTCTTATTGACTTTCTCTCTCTCTCTCTCTTTCTCTCTCGCGCGCGCTCTTTCTCTCCCTCTCTCTCTCTCTCTCTCCGTCACTTTGAGGATTCTACCGTCGGGACACACGATTCCCGGTCGACGAGAGCTTTTTTTCGAGCCGTTTCGCCCGCTCTCGTGCTCCATTTACCTCTTTCTCTCTCTTTCTCTCCGCCTCTCTCTCCCCCATTCTCTCTGCCTTTTCGTTCTTCTATTAAGCGCGGCAATTAATTCGGTGCCTTTTAAAATAATTGTACCGTCCGTGTATTCGTTCCACTCGCGGAACGCGCACGATCGTTGAACCGCTCGGTATTATTCCGATCGACCCGCGCCGCCATCTTCGAGGGAAGAATGGACCGTTCGATCGATCTCGAGGATTCACGGTGGATTTAAAGCGGCGGAGGCAGCGAATGAATTCCTACGCGTGTCTCGTCGCGGTATCTCCGCGTAGTCGCGCGAACGGGACCAGCGTCCGTTCCGATCGGCGCGGATTCGTCGCGACGCCGGGATCAAGAGAAGCCAGCAAAAGGAGAGAAAGAATGAATACACCACCTACCTGCTCGCGCGAAACAGAAAGGACGTGAAACACTGATTTTTGTTTTACCCGTCGGTCCCCGTTGTCCAGGCTCCAAATACGTTTTTCTATAAGTCCGAGAACGAGACGGCGGGGAACAGTGCGTAAGCTCGACGGGGAGTTGTGCGAACGCAAATAACTGAAGAGAGAACGATGAATACAAAGAAGAAGAAGAAG
This sequence comes from Nomia melanderi, assembly GCF_051020985.1. Taxonomy (NCBI): domain Eukaryota; kingdom Metazoa; phylum Arthropoda; class Insecta; order Hymenoptera; family Halictidae; genus Nomia; species Nomia melanderi. The sequence continues at coordinate 14,237,278 of NC_135010.1, read as the reverse complement.
AAGAAGTAGAGAAAATAATAATAATGATAATGATAATGATGATGATAATAATAATAATAAGAAAACAAAAGGCGGTTTTGCCGAGATGGAGATGACGTTTAATCGTAAATCAATAAAATTAATGAATTAAATAAATAAATTAAAAATGTTTATACACATATTTATATATATAATATATATATATACATATGTGTACATTTATATATTATATATATACATATATAATATAATATAAAACATAAATAGGGTCTCGAGACTGCCGGAGCACAGCGCGCATCCCACATGCCCAATCCCTTCCGGTACGTTTTTTCTCGTCCGATTCGGTTCGTTCACCGGGCGGGCGGCCCCGCGACGAACGTCGAGAATTCCGAAGGAGAACGATTTCGCCGTCGCGATTGTAGAAAAACGACACACGACGAACCTCCAATTTGACGGAATAAAGTTTGCACGAGGCCCGGGGACAGGAATTGCCCGAAATAATCCGTGGAAGGATCTGTGTCCCCGGGAGAATCGGATAAATTTTCGCGGTTCGTGTTTCTAAATGCGTCCGATCGTCTCGTTCGGAAAGTTCTCGACCGACGTGCCATTTCCTAATCGTCGCGGTATTTTTGTTCGCTCTTTCTCTCCCTCTCACTCTTTCTTTCTTTCGCGCTCGCGCTCTCTCTCTCTCTCCCTCTCTCTCTGTCTCTCTCAGCTCATTCTTTCTCTCGCTCATTCTCCCTCTCTTTCTCTCTCCATCTCTCTCGCTCTCTGTCTCTCTCCACTGCCCTCCCTCGTTACTCTTCAACTATCTTAAGTCTCTGTTTTTTCAGCTAGCCTAAACGCGTATTACATTATCAGTATTATACATAAAATCGTTTTGTTGCCTAGTGGTCTCTTCTCGCAGCGGTTCGCCGCTCGCGCGTTCCCGCTGCCGAGCGAACCGCTCCGCCGCTCGAGTGTCCGATTCCCTCGGTTCGCGTCCTCCGATCTTTCCGCGTTCGCCCAAGTACATGCGAGTCGTTCCCCGATCGATCGTCGCTGGAAGCATTCCGGAGAACGCGGGGTCACCTCGCGAGGAGGATCGAAGCGCGCCGTAGAATCTTCGGAGGCCGACGACGACGACGAAGACGAGAACCGGGACGTCGTCGAGGAGACGCGCACGAATCGCAGTATTTATTCCGGCGACGCGATTGATCCGCGCGCTCGAATTGTCTCCGCGTAAAAATACGAAGCAATTTTCGGAAGGCCGGACACGCCTCGCGCCGTAATATCATCGTCGCCGGCTGGCACACCGATCCGTGTTCCACGCGCGCGTGTGTATGTGCGACGGCGTCGAGTATCTCTTCCCGGCGTCGTTAGGCCCGGTTTTCGCGCGACGGACGTTCCCTTTCTTGTTCGCGACTCGCGCGCGCGCAACTTTACGCTCCAACGGTGTGGCCCAGATTTCCCGACGACGAGCGACAAAAGATTCAGAGCTCCTCGCAAAACAACAACCGCGACGACGGGAAGGAGGCGTCAGGAGGAGACGGAAGACGCGGAGGCGGAGGCGGAGGTGGAGGACGGGGACGCGTCCCTGTTCTCGTTCGCGAAAGCCCACCGGTGGGAGACGACGCGGCGTTATCGAGATGCACGGTTTTCGGCAGATTTTCGCGACGTTCCCGCGTCGACCGGTATCTCCCACACCTGTCGGGATTATTCCCGAATTCCCGTGCACGCTGTTCGGGCGGCCGACAGACGGGAGGGCCGTCCTCTCGCCGCCTTTCGCCCCGTCGATGGAAATGGGTACACGGGAAACGCTTTCCCGCGGCCACTCGATCCATTTTCCCGGTTCCCGAGATGATCCAGCGTAGGCGTACGGTATCGGCCTAACCCTAAACGATACCACCGAGCGTTTTCGACCACTCTCACGGCGTCCTTTATCGAGAGACCCTGGGCTCTTTGGTATTGTTCTCCCTGGCGGAGACTCCGAAAAGTGCGCGACCTTCGAACGCCCTTCTGCCTGCTCTTCATTCTCTCCGTTCCTCTCTCACTCTTTGTCTGGCTTTCTCTCGCACACATACTCTCTTCTCTCTATCTCTCTCTCTCTCTCTCTGTGTCTCTCTCGCATCTTCATTTTTTTTCCATTTTCCTTTTTATTCACTGACGGATCGCGCGATCTTTCGAGGTCAAGCACCACTTCTGAATCACGAGCGTCACTCGAACGCTCTTCTCTCTCCCTGCCTTCCCCGATATGAAACTGAAGGGGATCGGAAGTGGCAAGAATCCGCCGTAACTCTTTTTCTTGCAACGCTCTCGAGCGCTCGCGACTGCTTTATATATACATATATATAGATATGTATATATACATATAATTTCTCTCTCACCCCCCCTCTCTCTCTCTCTCTCTCTCTCTGTTTCTCTTTCTCTCCTTGGTCTCTCTATTCACGCATACAGACGTACTCGCGTATACACACGCATTCACGTACAGACAGGCAGGCAGTAGCAGCGACATCAGAGGCAGACGTGTACACGCACGAACGGTTTCTAGTTCGATGTCTCGCGAATAAAATTTCTATGGAGACGCGAGGCAGGTGTGTCGTAACGCGACATTTTCTAAAAGAGAAGTTAACAGGGTGTTGCTGTCGACAACGTAGAAGAAGAAGAAGAAGAAGAAGAAGAAGAAGAAAAAGAAGAATTAGAAGGAACAGAAGAAGAAGAAGAAGAAATCAAGGACGAACAGACGACAAAGACGAAAAGGAAAGAAAGGTACGAATACCCGTTAGCAAAAACTGTTTCGGAACCAGATCTCCTACACGGAGGACTTCCGTTTCTAATGCCCGACGCAACACAACGGGTTCTCCGAAAGTCTGCGCAAAACGCGTTCGCTGCCCCGTTCGGTCCCCCTAACAGCGGCTCTAAAAAAACGCGTGTTCCTCCCTTGTTTCTCTCTGTTCGAAAAATCGCTGCGGTTCGCTCCGCGATCTCCCTCCGCGTTCCCCCCGTCCGCGCGGAGCGCGCGTAACGCGGCTTCGATCCCGACACGATCGACGGATATTCTGATTCGGCTCCTCGTTCGTTTGTTGGTCGCGCGCGTTGGCCCTCTCACGACATTCTTCTCGTGGGCTGATCGAGAGGCTGTCTCCTCGACCGAACTCTTAATCGAGCGCACACCCCGAGAGAAGTCTCGTTCGGTTCGTTGCGAAAAAACGAGCTCTACTCGGAATGGAAGGGCCCCGCGCGATTATCGCTAGCAGTAGTACGAGGTCGATAGTCCCAGCTTGCAGGAAAACGGCGCCCTTTGCCTGTTGTACACACTTCCGGTGCTGATGACGTCCTTCGTCTCGCACCGCTGACCCGTGAAGCCTTCCGCGCATCTGCAACAGATCAATAGCAACGCGATCAGACGATTTTTCGAACATTAATTCTAATACACTAATATATTCCGCTCGTCGTTAAAGCAAGCGTTCGATACATCTTGCGCTGATCGCTGCTAAACGCGTGCGATTCGATGAAAAAGGAATTCTCGATCGAAGCGACTACTCGCCGCGACTCTTGCGTTGTCCCGGCGTTCCGGGGAATCGTTTAACTGTAAACATGGAATTCATGCGTATTTTTCCGCACAAGTTCCCGGTGATCTCTGGGTTTACGATCGCGCGAGCTTATGCGAATAAACGCGTCACGACCGTTGCTTATCCGTGACAATTATTTCTCATCGTTCCATTCGAGAGCGAGGAGCGGGACCGTGAATCGTTCGCGGAACGTTTCTTTCTTTTTCTTTTTCTTTTCCTCGCGATTCCCCGTTGAATTTCGTGGCGCGAGAAGAAACGGGACGAGACGGCCGAGTCGCGAGCGGACGCGGGGCGGCGAGGGGCGGCGGCCGGAGATTCCCTCGGGCTCGAGACACAGCCCGATGTGTCCACGACGTTTCTTTGGAAAAATAATGTTATGCCGACGTCGTCGTATTTATAGCACGGTTAACTAACCGCGACGAGACGTACGAATGCTGTTGGTAGACGTGTCGTTTGCGGCACTCGCGTGTTCGCAGCCCAGAACCGGAGAGAGCGCGCGCCGTCCGCGACAGAATCAGAGATGCCCGGGCGACGACGCTAAACGATTTTACGCGAGTTCTTTCCGTAATTGCGTTTTTCTCGCCTAATGAACACGTCGCTGGGCCCATAAGAGCCGGTGTCGCGTTCACGGTAACGCGCTCAGTCACTTAGGGACGCGTTCTAACACGACGATTCCGCGCCGGACGAGCCAATGATTACACGGAATAAGGCTGTAACTTTTTACCGCCGCGTCCGCGTCCTTGTTTTTCACGGTGAGACCGGTCCGCTCGCGTCGTTCCTTTTCGAAACATTAAAATAGCGGCTCTATTATCGGAGTGCATCAAGAGGCGAGTGGCGGCGATCCGATTTTCGTTGGGCCGGAGGATCGCATCCGGGTCGCCGAAGTATTTTGAACTTGGAAACGGTCACACCGGGAAATGTCGTAGAAAAGTAGACCTCCACCGGAATAACTTTTCACAAATGAATCCTGAATAATTATCGACCCGTTTCTTAACACCGTCGCAAGCTCAATGGTCTCACAAGAGAGACGGACTTCGTGATTCGCGACGAATCTCTCCGATGCGCTCCGATACACGGGCTCGGTATCACGCATATTTTCGTCCGGATCCCGTCGCTTTTTATTTCGTCGGATCGCAGACGGGTATAGGTAAGATTTCTCTCGCGAACCGTTCCAGAAGCGTCTGCCGAACGAAGGGCGGGGATGGGAGAGAAGAGGCGGCGGAGGAACGGAACGGAAGGAGAGGAAGACACGGGAGGAAGGAAGCTCCGAGCGGAGAACGGAATCGAGCGAGGGAAAGACGCCGCTTCGAGGGACCTGTCCGACGGGAGTTTGTCGCGCGTCCAGGCCCGTTTAAACTGTATTAAAAAACTGACAGGGGACATATGCTCGGTCGCTCGTTAACGCGATAAATACTCGCGCGAGCTGGCCGCCGGGCATTATTTATCCGGCGCGGGCGAACGGCCACGGGGAATCGCGTTTTGCAACAAATTCCGTCGTCGGCGCTCGCGCGCGATTTTTACGATCGCCCAACGCGACATCGGCGACGCAACGCGACGCGACGCGACGCGACGCGCAGCGCTCTTGTCTCTGTCCCTCCCCTTTCTTCCCGCGACAGGCCCCCTTTTTTCCCTCCCCACGGTTCGAGCGGCACCCTCGCGGATTTACGAGGAGCCACGCACTAAATATACCACCGCCGCGTACGATTTACCGTCGGACAAACCTGAAACCGCACCCGGAGATACTGCAATTTACTGTACCATTCACTTGAACCCATTAACGCTCGCCGGTAACTTCGCCCTGCGACCGCGTAATTGGCTTTCCATTGAGATTTATCGTAATCACGCGTGTTTACTAGGCGCACGGACTCTTTCACGCGCGAGCGTCCGCGACTCGCGCGGATCCGAACCGGTCAACGAGGCCGGCCCTCTATTTCGCACGAATATCGCCGTCAGAAAAACCGTCGCCCTGCGAACGTTTCAGAGAGCAGTCCGTGCTCCACGCTCGCCGGCCGTGTACAGGGCGGACCGAATTGATTTTGTGAAGTCATTTCGCCGGGAAACGAAACCGGGTTTACGAGGAAACGTTATTTTATCGGTCGGTCTTCCTTTCGACCGCCGCAAATGACCAGGGCTTTTTCACCGCGAGTTTCGACAGAAATTTTCGGAAAACACACGGCGAATCCAATATGGACGTGTGCATCGCGAAGGGTACCGCTGAGAAATTAATACAAGTATATCGTGACTGTCTTAGGTAACCCTTTGCACTCGACGATATTTTTCGTGAGAAATATTCGCTACTTTCTGACTAAATATTAACGATATTTCTCGCGACAAAAGAGAGGACTATTTTACCTCGACGTTTCATGTGTTGACACATTGCACAAGATTTAATATTGAATTGAAAATTTTATAAGTTTTAATTTTAAAAGGTTAACAAACATTCTACTTTCAGGAATAGCATCCTTTTTACAGAAATCAAATCGGTAAATTTGTTCAGAGGTCATTCACCTTGTGCTTCGTTCTATGGAATCGCACTTGTTTTTTCGAAGTCTGGAAAGCATTTCAAGTGAAACTGATTAACTCCTATATTTCCGTATTCTCATAGACGAGTACTCGATCCAGAAATAAAATTGCCGCCAGCTTGATGTTCATTTCCGAAGTTTCGGTTCCAGAGGCTCGGCAGCGGCGCGCGTCGCGGCTGGCCGCCGCGAGTGATTTACGCGGTCCACCCTGTATACACTTATTCGACAATTTGTTGGGAAATTAATTCGAAATTTCGACGGTCGGTCTGTCGGGTTTGCGCTCCGTATAAAGCGGCGGCGCGTCCGCGCGGGCAAAATCAACGAAATAATTCGGGGGATAGGTCAACACGGTTGTTAATTAATATTTTCGAGCGGTCCGCTCGTATCGGGCACGCTGTAAACAAAAAACGCGTTCCGCGGGGAGAGATACCGGTCGCTGTCCAACCGGCGGTCGTTAAAATCTGATCTTTCCGGCTGACAGGTTTTACGGTGCCGCGCGATTCCTCGGTTGAGCGTAAAGCTCGCGATACCGTTTCCACGCGTACATGCGCGGACGCCGGCCATCGCGAGTTCGTGACGAGTACGTCATAGGTGCGTGCTGGAATATTTATACGTCGATATCTCGCCCTGTAAAAAAACAGTAAATTAAAGTAGCTCGTTAATCCGGCCTCGTAAAACCCTGAGATCGTTCGCGTCGAGCGCGCGGCCCGATCGTTCGTAACGCCCTAACATTTCGCGTCGCGCCGATTCGTCCGGGAAACCGTTCCCGAAGATATTTCATTTCCACGGATCGTTCGCGGGGAAATCCTGCCGCTCGCTCGCCTCTTTCGCGGCGAAAGTGGCCGTCGAAAACGAGCCGGTCGGAACGATATCAGGCCAATTTCATGTGTCGCTCGATCCCTCGCTCGATCGCACTCCTCTCGGTACCAGTTCGGCTATTGTTTTCGCTCTTTGACAGTTCCAGGGACTCGGTCGCTTCCGCGCGCGTTTCCCCGCCCCTGTCCCTCCAGGGCCGCCGGTCGACATCGAAACCCTTTTGCGACGGTCGCAGCCGTAGTCGACGGAGTCGCCGAAAGTGTCAAACTTCCGAGGAATAAAAAAGTTCGAGTGGCGAGTATCAAAGCGGACTCTTTGCGCGAGTCAATCGCTTTAAGGACGTCCTTTATTACGGGGAAAATTGCGTCGCGAACTTCCTCCCCCCGGAAAAGTCGTTCGACTTTCGACTCTTCTCAACCCTCCCTCCCGCTCCTCCCGCCCCTACTAGTTTCCCCCTTTGTTTTCCGGCAACGGCGCGGCGCATAAATTCGCGAGAACTTTTCCCTGCCGGCTAATTAGCAGGAACAAGAGGGAAGACGTTTGCGATCCGAAGAAATCGGGAGGGAGCGAAGGGCCCCGGGTCGGCGTTCCGACTTTTATTAAGAAGATTCGACGTTTTATCGGGGGACATAATTAGCGATCGCCGGTTCCCGCGGACGTAAGAGCCTTGGCGAACTAATCTCGCGTTAATGACGGTCCGGGGGTTCTTTGAAAATTCCGCCGTTAACGAGAAAGAGGTAAAAAGGGAGAGAAAGAAAAAAAAGAATCAGAGGAAAGGGTTGTTTTCGACGAGTCCCGGGATAAAAAAGACCAAGCCAGAGAACAGTCGGAGGGACGTTCGCGTTTCCGAGTGCGAGCAGTTCCCCGGCGGTGGTCTGTGGCCGGAAGTCTTAAGCCACAGTGGCGGAGGCCGGTCGTCGCAGCGGAGGCAGCGAGCACCGCTGGTCTTCGTATATTACGATCGCAAAATTAAAAGTGCCTCTCTTTCCGCGCGGCCTGCTAGTCTACCGGGAGTGGTTAGAAAGTCGATGTCGGCGGCGGCTCGTCCGTGCATGTCCGCCGGCGTGCACGCGTGTACGTGTGCACGCGCGCGTGTGCGCCAGTCAGAAATAGGAAGGGATGAAAGAGGCGTGCGCGCAGGGCGGTGGTTTTCCTCGGGTATTAATTCCCATATATGCCGGGAGCGAGGGCTCGGGGTCTGTAACTGCGCCAGTGCCGTAGCTAGGTACCGGCGTGTACGCGGTCGCCGGCACGAAAGAAACTTTTTTGCGGTTTACTTAATTTAATAACGCTCCCGCGGAACGCAATTTCAAAGATAACGCTCTAAGGGTCGGCGGACGGGGCGGCGGAGGCGCATCAACCCTTCCTTCTCTGCCTCGAATCTCCGGTATTCCTCTGTTCGGTCGGCTTTCTCCCTCTCTCTCTCTCCGTCCGCCTCGTTCCGTCACCATTTTTATCACCTATGGTCTCTCTATCTTGCTCCTCCAGGCCGCCGCCACTTCAAACTGATTCCGGAGTCCGTCCGTACGTTCGTTCCACGCCAGTCTCGCTTTGAAACGATTCGAGCGTGTGCATCGCCGGACGCATGCGCGGCCACCCTCTCGCCGCTCGTCCGTGTGTCCGCCGAATGTGTGCAGAAACGGCACCGGCTATAATGTACCGCGCTTTATTTCGAAACACTCTCTCCGACGCGGAGCTGGCCACCCCCGGCGTCGCGCCACCCTTCGCGGTCTTCTCGCGGGGATAGCTTCTCGCGAGGAAAACTGGGTTACTTACTCGGCCGCGCGGTTGCATCCGCCGAGGCGCGTACGTATTCGTGCCCCGCGAACTTGCGAGAAGCACCTCTCAACCTTCGCCTTCTCCCTTCCCTTGCCGCGGACACCTCGGCTCACCCCGGCTCCTCGGGGTGTACGGTTACAAACTGGCGGGTATAAATGTAACGCCCGCGCCGCGATACGCTTGTCGCACCGAGAAACAGCCACTAGTCACGGGGGTTAACCCTTCGCGGTCCTACGTCGGGACGGAGTTCGCGTATTTTACGAAATTCTACTGTAATTACTCGCGATCCCATGATTACATCACGCGCGAGTACGAGTTTAGCGTTCGGAATGCCCTTAAACAAGCCGCTGAAGTGTCGCGTTCACGCTGCGACTGCCATATTCGTTGAGACTGGTTTCGATTTGTTTGTTCGTTGAAGCCCAAGAGATCTTCATTAGATGAAGGTACATTATACATCGGTCGCTTGAATGAGAGAAAGGAAGCTACGCAGATCTTGGGTTTCCGAATATGAACGTTTCATCTCGCGAGATGTCGACAGTTCGTAAAGGGTTGATAGTTGGTATTAACCCTTAGCACTCCACGTTGTTTCGTAATCTATCAGCAACTGCAACTGATTCTTATAGTATTCCTAGCGAAAATTAGAAATGCTATAAGATCTCTTCGATCTCTTATTTTCCTTGTTAGTACAAAATTCGGATGTGCGGAAAATGTCTACAGAGTTCAAAGGGTTAACTTGGAATGGAATGAACGCTGACGCGATTACCAGTCGCGGGGATGAACGAAGGTGTCGGGAGCCCGTTGAACGATCCGACGTTTCCAGAGGGCGGCGACCGCGGACGCGCACTCGATCGTCCGATTGCCATCGAAAAACAAACGGATCCGAGGGGCTGAAGGCGGAGGGTGTCGATCGTCGATTTGATAAACGACGGGAACGAGCGGACTCGATTCGTTACCCTTAATCCGATGTCTTTCGTCGGACCGCCCGTACCCGCAATGATATATTGCGATCGCGAGGTTAATCGGCGTCGAAGTAATTAGCGCGAAGTTTCCTCGGCCGACAGCTGGCCGGACCGACTACCGGGCCGACGCCCTTTGAAATTTCGGATACCCCGGAGCTGCGGCACACCGGCGGTGGATCCCGATTTACAACCGGCCGAACGTGGTACCTCGGACGGAATAAACTCTCCGCATACCGTATCGCGGCGAGGCACCTAATCGAAAAGGCTTCAACGGCCGCGAGGGCGGAAACGTCGGCAGAAAACCGTGGGGAACGCAGATACGGCGGTAGATAGAGGATCCCCCTGGCGGCGGGCGACCCCCGTGTCCGTCGAAGAAACACGATTTACGCGGCGAGTTTATGTCACGGAGGAGCTCGTGAAATAGTCCGGCGCCGACGAATAGTTGCCGGCCGTTATAAGTAGATTTATGCCGAACCATAACCCTCGGACGTGGTATATGGGGTTGATTCCCGGGCTAGGTGGAAAGTGCGAAAGATAGACAGAGAATAGGTGGAGGCGGGGGCGGTGGGAGCCGAGCGGTGGTGGGTCACGAGGGAAAAGCCTGATGTCCCGAAGGGTGCCAGCTGGCGGGACAGGTTACTGTCTGGGAAATTGGGACGTTGGCTAGCGCTGTTCACCCTCGATCATTTTCCATCGCCGTGTCGTTGCCTGCTAACCCCCACGGCCCGGGAGAACGGCCGGATGCCGGTCGAGTATCTCCGCCGGAAGTTCGACTATCCCCGCCGGTCCTCGCCGACTCGAGTCGAGCGCTCCACGAATTCCCCGAAATTTCGGCTCGAATTTACTCGAACGGCCACCGCGAGACTTCGATTCGACGCGGGAAATTCGCTCCGGCTCTAGTCTCGCTGCTCGGATTTCGGACGCGAGTTGGCGCGAGAAATTATATTTTTTGGTGAAACTAATCAAACCAGTTCAACAACCTTATTACCCTATCACTGTAAGAAGTCGTAGGTTTCGAGCGTGAATCGCGAACAGATGCTTTGACCGGTCGATCGACGCTACAGTCGATTTCTGGCTAGTTTCGTCGAAACACTAGCATTCAATTTCAAGGATACAGTGTTCGAGCACGCTTTTATTGCCCACCGTTTACCAAATCTCAGGAATATTAGAGAAAAGGCGATGGACTGGTGCAAACACTCGATTCTCCGAAGAAATCCTCAGCAGCCCGGAAGATCCCCAGCATCCTCGTTCCCGATTTTATTTACTCGGCTCGTTGATCGTTGATTAACCGGCGCGGCGATTAATTAAAGTAAAGCTGTAAACGTAAAATCGTGATTTACGGCCGCGGGCGAAGGGGCACGTTCGCCGAGGCTGGTTTCTCGGCGGAGGCCGCGCGGATCGGTCCAATTTCGCCGGGGAAGCGGATCGGATGAAGCGACCGACCGGAAAAATTCCAGACGTGTTCGCGAATAAAACCGGGTCGGGAAGGAGGCACGGCCGTGCGGCGCCTCGGGTCGAGGGTGAAAATTTTACGAGCGCCGACTTACGATCCGCGCGAGTATCCTCCGAATGAAGCGTGCCCGTCGAACAGTCCGATCTTCGTCTAATTAATTAGGGGGGCGTTTAATTAAGCGGAACGGGCGTGTCCCGACGCTACGACACCGCTTCCGCGTAAACCTTCGAGGATCGAAGGCCGCAGTAATTTCGCGATGTACTCCGGCCCTCGGCTGGAATGAATTTCTTGGAAAAGTAGCGGCGCGCGCGAGCCGCTACTCGCGAAGTTTCTGTTCGCGATCTAGGTCGGTCCCTGCGAAACAACGCGGCGCACGGTGCGGTCAACCGGCCGTTTCCTGGACGGAACTCGGTAACTTGGGAAGTATGAGTGATGGCGAGAAATGCTTCGGACGAAAGTTGTAAGGTGTAGAGCTAAACACACGGTGGTTGTAGCTTTGTAGTCATTATAGGGATATTATGAAGATTTTCCAGTGATAATGGATACTTTGCGCTTCGATTCCAACGTTGTAGAAATAGAGAAACGGAGTTTATTCGCAGGAAGTTTGAACTTTTCAGATGAAAATCATTTTGTATCAGGGACTAGTTACCAAGACACTGGTCACTTCAAACTTTCGTTACACGAACAGTAGAATTTCGAAGAGGCAGCGGAGAATGTGTGCTTAAGCACCTTAGTCGCGTCGCTTCCCGTGCGAATTCAATTAGAATCGATTCCCCGGTCGACTGTCGGGCGGCCGGAAACGGACGAGCGATTAACGGAAAAAGTGATTATTCGCGAGGCGAAGTAAACCGTGTTACGCGAGCGGGCGAGCGCGTGGGGCCAATCGATCGGCGATCGATCCGCGGCGGCGTTGCTCGGTCCACGCGGACGCCCGTGATTATTAATATGTAATTATTTAACCGGGCCGCGCGGCGCCGGTGAACCGGACCAGCGAGCCCGCGCCCGAAACCCGCCGGATGGTCCGCGGATTCGTTCCGCTGTACAAATTTGCGGTTGCACTCGACTGTCGCATTTTGTTCGGCGATTTTCGTAATATTTATATTCCGGGTCGGGGGCTCGGAGGCGGGCCAGGCGACGAACGGTAGGCCGCATCAGGAAACCGATTAATTACTCTGAATGGTTGGCGGTGACTGATCGAAATCCAGCGGAAATCCCCGCTGAAAAATCGGCGACCGCGAAACGTCGGCTACGCGAGCGGCCAGCCGCGATCTCTCTCTCTGTCTCTGTCTCTCTCTCTCTCTCTCTCTCTCTCTCTCGCTGCCGCTCGCGGGCTACATAGAAAAGCACTTCAATCGGATTGGTCTGTGCGTCGAGTCGTTTGATTAAGTTTCCGTTTATTACCCGCGGACGAGACCGAATCGGGTCTCCCTCTCATTATTATTCGTTTCCCCCCGATCAATGGCCGACTTGTACTCCACGCTCGCTCGGGCTCGGCCTCCCACACCCCTATCGTTCCGGTCAATTTCGCCCCGCGAGAAGCAATATTAAAATCTCCGTTAAATTCTGACCTTCCCGCAATTCAAGCATAACATTTTTCCGCGCTCGAGCTTCGCCGTTCCGGCCTCTAGAAAATAATTGTAGTCCGTTCCCAACGATCGGTAAAACGATTAATTCCCTCCCTCTCCCTCCCTCTCTCTCTCCGGTAACTCTTCCTGTTTTTCCGTTCGATTTATCGATTGGAAATTGGCTTACCAAGATAACGAGTAGATTGCGGGTTTCCATGGGAGCGTTCCGTTTTGCCGTATTATTTCACAACAACGGGGCTCACGGAGGAAATTAATTACCTTGTCCGATCGTCTGATATTCTTCGTACGGACGCGCGAGATCCGCGGCCCACTAATAAGCCAATGAGACGATAAATCCGTCACGAGTCAAACTCGACGTCGCCTTTTCACCCCCACCGTGGACAGAGTACGCGCAGCCGACTTTTTCCCCCGAGGGATTACCATTTATTGGCATACCTTGAGGGACGGTCGACGTCGCGGCGAGGAGGAGCGTGCTTGCGTCGGACAGCTCTATTTCCTTAAGCGACGGTTCGGGGTAGTTACGGGGTGGAAATGTCACGCGGCCCCACAACGGGCTGGCCCTGGCCGATCCCAACTCAACTTCCGCCTGTACGTGTGTTGGCCGCATATGTCACCGAAACTAACTTTTCCAACCTGCGCTATTCGCCGCGTCTCTCTATACAGGCCCGCCGCGTGTGCGTCCCGCCTGATTCCCAACCCCCCGCCGCCGATCGCTGGGTCAACATTTTCACTCGGAAAGTTATCTTCCGCCGTGCTCTCCCGCGGGGGTTATTGATAAAACCGAAACAGTTGTTTACCGGGGCCCGGTCGCGCGAACGGAACGGTCTCCGCTAATTGCCGCTGATACGTCCCGGACAGTTTCCATTCCCGGCGATACCGGGGCACGGTCGGACGCGTCCAACGGCGCCGCGAAGTATCGACAACGGCCGGCAAGGCGGACCGATCGACCGGGAGAGAAGGTATCAACTATGATTTGATTAACCGTGTCCAATGAATCGAGTGGAAAGCGGCCGGCGGACGATGGAAGCCAATATTTATACCGGAACGGTATCGGCTCGGGCAACTTGCTCCGGGAAGTTCCATCGATCCCCGGCGCTCGCGAACCACCACCGAGAGGCGGACGGACCGAGAGGCGGAAATGCGGAATTCTTCACCCGACGGATTAGCATTTAATATAACTAATCCAACTGTTGTTTTCGTTCGCGGACCGCTCGATATCGATCGGCGGAATCTCTTTTCAATCTGTTTTAGATTTGCAGCGTATGCATAATTCATAACGGGACCACCGGGGGCTTGTTATTCAAAGGCAATCCGGATATAGAGTCGTCGGCGGAGGGAGAGAGAGAGGGAGAAAGAGAGGGAGAAAGAGAGGGAGAGGGAGGGAGGTAGAGAGGGTGGGAAATGCAGAGACAGTGTACAATTGCCGCGGACAATTTAATACTTCGGCAGCCCGTCCGTGATGATTCGATCGCGAACGGGGCGCAGTCTTAATGTTTACGCCGCTGTGTAACATCTGCGGAACGTATTAATCAACGGAGCCATTAGTCAGCGTGCCAAGTGTAAAACGCGCGAACAATCTGGAGCGATTCACCTTAATTAATTAAGTTCCCCGACGGAAGTCGCGATGATTTCGAGAGACGCCGCTCTCTCTGTCTCTCCCGTAACTCGCTCGCTCGGGTTTTTGCCGGTGAATTTTTTCGCTCGACAGCGAAGTTCCGGGGTGGACCGAGGGAATAAATTCCCGCAACCGGCCGGTACTAATTGCGCGTTGATCGCGTCGGATATTTACGACAGAATTTGTTTTTAATTTTTCGCCGGATCGGCGCTGTCGCGCGAATAAATCCTTATCTGCCCGACGCGGGCGAAATATAAATACCGGCGCGCCGGTTCCGTTCGATCGGGAGCGCGCGAATCTATTCGCGCCGCGTCTGGCCGAGCGAGGTATCGAGGAGGACAGCTGAAACGCGGTTACGCGAATCTCTTCTACAAGATTTATAACCCGCCGGCGGTATTCGGGATTCACCGGTGTCTGCGCGGACGAGACACCGCGTTCATTCTGTGATGGAATAAAGCGGAAGCGCGATAGCGTTCGTTTCATATCGAAATTCCCGATTCGAGAGAAGATTCGGCGGCCAATTAACGAGCGCAGCTCGCGCGCGCGGATTCTTTGTCAGTGAAACTATCGATGTTTATTATCGACAGGCACTGGCTCCATTGTTTAAAGCTGTAATCCCGACGAATCGGCTGCGAATCGTTCCACCGTTGCCCTGTCCGCACATTCGAATTTGTAAATAGCTGGAAAACAGGGTGAAAGGGAGCCGGAGTATAGAAAGCGGTTGTAACCCAGCCGGAGGGACAGCGTTGCGGCGAAGTCGCTTTTAAACTCACGCCAGGTGTAAATTTACCTCCAGCGGCGTGCACGCCAGCATAAATCAAGCGCGAAGAAAGCGATCGTTCGACGATAATCCGTCGGATTAGTAACGTTCGGCCAGCGACGGTGTTCCCGGCGCCGAACAAAGACCGACGGAAGCCGCTCTGGACGTTTCCAACGCGCGCATCCGATTTTCCAGAGGCTTCCCGAGACGCTCGTCCCGGCGAAGTTTCGAGCAGGCCGCGAAACAAATACGGCGGAGACGCGATAACGATAATTAAAGGCAAACATCGAGCCCCATCCGAGCGGGGCGGAACATTCATCGAAGTAACGATGCCCGGTGATTATCGAGCGGCGTCTACGGAGGAAATTTCCCCGCGACGGAGCACGGCGGAAAATACGCGGCACAAAGGCTGAATGGGCGTTCTCACGCGTCTGCTCGGAGGCAGGACCTTTGATTTTATTAAAATTCAGCCGGCGACATCGGCGCATCAGCGGCGATGTCGCGCCCGCGATACTCCGGCCGGTATTAATAAAAGTTCGCGGAGCGAAGAGACCGCGCGAGACCCGATGAAAGCTGGCGAGTAAATATTACCGACCGAATAATGGAGCTCGCCGGGGGCTCGCTCGTCGAGCCTCCCCCTCCGCCCCCGAGCGCGCGTTTCCCTCGTTTTTCGTTTTACAGGGGCACGATCGATCTCGCGCGACACTCGCATTTCGATAATTACGGACGCCTCGTTGGAGAAACGCGATCGGGGCGTCTCGCTCGTCCGACCCGACGATGGAAGGAGTCGAAGAGACGAGGCGGGAGGAACGGAGTCGTTTTCCCGGCTCCGTCGCGACCTGGCGTGGGCCAGGTGTATCTTTTTGGCGGGCCGAATGAGATTTTTGGCTCGCGCTCAAGACTCGAATGTTTTGGCTAGCCGCGGGCCACGGTACCGTCTTGTCTGCCGCGCTGCCGCGTCGCGAGAAAAAAGGCTTGATCCGAGCTTCCGCGCGGCCGCCGGCGAACAGGGGGCAGAGAGAGGCCGAGTTTTATTTTGTCCTCGCGAAGACTCGCAGGGACGTAACGCGATCCGCCGACACCTCGCTCCGATCGACGCGTTTTTTCCACGTCTCCTCTTTGGAGATCGCCGCGATCGTTTAACGCGGAGTTTACGCGGAGCCGCGATCCGAGAGCTTCGAAGACGCGTGGCTGGTTCGACACGCTGAGAATATTCCGAATCGAATCTTTCGAGCACGAGGAGACGTCGTCGTTATTCGATCGAAATAAAACAAGGCCGAACGCGGGGGAGGAGGGAACGCGAGCGGGACGGAGAGAGCTCGCGGGCGGAGTCTCGAGGAAGAGGAGACACACTTTATTCGTGTATTTTCACGGGAGCGGCAAATCCTTCGGCGTAGTTTTGACACCGTGAACGGCACTGTCTCGTCTAGCGTGCTCGCGCGTCCGGAAAAAGCACCGGCGAGAGAAAGATTTCGCGCGAAAGCAGAAACGCGCAGGGAGGCGGGAGGAGGCACACCGGCGGGCCGAGGAGAGGAGAGACGGGGCTCTATTTTGTCTTCGCGCGGAGACACGTTCAGACAGGGGCGTAACTCCCCTTCGTCGTCCCTCGCCGGCCCCCGTGCCCGCCGCGTCCCTCGCCCGTCCCGACGTATATTTTCGTCGCCCGTTCGCCGTGGAAACGGGCGAGCACCGATTTGCCGGAGTTTTATGTGTCAAAACGCGTTATCGTATTGGTTGCACGTTCCGCGACGGCTGCCGCCTCGCCCTCCTCCCCCGAGGACGAGCGAGGACGAGGAGAGAGTCGCCGGCCGGGGGGTGGAGCGAGCGATTTTCCATAGCCGGGAGTTTCCGCAAAGCCGATGCCGGGCGGGAGAGTGTCGCCGACACGCGTCGGAATTTTCCACGATGTCGCCGGGAATCCCCTCCGACCCTGGCGAGGATCGACTAAGTGGATCCGGTTAGAAGAACATCGAGTGGCTTACCGAGACGCCACTCTTTCCGTCACGTTCGCGTTTCTTTGGCTTTCTCGCCGCGCTTCTCGTATCGCGATCGAACTTTCGCCCCTCGATTCCATGGGTTAAACGGCCGTTCCGAACGACGACGACGAGGAGTCGGTTGCTCGAATCGATCGACGCGATCGCCAGGAGAACCTTCGTCCGGCGGTTGTTCTTTTCCGACAGAAACGGCGAAAGCGGTGGACGGGTTCGCAAGTAGAATCCTGCGGAACGATAGACGCGTGGAACGTCGATACCGCGGAGAGGGTGTAGGGAGAGGAGGGAGGTTGGCGTGATTCCGGTGAATTTTTTAAAAGTCAACGACATCGCGCGTGCGAGAGAGCCGGGTAACGGAGAATCATAAAAATTTCTGCGTTTTAATGGGCGAGCAGCGGCAACAGCACCCAGCCACCACCGGCGACTACCACCGTCGCCACAGTCGCCACCATCACATCCAGGCTCAGTTAATGAAGACTGTAACCTAAATGCAAATAGGTGACCGACAACTGTTTAGCAATGTATATGGATGAGTGGTGGAAGTTTGCTTTGCTCGGCATGAATATGGAGATGATAGTTTAATTATATGTCACGAGTTCGCGTGTTGTTCGGATACTCGGGGGTGGTAAACGGACCTCCGCAATTTGGACACTCGCGCGGACACTGGTTTTATTAATCTCGTCCCATTGAACGGTCGGCGATTAACGGAATTTCGAACGGCACGGCACGGCGACGTCCGCTGAATTCGCGAGCGAGCGAGCGAGCCGCACGCGCGCGCTCGTTCGTTCGTTCGTTCGCGCTCACGTATTCTCGCCGGCGTCACAAAGGGAAGACCGGACGGGAAATCCAATATCGCGCCGGGCGTATGGACGGCTGTCCGGTTTTCCTCCGAGTTTCGACGACGTAAAGGTGTTGCGTAAGCTCGTTAAGAATCGCGGTGATAATCCGCGAGTCCTTTGAAAGGAACACGGGGACGGGCTCGGCCGTCGCTAATGTTCGTTCCCGTATTTGCGCCGGTCGGCCCCGTCTATATAAATCATTATCAGAGAGTAGGGCGGCGCCCTTTGAATAATACAGCGCGCAGAGGGGCGGCCGGACCCGCTGGATTTTCGGTGGCTTAGCGGCCTAACGGAGCGTAAGAGCGCCGGGATCGACGCGCCGGTGGTTTCCGTGGATTAATTGTCCGACCGTAAGCCTTCTTTCGGACGACCGTGTCCCACAGCGCGAGCGGAGAGTCTTACGACCGCGATACGCTCGAATTTTCTGCGAGCTTCTGCGCGAAACGGATCTATTAGGAGATTGAAGCTTCCATCGATAGGTTTCCATATCGCTTAATGTTAGCTACACGCTCCGACGTCTATGCGGCTAAACGAAAGCGAAACGCAGACTCTGAGCTAGTTTCACTTTGGGAAATTGAGCGCATCCCTCGATACATTAATCGCGAGAGAGCCTGCGAATGCAGCGGGGATCTCTCAGGAATTCTCAGACGTCTAAATTCGTTTCGCCCGCCGACTCGGACAACGTTTTCGGCGTCTGAT
The DNA here is from genome assembly GCF_051020985.1 of Nomia melanderi. Taxonomy (NCBI): domain Eukaryota; kingdom Metazoa; phylum Arthropoda; class Insecta; order Hymenoptera; family Halictidae; genus Nomia; species Nomia melanderi. The sequence continues at coordinate 14,218,729 of NC_135010.1, read as the reverse complement.
CTTTACAAGGAGAAATTGCTCGAGAACAGAAGTAAACGGGAAGGGGGATAGACGAGGGGGAGAGAGAGAAACGACGATGGGACCATCGCTACTCCGACCCCGGAGATACACGACGAGCAACCACCCTCTGGATGAATTATTAGGTTGCACGGAGTACCCCGGAGTCCCAACCGCCGGCCGTTTAAGTTTTCACGAGAGACTCGATTCACGTTTAACGAGGTTCGTCCTCAAACGGGCACAAAGAAACGCGTCCCTGCGCGGTCAAGCGTCGCCCGATCCCGACCGGTCGGTCCTATCGCGTTGGCTTCGATAAAAGGGGCAAAAAGCGACAGCGAAAACTGGTATTTCTAATTACGACAGCCGGGGAAAAGAAGAGGGCACACCGTCTCGTCGGAGGTTTTTCCTCGAAGGAGAGGTTTATTCCGGCTGACCCGAAGCCAATTAAAAGTCGCCCGCCGAATCGGCCGGGGGAGCGTCGCGCGCGGACGGATTCCTCGCGCTGGGAAGCCGTTCCGCCGAACTAAATCAGAATTTCCGTAGCCGTTGTTCCCGCGACGATAAACCCGGTTTCCCCGGTGCCGTAATACTTTTTATACCTGGCACGTAAGAGAAATTTATGCCCGCCGGGGCACGAAAGCTCGATTTCCAGACAAGCCGCGGGTGCGTTTCCAACTGGGCCGCGGCGGGGGGCGGCTCGCGCGGCCGCGGAACTTCCCGCAGAACCCTGTCACGAGAATAATATTTATACGTCCCGATACGAACCGCGATAGCCGCGAAATCATGGCGCCGGGATGTTCAAACGCGTTTCGCGAGCCCCCGTACGGATATGAAATTTTCATAATTATCGCGTACACGCGTACGTTGTTTGCGAGCGCCGTCGCGCGCTCGACAGGCCGGCGCGCGTTGTTATCGTTCGGCCGACGTTATTATTTTTAATTCGCCCATCGTCAAAGGGAGAAAATGGCGTTCGGCATTGCCAATAACGGGAAAAAACATTATTTTAACGACTGAACGCCGGGATAATTGCTCGCCGCGATCACGGGGTTCACGTCGGGCCTGTTTACCCGACGCATTCACGCGCGCGAGCTTCGCCGTCCGTTGCGTCATCGAGCTTTACCGTTTAACAAGGAACTCCCTGGACGTCGCGTGTACCGCGCGCGTGAATGTTTCGAATAAAAATCGAGAAATTCGCGAGAAATTCGCGATTCATATTACGATTTGTTTTCATCTGAATACCGATCGCTTCACTAGCCTCGACAACTCGACGAAGAGAAACAAGGACAGCAGCAAAAGACAGTTTCAAACTAACAGAAGCATCTGCTTAAAAGATTTGAACAAAAGACGATCTGCTAAATTGGGAAGGGAGAACAGTGGAAGCAATTGGTTCTTGAAAAATAGCATCAATATGTATTCTCTATGTATTCTGTTTCGCTCTGATCTGTCCCGCATTTTTCCCGACTACGTTGCGGCGTTAACGCGTATCTTTTCAAGGGAAATTCGTGATTGTGCAGCAGACTCCTACCATGGTGACGCTACATGTCGCGTGAAAAACCTAAAGCCTGCACAAATCCAGCATCGTCTTTTTCAGTCCACTACCACCATTATGTACAGATGTCCAGAAACCCCGGTTCATTGCAGGTCGGGCGCCGGGAAGCCGCTTAATTTCTGCTCGTAATTTCCCAGAGTTTCCGCCAGCTCACAAAGATCTCCCGCCTTCCGTCGCGATTCCACTCGACCAAGATTCGACTGTGTTTGTCGGGCGAGAGGCGAGTCGATTCGGTAACGAGTTCATCGGTTCGCCGGCCGCTTTCCCCGTCAAATTACGCCGGAGAGCGTCGCATTGTAAATAGGGAGCTGAAAGAGGCGGCGCGGCGCCCTATCGTCGGACCGGTTCCCAGGGACGCTTCCAGGCGACGGCCGGATTATAATAAAAGACGTTTCCTGCAGCGCCGAGGCGGAGGGCGTCCGCACGTTAAAACCATGTCCCATCGGCCGAGGCGGACGCGTTCCGCGGTTCCCCCGTGAGCGCGGGATCCTGTAACGCGGCGGGAATGCGCCGCTTGATCGTTCCACGGGCTGTAAACCGTCTGCGGCCGACACCTTGAATTTAGTCGGCACTGAGTGCACCCGAATAGACAATAAGCTAGCGGTTCCCGAGCGAGCGGAGGAAAATTGCTGTCGCGCCGCTCGTATTTTCGTTGCTTTAGGTGATCGCGGCGCACCGAGGGCATTCCGGTGTTGCATACCCGCCGGGAAGAAGCGGAACACCCCCGTCGGCAGGCGCTATAATTGTCGTTCTCGGTCTAATGCTTTAATTACACGCTGAAAAACTCGAACGCGCCGCGGTCGCTGGGAACGGGCGCGGGTCGCATGCCGGGAGCGCGAACTGCCCGCGGAGGTCGGAAGGAATCGGTTGCTCTTTCGTGAACGCGGATCGAGCGTTAATTGCGCGCGAAGCTGGCGGATTATTTGTTCTCGCGCCGGCCTCGATCGGGCCGGCTTCGCGCGAACGGACAGACCCGTTTTAATCGTTCTCAGTCTTTTTTTTCATTAGCCCGCGCGTTATAGATTTTACAGAGAGAGGAGAACGCCGCGTTTCCCGGTAATTGGAACCGCGCGGATAGTTGTAACGCGAGCGCGCCGTTCGAAATTTTCCATCGATCCCGAGCGTTGGACAGAGGGTCGCAACGCCGGCCAAAGAATCGCGGCACCGCCGCGAATAAACGGCGCGGGCGCGCAACGATTTCTTTGACGCGTCGCCGCGCTCGGGAAATTAAAGAGCGCTCGAGGGAATTTTGACACCGCGTTTGTCCGGGGCACCTCTTCTTTGCCGCGTCAACGCAATCTTCGCGAGCCGGTTATTTTCCTTTTAGAATGTCGCCGTAATTTCCATCGTCTTTATTAACCGAACCTTTTCAGCATGCTCGCGGCGCGGCGCGGCGCGAACAAAATTCGCCGCAAAGGGAACGGAACGGCGGCCGCCCGTCGGCTCCCGGGACCTACTGAATTTCCATCGGTTTTAATTTAACGCCCGCATGAAATTCAAACGAAAACTTCAATTTAAATGTATAGCTTTTATTTACGCGGACGGTCGCTGAGCGGAAGTTCGAGTTTCATTAAGGTGTCCGCGACAGTCGCTTTTCCGCGGTGGTTTCATTCTTCCCCGGTGAAATCTCTTTATCGTTTCGCGCAGATTCGAGAATGACTTTCCCCCGTGACAACGTCGCGCTGGGCGACGCGAGCGCGTCGCGGGATATCCGCGTTGTCGGGTCGAGTGAAGCCGAACGCTCGCGAGGCAACGCCGACAGCGACCGCGATCAGTGGGAGGAAGAGGAATTCCGGAAAACGTCGACAACACGGGATCCCCTCGATCGTCCCGATGTATCGCTCCCGGAGCGTCGACGCGTGTTCCGCGCGGAAACGGCTCCGCGCGCACGGCTCGAATAATCTTTTCGCGGTTAATCCAGCCGCGAAGCGTGTCAAAGATACGGGCGCCGACATTTTCATACGGAAGCCTCGCGCTTCCTGTTAAAATAACGAGCGCCTGAAAGGGTCGGCCTCGCGCATCCGTCGCCCGGAGGAGTGGATCTCGCCCCGCGAGTTCTCGCGCGCCGACACGGCCGCGCCCTCCGGCAACTGCATATCGGCCGCTTTGTGTGCGGGCTTTTGTGCGTGAGCGACGCGCGTTCCGCGTATATGGGCCAGGGTTATGCGGGAACCGCGCGAAGAAGGGAAGAAAAGAAAAACCGGGGCTCGAGAGGTCACGGGAACGAGAGAAGCGAGGGAACGTTACGGGGTGAAGTTCATTCCTTTTCTTTTCCACACTTTCTCTGTCTTCTTCGCCTTCCTCTTTTTTTCCCACTGTACTCCGCGTTACTCTCTTCCCTTTGTCCCGGTTCTGTTACTCCCGTTGCATCTGTTTCCGCCGCGTTATCGCCGGCTGAACGTTTGTTATCTCTTCCGTATCGAAGGACTTCCATCGACAAATTTATTACTATTCTCGTCTTCGTTCCGCGCGTTCTTCGCGGTCGCTCCTCCGATCGCAGTGCCGTTCCTCGTTCCGCTTTAAAATATTCCATTTTTTCACACGCGTTATTCAGGAACGGACGTCGCGTCACCGTCGAGCGTCAGCCTCCGTCCGCCTGGCCGAATTACCATCGTACTCTTCATCGAACGCACTCGCGTCTCTCCGCCGGCGGAGCATCGTCACCGGCGTTTTCCCCGGGCGCGTCCATATTTCCGGAGGAACGCGGAGATTCGCGTTTCAAATATTCCGCCGATGCGCACCGATGATAACGGTGGTAGGTACGCGCGACTCGCAGCCGCCACGCCCGGGTGTCACATATTTCTCCCGTCACGAAGCTCTGTTGCGCCCGTTTATCTCTCAATTACGCGCCAACTGGCCGGACCGCGAAAGGAATTCGAGATTGCATGGCCAACACTCCGCGCAACGACCGATGAATTCTTCCGCAACGAGTCGATGGCCGGCGACGCGACGCGACGCGACGCGCGCTTCAAATGTGGAACGAATCGAAATCAGGAGGTCGAAGGTTCAGCGAATGAGGCTCGCGGTCGGTCTCGAGACGTGAAATTCGGTGGAGATTCTTTTCGGCGTGTGGACAATCGAGACTCTAAACGATCCAGCGATTCGCGATCTCGAACGTTCGGCCTCTTATCCGTGTCAGCGACCACTTTCCACGAGCGAGAGAAAGAATCGGTGTGAAACGATTCGCGGTTCCGCGGGAGGAAGGCCGCGATTCCGGTCGCTCCTCGTCGTAATATCTGACTTTCCCGTGGCAAATAGTTCGTGCTGGAATCACAGGTTGCACAGGTGGAGTCGGGAATTGAATGGATCGACGAGGGAGCGGGATGAAGTGTCTCGAGCGACGAGATTTACGATCGGTACAGCGAGCGGGACGTGGCGAGGCGAGGCGAAGCGAGTGCCCTGCGAAAGCTTTGCATTCACCGGGAGTATTTCGGTGAAGCGCCGCAAGGCTGGATGCAAAAGGGTTCGTCGGTGATTGGAAGGGATGGCGAGGGAGATGTGGAGAGAGAAATAGGAGAGGAAGAGGAGGAGAGAGAGAGGACACACAGCCGCAATGGGACCCAGCTGCGATAAACTGGATGCTCGATTCGCGTCGCGACACCGATTCCTGTCGGATCTACGCCCTGGAATTTCGTCTCCCGACCCCCTTAAACTGGGTCGTCGACCTTCGCCCCGTGTTCCTTTTGCCGTGCCACGATCCCCGATCGACGCGAGATCCTCCGGTTTTTTCGCCGAGGAACGCGTGCCGCTGCCGCTGTCAGCCGCTCCACTATTTCTTTCCGATTTCACGCGGGGTTACAGCCAGTTTATCGGGATCGCGATCGCAGCGGGAATTTATTCCGCCTAAGGACGAGCCACTGGAAATCCATAAATCGGGGCTCCCGGCAGATACGCGTCGTGATTTATCGCGAACAACGGAAAGAAATGGTTCGCGGCCGGTTAGGGGAGGAGATTCGCTTTCTGAGAGCCGCGGTGTCGTTTTGCTGTTTAAGCCGATCCGCGCGGAATATCCTTTAAAAATCTCCTCGCCGTCGGGCACGGCTTCTTCCGAATTCAACGTTCGGGTCGTTTGTAACCGTGCCTCGGAAGGGTTGGCGGAACGCGCGCGGCCCGCCGATGCGCGACGAGCTCTCGCTTGTCGATTGTCCATCCTCTCCCGGGCTTTTTCCTCCTTTTCTCTGCGAACCCTTGTACCTCGTTTTTTCCTCGCAACCCTTGTTCCTCCGGGGACGACCCGATTCCTCGATAAAGCCAATAAACCCTCGTCAACCTGTGGCAGGGCGCGCGCGACGCGCTTCCCTTTGCTCACGAGTCCCTTTGCTCGGCGGCCACCCTTTCCCCGGCGGTCATCTTTAGCAGTCGATCGTCCCGACTCGTCCCCGACGAGTTTCAAATTTATTTAACGAGTGGCTAATTAATGTCAAAGCGCGCCGGCGAGGCTCGCTTTGTCGGCGTTTCCCCCCCGCCCCCGTTTTTTCCCCGTCGACCGCGCGGAAACGATGGAAAGTTCGTCCCGTCGATGAAATAATGCCGAGTGCGCGCGTACAGGGAGCGCAGCGCGACGAGTCTCGCTCCTCTCGTTTCGTCGAAATTAACGAGTCGAGTGTTTGCAAATTTCGACGGTAACGTTGCCCCCCCCCCCCCCCCCCTCCTGCCGCGCCGACGAGTGTGTTTGCTTTGATATTGGCGAACTTTTCTCCCGCGGTCCTTCGTGATTTTTAACTCAGGGGACATGGGGCCGACCTGACCTGACCCGATCCCAGACGAGATACCATAAAATATATATATATGTATGTGTGTCCGTATATTCGGACGCTATACAGGATGTCACGTCTAACGCGACGCACGATTTTTCAATCACTGGCTGCCATTTGACAAAAAAAAAATAAACGGTTACAAGAGTGGAAGGCTGTGGACTGTACGATAGACGCGAGTAAAAAACTTTTCTAAAACTGGTTATTTCCATGGCAAATCGAGATCACCTTTGGCTTCACCAATAGGAACACATTTTTCAAGCAGCAGAAAGGAGGGAAAGGTCATGGAGTCTTGCTTAGGTCGTAAACTTACTAAAATCGTATTTGAGATTCATTAATAAATATGTGCAACGTTGAACCTCTCGATCGGCTGAAATCTCGACAATATTGTAAAGGGCACCGACGCGAGTTCAAAGCCGGTATTTCTACCGTAATACGAAATATCAGCTGAGACGAATATCTCGATATTCGGCTGCAAGTGGGTGAAAAAATCGTCCGTCGCGTGACAGGTAGCACTCCGTATATAACGGGAAACGCGAGGTTCCGTCGTCTGACGGTTCATCGTTCGGCTAATTCCGCGACGGCGGGCGGCCGATGATCGCGAGACGGAAAGTTTTTCAATTAAACCGATGACGAGGTTCGATACCGTGCGAATCGGCCGGGCGCGCGCCGGTGCTCGAAGAAATTTAATTTTCGAAAAGAGCTGTAAAACCGATCTACAAACGGGCCACGGCAGGATTTCGGCGCGATAGCCGGCTGCTGCGAATTCCGCGGGGGAGCGTAAAACGCGCGTGCGGAGCGTAAAAAATCCATTCGCCAGGCGAGAGGAATTTTTTATGAAATTCGGCGGGCCAAGGGAAACGGAGGCGTTCCATCGGCCGGCAATTTCCCTCCTACGGGGGAAGAGAAGGGGAGACGGAAGCGAGTTCTTGACCGACGCGCGTGCAACGGCGCCGGCTCGTTCGATCGACCGTCGTATCGTTCTGCCCGAAGAAAGGTATCCGCAGCCGGAGAATTCGGGGGTGAGTCCGTCCGTCCGTCCGGCCATGATGCCGAGGATTCGAGGAAAGACGATCGGAATATGCGACGTGAGCAGTAAATAACCGAAACTGCTGACGGCGGACGGCTGATTTAATTCCCGGCGCGGACAAACAGTTTGATTAGCGCGAGTCCGCCGGCCGCGAGCGAGAGGGACACGGAGGCGGGCGAGAGGGGCGCGGTTCATCTCTGTTCTCCCGAGGGGCGGCCGACAGAGGGGGATAGTTCGTTAAATAAAGAGCATAAAACGACGGCACGAGGGAAGCCACAGGGAATAGAATATAAGAGAAGCAGAGCGTAGCCGCGCGCGCTCTAATAGAGGGGCGACCGAGAGCGGAGATGCGAGCGGAACGGAGAAGCGCCGGGAATAAGTAGTCGAGAGGTCAGCGGAGCCGTCGTTCTCCGCTCGCCGGGGATCGGCAACGGGAATCGGCAACGGGCGTCCGGCGAAACCTGTGCTAACCTCTTCCAATCTCGCCCGCGGACGATGCGTCGGCCAGAAAGAAGGTATAAAGAGGGCAAACTCGATTTCGGCTGGCTCGTATCACCGTTCCAGGGGTCGGAGAGATGGAGAGATTCGATAGCGGTCCCAGCATTTCCAACCGTGTTCGTATCAATCGCGATTCATCGGCGCCGGTACGCGATGGACCTCGGTTGACTAGTCGTTCGATGCTGGAGATTGTCGCGAAATCGCTTTGACCTCTTACTTTGTCGTTAATAATTTCTTAGAAAGAGATACTCTAAGCATATGTTATGCCTATATCTTCTTTTAAGTATATTAACTGATTACAGAGGAATAATGCATACTTTGAATTCGAATGAACCGAGTAATATGTAGATTTGTCGAATCATGTTGAAAATCTTCACGAGTCTCACTCGTTGTTGTAGGACAAGGGGTTAAGAGGGCTATTAGTTAAACTGCTTTTAGTTTCTCACTTTGAGGTTCACGTCGACGTTATTCAATTACGGCTTAAGTTACAATCAAGTCGGCGTGCGACGTACGGGTTTCGCTGTTAAAATTAGGAAATAGAAAACGCGTACTCGACAGAGATGAGAGGCAGGGACGGGTGAAGGGTGGACAAGGGTCGAAGAAAGGTGAATGGCCGATATCTCACCTGCATGCTGGTTCACCGACGGTCTCGAAAAACAGGCAGGTACCGCCGTTCATGCAAAAGTCGCCCGCGATCGGGCACGGCTGCTCCTGCCTCGGCCACGCCGCCGTCGCTGCAACAAACCAGAGAAAAATAATCGTCAGCCGGTCGTTCGAAAAACTTTATGCGCATAATTCTCGCCCACGCCCTTCGCGTGTCCCCTCCGCTCGCCGGCCCTCGCCGGCGTTCGCCGCGTGTTCTTTCCGTGCATAAATCGCGCGGCGGTTCGAGCTTTGTTCGCAAGAAAGTGGTGCACTCGCGCGTGCGCGAGCCGCGTTGTGCGGTGTCCGGAGCGAGACCGTGCATTTTCATTTCAATCGCGGCTCTCGCGCCGGGATTAGTCTTTGGTATGCAAATCGCGAGCGGCTGCTAAGAAGGAAACGGCCGCGAACGCGGGACACCGCTGGATTTACGAACAGCTTGAACCGGAGGGTCTTCTTCTCTGGTACACCTTTCGTCCCCCTCGAAGTTCCTCCTCTCGAACGTCGAAGATCGAATCGGACCGTCGGCGGTTGCTCGGAAAACGGAGACGAACGAGCTCCGTTTCCCGTGTACCGTCGCTGCGATTCTCAACGGCGAACGCGCGCGAATTTCGCCGCGAACGCATTGTTCCATGCGAGACCGCAATCCCTCACTGTCGTTTGCCGGTGTTCAAGCTGTAATGCATTATGAACCGGGTTACTATCTTGTACCGGCTGCGCCGTAAACATCGATTAATCATTCCGCGATGCGCACCCACCGCGGGAAACATTCTAACGTTGCGCCCCGAGTCTTCCGCGCTGTCGTATCGCTCGGCCGAGCGTCGGCTGGCGGCCGGAAACTCCCGCTAATTGCGGCGCGCTCAATGAGACTGATAGATTTTTAAACGGCTCCCGTTCCGTCGGCCGCCCGCTCGTCGAACTTTTCCCGTTTCCCTCGGCAAACAACGCCGGAGAGCCTGGAACAGGCTAATCGCGGAAATTTCCCGAGCGTCGGGCACGAACGTTCGCCCCGTGTCCGTCGGGCGGGTCGCGTTTCCGCGGATGTCCGGCGGTCCGAGCTGGGAACGATGAGATCTCGAAGCAACGGACATGCTCGCGCCGCGATGTATTAAAAATCGTATAACGAGTTTGAAAGCGACTAGGATAGGACGCGCCGGTCCGCCCGGCGGAGCAATAGCGGGACGCGATGAGGCGCGTTGCCGGTCGCGCGATGAGCTCGCGAGCGCGTACACCATTATTACAGTCGGATTAGCACTCGACCATTCCGGTCGGGCCGGTATTACCGAGCGCAGTTCCAACTTCGAAAAGCTCTCGAGCAGCTCGTACGCTCGGCTTTATCCTCCAGCTTTCTCCTCCGCTCCCGTCCCTCCTCGGTTTTTCGCCTCCGCCGCCCCCCGTTCCCTCGCCCCTATCCGCCGCGCGCGTTTCTTCTCGTTAAGTCCCTAACGAGCTGAAGACATTTTCGCGGCGGGAGCCGCTGTTCTTTTTCCCGTCCTATCGGAGAAACGAGAGAGAAAGGGGATAATGAGAGAGAGCCGTCGTCTCGAGCGGAAACGTATCGAGATTTTCATTTTTCCCCCCGAATGCCGCCGCCGGCTTTAGCTATCCGCCGATTCCTATTTAGTCCGCGGCGCCGCGCGTCCCCGGCCAACCTCTTCGAGCTCGCGTCTCTCGTTTCTTCCGCGATTATTTCGCGCGATTGACCCGGGGATATTAGCAGCCGTCCCTAATCGGCGAGTTTGTTCTTTCGCTCGCCGAGCCGAGAAAACCGCGCCCGCCCCCGGAATTACACGAACGCGGATACCGACTTAATTGAAGACCCGGCATCGCTGCGCCGTTGTTTTTCGACGGCGGCCGTCGAATCGCGAAACTTTGATCTCGTTTCCGCCGGGAACACCGGCTTCTTCTTTTTCCACGGCGCCGGGAACGCGTTCTCTCGCAGCAATCTCGCGGGATGCGAAAGTTCGCGCGCGCGGGCGAAACAAGGGTTAACAACGACGCCGAAGGAGAGCGGAAGTTTAAACGAGCTCGAGAATCGAGTTCGAATCGCAGCCGCATCGATTCGGCGACGCGTCCACTTCGCGCGTCCGAATTCGAGCGAAATTTCGGCGGAACTTCGTCTTAGTTTAAATACGTAATCTAAGGAAACATCGTTGGTCGTTGAAACGTACTTAACACTGGAGCTACAGTTCCAGGAAAAACGACTGGTTTAGGTTTCGTTTCTTATTGGTACCTTTGAACCATTGAATATTCACCCTTTGCACTCGAGAGGCGACACCCAGTTGCCTGATGATTTGATACAGCAGAATTATAAACTTTGGTATTTACCATTAACCTTTGTATACTGCATCAATACGTGAAATATTGAAAGAAAGTAATTTTGGTACCTAATTTATGTATTTCTTGTTAAATTCATTTCAAAGAATGTTGTCTACATCTAATTAGAAAGTATAGAATACATCAAGAGAAAAACTTTCGAGTGCAAATTCTTATACGAATCACATATCAATCTTATCAAATGCTCGGTAGTTCGTGTCAACACTCGAACCAGCATGGAACATTCGTACCGAACGGGGACGATCGTCGATTGGCCAGTTGGCACGTGGAAATCCGGTAAGAGCAGCTTTCCGATTCCAATATCGTTCGCGGAGCTGTGCACCGCGGCGCGGAATACGCCCGAGCGATTTTTGGAATTACCAAACGTTTCCTGCCGCGATGTTCTGTATCAACGATCTGGGTCGCCGTCTATTCGCGATCGGAAGGTGAAAGAGAATCTTCTCCGGAGACACCCGTATACCTTCTACCCTCTGGTACGCTTCCACGAGTGGGATTCAAAAGCGAGGAAGTGCTTTCGCGATACGAGAAGGGAGGAAAAAAAATTTCGCCGACGCGCGGCTCCGCTCGCGACCCAGATACGAGAGGCGCGTAGATCTTTATAGATTCTCGTTCTCCGCTAGTCTCGCGGATCTACCCCGGCGTTTTCGAGGGAAGGGTGGCGAAGCTAAACGACCCGCCACCTCGAGCCGGGGTGCGCGAATTCCCAGGGCGACGAGATTGTCTCATTAGCGAGGCGCGCGTCGCGCACCGTGCAAAAGCGGCCGGCTACAATAAACAGTTTTAACGCGGACCGCTTTTGACGCGCGGCTGTATTGTTTGGACAACCGTTATCTCTGTCGATGTAACATCAATCGGTGTCTCGCGGGTGCGTTTAGATAGCGGCGGCCGGACCAGTTGTTTCGCGTCCCGCGCGATTTTCCCCGTTGATACGTCAGTTCTCGACGTGTTTACGGTTTTGCACGGAGCTTTTTTCGTTTCCTCCCCCCTCGGCCCCGCGGCCCCGGCGGCCATGCTTTTTTTTCTCGTGGCGCTTTGTTTTGGACATCGATGCCAGCTTTTTGAAAGCCCTCGCGTATTTCAACCGGACCTTTTTTTCCGCGTTTAACTCCGGATCGCCACACGCGCGACGCCGCCGCCGCCGCCGCCGCCGCTGCCGCGCGATTCCCTCGTTGTTACGCGGATTTAACATAGTAATCTCTATTATTTCGCGTTCGAGTGGGAATTCCGAGCGGGCCCGAATCGAGTTTCCCGTTCTTTGTCGCGTGATTTCGACGCGCGACCGTTCGGCGACGCACGAATCGGATTAAAAATATATTACACGGTTATTCGGGCCGACCGGACACGGCCGCGGACAGGAGCGCGCGGGCGTGCGAGCGCCGGCGCGGCACTAATTAAGGCTAACAGGAACTCGGTTTCTTTCCCCGGCGCGGCGACGTGCTCTCGCGTTTCGGCTATGAAACACGAGTCGTTCGTTTTTTCGAGTGCGCCGCGAAAATTGCGGCGAAAACTCGAGGCGGCCTCGCGCGGAAGCCGCCCAAATGATGAAACTTTTAATCTGCTACGCTCTCGGATCCGCGAGTGCGTCCCGGCGAATGAAACAGGAAAAAAATGAGTCCGCCGGGCTGAATTATGCGACCGGTTCTCGTTCGACGTCGCGAGAGGTGTACGATTACGCGCGGGAAAACCGGGAAAGCGATCTACCGTGCCGAGAGTCGCTCGTTTACGGACCGTTCGTGTCGGATCGCGGATCTTTGCGCTTCTATTCCTTTAAATCGACGCTCGCCGAGGCTGGGGAACATTAATACCGCTATTCACCGCGTCGCTGTGTACAGTTCGCAACAGGAACCGGATATGAACAATCAGAGACAAAATAGATTGCACTGTTACCGTGAAATGCTTCCTACTCGTGTTGACTCAAAGATCGTCGCCTCTACACTTCGATCGAAAGGTAACTGATATTTTCGTCGGAGAAACGAATTCTGGTATCTGGAGCAGATTCGAATCGACGCCTTCGGACGACGCTAATTCCCCTCGACGCCGTTCGAAAGCAACCGCGAACGTCGCGTAATTATCTCGGATATAATTGCTCGAACGTGTCCGTTCGCGTGCGTAGAGTCCAACTCTCTCTCCGATTTGTCTCTCCGAATATCGCGTTTCGATCGCGTGAGCACGCGAGACGCGGTTTCTCCTCGCAACGTTGGCGATCCGGTAAAGAAACGCAAACCGTTTAGCGCGAAGCCTCCGCGCCCGCGGATACGTTCAAAGCTCACGCTCCGCGAACACTCGAGTTTCGTTTAAAATCGACTGCATCCCCTCGCGGGACCGAAAGGAACCTCCGCTCGCGTTCTCGCCGTTTCAACGAGCTTCCCTCCCTTTGTACTCCGCGTACGTTCGACCGACGCGAGCGAGGGGCTCTCGTAAGCGAATTCATTCCGACGTTTCGCGCGCGGAACGCGATTCCGGCGGGATCGAGGGGAGCGCGGGCGAAATGATTCGGGTTACGTGGTCGCGCCGCGCCGGTGTCCTTTGAGAAGCCGGCGAAAAAAGTCCGCAGGCTACCGGAGAGGTCAGACAAAAATCCGGGCGAGAGCCGGCGCGGAATCTTCGCGCTGCTTCGCGTCCGGAGGAATGAAATTGTAAAGTTTCAAAGGACCCTCCGGGCTTTAAGCACCGCCGACGGTTCTCCGCGTGTGCCCCGCCTCGCGACGCGAGCGAGCGAGGCCGATCCCGCGAACCGACCCGTACGCTCGCTCGCTTCTTTCCTTTGTTGGCGCGGGATCCCCTCCGTTGCCGGGGAAAAAGGTAAATTGAATAGATCTCGCGGGCCTGGCGAAAGCAGCCGGCGTTCGGGATGGACAGGGGTTGAACGTGGACCGGCCACCCCCGAGGCGCACGTACGGCTGGCCCGTTGTTTTTCTCGACTTTTATGAGACGTTTTCCTAGCGCCGGGACACCGAGTCGCCAGCCGCGACGGCTCCTTTGTCGAACAAGTGGAGGAATCGACGATTCCGCCGGCGGACGCGCGCAGCCAATTTGGAGTCGCTGAAATTCGCGTAGCCCGACGCGGAAGCAGCTTCTTCTGAGTTACAGAGTGTCTATTAGGGCTAGTAAAATAGAAACTAAGGTTGTCAGGTTAACCCTTTGCACTCGGAAGTATTTCGTTAGCAATACTTGATACGTAACTAGAAAGACGATGGTTTCTTTTAACTGAGTTTAAAGAGAAATCACCAGAGACCATTAACACGTTGAATGCCGCGCAATTTCACGTTGCGAAATACACAAACTGGAAAAAATACAATATTTAATCATTTGACTGAATTGGATTATTATCATTGCACGTTCATCGAACTGAACGTCACCGCAATGCGGAGCATTATTTGTAATATAGAAATGTTTGCGAATAAACATCGTTTAATCGAGTGAATTATAGTAAATCGATTTGCTTGGGGGTCACCGGTGACCCCCACGGCATTCAACGCGTTAAACGTTCATCTTCGCAGTCTCTCCTTCCCACGAACGCGGAGAGGACCGAGGATTAGCGAAAAGAGGTTGCAGAGTTCGTTGAAGCGCATCAATCCTCGGTGTGCGCAGCGTCGTAAAAGAAATCGCCCGGCGAAGGAAGTGGAAGTCTCCTCCGAGCGTGGGCGCACGCGAAGTGAAATACGCGGGGCGTAGTACGTTCGTCACCTTCGTTAAAGTTTAACAGGAAGGGCGGGTATCGCGAACTCGCGGGTCGAACTTGCGGATAAGACCATCGCTCGTCCAGGACAGCGCGCGGCGCGAGCCTTTTTAAGGCTCGCCTTCCTCTCCACGGCGGAGCGGGTATCCGGGCAAAGAGGATTTTCGCTACAAAGAGTAACGGCTAAGACTTTCGACGGAAGAACTTTCCATCAACGGAAACGCATCGTTTCCCTTTGAATTTTCCGCTCCGGGCACTTAACTCCCGCGTTTCTCCCCGTTCGTTCCGCGGACCGGGCCCTGCCAATCGGATCTCCGTCTCCGCTCGCTCGATATTCCCCGGCGTATATATTTTTTAACGCCCGCGTTCAATAACACCGCTTTAAATTCGAGATAGTCCGCGGACCGTTAAAGCTCCCCGTGCGCCTACGAACGGAATATCGTCACCGGCCTGGAATTTGCGAGGACAGTTTGGTTTCTAAGAAGCGCCCGTCGGCCCATAAAAGCCGCGCCGCGGCTGCCAGATATGAAATTTCGCGAACGACCGGGGCGCAATACTCGCGCGAACGTTCGCGCGGCGGCACCCTCGGCTCCGGCCGCCCCTTCGACGAACGATTCCGGGTTTAGATTATTTTTCACACATCCTCCGCGTGTACTCGATCGTATCGTATCGCCGGCGGAGCACGATTCAATAAGGCCGCGATATCGCTGACCCCGGATAACGTTCCCGTCGATTCCCCGGAATTTCGAATTCACCAGGCGCCCCGTTATCGCGGACCCGCCGATCTCCCGCCGATCTTAAGCCGCCCCTTTTTTTCTTTCTCTCTTTCACGGGAACCCACGATTTACACCGCGAGAACGCTCGTGAAAGGAAGATTAAAGCGCACGGGAAGACGTAATCCCCGCTATTCCTCCAAGGGAGCCGCGAGCGGTCGTTCCCCTAAACTGAAACGCTCGGTTTGCTCGCGGCGTGTATCGTATTTCTCCCGCTTTCGGCGGGCGCCGGTCCGCCATGAATTTTTATTTGCACGACGTATCGACAGGCGGCCGCGAGTTTCAAGTCGCGTCCACGGTTCCGCGCCTTTGTTTCCTCGCCGGCTGCGATCGAACCGACTTTCCTATCGCGTTTCCAATTTAACGGCCGACCGAGCGCGGCGAACGAGAGACTTTTCTTTTACTTCGACGTTACTGCTCCGGTGTTGCTTTCAATAATAAGCTCCGATATCGTAGCGGAGACTTTAGAATGAGCATTTAAGCGGACATTATGGGGAAAGAAAACACGTTGCAACGCAAACTATTGTAGGGTTTTTCCCAGATGAGTGACTGAGTGTGGGATGAATGGTATGTTCTGTGTGCGCGCGGGCGACCAGGTTATACTGCGATTGATCGCCGCCGCGATGTTTGCTAAATAGTGTGACTGCGTTTGGAAAATCTTGAGTGGCTGGAAGAATGCGAGGAAGAGTCGAACAGAGCGACTGGACCGTGAGAAAAGCGTGAATTTTGACGAAAGATGCGAGTGAGAAGAGAGACATTTTGAGAATTAGCGAGTAACCCTTAACGAGTCAGTTATATTGAAATAAAGTGTTCTGCACATTTTTGTTATTGTTACCCAGTGAGTGTATCTCTTCCTTCTATTCCCTACCACGAGTCGGATTCGAAAGGTCAATTGGTCGCGGACAGGATGATCTCGAATGGCCGAAGGAAGAATGTTTGGGCCGTAAGAATCGAGTAATTTTGAAAGTGCTCGCGCGACTAAGAGTACGCTAGCTATAGATGCACAGGGTGCGAGTGAGAAGGGGTGTTCGCGAAGAGAAGGAAAGAATGATGAGGGGTGGCTGTTGAAAGTGCGTGCGACTTGAGTGGCAGGGCAGTACGATAGGAGACGGTAAGACAGGATAAGCTAAGAGAGTGTCACGCGAGAATCTATTGCGAGCGGTCTGCCAGGATACATTCTTCTGTTTAATCACTTCATTTTGATAAACTGTATGCTTCTCTGTTCGTTGAAACACGCGAGTCGCGACAATTCCCTGCAAAGTCTCATCCTACTGTAGTAGGCGTTGCGCATCAATTCGCTGCATCGATGCGAGGAAAAGATGAGCGGCGGAATTCGTGATTTCCTTTCATCGGGAATGAGAAAATGAAATATCCGCGGGACGCAGCAGTTTGGGGTGCCATAGGTTATTCATTGGTGTCGCAGGTTACGAAACTCGAGACAGGGGATGCTCCCCTTGCGACTAAGAATCTTTAAATATATTGATCTCGAAGTAATTGAAATTTTCCTGTTTAGTAGATTCATTGAATGATTAATTGTGGTAAATAATGTAGTATCCAGAATTTTTAGCGTAGGTATTTTTGAGAAGAGTGAATGTAAGAATGAGTGTGAGTGAAGGACAGGCTGTAAAACGGTCGAGGGAAAGTGGCCTGCAACGTTGCGGACTCAAGATTGCAGGGCCAGCATTCCAGGGATGCATCCGAGTGTTCATGAGTGCGAGTGAGAAGAATGCTTGTGGGGGAGAGAATGATTTTCGGGAAAGAGTGTAAGTGTGTTGCGGGAGCAGAGTCATGTTGGCCACCATGGCATTGAGTTGTACTTTTCATGCGTTGTCCGTGTTGTTTCCATATTTTATTAAAAATATATATTTATTCCTAGCTCTCGATTACTCAAAATCCACCTCTTCATAATCTACACTATAGTAACACTATAATACATATATTTATTCTTGGCTCTCGATTTCTCAAGATCCACCTCCTCATTATCTACACTATAGTAACACTATACTATAGTTTCCGATATCACCGATCCACTAATACCAGTCCGCGCATCGGGTCACGAGACTACCAGCTCCGCCTGCTGTTGTTCGCGCGTCGCCTGCTGTCCTCCCCGTTCTTTCCTTTGTTCGCGGACGCCGCTCGGTTTTCCGTGAAAATCCACGGGGCAGCGCGCGGCCGCAGCATGCGGGCATGATAACGCGACTCCGCCGGATCGCCGGCTGCGCCCGAATTTCGAGAGCCCGACGGCCACCGACGTCCGCCGGCCGCCGGACGCGGATGTTCCTTTCGCTGACAGCCCGCAGGATTTCGTCGCGGCCGTTGCTCAGCGGCTTCAGCTTTTTCTTCGGGCGCAAACAAAGCGCGCGCCTGCACGCCGAGCTTACCGCGGACAGCTGTTTGTCTTTCATTAGGCGCTCGCCCAACCCTCCGCGTCAAGATAATGCGCTCGTGTTAATTTATCCTGGCGGCGGGACGTCGCCGGCTGAAAGGGACCGTTGCTCTGCTCCGGCGAGATCGATTCACAATTCCGGCGGTATCGTCGCGGGAGATCGGATGCGGGAGCGTATAATTTTCGACCGAGACTCGCGAAAAGTAGCCTTTGACGGCGATTGTTCCCGGAACGGGACTTCCGAATTAGAAACGAGTTTCTAAGGTAATCTTAGCGAAGGGAAAGGGGTGCAAGAAGTCTTTCGACTGAACAGTCTTCTTCAGGACATCTTTCCGTAGCTATTTGTGAGAATCAAGCCTAAAATCTTGGTGTTCAAGTCAGTTTCGTATCAGTGGTATCCTGCGATCCAATAAGCAGCGACGGTTGTTCCAGTCGGCGACGGAACTGTCCAGAGGAGAGTAACGGGCCACCGGAGCTAACTAATCCCGTGAAAGCGAACAGAGCGCGGACAAAAAGCCCGGGCGGAGTTCGCGGGGGCGCGAGATCGGGGGACCGGTTCCTTTCTGTCGCGCGCGGGACGTCGACGGAGCCGGCGACGCGGAAGTAACGCGTTCCAGATTACCGTTTCTTTTGACGTCCGCCGTTCCCGGCACACATGCGCGCGCGAGCGTCGTTGACAATATATCGCCGTGACCCGGAACTACACGCCGCAATCCGAAACGAGCGCGCGTACGCGGGTTCCGCGAGCCGAAAGGGATACGCGGCGGGGGCTCTCCGCGCGGGGAAACTGGGACGACGTCCGCGGAGAAGACGGAAGGGGCCGGCTCGTTTCCGGAAAAACTGCCAGCCGAAACAGGGACGAGCGGGCTCGGGCTGTCCTTAAGCGTACAATCGCGTGCTATCCCTTTCCCCGAGCACTCGGCGCGGCTGCCACCCTTCTTCTTTCGCGCGCGCGCGCATTCATCGGCGAAATGTCGTTCCTCATCGCGCCGTTACATCGTTGAATGAATTCGCGAAAGAATCCGGTGCCGCACGGCGGAGCCGGCCCATTGTTCCCCGTCCTCTTTGAAATCCGCTGCGCGGCACGATTTTCGTCTCGTTTCTTATTCTCTCCGGCTACCGTTTTCACTCCTCCCTTTGTCTTTGGCCGTGTTTCCTGCGAAGCCGGGCTCTCTTCTCCTCCTCGGCGTCCCCCAGCGAGCGATACAGGTCCGGCGTTTCGGTCGATCTCGACTTTATGCAGTCCCCGGCTCCGTTTTTCAACGATCCCCCGCTGCGAGCGGCAGCCGGGTATCGACTCGCGTCGCATGCGAACGATTCGCTTTGCGTCGGATCGCGCCCGGCGTTCCATCGGGTCGAATAAGTATCTCGAATCCGCGAAGCGAACATGAGCGACGTAGAGATTGCTCGTTAATTCTGAATTATACTTACACGCGTCGTTTTCGTTTCCTCGGTGCAAACCCGATACGAGTCGAACACGTGGAACGTCCGACGACTCCCGGCAGCGTGACGCTCGCCGACCGGAAGAAGACCGAATTCGATTCGGCCGCCGTCGAACCGCATTTTCCCTTCCGCGGTCTTCCCTTTCTCATCGTAATTTAATAGCCTCCGCTCGCAGTTCCCGGCGCGGTTCTGTTTGCCTTCTAGATCGGCGGAGAGAAATCTCGGCGGCGCGCTCCACTTGCCGAGATCTATGAATTTTTTCTCTCGCCGAATGGAATTGCATCCGCCGCTAACCGAGACAAGTCCCCCGGCCGCCGCCCCCTCGTCGTCGCTGCGGCTCAGCCGGCTCTGCGCATCGCCCTCTGTTTTTCGATTAATCATCCCGACGCGATTCGGGTGTGTATCGCGAGCGAGCGCGAGCGCGAGGCTCGTCCGCCGTTTCGGAAGTCTGATCATCCTGATCGAGTGGATCCAATCGCGTTCCCGTGTACAGCGGACCGCGAGCATTGAATCAACAGCTCGTTTGCTTTATTGAATTCTGACAATATTGCGGGATATAGTGATGGATCGACGGTCCGGGGCACGCGGGGAGCGCCGTACCGGGGGCGGAGGACAAACGGGGGGCGGTATTGGGCTAATGGCTACTCTGAAATTAATAGGGAACGCATTAGATTGTGTAACTCGGCCCAGTATAGATGTCGGGCGGAAGTGATTAAAATTGATCCGGCAATGAATCCGTGAACGGCACCTACGGCGCGAAACGGCTTTAATCGCGTTCCAGCACGGCTCACGGCTCATCGTTTCACCGGCAGAAAACCTTTCATCGTCATCGGGGCGCGTCCACCTGGCTAATGACTTTCGCTTCCGCGATTAATAATGGAGGCGTCACGCTCTTCCGCGCTTCCCGCGTTTCATTCGTTCGGTTCGCGACTCGCAAAATATTCTGCCCGCTCTGGATGCGTGTCTAACGACGATATCGAACCGTGCTTCGAAACGTTTCCAACCTCTCTCTCTCTCTCTCTCCCTCTCTCTCTCCCTTGTTTTATTCTCCTCGTCCCCGCGTTGCCCCCGTTCCCCACTCTGGACCGAGCTCTGACCTGTTTAAGCAGATTTCGAGGGAAATGAACGGGAACCGCGGCAGTAGTAATTCTCGCGGTTCAACGGTCGGCTTATTCTATCGAGAGCGCATCGTGAAATCGGCCCGCTCGCGCGGATCGGTTTTCGCGCGACTCACACTGCCTGCCCCGAGGGTAATTCCGTCGCGATACATCGCCGTCGACGATCGGCACCGCGCTCCGGCTCGAAGAACGGTGCGCGGGGGAGGCCGACTCTCGACGTTTCTATCTTTTCGCGTGGATTGCCGCGCGGGCCAGACGCGGGGCGGAAAGGGGACGACGGAGGTGGAGCGGCGAACAAGAGGAAGCGGGAGCAAAGATTACGCCCCCGGGGTTACTGCAGGGAAATGCACTCTTCTGCGTCTAACCGGGCACTCAGCCGTGCGTATCTTTCCGCGCGGAGACCGTTCGCGATCAAAGTTCCGCGTCTCTAAGACGTTCCCGCTCCGCGTCTCCCCGTTCCGTGAAAGGGAAGCGTTCGGGGCGAGCGACGCGAGGTAGATTTCTTGTTTAGATAACCCCGGCCGTTTGCGTACTAATACGGGCGGAGCTACGTGCGAGAGGATTCGACGAACGGTGGATTTCCGACGGCCGTCCGCGTGCGTACGGTTCAGATCGATCGGGTTCGAACGCGTGGCAACCGACTGGCCGCGCTCGGAGGCGAGCGACGCGGGTCAGACAGGCCACGCCGCGTCGGGCGTATAGTTTAATTTTATTAGCCATTCGCTGCAACGGCGCCGGGCTCCCGGTTGCGCCTTAAGTTCCCGGCAAGTTTGATATATTCCGCGTCTAAGTAGCTTCCGCTCCGAGCGTAAGCCGAATTCTCCGTGGCCCGCCCCCGAGTTCGCCCCCGCGTTTTAGTCCCCGAGCACCCGAAGCCCGGAGTAAGCTACTTTTGTCTAATTTCGGCCGGGCCGAGTTTCGAGCGGGTAAAAACCGTCTTACAGTTGCTACGCGTCGGCGACTGGCGAAGCGCGCGACTGAAAACTGAGAGAATCCGGTAGTTTAGTCTGTTGCGCGATTGACTGGACGTTAGACTGTTGGGAAAATGTGGAGGAAGAGGCTGCTTTCGGCGTGAGACGTTGTTCCTTGACTCAAAGTTTAACCCTTTGCACTCGGAAGTATTTCGCTGGAAATACTTAACGTTTTCTAACTATACAAACACGATATTTCTTTAAATGAACTCAAAGAATAATCACAAGTAAATTGAAAGCTTTTTTATCCGAATATTTTATCCGATATATAAATATCAAATTTTATAGTTCTACTGCATCGAATCAAGTGGTGACTGAGAGTCACCTCTCGAGTGCAAAGGGTTAAAACAGTGCCCGCGCCTCCGAACGTCAATGAATTGAATATATAAGATTTAATAATCTCCAAGCTCATCAGACTTGTCCTTCATCGCGCTACGCTCTCGAAAAAAAGAGAGAGTGTTCCGTGGAACTTCTAAGCGACATTTGGAAATACGAAGATAAATCTCCGGATTCTGCAGGAATGCAGATGAAATCATTGTTCAAACTATTAGCTGTAGGTACCGAAGCCATTAATAACCGGCACGAATACGAACACGAGATCTTCCATCCGTTATACTATCGATTGAACGTGCGCTATCGCCGGGACTCGCACGCGAGCCGTAATCGCCGCGTTGTTCAGTAATGCATTTTTTCGTCCCGTTGTTTGTCGCGCGAACGGCGATAATGAAAGAATAGAGTGTCGCGGCGCTAGCCGGTCATTACTCTTCGACGCGGCCGGGCAGTCTGGACGGTCGAAGGATCGCGATACGCCTGACAGTTTAATCAAACATTATGTTTTCATCGGGAGAGACCGCGACTCGCGCGAATCCCACCGATTGCATGACGGTAATTTATCTTAAATGCCCGCTCGCGACGAGTAAACGCGCGGCCGCGCGTGCTCCGGCCCATTTGGTATCATTATTCCGCACGGTTACCTTCTTTTTTTCTCGCGACAAGACGAATCGCGTCTGTTTCTCTCGGCCCGATATCGTCCCGTCCGTCGAGCGCGACGTTCCGCGTGAGCAAGGAGAACAACGGTGGAAAGAAAAAGCAGCGAATTAATTTCGTAATCGACTTTGCGCGTTCCATTCGGCCCGCACGGCGGGAGAGGGGAGGGGGGCAGCAGGCCGCACGATTGAATCGCAGCTGGCAAATTAAGCACCGAATCACGTTCCCGGTATTCCGCGGCAATATCGGATGTTGATCAATGATACGTACCAACAATTATTTTAGTAGCGAGACGGGGCGAAAATTGAATCGGGCATTGAAATAAAATTTCAACGGGCAATCGAATCGTACGCGCGCCGCGCCGCGCCGGGACCCGTGGAACGAAAGAAATTGCCGCTAATAAACGATCGCCGATATTCGCGAGCGCATTTTTCCGCGATTATTCCGCGCGCCGTGCAGCTCTCGAAAAGAATATTTAATATCCGAATCTACTGCTTGCCGTGCGATCGACTTTCCCACGGAGCAGAATAATTAGCTTCCCTTTTACGAGGACAGTCTCCCAGCGACTTTCCGGTGTCGTCCGAATTTCCCTAAAATTCACAGCTGGCTCGCGGAAATTCCAGCTGTTTTTCGCTGCCGCGAACATGCTCGTCGAGCGGCTCGCTTCCGTCAAAAGGATCCCGCCAGTGGATTTTCATTCGGAAGGAGAAGAAGCGGCCGCGGATCCCATTCAGAGCGATATAACGTGGAAATGTAAAGGGGAACCGTAATAAACCGTTGAATTTCATCGAGAAAAATTGACTGACTTTGCGCGGAGCGAGTCATGCAATTAGCACGCGCTTATTACCGCTCTCAAAAACGAAATCTCCGCGGCGGTTATTTACGCGAGCGCGGATTCGTTCTGTTTCAGTGGAACGAGTCGGTCGTTGGTCAGACGGAAGAGATTCCGCGTTCCGTTTCCCCTCGACGGCCCCGTCCGCCTTCATATTCCCCGCAATTAATGAGAATAAATGTTTCGCCGATCGAATCCCGGCGTCCGTGCCGTTCCGCTCTCAGACCCTAAAATCCGCGCGGTTTCGAAATAAATCTCGCGGTCCATTAAAGACGCGGGGGGAGGAAAAAGGGCGAGGAGCCGGCAACGCAAACCGAGACGCTTTTCTTCCGAAGCTCCCGCGGAACTTTCAAGTTTATCTTGTTCAGTTCCGCGGGTAACAAAGTTCGACGGTAAATTCGCGAGACAAGCGGGCAGAACGCGTCGAGCCCGAGTCGAATGCGCAGCTGGAAATACCTTGGCGGAACACGAGCAGCAGCAGCCCGCCGCGCGTCTGGCTTTACAGAAAATTCCATGGGTCGCGAGCGCAGGTGACGTCTGAACCCGCGCGCGCGACCCGCCGCGTCCGGGAACCGAGCGGCTTTTGCGGCGGCCGAGCCTTTTGATCCCGCGATTGGATTGCACCCTCGCGCGCAACACGCGCGACGATCGCCGAAGCGCATTTCCCGTGGAATTGCGCCCGCCGGGAACGATCCGAAGGTCGCGCGTGTCGTTTCGATTAACGTTCCGATCCGATTCGATCCCGTCGCGCGTGACGAGGCTCGCGGTTGCGCACGGCGAGCGAAATTTTCACCGCGAGAAAGGACGAGCCCGGCAGTCCCCGGAAGGGGCTTTTTGCCGCGGTGTAAAACAGCTCCTCCGCGGGGCGAGTCGCCCGTGAAAAATTCGAGCATCGGGAGGATCGCCGGCCGTTTCCGGGCGACGATAAATAAGCGAACAAGCAGCCGCCGGCCCTTCTTTTTCTCGGCTCCCCCGTGAAAAACAGGAATTACCCCGGTGATAATTAAACTGTTGTTTTGCGCGCGGGGGCTAATTAGCGACGCGATACGAATGGAAACGAACAAAAAGCGACGCCGGCCGCGCCTTTGAGAACGCCCGATTGTAATGGTAGATGGCTCTTTGGTCCGCTCGCGTAATTCTGGTGTTTCTCCCTGGCCGACGGACCGGCGACTTCTACTTCAGTTTCTTCTTCTTCCTCTTCTTTTAATTCTTCTGCTTATTCTCTCGGGGTAAGCGTGTTTGTTCCGCGTTCCGAAGAGTATTGAACGAGCCACGGCTCCGCGAGCAACCGTTGACGGATGCGCGCACTCTCCCGCGGTAAACACCGGACGGTTCTGTCTGCTCGTCGACTCGACTGCCATTGTAGGCTGCCGGGCCGCACGAAATTTCGCGCCGCTTCCCCAATACAGCCGCCGCGCGACATACACGCCCGCGTTCCCCGAAATGGGGCTGAATCGCGCGCGGCGGTTTCTGCGCCTGCATCGCATTACGCTGCGAATTGGCCGACGAGCGCGATTGAAATTCGACGGAGTACCACTTCACGGAACGAGCTCGCGATTAAGTAACAATTCCAGGCTGTTGCACGCTCTTCTCTCTCTCTCTCTCTCTCTCGCTCTCTCTCTGGCTGCGACTGCATACCGCCAACGCTGCTGCTCTATGGCGCTACTCGCGTGGAGAGCATAAAAGAGTGGATACTGGATGACTCTTTCATCGTGTTACGCGTTTAACTGTTCTGTGCTTCGGTGGCGCAAAGGGACCGGTGGCATCCTTGAACAGTGCTAGAGCGTCGAACGGTCGCTGTTCGTTCGAATCGTTTGGAATTTCCATCGATTAAAGTATCAACAATCGGCACAGAGTATCTCGCTCTATCGACGATGTCAGTCGATTCTTTTATATCTCCCGATCTTTTCTACGTCATAAACTCCTCTTTACAGCTTCCGGATGTATCGTATAATACTTTCAGAAACCGAGACATTAACCCTTTGCACTCGAGAGGCGACAATGGGATTTTATTTCCCCATTTCACGTATCAACAGATTACTCAAGATTTAACGTTAAATTCGGAATTTCACAATTTTGATGCACCAATCGAGTGACTGAGAGGCAGCTTTGGAGTGCAACGGGTTAATATTCTCAATTTTTCCTAAACAGTTCCTAGCTGCATTTACTTTCCAAAACTGACCAGTAGAAAAGGCAAGCAATGGACAGACATCCCAAGGAACGCTCAGCGTCTTATACACCAGATAGAAGTTTCTCGTGTTTTCGAGGGGAGGGCAGCGTTCTAAACTACGGAGCGCGATAACAGGACCACGAGTAAGATACTCGTGACGGATTCGTTCGCAGGGGGATACAGGGTAAGCGATCCGACGTCAATTATTATACACGGGATTCGCGGTTGTTCCTCGAAGTTCGAGGGAAGTTTGTATCGCCGGGACGCATGCCCGGGTCTCGCGTCTAGTCCGTCGTCGGGTCGCGGAGGGCTCGTCGGAGCGAAGAGCCGCGGCGGGACGGCAGTTTCCCTCGCTGCAGAATTTCTCGGCGTTGCCACGCCGAACTCGGCTGCTAGCTTCGCAGCTATCGCTGCTGTTGCGTCACGACAGACTTCGCGCGGTAATGGCGCATAATATTATTCCTCTGTTTCGCGGGCGGTGGCTCCGAGGCCGCGGAAAGGGTCGACCGCTAACTAACCCCGTGTTTAATTTATCTAAGTGCGCGAAGTTCGACCGTGGTATCGAGAATATTTCGAGCGAGCCGGCTCCGAGGACCCGCGGAACTTTATGAAGGGCCATTCGCGCGACGACCGACGTTGCCAGCGAACGCTCAGACTCGTCGGCGCTCCTTCGCGAAACCGTTTACGAATGCGGAACTCCAATTTCCTGTAACATGCTTTTCCACGTCGCGTACCATTGATTTATCGTCCCCGCTTATTCCCCTCAGCGTCCAATAACATTCTGCCGCTCTCTCAATATCGTTCGACCCGACCGGTCCTGGGTATATCCGTTTCGAGCATCGTTATTCCAGCTTCGAATCTTAACCCCTTTTCGCGAAATTACTGTGCATTAACGTCCACGAGGGTCTCGAGAGTTTCACCAGTCGGTCAGAAGCCAATGCGGTTAACCCGGCTTCCTAATATTCCCGGATTTTTGCGAATTTTCGGGGAATAAATAATATTATATTTAGTTATTCAAGGATTCACCGGTTTCTCTTAGGTCGAGCAGTTTCTTTTATGGCTTCTGAATGCGTATAATCGTTCCGCAAGCTGCAACGTTAATTTCCTCAATGTTTCCCCGGATTAACCGCGTTGGCTTCCGATCGACTGATATACCGCTGCTTCGCCTCGTAGCGAGGGTAAATAGAAACGCTAACAATTATTCAGTACAGCGATTCTTGCGTTACACTGTTCTCTATTTGCTTGCTCTTTCAAATATTCCCGTTCGACGCGCGTTATCTTCAAGCAACTCGCGAACGTTACCCTTTGCAGTCCAAACTGCCTTTAGTCTCTCACTTTGAGGTTCACGTCGACGTTATTCAATTACGGCTTAATATGACGCTCTATTTAATTATTCAAGAATATTTGGGAGTCATTGAAATGTTACCTTTAAATGGTACCTATTGACGAAACCTCCTGCGAGGCATATTAGAGCCCTGGGTATTTTTACCATAGGAATAAAAGCCCAAGGAACCGTTACTTCGGCACGTTTCGCCAGTTTCGTAGATTTACCATAGTTTCACCTACCATAGTTTCGCGCCTACCCAAAGGTCTATAAAAACCCACGCAAGATACGGAGACGACAGATGTACAAGATAGATTCAAGCTAGACAAACGAGACGAGTATACAGACATCGTACACACTCGCCGCTGACAAGTATTACTGAATTCTCTTAACGAACAGCAAGTTGTTTCCACCGAAGTGAATATTAATACAGTCCACTTCCAATCAGTGCACAAAGTCGGCGTGCGACGTACGGGTTTCGCTGTTAAAATCTCGAAATAGAGAACGCGTGCTCAACGGACTGCTAAGGGTTAATATCAGAACCACGGAATATCACCGCGGAAGAGTATTCGGCTGTTCTCTCGCACGCATCCCGGCGCAATCCGTTTTTCTTCCGAACTCGCACCTGAACCCAGGCTCCGCGGAGCGTGTGCAACGTGTCGCCGCGTCTGGCAAGTGGTACGAGCAAGTAGTACGGACGACGTATACTCAGACGGAGTGCGTTCCACTCCACCGAGGCCGGTGGTTGTTTATCCAGCCTGTCGTCGCGACGACGGGGCCCGCGGAGTCGCGCAGACAGTCACGGAGTTTCCGGCGGGCTGCGTCTTCTTCTTCTTCCCCGAAACAATGCGAGCGACCGCTCCCGCGGAGTTTATTCGTTAGCCGCGCGCGGGGAATGTTTTACGCGACGGTTATCGCGGCTTCCTCGCGGCGTCTCCGCCTCGAATATTCTTTCCCCGGATCCACCCTCGCGGCTCGACAAAGCTTGGAGCGTGAATCGCTCAAGGGACCTCCCGTCTGGCTCTTCTCCTCCCGCTTTGTCTTCGCGTCGAGCTGGGACAACTCGAATTACCGGTACGCCGCGGAATTCGGTAAACGTGGTGTTAAGCGCCCAAAAATGACAGGACACAGGGAAAGTCGCATTGATTGGCCGCTCGGTGGATGCTCCTTTTTCCTATAAATATGCCTCTTTTCTTTGAGCGTCAGTTAACATCGGCTCGCGGAATCGACAACCACCCAGTCTCAACAAACGTAGAAACAAGCATCTAAAATCAACCTCTGTGTTGATGAATTGTTAGAATCACTGTACTACTTCAACATTGTACTTTCAACCCTTTGAACTCCGTAGGCTCCAATATTGCAGCAGTTCTAATATTAAATATTTCAATGAATCTTAAGAAAACTACTTTAAGATTATTAGATCTTCCAAATGTACAAAGTTTGTACTAAGAAGGGAATTAAAGGTATAAGAAATGTTATAACATTGTTAATTTTAGTAGGACCACTATCAAAATTGGTAGGAGTTGCTGGCATATCAGAAAACTATGTGGAGTGCTAAGGGTTAAGTGTGAAATTATATTTTTTTTGGTGAAACTAAACAAACCAGTTCAACAACCTTATTACCCTATCACTGTAAGAAGTCAAAGTCGAAAACCGAAGTAACTAATCTCGTCGCGGACGCGCGAACGTACAGTTTACCATATAATCTCCGCTATACTCGGCGCCGTTCCGCGTAGACAAACGACTTATAAGAAACCCAACTTCTGTCTGTTCATTGTTTCGACGGTTATAACGCGGATGATCGTTCCCGACGAGACGCGAGGATTATTCATACAGTCCCATAGAACGCTACGAGACGAGAAGAGAGCAGACGGGGGTTGCTCTAAAACCTCGCCGAATTCGTAGCCGGGGAAGCGTTTCTCATTACGGTTAAGCTGCTCCGCTTATCAGCTACCTTTAAGCAATCGTACACCGGCGAGTTCGCGAGGTTGCCGGCGTAAACCCGCTCGTAAGAAAATCCTGCCGGATTCCGGGGCATCGTTGCCCTTTCCGGGAACCTTCAAAAGGACTCGCGGCGAGATGTGAAAGAATAAAAAAGAACGAACGGACGCGAAAAGAAAGGGGGAACGGGGCGAGAGAGAGTGAGAGAGGCGAAAGAGGAAAGCTTCTAAAAGGGTCGTAAGTCAAGGGGCGGGGACTTCGGGATGGAACGATCTCCGGTTCCCCGTAATCCGACGCGAGCCGTACACTCGACCGGCTCGCTTTTAATTAATTCCGTAAGAATGGCGAGAGCCAACTGGATCCACGATACCCCCCGCCCCTACGGCAGCCGTCAAGAAACAATGCTCCGAAAGACAACACTGCGCGGAGCGGAGTGAGAGCGTATCGCTCTCGGCGTTAGCATCCGCGAGACTCAACGACGCAGCGAAGTAGGGCTTACCTTCCGCTCGTAATAGCTGCTATTTCGTCATTCCTTCGGCCCCTCGCCGCTCCGCTCGACGCCGACTCGCGCGCCTGCACACCCGCCCCACCTCCTAATTGTCCCTGTTTCGCGTCTCTTCACCTTCGAGAGCATTAAACGGAGGGAGACTCGAGTGTTCCTTTGCTTTTCCTCTTCGCCTTCCTATCTTCCTATCCGGGGATCTCTCCCCGCCCACCTTTTATCGTTATCCGGCCGATCGACGCTTAACCGGCGTCGTCGGCCGCGTCGCCGATAATCAGCGGAACAACGACTCCCATCGTTCACTCGTTAAGTCGCGGCGCACCGGCGAGCGGAACTTCGCCGAAGTTTGCCAGGGTTCCTCGGTATCGCGCGGAGCCTCGTTAACGCTGGAACTACCGGACGGGTCGACGTCACACATTTTCGAGTCCTCTCGCGAGCTTCGGAAAGAATAGGAAGCGAGGGGGGAAGCTAATGCAGGTGTTCAACCCTTTGCGGACGAAGGTTTTTAGAAATGTAGGAAACCTTCGATAGACGAAGCTAGATTGTCTATCAATCGCTTAATCAAGAGAAGAGAAGGAAGCTACGTGCTGATCTCTAACTGTCGATTAATTGCATCACTTCTCTGCAACTCAGTCTTCCAAATATGAACATTTCATCTCAAATGTCGACATTCGTCAAAGGGTTAATACTAGGACTACTTTCGGTTTGTTCGTTTGCAATTATTGATATCTTCGAAACTTTAGATATTCTAAGTGATTTTGGACATAGTTTCCTCTGGATACTATAACCAACGTCTGAAGAAACCGAAAACGTTACATTCTTTATAGGGATCACATCGTAATAACGCTTTGCAGTCGAACGCGATGACGACTTCGAGCTTCCATATACAAAATCAAAAGCTCCGAATAAACCATTTAACAATTCTAACAACGGAAGATACTCCTGGTACTTAAGATTTCGATACACAATTCAATCATTGAAGTTTCAATGGTTTGAGTTCGTAAAGGGTTAAACGTTCCGAGCGACGCCTAACTGGAAAATCATCAATTAGATCACTCGACGGTTCAGGCGTTAAGTCCCCGCAACGTCGGAAGGATGTTTGTTCCGAGCGGAATCGGTCTGAAAAGAGTGAAAGCCGGCGCGCAACCGGCCACCTCGATTCTCCGGATCGCGGAACGACCCTTTGTCCGCCGGTGAAAGAGCTCGCCCTCCCTCGCGGTGATTCGCGCGGCAGCTCGCGCATACGCGACCGGGGCTCGTCGCGTCGCGCGTGTCTCGGTTTTTACAATTTCGCGTGCATTCCGGCCGCGCGTGCTCTCCCACACGCCGCGCTCAAAAGAATCCCGCGCCCCCTTTTTCCCTAGGCCCCGCCGGGAACCGGGTGTTTGACCGCTCGAGGATTTCTTCCGCGTAACTTAAGCACGAAACCTCGTCACCGGCTCCCCGGTGACGTCATAGAAAAAGAGCCGCGACTCTTTCACGCGGCTGCGGGATTCAAAGATACTCCCGCTCGTATTTTGCGCGGTTTCAAAGGACCGCGCGCCGGCGGAACGAGAAGACTCCGCGACCCTTCGGCTAGAGTAACGTTTCGTTATCTCGAACTCCTACCGCGGAACCGTGGTTTCTTATTACCGGTCGCGTGTAAAGGTTCTCGCTTGCTTGTGCATCACTCTACTGATTCGATGATCGAAATCTCGGAATCCCCGAGAACTTCCGCGTACAGCGTGGACGTGCTCTTTGGTTTGTACAGAAATCGCGGAAAGTTCGACGCGTTTTCCAGCGATACAGCTGATGTTCGTTAGAGATTTCAAACGATGAAGAGATCTAACGTTGCATCTATTCTTCACGAACTCGACGATTTTATAAAATTCGCCACTCTACGTCTTCTACCGACTTTCTCCGTTTTCGTTATTTCGCATTCGTCCGCTTGTTTCTCGATTCCCGATAGTGTTCAGTGTCGAACGCTCCCCAGTGTCTGTCAATCGACTAGCGGATTAGGACACTGCGTTCTCCGCATTCGTCGAGTCGTTCTTCTCCAAGGCCAACAGGCATAATTTCATTGATCTCGGCGGCGTAGCTCGGCAACGCGTAAGTCAGCCCTCTCGCGGGGCAAACGACGCGGAACGCGCGTTATTGTATCAAGTTACACCTCCGCAGCAGTAAAGCGCGTGCCGTTGCAGTCGCGACGGCAATTGTTAGAGCACAGTGCGGCGTCGAGCGCTCGCATTCGAGCCCGTAGTAAAAGTTTGTGGTAAATGTTATTGTAGTCTAGCGAGCGGCGCGCTCTTTCGGGGAATTCTAGGCTTATAAACGTTACCACAATCTGTTACCACGATCGAGCGTTAACCATGGCTGAGGCCAAAGTCACGGCCGCAGCGTTGAGACGCGGCTCAACGAGTCTCGCCGTTTGCGGCGATAACAGCTATGCGGCCGAGGCGATAGTCGATTCCTCGTTTCCCCTGCACGGTTCGCGAGTTCGACGTTTTCTCGTCGATACGTTCTGTTTTCTCTGCTCGAGGAATAATTATTCTAATTTCCACGGCAAAAAGATTGCCGATCGTTATTGGAAGCCAGCAAGAAGCACCCGGGAACTGGAGGAGATATTCACGCTCGGAGAAGCTGGATTTCTGCGATCTGCGCACGGGTTACGCCGTGGAACGAAGAACGCAGAGAATTTCCGCGTCCTCGGGCAGACGTTCGCGTCGGTCCATCGTTCCAGGATTTACGAGCCGCTCGAATACACGCGTGTGTACCAAAACGGATAGCTGACCCACCATCAGCAGTTCAGAGCTATATGAAACCCTGACGTGGCTGGCAGGGTTGTAATTGTCGCCCTTTGTCCGTCACACGAGCTCGTAGCACGACGGCGGCGGCGAACCGCAAGCTTTCCAGGCTGCGCCGGAACCGCCGAACTATGCCGGCATTATCGCATCAGCTGCTTAATCCCTGGTTTATCCTGCGCGATTACAGGCCCATAAATCGTATATCTTCCGCGCCCTTCCTCCGGCGCGATCATCTTTTTCCGCCTTTCAAGCTGTCGGGAATAAGTCGCGTCCGATATGGAAGTTGCGGCCGCGTTTCGCCGTCGTTGCAGCTGAGGTCGAAGAGTCGATCGGGGATCAAGGGCGATACGCTATCGGCCGACTTTCCTATTGGACACGGTTTACTCGCGACAGCCACGGACGAAGCTACCGAATCTACTATTCTTTTCCCCGCAGCTTTGTTCCCCTCGCGACGCGATGCGACGCGACGCGGCGCGACCGCTTTCGAGTATTCCGCCGCTTAAGCGGTTCTTTGTGGCCGAGACTCGAGTGTCGGCCCCGGTGAAGAGCGGTTTCCTGCTGCGCACGGTATTTTCGACAGGAATCGAGAGGAATTCCCTCTCGCCCGAGCAGCGACGGCAATTCCTTCGAACCGGGCGGGCGGTATCTCGTATCGCGGTTGAAATTGCACCGGCGGTGAGTTACGTGTTCGTAACAGGTTACGAGGAACGAGTTTCGCCGTCGGCGTCCGTTGCCAACCGTGGAAACTACCGGGCCACCGTGCTTTTTCCCCCGTTTAACTGTTTCCCTTCGGCGCACTTCTCCGCCGGCATAAATACACCCGCGAGAAGGCGTCTACCAAATGTTGCAGGTATTATGAAAACCCGTAAACTAGAGTTCGGCCGGCGGATTTGCCCGCCGGAAGTCTACGACGAATCGATCGGCGAGAAGCTAAGAGAACCCCGGTCAACTTCGCGACGGTTTCTTGCCGCGGAGCCGTTCGACCGCTGGGTTTCGACTAATTGCCGTTATTCGGTGTGTGTGTGTGTGTGTGTGTGTGTGTGTGTTTCCGCGAGCCTGGAAAAATGATTTTCCCCGGAGCAACGCGATCGGCGAGATATTCGCAGCTGGCGGAAGCCGCAAAGTGGCGAGCCGCGAGCCGTGCGATTATTTTCACGCAGAGGCGAACTACGATTTCGCGACGGCTTCACGCACGATCGACGTTATGACAACAACGACCGGGAACTCGAACGTGCCCGGCGACCTCGCGGTTTATCCGCAGGTGTTCCGTCGGCCGGCCGATCGATCGGTCGCCGGAAATCCACCCGGCAACCGAACAAAACGCGTCGGACGCTCTTTTTGTTTCGAAGCCTCCCTCCCTCCCTCCCGCGTCCTCTCTCTTTCCCGGCCGCTGTCTGTGTCGTCGATCGACGGGCACCGGTAACGAAGCTGCCGCGCGTATTCGAGGGAACGACGCTCCGGCCAGCCCGAATCGCAGAATTCCATCCCCTTTGAAACCGAAATACCGATACGCTCCACCGTACCTCGAAACGACTCTCGTGTCGGTGCCGTTTTCCGAACGTTTTCGCGCTACACCGTGTTACCGGCGAGATTGTTGAAAATACGAGTTACAACCGTTGCGACTGACCCGTCGCGAGACGACGCACGGTCGGTCGAGGATCGCGGCGCAGCCGGGATGAAGATATTCGCGCGAAATCGACGCCGCCGATAGTTCGATCGCGAGAAACACCATTCTATCGGCTTAATTTAATCCATAGAATGAAAGTGAACTTACTCGTTTCCGGAATTCTCGTATCGTGAGCGACTAGAAGCTGGGCCGCGAGCGAGGCCCTGTGTCCGGAAGTACTCTCCGCCACGCACTCGTATCTACCACTGTCCTCTAGCTTCGCGGAGGATATCACCACTTTCGATCTCCGCCTGCAAACAGATAACACTTCCGTTAGAACCTTTTCAATCGTGCCCTCCGACCTCCGATCTACGACTACGGGTCGAGTGGCAAGTTTCCAGGGACAAGGGGGACGGGAGTGTCAGAGCTCCATGCGAAAAGCTCGCTCGTGCTCGCGACGATAATTCCGTAGCACGGTTCCAATCGGGAGATTGGTGTCCTACGACCGGATTAGCTCGTTTATTATCTTTTCGACGGGTACACGGATCTCGAGACGGTCCCCGGCCCGTGTAGCATCGTCTGCTCCCTGGAGATGATTCCGCAAAGTTCGGGGCAAACAGGAAGTTTTGCCGAGACGCTCCGCCGAGGAGGATCCGTGCCGCCGCGGGGACGGGTTTAGAGGAGCCTGAAATTTCTGGACTTCTATCCGGCAGCGGGAGGAAACTCGTTTTTCCGTATGAAGAAGCCGAAACTTCCGAGGGAGCTCCGCGGAAGTTGGCCCCCGAGACGCGCCGGCAAATTTAATAACTTTTCGAACGTCGCGGATTACTCGCGGTCCGGATTCCGTCTCCCGGCGAGCATCGACGCCGATCGAAGCGTTCCCGCGGTCTCGAGGCGGCGCGGATCGGTTATCGGGACGAGGGAATTCTTTCGAGTATGCACGCGCGGCGAAACGTTCGAATCCGCCCCGAGCGGGATTCGGCGCCCTCCGGCCTCGGAATGTCTCGAATTCGAGGCGAGTACCGAGACGCGGTCCTCGGGAAGTCTCGGGGAATTCCGAGACATTCCGGGGCATCGAATTGCCGTGTCCGGACTGATTCGCATTTAGAAAGCGTCGAGTCGCCTCGCAATTGGAATTGAGACCTCTCGCGCCGCGACCCGGAACAGCCGAGGCGAGAACGACTCGTTACGCGAGAAGTTTGCGTTGGAAATAATGCTCGCCCCTCGGCGTACGCGGAGCCGTTCCCTTTAATTGGTCGTCTGCTTCCAATTATCGACGATGAAATTTTACGGCCGCTCCGTTCGTCTTTTTATTATATTAACGAGCGTTATTTGACAAGTCCCGACTAATTGCGAGGAGAGCCGTGTTACGCGAGCGATGCTCATTAG
The DNA here is from genome assembly GCF_051020985.1 of Nomia melanderi. Lineage (NCBI taxonomy): Eukaryota > Metazoa > Arthropoda > Insecta > Hymenoptera > Halictidae > Nomia > Nomia melanderi. The sequence goes on along the minus strand of NC_135010.1, from coordinate 14,184,018 downwards.
AAGCGGCGGGGAGACAGGGTTAAACGTCGATCCGCGCGGGACGGCCGCGCCGGCCGTGGAATTTCGAAACCGAGACGGAATAAAAGCGGACGCTCGCGCCTCTTTCAGGTAATTCTAGGCACGTCGGCGCGATGATTAACGCAACGCGCGGACGCAATTCCCGTGTCCGGCGCTGCACGAGCGCCCGGAATAATCCCTTAATCGGACTAAAATCGATGTTTTCCCTGGCGCCGGTCCAGTTATTAATTTCGCCACGTGGTCGCCGTACGGTTCCGAGGGAGCCGCTCGTCCCCGGATCCGCATTGCACGCGAAGGAGCGGTCCGCATCGTTTCTCCCGCATGGGTTTCCCGGATTTCGCTGCAGGAACTTTTAATTCTCGTTCTCCTGGGTCAATCGAAGCCGGGAACGGGGGAGAAAAAGAACGAGAAGGACAAAGGGGCGGCGGAGAGGGGTGGAAATCGTTGCTCGTAATGGTAGCGGGAGTTAAGGGAAGGGCCGGATAAGTACCTTTTCAGGTAGAGGCTAAAGCGAGCCGAGAAGTTAAAGGTAATGAAAGCGAAGAGGAGAGGATGGAACACAATTTGCGCGGTCCGGGATTAAGTTCAAGTTTTTCCCTTGCCCACCTTTATTCGTCCTTTATACGGTCCCTGCGCTCCCCCTAAACGGGCGCAGGCGTGTTTACGCAAATGTACGGACCGATTCGCGCCGGACTAACGAGAGATCGCGAATCTTCGGACTCCGCGGAACACCGGAGACTCCTTTTCCAGCTCGAATGAGAAGACAATAGAGTCGTTCTCGATTGAACTCGGTAACCGGGAGTTACTCGTCCAATCTTCCCTTAGGAGCCGAGACTAGCCTTCCTGGTTTAATGGAATGGTTGCACGGTGCGTTAGGCGACCGTGCTGGGAGCACGCGAAAATATTTGCACCGGTCGACGCGGAGTTAGGGGATCGAGCCGGCCGGACTAGTCTGTTCATCCCCTTTAAGCGATTTCGCATGCACGCGTCCGCGAGGTACGGCGCGCGCGAACACGGGAGAGCGAGAAACGCGGCCGCGCGGAGAGGAGAGGCGCGCGGAGCCGGAGAGGCTGGAGAGACGGACACGTGAACGAGTAAAAAAGAGTGTGTAGCGGAGGAGCGCGGAGATCGGGGCTACGGGGAGCATAGAGAGAGAGGGAGGGATAGAAAAACCGAGAAAGAGGACGAGAGAGAAGAAGAACCGAGCGATGGATCCGGCAGGGAAGGGTTTCTAATTTGGTGCCGCAGCAAAAATCGACACTCCGTCTAGACTACCGCCGGCTCTCCGCTTAGTACGCGCGTATATATGCCACCGCGATGGAGCGAGCCGGGAACCAGCGGGCAGAACGTGGGAGAGAGACGAGGCGAGGGGGCCGCGGACCAGGGGGAAGAAAGAGAAGCTGGAAGCACGGGCCGATGGAGAGAGATAAACCGAGATTTCTATTTATGTATTCCACCTCGTTCATGCCTCGGCCCGTCTTTCGCGCTCTCCTTTCATCTCGTTAGGTTTTTGCGGCCGGTTACCCTGCCCTCCCCGCCCTGGCCAGCCTCCTCCGGCCGCCTCCGTTTGCTCGGCCGCCGGCCTGGCCGGGCTGATGCGCGCACCACCATCCATCCCTCCTGGAGCCCTTTGACGCCGGCCAAAGGGAATCGATCCGTGGAGGATTTTCTAACGACCCAACGCGGCAGGCAAATCGCCAGGCAGGCAGGCAGGCGTCTGCCGCGTCTATGCGGCGTTCCCGGAGAGCTCAAGGCCGCCGGAGCGGGAAACCATCGCAAAGTTTCCGCGAAGAGAACGCCGCCGCGGCCCCGACGATCGAGTCTAGCCGAGCCTCCGCTCGCGGACCGGCTTTGCACCCTCGCCCCGGGATATCACGCTGCAGCGGGCCGGGCTTTCCCCGCGAACGGGCCGCGTTTACGCGTCGGAACGCCTTTTCTGGCTGCGGTTTCGCCGGCATTCGCGAACCGCCTCCGCGCTTTCAGCGGCCGTCAAAGACGCGGCCTCTTCCCGTAATGGTAACGGCGACGGAGCTTTTAACCGGGTTCCAGCGAAGTTCCGCGGCTGGCTCCTTCTTCCGAAGGAACATCGAACGCGCTCTTCCCTCTCGAACAGCCGCGCGAACGCCCGAAGTGTCGCCGGGAACCTTGATATTAGGCGGAACCCGGAAATTAAGGAGGCGGACGGACGAGGCTCGGGGGCGGCTCTGAAAAGCGACGGAAGCCGCCCGATTATGGGTACTCTGATATTCCGCGGAGCGGTGCCACTGCCAGCGAGATTAGGCGGTAACTCTGAAGCTTAGTTGGCTTTACCGTTAACGCTGGATTTTACGATGATCCTAAGTGAATGCAACCCGTCGACTTTCTCGCGAGTAAGTACCATCTCCGGTAAGAACCCTCCCGAGTTCCTGTTAATATTTCAATAACACGGTAGATCAGGCTCCGCCTCGAGCTCGGGAACTTCGCAATTTAGAAGCTTTATGGGTTTCCTTTCTATTCGACAGCTGATATTTCATCCGAAGTGTTCGGTTTCTTCCGGGAGACGGCGCCCGCGTTCCAGAGATCGTGGCTTTCGTTCGCGATTCGCGTTCGAGTCTCGGACGTCGCTGAATAGCTTTCGCCCGCGCGCTGCCGGAATCCAAATTCCCGTTCGCTCCGTTTTGCGACGAGCGCGGAGAACGGATACCGTAATGGCGAACGTTGCGGCGGGCACGGCGAGCGAGAACTATCGGTCTTGTAATGGAAACGGCGTGTCTTGGCGGGGCTGAAAAAGAGATACGCGGCTGAACGCCGCGAGAGGAGCGCCGGGAAGCAGGGCTTTCTTCGCCCCCTCCCCTCGCGAGCGTTTCTGTTTTTCTTCCATCTTGTAGAAGTAGTTAATGGTTTTCTTTTGGCCGGCTGTCTCGCCGCGTTAATGTTTCTGCCGCTTCAATGGAGCCTCTCCTTCTGTCTTTCCTCTCGAGTTTTCTTGCCGCAGCCACCCTCGACACCGAGGAAATTCTTCCGAGGGCGATTATTGTATCGGCGGCTCTTCCCGTCTTCCTCGCGAGCTTCCCAGCCTCCTCCTCTCCAACTTTCGGCTCCGCTCGAAACGGTTCCCTTGGTCAAAGAGAACGCGAAACGTCTTCCGCTCCGGCGAGACAGCGCGGAACCGAAATCTGCGAGCAACCAGGCATCTCGGGAGACGGGGAATTGAACGGAGAGCCTCGTCAGGTGAATATAGATCGCGTAATAAAGAGAAAAAGAGGGCGGAACGGTTCTCCGAGGGAGGGCCGCGAAGAATAAATTGTAAATCAACCGAGAAACCCGCTGAATCCGTGAATCCGACGAACCGCGGGCCTCGCCGGCGGAACGTCTGACTTATCACCGACGCGGATCCCCTTCGGCCCGGCGACGATTCGCGCTCCGAACGGAGCAATTTCGGTCGAGAGTTCCGTCGGACGGCGACGGGTATCGAATTACGCCCGTGTCGTCTGGAAGTCACCGCCGGCTCGTGGCTGATTTAACGAATCAGTTACGTTGGCGAGATACGAATAACGATGGCCAGACAACGCGACGCTTCTCGGTAGTCCCCGACGAGACCACGACGAGAGCGTGCTTTCTAATTTTAGCCGGGACAGCTCAGTGCCGTAGCGCTCCGTTCAGTCGAGCGAGTTTTCGCGCTTCGGTCATCCGCGCGTTTTCTTCCTGATACCGGCCTCACCTACGAATCTTCCGTTCCTCTCGCGTCCCTCTCCCCTCGGACACCGTCCACGAGGTCGCATACTGCGCCGCGACACTCCCTCGTTGCCCAAGACGCCTCGATCTCCCGTTCAACTCGTATCGTCAGTTGTAATCTTAATCCAGACGGGAGTATTAACGCGAAACGAGCAGTCGCGTTAACTTTGCCTCGTAATCCCGACGAGTTTCGCTGATCAGCGAACATCCGGGAGGTCCGGGGGGCCGGCGTGGCTCCGACGGAAAGAGGAACTCCGACGTCTCGCGCCCCGGAGGACCGGCTCCTGAGAAATCGCCCGGATCCTGTCCCGCCGGGATTTTAACTTTTGTCGCGGCAGCTCGTTAAGCTGCCGCTGATTCCACCGGTCCCTAAATTCCGGCCCTCCATTTCCGATCCTCGCCGGCGACGATTCGAACTTCCCGAGAATCTCCGCTTTTGAATGGATCGTGAAAGCGATCTCTTCGCCGCGGACTCGCCCGCATTTTTCCTTAGACGGACGCCTCCTTTCGGCCCAAGTGGTCACGCGACGGAACAGCTTCGATTTATGGCGTCCGTCGTTTGTATCGCTCGCGGACAGCCACTCCGCTTTAGAAGCGGCAGCTTCCGCGTGCAGCTCGCGGGGCCGTCGACGTATCGGAGGAGCCGTGCTCCCTGCGAAGTGCAGGTAGTCAAAAGCTCTCTCGGTTATAAATACCGTGACCATCAATGGCCCCGCCGGCGCCATTGAGGCTCGCGACACGCCGCGAAGGAGCGAGGGAGCGTTAATGCGGCCGCGATGGAAAAAATCGCACTTGATCCTGCGCGCGAGAGCCCTCCCTTTGTTATCCTCTCGCGCGGAAACCCGGCGAGAGGAGGTTCATATTGAAAAATTGTGTCGTTCGACGAGCGGCGGCCCCCTTCGCGCGGCAGCCTCGACACCGAAAATAATATCGTCGCCGGCGATAAATTATAAAACGCGCGCGACGAATAGAGAGCCGTGTCGTTTACGCAAAACAGTTTAGTCTGGCCCGTCGGCCGGGCTGATTTATCCGCGGGGAAGCAGCTAACGTCGAAATAAAGTGTCACGGCACAAGGCGGACGTTTTATTTCAATCTGGCCGGGCTTTGTCGCTCGGCGTTCGGTTGGTTTTTTAATAACGCCCCCGCGCCCGCCGACTACTGTATTACATTAGCCCCCGGTTGCGCCGTTTTAATCTCCAATTCTGTTTCTTCGACGCAATCGCGCGTCTGCGACGGCAATAACGGGCCGCGTCTTTGATCCGCCGGCCGCCTCACGAAATAAACGTTCCCCGCAACGACGTTTTATCCGGTTCTTCCGTCGCTCGCGCTTTCCCTCCTTCTTTTCCAGCCGTCTACCTTTCTGTCTCTGCCGAGCGAGTTCCTCGCCGACGTTCCTGGAGCATCGGTCAAAGGGCCGTGCGATATTGCGCCACCAGCCTCCTCCGCAGTGGTTGCAGTTTCGTCCTTTCCCCTCTCGTTCGAACGGAAAATAAACTGTCATATTATTCCGGCCTGTTACGATATTAAGCGCCCGCGTGCACGCGACTCGTTGCCGAACGTGGAACCTCTTTTACGATCGCCTCTCTCGCTTTTGACCGCTGGCGATCGCGTCGCAGTGACTCGATTCGATATCAAAGGCCGGTCTCCGAGTTTTAACTGAATTATACGCCGTGGCTTTCCACTGTCCGCTTTGAGGGTACACGTCCTCGAATATTTCAGCCGGAGAGTCCGTAATCCCGGTGGATAACGAATCGTCGCAGCGCGTCATAAAATTTTACGTCCGATCCTCTTCGGTGGCGTACTTGAGAGCTCGCGATTACACGTGGAATTATCGTGCGCCCACCAGACGGACGCCAGCGTCACGATGTTACCGATCCTCGGGGGAATCGGAGCGCAGCCGATAGAAGTACCTATGAAAATTCGAAATTTCCTGCTCTCGGTTTGATCGACACGATCGTATACCTACTCGAGGCTCTCGGCTCGGCGCGGGAACACCCGGAAACGAGTGTCGAACGTTCGTTCGGTAGTCCAACTTAAGAATCCCCTTCCCGGCGATCGATAATCGAGGAATCGCGGTCGCGGATTCGCGCGATTGCCGCGGCAAACAACCGACCTCATCCCTATTCAATCGCCGTTCGATTCCTCGTGAATCGGACGTGGGATGCTCGCCGTCCCGGAAAAAGGTGAACCGGAGCGGGTCGACGTCGGACTTATCGGGACAAAGGTCTCGCCGGAGAGTCCAAGGGGTGTCGTTTGGGGTTGCCGCGAAGAAAAGACGCCGAAGAGAATCTGGTATAGTTCTTAGCGAGGATGAAGTGGCCAACGGTGAAGTCCTCTAGAGAGCTTTCAGCCGGCCGGTCTCGTCCGCCACCTCGCGCGCACCTAATCTCGCCTAACCATCCAGTCAGTTCCAGAGGCTCTCCGCGAAAGTCTGCTCGTTGACGGCGCGCCGCCGCCGCCGCCTCGTGCCTCTATATATCGCGGTTACGCCCTGATTCGTCAAGAGCCACCCTGGCCGGTCCCTTTGCCTTCGTTCTTCTTCTTCGCTCCTCTCTTTCGTCCAGCCATCCTCGAGATTCCGTTCGACTTCCGCTTCATCCTACCCGGACTCGCTCTCTCCACGACCACTTCTGTTTTCTTCCGCAGCCTTCTGTTAACCCCGCGGCGACTGAAACTAACTTGCGCGAGCGTTTCGGACGTATTACGTCATCCGAACGTTCGTTGCGTCGTACCAGTAACGACGCCGTTTTGTTTAACCTCTTGCGGAAGACGCGCTACGCGTGTCGAGATGCTTTTGGTATAAAATTGGAAATTGTCTTATACGCGTCGCTAGTCTTGCGTTACATATAATAAACTGTTTTGGGAGGTATCACTCTATACAAAATGATTGATAAACAAAGTTACTGGACGTATCCGCGTGAAATAGATGAGAACCTATAGATAGATATAGAAATAGATGAGAACCTGTATATAGATATAGAAATAGATAAGAATCTGCTGTTAGCAGAGCACGGCGAAGCAAAGAACTCCGCCGAGCATTATATTTTATTCTTCGAGATTACGCGTCGTCATGCACGAGTCCCCTCGAAGCATCGCGCGATAGGACCTATCGTCCGAGATCCAGTGTACTCGTCGGCGAGGTTTATCCAGCGGATCCCAGTCTTAAACGCGAGGAGGATTTGACGGAGAATTATGGTTCACGGTGTACCAGTGGATAGAGTACCGGATGGAATAGAAGAATACTTGGGAAGTCGCACGGACGTCCTTTCTCCGCGGCGTAATCCGGTTTCGCGATCCTCCGACCCGATTTCCCTTTCCTCCGCGAAGATTCCGCTTCCTCGCACTCCGGCCCCCTCCGAGAAGTTCCGCGGCGCCGTGACGAAACGGCGCGCATCATCCTCCGGGACATTAATTTTATCGAGACCCGCGAAACTTTCCTCCCGCGCCAAGGGTACTGCGTTACAAAGCGGTTTTCGGAGCGGGTCCCGACGTCAAAGTTGTCGTATCGCCCTCGAATCCCCGCAAGACAAAGGGCCGCCCCGCGATCAGCCCCGCGGTCGGTCCTCCCGCCGATGGATCGCTCGCAGGGTTTCCTCCTCGAGCAGCGGAGTGGCCTCTCGACCTTCTTCCCGCCGCTCGACGTCAATAATTTCAGAACCGGTCGTCTGAGCCTTGGATCGATTAACCAACGTTTTCTTAACCCGTTCCTTTGAACAATCGCCCTTTCTTGAAAGAAAGCCGAAGCTCGCGACTCCCTCGGCGTCCTGTGAAAATGTACTCTTCCAATTTCGAGGGAGGACCATTCACGGGACCGCCGGGATCGGTTCCCCGACGAGAGGATCGGTCCTCGAGCGCTTCATCCTCGATTCGTCAGGATATTTCTGGTGAATCGGTGGCCGGAGCGCAGAGGATACGCTTCGAATGGACCGATTTAAATCTAAGCAAGCTCTTGGCAAGCTCTCCGCGTCCCCTCTCGCCCTCCTCCTCTCTTCGTCGCCGGTGTACGCGCCGTGAACGGGACTCTCCTCTTGTTGCCCGCGCTCGGCCGCCGCTCCTCCCGTCCGCGGCGAACGCGGACACGGCGTGACTCATCAATGAGGACGGAAACGGTGGACTTTGTCGCGAATCTAAATAAATACGGACGCTCGCGCGGAAAACGAGGAGGGTCAGGGGCCGTAGGGGGTGCGGCCGGCCAACGAGACATCGGTTAGAAATGCGTGAGTAAGAGCCTTACGCCGCGGTAAATTTATTTCGTCCCGCTGTTCTCGCCTCGCTAGCGCCGCCTCTACGGTTGCTTTCGTAATAATCTACCCTCGATCGTCGCGTCTATTTAGACTACAAACACCGACGACAACAAAAGAGTCACTATTAAATTATTCATCGCGTCAACCTCGAGATCAACGGAACGTAAATATGTACACGCTCGGCGCGCTAGTCTTGACGTAATTAATTAAACCGGCTCCAAACGTGACTGAGATTCGACGTTTCATGTGCTGAAATTGTTGATTTTCTAACTAGAATGTTATGCTTGGTCGACCAGAGTATCGATCCTTTAATTTAAAGTGAAGTCTTTTCCTCTTGAAAAGGTCGAATAGGAAATTCTAGCTTGTAAAACACTGAGTGTTCTTTAGTAGAGTGTCTGTTCGTTGCTAACCTATTCTACTTATAATTTGTGAAACAAGCTAAACTCAGCTAGAATATGCTACGTAAAACTGACGTAATGCTATTAGTAACGTATCAGTCGCTCAGAAGCCAATGTTGAGTCCAGAGAAGAAAGATTGATAAATTATTCGCAATTCTGAAATAGTTATAGAATATATTCAGAAGCTATAAAAAGGTCTGTCTACCCTAGAAACAGCGAAAAAACGAGCGAATCCTCTAATAATTAAGAAGAATGTTATTTAACCCATTAAAATATATAGTAATTAGGTAATATAAAAACATCTACAAACCGCATTGGCTTCTGAGCGATTCATATCGGACCACGGTCCTCTTCGCCACCAATAACAATCCAATATTTACAGCATCCCGTCGGTGTGCGCGGAAAAATGTTGTCGAACTCCCGATTCCGGCGCGGCTCGAACGCCGCCGCGCTCCATTTGTTGCGAGCGGCAAAGGAAAAATATAACGGGCCGCGCGATAAACAATGTTATCGATTCCCGCGAACCCAATTAACCGCGCGCGATGCACGCCGGCCGCCGAAGACGGGGCGAGGAGGAAAAATCGCGCGACAGGGAACGCGTCCGCGCGTTTGTTCCGGCGAGCTTCTAATTAATTATTCGTTTGCGGGCAGCGCGAAGTCGCGCGAGCCTCTCCTGCGTCACGGCTCATTCCCGTGTAATAAAATAAATTACCGCGGAAGAACGGCTTAGCTGGAAACAGAAGTTCGCCAGAGGGGCGTGAAATTTACGCGGAAACCACCCCTTCTTCCGCGGCCGCGTTTCGAGGAGGCGACGAGCACCTCTGGCTCGGCCAGCGGCGCTTCACTTTTAATTAATTATTAATTTGCGGCCCACAAAAGCGACAACTCCCAATCCCACTTTACAACTACGAACTCCGCTCGAAACGTTCTTCGTCCTCTATTGTTTCCCGATTACGATAAACGAATGTGTCCGATTCCGTCGAGGATACTAAGAACCAGGAGAAACCAGGGTGAAATGGGACAGTAATGTTTTTCATAGATAGAGCTCGCATCGAATCGACTACGTGACATGGTTCTGGTAAGTCCTCGATGCTTGGCCGAACTGAGTTAATTTCCCATTAGAATAAAGATCTTGTTTCTATATGATCTCACTCTTCCGCTTCGCCCTAGCATTTTCGCGAAGCGAATCTTATCTTCGGAAAATCATGTTTTCCATCGACACACTCACGACTCCAGATACTTCCTCATTCCCCCGAGTCTTCTCAAACGCGGCGCAATTAATTATCGACAGCGAACTTCGCTAAGCTGCGGGGACATCGGCGGGCATCACTTATAAACGCGGCTGCTGTAAGATAATTGCCGGCGTAAATTCGGTGGAATACGAATTCAGTGTCCATCTTGGGGCTAAGGCCGAAGAACGGCGAAGTTGCCCGACGAGCTTTCATAAATATTCGAGGAGCGCGCGGAGTTAATCGCGCCGGCAGTTTCGTATCGCGCATTATTCAAGACAACCCCTGCGTTCGCCGAGCCGGACCGGCTCGCACGGTTACGTAGGCGGCTCATTATAGATAATTGATCGCGACATACGTGACAGCCGGGGAAGAGGGCCGATCTTCGAGCACTGCGGATCAACCGTGGAAAATCGCCAGTCGATTCCGAGCCGGCCGTTGCCGACCTTTCACCCTCTCGCCGCGTTCGCAGTCCAACCTCGTTTTCCACGTGGAGGATTTCGGTAGGGTAAACTGGCCGATATGCCACTGTCATTGGACGACTTCCAAGCGGCGTCGCAATTGCAACAACGAGCGCGGTCGCCGGGGGCCGCGGAGCGACGGGGGCGGCGAGCATCGGGGCTGGTTACGGCTGGCGGAAGAACACCTAGCGGATCTCTCAGGTATCGGCCTCTTTCCAGCGTCTCGAGCCCCACCTTTTTTCCCCGTTCTCCGCCGCGAAGGAAGAGAGCAGCGACTTAATCGTGTTTGGCCCGGGTCCAGGACACGACCGAAGTTACCAGAAGCTTCCCGGCCGGTCGCAGTTATCCCGAAACTACGTTTGTTTCATCCGGCACCCGGCGGAGATGCAGTCGGTGGTACACACGTATATGCAACCCTCTCGATCTCTCCCTCTCTGCCTTTCTTTCTCTCGTTCCCTTTCTCTAGTTCCGCCGTTAACTCTCTCTCTGTCCCTCCTCCTTTTTTTCCGCCTTTCCCCATCGCCGGTTCGCTTTAGACCCAGTGGCTGCGCGATATTTCCTTTTTCCCCCGGCGACCCCGATTCACTCCGGCCCGCCGCGCACGATTGTTCCGCGCTTTTTCAGCCGCAGTAATCCCCCTGGCAGTGACCGGACAGACGCTCGCCAAAAGGACCCCGGCCCCTTAAAGTGCCTCGCGGCACAAGAATTTTTTTAATGAATGCCGCCGCCGAACCGCGAAACCGGCCGGCGACGGATACCGGAATTTTCGGCCTCCATGGAGGAACTTTGCGGCCGGAACCTGGTCCCGGGGAATTCCTTAAATCAATGTTCCCCCACACCCGCGACGCTGCTCGGCTCGAGGACCCCGCGTTTCATCCGACTTCAAAGCGCGCGAGCTCTCGGCTGTCCGACGTTGTCCGGGATATTGTCCCGCGGTGGAAGCGGATAACGGGCCGGAAAGGGGATCGCGCGATTGATGGACGACGAACTTTGCCTTGACCTTTGGCTTCTGGCGGCGGCGGAGGGCGCTTGAAACATTTCGAGGCTCGCTTTGATCGGACGCGAGTGGATTCTAATTCCGTAATTACGTTTTCCGTTAGTCGCATTGTATAAATGTGATTAGTTTAGAGTTCAGAGTAGTCATTAGTTTCTTAGAAACGCGCGTTGACGCAGAATTCTGAGCTAGAATAGAATAAAAGCTTTCTGGTTCGCAAAGACGATAATTATTGATAATTCATTATTGATGTCGATTTTATCTGTTTTCAATCGTCGTAGCAGTTAATCGACCGATAGCGCGTAGAAAACAAGAAAAGAAGCCTCTCCTTCCGATTCGGTTTTATCCAGGCGAGTAAACCAAAGCACCTCGCAGCGAGTCGCCGCGTGAATACTTAATGATCCGGGATACGTAATCTCCGGCTTCCCCGCGAGCTCTCCAAGCTCATTATGAATTTCTCCCTTACATCTCGCCTGCGCCTTTGATGTGTTAAATTAGAAACCATCCCGACGCTGTGATAGGATTCCGCAGATCTTGCCAACCGTTCCCGCGACAGTCTCGCGAGATAATGCTCCGCTTTTCTTCGAACAGCCGCGTTGTTTCCCCGCGGTTCGTTATTCCGAGCCCTTCCCCAGACGGAACATTGTTGCGCGGCGAAGAACAACGGATCCGCGGCTTCGAATTCAATGGAGCTAACTTCACGAACGAACTCGCGGTACCTCGTCCTTGTATCAGGTGTATTCAGCGTCCAGACGAAAGTAGAGGATTACTGACGAGGATCTTCGGTGTGCATCGTATGCGTGTATCGCTCGCTGCTTTCTCTCTTTCGTAATAACTCGCGTTATTAACATCTTTATTCCACATCAAACTCCTCGCCATAACTCTTTTCAAGCGATCACCTACCGCAGGTCAGCGGTAATCATTCGACGCGTTAAACTCCGCAAGACATTACCCCGCGACTTACGTTCCGAGCGCAATCTGCTCGGCCCGTTCCGAAAGCGAACAAGAAGCCGCTTCCTTTGAAACGACCAAGTTTTAATCGCCGCATTCGGGAAATTGGTCTGGCCGCGATTAAAGAAGACGCTCCCAGAGACAGGCGGTGGACGCGGCAACGGGAAGAGGATCTCGCGCGTGCACAAACGTCCGCGGCGCGGCCGGAGAGCACACGGGAAGCCGGGAATCGCGGAATAATAGGCGGCGCGGAGTCCGCGGCGTTTGTTCGGGCAGCTCTACACCTTCCGCGCCGTGTATTTTTACAGCACTCGTATTCCCGGGCTCGTTCAAAAGTTACCTGTCGCTTGTCCACGCCGGGGAAAAAAGCTCGCGTGTGAAAGACGCGCGCGGCCCGTGCGGAGTGGGGGACCGGTTCCGGAGCGGCGCCTAGACGCGACGCATCCGCGCGAAATTGCCACAATACGCACTTTATCTCCTTTGTGTGTCGGCGAAGGCGACGAGCTTCGCGGGAATTTCTCTCGCGCGCGACAGGCAGTTGATGACGGGCTTCCCTTAACGGATAAAACACCGACGAGAGTTCGTCGTTGAATCAGAGGCACTCCGGTAACGAGCTGCGTCAAACGATCTCGACGGAGGGAAAGAGAGAGAGAGAGAGAGGATTTGCCGCGTTCAAATTCGCGGAGCGTTGATTTTTCGAGCGACGAAAGCGCTCGCGATTAGGCGGTCCTCTTTATTTTGTCTTTGCATCGTTGACGGCTTCCTTTGCGCTTTGTTCTCGCTCGTCGGACGCATTCGGGTTTCATTTTTCCGACGTTCCGCCGAACACAATTGCGACTTTAACGCCGAGACAAAAGGTACTCGTCGCTCTCCGTCGAGCGTTAGCGTCGAACCGGCGAAAACTAACTAATCGACGTACATGAAATATCGTAATGAGTCGACTAGTTTCCGTCGGTTAACAAGTAAATTGCGTCAGCGTGGCGCGGGGGACGCCTCACGGAACGCTGACGCGAGTCTCGGCAGGGTGAGGCGAGTAAAACGAGGACGGTAATATCTCGAGGGTTGTCGTTATCATTATCGCTACCGTTGGTATTAATAACGGTAACCATGAATATTAATAAAGGAGCTCGACGATAATAATTGCGAGACGCGTGCAAACTGGAAGACGGCAGCCAGCCTCCCCGTCGCGTCTCGAACGTGTCCCGCTTCAAGGGAAGCCAGGTTACCCGGAAAATATTTTCACGCGTTGCGAGAGTCTCTCCTCTTGGAACGCGCGAGTGACGCGCGTCCCGCCGATTGAAGTGTCGAACAAATAATCAACGACGCCCGGTGCGGCGAATGAAAACCAGCCCGACCGCTCGATTGGCCGCGAATCTTCCGGGCTGTTTTCCGCGATTGGATGCGATTTCACGAGGGAAACCGGGTAAACATCTGGTTGCCCGCACTGTATCGAAAAATGAGTACTCGGCGACAGGGAATAAAGTAGATCGCTCGTTTCGAAGCGGACAGCGCGCGGTGCTTCCTATGGAATTCGCGCGCTGCGCGACATCCCAATGAAATTTCTCTCCATTGTTTCCGGCCGGCGCCCGCTCGCCGGCTCGCATTTTGACGTACGCGCGTGTCGCCGTGGAAATATTCTGTTAATATTAGTTCCGCGACCGGCCGAGACGCGAGCGGGCGAACGGGCGAATAAAAATTGCACGGATAAAGCGGGATTTCGTACGGAATTTCGGGGATCGGGGGAATAGAGGGTTGTCGATTATGCGAGCCCCGACAAAAAACCCGGCGTGTCCGTCACCCGTGAGAACGGTCAACGTTTCGAAAAGCTGGTTCCTCGGCGTCGCAGTATTACAATGAAAATCCCGGTGGCAGTCCGAGGATCCGAAGAATAAGCGGCGCCCGGCCCGGCCACGGCCGAATAACTCTGTCCATCCCTCGGCAAGCCTGTCCGTACCTACGTCCGGCGACGGGTAAATTATATACGGTGCCCCGGTATTCGCGTGCTCCCGTTCCTGAGAGCCGTGCACCGTGAAGCTGAGATACCCGCTGAAAGACCGGCTCGGAAGGCCGAACCTTTTGTACCCGGCCGAGCGACGCGCATCGGGCTACCGGCGGCGATTCTCTCGCGTGCGCTCGGCAGAAAAGCGAACGGAGACGCGCGCTTCTCGTTTACGACTGAACGGTATCCTCGCTCGAGAATCTCGCGATCGGGGATCCAATTGTCGGCGAGTTCGTCGAGCGGGAACACGATCGGAGACTCGATCGCGCGACGGAAACGCGAATATTCTTCGAGAATTCGCGTCGACGTCCGATTGTTTAGCGATATTCCCGGAGCGACGATACCGCCGAAACTTGCTCGATTTTCATAGAAAATACGCGGAGCTAGCTGTCGCGCGGGCGCGGCAACCAAAGCCGAATCCTATTTTGCGTAAATCTGCATTCGAACCGGCCGCGCTGCTGATCCCGGCTAAACTCCGCGGCCGGGAAGTATATTTATCGGGAAAAATGCGAGATAGCGGGCGTATGCAAATTCCCGGCGAGCCTCCGCTCTTTTTATCTGGCTGTGGAGCTTTCGAGATGCGCGGCCCGAGTCGATGCGAACCGCGAAGCTGTTCGACGCCAGCGGCCGGGGATAAACTTTACGATTACCCTCGCTTCCTCGCGGATCCTGCCGTTGAAAAGTGTTTGTAACGAAGCGCGACGCGCGTAAAGATCCTCTCCTACCAGCGTCGCGGAATAATGGTCCCCGAGCGAACTCTAAATTGCCCGTTAAAAATCCTGTTGACTCTGCCGCCTTGTTTACCGGCCTGCCAGGCGATGCGGCCCGTGGAAACTCGGTCGCGCGAGCAAGCGGCAGCTAATCTTTGCACTCGCCTCGCGAGGGAAATTAATCACCCTCGCGACGCCTCTTAACAAGCCTTTAACGTTTACTCTGCGCTTTAATAAAAAGATTAGCGACAAGTCACCGCCTCGAATTTGTGTGCTCGAGAGCGGGTCGTTCGTTTCGTGTACACTCTCTTAAGATCTAGATCGTTCGAACGCGTGCCGGTAAAGTCTATTAATCACTCTACAGATTTTTTTAGTAAACGTCTAATTAAAACAAATCGAATGTCCACGTGCGTCCATGGAAAGAGGCACATTTCGAGGCTTGTACGATTACGCAGGTGGTCACGTGCTGTAAGTGAACCCTTTGCTCTCGAGAGGTGACTTTCAGTCACCATTCGATTCGATGCAACAAAATTACAAAGTGTTATAAATCACATTAAGTTTCGTACAATGCATCGATATGCGAAATATTTCTATAAAATAAAAATTTCTCATTAAGTTCGTTTCAAATAATGTCACCTACGTCTCATAGGAACGTGTCGAATGTTTCTAGTGAAAAGCCTCCGAGTGCAAAGGGTTAACATTCGCGAGATCAGGCTGTTTTTGAAGCAGTCTTAAGTAGTCATTCCGAAAGCGGAGAGATCATGTATCGGCGCCGATTTAATTGGACAGATACCAATCAACTTGTACAGCGTCTACGCTGATGTACCCCGAGAGCCTGCACGGCGAGCTCCGGCAGGATCAACGAGTAGAACAGGTTCGCGTCAGATCAGACGCGGACGGAATCTCCTTTCACAGTCGAATATCTCGGCGTTCCCTGGATCCCACGGTATTCGTAAACAGAGAAGTATCCGGTTCCCCGCGCGGCAAATAAAAGCCGTGGGAGTATCGTTTTAAATATTTCCTTCGCAGTTCACCGGCGGCCTACGCCGCGGTCGTATTATACGAGGACCGACCGTGGGAGGGGCGGGCGGGAGGGTGGAGATAGAGCGATCCGCCGAGCCGCGAGCAAATTTCCATTTTCTTGTTTATCGGATCGAGAAGCGTTTGTGCACCGATGTCCCGTGTGTTTGCGCATAAATATTGATGGCCCCGAGCCTCGCGAGGGAGAACGCCGGCCCGTGTTTGTTTCGAACACGGGTATCGGGTGAAGTCGCGGTCTAGCTGAAAGGAGCTCGCAAAGGGGAACAGAGGCGCGTTTTATATCGAAAAATACGCGGATCTCTGGCAAACGTTCCGCGATTTTCAGGTCGAGGGAAACGCCCCGACAAAGAACCGGCTCGCGACAATTCGAACGGATCAGAGGTGGCGTCGACAGGCGTTCGGGCCCAAGGCACTCGCTCCGTAGGAGGTTTCGGCGGCGCGTCAACAAAGGAATAATCGATAGGCCGCGAAACGAATTACCGCCTAGGTCCGCGGAGCGTCGCGCGACGCTTCTCGTCCGGCCCATTATTCATTCGGATGTAAATGAATCCGGCCGAGTTCGAACGCGAAACAATCGCTGCGCGTTACTCGCCGCGGAGCTTTGTGTCCCCGCCGGCGCGCGAAGTGCGAACGGTGTTTGAGGACTTTGTTACCGGATAAATATGAGCTGGGGTGGCGCGTCCCGCGGAAAAACCGGACCCGCTGCAGCCGGCTCGACCCGTGTAATCGGCGCCGCTTTGATCTTCGTTGTCCGCTAACGAGCCTCTCCGGCCCCCGGCCAAACGACATTAGATATCGTGCGGTTGACGATTCGGGGCTCGCGTAACGCGCGAAATCGCTGTCGCAACGCGACGCAAATTGCCGCCGCCGCAGTTGGCGGCGTCACGCCGAAAGCCGGCGCAGAGGAGAGAGAGCAAGAGAGAGAGAGAGAGAGAGAGAGAGAGAGAGAGAGAGAGAGAGAGAGTGAGAGTAGCAAGCCTTCTAATTTTGGATTCAATCACCGCGCGGAAAAAGGGTCTCGCGTCCCGAGGAGGTTGGAAGGTTAGTCGAGGCCGCGGCTTCCGCTGATTTATTAATTTTCATTAAGCTCCGCGAGGGAGGGAGGCAGCTCCGAAGCCAAAGGTGAGTCAGCGACCGCGCGGCAGGGGAAAGGCGGCCGGAGAGAGAGAATTGGCTCCCCGGGCAATAACGCGTTCTGTTTGCCGAGTCTCCGGCGAGGATCCGGTACCTGCTCGTTAACCTATTAACATTTTATTGCCGGCAATCTTTCCGTGCTCCGCAGGCACGTACGCTCGCCCCGCCGACACAGCGAGCGTTCCACCCTCTAACGAGCAGCAAACGCCGGCCGACGTCGGGTTAAGATCTTCCGGGGTGGTTCCGTTTCGGAGGTAAGGAGCACGTTGAATGGCCGACCGGGAGATTTGTGACTGGGGGAACGCGAGCAGCCACTGCGCGGTCCCTCGAACGAAACGAGAAATCCGCCGCGCGACGATTTACTCGCGACCGCGATCTACGCTCGTGTCCCGTTCCCAGGAAGACATTTCGCCGGTTATTTTCTAGTGGATTCTCTCAGGCACCGCGGTGAAAGTAAAAACGGCTTTACGAGCTGCATTAAACTGTTATCTGACCGATTCCGCAAATGCAATTGACACTGGATTCACGGGACGCGAGTTTTATAAAGGTTATTTGCGTAATGATTAACTCCTCGGCTACTGTTGGCGCCCAATGGCGCTTGAAACATTTAGTTTTAACCAGTTAACTGTGTTTGACGAGTATACGTCATAAAGCTTGGCATGATACTAATTTTTTCAGCGATGAATTCTTTACTTTTTCACATAAACATGCAATTCTTCTTTGTTTCGATTTGATCTCCCATTCAAATATACTCTACGTGCATTCCTCCACTTTTTTATTTTATTGCGCGCAGAACGATTTTTCCAACTAAATTCCACATTAACTGGTTAACGTACTGTTGTCGCCTATAAGATATTACTAACAATAATCGCAGCAAAGCTCGCTTAGATCCGACGTAATTACATCTTCCGTTAGTCACATACTTTCGGTTGACGCGATTAAACGAGTATCTTAATCGTCCATCTGTCGATCTCCGATTTTCAAGATCAAGAACAACAGAACAAGCTGCGGTAAGCGTCCGTGAACCTAGCGTCGAGGATCTCCACTGCAAACTTTAGGGAAAGCTGCCCAGAGGTAGGCGGTCCGCGAGGAAATTTTAAAGGCCGTAGGGTATCGTGATCGCGACCCGCGGCTCGCGCCAATAGGAGCGCGTATCGAGACCTTTGGCGAGGCGTGTAGCCGAGGGCATTCAGGGGTTCCCTTTGACCGGCCGGCGAACGGCTTTGATGCAGGGTGTAATGGAATCTTTCTCTCTGTTCCGACCGCCGCGCTGGCGAGGGCAAGAAATTTCACCGGCGACGCTGATAGGAAACTGTTGCGCAACCAGATGGCGAGAACCGGGTCGCCGGCGGGGGCGAGGGGCGACACGCGCGCGGCTCCCGTGAAAGGAGAGTCCGGGCGGCGCTGCCTCGCGACATTAATTTTCCCCGGGAGACCAATCGACTTGAAAGCCCGGCGTGACTTGAAATTCCGCGTCAATCAAATTAAGTAACAAACAAGTTCGCCGGGGAACGAGACTCCGAGGAGAGGAACGTCGCCGTGACTTCGAGGGGGTTAGGAGAAGTCGACGGGAGAGGCCGATCGAACGTACGACCGGTCACCGGGACGATTTTTCATTTGCCTCGACGAGACGAACTTTTAAGTGCTCCCCGATCGTGCTCGAGAGACTCCGATTCTCCTTCTCTCCTCTCGTTACTCGTCCTCGCGAGATCCTGCGAAGCGTTCTCGCCGATCAATCGAACCTAAACGAAGCGCCCGACGAGAATTCAGAGGAATATAATTGTAGAGAAATAACGGATGATATCTTCCGTCGGCTTCCCGTCGGCATCCATTATTTATTAATCGCGACGAAAGGGAGGGCAGGTCGCGTGACGGATCGCGGCGGAACGGGAGATCGGGGGAATTAAAATTCATTGGGTGGCGGGCGTGCGTCTTTCCGGGTCGCGATTCACCGAGCGTGAGGCTCCTCGGAATTATAACATTTACCCGTTAATTTACGGGCGGGGGGAGCGCAAAGAACGCCGCGGAAGCGCCCTCGATAAGGGCCCTTGCGCGGCGGTGCACTTTTGTCAGCCCGCCGCTCGCCCCTCCGGCACTTACGGATGACAAATTAGCGAGATAACTACTGCCGCCGGATAATAAACGCCCGGGAACACGGTTGTACGTAACGGCGACGCACGAACGTGATAATTTCGGAATAATTGCCGACCGCAACCGCCGGCATTGATCAAACTTCAACCGTGGGACAAGCGATCCGTCTTCGACGTGGACAACCGTGCGCCGTCGCATCGCCTCGATTAATTGTTAATATTAATTTCCCCGGGACACCGGCGGTGCCCTGTTCCCGACGTTGTCAACGCGCTTAACGCGCCCGTGACGCGTGACGTACGCGCGTCGAAGCTTCGCCGACTATTCCCGCGTACGATCGAACGGGGAACCGTACGTTCAATCGAACGAAAACGCTCGACTCGCCGATCGTCGCGTTTCGAATCGACGCGCCTGCTCGCGGGGGATCGGGCTCGCGATGAATTCGTTCGAACGAATATAGCACCCCACGCTGTCCGACGTTTCAGGCGCAGGCCGCACGCAATCGCTGCGAACGAGTTAATCGGCGACACGTGCCGCGTGTACGGGCGTTTCTGTAAAAGGATCAAAAGCTCCGCTCGCGTGCGAACTAACGAGAGCGTTACAAGGAAAGGGCGTGCGTTCGCCGGTAAGATCCGCGCTCTTCAATTTCTCCTTGAGCGATAAGCGGATCTGCCTCGGATTTCTATCGATTTCGCCGCTACTACGTGATTGAGGACTCTTTTGCGGCGCGTACGTTGGAAATCCTTTGCGCTCGCCCATCCAATATTACAAATTAACAGATACATCTCTCGTGTACTCTAATCCACGCGATGTAAAAGATAAACCGGAACCGCGAGAACGTGGAATACTCCGGGCAAATACGTCGAAGCCGGTGATGCGCGCGGAAAATCATCGTGGAGGACCGAGGATCGTCGCGTCGCGGAAACTCGATTACGACGCTGGCCAGACTGGAACGACGACTGAAACAGTCTCTGCTCCTTCTTGATATGTCGGCCGTAAAGACGGTCCTTAAACGAGATTAGACCGCGAGGGTGGTCGGCAGCCGTCGGTTTTACGACTCGTCTCGAATTATCGAACCGTCTCCGGCGAAACTGTCGCGAAGTCGTGTCCCCCCGACTGTAAATTCATTTATAGGCGTCGATTCGATTTCATTATTTATCAACGGTACAGGATCCGGCCGGCTTTACACGCCTGTAAATCGGCCTCGTTCGGCCCGCAACGGGGAAACGAGCGTGCCGCTCGAATGTTTCTCGATTTTTAGGGTCGCGCGAGTTCCCTGGCCCCTGGAAGTTCCGTTGCGCCTCGCAGAAACGGGGACGGAGCACCGACGGGAATCTAAATGCGATCCGAGCGAAGGCCGAGTCGACCCGAATCGAAATTCGACACGAACGAGCAGCGAATCGACCGAAACGGTGACCGATTGCGCGACGCTGGAATCATCGGGAGCTGGAAAAGCGACGGAAGATTAATTCCGCGGAAAGGCCGGAAGGTTTTCAGTCTCGCGAGAGATCGAAGAGTGCCGGCCCGGACACGTCGCGTTTTACGAGGGGCGGTCGCGCAGCCATCCCGCGAACAGTAATTGAAAATTACGAGGGAACACGCGACGCTCGTGAAACGACGCTCCCCGGGATTCTTCTTTCGGTGTTTTACAGCTGTTCGAGGCTCTCCGAGAACCTGTCGGCGACCGGCAAGTCGGTGATCGAACGACGCTATTAATTTCCATCTTGTTCCTCGCCGTCTCCGGTTTCTTCTTTTTCGCCGCGGCGCCCGAGAGTTTCACGGCGGAACTCCCGCGATCGCGGCAATTCCAAGTTCCGCGACGAGTCGATTAATTTGCGGCGGGCGTGGAAACGTCGACGGACGTTATCGAGTCGAATGTTCCGTTGATAAATTCTCGATGGAAGAAACGGCAACCCTCGGAGCCGGCGACGGCGCTCGATATTCAACGGCTTCTCGCTGGGACGACGGAGCGCGCGGCGGGGGGAACGGATTTTTCTCCTCCGCGCGGTGTCAATTAATTAATTACGGACGTTTGCGCCGAATAATCAAGCTTACACGCGGCGGCCTGTAATCAATTCGGTGTCGCGCGGCCGCTTCGAGCCCTGTTCCACCGAGGAATATGAAAAATCCATTCTTCGCTCTCTAATTACTCGACGGCGTTCGTTAAAAATTCTGTAAAAACAGCCGCGGACGCGCCGAGCGCTACTTACGCATCGGCATCGGCGGGCCGCGGTGCCATTAGAAACGGCCATTAAAAGTTTCGCGCGGATTCAATCGCGGAACGGCGCGCGTTGCTCGCGCCCCCTTCAGCGCGGAGACAAAGGATCGCGATGAAAAACGGGCAAGACACGAGCGAGACTTGCTCGCGGAAATTACAAAAGCCTCGGCTCGGATCGCGGCGTCCGTTGCGCGTACCGTTGCGGCCGGACTTGTTCCGCATCAACGTTTCCTTTCTGTCCCGCTTAAGTCCCTACTTTGCATGCGCTCTTTACGACTTTCCCCTCGTTTCACACGTTTCTCCTCCCGTTTCTTTTTCGAAGGTAAATAAATGAAACGAAACGAAACAAAACGGGACGAGAATGAAATGAAAATACGTCGGAGGCGCGAACGCTTCGTCGAAGAGGAGAAAAGGGTCAACGGTTTCCGTTACGATCCTCGCGGAGCTCGTGGCTCGTGCGAGCGGGAAGCGGCCACGCACACGCGGCCGGCCGCCACACGAATACATCATCTTTAAAGAGTAGCGGCAGCGAAACGAGAGTCTTGCCAACAGTTGAGTCATCAGCGGAGAGGGCCGACCGGCCAGCCGGCCGGCTCTTTCGCTATAATCGTTCCTCCGTGGATAGTAAATCCGGCCGAAAGGCCGTCTGAAATTATTACGGGTAGCAGGGCCGTGCTGTTCGGCTCCGGAACCATGCCGTCGCGCGAGAGATTTACAAACTGCCAATCGCTTTAACGCGGCCGGCGTTCCGCGAGCCAACTCTCTCCTCCCGACGACGGTTCGTTACGATTTCGCGAATCGCCGCGAGACGGAAACACGCCGGATCCGAACGCTCCTCCCCGTAACGCGCAGCTGGTACACGGAGGGAACACACGGAGGCGCGAGTTACGAGGCCGACGACACGTTTGCTGCTCGATTCGCGTCGGTTACAGCCGCCGCGTGTTCGCCGGTATCGATACCGGGATCCGGGGTAATCGCCGCGATTGCATCGTCGCGCGATCGATCGCTCGCCGGCACGCGACACCGCGCCAGAAATCGATGTTACGCGAGTATTATTCTTGGCAACGATATCGGAGCCCCCGCCGAGCGAGCAGAGCAAATTGGGAGGAGAGGGCCGAAGGAAGCGGCGAAAGTTCGCGAGTCGTTCAACGGTATCGTTGCCAAACACGAGGCAACTTCGTTAAGTAGGTATTAATGCGTGTATCGCGGAGCGTACGGGCAGCGGGGAGGCGAAGGGTGTCTCTTCGCGTCTTGGCAACGCCGAACCGACCAATCAATCCGATTCCTCGGCGTCGTTTTCCCGCTGCGAGACACGCCGGTCTCGTGTTTCGCGAGAAACTCGAGGATTGAAGAGACCGACCACCGTCGGGGGATCGTTAACGCCGGATTCGATGTGTTCTAACGCGGGACTGTGTTTCCAGGTAAATTAATAGCCACGAACGCTCGCGATAACCCGTCGTTCGAACGTTTCCCGTGACGCGGCCGCACGCGAGGCGCATTACCGGTGTTTTTCTTTTCACGTCCTGCTCCGTCGAACGTTTTATTGCCACCGTTGCCGTGTACTTTTGTCGTCGTAAACGGTAATCGCTGGAGATATTTACAGAGGATATCGTGGAAACCGTTACTCACCGCTTGTGCTGAATCTTGAGGCCTCTTCGCGGGTGCAGCGGTATGCCGTCCTTCAGCCAGTGCACCCTCGGGGGCGGGGATCCCTTCGTTCGACACACCAGCTTCACTCTTTCCCGTAACCTGGCTATCGAGTCCCTGAGCTCGGACAACGTTACTTCCCTCACTGAAATCAGACGAAATTCTGTAAATAACCACTCTTACGTGGAACTTGACAGTATTAGAATATTGGAATTCTCGCGATTAACCCCTTGCCGTACAATGACGAGTGAGACTCGTGATGAAAATTTCTAAACAAGAGTCAATGTTGTTCATTATCCACGAATCAAAGCAAACAACTATTGTGCTATTATCTATGTATTATCTTCAAATGAAATTTCCACCTGAAGTAGAATGGAAAACTTTGTTGTACTTCTTACAAATTGTCGATAGTAAAATATTACACGAGCTTAGTAACGAAAGTAAATAGTACGACATTTATTCTACACTTTGTTCTATCGCTCCTAGAAGACCGCATGTTTGGTTTCGAAGATCTACAGGAATAAACATGTGGTCTTCTAGGCGCGATAGATCAAAGTGTAGAATAAATGTCCGTAAATCTAGCGTTCATCGCGAGAATTCTAATATTCTACTGTTCGAGTTTACCGAGTTTCAAGAACAGAATTATGTGTATTCGCATAGTTGCACCAATCAGCGTCGACTCAAATTCTCACGAATTAAAGTTCAACGCATTCGATATCGAATTCACGTTAAGTAAATCCAGCGTCGAGCGTTTCGACTTCTCTCCGTCGTTTCCCAGCTCGCGTTCGTCCTCGCGAGAACATTACCGTTGTCGGTGAATATTATCGAGGCAACTTCCGGTATTTTGTCGCGCGAAAAGAATCATCGTGGACACTAAACTATTCGTCACGGCCGCTGAAAGAGCGTGGCGGCATAACGGCCGCGCGGCGGGACGCGATTACGAGGAAAGTTGGTAGGCAACGGTGTGGCTTCTTTCGCGGGAAACGCCGGGGCGCAATGAATTTCACGGCGTCCGAACCTACTCCGGCGAAAGAGAATTTTTAAAGCGGCCACTTTCGAACTTTCTCCTCCCCTCCCCCCTCACCCCGCGTACCAAAGTACGTGTTCCGAAGTTTCGGGGAAACTTCCGGGCGAAATCCCGGCGGAGTTTTAATAAAGTTTCCGCGAGTCCTGCCGCCGCGCTGCCCGTCAAAGGAAACGACTCCATGAGGGTACGGATACCCGTCGTTCAGCGACGCTACACTAACGAATCTATTTTTCACGGGCTCGCGTTACAACGGGACGACGGCGCGGAAATGGACAAACGGCCAAGGAAAGTGCTCCGGACCCTTTCCCTGACCCCTCGGGCGTTCTCGCGAAGCGCCGGAGGTAAATTGAAGAATACCTGAAACGCGACGCTCCCCTTTGCGAAGCTCGCTGCCGTGTCTCCTCGCGAGAAATCGGACGCCTTCGCCCCCGCGGACGTTACGGACCGATTACGTTACGACCGAGATCGCGTTTCGTCGATCTCGTTCGAGGTCTTGAAACACGGGAACGTTTTACGCGCTACGTTTACGCGTTCCACTGCGAGAACGCGCCGCGACACGCTCTCGATCGCTTCCGTAACGATTCGCATCGGGTTGCGAGCGAATTGTTTCGCGAGTCGCAGCTACAAAGTAATTCTATCGCGTTGCGTTTCAATTACACTGTATATTAAATGTATTGAAAATAAATTGCGATGCGGTTCAATTAAACTCACGATTGGAGTAATTGGCAGTTAAATTGATTGAATCGTTTTAATTATGTAATGCAGCTGCGAGACAATTCGAATAATATGCGGAGTGACGGCACCGGTAATTCAGCTGGTATCGAGCTGGCCGTTTTTTCAGGGAAACGTGGAAAATAAGGTTTTCTGACGCGATGATCAAGAATGATAATCTTATTGGAAGTAGCGATGCATTTGAATCAGCGCAACGCTAGTTACACGGTTCTTACTTGAACGCGAAGAAAACGCGCCGCGTAAACCGGTCGTGTAGTCCTGGCCTAAAGGCTATTTCCGTAGAAACTTGAACGGAACGCGTTCCGCCGCGGCGGAGGAGGAGCAGAAGGCCGCGCGACGTTAACCGCCGGCGCTTGCCGGGGTTACCGTCCGCTATCCTCCAGCTCTCTGAAACAGAAGCCGAAAGGCACGCGTGTTTTGTGAAATACTAGACCCGGGTAAACATTCCCGTTCACTCGAGCCGAGTGGCGCACTCCGCTCGCGCCGCTCGACAAGTATTTGCCTTTTTCCCCTGGCCGATCCCTTCTCCGGAAACAATAACCATTCCACGGATGCGCGTACATTAAGCCGGCCGTGCCCGGTGGAAACGCGGAGATCGGTTACCGCGTCGAGATGGAAAGAACGGGACCGAGACGGGGAGATCGGTCTCGATCAATCTGCTCGGCCAGGTCGCCGGCCCGCCGCCGGTAGCTCGCGGCGAATGCGAATGGGAATGGAACTGAACGCTTGAAAGCGTTTTAATTATCCGACGAGCGTAAAAGGTTTCCGGGGCATGGAATCTCGGCCGAAGTCGATTACGAGGTTCGTGACCGTGCGTTTCCAATTTCTGGTCTGCCCGCGCTGCCCGAAATTGCCGGAACAACGGGCGCCCGATGTCTTCGCGTTCCTTTTGCGGCGTCTCGCAATTTTTCACGAGAACGCCGGCTCGCCCGCCCGCCCGCTCGCACGTCGGAGCGAACGTTTTGACTAGCGTGCTGCCCGTAATTACACCGTTCCCTCGGGACTGGAACCCGAAACGCGACGCTCGAATTATCCGGGACGTTCCACGACGACTCGCAGCGAGAAACGCCTCGGGCATTTAATACGTTTCCATCAATGTCGTCGTCGTCGTCGTCGTCGTCGTCGTCGTCGTCGGCGCTGGGCGGCGTTACCCGAGACCCTGCCGTGGCGCCGGGCTTCGTGTTTGCCGCGGTGATCCTGAATAGCGTCGCTCCGCTACGGATTCGCCTTGCCACGTCTGCTCTCGTCCCGCGGCGGGACGCGTCGCCTTGTATCTGGCGGACGGGACGTCGAGATTTGACGGTTAACGTTACGCGAACCGTGGCACGCGACCTCACCATTTCCGTTCGGCGGTCTTCCGGCCAGCGGATCGATGCGGCGCGACTTTAAAAGGCAAATCGGCCGGGCGTTTATAGACCGGCGAGAAGTCACGACCAAAGGAAACGGCGGAACGGTTCTCGAGTTGCTAATTTTTCCCTCCCTTTTTGTTTTATTGCGGCTGGTAATGGGTATTTAACAACGGCGCGCCTTTGGCTCCCGTTCGCGGTCGGCTGCGAGGTATTCCGTGCAAGTGGCGCGAGTCGACGCATGGAGCCACGTCGTTGCTGGTTATCGATACAAACGCTCGGGAAGTGGATGCAAAACGTTCGCTGTTCTTTTCGTCGTGTCTGAACGGAGCGATTCGCTTTGCACGTTTGTGAAGAGTATCGTTGTTACCGTGCTCTGTTATTATCCGATCGCATTCTCCTCGTTTCATCGCGTGCGCTCGTGCCAATTATTTCCGTGCGATATGAAACCGGCCGAACGAGCACGAGCGGATAAATTCAACGTTCGGTTAAGAAGTCCCCGATTCACCGGTGGGATTAAGATCAAGCGAGAGCCACAGTGGAATAAGTCAACGTACGAACGGGCAACGCCGAATCGACAGCTGCCCGGCATGCGAGGACTTTAATTGCCATTTCCGGCTGCGGATTCGATTCGCGGATATCCAAGATACGGCCGGGGTCGACCCGTCGATGCCGGGGACCGGTCGGTCCGACATTATACGCAATTTTTCGGTTCGCGGGCGTCGGTTGTTCCCCGCGCTAACGATACACCGAGCGGAGGCTATTAAAAAAATGGAACCGCGACGCGCTGGCCGGCGGTCGTGGGATTAAGTCGCGGGCATATTAATTCGACCCCATGATCCAAAGTGCTTTTGCGCGTCGGAAACGGCGGAGCAGTAGCGGCGATGCCTGAAATTCGCTCGGCGGAAGAGGATTTCGCGTCTGAATCCTGCGCGTTCGTTCCATTCGTTGCCGGCCGCGTGTGCGCGCATCAGCGCGTCCGCCGAGCGACGGGAAAGGGACGGCCGGCGAGAGGCAGTCGGTCGACGGAGAAAAATCGGGGCGGAGGGAGAGGACCGGCGACGGCGGAAAGGGACGGGCAAGTGGACCGGAGGCCGTAGGAAACGCGCGAGAGGGAAAAAGAACGCGTGGAACGGGGCGGAGAGAGGTCCGAAAGGCGGATATTCACGGTATTCCCATGTTGCTCGAGGCCGCGTGCGGTCCCCGTCAGCGAAACGTCGTTTAACGATTAGCCGTGGTGAACTGACGCCGAAATTCAAATTTAAATGGCACTCGCGGGAGACCCGACCCCCCCCGCCCTCCGCTCCCTCGCCCCGGCGAGAGATCTACGGGCGCCCGAATTTATGCTGGAATTGCGCCGTAACTGTCGCGGAAACTCGGAAAAGAGATCGCCGGGGTGCGAACCGTTAATAGTTCCGGGGGTTGGAGTCCGCCGGCCGGGTGAGAGCGCCGGTGGAGCGATCGAGAATGGAAAAATTCCCGCCACGCCTCTCGACGGTCTCGCCCGCCGGAGCGGTTTTCCCTCGTTCTACCCTCCGATGATGGACAATTTCGAGCCGTAGAAGAAACAATGCTCCCGGCGCTGCTCTTTTTCCGAGGGAGAGAAAAGGGGAGCCCATTTCCTAAGGGTAGTCGTTACCGCGAAAGATGCGGTTCTCTCGGGGGATAATGACATAGGAAGATACCCGGCGTCTCTCGCGTATTCGTTCTAGATCGATCGCGGCGTCGAAGGGGACGGGGAGAGGAAAGACGATGGCCGCGCGGGCAAAAAAAGAAGGGAACAGGGCGAAGTCTGTCGGGCGGCGTGTCACGGGGCCGCTACTAGGGATGAAACATGCTGAGCGGCCGGCAAAGAGAGCGGCAAGGTTGATTAATGGACGCGTCCCCGAAAGAGCAAAATAACAAATAGCGCGTTGCCACGTTGCCCTCGGACTGACGCGATGGCGGCGGCCGTTCCCCGCCGGCAACGGGGTGGCGGATCGCCGGAGGAGGAGGAGGAGGAGGGCTGCGGCGAACGGCCACGCTGGTTGCTTGATTCATAGTTCCCGCGGTGCACCGACGGCTCGTGACGAGGCGCAACGTCGTGTTAACCGTGCGACCGATCCTCCTCCGTGCCTTCGCACCGGCGACTCGCCCTCGGTAATTGATTGTCTCGCGCCCTCCGGGTCAATTCCTCGCCGGCTGACCTCCGTTCTATCCCCCGGGTCGGTTGAAGGTCGAAGGTCGGGGGTTGCCTGACGATTATTGCCAGGGAGAAGCCGTTTATTTTTCTGCCGGCGGTTCCGCTCGCCCTCGGGATCCCGAGCGGCGTGACTCTAACGAGCGAAATCGGGGGAGATAGGTCAAATCGATTCCGCGGGATCCGTTTCTGTTCGATAAAGGGGGCGAACGCGCGCGTTTTATCAGCGGCGCGCTGCTCGATGTAAATCGGAGGAGCCTGCGTATTCATCGATATCGAAACAACGCCGGTCGTCGATGCCGTGTAATCGTGACGGTACACGCAACGTCCGGCTTGACGTCAAACCCGACCCGAAAACGTTGCTCCCTCTCCCCCCGTGTCCCAACCCCTCCGTGTTTCCCTCTGTCTCTCGATTCTTCTGGCGCTCCGTTCCCGGTACAGCGTAATGACGCGTCGGCAGAGGGATTCGCGCATCGTTTGTTCGCGAGCACGCTCGTCGATATTCAAATCGGTGTCATCGATTGCGCCGTGTTATTATGAGTAACGCTTCATCGGAACCGTTACTGCACCCTCGATTCAACTCGACTCGACTCATCTCGCCGTGCAACTGAACCCCGCGCCCCGACTTACCCGCCTGATTCGCAGAAGTGTCGTGTCGACTGGATATATCGGTCGCCGAGACACGCCAGAACTGGGATTGTAAACTTGTAAACATTTAACCAAATTAACCCTTTAGAGCAGCGCTGCGCGCATGGCCGCAAATGCCATTTTATTATTTTTATCACCGTTATCGTAGTAATATTCACAATTAACACGTCAAGCATTGCGCTACTTCTGTGAGTCTGCCCGCTTGTTATCTACGTCACGGTATCGTTTCACGATAAGTCAACCTGAAATACTTCCGGTCTATTAAAGTTTAACTTCCATGAAATCGGTACCGGTCGACGTTGCCGAGCCTCGGATCGTATGTACCTCGGCAACGATTATACGGGGTGTTTCCGTGGATCGTGTTCTGGGGAATCATAATCTTCCGGTGGCAGTTTCTCGCTGGCTCGCCGGCTCCTCGCAAAACAATTAACGAGCATCATCGACGCAGATGACTCCGGCCGTTTGCACCTTTGTTCGAGGCGGCTAATCGTTTTCGTTTCGGGGGCGGGCCTCGCACTGTCGGCCGGCGAACGCTTCCGGTTACCCGGCCTGTAATTGGTTATGGTATACGCCGCCAGTGAAACGGCGATCAGCTGTGCGCGGACGATCATCGATCTAGGGGAATATTTAATCGCGGCTAATCGCACGAAAGCGACCCTTTATTACTCGGCCGCTTCTCGTCCGCCCTTATCGAATTAATTGGCCCTCGCCGCCGGCTTTCATATCGCCCTTATTCTTCGGATAGCGTCGTTCCCCCCCGCTCCGAAGAAGGAGCGAGCGGCTGTGTCTTCTCGAGCGTCGTTGCCTTTGAAGCGCGAAAATTTGCCTTCCGCGTCCGTGCATAATCAGCGCGACGCGCCGCGCGCCTCGAGCGCGACTCTTAAGCTTCTCTTTTGCTTCGATCGCACGTTAAACTGCTTGACAACGGGGCGAGCGCTTAATTATACGGAATAAAGCTGTAACCTCTCGGCCGAGTTACATCGCGGCCGTTGTAGCGACGGATGTAATTCCCTCCCCCAGTTATCTGTAACTTTTCCAAAACTCGGGCGCGATCGTTGACTTACTTTCGCAGATAGCCGTCCATCCCCTATCGCTCGCGGCGCGTGGATCCCCGCGCGAACGGTCCTGTACGATCGTTAACGGGAAAATTAAACGGCGCCCGGAGAAAAGTTGGCCGATTTGTTCCCCGTAATTCAGCAACTTGCCCGCTAACCGTAAAATCCGGCGAACTTTTCCCCGGGAACTTCTTCCTCCGTTCGTTACACTCCTCCGCTGGCACGTAGGGACACGCCGCGGTGTTACTACGATCGGGAATCGACCGATCCTCCGTTGATATCGAATTTTCGGAATGCGTAGAATTCGGGCCACTGCAGAGAAAAGCCGCGCGAAGTATTTCCGGGTCCTCGTCCGAGGACGAAAGAAGTCCCCGTTCAAAGGGCGGCGAAGTTCAGGAACTGCAGTCAGAAATTACTCCGACATCTTCGCCCGGCCGATTAACAATAATAACGATGGCGGCGAGGGGATGGTGTTGCTCGAAGTTCACAGAGAACACTCGAACCGAGGGCTTCCCTCCGAGGCGAGGGTGGGGGGATCGCAAGTTCGAGGCCGATTAATTTCCGACTTTTCCACTGCGCTTCCAAGAGCTATTTCGCATAATGGCTGCAGGTATTCCAAAGGCAGGGAACAAGAGGGCGTAAGAAGATTACAGGTATCCGATGGCGAGTTCCTCGCGCGCACAGGCGCAACCGCTCGCGACCGGTGAGGGTGTAACCGCGTTCGATGGACGCTTCCGGTGCGAAATCCCGCGTTTAACGTGAAATTCGCGGGGGCGTCGTACGGGTCTCGCCGCGGAACAAGTGGAAGCCTTTCCGGGCAACAAACCGCGGTCGTAACCGTGGTTCCTCCGATCAGCCCGACGCTAAGAGAGATTGCGCCGGGGAGAAGAAGGCGTCGTTTCTTGCGGGTGTTTTTCGATTTAACGGCGGGACCGGTGCGTCGAGCACGCGATTTAACGAGACCGCTGCCGGCTTTATCCTTACTCCCGTTTCGCTTTCACGAGCCATCGATTAGCGCTCGCGCGCCAGACAGAGGTTACTGTTATGAGCATAGTTCGGGGAGCGGCCCGCCATTCGTCTCGGCCGTTTCCGCAGGACGTCTCCTCCTTTTAATGGGCTTTCGGCTCGTTCCGCGGGGAACGTCGATACGCCGGAATGCTCGGCCCGTTCGGCGGGCCGGCGCGCGACGGCACCGGCCGACCCCAGACGTCTAGGATCGCGCGTTAATTAAAACGCGGCGGACCGGCTCCCGTTTTATCGCGTTAATCAACCGCGGCCGCCAGAGACAGGCCAACGTTTAGGGAACAATTCGCCCCGGGGGGAGGCCGACTCTCACGGATCGACGTTTGTTTTACCGCGCCAATAAACCGGCAAGTCGCCGCGCCGAGTTTAGAAGACACGGAACAAAGGGAATCGAGAGTGCCGGGGACCTCGGCCGTTGCGGTTTCCGGCGGTGCCTCGCAAATATTGCGGTTTCCTTTGTCGAGCGTGACACGACCTGCCGGGGTCCTGTCTCTGCGCGACGTTTAGCCCTAGTGCGTTCTTCGGCTCTATTCCGCCCGATCGCGTTCCCATTTTTTCTTGCACCGTTCCGTTTGTTTAGCTTTCGGGATAATTGACAAGATTCCAAGTGACCGAGAGATTTAAAGTATTTATCCTTTATTAATGAAAATCGCGAATCGTCTCTACGACGCTGTCCCCGCTAAAGGAACGAGCAATCTGCCGAAATGACCGAAGTCGAGCGTTTTTCGGGAATTACCCTCTCCCCTAGGCTCGATTCCGCTCGCGCTTTCCCCAGCGAAGTGAATCCGCACGGTGGAAAGTCGGAGAGACGATTCGTAGAGCTATCCCGGTTGATCTAAATTGTCTCTTTCCGGCGAGGAGCTATAAAGACGGAGGAGAGCGATCCCTCTCGTGTCGCTTCACGTTCTTTGGATTTGTCGCGGCGCGACGCGAGGCGAGGCGGCGCGGCACGCGGCGGCGGCGATATCGAGCCGAACGTAATGGCGCTGCGTTTCGAGCAATAAACCTCTGGAACGAGCGGCGCATCGAGCGAACTTTTTCTGCCGAGCGATACGTGTAATATCGGCTTTTATTCCGCCACGCTCCATAAAATCGAAATGGTTAATTTGTCGAGGCGGGACGCCTTCCTCGGCAACTGATTGAGTTATCGTTATTCGGGCTTGACGATCTTTCTCCTGCCTCTCGTCGATTCTTCCCCGGAAGACGTCAATGTCACCGGACGAACGATCGCGAAGACGAAAATAACAACGACTAATTGCTACTGACTCGCGTCGGTAAAGGTAATTATAAATTCGCCTCGCAAACAGGGAAACTCAATTGGGCCAGGGGCAATCTCCGATACGTTCCCGTCGGCGGACCGGAAGGGCGTGATCGGAATGAAATTCGTTAATTCGTCGAATAAACCGAGCGTCACCGAAGGGATAAGCGCCGCGCGTTTTCCCCGTGGAAATGGAAAAACGGAGGACGCGAGAGCGGTCGCGATTCATTATCTGGAAGACGGGGTGTCTCGGTATCGATTAAACTGTCTCGCCCCGTTATCCCGCGACGCGTCCGTGAACGCGAGCTCACGGCCGTCGGTGCCGGGTACACAGCGTGCCCGGCTATTTCCGTTTCGTCGCCGTTTGTCGATACTCGTTAACAACGGCAAATCTACTTAGCGACTTAATCCGGACGTCGTTGCGAGCCCGATACCAGCCGGCCCGTAATTTTATAATAATTCGCCCGCAATTTTTCATCCGACAATTTACGAGCGGTCGCCGCTGCGCGGTCTCGCCGGCCGTACGCGCGCGCGAGAGAGAGAGAGAGAGAGAGAGAGAGAGAAACGGCGGCACGGTCGGCTGGAGAGAGACGGCAGAGGCGTGGAGCGCAGAGGAAAAAAGGAGAGAGCGGCGACCAACGTCGAGCCGGGGAAAAACGAGACGAAAAAGGTGAACGACGCGCGGCGAGGCCGGAAGGCGGAAGGGTGGCGGCGGGGATCGAGGGTCGCGCACATAACTGTAGCGCGACGTTCGATAAATTGCCCCGGATTCTTTTTAGTCTGCCGCGATATTTTATTTACCAGCAAAATGTATCTCTGTTGCGCGCGTGCCGCGGGACCGCCGCGGGAATCGGTTTAACCGGGCTTTTTCGGGGATCCGCGTGGCCACCGGAGAGCGGTGATTTTTTTTCCCTACCCCCGGAACGCACACCTTGTCCACCGCAATATCGTCCTGCGATATCCAATCTTCGGCGCGGGCCGCATTACCCGCTCGGAACCCAATTAAAAATTCAACGGAATCGTTCTGTCGCCGCGGGAGCTTCCAAATGCCCCGTCGAAAACCGTCGAAGGGTTGTTGGTTAAGCTTCCTTTTCGTCTCGTTCGTCGGGGGGCGTCGATCAATAAATAATCGCCTCGGCGCGGGGAAATTACCGAACGAGCACTCGTGTCAAAAACCGTTTGACTTGTTGCGGGGAGAACTGACTCAATTATTGACGCCGTCGATCAACGCTTCGCGGCTCATCGAGCAACGCGCGCGGCGACTTTTCGTCTCTAAATGGTCCAGCGATTAAACTTCGATTCCGGGGAAGATTAAGTATTCGCGTTGAAAAGGTACGAAGACTCTTATGTCCGGGCAAAGCACCGGTGCGCGGGGTCGGTGAACTTTGACTGCCTGGTTGGACCTCGGGATTGCCGGCGATTTTTCGACCCACTTCCGAGACGGAGGATGCGAAAGTTATCGACGGCGATGGAAGCTACGATGGCGCAATAAAAGCCAGACGAAAGAATGCTCCGAAGCATTTAACCGGCCGTCCCGCACCGATAGACACGTCACCCGCGCAGGAAAGCGAATTCCAGCTTTGCGAGGGCCGAGGGCACGAGCCGCCGTCGCCGCGCAGCGCAGCCGCGTCCTTCGCCGGCCTCCGACCCGAGAATTCTTTTCCCCGCATAATGAACTTCGCTCGTTTGCACGCGACTCCGCTCCTCTTCGTTCCGGCTAATTTATCGAGAACACCTCGCGACGTGCATTATGCCCTGGCCCGACCGACCCCTTGTCCGCTCTACTATTCTCGGTTTCGTCGTCGATAATTCAACGAGCTTTCGTCACGCGCCGGAACGAAGGTATCTCGACGCCGAGGGCGGCGCGGACTGCGAACTTTTCGGGTCCCCGCGATGGTACCGCCGCCGCTCGATCTGTTAAGGGAGGGCGAGTTGATTCGTCTGTGTCAACTTTCCTGTATCGGAGAAACCCGATGAATGAGTACTAAATGCTATAGTGTATATTCAGTATATATAGTATATATATCAAGACTCCTCGAGTGGAGGAAAAACGTCTCGAGCCTCGCGGTAAAACAACAGGCTTCTTCTCTTACATTTTCCGCTAGGGAAATTCGCGCTGGAGCGTCAACGTAGGCGGTCGGACGAAGGTCGCTCTTTCCCCCCTTTTCACAAAACGCCTAAACTAGTTCAGTTTCCGAGGAAGAGCGCGTAACGCTTCGAAAATAGATTCGAAAGTTCCAGGAATGTTCCGCGCGACTGATCAACGATCTCCCGCGGCCGAAAGCAACGCGGAGATTTAACAGAGGGGGGGTTGCCGGGCGAAGAGTGATTCGGTAAAGGATAAACTGGGCGTCGGCGTGGCCGATAAACATCGGCGCTGTAGCACGGGCGCGCAGCGCAAAAGGATTCCGCAAAGTGGATGATAACGGCGTCGTCGAGCTGCGCGGCCCGCGATAAGATCCTCCCCGGAGAAATGACGCGAAAAACGGGTTATCCTTCGCAATGACGTTATCGTTTCGTCGGAATCTGTCCCGGTATTCTTCCGTCGCCGAGCCAACCGTAGGGTAATCAGGCTGGGCTCCGTGGAAAGGACGCGACGACGGAATCGCCTGTCCGCGCGACGCAGGCGATCGTTCAGCGGGGATCGTCGTTCCGAAACTACAAATTTCAGCGGGGAATTTCAATTGCACGACGCTGCAGTCCGCTCGTAAAAGTTTCCCGAAGAAAGTCGGAGTTCCCTGTAACCGATCGTCGATCGCGATGAAAATACGAGCCACCGGGGACCGCCGCGTGTCCGTACGTATTATCCGGGACAGGAACGTATCGATGGAACGTCGCGACGCGGAAAGGAGAGTCACTGGGCTCGCGAGCGGACTGCTGTTTCCCGTAACCTTGCCGGAATCGATGGACCGAGCAGTCGGTTCGACGATCGAATTTCATCGACGCGTAACCACCGGCGGAACGCGGCCTACAAACACTTGTCGACGGTGTAAACAACTTTCCGGTCGGTGTATTTGCCAAGAGCGGAGCGTGGACACGGCCCCCGAGTAATTTATTGTTACAAGAACCGAGGATCCGGCGAGAAGCTCGCGCGTTAAGCTTCGCACTCGCGCGAGCATCGATTCCCGCGGCGGCTCGAGTTTAAAAGCTGCCGGGAAACACCGTCGGTCCACGGCAATTTCTGGCAACGCTCGCGTCCCGAGCGTCGGCGGCGCGTCGTCGCTCGGACACCATTGTAGCGTTCCAGGGGCTAGTGACCCCCGTTTTCGAGCCCCGGGCTAGCCGCGTTCGGATGCAAAAGCTGCGCCGGCCGCTCGAGAGACGCCTCTCGACCCGTAGACGTCCTCCTCCGCTGCGTTTTCCCCAATTAAAGGCGGAACTCCGCTCGTGCAAACGCGACGGCGTTTCGACTATCCGAAAAAAGACGAACCCCCGAGGGGAAGGCACCTGGCCGCGGGGCGGCTCGGACCGCGCGCGCGTTTAATCGGCCGAGGAGAGATCCGAGATCCGCGCGGAACGTT
Source organism: Nomia melanderi (assembly GCF_051020985.1). NCBI lineage: Eukaryota > Metazoa > Arthropoda > Insecta > Hymenoptera > Halictidae > Nomia > Nomia melanderi. Next base: position 14,148,383 of record NC_135010.1, on the reverse strand, counting down.
CGACGGAACGCTGGCCGTAATTTTATCTCGGTTTGCGCGGTTGCACTTTACCCGGTGCACGGACGCCTCCTCTCGCCCTCTTCTCTTTTTCGGCCTTTCTATTTCGGTTTCCCGTAGATTACAACCGGTAGCGCGGACCCGAAACTATTATTAGGCGACGCTGCTCCCTCCTTCTAGATCGTATTATTTGTTTGACCTCGCTTTCTCGTGCGTCTCCGTGTTCGCGCGTCGAGAGAAGCCTCGCGCTACCTCGCGCGCTGCCTGTGAATCGAGCGGCTTAGCCTCGTAATATAAAATCGATCCGCAGCCCGCGGTTCGTACGCGAAACTGCCAATCGGCGGTCTCGTCGGGCCGGTTAAAAATTGCTTTTTCGACGAGCAGATTGAAAAGTAATGGAGCAACGTGATAGTTAATCTCTACTCGCGGCCTCTTCTCCCCGCGCCTCTAATTCGCGTTCCTACCGACGATTAATCACCTTTTGCTCACCGTCTCGGAGAAACAGCCGATCGTCGGTCTGCTCGCAGGACGCAACAGCTGTCGCTTGTCGGCGGCGCGGAACGGATGATCGTGAAACGAAGACGGCGTGTAATCGTGTTGGCGAAAGTGTCACGCGAATCGATACGGAAACGCGGGGATACACTGGGAACTCTTGACACCCGAAACTTTTCCATCGCGAGGCCGCGTATTCGGGCAATTGAAGTGTGTCGGAACCGTTTGAACGCGAGAGCGATACTAACGGGGCCTCGGCTCGTTCCCCCTTCTTTCCGCCGCCCCTGTCGAACGCCTGCCCCTGTCCTCTAACTATCCGGAGTGTAAACAGCTCGTGAAATGCCCCGGGGGGAAGCATTAGCGAGTGTTAAGCTAAATAAACACTATGGCCGGAGTGGCGACGGGGCTGCGTTTACAATGGAAACGAGTGGTGGAAACGAGGGGGAGGCAGGGGGATGCTGGCTCGAGTGTCTCGCGACTAAACTCCTTAACCGACGCTTTTCGGCTCGCCGGATAATTCGACCGGGTATACGGCCGCAATCGAGTGCTTGTACACCGGCGGTCGATTGTTTGCCGCTGCGCGAGGCCTTGTTGTGCCCGGAGCTGTCAACCACGAACAGGCTCCCCGTACTCTCTGTACAGTGCACTTTCAATTTCCGCTTTATACTTTCCGAACTCGATCTAACCTCGGGGATGTAGAATGTTAATAACGCTGAAACTGCCTGGCGCGTCGAAACCACCTGCACGGGATTTCTCATTTCGAAATTATCGAAAAATCGCAGGGGACTTTCTTAGACCACCGGACAAACGAACTTCGCGATTAATTGCTACGAGCGGACGGAGAAACATCGGTTCGACTGTACGACAGCTCTAATTGGACCCTTTCAAGTCTCCCGTTTCAGGAGGGCCCGGGACGATAATGAGAAAACTGCATACGCGGATAATAAAACACTCGCGATGAAACCGGCGTGCCGGCGCGCGCGCTAATGGTTACTTTAATCTCGCAATTAATATTCCAATCCCACGCAACAGCGCCATCGAAATTGCCGGGCCGAACGCGGCAGCCGGAAACAAAGGGGCGTCTTCGTTCTTTAATGAAGCGATAATTGGTTCCCCTTTGTTCGGCGTGTCGCGGGGTTTCAGCCGTCGCGTCGCGTCGCCTCGCGTCGCGCCGTGTTAGGCGCTTTTCTCGCGAGGAACTTATTACATTGTACGGCTGCCGGGCTTCTTTTCCCGCGGCTTCTTTGTCCTCCCGGATAACCTCGTTTCTTATGAATTAATCTTGACATCGCTCGGGAACTTGCTCTTACGTCGCCAGACGCGGGGTAGGCGGACGTGGAAGTTTAATGAGGATACGCCGGAAAACCCGTCGGGGAAAGAATCCTCCTCCCCGCGGGCGCAAGCGCGTCCGACGTGCCGACCCGTACGAATTCGGAAGGAAATTGCTCGAGAGGATCACGGTGCATTAGCCAATGTCGAAGCGGAGTTACGGACGTCGCTGCGTCGTTCGCCCGCCCGGGCGGAATCAGGCCTCGCCGAGGTTAATGTTCTATGCGAAGATACAGCTGGCGGTTCGGCAGCTGCAGTTAATTGATCGGCATCGGTAGCAAATGAATTTTTCAAGAGCACAACCGAAGAGTTCGCGCGACCCGTGAAATCCCGTTCGCGAGGGCGACGAGCGAAGGAACCTCCCCTGTTTCCTCGTAATTCCATGTCGAGTCGATAATCGACCAGAGTCGAATGAATTCTTCCAGGGAACAACGGCGGAGTTTGCTCCGGCGAACAAAGGGTGCGAAACCCGCGCAGCGAGGATCACGAGCAAAAAGGGAACGGCGGAACTTCTGGCCCTTGCTTCCCTCGTAATTCGATAAACCGTTGTACTCGTTCCCGTTTGCCGACCCTCACCGGCGCGGTTGTCTTCGAAAATATCGGGAACGCCGGTCGAGCGTCGAGTTACGGCCACTCTCTCTCCCTCGGGTTTTCAATAACCGCAAGAGACGCCGGCCGAGCAGACGGGAAAGGCTCGTAGATCAGGGAGCGAGACCGGACATAAGAGTTTCTTAGCACGTTTCCGGGCGTCGCGCTTCGAGGCCGGCCGCGCACGGAGCGTGTACCGGAGAAATTAGTTCGTGCACGTGATTACTGGCGGAGGCACGCACCCCGCTGCCGGAAACTACCGCCGAGAAGAGACACGATCACCTGGCCCGAGTCCCGGGGAACGCGCCGGTTAAACGATAAGGGTGGCTCGGCTCGGCCGTGCCGCCGGGAACGGTGTGCATTGTTAAAACGCGATCGTGCTCGCAAGACGCGGCCGCCCGGATGCTGCGAGACCACCGCCGCCGCACACGGCAAGAGACATCTCGCCGGGAATTAACGCCGCGATTCTGCCGCGTTCGTTTTACGCGTGGTTGTTCGCCTCACTTTTAAGTTTCACTCCCGCGAACGACCCACACTTCGCGGAACCGAATAACATTCCGCTGATACCCCGAGCACTTTCGTCGAATTGCTTTAAAATTAGAACCGTATAGGCTACGCACGCTGTACAGTTCGCGACAATTTTTATGCGATATCGTTGAACCGTGCCGGTCTATAATGTCAGTGCCCCGTTTGAATTGAACGCGGTTAATTGCGGTCTTAATTAAAAATGAACGAATGTTTCCAACTTTGCGCGACTTCTAATTAACGGAACGAGGAGGCGTAACTGTCTGAATCACTATTCCGACGTCTTCTTCCGAGTTCATCGCTCCGTGTCGCTGTCAATCGACTACTGGGTTGGACAGATTACCCACACTAGTGTGCAACGTGTTACTCCACCTTTCTAGTATCGCAATTTAAATCAATTATACAGTCCACTAAAGTATCGTTATACTGAGACATCCTTAAGCACCAAGCAATGACATTTAGCAACAGTTACGTTCGCGTAACACTGTCAATTACTGTGAAATAAACAGCAACGAAGCTCGATTAAAAAATATACTGTAGACGGTGCGCCCTTTCGCGTGTCAATACTTGGCCTGAGAGATAGTCCAGGCCCATTGACTAATTTATGACCAAGGGAACCACCAGGACCTGGGTCACGTACGCCCTCGTCTGAAGAGTTTTCCTTCTTAGAAAAGCGTCGAGGAGAAGCAGTTAGTCGCCGTTCCTCGTTAGAGCCACGTCGCGTAATAAATATATTTAACCTGACTACGGACTTGGTTTTTATTTCAGTAGCCCTACAATACGTATACATTTAAAGGTATTTTTAATTGGCCAGATGCAGCCGAGCATCTCTCTCGACACGCTATTTGCGTAGCACCGAACCGGGCCCGTCTCGAAAACGGTCAGCTCGAAATGAAACGGGCAAATCGCGCGCGAGCGCGGAGACAACCACGGCGAATCGATGCGTGAACCGCCAACGATCAAAGGCCGCGCGATCGTTTCGCCGTGGGTTCCTTTGTGCGACGGCTGAGTCGCCAACAACGACGCAAAGTGCACTCGGCTAAAGTGGACGCGGATGGCTGGTCGAGACGAAATTAACGAGCCAGGATCCGTGGAGGTCCTGAGACGGGGACGGGGACGGAGCGGAGCCGGCAGCGAGGGGTGTCGGGGCTGCGAGTAATGGCGCGTCTGATCCCGGGGAGAGCTCGCCGTCTGTTCGATCCAAAATTTATGCCACCTCGTAGATGGTGGCTCCAGCTGAAATCTCGTCGCCGCTTTCCTCGCTCGTGGAGCCACGTTTTCTTCCGCGAAGTTTGTCAAACAGATTTCCCCGAAAATTCGACGGCGATGGCCGACGGGAATTCTACGACGCGCGAAAAACGCGAGCGGCTCGTTCCGGCGATCGATCGCCGGCGTCTTCCGGAGACGTCTCCGGGAATCCCTCGCTCGCTCGCGATTAATTAGAGACACCGGTCCGCATTTTTCCTTTCAGCGAACGCTTTTAATCAGCCTGACGATTCTCACCCTGCGACCGTGTTCCCCCCTCTCGCGTTCGAACTCCGGTGATATTCCGCGGCATGTTCCTCGTGAGACGAAAGCACTCGCGAGAGATTCGGGGCGAGAACAATGGCCCCCGGGACACTCGAAGGAGGAGCGTTTAAATAACAATCGGAGAATGAATCGCTGCGATTAGGTTAAGAGCTGCGAGATAACCGAAGCCAAACAATCTTTCGCGATAATTGAAGCGGCTTCGACGGCCCTCGAACAATCGCGCGTTCCCATGGAGACCGAGACGGGCCAAGATGCAAAGGGTTGACGGCGGAACAGGAATAACAAGCTACATTCCTGCGAAAACACTGGGACAAGACGGATTCCCGTTTCCAGTTACGGGTTTTCGTTCCCGGCGAGCGGTCCCTCCGTCGAGCGAACGGGAATCGCCCGGAGCCAATGTTTTTCTTCGCCGTCGATGACTAAGCCCGGCTCGCTTAGATACCTCGAGCCGAAATTTCTTAGCGTCCCCGGCAAAATGGTCTGCATCCGAGTCCTCGAACAGCGGACTCCTCAAGTAGAAACGGTCCTGCGCTAGTCAGACGCGGCGCCAGTGGCCGGTTCTTTCGGTTCTCCGGCCGGACGTCGATCGATGCGCGATTCGTTCGAGCCGCGTCGATCGTCCGCGGTATTTCTTCCGTGTTTCATTAGCCCGGATTCGCGGCCGGCGAAAATTGGTAAGCGGAACGCGACTCGTTCCACCGACCCGACGGAATTGCTCGGTGGAAACGCCGGGAACACGCGTTTTCAGCCGCAGACTCTTTCCCTATCGGGGCCGCGGTGGAAAATAATGCGGCCGGGGGCGTTTGCGCGCGACGGTAACCCCGGAGTTACGATCGCGACTGCACCCGACCCTCTAAATCGCGGCGCAGCGCCGTCCCACCGCGGAAAACCGATAGGTTCGCCGGTATCTCGCGCGTCGATGCGCTTAAGTAGCTTAAAAAAGTTCAAAGCGGTCTTTTCACCGCTCCGGGCCATCTATCTCGCGACAAGGCGCATTTCTCGGCGCGGGACGCGTTTTATCTGGCGGGTTCCCTCCCGCGGGATACTTCACGGAGATGAAAAGAAGGTCGGGAATTGAGCACTCTCTTCCATCGGAGATCAATGACGGCGGGGGAGGGAGAGGTATCGCGAGAAGTTCCCGGTCCGGCGAGTTCCCGTCGAGATATATGCGCGGCGCGGATCGGGTTTCAGCGCCGAGTCGCAGGCGCGATTTTCTTGCAACAGCGTTGCTACGCCGCGCGGGTCGGAGACGCGGCGACGTCTCGGCCGGCAGCAAGCTGCCGCTAAGGTATTTCTAATTTAAACGTGGCCGGGCAAAGAATAGGAAAAGACGCGTCTCGCGCGTTTCCAGCTTTTAGGGCGCGTTCACACCGACGGAGACGAGCTGGGCGGGGTGCGCGGCACGAAAGAAACAAGTTCTGCGGCACCGAGACGCGTCTCGCGACCCGCCGAAACAAGAAACCCGCGAACCCGCCCCTTCTTTTCCATCCCCGCCTTTTTCCCCAGGCTTTCTATCTCAAGCCGAGCGCACTTTTAGCACCTACCGCCGCTCGCCGAACTCGCAGCTCTCGTTCTCCGCTTTCGTCGGGTGATCGCCGGAGGTTCGACGCTCGGCGGGCATAAATCTCGGCGCCATCGCAGTTTTCTCGATTGGAACGCGGCCGAGCGAGGGTCGACGATGATGACCACGCCGGTATCGATCTCCGGCCGAGGAAATTCGGCCGACAGCCCGCGCCACGTTGATTAAACATTAAAGAACGGATATTCGATTGACGCGTATCGAAAGTTCATTACTTTCCGGGCGCGTTTTAGGTAATTGCGCCGGCGGACGAATTTAATTCTATTAATCGGCGATACCGGACCGTGCTCGTTTCATCCGAATAATAATTAAGTAGCCGCGACGCCCGAAATACCTATCGGAATACAATAACTCGTCGTCGCGGTATTTCGGTCGAGTTGTCGTACTTCCGCGAGCCGCGCGCTCGCTAATTGCGCCGCCGGTCAATCAACGCGGCGATCCAACGGAGTTACCGGAAATTAATGCCCGTATCGCAAAAACGCGGCTCTTTTGCATTTCCGCGGGGGTGGGTTATCGCGCGACGGGACCGGAATAAGCGGTCGCGACGATTACAATTTCAAAACCGCCGGCTTATCGGGCGAGGAGGATTTATCTGCGCGAGTGTATTCCGCGCTGCGGGCGTCGTCCGCGAGGGAATCCATTCTTTCCGATTTCCGAGCCGACTCGACGTTGCCCCGAATATCTCCGCGGCGCTCTCGAGATTTCTAGACGCGATGCGACGCGAATCGCTCCGGGCTGCGGTTCCTTTGACACGTCGGAGAATACGCGAAACGTCGCCCCCGCCGCCGTAATGCGACGTTCCAGCCTCGTCGCTCGATACGCCTGGACCAGGCATTAAAATTGAACGTTTCCATCGACCTGCCGCGGTATGCGGCGGATCCCGTCTGCATCTCGTTCCCGGGCGAGTCAGCGAATATAACGCGATTAGGATTCAGACCGCGGCTTCGACGTGCGATTGGTAATATCAAGGAAAAAGCGAAGAATCAGCGGAAGAATAGAGGAAAGACATTATTCCCGATTCCGAGCACAGCGAATCCAGTTAATTATCCGCTTAATCGCAGGCAAATTACGTTTTTACATTTCGCGAGTCTCACGAGTGAAACAGAAGGATTCCTTATCCGCTGTTTTCTCGTTACCAGCTGTGCAATGCCTAATTATTCCCTTTACAATACAATCCAGCTTTCCGCCCCGGCGCGCCGAGGAAATTGCGGGAAACGATTCTAATCGGCGATCCCTATCTTTACGAGCTGCGTGCGTAGCTGCCGTAAGCTTGCTTCATCGTCGGAATCCCAGAATCCAGGTTCCAGGACTCGCGTGTATTCCCGCGCAGCCACGAAGTCGACGTGTTACAGGCCGACGAATTCGAGCGAGGCGCGCGGATCGACGACAGGCGGATACTTCGTAAATTGGACCGGTCGGAACGCGGTCGCGGAACGCGCGCGAGTCGGGGCTGACCAGATCGATCGGGGGCCGGCCTTCGAGCGGACGGGAATCGTCGCGCACCTCGGACGTTGGAAATTGCGAAGTTGCCTGCCGCGGAATTACTGCGCTCCGGATTCCCGGCCGGCCGGAAGTTTCGTCGTTGCAGCTACGGCGGAGTCGTCCCGAATCCGCCCGGCGGACGGAAAGTTCCGGGGGTGTATCGGGATCGCGTTGAAATCCGGAGCCAGCGTGCGCGACTCGTGGTCGACGCGCCGTCCAATCGGTCCGTCGGATTCGAACAAAGGGATGAGAAATGATCGAACGAGGAGCCGAAAGCTGGCGCGGTCGATTTCCAGGCGTCGACGGAGCGTCTCGTTCGTCACTGTCGACCGGGGCCGCGCTATTAAGCCGCGCGGCGCGTCGGTGCAGGTAAACGGCGCTTCGCGGCGCCGCGTTCCGCAGTGAAGGGCCTCATACACGCTGCAATAAGCAGCGACTCCTGAGTCTGGCGTCAGAGCCAGGGCCTTCGCGCACGTTCAAGCAAGCTACGACTTCTGCTTCAAGCCTTCTATTGGCTAGTTTCTCTCTATAGTATTATCTTACTCCTGCAGCGCCATTTTGGATTTCAGTTTGGGAATTTGGTGGATCGACTCGTTGGTTTCTCCTCAGCTTCTCGTGTGAGACAAACATCGAGATGTTCAAAATGTTGGATTAACTTCCGTCACTCGTATTATTAGCCTTAATTGGGACAGCTTTTAGTTCAACGCAAAAGAAACATTCAACCCTTTGAACTCTGCAGGTTCCAATATTGCACCAGTTATAATACTGAATATCTTAATGAATCTTAAAGAAACTACCCTAAAGTTATTCGATTTTCCACACATCCAAATGATGTACTAAGAAGGAAAATGATCGAAGAAATGTTATAGCATTCCTCAATTTCGCTAGGAATACTATAAAAATTACAGTTGCTGATAGATTACGAAACAACCTGGAGTGCTAAGAATTGGTTCTAAGAAACTAATGGTGGTTCGAGTGCCCCGGCAGCGACTCCCATAAGAAACAATACGCCGAAGGGATGCCCACGCGCAGCGATCTCGCGGCTGACAACACGAGACGAGTGATGCTCGATCTGCCCGCGGGATCGCGTTTCTACATCCCGTCGTTTGAATCCGGGCACGCGGAAAGGCGACGCGAGCCGTCGCCCACGCGTGTCGCCGAGACGTTGCGACGAGAATGTCCTCGTCGAGGACCGACTCGGGTACCGCTCCGGAATTCGAGGTCTCAGCTTGTCCGAGGTTCTCCAGTTTAGGGACGGCTCGTCGTTCTCGCAGCCCTCTGTTCCCTGGGAAAAACTTTCGCCGCGCCGACGCGACGCCGTTCATGCCTCGGCGCGCGAGTTTCCGATGAGGCGACGGAAGATTAGAGGGCTCGGCCGGGGACCGGCGCAGACCTCTCGAGGAATTAGGAAAGCGGGAAGAAGACGAGCGGCGAGGGGAAGCCGCGCGAAGTCTGCAGCCGGCCTCGGTCTCCGGTAACGCGAAGTGGCACCCTCTAAACTCGAAAACGCAAAAGAGGCTGGAGCGGCGGCGGGTTGGCTGGATTGGGGGCGGCGGGACGACGGGCCTGGAGCGGGAGAAGATGCGGTGGCAAGAAGCAGACGCGTCGGGACACGTTAACGACAGAGAGAGAGAGAAAGAGAGAGAGCGAGAGAGAGTACGAGGTGGAAGGAGGTAGAAGTTCGGCGGCAGAGGGGGTCGGTGGAGGACCGAGTGTTTGCCTAGCCGGGGCACGAACCCCGTAAATAGAATCCCATTAAAGCCTTGACGCGTTGCCGCCCGTCCTTCTCTCCTACAGATATACGAGGACGTACGTGTACGAGTAGCAGAACGAGGAGACGAAGGAGAAGAGGAGCCGGTGTGGATCTCGGGCACCTGCACACAGCGGCTGGGCCCGGGGGCGGAGGGAGGAACGTCGCGGCCGAATAATGCCAGCCACCTTCGGGAGGAAAGCCCGATGGAATCGAGAGTGCCACGGCAAGCGCCGAATCCTCTCGCTTACGTCCTACGATTCCGCTCTCGAACGTTCGTTCTTGCCTCTCGCGATGGGTCCTGCAGGTCTTCCCGGCGTCCACGGTGAGGTTTCTTACGCGAATCGGGGCTGTCGGGATACACCGATCGGCCAGCAACCCTCGCGTATTCGAATTTCGAGTTTCACTTTCGCGACACTCCACGAAATTGGGATGGTCGGCTTTCTAAAAATGCGAGGGACCGTCGCGTCTCGCTCTATTCTTAACTCCGCCCCTCGGTTCGTCGGTCTCTCGCCGATCGAGCACTCCATTCAGACTTTCGTCCCTATTTCCGCCACCCTTGCACATCAATTTCTCCGTCCTTTCAATCTGTCTCCACCCGTTCCTATTTGTTTAGCGATCTATTTCCCGCATTTTCCCCGCCCCCGCCCCCGACCCTCTTACTCGGGGATTCTTCAACGCCCCGCCGCTCTCATCCCTCTCGACGCTTCCTTCGAGAGTTTCCTCGTTGCACATGCCGATCCCCCGAGGATCCCCTTTTCCTCTTCCCCGTTCTTCTCCCTTTAGCGCTTCCCGCTCGGACCAAGCATCCCACGTCGCTGGAAATTGATCGATCGATCTCGGGACTCGCGTTCTCCCGCGGGCAGTCGTCGCAGCTCGCGCTCCGGAAGGACGAGACTCGCGAGAGCCGGGACCCGGTTTCCGTATATAAACGAGACCGTGATGCCTTAACGAGGGAAAGAAGAAATGTCAACGAATAACGTCTCCTTCGAGAGTAATTTCCGTTCTACGCGACGAACACGCCGAGGAACGTCACGAGCTGTCCGGTGTCACGTCTCTGTTCTCGTCCGTGCGACCTGACGGAACCGACGTAATTACACATTAAAGAGTACCGAGCTCGATCAAAAATTCCAGCGAGCCCCGCTCGGCAAACGCGTGCTAGGAATAACATTTCCCAGCGCGGAGTGCGCCTCCAGAAACGTCGAAAACACCTCGCAGGTAATTCTCCGAAAGAGTCTTTATTCGTCCCGTAGATGATGATCCCCGTGGCCGAGTCGACTCAATAATTCAAGCTCCGCGCCGGAGCTATAATATTTCAAGGCGGCAGCCATCCTCGTCGCAGAGGGTTCCTTGTTACGTATTAAACGAGACGTCACCGAATGAACACAAGTCACAATTTTAGCCGACGCGATGTTTGATGCATGAACACCCGGGGCTGCGGAATTGTTAATCATTTTCCACGCTTTGTAATCCATATTTCAGGCAACGGTATCTATTTATGCGTCGACCGTTCCTCCGTTGAATGGAGAGGCCGAATCGCTGGGAGTTTCCTCGAATAACACAGCGGACGCGGAAACCGAAACAACCGTGGCTCCGCCGATTCTTAATAAATACACGAAAATTCGAAATGAGAGGTTCCTTCCCGGAACCACCGACGTACGGCGGCAGCGATGGAAGATTAGAGAGGACGATGGAGCAGGAAGGAGCACGATCGCGATCGAATGGTCCCCGGAAACGGCGAACGAAATCTCCGCGCGCATCGGAACGACGTCTGGAGCGTGGAGTTGCCCGGGCGGCCGGAACTGCGTGGCGTTCGAGTTAAAATTCCGAAAACGGAGGCGATCCCGGGAACGAAGAAAGGTTTCGCCGTATAATCCCGCAGTGAGCCGGGTTACGTAACGGCGAGGCTGGCCGTTTGGTCGGCTATCGCGCGCTTTTATCCGCTATTCTCGCGATGCGGCTCGATAGGTTGCTCCGGGATTCGGCACGGGTGCGCGCGTTCGCCGCGGCGAAACGGCCGATCGACGAGGCCGCGTATGGACCAAAGGGTCGGGAATGGAACAGCCGGCGCACGGATCGTTCCTGGCAAGAAATCCGGCGCGCGCCCGGTGCCAAATCGAATTCCATCGAGAGCAGCGACGCGCGTTCTGGAATTTCCGCGAAAAAACCGAACGGTTAAAAGACCGGGCTCGCTTTCCGAGCGAGCGCGGCGTCGTTTGGAGACGAGGAACAACGTATGCGAGGATTCGAGAGCGATAAGCTCGAGATACGCCAGAGATTTCGCTGCGGAAACGATTTATCCGAAGGAATCCGATCGGTCCCGGTGAACCGGTTACTTAGAGAAGGTTTCGTTCGCCGGGAGACGCGTGGAGCTGCGTAAAATTCCTTCCCGGTGAACGGTCGGCGTTACATTGCACCATTGTTGCGAGCTCGCGTTCGTCTCTCGCCGCGATTGTCCGAGCGGTGTCGGCCGATTGCGATTCGCGGACGCGTCGCGATTACCGAGCAATTAGAGGCACGCCGGGGGAATGCCGATCATCGGGATTTGTCGCGCGAAAACCTTCCGTCGGAATCATTAACTGTCATTAGCCTGCACGGTTCCGCATTCGTATTCCGCGGCCTTGTCCGCGGGACAACGAGTGCGCTCGATCGACGATTGCACCGTCGAGAATATTCATTAAGGGCCGGCGCGGCGCGCGCCGCCGCGTCGAATTTATCGTAAACTGCGGCGAGCGATCCGCGGCCGCGAATCGATTCCGGCCCGACGATGCCCGAGCTCGTCGCGTAGCTCGATGATTCGATTCAATTAATCGCGCGCGAACGCTCCCGCGTGTCCAGATTATCGGGAGCCGCGCTACGTTCGCGCGACGCTTCCGCCGTTGCCGGTTTCAAAGAAAATTCCCGAACCGTTTAGACGACTTCCTCGCGTCTGTCCGCGATCGAATCGATTCGCGGAATCGAGTAAACGGGCTCGTCTCTGAATTCTCGCCAGTTTCCCTGTTTTTTCCTGGTTTCTCTTTTTTCTTTTTTAACAAAATACCGCGCAGGGGAACACACCGGGGAATCGCGAGCCGGCTGGCGTGCCGCCAGTTTTGCAGCTCGTCGATAGGACACTTCACGCGCGATAAGTGCACTACTCCCGTTGCACACAGCTGCGTCAATGAAAATTCGCGGCGCCGCCATTATCAGCGAAATCGCGGTTACGGGAAGCGCTTTCGACAGATAACAGGTATACGTTTCCGCGTATTTACGCGGCCGCGGCGGGTCCGCCGCGCGAAACGGTTTTCCAGGTATCGGGGACACGGCCGGGCACGTTTATTTCCCGGCGACTGTTCTTTTTCTCCGGAGGGACGAGCGGCGCGCGGCGCTCGCTCGATTCCGCCGCGGATAATCGATGCTCGAAATTGAAACGCGACGGTGGAAAAACGGCTCGCAACGGCCGTTCGCGACGGAACTCTCTTCCGGCGCGATTGGTCGACCATGGGGACGACGTTAAATTTTCTATCGGCGATGAAACAGCGCGATTAACTCGCGCGGATCGCGCACGGTGGCTCGCTCGTAAACCCGGCAGGCAGAAATGAAGTCGCGGGCTGATTACCGGGGCGCGCGAGAGCTGCTTCTCCGGAATGATCTTCCGCGCGGCGTGCATAATTCAGAGAATGCAGCCCGCGGAAATGTTCGAGCCGCTTCTGGCCGCTTTATATTCCATGCATCGGTAACAATGCGCCGGGACGCTTTATCACCGGCCGGACCCGACCGGTCGGGCCGAGTCTCTCGGATCCCAGCCGACTAGTTTCCCGATGCACCCGATTCTGCGAGTGACGACCGGTCGCGACGCCGGGCGACAATCCTCGATCTTCGAACGAGGAAAACCGAAATTACCTCCCGTAGTCTCGCGGCGGGACTCTGCACGCTTCTGAAATATGCATTGCCTATTCGGGCAGCCCGAAACTCGGGGAGGACCATCGTCTCCGGCGATTTCCATATCCGATGGTGTGCGCGCTGCCCGAACGAATCGACCAAGAAACAAACGCATCAGCCGGGAAACACGTGGAATGGGGACACGGATTCCCCGATAAGGATCCGGCGACGAATTACTAGCCAATACGGAAATTCTCCTCCGAAATCCGCCAATCGGAGAATTCCTGTTTACGGAAGAAACCTTTGGCAGTCGTCGGAAACGCGTTCAATTCTGCTCCGCTGGAAAACCACTCGGTAGTCCGAACACAACGATCGATCGGTTTTCGAATTTGTTCATCGGAACTGAATCCCCTAACAATAAAGAACGTTCGCGTAACGAACGATAGGGGTTGCGGCGTGCAAGGGAGGCGGGCGATGTTTATGCGCTTGAGAAAACGGTTGTCGCCGCGACAAAGCGCGAGAACGATATTCGATCGATTGGCGATGAGCTATTAAACGCCACGCGCGCTTTCTCGCGGAAGCTTTTCGCCGGCGAGCCGAAACAGGAGAGATTCCTCGTTTCAATCAATCCTGAGCGACGATAAATCAAAGAGATTAACGACAGCCGATTCACGACTTCAGGAAGCAGGCTGCTCTATTTACGGGACCGGTCGATTTAGGTCGATAATGCGGAAGGACGAGAGCCGTCGCGCACCTATATCGATATACACATCGGTGCCGGGAGTATAATAGAATGCATTCGAGGCCGCAGCACGTGCATGCCCTATCCTTCCGCGGATATTAATGGTGCAAGATATTGCTTTCGCGCCGGCTATGCCCGTACCGGCAGCCGTTCTATGCACTGCTATGTATTATTAATGCCATCGCGAGACAAGAAGGGGTAGCGCGATCGGCTACGACGCGTCGAGTTTTAACTCTTTATCGGACCGCGAATCCGTTTACCCTCCGCGAACGTGCCCCCAACACCGCCGAAAAATTGATCCGCCCCGTTTTCACCCCGTACCGGCGGTACTTCGAAGCACCGGTTCCGTTAAAGCGTACCGAGCAAATATTGCAGTCTCGCGTACATTGGAGGGACGAAAGAATCACGATTCCCGGCTAATTATCCGCGGAACGCGACGGTACGGAGATCGACAATCGAGGGTAAGAAGTTTTCCAGGTTACGGTGCTCGACTATAAACCAAAGGGGTTGACTTCGCGGCTGTTTCCTCGAGTCGAGCACAATGGCCGCGCAATACTAGCGTTCCACGGCGACAATTTGTCATGGTCGCAATTTAAAGTCCCGCGCCGCCCGTAATAAGGAATTATGTCTTCTGCCTAACGGCCTGAAATATTCGCGAAGTTACCGAGGCCCGTCTATATTTCCGGTTGCCGCGCGAAGGCCGCCGCCAACGCCTACGCGACGTATCCTCGAGCGAGACCACGCCTCGGAAGCCGGTTTTCGCGAATCCGGCGAAAACTGGGAACGGTCGGAGGGTTAGATCCGGTCGTGTTCGGTTACATCGTTAGTTCTGGCTCTAATTCACCCTCGGCCACGAACAAAAGGACTCTCGAGAGCTCGAATCAGCCCGGAGCCGGAGGAAGGGGACGTTCTAATCTTTTTTACGGACGTCTTCCGCCGGCGGAGGAAAGAACACGCGGAACCAGCGGAAGACGAGGCCGAAGGAACCGAGCCCTCCTCGTGTTCCATTAATTCCTCGTTCAATTAGTAGGCCCGGATGATCCGCGGAGTTTCTTCGAGGGTTGCCGGCCGCTGCGACAGACAGACGGTGGGGCGAGGAAGACCATCCGCGGATTAGAATCAAGCACCGGGACGGAAAAGTCGGGTCGCCGGATTAATTTGCGACGGCTCGTTGAAACAGATCCAGAGATTTATCGAGGAACGATGACCCCGACCGCCCAATCACCGCCGAGGCCTGGCCATCTTCTCGCGAGCGGTTCGCCGATCGAACACACTTCCAGCCTCTCTGATCTTCTTTGCGCATTGGCCGAGAGTCTTCCTCCTCCTCCTCCTCCTCCTCCTCTTCTTCTTCTTCTTTCTTCTTTCGTTTTCCAACCGCCACCCCCGTAATCTCCGACCTCGCTAACGAGACTCCAAGTTTGTCAACGTCTTTACGACCCTTCGACGGTTTTCGAGGGTTCGAGTGTTAGGGGTGACGTAACGGGTTCGTCGGGAACCCTCCGAGTGGACGTCTCGAGTCTGCGTTCGACACGGATCATCTTAAAGTTCCCTCCTCGATTATAACGGTACACCGCCGAGGAGTTTTAATTATTGTGAAATGGCTGGGATACCCTATTTCGAATCTTAGATTTCAGGGCCCGAAGATCAAAGGCTCCCTCGAGCCAAGGGGGATCTCGAGACGGAGGGTCTAAAGGAAAGTTCGCCCCCGTAACAAAGTTCATTAATGTCCGCGACGTCTCCCCCGTCGGCCGACGGGATTGTTGCGCAATATTTTGCGGGATAAACGGCCGAAATTGCCGGATCCTCGAGGAAGCCTCGGAGCAGGCCGAGGAAGCACGGTTCGACGGCGGAACGAGCCTCGATGGGCGGAGAGAAGCCGGGACACGGAGGCAGGGTTAATCGTGGTTCGGAACGATTCAAATGGATCCGAAGGTAATTTGAATAATTGTCAAATGCCGCGTGCCGCGACGAGCCGGTCGGTACCATGTACTTTCTTCGCTCGCGTCTGGAGTCTCGTTCGTTGTCCTGTTCGACGACCTCGGCGTCGGTTGTCGTAACCGTCGTCGTCGTCGTCGTCGGTCCTTCCAGCTCGTGTTTCCCCGTGGCATTTCAAAATCAATTTGTCTTCCGCGCCGCTCTCCATTCCCTTCAATTTGGCTTGTAAATGTCGTCTGAATATATTTCGCTGGTCGGAGAAACTCGGGCCAATCTCTGTCCCGAATCCGGGCGAACGTCGAACGGGCCTGTCCTCTCTCGCTCTCCCCGGCGTGCGCGCGTGTCGGCGAGTATCGGCCCGGTGGAATAGGAATTCTTCGTGAAACGCGACGGGCGCGTTCCATCCCGCGGGATTTCAATCTCGACCAGCGGGGGCGGTGGCTGCGGCTGCGGCTGCGGTCGCCGCGTCCCACGAGCCGATAAGCCTCGACAGGCTTCGCAACTTTTCGTTTCTTTGGAAACCGCCCCGGGGGTCAGTTAGCTTCCGAGCGGTCTCCGCGAACTTTCTCGACACTTGTTTCCCTCTTGTTCGCCGCGCGTTTACGAGGCTTAACGAGGCGCACGGCTATTCACGCAATCGTTGCGTTTTTCGCTCCGGCTTGTCCATTGTTTCGGTATTCTTCGGAACTACGAGGTTCCATTATCCCGTCCGGGGGGATGCTCGAGGAACGCGGGTGTCCCGTGTCGCCGAGAAAGCTGATTGCGACGCAGATAATCCCGTTGGAAGTAGTTAAGTTAGAAACGCCGAGACATTCCCGGTAGACGGCCGTTCGCGAAGGAAGCGAAAGGGAGGAGAATAAAGTCCCGGCGAACGCCTCGGCAGCGACGTGATAAATTCGCGTACGTAGATATTCGGCCGCATTTCCATAACCGGACCTCCGTCCCGTCGAATAAGCATCCGCGCCGTTGGATTTAAAAGCCGGCTTAATTACCGTAAGATCGTATTCTGGCTCCGCCAGTTATTAATTTTAACTGCCGGCCGGCGTACAGCCCGCCGGACCAAGGCTTCATTGTTATTCGGATTCCCCGCGAAACAATAAATCGCGCTCCCGCGAGCGGAGGCGGTGCCGATGATAGAGCGGCGGTTTCCTCCGCGCGTCGCATAATCGCGCGGCTCCGCGCTCCGTCCCCGCTTGTGTCGCGAACGAACAAAAAAAGTCTCGGCCGACTTTCACCGTGTTCGCGGAACAGAGCCGTCTGCTCGGTCGTTTTCGCGTGACGGCCGTTTCCTGCGCCGCTTCTTGACACCGCGCCGAAGATAACCTCGTTATTACGGAAAACCGTCGGAAACTCGGTGACGCGCTTTCATGTCGGCTAAAATAGGTGGCATCGTAGTAACTAGAGCATCGCATCCTCTCGCATTAAATTAGTCGCTTCTGTGTGCTCTCTTCCTTCCCTCTCTCCGCGGGCTCGCGTGTTCTGGTGCGCGAGCGAGCGAGCGAGCGAGAGCGCGCGCGCGCTCCGCTCCGCGTTCTCCATTTTCGTTCGCGTTCCTCCCCCTCGGGGAAAATTTCGTGTCCGTCCGCGTGCCTGCTCCTCCGCTCGACTCTCCGGCGTCGGTTTTGTTCCACGGCAACCTTTGAAACCCGAGCGAAAGAATTCCGTGGCTCCGTTCCGCTCCCCGGCCCCGAAAACCGCCGGCGAACGAGATCGGGATCGCTACTTCCGAACGGAATTTCGGAGCGGCCGGCATCAATCGCGGGAACCGGAGGATTCCGTGCGGTGATATGTCTTCGCGGATGCATCGCCGTTGCGCGCCGGTCGATTTCATTCGGCCCGGGGAGTTGTTTCGAATAGGATTCGAGCAGGAGAACGGCGAACGGCCGATGCGAGCGGAGATACCGCGAGAGCCATTTATCATTTTTCAGCAAGAGCCTGGACGGCCGTTTCGCAATGTCGTTCTCGTCGATCACCGGCTCGAACCCCCGAACGGGGGGCGTCGCACGGATTTCCCTCCTCGACCGAGCGAAATTACACGAGTACCTTCGTCGCGGTTTGCAACGTCATCGCGCGTTGTTTCCGCTCGAATCTCTGTTTTTCGAGCGGCGCTGGCTTCCGACTCCGGCGCATCGGGCGAACGAAAAATTATTGGAGCGAGAAATGGGCCGGTGCCCGATAGAACGCGGCCGATTAATGGAGCCTAATCAACGCATTGTCATCTATTTAATCGCGATCGAGCGTTCGTTCGCGCATCCGCTCGCCTCTGCCGCCCCTATTAGCGCCGGGGGTTAATTCTAGATTGCGATATTGGAAACTTCTGCTAATCAGGACAGGCACTTAACCGGTTGGGTCAATAAACGGCGCGGCGCGGCGCGGCGCGGCGCGGCGGCGGGCCGATCCGAGCGCATCCGCGGTGGCGACCGTGTTGCCAGCCAATGTTCACTCGCCAAGGCAAATTCGTGCACTCGGAATCGGAATAATCGCGCCCAATGAGCCGGAATATGGCCATTCGAGTAAACCGTAACACGATTCGACGAGATTCGACTCGTTCCGAGTCAGCCCGGCCTAAACAACCCGGACTCGATCGACTCTCGAATTCGATCGAAGGTTTCCTTTCTTTCCCGCGGCCGCCGAGCTCCGCGCTGATCTTCGAGCACGGCAATCAAACAATGGAGCCGTCCCAGCTCCCCCGATTTTCCTTTCGCTCTATTTACGGCAGCTCGGCCGGTTACTCTCCGGTCTGAGGTTCCTCTGCGGAGGCCGCAGCTCCGCGATTCCCCGCGATTCGCGGACAAGCGAGGAACGATCAGCGATTTCGCTCGACGGAGATCAGAATCGACGACCGCAGCCCGATCGAAGGGACGTTCCGTCGCGGCGGCCCTCTCCCGGAAACCTCGTTAGAACGTCCGATGAGGGTGGCTTTAGACCCGGCAGTCACGAAGAACAATTTACGTGGCTGGCGTTACGTTGCGGAATACCGGCAAAGCAAACCAGCTACCGTCTACTTCCCCCTCACACGCACGTCAATCAACCGGATCACGGTGGTGGTGGCGCGTCGGTGAAACCATATACGAGCCGTTTACATTATCATACCGAGGACACCGGGCGCGGGGAGCACGGGGGAGGGGGCTGCACGCGCGGCCCGCCTAGATTTACGTGTATTTACGCGTCCCCGCGAATTTGTCGGCGAACAAATGGGAGCGGTTTAGCGTTCCCCGGATATCGTCATAGTTCCAGCGAACTATCAGAAACGTAGTTAACCGGTTATTCAGTGTTCCCGGTTCATTTAACCCTCCGTGCCGGGTCTCGCGTGAAATTGCGCGGAGATTGGTTGTTTGGAAGAATCTCGCGTCGCCCTTCGCTCCCAGCGGAACGGAAACTCTTGCCCGTAGATCGTGCTCGCGCAACTTTGTCGCGAATTCTTTCGTGTCGAGTTCCGCGGAGTTCGGTCGACGCGTCCCCCCGATAAACGGGCGCGTTCGCGCGAGCCGAATCGAACGTGCACGCGACTGCATAAACGGATGGCCATCGCTGCTTGTTCACGGCGTATCCGATCGTCCGACGATATCCTGTTTAGGTGGCGCTGAATAATTAATATCCGCTCGGACCTGGTCATTAATACTCCGCACGCGTGGTCCTGTACTCGCGTCTTGGATTATGCAAGATTCGACGGGAGAATCGGCTCGTGAACGAACTCCTCGCGGAAAACTCGCTTCTCCGAATCGAGGGCTCGAACGTGGAAAGCGACCGCGAACGTTCGAGGGGAAATTCGACGAAGTTACAACCAATCGAACAACGGCGGCCATCGAAACGAGTGAATTTTAATGATCCCGTAAACGCCGGGCGAAACGAGATAGATTTTAATGGCAACCCATTACGACCCGCGCGTATAATTAACGCTCGGACGGATGAAAACGATGCCGGGCAAGTCGCGATAATCGAGGAGATGTCAATAGATAATCGGCGGCGCTCGATAACCCCGTGAAACCGGCCGATCGGAACGAGCGGGTACGGCGCGCCGATTAACTTCTTTCGCGCCGATGGAAATTCTTTTCCCCCGGCGATCGATGTTATTACACTGTCGACAACCAAAGACGTCGCGGTTCCCTTGCATCCGGCGGGGAAGAAAGGGTGGATTACTTTTAAGACGGCGAAATTCGCGAGGCGACGGTAATATCGTGTTTTCTTCCCGGGATAAGGATCGTCGGAATCCGTGCTTTACGGATGGGAAAGCTTACCGGATAAAAAGGAGTCAGGGGTTGAACCCGAGGAATCTTTCCGCGGATGAATACATTTTTCTTCATCACGACTTTCTCGGATCGACGAGGTCGCAGTTTACGTACAGTCGAACGAGCGAGCCGGGTGGGCGGAAGGAGCGGCGGCGATAAAGGGGAAAAAGTTGGGGACAAACCGCATCGATGGAAGCTGGTCGATGGGAGACTAATAATAGCGGGGATTTACAAGGGCGTGCGGCCGCGATACCGAATGCCCCGCAATTCCGTCTTTATCCGAGCCGTAGACCGATCCATTCTCCGAGACGCCATTGAAAAACGCTCTCGGCCCGATTTATCGGCGCCGATAGCGCCGGCAAAAGAGAAACAATGAAATTCAACTAAACTCTCGAGGGCCGCGCGCGCGAAGGGGCTGCGGGGGTCGGCGCGGGGGTTTCGCGAGAGAGCTCGCGGGCTTCGAGGGTCCGGCGGAAAAATGATAAATGTGGAGCCGCGGCCGTAACAAGCCCTCTCGAGGGGAGCCCCAGTTTTTAATTGCCTCGTACCACCCTGCAACCCTTTCGCCGACCCTCTTCGCTATCTAGCCGAGCGCGGGGCGACGCCGCACCGCACCGCGCCGCGGCCGGAAAGAAGCAAAGATTTATCGCGCCGTTGTTCATCCGACGCGATTCCGAGAGCGGATCGCGGAGGACCGCGCGCCGGTTGCCTCCCCGGTCGCCGATCTTCCCGTCTTTTTTTCTTCCCCTCCGGCCACCCCCTTGATCGATCGATCCCCGGCGGTTTCGTGACGGCTTACACGTTCCGGGTTTATCGAGCGCCACGAATCTCTTACAAGTTGCCAAGGATGTCGGCGTTGTTTTCCGACCGCGCGCTAGAATTCCATCAGCGTCGGTTCACCGGCTCGTTTTTTAGCCGACCGGCCACGGAACGGGGGCGGGACCGGCTGAAAACCTCGGCCGGACTTAGTTTAATCAATTTCGATGTACCTTATTCTCGGAACGAGCTTTTTCCACGCTCCCGGGGAAGTCGGGACGTCTTTGTAAATCGAGTCGACCCGCGAGAATCAAAGATCGCGCGCTTCGTAAGAATTTTCTACCTCGGAGCTTCCTTCTCGCGTCTCGAGCCCCGGCCGAGAGAGCGCGATGAGACTCAAGGAGAGGCAGATCCGCCGGAAACGGAGAAGAGTCAACGGCGAAACCACTCAAGAAGATATTAGAAGCCGTCCTTTGTTCGGGCTCTGAAAGGGCTCGACCTCCCGTCGCGCGCCGATTCTGCCCCGGAATTCGCGTCCCGCGGTTTATCCCCGCGTCGCGGAATCGCGGAAATATACGGCCGACCCGGCCACCGGCAGAATGGAGTTTTCACGGCCGAGATACCGCCGGCCAGTATTACCGCTTTCAATGCGCAAAGAAATATCGTTATAGGCGCGATTTAACGCACGCGGCTACCAGTTCCGTAAGAGGATTACGGGTTTGGGGGAAAAAAACCAATAGCTAGAGCCGTGGTTTCAGGGGGTCCACGCAATTGTTGGCGCAGGCCGATCCCTTTTTCGTTGCTCGCCGTTTCACTGTTTCCCTGACGCAATCGTGCGCAAAAGCTCGCGCTTTTGGTCGTGGGAACAATTGGGACAGCTCGCACGCGTGAAAGACGAACCGGCACTTTGACGGATGGAGTTCGTTGTTCTACGTTTCTCCGACAAGCTAGCTTCGATCAATTCAACGTAGTCCACTCGGATTCTATCATTTTAATGATCCTTGATACATTAATCAGTCTTAACCTCTTGACTACTGTTGGCGCCTAAAGTTCCTTTAAGAATGTTATCGACAATAATTCCAGCAATGCTCGCTTAGATCCGAAGCAGGTCAATTCTAAATGAACAATTAAATGCGAATTGCAAATGTTTCCTTGATCTTCAACATCGGTCAAAGGCAAGGGAGAAAACCAGCATCGTCCGGAAACGTGAAAAATTAAACGATCCCGGGGAAGAAGGATCTCTCCGGTCCCCTAGGAAATTCCTGCGGGTCCGGGTCGCCGGTCGTAATCGTCTTCGCTTCCCTAAGATCAAAGGTTTAATTACGACACACGTTCTTTGGGAGTACTAATTAACGACGCGACTCTCGCGAGGCTGGGGTGGAGGGGAGGTGGAGTAACAGCCCTAGAGGGGACAAAAGTTCCGTCTCGTTGACTACGAGTCGCTCTTCGGGGATGAGGGTGCGATCGCAGGAAAAACAAGGGAGGCGACTGCGGGCCGGAGGGATTAAAACGCGTACGCGACCTTCGTACGGTTCGTTTGACTCCCGTCGCGTCTTCCCGGCGCCGGACTCGATCGATCTCGTCTGCCAGATATCTCGTAAACAGCGCGCGACCGACGGAAACCGTGGGGGAAGCTGGATGGAAAGGAATAGAGGTCCTTTCCCCGGCGTGCCCCATCCCTTCACGCGAGATGCGAATCCGACTTTCTATCCCCCGCTCGCCCCGTGCTCCTTTTATTTCGTCTAGATCCAGACAGCGAAAGTTCCCAGCGAGTTTCCGTCGTTTCCGCCGGAAACGCGAAGCTGTTATTTCTCAAGCGACGTCCGCCCCTTAACTTTAATCGACGTCGATATAGGAAGAACGACGTCTGTGTCGGGATATGATCGAGGACGATGAAACGGTGAAATATGTTGTAGGCTGAGTGCTATATCAGTCGCTCGGAAGCCAATACGATCCAGTCCAGGAGAGAAAAATAGGGAAGATTGTCCTCTTCATCGGGAATGTACGTGAAGTCTTTTATCGGAGGGTAAGCTATGCAACGGTGGAATATTATTTATTCCATCGGAATGTGGAAAATGTGAAACAAGGGATTTAATCGCGTTAGCTTCAGACTCATAGAAAAGGTTTCAGAGACTGCTCGCGATTATAAGTAACAATTACGAGAAGTATACAGTAGCCTTCTGTTTCTTGAAACTAAGCTGAAAGCTACATTATATACCACAGGAAGCTTGAAAAGTAAGAAAATGGGAAACAAAAGCGATCGCGGTTGTTTAAGCGGGTGTGAACGGGCTCGGTGAATGGATCCTTCGTTTTTCAATTTGAAGGGTTCGTCCTGTGATCGAGCCTGGCTGAGGAATCGACAGATTTCCCTGGGTCCGGACGTAATATTCCGAATGGTTGCCAACCACAGCTGCCTCCCCGGTACAGCTCAAGGGGATCTGCGTGGAACCGAACGAACGAACGAACGAACGAAAGAACGAACGAACGAACGGTTGCAGCGCGTTCGCGCGTGAAAACGCCAAGGTGAAACTTTAATCGCGTTACCGCGCGCTCTGGCGAACTTTTGATTGCTCGGTGCACAGACTCGACGGGCGCAGCTCCCGAGTGCAAACTGTTGCGAGTCTTCGCCGGAGGAGCTCGTAAGCGGGCCCGAGATATGCAGATGTTACAATCAAGGGCCGGTAGAACGGGCAATACGTCGAACGCGTAATCAGGGGAGCTTAGTTAATCAGACGTAATCTAGTCGCCAAATAGAGATAAGTCAGAGCAAACGGCGGGCATCCATCCACGGGGCGATATGAAGATGGCGGGCCGCGGGAGAGAGACGAGGGCGGGATGCGAGGATAAATAAAACATAGACGTAGATTTTGCCTAATGATCTAGCCCGTCGGAACGGGAATGCCGGCTGCAGATTGGATGCGCCGGATGCGCCCCGACGTTGACGAAAGGGACGCGCTCGCATCCCTCGAACCTCGACGCATACATCACGCCCGTGGAGAACACGGTTCACGCAGCGGATCTTGCACGCTTCGAGCGACTTTATTCGCGATTCGCCTAATTGCTTTCGTTATCGGCGCACCGCGAGCGACTCCCGGCGATTCCGATCGACGCGTAAAGAACGGACGCGGTCCCTTTCGAACAAGAGCCACGAAGATCGACAAGTTACAGGCCTCGTCCCGGAATTCATACCGGCGAAACGGTCGGGATAGATTTATCCGCGAGATAATTAGAAATGCCAGGCTGACTGGAATCGCGCACAATTGCTGTTACGGATAATCCGACCATCCGTTGCCGGGCATCCAGAAGCCGAGACAAACTCGATACATTACCGAACCCGATGTATACGCAATTGAGCAGGAGACAAGACAAAGCCGGCCGAATATACTCGAGGGCCGGGCACGGCCGACGTCCCACGCGACGGGGGACGTTAGTTCGAATACAATTTCCCGGAGCACGGTGCGACTAATTGCGTTGTTTTCGCGGTGAATAAACCCGATCGTCGCACTTGACCCAACGATCGCGGATCCGTTGAAAACTTCACGGAACGGAGCGCGGCGCCGTTGAATCGAATTAAATTCGAAACGCGGCCCGACCCGTTGAAACCCGATTGCCCGAGCAATTATCGTCGGTGAAAATCGAGCGTATCGTTCTCCAGCGTCTCGCCGGCGAAATAAAATCGTTGAAATTCATTCCGCTAGAACCGAACGTTCACCCCTAATGCGCAAACGATTCAATTATTAGCCGCGGTACGGTCGAAACAAGCCGCGAGAACGGGCCGAGCCCGTTGTCGCGACATTTTCTCCGCGGTCGGCGTAAATCCACGGCTAAAACCGTGCCGCAAGAGCTTGTTTACCTGGTGGCTCGGTACCCGTTCGCGAGCAGAGGTTTACGAGGCCGCGTCGCGTATTAATTCGTCGGCGTTTCGGGCGAGGCGGAGTCTCGATGCATTAAGAACGGCTCGTGGGGGCTGGCGGTTCGTTCGATCGCGATACGACACGGACCGGCGTCGCGGCGCGGAGCGGAGCGGCGTAAGACCCGGCTCGCCGCGACTCGAACGGATGGATCGGCGGAAACACGTGACGTCGGCCCAGTTACAATTCCCTCCGTGCAGGTAATCCCGAGGATCTCGCGGAGACAAACGCGGAGGCCCCTTTCCGGACGTCGGGGGTGTTCCGTGGAACCGCCCACGACAAGGCGCGTTATCGAGCACCACGCCAGGGCCGTTTCGCATCGTGAAACGGAGCGCACGTCGGGGCTAACAAGCTCCTCCATTAACGGTACGTTAGACGTGACACGTTACGCGAATTTCGAAACACCGATCCGGAACTGTTACCGCCGCTACGTTTGCGCTACGTCTTACCGAACTACCCGTCGCCGGCCACCCCTTTGAACGTCCTCGTTGATGGACGCGACCATGTACGCCCTTAGTTGCGCGCCCACCGAACAGATTTGCCCTTTGTGCGCAACCGGCCGAGCACTGGTAGGCCTGCGATATATTCGCCGCGTAAAGAAATACCTCGAGCACGCGACCATTTCACCGTTCGACCGGTGCCTTCTCCGCCTGCGAGCGAGAAGTCCACAATGTACACCCCTGAATTCGTTCCCAGCTTCCTTTCTTTATTTCCTATTTCAGTGTCCAAGGTCCGAGCTTGGCGATCTTACGCGTCCGCCAGCCCGGTTCCATCGGGATAGGACGGACGAAAATGTTGGGATTTTCAACCCTTTCCAACCGCGTCGTTCCCGCGTTTTTCCGAGGTACGCGAGCTAGAGTAGGAGAAGTCCTTTAAAAAGCTCTTGGAAATCGTGCATCGGGCAGTTGGGCTCTGCCCTGCAGACATCGTTTGAGTCCGCGCCAGTTTGGTCCCTGCTTTTCCGTGACGCTTTGTGTACGCGTTGACGCGGACATTTTGTTGTTCGTTACCCTGCTGTATTGTTACTTTGTTGTTATCGCGCTATTTCATTCTTTTTGTCACGGTTATTTCGTTGTAATACAGTGTTGAGTGAAGGGGAGTACAATTATTAACGGTACCCTCACCCGTATCAAACCGATCTTTAAACAAATATCGTCGTCGAAGCACCCGGATCCGGATTCCGAGAGAGTTTCCGCGTGACACAAACACGGGCAAGAATGTGTACTTAAGAATTGAAAGATACGCTATTCCCATGCTTCACCGTTACATTTTCCACCGAGTCCCATGATTTATTCGCGGAGAAGTGGATTTTTCGAGGAAGGTAATCATGGAGAATGTATTCGAGACGGGTCTCCATCGATCGGGAGCCGCCTCACATCGGAACGACACTCTGTGCCCGAGGTGCGGCCATCCCAGGGGCTACTTCTACTTGAAATGCCGTAGAGTTAAAGGGCCGTTCAAGTGGAATGATTCCTAAGCGAACGAGTACTCAACTTTGACGGTTGCCGGACTCGGGGGGCCATTCGCGTCCGAGGCGGGCTCCCCTGAATCTAAGGGTTGTTGTTACTCAACTCGCAGTGTACCCGGGCGCCAGCCGCGCCATTCCAACAGGAGACTTTCTCGAGTCAAGGACGCGACAACTTTGGGAATTACCGTTTTAGATGCGACGCGTTCGCACCGGTGCAAAGGTGCCGCTGCGGCGACGGCTTCGCTCGATTACACGGGCCGCCGCGGCACGGCTGGCGGTACAATGTTGTTTCCCATGCGGGGATAAATCGAAAAAAGAAACAGGACGGTTCGTTCGCTCGCGGATTCGTTTCCGCGGGAATTGGCTTGAAAAATTGCGTGTCCGCTGAATTTTCAAACTCAATTTTCTTGAAAACCAATCCTCGTTCCAGCGAACAGCATTTTCGTCTTGCCTCGCTGTTCGCCGCTCGTAAAATCACCACCCGACTCGATCGTACGACCGATCCTGAGGATATATCCGCGGTATCTATCGTCGTTAATCGACTGTTCGAAAGAGTGCCGGCAAGATTACCGGGGAATCCGTGAAACGAGCGGGACGAACACGTGTTTATCGAGTGAAACCGTGAGGTTCGAGGTTGATGCACGCGAGCCGTTTTCAGGAACGTCACCGGGAGGACAACGACGACGTCGACGACGACAACCGTGGGGTCGATGCGGCCCGCTGCTAACGACCAAGCCTTCTCCGGTGGTATATACCTGTCGGCCGGTGCGTCGCGCGTCTAATTGGTGGAAAATACAGCGGAGACGTTGCCACGCGAAACGGATGTCCAGCGACGGCCGTCGACGTCAGGCGACCAGGAATAGATGCGTCGTGAATAGCATAACGGATCAACGGATTCTCTCTCTCTCCCTTTATCTACCTTCCCCCTTTCTGTCCCCGCTACTCTCTCCCTTCCTCCTCGAACCCCATACACTGTTCCAGCGTCAGTGGAATTCCTCGCAATTCCTCGACATCCAGCCGCGAGTTCAGTTCCTGATTAAGCTTCGTTAATTAATACTTTCGAAGCTTTCCACGCTTCTACGGCCATTTGATTCCACCCCCTATGTATCCCCTCATCCCGCGGCACCTGCGAATAAAACAGCTTGCGACAGTTCCTTAATTGTACAATCGCGGATCCGGCCGATGGAATGTTCCCCGGAAATTAGCGACCTCTCCGCGGCGCACCAGCCGATATTCGAATGTTCGTTCGGCGGGGCAGCACGGGTAACCGAATAATCGTTGGAACGCGCTTCCGGCAGGAATACTCCGCCGGATATCACACCGGAACCATTAGTATTATCCGCAACGGAAACGCGGGCGGACTGCGAACGCGATAGCTGCCGCCGCCGCGGCTCTTAGCTGCCTGCCGCGGAATATGTACCCGCCGGCCGATAAATATATGCCCGAAGAACTTTGAATTTTATTGCTGGCATATAGCGGCAGCGAGAGCGTGTACATATGGCCCGCGGAATCGAAAATGAGACGTATACCGTACAATAATTCTAACCGCGTAAGGCGCACGTTACATCCACCTCTGCGGCTCTGTTGAATTTCAACGTCGAACGCCGCCGCAGACGTCCTAACCCCGGGAAGTATCGCGTTCCGCGCGGAACACGACATTAACGATACATCGCGGAAATGCGCCGAGAAAATTCCCAGACGGCACGTTGGTTTATCTTTCGAGCACTTTTTCGAAACGCCCGCGGTAACCTCCGACCGCGGTCGGCGAGTAACAGCTTTTACGCTACAGAATCGTTGGAAATGCTCAGACGTACCTTCCGTCGACTTCTTGGATTCTTTCGCGGGAAATTTTCGGCTTTGAATGATTTCTTTGGCACGCTTCTATTTCTACGCCATTTTCTTCCTCTGTATAACCCGCTTCGGTTGTTCGTCGGATTTGTTCGTTAATCGGGAAAATTTCACTTTGCGAACACTTTCACTTGCTCTAAATTTCGTACACTTTAACGCGATATACTTTTATTGAAAGATACTTCTATTAAACAATAGTAATTACGGTTTTTTTGCGGTGGTAACGAGCTACACTCACTGTCCCTAACACGCGCCTACGCCATTTTGATTTTAACGGTCACGTGAGCGTTTTGGCGCCAACAGAGTGCGCGCGCATTAACCTCTAACTGCGGACGAACAGTTTTTATGCTTCAACGTTTTGCGCGAGGGAAATTGCTAAAAATGTTGAGATATACCTTCTGTCGACTTCGCAGCGACGTTTCTTAGATTCTTTCGCGGGGAATTATGGGTTTTCAATGATTTCCTCGGCACCCTTCAATTCCTTCCTCTCCGTACGACCCGCTTCGGTTGTTCATCGGATTTGTTCGTTAATCGGGAGAATTTCACTTTGCGAACATGTTCACTTGTTCTAGATTTCGTACACTTCAACGCGATCAACTTTTTTTTAAGGATACTTTCGTTAGACTACAATTATCACTGTATTTTTGCGACGGTAACGAGCTACACTCACTGTCCCTAACACGCGCCTACGCCATTTTGATTTTCTGGTCACGTGAGCATTCTGGCGCCAACCGATTGCGCGCGCAATTTTGAATTCTTTAGTTATTACCTACGTTACTTGTTTCCTAATGAACCCTTAAATTCTTGATTAGAACGATTGAAAACTTGAATTATTTTGAAGAGACCGTACACCGATTCATTTCCGGCGCAAATGGAACGTAGGATTTAGGTTCTTCTCCGTTTAATCGAGACAACGCTCGCTGAACCGTCCTAATTGAATTTTTACACGGCCGTTCAATTACTCGTTAGAGTTTACCAGTGATTCCCGGCGTAGTCGAGTGTTTATTCAGGCAGGCGGGCAAAGGGCTCCGGGAAAATCAGATCGGCGGATCGATCGATCATTTCGTGGTTACTCGAAGGAGGCGTAGATGGGATACGTCTTCCAGCGATCACGGAGAACAGTGTTGCGACTCGTGGAGGAGAAACGGTGCGGTAGACGAACGAGTTTTTCTATTTCCCCCGGCAATAGGTCTTATCCCAAAGATTTCCCATAAAAGCAACGTCTGGAAAGCAACAGACGACGCCGGTTGCAGCGGCGTTTCTCGCGTGGATGTGCACCATTCAGAGCTTTCGTGGCTTTGATGGGTCTCAGACCGCCCTTTTCCTGTAGTCACCCTCTCGACCCCGATGGAAGAAGCTTCTCCTCTAAAAAGCCACAACCATCCGCGTTTTTATCCGCGGAGGCCCCGTCTCTCCGTTTCACGTGCGCCACGAGGCGTTCGAGGTGTCTGCGTTTCGCGGCTCGATTTCCGAGCCGATTGGAATTTCTTTCCCGTCGCCGTCGTCGTCGACCGTGTTCCGGTTCAGCCTGATATCGACTATCGATCGGGGTCGGCCCCCCTTTTTTCCCTTTGGCCGCCGTCTCGCGGGCTTCCGACCGCCGCCGCGCGCTTCCTCGCGGCCCCCGATACTTCTGAAACAATTCTTATCGAAACTGTTCGCCGTGATCGCGCCGGAATCGCCGGGGAAACGGGGTAACGCCTCTCCCTCTCCCCGTCGAACGCTCGAGTTCCCCGGACGGAAACGGAGTAACAAGTTTCCCCGTGAAATATAATGGTAACCGTTCGAGGACGGGGCGTGCTCGAAACGTGGAACGGTTCCTTCGGCGGTATCGGGGCTCGACGGCGGCAGAAACCGTGTCGGTCTCGCGGAAAATTATACCGTATCGCCCGGAACCAGACGCGCAAACGCCTGCCCGAGGACTAAATGGATCGGCACTGCCCGTTGTCGGCCGGCGCCGCGTTGTGCATCGGCATCGGAAATTGCCCCAATGTTTGCTCTTTTCAGCGAAGCACCATCGCCGGTTACATTTGTACTCGAGTCGCGCGCACGGACTGCGGGCCCGAAGGTTGATCATCGGGAGAGCACTCCGAGGGAAACCGCCAATCAGCGGAAGGGTGAGAGGTCGCTCCATTGGATGGTTTACCGTGGCCGCGATGAATTCTTCACCGTAAAACCCGTGCAAACCGTGCCCGCCGCGAGATTGCGTTTAGAGATTCATGCGCCTTGCCCGGCACCGGGGCGTTCCGACGTTTTTGAAACCGCCGCGGCCCGGCTGCCGGGAATTTCTTGATTGGCGGAACGTTTCGGCGGAGGATCGGTTGGCCGAGGAATTCGCGAGACCGTTCTCGACGCGATTCAATTACGCGGTGTCGATACTCTCGCGAGCGTTGTCTGTACTTCAACTCCGAACAACGTGTTGGATGTACATTCGTGTTCATGTGAGGATGTATGTTGTTGATTCTTTTATCGGTGTTGCGTTATGTCAACTTGTACATGAACATTTCAGCTACTGTGCGCCAGTAGAGTGGCTTTCGTGTATATCATCCTCTTGAACGGTACTCCATTATTCCTCTGTACTCCAGAATTCTTTCTGTCGTCGATAGTTGTGCACACTGTGGTCTAATCTAATATTACATTTACGATACGCAGACCGCGTCGAACCTTGTCACAGAGGTACAGCTAGTTAGTCCGTTACTGAAAGGTTAAGCGATAAATTGTTCGACGAACAGAAAGCAACGAATCGATCGAGTTACTCGGCGGAGGTTCCGATTGTCGACGCGTAGCGGCCGACCCGGTGGTTGGCCAGGTATACGAATCGAATTCGGTGGATGCCGGTGTCGAAACGACCGCCACCTACCACGCGGAGATGGTATCGGGCGACAAGAATTTCCGAGAACGGGCGAAAACACGAGGAAACGAGATATCGCGTCGCGTCACGGCGACGGACCGCCGAAGCCGGCCCTCCCGCCGTTCGTTTCGGCCGATAATTAAATTCTCGATTGATCCGTAATTATCCTCTTAGTCAGATCCGTCGGCCCTTCCTCCGGGCGGGCAGTGGACGCGGGGCAATCTGCCGCGAATAAATCTGCGCGACGTCGGCCGATCGAATCGGCCGATATCGATCCCCAAGGCGGCTCAAGACGCTTAGGGGAGCTTGCGGGAGAGTCGGTTTGCAGCGGTGGCGGCCGCGCCGTGTCCCGAACGCCTGTGCACACCGGCCCAATTGGCATTCATTGGCGCCAATTTATCTTCGCAGGCGCGGGGCGTGGCCCCGAACTTAAGCGCGCTCGCTTAATTGTACGCCGGTACTAATTAAGCGACGACGAGTCCGCCGGGAGTCCAACGGAGGCCCGGCCTCGCCGGAGACAAGCCTGGTATGCAACCCTTCGAGTCCCAGGAATCGTTTTTACCGATTCCCTCTTCGCCGGGGATCACCGGCGGGGTTGAGGATCGGCGTCGTCGTAAAGGAAGGAGGGTATCGCAGCTGCAGGAGGAGTCCCCGGAGCGGATGGGGTCGCGCGGGAACAAGATCGAGGCCCGCATCCCCTACTTTGCAGCCCCGGCAATTCCGTTCCGTGCATGATACGCGGATTATTAAAATAATAGCCAGCCGGCACGCCGGGAAATGACGGTAATTTTTCAAGGGGTTATCGGCGAACTACTTAAAACTTTCTCGAAGCATCGACTGTGTTCGCGTGGCAGCGGGCTCGCCGTTGATTGAGCCGCGTTTCCGCGTTATAGAATTCCGATAACTTTCACCAAGTTGCGCTAACCGGGCGCAACCATCCGGACTCCTCTCTTTCTCCGTTTCCCCCGGCGGTCGCCCGGGCGTCTATCCCCGAGGAAAATTTCGCCCGCGAGCATTATCGCCGGCGGCCGTGGCTCGTCCCAGCGATTCTATTAGGAGTCGCCCATCGGGCTCGATTTCTCCGCGATCGAGTCGCATTCGGCGAACCGCAAACCCTGCTGAAAGCGCCGGTTGTTTAGGAAACCTTTGGCGTCCCGTAAGGATCCCAGGAACGGTGTCGTAACGCGCATTGAGGATCGTCGAGGCCTCGCTGCCGGGACTGCCGATGAAAGGGTAGTTACCCCCGGTTTGCACGATCAATTACTTAAACCAGACTACATCGACGTCCGTGCAATATCGATCGCGAGCTTCGCTCGGCTCCATTTAGTTTCGCGAGGCGGTTCTCAATCCATCCGCATCTCTGCCCGGTGCCGGCTGGTAGTTTATCGATATAAGGTCTCCTCTGTCTGGCCACATTTCACACGGTCTTACGTAAATCCGCGAGCAAACGAGCCGGCTGGCTGGCTGGCTGGCTGGCTGGCTGGCTGGCTGGCTGGTGTTTCAGGAGCGTGTTGCGGTCCCCTCTGTAACAGCAGCAGCGCGTCGCCCGGACGTCGACGAGACCGACGAAGGTCTCGTTTGCCGTTTGCTAATGGGACGGCACACGAATTTCATTAGTCCCGTCGGCGAACGACACACGATAGGTCGGCCCGGTATCGCGTGGATATCGATTGCAGTCGGTTTCCTGACAATAACAAAGCAGGAGACACGGTCCGGGTGAGCGTCGCCGATGCTCGACGATGCAGCGGCCACGAGCAGGCGCAGGAACAGAGAGGCTCTCTTCGGATCGGAAGCTAAGTATAGCAAACCGGGCCGATCGTGCCCGCGTCACCGTTAATTAAATCCAGCTCGGTGATTCAGGAGGGACGACCTTTCGACGAGAGCGAACGAGCCGTTTGTGTACGCCGGTACGGCGCGCGGTTCCCCGTCCCATTGCTTTCAGGTGCCATTGCCAGAGTAGACGAGGTTTGCCAGCGGCCGGACAGAGTCTGCCGCCGGTCCGGCCCGGCCCGGGTCGCGTCGAATAATTGCTTTATGCGAGCACCGCGATCGATACCGATCGCGGAACAACCGGGTTCCTCATTACACCGGGCCGGCACGGAACGTCGATACGTATCCGCGTCGACGGATTTACGCCGACGATTCGCGCCACCTTGGAAGACGCATACCGACGCCGGGGCATCGCGCCGCTCGGAGAGCCGAAAAATCGATTATCCGACCTCCGTAAACCGTGAATATTTCCAAGTGCCTCCGAAGGGACGTCGACGGATTTAACGCCGAGCGAAATTTCAGCGTGGACCTTTTGTCCGAGGATTTAATTTGACGCTTCCGCGTGACAGTGGACTTATTAGAACGCGTCGGTATGTGAAGCGCGAGCAATACCGAGAATGCCGAGCATATCTACCGGATTACCGCTCAATTACACGGACCTCCCGATACTACGTCCCGCGAGCGCGCCGCGCACGGCGGAGTGACAAAATAGAATCGCAGAGCGATTCGTCGAAGAACGAGCAAGGAAATTCGCGTGGATCGTCGCGGAGACCGGTGTCCTCGGTCTCGTCGTCGTCGTCGTCGTCGTCGTCCCGGGACAGGAATTCCAGTCGCGGAATCCGAGCAGGGCCGAATTTTACGCGGCCGAATAAAAAAGCGCAGGTATAACTGGGCGCGCACGGTACTCGATCTCTGCCAATAAAATACACGGGAACGAATTCCCCCCTCGATCGCCGATAAATCGTGCCCGTTGATCGCGACGATTTAAAACGGCTCTCGCGTGGAGGCGCGCGCACCCGTGACCGGGTACCTGGAAATGAAGACCTTAAAGGCCGAAAATCCCCGGGGCCGCCGAAAGAAACCGACGCGAGCAACAAGAACGCCGGGGGATACGGGCCACCCGTAAGAGGGCCGCGCGGAGTCGCGTGAGAATCCTTCGGGAGTAAACAAATCAATTCCGGGGCCCGGGACACGTTTATGCCTCCGATCGTAAATTATCATTAAGGTGATTGGCTGCGTTCAACACAGGGACAGGCGTCGCGCGCGCATATGGAAACCGCCTCGCCAGGTAATCCAGTAAACGCGTCGCACACGCGGTCGGAGGGCTGTGTGCTTGCGAGCGGACGCGCGCGCGCGCCCGTACGTTCCGCAGCGAGGCTGGAGGATCGTTTTCAGGCGGACAGTCGAGCTTAAACGGCGTCGCTCGATTAAATCTCGCGTCTTACTCGAGCCGGGCACCTGCCGGACCGACCGGCCTTGCATCCTACGGGTGCTTATGGAAATCACGGCCGTTCCCGCCTCGCCTCCTTCGTCGCCGTTCGCCGAACAGCGGCGAGTCTCGCGTCCGGCGAGCTGCCACCGCGCGGAGGAACGAAATCGCCGAGTATCGCGAGATTTATAACTCTCGCGGTGTTCCTCTTCCATTCCCAACGGCCGTGCTTCATTATCGATCCCCGTGCTCCTCGGACTCGTCGATTAAACCGCCGGCCGTTTCGGTTCCGCGCGCGAGCGTAACTTACGAGCGAGCGCCGGAGGAGGTGCTCGATACGCGAACAGATTCGCTCGACGGACATCTCATTTCCTAGCGGTTTGAAAAATGGCCCGCGACTTCCGCGACCCCGCCCCTCGCCAGCGCGATTTCCGCGGTAAAAACGAGACACGCGCCGCGAGAACGTCCGCTCCGCCATTTTGTCGTCTGCTCTTCCTCCCGGGATTCCGTCGGCTTTCCACGGACTGGTGGATTTATTTACCTTATCCGCGCGAGCCGACAGCTTTTCCACGAGCGCGGTCCGTTGTTCCACGGCGCCGAGGAAAATTAGCCGTCGTTTTCAGCGCGGCGAGCTCGCGGCGCGCACAGCGATCTCGGATTGAAGAGCGTTTTCTCGGGACGTGGAGCGCCCTCGAAACGTTTCGAATACGAGCCTACTCGGGGCGGCCGCTTAAAGTTGCGAACGAATGCGTCGTCGAGTTAATTCAGGCCGGCCGAGCTGGAACTTTTCCTTCTTGCGGCTTTTCCGCGCGCCAATTGAAATTTCGGGGAAACTAGCAGACCGCCGCGGTAATATAACCGCGAACCGCGAAAATATTTCCGCGAGCGATCGGCGTAATTGACAAAGTTGATGACGTTAATTACGTCAAAGACTCCGGTAACCTAATGAACGCTCGTTCGCCGGCGAAATAAACGGTCCCGAGTTCGCGAACTTTAATGCGCCGCGTGCTCGATGGCGGACGGACGGCTGGCTTCCAGTTTTCCAGCCTTAATTTCAGCGCTAATAAATCGATTACGGGCGCGCTTTAATGGCTCCATAGATAGATCGTTTCATTTGCAGCTCGTATCTTCGCTGCGGTGCAAGCCGGGAGAGCGGCCGGGGTGAACCGGTAACCGATATTTCGGTGGAAAATAATCGAGAGCCCGGGACTCGATCGAGCCGGGACGATCGGCCGGACGGAGGATTCAATATTTGAGTTCGCGATAAACGCGCGGCAGATTTTTCACGAGCTAGCGGAATTTTTATTTTCGCGCGAGTCACGTCGGGGCCGACCTGTCCTGTCCGATCTGCCAATACCAAACGCTCCGGTGTAATTCGGACGGTTTTTATTACGGAGATGCGGCGGCGCGAGTCCGTGGCCGACTGTTGCGAGCCGCCCCGCATCGCTGGACCGCCGTTCGAAACGTCTGTTTCCACTCTAACGCATCGGGAAAACGATTCGGAACCGTTGGGACCGAGGATCGCGCCATCGTTGATCGATCCGAAGTTAAAACGCGCCTTCCGCGAGTCGACCGATTATCTAAAAGCTTGAACCGCGCATGGGCGACACTCTAAGAAGCTTCCTAATGCCAAATGCACACGAAACTCGATAACTTTAAAAGTATGCTCGATAGAAGACAATGCTTCGGACAAAAGATGTAAGCTATAGAGACGAGCATACGGTGGTTACACTGAGAAACGGAATTTATTCGCGGAAAACTTGTATTTTATATAAAAATCGTATAGCAGAGACTCTACTTAGCAACACATCGGTAATCTCTAATATTCTTTTCACCAGTAGTATTTCGCGGTTTCGTCCACTGTGCGCCTGTTTCCGAGTTACGGAGAGACAAAGTTTCCCCATCTCGCAAAAAGAAGTATAAAAGAACTTTCCGTCTTTATTCTTGCGGAGGAATCGCGGCTGTAATAGTAAACCTCGACTCCAAAAGATTCCGTGCGCACGAGACAATATCATTCTTCCCGGTTGCGTCCCGCCGTTTCGCAGTTCGTCTCGCGTTTCTCGGCGCGGCGCGCGATCGTCGTGGAGCCGATTGTCCGCGGACCCGCGCGAGAGGGCAGGAAGAAAAAAGTCGCGCCTCAATCACCGGGGTACGCTTCCCGAGATTCCATTCCCTCGGCAGCCGTCGCCGATAATTGCGCGTCGACGTTCAATCAAAACGTGTCCCGGTTAACGCGCGAGGCAAGGCGGCGAGCGAGGCTCGCGCGCGGCCAAGGAGCCGCGAACAGCGTGTACGGGAGGCTGACGAGTGGCAAGCGGGGTCGTATGAAAGTGTTATCAATCTTGAGCGGTTGTTTACGACAAGCGGTTCGAGGGGCTCGATTTGGCGGACCTCCAGCGCCGCGTATTCATACGCCGGCGAAGTCGACGAGGATTCGATTGTAATCGATGTGCGCGGGTAGCGGGGCGGCCGACGAGCGGCGCGACATGCCCGCGCCGGGACTCGGGGAAATAACGATACCCTCGGAAAATATTCACTTCACGAGCGGCGACCGAACAAAAACAATGGAGGGGGAGCGGAATAAAGAGAAAAACAAATCACGTTTCACAGTGTGTCCGGAGGTCGCGTGGATCCGTATTACTCGTAATACGACGAGTAACTGCAATTATAACGGTCGATCGTAAAAAAAAACACGAAAATACGTTCCGCCGCGGGAAAATAAACGAAGCCGAACTATTTGTCGTGAATCGCGATGGTTTTTCGCGGGCAATTCATATTCGTTATCGCGCTGGAACATCCTTCGACGATATTTAATTTGCCCTGCGGCCTTATCGAAATAGTCCTCCGCCGACGAGCGCGTGCGCGCCCGCACGGGCGGGGGATGATTTCGATTCGCCGCGATGGCAGGATATCTTCGATTACGGCCGAAGACTGCGAGAACCGCGACGTTTTTCGCCGTCGAGAATCGCGCCGAGGCATTCCCGCCTCCCGAAGGAGCTTTTCGCGGAGAGATAGCGAGCTGCTACGAGCGGCAGCTCGCCGCGAACGTGCCATTTAACGGCGTCGAAGGCGGAACGAACGTTGACGGGGAGTGTCGCACGGGGAATTTCCCGGTCGTTCCGCTGCCCGTAATATTTTCGCGTTCCCTGCCTACGGCGGCCTCCATTTTTCACGGAATTTGCAAGGAAACGGCGGGAAGCGGCGTTCGCGGGAGTGGTTCGTCGATTCGGTCGGCACCGGCAGAAGCTCGATTTCCGCGCGGCGTTCCCATAACTCCGTCGGAAGGATCGCAGGCGGAACACTCGAACCTTTTGCCGGGGAGCTACTCGTGCACGAACCCCGTTATCTTCGAACGTGTCGAGTTACCTCGTTAACCAACAATGGCCCGGCCACGAACGAACGAACGGAGGAATGCGTCCAAGGCAACGCGCGACAACTTTTCACTTTACGACGCCGGTCTACGCGCGATCGCCGCTCGCGAAAGATTAGCAGTAACCGTCCCTTCAGCCCCCACACGGTGATCCTGTCGGAGAAGCGAAAATCGGGGAGATCCTTCGAGGCGCTTTTTACTTCGACAAAGGCGAGCGCCGAGACCCTTGAACCCTGGAACCGTGTCCAGTTGCGTCGATAGCGAACAGTCTTCAAAGTTTCCTCTGTCGGATGAAGCGACTCGGGGATCTTCTTAGAACACTTTTTCCTCGTTTTCTCGGAACGACCGAGTCGCGTTAAGTTTCCCCGGATCAGAGTCTCCGAGATGTATCCTGTTTTCCCGACGGTTCAAACGGAGGAGAAGTTTCCGGAGCGAGCAAAGTATATGAGACCGAAATTAAAACGACCGCGTCGTTTCGGGACGGATAAACGGATTGCCGAGGATTCGGGGCGGAGGCGAGCCGCGAGATTTCCCTCTTAGGCGGCCGGGCTATCCGCGATCCTCCTTCTTATCGGAATTTCTAATGTCTGATTTCCATCGGGGACACGGCGTTCATCGGCAGTCGTTAATCACGCGACGAAATATTGTTACGCCGGCGTAGATTGGCTGGATTATGCGGGGCCCGGGCTCGTCGTTGTTCCTCCGCCTATCGATCGCCGCGGAATTAATAAGTATGCATGCGACGGATTGCACGTTACGTTTGTATTACGCGGCCGTATCAGCCGCTGCAGCCGTTAATCTGACGTCGCGTGACAACGTTATGGAAAACGCTGTGGGCCCGCGCTCGGTTAAGGATCCCCGATATCCGTTCTCCCGGCAGCCCCCGTTCCGTTCCGTTCGTCTCGTCCCTCTAAACGAGTTATCGACGGTCGATCGGCGCTGCGGATCGCGATCGAAGGGAGCAACGGCGTTCGCGAGGCGGCCGGGTCCGTAGCTTTCAGGAAAAAAGCATCGGCGGGCTGGCCGGGAGTCTTTAATGGCCGCCACCATAATGCAGAGGTACAGCGCGCCGTGAAAAATAGACGAGCAACAACCGCAATTATTGCTTAATTATTGCCCGGAGTTCCAAGAGCGCGGGAGGGCATCGGTCGGCTGAAAAATTTACGGCCACTACACCGTCCCGTAAATTATGATGAGTTATTCATAGATAAACTTCCCGGGGAAAATTGCCGGGCAACTCGCGAGATGACGGTAACTTCCCCCGGCGACCGAGTAACCGAAACTTTCCTGAAAAATTACATCCCTTAACGCCGGCCTCTTCGCGCCGCGGCCACGGCCGACCTGTACAGACGGCGTAAATTTCGATCCGGCGTCCCGATTACGAGCCACCCGCCACCGGAACGTTCCGGGGAGCACGAGAAAGATGCGATCCGACCGGCGGAACGCAGCCACGCGCGGCGTCTCGAAGCTATCCGTGCGGGAAAGCCTCGGCGAGCCGCGTCGCGACACGACTCGCCGTACTCCAGACGACGCTCGTCGCTTTCGGGTAGCGCAGAAACTGGAATTTCCTTTTCCCGGCTGACGAAAAGCCGCGGTGACGCGAGCTGTCGCGCCGAGGAGCCTCCAACCGCTTGTATATAATTCGCGTACGGCGGAGGGATAAAAATTTGTCGGGGTGGATCCGCGGGGATCTCGCGTCGCTCGGAATTTGTCGACTCCGCCGACTGCTCCCGCGGAGATTCGCGGCGGGATGAGTCCGCGCCCGAAGATAACGTAATTGCTTCGTTTCCAGCGAATCGAAGGGAGCGGCGTCGGTCTTGTTCACCGCGGAGCACGGGAACGAACGGATTCGCGTCGATGAAACAATTGCGAGCTGTCGGATCGCGTACCGCGACGCCTCGGGACTGCCGCGGTACAGCGAAAAGTTCCGAAGTTAGTTCCGCGCGAGAACTCGGCGCGGATCACGCGTCGCGACGTGCCGTGCAGCTTGTCGTCGCCCGGATTACCAGACCGATGTCATTCTCCGAGTGGCTGCTCGCGCTCTTCGCGGGAGGATCTTACTTCGAGCGAACGGCGCCGTCGTGTGCCGGCGAATATCGCGTAAATGGGAACGCGTTATCGATTATGCGAACCGGCAGCCCGTTACGGGGGCTTATTAGTCGGCTGTAAGTGTGCTTTCGCGCGAGCACGGGCTTCCTCGCTGCTGGATTTCGCGTTCATCCTACGCCGAAAGCCTCCGACGCCGCGTATTTTCAATCCCGGCGTTCGACTCGTCGATAGTCGCGGGTCGCCCGATGGGATTCGATAGCATCCAGCCCCGGAATGCACCGGAATTCTTGACCTCGACTCGAGGAATTCGAATCCCGCTCGAGTCGAATTTCGACGGACTCGGAAACGTCGAACAGCTTTGAGGCTGGGATTCGAGCAGACTTCGGGAGCAACTGTGCTCGACGCGGGAGGCCGCACGCGAAATTGAAAATGCGGAGAAGTTCGCGAAGTCGCAACTTCGAAGCTTTCATCGACGGGCTCTATAAATAAAACGGTCCGCGAAAGACCTTGGGATTGGACGTCGACGTCAGCGTCAGAGGCCATTGCGCGCGGTGAAAATCGTATAAACACAGCTGGCCGGCCGAGGAGGGAAACTGGGGCTCGATTTTCCTCGAGCTCTGCCGACCGTGCGCGGCTCGCGGCCTTCAAAGAAAAACTTCCGACCGGTCCGGCCTGTCGGGTGTCGCGGGGACGCTCGACAGAGGAAAAATGGGCAGCGCGGCTTCAAACGAAGGGTCGCGTCCCGGCGAGCGAAGGCGAGGTCCGGCCTTAATTATGAGTAATTGCGCGATTTTTATCAAACCGAACGCTGCCGAGAAAACTTTCGAATAACCACGATATTTCGTGTTTAGCGACGGGGAAGCTGGTTTATCCCGGCAGTTAATTACCCGGCGCATTAATAAAGCGTGCAGATAATCTCGGCAGTCCACGTTAATGAGTATGTAAGAGACCCGACGTTCCCAGGGTGCCCGCAGGATTACCTTAACAAGGACGAGGGATTTGCGCGGGAGCATAGGTGGGGAATAAAATTTACGCACTCGCGCACCGGAAAAACTGGCTATAGAAACCACGGCGAACCGGACTCCGTTTCGTTTTCGTTCCGTTCCGTTTCGTTCGCGCGGAACCGGCCCTCCTTTCGAAGGCTTTGCGCTCTCTAATCCTTATAAATTCCAGCTCGCCCGACTGTTTTTGACCCTAGACCCCCCGGAGGTGAGCGACTAACCGCATTTCGAAGCGTTTGAACTCCGCCGGAGGCTCGCGGTCTCGCCTAGAGCCAACCGCCGCTTCCGACCGCCGTAAAATTGAAAAACGAAAGGCGAGATAAAACTACCGCTAACAAGGCGACTCCGGAACTACTTCTCGCGGAACATTGTTTTCTTAACGAGACGCAAAATACAACTGTTAACGCGGTCTCGGCCGTGGAACTTCTGCTCCAGTTCGCACCTGTAACACGCGCGATTCTGTTTCTTCCCGGAGATTCTATCGAGGGAAAGAACAAAGAACGAACAACGTCCGAGCGGAAAAACGAAGCCAGATGTTATATCCGGAAAATTCCTCGGAAATTCCTCCGCACGAATATCCTTCGCGAGGTTCGTACACGTCTGATTACTCCGCAGTTAGAGCGGCTGCATTAACGTAATCGTATCGCCGCGGAACGAGAATTGTCTCCGTGAGATCCCCGGATCCGCCGCAAGGCCGAGCGAGTCGCGATACGGCGCGCCCGGGGGCGGCTGCGGCGGTGTCTCGCGTCGGCCCCAACAATTTACGCGGAATTTGCATAAGTCGTAGAAGGGTAATGTTCCGTGGTGGATGCGCGCCGAGGGGAAGGGAGCGGTTACGTGCCAGTAACCAGCTCGTCTCGGGGGTGCCTTCGGCGGCTCCTCGTCCGCGAACTACAGGCGTTAGGCGGAGCCGTTCGTTCGTTCGTTCGTTCGGAGGGGGTTGATCCCGGGAGGCGAAACGAGCGTTCCCTCGCTTTAATTCATACTTCGGGGGTAACGGTCTGGTAAAACGGTTACACCGCCGACCGTAATTTATGCTTCGAGCCGAGTGTCACGGAGCCGGCGTCGGGTAATTGCACGCAAAGCGTCCGGATAACTCGAGCTTTTCCGCCGACAGCCGCGGAAAGATCGAATCTGAGGCTCGCGCTCTGATTTCTGTCCGCTCCGAGAGCGATCGCGCTGGAATCCCGACGACGATCACGGACGCGGGGTCAACGGTCGCCGAATGTTCGGCACTCCGGAGGACGGAGGAGCTCGGGAAGAGTTACGCGGCCGCGATATTGGGCTCCGTTTCCAGAGGGCGTCGCTTAAATCGCGCGAATCTCCGCGTTCAATTGCCCGGAGAAATTAAGGGTGAATAAAATCGAGCGATAGTTAATAGTCGACTCCTCTTTCCGTGCACGGTTCCGCGATGACCGGTCGCCCGTGAAATTCCTCGGGGCCGGGCGGGGGGAAACAATCGCGGAATAATCGCTCGGCCCGCCCCCTCGGGCCGGAGGGGCGTTACACGATTTTCCGCGATTTTCCGTTTCGTTCGAAATACCGAGGGCTTTTATAAAATTGGATCAGCCCGTACGTTCCCTCTCCCCTCGCTCGGGAGCGCTTTCTATCACTCGCTAGTTCCGCGCGCCTCCAACCCCCGACCCGCCCCCGTTCGCCGTCCGTGGCTCGTTTCTCGGTGGAGAGCGGCCGGATCGACGAGTTCCTCGAGGTTCTCGAACCGTGCGTTTTATCCGCCGCCTCTTTCTCGCTCGGCCGTGGCTGGGAATCGCGAGGGACGGCCGGAATGGATCGCCTCATCCGGACGCGGAATGTCCGACCGTCTGCGTTCCGGAGACGGACGCGTCGGGATTACGGATTACGCGTTCAACTGCGGCCCGGAAGAAACGCCGTTTCAGGGGAAGTAAAGGGATTGTGATCGCGAATGCTGCGGGGTTAACGAGTGCTACGTAGATCCAGATTTCCTCGGAGGGGAATAGATTTCCCGCGGTCATTATGCCCCGGTGAATTTCGAGCCGAGTCGCCGCAGCCGATCGGGCGCGAGCGCGCTCGCCGAGGAAACGAACGGTTACAATCGCGCGTTTCGACCGCGCCGCGGTATTCCCGTTTTTTCCCCGGCCGTCACGGTCGTAATAAAAACACGGACGCGTACGCGGAACGAAGATTGGAATTCTAATAAGTTACTCGCGTTTTCAACGAGTTTTTCGCAGGTTTCATTTCCCAGGACGCATAGTTGATCAACGCGGCGCAAAAAGGGAAATCGTGCTTCCCTCTTCTTCGACCGTTCCACGATGAACTCGCGATTCCGACAGCGTCGTGGAATATTCTTCGGGCGCAGTAAGAAACCGGGGACAGTTTCGTCGGTTACAGCGTAGACGTCCGTGGGATTACGCGGTAAACCGATGCTCGGTGGAGATCGGGTCGACCGGATCCTCCGGGAAACCGGGCTCGCGATTCGTCAGATTAAACGGCGTTTAAATAGCTACGGGTTCCCGAGCGGATCGCCGCAGACAACGAGGACGAGCCGTGCGACGCGCCAGCTCCAAGGAATCCCGCGAAATCCGTGCCCACTTTGAAATGGAGCCTTTATCGGGGAAACGGGATCCCCTATTCGACGCTTGTCAAGCGGATTCGCGGAACGGCGGGCCGTATCGACGCTGCGGGGCGGGATTTATTTGGAGGCAGACCGCGTCTCGCTTTCGGGAATTCCGTCCGCGGATCATCGGCGAATTTTAGGAAATGCGGACGAGCGCGCGTACGCGGCGCTCCTCTGAACGCGAGCCGACGATTCGATTATTCCGTGTCACGGGTTTCACGGCGCGGCGCGCTTAAATCTACGGCTGGATACCTGATGGAAGCCGCAACTCGCAAAGCCGCTTCAAAGTTAAAACAATAAACTCGACGGAGATACGAGCATCTCCGGCGAAGCATATCGCGGCCGAGGTTCGCTCGGAGCTCGAGTATTTTTGGATTCCGCGCGGAGAGATCTCGCTCGCGGAGCAGCGGTGGCCGATTTCGCGGTCGGCGTCGGCGTTTCGCGATGATAACGACGCGACGGAGAGCTACTTCGCACTCGATCCGGACCGGTCGGCGAGGAGGGAGCTCGCGAAGCGCGTTACGAGGCGCCGACGAGCGGTACGCGCCTCGAAAGGTCCGCCGTTCGTTGGACGGTGTTCGGGAACGCGTGGACGTAATCAATAAAAAATGAAACGTCGCTTCACTCACCGGTTAATCGCGGCAATTTCTCGATCGCGCCAATTACCGCGGCTGCAAAACCGAGTAATTATCGGCGCCGGGC
This sequence comes from Nomia melanderi, assembly GCF_051020985.1. Classification (NCBI taxonomy): domain Eukaryota; kingdom Metazoa; phylum Arthropoda; class Insecta; order Hymenoptera; family Halictidae; genus Nomia; species Nomia melanderi. The sequence goes on along the minus strand of NC_135010.1, from coordinate 14,104,593 downwards.
CGGACGTTTAAACAGGATTTCCAGCGGGGAATATCGAGAATAATCTCGATAACAGATTGCCGATTTGTTATCTCGCCGATTTATGATATTGCCGGCCGCGTCTAGGCGGCCGAGTCGCGGGCCGCTCCCTGCCGATACGAGGGGTGAATTTATATTATTTGCCAGCGCGACGCGTTTAATGCACTCTTTCAACGGTGATTTATACGTTTCACGCCGGCGACTCGGCCTCTTTGTGACCGCGGCCGCGTTATCGGTGCGCGCGCCGCGCTGTGCCGCGCCGCACGGAAAAATCGCTTGGCTCTCACGCTTCCGTGGGCAATCGGAAAAATTAACAAACCGGGCGGCGCGGGGCGGCAGCGGCGGCGGCGGCGGCAGGCAGAAGGTTCGGCCGCTAATAGAAAATACAAATTAACGCTTCTCGACGCGATTCCATTTAACATTCAAACAACTTGTCGCGCCCAGGTGTCCGTTTCATTCGAACTTTTGATGAACATCGGAAATTATTCATAGCCTGGCCGGTCGGAGGCCCGGCGCACGAGCATTCGACGTGTCGCGCCGCGTCGAGCTGTCGCGAGTAATCGCGTTTGCGGGCATCAGCCAATTAAATGTCCCGGCCATTTCCGCCGCTCACCTTTAACCCGTCAAATCCAGCTCCGCGGCGTCGCCGCCGGCTAAGAAGGCGACCGACGCGACCCGCGCGGCTCTGCGCGCTCGGTTTCAATGGACGAGCCGAAAGAACCGATCGCGGAAGAGCCGCACAGGAAGAAATCGATCGATCCCGGGCTAATGGGGGGTAATCGTCGGACGCAGCCGGCAACCGGCAGTCGGGGAGCGGTTGACGTACGATCGAAATACTCGAATCCGCTGCAGTTAACTATCCGGGAAGGTAGAAACGGCGCGGGTTAACTCACCGGTAGGGCACGCCGCGATCCGGTAACGTATGCACCCATCGAGCCGCTTCCTGGTAATGCGTTACCGCTTCTTGCCGGTTTGCGCGAGCGTATATCAATGCCCCCTTTCGGCCACGACAATGCCCTGTCCCTGTACCTGTCCCCGTCCCCGTCCCCGTCCCTGCCTACCGGCGATGGCCCGTAGCTTTCTCGTCCCATCGCGCCCGCGCGGCCCGATGGGGATTCGTAACCGGGGCTGGGAACCGGAATTGCGACCAGCCACGCCATCGACGGACCGCGACGGATATTGCGGTTCTCTACTTTCGTTCCGGGCTGCATTTTTGTCCAACTGCTCCCGACGGTCCTGCCCCGATCGAACGAAGCCGCATCCCCCGGCGCCGCCACCCTCGCAAGCCTTTCCTTCAGGAGAATTGCCGTCCAGCGCCGTTCCGTTCCTCTTTTTACCCGATAGAAATCGTCGCGCGCTCCGCCATAATTCCGCTCGAGACGTCTGCGCCGGGTCCCAACGTCTCGCGAATTCTCTCCGACGCTTCTGCCCGCGTTCCCCGAAAGAACGACGAGGGAAAATCGTCGCGGCCCTTCCCGCTGCTCGCTCGCTCCTCGTCGGATTCCGGCCGAGCAGAGCTAGCGGAAAAGAAGCGAGGGAAAAGTACGTGGCCCGGTCCTGGCCCCTCGCAGTTTCATATTCGTTCGCTCCGCGCGATACACGGCTTCTTCCTCCACCCACGGCCGCTCCATTCTCCAAACTTTCCGTCCCGTTTTATTCTTCCCCCGACCCGTCGTCTGACGCTCGACGCTGCCTGTTTGCCGAACTCGTGCATTCGCGTTTTCACGGGTCACCGGGCATTCGACGGCGCAGCCTTCTTCTCCCTCCCCGCCCCCCGTCTCGGCGGCCCTTCGCAGCGACGCGCGAGCCAGCCTTTGCGCGGCCCCCGCCGCCAAGTCGCGTTCCCACGGGAATTGGAAATCAATTTAGGAAAACGGTAATAAACGGATGCGACCGTGCGACTCGTGCTCTTCCGTCCCGCGCGTGCTTCGCGGATTCCCGATACTCCTCCCGAGAGTCGCGTAGTTTTCCTCCGTATTTTCGCTGCTTTCTCTCCGCGTCCTCTCTCTCTCTCTCTCTCTCTCCCGGTTTTTCATTGCTAGTTTCGTAGCACCGGTGCAACGCGGATCCCACGATTCCCACCGCGTTTCCCAATACCGACGCGAGCCCGCCGACTGTTCCGCGGACGCTGTTTGCGGCGGGCGCAATCCGAATCAGTCCTCTCGGCGGCGAGGCCTCTTTTCCCCGCCGCTCTCGTCCGTGTATCTGATTTACAGATTAGTAACCGATCGGTCGGTCGGTTATCACGCCGGTGCGCCGGTAATGCGATTACGGTTAACCGAATATACGCGCGTTGCCCGATTCTAAAAGCGCCCCGCCGCGAGCAGATATTAATCGGTCGATCGGTGAGCATCGCGGCCGGCCTCGGTTATCCAGATTTCCAGGGGGCCCGCGAACCGGAAGTGTCTCCCCCCCACGGCTCTTTTCGGCTCGTCCCGCGGCACTCTTGCAATCGCGGCCGCGCCGCCGCAGGTCCCAACGCAATTACGAATTCCCGGCCGGGGAGAATGGAGGCTCTCCCTCGCGTATCGCCGCGGATACGCGCTTATGATTTACACGGGACGTGCGGCCGAGCCCGACTTTGGGCCAGCCCGCCCCCGCGCCGCCGCGGAAATTTATGTCGGTACGTGTTCCCGCGACGCTTAATCCGAGATTGCGGGCGTCGCCGGCGTCGGGGAGGTAACTTCCAGCGCGGGGATTTTCCGTCGGCGAGGAGTCGCGAGGAGAGCGCACGAGAGAATCCCGGGAATTCCCAGGGAAGAATCCTCCCTCTGTCTTTTCGGGTCGCAGCCACTTCGGGGAGACGTACGCGACGCGGGTACCCGGCCGAGATTTCTCCGGAGACGTGGGATCCGGTCCACGCAACTCGCCGGAGCCGCGCGACTGATCGTCGAACCGGGACACGTTCGGATTCGGCAGCCGCTTCGAATCGTCGAGCGAATCCGTTCGAGATCGAAGTCGACCGGCAGCGTTTCGCGGGTTTGCTGACCGTGCCGGAGGTTAGAGGTCCGCGAGGATGGGCGTGGAATCTGGCGGGAAGGTCGGCGAGCCGCCCGCCTCGGCCGAGTCTCTCGTCGATGACAAAAACGCGGGCAAAAAGCCTCCGGGCCGAGATGCGGAGCGGACAGTCACGCGACGCGGTCGATGTAGCGGGGCGCGCGCGTGTCGCGGCCGAAAGGCCACGCGGATGCTCGTGTCGGGGGCTTTTTGCGATCGAAATCTCGCGGCAGGTGGACTAATGACCCGGCAGGGTGCGCGGGACAGCGCAGGGGAGGAGGCTCGGGGGCGAGCCGCGCGACGCGAGGCCGGGAGATCGACGAGCGCGTCGTTAAACTTGCCCTCGAGACCGTAAACTACCGGAGAAGGTCGTACCGGCGGGCTTCCCGTCCTCTTCCGGGCTGGAGTTCTTCGAGGGAAGACTAGCAGACGGTCGCGCGCGCCGGCGAACAGGTGGATGGATACGGATTGCCGGGGAACCGGCGGACAGGGCGAGACAATCAGATAAAGGGAATCGGGGAGGTTAAAAGACCGCGTCCTCCCCGGAGGATTCCTAATTCCGAGCGAGGTAAACGCCGGACGATTCCCTCGGATGTCAGCGCCATTACAGGGCGAGCCGAGACGATCCGTTCCTGAGAAATCGCCGGAGGAATCGATTGATTCGCCGGACACCTGTGTTACGCGCCCAAAAATGACGGGACACTCACCGTCGCTGTCGCGTGAGAAATCGGTATGCGTGTCATACTTATCTCCTTATGAACTATCCGATTGCCCCAAACAACCGGAGTTCCCCGGAACCGTTCGGGAAAGTGTGTAATTATATTTTTTTTGGTGAATCTAAACGAACCAGTTCAACGACCGTATTACCCTATCACTGTAAGAAGTAGCGTCCGAGCGTGAGTCGCGACGTCGAAAGCAGAATCAACGACTATCCTCGTCGCGGACGCGCTCGCGAATACGCGTGCGATGATCCGTAAATCGCGCGATGTTCCAGTGACGCGCGCGATACGTTCCTCCGGCGGATACCGAAATGACCGTTAACGGAACGCGCCGCTGATCAAAGGGGAACGCGGAACAAACGAGCGGGCACTAAGGGGTAGAAGAAAACGGCGGAAAGCGTTTCGGAAAATTAATATCCGGGCGGTAGCGGGCGCCACGGGGAGCCGTTCGTGTTTCCGCCGAGCAAATATAATGGAGATAAACTACGGGAAATATATTGCGAGCGTCGGCCGTGGGGAAACGAGCTAAGGTGTATTCTTCTGTTCGCGTCTCTATCCCGAACGAGCGCAATAATGGAAATGTGGGTCGAGCGAGGGGCGGAGAAGCGGTACGGACGTCTGGTAAACAGAGTGCCGGGGAACGTCGATGAACGCCGTAAATCAATGGTAACCAAGAGATCTTGCTCGACGCCGAACATCGAATTCCAGGGCGCAATGGAAATCGCTGTCCGATTTCAACCGAGTCGACGACGCGAATTACGGCGTAAGAAAAGATCATGGGGGAACGTAGAGATTTTAGCAAACGACGCCGGCCAATTTCCGGCTGGCCGGGGAAGGTAATTTCGAAAGTGCCGCTTAAGGCCGCGCCGCGTTGACGAGTTAAACGCCTATAAAGGAAGCGACGGTGCTCCGGGAACAAGGGGCGCGATAGACGTTGGAAAATTAAATGATCGCCATCCGTCCCGCGGTGGAAAAACCGAGAGCCAACGGGAGCGAGACGCCGGCGAGCCCGAGCGTGGTGGCCAAAGTCGAGCAGCCGTCCTTAATCTCTCATTTGAATAATGAGAATGACGCGGGTCAGGCATACGGAACGCTGCCTCGGCCAAAGTCCCTCTAACGGAATTATTCGAGGCACTTCTGTAAATGACACGGCCGAAACCGGCCCAGCCGCTGTTCCGGGCCCGTGTTAACAAACTTTCCGAGTTTTTGCACGGTTCCCCGACTCCGGCAGCGCGCAAAAATGTCCCGGAGTTTATTTAACCGGATCCGCTCGCGGCGAACGCATCGACGAACTAACTCGCGCCGCGAATTCACGGAAATTAACCGGTTAACGCGAGGACGGCCGCCGTTTGTCTCCCCCGATTTTCCAGCGGGCGAGAGTTTCCTCCTCGCGATTCGGCGCGTCCTTAAGTTTCCGTTGTTCCGGCCGAGGCTGTTCGCGCCGGTCCGGTCGGGCACGGAGAAAAATGAAGCTCGAGAAGTATCTGAAATGGCAACAGGAGGCCGAAACAAGGCGGCCAAGTTTCCGCGAACGCGAGGCGTTGTCGGGATTCGAAAGTTTCCGCGACGGAACTTCGACCAGAAGATCAAACTCGTGTTAAAGGTTTACCGGGGAAACCCGTCGGACTCCGGAGCGGGTCGCTCGAGATCCGAAAGCGTTCGGAATGCCCGGGGAAACGCGGAGCGCCGCGTCGTCCGTAGGACGCTCGCCGCGAGCGGATCCGACGGCGCGGCCTCCGTGTGATTCGCCGGCGAATTAACACGTTGGGAACGATTACGACACGCGGGGTGATCGATGTCGAATCGAATAATAGCGCAACGCAATGATTGCGATGCGTATAGCTAATAACCGTTTCGATTTATCTTCGGCGCGAGGGAACGAACGATACATAAAACGGCCGGGTTTCCCGTGGCAGTCGACGCGGTTAAACCGTTCGAAATATCCGTTTGACGAAGATCGTGAGAGATTCGAGGCACTCGAAGTGGAACGGCGGAGCAATCGCAATGAATTATCGTTCGGCCGTTTTTCTCGAAGTCTTCCCCGCTGCGCCCGTTGGCCGCGTGAACCGGCCGACGGCTCTGCCCCGGCGCGGGTGCGTGGGCCGCGGAGCCCATCACGGGAGCCTAGCCATCTCGCGGCGATTAATTTTGATTAATCGTCAAATTAGATCGGCTTAGATTGGATCTCACGCTCGCCACGGTAGATCTTAATCCATCATTTCTAATTTATCGAGCGGAATGAATGCGAGTTATTCGCCACGCCCGCGCCCCTGCCCCATTGTCCCGGGACCCGGCCGCGCCGCGCCGGGAACAAAACTGTGGGATCGGACTTTAATATTAATAAAACCGGATAACATTACCTTTCAGCGATACGATAAAACTTGCTGGCGTCGCTGCCGGAATGAATTATTCATCTTCCATTTTCATACATAAATGTTTGCGTGCCGCGGCATTTTTTAGCGATCCCGTTCGCGAGCGACGGCCACGTTCACGCGACAAGAAGGAAACAAAGAGGAGGGTCGCCCGCGATTTTCGTCGAAATCGACCGATCGCCTATACGGTGCGAGGAGGGACCGGCACGAGCGGCTCGTCGAGTTTCCCAACGGCCGTACGTCGCTACAGTTTCCGGTCAGCGTGCACACGGCTCGGCCGCGCCGCGGAGTACGTGTCCACCGGGATGACCGTGCTTTATTTATTTATTTACTCGAGCAAACGGGAAACCGGCCATGGAAACATACTTTTCCTCGGTTCCGTTCTCCCCGGTACGTGTCCGCGTTCCGTAATGCCGCTACGTGGCCGCGCCGGCACCGCGCGCTCTCGTGTTTCTCCCTTTTCCGTCGCGGCCGTTTCCATACGGCCGAGACGCGGAGTCGACGGGAGACGTCGAACGGGACGCGTCGCGCGTCGTTAGACTTTTAATGGGAACGGGGAAAGCCCCGGGGAACGCGCCGCCGCGGGCGGAATAAACGGGGCGCGATAAAGTTCGGTAAACGGGTTCATCCGGGCTTAAGAACGGGTCGCGGGGTCGCGCGCCGCGGCGCCGTCTGTTCCGTTGACGCGCAATATGCGAGCGAGTTTTACCGGCTAAGTGATATAACCCTCTGTGTGGGCGGACAGGTGTTCCCAGCGCTGTTTCCCGCATGCGAAACAACCTCGCGGCTCGTTGCGCGCCATGCAAATGCCGCGAAGACGGCGCTCGCGAACCCGTTCGGTTTCGCGGATTATTTCGCGCGTCGGTTAATTGCGACCGCGCTTTCGCTCGTTTGATCCCTTTGCGCTAGGAATCCCCGACGACGACGACGAGCCATGAAAAATTTACCATCGGCACGAGGAGCGGGCGACTTTGACGGCGGCGCGAGCTTCGACGCGCGAGACGAATACATTATCGCGGGGGGAGTACGGCGCGTAACGGCGTAGTCGTCTGCTCTGGAAATTAACGAACTCGCGGGGATCGTTCGCGCGCGGCGAACGCGACGGACTCCCACTAAATCCGGTATTACCCTCGTAACTCGGAGGTAACGGCCCGCGGTCCGGATCTTTACTGCCACTCGGTACTTCTTCTGATACCGCATCTCCGGCGTTATCGTCGGGCTATAATTAAATTTAAGAGGACCCCCGCGCGACGGGACCGCGCGGATGGGCAGCGCCGACTCCGTAAACCCTTTCATTCCCCGGCTTTATGCGGCCGCGACGGAATTCCGAGCGGCGGCTCGCGGCCGGCAACAATTCGGACGATATATCGTGGTAAACGTCCTCATTCTTTTATTAAAACAATAAAACGCGTCGCCGGACACGCCGATGCGGCGGAACTTTCCGCATAATTCCAGTGAGAGGGCAGTTCTCGTCCGTCGGGAAAGTTAATCCCGAACGTTGCCGTAATGTCTGCCCATCCGGAAGCACCGGCGCGCGTACGTCTCCATCCGCAATTATCGATGCGACACCGTCGGCACGCGGGAACTTTCGAAAATTCGACTTCTGCTCCGGTGTTTTTCGAATTTATAGCCGGCGCCCGTCTAATTTATCCGACTGGAAGGGAAACGGCGGAAACTCGGGACCCACCGGGACGGGGGGAGCGCGTTACACGCTTCGAATGCCGCGCGGACCTCGCCGATACTTTATCAGCTGTGAAATTTCATTTCGCTCGAGTGGAACGCACGTACGGTCCACGGTTTCTGCACGACTCGCTCGCCGCCGATGGATCGCCGAGCTCTGCCCGGCTTGGCTCCGCTCTCGAGACTCCGTCCCGCGCCGCGCGTACACGGGGTAATTAAGAAATCGGTCTCGCTCCGCGCCGCTCTCCGCGGTTCGCGTGATCCTCCTTTGTTCCGCGGGAATCCGGAACAGGGTCGGGGGAGATCGGCCGCCGCGAAAACTCCGGGGCCGATCGCCGTGCGCGCAATTAACGGAATTGGCCGCAATTAGCCGGGGGTTAATTCGCGGGCTGTTACGAGTAATCGGCGGACGTTAGTGGGTCAGTTTCCCGAACGACGACGCCGGCCGAACGAATTTGAATATAATCAGGGATTCCGGGCGACGTTGCTTTCGGTCTAATTGTCCGCTCGTTCGCGCCGCCTGTAACGGATACGGGGGATAACCGGCGCGATAAGGGAATTAACAGCGAGGCGCGAGGGCGTCTCGCGCGGATTCGATGGATCCCCGTTGGCCGAAGTTTCGCGGAACGACCGGGGATCGTCGGTTCATCCGGCGTTATCGATGTTTGCTATGGTTTCCTTAGTCATCGGCCCCCGCGGACGCTTCACGCGGCGGCGCGGGACCGAAAAAACGCAGCCGGGAACTCGGCTCGAGCACGGCCGACGAGAGATTAACGAGAGTGTAACGGCCCCGCGAATCGCGCGGCCGATATGCGCCTCGTCCTCCGCGGCGTGTAAATCAATGCGGCCGTAAACGGGCCGCTGAAATCATTTTCCAAATAAACCGGCGTCCCCGGCGCGAGACCGTTCCGCGCGAGAACAGAGAGATCGCGCTGGGGATTTCATCGAAATTCCTCGACAGGTTTCGCGTTTCATCCACGCTGCGACGGCCCCGACGGAAATACGCCGGTCGTTCGCCTCCCCTGTCGAAGAACGGTCGTTTTTCGAATTTCGGCCCCGAAGCCCGGCTCCGGATATTCTCCGCGAATAATCGTAAATTAAACCCGCCGCCGCGGACGCTGGACACGGGACGCCTGTTTCCATTCCGAGGGTGGGGGAGGATGGGAATTGATAATTCTCCCGGTGAAATTTCAACGGAAGCCTTGACGGATGGGCGTGTAGCGTACACGACGATGCGTCGATTAATCACCCGCCGTATAAATTATACCGAATAATATGAGATAGACAAGCCGCGCCTCGTTTCGCTTCGCCCGCGACTCACGGTTTCCCGGGATCAATCGCCGGGCGATGCCGTTTTTCTTCTCGCGGCTCGCCGGGAGACAGTTCGAGGGGTGCGGCGAGGAAGGCTCGAAATATCCGCGCTTCCCGGTGGGAATCAAAGGGCTCCGGTTCCGCGGAAAGCGCGCGGCGCGGCGGGGCCCGCTCGAATAGCTTGTTAAAGTTCGAACAAGTTTCGGTAATTCGGGACGTATCTCGGCCGCGAGATGTATCGGGTTACAGCGCCGGTCCTCGCCGGGGGATCCCGGTTCGATTCGTCCGCGAGCGGCTGGAGGGGTGGCGCGGAACAAAACGCCCGCGGGCATCGATCGAGAGGAACGCGTGTTCCGTGGTCGGACAGTTTTTTAATTAAATCCACGGTAACTACCGTGGAAACGTTCCCGGTCCTCGTAATGAGTTGACGAGCGGCCATGAATATTCAAGCGGCCGAGATAAGTTCGGGGAAGACACTTCTTAGTTCACACGAGTTTCAATTATTATGCACCTTCGAACCGGCCCGGGAGCACGGCGAATGCAAAACTGCCGGAAAGATGCTCCGGAAATCCCGATATTCCGCAGTTCATTACTGATTCATCATCGGGAGCTGATACGTACTTGCGCGAAGTTCCGCGACCACGTTACGTACGCGAGAACGATCCAAGTTTCGGAACGCGGGGGCGGAGCGGACGGACTCGTCGGGAATGGATTATTCCCGAAGAACCGGGGAACGGGACGGAACGAAGGGGATACTCGGAAGTAGGAGGTGGAATGTAAAAAATCGTACGCGTTAAGGAACTCGAGCGAGCGGAGAGAGAGAGGGAGAGAGAGTGGCTGGGAGCGCGAGGGTCGGCTGAAGAATGGCGAGCCGTGAAGCAAGGGGGAAGGATTAATAGAAACAAGGGGGCAAAGAAATTGAGAGGGGAATTTGTTACAGTCAATGCGCCAGGAGCGCGAGCTATCAAATATTGACCTGGAAACAGTTGCACGGATTCTCATGCCTTCGAGTGGGTTCATGAATATTCGGCCGCTTTAGCGGCGCGCCTAAGAGGGTACTCGTCGCTCGTACGTAACCGTATACTCGATCTTGAAACGACATTTCTCCGGCACTCACGGAAGCGATTTAACCCTTGACAGCCACTGCATCCACCACGATGGGTGCTCGACAGATTAGTTCGTATCTTTGCCCGGGGCTTTGACGCCGCCGGCGCCACCGGCGAGCGGAATATCGTTCGTCGTCTGCGGCCGGAGACGTTTTGCGATTTAATGGCGTGCGCCGTTCGACGCCCGAACCGTCCGCTCGAATAATTAATCGAAATCAGCGGCGCGATACGACACGGGCACACCGGGTTTCGTCGAATCCAGAAAACTCGCCGCGCATTCCGCGAGAAGCTTTGCGTGTGTCGCGATACGCCCTACTTGCCGGCACGAGACCGTCGATCGCCGATGTAAATGGGTTACTCGGGACATTGTAAATTGTATTATTAACCCTCGCCGCCGGTATCGCGATCCCCGTAGACCCTCGTGAATCCGGTTCTTTCTTTCGCCCCACTTCGATGGAAAATCGAAGGGCGCGGAGCTCCGTGTCCGCTCGAGGGAAAGACCGTTATTATCAGTCGATTAGATTCTCGGTTAGATACTCGAATACGTACACGTGTCGGGAAAGAGCGAGACCCGCGAGAATTTTACTGCGAAACGGACGGCCGGCTGAACTTTGAGCCGAGCCAACAGAGAATCGCGAGGAAATTAGGAATCGCGTCGATATCCGGCGTCGACCGAGGAACCTTTCGCTGGCTGGCGAAAGCGATGGGCTCGAGTTACGAATTCCAATCTCGAGGATCGGCGGAAGCGGCGCACGGTCGAGCGAGTCGCCGAGTTTCCGTGCGACAGACTTCCGGATCGACACGCCGCTCGGCGGTCAAACTTGAGGGAAAAGTTAGTTCGCAGCCGAACGAACGTCGCCGAACAGACACCCGTCGATTCAATTACCGACGATTCGCTGGGTTACCGCATTTTAATGAACCACGACTTCCTAGTCGAGCGGAGGCCCCGCGTTTCCGTCCGCGCGCCGCGTTTCGGTGCTCGTCGAACCGTCGCGTCGCGACCTGTCAGTCGAAGAACGGGAACGGTTAACGACCGAGTCGGTCAGGCTGGGATTAATCGCGTGTAAAAAGCGCGCGCGACTTTCTTTCGCCGGGCATCAAGTTCGTCGACTCGCTTTCCATCCGAGCACGCGAGGTCCGGCGCGAAAATCCGCGGATCTAACGAGCGTCTCGTGCTCGTCGGATCCCCTTCGGTCGGCGTGGTCGTTTTCTATATCGCGGGATCGCTTCCGCTAAGTTGGATCTTGCGTTTCGAGTGGCCGGCCGCACGCGTTTCCGCGCCCCGTCAAAAGGAACTAGACTGGGGCCACTCCGGCATCCGCTAATTGCTTCTTGAAACTGTCATCGGGTCGGCCGTATTAATTTCGCCGCGGAATTAGGGTCAACGACGGCGCGGTCCTCGTTACATCGCCGCGGAAACGAAGCGAGCCCGGTCGATACCGTTCGTTAACGTATCTCCGCTCGCCGGCGACTTCTAACGAAACGATTCCGTTTGGACCCACGCTATCCGTCCGCGATTGGAAAGCCAAGGAAGCACCGCGACTCGTTTAATTAGGAGACGCGCGAGGTGAAACGGCCTTGCAGCCGGACGAGTCTTCGTTTCGTTCCGGCTCGGACGAACTAATTAAAAACATGATTGTTCGAGGAATGCGGCAGCGTTTACCGTTCGGAACGCCGCGGAACGATCCCGACGAGGGGGGCCCGCGGTTTCAATTAATCGGGGAAGTAACGATCATCGCGCTGGAAGCCGCGACGAGCCCGAGGTCGCATTAATTAAAGTTACTTTAACCGTGGTTCGCGCCCCGCGCGGACCAGGGCCGCCGCGCCGGGCAGTTCCAGCGACAGCGGCGATTGTTGATTCGTCGTTAAAGTTTTAACTGGATCGCCGATCTCCCCTCGCTTCGTTACACGTTTCACGGGGGCGAGACGGACATTGTGCCGGAAATATTGTCGTCCGGAAGTTCTCGTTCGCAGCGGCGGGGCCGCGGAGCCCGGCTTTCCCGGCGTGTCCAGAAACTTTCCAGCGAACGGTCGATCAATGGGCCGCTTCTTTGCCAGGGAAAAGTTCCCACGGGCTTTCGCTGTCCCCTTTACAACGACCAACGTCGAGCGGCACGATTTAATCCGCGTTTAACGCGTTCCCTGCCAACGGAGTCGCGGCCGTTCGTCGTTCGTCCCTCCGCGACGAAGGTAAACGGAAACAATTGTTAATCATACGAGCTTCATAAATCTCGTCCGGGCAATTCGAGATTGAAACGATCGGCGCGTCGAAAGCCACCCCACGGAACCGTCGAGCGCTGTCGGGTACAAGAAGCTTTTTCGGTCTGGCGCGATAGCTTGTAAGCCGGTAAGCTCCGAAGTTAAATCTCCGGGCAATATTCGCGAAATCGTCCCGATCGGGAGCGTAACTTCGATCCTCGATTGGTCCACGCGTACGGCCGGCTCGGGCGGGGGTGGAAAGAGCGGCGCGCCGTGTTATGGAACTGGCCGAAACAAAGTTAAAAGGGCTGTTGTCCCGAGCGTTGTCGTCGTACCATTTTATTGCACGGTGCTTCGCCGCGCTCGTATACGAGCTCTCGCATAGATAGCATCTGCTCCGTCACTTGGAAGTTTCCGCGCGGTCCCCGGAACCGAGCCTGAGGCTCAACGACGCTACCGGTTTCGTACGAAGTATTTCATTACCTAATAAATCGCCGACTCGCGCGCGCGCGCCGAGGAGAAGCGCCGGCCGGGGGAGTGCCCCCAGCGGCATTCTCCGCGGAATTATTTCCGCCTCGTAAACCGCGCGGGGCGCGCGAACGGAGAAAAAAATTTACGTCGGCCGGGCAGGGTTTAATCAACGTTCGGAGGGCTCGCTTTTATTTATGGATGCGCCTCGAAGGGATCCGCGCGGAAAACCGATGCTGCCCGCCGCGATGATTCGCTGTTTGCGCGGATAAAGGACGCCGCGCCGGTTGTTCCGGGGGTTGCGGCGGACGGACGGGGCGGCGTCGTTCGCGGGGTGCCTTCGAATTAAGCCGCGCGAGGAGGGTGGCTCGTCCCCGAGGCGGAAATCTTGCCGCGAGTCACCGTGCCGGCTAAAATTGCGGATTATGCGGAGCTCCCAGAACCGCCTCCCCCGTCCGTGCTCCTTTTTTTCGTCAACGACGGCCGCGCCTCTGCGACGCCGCGAGTTTACCATTAAAATTCATGGAATAATAATGCGCGGGTCGATCGTAAATACCGGCCGTATCCTTCTTATTCGGCCCGCTCGGTGGCGATACCCGAAGAACACCTCCTCGCGCGCTACCCTTCGCTCCGCCGCGAAAGGGACCGAGGGAGAGTCGAATCGACGTCGCTCCTCGCGAGGCTTCAGCTTCGCCCCGTGTTCCTCGCGAGCGAGCGGCTTCGAGTCTTGCGACGCGGACTCGGGTGAATCTTGATTCGCACGGAAAGGGACGCCGGGAGGAGCGGAGCCTCGCCGGGAAGAGAACGTAACGACAATTTGAATTTAAATCCCGAATTAAGAGGATGATGAGGCGTCGCGGCGGCCCGCGGAATGTTTACTGAAATTCTAATGCGGGCTTCGCGTCGGTGCCTCTCGCCCGGCACCGGGGCAGGCCGCGCCGCCGAGAAAAATATTTAAATTGCGGCCGGGCGGGAAAGGCGGCGGCGGCGGCGCCGGCGGAGAGTTTGCTCCGCCCGTTAAAGTTACTGGGAAATATCAAGCCGGCCGAGTCGGAGAAACGAGCTCGCAGCCGCATCGACGCGTCCCCGACGTTAGAAAGGAGTCGCGGCAGTGGATTAATTCGCGGGCCGCCGTCCCCGAGGGAAAATTATTGCGCCGGGAATCCGGAGAGCTCTTCTCCCTGTGCAATCTGGACTTTCTTTCGGGAAAAAACACGCCGCGGGAGAAGATGGAGTGGGCGGATCGGCGTGCTCGATCATAATAAATTATCGTGGACAGCGCTGCGCTTACCAGTAGCGTATTACCGAGTTCGCAACCCCGCGCGACAGCCCGCGTTTCATTCCGATGGGCCAAATCGGGGAGAGGCGGCCCACTTTCTTTAAAATCGCGACGCGAATCTTTGAGAGCATTCAATGGTTACGTTACACGTGACTAATCTTATTTCCCAAATGGGAGCAGATAAGTACAGTTAACCAAGTTTGTGCTAGATTCGAAATACCTTGAAAATGACAGTTGAAGAAATAAACGTTACACAATGTCTATTTAATTAGATCTCCAAATCCAAGTCGGTTCTTCCCGATGTATAAATACCGCGGTGCACTTCCGCTGATTCTCAGGAAGCGACGAAAAATTGAATCAAGAGTGCGCGGTGTGAGGATTTCAGGGCAAGGAGCGCGCTAAGGTATACCGGAAGTTTCGTAGCTGCCGGCATACATCGGCGAAGTTACACATCCGCGTCCGAGGATACGGCGGTCGATGGATTCGGCACACAATCTGCGACTGGCAGGATGCGCTCGTGTTGTGAATGAGAAACCAGGCTAACACGGACGGGGGCAGGAACGACGGGGCGTACGTACGCGGAACGGAAGACGAACAAGGCGCGGCCCCGGCCCCGGAGAGAGGGTTATATTGGCTGTATTGGATTGAGTATTCCATATTTTCCGCGCTCGGCCAACCGGAAGATGGAGCTCGCCCGACCGGAAGATCCGACAAAGGCGGCTTATTGGCCGACGTTACTTCGCCTTCGGATGTTTCGTCGCGATACGAGAAACCCTCGGCCCCTCCGCGCTACGCCCGCCCAGGAATTATTACGATTTACCTTTGAATCGTTCGCTCCGCGAATGCTTCCGGAGATTGACAATTCCTCTCTGGCGAGAGGAGAGGGCGGGCCGCGACTTAAGCATCGTCTCGCAGCGTTCGAGCGATTCACCGTTCGTTGTCGCTTCGAGGGTTTAAAGGCGGATACCGGAAACAGACGCGATTCCTCTTTATATCGTCCAATTTTCTTCGTATTCTCCGGACCGCAGCTTCGGTTCGCAACGTTTTCCATACGGTTCGGCGAGCCCGCTCGAGAGGAGATTCGGAACGGGCTCGATTGAAATCGAGTTAGTCGATAAGCAAGAAATAGAGATAGCCCCGGCGAAGGTTGCGCGCCGCTACGATGCCGCGGTCAACATTTGAGGTTAATTGTTCGCTTTCGAACCGAAGCACGATACAAATTGAGTTTGCAATGTTTCGGCTCCGCCGAGTGCCGTGCAACCGCAGGAATGCGATTGTTCGTCGATATACGTGTCAATCTCGAAACCAAGCCTTGCACCCGCGAATGCTGCGGCGGCGCGCGCTCTGCGGACTTTGCCTCTTCCTCGCTTCCGAAGCCCGCCGCGGAACGCGTAATTTGTCCAGGAAAAGGTTGCCCCGGAATCGGACGAGTCGCCGGCGGAACAGACGCGAACGGACAGACGGATAGAGAGAGAGAGAGAGAGAAGACGTGTAATCCGAGCGTACACGAAATCCGCGCCCGCTGCCGCTCGCGTTCCCGCGGGACGAGCGCATTGTACCGATGGTTTGCCGACCGACTCGCGATTTGTCGATGCCGGATTTCATTAGCAAGTTTGATTTAATTACCCGCCCTGGCGAGCGGCCGGTCCACGCGGTCTGGCGACCCTTTAATCGTCCCACCATTTGTACGCTATGATTTCATGAGAATCGCGCGAGATAGCCGGCCCGTGATCCCGCGGTTTCGCGTCAACAGTTTCATCGGATCGATCGATCATTCTTCCTTTCCGTTCGGTCGGATCGGAACAACGTTGATCGCGCGCGAGCTTTCATTTTTCGCTTCTCGATGCCCCGGTAGTCGATGTATCTTCATCAAGCCGAACGTCCGTCCGGCCGCCGTTCCCTTTTCCTTTTCCCCTTTTCCGCCGCTAATAAACCGCGGCTTTATCGCGCTTAATAATTCGCCCCCCGCCCCTCGGCCGTCGCGACGTGCCGGGTAACGAACGGAGTTTCTTTTAGCCCGCGCCGCTCCGCCTCCACCCGGCCCGATTTACCTGGCCGCTCCTAACGGCGCGGTTTTCATCGCGTCGAAATACGGCCGGCCAACAAAGGATCAAAAACGGAAGCGGTCCGAGAGGTTGCTCGATTGGTTCGCGGGCCGAATTGTTCCGGCGACGGTGACTCGATTAACTCTTCGCTCCCGGTGCTGGCGCGCTTTCAACCGCGCCCCTTTCATCCCCCGCGCGCCAAAGCCTCGAGGTTCTTCTTCCCTTCGCGTCGTCGTTCCCTTCCTTCCCGCCGCGAATATCCGATATTCCCCGCGAAATTCGGTTAACCGTGACCGTCGCTCTCTGGATTCCTCCGCGGGGATTTTTATTTCACGCGCGGGGAACGTCCAGTCCGCGCGGTTGTTCAATTTACACTCGGATGGTTATCGAATTTATTCTATTCAATAAATCGCCGATGACTCGCGCCGCGAGTAACGCGTGTAATACCTCCCACCGCAGGCAGATGCTAATCGAGCCCGAGTGATCGGGGTCTCCCGCTTATCGGATCGATCCGCCGCCGATCCTCGGGGTCTAATCGAAACCGATTTAGCCGGTTCGCGCGCGAGAAGGCCCGGCGCGCCGGTTGGCTAGAGGCTCGACGGCGCAAATCACAGAGCGCCAGGGATTGGCAAGACGAACAATTTCCTGGGCCGACTAGCCGGCGATAATAACAAAACGCGATATGAATCTTCATCGCGGCGTCGCTCGCGCGGCGCAGCCGGCCAGGGGAGGGACGACGATATATTTCAATCCTGGGCGTTAAGTACTCTATTCTGGCCCATCCCTCGGACGTGAACGGTACGAGCCGTTGAAATTGCGGCGGCTCGCGTCGTGTCTGAGCAAATCTTCCCGCTCCGGCGCGTCCCCCCTCTCGGATCCCATCCCCCCGGCCCCGGTCTGCCATCGATTTCCATCGGATCGGTGTCGACAGAGACGTTCGAACCTATCCGCGTCTCCTTTCAGCCGTGCAATTGGCTCGTCGCCTGACGATGGATTAAAATTGCCTCCGCGATTCCTTCGCCTGCCCCGCGCGCGGCCGGATTGAACCTTGTAAACGACCCTTTTAAATTATCTTCCGACGCTTTCCACGAAACGCCCGCCCGGTGCCATCGATCCTCGCCGTTCCTTGTTTGTCTATTAATTACCCCAGTCGGATTATTCCCGTTCCTTACTTTGTATCCCGTGTCGCAGCCTCCGCTGCCGGGAACGGTGTTCCCGGGAACGCGATCGAGGAAATTGCGTACTAGCCCGGACGACGGCGGGCCACTTTTCCCGGTTAAGTGGAACGGGACGGTAAGAATCGGACAACAATTGCAGGGGAATCTTCCGCGCACAATGGACCCGGAGTAGCTGAAAGTTTTCCGGGCAGTTTGAAATCCGATCAGGATCGACGTTGCCGCTCGGGAACTATCCGCGAGAAGGTAAACAGATTTCGCGAGTAAATTCAGAGCGGGGAACGGGGACGATATTAAGGTTAATTACGGAAAATCAGGGGAAAAGTTGCCCGAGCCGGCGCTCGCCGAGACGCTGGTCGAATTCAATTCGTGCCGTTTGCATCGCGCCGTTACCGTCGAATCGCGAACCTCCGGGAAATAGTTACTCTCCTCCTCTCTCAATTTGCGGATTGCGTTTTACGCTTTCTCGACGTTCCGCTTTATCCCTCCTCCCTGTTTCCCGTAAAGGCTCGCGCAGAACGTCGCGGCGTTTTCTGCGGGAAAGAAGAAGGCGAGACGAGGAGACGGTTTTCCGCTCCTTCCATCGCGTCGGGATGATCGAGGCTCGCCGTGATCCGAATTAAGGTGCCGGCGCGCGAGGATGGGCGAGGCGGAGGCCTCTGCCAAGTATCACTTGACCGCGCCGTAAATCTCTCGATGCCGGCCCTCAAAGACGGTGAAATTAAAGGCGGATAACGCGGACGAGGACGCCGGCAGTTTTCTCCGCGAGCCTCCGCGCCTCGAATAACAAATAAACAGTGGCGTCTCCGTTTCCAGGCTGTTACTCGATTCGCGGAATCCGCTCGAGATGATTTAAGAGCTCCTCCACCCGCCCCTGTCGACCAACGAGCGCCGAGGAACCACCTCCGCGGGATATCTTCTCCGTCCCTCGACGGTCCCTTCCCAATTCCATTTTTCCAATTAACCACCGCGACGGGTCACTCGTTACTGCTTCGATCCCCATCGGATAAACTGCGCTCGTTTCGGAAGTGTCGCCGGAGACGCGCAACTTTGATTGTTTCCCGAAGATCTTTCGAAATTCTGCGATTCTTTCGTGGGTCGCTCCGGAGATTCTTATATACGAAACGTTGGAAAACTCGGTATCGAGATCTTAGGTAATAATATCTCGAACAGTGAAGAACGGCGACACTCCAGACGCAGTGTCCTCCGTCAACGTCGATGCTCAAGGAGCTGCAGACGGAGTTACCGAGAGATAAATGGCCGAGGATAAGGATGCTCTTCCTGTGGACGTTCCCAGGGAAAGCCGGCGATCGCGAGACTGAGGATCGACACGCGAAAGATCAATCCTCCTCGAGAAAGGGCGACGACGAGGACTCGACGCATTCCTGTAATTATAGACCCGCGAGCGAGTCCTCTTCTCTATGCGCGGAACACGCGACGCGAAGATTAAGCGGGAAAATATACGTATCGAGAGCACTCTGCTGTGCTGTCCCTTTGGCGCAATATAGTGCTTCTTACTCTTACGAATCGGGTTGGCGGAGTCGACGGCGTTTCGTAACCTTCTCGTCAATTTCCGACGTCGTTGCGAAGTCTCGGGAGAGGAGGCCCGGGGGATTCGTCGAGTCTCGGCGGTAATACGAAAATTTCCCTCGCCGTCGGGCGGGGAGCGTGCGCGAAAATTTCGCGAACGATGCTGCCGAGCGGATCGTCTCGAAATCCCGGCGGCCGGAGCACGCGACGGTTCAACGTACCTTCGGGGAACGAGTCACGCGCGGAACAACGTGATTCGGCGGCCCGTCGGACGGCCGGGCTGTTCGCGACGTTGATTTTTCCGATAGACGTCCACCGCGCCGGCCGATTTGTATGTTCTTCCGGTAATTCCATTAGCCTTATTAAGCCGGCAAGAGAGACACGGGGGATGATCGCGAGGGGGTCGAGCTTCAAAACTCGAATTAGGATCATGCGAGCGCGCAATTTCGCTCGATGGCGGCACGCGATGCTTCGTCAGTTTCGGATTGAATCTAATTAATCGGGTTTACCGATCCGCTCGGCCGTCGAGCGAGTAACCGCGACGTCAGACGCGCCGTGTAATTCCGCTCCGACGGTTTTCGGCTGTTTATTTCGCGGCGAATTTGCGCGGGCCACGGCGATGCTGCACGAGAATTATCGCCGGCGAACCGACGCACCGTAGGCCAAAATCATAAATGAACGATGCCCCCGAGATTCCGCTGTTGCCGCGTTCTACGCCGAGCGTTTACCGAACCTCGAATATTCTCTCCGTCGCGGACGATGAATTATGCTCCTCTCGTGATTTGCCGCGCTCCGAGACGCGGCTTCGTTTTTGGGTAGTACGAGCGGAGAGCGATTGTTCGATCATTGACGACGTTCCTAGATTGCGACGCGGGAACCCTGTGTGCTTTTGTTTTTGGAGGACGTATGTTAACGCATTGCGTACCGGTAACGAGAAATCTCGTTTTTATGTAAAGACACTTAGCTATGCAACTTCGCTGAACACCGCAGCATTGAAAGCAATATAAAATTTAATTCGAATTTATTATCTGTTTAGAGTATATTACGTAACAATATGACATTTGAGGTTTTCTATGTATAGTGATATAAGTCGACAGCGAAAATTGCCATCAGAATTCAGTTTTCTGAAAATCAGCCGGTACGCAATGTGTTAATTAGACGGCTAGCAGGAAACTTTTACAATGTTTCCGTATCTGTTCGCGCGCGAGTCTATCCGCCCTGCGATCGCGTGGCACGAGTTTAGCGTTCGAGTCGCCGTCAGTGTTTCGCGCCGGCGAAATCGGGGTCACGCGAACGAGCGTGCTTTCCGACGGACGGAAGACGGCGACGGTGTCGGGCCGCGATAGCTGGACCCGCGGGGCCGACCGCGAAAGAACAATTCTAATTACCGGGCCAGCTGATTGTCCGAGCCAACTGGAGCGAGCTGGCCGGCGGCCGACTCTCGCGTAACTGCCGCCTTCCTGTCCCTCCCCGCCGACAATTTAGGATCGGTTAAGAACCTCGCGCGCGGAGCGTACACCTCGTGATTCGCGTCCCCGCCGCTCGAATTCGCGATGGAAGTAATTGTCGCGGCCGAGCGAGGGAAAAATGGGCTCGCGGCGCGCGGGGCGAAATCACGAGACCCCCGGCGATCGATCGAATCCTCGTTTACCGGAGAGGAAGAAGGCGGGAAAACCGGGAGGGCGTAGCCGTTCGAAAATTCGCCGCGAATTGAAACGCGACGTCACGAGCCCTGCCCGGCGAATCGTTTAAATATGCATAAATCGGGACGACGAGCGGGTCGCCGCGCGCGGACGCGCTCCAGACATCCACCGAAGTCAACGACCGTGCGATTTATTTCCCCGGACCCACCCCTCGCCCCTCTTCTAATTAGAAGCAACGAATTGCAACGAATTCGGAAAACGTCTCGGAGCGAGATGGAGATAGAGGGCGGCGGAGGACCGGCCGAAGGGGCTGAAAAAAAAGGAGGAAAAGCGAGCGCGCGAGGCGAACCCCGGGAATTGACTCTAATTAATTCAAAGGACCAGCTCCGCCGGCTCGACCGCGGACCAGACCGGAACGATGTCCAAAGAACGACGCGGGGACGGACGCCGGGGGAGTTGTAACGACTTTTCGGTGGCGGCTCGAATACGCTCGGGCTTTCCGAAACCCATTAAAACCGCGGCGAACTTTTCGAATAATGGGACTGCGTGCCGGCACGCGTGCTCCCGGTAATTCGCCGCGCTTATTCGGTTTTATTACGATCGCGGCAATTATTGAAAAGTTTCCTGAGGGGCGCCCGCCTAAACGCCCGCCCCTGCCCACGGCCACCGCTCGCCTGTCCTCCTGCCGGCGATCCTCCGCTGTTCCGCTTCCGCTCGCCTATAAACCTGGAATTTACTGTCGTCGCGGAGCAGGCGAATCGCGTGGCCCCGCGCGATAACGGCTTCTTCGGTACGATTCAACGGTCGCTCGTTAATCCGCTGTAACGGTTGGATAACGAGGGAGCGAGACACGGCCGGCTGACGCGTCGCGGGGAACGAAGTAGCGCTTTTTGCGAGCTCGCGCGCGCCAGCCCGCTCGAAAATTCAATCACTGGCTGCTAAATGGCCCGCGTGCTCGCGGACTGCTCGAAACGAGCCGGCGCGCTCCACGGGGAAACGGAACGCGGCGATGCGATACCCTCCAGCCACCGCGGACAAGTTTTCATTTTGACCCGTGTTTTCAGTGAAAACCGAAGCAATAAGCGGCCGCCGCGAATCGGACCGTCTGTGTTCTTTCCATCTCGTCGCGAGCAACGTTTCGATGTTCCGATTAAACGACGGGAAAGAACGCGAATTAATAGCCGCGCGGTTTACGCCGGAATCTTCTCGCCCCCCGTTGCCGGAGAGCGCGGAGGTCGGCCGCCGCGGACAAACTGTGTTCGTTTCTTGCCCGCGAGGTCGCAATTTCGCGCGGAATATTAGCTCATTTCGAATTTCATAATCGCCGGTAAATGTTTGCTCGAGGCTGGACGCGAGTTTCATCAAAGTTAAGCGGAACCATCGCGACAAGTTTCCTCTTTCATCCGAGCGAATTTCTTTCTCCGGCGAACGAGCTGCCCGGCGATTTCCGTGGTTAATCGTTAAACGGGTCCCGCGGTGGGTGGATTAAACGCGCTTCCCGCTGATTGTTTAACGCGTCCCATTATCTTGGCCGGCGGTTATTCGAATGGGATCGCGGTTCGTTCCGAAACGAGATCGCGCTCCGTCCGCGGCCATTTAAGGCGAGCCGCGGCGCGCGTATTCCGCGACGAATACAATGCGGGCCCGCGCGGCGATGCCCGCGACAGCGGCGGGCACTGCTAGATTATAGAGGCATTCTAGCGTGACGACGATGTAGCGAGATTTATCGCGATTGTTACACGCCGCTGTCAAAAGCTATTTTCGCCAGGGCCGCTCGCCGCGTGCCATAAGTCACGCCGCGCTCCTCTCCGCGCTCTTTACCCGCTCGCCGTGGAAATATCGGCTCTGAGAAATATCCTGCGCGTGCTTCGGGCCTTCCCGTGCGCGCACTCGATCTTCCAGTAAAGTATACGGACGCCGAATTACCGGGAACCGTGGCCAGCGGTTTTCGATCAGGCCTAACGACGACGTTTCGGCGGGAGGCGGTCCGTTTGCAAACAGTATCGGCTAATTTTACCGGGTCCCCGAGGAGTGACAAAGTTGTCCGTTGGACCGCTAGAGAGCCTAGACAGCCGGACAGCTGGAAACGCTTCGGCTATGAAAATTGGCGTGGTCGGCTGTCGCTTCTACGAACACGTTTCCTCGGCTCATTTGCATTCCATGTTTTACACCGCCGGCAGATTTGTTCGGATCTCGGGTAATCTCTCACGAATGGTTTCGAGAGCGATATAATCGGCCGTCGCGCGACTGTTGCGAGGAATCGAGGAGGATCCGCCCGGGGAGAGAAGAGCAGGGTAGTCGGCAACGACGTTAGTCGGATCGCCGCGAACGTTCGAAGCTCGTCGAGCGAAAGCGAGCGAGCGAGCGGGGATACGGCACGGTCGGAAAGCTCGAAGGCAGGCAATCGTGGTACGCGAACCGTTAAACGGGAGAAAAAGCCCACGGTACGCGCCGACGAGATTGCGGAGCGAGACGACGGCGCGGCTCGACGCGGCTCGGCCGCGTTCGCCGGCGGATCTCTCCCCTGGCTGGCCGAAGATTGGCCAATTTCCGAGTCATCCCGCAGCTCCAGGAAATTTCTTTGCCGGTCTTCTTTTTCGGGCGATCGGTCGCGCGATTCCGCCGCGACAAGGAGCGACCGACGACGGCCGAGCTAAATTTAGGGCGTTCCAAAGCGACCGATTCCCTACGCAACCAGCCGCGAAATTCATCGGGCAGAGGGAAAGAGGGAAAGAGGGAAAGAGGGAAAGGGAGGGAGACCACGGTCTTTCCCGGCGGTGTCTTCGGACTCGGCGTCTAAAAATACACCGGGGACGAGAGTTTAATCGAGACGGGAAAATTCGAACGTCCGGCGCAGAGCCGCGCGGCCGGGGTCAAAGGTTCCGGATGATTCGCGACGCTACGGGAGCCACGGATAAATCGAAGCCCCGCCGTTATTTGCGGCGAGAGAGAGTTCTCTAATTCGAGATAGACCGGGAGGGAAACGAGCGGGAGAGGGCGGGAGAGGCTCGAAGGGGCGGGTGTGTGTGCGCGCGTGTGTGCTCGGCTCTGAAAACGACGTCTGCTTTAGGGGAATTAACGGCCCCGACGATTTTTACGAGGTTTCGCGGTGACGCATCGCCGGTTGCACACGGCTGCATACTGCCGCGCGCGCGGTCGTACTCCGCAATCTGACCCAAATCTGGAGACGAGAAGAGAGGAGACCGCTCGTCTCGTCCCAGATGTTGGTCTCATCTACCAAATGAAGCAAAACGCCGGGTGCCAGTCGGAGAGAAACTATCGGGACTCTTCTTCTTCTCCGCTCGCGATGGGTTACAAATGATCTCGTTGAAGGCGTGTGGTGCACGCGAGAACGAGCACACGGCTCGCACGGAAGATCGATAACGAGTCCCAGAATGCACGCGACATTCTCTCCGCGTCTCCCGCTGATAGGACATTATTCAAATACAATTTCAACCGGTCCTTTTATTCTCTCCCCCCGCTCGACGCCCTCCTCGGCCCGAGCCCGCTCTCTCGTCCGTCCCGTCGCCCTCCCTCCCCCGCGCCGCGGCGCTTTCAAACTTCGCCCGCGAATCTAATGCACCTTCTTCCTCGTGAATTTTAATTAACGTTCTGTTGAAGTTCCGCGATATCGTTTGCCCGAACTTACAACGAGATTTCGCTCCCCGCTTCTTTGCGCCCGGCGAGCAACTTCCTCGTGGGGGCGGCCAGCGATGGGACCAGCCGCGTCGCGACCAGTGTCTAAGAGTACTTTCGAGTGTGCCAAAGTACCTGTAAGAGGGCTTCGGGGAATGAAACCGCTACTCGCCCGGCGAATTCAAGCGGCCCGGAAAATCTACTTAGTTTATTAAATGTGCTGTAAACTTACGGCGAGACTTTATCGTCGATAACGTTCATTCGCCGATACGACTCCGCGGATCGATCGATTGTTCGACGGGGAACGTCCGTAACCGGCTGAAAACATTTCGCCGGTATTTCGAATTTTATTCGTCTCTTTGTTCCGGTAACTGAAACGATAGTCGACCGCCGGGCATCGGCGGGTTTCCAACTTTTCTGCGGCGTTTCATCACAATTATCCTAATAATCACCGCATGCGGGTATAATTAGCGAAACGCGGGATCATCGTAACGTTGTCCCGGACACCGGCCACCGACTCGCGCGGCGCCTGTTCGTTAATAACAAAATGATCGAGTGATCGGCCGCGGGATCAATATAAATAACGCGTCAGAGTGCAAAAGCGGCCGGGTAATATACGATCCGATTACGATGACACATTACCGGTCTCGTCGCATTAATTACTAGACTGCTCTTTACGTATGTTGTCCCCGATTAATTATATTTTCGGCTGTACGCTAGTTTAAACCGAATAAATCAAGTCGATCCCGATAAGCGCGCCCGATTCCCGCCCCCTAGACGGCCGCCGTGACGCGGGGCTAAAAAGTTCCAGTCAGTCATAAATCAATCTCGGCGCGATTTACTTTCTTGGAACGGCGCCAGGCGAACGATGGGACCGGGGATCCTGCAGGCAAACGATTTCTTCGTCCTTCGTTCCGAATGGCGGCCGACGCCGCCGACGCCGCCGCCGCGATCCGACGAATCCTTTATCCGCCGCGGCGCGATGGGATCCCGATGGAACGCATTAGTGGAATAATCGAGTACCGTCGGACCGTGCCCGATACCCGAGACACCGACGAAATACGTCGGTCGCGCTACTTACGCGGAACTTCGGATCGCCGGCCGGAGATGTAAATCGGGTGCCGCGCTAATATGAATTTCAGATCGACGTTAATAAGAAAGCCGACGCCCGCAGCACGGCTATTTCTATGAAGCGTTAAGCCGGACCCCTCCAACTTCCCACGAGCTTCGCGGAATTATTACAACTTTCGCCGAGGCTCCGAAATAAAGTTCCGATCCTCCTCCTCTCCCCCCGCCTCGTCTTCCCTCGCGCTCGACGACGTTTATCGCCGAGGAATCTCCCCGGACGACGCGGCGAAACGTCGAGTATTTGTTTAACCGACGATTCTTTTACTTCCGCGTGTAAATAAGGTTCCACGAAGGACTCCCACGCGAGAGGGGAATGGTGTGCCGAGGATACGAGCGAACGTCGTCCAGCGCGAGCGCAGCGACGCGTGTAATCCGGCGACGAGAGCGTTGTTGACACGCCACACTCCGCGGAGACGAATCGAGGAAGAAACGACGTCGTTCCGCGGGAACAAGGTTCCGCGTCGGAGGCGGCTACAAAGCGGAATACCTTGCGAGTCGGGCCAGCCACGATATCGCCCCGTTCTTCCGTTTAAGGGAGGCTTCCAGTCGTCGGTCCGGCGAGGGCTGGCGCCGCCCCTTTGATCGCGCGGCTGCGACAGCCGAGAGGCGAAAAGCGAGGAAAACAGGGTCGCCGTAATTTCGGCAAGTATGTGGCAATCTGGATTCGACGGCGACAACGACGGCTACCTTTGCCCGCAGCCGAGAGGTTAATTTCACCGGCGCGACCCTTGCGAATGGGAATTGATTTACGGGGCGACGGTTCGCGGTTCGAATTTCGTGGAGAATAGAATCTCGGCCGGCGGAGCGGTATACCGGGCGAAACGAGAATAAAAAAAGGGGGGAAAAAAAGGCCGTTCCTTTGTCACCGTTCGCCGTCTATAAATAGGAACTCGGCGTGGCCGGTGGACAAAGCGATCATCGATGACGGTGCCGCGGCGCGGCTCAGAAGTCGGAGCGTCTGGCCAGGAATTAACCTCGCGTTCCTGGGAAAGCGCGAGCCACCACGGTAATAGGAATGACGTCCGACCCACTTACTCCAATCGTCCTATTCCAGGCACTCGCGGCTTAATATCGACGATAAATAAGCATTACGTCGCCGTGGTTCGCGCATATTTACGAGAGGCCGTAATCCGCCGCGCGTCGCGTCCTTAGCCCGCTTCGCTTTGTTGCGAGCCGCGCGCGTTCCGCTTCTCGATTACCTAATTAAATTCTGATATAATGTGTACCGCGGACCGCGCGCCTCGCCTGTCCGAACGCGCAATCCCGGCACTTTTCACTGGCAAATTATGTTTACGCTGTCTTAACGTCGGATACGGCGTGAACCTGAATGTTTCACGTTTCCGCTGCTGAAATCGGGTGATATGTTAGTCGGACTATCATGCGATACGTGGTTCGAATCCGTATGTCGTTTTCTACGATACGGTAAGGAGAAAATATATGATCGCAGTTGTAAAGTCCAAGGTAGCTTCGATTTCGCCATGAGAACGAACTGTTTTCAGGTTGTTTACCGATATCTATTGTACGATACGTCGCGTTCGAGATTTACTAATAAAGAATCGCCTGATCGTTTGAATGACGGATGTTATTTACTCCATCATTCGCACTGCAAACGTGCAAGCTCACGCATACGTTTACAACTTCGAGGGGTGCTTTCACCCCTTCGAAGTGGACGCTGACCGATAAGGAAAAATACGCGTGAAATATTTTCCTGCGAAGCATGTTCCACATAGATCTCATCAGAATCGGCGGTCGAAAGGGCCGCCTCGTTAGCGCGTCGATCGTCTGGCGCGAGTTTCGCGCGACTTTCTTCGAGCGAGTCGCGCGGCCGTTCGTAGCGCGCGAGAATGAAGGCAATTATCGAAAGTCGACCGACAGAAAAACAATCCGCGGCGGTTCCGCGTAACGATCGCGCGGAATCGATCGCCGGCCAATTCCGACGGAGTTTTGCGCAAGGATCCACGGCGTACCGGGAAGAATGGGAAAAATCGCGCGCGTTTTACGAGCTCGGAACGAGATAGCGGCGGCTCGGGGCGGGACCGTTTCAGGCGCGTTGAAAAGCCGGCACGGCTACTCTTTCTCTCGGTCTCGGGCCGCGCGCGCGACGGCAAATCGAGCGTGCACGATAATAGAGGCAGCGCGTGCCGACCGATAAGCAATTAGCCGCGCGACCCAAAGTATCTAGCCGCGGCGTTAATTACTCCGAGAGGCGAACGGTATCGCCGGAACGTCGAGATAAATAATCTCCCGACGAGCGTTTCCATATTTTACCTCGCGTGTCCGGCGGCGCGCGGTGCGCGAGCGGATCGCAATTAGGATTCCGGTCCGAGCCGCGGAACGATTTAATTTGCCCGCAGCCGCGATGCTGCGGCGGACGCTCGGTTCCCAGCGATTCCGCGGCGATCGAGCGGGACCGCGAACGCGGATCGCGATCACGGTTTTTTATCGGCGCGAAACCTATTCGTGGGTGGAGCTCGGGAGGAAAAAAATGAATGTTCCGGACGGGAGGCGGGTTCCTCGGGTCACTCCTAGCTATCCCGGCGAACGCGGGGATCGTTACGACGTCGCTGGAACGTCGATCGAGCACGGCTACAAGCCGTTACGGGAAGGAACGCGAGGCGAGCGCAGTCGTTTTCGAGTTATACGGCTCGGGCGAAAAGCTGCGCGCCTGTAAAAGGCAACCCAGTCGCCGGGCGTGCATCCTCGCTTTTATCGCGTGATCGATGCATCGTCGTCCGGGTATCCACGTACTCGGGTTTTCGGTTTGCCAGCCGTTGCACGGCGCCTCCTTGATTCCTTATTCGTGGAAAAACCGTCGGACCGTTCGACGGCAACGGCTGGAGCCGTTCAACGGCATCGATATTGCGAACCGCCGATCTCGTCTGGCTTCGAGCGTGTCGAATGGCTGGGAGGAGCCACGATTTTCGTCGTTCGCGCGTGAGAAACGGAAGCCGCAGCCGCGAATCGGGCCCGATGACCGAGCGACACGGGAGCAAGTTGTGCAGAACGATCGACGACACTTGCCGGATGTAACGGCGGCGGCACGCCGGACGGCCCTGAGATCATCGTGGCTGAGCAACGAGGTTGGAATCGGCGAACGCACCCACACGGGTGCCACCCACGATCGCGCGCGGATGCGTCCGTCGACTCGCGGGGACCGATCTATCCCCGACCCACTCCCTCGCCGGTCCCGCAGCTCTCCTCTCCCGGGATCGATTCCCATTCCACCGCGAAATACGGCCACGCGGCGGCAATAAAACACCGTTCCGCGGGCTTATTGGGTCGGGGCCGACGAGGAAAAGCGACAAAACGGAGCGTCGAGTCATGCCCGTGACTCTGTTAACAGGCGGCAGGTGTTGCGCAGATTTAACTCCTGATACCGGTGGCACATTATAAAGCAATTCCCCGGGACGGTATTTCCTGCACGCCGCCGCGTTAGAAATCTCCTGGTGTCCGCGAAATCTACGGGCTTTATGAGTTTATTACTTGTCGTAAACTTCTCGTAAACTCGCCGAGATATTGGCCGACGCGACCGGAGCCGCTGACCAATCCCCAGAATTTACGCGACGCGATAAATGCGCTTTCTTCCGGTCGCCGGGGGAGGGCCGGGAGGAAAATCGCGCGGCGCCTACGGACACCCACTTCGCGATGCCCGCGACGAGTCACGCGGACCGGCTCGTTCCCGCGCCGGCCCGACGCTGCGCGTTCTGTTTACGGTTTCGCTGAACGTTTGTAAACATCGCTCGGTAAATGTTTGTCGGTGACGCGCGTAAACCTGCCGTCGAGTACCCTACCGATTCCGTCGAATATTAACGAACTCGAGAGGAGTCTCCCGAACGTTTCCCTCGGACCAAT
Source organism: Nomia melanderi (assembly GCF_051020985.1). Lineage (NCBI taxonomy): Eukaryota > Metazoa > Arthropoda > Insecta > Hymenoptera > Halictidae > Nomia > Nomia melanderi. The sequence continues at coordinate 14,075,435 of NC_135010.1, read as the reverse complement.
TGCATCCGCGTTCCTCTCGAGTGTCGCGCAACGGCATTCGGCCGCGTCGCGATTACGATTCGCGAGCGATCGGAGGAGGCGCCTCGCGTTCGTCGGAGAGTTTCGGCGAGTCGCACGCGGAAGCTCGTCCCTCTCGTCTCGCGGGATCCCAGGGACTGTCGAGCCACTCGAGCGGAACGCCGAGGAATTTCGACGTCGCGCGAGGAGGGACCACGATCCAGCGCGGCGAGCTAGCCTCCGCTCGATCGCGCGTCCCATCTTATGCGGCGACGGTAGCCCGCGCCGCTGCACCGGACGTAATTTAGTAACTACCCGGTCTCCTCTACGAGCCTGTATTACGCACGTACACAAGGCCGGCTCCATAAAGCGCGATGGACCCCACCCGATGCGAGAGGCTCGATCGAGCGTGTCCTGGCATTATTGCGATCGTCGTGCCACGTCGGACACGATGCCCTCGCAGTCTCTCTCTCTGTCTCTCTCTGTCTCTTTCCGTCTCTGTCTCTCTCCTGCCTCTCTCGCTCTATCCGCTCTCTTTTCCCACTCCATCCCTCTCTCCGCGATCCCAGACTCGCGCGCGTGCGCGACTGCGAATTTATTATTGTTATTAGATTTTGCCCTCGGTACGCTAACAATGTGCAGGTTGTCGGTATCGACGCGGAGAGGAGTCGAGAGGGTGCGTTCTTTGCGCGGGGGAAGCAAAGACGACGCCTGTTGGTAATTTCGGCTGAAGCGTAATTTGAAAGGACGCGTCGCATTGATAGAGGCTCGGCGTGCTGCGAGAGCCGGCGAGAAACCGCGATCCGGAATCAAGCGACACGATCGATCCATTCGTTTCGGCTATCTCTCGATCGGTCGCAGGCCACCGGGACGAGAGAGTATCTTTTCAGAGTGTCTCAGCGGGACGCCGGGAGAGGCCGGGTTCCAGGTTTGTCGCTCGCCGAGGCGGTAGGTCGATCGCGGTGCCGCCGGTAATCTCCGAGGAACCGGGGTATCGGAGATCGATGCCACGCTCGGGGCGCGCGAGTCCAATTAAAAAGGTCTGATTACAGACCGTGTAAGGTCACTGTCGGCGGATCGATGAACGCGGCGCGGCGTCGACGGCGGAACGTGTTTTCGAAAAGTTCCCGGCCGTGTTGCGACTGCGTAATTAAATTATGCACCGGTCGGAGGTTCATTGTTTGTCCAAGAGCGGGTAAATGCCGGAGCGGACCGGGTTCCGTCCAGTACCCGCGAATATATTACTATCGCGGGTGCTGCCGGCTCGCCGATTCGAACCGCCTACAGCGTATCCGGATCGCGCGATCCGTCTAGACGTCTGGTAATTCCGATCTAAACGCGATCCCGAGGTATATCCGATTTTCGTTCGAGAGTTCGCGCCGCGGTTGTTGTCTCTGTCGGAGAATCAGCTGCATCGATTGAACGCCGCGTTGTTCCACATCCTCGACGACCAGTCGGACGGTAGGGCCAAGGAAGATCGCGACACGACGGACGCGATCCGGAAAACTCGAAGGCGAGTGACTTTTTACTCGGCCGAGCCGCGGGTCGAGGCGAGACGAGACGAGACGAGACGAGGCGACGCTGTACGAGCAAACACCGCGGCGAGCGTTAGCAACAACAGAGAAACGCACGGGAAGCAACTGGAAACCAAAGAGATTTATCCGTTCTCGCGCGAGAGGCGACCGAGGCGAGAGACAACAAGAGAAAATCACGGTGTCGTTTGTTCTCTTCGGGGATTCTCGTTAGGCGGGGCCGCACGCCCGGCGAGTTCGGAGTTTCGGGACACGTTGCGGGGACGAAAGGTCTTCCCGACCGCTTCCGAGCCAGACCAAGCATCACGGAAAAGCTCGTGTACTTAGGCTGGCCGGCCAGCCGGCCGGATATCGTGCGCCCTCGGCCAGCTCCCTCCCCTGCCGTACACCCGACCGAAAGCACGCCGTTCCAACGATGGAAGCCATTATTTATCCATTCCCCGGTCACGGGGATTCCCCCGGGATACCCGACGTATACGTGCCTTAATCGCGACGGTGGCATATACCGGCTGCCGCCGGCATATATCTATCTATCCGAGTGCCTCCGAGCGAAAGAATCGACCTTTGAGCTTGCGGAGGAACAAAGCTGCAAGGCAGCCGCACAAGCGCCACGGAAAAGGACAACAAAGGGACCAGATACACCGAACGGGAGAGAGGAGCCGGCTTTCGAACGAACGGGAATAAACGGGCACGAAACGAAACGAAACGGAACGGAACGGAACGGAACGAAGCGGGCCGGCGTCAGCCGGAGGAAAATAGAAACTGCGAGATTGTTTCCTTTCACGGGTTTCACAGCACCGATTCGTCCGGCGCTTAATCGATTCCCCCGAGTTTTTCATCGACAAAGGAATCCTCGCGCCCCGCTTCCGAGGAGGAAGTTCTCTCGTTTTCACCCTCGGAGCTGGAATTTATCCAAAGTGACCCGCGAGCCGGGGTCGCGAGACGATAGATTCTTAGATTTACATTTCGATTACGTTCCTTCCAGAGAGAGAGAGAGAGAGAGAGAGTTCCCTCCCGCGATCCGTCTCCTCGAAGCGTTCGCCGAAATGGAAGCGCGCCGATACTCGATTCGCGGAGAGCGAACCGAAAGTCGCCTGCGACCGAGAGAGGAACGCTCGAATCGGCCGGCGCTGGGAAGCGAGAAACGCTTTGCAATTTTTATCGGGACCCGAGCGTGTGTCACCTCTGAATCAGCCGCGCCGAGCTGCCGGCGATCCACCCAATAGACAATGGAGATCGTTATATAAACAATGGAAATTGATAACGAGCGTGTAATCGAACACCGGATGGCGATCGCGTCGAAGCCACAACACGCGGCTCGTCGTGGGTGATGGGAAGAAACGGATCCGGCGATGCAGGATCGAGCGCGTCGGTCCCCGGGCCGGGTAGCGACCCGCTCGAAAGAATGTCTGCCTCGTCCTCGAGGATGCTGGCAACAGGACGGAGGAAAATCGCGGACAAAGGTGACGGCGAGACCTTGATACTATTCTCGACCGAGGCGAGATTCCTAGCCGAGCGAATTCGGTATTGGAAATGGAAGAAGTACGACGTCGGAGCCCGGTGGCGCCTGGTTCTCGCGCGGATGTCCAGTCCGCCCACGCGACGACACGGCCCTGAGAAGGAGAACCGCTACGCCGAGAAATCGAGAACCGAGCCGGAATGCCGGACGCCGATCGTGCGATGAGAGAATTATCTAAGACCGATATCTTATCGGCGCGGCCGGGAACAGGTAAACCGGAAGGTGGAGTTCATGCTTGTCGGCGATCTTATCGGGCGATTTGCACTTTGCCGGGCACCCACGCTCTCGCCGCTGAAGCCTTCCAGACGTCTGGCCGAGGATGGATGGTAGAGCCGGCCTCGAGAAGCGTTTGCCCGCGTACGATCGTTGCCCGCGAAAAATTCGAACGCTCCTCGCAAGGGGAAACGGTCCGTTGCCGGCGCGCACCGCGCTTAATCGGGATAAGTTACGGTCGGCTCTCGCGGGGTCAGCGTTTGTCGTCTACTTTGGCGCGGCTCGTTTATCCGGCAGGTGCAACTAACCGTGAAACGGCGCGGAGTTGGCGAAACGCGTCGCGTTTAAAAACCGAGCTCCGGCCGCCGATCGCGCGTCGAACGTTCGCGCGTTCATTATCCGGCTGTGTTTGTTTATTATCCCGGGCGTTATTATCATTACCGTTAATTATTGACGAGCACGTAGAGCGAGAGCTCGTTCGATTAATCGCGCGCACGGCCTGGGCAACCGGAGCCGGTGGGGAGGAAAAGAGTCCGCGGCGCGCAAGGATGATTATTCGCGACCGGGGAGAGATCATTTTCATCGATAGGCAACCGGAGCGCGCGCGTTCCCTCGCTCGCTCGCGCGCTCGCGCGCTCTCGCGCTTCTAATGGCCTGGCCGCGCGATTAGACGAAACAGATTGGCCGTGTCCAGCCGAGGCCAGATTAGTCTCCTGTTCCAGCTCGCGCGCGCGCGCGCCGCGGAGCCTCGAATCGGAATAGTATATGGCGGCAATTTACGCGGCGCGAAAGTGGGATCGCGTAATCTAGTTACCCGGCGCGCTACGATACGATACGTATCTGTATACCCGCGCCGTTCCTCGGGAACCCGGCCACCGAGAGCGCGACGGAGATCGCCGGCTCGGAAGACGCGGACCGATGGATCGACCGAGACCGGCGACCGGTTCACGCGTCGACCGCCGCGAGAATTTTCAGTCTTTTACGTAATGTTATCTTTTACGTAACATTATTTACTCTTACGTGCCAAGGATAAATGGTATCGGACATAATTGCCAACCGATCGGTCTCGCAACGCTAACGGCGCGGAATTGTTTAGTTTCTTGCGTTGCCGCGTTCTTAGCAATTCGGAAGTTCCGGTGACCAACGTGGAGACGCGTCGGTCGTTGATTTATCCTCCGCAGCCCACCGTTTCGAATCCGTCGAGCCCTGTCATCTTCGAGGCTCCATCGAAAAGAGAGGAACGCTCGGAGCCGGCGCCAGCGCAATAACGGAAACAAGGCAATCCGCGTGGCACGGTTAGCGGCAGAAACGTAGCCGAGCGGCGAACAAAAGTCTTCGGAGCTTCCACGAAAGAACGAAACGAAAGGGACGTGGACGCAATGTAAACGATCGCCGAGAGCGTGCTCCTCCCGTCCCCGGCGTCGTTTTATTGCCGAGCGTATTCCGCTGCTGCAGAAACGGCACAGGTCGAATTACGAAGCTTTACGAGGGGGCTCGCGGCCGGAATGTCGCCCGTGCATCCGACTCCCGACCGACTGCCGAACCTGCTCCGTTACCTTCTAATAGACGAAGTTCAAGCAGCGCCATTGTCCGGCGAACTGATATTCTCGCGGAACGAACGAATAATCTTGCTGCGATCGGAAGAAATCGAGTTCGACGAGATTATTATTCAGCGGACCGAAGGGTTAACCCTTTGCGGTCCGAAGTGCTGTTGGTTTCTCGCTTTGAGGTTCACGTCGACGTTGGTTCATTCGATTACAGTTTAATACGACGCTCTATTTATTTATTCAAGAATTTGGGAGTCATTGAAATGTTACCTTTAAATGGTACGATTGTGATGCTACAAATGAATATAGAGAAAATTGTTGAAACAGGTAGAGTCTGACTCGACACAGGACTGCTAAGGGTTCGATCGATCGATTCGCGGTTCCATACGGAGCACTGTCGGTTTCGGCGGCGAGCGCCGGGGGCAAAGGTCGCGGAAAGGGAGGGAAAAGCGGGACCGCGGAGGCCTTGGCGAATACGGGCCCGGCCCAAGTAGAATGACAATTATTTCTGGCCACAGGGTAGATGGCGCTTGGCGGCTCTCCTTTGCCCCGTACTCATATGCATGCCCGTCATGCTTAAGTAAACCGAGTTTATTCTAAGCCCCGGGTACAGTGCCCTAGAATACTCCTTTCGATGGTCAGGTTAGCCGGCGAGCAGCGCCGCCGCTGGAATCTCAATCCCGACAAAGCGGCTCGGATCGTTCGATCGCGGAGCCACGCGCGGCGGGGCATCGACGCGATTAAATTCAATTCCGTCTCGGAGCCGCGACGGCGACGGCCGATCGTCTCGCCCTTCTGCCGCCTAGGAGACGCGCGACCCCGATGCGTTTCCGCGAACGAACGAACGAACGAGATCTTTCGAAGGTAATTAAGTTTTGCCACGAGGGCTTGCGAGCGAGAGAGCCTCCGGCTGTCTGGAAAACCAAGCGTGGTCGCCGGGCAACTGGGAGAATACAAATTTCCCGGTCGCAGCCGAGTCTCCCACGCGATCAAAGTCCCCGAAGCACGACCCGCCGACACGCGAGCCGCGATACCGTCTTTTTAATCGGCACCGAAGCAATGCGCGCGCGAGCGAGCGGTCTCGTATCCGAGTCTGAATGCATATCGAGTGTGGCGGCCTAGAATACTCCTTTCAACGGTCAGGTTACCCAGTAAACGCGCCGCGAGCCGATCGAAAGCGACAAGTGCAGTAGCACGTTGTCGCTGGAATCCCGGGGAGTGGGACTGCCTGCGAATCGGTACGTTTTCGCGTCCTCGACTTTATCGCGGCGAGCGTTACGTCAGTGGCGGCGGTGCCCGGGATCGGGAGCGGGTAGACGTCGGCGGGGGGCGGTGATTTTCATTGGAAACGGACGCGTAGCTCCGGGTCCGACGGCAGGTATGCGGGGACGGTGGAAAAAGGAAGCCGGGCTGCGACAATTGAAATAATTTCAATTGTGTCTCGCAGGAGGAGTTCCCAGGCGGCGGCGGCGGCTGCGGCGGCGGTGGCGGACGGGAGATCTCTCGTGGATAAGGCCGAGCGCGTGGAAGACCGGCGGGCGAGGGCACCGCGGTTTCCGAATCGATCGATCAACGGACGCGAAGCGCTAATTTTCCAGTGGCAATTAATGTCGAGGGACGGCAGCGCGCTGTCTCTGTCCCCCCGCGAGACTGCATTCCTCGCATAACCTTTTATCAGCCACGGGGACTCGACGGGTCCGGACTCCGCGCGGCTCGCTCTCTTTGCGCTCTCTCGCGCGTTGCCCTGCACCTTTTACTTCGGATATCTCGCATTCTACGTGTATATTATCTTACTCACTTTCGTGCAACCCAATAAGGCGCCTATCCCGCGGAGCCTAGCGCCAGCTAATAATACCGAATGCCGCGGTTTGCACGGAACTCCTTCTCGCTTCCTCGTTCGCCGACGCGGCCACCTCCGGTCTTCCTCGCACCGATCGGCCTGCCGAGCGTGTACGCGTATCGCGCTCGCGTTCGCGTTCGCGTTCGCGCGCGTGCAACGCCGTTCGTTATTTATCGTTTAATGAAATTCCCTTTCGTAAATCGTTCTGTCCGCCCCGCTTCGCCGACGCTCACGCCGCGCCGCGCCGCGCCGCGCTCTTTTCACGGTGCTCCTGATATTGGTTCGCGAACCACCTCCCACGACCGTGGGAAATTTCGTTCGCGGCCCCGACGCCGCGTGACGCCGACTTTCCGAGCTCTCTCGCGCCGCCTCGTTCCCTCGGCTCAGCTCGGCTCGATTGTCTCCGGCCGTGTTTTCTCCTCGAGCCGAAACCTTCGCGTTCAATGGCGACGGCTGCGATTCCTCGATCGAGCGGGAATATACAGGGTGTCGTGTAACCGGTGCTACGATCGGATCGGGACCGGTCTCTATATCCGAAAATCGCTCGAATATTCATCCATGGTGAGTGGATCAAAGTCGATTCTCTCGAAAACGAACCACGCGCGGATAAATTGATCTGTTGCCTCGCTGAACGGACGACGCTACGGTCGTATATTCGAATAGCCGTAAGCCCGTCTAAGTTACGGTGAATTAAAAGGTTGGAAACGAGACGGGATACCGTGGAAAACCGACCATTATTCGTTTCCGATGCCCGGGGGAACCGTTGCGATCGCAACCATTTGAACGAGAGATGCGGCGCGAAGCTGCCGTTTCAATGAAAATATCGCAATTAACGGGCTAATACGAAATATTGTTATTCCGTGTAAACAAGCGGGATTCGGTGCGCCTCGAATATCCGTAACCGGCTGCTATCAATAACGAATGAAAACTCAAATTTCCTGGCAAATAAACGGCGGCCGTTCGACGGCGTCCGGTTGCCGGGGGAATGAAATAAACTCGAATAATTTCGAGCAGATAGCGAGAGTCGCTCGCGGTGCGGCGTCCCGTTGCCAGGCCGCGTCGCTGAGGCCGATCGGTGGCGCCTTCCGGCGTTTCCGCGGCGGGACAACGGCGGCGGACTTTCCGAAAGGATGCGGGCGATCCGGCGGTGCCGCCGGGATCTTTCATTCCGGGCACACGCAGCCGAAATTTGAATAGCCGCGTAAAGCGGGCTCGCCAGCGGCCGGGGCCTCTTTCGCGGTGACTAAGCCACACGCGAAAAGAATACCGAGGGAGATAGGCGGACGAAAGCGCGCTCGCGCGAGCGGACGGAGTCCTCCTCTCTTTCCCTCCTCTAACGTTCCGTTTTATTCTCGATTGTTCTCCTTTCTCCTCTCCCCCCGGGTTGGTTTTTCTGTGTCGGTTTCGCGAAACGGGCATTAATATTCATCAGGATTACAAAAAACAATGCCGCCCACCGTCACCCGTGACCTGTTGAGCCGCGGCCGTCAAACGCGGATTATGCCGGATTACAACTTTATAATTGAATCTCTATGCGAGGCGGGCCTTTCCTCCAGTCCACCCACGTCTCGGCGCGGCCTCGACGGCAGACGAATTCGTGGAACCGTCGGCGAAACACGGGCATGACCGCGTTTAACGACGACCCGGTGAATCGGCGCCGAATGGACGAGTGATTCACCCGCGACTCGCGCGCGGTCAGCTGCGACGTCGCGGCGCCGCCGATCGGTCGTCCGCCGGGAATAGAGAACAGAGGAGATCGGGGAATCGAAACAAAAGATCGACGAAGGTTTCCCGAGCGATCCGATCGGGACCAACGTCATCCGTTGCCGGCACGCGGGGAGAAGCTGCCGGCGGACCCCGAGGCCGAGGCCGATCGATACTTGTCGGTCACCGGGTGTGCATCGGCGGACCACACCTGCGTTCCGTTCCTGTGTCGCGCGTTGTGCGTCGTCGATTACGAATCGAGACAAATCGCGCGGCCGTTTTCCCGTTAAACGGGAGCGCGCGCGCGCGCGAGATCGTTTCGCCGGAACGTTACGCGGCGCCGTATTTGCGTCACGGTCGGATCGAGAACGAAAGTCTTTCGAGGAACGGATTTCCAACGGTTTTCCCACGGATCGGAACTTCCGCGAATCGAACGGCCGTCTAGGGACAACGGAACAGAGACGAACGACGCAGAAGTCGAGCGGACGGGGGAGGGGGCGGAGCAGGTTTTCGCCGCGGGCTCGCAAAATTGCCGGCATCCTCGAAAGCCGCGCGGCGACCGAGCAACTCTCCTCCGCGTGTCCGCGTAATTACCGTCGACGCGAAGAAAACTAATTCCTGCTCGGACGATGAGTTATATTTAGCGGAAGGAGTTAAAACGATTCATCGGCGGAGGCTCGAACCGTGAAAGCCGCGCACTTCATCAAAGCCCAAGTATTTGCGGAGCCGGGCCGGAGTTGGGCCGGTCTTATAGCCATTCAAGGTAAGTAACCGGAGCTCGCGTTGAGTATCGTGAGTAGCGCCAGGGGCGGCGGGTTAATCGGCTTTTCGTCGGGAACCAGCCGGGATCCTCTCGGTTACGGGAAGACGAGCCGCGCCACGCGTTTCTTCGCTCGTTCCCCGCGTTCGATTCCCGATTTCCTCCAACGCCGCGCGACACGCGATGCCCGACGCGACGCTCGTTTCAGTCGGTGATAATGCCTCTCGAGCCCGTCCCCTCCCCCGGCCCGCACCGGCGCCGCGATGATTGCGGGCTAGAAAATAGGCCGACAGCCTCAGGCCTAATTGTCAATTGCGCGTGATCGAGTCAGGGACACGGAAGCTCTCCGCGAAACGATCGTTGCGGCAAGGTTACCTCGAATACGCTCGCGACCTCCGAGACCGTGTACGGCTGCGTCGCGAGCGGATCGACCGGCGGACGGATCGCACCGCGCTAGGTGCCGCAAGACCGCTTTAATCGGCTTCCCGCTATAGCGCATCGGATCGACGAAGCTTTGCCGCGTTTCACCGGTTCCTACGGCCAAACAGATCGGCGTACCATCCACGTCCCAGTTACCATTCCCCGTGGACGCGCGCTCGCGCGGCTGTGTATTCATCGATCTCCGCGAGAGCATTGGCACGCCTCATTACCGGCCGAATCAATAGCCTCCTGCTGACAAATCTGCACAATGTCCGCGATTCCACGGGATATCGCGGCGAACTACCTGCGAATCCCGTGATTCCCATCGCAACCGACCACCTACGGATTCGCGGTAATCCGAACCTGATGAGCCGATAGACGTTTTAGCGAGAGCTACGCTCCGCCGAAAGCGAGCCGGCAGCTCTGTAATCGAACTAGCCGCCGCTGAAGTACGACTGCGACGTTTAGAGATTATATTCCCGAGCACTTTCGCATTCGACTAATAAATTGGACGTTATTGCATCGATCCGATCGAGCACTCTTGTTCCGAAGCGCGCCGGACCGTCTCAATTTTATTTCGAACGGCGAGCGCCTTCGACGGGCACAACGATCGCGTCCAAGATCGTTCCGGGCTCTATCCGGCGAGTTCCATGCTCGATACCGTTCCCGCCGCGATAAGCTTTAACGCCTCGATACTCGAGAGCTCGGATCGAACTTCGGCACGGCCTGAATGCTCGAATCGCGTGGAGCGTTCCCAGGTACCGACAACTTTAAAGTCCGCCATCCGCATCCTCGTCTCCCCGCGGTCCACGGCGCCGCGTTACGAGCCCAGCGAGAGGAGATAATGTAAACACACGGGATGAGTCACACGCGCCGATGAATATCGGGACAGCTATTCTCCGATATATTAAAAGGAACGTCGCAACGGCGGATTCAACGAGCGAGCGCGCGTCTCGATGAAAATCACTCCGGGGACGACCTCGTTCGAACCGCGATCTACCGGCGACCGACGCGATCGAGAATGCGACCGAGCTCTCGCGACGTTCATCGATCCAGCGGCGTTGCACCAATTCTTCCGCGCAAATGGAGTCCGACACGCGAAGTTTAATTATCGGTAATTGCGAGGCGGTGACGGCGCCGCGTTCCAGTAAATACCGATCCGACCCGCGCCTGGGGGACGCTTAATATTCATGCGGCCGATTATTGCTCGCCGCGGCCATTAGACCAACGCGATATTTCCAGCCGGCGGATTTCTTTCCATTTCTAAAGTGTGACTCACGTAATCGCGCCTCATCGGTGCGCCGCCACGAGCTATATACGGTGCTCGGTGCGCGAGAGCCGCGGCTCCGCTTCGCGGGCTACTTCTTTCCGCGTCCACGAGTTTCTGCGGAAGTGTCCCGACCGGGAGACCGTCCCGCTCGGGACCGACGACGTCTCTCGGCCGTTGCTCGAGGCGCGCCGGCGAAACGCTCGAACGTTTCCCACGCGAGCGTTCGATCCGCGATTCGGATATATATTCGCGGGACGCGTGAAAGGATCGCTGCGCTCGCCCTAGCCGTGATCCCGCGCGCCGACGGGTTCCCGGCGAAATCTCCGGCGCGCCGGTCATTGGTCACCGCGCTAATTTTGGCGGAAGGGCTCGAAGCTCCGTGAATAATGCCGAACCGTGCGCCAATTGTTTACGAGCGTCGCTCTATGCCTGTTGTCTACGCATATTTCCGCTTACGCTCCAGATCTAAATAGATACGCGAAACAGTCCAAGTCGGCTCGGCCTGCTATCCAATTCGCTTTGAAGCTTTTTCGTCGAGCCGGCTCACCTCTTGATCGGAAAAATAAGACGTTTCGGTATCACTCTTCGACCACGGAAGTTATCGGAACGAAACTTCCATTAAAGTTCGCGAAGAAAGTAACGAGTGTTGATCATGTTCGATAGTTTCTTAAGCTATTGTTCTAATAGGTATCGAAAACCAAACTGTATTGGATATCGATTTGAGAAAGCTGACTCTTCGTTCGAATGTCGGCCGCTTTGTTTCCGACTATTCAATTCCCAATCCAGGCGGAGCTTCATAGCCGCGTTACGCTCAGAAACGCGTCGCCGCTCCGCACCTTGGGTTTCCCGGGCCGTTCCTCGGCGCGCACGTCGTTCGGCGAATTGCGACGCGCGATCGCGAATTAAGAATGCACCGCGTGTCGACTGGATTCCGCGGGGACCACCGGGTCGCAGGAAGAAAGCCGGCGCGCGAAGCCGATTCCCGGGATACCGGGGCTTTGCCGGGAGATCTCTATTTATCGACGGATTTGCGGAAACTGCGAGGGAAACGCCGGAAAAAGGGATCGATCGTATTTCCCGCGGAGATCCCCCTGGCTCCGGATCCTCTAACGGGGACACCGTCTTAAGGAACGTTCGGCTCGACGGGCGACGAAGGGGCCGCGGAGAGGAGCGGATCTGATAATTAAAAGTTTTAATTATGCAACGAGGCCGCTCGTTGCGCCGAGGTCCGCGGAAAGAACGAGAGCAAAGGAGCCGAGGAGGCTGGAAACGGTGTTCGGGATTCAGGATTCCCGGAGCCCTCGCTTAATCTCGAGCGTAACGAAAAACGGCCAAGTGAATTTTTATCATTGCGCCGCGCGCCGGTGCGACTCACTCGGGATTCTCTCCCCTTTGTCCCGAACTGCCGTCGTCCCTCTCCCGGGACCGTGGAATTCCCGCGCGAAGGAGGAACGCGCGGATTAATGGCTCCATCGATAAGGCGTTCGAACAATGCACCCGGAGATCGCGGGCACGCCAGACACACCGTTTAATGCGCTTATTAAAAGTTCATTAATTAAGTCAGACCATCGCGGAAGCAATAACGCGCGCGGCGGCAAATTACTGCGTCTGCCTGTTCGCGGCTGGCGCGCGCGCGTCCCCGCCGGCTTTCCAGCTTCGATTCTCGCTCTCCCGACGCGAATGGCTCGTTAGTTCCGAATCGAGCCGGGCTATTGATTAACGTCCGTTACGAGGAAAAGGACGGGCGGCTCTCCCATCGGTGGAAAAGCGGCGCGCTCCTGTCCCGGCGTCGGGGTTCTTTCCGGGACACGGGGCCGTAACGAGAAGAAAACGTGCGCGATTCCTTTTCCAGGCCGAGGCGACCCCCGGGCAGATCCGTCCCGACGAAAATGAACGGACAAAAGCAAAGGGGTCGCGTGTCGACCGCGAGGCAAAATACGACGGATTCAGACTCCTCCTCGTTCCATGTCCTACCGTTGCTTTGAAAAACCTGGACGGAACACGAGCCTCATTGTAGTTTCAATCTTTTATGAGCTCTTCCCGGCGAGGTACCGCGATCGAAAGTCGCGGGGAAGAAGGCACGCGAAAGGGGTAAAAGGAAAAGGGACGCGTCGAACGCGAACCTTCGAGCCGAACCGGGTCGAATGCCGCGACTCTTTCACCTCGCGGGGAGCTTGCAACCGGGGAAAGCTCGCGACGCGTATATGCGCTCGCGTACGAGGACAATGCACCGGCCGCTCGTCCCGAGGTTGCACGCGCAGCGTCGGCCGATGACATTTTCCGCGCGGCTCGTACCGTCGTTCATTGATTCCACGTCGCCTTTGACGCGCTCCTCGTCCGCCCGTTTTCATTGAGGCTTTATTAACGGGCGAACGCACGATTGGAAATCCCGCGCGTCCCATCTACGATGCATTTCCGCTGCCACCGGCACGGGAAACGTTTCGAAACGCGCGGCCGCTCCGCGTCCCACGAGTCTCCGCCAGCCGCCCCCCCGCCGCCACTCTTCTGGGATTCCACGTCGCCGGAATTGCTCGCACACGGTCTCGAATAGCGCGCCGCTCCCGACCGTACGAACCCCGGTACGTACGTGGCCACGTACGTAACGATTGCGTGTCCTCGTAATGAGTTTCCCAGGCAGATCGAATGCAAATATTTTATTATTACCGCTGCGGTGCGTTTGAGCGCGCGCTCGCGGGCGTTTCTCACAGGCCGGCGCGGACGCGAGAAAGTTATTCGGAATCGAACTGAATTGTTTCTCGCATCGTTGCCGCCGGAAATTCCCGGTTAACCGTTCAAATTTCCCATCAAGCCGAGGACGCGCGCGTTACGGCTGGAACGAAACTACCTTGAGAGCGTTCGGTAATTCCCGGAATACGGAATTCGCCCGAACCCGAGGGCCGGGGCCCGGCTTCCCCGTGGAACCGGGGCCCGCTGCGAGTCCCACGACGAATCGTTCGGCCACGGGACCGTCGCGGGGAATTTCGCGAACGATCCGAACGGCGGACGCGGTGTTCCCATCGATTCGATCGCAATATCGGGGAATATCGGGTCGAGCGTATCGCGGCCCGATCGCGACACGGGGAAAGATACTACTCCCACGAGAGGCGATCGGTCCGCGCGCGCGGTTTCACTTCGCCGCTGCCGCGCTGGCTGCCACGGAATACTCTGACTTTTCCTGACCGAACGTGCGCACGATTCCGCGTGCGCCTCCGTCCCGAAGCCGCCTTTTCCTCGTCTACTTTCCAGCCGCGGGTTCACGGACTTTTCCTGTTGCTCTCGTTCTCCCGCCGTTAAGCCGGTGTACCGGTAACGGTACGGGCCGTTCAATGCAACTCCGCCGACCGAACAAACGGATCGAACTCGAATCGACGTTCTCGCCCGTCGTCGCGGATCCTCGTTGATCCGGGGATCGAATTATTCTAGATTAATGGGAAAAGGAGCGCGGCCGCGGTGTCTCGAGTCGAATCACGGCGACGGGGTCAACGACACACCGGGGCATCGGTGTCAATGGTTCGAATGATCGGTGGCGGGCGACGCTCGTCGCGTCAAAAATTCCGAACGGAGACGAGCCGGCGCGCGACCTGCCGGCCGATAAATCCTCGGTGATTTACGGTTATATCGGCGCCGGCGATACACTGTAATTCGCAGACGCATACTTTGTTCACCGGGGCGGGTAAAAAATCATCGCGGCCAATAAATACCGCGCAATTACCGCGTCGGAACGATGAGGGGATTGGCATTTCCACGTTTCCCGGCTGCTTGTTTATCGAAACGTTGTCGACACAGCGCGCGCGCGGCTCGCCTGGAAAATGCGCGTCGTCTCGTCAGTCCCGTTCAGAAGAAGATTTACGAGACACGCCTCGACCGACGCGACCAGCCCGATGCCTCCGGACACGTCGCCAGGTCGAAAGAGCGCGCGTTTAACGATTAATCGCATAATTGGCGCAACATCTACGGCCTTGAGCCTGTTAGAAATCCAGCGGAGCCACGCCGCTGGCCTGTCGAGGACGCGCTCGTAAACTCTCTCCCGTGCTAAGTCCACTGCGCGTGTCGTTTCACCTCTGCACCTGACTCGATCGCGTCGCGTTGTCGTTGCGCCGACCGCTCCTCGGGTCTGACCAACGACTCGGGCAGGGACTGATTCTACTGATAGGTAGAACGCGCGGCAAACACGCGTCGCTCGTATCGCCCGATCTACAGGACTCGCCGCTCGAACGCTCTGCGACGTATTTAACGCGACGAATCAACGCTCATCAAAGTCCCGTGCGGTCGAAACAATTTTCTTAATGAAACGGAAATTAGAGGGATAACATCTGTCGCAGCGATTGCTATCTTTGTCGCGTCGCATCGGAGAGCGGATCCGGCGAAATTCTTTCGGCGTATATCGCGTTCACTCTTCGTTCGGATTACGTGCCAGTTACACTGTAAACATTTCAGCGAGCCGAGGAGCGACAGACACTCGAACCATATCGGTTTAACGTACGCGAAGGAAACAATTTCTCGCGTAACAACGAACGCGTTCCTCGAGCTACGAGGCTTCCACTGGTTGCAACGAAGCCGGAAGAGTCGAAAGAGAGAGGGAGAGAGAGAGGGAGAGAGAGAGAGAGAGAGTGAGGGAGAGGACGAGGGGCTGTCGATGATCGGCGGGATCGAAAGAGCGTGTCGTTGGCCCGCGTCTGTACGAGGCGCTACGTAGTTCCCGCAGAGGCAAGCCGGCAAATAGGCGTTGCACTCCAGATCGCTATCAGTGTGGGTAAACGTTTCAGCGTTCACCGGCCGGGGCCCGGAACATAGAAAACTCGGAGAGTTCGGCTCGTATATCGTGACGGCGAGATAAAAAGTTCCCGCTCGGTAAGCGCGAGAGGTTATCTCGCGGAATCCTGGTAAACGTTCCCGAACCAGGGCTCCGTAGACAGACAGACAGTCCAAACGGACGGACAGGCGGACGATTGGGCAGAGACCGGGCGAGATCCGCTCGGCAATTACATCGGCCTGGCGATGGTAGTCACGCACGAGCACCGAGCGCAACGATACTCGAAGATTTCACGAGTTTCCTGCGGGCTGTCCCGCCGAGACGAAAGATTCCGGTAGATTTTTCGCGCCGGCGGAGGGCCGCGACGCGGCGCGTTGTTCCCGGGATTAGAAAGAGCGGAGCCGGCATCCGGTTTTCGTATCTCGGTTATTACGATATCGAGGGCGAGCGCAAATACGCGGCGGTCGGCTCGGCCGGACCTGATAGCTCGAAGCTTTAATTCGAGCCGGTAATTTAGACCCGAGAGGAATTCGATTCCGGGGTAGAAATTTAATTTCAAGATACCGCGATACCGATTCCGCGGCCGAGCCCGCCGATAGTTCCCCTTTTAACACGTCCCGCAGATACCATCGAATAATAAACCCTTGCCCGCGAGATTGCTCGAAATCGACGTTACGGAACCGATTAACGAAATTACCGCGGTGAACGGGAGGGAACGAGGGACTCGGGCAACAGCGCGGCGTAGAAAGGAAACGGGAGTGTCGCCGCTGGAACAGTTTGCACCGTGTCGCGAAAGAGGACGAGCAGACGCGCGGCGCGTCGGGAAACCTATTTTCGGGGCGAGATGCTGCAACGTGGAAAATGGACGTGCCGTAAAAAGAACGTGCCGGACGAAAGTTGTACGATACAGAACAGAGCGTAGTTACGTTTTTTCGATATTATAGTAGCCTTGAGAATCTTTCTGCAGGTTCCCATTAAAATTGTAATTACAAACCGTAGTTTATTTCGACTTGTTATTTGTTTATTTCTCTACTTTCTAATGTACCATTCGTCTCCGAACGTGCTTACAGAATTCGTTTTTTAAAAGAGAAAATTCAGTTCTCGCATTTTCGAGCAGTAGGCGACCCGCTGCGCGACGCGAAGAACAAAAGTCGATACGAATTTACTAGTCGTTACGGGAAAATACGGTGGACGCAGGCCAGTGATCTATGGATCGTTGCGGAGGACCGTTGCGGGCTTCGCCAGCTCCCGGCCTGTATCTCCCGGTATCGAGATCTCTTACGTGTGATTTATTCCGGGCAACCTCGAAAGGAGGCGTTCGCAAATTGTCCGACCCACCCCGCGGAGGACTTTGCCGCGCGGTAAATCAAATTTCGAGCCCCCGTTCTTCGGTTTCGATACCAGGTCGCTTCCCGATCCCCCTTATCCACCTGTAGACAGCGACGGGCATTCGAATCCTGGCTCGGAACCGTCTAAATGTCCATCGTTCCGAACAGGATTCGAATCTTTCCGGTCGAATGTCGGCATAATGGAGACTTCGAGGTTTGATGTCTAAATTCGAAAGCTGCAGACGAACAATACGATGATTCAAATAAAAGATTGATACGTAGGTTCCTTTTCCCTTCGTCTGAAGGTTTTCAAAAGTGTCGAAAATTTTCGTCTGAAAAGGGGCAACAATCGAACCTACGCTGTAGGTTTCTCCGGACAAGCGACAGGTCTACCACGACGTATTTCGTGTCTGTCGCGTGACCGTGAAGATGGAAAGAAAATCGTCGACCGAGCGGGCAATTGCTAATTACTTTGGCTATTAAGCGATTCATTAGGGAAGGAACGAGCGGTTTCGCGACAATTACGCGGCCTCGTTCGCTCGTTCGCGGCACCTCGACGGCCGAGGGCGGCGCGATACGTTTTAAAAGTTAATATTTAGTAAACCACCGACGACGACGCCGGCCACGGCGGCGGCGGCGGTGGCGGCGGCGGTGGCGGTGGCGGTGGCGGCGGGTGTTTTATTAACACGTGCCGGGCGAGTCGGCAACGCGTGCCAACGTTCCTCGGTCAAGGGGTCAGTCGACCTACACACGCGCGCGGACTGCGCGTACACGCTACACACCGCGATTACAAAACGAAGAGGGAGCTTAATTGTACCGGCCACCGGTACCACCACCGGCGCTCTTTTTATATCTACAACAATAACTTGTCTCGGCGGCGAGGCCAAATTTAGAGTTGCCATATTAGGGGAACTCTCTCTCTCTCCCTTCTCTCTCCCGCCTCCTTCCTTTTCTTCTCTCCGGGCGGCTCTCTTTTTCCCGCGTGACTTGGAATACTTCGCGGCAACCCGGAGGGGACGGGCCGGGAGCGCGGGCTTTAAGCTTGTTTCCGCTCCATTCGGCCAGGAGGAGCGCACCGGTGACCCGGTAATTATATTATATTACCTGCAATTAAGGGAACTTGCTGAACTTTTGCTACGCATCGCGATGCTTTCTCCCGCGGTGAAACGGCCGCTCGTAGATAAGGAAAATTTAACACGCGACCGTTTTGCCTCCACGTTTTTTTCTTTTGCTCCTCGCGTTTCGCGTTCCTCCGCCTTTCCAGCGCCGTTTCGTCGTGTTTTGGCTCGCGAACGAGGTATTAAATTAAGCGAAGTCGTTGGGGAAAATCGCGCGCCCGGCGATCATCCGAATGCCCCCCGAAATCGCGAGGCGTTTAATCGCGCCGGTTCCCGGCGGAAAGTCGCGGTACGGTCGACGAACCGGCACGCGAAGGGAGTTGCGTCGGCGAACGATCGAATCGAGGAACGATAGCCACCGTCCGATTCGATCGGGGATCGAACGGCCTGACGCGTAAAGTTGCGTGCTCGCGGACGAGAAGCGGTGTGCTGCGTGTAGGAGCGGTGCTCGGCCGGCGCACCGAAATAGAATTTCGAAATAGACCCAATATTTTCGTCGTCTCGCGTTTGCCTGCCACCTCACTCGCCCTCTCTCTTTCTGTCTCCGCTCGCCTGGCAGCGTCCTCTCGGTCGTCGCGCTCGTCGTCGCGTTCGTCGTCTTGGTCCTCGCCGTCGGTGCCGAGGAAACGCGCGGCGAGAGCGAGAAGGGCCGCGAAAGAGGGAGCAACGGAGAAAAGTGGCCGCTCTTCGATCTCCGGAGTTCTCGGGCTCGTAAGGGGCTTTGCTCGCCATTCATACCGAGGCCGGGCGATGTTTCGGAAATTCATTCGGTGAAATTTAACCGGTGAAAATGAATCGGGCCCGGCCCTCCGCTCTTTGACTCCGGGCGCCGCGGCGTTGCTCTTTCACCGGCGCGGCGTTCGCTTCTTTTGCATTCCGCGACGTTGCGCCTGCCTGCACCGTTTCGCGGAAACCGGTGGGTTTTTCTCGTTAACGGTGAACGAAGCCGCGCAAAGTATTTTCGCGAGGGAGAATAAAAGCCGAACACGGCCGGCCGGCCGGCGCCGGCGCGTGTTCGGAGTTTCGAGAAAGGGGGTAATAAATGAAGCACCTCCCTCGTAGGCATCTTTTACGACGCTGCGCGCGGTGTCCCATTAGCGCGCGGGAAATATTAGGAGCCGTCATTACGCCGATAACGTAATCGGCCGTAAATCACGGGACAAAGTCGCGTGCGCCGCGAACAGCTTCCCGGCCGGGACGCGGAGCGGGCGTTATAGAAACATAACCGGGGAGCTCCGGAGGAGGTAAGTGGGTTTTCGGATTGCTCAAGGGTACACACGGATAGGCGGAATAGCTGGTTTAAAAAGGGCTGTTATCTGCGCCGTGCAAACGGCCGAACGATTCCGCCGGGTAGAAAGCGTTAGCCCGGCCGGCATCGGCACGTTCGATCTCGCCGCGGATCTCCGAAAAACGCGTCGGCCGGCAGATATTCCTCGGCAGAGCAAACAGCTCCCGGGGAACGGCTGGCGATCGCGGAATCCGGAACGTTAACAGTTCGGATCCCGCGAAATTGCCTTTCGCGGCCGAGCTCCGCGACCGCGGCGAAAGAAGAAAATTCCTGAAAATTCCAAGACGGACCGCTCTCGCGTTCTCGCGCTCTCGCGACGGGTTGGCGAGTTGCGAAAAGGGTCAGGCGAGAGAAAGATGCCGCGTGGAGGAACGCGTACTCGGCGGAGACGGAGAAAGACGGGGAGAGAGAGACGTAAAAGAGATCGGAGATGGGCAGGGGAGGTCGGCGGGAGGACAAACGAGTTTGTTTTCTACGATTTTCCCACAACGAACATGGCGATACGCGATAGGACTGCACCGTCCACGTATAGAAAGATAGCTACGTACACGGAATAGCAGAGGACACCATATAAACACCGCAGTACAGTTCCGCGAGCCAGCGACGCGACTAAAGGCAGAATCCCGGTCGTCGCCGGTCCGCTCCGCCGGCGAGCCGTGCCGAGCCGAGCCGAGCCTAGCCGCGCCAACTCGGATCCGGCTGCGGCCGCTTCGCCATATACGATCCGCGACTCGGTCCGCCATCGGCGCGCGCGTTCCCGGTTCACCGGCGCATTTCATGCAAAGAAAGTAAAGACGGAGATCTGCCGATTTAAGAGCAAATGCCACCGTACGTCTGTCTGTCTCCGGACGGCGACTTGATGTCTCTTCTGCGGTTCGATCTCGACACGCAACAAGAACACACCGCTCCGAACGCCGCGCGCCGGCCGAGCAGCACCACCGATCCCCCGGACTCCGTTGGTCTTTCGCGCTTTTTCGCTCCTCGTCCAATCCCGTCTCTGTTTTGCCGCCGCCGCCGCCGCCGCCGCCGCGTTTTGCCACGTATTTTTTCCTCCAGTTATGGCATTAAAACACGCAGCCGCGAGCTGCATCCTTCGAATAATGTGGAATAAATGTAGCCCGGGCTTTCCGGCCGGTGCAAAACAGCCGAACCTTCTCCGCTTCGCGTGCGTTCTTGATTATATAGTTGGCGTGCGTGCGACAAAAGCGTAACGATCTTATCGAGCCGGCCCCGAGTGTCGTCGAGTTTTCGACAAAGCGAAACGGTCGCCGGCGCAACCTGCGAACAACGGCGAGCGTCTCCATTATACTCTTCGCCGATATTATTGCGGATTCGAGAACCCGGGAGATCCCCCTCGTCCTCTTCCTCCTCGTCCTCCTCCTCCCGGTCTCGAGGCGGACGGGTCGCGGGGACGGAAACGAGTTTCTAATGATCATTCTTCTGCTCCACCCTTTTTTCATTTTGTCTCGCGTGCCGGAGGAATTCACCGTCCGCGCGGTTTCGCGTGGCTACATCGCGCGTCGCTCGTTAATAATGAATGCAGTTTTTGCAGCGCGCTCGTCCCACCTCGTGTGTCGCGTGTCCGAGTCGCTTCCTACGATTTCCAGCCTCTCCTCGTTCTCTTTGCGATTCGACGCTCAGATAAACGTGAAAAATAAAGCAGCGCGGGAACGGAACGGAACGGACGAAACGAAACGAAACGAAACGAAACGAAACGAAACGAAACGAAGCGCGCGTGGGACGTCCGAGGTCGATTTAGCGACGCTCGGTTTTAAGGGAATCAATTTTAGCCGTGGCACCGATCGATGGGAGACAAGGGAATTAAATGGACGCATCCGGGGGTAAACGCCGCACTGGAGTCGAGCCGCGAGTGTTCTCGAGTTCCAATTGGAGCGCGTAAACACTGGCTTCGGGATTCCTTTTGAGGAATAACCCGAGATCCCCGTCGCACCGGAGAGAAATCGCTGGCACGATGATTCGAGCGAACTATTATATCAACGGTGACGGGACTCGAACGTAATCTGCCGATAGCTCCGAATGGAAAATGTTATGCCAACCGCCTGGCTTCCACCGGAAGCCGAGGGATACCAGTTTTCGAGGATTCCGAGTGAAATCAAGGCCCGACGTTGCGACAAAGCGGCGAGGAGGAAGAGGAGCGCACGCGGCCGATTAAAGGGACGATGTTTTTTCGCCGCGCGGACGAGACATTACGTCCAATTGAATTCAGCCGGCACTCGGTCGCACCCACGCGAACCGGCGGCGGACGGAAACAACGAGACGCCGGATAGCCGCCGCGAAACGCAGTCATTGTTGCGACCGACACCGCGGTTCTTCGGGTTTTCCGATTCCTATGGGAAAAGGAGCTGCTTCCCCTGGCGGCCGCCACCTTCGCCAGTCGCGGCTGTCCCGCTTTCTCTCGAGAAAAGGGCTCCTATCCCCTTCACGCTCATCTTTCTCGCTCCGTCGCGCTTCGCTGCCTCTTTCGCGGCGGCGAGTCCCTTCTTCGTCCGCCTCCACCTCCACGACATCAATCCCCTTCCTCGCGAGCTGCCAACACCGGCTGCCGCCTCCTCCTCCAGCTATCTCTCCTCTTCGTGTCCTCGCCGCATTCGCTTCGTTTCGTTTCGTTTTTCGTCTTTCCAGCTTCTTCCATTCCCTTCTGACGTCTGCGTCTCTTTCGCTGTCCTCTCTCTGCCTCTCTCTCTTTCTCTCTCTCGCCGTCTCCTTTCCTGTCTCTCTCCGGAGCTTTCATTCGATCGTCCTTGTCCCGCTCGCGTTCCACCGCGCACAGACGCTCCTCCGCTTTTTCGGCCGCGAATCAGACGAATTAAGTCGAAGGAAAAGTGGGCATGCCGACTCCACGGGTGCACAAGGCGAAGCAGCAGCAGCAGCACCAGCACCAGCAGCGGGAGGAGACGGAGGAGGAGGAGGAGGAGGAGGAGGAGGTCTCGGTAGAGCACTCGGGGGCAATAACTCGCGGCGTGTTGTGACTACGCGATGACGGCCAGACCGCTGGTCGCTGCTCTCTTTCTTTTCTCGGCCTCTCTTTTTCTCTCCACCGTTCGCTTTGCGCGTCTTGCCGCTACCACCGCCTCCCCCTCTGCACCGTCTGTCGCGCTGTTTCACCTTGCGCGCCTCGCGCGTCGGTTTCGTCTCGGTTCTTCCACGGTTTCCCGATCGAGGGTATCGTGGCCGAGGAAAGTCGCGTGTTCCCTCGCCTCCGCCGCGAGATATTTAGATCTTGGCTCGGACTCGCTCGCCCCCTTCCGCCTCGCGTCGGGAGACGAGCGGAGCAGAGGAGGCGGCTCGTCGAGATCTCGACGATCCGATCGACGAGGAAAACAAAACGAGTCAACGCACTCGCGCTCGAGTTCGCGGGGAAGGAAAGCTCGGGCGGCCCTCTTTCCAAAATTTGCACGGTCATAGCGCGTCGGCCGCCGACAAAGTTAGGCAACTCCGTCCCCTGACACACTTGACGTCATCAGCCGCGTGGTATCGTAATGCTCCCACGAATTCTTCGCTCGTGTTCCAAGGAAAACCGTGCTCCTGTGCGGCGACCCATTCCCCGTGCATTAACCGTGGCGAAGCGTTCTCTCGGGCCTGGCAAGATTTCAGTGCCGATAGTTCCCCCCTGACACGAAACGCTTTTCCATCTGTCGGCCGACCCGGCCCGCTCCGAAGCGAGCCCCCGACCCGCGATTCCTGGACGACACCGATTCGGTTAGTCTTCCCTCGGTGACTCCCGCTGATCGATTATCGAGTAACGAGTGCGAGGAATCCGAAGATATTAAGCTCGATAAATCGACGCCGAGTTCACGAGCGCTCCAGACGTGGAACTAACGCGCCGCTCTTCCCGTGAGACTGATCGCAGGCTGCAGCGGAGCCGGAGCTACGCAAATAGGGGCCGTCGTTAAAGATATCCAATCCGGGAATTATTTAACATACCGGAGGCTCTCGACTTCCGTCGTTAATTATCAAATTGTCCGGCGCCGGGCGCCTCGGGCTCGTGCCAACTTCGCACATCGCCGGATCCTCTTTAGTCTCGGGATCCCTCCTGTCCGGATAGGTAAACACGCGAAGATAATAAGAGTAATCCCGACGATGGGTAATACCGTTAATTACATCGAGATGGAAGAGTCGACGTCGACGCGGCCGCGCCAGCCACGGTCGTTCGCCCGTCGGGTAAACGTCTCGCGAAAATATCCGTCGGAGATTTTCGAACGACCCAGAGCGGACTTCCGGTTCCTACTTCTTCTTCTTCTTCTTTTTTTTCCTCTCTCTCTCCACACGCATCGCCGCGTGACCTCTTTCACGGATTCGGATGCTCGTTCTAGACCGTTCGGAAATAATACGCCGTGAGTAGGGTTATTTATAACCGCGACAACGAGTCGGGACGTCTGATCTAGCAGCTCCTCTAGCCCGCGTTACGTCAGACGCGTTTCCAAAGTATATTTTTTCATCGGCGAGAACCGCCCGACCTTCGCGCGGTGCAATAAATCGCGCCGCGGGATGTGCTATCGAATCTCGGGCAAAGAAACAACCCGGGAATGCCTAGTTGCGCAGTAGTCAACCGTTCCGCAGGAGAATCGGGCGAATCGGGCGAATCGGGCCGCGGAATAATCGCGCGTACAAAGCGGCGGCGGAAGTTGAGACAGCCGGGGAAATCTGGGATAAAGAGGAAGTGGCTGGAGTGAAAATAAAGAGGCGAAAGAAGGGAAAGGAGGGCAGGCAAGGGTGAAATAGTCGGGCACGTTCGGCATACAAATCGTTGGGCGTATCCGCGAGCGGCGGCGGGGCACGCTCGCAGCCGTGATATTCAATCTACCACTCTTTAAGCCAGCTCATCCCTTATTCCGGCCAGAAAGGAAGAAGAAGCGTGCGTAGGAAGGGCAGTTGATAGCGAAGCCTGGGGCGCGCTCGGTTCAACCAACGGGGAAAACACATGTTATCGACAGCCTGTCCTTTTTTTCACTCGTCTTCCTTCTCGCTCTCTCGCTCTCTCTCTCTCTCTCTCTCTGTCTCACTCTCTTGTCGGCTCGTTCGCGGTGGAGGTTCGAATCCGGCTTAAAAAGAAAACGAGACCGGGGAAAAAAGGGTGGACCGTCGAGTGGGGGAAGCCTGACTCCAACTTTTTGCCGAGTTTTTAACGAGATACCAAAGCGTTTTCGACGAGATCGTGGGATAGAGGCGCGCGGCTGGTGAAAACCGAGGGAAACGGGGAAACGAGAAGGCGTCGGACGAGAATCGTGTTTCACGGAACGCGACGTCGTTCCCGTTCCTTTTTTCCCTCCTTTCCCATTTCCCTCGGCCTCGCGCGCGCGGTCTTACCGATAACAAAAGCGACGGCGCAACCACCCCCGAGGAATCCTCCCGACCGCCTCGGGGGCGAGCCGCGCGAACCGATAATTGATCGATCCGACGCGACGCGACGCGATGCGACGCGATGCGACGCGTCGCGAGACGTATCCCGGCAGCGGCTCGGCAGCTGCTCGCGAAACGGCCGCCGACCGTTTCAAGTTTAGAACCTTGAATTTCGCGAAAGCGGAACGCGGCGTCGGATCGCTGCCAGCGTTCGGTCGTTAAAGATTCATCGTTTCCAAACGTTCACGCGTTCCCACCGTTTCCGCGACGATTACCATTATTAATGCACCCGATCGGGAGCGTTGCCGGGCGACGAAAGCGGCGGGTAACGATTAAGAGAGCGTCGCTCATGGTCGACTTCGCCGGGATTTCGAGGAGGGGCAGGGCATTCCGTGCGGACGGCCGATCCCTCGTTAATCACGCGAATATTTGTCCCCGGCAGAAGTAGTCGGGCGTCGGAAATGCGTCGGCACGGTAATAATATGCCCGTAATTCAATCGACGATGGCGACAAGCGATAGCAAATTATCGCATTGTATCCGGGAACGTTGATTGTCCTACGGCAACAGTCCGGCCAGCTGTGCCAATTTCGCGAATCCCCATCCGGCAGGACGAGGCCGGACAACCGGGGGAGGACGTGCTCGCCGTTCGCCGTCGAATCGGCGAACACGGACCAATTCTGGGAGAAAACGGGGCCATAAATTCCCTCCGCGGTCGACTATATTGAAATGGTCGTTCCTCCGAACGATACACGTCCGTTCTTATCGTCGATACCGAAGCCTCTCGGACCACCGCGATCGTTAATCGGATCGGCACTTCTTCCCCCCGACGGGAAAAACACCGGTCCGCCGAAATTCGCCCGATAAGAGGATCGCGGCTTATCGAGCGCCGCGATTACGTCGGACTCCGTTACCTTTGGAAAATCCTCGGCGCACGTTCGAGCGTACCGGCGGCCCGCGGACCGTCCAAGCTTCGTTCACCGTTCACTGATCGCTAAAAATAATCACGCTCGAGCGACCGGACACGACGTTAGATCGGCAGTCGCCCAGCAGTCTACTCGATCGAGAGAGTCGACGCGAGCGAGCGACATGCCGCGACTTATTCCGCGCTCCAGTTGGAACCGGCGCGGCCGTCACCGGCGGCCGGACGGGAACCCGTGTCGCGCTATCGCGATCGAATTATTACGTCAAAGTCGGCACCCGAGTTATTCACGTTATCCGCAATCTGGTCACTTTGACGCGAGTCGCAGCCTTACCCAAGCGTCCGCGTCGAGCGCGCGTTCGCGCCGGGATTCCGAGCGGAGCCTGGAATTTTCCCGGCGAACCCGGCATCGCGTGTCGCCCGACGATCCCCCGGGATATCACGGGCCGAACGGAAGCCCGCGCACGACGATCGGGTACCGTACCGTCTCTCCCTCCAATTAATTTTCCGAAGGAACATCAAACGCGCGATGGAACGCGGCCGGAATCGTCGTCGCGAGCAGCGACGAGCCACGCGGCGGCGCATCGTTACAATCGCATTCCGGGTAAACTAATTTCGATGCGAACGAGTGAGCGAAGGAACGATCGTGCGAACGAGCGAGCAAGCAAGCGAGCGAGCGAGCGAGTCGAGCCAGGTGGAGCAGCATCGAGAGAGCACCGGTTCTCCGGATCGGCGGATCACCTCGGAGACCTCGTGCTCGAGGCTGGATCGCCGGCCGCCCAGCAGTCTACCTGCTCCTCGCCGCCACGGTGTATACACACACCACACGTGTGGTCCCCCACTCCGCGCGCTCGCATCACTCCACCTCCACCTGTGCACGTGCGTGTGCGACCGTCTGCCTGTGCGTGAGCCTCCGTCCGCGGTATATAGAGCGTACCTGCGGGTTCCTCTGAGTATGGGCACAGGGCCGTACGTGCTCTGGATACGTACGTGCCGATTTCCTTCCCCCCTCGCCGCCCGTCCCAAGCCACTGCTCCAACGACGGGCCCACTTCCCTCCTCCTAGTACCTTCTCCATCCCCCTTTCACCCGTTCCTTTTACCTCTTTCCTCTTTTCTCCCTTCCGCTCCGTGGCCGCTGCCGCCAAGCGTTTCTCCCTCGGCCGCGCTCTCTCTAGCTCTATCTATCCGTTCACCGCTCCTCCCGATGCCCTTGTGCCTTACTCCCCTTCCTCGGACGATCAATCTCGCGCGGACGATGTTACCGAGCTCTCTCCGGTTCCCGCTAAGTCGCCAATTATGCCCCCATCGATTGGCCATCGCGGGACACCCGGCTTCCTCGGAACCGACGGGTCGCCGAAATCGTCGCGCGACCGTCGCCGGTGAATCCGTTACTCTTCGTTACGCGGTCGTTCGTATCGACGAATTTACACGGCCCCCGTGTCCGCGTCGCGGGAGATTATCGCTTCCATGTATTTCTCGATAGAATCGAGCGGCGAGAGCCGTCGAATCGCGGCGTTCATCGACCTACGCTGGAAGCTTCAGATTTTCGGTATATTAAGACGGTATTTTCGGACCGGTGGGCTCTCGAGCTTAATAATTCTGCAGGATTCGATCGCGATCGATTCCTCCGCGGTTTCCCGGAGTCCACGGACGGCTGAATGAATAATTCGAGCATTCGAGTCGGTCGCTGGACGGGAAGACCGCGCCGAGACGATTAACGAACCCAGCGCGCGCCTCGTGCGTGCGTGCGATCGCCGAAATAGCTCGCGAGAAGGCTACCCTTCCAGGTCTCGCGGCGGTGGATCGCGGCAGAGGACTCCGAGTCGCGCGATAACGCGATATCATCGCGTACAGGCGGCAACGAGAGCCAGATACCGCGGCGCCGGACTCGTAGTTACACCATAGCGCGCAATCGCCGCTGTACCGTGCACACTGGTCTAAGAATAACCCCGAACGAGTTTCCGCGAAACGCGAGCGTTTTAATCACGGCCGCGTCGCGCGCCGCGGAAAAACATCGCCGCCTCTCCACTTTGTCGGCCGATCGCTTTCCCGTTATCGGTTTTTAAAGAATCGCCGCGCTGATATCCGATCACCGTCCAATAAACGCGACGGCCACGCGTCCGCAGTGACTAAACGGTTTCCCCGTAAACCGGGATATACAGGTGTCCCGCTTGTTCTTCGCTTATCGCTTTCGCCTCGTCCTCTCCGCGGCGAGTTCCGTTCCTCCTCGGCGTCGGAACGGGTTCGGGACCGCGAATTGTTTCGAGCGTAAGTTGCACGCAACTCGATTCCCGGCGATCCTTTCCACGGTTAGTCGCAATTACCGTCGGCGAACTCCTGTTTGCGAAGTTGCGATTCGCGGCGCGGATCCGACCCGTGAATTCGTTAATGGCTCTCGGCGGACTTCCGGCGGGCGACCGCCGCACCTGGGGGATCGAGCGAGCCCTCGGCCCCGAGAACACAGGGTTTTGTTTCGATGGTTGCGCATCGTTGCAGCTGATTCGATTCCGCCCGCCTCTCGCGCCCTTTAAACGGGGTCCCCCGGCGAGATCGAGATTGGAATCCTCGGGTTGGGAAAGGGCGCGCGGCCCGGACAACCGGCAGGAACGCGGAGATTACGATATAACTAGGCGGCGAGGAGTACGACGCGCGACAAAGAGGATAGTCACGCGAGGTGCGCGCTCTCGATATTCCGTTTCTCCTCGGCCGTTGTCTCGCTCGGGTGGCATGGCCGAGTGTAAGCCAACAGAAGTAAGGACGGGTTTCCGATTAAGGCCTTATAATTGACGTCCCGGGTCCCCTCCTCCCCTCCCTCTGCGTCTGGCTTAGTCACCGGCAACTGGAAGAAGGGCCGGCACGGACCCGCTTTTGCGGATCGCGGATCAACGAACCGTCGCGTCGCCGGACACCAGACGCGTTCCGCGCCGCTTTTGCGCCTCTCTTCACGCCTGGGCCCCGCCCCGCGCGCCCTTTTCCCACGGGGCCGTCGGGCAGCGCGCGACGCGTTCGGCCGCGAGCCGAAAAAGAGATTTCCCGCGGAGACCATTCGCACGCCCGCGATCCGGGATGACGTCAGGTCAGTTACCGCCACACGGATAAGTGTTCGCGGACAATGAGTAACGCCGATACGCGGCAAATAGTGCGGTTCGCCGGCTGATAACGCCGATAACGAGCGGGGAATGCGAGATAACGAGCGTGGACCTGGCCTGACGAGTGCCAGGCGCCATCGGCAATTTTTCGACGATCCGCGACAACGATGCGACGCGATTATACACGATATTCGACGCTTCGTCGAACCCGGGGGGTGGGCGATCCGATTTCAGGGAGCCTCGTTCGGACCGTGCAGCAGAAATCGGTTTAAGGAAAAAGCAGGCTCCGCCGGGCTGCGCGGCGCTGCCCGAGTCGCTGGCTCTCCTCTCCGGTTTTCACGGGACGAGATACTTCGAGGCTTGTTAATGGGATAAGTCGCGGAAACTTTCGATACGCGTCAAGGCGGATGTGCAGTACGCACGGGGCGAGAGCGCCGGTCCCGGATAGGGGGTTGGAAAGCAAACGAGCGCAACAGTTCCGAACTCGTAAACGAGACGAGGAAAGTGGAGGACGAAAACGACGCTAACGAAGCTCCGAGCCGAGCTACTCTAAAGAAGTATCAAAGAACTTTGCTCGCCTTGCGCTCGCAAGCGCGGCTCTTTCCCCGCTCGCGCGAACGCTCTTCGGAAAATGCTCCGGAATATTTGCAAGGTGTTCACCCGGCGAAATGAGACAAACGTGGGGCGTACTCCGGCTTAAGCGTGACGCTCATGGTACTCGAACAGCTCGCGCGAACTTTATTCGCCGAACGATCGATCGATGATACTTTGAAACTCGGCGATCGTGTCTGGAAACGGTATACTTTCCGTTGCGACGCAGAGGGACGGAGTAAATGGAAGTAATCGAGATTCGAAGGAACGCGAAAGACTGCCCTACATCCGACGACGTAACCCTGACCCCTAAAACAAGCATCCGTTAATGATCCCGCGGATTGTACCGGTTCGTTGGCTCGACACCTTGAAGCGTGCGCTATCGAAGACACTGCGTGCCTACCGGTTGGTTCGATAGACTCTTTTCACGCGGAGAGCCACATGTGCGCGGCGAGTCCCGCCACAGACAGACAGGCAGGCAGGCAGGCAGGCAGGCAGGCAGGCAAGCGGGCAGGCAGGCAAGCAGGCAGGCAAGCAGGCAAGCGAGAGAGCGAGCGAGCGAGTGAGCAAGCGAGCAGGCAGCGTCAGCTCGTCAACAGTTCACAGATGTTCCGTGACGAGCTACTTTCGATATCTCGGAGTGGAGCGGCGGCGCGCGACGTTGGCGCGATAAATCAAGTAAGGAAGGTCGTCGTCGCGCGGCGGACGAGTCTCCGTTGCCGCGGGAGGACGATCGCGAACGACGGC
This sequence comes from Nomia melanderi, assembly GCF_051020985.1. Classification (NCBI taxonomy): domain Eukaryota; kingdom Metazoa; phylum Arthropoda; class Insecta; order Hymenoptera; family Halictidae; genus Nomia; species Nomia melanderi. The sequence goes on along the minus strand of NC_135010.1, from coordinate 14,045,437 downwards.
GAACGGATCGAAAGCCGCGCGAGAGAGCCTCTGCGTCGTGTCATCGACGGATCGGAGACGAGCGGTCAAGGGTTCGCGGTCGTCGACTGGATCTATAGATCTATAAAACGAGAAAGAGGCGCGGGGTCGAAGGCGGTCCGACTTACGTGGCGCGGTTTAAATATACGCGCGTTCGCGGCTCGATTACGCGCCTCGAGGAAAGCACCTCTTCTCTTCCCTGTACGTGGGCGTGCTCTTCTGCAGCCAGAAACGAGTCTCGGGATACAATAAGTAATAGCGTCAATGCGCGCTCGCAATTTATCGTTCCGTGCCCGTGCTAGCCGTACGCCGCACGGTCTTTTACCGAACCTGAAAGACGTTCCTGCCCAGCTCATGACCCCGGATTATTAGCTTTCTAACGTTTCGGACGAGATACTGTTTGCGACGCTCAGGTATCCGACCGTGCACCTATTAAGAAACTTTTTACAACGAAACAACATAGGTCCCACCCAATCGCTGGAACCGTAGCCAGCTTCCGATAGCATCGTTACGAGAGAGTCGTAGATAGAATATCGAGGTCTATCGTAGATTCATTGAGATCGCAGGTTCGTGAATCGTAATGTGAAAAGATAGAGAACAAAACGAGGGAATGATAGAAAGATTCGACGGTGGAATAGCAATCGTGTGTAAAGCAGCTCGAGTGTGGGAAACGACGGAGAAGATAGAGCAGCCGCGATGCAGCTCCCGGACGTTCTCAACAAGTATATCATCGTCGAGAGCAAAGCGTCTGGTGGATCGTTTGAAATGGATCGAAGGGTATCACTCACCGTAATCCGGTCGAACGACAGCCTGAACCGCCTGTTCGTTCTTCTTGCTTCGAATCACCGGCTCACCGAGAATCGTAAAGTTTCTGGGTCCCACGCGATTCACAAACACTAGATACACTTTACCCCTCTTAATATTGGCTCGCACCACACCACTCTGATTATCGCGCTGCTGCTGCTGCTGCTGCTGCTGCTGTTGCTTCCCGTCGGTGTCGTAGCCGCAGACCGTCGATTTGCCGGGCGCCGATTTGTCACGAAAGTGCAGCCTGACGCTGTCGTTTTTCTGCAGCGGCTGGAATCCCGGCTGGCTCTTGTATACTTGCTTCACCTCGAACGTCACCGCGTAGTTCGAGCCGGGCTTCCTCGCCGAGGACATGCTCCTGGCCTTCCCCTCGAACACCGTCGGCGCCAGGTACGCCCGGTTGCCGACGTCCAGGTCGGGACACCAGTTCTGCCCGCGACAACCCTTGTTCCGGCATCGTCGCCGTTGCTCCCTGGGCGAGTCCGCCTTGGTGCGGTTCTTTGGTCGTTGCTTGGTCGATCGGATCACGCGGGGCCTCTCCATCGACGACTCGTCGTTCCCCTGCGCGTACAGGAACGGCGGTTGCGTGGACGAGTGACGAGGCAGCCGCGTTAGGCCGGACTCTATCGTTTTCGGATGACCGACCGCCTCGTCCTCGAGGCGACGGTTCGCCCGCATCGACGACGAGACGAACGCGTCCCGTATGGAGTCGTCGAGCAGCAGTTCCTCCGTTCTCTGCGCGGACGTTTCATCGAGCGACGACAGCGAGTCGCTACGCTGCTCCGAACCGATCGCGGAAGAAGGTTGACGGTCGGCCGAGGATTTCGGGACGGTCCGAGACATCTGGTCGCGCGGATGCGTCGACGAGGAGGACTCGACGAGCCGGTCATCGTTCTCGTTGCTCCCGGAGGACGCAGCTCGTTCGTCCTCCGGATCGAGACGTCGTCGTGGCTCGTCGAAGCTCGACGACGACGCGGGGGCAACGTGGCTGGCCGGTGACTCGTAATCTAGCGGTGATCTCGCGACGTCGAGATCGGCCGGTTCGGACTCGTCCTGTCCGTCGATGGCGCGCGTAACCAAGTTCCAAGACGGCGAACGATAATTGCGGGGCTTTTCAACGTCGGCGATGTTCATCGATGGCGGATAGTCGCTGGTGGTCCTCGTCGACGTCTCCTCGAGGGAGTTCCGATTGGCGGGGGGTGCCGCAGCGAGCGCCAGTGCGCCCCACCAGCCGCTTAAGATCCCGGCCAAAAGCAGAGACGCCCACATCATCCGACCTGCTTGCTGGTTTGATCGGGGGTGAGAGGTCGACACCTCGGTCACCCCGAACAAGCACACTCTCTCTGGCACTGTGTTGCCTCTCGCGAGCGAATTCGCTTCAAACACACGAAACGATCTCCCTAAGGAGACTCTGGTCGTCCCTCTCCGCTCTCCTGTCTCTCTCGCGATCGCGCTTCAGGGTAGCCTCATCCGTTACCGAAACTGCTCGCGTCTCTTTCTCTCTCTCTCTCTCTCTCTCCACCTCTCTCTCTCTTTCTTTATCTCTCTCTGTCTTTCTCTCTGTTCCTTCTGTTCGCGACTTTCTTCTCTCTTCTCTGTCTTTTTCTGTCTCGCGACCTCTGTGTCCCTTTCCTCTGCGGTCGACTGCAGTCGTCGGACGAACGAAACGCTCTTCACGAGGTGTTGTACCACCGGAGGCAAGACATCGGGACTTCCATCGGACAGATTCTCGGCTGTCTGCTCTTCGTCCAACGTAGTGCCGTCCTCTTCATCCTTGACGCCTCGACGGATGCAACAGGGACACCGGCGGTACGGTACCGTACCGTACTGCGTGTCGTCTATTCACGATTATCGCGAACGATCCCGATCGGCGGCTGCCGCGATCCCGCTCGCTGCATATGGCATCGATACGTACAGTTCAGGAGTCGCGGTCATTCTGTCGATCGATCGAACAGTACATCTTCGTGTCGAACGAGTGGCCTGTGACCCGTCGATCGACGGTTCGAAATGCAATTTTCCTTGGTCTCCGGTCCGGTTGCGCGTCTCCTTTCCGCTCGCGCGACCCGCGATTCCCTCGCGATGCATGCACCGCAACGGTACACAACAACGTTGCTCAATGTGTACGAGGATCAGCCGAGAGTCTTGACCACGATCGCGCCGCTTTCCCGTCGATCGACAGGGATTTTTCGGGGATCAACGTAGCCGCGCCGAATCCCCTCGGCTCCGATCGGGAATCGTTTGGGAGACGTCGCGCCGCTGGCTCGCTTCTCCTCGGCTCGGTCCCCTCGGCTGAACGAGATCGTCGGCGTTGTTTCCGTATCTCGAAATAAATCGTCGAAAGTCGATAAAGAATCTCGCGCGCCACCCCCGTGCGAGTCGTCTGGTAGCGTAGCGCGGCCTCGACTCGGTATCACGTTGCACTCCGAACGAGGAAAACCCGAGGATGATGACACACGACGTAGAGGAAGGAGCGGTAGAATAAGAAGACAACGAGGATGACGAAGAAGAAGAAGAAGAAGAAGAAGAAGAAGCAGAAGAAGAAGAAGAAGAAGAAGAAGAAGAGGACGACGACGACGACGACGACCACGACGACGACGACGACGACAACGACGACGACGACGACGACGACGATGACGACGACGGCGTCGGCGACGAAGAAGACCAAGAAACTGTCGGCTTCCTCTGACCAGCCGAGGCACACTATTTAAATATACTCACGAGGCTCTCGCGGTTGGTCGGTAGCGTCGACCGTCGAAGTCTAGCCCTCGCGGGACGCGCACTTCACAGTTCAGTTTTACCACACGATTCTTCTTCCTCCTCCCCGTGGTGGCCGTCCAAACTCGTCGTCGACGTACTCGCTGTGCACCGTGCTAACGAGCGTGCGAAACGCGAGCCGATTCACGGACGGAAATCCCTGGGAGAATCAGCGGCGAACGGCGAACGGTGAACGGAACTGAACAGAACTGTACGGAACCGAACGGAACCGAACGGAACCGGACGGGACAGAACGGAATCCAAACGGAACGGCGAACGGAACAACAAACGGAACAACCAACGGAACAAGACGGAACGGAACGGAACGGAACGGAACGGAACGGAACGGTACGGAACGGAACGGAACGGAACGGTGCGGAGCGGGACGGGACGGGACGGGACGGGAAGAGGCGGTCGTGATTGGTATCGCGAGGAGAAGCGACGACCAACCAGACAGACGACCGTCCGCTTCCAGCACGGTACCGATTCTACGACGGCAACGATGCTGCTGGTGCTGGTCCTACTCCTGCTCCTGGATGGCAGGCACGCGTGCGGATAATATCGTGCGGGGGATCGGCGCGTGTGTTGCACGCGGCATGCACGAGGAGCCTCGTGTCACGTCGAGGCGGAGAAGGGATTGTCGGTGGCCCCGCGTCGGGCGCGCGCGACGGTTCAAATTAGACTGAACGGCCCGCTCGAGCAGCCCGAGGCCGGCCACAGCGCCAGCGACTCCTGTCGGACGCCGGTCGAGGCTCTGCGCGCGCACCGTACGAAGCGGCGACACCGGGAACCCCCGCACGCCTGCCTTCCGACTACACAACACCGACCGAACAGACACAACCGGACTTCTATACGCGGAGACCACGCACGGGACCTTTAAGAACCTGTGTAACGACGACCTAACAACCGAGGAACCGCACGCGTGATCCTCTCCTTCTTCCTCCGTCCCCCCTTTGCGTTTTTCGCTCGCTCCGTCCTTTCGTCCGGACTGTTCGACTCCGTTCGATCGCCGATCGCGACCGATCGAACGCGCGGACGTGTCGTTCGACGCGGCATTCGTTTAACGTCGATCGCCGCAACAAATTGACCGGAGCGGGATCTTTCGCGAGAAGACGTTCCCTCGAACGCCGCTGTCGCGCGTCTATGCGCGAACGGACGGACGAGAAGGGAGGAAGCGAACGGGATCAATCTTCCCGGACGAACGTCTTCTCTCGGGACGTTTCCCGGTGGTGAACGTCCGAGTAGAATGCTCGAAAAACGCGGAACGTCCGCGGAATGGCTGGAAACGCTCGCATCCGCGGAATACTTTCTCGGGTTCGTCTCGCGCTAGTATTTTCACGCCGTGTTGACGTACACCGAGGTCCTACTGACCCTCGTCACGTTTATTTTTTGTTTGGACTTTTTGCGGTGGTTTCACTCTGCTCGGTACGCTAAGGCGACACGGTTCAGCGTGCAATAAACGTCTCTCGCCGCGTCTCCCTCAGCCCCGCTGGCCGCCGTTGGATCATCCTTCGTTCCAGTCGTTCATAAGTACAATCTAGTGGACGACAACGCCGTTACTTTTTATCCCGCCGGCTCTTTTTTCTCCATTCGTATTTACGCCCCGAGGAAATCTCGTTCCCACCGGCGAATCGCGCGTGGGGCACTCTCGTTAGTCGGTCCATTTTTATCAGTCCCTTTTTCCCATCCTGCCGGCCGAAGCTTTGTCGTTCGTTTGCTCGCGGACCGTCGCGAGCGCCGACCCGATTCGCCGTCGACGCGGGCTCATTTTCCCGCGATCACGGAGCGACGGTCTCCGTGGCGTATCGACGAAGCGGAGGATCGCGAGGGCCGGACTCGACGGTCGCAAACACGGAGGACAGGAATTTTCAAAGCGGATGGAATTCTCTTTGCTTTTCTCGTCGGGTGTGCGAACGGTTCCGGCCAGTCTTCGTTTACCCTGGATCGCGGTGCTCCCGAGCGAGATACCGTAATAAGATTCATCCATGTATACTCGGGCCGAACAGTTTCGAGTTAGAACGGAAATTAATATCGAGTCCCAATATTTACCCTCGCCGAGGCAAGGGGCGAGCACGCTCGGATGCGCCAAGGTTAAAACACGAGGACCGTGGGTTTGATAAAAGCCCCGTACGGTGTATAGGCGTGATCGGGTCGGCCGCTATCGAACGTTACGAATCGCGAACAACCGTCCCTCGGAGCCATTATTCGAGTCTCGAGGACATTTCGCTTTCTTCGTGTCGTCCCCTTCCAATCTCCTCCCCGACCTCCTCCTTTCTCCCCCGGCCTGTTTTGCTCTGCGTTCGACGGGTCGTTCCTCCTCTTCGTCCACGCTCGCGCCGATCAGCGTCATCGGACCACCGAAAATAAAGTCTTCCTTCGTTTCCCTGGCTGGCTGGCTGGCTGGCTGGCTGGCTGACTGGCTGACTGGCTTCCTTCGTGGCTCCCTTCTCTCTTCGCTCGCTCGCGAGCCGCTTCCGACTCGAACACACGAACGCGCGACGGAGCAGTCGCGGGGAAGAGGTTTTTAAAAGAGAGAGGGAGCAGCCGAGGACGCCGAAGAGGAACTCTCCTCGAGAGCTGCCAATCAAACGACCCGCCACGAGAGTCGGCCTCTTAAACGGGTGGTTTTTCACGCTCGTCCCGTGACAGATTAATTCGGAGCTAAATAGCGACACTCAAGTATGCACGCTCGTAATTAATGTTTTCGACCTCCCGGTCGCACGACCCGGCGAACGAAATCCGCGTAAAATTCATTCTGCCGCGCCGCCCTTCCTTCCCCGACCCCCTCCTCCTTGCCCTTCCGTCCCGCCGTTAATCCCTCATAGATAAATGAACGCGTTTCGGTGATTTCGCGGCGAATTCCCTGCATATTGTCAAAGAGTCTCGACCGCGCGATTTCCACCCGCTTCAATAATAAATAGAATCCGCGTCGCAGTTTCCCGCGTGCTCGAACGTTAAATAACCGGTCGTTCGAATGCGCCTGATTAATCGGCCGCCGCGTTTCGCTCCGAAGCGGAATATTTACGAGGCGTTCGTCAGGATAATGTAACACTGACACGACGGCTCTCCATTATATCCCTCCGACAAAATCGAACGTTCCGAGCGACGTTTTATCGCACCGGGACCACCCCCGAAACGCTGTCCGCGGGAAACACGGGCTCTCCCCTTTCCATCTCTCTATCTCTCTCTCTATCTCTCTCTCTCTCTCTCTCTCTCTCCAGGCTTTTACTTTCAAACTCGTCAAAGAAAAAAGTAGCCTCAACAACAACGTTCCGCTGAATCGTCGAGTGGAACGAGAAGTGGCAGATTTTCCCGAAAAACTCGGAGGACTCTGTCCTCTCTCGCGGGGACGTGTCACGAATCGATTCTTCCGGTTTTTCGGCGCGTTGCACGGTTATCCGATGATTACGAGAGTGTCCCCGTGTATCGGACAGCGGCGTACGTGGCACGAGGCACTAAAATGTGTTCGGTGTCGGCGCACGGTTCCCAGCGAAGGGTCAGATCGCGGGAGGATCGATCGGCAGATCGATGGGAACGCAAGAAGCGGGAGTGAAACGCGGGCAGAGACACTCTAGCCGATATAGAGTTACACGCGTCGGCTATCTCTCGCTCCCGGCCTGAACCCGACGCTTCGAAAAAGAACCCGAAGTCATTCCGCTCGGCTCTCTCTCTCTCCTGCTTGTCACGGTGATCGGGCCGAATGACTCTATTTTTCTTTCGCGGCGAAATATCGCGCGCGGCGCATCTCCTCTACCGCTCGCCTAAAAATACCGGGGAGTTGCACGCGCGAACACCGCGAGGGGGATAAATTTAAATATGTTTGTGTACGCGTGGAAGTTGGCCGAGCGCGTTTCCCAAACGCGCGCTCCCTCCAGCACCCTCTCCGCGCCGTGCGGAGGGTGGCGATGGATTATCGGGAATCGTTTCGAATATGCACGCGCGCCGAAAAATTCTGGGAAACCCCGCTGGAATTCGGGACTATCGAGATTTCGGGATTGCTAAAACTGACTGTCGCTGCAGTCCAGACATGCAGCGGAATCCCAATCGAAGAGATCCAAATTCAACGTCTCGATTGCAGGAGGGTGGAGCGATCGGCTAGCCGATCGAAACGCAGCTCGGTGTTTGGTCAAAACCGGCGTCGCGAGGGGTGGACTTGGCTTTTTTCCGCGACTCGCTCGAGAAGCGTCGTGGCTGATACGCGCGACTCGCGCGGCAAAGAGAAATGGAAATAACACGGTACCGCGCGTGTACCCGTGATATCTTCATCGCGATGGGCCGACGACGACGAGACGCCGCGCGATCAACGTACGGACGGACAAGCATGGAACTTGTCACGGGACGAATATAAAGTTCCGAGGCTTCGCAAGAGGAGAGAGAGACCGTCGATGATGCTGCGACTTGCGGGCAGGTGGTCCGCGGGAAAACTCTTGAATATTTGTTACAGCGAGTTATGGATGTTCCTCCCCCTCCGTCCGTCTGTCCGTTCTTTATCTTCCCTCTTCTGCTTCGAACGAGCAGCATCTAACTACATATTAAATCGTTTCCGTTGATCACCATTCTTCTCCGGCGCAATAACGATCTAAGCTTCATCGTAACTCACCTTATATGATCGGGATAGTTTGTTATTCTATTTCATCCGCTTTATCATTAAGGTTAGGTTAATGGCGCGAGTTCCCGATGCGCCCCGACTTTTGCATTAGCAATATAATTCGTTCTCTTTCTTTTTCGTGTTATACATTTTCTAATTAAACTGTATATTATCCTGCAATAAATACGTATGAATAAGTAACGCACGTAACGCGGCCCGATCCTTCATCGGATTCACGCGATCGTCTGGGAGCCTTACCCTCGCGGGACTATCCGGTTTCTTCGAATTTCTAAAGCGCCACGTCGGAACGGATTCGGGACATTCCTCCCGCGAAGATTAACGCGCTATTTTTCTTCCATCGACGAGCACCAGACGTCCTTCCCACTAAACGATCGGCCATTTTCCTTTTCCGGTCACGTGACGCGGCGCACCGCGGCCGAAATTCGAACGACGCCGAACCGTTAACGTTTTCCCGCCAATTTGGTACCGCCGGCGCGTCACGTGACCGGTAGACTAACATGGCTGCGCGTGAAGTTGCGAAGACGTTTTGTGCTCCTCAATTAAACAAGAATGTTGTGAGTGTTATTGCATGGAGACAGTTGAAAACGCGTTCAAAGTAACTTGATACAGTATTTTAACTCGTCGAGTGTTCGCGATAAGGGAATCATCTTGGATCACCGAATATTACCGATCAACGAGGGGAGCGTGCTCGACTAGGTTAGCAATATGCATACTACATAGCCTGCGAAAAGAATCAAGAGTATTTCGTTAGCAAGAGTAACGATGAACTGCTCGGACAGCTGTGAATTGACGCGGAGGGATCTCCGGAGTAATCCTGCGATGCTGCGCGTGGTGAGATTCATTGTATTCAATAGTTTTTCATGAAATGTTGACGTCAACCCTTTGCACTCCGTATGCGTCCCTCAGTCGCCATTTTATTCGACGCGGTAAAACTATAAAATGTGATATTGAACGTTGAATTTTGTATAATGCTTTAATACGTGAGATATTGGAATAAAGTAGCTTTGTAAAACATTTTTAATAAGGGACTTCCGAGTGCAAAGGGTTAACAATTCGTTGTAATTTATACAGAAAGGTTATGAAGTTTGATAATTAATATTAAATTCCACGTAATGCAGCAATATGCGGATAATTGAAATAAAGCAGCCTTGTTGATTAGTTTATGCATAATTTCTCATGAAGTTACTTTTAATAGGTAAACCTTCGGAGTGCAAAAGGTGAACTATTCGCCATGATGTATGGGGATTGGTGGGATGATGTACGGTGTATAGATTACATCGGTATCCCGTTTATCGTTGGAATAACAATAGCAACTAGTACCGAATAAGAGGTATTAACGAAATATTTCGAGGTTATACGCGTATAAACGAACGATCTGTCTCGCGTTCGGTATCGTTCCGCTTCATTTGCCGGCGTTTTAGCGTTCCGGTCCATCTCCACGCGCGACGCACGTTATTTACCGATAGATCGTTCGATAAATCGTTTTCGCGGTTCCTATTTGAATATTTGAATATTCGACGCGACTGCGGTGCCATAATTCGCGCGATTGTTTCGCGCAAGGAAAGAAACGGTCGAGCGATTTGCCGGTGTTCCGGGGGCCGATACACGATACACGCCGGTGTATCTCGATCGGAAAGGTCGATCCCGGTTAATAACAATAATGGGGAAATATACGGGACATTTAAAAACATGTATACCCCCGAGCCGTTGCGATAAATTCTTGCTCGAAATGGAAGCGAAAGTAAACAGTGTCGCTCCGCGAGAGATCCCCTTCTAAATATCGCAACAATTTCGCTGAATGTAAACTACAACCGGTTCCCGCAGGGGAGCCGCGGCCAGATTCAACGCGGCAGATAAACGCTCTCGTCGAGCGAGAATCAATTGGTCACCGTGAGAAATCAAGATCGTGAACTCCCGATCCTCGGGCCGGCCGATCGGGAATGCGCCACGCGGCCCGGGCACTCGACAAACTGGTGTCGGCGTCGACAAATAACCGTCCTGGAACCATCGACACCGGCACGATAAGAGCCTGGGAAAGGCACCGTTTCGGAGCGTAACGTTCGGATTAAGCGGGCGCGAATACCATCGGCGAAATTGTAAAACGCCGGAACGTTATACGCGCGCTGTGGCTTAAAAACTGCAACAAGCTTGCCCCTCCGCGTCGAGGAGGTTTTCAATCGGTCGATACCACGGTGTACCCGGTTCCTCCCGTGTACCGTAATTCGATGTTAATGACGAGAACCCCGTCGACAGTGATCAGAACACACATAGTGCTAATTGCATGCCACGGGGAACAGGATCCCCGGAGTCTCCAAAATCACGGTGGTTTCTCGGCGGCCGTAATGCCTTTATTACTTCGCCGCTTATTATAGAAATTGCAGCCGATGGAGGCGCAATTATCCTCGTATACACGTAAAAAGACGAATTATCGGAATTTATAAACATACGAACGGGGGGCGTTCCGCTTGAAAAATTTCTGCCGGACGGGGAACTCGGTCGACCGACGTCGACGTTGAGGGGATGGGGGAGAAGGGGAAAAAAAGGCGAAGGAGGTACCAAGTTTCTAGTAACTAGCAAGAACAACCCGGCAACAGATTATCGACAAACACTTTCGATATTGGCCAATTGCTCTTGGTGGGCATCCATTGCCGCTGCATCTCTCTCGATCTCTCCTTCCATTACGCTTTCCGTTTCCCGCTTTGCCTCTCGCTCTCTCGCTGGCTCTTCGGCTCTGTTCCTCCCGAACTCCGGATCGGTAGGTTGGTCTAGCGAGCACGCTGCCAGTCGAGCGCCATGTCGTTCACTCACAAGGAGAAGTTAAATCGAATCCGCTAACTGCAGCCTAAGAACAAACCGGAAGGGACGGGGGGTCAGGGATGCCGAGGTCTCGATACGCGGCTAACTTCCCTGGAAGTTTGATGCTTCGTAAATCAATGGCCATTCGTCGGGCCACGTTAAATTACTCCCGGCTCGGTGCACCCTTCCCCGAGATAGGGAAGCCTCTATGGATTTTAACGCGGGGGAAACTTGGCCATTCCCGGGAAACGATTATTTCGATCCCGGACGATTTTTCGCCGAGCAGCCGGCCACGGCCGCCGGGAAAGATGGAATTTTAGAGTAGCCGCCGACGAGAAAACTTTTAATTCGATATAGAAATTAGCCGGCTAATTAAATAGCCCTGCGGAAGACGAACGCCGTTCCCATCGAAACGGATAACGGCACGGTTGCGTAATTATCAACAATTTCGAGCTAACAATTCCCTGGGTTTACCCGAGACGTAAGCGTCTTACATTTATCGCGTTCTTCCGTCGTCTCGGTCTTCCGTTTCCTCGGTACGTCGCCCTTTCTCTCCCTCTCTCTCTTTCTGCTTTCTTTTTTTAAATAAAATTCAACGAGCTTTCAGTCGATTCGCCCTGGCGAGTTCTCGCGCCGGGGAAAGCCACGCTGCATAAATGTAACTTTGTAAATGAGCCACGCGCGGAACAATGGGTGGCGGGTCTCTTCTGGGGAAACTCCGCTCCCGGAAAAAATATCCTGGAACGGAGATACCGGGAGACACGACCTAACCCAGATCTAACACAGACGACCTAGCCGACTCTCCTGTTACGCGTCCAGGGGCGAACGGGGGATATGAAAGCGGGCTGCTTGGTCTGGAACTACCTCGCAAGAGCATCGTAACCAGTGTCGTCGAAATGACAAAAAAAAGGAAATAAATGAGAGGAATACCGAGACGGAAAAGGAACGGATATTAGGTGACGCACGATACAGGAACCGTAGCCGCAGCGAGCGAACCCGGCTCGTTAATAATTCGTGACGGAGACGCAGGACGGTACGTCGATAGGACGCGAAAGAGAAACCGTGACCGTTCCGTTTTCGCCGTTCCGGTCCGAAAACGGCGAAGCGTTTCGTGTAACCGAAAAGTTGTAGGCGTCGCCTATCCGAAAGAGATCGGTGGCAGCGCTTCGTGGCCGGGGCGCAGTCATTAAACACGTAGCCACCGTTTCACCCACACCCCCGCCATTTTTCCGGGAAGAGTTTGCGGAACGTGATCTCTCGTTTTCCGGCTCCTACCGAAAATGCCGGATGAATGGGGCGCGATTTCAAGGTGCGCGGAGAGCCTGAAAGCCCCCGTAAATACGGTTTTTCACGTCGTTTTCGGGCCGCAGGAAATTTGCCGAAAGGGCAAGAGGGCGGCGCGCGGGACGGGACGCCGGCCCGGGTAGATCGGGAGAAAGATAGAGACGCAATAGGTGGCTCATTCAACGAGCCAACCCCCGCAGTCGAGGGTAAAAGCGACAGTTTAAGCCCATTAGGATATTTATGGATTGGCCTTCCACCGACGTGGTGGGGGGTGAGTGGCGTCGGGGGATGGGGCCGGCGCATACACACGAGGGGTTAGAGGGCTATTCAAAGGTCTGACGGCACGCGACTCTCTCCCAACGATTCCTTCCCTTTCGGCGACCGACGTCAACGCGAACACCTTTCGGAGGTGGCTGCGTCACTCCTCCCTCTCCCGGCCTCTTTTTCTCTTTTCCCTGTGCACGCGGTCCGAGCACTGAAAAACGGGACACGGTGATTTATGAGACGACGCTGGACGAACGAATCCCCGTAACGGGGGTCGTCGAAACGTCTCAATTGCTTCGGTTAATCCGGCTCCCTCCTCCCGCCTGTCCCATCGTTGCGACGAACCGATCCACGCGACGCGTCGCCTACGTTCGAGGATAATGGCTCCGTGACCGGATTGATTGACCTCATCGGCGAATCCGCAATCGCGTTTAAACGCCGCGCTCTTCGGGAATTTCTGTCGATCCTCCTTTGAATTTTCCCCCAGGCCGCTATTGTTCCCCGAGCAGCGGCGTTCGCGAAGCCGTTCCGGAGAGTATCGCGATACGGCCGGCTTGCACGCCAAGTTTCACCGGAAACGTAATATCCCGCGAATCTAATAACGCTGCTCAACGGTGCCCGCGAATGTTCTTTCGCGACTAGCGAATTCTGCTCGTTCGCAATATGTTTCGCCCGTCACCGGTTTCATTTCGCGCGCCGCCGGTTTCATCATCGTACCGCCTCCTCCGGGCGACGGCGTCGCGAGTGCGTAAAAAATCTCCTTAATTAGCGGAGCCCGCGAACAGTTTAATTAATATTCGCCACGGAGGAGAACAAGAACGGCGAGGGGCCGGTCGGGAGGGGGCGTGCGCCGCCCGTTCGAACGGTCACGTACGAGCATCGGTGCGTTAGATCGCATTAACGTGCACGACCATTTTCCAGTTGGGCACGGAACGAGATCTCGCATTCTGCAGACGCGCTCCTTTCTTCCTCTTTAATAAGAGCCGCCTGTGTACACGCTTGTATTTCGACTTCCGGCTGGCCGGAGTCCCCCGGTGCCTAACAGAGATGCATTGTGTGCAACGAAGCACCTGGCACGCGCCAGCTCCTGTCTTTATGTAGCCGCCCACTCTCTCTTTCTCTCGGTCTCGCTCCCTCGGCCAACCTCCTTCCCTTCTGTCTTTCTCTGAAAACAGAGAGAGAGAGAGAGAGAGAGAGAGAGAGAGAGAGAGAGAGAGAAAGACAGTGAGAGAGAGAGACCCTTCCTCTCTTTCTCTGTCGCGGCGAACAGCTTCTCTCTCCGCTCCATCGTGCCCGGCACTGTTTCGCTCGTACTCACGTACCACCCACACGTGCGCGCGAGTCGTTATCCTGTGGATATCCTCCGGACGTCTGCCTTCCTCCGTTCGAGTTCCTAACAAGATTTTCATCCGAGATATCGCGGACTCGGTTAACCGCGCCGCGGACTATTAGCGATAAAACTTGTTCGGTAAGTCTGCAATTCAGCCCCGCTGCCGCGAGGAGGGCCGGGGAATAAATGTATCTTAATAAATGCGGCCCGAACAAATTTCGCCTCCCTATGGCCGAATAGATACGTCCATCCGCGAGAGATAGATCCCGCGGTACCTACCCTTATCGCCGTCGGTTATCTTTATTTCAAGCTCGGTTCCGCGCCATGGCGAAGTCGTTCCGTCGATCAAGATTGCGGGTCACGCCAGCTACGAATAAACGTCTCTGAATGGATGTCGTCCCGGCGAATACTCGTGTCGTTCGATCCTCGGGAACCGCCTCACCCTTTCCTCATCTTTGCGATCGAAACGAGAAGAATCGGCTTTTCGGGGCTTTCCACCGCTTTCATAAATTTCGTACGACTTGGCTCGCTACCTACCTCGGCGAAGAGAAATTTGATTTTATTTCGTGCCTGAAAGCTCGGGGGAAGTGAAAAGGGTTGAAAAGAGCAGACATCGGTCGCAGGTACTCGGCGCCTTGCCTAATTACACGTCCCGTTAAGGGCGATCCGTCGGTAAATAAACCGATTGTCGCAAAGTAGTCGCAAGCCTAACCCCCGTAATTCGGAGGGTCGAGCAGCCCGGGGCCGACACACGATCGCAGTTGCCGGCACGCGTCTACGGTGCCTGTCAAAATACGCGTCGAATCTTTAGCCCTCTTTGCCCCTACGGCTGCCCGTCATTCCCTGGGCCGACCCTTCGCAGGGCATATGGCACGTATTCGTTCCTTCAGCCTGCCGGCGGATTCCCTTGACGCGTCCGTCGTCGGATCCCTTTTGGGGCACCCTTCGATTTCTGGTGGCGTTCGCACGCCCTCCCACTCCGAGCTGTGATTTTTCGTCGAAAAATATACCCCGCGCGGGTTCTCGTGTTTCCCGTCGCTCGTCGGCCTCCGGAGGACCGACAAGAAGAAGCTTTCTGTCGCTTCTATCAATACCGGCGCTCGCTTATTTCGTCGCCGAGATAATTGATTCGCCGGAGAAAGCCGGCGTCGTTAATAATCGTTATCTCTCATTTTTACACCGGCCGGCCGGCGACAATCGGATTATGAATTTCCTGCCTGCCCCGCCGCTTTCAGGAACTCTTATCGACTTTTCAGAACGGTGGAAATTCATTTACTCTCTACGAGAACTAATCCGGTTCTTCGATGTTCCGTGACGCTGTCGGATAACCGCCCCGGATTCGATCGACAACGATCACGCCTGCAACGCGGCGTCGCGTTTTCGCTGGAATTCGTAAACGACTCGGTTCTTTCGCCGCTTCTCTCGAGCGTCGTCGGTATCGAACCGTCTCGACGAGCCTAGACATCGGCGTGACGAGTAACGGACCCGATCGTTTTCTAGGCGCAATAGGACAATGAGACATCGCGCGATAAGATAAAGTCGCGAAATCGAATCTTATCGAGGCGAGTCGCCTGTCGTTTCCCTTTTTCGCGTGGCGAGCGAGAAAGCGGCGGCGTTCGAACGAAAAATGCCGGCGAACGACGATCGAGTACCGTCGCTCGTTTTTCTTATCGCTCGTCATCGTAATTAACGCGTGCCGTCACGCGGACGATAAAAATCGTTATAGCCAGGCGAGCTCGTGACTCACGGTCGCCGTTCGCTTCTTCCCGAGGACGCCTTGTCACCGGAAGCCCTTAACTTTGGCGGAAATTAATAACGTTTTAATCGATTCTTCAAACGTCACCGCCGTAATGACGCTGGAAACTATTAGCGGAAAAAAGAAAAAGCATGGGAACGACGGCAGAAGTTGGGGCTGGCAGTGCGGTTCGAAGTTCGCCGCAGCTACTAACCTCGAATATTCATTATCGCGGCGAGTTAATTACGTTCGAGCGGGATACAACGAGTTCGATTCGGCCGATGACGGATCACTGCGTCGGCCATTTTGTCGCGCGCCCGTTCGCGTCGGGAATGGACCGTTCGCTCGCGTTCCCGTTGCCCCGGAAAACTCGCGTTCGAAAGATAATTTTCGACCCTCGAATTACATTCTTGTCGTCGTTAACCGTGGACGTGGAGCAGATAATCGATATTACGGCGGCGATAAACGGTCGGCGTGGTATTATCGGGGTCTCCCTTTGAAGATAGGTCAGTTACTGGCCGATGGAATTGATCTGGAAAGGAATTCCAGGGAATCGTGGCATATACACGCGAAATAAGGAGCGATTCCTTTCCCTACGAATAAAAGGGACCGTCGTAACTCGGTCGAATGACAGGAGGTGGTAAAGAGTGTCGCGTACACTGATAAACGTACGCGATTTAACAGAATTTATCGTCGGCCCTGGTCCGCGTTGTTCCACGCCCCGTGAAACATCTTTATCTGGCGCGAGGAAATATGCGTCGGGGCGACTTTTCCCAAATGAAAGCTCACGCGTATTCGAGACAGGGGTCGCGCGTTCCGCGATCGCGAAACAATACAACCCCCCGATAGCCCGGGTTAACGCGCGTAGACGGAACGCGCTGTTCGACCCGCTCTCTCCGGCGAGCGCGATAATTCTTCCAAATTGCTGGAACGTTTACGAAACGGTGGGGAATAAATACGGAGCGAGGTAGCAGCGTCCGACCCGCGTATTTGCGTTAATAGACAGTTTAATATTAACGCGAGCTCGCTAATTCCAGCCCGATGCCGGTAGATACCAATATTGATAATAGTGCTCGAATCTTTAGCATTACTCGGTGAACCGTGGCCCCGCATATATCCGCAACGAGGCCGTGACCGCGCGGCCGGATTTATAGCGCGGCGAGCGCCGCGCGACTCTATCATTACCGGCCAATCAGCCCTCGAATTCGCGCTCTTTCACCCCTAACGACCGGCAATCGCGCTCGTCCACGCGTCCACGGAACTCTCGGCGACCTTTCGCGGGTCGGGCAACTTGTAATCGCCTACCGAGCTCTGTCTTTTACGCGACGAATCGTTTAGCCGGACGCTTCAACGCGTTCCTCTCGCGTGGGAAACGCGAACGTCGCGAAATCGATTTCCGCGGTCGGCCGATCGCGCTCGCACCCGAATATAAACAGTTTTTTAGTGCTCGCGTGAGCCCGGACGCGACGTCGCGCCCGGCTATTAACGATAACGTCCGACATGGTTTCCCATCGTCGTTCGGCGGACGATGTGTTTGTCGGTTGTCAGAGAAGTTCGATCCGACGGGATAACGTCCGGCGACATATCGAGGAGAATCTTTCGCGTGAGCACAGCCCGGCCGGGATAATAATGCTCGACGCGCGATGAAAAAGAGGGAACGACGGATAGGAGAGAGTGTAATTACTTACACGAACGGACGACGGACAGGCCGTTCCTCCGAGCGGCGGGGAATCCATTAACGGGTGGCGGTCGCCGCGTCGAAAAGCCGGTGAAATAATCGCGCCGATAATTACGATCGAAAGAGCGCAATTTCGCGGGCCGGTTAACCTGCGGCGCGGATTCCATCCGGCCGCCCGGAGAAATTATAAAATCGTCCGCATCGTCGCGCCATGGGAGAGAGGGGCCGCCGTTGTCCCGTTTCTTCGTTTTACGGAATCCATTTCGCGGCGATGCCCGGCAATGATGGCTCGTCCCGCGAACATCAGCCTGGATTCCTTTTACGAGGAGGTCCCCGTAAATTGGCACGATATCGCGGAACACGGGCATCGCCGGGCTAGCCCGTCTTTGCTCCGGTTCTTGCCTCGAGGTCGTTCGGTTTCGGCGGCGAAACCGTTCCACCGTCGCGCCGCGACGCGGCAGTGATTTGTCACGTGGTGGGTGGCGACCGATTACGTTGCATTTGCAATTTCACGCGGCATTCCCCTCGCCTCGCCTCGCCTCGCCTCGCCTCTGCGACGTTTCTTCTGGCCTTCTTCTCGTTCTCCTTTCCCGTTCCTCCGTTCCGTTCCGTTCCGTTCCGTTCCGTCCCCCGTCGCAAACGTTTCCGAAAACGCGCCGCGACTCGCGGCGTTCGAGAAGTTTCGGCGACGAGGAGCGGGGCCAAATTACTCGAGCCACGGCGGATGATTGTCTCCGGTTCGTTCCGACGTCTCGACGCCGCAACCCTGAGCGCGCCGGCTAAATGAGACCGCGACAAAAACACCTGGAGAAACCGTTCGCTCTATTAAGCTCCCTCTAAGTTCGCTCGCCGCGGCGTTAGACGACGAACGCCTCTACGCTTTCGATCAAATCGATCGGTCGTTCGAACCGACTGTTCCCATCGCGTCCGTCTATCTTCGAGGTTCACTCTGTTCTTTTCCCATTCTCTACTGTTCTTACTAGATTCCGTATAAATTAAGATACACCACCTAGGAACGTCCTAAATATAGGCACACTAGGAATTATTTTGTCAATAACTATCAAGTGAAAACCTTCGATTTTTTCCAGGTGTATATCTGTATAACTTCGCAATCTAGCGAACCGCGCCATTTTGTAACATTTTGTCTGACAAAAAATATAAACACAAAGCAGAAGGTTACA
The DNA here is from genome assembly GCF_051020985.1 of Nomia melanderi. NCBI lineage: Eukaryota > Metazoa > Arthropoda > Insecta > Hymenoptera > Halictidae > Nomia > Nomia melanderi. The sequence goes on along the minus strand of NC_135010.1, from coordinate 14,026,981 downwards.
GAGAAAATCAGAAGTTTTCGCTTAATAATTAACTTCCTCGAGTCTATCCACATTTAGGACGTCTGTAGTGGTATCCTTAACACGATTTTCGTCGGGATCGTCGCATACTGGTCCAGCTGTGGCCAACCGTCCACCTGAATTTACCGGTTGCTCCGTGGACGTCGATAGCAGCGGTAGACTTGTCGCATGGTTCCCGTCCGGCTTAATGAATTCCCCGTTTCCAGCAAAAGTCCAGCTCCAAAAAGCGCCGTCCGGATCCGTCACGGGCAATTTTTTCCCGGAAGGCTTAACGATCACGGTGCCCGGCCGTACAGCTCGGGCGGACCGCTAATGTAAAGAATTAAACGACGGAGAGAGCTGCGACATTGGCCGAATTACTCGCGGCGCGCATCCGCGTGGAACTCGAAGTGGCTCGTTCCCGTTCGTAGAATCTCGGCACGATGTCCCGCGAGGATCCGACGCGAAACGATCCAGAAGAAGGATGCTCGCCTGTTCTTAGCGGAATCATCGCGGTTGACGGATCGCGTCGCGGTGGAAACGGCGATACTCGACGGTGTCCCCGCGGCTACGGGACAGACGGGACTGCATTCGCCTCTATCTTTACGCCGGTCGCGTTATCGGGCCGTGTATGCAACTTATGCAGCGAGCTTACCGACGAGGCGCCGCATATCCGCGGTACATTCAAGGGCATAAAATAATCGTTACGCCCGGGATTTATTGGCGACGAGCGACGTAAAGATGTTCGCGTTTCCCGCGGAGTGTCGACGATCCCGACGTGCCGCGGCGCGTCGCCTCGCAGTTCATCGTTGAGCCGATCGAGAGAGCGATCGAGAGTCGCGGGATTCCATCCCCGGGACAGTATCACGACGCGGCGAGAAAATATGTTAGCAGGGAAGCGTAGCGAGAGCATCCCGGAAGCCATTGGCCGCGGCGCGTGTTATCTGTTTCAGGTGCATTGAACGCATCTCGCGAGTGATACGGCCGGAGACGGAGCATGCGGCGAGAAGGGAGAGAGCGGGACGAGAGAGCAGCCCGGGTAATGATTATCAGTCCGTCCGTGGCTCCTCCTCGCGCGGGCGCTCGATAGAAAGCGGCTCTCCGCGTTTGCTTTTCGTCGAGGATGATCCGCGGGATTCCAGGACTCGGGGCGTTACGAATTCTTCGTTTTTTCATTGCCGCGCCGGCGACACTTGAAATTCCACGGTCGGATAAACGATCCTGCGACGCGTAAATCGCGCGCGTTCGCCGCGCGCCCGGACTCCACCGGCAAGTGTAAAACGGATAAAATAATAATCTTAACGAGCCACTTCTCCGCCTCTCGCCGGCTCCGACGTTGTCGTCGGAACGATCGGCCCTCGAAAGGGCTGGCTAGACGCGGCGAGAGAACGGAGGAGAGAGAAACCCGCTATCTCTGTCCATCTCTCTCGCCAGCCGGTCCCGATCGAACGAAACGAGCCGCATTCCACGGGGGGATCGGTCCTCGCTCCGCTCCGCGATTATCCACGTGCACGCGAGACGAGCCGTTTATGCGAACGACGCAACCTCGATTACGAGCTTACCCCGCGCCCGGTGCCCGCGTGCGTGCGTGCGTGCGTGCGTGCCTCCGTGGCTGCGTGCGTGACTGTCCGGCGACGGGAGGCCGACCTGATCCCTGAGGGATGTTGTCGGGGATCATTTAGTCAAGGGTTCTAATTGCTGACACCTGCGTAAGGGAAGGATAGATCATTAGCGAGCGCCGGTAACGTAGGCACGAGCTGCGGCGAGAGCCACCGATTCCGTCCCCGGCTGCTTTCGAGCGAGCCGCGCGACGATCCGTGAATCCGCCGAGCGGAATCCTCGAAGAATCGAATCGATCTCGTTCGGAAACGCGGAGAACATCGGCCCGGGAGATTAAGATTTCTCGGGGAGGAGGTTCGTGCGGGTTGGAGGCGATATCGTTATCGCGGCCCGACACATTTCGCTCCGTACTCCGCGCCGGTGGAAGGTTATGGGTTATTTAAAGATTTCCGGGGAATCGTCACGCGATGCCGGCCAGCCCGAGTGAAAATAATCGCGCCGTGGCCGTGTTTACGTAGCGGGGAGGGGGCGGGCGTGCATGCACGCCACTGCGACTGCAATTGCGGCCGGCACCGGCGACTGCAACCCTACGCTCCCGCGGGTGCGTTCCGGAGCATTTCGGTTAGGGTGATAATTGCCGTTAGTTGTTCCCGGTGACGCACGCATATGCTCGATGCCCGCCGCTCCGGTATGCGCGGCTCAGCGCGCGGATCCCGTGACGACACGGTCTACGTGAGCCCGTTAAGCTCCGATCTAGCGGCTGTGGGCCGCGCGGGACGCGTCACGGGATCGATTCGCGCGAGATCTCGGCCACCTCATTAGCCGTTTGATCTGCCGCGAGATGGACGTCGATCGAGGCGACGCGACTGCGTTTGATCGGGCGCGCCGCAACGGACGTCCAATCATATCGTGTACCTATTCAAGGCATTCCAACGGACAAACATCGGGATGCTCGACCAATCGGTATCGATCGGACGGGATGGCCCGTTGAGGATTAAACGTCTTCCAGCGGGAACAGCCCTCGGGGCGAGGAGGAAGCTACGGGAGGGCGACGTTGAGCTTAATCTTCGTCCCCGCGATGCCGCCGCGTGACACGGAAGCGACGCGAAGTTCGAAAGATAGTTCGCGGCGATGTTTCGCCGGCATGCAGCCTTCTTCATCGGCTCGTCGATCGGTGGCGCTCGGCTCACGAAATCGCCGTACAACCGAGCGAACATATATTTCGCGTGCTCGAAAGGGCAACGAGGGGGACGCGACGGGGCCTGTGCGCTCGCCGACAGAGAAGAGAAGGGGAGGAAGAAGATAGTGCAACAATACGGCATATGGCGCGTGCTCGTCCCGAGTGCAACGGCAACACGCGATGCAGTTCAGCTGCCGACCGCATCATCGTTCGGTTCGCGCACGAATCGAGCGCCGGGCTACCGAGTTCTCCCGCTTCGTTCTCCTCTCTTTCTCCAGCGCTCTTCGCTCCGACTTTCTCTTTGTTTTCAATTTTGTCCCCCCTCCCCCTCGTTCGATGCTCCCTTTTTCTTCGTTTCTCTCTCACTCCGTCGCTCTCTTTCTCTCTCTCTCTCTCTCTCTCTTCCGAACGTCTCCCACTTTGCGGCGTCTATCCCTTAAGAGGCAATGGCCCTCTTTATCTTGCCCCGTCTCTCCTCGCCTCGCGCCACATCGCTTCGCATCGCTTCGCATCGCATCGCATCGCATCGCATCGCATCGCATCGCATCGCATCGCATCGCATCGCATCGCATCGCGCGTTCGCCGTTTCGAAGCTTCCTCGCGGGACAAACTTCTGGCATCCCGAGCCGAGGAGCCCGAGGCGAGAAATTCGAAGGATCCCAGGCACGTTGCGTGCGCCCTCTCTCGCAACGGCGCAGCCACGTATTAAGAGCTACCTACGTCTGTTGGTTGCGTACCTAACCGAGACCTCGCCGCGGCCCACCCATGCTCGATGCCGGGACGAGAAGAGACGAGTCGGGACGAGACCAGACGAGACGAGACGCGTTACCCCCGCAGGCAGTCGCCCCGAGCGCCGAAATCAGCCTCGTTCCGTTCCTCCTTCCGCGATCCGCCTTTGTCAACTTTCCAATCGCGCCGGTTCCCCCTCCCGGCGAGTCGAGATTTCGATGCGAGACACGCCGTTTTCGAAGGGGGTCGCCTCCCGCGAGATCTCGACCGTGAGAAGCGGCGAGGAGACGCGAATCGTTATCCTCCGGGAACGGTGGGGACGAGCGAGAGCCCGGCGAACGGAACCGTTCGCGAATAATTAGGCGCGGCGAGCCCCTAATTGACGTTGTAAAGCCAACCGATACCGGGCTCGCCTGTACCGCGCGTTGGGGACCGCGCGATTCCTAAATGGCCAATAAAATACACGCCATAAAGAAAAGGAAACAATGGACGACTGGGGACCGGCTGTCGAAGCATAACCGCTCCAGGAAAATACAATGACGGTGACGCCGGCGCCGATCATCCGTGACGTCTCCGAGACGGAGCAGTAAAAAGCTCGTTACGAGGCGACTGCGTCCTTTTCGGACGGCGAACTCCTCGAAAATAAGTTTCGAGGTACTATTTCCGTTCGCGATTGTAAAGCCGTTCGAGCCCTAAACTTTCGGATTCCCTCGAGAGACGTTTTTCGCGATTGCGGAGCAATAAGCGACTCGCATTACCGGGGGAAAAATTCGGACCGCTCGATCTCACCTTATTAAAGACCCGCGTCGCAGCGGTGGAGCGGTTCAGCCTTTGAACCGGTCAGATTCTCGGAAGAATCCCGATGCGTTGCCCCGTGAATCTCGGTACAAACGCGCAATTAGCATTTGGAATAATTTCGCGATACGCGTGGTTCGGACGGCGACGGGGGGAGCCGAGGGAGTTGAAATCACGGTGGCGCGGCCTTAGCCGGCTAGCGAGAGAGGTCCGGCGCGAGAGAGGGAGAGAGAGTAAAAGGAGGACGGGAGAGAAAGAGGACCGGCGGTGTAATGGTGTTGGCCTCTGCATCGAGCACGGTGGCTGGTCGCACCTGTCGCGATCACGGTGGTCTCGTCCAACCGAAAAAGAGACGCCCCCACGGCCGAAACGGGTCCCGAACGAGTTCGGTTCTGTTCGAAAACTCCTTCCAATCTTTCGCAGCTCCGCTAGATCCTCGCCGCGCAGCTCGCAAACGCGACGCCTCGGCAAATAATAATCAAGCTAGCTAACCTACCTCCCTCGTCCCAATTATTATTCCTCGGCGCGTCCATTTTCAGGAATCTCCTGCTTCCGCGGAGCAGTGCGCCCGCTCGCTCGCTTGCGGATGATTACACTCTCGCGCGGAGAATGCAATTACCGGCGTTGTTAACGCGGACTTGACCGAACCCTCCCGCTCGCCGGAGGTTCCTCTCTTAATAATTCGCTTTCGATAAAGTAGCTGGAAGAAAGCACCGGGTCACGGCGAGTTTAATGAAGTTTCCAACCAGTGTACCGACTCGCTACCAACTTTTTCGAGCGAACGGAGGCGCGCGAGCGGCGCTGCACACCGCAGAGGCGTGGGATCGCCGGCGCGGTCGGGTGGCTGAATTTTCGGCGGCACCGCGGACCGGGCTGAACAGTTTTTAGGGTCGTTACGAGCCATTTGGACGCGAGTCGCTCTTGTCCTTTTTACCGCGGCTAACGAAGACATTACGGGCGACCGCCTCCCCCTTGCTACCTTCGTCCCTTCCGTGCCACGCCCCTCTCCGCCCGTCGCGTTCCTCCGTACGTATGTACTTCGAACTTCCTCCGATCGATCCGAAAGAGAGCCGCGGCAGCGGCGGCGGCGGCGGCTCGTACGCGGCGAAAGTCGAAATCAATTCGTCCGCGATACGAAACGATCGGAGATAAGGAAGTTAAGGCGGCCTCTTTTGCGCTGGCCCGCGCCGGTCGCGAAACGCGCGCCCGTTCCACGATCGGCGTTCGCGAACCAGAGGAACCAGGCCTGCCTCTCGCAACACGATCGATACGATCGCGAGATCACCGGGCCGAGTGTCGCGCCTCTCTTTGAGGCCCGGCGCGAACGTATTCCGAGGCGCAATTAAAAAGTTGCGCTCGCGTCAAAAGTTCCTTATCGACTTTCGGCTCGGTTCTCTCCGCGTCCTTCTCTCGCTCTCCGTTTCCTCTCCTCCTCTCGTTCTCCACGGTCCAGACGTATCGGCGACAGCGAGATCTCTGGCGAACCGGAGATCACGGTTGCATAATACGGCGTGGCAACAAAAACGTCCCAGTGCCGAGACGAAGAAAAAGGAGGAAGAAAGGCAATCGCAACGATGTGTCATGCTCGACGAATCGCCGCGTAACGTCTCGCCCGTCCCTCTCTCCTCGCTGGTCTGTCGTTTTCTCTTTCTCTCCGTCCCTCTCCCTCGCTCTCTTTCTCTCTTTCTCTCACGTCGTTCCGCCAGCTTTCGATGGGATCGATCGTGCGGATCGATCGACGACAATGGTCCACCGAAGTGGCGCGTATATACGATTGCATAACGGTACACGTCAGACGGCGCTGCTGCAGCACCGGGAAGAGCAACGAAAATCAGCGGGACGAGCGCGCGACGCGTTGCACCACCGGGTTGCAACGAGCAGCACAAAAGGAAGCGATCGCACGTCATACTTAACGAGGGGCCCCCTCTCGATCTCTCTTCCGCGCCGTCTCTCTCCAGCCCTCCTGCGGGCCGCGTCTTCTTTTTGCCCCTCTCCCTTTCTCCCTTATTCTTTCCCCCGTCAGCTCGTAGGCTCGAATCTCTGTTTATCTTTATCTCTTTTGGTTTGGTTTGTCGGCTCGCGGCTCGGCACCGTGATTACAGGGTACCCGGCACTCACCTCGGTAACTCTGGTGGTCCTCTCTCCTCGTACTACCAGAGAAACGATGCGCAGCATCCACGGCGGGAGCAAGAAGGAGCCTGTCTTCCAGCCTCCTCGTCTCTCTCGCGCCGCGTCTCTCCTCTTCGCTCGCTCTTCGAGGGCTCCTCTCGTCCTCTGCCTCCTCGCGACTCGCGTCCTTCTCCTTCCCACGGCCGGTGTCTCCCTCCACGCCGCTCGCCTCCCAGTTTCTCGAGTCTCTTTTTATTTATCTCGTTTGATATTACTTTTCTATCCTCATTGTAGTTCGGCCAGCCGTTCGTTATCTTCGTCATCTGCGTCTCAGCCCGGCTCTCCTCTCCGTCCTCTCTCGACTCTCTCGCTTCGCTCTCTCCTTTTCTCTTCCTCCCTCCCACCTTCGCTGGCTCCTGGCCGCCCTTCGTGCGCCTCTCTCCTTCTCTCTCGCTCGTTCCCTTCTTCCTCCTCCTCCACCTCGGCACTAACTACCTGTGTCTTATTAGCGATACAGTCGGGGCGAAAAGGTAGTCGTGGCTGTGCCGGTGATGTGTTAATCAGGTGATTCCGAGTGCTGCCGACGTATTGCGCGCGAGCGCGCACGAGCGCGACACTTTCCTCCCGCCGCGTTTCGCGCGAGATTTCCGCCGTCCGGCGACGTTCGGCGCTCGAGCGGCGATCGATGACTTTTAATTGCGATTCGAACGGCCCGACAATGGCCCCGCGACGATTGGCCGGACGAGAGGATTCCCCCGTGACGAGAGTATCGAGAGTTAACTCCATAGAGATCGAGCTGTATTCGTTGCACCCGGTTTGTCTCGGTGCATCTACCCGTCGCTGGAACGGGACACTCGCCCCGTTGAAAACCGGCGTGGCAGATTTTATTTTCATGTTTTCCGGAGCCCATGATATAACGCGTTCAACAAATAGCATTGTTTTCTTCCGCGAGTAAAACCGGCGGATCGATTCGTTACCAAAATAAATGCAGCTCGGTTGTTCTTGCAGTACATCGCATCTTGCCGCGGGAAAAAGCCTTCTCGATATATGTATATGTTTCACGGGGGATCGTACTCGGGTATATTTACCAAACGCTTTTTACCGTTTTATATACGTTTACCCGAGTACGAATTCGATCCCATCGAAATATTTGTACAGTTCCGAGTTTCTTTTTACACAGGCGCGCTCGCGGGGAATTGCTAGCTGCATCGATTAATTAATTCGTTTTTTACTCAACGAACCTTTATTCCGCGATCGATAGAACGGAGAATGAATTGGTAAGGTTCCGGGCAATCGGGACAAAAGAGTCAGCGAAAGAAGAAGGAGCAGAAGAAGAAGCTGAAGAAGAAGAAGAAGAAGAGGAGGAAAGGAATTCAACAGGGAGGGAACGAGAATGAGGTTTCGCGGAGCGGAGTGCAACAGCCGAAACAAACCGAAATCGCACCGTAACGAGGAGCGAGTCTTCCACCTGTGGCTAAAGAGAGTATCCCGATTTTCCATCCCCGGGCAGCAGCGCGCGGATCCTATTAAGAGTGCACGCGGCGGTGCACTCGCGGGCTCTAACGACCCGTGAGAGAAAACTGCTGCAGCCGCACACCGCCGACTCGCCGCCTCTAATCTAAAGTGAATTTCGGCGCAGCGCGACCGGCCACGGGACGGGACGGGACGGGTCGGGTTGGGTCGGGCTAGGACCCGGGCGATTTATTTTCACGATTTTATGACGACCAAGGGGGATGGTTTTGGTTAACGCGCAGAATGTCCAACGGTCCCGAGCGTCGCGCCGGACAAACGCGGCCGGCGCCAGTCCGCTTTAATTATGGCCGGGTGCAATTATCGGGCTCGACCGGAAGGAACGAGAGTTCAATGCTAGCTCGGAGACTCTGACTTTCGCTGGCGCGAGTCTTTCCGTTCCAATTGCGCGCCGCTCGCGCTCAGCGTTTTCGGGACGGCCTATTAGCCTCGCGGAAGATCAACGAATCGGATGCCCCGGCATCCTCGTTCCCGAGTGACGAATCGCGCTCGTGATTCATCGAGATCCGCGCGGGCGTGTGTGTTCGTTAGGTAATTCGGTATATAGGTCGTCCCTCGAAGTCGGACGAATATTATTCCAACAATGTTGCAACGGACACGTAATCCCGAGTTTGTTTGCCTCCGGTCGCATGTATCGCGTGCAAACGAGCGACGGTATCTGCCAAACGAGTGCTCGCAACGAGCCAGAAACTTTCATTACGAGAAAATGATTGCCCGATCGCGGTCGCGCGTATTTATTATTCGCGCTGAGATGAATTACCGGCGAAATCTTGGCAAATCGCTGCGACACGCGAGCGTTTCAGTTCCCCGAATGAAAACGTGTCGCGTTCGTCGCCCGGCGCGCGTCAACCGAGAGAGATTCGGACGCCCGACAATCCACCGGTGCCTCTTTATTCAATTCAACGACAACGGCGCACAGTCGGACGGAACGGTCGAAGCTGTCCCCGTGAAATGGCACCTACGCGAGACGGCCGGCAGATTCGACGAGGGTCGACGAGTTTACGATTGCATCGTGAGCCACGGCTGGATCGTCCCGGGACCGTTAACGCGACGTCGAATGGCCGCGCGAAAGGGCGCGATTTTCCCGGGCGCAACGAGGGGATGATCGCTCGGCGCGCGCGGCGAGCGGCGAGGGGCGAGGATCGCGTGTCCCGCCGATAAAACCGGACTCACGTGTCGAGCTGCGAATCGTCGCAGCTGCGAGTTTATCAGACGGAAGGGGCCATAGAGTCACGGCAGCCCGTCCACGGAGTCTTAAACGGTCAACGGTAGTCGTACACTGTCCGTGGCTCGGCTTATCGGGAGGAACGCCGTGAAGGCGGCCTGAGCTAGCACCCGGGGTCGCCGCCCAGCGAAATCCTCGTATCGCGGACACCTTAACGCCTCCGAGGATCTTCACGGAAACGGTTCGCTTCGCGTGTCGCCGTGGTGGCCGCGGCGAGTTGTCAATCCCCGGGGCACGATCGAGAGGTCGGGAGAGAGAGAAAGAGAGAGAGGGAGAGAGAGAGAGCTCTCGGGCAAGTTTTCAACGAGAGATTCCCGCGAGCTCTCGGCGTAATTAAGAGAATTAAAGAAAATGTTTCCGCGACGTTCAACGCTCGGCGAGGACATTACGCGACGCGCTGCCGACAAATGGCATTCATACGTCGCCGTCCCCTGTCCGCGTCGCGGTCGTCTACCGCAGAAAAAGCTGCAGGAGCTAACGACGTACCGGAGGACTTCATTACCGCGGGACTCTCCCTCCGCCGGTTCTCCTCGTCCGCTTCGATTCGCGCGTCGTTGGACCTTTGTCCTTCCGTTGGACCGTCGTTCAATGCCTCGGACGCGCCCGTTAATCGATAGTCACCGAGGACGAAGAAGAGAGGATCCGGGAATCTCTGAAAATCGGACGCTAATCGAGCGCCGCGACGATCCTTTATTCCCCGAAAGGACTCTCGACCGGGGAATTCCTTCGGAAACGGTTTCCTTGTCTAGACGGTCCCCGTGCTCGCGTAAATAAGAATGCAGGAAATTCGTGGAGAAAGGAGGAGCTCCGGAGCGAAACGGGGACCGTTCCGGCGGCCAACGACATTCCTCGATGCGTTCCGGCCGGGAGTGACAATTCCCGATAACAAATACGCGGGATTTACGAATTATGGCGCGCGGCACTGTGCCGAAAGGGGCGGCCGGAGGACGCCGGAGGACACCGGAGGACACCGGAGGCCGAATTCGCGCATAAATTCGCCGCGCCACGGAATACTTTTATCTCGGCTCGCATACATACACGACCGATCCGAGTCCCTCTCTCTGTCCTGCCGAGAAACGAACGACGGCGGCGGCGGCGACGACGACGACGACGACGACGACGGCGTCGTTCCGAAACGAATCAGAATCGAACGAGCAGCACGAGAAACGAAAGGGAACGCGAGTCGCCGGAAGGCGCGGAACGTGTAAATTCCTGTGTGGTCGTTTCCTACCACCTCGTGCCTCCTCTGCCCGCCGTCTCCTCCGTTCCCTTCTCTCCGAGCCTCTCTCTTTCTCTCCGGTTCTCTCTCCGCCCCACCGGCCTGCCTGCCGGCCGCCTCCGTCCTCCGTCGCGCAGGCCGATTTAAATATCAAAGGCGGCTTAAATCTGACCTATACCACGCTGAATCATGTTACCTCTATAGGCTTATAAGGGATTTACCAGTGCGCTATTTCGAAGGAACTCCTCTTTAGCAGCGTGTTGACCGAGGCGCTAACATCCTCCGGGACAAAGGCGGGCACCGCGATCCTAACGATCCCTCGGCGGGTCCCTGGGAGTCCGGTCCGCGCCGCGGCGGTAGAAAATATTCACTCGTCCTTGGCAGGATCTCTCTCCTGTGAGAAAGTTCCCGGTCCCGCGTGTCGCCTGCGACTCCCGACCGCGGACTCTCTTATTTCACCGGCGCGATCCCCGCCGCTGATCCGTCGCTTCCCCGTAATCGCCGGTCACGCTTCATTTGCACGCGCCCCTGCGCGGTACGCGATCGACGGCAACGCACGTTTTCGATCGCGGCCGTTCCGCCAAACCCGAAATTGCTGGTCGCCGGCTTTTTGCGCCGCGTCCGGCTCCGCTCTCTCGCTCGTCGGGGCTTTACGAGGTAACGCGACCGGCGGACGCGTCGTTACGATTAATCGAACGTCGAAATTGTAGGAAGGTCCGAGCGTTCCTCGGCTAGAATCTCATTAAGCGGGAACCAGTCTCGTTACCGCATCGGAATGCTTAATACGTAAGACGCCGCGCCGGGGCGAGCGGACGGAAAGGGTATCCGTGGAATGCGGGACGCGTGGAAATTTAATTGTACTAGTCCGCCACGCGAGCCGGCGTTCACGCGACGCGCGCCACGAGATTTCCCTCCCAGGCGATTCCCGTTTCCCGAGGATCGGCAATCCTCGCGTCCCACGGACCCCCCGCTTCCTGTCCCGCGACCGAAAATTGTCGCGGCTTCCCTTCCTCCGGTCCTCCGGACCGTCCTCCACGAGTACTCGCAATCGGTTCATCCTTTCTCCGTCGAGGGCGTACTTCGGTTCGTTCCCGCCGAGATCGCGCTTTCTCGCCGCGCAAACAAATTTCCGTTTCCTCTTGATTCTTCGGGGTCGACCGTGATTCGATCGACCACGGGATTAAATGATCAGCGGAGACCTGCAGGGAGAGGGCACGACTTTTAACCCGTCGCTGTGGAGGAGTCTCGTCGAGATTGATCGGATTTATTCGACTATTAATAACGCGCGACGAAATATTTCCGTCCTGTATGCAAAGAACAACGTTGAGTTTTACGCAGCTAGAAATCTTCGCGTGTCTCGTCGTTGCACGGCGAGGGGTTAACCGGCAGGGGAATAGAAGAAGCCCCGTTTCTTTCGGAAGAAAGGAATTCGAGAGGCCTACGGAGCGTCGTAAGAATCCGTCGGATTCGTTCCCGTAACTTTCGAATCGAATCGAAATCCTCGATCTTTACGATATCTGAATCTTGCAGAAGATTGCGGGAGAAATCACGGACAGAGCGCTGGCGAGGCGCGAGCGGACGTTTGTCGTCGATTCGGGGCCCGGTGCCGGGCCATATTTTCTCCTTGTACTGTACCTTATTTGCCGATAATCACGAACGGAGATCGGTCCCGGGTAGACAGGGTGATGGCTATTTTAGTGGGTGGAAAATTATATGGCGGCTTCCACAGGCTCTAAAATGGGCAGCTCTTCGGTTACGAACTATAATAATCATTTCGTCGGATGAGGAAGGAGCTGTGGCAGCATGGTGGAAGGGGGAGGAGCGAAGGGGGATCGGATACAGGCCTGTGTATACGAGGCGCTTCCAACCGTACCGATGTGGTAGTCAACATATTTACCGGCTCGTTAACGTCTCGTAGAGAAAGAGAAAGAGAGAGAAAAAGAGAGAGCCGACGGTTCCCCCTTCGAGGTATCCCGACGTCTCATTCTTCGTTCTTCCGTCCCTAATACGCACCCCCAATTTAGTACTAACGCGACTCGAAATAACTCGTTTAGGGGCAGGCCGCCGATAAATCGGCGACGATCGCCTCTTTACCAATTAATTCCGTGACACGCGGATCATCGTCGTCCGGACGGTCCTTTGGCCGTTCGATCCGGGGAAACGGGGTGGTTTCGCGACGGAAAAGCCACCGGGGAGCCCTTGTTCGAGTTTCCGCGACGTTTCCATCGGCGGCGGAGCACGCGGAACGATAAAAGTTCGCAAAGAGTTCGGTTCGTTCGATAAAAATTCCTTTCCTGATTGAGACATCGCTGTGATCCGGGGCCGTGGCTGATTGCGCGGCATTCCAGAAACCGTTCCCGCGGCCGGGGAACGTCGATTGCGAGAGAGAGAACCGGGGAAACGGGCGGAATAGGAAAAGAGGAAAAGCCAGTGGGAGGCGGGACACGTTCCACGGCGGACCCGGTCGCTAAATGTGAATAAATAATAACGAATTCCGCGCGAAAGCGATAGCCGGCCGGTTAGAGGCATGTGGATAACAAGATTGTCGCCGCGGAGGAATCGCGGAATTTACGAGCGCGATTGTCACCGACCGAGATTGCCCGACGTAATGTCGGCGCGGCGCTGCCGCGCGGACCTCCTCCCACGGGGAAAACCGTGAGAACTTGTACGGGATCTTTATCACGCCCGTATCGTTCCGTTCTCGGCCCGGGCACGATTTCCCCGTGGCTTTTCTTCCCGGGGACGTCTCTTCTCCTCGGACCGGGCTCCGTTTTCGATCCGCTCGGTCAGCGGCGATACTTTCACGAACGATCCGAAGAGAAATTCGTTCGGCGCGTCACCTTTCTCGAGAATTAACTCCGGGAGATCGTTGATTTTAAACGATGTATCATCGCGGTTGGAACACCGTTAATGCCTCCCCGAATGTCTCCGCTATCGTTTACAGTTGGATATTATTGTAATTAGCAAATTCCCCGGGCGAAACGCGTCTTCTCCCGTCGACTCCGGATCACCCTGTCCCCTTAACGGGCCAACACTTTTCCAACCTGCTACGGTTAACCCAGAAGACCCTCCGCGGGTTCCGGGCACGGTGATTTTTTCCCTTTTACTCGTTTTTGATTGGCAGCGGGGAGAGGGTAGGGAGGACCTATAAAGGGCCGCCGAAAAATAAGACCGAGCAACCCCTTCCCAAAACCTTCCTCTCCTCTCTTATCCCCCATCGTTCTCTCTCTCTCTTTCTCACTCTGTCTCTCTCCCTCGTTCCCTTCGTCTCCGTTCGTCCAGTGGTCCATCGCTTCTCCCGTTTTCTTCCCTTTCTCTTTTATTTTCTCCCTCCCGTCCTCCTTCGTCGGCCGTACCTCCTCCGCTTTGATTTCGGTAGGTAGAGAGGAGGCTGCGAGCGACCGAGCGAGCGAGCGAGCGAGCAGCGGCCAGAGGGAAGAGGACAGACGGAGAGAGGGAACGAGAGGGCCCCCGAAACCGGGCAGTGTGTAATTTTGCGCCGGCTTAGGAAAACACGGCGGCCACCCGCGCGTTTCGCGAGCGGCGGAGATTTAAAAATAAAAGGCCGGCTGCTCGGCGGCCGGGGCTTGCGGAGGGGAGAGGGAAACAGGGCCAACGCCGATCGCAGCGCGGCCACCTTGTTCTCCATTCGGGCGTCTCTTTGTCTCTCCGAGGCGAGAAGAGAGCCACTTTGCATTCCCCGGCCGCGCGCGTGTGCTCCTCGCAGAAAACCTTGGTCGAGACGAGAGCACCGTTTTATCGGGACCCGCGGCTTCCGAGTATTTTTATCCGGGAATCACGGGCGCCCGCCTGCGCCCTCGCCCTGGCCGTCTCCCGCGCTATCTCCCGTGCCGAGCGCACGCTCCGCCTGTTGTTTGCAGAAATTTTTCCACGATTTCGGCGCTGCTCCCGGCCGAATAAACTCTCCCGTGAAGAAAGGAACGATTCGACCGCCGACAGCTCGAGACCGCGCGATCGATCGTTCCCTCGTTCGTTTTCGAGATCGTCGCCGGTCACGGTAAAACGGAGGGAAAAGTTTTTTCAGGAATGCGGTTACGATGGCCGGACACCGACCCTGCGGTCGACCTCTCGACTCCCGGAGGTGCCTCCGCGCCTCCGTTTCCCGAGGAACCCGAAAACCACCCGTGCCTCGGGTTCGCCCTCTCGCGTTTTAATCCGGACCGAGCGTATTTTGACACTGCGGCGCGAGCGCGCGCGCGTGTACGTGCTCCGATAATGGTCTCCGCCGCGAGGAAAGAGAGGCTCCAACGGCGGCTGCTCTCTCGAACTCCTCGAGCATAACCGTTTTCTTTTCGTCCCGGAAACCGGGGAGGAGAAAGCAGCCCGAGGTGGTCGAGGGGTTCCTCCGCACACCTTCACGCCCTTATCCTCCTTATCCGCGTGTCGAGTCGGCGTATGAAAAACTTGCTATCGCGCGGCTGAATCTTCGTCGACCGGGCTACCGTCCAAAGTGCAGGCGCCGTCTTCCTTTCGACGGCCAAATAAATTCCCTATTATTCTTCCTCGCCACCGGTTCTCGCGCTGTCGTGCAAAAATTCCGGCCGAACCCCCCACGGGAACGATCCTCCAGCCCGAAGACACGAATATATACCTACTGCACGGTTTCAGCGTCGTCACTGTGACTGGCGACTTTCAGCCCCTGCCGGGAAAACCGGCTGATGGCAGCTAAAATATCTTGTAACCCGACTTTTACTCGATCTTCTTGCGATCAAAATTCTTCGCGCGATATGTCACCCCATTCGATTACGCTAACACGATCTCGTCTCTTTTTTCCTTTCCAGGTGAAACCGCGGGAAGGACGGCGAGGTCGTTGGATCAGCGCTGGTTAATTAACGCGTTCACCATGGAATTGCCACTCGTCGGAATACTATTACGATCAAGGTAATTCCTGCGACAAAAAAGACACCGACGAGCGACGTCACGCGGCGAGTGCTCTCTCGATCTTCCTAGATATCGTACATTCTATGTATGTAATATCATCGCGATTCGAGACTGATAGAACTATCCGCCGCGCAATTACGTTAGATTAAACTATAATGGCGCACCGTTCGAGGAGACGATACACGCGAAAGCCACTCCAGTGGCGTACACCAGCCGACAAGTTTAATTTCCAAATCTACAGAGAAGGTTGCGTTAGCCGAATTCCGGTGACACGGCGATCAAAGTGTGAACCGGCTGATTCCGAGAGCGCGGCCGAACGTGAAACGGCGCGACGGTAGACAAAATTTGGTCGCGCGGATCCTGTGCCTCCGTGGGTGTGTTTACCCTGCGCCGTCACTTCGTGCTCGTCCCTTTTTTACGCGTTCTCTCGGTCAGGTAACCAGATACATCGGCGGCGGCTGCGGCTGCGGCGGCGTCGGCGGCGGCGGTACGCCGTTGCTGCCCAAAAGAGACCCCCACGGCGCCGTTGGCGCGGTGGGTCCGCATACGTGTTCTCCTCCGCACGATAGAGACCTCGTCCTTTCGCTCGCCTTATTTCCTCCACGACTCGTCGATCGATATTCTCTCGCTTGTCCCGGCGGGGCCGACGGAACTCGAGCTTCCACGTGCGCCGGGACAGCCGGCCCGATAAACGCGGCTCGAGTCGGCCCTGGAAATATTGAAAATTATAGACGGGAAACGGGCCGGCCAATTTATAAATGGTCCATTACGCATTCCGGATTGCAACCGGTTAATTCCGCCGCAATCGGAATACCGATGCGGCGACCCTGGAATTCGGTGGAATAAGACGCGAGCCGGGTTGCATTACAAGCAGCTTACCGGCAATGTTGCATCCCGGCTGAGATAATCAAGGTTTCTGAACGTCGAACCGCTGTAACGTAACATGTTGCACCGTGATAATACGGAACGACTTCCCTGTACCGGGTATCGTACCCCCGTAACGAATTGGGCACTGGTCGATGGGACGAACAACACGGCGCACGATGCTCGGGTAACGTCGATGTTTCTCCATGGTTCCGATAAAAACGATTAAACCCGGTGGACTTTCAGCGATCGCAGGTAAACCCGAGCATTCCGTAATAATCAGAATTAAAGTCGTTCGAATCGTAGTGTTCGAGGGATCGTTGAAAAATCAGTAGACGCTCCGACGGAGGAGGGTTGCTAAGGGGATCCGGGATGCTTCCCTCGAACTTCCGGAACAGAATCGTAATCGTTCGACCTTACTTATTACGAATCACCGATGAAACATCGATTCTTCCGTCCGGCTTCGGCGTCTCGCTAATTGAAACCGTGATCATTTTTATTTTCTCCTCGAGCGGCTCTTCCTTCCGTCTCCTGCCTCTCCATTCGTTCGTTTTGCATTTCACGGCTCTAAAGCGTTCGGCAAACACTCGGAACTCTCCAAGTTAACAAGTAACACGATAATCCAGAATTATGTGAACTTAAGCCGTGCTAATTCCATCGTCGCTGGACAGTGATGCTCTCTCGGCTGTAGTCGGTCGACAGGAAAAGAACATCCTTTCTCCTGTTCCCGGCGCTGGACGCGAAGGAATCGGACGGACGGACGTACGGACGGACGTACGGACGGACGGTCGGTCGGTCGGTCGGTCGGTCGGTCGGTAGGGGCGGCGAGGGAGGGAGGGGTGCGCGAGTGGCCATAAACCAGTTTGTACTATATAAGAGGCAAATTCGTAAAAGCGTAATCTTACGGTGGCCCGGGGGCCGTCTCGAGTTGGGGTCACGTTATGATAACATCTTTATCCTTTCTCGTATAAATTTTACGGGGCACGGCGCTTTAACCGAAATACAGCCGTAACCCGGACCGCACGAATTATAAGGATCGTTTCGCGGATTAAAGGGACCTCGACCGCGACGATAAAATTGTGTTGTTCCTTTCGTTCTCTCCTTCCGACAACCGGCCGCGAGCGGAGGAGGGTTCAAACAGAGATATCAAAGGCAACGGCACGAGAAACCCGCCGCGCCTCGTTCCCTTCTTAATAAGCAGACGCAAAATGACTTTTTAACTGACGTCTGATGTCGCTTTAGAACGGATACCCTTTGTGGTCGGATACTGAATACCCTTAAACAGGTTTTCGATATTTCGCAGTGGAAGCTCGTTAGGATCAACATTCTAGAGGTTAACGGTAGTCCTTTGTCAGCCGGTCGGTGCGTTAACATCCCCTACTCAAAGATGATTCGCCGTTTCGCGCGAACCTCGATTCGCTCGCGTTCCCGCATTAATACGTCGAGCGCCGTTTCACCGTGCCACACCGTTCCCGAATTCCCGTCGACGTCTCGCGCCAGACACCGCCGCCTCCGCGTCGCGACGACACGCCGGGCTGAACTCTAATTAATAAAACAAAAGGCATACGAATAAAAGCCCGTCCCTCCGGAAATTTCGACCGTTAACGTTCGCGAAACTGCTCGTGGAAACAAGATACTTTGTGCGGCACGGCCTCGGTGTACGATATTAAATCCGCGACGCTCGAAAACTATCGAGCCGCGCCGGTGTCTCCCTCTAACCTTCGGCATATTCCGGACACGCGCGGAATTCCAAGTTGTGCGTCCGGCCGGCGAGCCGCGCCGCCCCGCGACGAAAGGGTTGGCCGAGGGGAAGATATTCCAATAACGCGCGCGGACCGCCGGTTTAAAGGACACGGCGCGTGCCTCGCCCCGTCTCCTTTTTCTCGCGGGCAAAGACGTTCCCGGCCGACGGAAAAATCCCTTTGCCAGGCCGGCCGCGACCCTCGCTCGACCCCGAGAGGAAACAACGTCAGCGGGGAAACTCGATTACCATCCGCGACCCCATTGTCCGTGCGCCCTCGCTCTCATTCGCGCTGCTCCTCGCCAAGAAAAGTTCGACCCCTGACTCTTCCGTCGTCAGGCCGCGTTTCTCGCGCCGAGGGAGAGCGAACGTTCGCCTTCCAGTGCTCGTCCGTTTTCGCCGCGGACTTTCCGCTTTCGGAAGTTCCTCGTTCTACGAATTTTTCATCCGACCCCGCCTGCGGGGTCCATAGACACCGTAGAACTCGACCCGACCGGACTCGATTCCGCCTGCCTACGTGGCTGTCGGGCCTCCGCGTGGGCAAATAACAACACATTTCGAGGGTCTGTCGGTCGCGGAACGACGCCGACGTGGGCGAGAGCCTGCCGACCGCATTCCTTCAACGTTGTTGCGCGTTCGTCGGCCATTGGCCGCGACGCGATTCCCTCGGGATCGGCTGGAAACCATTCCGCGAGTCGGATTGCAGTTCCAAAGACAAAGGCGCGGTCACGTCTGGAACTAAACGCCGGCGTGCAGACAGGCCGGCGGCCTTTCGCCACGGCCAGCTTCCGCTTTGTTCCCTCGCTCGATCCTTTCTCGAGGATTTTCAACAACGTCTGACCGATAATCTGAATCTACTTGCCGGCAATTAATCCCGCTGCGGGTGGCTACTCTACCGCAGCGACTCAACGGGATCTCGTTTGGACGTGCTCGATATCGATTCCCCATTGGCTACGGCTTAACCGTACATTCCTGACCTGTCCACTCGTCTGTCTCGTACTTCTCTCTTAGGATTAAACATTCACGCGATCGTACGTCGTATTTTCGGATTAGAGGCGTGCCGCCCGTGATCGACCGTTCCTTTCAATCGTGTTGACGTACCTCCTCGTTGAGCAGCTGCGGAACGACTTCCCAGAGGTTCTTGTTCTCATCCTTATCTGGAATTTCCTTTATTTCCACGGTGGAAGACGCTTCGACGAGAAACAAAGACGTTCGCGTTGGTCGATGCACCGAACCTACTCGTGGATCGAGGTCTCTTTTCGTTATAAAAGCTCGTTTCTTAGCTAGCGTTATATCCGGAACTCGGCGAAATTAGACTCGGTGCTCCGCCGTGACTGTACTATCCGTTCAACGTCGGGGAAGCGATACGTCCGAGGGACTCGGAGATTTATTTCCGTGGCGTTCCTCGACGATCTTGCCGGCTGCCGGGCCTAACAAAAGAAATAACTCACGGATTTCGGAAATACTCCTGTCAATATTGGAGGTAGCTAGATCACAGACACCGGAACTGTTTCGTTCAATAATTCATATCATTCGGCTGAGAAGCTCAGCGCAGCTCGCCGATATTCGGGGCTCGGGCGGCAGGCGGCAGCCTACTTTCCCGAAGGATAAGTGGAAATCCCGAGCGAGCAGGGCTTCCGGAAGAGTTATCCGCGGAGCGTGCGCTCGCGCCGGAAGCGTCGTATTTAAACGTCAATGAGGCTAACGAATTTATGCCCGCCTCCGCGGCGCATTATCCGATTTCATTAACCTCTTACGCTACTTCGTCGAGTCTCCCTGCCTCGAGCCGAACGTAAATATTTTAACAATCGCCAGCGTCGTATCGACCGCGATAATTATTTTGCGGATAACGGACATTGCCCGGTTAAATAGTAACGCAAGGGGTTAAGGTCGCGCGGGAAGCTCTTTATCTCCGAGCCAATCGACGCATTTGCGCTGGTAGTTCCACCTGAGCGGAGGAAAACCCATCTGCGGGATACACAGCGCGAATTAGGTCGCGTCATTAATCGTCGGAAGATGACTGCGTTCGGATGAACTGCGAGGATCGAAATTCCTCCAGTTCTCGGAGACAACGCGCAGACTGTCGCCGGCGAGATTACGAGCACCGAGGTAACCGAGATTTTTGCGCGACGCGGTAACGCGCGTCGGTTTAACAGCGAGATTATGGGATTATCGTGGAATTGTTCGCGGAAGTTCGCGCGCGTACGTATGGGAGCCGTATAACGCGACTCCCAGAAATCGCGGTTACGCGGAAGTTACTTCGGGAGTCTTGTTTTCGTTGCGTCGCTCGAATGCTCGGCGACGGGGGAATTAACTCGCTCGTCAAGCGGCGCGATAGCTGCGATAACGGCAGCCTGTCGGGGGAAGTTCGTAAAGCCCAAGAAAACGTGTAATTAATAGTCCGGGGGCGCGGGGGTGCCGGCAATTAACGCGCCGCGGAAGAAGCCGGAGCAGCGTTTGACGCGCGAGCCAGATGTTTCGCGCCGGGGCCGCCCGCCGCTCCTTCACCGGGATTGGATTTACATTCCGCGGATTTTGCCGTCGACGAGGAGCCCCGGGGACACGGATAATTCGCGGGTGATCGCGCACGGACGGGAAATAATCCGGAATATACGAGTCGACCGCGACCGGCACCGGCTTCGATCGGCGAGAACGTCGACTGGCCACGGTATTCCCGCTCAAAGTATTTACCCGACGTCACTCAATTAACGCACAGTCAATACAGACGAGCGACCCGAGCGCGTCGCCGATTCAACGGTCCATTGATTCCCGCCTCGCTACCGTGTTTAGTTGGCGACGGGGTAAATATCATTTCCCGGGCGAAAAGTACGCTTCCCGTGCGATTACGGCACGCACGGCTGCCTTCGCTCGCATCCGCGCCAGCTCCGATTGCCCATCCATATGGAATAGTGGTCACCGATCGGCGATTTTTCGGAGCCCGGAACCGGATGGCGCGCGCGAGCCGTCCGACGATGGACGATGGAGAGAGCGGCTCTCGATAACGGGGCGAGATCTCCGGCGATATTAAAAAGTTTGATGGCGAGCGCGATCGGGGGAATCGGCTCGGAAAACTTTTCAGTAATTCAAAGCCACCCCGGGGGGAACAAGCGTTCGAACGATGATCGCCCGTTGTAGAACCCGCGACGCGCGGCGTAATGTAAATTCATGCCCGGTCTCGGAAGCGTTCGGACGGTCCGTAAAGGGTTTTACAGGTGCGTGACTGGGAGCGTCGGGCGTGGCAGCCGGAAGATACAAAGGTTGCGAGCGTTTTAGAGGCAGTTCAGCGGTGTCAGGGCGACGGCAGTTCATTTTCGAAGTCGTAAGCGGGGCTGTTTAGCGGCTGGAACTCGTATTTACGAGCCGCTCCGCGTATTTCACGCGCGCCCGCGGTCCCGTGGCGTCGCTGCTCCAATAAAAATCCTTGTTTAAATTCTCGTAAATGTAAATGCCGCGCGCACGGGGGACCGCGTCGTACCGATTTCCACGATTCGGTCGACACGCGAGCGGGGATTAAACGATTCCCGCCGGTTCGAGGATGATCGCCGCGAGCGCAATCACGCGGACGCGTCCGGTTTCCACGGGGGAAGGAATCGTGCGGCCGCGATAAATCGGTTCGCTTCGAGACGTCGGATCCGGAGGAACCGTGTTACGTAGAAGTTTCGTGTCCTTTCGACGTCCCTGTGAAATCGAGATAAGCGGCGACGGGACGGGATCGCGCCTCGCCGAGCCGTGAGAATTAACGAGGTCCGAATACATGCCGCCGAGCGAACGGTATTCGCGATACCGAGGAATTCCACGGAGATCCGCCAATTAGATTCGAATCGATGCAGGTCAAGAATACCCAAAACACCGGGCCCGTGGAAGATATTTCGGGCCTCGAACAGGTAGCCGAAGGGAACGGCGCGGTGCGATCGGTGGTCGCGTTCATCGAGAAAATACGTTTCATTCCGACCAATTATCCCCGATAACGATTGCGATCGCGAACAATTACGGGCGAGACAATCGGTGCGCGCGGTGCGGACAGCCGGGGCACTCGGATCCGCGCGATGTCTCTTTAAAAGCGACTCGGTTCCATTCGTCCGGAGGCGAAAGGACGTCGCATTTGTCACCGTCGAAACTATTAAACCGGTAGAACCGTTCACCATTAATTAATCGGACCGATCCGGCTAGCTAGATCTCAATCGGCACTCCCGTTCGAGGACCACACGCGAGTTCCTGACTTCTTCTTCTCCGTTCTCCTCTTCTTTTTGGCCCCGGCGCTTTACTTCATGTTCCACCGATACCCGAGGCATTTCGCAACCAATAATCGAAGTCCGGGGAAGATAAGTCACCGGTGGTTGCCCGGCTGGATCGGCAGGTATCTTATCGGTGGCGAAAGTGGCAACAATACAGGTGGGACGTATCGAGTCGCCGCTCCGCGCCGGTTAGTCCTGAACACGGTCGTGTCGGCACGACATTTGCATTAATTCGCGCGGCTCGGACGTCTTTCACGGCCCCGTCCGTCTCTTCGCTCCTTTTTCATCCGGCCGATCCTTTTAATTGGCATTCGAACGCGCCAGAAATTTCTCGACGTGGAAATTCCACCGCGACCGATCATCGATCGTTTCTTCGAGATATTATTGCTGCCCGCTCCGACGTTTACTCCGCGTAAACAGGTACGCGCCGACGAATCACCGGGCGACGCCATTAAAATCCGTATAAAGACGTCAAGAGCCGAGATATCGGACGCGTGGCTAATGCGGCCGTTACCACCCGCATGTTTCAAGCCGGCCACCCTCGGCTCGGTCCGCCGGTTCTCCCTTCCCGGGTCTTCGCGTAGCCGGAGGCTCCTCTTAATCAGCGATCGCAGCCCGAGAAAAATAAATCGTCGCATTATTCAACGGGCCCCGGTAATATGGATCGCGGGATGATGAAAAATAAAGAAGGAACGAAGGAGCGAGGCGGGAGAAGGACGCGGGAGAGGGACGCGCAAAAAGAGTAGCAAGAGGAACAAGGGAAGGGGAGCGGCTCGCCGGGGCGGGGGTGGAGCCGGCGCTAAGCGTTCGCTCGTACCGGGCGAGATAACTTTCTGTAATTCAACCGTACGGCGACGAATACTAATTCCCGCCATTAATCTCCGTGGGTCGCCTCGCGCGGACCATTTCTCGATCCCGGCTGTTGGCCTGTCCTCTCTTCCGCCGTCGCGGCGGACGACGCAGCGGGAACTTCTTGAATACCGCGGAATCGCGCGCCGTGATTCCAGGTAGAACGAGGTCATCCCCCGTTCCGGCCGGCTCGCGCGACAGTTCGACGTTGCGTCGAGCTTTCGATTGGCAGGGCCGCAATTATCGCGTCCCGAGCCATTATCCGCGAGACCGAGAGACAAGGAGAACTTTTTGACGTTGTAAATCACGCGTTCGCCTTTATCGAGAAACGATTAATCGAGCTGCCGGCAATTAGACGATCAAGAATGCAATATCGCGTCCCCCGACCTCGGACGGGGGGCTGTCCCGAGCGGCCGACGCTTCTTGCCCGCGTCCCGGCGCACTTTTCATCGAGCCGGGCCCTTGCTCGTGCCCCTGGGATCGCCGCCGAGCGGATATCGCGTGTGTTTTATATCGGAACCAACGGCCCGCCGATGAAATTCACTCACGCCGAAAGGCGGCACACGCGCAACAGCGCTTTTTCATTTCGCCCCCGTCCATCCGACCGTTCGTTAATAACGCCGCTTTGCCGAGTCGCCTCGGCTTGGCATAATACTGAAATAAAGCTGGCACGTATCTCCCGAGGATATTCGTAATTTAAAGCTGATCGAAAACCCGTCGAACTCAAAAGGCTGCCGCGTAGCTCGACGCGGCCTCCGCCTCTCGCCCCCGTCCGCGCTTCGATCGTCGCCCTTCACCCGAGGGAAAATTTCACGTTACTCTCCAGAAGTTGTTCGTTTGCCGTCGTCAAGGTTGCGCGGCGCGTCCGCCCTTCGTCTCGGAGCCGAATCGATAGTTGTCGGGGGCTCTCATTATTCGGTTTATATCCGGCGCCCGATGAAGCCGCGCGCGTCGCGATAAATCGCCGGCGAAATTCGAGGCCGAGCCGGCGACACCGGACTGCGGGCTCCACATGGCGGAATTGGCACGATTCCACCGGTGGCACCTGTCGCTGCTCGTACGCGCGCGTACATTTTTTTATCCTCGCGCCGCGCCAGCCCGCTTCCGCGATTAATAGGGCCAGATTAAGCGAGGATTTCGTCCGGCGGAAAGTCCTCGCAGCCACCGCGAATCGACCGATCCCGCCCGTTGATCCCGCTCGGCCGAAAATTGTTCGACGCTCCTCTTTTTCTGTCTAGAACCGGCCGCCGGCCGGATTTCCCAGCGAGAACCCTTCAGCCCGCTGATCGGATCATCCTCGGAGCGTAAATACCTGGTCCCAGGCGGCTCGTCGTCGTCGTCGGACGATTAAAACGAACGCGACGGTGACGAGCGAAGTATCGCGAGCGGCGAATTAAATAGCAATTACGCGCGAAGGTCGCGGCGCGCGTGCCTCGTCCGGTTTTCCCGCGGAGCGGCAGGAAAGCGAAGGTCTCTCCGTGCACTGCGACGAGCGACGGGAAGAATTGCGACGGGCGACGATAAAAACGCGGCTCGCGCGGGTCCGGCACTTCGGCAGTTTCGTATTAAATCATCATAAATTTGCATCCCGAATTGGCGTAATGACTAGCGAGAGGTCCGGGCGTTCCGAGCGCGAGCTCATCATAGAGCACGCTCCCGCAGCTGCGGCTTGTCGCCGGTCCCAGTTTTTTCCCCCGGCGACCGTCGCGTTTTTCTTTGCCAATTGTCCGCGCCGCTCGCCGAATTACCACGCCGCGCTCCGTGTTGTTTGTCGCGGAGGAGATGGAACGGGATTGCATTAACCCCACGAGTTACATTTCACTCCGGGGAACTTTTGAACTCGCCGGCCGCGGCGAGTCGAGCGTACGTCGCGAAATGAAAAAAAATGTTAGACGTCGGCGCTCGTTGTTCCGCCGTTTCGAGAGCGTCCTATCCTTCAAGTCGATCCGCGGCTCCGCGAGGAGCGAGCGGAACGGTGGCCTCATTTTCAGCGGCGCGCCGTTTAATATTCATTAGGATGTAATGCGTGTAAATCAGTCGAACGAATTGCGCATTTCGTTACAGTAAATGGTATAACCCGGCTCTCCCACCGGCCACCTACGATTAATTCCGATATAAGCCATCGTTCAAATAATTGAAACGCTCGCCGAGCATTTTAGCCGAGAATTATAGGTGTACCGGGTATAAAACGCTAATGAATCCGGGGCGCGGATTCGATCATCGAATATAATTCACCGAGCGGCGGCGAGCCGGGGGCGCGGGGGAGAAGTTTCCATGCACGAGAGCGAGTCTAATACTCCTTGTCCCCTGGCCCCGGGGCTGCTTCTCCATTCTATTATTCAAGCATCCTCCAGTTCTTATGCAGCCCGATTTCTTTGTCTACCGGATCCTCGACTCCCCGGGCCTCTTCGACGAGGTTCCAGAGCACCTTCGAAGAAGCGCCCGGGCGGAGTTTAACATGAACCTTTGGCGCGAACGAATTCTAGACCGCGTCGCTGCTACGTATTAGGAAATGAATTTGCCGGTGAAGTCTTTTTGCAGCGGCGCGATCGGCCCCCCGACCCTCGCGCGTCTCCCGCCGATCCCCGGCTCCGATTCCTGTTAAAGACGAAAACGAAAGCGGTCCCGCCGGCCGAAAACAGCGAGTCGACCCGTCCGGCGACTCTCGATGTCGCGAAAATTCCGGAATAAAATTCGCCCGGGGATTCTTCTTTCTTCCCGTCGCCGTCCGCGAGCGCCGAGGGAAACGCGCCGCGATTCGCGCCGGGGGACGGCTGGATCAACCGAAATTTAATCACGCGGAAGCCGGGCAATCAATTCGCCGGCTTACGGTGGTCGGCTCCCCGCTTAAACGCTGTAAATTTTCATATCTCGCGGAGGCCGGCCGACCTCCGCAGTTTACCGGGGCACGGGCCCGCCCCGGGACGCGATGGAAAGCTGGACAATTATTAAAGTGATAACTAGTTTTAATAAAGGAGGACGGGATTACGGGGCCGCGTCGGGTCGGGCTGGGTCGGGTATATTAAAATGTGCCGCGGCTACGCTGCGATCCGCGGGAAAATCCCCTTTACGAGCGGCCGCGTGGCCGAATTTTCGCGGAACGGCGTCGGGAGGAAGATCCCGCGAGAAACCGCGGCGAGACGGGCCGAGGGGACGGGCGGAACGAGCAAACTTCCCGACCGCGAGCGAGGCAACGTCGACCGACTAATTAACATAATTAGAATCACTCTTAACCGTGGAGAAGAAGGAAAGTCCCAGGTGGAAAGCGGCGGAAAAGTGGACCACGTCGGAAGACACCGGCTGGCCTGGAAGTTTTTTAAGCTGTTCCCGCTAATTTTCCAGACGGACGACGCAATGGAACCCGGGGTCGAAGGCGGACACGCCGGTGATAAGTGAGTTTTCACCGAGTTTCCGCGGCGATCTACCTCGGGGGACTCGTTCGCCGGCTGCAACGTATCCGGCGCGAAAGGGCGTTTACCGGTCTTTAAGTCGGCCGACAAATAGGAGGGCAACGGAGCGGGGTTATCGATTGACCGGGCGCCGGTGATTAACAGGTTTTCGAGCGGAGCCTGTTTCACGGGGACAAATCCTTTTCTATAATCCTATCGGACGAATCCCGCGCGCTGCCCTTTGTGCGACTGTCCCCCGGCGTCCCGGGACGCGGGGAATCGATAGATCCGTGGAGTTAACGAGATAACGAAGTGCGTTAAAACCAGCGTCACCGATATCGTAGCGATAATTAAAGCGAGCGCGGCGCGGTCGCGCGCCACCGGGGCGAAATATTCGAGGCGGAGCCCGTGTCGGTGCACTAATTTACTTCTAATCGCTGGAAAATACTGGCGGGTAGAATAATATTATTATCCGGGATAATGCTATTATCGCGATTCGGTCTGACGACTAGAGGCGGCCGGGGGTCGCCGGACGGCGCGGGGGCAGCGCGGCGGCCCGCGGACCGGTGGAAATCGAATTTCGGTGAAGTTTGCAGCAAAATCATTATTATTATGGCAGATCGTTTGCAAACAATGCGCTCAGGGTTTCAAATATTGATCCTGTGACGTAATCGCCGTTGAAATTGCCCCTGCGGCCCGCTGTAACGTGTTACGGTCTCGTTACGGCGTGGTTTATGGTGCAGTGCTTAGCAAACATACCATTCTAATCGCTGATAAGGCCGCGCGGCCGGCCCATTTTTCCGGATATCGCCCCGCCGAAATTAACTCTCGAACGGTTTCGCGGCCACGTTCCGGCGAGTATCTATCCGCCGGATGGTTTTTCAAGTATCCGGCTCGTTGTACGTTTACACTTGGTGAGAAATATTGCGGAACTCGTACGGCGCGGCCGACTTCCCTATCCGCCGCGAGCCGCGAGCCGCGCCGTTTCGTTCCGTTTCGTTCCGTTTCGTTTTTATAAAAACGAACGACCGCGCGGTTAGCGCGTACGCCTACGTGTGCAGCTTTTACGGCCCCGCCGGAGAAGTTTCCGCGTCTGTAACGGCGGATTAAAAAACAATCGCGGCCGCGAAATAACGGCCAGACGGGGAGATTGCCTCGTGAAATTCCGCCGCTCAATTTTCCGGCGGCGTTAATGGTCCCCGGGCAAATAGGTCGGCGTCAAAAGATCGGACGGATGCGGAGCGGAAAGACGGGGCGGGAGGGAACCGCTATCGCGTACAGAAGCAGAAATTACTATTAAACTCGATTTCCGCGGGGCGCCGGGGAACGCACGTATCGCGGATTCCATTTTCGCGGTGAAAACCAACTCGCGAACTTGCGCTCGCGTTCCCCGGAGTCCCGGTTCCCCGGCGGAGAACGAACCGACGGTTCGAGCGAGCGAACGCGCGCGTTCTTCCAGCGAGTTTTCCCGATTCTTACATCCTCGACGAGAGAATTCCCCCTGATTCGCTTAGCGGACGCGTCGGAGCTCCTCCTAACGTTCGACGGAGACTTTTGATAGCTGTTATAACGCTCCTCCGCTCGGTCGGGGAGACTTCGCCGGGGCGGAGCGCGAGATCCGTCGTTGCTCCGGTGAATTTTGACCCGGAGCGGCGCGACGGGACGCGGCGCCAAAGTCCCCTCGGTGACCGTATAATTTAAATGTAACTCAAACAGTCGGTATCCGCTTTAATGCCGCGAAAGAGGGAGAACGGTGTACGGGATCACGATGCGCACATACATTTCTGTCAGTCGACGATGGAAGAAGAACGATGGCTGCGTCGAGCGAGCTGGCACGCCGGCGAGACTGGGAAGGAGAGAGGGTGGCTGGCTGGCTCTCCGCGCTCGGAGGGAACGAAAGGGAAACAGTCGGGGGGTTGGCTGCTCTGAAAGAGAGACGGAAAGTGGAGTGACTCCGGAGAGAGGAGCCGGGGATTTCAAAGCAAATTGCCAGCCCTCACCCTCAAACTTCGCTCCCCTTTCTCGGCCCCTCTTCGTCCATCTTGATTTCCATTTCTCTTCCGCGCGACGACTTCCCTTTTCGGCTGTCGGGTCGCGTTGACTTTCCCTTTTACGTTCCGCGACGCCGGGCGACCCGGCCAAAGCCAGCCGAATTCGGCACGCCCGCGCCAGTGAAACGTTTCGCGCGTTCTTCAAGCGCCCTGGGTAATCGCGCCGCGGCGTTTCCAGTTTATTAAATACAACCGCTCCGCGCCGCTTTGCTATCTCGGTTCGGCCAAGCGCGCGACACCTGTGAATCGCAATCAACCCGTCGACGACGCACGGGGGACTGCCAGCGGCGGAGCCCGAGGTTCACAGGAGAACCGGCGGACAAAGCGGAGAGAAGAGAAAGAGAGACAGAGAGAGAGAGAGAGAGTAGAGGCAAGCGAGCGAGTGTTCACGCCGGTCGACGAAACTCTTAACGCCCGTTTATGCCCGGCCGTTTCCGCGGCGGCTGGTAAATCCGACGATAATGTCTCGCGAAACACCGGCACGTCGTGATAAGTTGTAATCAGATTAGGAGCGGCGCTTCCCGGGGAGAAGGTCTCGGCTAGACGGAAGCTGGACCGGCGCCGACACGCCAATTGAACGTAAAATTCAGGGAGACGAGCTATCGCGAGACAGAAACGGGATACGTTCGCGTCGAGAAAACTTTCGTCCGCCCCCGCCGACGGAGATAACGGCGAAGCCGGTTCGTGGAACGCCTGGGAACGCCGGAATTCGACGGGGCGACCGATAATCCATAACACGCAGTCTGCGTGGTTCGACACTCGGAACGATATCGAGCGACACCAGAGACACCGTTCGAACCCTGAAATTAATGAATTCGGTATCGACGTTGACGTCGTCTCCCGCGCAGCCCGATACCGTGGCTAATTATTGCATAATTTGTCCCCGGCGATATTAATATCCGCGTATATTGCGACGGCGGAGAGACAGCCAACCGAAGTCCGTGGACCGTCCGAGGCCGGGGAGATCGCACGACGAGATTGCGATTGTAGATGAGTCGGGCTTCAAAGGGGAACCCCCCAGGGCGAGGATAAGCAGAAGGAGAGTTCCCGATGTGGGAGGACTACCTCGTAATCGAGATGCAGCGAGAGGTAATCTCCGGCCTGTCCCCTGGCCAGTTACCTTTTTGTAGCCTCTGTCGGGCGCTGCAGTCCTCCGCCGCCGTCGCCTCGCGTCGCGCCGTTGTCTTGCCTCCGGACTGGCCGAGATAAGGCGGCAGTAACGTTAATGCATCAAAACGTATTCACCGGACGGCTGTAATTATTACGTTACCGCGGTCGCCGCTCGGAACGTTTAGTCATCCCGCTTAGTCCGCCTATTCCCTCCGTCCCGGTAACTCGGATTCGTCGTTCGACGGATTTCCAAAATCGCTGATCCTGGGAACCGTTCCAAACTACCGATACCGTCGAAACTTTTGTCTCCGCGTCCCGTCGCCGGTGCTCTCGCGAAAGGATCGAGCCACTGAAAGTTCCACGGAAGCATCGGAACCGCTGTCGGTCGCTACCGGTGATCGCCTCTGCTCGGAGCAAGGATCGCGAATAGATGATCGAGGAATAATCGAGGCGACGGGGACGACGCCACGGTCGGGGATTCCAGTGGTGGCGGCATAGGACTTAGGATTGTTCATAAAGCGACCGGGTAGAAAGCATTTATCCTTTCGGGGTAGAAGGCCTGGACAGCGGTAGAATAAACGGAGTCCGGGGCAGTCTTATTTTGGCGAGGACTACGGCACAGCCGGGACGTGCTCCTCCGACTTGGACGGGCACCATTATTTCTTCAGTGTCGACAACTCCTTGCCGCTGCCCTTCTGTCCTCCCTACGGCCCCTTATAGCTTCAACAAACCAACGCCAAATACAGAGAGAGCTCGACGGATCGAGGGAGACAGAGAGAGAGAGAGAGAAGGAGGCCGCGAGCGGGCCGGAGAGAGAACGGGCTAGCCGTCGAGCCGAGAGGGAGCGAGAGGGCCGGAGAAACGCCAGGAACTGTCCCCGTCGGCGAGAAGAGGACAGCGGGAGAGGAGAGGCTGCGGCCACTCACAAGGACTACGCCGTTAAGCCGGGGGAATGGTGGCCTAAGACCATCCCGCGGGCTCTGCCTCTTTTGTTGACAGGACTATGAGAACTCGCGCACGGTGATTTATCGAGGCTCGCTTATTCTTAGTCCTTTGCGGCGGCTCGCGTTATACCCGAGCCGCGTTAGCTAACTGGCTGGATTATTAAGCGCGATACGCGAGACCCTATTCCCGTCCGGCGGGGCCGCGCCGTCCAATGAGCCTCTCCTTCTTTCCGCGAGTCTCCCTTTTGTCTTCGGACGATATTTCCCCGGTTTTCATTCCGCGCGGAGACGATATTTCCCGGTGGTTACGGCGCGGCCGCCGTCGTACCGTGCTCGGAAACGTATCGAGGCAGCTGCTCCACGGATACGCTTTCGCGTTTCCTATTCCTCTCGCTTGTTAGCTTCCTTCCGATAGCCCCATAATCCCGGCGCCGTCCTAATCGGATGTCACCCGGCGGATTCCCCTCGCGCGTTTCCGCGATCGGCCGCGCGATCGTGTTTCCGCCGATATTTACCGCGACCGAACTCCGCGGTAACCCGCTCGCCGGCCTAATTACAGAACGAAAACATAATCGGCGTGACGCGCGGTCACGCTCGCCGCGCTCCGCCCCGCGAATCGGAAACTCGTTCTCGTAACTTTTCGTCCAATTAATTCCCGATTAACCGACGACCCGTTAAATCGGTTCTTTCCGGGCGCGCGCGCGCGTCGGAAACTCGGTGTCGGCCGAAACGTGCTGCCGATAGACACGATCTCTCGCGATTGAAATCGCGCGATTAGTCGGTCGCTCGCCGCGGAGCGGAAAATGTTGGTTAATATTCGTTGACCTGCGACGAACGACCGTGCGAGGGAACGATAACGGGGCCGG
This sequence comes from Nomia melanderi, assembly GCF_051020985.1. Lineage (NCBI taxonomy): Eukaryota > Metazoa > Arthropoda > Insecta > Hymenoptera > Halictidae > Nomia > Nomia melanderi. The sequence continues at coordinate 13,995,686 of NC_135010.1, read as the reverse complement.
GAAGGGTCGCGCGGAGACGGGTCGTTCGATCGGTAAATATCGCTCGGGGAGAAGTCGAAAACTCTATCATCCGGCGGAGGGAGGCGAGCCGACTGGTAACACGGCGAGCGGATCCTCCATGTATAATAAAATATGATAAAACGCGGCCAATCCCGTCTACCCATCGGAACTCGGTTTCCCTTCGGATTCCGAAGCGGCTTCCTGCCGGCCACGATGGTGGTCACGGTCCTTTGCCAGGCGCCAGTCCTCGCCAATATTTTGCTGCCGTGTACATATATATGTATATACCGGATGTACGAAAATTAAATAACCTCCCGATACAACCAATCCGCCTTTTAACGAGGATCCCGCGAATGGAAATCCGCGGCGTCGCGCTGCGGGTAATTTAAACACCGGATTTAATCGGGACACCGCGGCGACGCCGCTCGTGACGGACATCTGACGTCGCGTTCGATAATAAAATTCTTGTATACGCTACGTTGTTATTAATTCCGATACGCTTTGCCCGCTCGCGTTACAATTCCCCAGTTTTACTGCCTATGAAACCGAACAGATTCCCGGCGTGCCGGCGATCGTGATTTCGGTATCCATCGCGGGGAACGTACGGACGAGTAAAGATCTATGGGCGACGGTGATCAGAGGCCGGCGGATAAATTTCTCGAACGGTTCGCGCCGGCTCCGCGGGAGTGTACCGAGAATTTCCCCAAAGAAAGCGAGCTCCCGGTTCTCGATGCTCGTGTATCCGTTCGAACCGACCACAGACGTATCCAGCAGGATATCTCCGGGCCATAATTCAAAAACGGAAGCGGGAAAGACGGGAGAGTTTCGAGCTGGATCCCGGCAAGCAGCTCGGTCTCCCCGGGGACCATGGGCCGGGAAAATGGAAAACGTTATCGCGGGTTACGCTCCAGCTTCGAGGGGTTACGACCCTTACCCTCCTCCCCATGCCTCTCCCTCCGTGCATTTCCCTCCTCCTCCGCTGCCGGGGTTACCACGACGATCCCACGATTTGCTGGACGAATGACCCACGATTTTTTCCCGGTGCTTCCCGGAAAGCTCGCCGTCGGAGGAACTCCGGTCGCGTCTGGAGATTCGAAACGATTCGAGCCGGATCCCGCGTAAAATGGTTCGGCGAACTCGGAACCGTCGGCCGAAACTTGGAATTCTCGGATGCGCTCGTTGTTCCCCGGGCGTGGGATATCTGCGAGCTCCTTTTGTTATTTCGTAGCTTTCCGCTCGGGTAATTTAGTTAAAATACGACACATCCGGGTACAATAGTTTCCGCGGCCCCGACACGGCTTCAATGGTCGTTTCACAATTTTGATCGATGGCCAACAGATAGCCCGGCGTAGCCGGTAGTAATAGGAAATAGTGAAAACGGAATCAACGCTTTTAATCCTTTCAGCGCGGCCGGCGATGTATGACGCTCGCCGCAACGCGCTCGGTACGTAGCCCGGGAGATTAATATAGGGGAACGTGTATTTTTGAAATTTTTGCGTCGATATCGCGGAACGGCGAATCGCGCACCGCTGGCTGGATTCAGTTTTCCACGGGCTCCGACCGATCGACGGGTTGGATCCCCGTCGACGCGACGCGGAACGGGCTTACGCCGGTTGAAAACCGTAAGGGCGAGTCCGAAGATTGTTCTTTCTGGTGTCCGCCGAGGATCACCGAGCGTGGGATTAATTCCGCGCGCGATAGATCATCGCTCGCTCCATTCGCGAATCTTCGCCGGCTTGTCGCGTATTAATCAACTGCGCGCGTCGGGGGTATCGACATATCTCGCGAACAGTTCGGATCGAAGCTCGAACTCCAAGGAAAAACCGAGCGCGCGCCGGACGGGGGTAACGATTGTTTAGATCGTTTGTCACCTGGTGGACGCGCAACGACCGGTGTTCCGCTAGTTCGCAACCACTCGCTTCGACGTTCGACCTATTCTCATCGTCGAGCGTACATCGTTAAAGCCGACTGACCGAAATGGCCGAGCGTCTGCCCGTGTCGGACAGTTCGCCAGCGATAATTCGTCTGTAATAACCGGTTCCAGCGTTTCTTCGAGATTTCGAGTAAGAATCTCTGTCGTCAGCGATCCCAGACGTCAAGGAACGGCCGGATGTTCCGCAGTTCGCGCTCCCGTCGGAATTTCCAGAGGAATAAGACGACGGTACGTTGGCGACGGCGGTGCAAGCGGCGGCGGCGTCATTTGCTCGGAATTGCTGTTCGCGCATGGGCGCGCGTTAAAATCAAGCCTGTGCCGCGCACCTAGGAACGGGCTGCATCCTTGTGCAGACATCCTAACCGATGCGTTACCCGCCGCGTTAAGAGGCACCGCGGAAATTTATAGCCAGACAGCGAGATGAATGAGAGGGTGGCGGAGGGTTGGGAATCGAGCGGTTCCGGAACGTTACGCGATACCGCCGCGACATCTAGTTCTCCGTTGTCTCGGCGAGTTCCTCTCCGTGCTCTCGCCCGGAGGAATTTAAAAGGGACGCCCATTTGAAAGTAAAATTATCGCGAGCAGCTCTCGACGGTATTTTTCTCGGACGAGCGCCGCTCCGAGAGCGTTGTCAAAATGATCGTCCCTCTCGGCGCGGTTTTCACTAGCGCGGCATAATCTCGAGAACAAATCGCGATAGTTCCACCGTAGAGCGCTCGAATCAAGTCGAATTCAACTGTACGGACGTCGAGTTCTCTACAGGGCTCGCCGGGGACAGTTTCCGCGAAAGATCAGGAACGAATCTGGTCGAATGGTTTGCCTAGTTTTTCTCGCGAGCTACTCCGACCGTATTTTTCAATTGCCCCGGGCCAGTGGATAGGCGCGTAGAATAATCTGTTGTTGTTCCTGATTGTAATTCGGCGAGTCAATATTCCATGTTCGAGTCCCCGTTTGTTCCTTGTTGGCCGGGCCGCGCGACGAGGGGCGCGAAGCGGTCGCGCGCAATTGCCGGGGCTCGATGTTTTTTCTGTTTCGTCGCGCGGGCTGGACACGTAACCGTTTTAACGAGAAATCAAATGACGGCAAAACGTTGCGTCGCGCGTCGCCCTTGTTTACACGGTCGGGCCGGAGTGGATATTAAAACGGTTATACGTCAAACGCGGTGTCAAAAGTCGACGGCGCGAGCGCGGGAGGGAGCCGGCCGGCGAACGATCGGTTGAAACTCGATCTCCGCTCGAGGAGGATCCTCGATCGAAGAACCCGCCGGACGTCGTTCTAACGTCGATCGCGCCGTCAAAGAACGCGGTCGTTTCTGTACGGCGAATTAAAACGGGTAATCGATTCCGCGCGGCGGTTAAACGGGCGCGTGTACGTTTTTTTAATCCAATTTCCGGTGGCGATGTTCCGACTAATTTCGTCCCGCGGCCGCGTTTTAATTCGATGCGCGCATATTGACAGCCCGTGAAATTTGTTTTCCGATCAAACGGGACTCCGTCGGGCCGCGACGATAAAATTGGATCGTAGGGTGTCGAGTTTTACGAGGACCTCGTAGATCCGGCGAAGATCCGGGGGCCGCGGCGGCGGCGGCGGCGGCCCTCGCCGCTTCTTATTATGCAAATACATTGTTGATGAATTGAGAGAGGGATACTAACCATTTTATTGACTCACCGCGGAGACCCTCCGGCGTGAACATCTTATTTGTATTCAGAGGGTGGAGGCCACCACCCTTGGTCGTTACGGCCGATACCGGGCGGGCGTCCGCGATGGGAAATTTGCGGGAGAGATAAAACTTGCGCCATGTTTTCGTAATCGTCGCTGCCGGAGCCCCGAAAGTTGGCGGCCGGGGGAATCTGTTTGGGGAATAAACTGAAATTCGTCGAAATAGCCGGTCGCGCTCCAGTTTCGCCGCGCGCGTTAGAGGGAAATTGGATTACGCGCGAGAAATCCCGAAAAGGGGTATCGATCCTGCGGCAGGGAAATCCGGCGGAGCCGAGGGGACCGTTCCACCGGTCCGTGGGAGCGCGCGGAGAACGAATGGTCGCGCGAATTCGTTGCGGGGAATCGTGGAGGAGTCGGGAATCGACGAAAATCGGGACGATGTTCCGTTCGAGCGGACGGGAACGCGGGGAAACGGGAATGGGAAGACCGCCGGACGATTCCCAGGGAGCGAAATAACGGAGTGCTCGTCCGGAAACACGTCGCCGGAAGATCGATGGCCGATCCCGATGAAGATGAAGGAGGCAGAAAAGAGAAAAATCCGCGGCGAGCGTTAAAGAGCGTGCGGCCGCGGACGCGCGTGCGCTCGTAGCTCGCCGGAGCCCCGCGCGCTAAAACAAACAAGAATCGAGGTCCTATCCCAAGACGCCGAGGGCGACGCATGCCTCGCCGGCCCCGCGCCCTCACTCCCTTTCTCCCTTTCTCCCCCGTACCCCTCTTCTTTCTCTTTTTCCCGGGAGGTTGGCCCTCTCGCGATCCCCGGCCCGGCATTATGCGAGAATTTTAAACGCCGAATATTACGAAATTCTTTCGCGTAATCTCCCACCCGGTCGCCGTGGCCGGGGCCCCCCGTTTCGAGGCCTCTGCGGCGCATTTCTCTTCCCCCCGGCCGTGCCCCCCTTTCCACGCCGCCGTGGTCCTGTTCGTCTTCTCGCGATGCCTTCCTTACCACCGCGGACCGCCCTCGAAATCTCGACGATTAATGCTCCCCTACGAGGGCCCCGGCGAGCTCCTAATTAAAACGTCACTCCCTACCTCCTCGGCCCCCACCAACTTGTCCCGTCCTTCGAGGAAGCGCGTCTTCATTCGGCGAACGTTTCGGCGAACGTTTCGGCGAACGTTTCGGCGAATGCTAGACGTCCCCCTCCGCGGCGTGATTGCCCCCTCCTCTCGCCCCTCGTCGGGGGCCAGCGGGCCGGGTACCACCTTCACGAAATTCCTTGGTTCCCCGTTTCGCGTTTCCCTTCGCGCGTCTCGTCGAAAAATGTCGATCGAGAAGAAGAAGAGGCGAGGCGACGCGACGCGCGGTAGGAACGCGTGAGACCGGGACCACGACGGCCCGACGGAAGAGAATAATATCATTTCGTAACGATGTAATAAGAGCCGGCCTCGTACTTTCGGCCGGCAGCGTAAATATAACTATAATTCAACGATAATAAAGAAACGAAGTTAACGAGCAAATTTACGACTGTCCCCTTTGAAGCTCGCTGAACAAAATTTGCGAGGTGATCGTTGCCTCGGAGCTGCCACACGCGAGCCCCCGCGCCGATATTTTTATACCGGCGAGATCGGCCGGCGATCCCACGATTCCTTTTAATTAACTCGTCAGCGATTCGTTCCGGGCAGGCCGCGTTTCATCGAACCCGCGCGATGGCTGATACGTATCGTCGTTTTGGGATACGTTTTCGGTTCGTCGCTCGTACGTTTCTCGATCCCGGAGCCATTCCCGGCCCCCATGCCCCATACTCTCGCTTACCTTTTTCCTCGTCACTATAAAACGTAACGGTGTCCCTCATAGGTAATCAACGGAAACTGCTCCGCCGCTGACCAAGCGATCGTACGATTTCCCGTATGCCGTCGACGCGGCCCCCCCGTCCCCGCTCCCCGGCATCGATAACGACGGGTGTCCGCGCAGCTTTACCCCAAACGTTAGCCCCGGATCGGCGAAAAAGAGGCCCCCGCGGGCAGCCTCGTTGGGGACCACCGTCGCCGTGCGAGAAGACAAACCGGAGCCGCGAAAGAGACAGCCGGCGAACCGCCGGGGAGAGGACGCCGGGCTCCGGGCGGGAGCGGCGGCCAGGGGGGAGATCCAGAACGCGGTGATTTCCGAGCGGGTAAAGAAATGCGGCCGAATTAAAGCTCCGTTTGCTCCGGGGGGCCCGGAGTCCGGGCTGCGAACGTTTTCGGTGGCAACCCGGGAGAGAGAGAGACGGGCCCGGAGCTCGAGCGAGAGGGAACAGACGGCGGAGGGCCCCGCCGTAATTGGTTCTGCATATTTATGAAGGCGCTCCTACCGGAGCGGAATGGAGCTGAGCCGCGCCTCGCCTCCCGTCCTGCCTCGCATCGCATCGCATCGCATCGCATCGCATCGCATCGCATCGCATCGCTTCGCATCGCCTCTTGCCTCGACCGCAATTCAGCGCCGCTGAATTGTCGCGGCGTCCGGCGCGCGTGTTGCTGCCTCGCGCTCCGGAGCCGCTCGCGATCGCTGCCAGCGTCGTCGATCCCCGCCTGACGATACACATTGGAATCCGATCCGCCTCTCTAGCCTGTCCGCGGCAATTTCTAGCCGGCCCTCGGGTCCCCGCCGACGATTCTTCCCGAGCCGGCTTCGGCGCAATTAAGAAAACGATCGTTTTTCTTCGCCGCCGCCGCCTCGCGACGGCTGGCTGATATTTTAATTAGGTAATTAGTCGGCGGCGGGGCGAATGGAATTCCAGCAACCTCCTCCGCTCCGTGTCTCATTAAACTTCCAAAATATGAACGATCGCGGGTCCCTCTTCGCGGAACGACTTTTCTTCTTGGGAACGAGCGATCTCCTCGCCTCCCCCCCGGCTCCAATCTTCTCGTGAAATATCCCCGTTGTAAACTGCGAGTCCGCCCGGGGATCCACGGGAATCGATTAATTCCGCTTCGGATACCGCGGGTATCTAGGAAATCGTTCGGATCGACGGATCGGACGGCCTGACGAAGGCGGCCGGGACGCGGGCCTCCGTTAAAGCCGCGCGTCGGCTCGCAGTGCACGCGCGTACACCGTACTCGTTTTTGTTTTCCGTCTATCGGTGCCAGCGAACCGGCCCATTTGTATCGTTGAGCGGAAACATTTTTCACCGCAACTCCGGGCCGACGCGACGCGGCTACCTCTCGCCCGGCCCGGCAAGATGGGCGGCCACGAGACGCGATCGCAAATCGTTTTCGACCCGGACCTCGATCCACCGAAGACGCGTTCCTATCGTTGGGCCGCGTGATCCATGAGCCACCGGAATTTCGGCCGGCCGCCATTTATCGCCACCCCTAAACGTTCTCGAGCGCCGTGTGCGATTTTTTGCGCTCGGATGCCCGCCGGGAGACGAATCACGCGCGATTCCGGGGAAAATCTGTACGGACGAACCGCAGACGGTCGCCCGGAATCGACTGGCGGAGTCTCTCGCGTTCGAGGAAACTTCCATTGTCGGCCGCTCGATTAAAAGAGCGGAATGAAAATCCCCGGGAGGCGTCGAACGTCCGCGAGGCACGCTTCGCACCGGCTGGCACCACCCGCGGCGATTCCTCGCTCCCCGGAACGTCGAATCGCGCCGCGATACCGCCGCGGATGGGTTCCTTTGTAAAACAGTCGAACGGGGTGTCCCTCCGAACGAAATATTGCTCGTTTATTCGATTTTCTTGCGCGACGGGAACGCTCCCTCCGCGTTTCCCATTATCTCGAAACGATAGGCGCCTCGTTGAAACGGTACGCTCGCTTTCCGTCCGGTCCGTTTCGATTTTTCGCCGGGAAAATACCGTTGGAAAGTCGCAGTCCGGCCGAATTGAAACGGTGAAACTAAAACCGCGCTCCAATTTTATCACTCGGCGGCATCAATCCAATCAGCCCGGTCAGTTTCATCGTTACTGACTGTTGCCGGTTTCCGAGCGGAGAGGGCTCTCTCTCTCTCTCTCTCTGCAACAAACACGGCCGATCATTTTTATCGCGAGCGGGCGCGTTTGATTCGCCGCGATCGCGTTACATCATTACCGGCGAGCGTCGAATTAAACGCGACTCCGGATAATCGGGATTAATGGCACCGGCTCGTCGACTGGAACGCGTCCATTGTGTCTTTCGAACGAAATTTCGGTCGCTCGCGCGGAATCAAAGCCCGGGTTCGCGCTTTCGTTAATCGTCGCCGCTTCAGCGGAAAACGACGCGAGCCGCTCCAGACGAAATTCCGGCGGCAACGTCCGCGGGCGCAAAGATCGCCGCGGGCTTCCCGAGGTCCGCCGGTAATTTACACGAATCGCGCGCGGCCCGATTTTTCTTTGAGCGCCGCCGAAACGGTTCGCAAACCGTCCGGAAACGTTGATGGAAAAACCGATCGACAGATTAAATGTTTGGTGCGGCTCGCCCGGTGAAACGGCGCACAGGAACCGATTAATCGCGCGCGCGGCCTCGGCGACGCGCGCGCTCGGAGCGTTCCATTCGGTCCGCTAAAGAAAATTCGCGATCGGCTTTCTTTGTGCCGACCGAAAAGGCAAAACGTTCGAGCGACGATTCAATTTCGGAAGGAGAAACAACCGCGCGCGCTTCGCTCATCCGAGCGCTTTGATCGCAATCGGGCCAATCGAACGGGCCGCCGCTGTAATTGGACTGGTTATTTCGGAAACATTCGGAAGAATTCGCTCGCGCGCGATCGGATCACCCCTTTCGCGCGGAACGGATACATATTCCGCTTCTCCCTCTCGGAAGCGGTGTGTTCGCCGTCGTGAAACTTTCCACTGTCAACGCTTTCAGCCGTCTCGCCGAATTAGCTCGGAGTTCGTTCGAGGATTAATCATCGTAGCTCTTCATAGAATTCTAAAGAATCTTGAATTCAAGCTCGAACCCAGCTCCACTTCGAATTACGGATGCAGCTCGCTATACATTTCGAATCAACGCGTTTTATTTCACGCGAAACACGGTATCTCCGCTCGCCCTGGCGATACGAATTCCGCGGGAGCCAGCGACAATTTCTCCGGCGCGTCGGGCCCCTTATCGACTCCCCTAATCGGCGAGATTCCGGGCGGTCGACCCCCGGAGACCGCCCCGGGCTCGGTGTCTCGGAAGAGTTTGCCCGCGCGACCAGAACTCCAAACAAACGGGGAACCTCCGATATACAAACGAACCGAGGAGAGACACGCGCCAGCTCGGCGCTGCGCCGCAGCGCGCGATCAACGGGCTGCCAACCACTCGACGGCTCTATTTATTTGGATGGCAGCACGGATTCCGATTCATCGTCAACCGGGGGACTCCTCTAATAAGGGCTTGACCCGGTTGCACGAGCAGTCGGTAGCTCGGCCCCTCGGAAATGCAGCGGAATGCGTAAACTAGACGCATTTTTAATCGAATCGAAACGCTCCGAGCGTACGCGGGACGCTTTGCATGCGAGCGGTTACATCGAATTAATTACTGGCGCGGAATATTTTTCGCTGCGCGCGTCCGCCGGCGATTGACGCGGAACGCGGGCCGCGTCGTCGCTGATAAATTCTGGTTAACGGAGAACACGCGGTCCGGCGTTATGGAGATTTATTCCCGCGGCCGGGCAACTATCGGAAATCCTGGCGTTGGCTTCCTCGGTCGGAATTCGACGGTCTTCGCGACCGGAGAATAATACTTCGCTGGAGGTGCCCTCCTTTCGTTGCGTTTCCCGTCGACTCCCGACAGTTTTCGAGCGGATAGCCGAACGTTGTTACGCCACTGAATTCTCTGGTTCGCCAGTCGCTCAGACTCGTTTCCCCTCGTTTCTCTCGTTCGATTCGCCGACAGGGCCGTTTTTCGTGACACGACAGCCCGGCGCGTTACAAGTTTATCGCGCGTTGCCCTTTCGGGTCGCGTGTGTTTGCTTTTTACCCGGAGCGCGGATCTAGCAATATCTTCGGAAGAGCCTTGTTAATTCTCCTTAAGCTCCGGAGCAGCGGCTGCTGTTGTCTCGTGAAACTTTTATCGCTACTATAATAAGAAAATCAATTTAATACTTGAACCCGCTTCCTTCCCTCGTCCGCTGCTTATCTTCCTCCTCCTTCCTGTTTAAACGCGCTGCATCTAAATATGTATTAAATTACCCCCATTGTTCGCTCTCCGCTTCCCCTTCGGCTAACTGCTTCAGCGTTATTATATTTGTCTGCTCCTCGTTAACCCGATTTCTTATACCCTTAACCCCCAAGGAGAGATTAAAAGCTGCCGAGTCTCGTTCGCCGTTGGGAAACTGCGCGAAAACGAGCCGGGAACGAAAAAGTTCGGCATTGGTCAGTTCGCGCGACGGCCGGGGCCGGGGGTACCTCGAAGCCTCCACGACCGGTTCGTCGAACGATCGTTCAGGAACCGTCGTCGAGTGGTTCGCGAGGAAATTTAACGGCGAGGAGCCGGCTAGATGAATGTTCCTGTCAACGACAGGCAACGGCGCACCTGAGACCCGGCCGGGGACAACCCAGCCGTCGAACATTCAAATTCGCCTAGTGAATTTTTTCCCTCGCCGCTCTCCGGGGAGCTTTACGACGAGGGTTGACAAAAGACGGGATATTCCCGCGAAGTTATGCGACTCTCCGCACTCCCGTCCGCCTGTTACGGACTCGCCGACAGGGAGAGCCGGAGCGTGTATCGTCGTCTGGCCAATCTTCGATCGGAACTTCCGAAGTGTCCGACCTGTGTCAGGCGACTCGAACGTTTACATTCGAATTCGAGCGAAACTTCTTTATCCTTTGTTAATGAATGTATAGTTATTGTTTAATGTATAACTTAACGTTGTCTTCGTAGACTGAGAAGAATGAATGCGCAGCGAAAACGAACACCTATCAAAATATACACGCTCGAAACGGAGCAACCCGAACAAATACAAACGTATGTCCAACGTTAACAGTAGAACTACCAACTGTCAGATCGACTTGTTGAGATTTTTCTATGGAAACCAACAGTGTTACGATTCAGTTTGCCTATTGCTGAATCGATTTCTGTAGTAATTTCTCAGAGAATCATCCGTTATCTTTCCAATAATTCTACAGAGAAGAAATCGGGAAGGTAGTTTTATCGTGAAACCTCATTTCCACTTACCGGTTTCTCGGTATCATCCGAAAAGGCGAGTCGCGCCGCTGGAAATACGTGTAATTAGGTATCGACAAGCGATACACAAATAACCGACGAAAGATTTTCGCGACGGGAACGATTTAAACGCAGCCGGGTAAACGGCTCGCTCGGCAGCCGAGCGACTTTAAAGGGTGTCACGCGGCCGAGAACCACGGTTACGGAATTTTCTTAGGCGTCGGGATAAATAAACAAATCCGGGAATAGCTCGGAGGCGGCCGGGAACGGGAAGCCAGAATCTCGAGCGAATTAGATTCAATTTCAGCCGTCGGTTTTCCAATATTCAGCGTTTTATCGGGAGCGTGGTAACGATCGTTTGAAAAGGGAACGCAGCGATACGAACGTAATGCAATCTGCGAACGCGTCTCGCGCTTGAATTCCACGAGGCGCGAAAGCCAGGGTCGGAGTTCCGAGGGAAATTCTAAGTAACCTCGAAGGAGTAAATACGGCGGGAAAGGAAGACGGGGGCGGCGGCTGCGGAGGCTGCCGATGAAGCGGAGAGAGAGAAAGAAGGAGAAAGAGAGAGAGAAGGTATCCAAGCGGCGGGGAGGCGGCTTTCTGTCAGTAAGAATGCCCGGGCGTCGTAATCGGGTCCCCGCCGGAAGTAAAACCCAGCCCGTTTCCATTCTTCGTCTTTTCAATTTCCGATATCCCCGCGGAGAGAGCGTCTAATGGTAATTTTAAAAGGAAAACGCAATGGCGCATGCATAATACACTCCACGGGCTCGTTGATTTTCCCGCTGATCATGCCGCGAGGAGCCGGCGGGGCAGGAGTTTCCTAGGGGCGGGGAGGAGGGGGCAAAAACGCGGAGGAACGGTGTAATTCGAGGGGCGCGGCGTCGTCGAACGAAACTCGAACGTGTCGGAATGGTACGAGCCTTGTTCCCCTCTAACGCGCTCTTCCATCGATCATTCGCTTGTAACAAATTAAACGAATAAATAAATCAGGCCCGGGCTCGCGGAGTAATAACAGGTACGAGGGGGGATTTTCTTGCGCGAGCGAAGAAGTTCGTCATCGTTCCACGCGTTCCGACTTCTTAATTCGCGAGTCGGTTAATTCGCGACGTGAATCGTTGATGAGAGGGGGCCCCGGCCGACTCGGCCGCGGAGCAGCGCGAACGAGCGAACGATATCCTTACCGGCGAACGGATCACCGGGATTCCTCTCGGGATCTGGAGCGGAGGGCCGGCTCGCCGGGAAATATGACGTCCGAGGTGGCGGCGTCGAGGAGGAACGAACGCGTGGTAGAGACCAATTACTAGCGAAAGGAAGAACGACGAGGAGGAGAGAAGGAGCGGCGAGGGGCGGAGGGGCCGGCTTAATGCCGGGGTCCTTAATATGGCGAGGGCGGCCTTAATAAGGGAGGGAGAGTTTCGGCGTATGCGTAGCGCGGGGACACAAAAGCGGCGGACGCTGGGCCGTCCGGCCCCGATACAGGAGGTCAAAAATGCGCTCAAAAAATTGCCGCCAATTTGAATTGCTAATAAGGACGATGCGCGAGTCCTCGAGTTCGGCCTAACCGGTGCAAAACAATGGCCCCGCGTGTAGCGGTATACCCACGCCGGCAAAACGAACGCGCCGGTGACGAAGTCCATATAAGTGTTCCGTTTGGCTCCGCAGAAATGCAGTCCGAGGGGAAAAATAAAGGAGCTCCGGAGCTGGAGCGAGCGAGGATGCCTCACGATGCCCGGGGACTGCCGGCAGGCCGGCCGGACGGACGGCAGGCCGTCGCGCTCGCGGCGGCGCTCGAGACGGGTGGGGGACACGGCTGGAGGGGACGGACGCTACCGGCCACGAGGGAGAGATCGCCGATGCAACCCTAAATAATTAGTCACTGCCACGTCCGAGGGTCTCCGCTCTCCTTTGCCGAGAGGAAACCTGGAAAGGGGACGTCGCGTCGATTCCAACGGAATACTGCTAGGCGCGTGGGAAACGATAGCTACGTCGACGATCGACAGCACGTTGCGACCGATTCCGAACGCTGGTGGAACGGTTCGCCCGATGACCACCTCGTAGAAACCTGGTCACCGGCGAATGGCGAGATCGCGGACGCCGGAGTATAGTTTAGAGGCTGATATCCGAAGACATCCGACTCCCGACGAGGGAACGCGGTGGAAGAGGATCGAATTCGCGATGTTTCTCGGTTTCTCGGTCCACGCGGTCGGTCTTACGGGTTTTAAAAGAATTATGGCGAGAACGAGTGGCTTCGGCGGCGCTGTTCGCAAAGGTATTTCACATTTTTCTTAATCACGACTCCGCCGGCTGTCGACGTTCCACGCGTGTAACGAGTTTAATAGCCGCTCCGGCCCGGCACCGGCCGAGTCGTATTAATTGCTTCATTAACGTAACGATGCGTCGGTTATCGGGAGATTTTTCGGTATTAAAAAGACGCTTATCCGAGCGATCGCGCAAACGAGGGCCTGATGTATACGGGATATTAATGCCTGAATCGCTGGCCACCGCTACTTATTGCCCTTCGAGATAATCGGTAGTTCCACTATCGGAATGCTTAATTCCTGCAATTTATCCGTACCAGGGCCGTTCGTCCTTCTCACGAGCCTGCGCCGCGGAGGACGGGGAGCAACGGCGTGCGCGAGCGCGAGCGCGAGAGCGAACGCGAGCCAACAATCGAGAAAAAGCGAACTGAGGACGGATCAGTGGCGTGGAGCGTGTCCGAGCATTCGTCCTTGATAAGATAGCCGCGAACCTACCGCCGCGGTGTCCACGCAGATAGCCGCGCGACCGGGAACCGGGAACAGGGAACCGGTAACCGCGAGCCGCATTCCCGCGAGTCGAATGCTAAACCGGCCTCCGCGCCGAGACGCGAGACGCGACGCCTCTGCGAGGACGTCCGTGGCGTATCTAGCTTCCGGTTAACGTCACCTCGTTTTCTCGCTTCCCTTCCTCTTCGTGGAACTCTCTCGCGTTCTCCTGCTCGACCACTGGGGATTCCGTTCGATCCAGCCAATACGCTAATCGATAGATCTCCGAAAAACTGCTTTAGTTTTCACTTCTGATTTCCTCTTGTTCCCTGCTCGCAGCTTCGGCATCGTACCGAATTCCTCTTCTAATTCATCATGCGACGACCGTGACAGGACTTGGGTAAAATTGTGCGCATAATTTGACGCGCTGTAAGCATCACTGATTTAGAAGATAATGCAGAAGAGAACGTCGCAGCGAAGGCTTCACGGAGGCATTGAATTCTTCGAGCGAACTTCGTAAAGCGTCGACGTCGCAGTTACCGTAATCTTCAAAATTTTCGAAGATAAAATGAGGAAGCCGAGCGTCGCTACGAACAGCTTTATCGCCTCTGTGTTTAAATATTCGAAAAGAATACGAGGATGGCTACAAGAGCAAACTTGAAACCGCGAAGCGGAAACGGGTTAATTACTCCGGAAACCGATGGAATTGATCATCTTCGGTTAACGAAGCGACAAACGACAACGATCTCTGCGCTGATCTCTGTTTACCGTCGAAGGAGGCTGCTCGTGCTCCGACGTCTCCGGCCGGGAACGAAGGAATCTAGACGCGTTTCCGTAGGCGCCGGCCAAGTGAACTTAATCACGCATTCACGGAATACAATCGGGCGTTCGCGTTATGCATGCCGAGGATCTCCGAGCGGAAGGAGGCGCGGGATCAAAGGGAGATAACTGCTCATCGAGGCGATATTCCGACGTATCGATCGACACGGGACCTCCCTGGTTGTCGCGATAACCTCAAAGCGCCATAATTGTCCGTGCGATCGGCCGGCGAGGTCGCCGGTAACGAGTGACGCGAACCGGAAGCCGTTCTGGACGTCGCGAGGAAAAATCCGCCGCGATTACGGTTGGGGAATTTATGTCCACTTAGCGGCGACGGCCGAGGACGCGTTCCCGTTTCCTATTCACCCGCGGAAACCGTAACGACGATCGGCGAGACGTCCCGACAACGTGGTCCCGATGAAATCGGCGATACCGACGACGACGGTATTGTTAGCGCGCAGTCGGATCCTTTTTCCCCCGATCGGCCGGCGAAACGGCGCAACGCGGCCCGATTAGATTAGAACGTAATTCTAAAGCGACTGCACCGCGGATCGAATCAACGGTATCGAAATTGCGATCAACTTGCCGGCAACCGAAAAATACAGGAATCGGTTACGGAGAGAGAACAAGCGTTCCCACTTATCGTTCATCGTCCGCGGAGCGGTTGACGATTTAATTCCGCCTGGAATCGAGTTAGAAATATTATACCGGATAACGAGCCAGCGAGCGGGGTACGTCTGTCGATATCGTTCGCGAGGTAATCGCGGCATTGTCGTCGTTATTTTACACAACGGAGCCGAGCGGTTACCAGCTGGAAGCGGAGAGCGCGCGGAGCCAAGTAAAACGATAAAACCGAAGGAGAACAATAAAACCGCGAGACCGTGTTAAGTGTGCCGTATCCGAAAACGATTCCGGCGAATTCACCGGGAATCGTATCACGGTCGAGAGGGATGCCGCGGATCAGCGGGACGCGATCGGCCGTCCCGCGGAGGATCGATCGGAGAATTTTTCTGGGTGAGGTTAATCGATCTCCATTCGCCGGCGGATCCGTCATTGTTCCGAGAAGCGGGGCCGTGAGATCGGTATGGTTATCGATATCGCCGTAGATAGACGTATCAGCGGCGGCGGCGGCAGCGGCAGGTACGGCCGAGTCGCGAGTGGCAGCTGCTGCGCGAGTAACGTTACTGCGGCGCGTCCGCGAGCCGCGCGGGGAAAGAGAGTCCCGAGCGTGCGACGAGGAGAGCGCGAGCAGCCTCGAGACGTCGTCCACGGGGAACAGAGGGAGACGGACTGGCTGGCTGGCTGTCTTTACAAGGGCTTGCCTCCTCGGCGCGATCTCCTTTCGTTGTCGCCGTCGCGCAGGGACGCATTCACGAATTTCGTAATTAATTTCGCCGGGCATTCTTGCTCCGAACAACACTCGGCTCGCTCCGCTGGATTAATCGCGCGAGTATAACCGAACAACCGTTCCGCGCGAGAACCTTTCCCTCGGATTTCATACTCCGCGGACACTCGGGGATCCCCCCGAACGATTCAGAGGTATTCGTCCGTTCGCGCATCCGAGAATTATCGCTCGAAACCGAGGGACCGGCAATTATTCGAGCGCACCCGCCACGCGCCGGAGCAAAGTTCCGATAAATACGACTCCGCGGGATGCGCCGATGACGAAAAATGCCGCCAACTCGCATTCTTATCTAATCGACGCTAACATCGCGGAACGCGTCGGCTTATTCGATTTTGTGAGCATCGTTGAGCAGAGGTTTGTCAGTTTCAAACGATTCGCTAAACGTCTTTGGACGTAGCGTTCATAGCGAGCCGCCATTTAACCGCCAATTAACGATCGACACGGATAAGTGCGGCGCAGCTTTTAACGATCGTCTCGGGGGACGTTTCCGTAGCAATCCTCGACGGCGAAGCGGATTTATTATTTACGATTCCGGAGACGGTAGGGTTGAAAGGTCCCTTCCACCGGTTTCCCGAAAATGCTTCGTCCAGAGCAATCTGTCCACTTGTGCGGGCCGGCATCCGGGCACCGGGCTTCTCCGACTGCTTCATTTACTTTTCTCTTTGACCGCTTAACGAGAATCGGGTTCGACGGATATTTCGGATAAAATGCAGCTTCTCGCGTCGCATCGCGCTGGTCCCGAGATTTTCCCGAAAGCGACGATAAATCCGAAAGCGCGATATCGATCGGAAGTATCGGTTCTAAGCGGTTGACAAACGAGAAAGGGCAACCGGGAGAAGATTCACTCGCGGAGAACGAAAGGCACGGTTCTGAACGGCGGACAGCGTCAGCGTTAGATGAAAACTGTCTAGCGGATATATTCCCTGGCCAGCCATTGGCTAAATTATTCCAATTACTAACGGAGCCCGGCCTCCGGCAGACTAACTCGAATATTTCCCATCCGGAGACGATCCGGTCGACCATGGGAATGAAAATGTTTGCACGTCACTTGAATTTCATTTACGTGGACGTCGAGATCGGCCCACCCTTTAATTCGTACCTCCCTCATTTTTCTCCACGGTCGTTTAATAACGAGCACCTGCCGGGGCCCGTGTGGACGAGGTACGAGTAGCTGCTAGGACACGACGTAAAATATGACATTAGCATCGGCAGAGGAGGACGGAATTTCAGGGCGTGTCGCCGAGAGATGAAAAATCTTGTCGCGTTCCGGGAACGAGTGGCCCGCGAGCCAATGGAGATCTCGGCAGCAGCTTGAACGAATTTTTGGACCGTCTTGGCCCCGTGTTAACCGATCCTCCTTCCTCCTCCTCCTTCCCCCATCTCGAACCGGCCCCGCGATCTCGCAAATGAAAACTTTTCACCTTTTCGAATCCCGGGAAATCTCTCTTTCCCTTATCCCTGTCCGGGATTGCCGGCGCGTAGCCGCGTTCCCGAGCGAGGCGAACAAAGGACGCGATCGAATCGCTCGCGAGAGACGCGTATTCTCCGATCGGAAACTCGGATAAAGCGATTACGGCGAACAGAGCTGGAGGGGATCGCCGGAGATCGGGGGTTTCTATTAAGATCGACGGTCCATTAAGGATTTTAATGAAACGCCCGTGGCCGGGGAACGACGTCTGGCTGCTAGGAAAGTTCTGGCATAAGATCCCCAACTGGACTCTCCCGGCACGCGGTCCCTGGATGGCGATGCGGACCGTAAAAGGACATTTGTCGCTTTATATGGTCGAATCGGGTACCAAATACATCGCGAGCCGGCCGTAGAAAAACAAAAGGAGCCCGACCGAGAGCGGGAGCTCTCACGAGAGCCGCGCTGACACACCGGCTCAAAATAATGTCTTACGTCGTACGACGTCGTTCCAGCCTGACGAAACGCCGCGTATCCAATTCCGTTCTTCCGCGCGATCTTCTTGCTTCTCGAACGATCCCCTAAACGTTCGAACCCCGAGGGATCCCCTTCGAAATTCCCCGTGTGCGTCGCGATTCGTCGACGTTTCGAGTTTTCGGATGCGTCTCGCGAAAAGACTCCGCGCGGATTTCGAGACACCGGCGAGAGCTGCAACGGAGAATAATTGACACGACAGATTCGAGGGCTGCGAGAGTCCGCCCTGTACAACTCTCCCCTTGATTGGCTAACGGTCTATCGATATTCTTCGGGAGCATCGATGGAGGAGAAGAGGAAGTCGCCGTCCGAAATCGGCGATGTTTCGAGGATTGTTTCCCGAACGAGCGAAGAGAAAAGGAAAGTCGGACCCGTTCCAGGCCGAAATGAAATCTGCTCGATACGCGTCGATTTACTCGGCTGCGGTCGGCACTCGAGACACCTCGATCGAACGGGATCGGCTTCGCGCACGTTCCTGATCTCTCCCGGCCGGTCGCGCGCCGCCTCACGGAATGTCGATGAAATCCACGGGATCCCCGGCGAACGCGCGTTTATCTATTCGCCGCGCGTCTGTTTTCAATCCCTTAAAACTTAGGCGAACGGCCCACGCGGCACGAAGCACGCCGAGAAACCGGCGGCGTTTCCTTTCTCCGCTCGTTCGATCGACTCCCGGCCGGATTTCCGCGCCTCCGGATCCACCGACGTCTCTCCCCTCTTTTTTCCCTTTCGTTACGTTCGAGTTCCTCGGATTTCCCCCTTAAATCCGTCGGACCGACTATGCAAATTGAATTTTTCGCCGTCGTTACATCGCTCGAGTTCTCTTTGCCCCCGGGCTTCACCTTTTCACCTCGCGTATTTATAGGTCGTTCGAATTTTACGGTCCCGGTGATCCCCTCGCGTTCTCTCGCTCTCCACGGTTCTCCTTATTTTCGGTCAAGACTTCGCTCGTCGGATCCGGTGCTCGTCGCGCGGGGTCATCTGCATTCTACGGCTTCGTCTTCTGCCTTGTTAATTGCAGCTGGTCTCGATCGAGGGACCGGCCGCAGACCCCGGACTTCCGGCCCTCCCGTCCTCGGCGGATTATTTCATCGAGAATTCCTCCGGCTCCCGAAATCTCGATGCGAAACTCGCGGCGGAACGGTCGGTCCATGAAAAGTCGCGGCGCGGCGCGGCGCGCGAGCGACCGGCCGTGCGCCACCCCCGCGCCACGCGGAACTTCGCAGATTCAATTTCTCGGTTCCGCGAAGCGCCGCATATTTCGCCGCGCCTCGAACCCCGCGGAGCGTATAAAGCTGCTAAAGCGCTAAAGAGTTCCCTCCGTCTGGGACGGTTCCTTTCAGCGAGCTCCGCGCCGTCGAATTTCAAGCTGAAAAACGCTCGGCGAGGACCGGCGACCTCGAGACACCGAGGAATACGGGAACCCATTCTGCTTTTGCGCCAGCGCCGTTGCAACTTGTAAGGTGCTTAGGATGAGTCGATGGAGCGTGCACCACCGAGGACCGGAGACGTATTTTTACGGGAACCGATCACGATGGAGCGTACCGAGGCTCCGCCGATTATTTCTCCGCCCTAGAGCTCGCCGAGTCTCGGGATTTTTGCGAAATTAACGTCGGAACAGCGGGCGATTCTCCTTTGAAGACTCGAACCGCCCCGTTCCGCGCGATTTCCGTCGCGAGCGAGTTACCGGAGGAAAGTTGGCAAATATGTGTTTTATAATTACATTAATCAGCGTGTACGCTGGTAACAGAAGTTACGGGCGCGTCGAGGCGAGCGCGGACAAGAGCGCGTTACAAAATAATCGATACGCTTGTCGCGCGGCGGATGTTCCCGGGCAAATGTAATTTATACAAACGATATTTAATAGTACGAAATATCAAGTAGAGTGGCGTGCGCCGGTCGCGTGAAGCGTTTTCAAACGACTAGGCCATTAGTTAAATATTCATTATCCCGATGTTTGGATGCGCGTCTCGCGTTTCGTTCGTTTGAGCGACATAATTCGATGCGTCGGTTAACAACGCGCGAGCGCGCCGGTGTCCGCGCTGCGCCGTAATTTTTGTCATCGAACGGACGTTCCCTTCGCGATCGAACAATGCGTAATTACTCTCGCGCGGCGCGTCGGGATAAAAACGGAGACGCGAAGGTAAAAAACAGCGATAATTCGCTCGCCGGCGATCAACCGGTCAGCCCGGAGATCGATGGGGTTTCCAGCGGCGAGCGTGGGTGGCGCACGCCGCAAGCTCCGCAACAAGAGGCCGCACACCCTCGGAAAAGTTTGGACGTATCATTCCACCGCGAAATAATTCGCCGCGAACGAACGTCTGGTTGTTCCAGAGTAAACCTCCTGCGGCGGAACTGGAGCACGACATCCCGACGCTCCTCTCGGCTCGCATTCCGCGCGTTTTTCAGCCGGATCGAACCCGGACTCCCTAACAGAGAGACACCGGGCAGCATAAAATTCTCCTTAGACGCAAGATCTGAACGGAGAACGCTCGTTACCGGGCCATTCTGTCCACAGATAAAGTTACGCCCGCGCCGAGGTTCGCGGGTTCAAGTTTTCCGGGGGATCGAGCCAGCCAGTGAACCGGCTAGCGACGAACGTTACTTCCCCGCGTTTCCCGAGTTTCCTCCGGCGTGTCCCCGACGGCGCGGAGGGCTGAAAGAAAGAGGCGGGCCGGAACACCGGCGAACAGCCGATTCCGATATCGAGCAACTTCCAAATAATTTCCTTCCCGACTTCCGCCCGAGATGCCGGCGAATAGCGAAACAAACTTCGGCCCAGTGATCCCGGAAAGTTCGCGGCGTATCGACCGATAAGAACCCGCTCCGATCGGCACCGCGGCCGCGAAGCGACGGGCGAGCGGTTATCTCTGGCCCGACCGGGAAAAAGCCACGAATCAGCTCGCAGCCCGGCTTCTTATCGAGCTCTCGTTGTTTCCCTTTGACGATGCCGGCCCGTTTTCCACCCTCGACCGCCGTTCGATCCGAGACGCTCGCCAATCTCTGTTCGCCGTGCCAGCCGATTCCGCTGGCCGAAACTATTCGACTCGACCGCGGGAATTCGGGACGATAAACGCGGCGAGTCGCCGGGAATTTCGGAACGGCTCGCGCCGTTAAAAGCGGATCGATTTAATTTTCGCGAGGAACGGTTACGGTGAATTCGCCATTCTCGTTCGTTCCCGCGGCATTAAGTAGCCTGTATTTTATCGGAGCACTACCGAACGCGGCGATATCGATTCCGACGAGTTCGCCGGGGCGCCGCGAGCCCCGGGGGAAACATATTCAGATCGTCGAGCACCGCGGAGGATAAAGCACCAAGTTATTCCGGCGTTTGCGAAACGCGGGGGCCGCGTTCGGCGCGGTAAAAAGAAATCGCGGCTCGAAAGCGCGCCTTTCCCCGCCGGAATGGCGCTATTCTCGAACCGTTCCGCCACTTTCTTCGCGGCCGTATCAATTCCGATTGCTCGGAATTGCCCGCCCGCCTCCCGGCGGGCGAACAACTCGAGTATTACGAGCTCTAACCACGGGAACGCTCCGAGACAACAGTAAAATCGCTCGAAACTCTCGGCAGGCTGCGTCAACGTTCGAATGCGCCTTTTTATTTTCTATTATAAACCAGTTCCTCGAAGATTCGAGACGCCGGTTCGAGCGTCGTGAACGTTTCCGTTGGTACGAGAATTAAAAACGGCCGAAGTGCCTCGTTCGCGGCGGAAGCGGCGCACAATGGGACGTCAGGCGCCGAGTTCCCGCGGAAGGGCAACTTTTCCAGTTGCTCGCGCGTCCCCGGAATCCAGCCTTTCATCGCTAACGCGTATTAAGGAGCACCCTGTATTTTTCATTAGACTGTTCGGCGGCTCTGACGCGAGCTTCAGGCTTCCTCCGCGGAAGTGCCGCCGCCGCGAGGAGAAAATGCGATCGAGGAGGGCGCACCGTGCTACGAGCGAAGTACAAAGTTCCTCGCCCCTCCTTCCTGCCTGCTCGCTTGCCTACTACCCGCCTGATAATATAACGAGAGTTTACTTTGAGGGTGCGCACACGCGTCCGGGAAGTAGCCGGCTGCGACGCGAACTTCCACGCCGGCTGCTTTCGCAAAACCGGCGCGACGCGGCTTATCACGGCTGCGGGACGACTGTTCAAACCCCGGCCGGGTCGCGTGCCCCGCCATTCAATCGCGACCTCGAGCACCCTCCACCGGAATGATTCCATTTTTCCCGAGGAGCTCCCTCGAACCCCGTCGACGGTCCTCGCCCGCGTTTCCGCCTGCAGGATATCGACGCAATCCCGTCGCGAGTGGAATCTCCGCGAGAACGCATTATCGATCAAAGATTCCGTGCCGTTTAATTTCACTGTACACTTTAGAAGGGTCTCGGTTCGAGTTACGCGAGGACTGCCGGGATACCCGGTGGGTGTACGTTTGTCTGCACGGCTGATAGAACGACTCTGGTTCGCTCGATGGTACTCCGTCATCCGAGGGATACGGCGGGACGGGGCCGGCTCCGTCTTGATTGTTAATCCACGTTCGTACCGGTGATGCCCTTATCCCGGGGAAGAAGTTATTTAGCGTTGCGAAGGAAACTCCGCTCGCGAAACCGGGGGGAAATATCGTCGGATTAATTGCCGGCGGAATTAGAATCCGGTATCCGTCGGAACGGACACGGCCGGGCGGGGCCCGTATTTCACGGTAATTTTTATCGTAGGTGCCGACGCTTAAATTATTTGGACTTTTTCCCGGGGCGCACGCGAAAATATTCATCTCTGACTCGCGGCATGATACGCGCATTCATCATTTTGATACTCACCGCCCGTTACCGGAGCCCCGGCGTAAATTTTCAAACTCCGGCGAAAATTCACGTTCCGACCCCGCCGTTCCCCCGTAACTTTTATAGCGAACGGAGCAGGGCGGACGGAGGAGGGAGGAGGGGGCGAGGGACAGAGAGTCGGAACTGGCGGAGGGAACGAGAGGAGAGCGCGCGATCCCGCTGTTTATTTTACACTCCCGGCTGATTACGCGGCTCCGGCCGGGCGGGGGTGGCTCTCATTCGTATTCATTGATAATAATCCGTCGCGCTAACGATATTTCGAGAACCCACGCCCCCGGGCCGGGGGCCAGTTTGACCCAGTTCCGTTGAGCGACGCCGAGCGGACGACTTGATTCCCATCGACCGAAATGTCAATACGGCCGCGATCGAAATTAGTGTACGGGCCACGCGAACGACCTGTTAATCGTAAAATAACAGACAATCGAGTGGAACGGCTGTCGCTCATTTAGGACTCGTTAATATGTTTGACGTCCCCGTTTCAGCCGTGACACACATGCAAAATGGAAGCCACTTTCGAGGCGTGGATGCGCGCGGCCTCGTATAAAATAACTGCAAATACGGCGGGCCTGCGCGCGTTCCCTCTAAATACAATTGATTTCCGTCCGGGGGCACGTTCGCGGGAACGAGCGGTCTCCGGTCAATTACTCGTATAAGCGGGGAGGAAGAGAGTCGCGGTCCTTAGGAATGCCGTTGTTTAACCTGTATCAACGCGGTATCAGGAAACGTCGGACAAAACGACGCAGCAATGAACCACCGAAACAGTATTGTTCGCGAGCGCGTCCGCGACGAGGTTGGTCGTTGATTGTTTCCGACTTCGCGATTCACGCTCGGACCTTACGACGTCTTAGCGATAGGACAATAAGGTTGTTGAACTGGTTTGTTTAGTTTCACCGAAAAAAATATAATTACACACTTAACCCTTAGCACTCCACATAGTTTTGTGATACGCCAGCAACCGAGCGGCCATCAGTGCGACTTTGCTGGACAATACCTATTGGCCCGGGGTAGAGACTCCTTTTGTTTCCGAGTGTCCTACTGTCATTTTTGGGCGCGTAACGCTACGAAAAGCAATTCGAAGGAGTATCCATCGGAGAATCTTTAGATAAGAGCAAAGGAAGGAACAAGGCAAAATATTGAAAGGACAACGCGGTCGAAACGCGCGAGGGAAGCAGACGGTCTCGCCGTGTTCGGTTAGCGATGTGTTAAGCAGCGGAGCGAGCCAGCGAGCAAACGAATCGACGGAGTGTGCTTTTATTCGTCGCGATTGGAATTACACGGCCGCGACGTTGATAAAGTACACATTTATTTGATTATACCAAGGACCGCATTCCGTCGGAGGCCGGGACGTGTCTCGAATACTATTGGTCGGCCGGTCCGCCATCCCCCGGAACCGTATTTCCCTAATACGATTCTATTTGCGTAGGAAAATCGGGAAACGACGCGGCGCGGACAGCCACGCTCACTTAGCCACCGCCGGAGACCGTGGAGCACTGCGAATTATTGCCTAGCGCCGGGACTCCCATCGGAATGAGAAAATGATGTTCCAAGTTTCGTCAGCGGCGAGACAAAAGTAATTAAACCCGGAGGACTACTCGATAATTTAGCATACGTTCCGCGCTACATACCGGGGCTAACGAAACCCTCGTCACCACCCCCGACGTCCCTTTCGCGGCCGACCGCCCTTAGCGAGTCACAGACGTTCCCGGGGAAACTTCGTGGAACGCGGGAAGCCGGCGACGAGGATCGATGCGAGTCGCTGCCAAGAAGACACGTTCCGAGCCGACGCGCGTTTCTTTCCGACGCAGTTCTATCCAGCGAACGCTGTGCAATTTTCGTGTTTACTGTCGTGTATAATTCACAAAACGTAATGCCACGTTTAATTGTACGACGCCGCACAGTGCAGCCAGATGGCCGTTTGCTGGACGAAACTCGATAACTTGAAAAGTGAGTGACACGAAAGAATCGGACGACAGTTAATAGGATCAAGCTACGGTGGTTATGTTTTGTTTACATTACGGAGATATTACGAAGTTTTTTCAAGGATAATGTATATCCTGCCCTTCGATTCCAATGTTGTATGAATAGAGAAACGGAATTTATGCACAGAAAATTTTGATTTTTCTAGTGAACGTCATTTCGCGTGGGACTGCTCAGCAACAGATTGGTAACCTTCCGCTTTCGTCGTGCGAACAGTCGAGTTCTGGTGTTCCGTCCACAGGCGGCCGCACTGTGCGCGGCGGAAGGCCGAATGGGTGGGCTCCGCGGTATTCAAAGCGTTAACGAGCAAATGGAGTAAGGTCCTTTTGTCACCGGACGCTCCTTTGACACGGATCTCGGGTTGCTTACTTTTTCCGTTGGCCGGTGGAAAAGTGGATCAAAGATTCTATCGGGCACGATCGAAAGGACCGGGAGGCTCGCCGGACAAAGCGGAGGGCCGCGCAGAAAGGCCGCGCAGGCCTGCAGAGGCGAAGGAAGTATATTGTCCACGACGAAAATGCAAATTGGATGCGCCGCGGTGGACGCCTGTTCGAATGCATTAAGCCGGCTAGGCGGCCCGGGGGTGGGTGGGCGGGTCGTTAATGTTTTTTACACGGTCCCCCGAACGGGAATGCCCGAACGATAGAACGAGAACTTCTTAGTCGGCTGTTCCGTTCGTCATTATTGCTGGATCATAATTATTACTGGCGGCTGTGAAAGGCGATCGTAACCGCACGGGAGAGCGCGGCGCGCGCGTCGCGGCATGTCGACTTCATTAGAGCCGCACAAACTCGACGATTCCGCGACACAATGGAATCAGTAATTACAGGTGGGCCTTCCCCGTCTTCCCCTCCCTCTGTATCGGCGACGTTCGCGCGTTTATCGATCGTTCCCCTCGAAAGAAACGCGCAGCCCGGGACCGCGAAAAGAAGACAATACCCTCTTCCCGATTTTTATCATCGATATTCCGCCGAGCTGAAGTAGAAATTTACAACGTCCCCGTCTTACCGAGCAATTGAAAACCCGCCTCCGCGCCGGCTCGCTCTTCCGCTTTTCCCGGCCGATCATTGTGCCCGCCGTTATTGCCGAATCATAATTATGTTCGTCGCGGCCCGACACCGGCGTCGCCGCGACGCGTTCGTCGCGCCTCGTGAATCTTCCCCGGCTGGCACGAGTGGTCTTATAGATCGCGTTTTCCGTGACACCTTCTTCCGCCGTCGCCGCCCCGGCTCCTTCAAGCCTCGAGATGTCCTTTGCGGGGTCGACGACGCCCTTAGACCCTCCTCGGAATATCGATGTCGGAATAGCAGCGAATCGCTGTCTATTTTTACCGGTTTGCATCGGATCGATGTTTCTTCGCCGGGCGCCGGCCCGTTTCGCCGTAACCTTTCTCCCCTGTTTAATTCAACCCCGACCGGTCGGAATTAAATTTCCTTTCGCCGGGATTCGGCTGTCAATTATTCCGGCGTGTCGACGAAAAGTCGAGTGCCGCGGATGGAAAGACGCTCGGTCTCCTTTCCGGACCGATTAATAGCGCGTTGCGAAACGAGTTTGCTCGAGGATCGAGCGGCTTCCTCCTCCGAATTTACTCGGCCGATCTCGACGGCGCGACGTCGCGTCCCGCGGTTTTCGCCGCTTCTCAACATCCCAGCGCAGACGTAATTACGAGCGAGTAACTTGCGGCGCGATCCGCGAGCTTGAATCCACGCGGGACGGAGCGGAGATTCCGACGCAAACTTGCGGACGGACGCGAACTCTCTCGCAGAGCTTGCGTGCCGGCCCCCGGGGACGAAGAACAACGGCATTACGCGGACCTCGTGACCGCGCCGGTACGCACGGAAATCCGGGGCTGTATTTGCGTCCCCGAGCCTCTGCATAATGCACGAAGTAAACAGCTGAGCCGAACCTTACGGTCCCCGGGGATCCTCGCCGCGGTAGATCGTACCGAACCACTTCGCTAAACTAATCAGCCGCCGCGCAGACCGTCCGACGGCGGTTCGCCGTCTCCGGGGGAGGTCCGCTGACAAAAATCCCCGGAATGCGGGAAAGAAAGCCGGCCCCGCCGCGGACGCGGCGAAAAAGATCGAATCGCGGGCCATCCTTGGTAATTCCGATCGATCCTGACGGGGTCCGATCGGAGAAGCTCCGTGCCTTTTTCGGTGAAAGTGGCCGGGCCAGCTCGGACGACTCGGACTTTCCTTTTTCTTCGTAAATTCTAGCTCCGAGGAGAACGTTCGCCTCGGAATCGTCCGGATGATCGACGCGTTTAAACGGAACGAATCGTTCGACGCTCGAGGAACGTCCTCGAAATTCACCGGTGACCCGTTTCGTCGCTGTCGCTTGGCGCAGGATCGCCGGGGAATTTACGCGCGAATCATCGGCCGGTATCAGAGGTCCGCAACACGTTGCAGAAGAGAAGAAGGTCGGCGTCGGCGGTCATCTTATTTACATGGGGCAGACAGATGGAACGGCGGTGGAGAGTTGGCGCCGTGCCGCCGTGTCTTCTCTGTCGGGCTAATCAGGCAGGCTCGGTCCTCGCCAGTGGCCGGGACCACCTCGCTCGCGCGCCGCCAGAGATTTCTACCTAAAATCCGTGGCATGCGGCAAAGAAAGTTGTCCGCCGGGCCGGCAATAGCGCAACGACGAAAAAAAGGCCGCAGGGACTCGGGGGCCAATTTAGCGGGCCCGCCGCGGACGGGGCCGCGGAACGATCGGGCCGAGGGGCCAGGAATCCCCGAAAATCGTCGGAAGGTATCGCCTTTCGCGAGGCGAGCGCGACACGCCGGTTTCGCGTTTCGCTATACAATTAATGCGCGGCTAAACGAGGGCCGATTCGACCCATCGCGTCGAGTCGAGTCGAGTCGCGTCGGTGCGCCGTAATGGAAATCATTAGCAGCGGCGCGTTTAGCGTTGAAATACGCTCGTTAATTAGCGACGGAAGTATTTGTTGTCGTTTCAACTACAGCTCCGTTCGCCGTATAATCGTCCATTACGCGCAATCATTTCGCCGGTCCCGTAAACGCGACGTTTGTAAATAACGCGTGACACGGTAACAAAAGCCGTGGGCCGCGAGCGCGGCTTTCCACGCCTGCCCGTTACGACGCGCGCGGCGCTTACCGTTCGAGCTGCTCCGTCTAACGCCGAGCACTCGGTATCCAGCCCATTGGAGCAATCGCGCGGAGAACGTTCGAGCGCCGCTGCGAGCGTGTTCCAGCGGCCCTTCGTCGAATAGGGAATTAGACGTCGCGAGTAGGTCTCGAGCCGGAGCGGCCGAGCGGAGCCTATCGATTTCGAAATGCTTCTGGCCCCGGCGCGCATTTTCGACATCGTTCTCGCCGCGTTCCGGGCGATCTCGAACGCGCCGGCGACGCCTCGAGTAATAACCGTGCTGTAATGCTGTCTGCGGTATTCTCGGACTCCGTTCAGACGCGGCAGGATCCCCGAGTCGTGCGTCGGCCTTCGCTCCGGGAACTTTAATCGCGACGCTTCGTTGAATCGCTGAATACTTCTCGCGCCTGTGTTTCGCAGCCGCTGTTTCTTACGCCTTGAATTCGACTAATCGCGGGACGTTACTCGGAACAGAGGAGATGATGAACTCCGCGGGCACAAAAGGGCTGGTTCTCGCGCAATTTCGCGAAAGTGGATGCGCGCCGGGTGAGACCGAGCCAGCGACGCGCAAGGTGGACGATAAACTAGGACGCGGCAGGAAGACGGGGAAGCTGCACTCGCGAGGCTGACGCACGATCTTCCCGGGGACTACTGGCAATTCTCGGGTAACGCGGAGTTCCTGCAACGCGGTTTCATTCCGATGGTTCGAGAATCGGGAGGGGTGGAAGTATTACTCGTGTATTACCTCCGATCCATCGCCGCTTCGCTAAATATAATTCTTCTCGAGTTTGCCAACTTTTCCAACTTCAATGCCGCTCTCAACTTTGAAAACCTACCCCCGCTCGTTGCGGCAGCTCTCCGTTTCGCCGGTACAGCTAGAAAAACGTTCGGCCGACTTCGCCCCCGGATAACTGAAGTACTCGGCCGTCCCCGCGGCCGCACACCCGCCCTGTTTAACCAAGCAACGCGCGCGCCACCGGAGAAACTCGCCGGCATCTTCCTCTAAGTAGTTGCGCATTCGTTGGCCCCGTTATTAAGCCGCTATTCGGAGGGATGCGAGGTCCGCGTCCGCTCAACCCTGCATCCCTCCGTCGCCGCGCGGCTGTTTACTCGGCCCCCTCTTTCCCTGGGCCGCACGCTCGACGACCGCCGTGTGGATGTTTCGTCGCCGCGTGCAACCAACTATGGGAAACAGTGATTAAAGCGGCGTCGAGCCACCCCGAGCGGAATGGCTTCGAGGGAACGGAGAGGGACGGGCTCGCAGCCGAGCAGGGTCGAGTCACGCGTTGCGAGCGGAGCCTCCTCGCTCGGGTACGTATTACTCCGTGGAATATCAAAGGTACGATGTTGCAACTTTAATCGCCTTATCTTGGAACAATACGCGAGCGAACGGTCCCCGGCGCGATATCTTGTTTCCCGGCGGAAACGGCGGCGGGTAGCGTACGCGCCGGCGGCCGGGCATTACGATTCCGGCGAACGACGGCGCAATTAAATTCGTAATCGTTTATTCAAGCAGCCGTGCTCCTGTCCATTAGAAATGTAACAAGTTCAGGGGAGCCTTAAAGAAAGAGTACGATCTGTTCGCGCGGAACGTGAGCCGGGGGCGAGTTAAAAATTCCGAGAAGGGAATGAAGAAATAAAGTCCGTGGCCGGGAAGAAAGGGCGGGAGGGGGGGCGGCGAGGGAATTAAAGCGCGAAGGCCGAGCGCGAGGAAGGACGAGGGAAAACCCTCGAACGTGGCGAGAGTCCGGAACGACGGAGGAGAGGGCGTACGCCCGGGCATTCTCGAAATTTTCAAAGAGTCCGCCGGCGTGCGCGTTCGAGCGTCTCTCGAGCCATTACTTCTCTCGGCCGTGTTCGCGCCGGTATTTCGTTTAGAGCGCCGAAAGCTCGGGAAAATACGCGCCGCGATACGCTTTCCCGGCCGCTGGCTTCTCCCGAACCGCCATCGATCGTCCGGCGAAAAAGTCTACGAGAAACTCGAGTCCGCCGCGTACGAGCCCCGGTATCATTGTTTCGCGGAATTCAGGGCGGAACGCGCGAACCGTGGGAAATCGAAGTTTCGTAATTTCTGAAAGGACCAACGCACCGCTCGGGGGACAGAGGCCCTTGACGCTCGAGATTTCTATTGGACTCCGATCGGGGAGCGTCGCTTAGACAAACACGAGCCGGGGATTGTAATGGAAAGACGTCTCCCGCGGGATCTCGCCGCTGGGTATTATTCGCGGGTCGGCGGCGTGCCGCACGGTTCGTTGCGGGTCGATCGTCGCGGTAAATGGAAAGCTGTCTGGCGGTTGCCGGGACCTTTCTTCCTTTTAATCGAGCCACTTTATTTAATCGAGTCACCGGCGAGAGCAGCGGCGGCGGCAGCGGCAGAAGCGCGGAGGCGGGCACTGCGACGCGCTAATGGCGGAACTGCAATAAAATAACAGTAATTACGTGGCAAGGTAGCGGCGGTAAACTTGGGGGCTGCGCGAAGATCCAGTTCCCGGGAAATTGTAACCACAGATAGCTGGGACAGTCGTAATACTAATATCGTTTGGCAAACATACGCTCCACGGAATGGGCCGACACGTAGACCCGCCTAATGCGACACGGTGATTCCGGGTCACGGATTACATTGTAGCGCGACGTTAATTTCATTTTGCAAACGTTCTAAACGGACTCCGAGGCCCGATACGTGGACCGTCCTAATAATTCCGCTCGGCAAACCAGCCGCCGCGACGATACCCCTATTCGTCCGCCGCGATAAAACCCAGACACCGCCCCGTGCTCTCCGCGACTTCCTCGACTTCCGCAGCCGACACGTTCGAAGCCAGTCGCGGGGAATTCCATTCCTTCGGAAACATATCCGAACAGCACCTCTACGTTGAGAGGAAGTTTTATTGATACACCGCGATTGGAAACTTCAGAGTTCGACAATGGGACAATTTGCTGATTTTAGAATTAAAAGTTTATTCGGAGAAGCGCGTAGATAGTTTTCATGTCTGAAGACTAAACATTCGATTGCTAAGAAAAATGATGTTTTACAGATGCTTGACAAGGACGTCGTTACTCGGACGACGTAACATGGAAACCGGTGGAATCTACATCGCGAACATCGTCTTATCGATCAGCAAAGGAAGCGACAGCCAATAGCGACGTCCCCGTGGCTGCAGGTGAAACATCCTCGGCCTGGCCAGCGAGGCGAGGCCGGCTAACGGATTACAATGTAATACGATGTAATCCGGGATCCTTTTATCTTCGGGCACGCCACGTTGCACGCCGCGGCGCAGTTAATTCGCATTAGCATCGGAATCGGGAAACGAAGCGATGGCGACGATGGCGGCGGCAATTCCAGCAGCCTATATACGAGAAGACTTTCGTCCCGGTACGCGTCACCCTCGGCGTTAATCGTCGGCGCGACGCGTGATCGGCTAACGAGGTGAAAGCACGACCCGCCGGTGGGAAACCGGCGTTGACAGGTGTGCGCGATCGCTTCGCAACGCCGCTCACGAGGATCGAGGAGGTGTCGAGAGTTCTCCCCCGCCGGGCCGCGCGAGGATCGCGTGGAAGGAGAACGCGATGACCTTCCGTCGGACACGGGCAATGGAATTAGCTGAATTGCGGTCGATCTTACGCAAGCTGGCTCCGGCCAGCTGTTCGCACGGATCCCCGGCGCGCGAGGCGCAGGCTCCCTCGTTCACCTGGAAACGGACTGTCCGTCCTCTCATCTTCTTGTGTCCCTCCTTCGGCGCGGGGACGTCGGGCGGGCAGCACGTTCCAATAATCGTCACGCAATCCGAGCGCCGGTTAATGAGAGGGCTAAACCGACGCAGTATCGCGGACACGAACGGCCTCGTTCACGCGAGACCTCTGCGGGGGTTGTTAACCAAATCGTTGCCTCGGATCGGAACGCACGCGGGCCGCGCGATGTATCGCGAAGGAGATCTACGGTAGAACCGCGGAAACCGTGTTCCGCTGGACGGATTTTAAATTTAGATCGCGCTGTTCGAACGGCGACGTCGAACGCCGAAAATTTCAGGCTCGAGCGAGACTCCGAGAACTATCGCGCACTTCCGTTAACTCGCCCGGCGAACGGAATTCTGGGATAGACATTTAGACGTCGATCGCGTAGAAGGAACGTTAACGAGATCGGATTTATGGGCGATTAAGGCGCAACGGAATTGCTCCGCTTAAATGGCGAACCGTTTCGATTCGGAACGAATCCGTTTCATTTCCATAAACACCCGCCGCTCCCGCGAGCCAAGATTCCGGGTCACGGTTTGCGCGATCCCACGGAGAACACCGGGAATAATCGCATTCCACGCCCGATTCCAGCCGTTAATTCGCGTTACTTTCTCCGGGATCAAACAGCCGTCGCCGGGAATTAACCGGCGCGATTCCGCGTTCGATTTCGGGATTCCGACGAGCGAACGATTAACCGGCTTCTCGAGAAGAATTAATATTTCCGTCGATCCCTCTTCGCATTCCGTCGGAGACGTCCGACGAGGGACGTCGGAGCGACGCCTCGGCGAGCAGGGCAAGTTTGGCGAGGTTGATCACGAGGGTTACGCGACGCGACGCTGATTCCGGTATAGGGGCGCTCAAATTTGACCCGCATCTCGACGCTCGAAGTTCGCCGGAAGTTCCGAACCCGCTCCGCGTTCGACCGCGGCGATAATTGCAGCCAACCGACGCGATCGCGCGGACGTCCGACGTAGATGCTACGATTCGCAGGAATCGGGGAAGAAAGTGGAAGCGCCGATCCAGTCGCAGCTCTCTCGGAGGAGACAATCGGTTCGATTCGTTTCGGATTTCACCCGGAAACTTAAACCGCCGATCGAAAGTTTCGAACTATTCGCCTTCCAATCTGCCATTAAGCGGCGACGCGATTGTAAACTTTCGATTAGCGAACGCGCGCCGGTCGAACG
This sequence comes from Nomia melanderi, assembly GCF_051020985.1. NCBI lineage: Eukaryota > Metazoa > Arthropoda > Insecta > Hymenoptera > Halictidae > Nomia > Nomia melanderi. The sequence continues at coordinate 13,963,270 of NC_135010.1, read as the reverse complement.
GAGAAAGCCGAGCGTCCCCGGCGACCTTCGAGCTTAAGGTTCGCCGCGGATTCGATTCGAAACGGGAATCGACGGCGCGCGGTCGGCCGGTAGGAAAAAGGGGGAAAGCTTTTCCGTGTCCGCGGGAAACTGGCACGGGAGCCGGCGGAATTTCGGACGGTCGCCGAACGATGCATTACCCGGGGAAATATTCGGCCGTTCGGTGCACGGCCGCCCGACGTAGCATGGCCCAATGTTTGCCCGTCGATTGTTTGCCGGGGCCGCGTGGAATATGCAGCGCGAACGATAAATAAATAGCAAACACGAATCTCGGGTGCGGTCAGAGAGGGATAATTGCGAGTCAGGTGGATCGGTGCGTGGCGAACCGAGCCGGAACGGCTGCCGAATCGCCGATCGAATCGCGCGATCCATTCCTACGGATCGGCCCTTCGAATTGCCCTACGGCCCCACGAGCTACGTAACTCGCCCGCGGACGTGCGTGTCCAAGTTAAACGTTCCGCCGTTTCCACCCGTCGCGCAGTTCCGAAAATGCCGGAAAACCCTCTTCCGCCCGACCGGATCCACGACCGATTCCACCGGCAATAACAGTAGCCGGCCTCGGAACGGACTCTCGTCACGCGGGATTTTAATCGTATCTGCGAGGGCCGTGGATTGATTGAAAGAGTACTCGGGATCTGGAAATTCAACCCTTGCGCTCCAGAAGTTTTTCATCGGAAACACGCAACATTTTTTAATGAAATACCAACGATATTCTTTAGAACTTAACGAGACATCGTGCATAAATTAAAGGAAGAGGCTGTTTTATCTTAATATTTCACACGTCGATGCATCGTACAAAGTTTAATATTAAATACCAGCTCTATAATTTCGCTGCGTCAAATCAATTGGCGACTGAGAGCAAAGGGTTAATATTAGCCCGCGTAAGTTCCGCTCTTCCGAAGCGAATTCCCGAATCGATCGACCGGGAACTCGATACTCGACATTCGTGAACGGAGGTTTTCTTCGCGACCTAAAGAAACCGAGTGGAAAGGATCCTTCGTTTCCCCGGTGACACGCCGACATCATTGCGCGGCCGTGAAAAAAGCCCGCGAACGAATCGAAGCCCCCTTAATTGGCACTCTAATTACACCGTAATTGTGTATCGATCCGCGTTTAAGTGAACCAATTACCGGCCGGGTGGGGGGTCGCGTTTGAAGCTCCGCGGCGTGGCACTCGAGGCTGGAGAGCCGCTTTCCACCGGAAATAATATAGTTCATCGCGGGGGAGGATCTCTCGGAGCCAGGCTCGTGCATACACCTTTGTGAGCCCATTCGGTGTAGCTGTGCACGACCCCCTTCCCCCCTTCCTCTGCGCGCGTGTGCGCGCAACCGAGTGCTTTTACGGTTAATCGAAATCGCTGCTCGGTGGCTCTGACCCCGGCCTCGTTCGAACCGTGGCGTCATTGTTTCCGAAAGTCTTGTAAAGGAGCTAATTTCGGCTGAACACTGAACATCCCCGCGGGAAGGATGCGAAATAACGTTCAACGACTCAGCCGTTCGGTCCCGCCGATCGGATTTGCGCCCGGCGTTATGGCGAAGTGTGCTTATCGTTTAGCGAACACCTAATCGATCGCGGGAGGAGCGATTCGAGACAATAGCCGGCACACGTATTACCAACACGCGCGGGAACTTTCGACTGAACGTGTCCTAGATGTCTTCAATGCCTCGCCGGCGGTTCTCGCTCGAAATTAAAAGGGGTTAGGGTCACGAACTTCTACGCTCGCGAGATATACGAGAGTCTACCGGATACTTACAGCGGTCCGTTCTTCCGGCCTTTTACCGAAATTGTTATTTCGAATGACTGTAGAACCCGGCCGGGGGCGGTACGGTTTAGTTTAACGCGTATAGTCGCGTCGAGAACCCGCACCCAGGCCCTCCCATTAGCAAATGGCGAGATGGCGGAACGTGTCGTCGGAGGTGTAGTCCCGAAAAGAATCCCTCGAACGTTCCAGCGAAAACTGTGTCGCGTCTATCGACTGTCTGACCCATTGTAGAACACGACCTCGTTACCGTAGCGAACTTCGCTGTCGCTCCTTTGTTCGGCCCCGGGGAAAAGTTGAGGCGAAAGAATCCGCCGGTACAGTATGGCGTTCAGCGGCGTCCCCTTTTTAATAACCGGCCCCCATTATGCGAACGCTGGTGTGACGAGGCGGGGACAGCACGGGGACGAGGGGCTCGCGTATAAATAACGCGGTCTCGTTAAAGAACGAACTCGTCCTTTCGGTTTCCCATAAAATCCTTAAAACGATAGGCGGCGCGATCGTAAAACAACGTCGCGGTTTATCGTCGATAAATATCGATCACGCGGTGCGTTCGCTGCGGTGCCGATGTGTTAATTTATCATCGGGAACGAGGAACATTAGGAGCGTTACCTGATCATTCTATTTCCCTAACTCGGTCGCCCCTTGGTAAATCGATGATGATATCCTATTCGTTCGCAATTAGCTCCGTCCCTCGATCTATAATCTCCGAGTGCATCGACTACCGGATAGCTCGGAATCATTCCGATTTATTCTCGTACCGAAAACGTCGACCGATAAGTGTTCGATGATAACCCAATTATAATCGAAATCTCGGCGCAACCTTAGAGAATCCAGTTCTATGCTGCCAGATGATGCGATTAAATATTTCTCGACGAAAGTTCACGGTATCTAGCGGTGAAACATAGATCCCGAAGGTGTAATTATGTAGAGAAAGTTTACCGGGACAAAGTTGCGGAACGTCAGCGGAGCTGCGTCGGACTGTGTTTCGGGTGTTGGTAAATTCGATTCGCATTGGCGCAATCGGCAGTCGTAGAACAAGCCCTAATTAAGTTAACCGGCCGCGCGCGTACAGTATCGAGAAACTACCCCTGATTGCCTTGTTAACGGGATAGGTTACCAGGTAGCGGCGATATCGATCTGCCGACACGGAGGAGAAAGCTTGATAAGGACTGCACCCCCGCCACCTGCACGCGCTGCCTCTGGCAGATTTATATCCCGTCCGCGAACCGCCATGGCGCCCGGTGCGACGTGAAAGTAAATTAATAAAGGGCTCGTCGCTGCCTCCGCGGACGTGCGTCTTATCGTCGATCCGGCGCTTTGTAACCAGACGGTCGTTATCGGAATGATAACGAGAACATTTTCACTCGTCCGATTTCCAGCCGATCGAGATACTCGCGCGGGATTAATTAAACGATCCGCCCAGCTTCTCCGCGCGTCGCTCAGGCTTTCCTTAACACGCTCCGTGTCGCGTGATGCGTGTGCGCACCACGCCGCGTCGTCTGGTAGAGTAAATGTTTAACCGTGTGCTTGCCAAAATCGCTTCAAAATTAATTTCATTGGTGCGTCGAATGCATCTTAATCTCTACGCCTCTTTCTTGATAATGTTTTTACGCAATGTCTGAAAATTTGAGAAACAGGTCAAGAGCAAAACAATTTGAAAAACATGGGTCGTAAACGCGGAGTGTCCAAAAATATGCTGCATGTTTTGTACACTTTAACCCTTTGAACTCTGTAGGCTCCAATATTTCACCAGTTGTGATATTTAATATTTTAATGAATCTTAAAGAAACTACACTAGAATTATTCGATTTTCCACACATTCAAATTTTCCATTAAGGAAAATAGAAGATCGAAGAAATGTCATAGCATTTCTAATTTTCGCTGGAGATACTATAATAATTAGTTGCAGTTGCTGATAGATTACAAAACAATCTGGACTGCTAAGGGTTAAAGAGTGTTTGAAATTTCGACGAGATGAAACGTTCGAGATCAAATGATTTAATTACTCAAGTAGGAAGCGATCAGTGCGTAGTTTCCTTATTTTCTATTAATTAAGCAATTGATACATAATTTTGGTGGTTTTCTACGTTCCAAAGAATCCTCGTCCGCCAATGGTTAATATTCTGCCAGATATCGAAGTGAAGCTATGTATAAGTGAGCAGTGAATGAGTAATGAATTATAATGTGGGTCAAGTCTGAGCGGCTTAAATTAGCCGACAGCTCACCTCGAAGATGCCAATCGATCATCAATGTTGCAGTCGACTAAACTATTAACCCGATCGCATGTTAGTTGAACGACGAGCCGAACGGAAGTCTCCAAAAATCGCTCGGAACGTGTTAACGATCGGCGATTATTAGATAACGAGAAACGTCCGCCGGTGATCGACAAATCGCCGGGAAATTCGAATTTCCGAGTTTTATTTCCGCGGAATGCCATTAATACTTGACAACGGCGTTGAGCGATAGCGTCTCCCGCGTGATCTCCTCGCCGGGAGAGCGGCTCGGGCCGATATCGCCGGCGGAAACGAGGCAGCTCTCTCGACGTATGAAAATTTGGAAAAGTCACGCGACTCGGGAGACTGTTTCCGGGAAAGCCGGAGGCGTGATTGATAGTTTTCGAGATCGGGAGAAAAATAAATGATCCCCGGAGTACTGTAGGGCGGCCGGCGTTCCTTTCAGCGGGGTCCAATCTCCTAGGATGCGTGATGTATCGTCGTACACAGTGAAATCATTCACGGCTCGATAACAGTCATGCACCGTGACACGGTACGTCGCATGACGGATAACTATCGGCCGCCGTGAAACAGGGCTCTTTCGATTTCCATTTATAAGAGTCGACGATTAATATTAAATCGAACCTTACCGGGCAGCCCTACCGCGGTCCAATGAAATATTCAGGCCGGACTGTTTATAATTAATCGCCTCCGCTTTATTAGTCTTTGATCCGACTTTATGCGCTATCGCGGCGTGCCGTTAAGTAAACTAGTAACGGAAGGCCATCAAGCTTGCGCAACAGCGCGCATCCCTCGCGGGGACCATAGTTGCGATTTATTCCCGTAACGATCTGTTCCAGGACAATCTTATCGAAGTCTGCTGCAATTCCGTGTACAATGTCCGCCGGAAGTTTGAAGCTCCTTGGTGAATTCGATGAGAAATGCCGCCACGAACCGCATTCGCTTCTACCAGGTGAGGATTAAGAGTTTCCAGAGCAGATTCGAGGAATATGATCGAAGAAACGTTCACGCGCCGAGAAGCGTCTATTTCCTTTCCAGGCGTCGCCGAGCTTCGACGCCGAGTCCGTTTCGCGTGGAATCGTCGCGAGGGAAACGGGCGGAACGCTTTAATTTATTTCGCGACGGCCCTATATTTCTGTCTCGGCACTGGAATCGTCCCGTCTGATCGTCGCGCGTTCAGCCGGTGCTACGACGGATTTTACGGCGGAGCCGTACCGCGGTCAAACACGATCGGCTCGTACGACAGCGCCACACGCGTCGGGATTATCGTTCCAACGGCCGTACGATACAACGTTGCAGAACACGTCGTACGATAAATCGCGCGGGCCCCTTTACAGGGCACTGCGAGCGAGCAAAGCGACGAGCGCGGGGTAAATTGACGCGCGATGACCCGGATGCGACTCCGGCCTGGAAGACTCGCGAGACTTTTGATCGTTCGATGCTCCCCGGGATAAACCCGCCCGTGAAATCGACGCGCGCTCCGAATTTTTCCAGGCATTTTCCACTGTTCGCCGAAAAGTGGAATTTCACCGCGTAATTCAAACGTCAGGCGCAATTATGGGAATATATCGATCGGACGCGCCACGGGGAATACCTAATTCGAATTGCGCATACCGCGCGGCGCGGCCGCGTAACGAGGAGACGATGAAATTCGCCGGCTGACACTGAAATTTTTTCGTTTATAATGCACCGATTGGTTTTACCGGCGTTCGATATGATATCGGGCGCGGAACACGATTCCGCGGGGAGGCCGGCGAGGCGGCGCGGAGCGACTTCCGCGAGCTCGGCATTCTTCCGATTACAACGCTCCCGAATTCGGTGGGAATCCGTCCCGGAAGCGGGCCAACATTTCGAACGTATCCTATGGCGATGTTCGTTTCCTCGATCGGTCGCTGCGCGTTTTTATCCGGGAACAAGCCCCCGCCGAGCGGGGGACGAGCGGCCGCGGCAGGGCGGCGCGAGAAGAACAAGATATCGCTATTTTGCATGCGTGAAACAGCTCGCGACACAATCGGGCCTGGAATAACACGGTCCGAAAATCGTCGCGTTAACAACCAAAGAGCGATTCGATGTACACATATTCGAGCGGCCCGGGAAATGATATCGGAATAATGTACACGTAGCGCGAGGCCGAATAGGGGGATAACAACGCGATCGCGAATTTCGTTCCGGCCCCTTATTCGCCGCTCGCTTTTTACACGATTCGTATTTTCTTTCCGATCGGCCGGTGTATGTACACACGAACCGGGGCGACGCGTTTCGGCGCAGGGATTTATAAACGAAATATCCCCCCAGCGAGCGCGCGCGCGCGCGCGTGGTTTACCTGGGCGAAGTTATTCGGGTTCGTTACGTGATCCAAATATTATGCAAAGTGCCTCCCTCGTGCCGCGAGCCAGTTAACCGGGAGAGACCGCCGGCCAGCATTCGTCAGTTGCAGTAATTTCGCATCGATTTGTGCCCCGGTGAAAAAATACCGCCGCTCAGCCTTTCCGCCGGGCCGAGGAGGACGCGCGAGGCTGCCGCTTCGATAAACCAACGCGCCGTGTCGCACGTACTGATAGAACGCTCCTCGCGGTGCGAAGCGCGACGCGTTTAACGCGTTAAGCGCCACGAAAATCTTAAGCGTTTTCCCATAGAGTTTGTCTTTTGTAGCGAAGAAAAGTAGGAATACTTATGAATCGTTTGGCGTTGCAACGTTCGCGTTAGACTATCATCAACTTAGTTGCCTTATTACACTATCGTCACTATGTTAGATTATCATCAACTTAGTTGTCTTGTATGTACGATTGTTTTTTAGTCATTCAGAAGCGTCGGTCACCAGTGGCTGACATGGCGCTTAACGTGTTAAGGGAAATAATCAAGGCCCGAACGTTCGTCGCTTTGTTTCTATTTCGTTGCGCGAGTGACGATCGTTCTACCGATTTACGATACCGAACCGCGTACGCGTTCACTCTGCCGCGTCGAGTTGGGAAAATAAGGAACGCTCAGTCCGCCCTCGCCGCGCGCAGCGTCTCAATTGGAAATTCGAGAGGTCCTCGATCGAGCCGGGGAAAATATGGAAGCGACGACGGGGGATGTATCTTCTGGAAATGAAATATGAACCGGCACGTGAAATCTAAGAGCGCGGTTACCTCGCGACGAAGCGTATCGATTGGGCCGGAGGTAATAAATGCCGACGGCGCGAGGCACGACGAAATAATCGCGCGCTTCCGCCCCTCGAGCGGCTCGTTCGAGGGCGGTTCCGAGGGAAAAATCGTGAAGTTTTCGAAACACGATCGTCAAAGCTTCGCGGGAGGCTCCCGAACTTCCCGGCTCGTCGGGACGAGCTTCCCGCGGAAGTAAGCGGGCCGAGTTTATGAAAGAGGGTTCATTACCGGCGTGTAATTGAGACGCATCGTGTACACACCGTCTTCCGGCGGGGGCGGGGGCAGACTGTTTTTCAAAATTTACGTCTGTTATCGACTCGCGAAGATTTAATAAACCGTGAACAGCTTTGACGTGCGCGGGATTAATCGGGCGAAATGACTCGGCCCGAGGAGAGCAACCCTCTCCCGCCCTTTCGCGGTTAAAGTCGATGATTAAAAGAGGGGGGAGCGCGTTTTGCGTTCGCCCTGAATGCGGGTCGAAGAGAAAAGCAGTGATGCGCGTGTACAGTGCCGTTCAATTATTCGAACCGTCGGGATTCCGAGTCTGTTCTACGGTGTACACTCGACGGGACTTGTTTATCAAGAAACCGTGCGTCTTTTGTATTAATAGAAGTTCTTTGGCCGGGGATTAACGAATCTTTTTAATTCGCCGGCACGTCACGCTGGAATATCCATTCTAGAATGGCGTATCACGGCGCGCGACGCGGTCGCGTTTTAAAAATCCTGGAGTTCCCGCCTTTGACCGGCTGAAAGTCGCTGAAATGATTATGAACGGTACTGTACGCCGGAAAAAAAGCGTTTAATTTAGCATTTGATTTCCTGCAGGCCCGACGGAAGTGTGGAGAAAGGGCGGGTTACAAAGGGAAGAGTTTACAAACGGCACAAAACACTTTTGATCCTCAATGCACGAGTTTGCGTTCGCCGTTTTTGCGCGCGGCGCTGCGCGTTTCGATGCTGCTCGTACACACGTAATCCTGTTGAGCGCGTTTCTCTTTCTCCTCTCTCCTGTGTTCATCCTCTACCCTCCTCTCTCTCTTTCTCTCTCTCTCTCTCTCTGAAGGCGAGCGTCGCCTGCCAGGAACGCGGAGAGGATTTCGAGCATCTAACAAGTTTGCGGGCAAAGCCTTAGCCGAGCAATTCAACAAATTTTCTGTCTAAACAAATTTCACCCTCGATAGCTCGCCGCGAACGGGAATTCACGCAAATCGCGTTCCCTCGTTCCGCGCGTTTCAAGTAAACTCGTTACGCCGTTTCCCCGACTATCCGAATCCTCCCGCTTATTGTTCGTTAGAGTCGCCGATACTGGAGAAAAACGGTTGAAGACGACGGAGGCGTTTCGGGGTTGAAGGACCTCGGCCGACCGACCGACTTCTCGCGGTCCTCCGGCCCCCGTCGTCGTCGTCGTCGTCGTCGTTCCCTTTTTCCCTTACCGAATCAGAATGCGCGATACTTTGTCCGGTGAATATTTCAGCCGAGCCTTCCGGGACGACAAGATTTACGAGGCGCGCGAATATTCGCCGCGACCGGTGAATATTCTTGCATCATGATGCATCACTTTGTCGAAACGGCAGAAACGGATTTCACGAGCGAGCCTCGGGCCCCGACGTTTCGCAACCAGGAATTATGGTGTAATCCTGTTTAAGGCAGTGCCGTCGACGAGCCGCGAATCAAAGCGGGAATTTAAACGTCGCGGATCCGTCGAGTTTGCGAGTCTAACGAGCCGCGGACTTGCTCGTCGTGCCTCGACTTTCGCCTCCGCCACCCCTGGCTCGGGGGCGCGGACGATTCGGAGCGTTCCGAGCGCATCGGCCCGACCGCGATCGATCAAGGGTATAGCGCGATTGTGCCAATTTCCTATTCCCATCTCGACGAAAGCGATACCGGCCAGACACTGACGAGTAACCGCAGAACGCCGGTGTACAGCGCGCTGTAAAATGAAAGCGACAGCTGCTGTTCAATCGTTGATTGAATTCAGCGGTATTTACGTATGCGAATTAATAGAAGGAGGACGGGCGAGCAGCTGCGCTATTAATCTTTCATTCTCGATGGAATTTTAAAGAGAACACACGGTCGATACAAGGGAAAGAGGAGCGTGGTTGGCGCTAAACTTCATGACACGTGTTACCGTGAAAGGAGACCGCGGGACGGCGTGACAGTACGGTTCAAGGATCGTCGTCTGGTCGTCCGTCAGGTCGAGCTGCATAATGCACGCGGCGCTGCTACTTTGCCGAACTGAAAAATGGAATAGCCCGGGACACGGCAGCCGGCGGAGCACGTCGAAGCGCGGTCCCCTCGAACGCCGGGCATTACTTATTTAACGTCAGCTGCTTCGCGCCGCCCAATACGCAGCGATCTAAATGCCCCCGCGGAACTTCTATTTTCCGCTCATCTCGGCCTCCCTTCGGCTCTTTTCATCTTCCGATCCCGGCGCCTTTTGTGAATCGATTTCCGCCGGCGCGCGGGCTTATCGCCGAGGACACTCGCTCGAGCCTCGCGATTTGTCCGGTGATTCTTTCACACAAACTACCGAGCAGGATCGACTTTTCGAAATTCCTTGGGAGACTTCGAGAGTGCATCTATCGAGACTCTGATTCCGCTTCGAGCTCGGAACATTGCTTATCGGGTTAATCGGTACAAATGCCAATACCGATTCACACCGTCGATACCTGGAAATAACAAGCATCGATAAGGTTCTTGTTGCAACGATGAATACTGAAGAATGCATGGTCCGAGGGGAATATTTATAAACCGGATCGAGAATTCTGGTTCGTGGGAACTCGAGCAGAATGCTGTGCTTAAATTGCCGGTCGATTAATCGGAATGGGAGCGAGACTCCCATCGAACTAATCAGAGTCGAGTGTCGACGGTATTGGCAACTTCAAAAATACATGGAAGGCATGAAACAGTGCTGGTTGGTTCGGGTTACGCGCGCGGATCGAGGCCGGACGTAAAACGGAGGATAAGCGAATTAACGACGGCTCGGACGTCCCTGTGATCCGACTTAGTACAGACGGCGTTAAAGTTAATCGCAACACCTATTCGCAACACCTATTCTCAACACCATACACGCCGCGCGACACGTTCGCCCGGCGAGCGAGGAGGAACGAGCTGGACAAATTAATTTGAACTCCGCCGAACGGAATCAACGATTCGACCCGGCACAATTACGAGTGGACTTTGCGAAAGTTTATCGAGGCCGTCCCGTCGGGGACGGCATCTCGGCGGCCATAAAATATCCGGGAAAGAATCCGAATCTCACGGTCAATGATTCGTGAACTCCCGATCGAGCGGTGTACCCCGAAATGAAGAAACTTTTCCGAATCGAGCGTGTCATACTTATCTCCTTATGAACGGTCCGATTGCCCCAAACAACCGGAGTTCCCCGGAACCGTTCGGGAAAGTACTGTTTGATCGCGGATCTACGTTTCCTGCGGTCCACTCGAAGACCTCGGCCATATTCTGCGGGATTCGCGGCGGTCCGCCGTGTGGGAGCGACGAGTATCGGGGCTAAAGGTGAACCGTTCAATTCCCATCTCTAGAAAAATCAGTATTCTCAATGTTACGCGTCCAAAAATGACAGTTGGACACTCACCGTCGCTGTCGCGTGAGAAACTTTCAACCCTTTGAATTCCGTAGGCTCCAATATTGCACCAGTTCTAATATTAAACATTTTAATGAATTTTAAGAAAACTACCTTAAGATTATTAGATCTTCCAGATATACAAAGTTTGTACTGAGAAGGGAATTAAAGGTCTAAGAAATGTAACATTGTTAATTTTCAGTAGGACCACTATCAAAATTGGTAGAAGTTGCTGGCATATCGCAAAACTATGTGGAGTGCTAAGGGTTAACTGTGTAATTATATTTTTTCTGGTGAAACAAAGAAACCAGTTCAACAACCTTATTACCCTATCACTGTAAGAAGCCGCAAACAGGAGTAACGACTGAAGATTCGCAGTTCTATTCGACTAAAAGCGAAACTGGAACAATCTCCTAACGTCGTTCGGCCTCCGGTCGATCGAATCCCGGCCGAGCGACGGCTAATCGTCGGCCAGCGAGCGGATATCTCGTAAACGAATTTGAGGATTTCTTGCCACGTCTGCGGCGGCGGTCGGCGCCGCGTTTTTCTTGTCACGGCGAGCCAATCAGTGACGGATGCGATTCGCGATGAGCCGAGGTGTGTCGCCACACTCTGATTGCCGCGATAACGATTTCTCCGAGCGTCCCCATAATTGACGCCCCGGTCTCGGCTCCCGTTCGTTTACACCGTCGGTTTCTTCCTCGCCCGACGACGGTGCGCGGCCGAGCCGGGGAAGAGGGTCGCGCGGAACACGCGTTTTTTCTCCTCCCCCGGTCGCGCCCCAGCGATTCATCGATCCGCCGAAATACGCGCGCACCGGGAATTCCAGAAAGTGCTGTCGCGGTTTCGGTGAAAGTACAGGAAACAGGCAGGAAATTCGCCCGAAAGTTCTCGCAAAGAGTTTCGAGCCGCGCTCCCACGCGATGGAGAGGATCGATTCTCTCGTACGCCCGGAGATTGCAGACGCGTCTACGACGTAAAACGCTGAAACACCGAGGAATACGAGCACACTAACGAACGAGCGACGACCCGCAGGGAGGAGGGAAGAGGACCCTACGCCAGAGAGACGCGTCGTCGACGTCTCCCGTCCGTCCGAGGATGGGGAATAGATTTTTTTCCCCGCGCGGATATCAAGGACAAAACTGTCTTCCGGGAGCGACGGCGCCAGCCGCAAACAGTTTCTATTACATCGGTGGGCGTCTGCGACGAAATGAGATAAGGATAACGTCAACAACAGCTTTATGGGTTCCGCGTTCACGATACTTTTATCCTTCGCCGCGGTGACGCGTTTCTGCGAGCGCGGCCGTCGTCGTAACTGTCGCCGGCGAATCGCTATCGGCATCGACAGCTCGTGGCGGCTAAGGTCACCGACGCCGGAAAACCCGCGAGGGATGAACGGCGTCCCGGACCTCGTAAAGAAGCCTGGCGCCGCCGCAGCGGAATCACTCGAACGGGGGATGAGTTATTTACTCTCGCGGGACACGCCGGAACAGGGAGGGGAAACCGCCCGCGCGCTGTTTTTCTTCGCGAACGCGTAACGAGCCACGTCGAATGGGATTCCGATAAGTTATTCCCGCCCCGCGACGCTCGCCGGTAGTTAAGATTGATGGTTTTCGGGCTAGACGATCATCAGTGTTACACGTTCTTGGTCCGGGCTCCGCGGCGGCTGGGAACGGACCCTTCCGTTCGAATATATCCTTTTAGCTTCCCATCCGCGTCGCTATAATTCCCGCGCGGTGCTTTCCGACGGCGCTGTTTCCTGGTTACTTTACGGCTGGCTGTTTCTTTTCTGTTCGCGCGTTATTGGCTGAAAACTGTTGTATGCTCTCCCGGTTTCAAAGGGAGAGTTCTTGCTCGAATCGCGAGGATCTCGCGCTCGTTTCACGCGAAGATTATATTGTAGACTCTTCGCCCTTTTGCGTGTCGATACTTGGGGCCTGAGAGACAGTCCAGGCCCATTGACTAATTTATGACCAAGGACCACCAGGACCTGGGTCACGTACGCCCTCGTCTGAGGAGTTTTCCTTTTTAGAAAACCAACTGAGGAAAAGCAGTTTCGGACTTAGTTTTTATTTTAGTAGCCCTACAATTCGTTTCTTGTTCGAGATGTAAGATGATCGGAACCCTCGCGTTTGATCGTTCATCGAACCCGTTGCTCGAAGAAAATGCTAATTGGAATGTTAACCCTTTGCACTCGAGAGGTGACTCTGTCACTTGATTTGACACGGTGAAACATGTGTGATATTAAACTCTGTATAATCCTATAGCCACGACTGTAATTAAGCGGTCCTAAATAATTATAACTAATTTATATATTAACGTAACGCCCTACAGTTCGATGATGTTCGAATACCGCGTGACGCGATATCGAATCGAATTAACGAATCGGGTTAATCCGCGATCGCGGATACAGGAGAGGGATCGCGAGCAGGTTATTTCAAAGGAACATTGTCCCATCGTCGAAAGAATTCTAGCGGATCGCGTAAGAACGGAAGCTCGTTCGGCGAGGGAACCTGTTTACGCCGATTTCCATTTACCCGAGTCCCCGGGATCACCGGGAAACGCGCGATTGTTATAAAGTCCGCGTCGAACGGCAGTTCACGGCGGGGGCGGGAAATCCCGCGGAAACGGTGCGACTGTTCCGCGAATTGCAGCCGAACGAGGAATAAAGGGTCTCGAAGGGACGGGTAATACGCGCCGGTAATAAAGCGCGCGCGACAACGCGTCTTTATATTTTTCCAGGGCGTCGCGTAGCCGGGAGTCGAGCGTAAACGAGGGGAACTGCGGCAATAATCGCCGGCGAAATGAAAGCGAGCCCCGGCCGCGTTAATGCGACAAAATCGTTGGAAATTCAAGAGCGCGCGAACCGCGAGTTAATTCCTGGATGGCTGTCTTCGCGGGAAGAAACATCGCGCGAATGAACAATAACAGCGGCAATCTTTATTCCTCCGGGCGACGATAAACACGGGAGTCGGAGGGACAATTAGCGACGAGCGGGCGACTCCTAGTTGCCCTCGTTGTTAGATTATTCCTCGTTTTCCCTCCTCCCGAGACGTGTCCATCGCCGGAGAAGGAATCACGATTACAAGCGGAATTAAAGGATAGACCGGGTGTCGATCGTTTCGCTGAAAAATTAAAAATCCTCGCCGGAGTTTCCCGATAGAGTTTCACGATAGAGTTTCCCCGGACGAGGGTCGCGAGGACGAATGCCGAGCACGATCCACGAGGACCGCATCATTCACCGGTGGATCGACTGGCGCAAGACGCTACTTCGCGTCGAGCGGGACAGAGAAAAGAGGAAGAGAGAGGGGCAGTGAGTAGGAGGGAGAGGGACGGAACGGATGGGACAGAAGATCGAGCGGGGAGAGCTGATGATTAATGACGCGGACCGCCCCTGGATTTTCGCTCGTGAACGCTTGCACCTCTGACGTTCTATCAATATTTTCGTTTCTGTGCCGGGTTCCTGTAATGACTGCCTCGGAGTCTCCTCCGGGGGCCGGCGGCGTCTCTTCCTTCCTTGTTTTCTTACGATGATGGAACTGCGCGATGAAGTGGATACGCCCGCGGTGAAAAAGAGAGGTGCGCCGCTCCCAGCGTCGGCTGAATGCCGGCACCGCCGGCCTCCAGGTGTAAACGAAGTTTGATGTAAAGTCGACCGTGTCCGCGAGCGGAGATACCGCGTGGGAACGGTTTTCCGGGGACGCGGAATCGGAAACGCTTTACCGGCGTTCACGGCTCGAAAGAGATATTCCAGCGAAATTCTTGATCCACTGATGTTGGAATCGCGACTGCGAGTGCGTCGCGATATTCGATCGCAGCGGGGACAGCGAAGCGTGGAAACGCTTTCTGTTTGGTAACTGGAGCGGTTCGAAGCGACGCGTATAACGACGTTCAATAATGAACCGGCGGTGGAAATAATACAATGCGTAAGATTTAAGGCGTACTTTCTTCGCGATATATCACTCCGCTAAGCTCGAAGATAATAATTCCTCGGGTTGAGCAGCTCCCAGCCGCTGCCGCTATAATCGCGGCGGAGAAAGATATTTCATCTCCGCTCTATTCGGCTCCTTAAGCTCCCATCGCAGCTGGAAACGTACCCTAACGCGGGGCTAGAATTGGAGGAAGAGTCGTCGAAGCTGTCTGCCGCGGAAGGCTCGTCTCGCTTTCCCGCTGATGGATAATAGAAAATTGCGCGGGAATCGAATATTCGGCCGAGTAAAATACTTTCGCCCGTAGCCGGCGGGAGTCGTTCCCCCCGGGACGCGATCCCGGAGCGGCGGAAGTGGTTAATTACATTTTCCCCGGAAGCACGTCTGGCAGCAGAATGCAATTTCGATCCGTTCGGTCTGGTAAGTCCGAGTGCTCTCTGTATATTCCCGCGGCGAAGGCGGCCACGAGGAACTATAAAACAGGAAGCGTATTAGCATTATCGTCGTCGGGGGTCTCCAGGTATTTACCAACGTTATCGACTCGCTTTGACGTGCAAATGCGCCCCGGCCGACACTCGTCGCGCGTCCAGCCCGCGAGAACGCCGAGGGATGTTTCACTCCCCGGGGTTAGTTTTTCCTTTGTGCCGCGTCGTTTGGCCCCGGCCCGCCATTAATTTCTCTCCCGGAGCGGCCATCGGCGGAGGACCTTCGCGTGTCCCGCGCCCGAGCGCGCGGCGGAACGGAACTTCGCCTCGCCGGTGGCTCGTTTATTTCAACAACATTTAATAAACCCCGTTCGCTCGTTCGCGCCTCGCGCTATCTCGAGAGCAGCCATCATCGACGCCTCGTCGGCGAACCTTTCTCCGTCGAACGAGCTCGTCGCAAAAACGTAATGAAATCCGCGGCGAAGATTCGTTTAAAGTTCCTCCCGGCTGCGGCCGCAAACCGGAGGGTTAATCCCGCCCTCATTTACGCGGAAAAACTTGCGACGCCCGACGCGGCGTCGCGCAGGGCTGCTCGCGCCGGAGCCGGAGACGCAATTTCGTCCGGAGCCACTTTAGCGAGCCGACACGCAGATGTTGCATGTATCAGAGATATTACGAGGTCGCGCGCTCGAAACGCGCCGGAAGAAACGAGGTTCTTTCGTACGGGGAACCTTTTCCCTTCGAACGCGTCCGCCCGGTTTGCCAGCGGAGAGTATCGAGGAGGATCGATCCTCGGCCGGGAAAGATCTAGGGATCGACAGGCAAAAAAGTCGCCGAAGTCGGCCGAAGAAGATGTAAATGCTTCTTGCTCAGCGCCAAGAAATCGTTCGATGATTCTTGCGTCGCGCGGTGTGTGGGCAGCGCGGCGGACCTCCATCGTGGGCCCCTCGGCTCTAAAAGAAAGGCGGAAAGGGCGGTCTCGGGGGCCCGAACGGGGCCCGCGGGGCGGGGAGGCAGGCCGGGGGCCTCACACGGGGCCCGGCGTGAGTCCCGACGCGAGGAGGTCTCAATCTCACGGGATACGCCGCGAGCACCGTCCGTCCGCGTACGCACACACAGGGTGGTTAAATATTAGGTAGTAACTAGGCAGCGGGTTTCCTGCGCTTGTGACAAATACGAGTGGAATAGGAAGTAGGGGAATCGACCTTGCTGCTTTCCTCTCGACTCGCCGAGATTCTTAACGGGAGGCGATAGTTTTTATTCGCTTCAGCGAATAACTTTGGAGAATATTTCTTTCGCGAAGACGCGCCGTCTGGTAGAAACGCAACGACAGGATGTTCGATCTATCCGAACGTAATTGCGTCACGTCAATTCCGCCGTTCCGATTTGTATTCCGGCCTCCGAGAGACGCCGCTCGTCGACGGGGCCCGACGATCTCCCTCTCGCTCCTCGTGTCCCTCGTATCGGCCCGTTCCACCGCGATTTCATCGCGTCCTCCGCGAACTAACAACCGGCCGTTTTCACGCCGGTGTGGTCGACAGTGTGGTCACGGTTTAACGGGAACCGTTCGGACGCTCGTCGATTTTCGGTCCGCGTACCCGGGGACCCGGCCGACTCTCTCCCGCTTTCTGCGTCAGCGTTATCGGGAAATTATTCCAACGAGTGTTCCCCCGGTGCCGCGCGGAGTAACGCTATTAACAGCCCGAAAATGAAAAATCATGAATTTTTATACCGGCCACCGAACAGATTCGCTCTTTCAGCGAGCATTTCGAACGGAGTTTCGGCCCGCGGTTCAATCGCGCCGCGTCGTTCCATCGGCGTTCCCGGCGAGATTCATGTCGCGTCTCCCCTCCCTCCCTCCCACCCCTTCATTCCCAATTTCGCGAAACGCGAGCGTACGTTCCGGCGCGCCGATTTCCTCGTGTCGGTGTCCGCGAATTCCGTTTCTCCGGCTCCCATTTCGGAAGACTTTCTCGCTGAACACGGTCGATTAAACGTTCCGGCCACCCTGTATGCGTGTACGTGTTCCGCGCCGGCCGTGTGTACACGCGTGCGTGTGCGTGTGCACACTTGCAACCGGAGAGACAGAGGGACAGAGGAAGAAAGAGGGACTAGGAGGGAATCGGAGCGGTACCAACCGAGTTTACAATGATTAATCGGCACCGCCTACTTATCGTGTTAGATTTAGACGAGTGGGCCCGCAGGGGCCAGCAGCCCTTGTATTTCGGCCACCACAAAGAGCCGAGCGCGAATGATTCATCGACTAGCAACGAAGAATGCACGACACGTCGGCTCGGAGCTTTTTCGAACCAGAAAAACGCCACCCGAACCAATTCGACGTCCTCCAGCTAGGTGTCCGGAGCGAAACTTTCGCGAGTTGCCGAACATCGCGTCGGGAATCACCGCGCGATCGCGCTGCGAGCCTCGTCGTCTCTAAACGGTATCCACTCGCGATGAAACAAGTGCTCTCGACACAAAAGACGCGGTAAAACGGAAGGAAACGCGCGCGAGAGGGAACTCCGAACTGCCTCGCGAACGGCGTCTCCTTCCGGAAGAAGGAATCCATCAAACTTGCCGGCGAGGGCAATCGTTCGGGCGGTCTTCGAAAGTTAATGGGGACGGCCGCGAGTGTGTGCGCAGTGCGAAAATTCCGTATAACGAGCGACGACGTCTCCCGCAGGCTGCACGAGACGCAACGAACTTCCGGCGCCGCGTCGTTCGTGAAAACCCGCGCGAAAGGAAGTTCCGCAGACTCGAGGTCTACCCACCGATCAAACCCCGTTCCCGTTCTCGGGGCAGGCGAGGTTGTCAGGGCAGCTCGGCTGTCGTCGCGTAGCGCAACCGGAAGTCTGAGGCTGCAAATTGGCGGCTGCCGCGGCGGAACCGAGGCGTGTGCCTCGGAGCAGTTGCTTTCGCCGTCTCGCGGCCCGGCCTCGTAACAGGCTTCGCCTATCGGCTGCGCGGCCGCGAATAAATTAATCGCGAGCGTTTCAAAGCGCAACGGCGAACGACGAGCCAGCACAATGCCAGCGCGCGGATCCCTCGATCGAACCTGGCCACGACGCTCGTCTTCGGCTCTCGCCGCGTTCGGTTCTCCCCGGCTATATAATTATGACATTAGCGGGCAATTTCGCTTCCCTTATAGCTCTGGCTGCCTCTCTCCTCGTCCTCCGTCCCTCTCGCTCCGAGGTTCCTCCGCGGACCTCTCTCGGTCCGCTTTTCTCCGTGTCCGTGTGTCTGCTCGAACGCTCCCGGCGATACGCTAGACTATGTAGTCGCGCTCGGCTCTGATCCCTCTCTCTCTCTCTCTCTCACTCTCTATCTTTCTCTTTCTCTCGTGTCGTGGAGCGCGGCGGACCGAATTCGAAGATTCCCTTTGAAGCACCCACGCTCCGGACACTCCCAGATGATTGACTATGAATATTTATGCCCGATATCTCGTGCGTTCACGCGGCCGTTGGAACTCGCCCGGAACGGTTTAAACTTTGCCCCGTTGCTCCGGTCCTCGCCACGGCGATCCGAGTTTCGCGCAGTGTCGTTTGCCCGGGACCGATCCCGGTGATATTAGGACGCGAGCGGCGGCGTCCGTTGCCGTTAATGACGAAACTCCGCCGACACGCCGGGAAACCCGTGGACGACCGGGATCCCATTTCCGCAGAGTTTTTAATGATTCTTAATGGACGTCCGAGAGGGGTAACCGTCGTCGCGATGGAGATCGAACTCCGATAGATAGATCCTCGCCCGCTGAAAAGGAGAGGCGGGCGTGGAGATTATCGCGATAGAACGAGCCGGAGGACAAGCCACCGCTGTCGTGGACGCGAGGCGAGAATTAATTACCGCAGCAAATGTCGCCGCGACGATCCTGTCTCCGAACGTTTCGGAACTTTCGAAATTCCCCGTCGGAACAGGGGCCGTTTAACGGTGTATTGACAACATTAAGCCCGGCTCTCACGTACCGTAGTTATTGGTGGCTCTAGCCACGGTAAACTGGTCTAGGCTGGTCCTGCCAGAGGCTGCAGCGGCCGGCGTCCGTGTGCGTGTCCCTGTCCCTGTCCGTGCCCGTGTCCCTCCGTGTGCGAGCCGTAGAGAGAGACAGAGAGAGGGAGAGAGGCGTGAGAGCTGGACGGGTCCCATAATGCCACGGGATTCGATGTGGGAACCCATAACCCAGCCCGAACGCCGATTAGTCCTGGGCCACCGCGTTGTTTACTCTGGACAGCTCCTCCCTGCCACCTAGTTTACGTTATTATATATGTTCGTCCACGCAGCCATCGACCGCCGGCGTGGATACAGCCCACCACCGTCGGCTTTTTGAACCGCGCTCACCTCGCGAGAAGAACGTTGAACCCCGTCGCCGCGGGTCCTCGCGCAAATTCGTCCTGGCACTTTCTGCCGGCCAGACGGGACGGATCGTCCGGCGTTCGCGATCGAGCCGACGCTCCGGCGACTTTCGAGCGATCGCTGTACGTTCGGAAAATATCTCCGGGAAACGTCGCTCGTCGATCGTCGATCGTTTCCGAGGGAAATCTTGGATCGAATCGGAAGCGAGCGGCGGGGATCCGTTTACTCGGAATGAAATTGCGCTCGTTTCCTACGCCGATATCCCGGTAGCCCGTAAACGCGTGCCGAAACGAGTATGACCGAACGTAATTAGGCAAACGAGACGTTATCCCGGCCGTGTAACGGCCGCCGGATATCGGCCCGGAACCCTCCGGCGGAACTTATTCTTTCAAATGGCTCGCGACCGTCTCATTAAGGAACTCCGGGCGCGCGGTCTCCGGCGCAGACCGGCCTGATTATACTTTGAATATAATAGATCGACGAGTCGGGGGAAAGGTAGACAAACAAGCGCTGCCAGCCGACCAGAAGGATCGATTCTAAGTGCTCTCTCGTTCCTCGGCGGACCGTACGACGCATCGCCCACCGGAATTCAACGTACATGCTGTTCTTCACGTGCGCCAGAAGCGAATTTCGATAATGAGACGAGAATCCTCGCCGCTCCGTACAATAGTATCCATTCTTTCCACGCGAATCTTCCAACGTATTCACTGGCATCGCGAGACACGCGACTTCGTTCGTATTTTCAATTCATTTCACATTAAAACGCGACAATCCCGAACGCTTCTCTAACGAGTATCCCTGAAAACGTCCTCAATTTTCGTTCCGATACGTAGCTCGCTCTGCGCAGCGAATTGTAGAATTTTCGCGATACAACCGTCTCTGTCTCCTCAGGAGACGAGGATTCCCTCGTTTCTGGTAGAATCCACCGTAGAAATGAAAGCCGGGACACGCGTGGAACGGCGCCCGGCTTTTTTCTCCGTCCTCCCTCCTCGCACTTTTCCCATTACGCCGCGACACTCTATTACTTGGACCCTCGTTCCCTGTCCGATTCGTTTTGTATGCATTATCCTTTGCTAATATGTATCCGCGCGCGATGACCGGCGGTGATCACGGGATTCCGGCGCGACGCGCGTCGAGCGGCGGGGCTCCCGTTCCACGGGCTTCATAATTCGTGTCGGGCCCGTGTTCGATTTAATCAACGTAAATTGCGCCGTGTTACGCGGCCGCACGTACCTTGAAAACGGCCAGGAAATTGTAAAATCGTCCGCCAAAGGGACAACGGCCGGCTAACGGCGATCGGAACGGTGTCCCGCTAATTCGGGAATTATTTGGGCAAACAACCGTTCCCCGTCCGACGATTGCCGGGGCCGAGGCCGTCGGACGTGGGAAATCCAAGCCGCGGCTCGTCGCCCGGCGGCTTCCGAATTCTCAGGGAAATCGTGGGTGCCACGGACCTCCGATCCCCCTCGAATCCCCCGGTTCCACGGGCCACGCCCGGCCTGTTTGCCTTTCCCATTAGATCGCGGCTTTCCGCGGGATTTCCTTTAATCCCATCCACCGGCGAATTTTCTTTTCTCCCGATACTCGGGAATCGGCTGAAATCTACTTAGGGTACACGGTCGTTCGATTCTTTCCGCCTCCTCCGCCTCGAGCTTGCTAAAGTTGCCGGAATTGGTCGAAATTTAACCC
The DNA here is from genome assembly GCF_051020985.1 of Nomia melanderi. Taxonomy (NCBI): domain Eukaryota; kingdom Metazoa; phylum Arthropoda; class Insecta; order Hymenoptera; family Halictidae; genus Nomia; species Nomia melanderi. Next base: position 13,942,125 of record NC_135010.1, on the reverse strand, counting down.
CTTAATCCGACGCGATTTCCGTCATAACCGCGCTCGCTGAAGCGACCGCGTCGTTAATTTATCAGAGACGAGGAGGAGTTCTACGTTCGTCTAGCAACTTCGGAGCGCAGTGCTGGATACCGGGGAAATAACGTTTAATTCGAATTCGAGGGCTCGGCGAAGTCGAAAGTAGAACGATAGCTTCGATGTATAAAAATAGTACATGGCGTTGGTTCTCGATCGGTCGGGGAAGAGAAGCTGAAACAGAATCGAACGATTCCCGGGCAGAGCATTGAAGTTCCGTTGACAAGGAAACGTTCTCGGTCTGATCGGAGGGAAATTCGAGGCACCGGAAAAGGTATCACCGTGTCGGTGATTCCTCTTCCTACGTCGTTCTCTCCAAATAGAGAATAATGGAGAGTGAAATATTAACCAGGCCGGCGTATTCTCATACGTATCTCCCGGGCGCGCGACGGCTGATTTCCATTTTCATAGGAGGAACTACGACAACGGTAGCTGATCCATAATATCGTCCCGAGGAACCTCGTAAAAAAAAAACGAGAGCAGAACGATATCGTGGAAATAAGAGGAGCCCCATTTTATTACCGGCCTGGCGAAAAACCGGGATGGCTCACGGACCGTGGGGCAGGAGGGTGGCCGGGGTTGGACGCGAGAGAACGAACGTATTCGAGTTCCATCTTCGACGCGGCGTATGTACTTTTAAGAACGAGTCGATTCGATCGCGACGACGCGACCGTTTCTCCTGTCCTCGAGGACATTAATCTTTCGAGTGGCGCGCGTCTTTGCCTCGCGCTTTCCATCCCCGGCCGCGGTGAATTCGCGTCGAAAAACCGACGAGAGCGCGGCTCCCGGGTTTTGCCACTCGAAAGAGCCAAATGGCTCGGGGAGCGGGTACGTACCAGGGAAAATACTCAACGCGTCGCGTCATCTGTGGCGGTTCTTCGAGCAACCCCTATTTCGCCGTCGGATCTCTCGACAAGTTACACGACCCGGTTATTCTTTCCGTTGCGCGACCAAAAATGACAGTGGGACACTCACCGTCGCTGTCGCGTGAGAAACATAAGGAGCCCCGGCCGGCCAATCGGTGTCCGGCAAAGTCGCACTGATTGCTCGGTAGATGCTCCTTTTTCCTATAAATATGCCGACTTTTTTTGCCAACAACCATCAAGTCTCAACACAAACGTAGAAACAAGCATCCAAAATCAACCTGTGTTGACGAAATTGTTAGAATCACTGTATTACTTCAACATTGTACTTTCAATACTTTGAACTCCGTAGGCTCCAATATTGCACCAGTTCTAATATTAAATATTTTAATGAATCTTAAGAAAACTACCTTAGTAAAAGATTATTAGATCTTCCAAATATACAAAGTTTGTACTGATAAGGGAATTAAAGGTCTAAGAAATCTTATAACATTGTTAATTTCCAGTAGGACCACTATCAAAATGGTAGGAGTTGCTGGCACATCACAAAACTATGTGCAGTGCTAAGGGTTAAGTGTGTAATTATATCTTTTTCGGTGAAACCAAAGAAACCAGTTCAACAATCTTATTATCTTATCACTGTAAGAAGTAGGGTTCGAGCTTGAATCGCGAAGTCGAAGACAGAAGTAACTAATCTCGTCGCGAAGACTTTCCGAATACCTCGACGAGCTTTCCATCGTCGCAGCCCCCGTTTTCCCTGCGCGTCGGCCGGTTTCCGTTCGGGCTCAGAAGACAACCGTTCGAAACGCGCCGCGGCGACTCTTCAAGGTGTATCGCGTGCGCGCCAGAAACGGAGGTACCAGGCACCTGGGACTTCTTCGACTCCTTCTTCCCCGGCTTCTTGCCGCGCGTGCCCCTTTTAAGGTCCTCGGCGCGCCTGCCGAATCTTTCCGCGCGCTTTTTCTCGACGTCGATTTTAGGCATCGCGGGGCAACGTGACTCTCAGACGTGAGATACCGATCGTCTCGATTCTCGTTTCTCGGTATAAAAGGCCGGGACGGGGCTGCACCCTCGGCGAAAGGAGTTTGTTCCCCCCGCGTCGCCAGTCAATCGAACCGTTCAGGCGGATTCGGATATCGTAACGATATCCGGCCTCGCAAAGGAAACAAAACAATCCCGATATCAAAGCGGAGCGGAAAGGAGACGAGGTCTACCGGAGACATTCCTCAGACATTGCGAAAATCGACGATCCCTTCGAAAGTTCGGTCTAGAAGAATTCCTCGCGAGGAACGCCGGGTCGCAACAGATTAAAAATCCTTCCTAAGGTTCCTCTTCCAGAACGGTGGAGGGGGGGGGGGGGGCAAGGGAGAGGAGAAGAGGACAGCGCTGACCAACAATGGAACGAACGCGGATGATCGAACTTTTCGGTAGGAGAAAAAATTCAATCTTCCGAGGCTGCCCCGATTGGATCCGATAACGATATGGAATCAGCGTGGACGACGCGAGGAGAGTTCGGCCGCGGAGGGAGACGGAGCGAGAGCGGCCGATGGGAAACGCGGACAGGAGGAAAGAGGGAGAGAGCGAGAGAGAGGCAGAGGCGGTTTTTCAAGCGATCGGCCATAAACGGTCGAAGACAAGGCTGGCTGTAAATGGCCGCGACGGGAGCCACGGACGCCACGTGTACGCTCGTGCTCATAAGTCCTGACGTAGCCCGCGCTCGCTCGCTCGCATGCTCGCCGGCTCTCTCGCTCGCGAGCTATCTTTTCGACGAATCGTCCTTTTTACATCTACACCGGTGCCACTGCCGGCCGCATTTGCAACCGCGCGCAGATGGCTCGCGGAAAAGGAGTGGGCAAGATGAATATACGCGCGACAGTCCTTGGGACACGCGAGCCGCCGGAAAATGCCGCTATCCAGCGCCAATCGACGCGTTCCGTCCCGTTCCGTTTCGTTTCAATGTCGGCCAGACTCATTGCGCGTTTCAACCGGCTTCCCGATACAGGAATTCGATTAATAATTCCGCCGTCTCCGATATTTCTGGAACCATTCTCCGAAACTGCATCCTCCGGACGCGACCCCTGCATAATATGCCACTTCCGCGAGGCGGTTCGAGAATTGGAGAAGAAGACTGTTTGCGATATTGATACGCGATACTCCCGAACGTGTCGTTTTACTAAATATACTCCAACCACCGACACGGAACAGCGTTCCCGGTGGCGATTGTACGTTCCGCACAACGCGAATTCCTGCAACACGTCATCTTTTAGGAAGCTAATTACGCTGGTGTACGAGGCTTACCTATATTTCGATCGTCTCGCGGCGAAACGAGCGCGGGTTCGACACCAGCCCGCCGGGGTCTGGTCTTTCAATTGGTTCGCGCAAACAACACTCGCGGGAACCGGCTGAAAGCGTGCGCGCGATACATTAGATCCGCTGAAACGTACGAGGCCGACCACCGCGACGCAGAGGTATTATTAATGGCGTTATCGGCGGGGACTGTATGTATACGTACTCGCGCGAGCGCGTTGCATCCTCGCCGTCTAATGTGAGCGTACGGGGGCGTCGAGCCCCGCAATGCCCTCACCTGCTTCTGAAGGATTACAAATGTCTCGGGGAAATCCCCGGCGGAGCGCACAAAGACGCTTTGTCGGACGTATCGCGCGCCTAACCCGCTTTGAAAGGGACGTGATCAAGTCCGGCAGCGCCGGAAAGGTTGTCGCTCGTGCCGGCCGAATCCGTGAAAAGCGTCTTTGTAACTAATTCAAGCGTCGCGTCGCGCCGGGGACCCGGCGCGAGAACGTCCCCGGCGATCGCGGACCGGCTCGATTTACAGGACGCGCACGTCGCGACATCCGATCACACCCTGACCATCGAACTTTCCACCCGCTGGGAGGCGATCGAGCTCCCGGCCGGAGATTGTACCGAACCTCCTTACGGATTCCGTGTAAGAAGCATCGATTACTCGCGACGCGACGCGACGCGTCGGGCCGAAACATCGGGAGTCGGAAGTTACGGGAGCTAATTACATCCACCTCCGGGGAGGGGGCGGACAATGAAACGCGAGAAATAAATTCGAGAACTCCGAGCGAGGCTGCGAGGGAGACGGCGCAGACTTCGATTACTGCACGCTCGGAAACTTCGAAATAGACTGCGACTAGACAAGATACATCGCTCGGCGGATGGAGATCCTTCGTACACGTAGATCGAGAGACGACGAGCTTTCGAACTTCGATGACGTTATTACCGAGCTACAATTCGATTACGAATTTCCAATGCATAGGCTGTTTCTGATGAGACCGATTGTCGCTCCCCCGGATCCGCGTGCTCCTGGATCTTTCCTGATCAACCCCCCGCGAGCGTCACCGGAGAATCGATTAGGAGAAAGAAGTTCTCGCTCGTCGGAGAATAAATCAACGGCGCGGGGGAAACGAAATACGAGCGACGCCCGTGGAGAGAGGAAATCGCTGGAACAACGTGATTTCGTGGACCACGCGAGACGGAGGGTTGCCCCGGCCACCGTGCAGGCCGCGACCCTTCGCCCGGACTCGCCGCAATATTTCGCGCGGATATTGAATGGCCCGGTGATTCGTGTTGATAGGCAATTTGCCAATTTCCAGTTCTTTCGCCGCGGCGGCGGCCGACCTCGGGCTCCCGCTGGATTTCGTTTCCATTCTTTAACGGCCGACGGATTGCCGCCGTCTGATCCGGCGAGACGTGCCGGCGCATTCGTTCCCGTGACGTCTTGCTCTCGCGCGACGGTGCGGCTGAACGGATACGGGCTGCACGAGCGGAAAGAGGGTCGCGGAACAGTTATTCGAACGACGATAAGGGATGCTCGAACGATCGCGGTAACGATACCGCCGAATATTCCCGGGAACGGTGTCTATCTCTCCATCTTCGCGTCTCACGGCTTCTATTTTCGGATATTTCGCCGCGACCGAGATCCTCGGAAGCGAAACGGACGGTTATTTCATTCGGATCTCTTTAATTATAAAGTCCAATTAACTGAAGTGTGTGATCAACGGTAACCGATCGTTTGTTCTTTAATTCATTAACGCGCGCGCTCCCGATAATCGTATTAGCTCCATAAAACCGGGAACGGAAGCCGAAAATAATGGAGCCCGGTTTTCTATAGCGTTTACGGTGATATCGTTGCCCGCGAATCTAGATCTAAAATATTCGACACGCGCCGCTCGGAACTCGGGCTCCGCATTTATTATGCTTTTAACATCGATCCCCGGTGACGGGTATATATTCCCGTAATTTGCGGACAGCAGTCATATACTCTATCATCGGCGAATCGGTTCGGTTGATTAAATCGTTTAATCTTCCATTTACAGCGTCGCATTACTGCGCGCGCCTCTATGAAATAATGCGACGGATAAATAATGTTTGATTCATTCGGTCGTTTAACCCGTTTAATGCCCCACTGTTGTTGCCATTCTAGACGGTTCGACGAGACTCGACGGTGGAATTCCGTTGCACGCGTCCTTTTATCGCACGGGAGATAATTATTTTCTCGCGAATGGAAAAGCACTGTGTCGCGTCATCTGCAATTTTCGAATTAGAATCATCCCCTTCGGATATTCTAGAACTAGGGGTGGAATCGTTGATACCCTCGGAAACAGTCTCGTATCGAGACGTCTCTGTTTTATCAACGGTCCGCACCGCATCGATGGAGCGCGGACTATCGCCTATGGGGTTCCGTGTCGGAAAGTCTGAAATACCGATCGTGGCAAACGTTCCTATATGCCATCTACTGAGTGGCAAGCATAAGAATCCGAATCGACGACTGAAAATGGCAAAGTCTGCAAACGTAATTCTCTTGCTTTTACACGATCGGTATTTCAGATCGTCATCGATCGTGTGAACAATTTGATATTAACAGGAAACTAAAGTGGAACACTTATTTATTGTGTCAATTAATCCAATCTATAATTTCAGGAAATAAAGCCATTGTTGGTAACTGCTTCCCTTTCACTGTGCAGATGGTAAACTGCGTTCACCCTTCGATCGGTTGTGCCCTCAACATTTCCTACAATATCGATGGGGAACAAAGTAGGAACAGTAACCAGCACTTCTCAGACGTTATCATCGAAAGAAAACTAGATTCAGCATTTCGTATCGTACAAAAGCAATCGTGGTTGCTCGCGTTCGATTTCCAAGTCCCTCAATGTTTACCGATGAAATGCAGTAGTCGGTGAATGCGATTGGGCAATCAAGGAATCGGACGCGCGAAGGTGCGCACCGTTGGCGGGTGTGGAAAGCCGAAGGGTGGCTCTGGCCACGCGACAGACGACTTCGCGGGGACGCGTTATTCAGATTCCTCTATTCGATTATGCAAATTAATGTGAGACGCATAAAACTGTCTGCAGGGCCAGGAAGAGAAGCAGCGGTTGCCTAAGGAAAACGAGTTTTATGCTTCTTCGGAAACAAAAGTCTGCCGGCGCCAATCTTTCTTCCCTCTTGGTCCCCGTAACTCGTCGGTTTGTTGTTCCCTTTTCGCGGCGATGCCTCCTTCGCTCGGCGAACGTCGTAACTCCTGGCATGGTGCCTTTGTCACAAGGGTGAATAAGGGGTTGTACCGCGGTCTACGCCGCTCGCCTGTGCCCTGTCGTGCATATGTCTCCCCGTAACGGGAAATATTGCCGTCGAGATCGTTCGCGTCGCGATTCCTCCGCGATTTTCTCCCGCTAGGCAATCGAACTTAGCGTCGGAATTCCTTACGCTCCGGCACCCTTCTCGCTGGAGACGCAGCGAATGATCCTGTTTACGCATTCCCGAGTTATAGGTAGCTGTAGCGAGCGCAAGATGGTATTTCCAGGAACGATCGCGATGGTAGCGGAGATCGGCGTTGCGCGGACGCGAGGAAAACCGAGAACCCGCCGACATAAATTCCAACATTCGACGAAATATCCCGCGACAGGGCACGCCGGCAGCGTAATGGAACACCGTGTATTTAGATTGCGCCCGGTAAATCGAGTTGCCGAGGCGGGGGCCGCCGGCAGACACCGTGAAAGGGAGAAAACGGAGGGCGGAGGGAGGGGTTGTTTTAACGAAATCGCGGTGATGCGATGCAAATGGCTCGGTAACAGCTTCCGCGGCTTCCTGCGCCCGCCGCCGGACTGCACCGCGGCTTAACTCGATTCCATACATATTTTAACACGGCCGAAACCGTAAGAAAATTGCGTGGATATGCATAAACGACTTCGCAAACTAGGTTACACGCCGACCGAGCATCCCCGCCGGCGAAAATCCGCTCGGCCGCCACAGTTTCCGGCGGTCATTCTTCCGAAAACGTGTAAAATCGTAAGGAGCTTATCTCCGCCGCGGCGGTGGTCGAACGTCCGCTCGACGGGGCAACGCCGGCGATCCTTCCGGCCGTTTATTTCGCGCTCCGAGTTTCGTCCCGGTGAAAATATCGCGACATCTCACATAATTTTCCCTACGTTATTGGCTCAATAAAACCTTGCAACGGAACGCGCGATGCAGCGCGGAACAATGGCCCGCCGGTGTCGATTCATTTCGAACTTACAATGTAAAGGTAGTCGATACGATAACGCGAAAGGGGACCGCGACAGCTCCAACAACGCGGTAATCCGGGGAAAATTTCACGGGATCCCCGGTAAAACATCTCGCTCTTTCCATTGCAAATCATCCGGGCAAAATTACAATCTCGCGGGAGAGCGGGCCGTCGATCGTCCCGACGCGTTCTCGCGCGAGGAACCTTCCAGCATCGAGCGCCAGGAATTTATTCCGTCGAACCCCTGTTGTCACCTGTCGCTCATGCGACGACCGACGAGAGAGACCCGCGGATCGACGGGATGGCGTTTCTATGGAATTTTTAACGTTATTCCGATTATCGTTGTCGCGATCGGTCGGTCGAACGGCGAGGGAACGTTTAGCCAGACAACTTAATGGAAGATCCCCGGGGAGCGGGCCAAAGGAGCGTCGAGGCTGGATAAAAGCGACGAGCGAATCGGCCGCCACGTCGGCCGACGTGCAGCGTGCACATTAAATTATCTATCGCGCAATTATTCATTTATGCTTATTCGCCTTGATACACCCGCGGATCTTGAATTATTACCGGCTTAACCGGACTTTTTAATTCTAACGTATTACCATACTTATCGTACCGTACGAGCGATTCGCCGCTCCGCTCCGTCCCCGCGCTTCTGTCGCGTTACTTTTTGCTCGAGAGGATCGTCTAGCGTAAACCACGCTTAATTACATTCTGCCTGGAACGTTTTTCGCGATTCACCCGCGAAACGTCTATGGATTCGACCGGTTTTCTTCGCGGAACTGACGGAACAGAAGGTACAGTGGCCGAGTAACGGGGTTCCGAACGAAAACGGATGCATCCCGAGAATGCAACGCAACGAATTCGGCAACGAGAAGCTGCGCTCCTCTCTCGGAGAGAGTTTCCGCAGCGGTTGGTTCGCGGGCAAGCCATATTTAGTACATAAATCAAAGCGCAAATGGCCCTCGCTGGGGGCTACGAGTTTATATGCTAATATAAGGTGGAGCACACTGCGCGCTGGGTCGCCATCTTGACCGTTCCGCAACGTCTTGAGGATCCACCCTGGGAAGATCTATTCGCCGTGTTGTTATAGCACCGCTACGAGCCTGTTATTAACCGAAAAACATCGTATCTCTTCCTCGGAATTGCTCGCATCCTTCGCGAGTCGGGTATGTTCGGAATGAGAGCACACCGAAACCTCGATTATCCGATTTCATCGGGCGATTAACGGATAAACAGAGACCGCTCGGCGGAAGAGATCGATCCCGTCGAACGAATCCGACGTCGAGAAGTTCGTTGAACGCGGATCTCGCGAAAATAACGTCGTCGATTCCGATCCGACCGCAGCCTGGAACCCCATGATTCGTCAAAAACGCCGCGATCCCGAGTTTCGACGATCGATACGAGCATCCGAGCGGACCGCGCGGATTCTAAGAGCCGGCGCGATCGCGGGGGCGGAACGCTGTCTAAGATCCGGAGCGCGGAGAATTTATATGCAAATGGAAATCGGAGTGTACCGTATAGAATCCGCCATCTTGACCGCGATAGAGTTGGCCAGGGGCGGCGGGCGGGCGTGCGGGCGTGCGAGCGGGGGTGGAAGTGGAAACTCTGGCAGAAATATTCTCCGTGCCCGAGATTACCAATATGCACCCGACACGACGGGTCCATTCTTTCTCGGTGAACGGAAGCGGAATGAAGTTCCCGGACCGATCGCGGCGAAACTTCCCGTTTCCGCGCGCGTTACGCCCGCGAACTTGCCCGCGTGTTCGCCTCCAAACTCGAAAACTTTCCGGCTCTCCTCCCGGCGAGCGCCGGATGCATAAGGCCGGGGACGCGAACTCGCTCTCGATCGCGCGGACTCGCTCGGTGTCCAAGCGCAACCGATTACACGTGTTGCATTCCGGATGTGAATTAACGGGCGCCATTTGGAACTTTTAAAACCTCGTTTCTTCGACGGGAACGTTCGCGACGCTGACAAAGGAGGCTGCGAGCTCGCCGTCGCTGGTTCGGCGAGCTACGCTCGGTTTCTCGCGGTGGAGAATGGATTCCAGCGTTGACGTACGGGATGTCTCGTAACAATTTCGACGTCTACGTTGAATCTTGTTGCGCTCCGAGCGTACCAACCCCCTTGCCGAACGGGTTGAAGCGTTCCCCGCAGGCCGCTTTATCGAGGGATCGACGGAGACAGTGGAAGATCCGTGGGCGTGCTTTCTTCGGCGGCCTTTAGTGGCGCCGTAACGGCAAACATTTAATTAAACTTGTAAAGTTGCCGCGTACAAGGGGGCAGCGCCGCCTTCAACAGGGGCTGGCTGTTGTTATGCGCGGAGCGTCATCCAACCCCGTTCAGCCGTATCGCGGCGTCGTAAAGGCGACTGCCGGTTCGTGTTTCGTAAATGCGGGCATCTTCGTGGTCGTGTTACGAGCGTCGTTTCCTTATCTAACCGCTCCGCTCCGCTCCGAACGTGTCATCTGCTCCGGGGAGACTCTGTTCCTCGCTCACCTATGCCTCTAACCCTCAGCTGCACACCGGTGACAACGATTCTTCGTCCAACTCGTTCAGACGGTGGGGATTTCCAACGAGAACCAGCTCGTTTTCGCGACTAGGCTCCGCGAATCGTCTACCTCGTTGAGTAACTGGAGTCTGAACAACGCGTGGACTTCCTTCGTTTCACTTTCTCCTGAATCCATCGATAGATAATTCACTCGCTCAAAAGCTAACGCAGTTCAGGAAACAAAAATTGAATATATTCATCTTTCAGCTTCTGAAATTACAATACAACATATTCGGAAGCCTTCAAAGAGCTTTCCATCCTAGAAAAAACGAATGAATCCTTGAATAACTAAACAGAATATTAGTTACTCCATTGAAGTTGACTAAAATTCGGAAATATCCAAAAATCGACTTAACTGCGTTAACTTCCGAGCGAGTGGATCTTTAGTTTCTAACGTCGCGACAGTTGTGAGTCAGTGTGATAGTCGTCCGTGAGGAGACGTAGCTGAACATCAATCCGTCGAATTAACGACCATCGAGAAACCGGTCGCGAGAAGTAAGCTCCGCTCTGGAATCGTATTAAACATAAACGACGTTGACGGTAGAACCGAAGGATGGCCATTTCCATTTTTCATCAGGCCGGCCGTAATACGGGGGCGAAACGTGTAGCCGGAGGGGGGGGAGGGAAGGTCTGAAAAAGGCGGAACGGGTGTTGTATAAAACCGCTCGCGACATTACCTCCAATATTCGCAAAACGGATTCTCCGCCGGCAACCTCGCCCCCCCCGGCAACCCCTTCCACGCGACCCCTCAGCCGGCGGCTGGTAATGAGGTGGTTTCAATTCTGGCCTCGGGGAACACCCCGACCCGGTGTGTAGGTACATCAGCTATTGCCATGTAAATGTCCGAGCGAGAGGGAACGAGCGCGCGAGATTGATAGGAGGAACGGGGCGTAGCTACCGATCCCTGTGCGCTGCCGACCTGTTTTTTCACTTTTTTACTGCGTTTTTCGCCCCTGCTTTCTCCCGGAAATTTCGAACGAATCACGACGATCTGCAGGACCACGCAAGCGCCATAGATTCCGACAAGAAGTTCCTTGGTAAGACAAAGACAGGAAACGAAATGCGGGTCACCCATTTACACCACGATAGTTAGATTCGAAAAATTCGTATCGAAACGAAGAAAAGCTAGAAAATCGAGGTAGGTTACAAACATAAAGAAAACTGCGCGACAACTAAGAGAAATACGCTCATCGGAACGATAATCGATGCAAAGCGTTACACATCGACGTTACAAAGTGTTTTGGAGTGTCTCCAATTCTCGGAGCATGTTGCAGAACGTCGCGTTACACGTTGTCCGTACAAAGTGTCGAATCCGGAGTGTCAGGGATCTCCGAGAATCGTTCGTCGACGTTCGGAACGGTTGTCCGTCGTCTTCGAAGGATCTCGAGCCCGAAATCCGAGCCGGTTTCTTCCCGATAACGGTATAAAACTGGAGCGTTCGGGTCCCGCGAATGTTTTATGTCACCGTAGCCCGATGAGCGGGCAATATCTCAGATTCCCCGAGCGCTCGGAGGAACTTTTCACCCCGTTAACGTCCGGAGTTCCGCGAAGAAAGAAACTTGCGCGACCGATGGCGGGCGTGGGATGGAACGGTGAAACGAGGCTCGTGAAATAAAGCAGTCTAGGTGTCGGTCGACGTTGTTTTACGGGTGTACGGGCCGCGGCGCGGGGGCGGCAGGGCGGTGACGGGACGGTGCCCCTCAAAAATAAATCGCGAAGGCGCCGCTGCTCGTAATTTAAACTAGCGCAGTTTCGGTAACTAGTTCCCGCGCCCCGTTCCACTTGGACTTTCGACGACAAAGAAACGATCGGAGGGTGGATCGCGCGGACGGCGCGAGGAAGATGGGAAGAGGGAGCGGAACGGGTGTCGTCGTAACCGAGACGGCTGTAAAGCGATTCGCAGTAAACCGCGGAATGAGTTTATTGCGCTTATTGACCGAACACGCGGAGCAGAAGTGTGCGCGTTAAAATCGCTGCTAGACAGTTTGCGCCAGTTTGTTCGGGACGGTTCGCGGACGTGTTCGCAGCCGCCACCGCCGCCAATATGGAGGCAATGAGTCCTCCACACGCGGGGACCGTCGTTCCGGTGGCTCGCTAATTTCCTTTCCAGCTAGACGAATTTTCGCAATGTTTTCGGTGGATCGAACACGCGTGAATATTAACACTCTGCTGGCCGCACATTTATCGCGCTGTTAGGATAGCGAGTATGCCGCAGGAAGGCAGCAAAAGACGTTTCAAACAGATCTGAAGACAAAAGACAAACTATGGGAAAACGCTTAAGACTTTCATGGCGCTTAACGTGTTAAAAGATTTGAACAAAAGACGATATGATAAATTTGAAAGGGAAAACAGAGGAAGCAATTGTTTCTCTAAACATAGCATCAATGTGTATTCCTACACAAGCATCGGAATGATACGCGTACGTGACAGCGTCCGATAACAGCTGGCGAAAAGTCACGTGGACGTGACAGTGGCCGGTAAAGTGTTAATTACCAACGATTCGGTATCGTCCTCAAGTTACAGCATCGTCCACTTACTAGATATCGTTGTTCGACATTGTTCTTATCGCAGTTGCTTCCAAGCAGTCCGTTGACCAGCGTGTCAACCCGTTAAAATGTTTTTCCACCGTCTGCTCGACCCTTTCCTTCGTTGCGAATCACTTTCGGCTTGTACGAACTTCGTTGTTTTGTTTCGAGGGGATGCCATTTCTTCTTCGCGTCTCCCCGGAAGGCCGCGGTCGTCGCAAATGGAATCGCGAGGGGCAGTATTTTTTCCTCTCGGCCGGCGTTATCCTCGCGCTCTACTCCCACGGCCTTTTAATTCGAGGCCTCTCTAACGAGTACTATATTTCCTGCAAGGCAATACCGGTAAACGGCAGCCGTGCATTCCTCTAACAGGGCGGATCCACTTAGTTTTTTCCCCTTTCACGGCGGCCCCCTCCGCAACCCCGGCCGTGTATTAAATACTAATTCCATTAAAACCGTGGAAGGGTTGCGAGCCCATATCTCTGACCCATATTTCATGCGGAAAGCTTTTCAATCTGAGAAAATACTTATGGATCGGGCGGGGACCCTCCACGCGCGAGGGACGAAAATATGGAAGCGGGATCGCGCGAGGATCGATCGGGGGAATTATAGTTGAAAGCTTTTGTTTGTCCATCGAGTCGTCGGCGAGTCGTAAAGAAAAAAGGAACCGGCCTCGGCCGCTCTCCGGCGAAATGCGAAACCCGTTTGAGAAGAGGTGATATTCGCAGGTTCTCTATACCTTCCTACAAACGGGGAAACGCGGAATATGCGATACGTCGAGATTTCAAACGATCGAGAGGTTTCACGTCGTATCTACTAATGAAACTCGAACCCACTTTACAAACCTCGCGACTCGACTCTACGACGTCTATTCCGCTCTTTCTCCGCGTTTTCGTTATTCGCGATATTCCTCCGTTCCTCGATTCCCCGTCTTCACGGTTCATCGCTCCGTACCGCCGCTGTCGATCGGCTAGCGGTTAAGCCGACACCCGGCAAAAATGCGACTTTTGTATTTCCCGTTGGCTTCCTATTTTTCGGCGAACCTTCGCGTTCCAGAATGTTCACCTGCGAGTCCGCCGGTCCTCGAGCGAACACAACCGGCGCATTCCACGGAGCGGAGTTTAATTTACGAGCGATGCAGCTACCTCTGCGGTTCTCCGCTAACTTCAAACGAGCTGGGTCTCCGATTGAACGATATCCGCGGCTCCAATTTCATTAAGTTCCCCCGGAGAACGAGGAGGAGGAGGAGGGCGGCTAAAAAGGCAGCGTTTTCGGCCGATCCGATCGACGAGTCGCGGGAGATCGCGCGAACTTCTTGCAGCGAGCAGATAAACGCGGCCGATTCGGCGCCGCGATGCAATCACGTAGAAGGCCGCGATAACGGAGTTTCAATTACGGGCCATTCGCCTGTCCCCTGCTAATAGGGCTCGCGCGATCGGAGATTAGAGGCCGATCGGCTGGGACCGAGGACTCGCGCCGCTAATAAGAGTGGCCCGGGCGTCGGGAACTTCCGTCGGACGCTTTCCAACTTCTTCCGGCTTCTTTCTCGCCTCGAGATCGCTCGGAGTGCCGGGCAACCGGTGGCGAGAAAGTTTCGCTTCAATTACTTCGCCGGTCCGCGGCGCGCCGGTGGCGTCGAGTTATCGCGCGATAACTCAATCGCCGGGTCAGATACATGGCTGCAATCGCTAAAAGGCCCGGCGAGATGACGATCGGCCGACGCTGATCGCGGGGACGCCGGAGCGAGCGATTCCGTTTGCGAGCTTCTTTACGAGGGCGTAATCGTTCGTTCCGGGAACGGCTCGTAAATCGCTGAACCGCGAGCGTTCCCGATATTCCGACTCGCGGAGCGGCTCGGCTGCGTTAAATGCGAAACGGCCAATTTATTCGCGAATGATCGACCTGTCTTTGGGATCGGGGACTCGCGGGAGTCCCGGTTACAAGACGCGAACGCCGAATCGCGGCTGTCAACGGTTACGATAATCAAGTGGGATTTTTCCGCGGTGAAAGTCTTTTACTCGGGATTGATTTCGAAGCGGTTCCTTCGGCGCGAATTCATAGAGACGAGGGGTGTCGATGAAATATAAAACTGAAAATCGAGGAAAGAGACGCGGCTGGGGAAGCTTGACGCCGTCGACGGATGTTCCGTCGGTCCGTGAAGCACGTGGCAGTCGAATCTACAAAGCAAATCGAGGGGGGAAACGGCGGTGACCGATTGGCCACGAATCGCTCGCGTCGAATCGCGCGACGGGCAAGCAGAATGATCGAACCGGACGCACGGGAAGAGTCTACGAAACCCGCGCCAATCGTTAACGACAGTCCGGAGAAACCGAGTGGATGTCCATCGACTGTTATGCCCATTGTGCTGCGACCCGACCCCTGAGACAACGGGGTTCGCACCCTATTGCCTCCGACACGGACGTCTCAATTAAATGTATACGAGGCAAGTGGGGTTGATAAAGCGTTCGGTCATAAATATGAATTATCCGTGGTAAACGCTCCCTCGAGGATCGAACTCGAGGACCGGTTCGAGCATTCGCGAATCTGTTCAGAGATCTCGCGAGCATTCAAACATCCGATCGCCGGTCTGTTCGCGGATAATTCGAAAACAGGAAATTCGGCAATGATTCGAGGCTGTTCGCGGATACTCGCGTAACGGCGTTTAACGTCGACGTGTACGAGAAATAAGATTTCGAGCAGTCGAAATGGTCGCAGCAGGAGGATATCGATTTGTCCAATCGGTCTAATAGAAAAGTAATGTCGGTCCTAGTCGCGGCGCGGAATCTCGAGGCCAACGCGTCTTGCAGGGGTCGCAGGGGTGTTTATGAAGTATGGCGATGCGTTTTAGCAGATTGGTGTAGATACTGGGGCGAGATTGCAATAACGTAAGCCTCGGCAAATGAGTCGGACGAAGGTTGCACGGGCCCTCGAGTTTCTGCGTTGACTGATTCAATTTACGTGATGGAGACAGAAGAATACGTCTATGTGGCTGCATAATTCGTTCATCGGAAAGTTACCCGTCGATCGTGTAACGTCGCGATGTTCCCTGACACCTCGTTATCGTCTGAAGCGATACAGCGAACGCAAAACAGGTTACACAGCGATCCCGACGAAATCTGCGTTCGGAAAGTTCGCTCGAACTACCTGCCACCGACCGGCGATGTCGGGGAAGGGACAAGTTAGTTTCCGAGGGTGCGGCCAGTCGTATAGCACCGCGACGAGAGTAGGAAACTCGTACGGTTAGGTCGCGGTGTATCCAGCAACCTACATCGGTGGTTTCCTTCCTGCGGGACCCCTTGGCTCGGTACCCTGGGACCGGGGAATAGAAACCAGCTCGACGGTTCGTAGGAGTGTGACTCGACGAGTCCCAGGAAGCGTGTGCTTTGCTAACGATGACAAACTGCCCCGCTCTAAGACGCCATATTTATGCTAATCTAGCGGGGTAGACTCTCTGCCTCGAACCAACCACTCTCCCTTCTCTTCCGTTGCTTCTACACACGAGTCCGTCCCCCTCCCGCGGGATCCTCCGGCGAATCGACTGATTGAATTGCCTTTCGCCATCCAGGATTTCTTCGGGAGCATGTAAAATTTCGACGGCTCTTTCCCGCGGATCTCGGGAATAACAGTATCGTCCGCGAGGAATCATTCTCCAGGCTCGTAGTTATTAACCCTTTGCACTCGAGAGGTGACTCTCACCACTTGATTCGATACAACGAAACTATAATGTTGAATATTTAATATTCCAAATTAAACATTGTTACGTGAAATATTGAAATAAAACACTTGCTTAATTTCTCTATGAATCATCGTTAAATTAGTTTCAAACTATCGCCTATATCTAGTCAAAAAGGGTTGAATATTTCCATTGAAAAACTTTCGAGTGCAAAGGGTTAACCCTTAACTTAAGTAGTTTCAAAGTTTACGAATTTCCAACACTGTTCTCTACGCGAGTACATTGGAATAAAGTTTTCGATGATTAAATTACAATTTTTCTCAAAGATACGATACACATAACTTAACTTTATCAATTTACTTTAATGATTAGTAATACAATTGGATATAATATATGATATATTGGTAGCGAGGAAGCAACTATAGTAGCGCGTCGTGCCTAAGAGGTTAAAGGTACCACTTCAACGACTCCCGAATATTCTCGACCAAATAAATGCGTCATATCAAGCTGTAATCGAACGAACAAACGTCGACGCGAACCACAAAGTGAGAAACCAGCACTTCGGACCGCAGAGGGTCAAAGAACATCCTCCGCTAGATCGAACCTCTTGATCCTCCTCCGTTCCGGAAAAATCCAACGGGATCTCGATTTCGCCCGGAGATTCATGGGATCTGTTCGCGATAGCGAAGTCTCCGGGTGCCACGCGTCGCGGTTCGAACGCGACAGGGACCGTGCGTGTCTCTCGCGACTTCTTGCCGTGCCAAGAGGATGTTTTGCCGTTCCTTGCGCCCTTCCCCCCCGATATCCAGTCGTCCCCGGTATTCCGCGTCGCCCTCCGCGCTCCGCCGGGCCATCCCCGTTCGCTCGCTACCGGAGAATATGGATCGGCCCTGACAATATTGCCGTTGGAACCACCCCGTGTCTACCGTCGTGATATACGCGGCCGCATTTCATATATTCCATTGTTTCCAAGTTTTCGGATCCATTTGTAAGATTAAATTTGTAATGCGGCCCATCGCCGCCGCCCCGCCGACCGCCGCGTTCGCCGCCCCCGCCCCCGCCAGCTTTTCTGCGCGCACATCAGAGCCGACGCATATGGCCGACCGGCCAATTCCCATTCCGCTCTATAGCGCAAAAATTTTCGTATTTCCGAGGAGACCGAGTTCGACGGACAGTCTGCTATCCGAGAATAGAACGGCTCTTCCCTCGCCAACGTCCGGCGTGGCCTGACTTCCAGGAGAGCGAAGATTTCGATCATCCGTCTTTACTTCCCCTCGTTCTTCGCCGGAGAGGCTGAGCTACGCTCTCGAACGGCCAATCTTCGAGTAACTTTCATTTAGTATCGAAGTTTCTTCGTTCGAAAGCCGAAAGTTCTCCTCGCTTATCGCCTTATTAGATCGCCGCGGACTCGCTCTTCCCGTGGCCGTTCGCTCGTCGAATTTTCTGGTAACGGTCTCGCGTTCGTTCGGAGAACATTTCCATCCGCGAAGACAGAGAAATGAGCGGAGAGAACCGACGATGAGATAGAGGGCGTTCATTTTCATCGGCGGTTTCCGTCGCTTCTGGACAGAATCGCGGACGAGCCGTCCGTAACGTATGGCGTTGGCATAAGCTGTTCCCGTTAACCGGCCACTTTCAGATTGGATGGCGCGTTCCTCGGCATATGGATTCCTCGCGGATTGACCCGCGGTTTTCATCGCGAAATGGGAATTTCATCTCTATCGGACCTCGGCTGCGGGGCGGCTGCCAACCGGATCGAGAGAGCGACGGAACTTTTGTCGTCCAAACCGCTATATTTTGTTCCCGATCATCTAATGGATCACAACGGTAATAACAGCGACAAATTCGTCGGATCAAGGAACTCCAACAATGCGTCGCGATAAATCGAGTAGTCTCACGGAATTTAACCCCTCGCACTCGAAAACTGTCTCTATCGTTGTTCGATTCGATATGCCAAAATAAAAACCTTCTATATGCAATTCCAAACTTCGTAGAACACATCGATAAGTGGAATACCGAATACTATCAGTGAGAACTTTCAAGATTAAATAACTGTGACGCGTCAGTTAAACAATCATCGAACTTAGCCCTGTGACTGCAGCAGGCTTTGCACCAGCCGTTAGAAATTCAGTCGCGACGTACACCGAGAACGGTGGAACATTTCAAGCAATATTTTTAAGTGTCCACAATACTATAACAGCAATATTTAAAAACGGAAACATTCGAACGTCTTTCCACTCTTCGATTCAACCTAACGAAGGAAGCTTTGCACCAGCCGTACGCTAGAAATTCAGTTGCTACGTACATCGAGAATGGCGAAACATTTCAAGCAATATTTTTCAACGTCCACAGTACCATAAGAGCAATATTTAAAAACGGAAACATTCGTACGTCTTTCCACTCTTCGATTGAACCTAACAAAGGAGGCTATCGTTTGCCATTGTCCATCCAGAAAACGAATCATCGAAAGCAAAGGGCTTTGAACATGTCGTACAGGCCCGGCCACCTTCGCGCTGCCACGCCAGCGGGCTTTCCCAATTATACCGCGAGCTCTGCGAAACTTTCATAAATTTCGTCACAGAGCGAGCAAATGGCTTCCGGTCCAGCGGTCGGACATTGTCGATAACAGGCACGTCGCCAGGGGCGAATTCAATATCGCATTCGCACCGTTCTCGTCGAAACTCCACCGGGTTTCTGCGACCCTCCCCCCCGCTCTTCCATCCCCATCCGCGTGTCCCCGGTGCCCTCTCCCCTCCGGCCCCGTGCACCGACTACCTCTCGCCCTCCCTTCCCCCGCCGCCACGCACCCCCACAGCATTGTCCCTCGTATTGTTCCGAAAGTTTTCGGCGGAGCAGCGCGTAGTGGCTGCCGCCGCGCGCGATTACCATATGAATTAAAGTAATGTGATATACGGTCCACGGGGGCTATCCCGGTGCCGACCGCGGGTTTGAAGAAGACGGCGGGGCCAAGACGAGGAGGAAACGCCTGGGACCGGAAACGATATCCGGCCGGCCCGGAACCGATCGCGCCTCGCCCGTCGTCCTCCGACCGTGTTACAGGAACGCGCCTCGTTTTTACGTCGAAACTTTCCTCCGACGCGGACGCTATTTTCGGGCTGGAGGACGCGATCGATTCGATCGGGCTTTTCGAATAAAATTTTACAGCCGCCCGTTAACACCTACCGAGAAACAGAGAGGCGGAGGGAGCAGTTCCCCGGAGTCTTCCTAGCGAAGCTTCGTCCGCGGAAACGTTTAATTGCGGGAAACTTGAAACCGAACCGGATTATTCTTCGGAGATAACTGCGCGAGGGTGACGTTTTTAATTTGTAACGATCGAGACGGGGGAATTCTTTCTGTACCAGTTTCCCCGGATAGAGCTCGTATTCTCCCGATCGAGAATCGGCAGCGTGAAATGGCGCTCCCCATTCGCTTATCCGCAAGGAAACCGCACGACCAGATCCGTTCGGATAAGAACCCCCGGAAAATGGTTGGCTGGTTTAAAACAGTGACGTCCGTCGTCCCCCTTCGGCCGCAGCCGCTCCTCGAACCGATTTGAGAGCGGTTTCGGTAGGCGCACAATGGCTATCGGTTTGACGGCGCGCGTAGCACGCGTCTCTGCTTTCTGGCCGGCGCGATATCTCGATCGCAATAAATTCACATTAACCTATCTGCCGGTGTGTGGCCGTGGCCGCAGCTTTAATACATCCCATCGGCTCGGCCGCCCTCTCTATCGGCCGCGGATCCGCTTCGTTGTCGGCACCGATTTTAATTTTTCAATTTTACGAGCCTCCCTTTTTCAGCCGTCTTTCTTCTTCCCCTCGTTTCTCGGTTCGTTCGCGTTCTCTTTCGGGAGAAACTGTTCTCGTCTGTTTGGAGAAGGAATACGAACGCGAGGGACGACGAAGGGCGGTTCACGGCGCGTGGTAAAAGGGCAGGCCTTTCGGGTCGCGAAGATCGAGGGGATGATGTAGGTGTCGCGATTAACAGCGTAAAAGCAGGTAAACGCGAGGCCGGTTAAACGACGCGGCTCGCAATGGCCGGTGTAAGGCTCGCGCATTAATTTCTGGTAATTATCAGAGGCGTAATTCAGCAGGGTAGGGTCGCGGGTCGCGTCCGGGGTCGGCCAGCGCGTGTTAACGCCGTTGTTATGCCCCATTATATTGTCCTGCGTGCACGGCGGACCGAAAGGGGGAAAGGCGAGCGCGCACCGTCGATTCATCCTCAAAAATCCGACCCCTGCTCGTCCTAATGCGAAGATTACCTCCAGCGAAAGCGTTTCGTTCGTTCTCGTTTGCTCGCGGGTCAACGGAAAATTTCGAGCAACTGAAATTGTCTGTGATTCAGCCGCAAGAAGGTTCCAGCAGCTTATCGCGGCAGGAATATCGCCCACCGGTGATTCATCGCGGCACAAAGTTGAAAACTCGGCCAATTGTGCTACGGGACAATGGTGAACGGCGTCACCGCGTAACGAATCGCCGCGAAAATTGATAAAATATTATTAAATCCGTCCCCGCCGCTCCGCTCCGCGCCGCGCGCAGGTCGACGACGAGATAGCGTTACTAATTTATTTAAATGGACTTATCTTTCCGAAGCCCTGATAGGAATGTAAATTGAACCCCACCGAATCAAGGGAGTAATGGCACGAGTAAGATAAAGATATTTTATTGCTTTGCGGTCGGACATATTTAAGCAGGGTGAAAAATCTTTCTTCACGCCGCCGGGTGTATCTCCCGGTGAACCGACCCCTCCGCGTGGCCCGGTGTCTCCTCGATCTTTCACGAAAATCCAACGATGAACTAAAAGCCGTTGTAAAAGGATTCTTAAAATCACCTCGATCCGTTCATATTAGATCGTTCGAAAGCTTCACAATTACAACCGAGAAGCCTAGCACGATACTTTATGCGTTAACTTTAACCCCTTGCCGTGCAACGACGAGTGAGACTCGCATCAAAGCAAAAAACTATTTCGTTATTATCAATATATCATCTTGAAAGGAAATTTTCTGAACTGCTGATAGAAACATTTTGCACGAGCTCAGTAGCAAAAGTAAATAATACAAGGGGTTAAATATCACAACGATAACAGTGCTAGTTCAATCTTCAATTGAACTCATTCAGTTAATTCGGTTAGAAACTGTTTTGTAAAAGCAAGAACCGCATTTGAAGAATTGCGAATAATCCCACTTCAAGACTCAGTAAATACCGAAAGAAAAGATAAACAGAATAAAAGGCAACACGTTGCTAAGTGAAAAGTGGGAGATCTCCCCATTCGGTAAGTGTTAAGAGAATCCTGTAGCTGAGTTCAACGCTAAAACGCTTCAATGCCGCCGCGAGCCGCGGGATCAGCCGAAAGTACGTAACCTTGAACGTTGACACGGGCCAGCGTCGGTGAAATCTGCGAGACACCCGGTGACGAGAAGCGGAAGCGTCGGCGGACGCGATCGCGCGGCCGAGCCGTCCCCGCACGCATGGAACTGCCCTTCGGGAGGGGCGGTAGACGGGCAGCAGGGAACGCGAGCGAGGACGAGGGGCGGTGGAAGGCGGTGGGTCCTCTTCTGCACCTTGATTTACTGTCGGCGATATTTTCTCGTCGGCGTTGGTTGGCGCCTACCGCACCACCGCACCCGACAATGGTCGCCGCTTGACATTTTGTTTCGAATTATTGCCCGCCTGGCCGGTCCTTTCTATTTCGAGCCGCAGCTCGCGCGACACCGCTTCCACGCTCTTTTTTTTCCCCCCCTCGCCCGCCTTTTTTCCCCCGTCCAGACAGGTCTTTGTTGCGCCGTGTGCGGTATCCGCTTCGAATTCGGCGGCTGTCCGGCCGCCGCGGATTTACAGTTCCACGCCGACAGGACAGAAGGATTCAGCGATGTCGGCGATATGCTGGCCGCGAGCTCTGCCCGGCCGCTTTCGTCCGTCCAATGAGAAATCCTCTCCGCGCGTTCCTCCGCGACGCGACGGATCGCGCGGATTCCCGACCGCGATAATTACCGGGCGGCGATCCCGCGCGCGAGGAACCGTCGCGCGGCGGAATCGGAGCATATGCCCGGGGAAAAATCCGATCGCGAACGGTGGAAATCGTTTAGCGACGGCTGTGACCGGGATCGGAACGACGGGACGGGGATCATCGTGAGACCGGTGTAAGCTGCGTGTTCGCAGTCAAGTTACATAATCGCGACGAAGCACCGTGGCTAATCGGGAATCGGGGTGGCTCGGGGCAGCTCGGGGGTCGTCTTTCCGGCTGGTCTGGAAACAGCTTTAGAATTCGAGGACTACTTTCTGCCAGCTTCGTTTCGGACGTGTCTCGTTCCTAGAGAAAATGCTCCGATCGACGCGCGAGGAAGATGATTCCGAGAAATAAGTTAAGAAACGAATAGTCGAGGGTGTGAGTCACGTTCCGTTCGACCCGTTGAACCGAGACAGTCGATACAGCCGAAGGGAACGCGTCCGTTGATCGACGTCCTTCGCCTGCGCGGCGAAGACGTGACTCGTCTGGCGAGAATCGGCAAACCGAGGACTTAATGTCTCGGAACGGACGCCATATTAGCATATCCGCGTCCAATCGTCGCCCACGTGGCTAGGGCGCCGTGGCGAATCGGCCCGGAGCTATGACATTGTCATTATTTCACTGACAGAACAAGCATGCGCGCGATTCTCCACGGCGAAGTATCGCTAACAAGGGTGGGAAGAGCGGTCCGTCCGTCCTGATCAGGGCTGAGGGGAGTAGACCGGCCGATGCTCCTTTTAAATCGAACCACCGAGCATAATGGACCGAATCTTTGTCAAATCTCGCCCCCCGCCGCCGCTCGCGTTCAATAGTTTCGGGTCATTGTTTCGTGAACTGTGATAGTCCCGTGTATTCGTGCGTCTATCGATCCTCAAATTCGAAACGGAGAGAAAAATGGCGCAAAGTACTTTACGATCGAATCGCGTTAATCTCGTGGAACAGACGAGATCAGTAATTAGTAGACCTCGGTAATTAGTAGATCAGGTATTTTCTAAGATATTAAATTACATCATTATATTCAATGACGAGGAAACAATTCTATACGAAAACGAGAGAAAGGTGACGATAACAAGGAGGAATCGTAGTAGAAACGGAAGTGTCGGCCTCGTTGCGAAGGGAGAAGGGAAAAACAGGCCGCGGAGGGGAAGGGGATGATGGGAATCTCCGAGCAGGGGTTCTTCCTAGTTTTATAAGGGGCACAAACTACTCTCGGATCCCGTCGTGGCTGCTTCGTGTTATTTATCTTTATGGACCTCGGGCAGAGGGTAAGTACACTTACCGCGCGGCCGGGGGGAGGGGTTAAGGGGCAGGGTTAAGCCGGGACGAGGGCGGTAAGAGATTGTTTGTCGTATTGGCTGCGGTTTCGACGGCTTAACGTTGCCCGTTTAGGGGATTCCGCGGTGTCTTTTCTCCGGAGAGGCTGGCTACCTACTCGGACAGCCTCCGTGGCCGTCTCTCCGTCGCGAACGTTCGATTCAACAAGTCGATCGTCGACGAGACGCGCGTACGTCGCGATATCTTCGGTTTTCACGGTTTCCCTGTTAACGCGGCGCTCGTCGATTGGTCTGCCCGAATAAAATCCGAGGATCTCGTTTTCCGTCGGGGTCGTAACTCGGAGGAAAGGTCATTCCGCGATGGAGCGTTTTATACGCGATCATTCCGTCGAGTGGCGGGCGGGATCGATTCGGTCGTTCGCGGCAGCGACCGCGGGAGTGGCCTCGAGTGGCCAGAAATTAATCTATTGCCGCGTAATCGGCTTTCGATGATACAGAGACAATCGGACAAGAGGGAAGAACGAGGAGCCGCGCAAAAACACCGGCCTCGAGGCCGGCGCTCGGCGAATGAGTTATCGTCGGGCAGAATTAACGCGGAATTCTTCGCCGCTCGAGGAAACGGCGGAACGGAGCGGGAGGGTGGACGCTGGGCTTCGATTCTGTCGAGACTCTCCTTCACGGGTACTCTTTCCTTTTATTCGTTAACAACGAGTCCAGATACATACAGTGCTTATGTACAGAGTGATATTTACATCGAGTCGATAAATGATCCATACAAAACGAAACAGAACGGTGGCCTTACAGTCTAGACGAATACGAATGTACAGGTTCGCTCGGATCGTGAAACGGAGAACAACATTGCGTGGACCGCGGTAACCTAACCGTACGTTACAGGAGCGTCGTCTAATCGCAATCGTCTTGCGACGCTAAACGTTTCCTCTACGCGAGGACCCGAGGTCGTCGGATCCGCGGGAATATATACAAGCTACTGGTAGTTATTGCTGTACAGAATACTGTAGTCTTTAAACCTATTCCTTATAGATTTAACTCGAGTGTTCTTAGCCTCGTATCGCTTCTAGTCTCCTTCTAATCGTAACGATGAAGAACCTTGATTATCCGATTTAATCGACAACTATCTGAATTCTTAGGAAAGAATTCCTCGAACGATAGTTCGATTGTATACGTCTCGAACTGTAATCTGAATTATCGAGTTCGCGGATAATCAAGCTTCCGGACGACCTAGATCGCAGACAAATCGGTTAATACTAGAACTACCAGTCGAAATGACTGGTTTCAGTTTCTCTGTTTCGCAGTTATTACTACCTTCGAAGCATTGAATATTCGAAATGATTTTGAAAATGAATAGTTTCACTTGAAGACTATAATGAGTGTCTGAAGAAAGCGAAAATAATCTATTACTAGAATATTCATAGCTATTATGTTTGCATCGTGTCAAATGTTCGGTAGTTCTAGTGTTAACTGAGGTCCTAGCCTGCATATCAACATATCAAATGTGGAAAAAATGTTGAAAATAGTTTCACTTGAAACCATAACGAATGTTTGAAGAAAGCGAAAATAATCTATTACTACAATATTCATAGCTACGTTTCAATCGTAAATGCTCGGTGGTTCTAGTGTTAACACGTTAAGCGCCATGTCAGTCACTGGTGACTGACGCTTCTGAATGACTAAAAACCAATCGTAACAAACAAGACAACCGATGTGAAATAAAAATGTTTAATAAGGCAACTAAGTTGATAACAGTGTAACGCAAACGTTGCAACGCGAAACAATTCATAAGTATTCCTACTTTTCTTTGCTACAAAGGACAAACTATAGGAAAACGCTTAAGATTTTCGCGGCGCTTAACGCGTTAACCGAGGTCCTAGCCTACATATCAACCGAGCCGGGAACGATCGCAGGTAAAGATGATTCCCGAAGGGGCGGCGAAATATGCGGACGTTAAGCCCCGGGAACGGAGGTGGCGATAAGTCAAGCAATTCGGGGGCAATATTAAGCCACTCCGGTCGGCAGGTTAACCCTATGCTAAGCCGTACGTCGACGGCGGATCGGCGGGGGTGGAGCCAGAGGGGGCGGCTGGAGGTCGCGTGTATTTAAAACGCGAATGCGCGCCAGCCGATTCACTGTTTGAAGTTAAATGGAGTGTAAATGGCAGATAACAAACCGGCACTGTTTCCGATTACGGCATTCATTGTTTCCTACCATTATGCGCGCTCCGACGGTTCGTGTGTTCGCCCGGGGTACGGTTTACGATCTATTTATTGCCGTGCCACCGCCGACACACGAACAAACGCGGCTTACACCGCCGCCACCCCGCCCGCGGCCCGCTCCTGCCCTCCGCCGCCACCTGGCCCATCCCACCCCTGCGATTCACCTGCCTCCGAGCTGAAACATGGTCCGAACTACCCCTCAAAACTGCGGGATCGTTTAACACTGGAACCAACGAGTACCTCGACTGATTAGCTTTTATTCTGTCGTAGACACTGTGCTGGTTACATAGTTTCTACGAAAGAATTATTCTCTACGAAACCTAACGAGATGACTTGTACTTTCGTTTTTGGATTATCGGTTCGTTTAGGAATTTTGATTTAACCAGTTAACTGAATTTAGTTGGAACAACCTCTCGTTAATAAAATAAAATGGAGCGTGGACTCGTCGAACGCAGGACGAATTGTAGAGTATATTTCAATGGAAGATCAAAGCGAAACAAAGAATTACATGTTTATGTGAAGAAATAAAGAATTCATGAAAGAATTAGTATCGTGTCCAACTTTATGACGTATACTCGTCAAACACAGTTAATTGGTTAAGGGGGTTGTATGATTTTAGTGATTGTAGGAGGCTGGGATGAGTGATGCGTTCGATAGTTCTGGTATCGACTTCACCAGCTTTGCCTGCAACGCGATCGAACGTTAGACTAACGAAAGAGCTTACGATAGTGACCCGGGGCCCGAGGAACACTTCTACGATACCTTACAGCTAGGATAAAGACCGATCGATCGGTAGATATTTACAAATTTCTCCTACCTAATATTGACTAGCGAGGGAATATCCTGATCGCAGGTTCGCAAGAGAAAGTCTCCTATGATAATGTTTATAATTAGCTGTTCATCGTACACGTATACCACGTAAATGACGGATTAATTATCATCGAATATCGATTAGCTTCGTTAAGAGGGGCGTGCAAAAACTGGTTGGCATCCAGTAACAAGGATCTAGTGATAATAGAGACTAGGGTATCGTTATCCTGGGAACTACGAGCATCTCTGCTGTCTCGCGACATCGCGGATAGACTGGAAGAACTTCGTGCAACTCGGAGATCGTACGTTGACCGACAAACAAATGAAAGACAGATTAAACGCGCCGAGACTCACTATCACGTCGACGTCTCGCGATTCGAGTCCTTCGACTCCGCCGACTCCGGGAGCTGAAAAGATCCTTTGAAGATCTCTACCTCTCTGCTACCTCAGCCTCAGTTCTCGAAGGTGTAGCCACTGGTCAGGATCGCCGGATCCTCGGACGGTTTCTTTCGTCACTTGCTGTGCACGGTGGTGGCCCGCCTCTTCACCTCGACCTGGTCGACGATCGCGTCGCTCTCTTTGTCCTGGTGCGCGGTCATGTGCCTGGTCAGGTGGTGTCGTTCCCTGAAACTCTCGTCGCAGACGGGACACCTGAGCTTCTCCTCGCGCCGCCTCCTGGCCGCCTCCGTGGAGTTCTCGTTCTTATGGTGCGACCTCATGTGGTAGACCAGGTCGGACGTCATCCGGAACGAGAGGTTGCACTTGGCGCAGACGTTTTGCGCCGGCAGCGAGAGGGCGGCGAACGAGGGGGGCAAGAGGCCGGCCACCCCGGCGGCCGTCGCCAGGAATCTCGGTCTGGTCAGCGCGTCGGCCATCGGCGGGAACACGGAGATCGGATTGTACGAGAGGTTCGGATAGACCGGCGGCAGATCCGGCCGGAAGCTGGGTATCTTGGGACTGGGTACTTTGGGCGGCTGCGCGATCTGCGGGATCTTCAGGTTCTCCAGCAGGCTCGGTTGCGCGGCTTCGGGGCTGACTAGGAACGGGTACGCCATCTTCGTCGGGAACGGCGCGTACTTGTAGCCTGTGGCGGTGGTCAGCGGCACCACCGGCGGACTGACGCTGCTCTGGTAGCTGGCTCGATCGTCGGGAGAGATGGAGGACCTCGGCGACGTCTGGCCGTCGTCGTTGAAGCCGTTCCTCTGGGCGGACAGGTTCACCTTGGTGAACGCGCTGCGGGACTCGTGTCTGTCGCTCGAGCAGGATATGCTGGAGTCGTAGACCTTGTTGCAGGTCAGACTCGACTCCACCGGGTCGGCGCAGGTCAGGAGCGACTGGTGAGCGACGAACGCCGGCGGACTCGGCGTCTTCTGGAGACGCGAGCTGGAGACGTATCTGCGAGCGCTGTGGTCCGGCGACAGGCCCGGCAGCGTCGGCGTCAACGTTCTAGGGGAGATGTACGGCGGACTCAGCGAGTTCTCCGTGCAGTGGATGGCTCTTCTCCTATCCGAACCGCCGGTGTCGTTCTCGTAGCTCTTGATCGTCAGGTTCTGCGGCAGTCTGTCCGGCTCTATCACGCTCTCCGCTGAAAGCTCCTCGTGGTGGCGTTCCTTCCTGGCGGAGACCATCCGCAGCTTCTCGCTCTGCCGTCGCGCGAGGTTCTCGTCGGGGGCGACGAGGAACGCCACGTCGAACGAACGCTTGCCGGCCCGCTGGAGCGGGTACGAGGCGTCGGAGTTGACATCGCTGATGGACGAAGGACTGGACGACGTTAGCGCCGTGGTAGCCGTCGTGGACGTCGCGGGGGCGGCACGGTCGATGCCACCCGTGCGATCTTCCATTGTCATCCTGCTCGTTCCGGATGATCGACCTGCGACAATGACGGCCGACGGTCAATTTAGCCGGGCACGGTATGATGGATGACAGTCGCGCCCGTACACCCGGACCAGGTGTCGCGTCTACGCCGCGCGGGGGATAATTGGGTCAGTGAGATCTGACGGACCAGTGATTTCCATTGACTTTGCGCGAAAGACGCGCGTCAACGTCGGGTCACGAGCTTCGTTCTACCGATGCATCGACTCGCGTGATCCGAGGATCCGACGGTACGAGTTTTCAAAACTTAACCCGTTTCATCTTCGACGATCAACCCGAATGCTACGCTTCGTTCGATGTCTACCGGTTCAAAAGCGTTTTTAGACTAGTCGACCGGCACTCTAACGTCGATTGGAAACACCGAGAATACAACTTACCAGATCACTCGGCCAACAGAAGCTTCTCCGTCCGTCAGTCACCGTTCGCGCCTCGGCGCGTCCAGGATGCTCCGTCCGTGCTCAGGCGATCGGTCCGCACTGTGCCGCCTCCATGCGGGAAACAAACGTCTAACTGAGTGCACGAGAGTCCATCCACTAAACCCGCTCACAGTAAACACCGGGAGGAGAACGCGAAGAGAACGAGGGAGAACGAGGGAGGAAGGAAGAGAGAGAGTTCGTGGGCACTGCGTGCGTCGGCGGACCACGTTAAAATGAGGGAACCAGCCGCGCATCTCCTATATTTAGGGGTTGAATCCCGCGGAGGGTAGCCCGGCGTGGCAGGTGGAGGCGCAACGAGGGTGGCACCGGCCAATGGCAGCCGTTCCAGGGTTAGACGGGGGTGGAGCGTACGAACGGGGTGAACATATTCGGTCGTCGGGACGCGTCTGCTAGTCCCATCCAGACCACGCCTACATATTTCAGGTTCGACACATGTGCCCGGGACCGTCGTACTCGTACTCCTCGTCGTCGCCGTCGCCGTCGTCGTCGCGGCCGACGACTACGACGATATCGCGGTCGTAGTCGTGCTCGTAGCCGTCGACTCTTTCCTCTTCCGGCCTCTTCGCGTTGCGCATCTCGCGTTCCGCAGGATCCCGTTACCCCGTTATCACTTCGGAGCGAGCGGGGGTGCGCGGCGGGGACACGCTACGCCACGCCACGCCATGCCACGCCATGCCACGCCACGGTACGCCACGCCACACCACACCGGGGCTGTAATTCAGCCTGACAAACGATCTTGAATATTTTTAACGCCCGCGCCGCGCCAGCCTCGGCTCTCCTTTTTTATGGCCGACCTCCTGGATATTGGACGTTCGGCAGACTCGTCGAATCCGCTGATGGACCTCCACCGTTCCCGATTATCCCGCGAACGATCATCGTACGCCCCGTCTTCTCGAGCGTTCGTCCGGGCGATCTCTATTCGGCAAATCGTCGCTTTCTCTCTTCCCCTGTTCCGCTCCTGTTTCTCGCCGTTACCGATCCTCGCAATAATTCCGTCCGTAAAACAGGAGGAACGACGCGCTCCGCGAGTATTCTATTTTCTCCCTTCGGCCCTTACGTTGATCCG
This sequence comes from Nomia melanderi, assembly GCF_051020985.1. Taxonomy (NCBI): domain Eukaryota; kingdom Metazoa; phylum Arthropoda; class Insecta; order Hymenoptera; family Halictidae; genus Nomia; species Nomia melanderi. The sequence goes on along the minus strand of NC_135010.1, from coordinate 13,912,233 downwards.
GCGCGACGTTGTTTGCTGCGTTCCGAGTGGTCGACGATTGTTCGCGGAGAGGAAGGGAGGAGTCCGTCGACGCGAGATACGTGTCCCGCGTTACGTGGGTGGCCACCTTACGTACACCTCGTTGCCGGAGAGAAATGAGGCGTGTTAAATCGACCGCATCGGACAGAAGGTACCGGCAGATCCACGGGGGATCATCATTCTACGGATTATCTTCCTGACGAATTCCCCCGATTTCTCCGCGGCTCGATAAACGCCGTGATCTGCTCAGGTGACATATGGCAACGCCTCCGCACGCGTTCCGACGAGATAACAGGGATCTCGTTAATCTCCACCGATTCCTCGGAACGGCGAGAATATTCTTCGACCTATCGGGAAAAAGGGAACACCGGCGCGCGCCTATGTTCACCGAGGAATACACGGTTCGCCGGAACGGCGGAGTATCGGACGGTAAAAATAAGGCAGAGAGAGAATCAGATTGGTGTTTCATGGCGGGGCAATAATTCCCGATACGCGCAGAAGAAACGAAAGGAAAAAGGCTGGCCGGGCCGCGGGAGCCAATAGGCGATCAATCATAAGCTGGCGATCTATTTCGCCGGGCATGTGAGAGCCGTCGAGTTCTTGCGCCGCGCCGGTTCCCCGGGATCCCCGAACTCTACGGGGAACGCCTAGAGGTTAAAGGACATTAACTTCTTGATTGAGTCGGCAAAAAGTTGTAATGACTTTTCGATTGGCCGGAGATTCCGCGAGCCAGCGTTCGGCTGTCCAAGTTTTTCCACGATCGTCCCCCAGAGCTACAGATTACTCGGCGAACGATAGATTAACACGTTCGCTTTGCTTCGAAACAATTACAAGACAATCGACGGATAGAAATACTTGGTTACGTAACTAGATAACGGCACAAGAACTCTTCGATGATCTAGCACCGTTTCTCTTCTGCACAGCGGAATAAACAGTGTTGTGTAACACCTTCGAAATTCGCGGTCGACGCCCATGACAACTCGAGATGACCGCTGTCGCGAATGGGATCCCGTTGAAGACGTCAGCCTCTCCGTAAGTTCCGAGCGACGCGACGATGCAACAAATTGCAACGGGACCGGCGAAAAGGAGCTTATCGGTGGCCCGGAATATAAATGAAACCGTTCGTCGGCCAACGAGCCAGATGATATCGAGTGGACGCAGCCGAATCTAATCCTAATTCGTGGTCGTAAAGTCGGCGGGGCCGTTCGGCCGACGTTATTGGTGACACGCGTCGCGCGGCTGGACGCCGCGGAAACGCTCCTGTATCGCGCGCCAGCCATCCCTGGCTTATGAACCATATTTATTGCCGATCGTGGCAGCCTGTCCCTGCGTAGTCGGCCACGCGATACACCGGTCCCTAATTCCACTTTATGCTTCTTAGCTGGCCACTTCTGTCGCGCTGTCTTCGGTGTCCGTGCTGTTTTCAATTTCCTCTGCCAGTCTTCGACGGTGAAGCACGGAATTGATGGTTTCGAAGTCGACGCTTTAACGCGATGCTTGATCGTTACCGAGTAAACAGATTCGCGTTCGGGAGAATGTTAAAACGCTCCATGGGAACGAGAAGGATCGTGAGAATGTTCCAAGTCGAATTTCCGCGGCATCTGTCCCTGTTATTCTACAAGTCGGTCGGAAAGGGCAACCTCGCGACGCGAGCAATTCGTCCGAGTTAAACGCGCGGAGGGTCGCAACCCGACCGGCACGTGGCCGACACGCGTGAGCAGTTAGCAGTGACACTGTCCTACGAAGGGCTGTTAACGCTGACAACCGAGCGTTCCGTGGCGAACGAACACCTTGCAGAAAGCTTTCGGCCCGGCCAAATCGGACGACCCCCGCGGCTACATTGAATTATGCGAACATTTCCGCAAGATTGCTCGAATTAGCGCGCGTGCGGCGCGTCCGGCTGAGACCGCAGCGGAGAAGAAGCTGTTCGTTCGCGTACCGTCGAGGATTAAGAGCAGACAACGCCGGAGAATGCTTTCCACGCGTTCCCGATGGAATTCATCGCGCATTATTCGAACGGAGTTCGAAATCTACTGTACGGAGGATTGTAAAAGGCAATTTAAACGGTATCTTGAATTCGGACGTTGGTAACGCGGCAGATGATAGCGATGTCTGGTTCCGCTGAGTCCGTGCGATGATAAATACGCAGCCGATGCAGCGTTGATGAGAGAAGGTCGTTTATCAATCAGCCATTAACGCAGCCCCAGCGTTTCCGCGCAGCTTTACCGGCTCCGTCGAAAACCTGCTCGCTCCTGCCTCCATATTTCACGGAATCATCGTGATTCTCTTCCGCCGGGCTCCCCCGCGCACTCGATTTTCCATTAAAATCCGACGTCCACATTGGTCGCATACAAGCCCGCCGCTAGAAGGAAATATTCCGGCCAACACCCGATAGAGATACGCTCGCGAGCGCCGATGATGGAACCGCCGAACCTTGCTCGAACCGTAACCTATGATCTGCAGAATTGCGTTTCGCCGAAGCGACGGGGGACCATGAATCGCGACGGACCGATCGAACGATCGCTCTCGATCTCGTCCGAATCTCGCTCGAACGTCCATTCGAACGCGTTCGAACTCGAACCTTTCAGCGCGTTCTGACGAAAGCGAGAAAGATACATTCCTCGAACGAGTTAATAATAACTCGAGAGAAATTCGAACGAGGACCGGATACAACGTTCAATTTTTTACGTCTTTTGGCAACGAGGGCGTTCGCGGAAGAGGAACGGAGGAATCGGCGTTCCCGGCGGAGCGGGTCGGTGTCTCCCGAGTCGCTGATAAATTGAATGTGTGATGAGTTCAGAGGATTCTTGAAATAACCGGGCGTGATGTATACATCCTCCGCGAGAGGGGAAGAGGTCCGCGGCACCGGCGACGAGTGCCAGAGATTTAGATTTTACGGGCGCTTGAGCAATTCCTTGACTTATAACCGGGACCATGCATACCAAGTGAGCCATCAAATGTTTCTGAGTGTCTTAATTCCCGAGCCACCCCTCGGCGAGCGGCGCGATCGCTATCTCCTCTAACTTATTAATTACTTGCTCGCGCGATTCACGGCTACGGGAAAATATTTATTCCCTCCGTCGGTCTCTCTCTCGTTCCGACGAGTTCCGCCGGGCAAGAAGCAGTCGAAGAAACCCGGGGAGACATAAAGAAAAAGATAAACACTCGGGAGAGTTAGCCCGCTTATCGCCGCTTGAACTTCCTCCGACTGACCTGGTTCGCCAGCCTTCCGAGCGACCAGTCCTCGCGTTCGAACGTCGGACTCTCGGAAACCTCTGCGAACACCGGGAGCACATATTCCGCGTGTCATCCGGTAATCGTCATCGATCAACCCTCACCCTTGAACGTCCAACGGCCAGCAGAAGGCGCAGGGCTGTTCCAAGATTCCGACATCGATCCGAATCCGACGCGGCCCGGGATCCGGTCGGCATCGGGGGACAACCTCGAGCGGAATTCGGAATTCACTTTCCGCGTTTACACGGTTGCCGGGGAAGTTCCGGCGCCCGCGGCTCCGCGCGCCCCGTTCTTGTTGATATCATCCGCAGACGATATCGGGTCGCGGCGCGGTTGCTCCGGGAATTTAATTCTATTCGAAGTGCCACCTAAGATGCCACCTTCGGCTCTTATCTCTGTGCACACGGTGGGCTGCGCGTGGCGGTTGCTTATGTGTTACGTGAATACCTTACCTAAACGCCCCGGGGAGAGAAGCGTTCCTGCGTACCGTTCCAGCCCCCTCGCCCGGCGAGCCAATCTCCCGCGGCCCCCGCTCGCCGGGCGAGCAGCTCGAAGCACAGGGAGTGGGTCGACCGAGGGAAATTAATGCGACTTCCAACGGGGCGCTATCGGACGCCGCTATCTCGCGCCTCGCCCGCGGAAAACGTGAGCCGCCTAGGCGAGAAGTTTCGGAATTTAAGTGTCGAAGCGGCCGCGGAACTCGGAATTCGATCGATCCGCAAGCTTCCTAAAGGAACGCCCGATCGCACGCCTGTTCTCAGCTGTTCGGAAAATCTGTGCGCGGGATTTACAAGCGTCCGACGTGTGCACGCGACCGGCCAATCGAACGGCACGAACTAATGGCTCCCGTAAATATTCATGCGTAGTTAATCATCCGCGCGACCGTCGACGCGCTGCGAAGAGCGATCGCTTCGCGCTGTCACGAACCTTCGATCTTTCGAAGACCAACGATAGGAATAATAGTGAATTCGATCTTCCGATAGGGAACCATCGAGATCGGACGGTGAGAGAGTCGAGCCAACGCCGAGAATCTTGTCGGATCAGCGGTCACAGTTCACGTAGTCGCGGCGATGGCCCGGTCGACGGGTTTACGATTATATTTGCCGAAATCTTGGGAGAGGGGCGGCCGTTCCGCGTGCGAGGACGGGGCTCCCCCGTCGCGCAGGCCGGGCAGAGCCAGAGAAGACTCGGAGGGTGGAGGTCGAGGAGGTAGCCGGAGGAACGCGGATGGGAGGGAGTTATTAGAATGGTCCGGAAAAGATGGCGCGGAGTCGCTCCGTATTTTTATACTGTATGGCCGCTGCTTTGCATAATCCCGCACTTAGCTCGCTCGTCCCGAGATGCCGGCTCGCTATGCAGATCTCTCCTCTGCTCCGAAAACCCGAACCTACCGAGCGTTTCGTCGTTCCACCGAATGATGGACGACGCCCAGACCCTGCGCGACCCTGCCGCCGCCTCGGACCCTCGAGCCTTCCCTCCTCGAGAAAGAGCTTCCTGACGCGCCAAGTGGAACCGTATCGGTCCGACAGAAATCGAGGATTGCCGCGGCCGCGCTCGGCGAGCGCTAGATTCGGGGGAAATTACTGCCGCAGACCGCCCTCGTCGAAGATTACGATTTCTTTAACCGCTCGAGTGCCACCGGTCCTTACGAAAACCCGGTCGAACAGTAACAACCGTCGCCGTTCCTTTTGTTCCGGCTCGGAAACTCAATGATGCTCTAGTTTTACATGAGACACTTGTACATAGCGCTCCGTTCTTTCGTTTCTAAGCGGGTAATAAGGAAAATCGAAATAAGTAATTAGGAAACGACGATCGCGACGTTTGCTACTTGAACGGTTAACGAATCCTTCGACGATCGGTTAACCCTTTACAAACTTCGTTTCTCAGTTCACTTGCAATTTTTCTTTAAGATAATTTAAACAAATATCATCTGTGTCTTGTTAGAAAATGTTAAATATAGGGTTAACTGTTCGAACATTAAGAAATCGGTACACAGTTTCATAGTTCTATATGATTTAAGCATTGAATGTTCCATTTAGCAGAATCTGCGAGAGATTTTGAATGCCTTCAACGATCTTCGTCCGCAAAGGGTTGATAGAGGCCTCGAACTGACGCTTCGAACTATCGCGATACGTTACGTTGTTTCTAGAATGAGGATTTCTAGCAGACGCGGACGATATCGGTCAGACGTCCCGACTATTCGCCTAGTCGCTCAAGGCGCCAAGTAGATTCAGACGGTGCGCGACTAGACGCGATAAATTGTCTCCACCGGCGAAGCGTTTTTCGAACGACTACGACCTATCGATTCTTCGGGAAGCTCGGCAGGATATGGTTCGAACGGTTAATTGTATTCCGTCCGACGGGAATGACAAAGATTCTTCCAAGACCGATGTCACGGAACATTTGTCAGCGGGCTCGGACGAATCCGAAACTGAATTCCCGGGCGGAGACGTCTCATTTGCACGGGGAAAATCGCATCTTCCTCTCTCCGCCGTCGGCCGACGGCCACCGCCGGAAGAGAGAATACTGGAAACGGCGAATAAAGCGAGGGAGGCGTCATCAATCTTGCCGCGAAAAGACCCAGGACGACCGTGGCATCGTTCTAGACGTCACAGATGCGACTTTGATTCTCTTTCGGCGGTTCCCCGGGGGCAGCGAGGCTAGATTAAGTCTGTCCCGCGTGTAATTTGTCCGAGTCCTGACTCCCGAGCTGCCTCGGCGTTCCCTGGCCGCGGAAAAACGGAAAACACCTGGGCTCCGAGGCGGAATCGCCGATAAAACCGACTCGAAAGACGAATCTCTCTCGCGGAGCGTCTTTCCTCTTCCTTCGAACTTGACTCGTTTCGCGACGAGTACGATTATACATCGACGAGCATATTTCTCGGTGGTCCTTGCGCAGCATATGTGCCAGGTATCCAATTTCGCTATCTTCCGATCCGCCAATCGGCCGTTCATCGCCCCTAACTGCGCTGTCAGAAGCAATCACGCTAGACGGCTTCGGCCGGCCCCCATCCGCTGTTATCTCCACCTGATCGGTCCATTTCGCTTACGAAGGGCTCGCGCAAACATTGAAATAGATTCTCAACCCCCACAGATATCGTTCTGCTCGCAAGATTTTCCTTCGACGGTTCTTAACCCTTTGCACTCGGATGTTTCTTACTAGAAATATTTAACATTCCTTTACGAGGCGACGTTCTTTGAGACTAATTCGACGAGAAATCAACAGTACATTGAGGAACAAAGCTGTTTTCTTCTAAAGTTTAACATTAAATATAATAAAAAGCGCCTTTGTGTCGAAGGCTTACGTTAATATATAAATTAATTATAATTATTTAGGACTGCTTAATATCACACATGTTTCACTGTGTCAAATCAAGTGACTCAGAGTCGCCTCTCGAGTGCAAAGGGTTGACATTCCAATTAGCATTTTCTTCGAGCAACAGGTTCGATGAACGATCAAACGCGAGGGTTCCGATCATCTTACGTCTCGAACAAGAAACGAACGTCTTCTTTTGAAAGCAAGTTCGCGATGCTTCGAGCGGATGGAAGAAAGAGGTCGCTTCCAAGGAAAAAGCGTATGAGGAGCGCCGGGCACGAGGTATCTGGCCGGGTTCCGAAAGTTTACGCGCAGCGTATTCCGTGCGGGCAGCGAGTGCGACGGGCTCGGTCACGGTGGATGCGCCGGCTCCGCCGGAGGAGCGGCCCGGAGTATAAAACCTCTGGCCCGTTGCAGCGGCGGCCGTGTTACGAAAAGCACGATTATACCGGGGGAGCTGGGGATGAAACCGGGAGCATACCTTAGTTGTCCGCTCGTAAAGCAACCCCGTATGCCCGCGAGTGCGTGCCGGGTCCTTCCTCTCTTTCCCCGTCGCGCGCCTCTCCGCCTCTGACCCGGCCGACCCTTCTTCTCCTTCTCGCTCGCGAAGGAGTGTTTGTTAAACCGGAGGAATATGCATGAGAGAGAGCCAGCCGGCTCGGAGTTCTGCTACGCTGATCTTAACGGTGCCCGCGACCTTAAATATGTATAGAGCCGGCGCGGACAAGGGTTAATCGGAACGGACGACGATCTCGATCCGCGAGGAAGATCCAACCCTTTGCACTACAGAGGTGCCTCTCAGTCGCCACTCGATTGGTCCATCGAAATTGGAGAATTTCGTATTTGTCGTTGAGTCTTGAGTAATCTGTCGATAGGTGAAATGTGGAAATAATATAGCATTGTTCCCCTTATTTTGTGAATAGATTCCTCGTTAAGGTAGTTTAAAACAAATGTTATCTGTATCTCATAGAGATGAATTGAATATTTCTAGTGACTAATCTTTGGAGTGCAAAAAGCTAATAAACGAAGATACTTTTTCAGATATCAAAGGTTCTTTGATATCTTTTCACATACTCAGTTGTGAACAAATGATTTAACTATTCGAACAGCAAGGAATCAGTACAGTTTACTTATTCTCTATCACTTGAGCGGTCGTCGCGTAATTTAGCAGAATCCGCAGGTTTGCTACTTGAAAGATCCTTCGTTCAGGGTTAACCTTTGCACTCGAAAGTCTTTCACTAGAAATTTTATATTCTCCGATGACATACAGTTGTTCTTTGAAATGAATTAATGAGAAATCACGTTATTTTATTTCAATATTCCATATATCGATGCATCATACAAAGCTTAATATTACATATAAGACTTCATAATTTTGCCAAATCAAATCGTGGTGACTGAGATTCACCTCTCGAGTGCAAAGGGTTAACAAACGATAGGAGTTTCCGAAACATCGATACCGAACTGGTTCGAGAGAGTCTCCGGTTGGTCCTAAACGAGACGAGCGACATATTCTCGCGAGCACGCGTCACGCGTTTATACGTACGACGCGTATACGTACGACATATGGTGGTTGGCACGGTGCTTGGCCCCCATGCGAGGACTCGCCGAGACTTCCAGGGCGCAGGGTTCAGCCCTTGGCTCACCTCCCCCAAGGCCCACCCCCACCCTGAGAGTCCTCATGAGTTTTCAATGAGATTAGCGGCCCATCTGTGCGGAGACCGACCCCATCGTCATCATCGAGCACGGACAAAGCTAGTCAACCTGCTCACCGCCCGTACATGCTCGCCATGGGGGTCTCCGCTCGGGCTCATGGTCTACACGCCGCGCGTGCACTTGCCGCGCAAACCGATCTCCCTCGTCCCCGCGCGGTGGTTATAGAAAATACCAGGTTTTTTTCGCCGCCCCCATCATATGGTCGCATTTAAAGTTGCCGACGACCGCAATGCTTATGGGAATCGGTGAAACCTGATAGAGCAGGAGAATCGTACACTCTGCTCGCTGTTTAACCGTTCTGGAACTTTGTTTGAAAAATCTCACATTGCGCAATAAAATCAAATAATGAAGTGTGCACTCGTTAAATGCAGGCCAAATGCACTTGAAATATATCCTAACGAAAATTAATTACATGTTTGTCTCAAAAAATAGAAAGTTAGCAGCATTGAGAGTTTCAAGATGACGTGTATACTCATCAAACATTTAACTCCTTAACCATTCTGGAACTTATATGTGCAGATTTTTCATTGATTTCAACTACTGCAACTTGACGTGCTTTCATATGGAAATAACGAGGATCAGAGACGAGCTTATAAAATTCTTGTTTCGATGAAGCTGTCGTACAGGTGTTTGGCCGGTGATCTTCGAGGTATCAGGTGAGAAGGGGATCAACAGGAAACATGAAAATATCCGGGAAACATTGCGGAAAGCCACAGAAGCTGACCGATTAAAGAGCGAAACGGTATCGATCCCTCCTGGCGGGGCACGGTACTTTGGCTCCGGGGGCTTCGTATTTGGGTCCATGGTGGCCCATATGGAGCCTGCCGAGCGCATATGTTGCGACAACGCCGCTAACGACCTGCCTTCGGCCTCCGTAATGCTAAACTGCGGTTCGATTCTCACCCCATGAAACTAAATAACCATTCGATTGTCATTGGTAAATAGGTAATCAGGGCTGGATCATCTCGAGTCCACAGTCATCGAATATCCGTCTAAATTTCTCTCCGAAGCGACGAAACATCCGTATATATAAACATTATAGTTATATTTTTAACTTTTGCGCGACATTTGAGAAGTACTTTCAAAATTACTGTTTCAATTGAAGCTCGAATCGTGTGGAATAACCGGTGAATCGTTTCGATCGAGCAGAAATCGAAAGAAATCGTGGAATGTTCGCGATTTCCTGTCGAAGATCGACCGGCAGCGATCTTCGGCCTCCCTTAAACGATTTGGCCAAGCGAAATCCCGCGTCGCCCTCGCGTTTTTTCCCGTCAACCTGCGGGTCTAAACGAGTTACGTATTATAGCGCGAGGGGTGGAGCGGGGTGGTCGCCGTGGGGTGAACTAGCACTCAATACAAGGTTGTATGTTCCGGCCGTGCCATCTGGCGCGCTATTATACGAGTATTTTAATTTAATTAACTCGCCGCCGGTCGATCGATATTATCGGCGCTTTCCCGGGATTAAGCTTGTACGCGGACCACCGGCGAATTCGAATCTGCCGTTTAATTAGGATTTCGGCCGGCAACGCGAGCAACAGATTTTATGGAAACGAACCGCGCCGCTCCCGAGCCCGCCGCGAGCTCGATCGAATCACCTGTTTTTTCATTCATCCGCTTTGCCACTTGATAAATGTTGCTTCAACGTTTAACCCTTTGCTCCCGGCCGCCGATTGATTTGATATAAAATTATACGGTCCTCTGTGCAACCTTAAGCTTCGTGGAATGCATCGTGAAGTATTGGAATTAAATTTGTTTCTTAATTTGTGTTCTCTGATTAGCTACAATGTCGCCGATACTTCATCGACATGTTGAATATTTCTCGTCAAAGACTTCCGAGTGTTAACTATACTAGCTCACTTCTCGAAAGCTTGAAATCTCTGCAGTCCATCAACACCTTAACAATGACGAGTGAGACTCGTGAAGATTTCTAGACGAATTTAACAACAATCGATGTTATTCGTTACCCACGGATCAAAGCAAACTATTTCGCTATCATTGTATCATCTTCAAATAAAATTTCCACTTGAAGTAGAATGGACAATTTATTGCATTTCTTCCAAATTGTCGATAGTAACATGGCACATGAGCATAGTGGCGAAAGTAAACAGTACGCCAAGGGGTTAAAGGTTAAGATTGAAGACTAAAAGATGAACATTTTCAATAAATGCCACCCAAAACGCGGTCCTCGCGTGAACAAGGTTCCATCCGCATCGAGAAGCGTCGAGTACTCGGCGAGCAGACACGCTCCCGGTGTATTCCTGTATTTACAACATATTTGCGGGAGCGCGAACACTGCTCTTTGTCATGGCCGAGTGATTTTCGGGTCGGCAATGGCCCCGCTGAAGAGAGCCAGTGCGCCATTGTGCGCTCGGGGGGTCATTGTGATCGACTGTACGTACCCCGGTCCATGCTGTACAGCGCACTTCCCCTGCTCGTGCATCTGTCCTCAATCAGCGACCTACGAAAATGGGATATCCCCGTCCGCACCGCCGCGGAACTATTGACCACAGAGTCGTCTAAGAGATTGACGCCGCAACACGGCTACGTTGCACCTCGAGCGTCGAGCGCCAATTTCCAAGATCCGCGAATCATTCGCTTCGAACCGCGTCGCCAACGAAGAAAGATCGAACGTTGAGAACGCTCGCAAGAAGTCTTCCTCGAAAAAGACGACACCGGAGGATGAAACGCGACACTCGTATCATTATCTCTCAGAGATGTTTTTGTCGCGAGAGAAGACGAGGCTGAACGGATTCAAAAGTGAGAAGAATCGCTGGTACGCTCGGCTTCCCGGACAAAAACAAGCCCGCCGGTCCAGGCTGGTCGGAGCTGTAGGGGCGCCCGGCGAAGAATGGGGCGCACTTAACTCGGGGCTGCTTAAACAGTTGTTTGATCGGTATTATGCATTAGCATGTGGCTGGTGCCACTGCTTATTAGCGGACCGGTGTCGGAGGAAGCGTTTTACAAGAGGCGCGCTGCACCGTGCTCCTGCATCGCGCGCAGGTGGGAATTCGAACCTGCTTTCGAGAAACGATCCCTACTATCAGCATACTCTTCTCCACAAAAGGAACGAGAAACCGGTGAACACCGCGCGAGGAAACGGAAACGTATCTGGCTTCGGGCCACAGGCGTTACTTCCGTCGGCCAGCGGCAATCTCCCCGGATTCCGTCGCAACGTGCTTCGAAAAACGAAGAAACATCCCTTAAGAACCGGCGTAACGAGGATCTCGCGCGCGTTCGCTTTTGTCGGGTTAGCGAGCTGCATAGAGAGGAACGGAGAGGGCGAGAAAGAGGGAGGGAGGGAACGCAAGAGAGAGGGGTTGAAATCTAGGTATAATATTCCGGATATTAAATCGCTTTTAAATCGGCTTAGCGTTAACTAGTGGCACTTTAAGCTGCCCGGTGAAATGATTATCAGGGTTTCCCACTCCGTCGACCCGGCTAGCTGTTATCGCCCGTTGATTAATTGTTATGCAATATGACGTCACACACGCCCGCCTACCCGGATTAGAATCCCGCGGTGGAGCATCACGGCGACTGCCACGGCCCCCCACCCTACGGCACCGTCCCATCGCCTCCTCACCGCCCCTCGCCATCTCGTTCTCGGGCCCCGTCTCTGTCTCGCCCGGCGACAGTCTTCGTCGTTCGTTCACCGCGTTGCATATAGAACGCGGAGGGAGAGGCGCGAAGTTTCCGGCTAATCCTACGAATTTGAGCCAGCCGAACATAGGACGCTGATGAATATTGATACAGACGCGGCGGACACCTACCCCGTTGCGCCTCCGGCGCGCAGCGTTCTTCCGACCTCGGCTGAGAAACGCAAGGTGCCGGAGTGCATCGTTCGCGCGAGAAGGAAAGACGATCGCGATCTGGGTCTCCTCGGCCTTGAGAGCGCCGTGTTCGCTCGAGGAACAGGGTGGAGGTTGCATTGTTACTACCCTCTGAGATGCAGGATACTCGGGGATAATTGTACGCCGCTGCGAGACGTTGGACGCGTCGGTTGCGCGAGATCGTCGGGAGAACGTTCAGGATCGGCTGTATTGAGTTTTCAATACGGGGATCGCGAAGTTTGCAGTTGTTCACGACGAGATTAGTCGTTACGTTTTCGACTTCGCGATTCACGGTAATAAGGTTGTTGAACCGGTTTGTTTGGTTTCACAAAAAAAAAATATAATTACACACTTAACCCTTAGCTCTCCATAGTTTTGTAATATGCCAGCAACTCCTACCAATTTTATAGTGGTCCTACTGAAAATTGACAATGTTATAACATTGCTTAGACCTTCAATTCCCTTCTCAGTACAAACTTTGTATATTTGGAAGATTTAATAATCTCAAGGTAGTTTTCTTAAGATTCATTAAAATATTTAATATTAGAACTGGTGCAATATTGGAGCCTACGGAGTTCAAAGGGTTGAAAGTACAATGTTGAAGTAATACAGCGATTCTAACAATTTCATCAACAGAGGTTGATTTAGATGCTTGTTTCTACGTTTCTTGTTGAGACTGGGTGTCGAGCGACTAATCAGTGCGACTTTGCCGAATACCGATTGGCCGCCCAGCGACGGTGAGTGTCCTACTGTCATTTTTGGGCGCGTAACACTTGTTACGTTGTTCTTTCGGTTTGGAGTGTTGGCGAGAGTCTGGTAGAAAGATGATCGATGTGCAACGTGTTCGAGCAAGGGAAATCCACGGCGCAGCGTCTCATCAACGGCCGAGACTCGGCACTCGGAGGATTCGAAGCGCGGTACACTCCGGTAACCTTGCTCTATTATTCCCCTAAATAAAAGAAACCATAAATCGCGGGTGTACGGGGCCGTGGAGGAGCCACGGTGCGGCTCCATTATATCTTTCGCGATGAACGGTGCCCTTCTTCGTCGGCCATTATGCCGCGGAGAGATAGTAAGGAAGGAGCCACCCCTTTATCTCGGCAGACTCCGCGGAGAGAGAGAGAGTAATGCCCGGAAATCAAGGGTTAATTCCTCGGCGTCGTAAAGCATTTTATCTAGCCCCCGGTTCTGGCTACCCCGGGAAATATTAAAATATGGCGATACACCGACGGAAACCGTCGCGAGCGCCGGCTTTTCGGATTATTAACCGAAGAACCGTGCTTTTCCGAAATTAAAATTAAACGCGCGCATACGAGACAGTCGTCTTTGCGATCCAACTCGTTTTTCCAGGCAGATCCCAGTTCGTTGATTCCGTTTTCATGCAAGTCTTCAACCTCTTACGCTGGAAATTAATTCAGAGATTTGACTGAATCTCGCGCGGAGAAGTAATTACTCAAACAGCAAGTGACCAGTACGTAGTTTCCTTATTTTTATTATTTATGCGATCGATATAGAATTTAGCTTCATCCGTTAAAGGTTTTGTACATTTCAAAGGATCTTCCGCAAAGGGTTAATAGTTCCTGTATAGAATGACATATTTCGAAACAATTTAATATGTGTGATACAAGATTATCGCTGAGCATAAGATGTTATTGGAGATTTCGAAACAGAAGTTTCTCCACGCGCGTAGTACGTCTTTCCAGCGCAAGAGGTTAAGGAGATCAACGAAACTTGATTAGTCACCCGGTACATTCCACAGAATATCACGCGCCGTTATTCCATCGATTCTAAACTCGTCTGTGAGAACGGAACACGCGAAACGCGGCGACACCATAATGATTTCACGGGTGTACAATGCGAACACGCGGGCTGCAAGGGCGCGCGGGCCTTCAACACCTGATCCCCACTAAAGATCGTATCTGGAAAATTGGATTCGGTGTCAGGGTGACCGCTGAAACGTATAAGCAGCTCGTAAAATACTTTTTAGCGCCCGACCGACTTCGCCACGGAGGATTAAGCTTCCCGAGGCAGATAAGAATTCCGAATCTGGATCGAGCAGCATTTATTCACCCCCGGAGAATCATAACGATTAACGGTGATCCCGGGGCCGGCTCGCTCGCGCGAATATTCAATCAGCGCCCGATCTTTCCCGGCGACGGCAGTCGATGCGAGGACGCCGCGGGATCGATCGAGAACACTCTCTTCCTCTCCTCTTTCAGCGCAAAGATGGAAGCTCTCCCGGCACCGTGGACCCTTTAGAACGGCCAACGAGCAAAATATCGCCGGGAAAGTCATTCTTTCCATGGCAATGGAGTCAATTCGGGTCAGCGAATTGCCTTATTGGGGAACAGGCCGGAGGGACCTTCAGCGTCTCAGATGGAACGCAAAATCGAGTTACGTCGACGCCATCGTCGCAGCGATAAGTGACGTAGGAAAGGTGCCGAGACGTTATACGTGGAACGATGGCTATTACCACCCTCCGTTGAACCGCCGGTCTTTGTGGAATATGGAATTTTCCTTTTCCACGTTTCCTCGATCTTCTAATTTATCTTTGTACCATAAACTTCATTCGATAATCTAAGATATTCGCGAAGAACCGAATGAACGCGAAGGTATCTTGGTAGCAAAGACAGGCAAATCGAAGGAGTTTCGCTAAAATAATCGTTAAGCGAAGGACTCGCGATGCCGACGCGGAATTCGGAAGGTATACAAGGGACAGGAAATGAAATTGAGAGCCCGGGCGAGCACGTTGGCCGATAAAACGCTGTCGGGACAGCAGGGTCTCCCGATGACGTAAAAAAGTGCCCCGGGGACGGCGGCTGGGAACACGGGGTGGCTCGGAATAAGGCGCGGAGACGTTTATTCGCCCGGACAGGAGCCGAGTGACCGAGTCAACTTGAACGTACAGCTTGGTCACACTCGGTTTGATCTAATAAAAAGGCAAGACTTCTCTATCCTCCTGCAATCCCCCATCCCGAGTGTGCGCTCCGCTCCCAGCCTTCCGCGATACCCTCGAGCGTCTCGTTCCAGCCTCGATGGATCGGTTCGGGTGCCAGATATACTGATGAATATCAACAGACAATCTTAGTTTCCCTTCTATTTCCGCTGGTACCTTTTTCTACGCCTCCCAAGCTACCGAGTCGCAGCTTTATACGCTTCGATGCACCAGGACCTCGATGAGCCGAGTATCTTCCGAAAAACGTCGAAATTTCCCGATAACTGGGATACGCGTTCGCGCGATCGCATCGATTAAAATGTAGCAACTTCGTCGCCACGTTTTTGATTGATTTGTCCGTCCGCGGTTCTGTCTTGGACCGGATATGTAACCCCGGTACGGTGCGTTCCTCCAAAACGTGTGAATTGTGTTTTATTGTCTCCTCATTATCCTACACTCCGATCTCCACAGGAATAAACATAAACATTCACCGAAGTGTATTTATAAAATTCAGTGTATCTGAGACTAACGTGTTCCAATGGATCCAATGGAAAAAGTTTACGGTGCCACGACGTCAACGGCGCGCACAGGATCGGAAGCGAAGTACCGTCAAACCCTCTTAGAAAACCGCTGAAGATCGCAGCGCGGGACGTCGCAGCCGTGATTTTTTCTCCTGCCGCTCGTCAGGGTGCTGTCCGATATAATCCGCAGTTGATCAGATTAAACGGCGCGCAGAGGGCGAACCGGAGGCAGCCGCGAGGGTGTGGCGGTCCGCTAGAAACCACCACCATCGCCGCCGCCGCAGCCGCCGCTGCCGCCAACGCCAACCATTACCGTCAGAATCGCAGCGCGAGCACCGTGTCGCCGGATGAAAGAGGCTCAAGCCCACCGTGCCGTAAAATAACATTGTCCCGGCGGTGGTACAGCAGCCGAGGACCGCTCGGAGGTGGAAAAAGGGTGGACGAGGCGAAAACTCGAGAGGTTTCTTTATTTTCCGCGCCGAACTCGGCGTACTTACGTTAAGTACCACGGAAACGCGGCGTTCCGCGATGCCGGGCTGCGAAACACCGAAAAGATTCGCCATTGGCGCGGCCTGACGGGGGCGCGATCACCCCATAGACACCTCCGAACTTCTCTCTTCGACGTCTCTCTCGAAAATCGTTATCCGATCGAATCGATCGACTCTGAATCAAAAGCTGCTCAAGAATTTTCTCGAACAGCGACAAACTCGCTCGTCGGTGAAAGTCTCCGATTCGAAGGAAAGCGGAATTCACGCGTAACGTCTCGACGGTGATTCCGTCGAAATTGATGAAATTCAGCTCGCGCGAGGCGGTTTTCGATCCCAAGAATATTTCGGTCTACGCTACTGTGACCGAAAGGGGTGGCAGGGGTAGTGGAGCGAAACGCGATGGGCGGCGGTCGGGGGAAACAGGGTGTCGGGGGTGGAGATTACGGCGGGACAAGCAATATTAAGCGGCCAGGAACAAAAAGACGATACAGTACGCCGGATTACCCGCGGTGCACCGCGTTGTCCCGTGAAATTGATACGCGAGTTGCTTTTTAACGGGAACGCCGGGCGAGCATAGAAGCGGGAGCATGCGCCGCCCCGGAAATATTCGTCGCGATTTAGATAACGCGACACCGGTACAAAAGGGACGATTCGCGGGCCCGAGGGGCGAGCCGGCCCACCCTCCGCGAGGGCGGCTAACGAGGAAAGACTGAAAATAATTAGATCGTCGATCACTCGGAAGACGACGGTGTTCTCTTTCGCCGGGAATCGTTTTTTACGGCCGCCCCCATTAAACACGGTGTTTCGGATTCCTTCGTCGCGCGATAACCGGAGAGATATTCGCCGGACCGAGCGTGGAACGGATGTGAATCGTTGAATCATAAACACGGTGTTCAATTGAAACGTCGACTGGTTCCCGCTCTCTGTTCACCTTCCGGAAACCGATTAAACGCGCTCGACGGGGAAAGAATCTGCAGTAAAGCGATGCAATGGCTCCCTGTATCTTCCGTAGTCCAGCCACGTCCCGCGGTTTATCTAAATATTGCCGTAGGCGGAAAAAGGAGCAAGTCCGCGGCGAGAGTCGCGGTATCGGCCGCGTGGGAAACATTACTCTCTCGAGCGAGTGCGATCCCTATCCCGGTAAACCGATTGGACGCTCGAATTTTTGAATCCCAGTCTGTGCGACGCTCGCAACGGACGAGCTCCTTTCAGAACCGATCGCTCTCCAGGAAGCTCGAATGGATCGTAACAACGCGACACTCGACGTCGCTCCACCGAGTAGCCCTAAGGGAATATTATTTCTGACCATAATGAGGCTCACCCTCGATGATTCTCTCCCTCGGCGAAACGTAACCGGATTTGCAGTATGCGGGCTACGATCGGCTCCTCCGATTCCTCGAGTCCGACTGATTCCACGATTACCGAGTAATCGCGGAATCCGCCGAAAATACACAAAGGGAGAATCTGTGAGCCCTTGTGCTGTGGTCTTAATAGTTGAATGATGGTATATGTGGAAATCTCAGATGATCGAGAGATTTAACCCTTTAAGGACGTAGGCGTTTTAACGGAATCAAGCTTTCATGTTTGGAATATCGAATTATGAATGATTTAGCTATTCGAACGGTAAGAAATCAGTACGGAATTTCATTATTCTCTATGATTTAAGCATTAGAATGTTTCATTTAGCAGAATCTGCAGAAGGTTTCCTATACTTTCAACAATCTTCGTCCGCAAAGGGTTAATCTATTCTTCATTAACGTGATTTTTATTAACTTCATTAACTCGACTACGTCTTGTCTCTTCCTACTGTCATTTCCACGTGTTCGTTATTTCCAATATTCGTCCGCTTGCTTCTCGATTCCTGGTCGCTGCCATCGAAACTCATCGCTCTGTATTGTCACTGTCAATCGACACCTTAATAGATTCATCACTTTCGCCGATAAATAGTAATTTTCAGTATCGCATCCATCAGGAGCAATTCGATTCCACGGTAAATCGCTAAGCAATCGCGCGTCTTTGTAATTCTCCGAGAACGAACGTTGCGAGAACGTTCCTCCAGGAACGAGGGGATGCTCGCACAGGTGCAGGAACGCGAGCGACTCTCGTTCCCCGTGCGGCGCGCGATGGGGAGGAACGTTACTTCGATCAGGAGACGCATATATTTTCATATCCGAACGAATAGCACGGGAATATTGTAATTTGCATCGGAGACGGCGGAAAGAACTAAGTCCTCACTGCACGGGGTGCGTCGCTGAGGGGGCGGTTCAGGGGGGGCGAGCGCGGGAAGCATTGAAATCGTTGGTGTATGCAAATGCGGTGCCGCGGCGCGTTCCAAATCTTTAGATCTGGACGAATAACTCGCAAGCGCCGAGGCAGTCCCCTTCGCCCCGCCATATCGCGGCCGAGACGAACCGGAAGATGATCCAGAAATTCAGACAATACGGATCGGTGGAACGACGTGACGCGTCGGCCATACGAGCGGCCGTAAAAGTTCTGCTGCCGGCTACTTTGTGCCACTCGTCGAAGCCCGGGACTCGATTCGAGCTTCCTCGATCGCTATTGCACGATGTATGATGTGAAAGTGCTGTGTATTCACAAGTGCTGACACGTTGAACGTCGCAGGATTTCATGCAGTAAGATACGCAAAATGAGAAGAGTATGATATTAAATCATTTGATTCAATTGCATCATTATAACGGTGATTTAGTTGAAGTTCACGTCGACGTTAGTTCATTCAATTACAGCTTAATATGTCGCTCTATTTATTCAAGAATATTTGGGAGTCATTGAAATGTACTTTAAATGATACAACAGTGATACAAATAAATATAGAAAAAATTAAAACAGGAGAGGTTGCAAGAAAATAGAATCGAGTCTGACTCGACGTAGGACTGCTAAGGGTTAATCGAGTGAACTACAGTGATTCGATTTGTTTGGGGTCATCGGTGACCCTTATGAGATTCAAAGTGTGAAGGAATCATTTATTCCCTCGACAACGGTAGTGCATTTTCTTCGAGCGTCATCCGAGTAACGACTCTCTTTTGTCAAATATCTGGAGAACATCTGATAAATCGATGACCGTTGATCACTTATCGTAAGAGGATGCTGAAACAAAGACTTCCGAGTCTTTATTCACTATTTCTATCTTCCGCCGAGGATTACTGTGTCCCGTCCGCGAGTCCTCTCGCAGCAGCGAACGAGAAAACGATAAGTCGATGCTGGAAAGGCAGCCGACGAAATGGTTCATGGATCAAAGGCTCGCCCGACGCCGTCCAGAATGCATTATCGAGAATTGCGAAGGGTGCGACGTCTGAATTTATGTTTTCTGTTCGCTGTCGTAACGTTCAGACGCCGCGGATCGCGAGGTGCAACGACGGGACGCCGTCGCGCATCGGAAAAATCGGCGAATCCGATAAAGGGTGAATAATGCCGCGTCGATCAGCCGTTGCCCGAGTTCGAGGCGTTGCCTCTTCGAACGAGTACACGCTCGCTCGTCGCGGAGAAGCTGAACAACAAAGCGTAAAACGAATCGGAAGATGCGCGGGACAAAAAGGGAAGACGGGGAACGACGGCGGAAGAGGGAACGGCCGCTCGCGAAATGGCGGTAGGAGGTGGAGGAGGGTATGCGGGGAGACGGGAAATTTGTAATCGAGAGAAACACCCGTGAATATATGGCCGCCTTCCGCAGCCACGGCGGATTTTACTAATAACCGATACTCCAAGCGAACCGTGGAATATTATAATTGATTTATTGGGGGAACGATGCGCGGCGTCGCGTCGGATTTATCAGCGCCTCCGTTGAATTCTGCTCTTCGGGCCGATCGAACGGAACGACGGGGAACGATAGACCGCATCCGGTTTCGCTTGCGCCCGGGGCGCATTCATTTCGCGCGTCGTTTCGACGCGTCGACGGCCGGAGGTCCGCGCGCGCGACTCCACCACCGGCGGAACACCACCGAGGACTCGTTCGTCGGCCGCTTAGGCCTCGAAGTGGTAAAGTTCGCCGGCATTTATTCCCGATAATCGATACCCGAAGCCAACCGTGAAATATTATAATTGATTTATAGGGGCAACAACGTCGGATTTATCAGCCGCGCCTCCGTTCTGCTCTGTTCCGCTCGGCTCTGTGCCGCGGAACCGATCGAACGTAACGGCACGAGCTACGATAGACCGCGTCCGGCGATGAAATCGCGGAATGCCCCGGCCGCATTCGTTCGACGATGCGTTTCGTTATGCAATTAGCCATTGTCGACCGATCCACGATCGAACCGAGCCGCGACATCTGTCCGGCGGACTCGAAGAAACCGCTTCGACTTCGCGATTCACGCTCGGACCATACTTCTTACAGTGATAGAGTGATAAGGTTGTTGAACTGGTTTGTTTGTTCCACCAAAAAAATATAATTACACACTTAGCACTCCGCATAGTTTTGTGATATTCCGTTTCTTCCAGTGTAAAACGCGACTCGCGAGTGCGCTCGATTCTCGGGTTTAGAGTCTCGATTTCGAATATCCGCGAATCGAGGTTTCTCGCGTGTAAAAGGATGGATACTTTCGAAACCAGCGAAGACTCTAGAACGTAGAGAACGATCGTACCATGCATCTTGGTGAAATTACGGCAATACTCCCGGATTGAATTTCACCGGGGACTGTACTCTGATTTACTTCCGAGCGATTCGCCGGGAAATCGAATTACCTCCTTGCGGCGAGCACGCGGAGAAACCTCGAATTAAGAAACACTGAGACCTGCGGAAAATATCGAGCCGATATAAATCAAGGCCTCCCGGAAACCTTCTTTTTCTCGTCCGCGGTTTCGCATTCATTATCGCCGGGATCGATGCTCGTCCCTCCCCCTTAACAAACAACGGGTCCGCGAAACGAACCGAACGCACCGATACCGAACGAAAGAAACAACTCAACAACAATCGATGGATCGGTTCGGGTGCCAGATATACCGATGAATTTCAACGGACAATCTAATTCATTCGATCGAGCGATGACTATTTGAAAACTTTTCTATGTCATAAGTAATACAACTTAGTGCACTGACATTCAAAAATTCAAACCTGTAGTAATAACAACGTAATTCAATGGCATTATGATTCATTATTTTCATTTTCCATATTTCTCGGCAAAATCGTGCGGCAGTCAACGTGTTAACCTACACTCCGCTCCCGCTACTTTATTAATTAATCGGCGAGCTCTCGATTCGGGGTGCACGTCGGCCGCGAATGTCCTCGCGGAGACGCTGATATTCCCCGGGACTTTATGTCCCGGAAAGGAGGAGCATCTAGACAGTTAAAAACTTGGTTCGATTACCCATAAAGCGCGCTCGTTCGGCATTCTGTTTCTAAGGTACTTAGGTAGATTTTATTTCGCGTGCTTTACGACCACGACATCTCTATCGCGCAAATCGATTCGGGATACAAGGATCCTCGCGCATACGTCTTGCGGCCGCCGATCCGCGGAACCAGTCCGCGCCGCTCGGCTGTCGCGTCCCACGTTCATTTACAACCCGGCATAAAAAACTTCCCAATACTCTCCTTTAATCGTCCCCGAAGAAAGCCCGCGGACCCTCGGACGACGCCGGAACGCGTCGCGAGGGGCGCGACGGACATCCGCGGCGAAGAATATGCGAGGAACCTGTCGCGTCGCTCAATCTCTTTAACAGGGCTGTCGACGACAACTTCTGCGAGGCACATTAGAGCCCTGAGTATTTTTACCATAGCAGAAATGAAAGCCCAAGGAACCGTTGCTTCAATAATTTAGTCGTAGTTGCTTCGGCACGTTTCGCCAGTTTTGTAGATTTACCGTAACTTTTACCTTACATCTGTTTGCCGGAAGTCGAGGCGATCCTTGGTTTTATCACTCGCTATGGTCAGTGCCAAGAACGCTCGGGACCCTTGCGTGGGCCACCCGGGGGCTGCAATCGGCAACCCCTCCAGGATCACCGGTTGAGTCCCACTCGAACGAATTTTTGTTTGTACGCGCCCACTATCTGGAAGGCTACGAATCAGGAAGCTTCCAATTTTGCACGCGCCTACCCAAAGGTTTATAAAAACCCACGCAAGGTACGGAGACGGCAGATATAAGAAAAAATTGAACTGGACACACGAGACGGAGTATATAGACGTCGTTGTAGACTCTCGCCGCTGACGAGTATTACCGAACTCTCAAAAATAAACAGCAAATTATTTTCACTGAAGTGAATATTTATACAGTCCACTTCCAATCAGTTCGCGCAAAGTTAAGTCGGCGTGCGACGTACGGGTTTCCCTATAACATTTCGAAATGGAAAACGCGTACACAACAGAACCTTCGTTCGGCTGCGTCGAGGATATTTATCCTCCTCGACGATCGTAAAATCGTCGACGGAATTGATACGGGATAGCGAGGGAGGGGGTGAGGGGTGAGCATCACCGGAGGACCGATCTCTTTCACCTCTTACCGGGTTTAAAGACCCGGCCGCCCGCGGACGTGCCAAGTTAGGAGAAAGTGCGCGCAGGGGCGTCCTTTACAGGATCCTGTGCTTAATGGCGCTGAATCACAGATTGCGCGCACCCCTAAATTTGAATTTATCATCAACCCTTGCCCGAAACGAGCGCCGTGCCGTTGCTCGGATGGCGATCGTACGGTCGAAAGAATAATTCCCTCGGCGTCGATCGGGGGTCGGCCGCGCTCGGCCCGGAAGCGGGCAAGTGTCGCGCGATAATCGCCGGTTTCCGCCGGGAAACGCGAGCGACCGGTCGGGCTTAATTAATTTCCCGTTTTAACGCTCCGGTGCAGAGTTCGACGGAGCTGGACGAACTTCTGGCTTGTAAAAACGTCGATTCGATGCTGTGACGTCGCGCGGCCGCTTTACCGGCTTCCAATATGGCGGACTGGGGAAAATCCTCTGCGAGGACGACACAGTGCGGACACACCACCGTTTTCTGGATAAAACTCGATGATTTGGAAAGTATTATTAAAAAGTAAGCGAATTCTTCAGGCGGAAGTTGTATAGAGAGCCTATGGGGGTAGTTTTGTTTGCATTATGGGGATGTTGCGAAGATTCTTCAATGATAGTGGATATTTTTCGTTTAGAGATAGATTATTTCCAGTTTCTTTGGATGTTCGTTGTAGTATTCAAGTGAAACTATCTATTTTTCCAAATCATTTCGAATATTGAATGCTATTGAGGTATGAAATATCCCTGATAATGCTCGCAATGAAATCAAATAATGTTACGTATTCTCATCAAACAGCCAAATGCGCCTATAATATATTCTAACGAGAAGATAAAGCAAAACGAAGAACTGCATGCTTATCTACAAAAATAAATAATAGACGACGTAAAAATGAATAAAGGATGACGTATGTACTCGTCGAACACAGTTAACCCCTTATCCTACAAGGAGTGAGACTCGTGAAGATATTCAACACGATTCAACAAATATATATATTACTCAGTTCAAATACAAAGTAAATATTGTTCCTGTGTAATCAACTATTATACTTAAAAGGAAATATAGGCGTAACATATGCTTAGAATTTTGCCTCTCATTTTGACTGGTACGGTAGTTCTAGTGTCAACGCATTGGTGACTTTCAATTTTCGTTACGCGGCTACTCGAATTTCGAGTTTTGTCCAGCGGCGGCTGTAACCTAACGCCTGTCCTCGTATTTTACACGATTTAAGGGCTACTTCCGTGAAACGAGTTCGCGTATATACGTCGCCAGTATTTCCCGGGATCACGGTCTCCGCCAATCGGATTCGCGGCGATGCCCGGGCCGCATGTGCTCGCGGATGTCCCGGCGAGGGACGCCGGGAATCTTCGGGGCGACAGCCCGAAATACGGCGAGCCAGTTTTTACACGGCGATCCTTCCGGTAGCTCGGTCAGCCATATTCCTGGAAAGGGTCAGAATCCGGTCGAGGGATATCGATACCGGGAGGGTAGGCCGCGTAGAGCTGTGGCCTGCTGATAACAAAAAGCTCGAGCGAAGCGCTTCAGCCGGGGGATCGAAAGAACGGCTTCTTCGCGGAGGATTCTATCACTGGAAGAACATAAGGACGCCGTGGTCTCGCGTTGCTCGCGAGCCGAGAGGAGCGACGAAGGAAATCGGTAACTTCGAGAATCGTGCGACGCGTGGATCCGTATAAATATCTATTCCGATCGGTGAAGTGAAAGGTTCGATCAAAGTAACTAAAAACCAGTTGGTAAATCAATTCTAAAATTAACCCTTTGCACTCGAAAGCTTTTCACTGGAATCATTCGACAGTTTTCGATGATCATTCGACACTTTTCGAAGACACATGAGCAATATTGTTTGAAACGAAGTAATGAGAACGTGCGTCGATTAAGAGACAAAGCTATTTTATATAGATATTTCACATATTGATGTATAATACGAAACTTAATATTATATATAACACTTCTACACATCCAAATTTTGCACTGAGAAGGAAAACATATCGAAGAAATGTTATATTTCTAATTTTCGCTAGGAATACTATAAAAATCAGTTGCAGTTGCTGATAGATTCCAAACCACCTGGAGTGCTAGGGGTTAATATTACATCTAACTTTGTAATTTTGTTATATCAAATGAAATGTTGACTGAGAGTCACCTCTCGAGCAAAGGGTTAAAAGGGTAGAGAGCACTATGCTCTGTATATTTTAAAAACCCCTATGCTCAATCTACAGGCCAGTCCTGTAAAAAAAATCGACACAAGTAAAAGATTGGGAATATTTTGCAAACGTCGATCATATGGCTGAAGACAATGTTTTCGACATAGCGACAAGATAGATTACATAGAAAGTCTCATTGTCCGAAGGAGTTCTCTCGACGACAGAGTTCCATGGGCAGTTAACGATCCGCCGAGAAAGGAACGGTTGGCAACGTACGCTCCTCTTTTGCCAGGCGTTAGTATTCCGGTGCGAAGTGATGATCGGGAAGCGATTTGACCAAGTTTAGCGGATCCACGGGGGCCACCCTTGCCTCGATCCCCTTCAGCCCGTCCGACATCCCGCTCCAACCTAAGGTGTTCCTTCGCAAATCCGTCTGGCCGTCGTCGCGGTGGCCACGAGCGGAATACCAATTCCCAATTTGTCCAGGCATATCGACTGGGCACTCAAGGGCGTGACACAAATGCCAGATGCAATCAGCAACGGCTCCGCAAAGTGCAGTCCTCGTCTTAATCCGACGATCGACAGCTCTACGCTCCGAAAATCTGGACCGCCTTTCGCCGGGAATCGGGGATGCAACAAACGGCCGGCTCCTCGTGCAGACATTCGAGAGCGATCGATCCATTTCGTTCTTCGACTAACTTCCTATTCTTTGCAACAGATTTTCAATGTCTGTTCTGTGTGAGGGAGGTGTAACGATACTCTCTGGGTTTTAACCCTTTGCGAAGATCCTTCGAAAGAAAACCTTCAACGTATGAAGCTAAATTATATATCAATTATTTAATTAATAAAACAAAAGAGTGTTCGACTAATTAAATCATTTTTCCACGACTTAGTCTTCGAAACCTGAACATTTCATCTCACCGAAGTGCCGACATCCGTCCGCAAAGGGTTAACACAGTTTCACTCGCACTGTCACTGCGTCCTAAAGATTCTTCTCAGTCACCCTCGTAAACACTCATCATAAACACTTTCGATTTGCACCCTAATCTCTCGCATCCCTACACTCCTATCGCTTGGTTAGCAACATTCTTCATTCACACCTTAATCTCTCGCATATCGTACACTATTCTTTACAACAGAGAATTCGCTATACTCATACTTTGCTTCAGCGCAACACTTGTAGGGACAGGAGAGAACCAAATGAAGTATTATACATGCAATTAAATTTTATTGTATCGAAGGTACAAGTGAAATGAATCTTGCTAGCTTCAGTCTCAGTTCACTCTCGATACTCGCTGTTACTCTTAAAAATCTGTCGCGCGGGTCTATTCGTACATTTGTCCCCTTTCACTCTCAGTTTCTTTCATCGTGACCGTTCATCATCAATCTATCAGACTAACGAACTATAGTATAAACAATAGAAGAACTCGAGCCACGTGTTTCCTGCCGACGCTAAGCTTCCGCGTTTATCTACCTTCTCCAGGTGCTATTAGCAAGGTGCCTCACGAGTGCATTGCCCTCGTAACCTATTACCTTTTATTACGAAGATCTCAATCGCTCCCGCGCTGTCGTTCTGACTTACTCGGGAGATATTCCTCTCGCGATTGGCGTATCCGTGGAGGTTAATCCGGTCGCTCGGTGACAGAAAGAAACGCGAGTTCCTCGGCGAGGGTACAGCGAAGAGGGAAAACTGTATCCAGCGATGCCGGCTGAAAAGTGGAAAACCCAGTTGGTTTTCTTCGAGGCTGCCGCCGCCTCAATATTGTCGCTATCTCTTGTATACAGTTGCCGCCATATTCCGCGGGAAGCCGCCATATTACCAGAAACTTCCACCCCCTTTTATGTGGCTTGCCGCGGACCGTCACCGCGAAAACTACCCCCATAAAAGTTGACGACTTAAATCGCGGGGCGTATGCCCCGGCTGGAGCGGCCGCGCCACGGAAACGTCGAACACCCTTACGATCCTGCGGAACGCCTCGAAATATTCCGTCGTGCACCGGCGACGCGGCTCACCGGGAAAACAAGTGTAACGGCCGACTCTCGTGCGCGGCTCTGCGACTTTCGTCGTCGGAAGCCGATAGAGCCGATGGAGCATTTGGAAATTGACACTTAGCACTGCAGGTTGTTTTATCTATCAGCAACAGCAATTAATTTTTATAGTATTCCTAGCGAAAATGAAAAATGCTGTAACATTCCTTCGATTTTTATTTTCCTTCTTAGTACAAAATTTGGATGTGTGGAGAATCTAATAATTTTAGGGTAGTTGCTTTAATCCCTTGGCGTACCATTTACTTTCGCCACTAAGCTCACGTACCATTTTACTATCGACAATTTGGAAGAAATGCAACAAAATTGTCCATTCTACTTCAAGTGGAAAATTGATTTGAAGATAATACAATGATAATAGCAAAATAGTTGTTTGCTTTGTCCGTGGGTAATGAATAACATCGATTGTTGTTAAATTCTAGAAATCTTTAAATCTAGAAATCTTAAAGATATTTAATATTATGACTGGTGCAATATTGGAGCCTACAGAGTTCAAAGGTGCCAATGCCACGAAAAGCACTAAACTTTAGATATTTTATATATCTTCTTGCCAGTCGCGTTCCGACGAAGACGGAAATTATCACGCAGTATACTTTGTTCGAGGAAAATCATCCTGACCCTTCCGACGAAGAGGGAAAACCTCGAGGAATATTTCTGGGGATGCTCCCGATCGAAAATGACTAACTTCTAAGACGACCGGGAAGCAATATGCGAATTCCGGCTGGGATTATCGAAAAACCGGCGAGCGTTCTTTCTTTTCCGCGGCGGAACGCGGAGCTGCGCGCGAGGTTAATCCCCGCAAAGAAATTATCGTGAAAGACATTCGATTATGCGCAGCGGGGAGTTTATCATCGGTGCTCGTAAATTCCCCTCCCGCGCGAAGCAATCTGCGTCTTCGGAGAGGAGGAGACCGGTAATCCCGTAGATACCGGACGATAAAACGGGAAAGAAGAGGACGGAAGGAAGGAGATCCTGAAGTGGCCCGTAATGAAGGAGGCCAAGATAAATATGGAAAGAGGGCTCGAAACGAACGGCGACCGGGGTACAGATCCGGTCCCAATATGCTTGAAAGTGTCCCGCTGACGTGGCGTTTCGGGATTGAACGTCCGAGGGATTAGTTCGACGTCATCGTCGACGACGGCAGTCGAAATAAGAGGAGATCCTTGAAACACGCGTGATAAAGGGACAGTTTTCATAGAATTTCGAATATGATTGTAAATATGTGTATCGCGGTTGTCCAGTTTGCAAAGAAATTGGGAGAAAATGAGCATATAATAGAAACTAATTAACCCTTTGCGGAGGAATGTCGACATTCCGGCGAAATGAAATTTTTGTATTTGGAAGATTAAGTAGCGAAGAGATGATTTAATCAGCCGAACAGCAAGAATTCGGCATGCACTTTCCTTTCATTCTCATCGCTGTCGTTTTTCTTTTGCTTTGCCATTGAAAAAGCGCGTGTACATTTTTAAGTTTCGATTGCAAAGGGTTAAGACCGATTCCTTCGAACGTTCGAAATGAAAGCTAGTCTCACCGGTGTCCCGGTATTCAGAACCGTTAGCCGCGACGGCGGAGATTCTGATTTATCATTGAAAGCGCGAACGTTAAGTCTCGCTAAGTAAGTAACGACTCGACACCGAGGCTGGCTTAAATAAACGGAAGCGGCGGGACTCGGGGGTAGTCCGCTTTGCGGTTAATATGACCGATGTATGTATGAGGGCACGATACGTCTAGGGCAGGGGTGCATAAATATGTGCGTATGCGTCACCGCACGCATAAGTGCCGATGAGGGGATTTGTAAATGATCTTCGCGTCGCGCGTCAATCACTTACGTCGTTCTAGCGGCGAACGCGCAGCATATCGCCGCTTTGATCCCCGATTCAATCGGTTGGACGTTCAGATCGCGTTAATTAACGGACAGAGCTATTTTATTGAAACATTTCACATTGCAATGCAAAGTTTCATTTAAAATAGCAAATATTCAACTTGATAGTTTTTCTGCATCAAATCAACGACTGAATCACTTTTCGAGTGCAAAGGGTTAAACCATTTGTTCAATTAGCCTTCCAAATATGAATATTTCATCTGACCGAAACGCGGACACCGTAAAGGGTTAGAAACCGGAAGATCGAAGGAAAGTTTTCTAGAGAAAATTCTCGCGCGAGGTCGGCTCGGATGAGGCGCGTAGAAAACGTCTTTCCCTGCGGTTCCGACGATATCCGAGGGGCACGGAGAGGAAGTCAGCTTAGAATCCTTTTCCCCGCGAAGCAGGTCGCGACATCCGGCGAGGATCCGGAAAAAAATATATTCCCCCGGCTGATATACCGCGCGGGAGGAACGGGCCGGGGGGATGGTTCTCTCTTAAGACGTCGGAAACAGCGCAAAAAGAATCTTTCGAGGCGGCGAAGGGGCGAAATTACGTCAAAAAGTCTGGAGAATTTATCGGGCCACTTTTTAAACTCCGCCTTCGCGCGATTAGCATATTATTTCTATGGAAGCCCCGGGTGGAAAGGACGGGGGCACGGTTCCTGCGCCGGTGTAACGCGGCCAGGAGCATATCAAATATGTTGATAAATGATCCCTTTGAGCGATGAATAGACGGCCGTCGGGCTCCGCGTATCCTTTTTCTCGTTCCGCGGCGAACATTTGAATGTCAGAAGAAACGCCTTTGGTGGTTGCCTTCCGCGCCATCGCCGCGCCCTTCGACCCGCCGAGAAATCACAAGCGTCTGCGCCTCCTCCAAGCGAGTCCTGCCGAACCGAAAATATCTTGACTCGTTAGAGAGCCGATCGAATATCGAGTTTCACGAATTTCTCCTCTGGGTATCGAGCTCCTGAGGAACTCTGAGTTAGGTTAGGTTTCGACCCCCTTTGCGAATGATTCGTGAAGAATCATGAATCCTTTAAACTCTGTAGGCTCCAATATTTTAATGAATCTTAAAGAAACTACCCTAAAATTATTCGATTTTCAACACATTTAAGGTAGTTCTCTTAAAATTCATTAAACTATTTTATATTAGAACTGGTGCAATATTGAAGCCTACGGAGTTCAAAGGGTTAAAAATACAATGCTGAAGTAATACAGTGATTCTAACGATTTCATCAACACAGAGGTTGATTTGGATGCTTGTTTCTACCTTTGTTGTCGAGACTGGGTGGTTGTCGATTACGCGAATCAATGTTAACTGACGCTCAAGGAAAAGTCGGCATATTTATAAGAAAAAGGAGCATCCATGCGACAGCGACGGTGAGTGTCCTGTCATTTTTGGGCGCGTAACAAACAGAATTTTGCTTTCGAGGAAGAAACTTAGGTTTTGGAGAAACCTGAGGACGATGGAGATGTATGGACCTTAGGAGACGTTTAGGGGATGACGTCCGTAGCTTTGATCTGGAATGCCAAAGTAGAGGGATGAAAGTCGCTCGGATACCGGTCGCAAATGCTAAACAGTCGGATTTCCGGTCTGTCAATCAGTTCTCACTGGCCGACCTTTGCCAATTTCCATGGGATTCTACGCGAAAGACAAAACCACGGTAACAGAAGGACGTAGTTCCACAGGGGCGGGTCATTCTGGGGTATATGTGTCGTTCGTAGATTCGGTAATTAAAGAGCAACGACGAAACGATAAAAGTTTCGGAATAAACTGACCCGGTGGAATTGCAAAAATACGGTGGTAGCGGAAAATCGCGATATTTCACTGCGCCAGTGATACCGTGCAACTGGGGTGCGCGGAGGATCGAAATATTTCGGCTGGATGTTGAACAAATTTTATCGTTCGATTGTGTTTTACGGTCCCCGAACAATAACGTTCTGACAATTAGCATCATAAAAGGAGGAACACACGTCGGAAAGCATAACGAGAACAGAATAAATTTTCGGACCGGCTAAATTAATTGTTAAACACGCGTTTGCGGGATTGGGGGTGGATTATTATTATTATTATTATTATTATCGTCCATGACGACAGACGACCGGAGTAAAATTCATCGGACAATAATAGATCTCTGCATTGTTCGCGAGGGATACACGCGGATTTTATCCCTCGGGAGAGTGCGGTAACTGCGGGATAAGTTACCGACTACTGCTCTGATAGAAAGGTTCTAAAGAATTGTGTGTTATTTTCATTATCGAGCATTATTGTCGTGTAATTAATACGTTTCGTGCCACGGAAACTTAGGTTGTATTTTGCATATGAACTGCATTGAGTTTTTCAATAAAATAAGAAGTTGTATTCAAGTTTCTGGTCATTTTTATATGTTTCGATATTGTTTCCATTGTATTTATTAACAATATTTTCTTACAAACATTGGCGTGTAACATATGTGGTACACGTGGCATGGAACGTGTTAATTCTGATGTAAGAGGAGGGTTAAGTTGCTTGAATATATTTGGAGATTAGAGACGATTGAACGTATTTGTAGGAATAAATAACTCTATTTGATCATTATTCAAATGATTAATTATGTTATTCTCAGTTTCAGATTTTGCGTTAAATTGTTGGTGCGTTGGCCATCCAGGAACAGACGGTGCAGATTGCGGAGATGGCATCGATAAGGCAGTGAACAAGGTTTATAGTAGTTACCAGTAGAAACCCGAAGAATGACACTTGAATAATGTAATGACAATTGGAAGATAAGAATTTCGTCGATACATTATTATATAAGCACATTGTGTACGTTTTTAATGTTCGTATCGTATTGTACGTTAAAATTGCGAATGCTGTTTAGTATTTTTATAAATGTCTATAAAAAATTGTAAATATATACAAGACTGTAATTCATTGTAATTTATTAATGTTCATTTGTGTTTATTTTGTCACACATTTCAATCCTGTATGCTTAACAATTTCGTTAGCAACATTATACTTTAAATAAAAATGTATATTGAACTGAAACCATGGTTCCTTCATTTACTACCTTTCGTAACACATGTTAATTTATATCTTATGCGACAACATAAAGAAACGACTACTTAACACGTTCAGCGTCACATGAAAAAAGTGTTAAACAATATACAATCTAGTGTTATAACGTAATAGTATCACCAAGCTATTGATGGACTGCCCCTCGTATAAGAATCGTTATCACACGTGCGTAAGAATGGTTGCAGGCTGTCAGGGGCTGCAGGCGTGTCCTAGCAGTGAGTCAGACAAGGACAGTGCTAGAGTGCGACAAGGAAAGAAGATTTCTTTTTATTTATTTGACTGCGACTGGGAAAGTAGAGTTTTTTTTATTAAATTCTGACGAGGAAAGTAGATTTTTTTTTATTTGAGCACGACAAGGAAAGATTTTTTTTTTTGAGTCTGACAAGGAAAGTAAATTTTTTTTATTTGAGTCTGACAAGGAAAAAAGATTTTTTTTTATTTGTCACGCCTACTAGTAACAGCTTTAGTGTTAGCCTTAACTAACCTATCTACCAGTCTTTGGTTTTTTTTTTAATTGAAAAGGGGCGTAGAACCTTTTACGGTCTACTGCCCAGTATAAGTGATTACAATATCTTTATTACTAGTTTACACTATTTCTAGTGGTATTTTGTTTCTCTTAGTTGTCAGCCATTATTTGGAGAGTTTGTTTTTATTTTTGTGTTCGTTATATCTTGATATTGGCTTCCTTCTAGAATTTATCTACTATTTTTAAATGCGTGGGATTCGGCTTTTCACAGTTCAAGTCTTCGGTTATGGTCCCGGGCGATAGCAGCGCCATCTAGCGGACGGGCGTTTTCGAAGCTTTTCCCTATACCCGCAATGTGTAAGACAAGGACAGAGCTAGTGTGCGACAAGGACAGAGATAGTCTCACTCTAGCCACCTCCTAGGAAAAAGCATCTCATCAGTCCCTGGTACCTACTCGTGAAGCATCAGGACTAAAGAGGTCGCATGGTGAGCGAAATTGGTGGCGCCATCTAGCGGCGAAAGCTTGAACTAAAATGCGACACGCCGATGAAGAAGAAACAACGAATTCAGTAGCGAATTCATTAATAAATCGATTATCACGAACAAATTGTTAACTTTTGCAATTTATAATTGTAGAATGAACCTTCCCCTAGTTTCTCATGTCGTCATTGATAGGATTTTGTTCCGAGTTAATTATTTATTAATTATTCTTTGGGACGATGCAAAAGATAACCTCAAATTTTTTGACAGGTGAGGAGAAAAACATTAAGATTATCAATTAATAGGCATAATTTGTGAATGTTTGGAATTGAAGAAGTTAAAGTGGACCCGTAGTAATCATTCCAGTAGAGTGTGGATCTGATTTCGGTTGTAATTAATTAATTATTAGCGATTATTGATGGAATGAATTCGTTTCATTAGAACGCAATTATTGAGACAAGGAAAAATAAATGGGTACTACTGAATGATGCTCAGCAGTCCACTTTACCTTCTTTAATTCCAAACATTCACAAATTATGCCTATTAATTAAGAATCTTAATAATTAACTCAGCACCTGTCAAATGAATCTAACCTATCTCGTGACATCGTCTCGAAGAATTATTAATAAATAATTAACGAGGAGGAAAATCCTATTAATGATGATACGAGAAAGTAGGGGAAGGTCCAGTCTACCATCACAAATTGCAAATGTTAATAATTTATTCGTAATAGTCGAGTTATTAATAAATTCGCTGCGTATTCCGTTGTTTCTTCTCCATCGGCAAGTCGCATTTAGTTTCCAGCTTTCGCCGCTAGATGGCGCCACCAAAAATGCTATCGTGGAGACCTCCTTAGCCCTGATGCTTTACGAGTAGGTACCAGGGACTGATGAGATGCTTTTTCGAAGGAGGTTGCTAGAGGGAGACTATCTCTGTCCTTGTCGCACACTAGTTCTGTCCTTGTCGCACTCGTTGCGGGTATAGGGAAAAGCTTCGAAAATGCCCGTCCGCTAGATGGCGCTGCTGTCGCACACTACCAAATGTACCCTTATCGCACACGCGTGCTGTCCTTGTCTTACTCATTAAAAGAATTAGGAAATTAAAAACATACTCTAAGAAGTTTATATAGTCCTTTTAATTATTCTATCACATTAATATATATGCTATTTATTTTAATTATGTACTGGAATAGAGAATATACGAAAAATTACAGAAGTTAAACAACTCTCTTCATCATCCGCGAAAAAATTAGATACTGTTTAAAGACTTTATATGCCGACGTTTGCATACATCACACTCGAAATTACAATTTTCTCGCAGCCAATTAGCCTAACGTAATCCTTCGCAGAGAATATTCTACTCAAGAGAATGCTAGTTGCCCAGGTCTCACCACGTGGAGGTTGCTGCGAGTGGAGACCCTGGGAGGTGGGTGGAAATTATATTCCACCGACCTCCCGTTCTAATTCTAAATCTTATTTAAACGCATTTATATCTATCGTTTTCAATATTATAATAATCGAACGGTGAAATGATGAAGTATCCCACGGCGGATGATCGACGTCTTCTTTCGCACGCTTAATTCTAACTTACCTTAGCCTTAATGAATATCTTAAATTCTACAATCATCCACCATCCATTCTCAATCCAAATCTTATTCTAAGCGCATTTATCGATACACTTAATTGTAATCCCACGGCGGCTGTCTTCTTTGTTGAGCTGACGAAGTATAACACGGCGGACGATACGTCTTCATTCGCCATCTTACTTCTAACTTAGAATAGCCTTAACAAATAGCTTCAACTATAATTTAGTCGCAGAATTCCGAGCAATTATCAAGACAAGAAGCAAACCACTGTCAAATGAGTCAGTGAACCAAGTGAACCAGATACATGGAAAGAGGCGAAATCAGAAAATCAAGCTAAAGAATAACTACTCGGCATATTTTACACAATTCGCAGCCATTGGCCTAGCAGCATCCTCGATAAGCGCAATATCGGCGATGCTGCTAGTTTCCAGGTCCACCACGTGGAGGTTGCTGCGAGAGACCCTGGGAGGTGGGTGGAAACTCAATTCCACCGACCTCCCGCCCTAATTCTAAATCTTATTTTAAACGCACTTATATCTATCGCCCTTAATATAATAATCGCTCGAAACGATGAAGTGTCCCTCGGTGGATGATCGACGTCTTCTTTCGTAATTGTAACTTAGCTTAGCTTTAACGCATGCCTTAAATTCTACAATCATCGCAGTAAGGGGAATGAATCGAGGAAGAAGTCCTCGATTCGAGAATGAGACGACGCGAGACAATTAAGGGATGCAATCTTAATTCTACCTTAGTTTAGCCTTACGAAACTACGCATTGGTCGCAGATATGTCGAGGAATTATCGAAGCAAGAAACAGAGGGGGCGAATCAAGGAAGAAGCCCTTGATTCGAGCATGTGAAATCAGAGAAGAAGTCTCTGACTGAAAATAGGCAAAACCAGGGTGACGCGAAACAAACCGCGAGCAGAGCAGGCAGAACTGCAGTGTCGAGGTCCGATGCTTCCTCATCTACGGATCAGAGGATGATCTCCACCGGCGCCAACGTTCACCCATTGCTGGGATCTCCGTGACGATTCTGGCTTCGATGGGCACAGGACAACTTGTGTCCCTCCCCACGGGAACCTACCGGAACCCACCATCATAATCTTTCGAATCGGTCACACCGAGTTACGACACTGCAGCGCTGACTGATCTGACGCGGCCGATTCACTTGCATACATGGCTAAGTGAATCGGAGCAAATTGAGAAACGGGCAAAATCAGTTAAAGATCACAGAATCAAGTTAAAGAATAACTACTCGACATATTTAGACCATTTCGCAGCCATTGGCCTAGCAGTATCCTCGATAGGAACTACTCTATCGGCGATACTGCTAGTTTCCAGGTCCACCGCGTGGAGGTTGCTGCGGGAGACCCTGGGAGGTGGGTGGAAATTAAATTCCACCGACCTCCCGCCCTAATTCTAAATCTTATTTTAAACGCATTTATATCTATCGTTCTTAATATTATAATAATCGAACGGTGAAATGATGAAATATCCCACGGCGGATGATCGATGTATTCTTTCGCACGCTTAATTCTAACTTACCTTAGCCTTAATGAATATCTTAAATTCTAGCATCATCAACCCCCCGTTCTAATTTTAATCTTATTTTAAACGCATTTATCGATACACTTAATTGTAATCCCACGGCGGCTGTCTTCCTTGTTGAGCTGACGAAGTATCCCACGGGGGACGATACGTCTTCATTCGCAATCTTACTTCTAACTTAGAATAGCCTTAACAAATAGCTTGAACTATAATTTAGTCGCAGAATGCCGAGCAATTATCAAGACAAGAAGCAAACCACTGTCAAATGAGTCAGTGAACCAAGTGAACCAGATACATGGAAAGAGGCGAAATCAGAAAATCAAGCTAAAGAATAACTACTCGGCATATTTTACACAATTTCGCAGCCATTGGCCTAGCAGCATCCTCGATAGGAACTACTCTATCGGCGATGCTGCTAGTTTCCAGGTCTACCACGTGGAGGTTGCTGCGAGAGACCCTGGGAGGTAGGTGGAAATTCAATTCCACCGACCTCCCGTTCTAATCCTAAATCTTATCTTTAACGCATTTATATCTATCGTTCTTAAAATTATAATAATCCCTCGGCGAAACGATGAAGTATCCCACGGCGGATGATCGATGTATTCTTTCGCACGCTTAATTCTAACTTAGATTAGCCTTAATAAATAGATTGAACTATAATTTAGTCGCAGAATGCCGAGCAATTATCACTTGCACACATGGCAAAGTGAATTGGAATAAAGGGAGACAAGCGAAACCAGTGAATTAAAATAATGATTAATTACTCGGCATGTTTTATACTCTTATGATTGTATCGGGGATACAATCATACTTCTAACTTAGTTTAGTCTTATGAAATTGTACATCATTCGCGAATATGTCGAGCAATTATTGGGACAAGAAGCAAAGGGGGCGAATCAAGAAGGAAGTTCTTGATTCGAAAATGAGAAATCAGAGAAGAAGTCTCTGATTAAAAAAGGCAAAATCACGGTGCCGCGAAGCAAACCGTGGTCAGGACAGGCAGAACTACAGTGCCGAGTTCCGATGATCCCTCATCTAATCAATCAGAGGATGATCTCGGCCGGCGCCAGCGTTCCCCCATTTCTCCCCAACACTCTGCCCTAAAGGGCGCGAGCGTATTACGAAGGAGAGGATCTCCGTGACAATTATGGCTTCGATGGGCTCGGGACTATATATAAAATTTCCGTACCCACAGACTCGTACCGGTAACATGGTACCGGTCCTGAGTCCACCATCATGACCTTTCGATTCGATCACATCGACTTACGACACTGCAGCGCTGACTGGCCTGAACACGGCCGATTCACTTGCATACATGGCTAAGTGAATCGGAATAAATGGAGAAACAGGCGGAATAAGTGAATGACTCTAAAGAATAACCATTCGACATATTTTATACAATGTCGCAGCCAATTAGCCTAGCAGCATCCTCGATAGCCACCACTATCGGCGATGCTGCTAGTTACCAGGTCCACCGCGTGGAGGTTGCTGCGAGGGACCCTGGGAGGTGGGTGGAAATTCAATTCCACCGACCTCCCGTTCTAAATCTAAGTCTTATCTTTAACGCACTTATGTCTATCGCATTTAATATTCTAATAATCCCTCGGCGGATGATCGACGTCTTCTTTCCCATGCTTAATACTAACTTAGCTTAGATTTATACAATTGCGTATCGGTGGCATATATGTCGAGCAATTATCGGGCCAAAAGCAAAGGGAGAGAATCGAGGAGGAAGTCCTCGATTCGACAATTAGAGAAATCAGAGAAGAAGTCCCTGATTAAAAAGAAGGGTGCGCGAGCAAACCGCGAGCAAGACAGGCAGAACTACAGTGTTGAGGTCCGATGCTTCCTCATCTCCAGGACAGAGGATGATCTCCACCGGCGCCAACGTTCACCCATTGCTGGGATCTCCGTGACGATTCTGGCTTTGATGGGCACAGGACAACTAGCATCCCTTCCCACGGGGTACAAACCGGACCCCACCATCATAACCCTTTGAATCGGTCACATCGAGTTACAACACTGCAGCGCTGACTGACCTGACACGCGGCCGATTCACTTGCATGCATGGCTAAGTGAACCGGAGTAAATCGAAAGACAGGCGAAAGCGAATGAATCTAAAGAATAACTACTCGACATATTTAGACAATTGCGCAGCCATCGGCCTAGCAGCATCCTCGATAGGAACTACTCTATCGGCGATGCTGCTAGTTTCCAGGTCTACCACGTGGAGGTTGCTGCGAGGGACCCTGGGAGGTAGGTGGAAATTCAATTCCACCGACCTCCCGTTCTTATTCTAAACCTTAATATTAAACGCATTTCAGTCGCAACGCATTATTTTTATTACGCAATCATCGCAGTATAGGGAGTGAAGCAAGGAAGAAGTCCTTGATTCAAAAGCGAGACGAATCAGAGAAGAAGTCTCTGATTCAGCAAGAGCAAAATTGGGGATACGGTCTTAATTCTAACTTACTTTCGCAGTATAAAACTACGCATCGGTCGCAGATATGCCGAGCAATTATCGGACCAAGAAGCAAAGGGTACGAATCAAGGAGGAAGTCCTTGATTCTACGATTAGAGAAATCAGAGAAGAAGTCTCTGATTTAAAAAGGAGGGTGACGCGAGCAAACCGCGATCAACCAGTCAGAACTACAGTCCCGAGTACCGGTGCTCTGCCCTTTTCGGATCAGCGGACGGACACGTGCTCATCTTAGGTTCCCGTTAACTTCTCCACGCCCTGCCCTGTGGCTTAGCACAGGACTAGGGGCGGTTTACAAAGAAGTAGGATCCTGGGAAGAGCAGTACCGTGAGCCGTCGGCGCGAGCACCATACGGCCCACGGTGGTCCGTCATGATCTTACTTCGAGTCAGAGCACCGAGACTCGGAACTGCAGAACTGACTGGCGTCACACGGCCCGATGCACTTGCAAGCATGGCCAAGTGAACCGGATACATTGAAACAGGCGGAATCAGAGAATCAAGCTAAAGAATAACTACTCGGCATATTTTACACAATTCGCAGCCATTGGCCTAGCAGTATCCTCGATAGGAACTACTCTATCGGCGATGCTGCTAGTTTCCAGGTCTACCACGTGGAGGTTGCTGCGAGGGACCCTGGGAGGTAGGTGGAAACTCAATTCCACCGACCTCCCGTTCTAATTCTAAATCTTATCTCTAACGCACTTAATATCTATCGTTTTCAATATTATAATAATCGAACGGTGAAATGATGAAGTATCCCACGGCGGATGATCGACGTCTTCTTTCCCACGCTTAATTCTAACGCAGTTTAGTCGCAACGCATAAATTTTATTATAGAATCATCGCAGTATAGGAATCGAATCAAGGAAGAAGTCCTTGATTCGAGCATTGGGCGCAACGAGCAATTAACGCACTTATATCTATCGCTCTTAATATAATAATCGCTCGAAACGATGAAGTGTCCCTCGGTGGATGATCGACGTCTTCTTTCGTAATTCTAACTTAGCTTAGTTTCAACGCATACCTTAAATTCTACAATCATCGCAGTAAGGGGAATGAATCGAGGAAGAAGTCCTCGACTCGAGAATGAGACGACGCGAGACAATTAGGGGACGCAATCTTAATTCTACCTTAGTTTAGCCTTATGAAACTACGCATTGGTCGCAGATATGTCGAGGAATTATCGAAGCGAGAAACAAAGGGGGCGAATCAAGGAAGAAGCCCTTGATTCGAGAATGAGAAATCAGAGAAGAAGTCTCTGACTGAAAATAGGCAAAATCAGGGTGACGCGAGCAAACCGCGAGCAGAGCAGGCAGAACTGCAGTGCCGAGGTCCGATGCTTCCTCATCTACGGATCAGAGGATGATCTCCACCGGCGCCAACGTTCACCCATTGCTGGGATCTCCGTGACGATTCTGGCTTTGATGGGCACAGGACAACTTGTGTCCCTCCCCACGGGAACCTACCGGAACCCACCATCATAATCTTTCGAATCGGTCACACCGAGTTACGACACTGCAGCGCTGACTGATCTGACGCGGCCGATTCACTTGCGTACATGGCTAAGTGAATCGGAGCAAATTGAGAAACGAGCGAAATCAGTTAAAGATCACAGAATCAAATTAAAGAATAACTACTCGACATATTTAGACCATTTCGCAGCCATTGGCCTAGCAGTATCCTCGATAGGAACTACTCTATCGGCGATACTGCTAGTTTCCAGGTCTACCACGTGGAGGTTGCTGCGAGGGACCCTGGGAGGTAGGTGGAAATTCAATTCCACCGACCTCCCGTTCTAATTCTAAAGCTTATCTTTAACGCACTTATATCTATCGTTCTCAATATTATAATAATCGAACGGTGAAATGATGAAGTATCCCACGGCGGATGATCGACGTCTTCTTTCGCATGCTTAATTCTAACTTACCTTAGCCTTAATGAATATCTTAAATTCTACAATCATCCACCATCCATTCTCATTCCAAATCTTATTCTAAGCGCATTTATCGATACACTTAATTGTAATCCCACGGCGGCTGTCTTCTTTGTTGAGCTGACGAAGTATCCCACGGCGGACGATACATCTTCGTTCGCAATCTTACTTCTAACTTAGAATAGCCTTAACAAATAGCTTGAACTATAATTTAGTCGCAGAATGCCGAGCAATTATCAAGACAAGAAGCAAACCACTGTCAAATGAGTCAGTGAACCAAGTGAACCAGACACATGGAAAGAGGCGAAATCAGAAAATCAAGCTAAAGAATAACTACTCGGCATATTTTACACAATTCGCAGCCATTGGCCTAGCAGCATCCTCGATAAGCGCAATATCGGCGATGCTGCTAGTTTCCAGGTCCACCACGTGGAGGTTGCTGCGAGAGACCCTGGGAGGTAGGTGGAAATTCAATTCCACCGACCTCCCGTTCTAATCCTAAATCTTATCTTTAACGCACTTATATCTATCGTTCTTAAAATTATAATGCTCCCTCGGCGAAACGATGAAGTATCCCACGGCGGATGATCGATGTATTCTTTCGCACGCTTAATTCTAACTTAGACTAGCCTTAACAAATAGATTGAACTATAATTTAGTCGCAGAATGCCGAGCAATTATCACTTGCATACATGGCAAAGTGAATCGGAATAAAGGGAGACAAGCGAAACCAGTGAATTAAAATAATGATTAATTACTCGGCATGTTTTATACTCTTATGATTGTATCGGGGATACAATCATACTTCTAACTTACTTTAGTCTTATGAAATTGTACATCATTCGCGAATATGTCGAGCAATTATTGGGACAAGAAGCAAAGGGGGCGAATCAAGAAGGAAGTTCTTGATTCGAAAATGAGAAATCAGAGAAGAAGTCTCTGATTAAAAAAGGCAAAATCACGGTGCCGCGAAGCAAACCGTGGTCAGGACAGGCAGAACTACAGTGCCGAGTTCCGATGATCCCTCATCTAATCAATCAGAGGATGATCTCGGCCGGCGCCAGCGTTCCCCCATTTCTCCCCAACACTCTGCCCTAAAGGGCGCGAGCGTATTACGAAGGAGAGGATCTCCGTGACAATTATGGCTTCGATGGGCTCGGGACTATATATAAAATTTCCGTACCCACAGACTCGTACCGGTAACATGGTACCGGTCCTGAGTCCACCATCATGACCTTTCGATTCGATCACATCGACTTACGACACTGCAGCGCTGACTGGCCTGAACACGGCCGATTCACTTGCATACATGGCTAAGTGAATCGGAATAAATGGAGAAACAGGCGGAATAAGTGAATGACTCTAAAGAATAACTATTCGACATATTTTATACAGTGTCGCAGCCAATTAGCCTAGCAGCATCCTCGATAGCCACCACTATCGGCGATGCTGCTAGTTACCAGGTCCACCGCGTGGAGGTTGCTGCGAGGGACCCTGGGAGGTGGGTGGAAATTCAATTCCACCGACCTCCCGTTCTAAATCTAAGTCTTATCTTTAACGCACTTATGTCTATCGCATTTGATATTATAATAATCCCACGGCGGATGATCGACGTCTTCTTTCGCATGCTTAATACTAACTTAGCTTAGATTTATACAATTGCGTATCGGTGGCATATATGTCGAGCAATTATCGGGCCAAAAGCAAAGGGAGAGAATCGAGGAGGAAGTCCTCGATTCGACAATTAAAGAAATCAGAGAAGAAGTCCCTGATCAAAAGGAAGGGTGCGCGAGCAAACCGCGAGCAACCCAGGCAGAACTACAGTGTTGAGGTCCGATGCTTCCTCATCTCCAGGACAGAGGATGATCTCCACCGGCGCCAACGTTCACCCATTGCTGGGATCTCCGTGACGATTCTGGCTTTGATGGGCACAGGACAACTAGCATCCCTTCCCACGGGGTACAAACCGGACCCCACCATCATAACCCTTTGAATCGGTCGCATCGAGTTACAACACTGTAGCGCTGACTGACCTGACACGCGGCCGATTCACTTGCGTGCATGGCTAAGTGAACCGGAGTAAAACGAGAAACAGGCGAAAGCAAATGAATCTAAAGAATAACTACTCGACATATTTAACAAAATTTCGCAGCCATTGGCCTAGCAGCATCCTCGATAGGAACTACTCTATCGACGATGCTGCTAGTTTCCAGGTCTACCACGTGGAGGTTGCTGCGAGGAGACCCTGGGAGGTGGGTGGAAATTCAATTCCACCGACCTCCCTTTCTACATCGAAATCTTTTATTTAATGCACTTATTGTTAACGCGCTTATATATAACGCACTGATTCCTATCGCAGTTAATACATTAATAATGTAAGCATACTGTATGTAATGTAATAATGTAGGCATACATTAATAATGTGTCGATGATAAAATGACATTAGTATAAAATTGAATTAAAAATAGATTAGAATTAAAGCTGAAACAAATGAGTAGAAGAAGGGAAAGGAACAGTAACAGAAATTGTCTACTTCGATTAGTGAA
The DNA here is from genome assembly GCF_051020985.1 of Nomia melanderi. Classification (NCBI taxonomy): domain Eukaryota; kingdom Metazoa; phylum Arthropoda; class Insecta; order Hymenoptera; family Halictidae; genus Nomia; species Nomia melanderi. The sequence continues at coordinate 13,869,569 of NC_135010.1, read as the reverse complement.
TGAATATAATGTAAGGAATGAAAATATTCAAATTCCTCTGAAACAGAAACTCACTTGATCAGACAGTAAATTTTGTTCAATTACATGAAGCTGAATAGAAGGGGGGATGTTTAAAAAATGGGACTGTCCACTCTGTGATATTATACGTGCAATAAAAGTCGCGAGAGTGGCCCTTTTCTTTCGCAACACTAATTTACGGAATTTACAAATCTTTAAATAATGAACGCGAAAGGTGCATTACTGTTCGCCGCGCCGATTAATAAAATATGCAAAGATCTCAATAAGAAACGCGAAAGGTATGATTAATCGCAACGCTACTTTACAAATTTCACAATAAAATAAAAACGCGAGGGTTTCAGTATTGATCGCAACTCTAACTTATTTAATTTAAAATGAATAACTCGCGTGCACCAGTTTTATAACACGCAACGCTACATTTCGGAATAGGGGGCAACCAAATATTGGTTGCGGGCAATAATGTGCAACTATTTTAGCTGCGAAGAACCACGGTTCGCAGTAGAGCAAACTGCTCTGTGGTTCTTATGGTTCCAGCATATGTTTGAGCATTTAATATAACGCAACTCTAAGGCAACGCGAAAAATTATTGTCGCCACACTAAGAAGAACGCGATCTACTGATTTCGCAACGCTACATTAATAAATAAAAATTACATCTAATAAAGTACATTCTCTCAAACGCGTTTATTCAATTAATCGCAACGCTATGTCAAAATCAAGAGAACTACGTGTTAGTTAACATAATTGAGCTTTATATATAACAGTATTAAAATCAAACGCAATCAGTGTTTGTCATACGCAAAGTTACTTTTAGGAAAATTTCAAAAGACAAGTATAAAAATTAATATTAATCGAAATCGCGATTATATCATTCGCAACTCTAATCCAAACCGTAATGTTTATCTCGCTACGCTAATTAAAAATCGCGAAATGCTCATTGCTGGTCGTTGGGGCGGCTATGGCCAGCCCGATACAACTACAACTACTTTTCTACTACTACTACTACTACTACTACTACTACTACTACTACTACTAATATTTCTACTGAAGCTAAAGTGAGTGCAGTGACAAAGTAGTAACATAAAATGACGCTCCATCTACATGCTAAGATGGAGCGCCATTAATAGTTGCCCTCTTGAGCGACATTTTGTCGGGGCCTCTTCGGCATACGCCTCTTCGTTTCTTCGGCAGTCCGCCGTTTCTGAAACCCTGAGCTTGCTCGATAGCGAATGGCCAATGGCTCGGGATCAGCCATCGACCATTCGACAGTGCAATCGAGCAATTTCGAGCGTTTCGCCTAATCGCGCCTAATACCGATCGCAACCGCGGTATCTATGTGGAACTTGAAAAGTCGAGATCAAGGCTGATCAGCAAACGGCATGCTCCGTTTTGCTATCAACTTTGAACCGATTTTTCAAGTTCCCCGGTAACTGACCATCGTGCAGAAACGACGGCCAGCACCGGCCCCTGCCTACTTAAATCTAACATTCATTCCAGAAAGTATGCTACCTGCCTACCTATAGCTATATTTAAAAAAGGAGCAAAAGACTCATTCTCACAAACACACATCATTCCACGATTGTCTCTGATGCACCCGGGTGCGAAAGAACCTAACGACTAGAGAAAACGTCCCGGGACGTTCGCTAACAACCACATTCATACTCTAATTTATCAATTCCTGAAATCGATTGGCAATGACTAACGATCTTTGAGAATATATTTTACTTGACACGAACAATTCATTGAAATTAATATAATTTTACTGTTCTTTGTGTCATTTGGAAACGTATGGACGATCAAAGTATTCTAATATGTTAATATTCGTACTCTACTGAGTAAAGGAATAAGGAAAAGTGTGTATATATTCCACAAACAATTTATTTATTTCATTTACAGTAACTGGAATATATACGCATAAAGAGCATTTATGATATTACAAAGCCCGACGCATTTCCACTTCCTAACCACACACACACAAGTGGATAATACGTCGGGCATGATACGTTAGCATTGCCAATCGCTCACATGTTTAAATAATAACAATTTCATCATGCCCATTGCTCTCACTCTCCCAAGTAGCACCTGGGCACTTGAGAGAGATCGAGCAACGAACATGGAAACAATATCCTGAAAATCCTAGCTATAAAATCATGTTAGTTTCTGATTTTTCTAACGGACTAATGTTCTTTGGTTCTCAAAAATTACTTTAATTGACTCAGAATTAAGAATTTTATTCTCTAACTTTAGAAATGAAGAGTGTACTAGTGCACTACTACTGTAATATTCAATAAAACAATAAGAGAAATCTAAATTTAATAGAAAATGAGACTCTAAGTGAAATAGCAATATGAATGATTCTATTTAAACTTTTAACATATTTCCAAAAATCCTCAGGTGATCCCTTTATCGAAGCAACTGTTTCTAATATCAGAAGAATGTTTTACAAGTAGTTGCTTCGATTCAGAGACCTACCCGTCGCGAAATGTTTTCTTGTACGATATTTACTGTGATATTTCAGCGATTAAGTTAACTTTAACGCGAATAATCAATCATTTCAATCGACTGTATGTTAGTCGAACTGTAGGAATCGAAAATTAGACTGAACCTATTGTTACAATTAATGTACCACTAGGTTCTCAGTCATATTATCTTAATATTCAATGTTAAAGGTTGTCTTATATCTTATATACGAAACTACAAAATTACGTTACTTGTAATGTGATAAAAAGTCAAAGCATTGTTGCTAATATTTGCAGTTAAAGTTAAACGCGGCGTACAAGAAAACCCTATCCTATCTAAGAAATAAACCATAAAATGTTACTACTCTCGGGTATGCCTCGAGAGGCATATCCGAGGTCACTGCACTCACAAAATCAAAAACTACTAAAATGGTACTACCAGTCACCGGTGTCGGTACGGACCATTCGTCCTACGACATGATCGGTGACTGGAGTTAAAAAGAAAGAGCATGCGACTCACCGATCGCTGTTCGCAATCGGTACATAGCTTAGGGGGATCCCAGGACCATTGGTATCCATCAGTACTGGCCACCATGGATCTGCATTACTCTCTACTGATCGGTGCTAGTCAGTACTGGTCACCAGTGCCCTGGAGTGAAGGTAGGAGTAGACCACTGATGCCCAGAGAGGTCCAGAGTATTCGAGGGTAGGCCAGGGTAGGCCAGGGTAGGCCAGGGTAGGCCAGGGTAGGCCGGGGTAGGCCAGGGTAGGCCGGGGTAGGCCGGGGTAGGCCGGGGTAGGCCGGGGTAGGCCAGGGTAGGCCAGGGTAGGCCAGGGTAGGCCAGAGATGTCCAAGGTAGACCAGAGATGTCCAAGGTAGACCAGAGATGTCCAAGGTAGACCAGAGATGTCCAAGGTAGACCAGAGATGTCCAAGGTAGACCAGGGTAGGCCAGGGTAGGCCAGGGTAGGCCAGGGTAGGCCAGGGTAGGCCAGGGTAGGCCAGGGTAGGCCAGGGTAGGCCAGGGTAGGCCAGGGTAGGCCAGGGTAGGCCAGGGTAGGCCAGGGTAGGCCAGGGTAGGCCAGGGTAGGCCAGGGGGGTCTGCTGGTCCTCTCCGATCCTCTCTGTTCGAGAGTTCGCGAGGAACTGAGCTCTCTGCTGTCAAGACCGTCCTTATAAAGCCGAAGATCCCCACCTTAACGACCTCCTTGACGTCAACATTACAAACAATTTCTCGTTCCACCGTTTGCACTCGACGATATTATACGAACCTCGACTTTTTCATTAACACACTACTCGCCAGCCGCGCGATAGTGGGGGCTTTTTAGTCTATTATTTAATTGTTAGCCCTACGTTAATATAACATTTTACATATGTATAGCACAAATCCAAAGTAAAACTACAAAATTTAATTCCTTATTCTTTTCCATAAATTATAAATTACAGTATGATTGATGTTTAACAATCTATCAATACAATCACCGACGCTCATGTTTTTAGTAGCTGAAATTTAGCAACTCTAGTTTATTTAATTTAAAATGAATAACTCGCGTGCACCAGTTTTATTATACGCAACGCTACATTTCGAAATACGGGGCAACCATGTTGGTTGCGGGCAATAATGTGCAGCTATTTTAGCTGCGGAGAACCACCGTTCGCAGTAACGCAAACTGCTCTGTGGTTCTTATGATTCCAGCATATGTTTGAGCATTTAATATAACGCAACTCTAAGGCAACGCGAAAAGTCAGTGTCGCGACACTAAGAAAAACGCGATCGATCGGGATCGCGACGGTACTTTAATCAACGAGAATTATATCTAATACATCGTATTCTATCAAACGCGATTATTTAGTTATTCGCAACGCTATTACAAAATTAAAAGATGTACGTGATGGTTAACATAAGTGCGCTTTTAATTCGATAGTATTAAAGTCAAACGCGATCAATGTTTGTCATACGCAATGCTATCTTTACCGTAATTTCAGAAAACAAGTATAAAAATCAATTCTAATCGAAATCGCGATTATATCATTCGCAACTCTAATCCAAACCGTAGTCTTTGTCTCGCAACGCTAATTAAAAATCGCGAAATGCTCATTGCTGGTCGTTGGGGCGGCTATGGCCAGCCCGATGTAACTACAACTACTTTTCTACTACTACTACTATTTCTACTGAAGCTAAAGTGAGTGCAGTGACAAAGTAGTAACATAAAATGACGCTCCATCTACATGCTAAGATGGAGCGCCATTAATAGTTGCCCTCTTGAGCGACATTTTGTCGGGGCCTCTTCGGCATACGCCTCTTCGTTTCTTCGGCAGTCCGCCGTTTCTGAAACCCTGAGCTTGCTCGATAGCGAATGGCCAATGGCTCGGGATCAGCCATCGACCATTCGACAGTGCAATCGAGCAAGTTCGAACGTTTCGCCTAATCGCGCCTAATACCAATCGCGACCGCGGTATCTATGTGGAACTTGAAAAGTCGAGATCAAGGTTGATCAGCAAACGGCATGCTCCGTTTTGCTATCAACTTTGAACCGATTTTTCAAGTTCCCCGGTAACTGACCATCGCGCAGAAACGACGGCCAGCACCGGCCCCTGCCTACTTAAATCTAACATTCATTCCAGAAAGTATGCTACCTGCCTACCTATAGCTATATTTAAAAAAAGAGCAAAAGACTCATTCTCACAAACACACATCATTCCACGATTGTCACTGATGCACCCGGGTGCGAAAGAACCTAACGACTAGAGAAAACGTCCCGGGACGTTCGCTAACAACCACATTCATACTCTAATTTATCAATTCCTGAAATCGATTGGCAATGACTAACGATCTTTGAGAATATATTTTACTTGACACGAACAATTCATTGAAATTAATATAATTTTACTGTTCTTTGTGTCATTTGGAAACGTATGGACGATCAAAGTATTCTAATGTGTTAATATTCGTACTCTACTGAGTAAGGGAATAAGGAAAAGTGTGCATATATTCCACAAATAATTTATTTATTTCATTTTCAGTAATTGGAATATATACGTATAAAGTGCATTTATGATATTACAAAGCCCGACGCATTTCCACTTCCTAACCACACACACACAAGTGAATAATACGTCGGGCATGATACGTTAGCATTGCCAATCGCTCACATGTTTAAATAACAACAATATCATCATGCCCATTGCTCTCACTCTCCCAAGTAGCACCTGGGCACGTGAGAGAGATCGAGCAATGAACATGGAAACAATATCCTGAAAATCCTAGCTATAAAATCATGTTAGTTTCTGATTTTTCTAACGGACTAATGTTCTTTGGTTCTCAAAAATTGCTTTAATTGACTCAGAATTAAGAATTTTATTCTCTAACTTTAGAAATGAAGAGTGTACTAGTGCACTACTACTGTAATATTCAATAAAACAATAAGAGAAATCTAAATTTAATAGAAAATGAGACTCTAAGTGAAATAGCAATATGAATGATTCTATTTAAACTTTTAACATATTTCCAAAAATCCTCAGGTGATCCCTTTATCGAAGCAACTGTTTCTAATATCAGAAGAATGTTTTACAAGTAGTTGCTTCGATTCAGAGACCTACCCGTCGCGAAATGTTTTCTTGTACGATATTTACTGTGATATTTCAGCGATTAAGTTAACTTTAACGCGAATAATCAATCATTTCAATCGACTGTATGTTAGTCGAACTGTAGGAATCGAAAATTAGACTGAACCTATTGTTACAATTAATGTACCACTAGGTTCTCAGTCATATTATCTTAATATTCAATGTTAAAGGTTGTCTTATATCTTATATACGAAACTACAAAATTACGTTACTTGTAATGTGATAAAAAGTCAAAGCATTGTTGCTAATATTTGCAGTTACCGTTAGACGCGACGTACAAGAAAACCCTATCCTATCTAAGAAATAAACCATAAAATGTTACTACTCTCGGGTATGCCTCGAGAGGCATATCCGAGGTCACTGCACTCACAAAATCAAAAACTACTAAAATGGTACTACCAGTCACCGGTGTCGGTACGGACCATTCGTCCTACGACATGATCGGTGACTGGAGTTAAAAAGAAAGAGCATGCGACTCACCGATCGCTGTTAGCAATCGGTACATGACTTAGAATGGGTTGGGGACCACCGCTCTGTATGGATCTGCATGAATCGCGAATGGTCAGTGATGGTCAGTGATGGTCAGTGATGGTCAGTGATGGTCAGTGATGGTCAGTGGTGGTCAGTGGTGGTCAGTGGTGGTCAGTGGTGGTCAGTGGTGGTCAGTGGTGGTCAGTGGTGGTCAGTGGTGGTCATTGGTAGTCAGGGGTGAAGGTAGGAGTAGGCCACTGGAGCCCAGAGAGGTCCAGGAAGCACCAGGAGGTTCCAGGCAACCTCGGGAATGTCTACTAGTCCTCTCCGATGCTCACGGTTCAAAAGTTCGCGACGGACTGATGCCTCTGCTGTCGGGACCTTTGCTTATGTAGACTAAGGTCCCCCACCTCAGTCGCGACATCCTTGACATCATCATCATCAACAACAGCTCGACGATATTACAGGAACCTTGAGTTCATGCATGAATTATTCCGAAGACAGTTGAATATATAATTACAAATCCTAAACGTGAAGCTCTTAAGACTAAGTAGAAAATATAAAATGAAAAAGAACAAGAGAACTAGAAAACTATAGTACATAGGTCATCCTCTGGTCCGATAGATAGGGTGCATCGTAACTGGTCACTATGCTTCTGGCTATTGTTATCGCAGTTTGCTACGCGTCCTCATTTTCTCTTGTTGAATCAGAAACTTCCTCTAAGATTTTTCTCATTCTAGAATCAAAGACTTCTTTCTTAATTGACCCCTTTCGGTTCTTGGCCCGATAATTGCTAGGCATACTGCAACCAATTGTTCAACTTTTCCATTAAGGCTAAACCATGACGTCGTCCCGAATAATAATTAATATATAATTAACGCGGTACAAAATCCTATCGATAGTGACATAAGAAAGTAGGGGAAGGTCCATTCTATAATCTTAAATTACAAACGTTAACAATTTATTCGTAGTAGTCGAGTTATTAATAAATTCGCTGCTTTATTTGTTTCTTCTCCGTCGACATGTCGCATTTAGTTCTTAACTATCGCCGCTAGATGGCTCACTTTCGGTTACCTCCTTAGTCCTGATGCTTCACGAGTAGGTACCAGGGACTGATGAGATGCTTTTTCGTAGGAGGTGGCTAGAGTGAGACTATCTCTGTCCTTGTCGCACACTAGCTCTGTCCTTGTCGCACTCATTGCGGGTATAGGGAAAAGCTTCGAAAACGCCCGTCCGCTAGATGGCGCTACTGTCGCCCGCCACCAAAATCTTCTATCCTTGTCGCACGCACGTACTATCCTTGTCTTACTCATTGCGGGTATTGTGCCCCTGATTGATGCAACCATCGTTACGTTAATTATTCGTATATAGATACATAGCTTTCCCAAGCCATAGACTTTCAGTTTTTCATGAATCCTTTCTGTATTATATGAATATATTATAAAATATTGAATTTCCTCGGTTTATGAATGGATGCCGAATTTGAATATCTTAATAAAGAGAAATATTAGTTTTGGTTCTGTCAAAGTTTGAAATATGTCTTGGAAGCAGAGAAGACAGACGATTGCGTCGCCGCGTAAAACCGAGTAAATTGTAAATAAAAGTAAGATCTCATATGAAGTAGGTTCACGTAGCAATGAGACGACTGCATAAATAATTACATTTATTTATTTATCAATTTTACAGAATAACAGTGTATACGATACGCTGAATATAGAATAATCTCTGCTCTTTATCGTTTACTAATTAAGGCGATTAGTATGTGAGTGATCGGTAAGAACATACATAATATAGCACGTGTAATTTATTGGTCATCAGTGATCACGGTAGTTTTATTGTTCGCGTCGAACGATTGCGGTTTTCGCTCTCTATTCCTCTCTCTCCCTCTCTCTCTCTCTCGACACATCGTGGGGTTTGCTCTAATTCCCGCGCGCCATCGTTCCGTTCCGCGTCGACAATATAATAATAAAATCTCTATCGAGTACCGAGAGCGCAACGGTCGTCGCGTCGCGAGGACACCGGTTATTCCCTGTGTACTCGTGCGGATAAGGCCACAAATAGTGTTTCCGCGTGTGCGTGTGCACACACGCGTTCGGTATGCGTGTGCGGGTGCGTGGGATCCTCCTCGCCTCTGTTCTCTACCGCTGTTCGAAACGTCAACGTCGGATTCGTGTGCAGAGTCGCGATTCCTCTCCCGACAGGATTCGAATGAAGCGTACGCGTCTTTGGATTTCCCTGGTCCGCCGGATGTTCGAGTTCGGAAAAATAGCCTGGCCCCTCGAACGCGATCGGTTCGAAGGAATCACGGAAAGCTTTCACGGAAAGCTCGGCGACGCGAGAACGGGTAATAGAATCGCAGAAACTGTCCACACGAGTCCTCACTCCCAGTTAATCGTTTATTAAGTCTGCACGCTCGCGGCGCGAGTCGTGCGAGTACATCATCGCCGAGAGAATGACGCGGGATGTCGCGTCGCGCGAACGACGCGCGCATCCGTGGTAATAATATGCGAAACAGTGTATACATGTATCTATCCGCGCGCGGTGCGCTCGCGGCCCCGGGCGCGCGTGTGAGTTTAAGTTAAATAAAAATAACATTATTATCATACGTATATCAAATTTAGTTTCATTTTCCATAAGAATATATAGGACTCATCGTTCGCTTCCCTCGCGTCGGCTTTTCGCGACCGTTCCCACGCCGTGCGCGTGTTCTCGGCCTCTCTCGCTTCCCCTACCATTGTACAAAGCGAAAGGAAATCAGAGAAAAGAAAAGAGAGAATGGGGGAAACAATAACGTTAATAGTTAACAATTACGACAAATACGGTAGCTCCGTTCTTCCTCTAATTAAACACAGCGCAACAACTCGACGACAGTGATATTTACTTATTAAAGACGGTTTGATTCTCGGATAATCTTTCCAGCCGCGGTCCCCGTTTCTCCGCTTCGCGTCGCGTTGATCGTTCGTCGATCGAGAGAAAACGAGGGCCGCGAACGACTACGGTCTCTCTAGAGCTATCAAGAAAGCTAGGAGGTTGCTCCCGTGCCCGTTCTCCGACTCGACTCAGAGGGAACCAGCGCGAGAACTCGGCGGGACGAATCGACACGGGTGGATCGTCCTAGAGGGTTCGGTTTCGATGGAAACTACCGCGTTTCCCGGCTGTGGCTTTTACAGAGACGCCTGTATTATATATATATGACATATATATAACACGTATATACTTCTTGAAAACATAATCGAGGGTTAGAGGGTGGGAAACACGGTAATTTCCATCGTCGTTGCTCCCCGGCCTCGAGAACGCTGAACAATTCAAACGAAGGGACTTCGAGGTTCGTATTCGATCGTGGTTTCTTCGTCTCGTTGCAGAGACAGGAGCGTGGTTCTCGGTCCAGGGTAGCCGGGGGATGATCGTGGGGCGAGGGTTGCTGATTCGGTTCGCGTTTCACGCGAGGACCAGACAGATCTCGATCGGTCCTCGCTCTGTCTGCCCTTCTCGGTCGTTCTTGTAGCTCCCGCTTCTCTTCCCCTTACATCAGCTTCATCTTGGCGCACTCGGGGCAGATGATGTCCTCGTTGTCGGTGATGAAACCACGTCCGACCAGCGAGGTTTTGCAGCCCGCGCAGATGAAGCAGTCGTTGTGCCAATGCCTGTCCTCGAAGGAGATGAAACGAGTGCCACCGATGCCTGAGGAACGATCAAACGAGAGTCTTTATAACAGCTCTTTCTTTTTTTTTTGTCATGTTCCACGATGAACGATGAGATCGTAGATTACTGATGGTAGTTTACTCACCAGTGATCGGTTTCGAGCAGGCGGTGCATCTCTTGGCGAACAGCTCGCCGAAGCAGTCGGCGCAGTACGGCTTGTCGTCGCGAGAGGTGAATCGCTGGCCAGCCAGGGAATTGTTGCAGTTGCTGCAGGTGAAGCAGTCTCTGTGCCACGGCTCGTTCTTGTACGTCACGCCGCCGCTAGTGATGATCTACAAGGAATACGATTGTTAACCGTTTGCGCTCGAGAGGTGACGATCGGTAGGTTTGATAGAGCGAGAGGGAAATACCTTGTTACACTTGACACACCGCGTGGCAAACTTATCCTCGTAGCATCCAGCGCAGTAGATCTCCTGCTCGCGAGGGATGAAGCTCTTCGTTCCGATCGGATTCTTGCACACCACGCAGCAGAAGCACTTCTCGTGCCACTGTCTGGTCTTGTACTCCATCTTCTTAGTACCTGGAACACGAGCAACCGTTCAACACTCGATCTACAATTTCTTCTTCAACACTTTCGAGTTGCTCGAAGAAACGTTATAGCATTTCTAATTTTCCCTAGTTACTATAAAAATTAGTTACTGATAGATTACAAAATCATCTGGAGTGCTAAGGGTTAAACCATATTAGAAACCTTCGCCTTTAACAGAATATTGTAAGGCAAGAAACGCGTCTTTTCCCTCGAAACCTTGAACAACCCCTAACTCCCTAATATATTTCGAACGCCGTAAAGATCTTAATCCCAGCGTACGATCCCCGTAAATAACTATCCTTCTCCTATTTCCACCGAACGCGAGGCAGTTCCATTTCTTTCTCGGTCGCAGGAAATAACAGGGACGCAACGGACGGGCGGAATATTTTAACCGAGTCTAGACAATTCAATTCTACGAGGGCGGTCTGCAGCAGCAAGGGGTAGCATCGCTGCGTCCGAAGTCTAGACGATCGCGTGAGGCGCCTGACAAGCTGCGCTAAGCTCGCGTGTACGCTCGCACATCCGCCTCGCGCCGGCAATATCCAGGGGATGAATTTTCCGGCGAATTTCGTGGAAAACCACTTCGACCAGGAACAGTCTCGCGTTTCCAATCGGCTGTGCTCTTACCGAGGATCAACGTGTCTATTCAGAAGAAAATGGCGCGTGGAGAGACTCTCGTCGAACCGGCGTACAAAGTTTTCGCGGACAGGTGCGAACAGTCCCGCGGAACCGGAAGAGGCGCGTGTCGCCCGCAATGCGGTTTTCGAGGAAATTCACGATTCGAGTTTTGAAATGATTGTACAGTAGATTCTATAAAAGAGCTTCCTGATTTAGGACAAACGAAGGAACGAATCCTTTAATAACTAGACAGAATATTATTTGTTAATCTTTAACGAGCCGGAAGTATTTTAAGCTTACCAAGAAATATAGTAACATGGGTAACGAGAAAGTGATTCATAGAAGTGAGCTAGCACGATACTTAACGTTAATTGCTATTATTACGATAACAGTGATAAAAGTAAAACGATTTTTGCTACATACAAGGAATCGAGCACATCGTTGAAGGTCAAAGTGTCGCGAGAAACAAATGGAAAGTGGCATCGACAGAGAAGTTGATGAAAATGATCTTGTCACGCTGAGACGAAGGATGCTTCACGATCGAAGGAAGGAAGGGAAACTCGACGGTCCTCGGCTCTCCTCGATCGATCACGATCACGGATCAACGGAATTACCGAGGAACAAGCGGTGCCCGTTACTGGCCCACCTATAATTGGCCGGTGAACGCGGGGGATCGTTTACTCCCACGCGATCTCCGGTTTTCGATCGTTATCCATAACGCTCGGTTTCTATATGGAAACGGAGATTAATCATGGAGCAATATGGTAGTCGCGTTCATCGTCGCGACGTAACTGGCTCTGTTAACCGTCCTCTGTAAACGTTGCGTTAACCGTTAACAGATTGCACTTTTACTTGCTGCGTCCAATGGAATGATTTTATTGCATCTAGCTTGGACCTGTTGGTAAGTGACCTTGATGACTCCATAACCATGAAACAACTACTTTATCAATAATTTATTGGAAAAAGAAAAAAATCCTAAGCATATTCTATGTCTATGTTTACTCTGAAGTATAATAAATAATAGAAGAATAATATTTTTGGATTCAAAGGAATCGAGTAATATGTACGATTGTTAAATTCTGTTAAAAATTTGTTCCATCGACTAGAAAGCTATGTGCTCTTTTCCATAGATCGCGGAAATGATAGATTCGAAAGAGTATATAACACGTACTCATAATTGCATAAATGAAGATCAACCGAAACTGCTACTAAATAATGTTTAAGAAATTTAGCGTCCTTGAAATCGACGAGTTCCGCGAGTCTAGCGTCGAGCTTGTTAAAAGAATAAAGGATCGAAACGGAAACACCGTTTTGTCGTCGCAGTTGAGCCGTCCGTTGATCCTTGAAATCGAAGTTCGATTGAGAAACGTCCGGCTATCGCGACTTTTTCAGCGATGACATTAAGCAGCCAGCGGAGAATCGTCGCTGGTGGGCGTACAATCATTTCTCTCGCTCATTAACTCGCCTCCCTCTCCTCTTTCTCTGCGGCCGTTGCGCGTGGTCAAGGGCGAGTCGAATTAATAACGACCCGCTATTCCGAAAGGTGATCTAACGATGCCCAAACAGCCGGAACGAAATAATCGCCGTGAAAAACGTCCCGTGAGTCACGGCCGTGAACACCTTCCACCGACGCCCATCGACATTTAACCCGTTAACTGAATTTCTTAAGTTCCGTGCTAAGCTAAATTATATAACAATTACTTGAATAGAAAAATGGGAACGTAATCTCTCGCGATTCCACTAATTAAATCATTCGTTTACGACTTAGACTTCCAAATATGAAAATTTCATCTCGTCGAAATGTCGACATTCGTTCGCAAAGGGTTATTTCATGGAAAAAATCGGTACACTCATAAGAAATCGTATCTTTCGAAATTTCCGATGGCACTGAACGTGTCAGACAGCTTTCCTGCGGTTGAAAGCCAATTTCAGAGGCTATAGGCGAGACGTTGATGAAACTAGAGGTGAAACTTCGAGAATTCGATATTCGATGTACGTAACACTGGAAACTGTTGATGGCTTTCCGTTTTATCCGCGTGAGAAGTCATCAGTCAGCTAACAAGTGAACGTTTACTCAGGAATTAAGGCGACGGGTTTCGCGGCTCGTTTATCAACGTCCGTGATAAAGCATCGATTGCGTCGTATCGATTATTACGGCGACAGATGGTCGATACAGGGATCCTTCGTGCTTTATCTCTGTCCCGTGACCTCGTCGTTGAGGTTACATGGAAACAATGGTGGAAATTCTGTGAACCCTGATACGAGCAGTGAGTCAGGAATCTCGGGAACCTGTCGAACCTGTCGGCCGCGTAACTTTCCTTTAATTCTCGCCGTTACGATTGAACGCGATTAAAAAACGAAATCGATACCAGTGTTCCGTTTCTTCCCCGCTTTCCGATGGGGAAGAGTTACAGCCGTGAGGCGACGGGTTAACTCGTTTTCGCTGGTTAACACGTCCTGTGTACCATTTATGGTACGTTATGGAATGCTTGTAAGGAAATATTTGTTGTGAGACGTTTGTCGGAGAATAGTGGTACACGAGAGAAACAAGAAAAATAGGGAAATAACATGAAAATGTTGGGAAAGGCAGCAGAATCTTGAATGATTGATCCTTTGCACTCGAGAGGTGGCTCTCAGTCACCATTTGATTTCATACAGTACTATACAATTTGATATAAGTATAATATAATATATAATAATATAATACTTAATATTATATTATATTATATATTATATTATGTCAGTTCTGAAAAGTATCATTGATATCTTATCAGAAAATAATGAACATCTGTTGAGAAAAATATTCTCGAGTGGTTAAGTAACATTCAAGCTTTTGCTGACTTCTATTTATTTTGATATTAATTCGTTTTCGCTGCTTCGTAACGTCTTCGCCACGTTTCGCAAAAGATGTCTCCTCCGAAAAATCGGTATCGAATTGCTGGGATGCGTGAATCTATCGTTCAGGAGACAGATAAGCGGCTGAAAGCCTCGCGAGCGAGTGGTAGGTGGTTACTCGCGGCGCGGATCGCGAGACAGGAGACGGGATAGCCTAGATTCCAATGGCCCCCGAGGAAAGGAGCGATCGCGGCGGTTTTCGTGCTCGATTCCTCGTGGTCCACCGTGAGTCAGGAGGAGGCCAGTGACGTCACTGCGTCCAAGCAATAGCTCCGTATATGTATAAACTCGGATGGCCCAAGGCCGGCCGATGTGGTAATCCCGCATTACGCGTCGCCTTAACGCGCGACGAGCCGCCGATCCGATCGCCGCGGGATCGATTTATCAGGGGACCTTCGTCTTCGCCCGTTAACCTCGCTCGCGACCGAAACCGATTTTCTTCTGCTTCTCGGGCGGCGGAGAACGGTGATCATGGACGAAACTCTCGAATTTCGCTATTCGCGTAAGGAAAATCGAAAGTTATCAATATATTGCTAAATTGTACAAAATGACTTTCATTGGAAATATACAAGTTTTTTATGAATTAATTCCGTGTCTGAAAAACTTTCAATGGAATCTTGCAAAGGGTTAAGTTTTGTCCAGAAAACGAGAAGGCTTCCGGTCGCGTCGCAGCGCATATTCTTTCTGGGAAACGTTCAGTTTCCCGACAACAACGCGAGAACTCGAGGAAAAACGGCGAAACGCGAAGCACGTAACGAGAGGGGGTCAAAGATCGGCTGGAAGCGGGATCGACGATCGTTTCGAAGTTTACGACGCCCCGGATCGTTCGACCGGCGCCGATCTCACGGAAACCGGGATTCTCGGTTAGTGTAAACAGATCTTAACGAGCTGCGAAACGAGCGCAGCGATGCGTCGTCGATCGTTAACGGCGAAAGGGTGCAGGAGGAACTGCAGTTCGAGTTTTCCCGCGAGGGGCAGCCGATAATTGCGCAACGGGAGAATATAGATCGTTCCAACAACGCCCAGCCCCTTCTTAAATCGTCACGCATCGCGCGAAGTCGCTCGAATGTTACGTAAAACTCCGCTGATCGCTTCGTCGCGCCTACTGCGCGTCTTAACGCGAAGCGTATTGGACGTTTTTCCTGTTAACACTAGAACTATCGTTCCAGTGAGAATGACCGGTTTCGATCTGTTTGTCTCGCGATTATTGATACGTTCGAAGCGCCGAACGTTCGAGACGATCGTGAAAATGAATGGAAAGAAGCTGGGAATAATCTATTCCTATAATTCTTGCAGAGATTACACGGCAACCGTACGGAATTCTCGGTAGTTCTACCATTAATCACACGGTAGATTAACGTTCCCTGTTCCTTTCAACGCGAACGACTAACCGATCGACTTTAAACTCGGTCTGCAACGCGCCGAGCATTCCTGGCCGATACAGATTGCTCGGGGATAACGGATCGAAGCAAACGCCGATGGACCGATCGCGGCGCGCATGACATCACTGGTATTAATAGGGGTTTCTCGCTCGATTCCCCGATCGTCCGCGAGAAAGATCGTCTCGGGAGGCGAGTTTCTCGGGCGAATTTCAGGCGAAATTCTTTCCGTCGCGCGGCACGCGTTCGTTCGAATGAACGGCGCGTGACATCATTATTGAACCGTACCGCAGCGAATTCCAGGCTGTTTCGCAACGGTCGGCGACAAACATCGAGCGCGAGCCGGTCGCTCGACACGGCCGGGCGTCGGTTTCGAAGAGATTTCAATCGCGAGTCGCGACGAAATCGCCGGGAAACCGCTTCCGCGCGACGCTCGGATCGTTCTGGGAAAACAAACTCGTCCCCGTCCATCTGTTGCGTCGACGCGGGAGCAGCCGGAAGCGAGCGAGCGAGCGAGCGTCGCCTTTATTAGCGCGCGGAATCGTTCATCATAAACCGCTCGCGGGATTATCATAGAAACTGGTTGGTTCGGTTGTCTTCCGCGCCCCGTAGATCGTTATCTCCTGTCGCACAAGAATTCCAGGATGTTAGTCGCAGTTTTCCTTCTCCGAACCGACGTTTTTAACCCTTCGCGAGCGAACGTCGGCGTTTTGCCGAGATCAAACTTCCATGTTTGGAATACCAAGCGGCGAAGAAACGACTCAACCGTTCGGGCAGTAAGAAATGTACACGGTTTCATTATTCTCCATGACTTACGTTGAATGTTTCATTTAGCAGGTTTTGCTTTCGATAATCTTCGTCAGCGAAGGGTTAATTACAAGCAAGACAAGCGTTCTCCGAGTTGAAACTCGATTCCTCTTTTCTGTAACCTGAACGATCTACCGTGACATGGAGCCAGCTGATCGTCTCCTAATTTTCCAATCACCGGATAATTAACCAGTTCGTTAGCCAGGTGCACCGAGGACAATCGAGCGCGCGGCCGTGCTCGTGTTTCCAGATAAGGTCGTGGTCCCATTCGGGTTCCTTCCTTCTATCTATATGGACCTTTCTCTTTCTCGCTCTCTCCGTTTCTCAAACACGCTCTCTCTCTCTCTCTTTCTCTCTCTTTCTTTCGCTTCGCCGGCTTTGATCGACTAGTTTATCGGCAGCCGGTTGCGCGGCGTCGACCCACGATCGGCGTGCCGACGTCGACCTTAGGGAAACTTTGAGAACGGGACCTTATCCGCCGCCCCCGCGAGCAGCCTAGGTTTCGCAATGTCCTGCGGAAACGGCCCAGAATGCGCGCCGGAAAGTGTCTTCGACTAATCGGCGATGTTTCGAATAGTTTAACCGTTCGACTGGCAAACAACGCGATCGCTGTTCGTCGACGTTCGTAGAATCAATCGTTCACATCTTGATTTCTGTCATCGCCTACTTAAGAATGAGAAAGCGTAACGATGGCGCTATTTAGAAGCTTTTTATATGAAAATACGAAAGCCACTTGGTTTCTGAGCTGAAAGGAAAGAGCTCGAAGAGAATAAGCTTGGTACTTCTCGAATTTTTGGAGAGACTCGTGGCAGTCAAACGGTTAACTTGCGCTGGAGATTCATTCAGAGGTTTAGCAATGTCTTGCGCTAATTTTTACTAACAATTTTATGCAGAGTGATACATTTGGGAAGAATCTAGTAACAAGACTGTCGACGTGACAAGACGTAAGCGATTTTGCAAGAAAATATCGACGTGCGTGGCACGTCTTTCCAGCGCAAGACTCTAGAATTCCCTTCCAACAACGATTACCCTAATAACTAACAACCCGAATATCTTTATCATCAGCTCAACGAAACCTTCCGAACCCCAAAGAAACCGATTCCCGAAAATGTTCACCTGGCTCCGCTTTTTTCGGGTCTCCCAAGAGACAGTCCCTGCCGAGGCAGCAACGGAACTTGGGGTCACCATCCATAGGGAACATGCTGATGATCGCGACATCCTCGTCCTTCTCCTTCGCCCTCTTTATCCTCTCCTCGCCCACCGTCTTCGTCTGCAGGTGAAGCTTGCTGGACAGCCTCTCGCTCAGCGTATCGGTAGCCATTCTTCTCGTATACCGATCAAGTCCTTCGATTCTCCGCGATAGATCACGCACTTGAACCGCGGGAAGCTACGAAAACTCGGGACTCTTCACTCTCGGCTCGGTTTCGAACGGAAAGCTAACTCGCGGGCAAACTCGTAGTTCCAGAGACCAACTCTATATAGCTTCTCTCTTATTCGAAAATCGAGAATCTCGCATTCTTCGATTAACGCTCCCTTCGCGATCGACGAGAACGAAGCGATCGGTGCAATCGTCGGACGATGCTCGCCGCGTCGCGTTGAGAGACGAAACCGAGTCGAGACGAGAGAAGACACCTGGCGGATCTACGGTCACGACGAAAACACAGAGGCGGAACGCGAAATCGGCGAATCGTGCGATTGGCCCGGAGTCTTGAGAGCCACTGAAGCACCCGATGCCCAGACCCGCTGGCTGGAGTCGGCGTGCACGTCGCGAGCACGCGCACCGTGTCTTCTACTTCGCTGATAACTTCCAGCCTTCGAGCCTCGGCCAGCTGAACCACTACACGCCATCCTGGATCGCGTCCGCGGAATATTTATACATTTGTGGGTCACGTTTACACCGCGCCTGGCCCGGTCTTCGGCCAGAACATCTTTCACCTTTCCTCCGCCGCTCTCCTCTGTCTCTCGCGAGACCGAACTTTGCGGAATTACATTTAGTGAATTTACTTTGGAAGATACGATTGCACAGGTTGGCCTGTGCAAGTCGTTACTCATCGATTTACCGAGTATCGGTGACTAAGAACGATTATCTCCAGAATTTAGATTTATCGTATTTAAATGTAACGCTTCCATTCATACGCAGATAAACTTCCGACTAAGCAAGTTCCTTAGAGGATTGTGACGTAAAGCTTCCAATTGACACGCGAGTAATTGCGTCGAGAATGTCAACTCTCGGAAGCTACGTCGCTTGTCGATTCAACAGCTCGAAACAGAACTGAACAGACAGGAGAATCTTAGGTAAATCTTTTGGAACTTTTAGAATCATCAGTTGGTCAGGATTGTAACATCGAAGAGCCACGAAACTCAGAAACTGAAAGTCGATCGTCTTCAGTAAATATAAAATATGAAATATGAAATAAAATGATATTGTTCCATTAGCGAATTCCGAAGAAAGTCTGTCTTATCGGAGAACTTCGGATATTCCCAGCGAAACCTGCGCGACCGATCGGTTAATCGGCGAAACCGCGATCGCAATCGGACTGGTATCTTTTCTGGAACATTCGGCGAAAGGTCGGAAACGAAATCGAGGATCGACACGAACGTGCCGCGGAGCATCGTTAGATTCCGCGATACGCGCGCGGTTCGAAAGGTCGCGTACTCGATCCGTATACGGACACGCGCTGGCACCGAGTCATTTTCACGGACGATTCGCCGGCGATCCTGTCGCTATCAGCCGGCCTCTATCCAGCCGAAGATTCGACGGGACTCCCACGCGCGTCGCGTGAAGCGAAACCAGTCCGTCACAGGCACGAACTTCGCCCCGCGGAATCGATGGTCCTCGTTTCGAACGTTCCTTGGGAATTATCAGCTGAACGCGCGTTCCTCCGCGGGATTTCGCTAGATGAAACCCGCGACGACACCGAGCGTACTTGACCGAGTTGCGGGCCCGCTCGCGGCGCGTCTGCCTCTCCGCGGAAGCGGGCGCCCTCGAGAGGACTTCCTACTTCGAGAAATTCGACCTTTCGTTGTTTAGTCGGTCAAGTTCTTTCGCCGCGGTGTCGCGACGTTTCGTTTCGATCTGGGACTTATGGGAAATCAGGCTTCCCTCGGAATCGAAGAACGGAAGTGCGAGAAGATTGAAGAAATTAACTGGTATCCTTGATTAATTCGCTCTGCCTCGCGATCGTTTGACACTAGAACTACCGAGGATTTAATAGAATAGAATAAAATTCTAACAATAGATTATTTTCGGTTTCTTCAGACACTCATTGTAGTACGGACTCTGTATTACTATGGTATCTTATTTGAAATGGATTTTAAAAGATAGTTAGTATGTAGAGAGCAGAGTAAACGATTATTCTTACTGATAATATTGAGCACATCGAGCATTTAATACGATTAATACGTAATGTATAGAAAAATTGTAACAATAGATCATTTTCAGTTTCTTTAGAAGTAATCAAGTGAATTATAGTATTCAAGTGAAAGCTATTTATTTTCAAGATCATTTCGAATATTCAAAGCTTTTAAGACACTTCGAGACGAGATTTTCGTATTTGGAAGACTAAGTCGAACGAATGATTCGAATACTGAAATGATTTAATTTCTTTTTCTATTGTCTACGCGATTGATGTATAATTTAGCTATCTGCCGAGTTTTGTGTATTCCGAAGCATCATCGCACGCGAAGGGTTGAACTCGACGGTACTCCTCGACCTTATTCCAAGCGATAAAATGAACTTTTACGATTCCCTCTGCCCCGAAAAGTTTTTCACGAGTCGCCGCTGTGTTCGAAACGGTGTCAGAGTCGTAAATCCGTATCTTATCGCGATTCGCGTACGATTCCTGGCCGTTCGTTCTCCCTTTTTCCTTAACTAGCTGTTCATTTCGGATTAGAGTCGTAGGTGTGCTCGCCGTATTTCCATTTCGGAACGAGTCGCGATAATTGGTACCGGCTCGGAGCCACAGCCTTGACTCGATTGCCTTAATAAGAAGCGCCGAATGCAAGATCTATGGCCGGCCTCCGCCCGCTCGCGATCGTGAATCATTGTTCGGGATTCGTCGCCGATCGGGTAGCTCCGAGGCTTGTACGAGGGTTTAACGGTGTTGCCTTGCCATTCAACTTGACATTTTACACTATAATAATCATAGAACCGTGAAAATACGGAAAATTCATTTTCCTCCAGCATTCAACTTGAAATTTTATAGTATAAAAATGGAGCCACGAAAATACGAAAGATCCGATGATCATCGCACTATTTTTCATCCATTTCAAATTCTAATTCGATCGCTAATATTTAAGAAGTTTGACCCAACGATCGGCAAGGATCGTAGAAGGTCGTTCGATAAATCCTGTGGAAGATGACGGATTACGTACCAGCACGGAAGATCTCTCCGCATCCATCGCAGCGGCTGGCGAACTGGGCGTCGTAGCAGTTGCCGCAGTAGATCTTGTCCACCTTGCTACCGAACTGTTTGTCCACCAAGGACACTCTGCACCTGTTGCAGAGGAAGCAGGCCTCGTGCCAGTGCTTGTCCTTGTACGACAAATCCTGAAAACAGACCGGCGAGTCCATCATCAGTTCGAGCGCACGCGAGGGATCCGTCCGCTAGAGGAACGCCTGAGAATTCACGCGGACTCCGTCGCGAGGAAAATATTGACAGACGCGCAAGGTTTCCTCCGACGAGGTCCGCGTCGTTAAGAAAACGGAGGACGACTCTCGACGCGACGCAAACACGAGGATTCTTCGTTGTTTGCCGTCGATTAGTGCATCCGAAGTCCGAAATGCACTCGGCTTCCGCGAGTGACGCGCCGCGGCGCAAACACGCGTCGAGTTTCATTAGATCGCGCTTCGAGATCGCGCGATCGCCATTTCTGGATCGATTATCATCGCGATCGGAGTCGACCTCTAAGGATCTCGTGCGTCGCAGCGTCGAGCGCGGTTCTCTCGGCTCGCCGACGCGTTTCTCGCTCGTGGGGAGCGCGCGCGTTTGTTCTGGTAACGACTTCCGCTGGCAGAACGCGCCGACGGGATGGCAGGAATGTTTCGGATCCGATTTTGCCGAATCGCCGGCCAGAGGTGGGAGGAAGAAGAACGGCGAACGGCCGAGAAACGGAAATAAGCTCTCGAAGCCGATACGGCCGGCGGCACCTGCATCATCGCTTCTATTTCTAGGAATGAGTAAGTCAACGCCCATGCCGCCGCTCGCGTATCGCCGCCTCGTCCCGTGATTATACACGAACCGATAATTACCGATTTTTGCGCGGAACTCGGCAAACTCCGTCTCCGAGCACGTGCCTCGCGACGCAGAAACGCTATCGGAAAACAACGGCGACAGTGGAACGCTTCGATAAAACACGGTCTGCGATTTCGAGCATCGAGTTTCGAGGAAGATTTCTTCGGATCTTAACGTTGCAACCTGTGGATACTTGAAATAACTGAACGAAATAAACTTTTATATAGATTTGGCGCCTCGTTCGAACAGCCTCGATATCATAAAAATAACTCAGGGTTCAAGTTCTAAACCTTACCCTCTCACACGCCAATTATTCAAGTATCCACGCGAACGAATAAACCGGAAATCGAGGGATCGAACGATGATGCAGGCGAGTACGAGCGAGTTCGCTCGTCAATTAATGAGGCAATCAATTTGTCACGCGATAAGGCGTATCTTACGAGGAGGAAAAATGTTAGGACGATCGAGGTTGAGCCGATCGACGCTTTATCGCGGCGATATCGATGCGACGCGTACCTTGGAGTCGATACCGATGATTTTGTTGCACTCCTCGCAGCCATTCGCGAAAACGCTCTCGTAGCACTTGATGCAGTAGGGATGCTCGTCCCTGAGCACGTAGCGCTGCCCGGTCAGAGACTCGTCGCACTGCCAGCAGCAGAAGTGGCCGCTGTGCCAGTCCTTGTTCATCGCCTTCGTGTACTCGCCACTGAAAATCAACTGGAAAAGAGAAGCAAACGAAAGGTCGTACAGTTCAGAGAGGGGATTCCATTTGCAAACCCCATAGACCCGCTCCCCAATTGGATTAGTTACAAAATCGAATCGTTATCACGATGCGACGGGCGTGCACATTCGGTGCGGCTCTTCAGCGACGATTCTCAGCAACTGGTTATGAAAATAAAAATAAAAGAAAGACGCGGCATACGACGCGATGATCGACACGATCGTGCGGCGAGAAACATTTTGATCACGCTCCTCTCACAGCGTCTCTCGTACACGGACTTTCTCTACTCTTTATTCTTTCCCGTCGGTACACGGAAAGCTCCTCGCGATCTCTCTCTTTCATTTTCATCTCTGTATTCTCTTACGTGCTGTAGAGTGTTCTCGATGGATTTTCTGGTAAATATGTACCTTGATTGAGTGCTGTTGTATGTGCTGGCTGAGTATTTTTTGTAAGGGAGCATTATCATAGATTCTACTCTGTGAGACGTGAGGCTATGTATTCGTTGCGAGACGAATTTCAAAAAACCGGCGAGATTCTATCGCGAAATTCTCGGCTCCTGTGAGAGGGGAGCGTCTGTCGGAACTAGCCCACCACCCTCTGGATCCGCGAAATCCCGGGAATCGGGATACTCGAGATCCTCTGGCCGCTTGAATCGACTTACTGAACGATCGAGGAGTATTCTGAGACTCTCCTATGTAACGAACCCAAGCGAGAACGAGATTTTCGAGTTACTACGCTCGAAAACCGGGGCAAAACGGAGGAAAACCATCGAGGGCAGCGAGAAGATTCTCTCTCGAAGAAAGTAGGTCGCCGCTTGCGAGCGGACCTCTCCCAGCGAGCTGTCCAGCTTGTTTTCATCGTTGGCGAGAGGGAACATCGATTCCGAGCGTGGTTTTCGAGGAAATGTACTCCTACGCGCCGAACCCCCGGAACGATCCCCGGCAACGCCGGCTCGGCGAGAGGGAACTATCGCACCAGAGTTTCACGAGGGGACGGTGTCAAGATCGTGCTCGACGATCGTGGGAGAATCGCGATCGTTCGGGTGGCGGGCGAGGCGCGATTCCGCGGCGTCGGCGTCGGCGTGGTCGGCGGCGATCGCGGAACGGAAAGCTCGGGGCAAAACAACGAACGGGGGCTGATTCCCGGCACATCTGCAGCCAGCACATACTCTTCGATGGCGTGGTGGTTGTTCTGCGTGCTGTCGACCTCGGTGATCGTGACCTCGGCGTTCTGATCGTGGCTCTCCCTGCGTTTGGTCGTCTTCTTCACTTTGCGAACCTTGCGCTCGGTGGTCGTGTACACTACACTGTCTACGTCCGCCATCCTTCCTTCGGCTGGAGCGTGCGTTACGTTCGAGACTGCGTCGCCCGGGACGAGGTTTCTCTCCCCTGTCTTCCTGTCGTGTCACTGGGGGACCCGATCGACCGCGATCTATATACCCTCAGACTCCGCGAGGGAGGCGAAAGGAGAGGACTGACCGGGGGATGTCCGGACGATGATGATCGAGTCGAATTGAACGCTGTTCTGGCGCTCAGGGATATTCACGCAGGGGTGAGACGGTGTCGTGGACCGATCGGTTTTTTGGAAATGTCCGGAACGGAAACAGGAGCGGCGTTCGGCTTGCGATTGGAGTCTGTTTGCCGTGTTAACCCAGCAGCTTTCGAGCTTGCGAACCGACTGAAATCTAGGATCGGACCGCTCCGGGCGTCATCATATCGGGACGCTATTTTCGGCGTCCCGACGACTCCAGAAACGCGCCGCGCCACTCCGCACCACCCCTCGCCGCCCCTCGCCGCGCCTGCCCCCGCGTCGCGTCGCGTCGCGTCGCGCCGCCACCCTCTTCTCTCCTTCCGTGCCGCCGCGAGTTTCTTCTCCTTCCTACGAGATTCTCGATGCAGTGTGCCGGGTGCAACTTTTCTACGACACCCCTCTTTCTCTCTTCGAACGTGTCGCGCTCTCCGTCCCGGCTCCTCTTCCCGCGCCTCCGTTCGACCTTCTCTGTTCATATCGCCGCGTTACCGATGCCTCTCGTTAGCGGCTCGGACGCGACAGGTTACAGGACACCGGCAAAGATATCCCTCGTAGATCCGTCCTCCTTTCCTTCGGGCCGATCCCCCGCATTTCTCTTTCGTTCCTTTTTATTCGCCGCTTCTGACCGAGGATATTTCTGGACCCTGACGTCGCCTCTCCTCTCGCGCCGACGAGAAACAGAATCGAACCGCGACTCGCGGATTCCAGGGGATCGAGAGCTTTCCGTTTCGCGATTCGCCGATCCTTCGATCGACGAAGGGACGAGCTTCGCGCGACGACCACACGAGAGAAGAATCTTCCGCGT
This sequence comes from Nomia melanderi, assembly GCF_051020985.1. Lineage (NCBI taxonomy): Eukaryota > Metazoa > Arthropoda > Insecta > Hymenoptera > Halictidae > Nomia > Nomia melanderi. Next base: position 13,844,775 of record NC_135010.1, on the reverse strand, counting down.
TGTTTACGGTATCGATCGGTCACGATCGTATCGGCGAACAACGCGTATCGAAGATTCACGTGGGAAATCCTATGCACTCCGACCGATTAGACTCGCATTCCTCGCGAACGCCAGCTCGCCGGCGACGCGGAGTACTCCAGCTATCTGGTAACAGCGATCTTTTCCCTGTTCCCTCGATCGTGTACGCCGATCGGTTTACGTGTTCCAGTTAGAGCGTGATCATGGAATTAGACCCGAAACGCCGGAGAGCCGGAGTCGGGCTCGCGGTATTTCCGTCGGCGTTTAATCGACGCGAATAATTCTCATTGTCGGACCGGCTGGTGCCTGCGTTTCGGCACAGAATAGAGCCATAAACATTGTTCCACGTCGGATCGTTTACGATCCCGAGGTCGCGGGATCTCTCCGTTCGATCCGCGCGGAGGGAATCCGATCGGGAGGGAGGAGATGATCGTGGGCGACAGGGAATAATCGAAGACGATTCATCGACCGGTTTCCTGAAACGTCGGAGCGACGCCTTGATCGCGTGCCAAACAGGTGGTTCCTGGTCGGAGGAGGGTGGGCGCGAGAGCCGCGCGAAAAATAGAGAAGAAATCCAGCGGAGTAATTGGGTCGGAATGTTTCACACATCACCAATACCTTCGTCCTCCCACGTTTCCCGCCTTCGCCGCGACATTCCCCGATTCCCGCTTCCCCAAGGGGTCGATTCGACGAACCGTCACCGGCGGTAATATTCCCCGAACAAGCAGAAATAAACCGTGATAAATAAACAAATTCGTCGCCCGACAATTATTGCTCGTCCCGTTGATTGATTCACTCGCGCGGGTCTCTTTACTGTTATCGCCTCCGTTCTGGCAGCCGTTGTCATTCCTGTTACACGCAACGGTAATGATTAACGACTCGAGCGAAGGAGTTCGAGGTTGGAAAAAGGAAGAAACGAAGCTGCGACGTTGGAACACGGGAGGAAACGCGGTGGTTCTACGTAAATCGCCGCGCCGCGTGATCGGCGTTTCGCATTGTATCGTTTCCCCATCGTCGACAGAACGCGCCAGGAACGCCGGCCCCGTTATAAATAGCTGGAAAATGAAAATCGCCCGTGACAGGAGAACGCGATCGCCCACGCGAATCGGCGGATCGCATCGGGCGGTAACATAATATCGGCGAAGGGGTCCGGAAGAGGCGCGCGACGACCGATTAAAAATACAACCTCCGGTGAAAAAGCGGGTCGACCAAAAATGAGGGGACAGCCGCCGCTGGATATCTCGCGGCCGCGCACAGTGGTATAGCACCGATTTTCGTCCGGCCGACGCACAGCTCGGCCGTCTGTGCGCGGAACCGCGAAATTCGACTGTTCGCATGATGGAAATTGAAGGTTACCGATGTGTTGCTAAGCAGTCGCTGCTATACGACGTGATTTTCATTTGGAAATACGGATTTTGTGAATCAATTCGGTTTCTCTATTTATGGAACGTTTCGATCGAAACGCAAGTGCCAATTGTTGAAAACAACTTCCTAATATTCCCACGATGTAAAACAAGTATTGAGTTATCGAGTTTTCTCCAGAAATCTGCAACGCAGAGATCCCAGATACATATGACGGATCATTCGACAATTGTTACGTCTCGTTGAATCATTTCGATCGTTTCGAGACGAGAATCTATTATAAAAGAAACTGATAATTCAATCGTTTCATTCAAGCATCACGGTTCCAATGAAGTATCCACGAAGTATTATCGACATTCGCGTTCCTTAGATACTGGAAATCACTGATCATACGATGTTCTATTTTCATAGATGAACAGCTCCACAGACTACTTCAGAAAAAGATGGAACAAGGAAATTTCGATCGTCGACTAGAAAACAGTTAACGAAAAAGCTGCGAATGCTCCTCTCGTCGAACGCGTAAAGATTCATAACCGATAGATCGCCAGGCATATCCAGCTTCTGTACGAAAGATTTTGCGACGAAGAAAAATCGGATTCCGCGCCGTTGCTTAGAGGAAAACCCCAAGTGTCCCCTCTCGCGTAAACGGCGAGACTCGGAGCCACGATATATACGTATATTATTTGCAGACGGGCATGAGATTGATATTTTGGGAGACCCCACGCGAGCCGCACGGCACCAATAAACGCCACGGATCGCGCGAGAATGTTTCGTGCGAACACATCCGCCGGAATTTTCTGCTCGCCCCGCGCGTCCGCCGTCGGGCGGCGATTTTTCATTCCCCATCGACGGTAAAACGCGTTCCAACACGGGTATTCGCCAACTTTTGGCGTTCCCGGATAACAATAGCAGGTGAGCAGCGCTCGGCCGCGGCGCTCGGGACCCGCGCCGACCGAGTTTTTCGCCGAGAGAGTCGCGGACGGATTTCCTCGCGCGCGGAACGCCTAGGATTTAGTGGCCGCCGGCGTCGAGCGATCCGACCGGCCAGAAATCATTCGCCGCCGCCGTTTCCAGCGCGTAAATTTTGACGAACGACCGGGCCGTCCAGGAATCCGCGTCTTGCCGCTGAGAACGCGGACCGCCTGAGCCTTGTGAGTACTTTACGAGCTTCTCTACAGGTTTTTAGTGTGTCTAAATACGAACAAAAAGGGAGAACACGGTTATTTACAACGATCGGCTTCGAAGCCTGTCCCAGGGGACGATGGATGACGGGACGCGCAAGCGTTAGCTACGAGAACACCGATAGTACCAATTCCAACGGGGCTCTAAAACTCCGCAAGGGGGAACACAATATCTTTTCATTCTTCTAGGGATCTCGGGACACTCTCCGCTACCGGATCCTCTAGAATCCTTTGGAACGGAGCAAATCCGACGATCAGCGTACAGTGTTATCGGTACTAAAGAGTCGTGCAACGTGTGTAGAGTTTAATCGAATGTGTTTGTTTAAGGTGTGAGTGGCGACAGGTGAGGAGGAACGAGTGTGCTCGGAGAGAGACAGTTCGGGAGGACACCTTCATTGCAATTTACCCAGAATGCTTTGTTTCGATCTGTATCCGGGATCGTGTACTCTATCGGTCGAGATCTCGCACTCACATCCTCCGCGTCCCAATAATCCGTGTCCTCGTCCACCGACGAGGACAACGGCCCCTTCCACGCTCCCCCGTTGGTCTCCCGTGGCTGTTCCGCGTCTCCTGCCAGGATGCCGCGGATCTTCTCGTAATCCTCCACCTCCGCCTCCTCGAAGCTCGATATTTTCAGCAGCCGCACGGTATCCTTGGGCCTCTCGACGGAGGCGTGAGCGTTAGTCACCGAGAAAGCCGCCGCCTCCCGCTCGTCGGCGTCGTCATCGTTCCCGGCCTTGTCCCTGGACAACCCGAATCGTCTATTCTTGAAGGTCCTCCTGCTGAATCGGTCCCGGGACATCAGATCCCGCCTGCTCTCCGACAGTCCCAGCGGCGAGCTCTCCTGCTCCGCGTCCGCATCGAGATCGGCTAGTGTCTCTTCGAAGCTGGTCTGCACCTGGACCGACACGCTCTTGCGGCTGTCGGACCTTGACAGCGCTGGACTGTTCACCGGGGACGTGTTCGTCGACTCGTCCCTGTACGAGGCGCCGGTCTGCACGGAGATATCCGATTTCCGCCGCTCCGGGTCCCGGTGTCGCTTGGATCTTCTGGAGGACAGATTCTCCGCGGACTTGCTCACCTCGGACGTCTTCGACTTCAGCCACGTGGGCTTCCTCACGATCGTGCTCGACGATTTCCCGGTCCTCTTCTTCTGGCTCGAGCTTCTGCCACCTTCGAGTTTCTCCGAACGATTCGAACACTCCGCTTGAACGTTCTCCGATCGTTCCCTCGGCGTCTCTATCGATTCCCTGTTCACGTCGGGAGACCTGGAGTGCGACTTTCGTAGCTGTCTCTTCGAGATTCTCCTCGTTCCGGGCTCGTCGGACTCGTCTCGCGACGATCCGCCCTCGGAGGGGCTCTTGTATCGTTTTACCAACGGCAAAGGGTCCAAGGACTTCATCGTTGGCGCCTCGTTTCCAGAATCGTTGTCGAAGGACGTGCCGACGTCGCTCGACGCGTCGGAGCTCGAGTAATTCTCCGGTTCGTTGAACGGTATCGGTGTCGGTATCCTGACGTACTTATCCGCCTCCGGCGTGCCCAGGGACAACGGTCTGTCCCTGGAACTGCCCTCGACTCGCATGTTCTTGTCCGCATCTTCGTAGGACGTCTCTCGTTCGAATTCTCTGCCGTGGGTCTCCTCGATCTTCGACTGTTCTTGATCGTCCACGTTCTCGGACTCGCTGACTTCCACGAGATAATTGAAGTCGGGGCTCAGCCTCGAGTCCGGCGACGCTTCCCGACGCTGGAGAACGTCCCTGGGACTGTACTCGGAGCTGTAATCGAAGCTTTTGTCGCGCGAACGCAGCTCGGCCCGTATCCGCAGGCTGTACTCGTGCAGGTTCTCCAACTTGTGCTTGGCGCTGCGGGGCAGATCGACGTCGGCCGAGTGGCTGTAGCTGCAGATCGAGTCGTGCGTGCTCAGGTTGTCGTTGGTCTGCTCGTGGTACGACAGGCAAGGGGTGGCCGGCTGGTTGATCGTGATTATCAGGTTGTTCGCGACGTGTCTGAGGCACGCGAGCAGCTCCAGCACGCCGACGCAGCCGATCAGCACGGACAACATCAGACCCATCTCGGATACCGAACGAATTCCCCCGTCGAATCACGATTCTATCGGTTCTGTCGCCTCGAAGTCGTATACCTCATCAAGGATCACACGTCCGCCTCGATCACTGCGTTCCTTCGTCGAGCCACGGAATCGGTCGGTCACGTATTAGCTTCTCCATCGCGTCTCCGTCACTCTCCGTACGACAGAATCCCGATCTAGATGTACGCGATCCAGATGTTGATAAATATCGGCCTGGGTTCCTCGTCGTCGACGAGCTGGGGGAAGTTGTGCTTCCTACGAGGCCGATCCATCGGGCGTCCTCGAGGAATCGGCGCGGCTTACCTCGAAGGATCCTCTAACTGCGGTGATGTCACTCGGGTTAGGGTGTACACACCGGAGAGAGACGGATATAACAGAGAGATAGCGCGAGGGGGGCAGAGGTGACAGAGACCGATAGAGACAGAGAGGCAGAACGAAAGAGAGAGAGAGAAGACGAAGAAGAAGAAGAAGAAGAAGAAGAAGAAGAAGAAGATGGTTAACACGATCTCCTAGAGGGGGGCACCCAGCACCCACGCGCGGCCACTTCTCTCCACGGTAGCGAGGCACGGTTCAGCACACGGTCGAAGGTGTCTTCGCGAGTGCCCTGATAGAACGCTGCTCGTGTCTCTCTCTCTCTCTCTCTCTCTTTCTAACAGAGTGAACCCGAGGAAGGTAGCGGCGGCGACGGTCGACGGGCTGATCGCGCGATGATTATCGACGGATTAACCATACGGCCGGATGGCGGCCAGAGAACTGTTTTATTTTCCGCGGGCAAAACCGTTCGGACACCGGGGCAAACTGGTGGCCGTTCGGCTCGTTATGTCGACGTAACAGTGTTCGACTACGGGCCACGGTCCGCGGGCCGCTAAGGCTAAAGTTAGCTCGAATGTCCCTGGACGCGAATCCCTGTCCTTAATGCCGGCGTACGCGTCGCGATCGATCACCGGCGCGTCGGATAATTAACGGGTCCCGATTTGGCAATGGATCTGTCGCCGCGCGACGACCGTCCCCGTGCCGACCGATTATTGGCCGCTCGTCGATCGACACTGCGCCACCGACGCCCTAATGACCCGATCATTGAACGTCGACGCGTTCCTCGTTCGACGGGCGCGTCCCGCTTCTAGACGCGTGGGCGTACCCGATATTTTCCACGTAGCCGGGGACGCGGCGGCGGCGGCGACGACGACGACGATTCTTTGGCAGCTCTAGTCAGGATCTCTTCGTCGGTGGAAACGGTACGCCTCTTGGCAAACGCCTCGGACAATCGGCGGTAACCGGATTCCCACGGTTCCTGGCTCGCTCGCGCGCCTCGATTTTCCGTCCGAGCCGCCGCGACGCGGATCGAACCCGTTCCATCCTCCCGAAGTCACGGTCCTCTTCATTCAAGAAGCGAGTCCGAGCACGGACATTCCGGGAATATTTACGGGACGGACGGACGGTCGGCCGAGTTTCTGGCGTCAGCAGAACAATTTTATTTCGGTTACCTCATAGGTTACGAATTAACCGCGCCGATCTTCGATACACGTTTTGCGCGCGGTACGCATCTGGCGGTACTCCAAAGAGATATCGAGACGGCCAGCGACGCGAGCGGCTTATCGAACTCTCGATGATCTATATTCGACGGTAGCGCAACACTGTCCGATTGTTCGTGGAAGAGAGTACATTGTTATTGGGATCAGCTGTCGATCCCTCGGCGGAAAGGCTAATGGAAGCAACAGGCAGCCGACGGAACGCGTTTCGTTGGAATAAGGAATCAATGCGGGATTCTTCTAATTATAGACGCAGTTACGCAACCGGTGGGTTTTACGACCGACCAATTTGTCAAGAAGACGGAGAACCGCGATCGATTCCCACCGAATGTTTCATTGTTCGCTTTGTATTCTGTCGTTCTCTTGTATTCTAGCTTCAGCGCTCGGATCGTCTAGATCCCGCCGACCGGTTCAGGGTCGGCGAACGTTCCACGGAATTCGGTCGGCGAGTGCTGGAGTCGCGTCGCTGAATGAACACGCGCGAACTTCCTCGCGAGGAAGAGATCCGCGAAAACGGCGTAACCGGGGAACGGAACGCCGGCTGCGTAATCTTCGTCCGGACCACTTGGTCCGCAACCGTCGCCGCCCGAAATAAACATATCGTCGTCGACCTATCGGGACGCGGGCCGAAATAAATCGCGGCGTTCTAACCGGATCCTCGGACAAGGACCGAGCGCGAAACAACTTGAAAACAATCTAACCGCGTCCGAAGAAAGCACCAGTTGCGCTCGCCGTTCTCCCCGTAACGGGCGAAACGGGAGAGCCCCGTCTTCTGGATAGCTTTCGAAACCCGACACCCGAACGATCACCGGGATTGAATGAAAATTCGCGTGATACCCGTCCGTTTCCGAGCGGAGCGGCTCGTTCCCCGAGAACTCGCGTCGGTACCAGTCACGAGTCACGAGCTCTGCCTCGATGCGGTATCCCAGAATTAATTTCTCGTTTATAACCGTTCGTTTGGCAAACGGTCACCGCGTGGACCTTGACCTCCCCCGTGGCGGATCGAGAGGGAACCGCTTTCGGCGGAAAGTCAAGAACGATCGATGGCTCCCGCGCCGAACGGGAAAACGAACCGGAGACGCGCGCGCGGGACGATCGGCGATGTCTCGTCGGCCGTAAAAGGTGTCCCCGCGACACCGAAGGGTCGGCGGAATTAGTCGCGACCCGCGTTTGCCCACGAAAGCCGGTTCCCCTGGAGGGAAACGGAACAATGCCAATGGTTATTTCGGTCGGTGATCGAACGTGTGTGCCACGGTCGGAGAAAAGCGTGCCACCGGATCTCGGCGAAGCCACTTCGCGAGCACCGACCGAATTAGATCCAAAGGAAACTTCGCAGCCGTGTCTGTCGACCGTAGGACGACCTTCCCTTTCCCTTTCCGTCGGTTTCGTTCCGTCCCGTGCCAGGTGGATAGAGTCGTTTTTAATCTCCCGACCGTGTTTCCAGCTAGACTCTCGTTTCGTCGCGCTACGACCCATTCCTGCGCGAGCGTTTCGTGTCTGTCGCTTACGGCGACTACTCTCGTTCATCTAGCGGAAACACGTACAGTCGATCGGTCCGCTAATTTACACAGCTGCGGTCGATCTTCTAATCCGTCGCTGTTCATCGCGCAGACTCGGTTCAAGCGGGAGGAAACGTTTCGACCCCCGGAAGCGGTCAAGAGCAAAGACCTACGCAGAACGCGCGGCTCGCGAGCCACGCAACCCTTCCGCGCGACTTTCTCCGTCGGAGTCTCCTAATTACTTTCGCCCAGCGAACGCGTCCCATTCATTCGTACGCGACGCTAACCTTCCTAATCGATGCGACGCGCATCTCCTCGGGAAAGTTCCCGGCGTCGCTCATCGGCGCAATTCTTTCAGGAATCGGAAAAACCGGGGGAATGTTGGCTCGCCGGTTGTTTTGGTTGGCGAATCGTCCGCGCTTTTATAATAACCCCGGTGTTCGTTGTCGTCGATCGTAAATCATTCGCGGAAAACAGTGGACGATAAATCGTGCCCGTTCTCGCGTTACGCTTTGAAACCGCGAGGCGTCTCACGTTTCCCCGACTTTGATCGACGGACGCCGGAGAAACGATCGGGTAGTCTGTTTTTAGACGGAATCGGAGTTTCGGCGGAGGTAACGCGTTTTCCTCGCGCTCGCCAAGGAGATCGGAGATCGTTCTGCGAGCCGCTGCGACGGGTCGAGGCGTATAGGCCAAAGAGACGATTTTTGCGCAGCAGGGACGACGAAGCACGTGAACCGCGACGTGACGGCGCGGCGGCGGGACGGGGCGGGACGCCTCGCTCGAAATAGACAACGCCGGTCCGGAATTTTACGGCGAGTCGCTATAACGGCTCGTTGCGTCACTGTTACGCCATGCTTTTCTATAAAGACCGTTTGTTTCCCGTCCCGAGGCTCAGAGGCCGACTCACGAGATGATCGACAGGGTCTCGCGGCGCGCACCGTGTCTCCTCCTAAACATGTCCCGCTTCTCTCCGCGCGATATTTACGAGCCCGGTAATGCCCCATTCGGATTCATTGCGGGAATTAAGCGACGCTTTACGGGCGAGCACCGGCCGGTTGTAAATCCGCGGAACGCGGTCCCTCGGCGACGGGGGGACGGGTTCGGCCTGACGGGGGAGGAATGCGAGTTCGTCAGGTGTCTCTGTATCCAATCGTTGAATGGGTCGTAAGGGAACGCTCGAGCGTCGATCGGACCATCGAGGGCGGAGGTGTTCGAGTCCGTGGCGTGTTTGTGGGCTACGTGTGTGTGTCTCTGTGTGGTGCGGCACACTTCACTTACCGAAAGCTCCGGGGGACCGCCTTTCTCGTGGAAAACCGGGAAATTCGATCGAAGCCGGAATTACTTCGAGATTGTCGTCCGGGAGGAATCGGTCGGTTGCTCGCGAAGAACTTAGGGTCGGGTTCGACCGTCGGTTTTTTTTCGGGCGAGCTTTCGGGGAAGAGAGAAACGGGTTCTTCGATTTATTCGCGCGTGGTTCGCTGGTGCTTTCGTCTTTTCGCCTCCAATTGACTGACTCTAATAAAAGACGGGGAACGGTTCTCGGTTGTCTGGACACGGAGCCGCGGATCGTGGTGGGAGCTTCGACAAGAAATCAAAATAGATTACCGACCGGCCGCGGGCACCATCCAAACGACGGGTTTCCGGTTGGAAGAACACCAATTCGTAGACGGGTTACATGCGAGCGTGGAACACGGGCCGCGGCTAACAAACGGCCGCGGCTGATGTTACGCAGCCCTCGAGGCTCGCTGGTGAGAAACGCTCACAAGCGAATCGCGTAAGTCCCCGAATAGAAACGGAAATCGAAGATCGAACGGTTCGATGCGTATCAGCAGTCGGATCAGCGGGTGGAGCTCTGTAGAGACCGGAAGCAGAGACGAGCGGGATCGTTGAGACATCGGGAAATTTCAGGGATGAAGAGATCGCGTTCGATAGATTGTATAACATTGTCGCTAGTCCGTTGAATAAAGAGAGCAAAACGTACCGGGGATTAGTTTAAATGAGACATTTCGTACGTTTCAGACGAGCATTGACAAGGAGAAACGAGCGGTGAGTAACGCTTGGTGAGTAATGTTTAAAATTGTATCGGCGAGCAGATAATATCGTTAGTCATCGGCCGGTACACGTAAAAAGATCGCGGCATTGGCCAAAAGCCGGTTGGTTATTCACGTTTTCGCGAAGATAATTCGCGTTGCGCAGTCGGGCGCACACGTTGACGGAGGAGCCGTGTATGATACCCGATTCCTATTTCCGTCCATCTAAATAAAGCCGAAAGCGGCCCAGTTCCCGCGCAACCCGCCGGACAACGCCGCGCGATTGCGCGACACTCAATATCATTATGCTCCAGATATTTTCGGAGCCGCCGAAACACTGTTTACGATTTATATTCGAGATTCGGTGTGCCACTGTCACGGGGAAATTCGTCGTTTATCATCGGGCGAGCGAGAGAGAGAAGGAGAGAGACGCGAACGCGGCGCGGGGAAAAGATGGAAAAACTTTGTCCGATGGAAATTTATTCATCGAGCCGGCGCGACGTCGCCGAACGATGTCTCGTAAACTTACACGCTGTTAAAACGACCGTCGTTGGCACGAACCGCGATTTATGCGCACCTTGACAGCCGTCTGGACATTTGGGTCGCAGGCGATTTCAGGTTTTCTTAATACGATCGTAATACTGTCCGAGTAATAAAAGTGGCCGGTGGAGCGATGTGGCACGTATTCGCAAGGACCACGGTCTTTCATTCCATAAATGGGCGAAACGTTATCCTGATCGTTGCGATTAACGCTGACGGAGGTCGGATATAAACGGTAGTTTTAATTACATTAACGGAAAAATCGGCGACAGGGATCTGCTCCTTCAACGCGACCGTCTCCGATCCTCCGACTCCCGCGGAAATATTTGAAAAGTCTCGTAGATCGATAGGTACGATCAGATATAGAGCTCTACCGTCGATAAAGAAGGAGTCAGTTGATACAGTCGTTTCCTCGTAGAGCAGCGACGGTTCGTTACCGACCGCTCGGAATCGAATGGTAAACCGTCTGACCACTGCAGAGTCATTTTACTTGGCGCTCGATTCCGACGATTATAAACGTGTTTAGCAGTTGTTTTCAATGGATATTGCTGAGAATCGTCCACGCGTTGCGATATAATTATGTGGAGCTCTCGCGAGTAGATTGTTGAAACGAACGAGGAGAAACGATGCTTACCTCATCGCAGCCGGCGCACCTAGGCTTCAATTGTTCCGCGTAATGCCTCTCGCAGTACAAGGTGTCGTCGTGGACGCAGTACGCGAGGTCGACCAACAGCTCCTTGCACTCCGTGCACCGGAAGCAGTTTGGATGATAAAGAAGGCCCAGTTTGCTCGTGGACACCGCGAGACTGCCGTATTTGAGTGGCGCTAGGCAGGCACCGCAATGCTGAAAAGCATGTCCACATCAGACTGAAACGTTCGTTCGGTTCCCAACGGTATCCTCTTCGGAATCTGATTACGACTAGCTCGGAACTTACGAGATCCCTTTCGAGCACTTCTTGCACGTTTCCTATGTCAAGCGCGATCTCGTTCCGCGCCGCCATAAAGTCGTCAGCGCTGCTGGCGTGTATCGGGTTCAAGTGTCGGCAATAGGCTCTGGCTAAGTCCTGCTTAGGCAGCTGGATCGCCAATTGTCGGTCCCTGTATCGTTCGCCGGGCGTGTCTATCCTGGGCACGGAGATCTCCGGCAGCATGGAAAAGTACTCATCCACCTGCGAACAGTCAACATCGAGATCAGCCCACGAAACGATGTTCCCAACGAAACAGAAACAGATTTCCAACGATCGCACTCTAAATTTCCCGTTCGATACGTCAGCGAGATAATTACTCCCGGAATCCGAACATAAAATAGTGTTTCCAGATCTCGGCTGTCGCGCGAAACCGATAAAAGTATCGTAAACGTGAGTGGGTTGCGTCCGCTGGACGGTGGTAAAGGCGCGGTTTGGAAAATATTGGAAGCTGGAAGCGCGCCAAGCTCGCGTGCACGTGCCACGCGCTCGATCGCAGCTTTCAATAGCTCTCGATCTCGGCGAGATCGCGTTGCACGTCGTCGGAGGGAGCGGGATTGTTGAACGCGTCGGACACGCGAGCCAGCCGGACGATTGCTGAACTCGCGCGACGGCTCGTTTGTTGAATCTGGCCGATCGAATCTGACTGTGGGCCCAGTGATCGCGGAACAGGAAACTCGTGCGTCGTTTAGACGTCGGAAATCACGTGTGGCTGATGTATTACCGACCTTGTGAGCTGGCAGGCCGGGCGGTGCCCAGGCGAGACCTTTCGATCGCAGATCGAAGCCGACCGATGAGCCCGATTCCTCGCCTTTCAGGCCCAAACGCGACCTGACCGACACCCATTCTTCGTGGCGCACGTCGTGAGCCTCCCGTGGACACTTGCAGCTCGTGCAGTTCTTCCTGAAAATGGAGAAAAAGAGACTTTAGCTCGGGCATCTTCGATTCCGGGACGGAACGCCGGACGGCACGCGTTCCGCGCGCCGTCTTCGATTCGAGTTTCCCTCTCCGGACCCGGGGGAATCCTTTTTGTTCGTTCGCCGCGTCCGGCGCGTGCGTTAACGACTTGTTGAACGTGTCCGTTAAACCGAGGATATCACGGACGATAAATATTTGTCCCGAGAGTTTCATTAACTCTCGGGATACACGCCTTGTCCCCGATGCAGCGTCTAATCAAGCTTTATTGCGGCCACGCCGCGTCGAAGTTCCCGCTAATCGTGCGCTTCAACTTAAACATTGACCGCCTTTCGCGAGCGAACCGAACGCGCGCTCGCCGTTTGTCTTCGCCTGGTTCCAGCCGCTCCAATAAAGCGACAACCCGGAAAACGCCGATAAATTTCTCATCGGGACGCTGAAATTTCGCGCGAACAAATATTAACCGGCGCACTCGAGCGAGCCTCCTCGCGTAGCCCCTTTCTCTTCGCACCCTGGAACGCGTGAATTCGAATGAATTATAGTCCGCGCGCGAGTATTACGTTTCGCGTTCACGGAGTTAACGAGGCGTCAACGTTAATTTGCGTCCACCCTCGCGATGCGGAGAAACAGAGAGAGAGAGAGAGAGAGAGAGAGAGAGAGAGAGAGAGAGAGAGAGAGAGAGAGAGAGAGAGAGAGAGAAGGAGAGCGGTTCGCGGACCTCGTAAAATATCGGCGCACGTCCGGCGAGGCGGCAGAGATTCAGGCGTTATCGTCCCCCCTTAACAAGAACGGAAAAAGGAGAACAACGAGGATTCTTTATCGCTTAAAAAGCTCTTTGCGGCCCGCGAGAGTTACGGTCCGCTGGCAAACAAGGTGACCGTTTCACTGACATTACAGACGTGACATTACAGTAAAGCGATTCCCCCCAGCTACGCCCCCCGGGAGAATAGTCTCTGAAAGGTGCCGTCCCAGTTTATTTCCCCGCCTTAAAAATCTCTGTTCCCCTATTCTTCAGTCGAGTTGCTCCTCCTTTGCCTGGAGAAAACACGAGTTTCCGGAATGCCGAAGTGCCGGGTCGGTTTGCCATGGCCGGATCGTGTTCCCGATCGACGAAAATATCGGCGAACGAGCGACACTCGTCGCGCGTCGCCTCGAAATTCGCGTTTCTATGAAGCCATGATTTTATGGCTGCCCATTAACGCGTCCGCTGCCACTGTTAAATTTAACGAGCTATCTTCTCCTCGAATCCCGAGCTCTCCTGCCCCCCGTAAATCGGATTTCGTGAATTTACGAGCGTTGTCGCGGTGTCCTCTCTGCCGGAACAACGTCGACGCTTATACTTTTTCCTACCCACGCCACCCCCGGGGTCTCGATAAGGGTCTCGGTCGCGCGGCTTTATCTGCGACCCCCTTATCGTCCCGTTTATCGACGGACGAACGCGCGGCCCGACGGAAGGCGAGGGAAGTCAGCGTTAGCGGCGACCTTCGGCGACTGACACCCGGAAGGGTGCGGTAGCTAGCGCGGCCCGATGAATGCCGCCGGCAAATGCAACCCTCCGTCCGTCCGTTTATGCGATTGACGTTCGATCCGACCATTAGCGCGACTCTCCAGCAACGAGTTACTATTACTGCTCTGGCGCAATCGATCTGCCGCGGACGCGCGGAGAACGCCTTCCTTCTGCTCGACCCTAGAGCTTTGTTGTTCGATTTCATGGTCCACCGCATATCAACCCTTTACGGACGAATATCTATATTTTGGAGAAACAGAGTGTTCGTATTCGAAAGACCGAGTACAAATGATGTAATTAGTCAAATAAGAGATGAGCGCATGGTTTCTGTTTTTTATGATCCGAGCAATTGATATGTAATTTAGCTTCATCCGCTGAAGGTTTATATTTTAGTTAATTATTTACAGACTCGTACGAGATACTTCTACCGTAGACCCGAAAGAAACCAGCGTTTCACCCGGTGAACGCGCGCGATCGTTCACTCGCGTCCGGCCGAGTCGAAAGCGTCGCAAAGTCAGAAAGGACCCGAGCGATTACCGGCGCAAAAATTTCTCCTAAATAATTTACGAGGTCTCGCGTCCGCCTATTTGCGTCGTTCGTCGCGGGAGAGGCTCACGCCGGCGCAATTAATTCCTCGGACGATGTATAAACCGAACGATTTGTCCCGGCGTTCCGCGATGGGTGGTAAGCACGCGTGAACGCGTGCAGCGACTGGCGTCGCTCGAGCGAGAACCGAAAAAACGCCGCGCCCGGAGAGTGGCCCGGCGCGACGACTTATATTAATGCGGCGGCGCGGCCGCGCGAAAAGAAACGCGCCGAGGGAAAAGCGTCCCATGGGTTTTTCGAGTTGCCAGCGGCTTTGCTCGTCGGTCGACGGGCCGGGCGAGACTCCTTCGACGGGCGCGATTCGATTCGCGCTACCGTCGATCGCGAAAAACGCGGCGGGCGTGAAATCTCGCGGAAGTCTGGACGCCGTCGGCGGCCTGTCAGCAGAACGATTGGCCCGCGTCCGACTTTCTAATTACATTCTGTCGTGAAATAAGCGATTAGAACGCTGCTATTGGTAGCTGTTGCTGTCCGATCAACGTCCTCGGATCTTTGCAGTTATTTAGGATTCGTGAGACAGTTTCTAAGCATTCGTCATGGACGATTAAACCTTCCCTGAGATGATACCGCTGCAAGCATCCCGATCCAGCTATGACACATGTCAAGATAGAAGAAACATCAGTCACTCGAAGCGACAGATGTAATCAAAAGGGATGATCCGAGTATTCGACTCGTCTCTAAACGTTTCGCGACTGGCACAAGCCTTCTAAACTTGTCGAAGAGTCCGCAGACTGGGTAAAACAGGTTGCCACGAGTAGTCTTAGAGAACGAAATCATTCGCAGGAATTACCTAACGATCAGCTCGAACAGCTCGAACTGGTCGAACACCTTACAGTAGAGGTGCAACACCCTGACGCAGGCCCATTTCATGCCCGGCCACGGTGCCAGGCTGAGATCCAGTCCGTCTTCCAGGGGACACTTGCCGATCGCGAGGCTGCGCTTCAGTTCCGCGCCGGAGATCGTCGGGAAACGATATTTCCTGTCGAGCATGGGGTTCCTTTTGCCGCGCGGCGTCTCCATGGAGCCTCGTATCTGTCCTCTTTTGATCTCGGCGCCGGACAACGTCGGGTACCTGTCCCGACGGTCCAGGGACGAGGTCTTCCTGTAGTAATCCTTCTCGGAGGCCGACGGACACCTGGCTCGTATCATGTCGAGGATCGGCGGGCTCATCGGACGCTTCTTGGGCTCGGGGATCTTCACCCGGATGCCTTGCGGCTCCGCGCCGGGCGACGTCACGCAGGACACTCTCACCTCCATCTTCGGGCCCTCCTGGCTGGGCCCCTTCGGACTCATCCTGGGGCCCGGCCCGGCTAGCAACTGCGGCGTCGTGTGACGCCTCTGCAGTTTGTCGTTCAGGGTGAAACGTGCGGCTGCGAACTTTCGAGCTGTTTCATGTCTGACCCCACAGGAATCCCGAGAGACGAATGCTCGCTGTGTATCCTCTCAGCGGAGCCTTCGACGAGCTTCTACGATGATCTAGGCGGAGACGTGCGGTAGGAGAATCTCGAAGCACCGAGGTGTTCGAGTAAAGTTCTTCGATCGAGACGATTATAGGATCACCGTTGGAGTCGATGGGAACGCGGAGCAGTCCGTGGACTAGTATTCTGGAAAACGAAGGGCGGAATACTTTCTCCGAGCGGAAAGTTAATTGCCGAACGGCGGGGCTGATCAAGACGTTCTTCCGACGCGCGAGAACCGGCTCTAGCGTCCGCCGGCCCGTAATACCATCTCCTCTCTCCGTCGCCGGCAAAAAGGGTCATTAAGGGGATACCAAAGAAGCTAACCAGCGATGACAAGCATCGTTATACCGCATATCCGCGGCGAGTTCCACGCGAGTTTACAGTTCGGCCGCTATGGGGTCCCGATTGTTTGTACGATCGAGCGGTCTTTGGAAAAATTATTGCGGCTAGATGCGAACGTACGCGTGGTCGGATTTATTTTCATTGCGGAAATCACCGCGGTTCACGGAGTCACTCGGTTATTTATAGCGGCGGAGGATCCCGCCGGTGAACGGGTGTGTTGGCTTCGCGGAAAAGGGCGCTAGGGATCGATCACGAAAGGTCGCGTCGACTTTTCCAGGACCAACTGAGTTATGACTTTCTCGGCCCGCTGGAACCCGAGAGCCGCGAAGT
Organism: Nomia melanderi; assembly: GCF_051020985.1. Classification (NCBI taxonomy): domain Eukaryota; kingdom Metazoa; phylum Arthropoda; class Insecta; order Hymenoptera; family Halictidae; genus Nomia; species Nomia melanderi. Next base: position 13,828,402 of record NC_135010.1, on the reverse strand, counting down.
TCGCTGGAGATTAACCCGCCTCGTTTTCACTCTCCCGCCGTGTCGGACATCTAACTCGATGAAAGGAAACGGACTGCGGTGGCGAACGGATCTTCACGAGGAGTTCGACGTGTCCTAGCCGTAACCTCCGGTGATCGGGCCGAACCAATAAAACCGAAGTGCTATACGCTGTCGCGGCGAGATTATCTCGATAACACGGCAGATAACGGGATCGAAGCGGTTGGTCGGAGGGTTTTCTCGGTCTGTGCTCTATCGACCGGTTCGCTTCCAGAAGAAACGGAATGGAGACATGTCCGCCGGCCCGAGGAGAATACAAGTGTCCATAAAAGTGACGAAACAATCGAGAATTTATCGATCGAGCTCGTATTTATACTTGTATCGGTACGCTCCGGCTAGATTCCGCGCGTCGGTACGTTCCGATGGCCGTTCCTTCCGCGGCTCGCACGTATAAATAACAATTCGGACGATGTGTAGAGGCGGACGGCAGCGGCAGCGAGCTGCAAGGAAACGCGCGCGAACAGGATTGACGTAAGCGGGAATGGCAGGAGGCAATAACGTTCGACGCGCGGTTGATACGCGTCGCGTCGCGCTAACGGCCGGATAAAATCGAGAATCCGGTGACAGGGAGCGACTCCGTTCTCGTTTTTACTAGCCGCGAAGACCGGCGTTACCTGGAAAGCCGACTATTCCGTCACAGGTGAATCATCGCGGGTCGCTCGGGCGAGCGCACGCGGCCGAAGGACAGAGGTCGACTAGTTAATCGGTGACAGAATTGTAACCCGGCCGAATCCGTTTGCCAGGAATACGATCTAAGAGGAGGCTGGTTCGAGGGCGAACCAATGGATTCGCTCTTTCGAGCGGAGGGAGCGAGAGGGAAAAAAGAGACGCGTCTCGCGCGTGAATCATCCGCCTCGAAAATGCACGGGATCCGGCCACGTGAACTTTTCACGTTGCACACCAACGATCTCACTCCGAAGATACCGCGCCTTTATCGTCCGCCGCGATATCGCGCGTTATCGCGACGCGATCGTTGCGTAGTACTAAAGTCAACTGAATTTATCGACGTGCAGGCTAGTTCTGTTAATTTTCTGCTCATTGCGCCGGGTGTTTCCAAATAGAACAACGATGATTTCCGAACATCGAACTAGGTGTAGTGACTCTTCGACGATAAATAATTCTTCGGGAATCCCCGGAACGGAACAGCGACGATCGATCGATCGAGTCGGTTGGAAGCTTCCCTCGATTCGCGAATCTCGGAGCTAGCGTTTTCGCAGCAGCGTGGGAATGCTTCGCCAAGCACACGCGACGGCGCGCGAGCGGAAAGGCTGGACGATCGAGGAAGATTCGAATCGCGGTTATTTATACCGCGCGCGGAGACATCGACGACGATGGACGAAGGACGGGAGACCGTTCGACGAAGTCGGTTGACAGGTGTCACTCGAGGGGGACGGGGGGACGGCGACAGGAAGCTTTCGGCCGGTGGGACGGGACGCGTTCAGCGGGCCGGGCCGAGCTGACTATCGCAGATCGCGCGGCGCGGCTAATGGCTATTAATTAGATAAATGTTCGCTATATTAAGCGACGCTGATGCTCGCCGTTCGAAATAGCTCCGTCGCGGGATAACACGCAGTTTCGCGTTTGTTTCGTCTCGGCGCGGAGTGTTTCGTCTGTCGTCTATCATCGATACACGTTGTTCCCGCGGCGAGCGAAATTTCACACCTTCGGCGATATTCTACTCGTGTCCGACACACGAATCAAACTAAAACTAATCGAACGAAGAACGCGACAAACCAATCGTACGGAAAATCGAACACAAATCTCTCGGTCCTCTCGAACGCGGTTTCAAACGCGCCGAAGGAATTTAGAAGCTTATCGGTCGAGCCGAACCCGTTCGACCGCCCCGCGTTTACCGCGTCGCACGTGTGTACACAGAAACTCGGTGCCCCAGTGACGCACAGTTCACAGCGAACAGCCACGGACCCGGCACGGGAACGAAAAGCTGGGTACCTGTCGGTCAGCAGGCAGATTCGCGGCGCGGGAGATTCGAAATCGCTCGAGGCGCGGGCCACGCGAGACTGCATTCGCAGAAGGAGCGTACTTCAAACTGGCGCCATGAGATTCGACGGGGACGCGGATAGGTGTGTACCTATAGTTAATACCGGGTGGCCACGGGAAACAGGAGCGCGGGCCGCGTGGCGCACGCGCGGATCCCTCCGGTGTCGTCGAAAGCTCCCCGACACACGCGAAGCTCCCACCTTGTCGTAAGATTGCAACCGAGACACGAGTGGAATTAGAAGCGGACTGCGCGCATCTCGGTTATCTCCGCGATTTACGCGACACGATCCCTCCTCCCTCCGTCCACCCCGAGCGGGACTCGAGTTCTCATCCTCGCTGCACCCTCCCGAGGACTTCCCTTCGAACACGATCGAACACCGGCGCGGCTGCGAGATACCTTTCGAATGCTCCCTTTTCGGGTAATCCGAGAATCCCTTCGGAGCATCTCGAACGCTGGGAAACTTTCCGCGAACCGTAACGTTTCGACTGTCTTGCTGGCTGAATTTGGAAGACACTTCCTGCAGATTTAAGAGTGAATTCTGTTGCGTCGAGACGCGAGCAGATCGAGAGAGCGTTGCGCGACGGATTTTCGCAGTTTCGACAGATTCTTTGGCAATCCACGCGTTAAAGCGATAGTCGAAAGTAATTCTTCGACTGCTTGCAAAACGTTTTCGTTATCGATGAAAAGGAAACGATTCGCGGCCCTTCCCAGTCCTTGATAAAGCGTCGAGTGTGTAAATCGTGTAGCACAGCCGCATTTCGCAACGAATGTTAATGGTCGCGTTCGTTTCGACGGTATCAGCGGTTTCGATTACGTCGATTGAACCTTTGCTCATCGATTATTCCAGTCGCTCGAGGGACGGGGAACGTTTCCGAAGACGAGTTCGTTTGGGATGTATTAGGATAATTAAGTCGAACGTCGTCGGCCGACTACATTGTTCTCCGGAACGGAATTGTCCAACATTGTAAGCTTTCCGCGATGTTTATACGCTCTGACATCATGCGGTTATATTTTATAGGTACCACCTGTGGTACACGCGGCGCTCAACACGTAAAACACGCTACGTTTCCGGAAACGCTGGCCGCTTCCATCGCTATTAGAGCCGGCCGCGGCTGAAACAGCGCAAGAAATTGCGGGGCAACATGGTTACGCGAAGACAAATGCGCGTTTAACTCGGCCCGCCGCTATTAAGATGCGTTCCGCGAGAGGTTGCCCGCTATTCCGCTTTAATTATCGCGATTATCGTTTATGAAACGCGGACACGGCTCTCCCCGGGACGCGGAAGAGGCCTGGAACACGTGTTCCCGTCTTTTTAGGAGCCAGCCGGCGAGACGTTTCTGCCGCGCGTCTCGCAATTTCCTTCGGGGATTAGAATAAAACGCTCGCCGGGCCGGAAGATCGATCGCGTCTGAGCTCGGGCTCGTTTCCGGCGTCGGGCCCGGCGTTTCTTTAAATCGCGCGGCTCGTCGCGCGAAACGGCGCAGGGTGAACGCACCCGAGCAACGTTCACGCCTCATTTCCGATGGAAACCGGCGGATCTGTCGGGGACGTTTCGTTTTTCGCGTTTACGTAACAGGGAAGCGCTAATAACGCGAATTAGATTCCGAGCCGGCCAGGAAGGCTGCGCAGAACTGCCACGAAAGCATGACATAACTCGACAAGAGTTTGGCATGCTCGGCCAACGGCGTGGCGGCGCGGTGCGTCGCGACACGCAAGACAGCCTGTCGTAAACAGCCGCGTCCGTTTTCGGATTTTACGCTGGACCCGCGACGAGTCCTCCTCGCCCGACGGGAATCGTCGGAACCCGGGGAGGACGCGTCCCTCGATTCCCTGACTCGCGAGCGGAACGAGCGGAAGATCAATCGTCGAGCGTTTCCCGATACGCGCGGCGTCGATCGGCGCGCGATCAGTGAAAATAAACGGGAAAATCGGGGATCGAACGTTGCCGAGAACAGAATTCGCGCGAATCACCTTGGCAATGAGTCGCTGACTTATTCTGGTACGGATGTGAGTAAGATTTATCTGACGGGGTCATATATTTTAGCGTTGCCGCGGCTTCGGGCCGCCGAATCTCGAACAAGCCGCGAATGGCTCTGTAACAATAAGCTTCCCCTCGTGATTCCGCGCGGTGTCTATATCGTAACGCTGCGCAGTACGACTGCCCGCGTTTTCATTCACTTCGCGGCCACTTTCGTTTGTGCAACGTGTCGTTGCGCGTGCACCCGCCGCCGCCGCCGCCACCGCCGCCGCCGCCGCGACCGGGGGAATTTTCGTCGCGATGCGTCACACGTCCACGTTGGAAACGTAACGGGCGACGCGTCATCGGGTACCCCGAGGTGCCAAGTGTTTGGACAAACTGAACGGGTACCGTCGATCGTTGACGTCACCGGGCCGACACGATCCGCGCTGCCGAAGGCACGTCGCGTGCCGCCGATGGGCAACGGACGGGCTCGAGAGGGACGCGTTTTCGCTTTCGCGAAACGTCTCTGAATAATCCCGGTTGCGCAAGGTCCGCGCCTGAAATACGCGAAACGACGTTGCAAAATTCGACCGATTCGGAAGCGCTGCGTCGATCGCGGATCGGTTTGGACGCGGCCGCGACGGATGCCTCGCGAGAAATTCACCGCGAAGCGTGCGATCCTCGTCCGGATAGTTGTCCGACGCGCGCTGGGTGCGCGAGGGATTGACGTTGACGAAATCCGGGAAAATTTCGACGAGATTGACGCACGACACCGAAAATATCTTTCGTTGCTCGTGTTTGCGAGCTCGGTATCGGACTTAAACTGGTCTACGAGCATAAATTTCTCGTTTGATCTCGCCGCTGGTGGTTTCGCAACGATCGTTCGTCCTTATTAATCGAATAAGCTCGCGGAGGGAGTCACGAGGAAAGCGTGTAACGTCGATCAGTCCTCTATGTGGCTAACCATCGAGCGCCGGCTTACGAGCCGTGAAAAACCGACCAATTATCGTCCCCCTGTTCTGCCAGCGTTGAGAACATTCCTTTAACGAGCCCGTTAAATCAACGAAAAGATGACCGGTAGCCAGCGCGCGGTCGGACGCGCTCTGTCCCATTCCATTTGCGGCGATAGCTCATTTTAACAGTCCTCGGCTATGACGTCAATCCATAACCGAACTGCGAGCCTATCTCACGCTCGAAATTACCGGTTCCTAGTCATCGTTTCGCTAATAGGCGGCGGGGTTGGATCAAGTTCAACCGACGCACAGCGTCAATTTTAATACCGTCGTGTCCTTTAGAGGATTTCGACTGTTGCTTTTGAAATATCGCGCTTCATCGATTATGCTCGCGGCGCGTTCGGCCCAAAGGGCAGGGCAAACTGGAACACCTAAACATTTCCATTGATTGTAGACGTATGGCAAGATTGTTTAAGACGAAATTAAACGGTCGAGGTGCAGAGAGTTCTCGGCTTTAATATCGCCGACAGGAAACTACTGTTTTCGTCTGCTCGAAGCGCGTTCAAAGGATGCGAATTCTGATCAATCACCTTCGAGATCGCCATCGCGAACACTAACCGAGAAGACTATCATCAACCCTCTTCTTTTCATTCCCTTCATCGAATATTAGAAACGATCGAGCTGTATTTTTACCTACTGTATGCCTGAACCTATCCCTAATATCGAGGTCTAAACCGGTTTCCATCGCACAAGCAGAGGGCCAGATATAAAAATCTGTTTTTGAATGGAACCCCGTGCATGTTATAGTGCATACCTAAAAACCTTCCTTCCTTGACTCATGCTTAGAATTCTTATCTTTCTCCGTCTTTCTCGCTTTCCCTTTGAATCGTAATCTCTAAGTTGTATCTTATCATCGTAATGTTATTCATCGTCTTATTACAGTGACATACCATTATCAAAAATGCCACGTGGCTTTCTCATTTCTAGATACACAATATAACACGCATAGGGTTCATCCGAAAGTAGATTCTTTGTCTGCCTCTCCTCGTCAGCCCACACCGAAATTCTACGATACTTTTCTAGATTCCTAGCGCGGATTCTTTATCGGTTTTACACAAAGAGAATGGGCCTTACTCTATGGGAACGTTATTGTTGGACGAGTCCTCGGTCGTGAAGTCGGCTCGCTCCTCCTCCTGTATATCTGGCGGCAGAGCGGCGACCGGAAACGGGTTGGCGAGGCCTAATGCGAACGGTCTTCGGCCGCCTCGCCTCCGCATCGCGAAATTCCGTTCCCTCGACGGGAACCGCGGCGTTTTCTTCCGCATCTCGATCAGCTCCATCACGGACAGCCCGTCGTCCCAGACCATTTTCGAAGCACTCGCGTAACTCTTGCCTCGTCGACGGTTTCACGCCGAATTCTATTCGAGTGGGGGGTCTAGCGGAAAATTTCACGGACCGAGGAAAACAAGCCGCGGCCCTGGTGGACACTGAGTCAGCGTTTATCGATTACTGTAACCAATACGATTCTCGGTGCAGATAAGGGACCGAGGAATTTTCGAAGGTGAGAGCGCGAAGAGGTCCGGCGTTCGGTCGCGACAACACTGACAAGCGATTGCGCGCGAGACGAACACGGCGAACGCGACAGGCCGGATCCCGTGGCCGGCAAATCGAATTAATTTAATGCGGTTATGGGATCTACCGGCGTCCCCGCTACAGCTACCTCTCGTCTTGGCTAGCGCGTGACGCGTGATGATCTTGCACGGCGAACAGAATCACGCTGAACTGACTGGAAACTGCCGCGGTTTCTTCTAATGACTTCCCGTCGGTTTGAAGTCTGATTAATCCGGTGGCTACGGCGGAGTTTTGCGTCAACGCGTGTTTCTACGAAAGCTATCGAGAGACTGAATTGAACTGGATTAACACTAGGTTTACGGACGTTTATTCTACACTTTATTCTATTGTTCTTAGAAAACTACGCGTTCGTCTATATAAACCGAGAAAATTGCAGCTTCAAAACTAGAGCATTGCAATGCGTATTCGCCTAATTGCACGAATCAAAATCGACTGAAACTATTACTGAATAATGTTTAAAAAGCTCAATAGTCGCTGATAGTAGCCGAGGGATTAATTAGACTCAATACCTTCGTATTGCAATCCGTCTGTCTTGAAATGCCGTCAGAAACTGTACAGAAACCGTTTTTCGACGTTAATGGATTCGATCGCCGGTTGATCGACCACCGAGCGACCTAAAAGTCACGCTTTCTTTTCCTCCGGTTTCACGCGGCTAAATCGAACGACGAGACTCGACCACGGGATCCTCTGAATCACCTGGAAACCACCGATCGCGTGAAACCGGCCGCCACGTCGATCGACGCGCGAGTTTCAACTGGCCGGTCGTCCTCGGCCGCGCGGCACATCGCGTTCCGCTTAGAATCGGAGGCAAAGATGACTACAACGAAGACGAAGGCGACCTTCGCTCGGCGGTTTCCATTACGAGCACACCGTTGTCCACCGCAATGGCCGTGCATTCTGTATGATCGGCGTCGCGTCACGACCGAGCAGCGTGATCAAAGGTAAAAAGTCTGTCGCGGCGATCGGCGCCCGAACGGCGCCCGTTTCGAAAGAGAGAAAGAGCGTCCGTCCGTCCGTCCGTCCGTCCGTCCGTCCGTTCGTTCGGCTTTTTTCATTCCGCGCGCGCAAACGAGTTTTCGTTTCGATACGGAGAGTTCTCGGAACGCTACGTGTTTTCCAGGGGATTTAAATAACGCTGACGAGTTGCTCGATTATCGGGCCGAGAGTCGAGAGAGGCGTGCGGATCGACGCAAGGGATCGCTGGCCGGCGATCGATGCGTTCGAAAGCCTCTAATCGGGGCTCGAACGTGAACTGAAGCGGCGGTGAGTGGCTCTCATTGAGCAATCGAAGAGAAAACCTTGTTACCCGACATTGAGTCGGACTTTGACTCGAGAGCGTCTGGCAGCTGCGATCGCGCCGCGAACCTTTTCCCTCTAATCGTCCCTCTCTTTCTCTCTTTCTCCCCGATCTCCCTCCCGCCAGTCGCGAATTCGAGTCGGAGTTCGAAGATCTTATCGTCGATTATTTACGATCGTCAATCGCGATGGGAATACGGACGCCGTCCTGTCGCGCGGACAATTAGTTCGGTGGCTGCGAGGCGGAACGTCTCGAGTCACATGCTTTTCATCTCGAGATGTTGCGGCTGGAAGCTTCGAGATGCGAAAGTTGGACGCTCGACGGTCTCACGTTCGTTGTTCAGAAAGAAGTCGGTTCAGATATTCCTCTCGTTTCGAACTTCGGACTCCGACTCGCAGGTTTCGATTCCAACAGAAATTTTCCGGAGCTCGCGTTGTTCCGTCGCGCAACCGCGAGAGTAATTCGAGCGGACGATTACCGGCTCGCGGGCGAAAACGCGGCGAAACGCTCGCTTCTGCACGTATCCGCGGGAGCGTCGAACGCGACTGAAGCGAAAACGCTGGAGCCGGTGTCCTCGTCGATAAGGATTATCACGAACGAATAACCTCGTTATCTCCGGCCTCGGCGTGGCATTACGATCGTCCCCCGGCGGTTGGCACGCCGTTAAAAGCACACGCGCGCACGCCTCGGCGAACCGTGGCGTCATTTGCATGCAATGGGACGCCGTCGACGGCTTCTTTATCGTCTCGCGCTCCGTTCCCCGTGTTTACGCAGCTTCTCGAATTTCCCTCTTCGATCCCGCCTTATCTAAAGCCCCTGTCAGCTGTTCGGACGCATTCTCGCGGGATGACACCGGTGAAACGCGACGCGAAAATCGAACAATGGAAGCTTGGAACGAAACCGCGACGGTGGGGGACGTATTAATCATCCGAGTCGCTCGGAAGGCGATGCGGTTGACTCCAGAAAACAAAAACGAAGAGCTCTCTGACCTAGAGAAATCGAAGAAACGATCCTTGAATAACTGAAAAGAATATCATTTATTCCGACAAAAATCAGGAAATATCGAAAAGTCGACCGCATCGGCTTCTAAGCGACTCAACCGTTAGATTCGCTTTCGAATCTCTGGACAGTAGAATAGAGCGAACCCACGACGACTGGACGCATCGAAGTCGTCTGTTCGAATAAAAATAATAAAAAGATAATAAAATAGAAAATAATAAAAAAGAACGTCGCTGGATAACGGAAGCTAAACCCTCGGCGACGAACGCGTTAAGTGCTCTTAATCGCGAAGTCACGTTTCCAGCGTAAGTATCGTTTCAGGCGAGACCTGACGGGTTTCTCAGACAAGGAGAATCCTTACTGCAGAAGACTTCTAATCGAATTGTCGGGGCTTAAGCTGAACCTGACCGGTACGCGTACTTTCAACGCGACCGGCTTTCGCCGGGAGTGAAGCTGAGCGGCGAGAGTGTATCCCGATCCGTCGAGGGTGCGCGAAAAACGCAGGGGAAACGGTGAGACGATCGCGGCCGATGCGAACGGAGGGACGACGGTCGGACGCCGACGTATCCCGTCGCAACGGCCGGGACGTGTTTATTTGTCGTAACCGCAGAGAAACTTACTCCATTACGGAGATGGCCGGCTGCCAGCGGATTTACAAGTCGGAACGTGACACAACGCAAACACTGCACCGCCGCTAGCCCATTCCCAGGCGCAACGAACCTTTTCACGAGTTTCGGCCCAACCGCGGCCACGTCCGTACGTAAACTGAACCCGGGCATAAAGCGTCAAGGATTTATTCGCGCTCCCTATCGGGCCGCGAACGAAAGTTCTCGATCGGGGAGATAATAGACGAAAGAAGGACAAACGAATTGATCCGTCCTCGCCTCCGGGGGCGGTTTATTTCTGACTGACCCGCGATCGAGTTTCGGGGGGTCGACGGGACACCCGATATTCCGAGCGATTTCCTTCCTTCCGGAGAAACGGGCTGACGCGCCTCCCGCGTTACGCAATGCGACAATTTTCGGGTCCCCTCCGTTACGCGTTGCGCCGATGAAGCGGAGGAACTTGACATTGAAAACGAACGAATCTATATGCGTTATCGAGTCACTCTGTTCCTTAGAGTAATCGGAGCTCCTCTGAAATCGGTTAAAAAGCAATCCTCGACTCACCGATCCTCGTAATACAAAGGATCCCCGTTCCCGAAGGCGCGGGGAGCCGTGCAGCTCGATCGTTCCCACTTCGTTGACATGATCGATCCGGGCAGAGTCGACGGTTCTCACACGTGGTCGCCACGTGGAAACGTGACACGGTTGGCGAACGATCTCGGCGAGAGACTGGGTCCCGCGGCGAGCGCATCGGAAGAAACTCCACGAACGAAGCGAAACCGCGGCGAACTCCGAGGTCGCGGCTCCGTAAATCGCGGCGCGACACGGGGTAGGAGGAAGAGGTCGGCCGCGTTACGCGCGCGCGCGCCGTCGAGGAAAAAAAAGGCGAACGGAAGAAACGAGAGGCAGGAAATTCGACGGGCCGACGATGCTCCGCGCTGGCTCTCGGCCGCTCGAATGGCTTTATCGGCCGGTTATTTGTCCCGATAGCGAGAACAACCGGTCGATCATGCTCTAAATTTAGCCGAGCGATCGGAGCGAGAAGGAGGATCGACACGCGTCCGCGACGGCTGGAATGTACGTGCTGGCGAAACACGGGATCGAGATCGTCCGACGGCAGCTCCGATACGGAATGACGAGGCCCGCGCTCCGTCAATGCCAGCTGATCGGAGACGCCGACTATCCCGAGGCTTTGCGCGCGCTGCTGCTGCCCCGTGATTTATCGCCGCGGCGAGCATAATGCGCCCGTTCATCGGGCCTACGCGCGATCAGAACGGCACTTTTGTGAAAACGAAGGGCCTACTGTGCCGGGCACGCCACGCGGAACGCTTCTGAACGCGACCGTTGCCGTCGCGCATCAAATTATTCAGATACTTAGGAGAGACGGATAACCCGTGCGAAACGACGGAAACGAGGGACCGTTGCTCCAGGTTGATCTAGTTAGAGTTCCGTAAGGGATTTCTATATAAAACTTGACGGACGCGATCAACTTTCTCGAATATTCAACGGCGACGCGGACGGGCGTACTACGCGAGTCCAGAAATACCCGTGGCGTGCGAAGGTACGTAATCGAATTAACGACGTCGCAGAAATGTCGATAAAAGGTAGGCGTGTTTCATTATCCGAGACGTCGGCTCGGGACGTCTGTCTCGTAACGATGCCGCGCGTTCGGAGAAATGTCGCACGCGGTTCCGCGCGCTGGGAAACAATCGGTGCCCGGGAAAGTGTCGCAATCGACACGTAGGAAATATCATCGGCGAGTGAATGAACCGCCCACGAGGCGACGCGGTCTTTCAATTTACTTAACGAGGGTAATTTATCAGATCCGCCGATACCGTTGCCTCACGCTCGCCACGGTTGCGCAATACCCGAGTTAATGAAAAGCCCGGGCAGCGTCTTAATGGTACGCGCGTCCCGATCGAACGATCTCCGAGAAGAAAGCACGCGAAACGGAGCGAGGAGCCCGGAGTCAACGAATTCCTTGACTCCGGGAATCGACCGACTTTCGGTCGCGCGTTTCGACTGTGAAACGAGGAGACGTTAAGGGGACGTTTGACGAGTCGTAAAATGAACGTCGGTGGCCACAGAAGAATCGGATTCGAGGGAGATACAGGCGGAAAGCCCTCGTAAACGGAGGAGCGCGCCGTTTCTACCGGGAACTCGAGTCCCTCGCGTGCTTTCCACGCCCACGCGTCGCATTCCCATACGACAACAGGACGACGAACGCGACGTGATTACACGCGCGCGCGCGAGTCGGCTTGGAACGCGAGCGGGCGATCGGGGGCCTCGATACGACGCCGCCGCGCGAGTAAACGCTCTTTACTCGGCGACGATAACATCGCGTTTATTGTACGACGTTGTCGAGCCGCTAACACAAACGACGCGACGCTTCCGACCGAACGGGACAGGCACGATTCCGCGCTCGTCCCCGCTCGCCCGCCGATAACGAGCTCTTTAACCGGTCTTAATCACCTTCCACGCGAACCGACAACGAATTCGATCAATTCTGCCCGGCGGAAATGTGCCCCGAGCGATTATATGCTAACGACGCGCGACTAATCGACGAACGACGTAATCTCGTCTTTCGATCGCGCGTCGCGCGTTGACGGTCCGCATGCAGAACGAATCGTATGGTCAAGACAGTTCTCTTAACCCTTCGACTACTGCAGACTTTCAGACGCACCAGTCGTGTCACACAGTAGGAATTTCGTTGCGACGTACACCGAGAATGGCGAAACTTTTTAAACGACATTTGTAAGCGCCTTTGGACGCGTAGTGTCGCAAACGGAAGTCTCCTGAGCCTTTAGTCAACAGTAGTCGAAGGGTTAAATAAGAAGCTGAGAATCGTTCCTCGAAACGATTACGATTGATCGAAGCTATAGGAAAAGTCCGTTTCTCGAGTTTCGACGATACGGTGCAATCGCTAACGTGATCGCTGGATGGATCATCGAGATTTACTGGTTTATTTGAATGGTGCTGGTGCTCCGAAACGACCCACCGAATCATCCGCACTGTTTACCATCGCGGGAATTACTATCCGGTTTAGAGTGGATGAATTTCTGGCCACTTTGCAATCGGTTAAATCAAATAAACAGCAGGCGCACCTCCCTCTGCAGCGGTTCGAACATTAAATATAGAGCTTTAACACGCATAGAATGTCGCGTGATAATTCCGCGCGGCGGTTCTCTCGTAAATAAATATTCGCGCGCAGGAAATGCATTTTTCGTGTCAACAACGGCGCTGACGCGCCAATCCGGCGAGGATTTATCGTTCCGTTTCGCCTTTGATCTCGCGTGGATCATCGGCGATCCGACGGCGACGCGGAAATGCCGGTCGCGAGCGTTTAGAAGGATAGTCGGCCGATACACGAGACATTTCCGCGGACGAGTCGCGCTGGGGATCCTTGAAAAAGATCTCCCGTGTCGCGGTTTGTTTGCCGAACGGCTTATGGTTGGCTCGCTAAGTGATTCGGTCGCGTCTCTCGCGAATAGGGGCGCGATATTTACCGGGAAATGTCACCGGCTACCCTTACTCTGAAACTCTCGAATTACACGAGGGATTTCGTGCACGCGTAAGGCGGCGATAAAGCGAACGCGCGGGTAAACGAAAGACGATCGCGAGGAATTCCTCGCTGGAAACATCGATGTTCAGTTGGATCTTGTAAATTGGAGGATTCGGAATAGATAATAGCTTTAACACCGGATCAAGCGCGATCAGGAGAATCGAAAATAAAAGGTTGACCGGTGTATTATGTGCGAGTAACATTTGCACGTTTAAAGGCGCGCGTTCTATCGCGAGGATCATTCAAAAACGAGTCGAACCGCTTCGATGATCAACGGTGGCCAACGGCGCCTCTCCGTACTCGATTTTCTCTTCGTCCACGTTCTCGCCGGCCGCTCGGGCCGAGTACAACATTCATAAATCAATTCGCGCGTTAAAGTCACCGCGGTCCCGTTATTATTGTCCTCGCATTGTCGTGGCCTGACCGCCCATCCTCTCTCGTTCGCGAATTAAAACGTCCCGCGACGTTTATCCGCGCCGGACCGACAACGGAGTCGTGCAATTTGTCAAGCGTTATGATCCTCGTTGCGTTCGCGCTTAATTCCCGGCCGACGGACCGTGAAAGCCGATAGTCGACTCGCGGCCGGCACAGGTTGACTTTACGCGAAACACGCGTCGAAAACGTGCGGCGACGGCTTGTCTTTAAACGCTTCGTTTCTCGGATAATCGCGCCCGGAGATCTACGAGTAAGAAATCTGCCGACGCGTCTGTCCATCACTCGCCGTTTCTACTTCCCGCAAACATGGCGCGTCCGGCGAACTCTCGAAATCGATTATTTCGAAAGCGGAGCCTCCCGAGAAGAAAATTACCAATTGACGCGGATCAATCAACTTTCTTTCGAAATCCACGAACGAGGCCTGACCGAAGTCACGCTACAACGGGAACGACGATTCGCGCTGATAAGCGCTCGCCGCAAGGACGATTCGATAAAGCCGTTTTATCTCATATCCGGAGCGGTCGAACGCGTCCTACTAGCGACCGTATCTTTCGGAACTTTCGGCGATGATGTCAGAGAGCCGCGAGCGCGGATCTCGCGCGGCCGTTTTCGTCCGGGAAGCTTTTTCGTCGTTCCCGCGGGCCGTCCGTGCTCCGGCGGCAAAAGGCATTGGTTTTCAGCGAAGCTACGGGCGACAGCCGTGACTAAGAAAGTCGAAGTATAAAGGTGATCTCACTGCTCGACGCGTGGGTGACCGACATCGCGGACCCACACGCGCGTTATTCGCGCACCTGCGCGTAATGATCGGTGGGCAATTATCGGTCGGTCGACGGGACGAGGAGTCGTTGAACGGTCCTCAACCGTGGTCGCGGCATCAGGAAACGGAGAGGCTTTGTTGGACGCGTACCAGGTGCCGTGCGTTGACGAAAAGTTGGCACCCGGGACGACACGGGGCGACGGAGACCTTTTGCCGTGCTCTTTGTCCGCTCGCGCCGTCACGCGATTGCATTAGTTTTCCATTCTACTTATCTTTTAATGGTGATTACGGGGCAATTATTCCATGTTACGGAGAATGAAATTGCGGAATAAATACAGCTTTCAGCGAATAGGATATTCCAGCCGAAAACGTGTTTCACAGTGGGCGTGTCTCCCTCCACTCCGAGCCAACCGGACCACATTCCTTCTAATTGCTTTCTTTTCGTCAACGCGCGGCACGCTCTTTCGTGGATTCGCGGCTCGTAAATACGAAAACAGTCGCCGCGGAAATCTCTTCTCGTGACGTCCCCCGAGGAATGCTTTGGCGCGATCGTCGGGATCGATTCGGGATCGTCTCTCCCAGCGTGGGGATTTCTGCTCGTGGATCGCGCGTGGCGATCAAAGAGAAAAAAACGCGCGGGAACTTCAAAGAGCCCACGGTACACGCCGCGAACGCGCGTCCCGCGTAAGCCAAACATTTATCCGACGCCCGGAATCAACGGAATAACTGTCGATAACATTTTCACGAAACCCGATCGCCGGCGCCTCCCTCGCCGCCCACGCGGATCCGGGTCAAACCGGGGCCCGGGCGAGGGGGGGCGCGTAATTCCCGAAAATCGTGACCGTGAGCGTTTTCGTTGAACCGGCCGAGTGTCAACCCCGATACAGACATTCGTCGAGCTGGGTACTTAACCGTGAGTTTCGTCGAAAAGGCCAGGGCCGGCTCCGAGAATAGTCTTTTATCGCGCGTTCGGAAGCGGGGCCTCGGTGGCGGTTGTAAATCAGCGTTTAGTGCGTTTAAAAACGAGAACGATAGGTGGCCCGATTTAAAATAGAAGCTCGGCTCTCGCGAGCGGGATCGCGAGATGATAGGCCGGCCGAAATCGCGCGAAACCGAAGAAATGACGAGCGAAGGCCGACTTTCGTCGTTTCGCCGTGTAGAATCGAGAAACCGCCTGATCACGCCGAACGATTTCACTATGAAATTTCGCGTTGATCAGCGATTTCGCGTCGAGCGATCGCACAGCGGGACGCGCACGTGTCGCGAAAACGTGCCCGACGGTATTAGGCAGCGACGCGAGGAAAACTTTCTGCCAGTGTTTAATCGTCCCCCGTGTTTTCCGCTCGAAATAGACAGACCTGCATACCTAGTCGCGGACCGGCGCGATTGTCGGCTCGGGAATAGCACTAAATATCGCGCGACCGACGGTCTTCTCGAAAATCCGCGTGAAAGTCGAGTAACCCGGCGTTCCTCGCTGCCAAGTATGGAAGAAACTCGGCGTTAACGGTACGCGGACACGTTAACGCGCGTAATAACGCGACGCGCGAGCGTAACGGATGGCAAACGGGCCGAGATACAGTCCGTTTTTCGTATAAAAGGTTCTCTGTTCCGCGGCGGAGATCCTATCTCCTCGGAACACGGACGCCAACGAGGATCGCGCGTGTATCGCGCTGTTTACAGCTGCCTTAAGAACGGTCCGGTTAAGAGGAGAAGCTGCGACGCGCATGCTGATGAGCGGGCCGCGTCGTAATCCGTGGCCGACACGGTTAATTGCAGCAGGCCGCGGATTCTTGGGCATGGTATTGGGCCGCGCGGCGCGAATTCGAGCATCTCGCGTCGGGTTTTACCTTGCGACGAATATTCTCTGCGAAACGAGCGACCGGAGGACACGGAGCAACAGGTGCTACCGCTGCTCCGATTCTAATTTCTTACTGCTAACGACTGCACCTTGCTTCCGCGTTAACAATGATTCACCCGTGCACTCGTAGGCATCGTGGAAAACAAATGAAAGAACCTGGTACTCCAAGGAGATACTATTTCAAGTAGATCGTGCCCGAAGAGACGAAGATTCTCTACGAGAAACGTGAACGTTCCATCGGATCACCACTTCCACAGAACTTGATCCATTTTCCTCTTCCAAAACGGTTTCCCAGCGACGAACCGACTGGCGCAACAGGTACACGCACCGATCCCAGGTCCGAGCAGCTTCGAATCGTCCCACGCACTCACTCGTGGCCGCGAGGCTTGCGTAACCGCGGTCTAGCGACGACGACAACGACAAAGCTTGACGAGGAATCACGAGCAGACCGCGCGAACAGCGCGGAGGAACGTCGATCGCGGCATCGTTGGTTGCTCGTCGACAGGTGCCAACGCGACGGGACGACGGTCGCGGTCAAAAGGCGAAAACGTACTCGCGCGTCGGTGCTGTTCGACGTCGACCCTGCACTGGCACATATCGGCGAAGCACGTGCGAGCCGTCCGACGCGCGCGTTGCAGCCAGTCGGCCGGCCGGCCGAGGCAGCCAGCTCGCTCGGGACTCGGGAATGACTCACGGCTTGTCCGCGCAGCGCTCGCGCGAGCAACACGCCGCGCGTCCGACTAGCCGTCCGTTCGAGAGCAAAACTACCGCGAGAGTTCCTCTCGAGGGGATTTCTCTGTGCCGTCGCTCGCGAGGCCTCCGGCTCCGGAAGGATCCTGGACACTGGACGGATTTCGCGGAGTACAATGGCGGAAAGGAGAAACCGTCGCGGGTTTCTTCCGAGCGAGATTGAGGGAAACGTCGTACCCTAGTTTCCTCGCGGTATCGAATTAGGGCTGCGCGATTCTGGGCTAATGGTACACGCGTAATCCAATCGCGACTTGGAAAGCAGCTCGCGGCCGTGGCACGCACGCTCAACGACCGTTTAAGAGGTCTCGCGCGCCGCGACCGTCATTGGTAGCAGGCCGTTGATGAGTAACGAGTTTGAAACACGCTGCTCCGGGCCTACACGTTTCACTCGCGTCCTCTAAACGGTTGAAACGCGGACGAAAACATGGAGAGCCCGTGCGAGTCGCGGAGACAACGGGAGTCTGGTCCGATTTCCATGAGGCATTCGAGAGAACTAAACTCGGGCAAAGAGGAAAGCCTCGGTGTTCGTCGCAGTCTCGAATTCGCGGTTGCGAATTAACGCGATCCATCTATCGCGCCGAGTCTCTGTTACGCCCACGCGCGAGTCCAGCTCGTGTCGAGGTTAAACAGCGTTCGGCTCGAACCGTGCTAAACCTAGATTACGCTAGATCCAGAGTGTTCAAGGCCTGCGACTAGGCTTAGCCTAGACCTAGGACGCTCCTGGCTAGAACGTGGATAGACTACGGTATCGTTGTTTGGAGAATAACGAAGCCGCAAGTAGGGGCCACGTGGTTCTGGCCGAGCCGTTCGCCGTCGGCTCGTAAAACCCCGGAGATCGGCCGGTTATCGTTGAAACGCAGTCACGAATTAAGACCGCGGTCGGATAGAGAAGACCCGGGCACGTTGATTAACACGCTTTCGCATTACTTCCGCCGGTGTTTGGCAACTGATAAATCTATAAATACGAGCACGTGCTCCGCTCGGCTCCGCGGCGAGGGACCTGGAGACGAGCGGACGGATGGCTGTCTTCGATAAACAGCTGCCCGCTGCTAGATTATCCGCCACTTCTTCGCCAGTAAATCAGCCGCGGCACACATATTTCCTGCGTCCGGCTCGAATAAGCTCGCGGAACCGATGGGGATTGATCGCAGGGCCGGGACGACGTCTATACGAGTCCAGCACGTGTCGAACAACAATCGGAACTTCTCTCGACTCGGCTCGGTGCCTGCCCGTTCGCTTCTATTGCGTAAATTATCGACGTCCATAGGCGTAGAGGAGCTGCACCTCGGTAAACGGAGGCGCGGTCGGCCGCGTTAACATCGATGAAAATAAAATGTCCGACGGATTCTGTTTCTGATGGATGAATCCTCGCCTGGAAACGGGGATTACGACTCTCCGTCGTTCCGAGTGATCGACTAGGCGGAGCAGAAACTTGTACGCGATAACACGATAAGGAGCCGCGGTTCACTGGGAATTCGATTCGTCAAGGGATCCTCCCAGTGGTTCGCGACGGCCGACCAATCCCAACGTTCCTCGCTGTCCGACCCTTAACCCTGTGCGGACGAGTGTCGACATTTCGCCGAGATCAAACATACACGTTTGGAATACCGAGTTGCGAAAGTATGATTTAACTATTCAAACATCGGGAAATCGGTACATAGGTTCCTCATTCTCCACCGTTTAAGCACTCGACGTCTAATTTACCGGAATCCGCGAAATATTCTGTATTCAGAGAATCTCCGTCGGCGAAGGGTTAATCACGCCAAAGATCCGATCCACGGGCGACTCGAGTTTGGCTGGATTCCTTGAAACTTATTTCTGGGCCCGACGGTCTCGCCGCGGAAGCTTGAATGGGACATCGCGCGGAATGTAGGCCGAACCGGCGCGGCTGGAAACGGAATCGCGCGCCGTCCGGTACGGAAACCCATTTCGCGGCGCTTTCCTCGCGACCGGGTCGCGCGGAGAAAGAGTCGGCGCGTCGATCGAGGGTCGCGAATTAATTATCTAAATTTACCTCGAGCGAGCGAAACAGCGCGACACCGGCTAGGCCTCATCTCGTGTCAACGATTTATTTTTGAAGCGAGCTATGTCCCGCCACCGGCCCCGGAATAATTGTCACGGCGCCCCTAGCGAAACGACCCTGTTTTCCGAAATCTACGAGGTCGATTCGTACATCGTCACGCGGCGAAGGGGGGAAAGGTGCGCCCACGCTCCCCTCCGGCCGGCGGACGGGAAAAAATAACACGGAATCTAGGTAATAGAGTCTAGGTTTATCCGAAAGCATTTCAAAGGCCTCCCCCGATAGTTTCGCGGGAGACTCTATTAAAGAGCCCGCGCGATCGATAAGGTTCTTTTTATCAGTTTCATCGAGTCCCAGCGCGTTCCGTTCGGCTCGACCGGCTCTCTAAATGGCACCGTGGAGATCTTCCCACGCGCGTCGCGTTATAAAATTGAATTCGAAAGTCCGGATATAGACGCGCGACGATCGGAGGCGACATTACGCGCTAGCGAGCGAGCGAGCGCTCCAGGTAGCTCGTTCGGTCGTTTTAGTCGCGTTCGGCCGGCTTCGAATGGCTTTAGGTGGCATAACTGTGAATCCATCTCCGCGGTGCTATAAATGCACCGGGCGGTGCACGGCTGTCCCACCTTTCTCCTTCGGGCGATGCGATGCTGGAAGGAGCGACCGGCCGCGCCCCTCCCCCGCGCGCCGCGCCGTCATCCTTCACCGTCTCTCCACAGGCCAATTAATTCGTTATTACCGCATTGCTGGCCCGTAAGTCACGGAGGGTAATTACCGGTCGGTAATTTCACCGCTGCTCAGTTACGCTTCGGATAATGGATACGGCGCGCACAGCCTCTCCCGGTTAACAGTTCCAGCACGATCCGAGCGAAGGATACGGTCTCGCCGATCGACCATTGATTCCTCGCCTCTCGCTTTCTTTGTCCCGCGACCTCGATCTTCGAACGGATTCGCGCTCGCGCGAACACGCGCTCGATATCACGAGACTCCCTGAAGTTTCAGCGAACGCGCGCGGTTTTCTTTTCCGCGCGGCGGGTCAGGCCTTTACAGTTAATCGAACGCCTGAAAATTCCGCGTCTCCGCCGTCATTCGAGCTAATGGACGGGGATAATTACGGCGGAGGGGAAACCCGATATCTTGATTAGAGGGACACGACCGGCGATATACCGCATTAAACGGTGTGCAGCTAATTGAGGGGCGACGGGATTCATCGATCAATCGAGTCGGATCGCGGACAAGCGTCAACAAACGTGGGAAACTGCGGGTAGGTCGACCCCGAAATGTGTCAGCCTCGGTTGTAGGTTAACCGGCGACTTATTAAGTAGACTAGCAACTGATCGGGTGATAATTCCTTCGCTTATCCGATTAATTTAACCGTTCAGCTGATTGCAGGATCTTGGCGGACTCTCGCTAAAGGTTCTCCGGTGAATATTCGATTATCGGAGTTATCGGAATTAACGGAAATCAAAGGCACGATCCGTGCGACTAAAATGTTCCGAGCGGCGTATCTTCTCCGGCCGATCCCACGCGTTGTATAATAATTTACTTGACATTGTATTTTAGCGGGACGGCATTATCGGTGAATAAACGCGCCCGGTATCAGTCCCGGAGACGTCGAACCGGCTCGATGAGATCGAAGATCTCCCCCAAAGATAGCGCGCGGCGTCCGGAACGCGCCGGCGCCTTATCATCTTTGCATAGTGGACCGTCCAGACGGAGCCAGAGAACTCTGCCCTCTGTTTCGTCTATTTTCCCTGTCCTCGGCACCGCGCGTCCAAGTAACGAAGCAACGAAGCTTACCTCCACGTGTGCGGCGAGAATCCTGAACAAGTCTCCCTGCACTGCAAGCACGGCTGGCCCTCCTCGCGGTCCGTGATCAGGACACCCTGCGAACGAAGAAAAAAGCCGCGCGTTAGATCGAGGCGAGCAGACAGCCGGGTGAAGACGTTGGACCCGGGATGCTTTCACCGGCTGAAAGGTTGCAGTCACTCGAGGCTTCTGTTTTACGGACACGCAATAAACGGGTTTACTCTCGAAAGCCCCGAGTAACTGAATAAAGATGATCCAAACCGAGCCGTCGGGTCACTCTAATTGCAACACGGTGAAAGGTCTGGATCATCTTCATAAATGTCAGTCGCCTTCGGCGACGTATCGAAACAGGGACTCGACGCAGACGTCTTGCATCCTCGATTAAAATAAAACGAACGCGACGAGAGAAGGAGAGAAAAGGAGAGAGAGAGAAAAAAAAGAGCGATCGAGGTAAAATTGAATCATAGTTTCGCTCGTGCCGTGGTCGTAATTGCGTGCGAAGCGGGACAAGGTCGAACGGCGAGTCCGCTTGGTAATTGGGAAAAGTTTTTAATTGCTCGCCGCGTCGGTGGTAACGTCGGTGGTAACGTCGCCGTCCGACGACGGTGCTCGCCGGCATTTCCACGATTCCGCTTTCGAAACGCTCGCGTCCCGCGGCCGCGGTGGAAGCGTATCGGCCGCGCGGAGGAGCGCGTCCACGCCTTCGCCGCGCGGGGAATCGATTCCGCGCGACATTTCGCCGGCTCGGAGCGAAGATAAAAGGAAGCGGCGAGGATGGAAACGGCCGAGGCGCGTTGGATGCGTTCAAGAACCTTCCGGCCGGCATATATGGTCGGTCCGCCCACGTGGAGCAGGCTCGCGGCATCGCCAAATATCGAGTAGACGAGAGAGGAGGCACCGCGCGATGGAAAATACGCCGAGCCGACGTCTCTCTAGCTGTCTATATATAGTAATCCTGAATAATGATCTCCCGGGCGCTCGGTCCCGTCGTCTAATTAACATATTTTTCGTCCTGACTCACGAGTGAAAGGGACCACGGGCCGCGCCGCTGTGTTTTTCTCCCGAGACACGGCCACCTGGAAATCGCCCGTATCCTTTTCGCGTGAATTATTCATTTATTTATTCGTCCACGGCGTCGTATCTTTCAGCGGTGATTAGAACGTGTCGGTCAGATATGCGGGCCACCGAAAGAAACGAGATAATCGAGAAATGAATCGTAACAGGAGAGAGAAACGCACCATTGTGAATAGAAAAGCGAACGAATCGAGGTCTCGACGCGTTAGGAATCTAAAGCGAGAGAAGGCTGATCTCGTTAAAAATCATAATCGTTCCCGGTGAATTATCCGCCGATTTCGCAGCCATTTAAATGCCGATTGTAACCGCTCGGGTTCGTTGTTTTCCCCGTTCCCGAGACGAGAATAAGCGTGACGTCCGCGGTCGGAGGCAGACGATTGCGTCACTTACCCGGCGAGACGATCGGCGACCATCGAATCGAAACCCCCCCGATACCTTGCTCGTTACTTTATCGAGTGGATTCTCGTTTCCATGCGTATCCGCGAGAACGACGACCGAAACGACGTCGGCCGACACGACCGATCCCCGTCCCCCGACCCGCGATGACGGATGTTCATCCCGCGGACAAAGGCTGCGAATTTTTCAGAGGAGAAAGATGTGTGTCCGCGGCTGCGCTCGTGTCCTACACGCGGCGCGACCATTCCGCTTGTGGGCGGTTCGCTGACATTTCCATGACGGGTTGCCCAATAGACGGCGGAATTACGTAAGGACATTGAAAACTTGCGCGAAGCCGAGCCAGTGAGTCGGCGACAAACCGTTAACCCTTGCAGCTGAGGAATGCGCTTTTTCCGTCGTCGGAATCGAGAAGCGAATCGATTCTCCTCTGCGAGCGTTATCGTCGAGGGCCGAGGGCGACGACGCGTCGAAGGCGAGCGCGAAAGGAGAACGCCGCTCGAGAAAGTTAACGCGAACGCGGGCTCGGTATCGGCTTCGGAAAAAAGAAGTTCGCCGGCTAGGTAACGGCTGTATCGATTAAAGGATTAGCGGGGACCGTTGACAACAGCCAGGCTACCGGGCGGTTCACTTTCACCCCGATCGATCGATCGGATCGGATCGGATCGAATCGGCGCCGGCTTTCGAGCCGGCTCGCGGGATTATTATTTTCGGTCGCGAACGCGGTTTCGCGAATGGAAATCGGTAGAGCCGGGCACCTTCCCGCGCGGACCACTGGTCGCATGGGGTTTGGATTGGAATGAAAAAAGTTTCACTCGTCTACTATGAATTTAATGAAAACTTTCTACATTGGCTCGCTCATATACGCTCGTGTGCTCTGATAATCCTGTAGAGATAAACGGGTAATTACTTTCGTGATTGCTTTCACTTTGTTTCGTACATCGTCCCGTTGCATTTCATTCCGTCGTTGCCGGACGAACGCGGGCGTCCGACGCGGACGGCTACGGCCGTTCCGCGTGTGACGCAACTCGCGGAAACGATGCTTCATCGGAGAACACGCGAAAACGTGTAATACCGTACGAAGGAACGAGCGGGTAACCCTATATCGTAACCGGACACCGCGCGACGACGAAATCGTTGCCGTATGGCTCGCTACGTTTCAAATCGAAGCTGACCGAAGCCGGAGAGGCACGCGCGATTCCGTCGAATCGTTCGTTCCCGAGGCGTGAAGTCTCGATGCGTTCCATCGTTGCGTAGCTGAAAGTATGCGACAACGATTTCATCTTCGAGCGACGTCCGTTGCGGCATACCCTAAACCGCAAGCGACGATCTCGATTCAGCGTCCCGAAGGAAATCGCGCGAGACGCGTCAGAAGAAAAACGTTCGCACCTTGAAACGATCCACCAACACACTCCGCGCACGTTATATGCTCGTTCCGTCCAACAGGCAGCAGTAACAGCAACAGTAGCAGCAGCAGAACCGGTGGCGCGGCGTGTCGCAGAGTAGTGAAAATCAGAAAAACAAAATCCTGAATCGAACGCAACAAGCGTGCAGCCCTTCGATTCGCTCCGGCCTCGGGACCGTT
This sequence comes from Nomia melanderi, assembly GCF_051020985.1. Classification (NCBI taxonomy): domain Eukaryota; kingdom Metazoa; phylum Arthropoda; class Insecta; order Hymenoptera; family Halictidae; genus Nomia; species Nomia melanderi. Next base: position 13,804,657 of record NC_135010.1, on the reverse strand, counting down.
ACGCGCGCGTTCTCTCTTTCTCTCCCTCTCTCTCTCTCTCTCTCGCTCTCACTCCCTCTCTTTCTCTCTCTCTCTCTCTCTCTCTCTCTCTCTCTCTTTCTCCCTCGCCCCTCGCTCCCTCGCTCATTCTCTCCCTCTCATCTTCTCCATCGATTTATGAATATAGCTTCTCGCTTCTGTACCATAAACGATCGATCAAACGCGATTGACTCATGAAAATGCCATACCCCTTCGCGATAGTTCCAAATTCGTCTGGACGGCGTGGACAAGCTTCTAGGCGACGCGAAACAGTCCCTCGGCGGTCTTTGTCGCCGGCGATCCTCGTCGTCGTCCTCGTCCTCGTCCTCGTCCTCGCTGTCCTCTTCGTCCCCGGCGTCGTAACGCCTCCGCCTGCCCACGTGAAGATCCTGCGCGGGACGACGCCGACGTCTTCTCTCGACCGGTGTCTCCGGGCTCGACCGGATCCTGATGATCGTCGCGCCGTTCCTCTCGCGAGTGGACGCGTATCTGCTGTCCGAATCCTGAGGCTGATCCGCGTCCCCGTGATTGTACGCGATCGCGTTCGGATAATCCTTCCTCTGCTCCCGTTTGGCAGCCTCGACTTCGTTGCCGAACCGATCGTTCGATCGACTACTCTTCTCCCGGATCTCCAGCAATCCAACTTCCGGCGAGGGATCCCGTTCGATCTCGGAATGGCCCTCGGGATTCGAGCGGTATCTGCTGTGCTCCCGCAGATACTTCGCGGCGAACATTCTATTGGACTCGTGCCAGGAGTTCGCGTCGAAATCCTCGTGATCCTTGGGATCCTCGCGATACTCCGGATCGTTCCTCTTCGGAGGGCTCAGAGGCCTGGAGTGTCTGTCGGACTTCCTGTCGAACGAGTCGTGGCTCTTGCTCCTCAGGGACGCCCGCCTCCTTCCCGAGGACTCGTGATCCTTAAGAGGATGCTTCCTCTCGGAATCGGCGTCCCGATCGTTCGGCGGCTCCGCTTCCTGAGACTGATAGGAGGCCGGCCCGAACTCGACGTATCGCCCGTTCGGGGAGGACCTTCGCCTCGATTCGTCGAGACTTCGGAAGGACACTTTGCCCGGCTCGTGGTCCTCGGTCTTGTACCCGATCCTCCGGTCGGCTTCCTCGTCGTTGTCCTCGAGGTCCTTGTAAGTGATCCCGGCGAATTCCACGGTCTTCTCCTTGAACGAGTTCTTTCGTCCCACGTCGTTCGAGCGGTGCTTAAAGCTGACCCTGCCCGCTTCCGCATCCTGCTCTTTGTACGAGTGGATCCTGGCCGCGTCCGCGTCTTGCTCCTTGAACGTTATTCTACTGACTCCGCCGGAATGTCCTTTCGACGAGTTCTTTCTCTCTTCCTCCTCGTCGCAGTTCCTCGACGAAATTCTCCCGTAATCCGAGCTCTCCTTGAAGGAATTCTTTCTCCCACCGTCGTGCCCCTGCTCTTTGAAGGAGCCTCTCCTGGACACGTGTTCCGCTGCGTCCTTTCGAAAGCAATTCTTCTCGGCGTCCTGACTCTTGAACGAATTCTTTCTGTGCAGGTCGTTCTCTTGGTTCTTCAGCGAGGCTCTCCTGCTCAGGCTGGATTCCCGGCTCTTCTTCGCGTCGCCGGTCTTGAACGAGCTTTTCCTCGCCACTTGGCGATCGTGATCTTTGAACGACTCCTTCCTACCTAGATCCGCGGCTGCGTCCTTCAGCGGAACGCGTCTGGGCGAGTCTAGGTCCCTCCTAGGCTCGAGGAGCGCTCTCTCGTACCTCTGTATCCGCACGTCGAAGTCCTCGGGGTTCCCCTCGTAAGCGTAGCTCCTTCTCTTCGGGCTGTCCTTCCGCCGAGGAGGATCGTCCTCCAGTTCTCTGGACCGTCTGCGACTTTTATCGGAAACGTACGCGTTCCTTCTCAACTCTTCATTCTTCTCGCAGATTGGTTCGTTCAGTTTGTCGTGCTTCCGGTCCACGGAGCGGCTCCTAGTGTTCTCCTCGTGCTCGATTCTGTCCGGCTCGCGGATCTTGGATCTGGTCGTTCTTCGATCGTCCCGTCTGTCCTCCTTCTGAACCCCGAACTCTCTGTCGTTCACGCAATCCTCGCGATCGGTCCGCGCATCGCCTCGACTCGCGCTCTTCGATCTATACTCGTCTTTCTCCGGACTGAGAGAGTCCCGATCCTTCTTCGATTTCATCTTCTCCTCCTCGCGGGACTTGAACCGCTCGATCATCGCGCGGATCCTTCGATCGGGCGATCTCCCGTCGACGGCCAGGTTCTCGATCTCCCTAAGAAGCAGATCCCTCTCGTCAATCGGCTGGGAGTCGTTCCTGCCCTCGTTGATCCTCGACCGATGCGGCTTCGAGAACACCCTCGCGTCGCATTCCCAGTTCTCACCTTTCTTCCTCGATCTGTGCGTCTGTTCGCGATCGACGGAGTCGCTTCTGCCGTGATCCTCGTGGCGATCGTGCCTCGCCAGATCGTTCCTGGGCCTGCCGTTCGTCAGCCGGGCGTCGTCGAATCGGTCCGGCTGCTTTTTCGAGCCGAGCCTCTCGTCCTGAACGACGATGTCCTTGATGTCCCAGGCGCCGAAGTGGTCCCTGCTCTTTTTGTAGAGCAAGTCCGCGTCATCGGGCGGCCTCTCCTTATGGTCTCGGCCGTTCTTACTCGCCTCCTCGTTCTGCTGCCTCGTCATGCCGAAGTGATAACGGCTGGTCCCGTTCTTGTACTGCGACTTCAACGGCTGGGCCACGCCGTTGTCCTCTCTGAAGTGATCCCTCGCGTAAGGGGGCACCTCGGTGGCCTCCTTCATCGTCGAGGAGCCGCGCAGCCGGGACGACATCGTCGCTGATCACTGTACTTTGTAATGTCCACCACTCTGTCCACCGACGTTCGACGTTGGAAACCGTTCAAGGCTCCGTCACGGTTCCCCGCGGTTCTCGCCGCGCGATCACGGATAATCCACGCAGAGAGAGAGAGAGAGAGTCACAACATACAGCGGCGCGGTCACTGAGCGACGGCGGTCGTCGTTGGGATCCAGGTATCCAGGTTCGAGCTCGGCTCGATCCAGCGGCGACTGTGACATCGGTCAAGGAACTCGCCGCGCGGTTTCGATTCCACCAGCTCGAAGAGGAACACGCGCAGCGCGGCGATCGCGACGGGCCGCCGATCGCAGAGCCGTCGACCGCGATCCACGGACGGTGCCCGGCGTTTCCGTTTCCCTTTTCCGTCGCGGTGGGTCCGGACTGCTCCGCGATAACCGCGGCGACGCGTACGAGGATCCCTTTCGGCGGCTGACTCCTTTTTCGCGAGGCGAAGCCGGCTTCGGCGGAACGAGCGGAGCAGACGACCCTGAAAGTCGTCTGTGGACTTTCACGAACGCGAGCACTTTGCCGGTCGGAGTCACCACGAGAGTGTGCACCGGAGGAGAGCGTGTTCCTCCTCTCCCTCTCCCCTCGGCTCTTAGCCTCCCTTCCTACGGACCCAACACCCGCTTGCTCCCCTCCCTCCTTCCCCACTTTCATCCACCTCCTCTCCTTTGCACGGCCGCCTCCTTCTCCTTCGCCTGTCCTCTGTCCTGCGGTCGGTCGGTCGGTCGGTCGATCGGTCTGTCGGTCGGTCGGTCGGTCGGTCCTCGAGGTGAGGCGGACCACTCGATTCTCCCGTTAATCCGGCGACGACGACGGCCTCCTCCCGATATCAACCGCGACGCGACCACGTGAGCCGGCTCTCCCGGCCCTCCGGGGTTCACCGGGATTCTGGGACTGTCGGCCGCGGACCCTACAATGTGCATCTTATTTCGGATGTTCGTCGCGTGCTCGTCGCGATCGAGCATCGCTTCCGCGTTCGTCGTATGCGTAGGATTAATTGATTTTATGATCGCCGTATCGAAGGAAATTCGAAGATTGGAAGTCGTAACTTTTCAGCTTCCGTTTCATTCAGTACACTGCTTCGACTTGGTGTTTCTATGGTTCTCGGGAGAGAATGTTCTCCTCGTTGAATAAGATCTCCGCGACATCCTTCAGATCGAACGGAGAAAGAGCGAGGCGTGGTCGTGGGCACTTTACTCGTTCCTATGATCCTTTTTCTCGACGAACGTCTCTGCTTTCCTCGTCTCATCGACGAAGCCTAATCGCTCGATTATCGGTCTCGTGATCGGAAGCGACGCATTACGTCGGACCCGATGGAAACTGATACAATGCCACGATTTTCCTTGCGTGGAAGCTGCTCCCGGCCGATGTCCCTTTCGGTCGTCTAATTACAGCGGTTCCGATCGCGGCATCTAATCGACTCGTTCTCTATGGCTGGCTACTGATCGAGCCGCTTCTCGGGGGGTTTTTTTACGTCCCGGGGAATCCCGAGCGGAGAAAACGCCGTGGAGAAAAATTGCGGGACATCGACGCAGCCGTCAGGAGTGCCTAACGACTGTGCGAGGTAGCTTAATGAGTCCTCGGCGAGTCCTTAACGACTCGGTCCTGAGGGAGAGGGAGGCAGTATCCGGTTCGATCGGCGTTCGATACGCTTCTGGGGGTACTAGGCGACGAGCCGGTGGCGATATCGGGTCGACGGGAGGGTCGGGTGGAAGTTACACGCCTCTCGGCGCTTCTTTCTTTCCCCTTATCTCGTGAGATTCCGCGTCCTCGAACACGACGGAGCCTGGAAATCCCCCGATGAGATCTCGCGGAGGAAGCAAACGATCCGCGAAGCCAGTCACGCGGTCGCGCTTGACTCATCGGGTCCCGGAAAAGCCGGGCGGCAGGAAAGCGAGGGAGAAAAATCATCGGACCTTACTCGGAAATCTCTTCAAGGTGGTTCCTCCGAGTGACCTGGCCCAGGGGAACGAACTCGGCCGATGATTCACGGCGCGAAACGGGGGGGAACAAAATAACGAAAGCCCGGCTCCTTTGCTCGGCCGTTTCATCCGGTCGGTCGGGTCGGGTCGGCTCGGGCGGCCGAAAAACTCGAGGAGGCGAAGCGGTCGTGCGACGACACGGCCGTACGGCTGCGCGAGCGGCAGGGTCGCGCGATAAAATCGTCCGTGCGCGTCTAATCGTTTTCTCCGAGCCGCGGGTGTGGTGCTGGCTTTATTGGGAACCGTGGCTGCCGATGGGCCTCGGAGCATTACGATTCCGTGAATCTCCGGAAGGCCTCGCAGATTCGGAATCTTGAAGATCGTGAACGATACTGTAGGACAGGATTTCGTGGGCGTACAATAAAATTGTGAGAACTTGGAATAATACACTTTTCACTGTGTGTCCTAAGGACACTGTTCAGCTCACTTTGTTCATTGCACCCAAGATATTTTCCCTTAAGAAGGCGACGACTGACGAAACGCAGACGACAAAGTTCAATTTTCTCTTCACTAGGATCATCTCACAATACGATAGATACTGAAGCTCTTAAAGAGATTCGAGACGTTTATACTGTTCAGTGCTCGCAGAGATCCGAGCGTTGGCAGCGTGGAAAGAAATTTCGGTTCGTCCCGAAGTGAAGATTGAAATGGCGGCGGCCGGTCGACGGGACACCGGCGACGCGCCGACACCGCAGAAGCGACCCTGAAGTCCCGTGATCCCTCGAGCGAGGAATACGTCGATGCGTTGGTTAATGAGACAGGATAATTCCACTTAAACGGAGCGAGGCTCTCGTTAGGGCCGAGACAATGCGGCCGGCACGGACCGAGGGGTGAAATATTGCGCTGTGTTCCTCCACCGATTGCCCGTTCCTGCGGCACAATTTACAGCGGGACCGCGATTTATCGCGCGTGGGCGCCGCGCAGCTCGTCGTAAATCGGACACAGACGGATAATTTTCGACCGGGTTTCAGCGGGCGTGCCGTTTCAAAAGGTGTTCCCCCCGGTATCTCGTTAATCGCCGCAGCGTCCCCTAAGTGGGCTTTCACTGTTGCGCCACGCCGCCTGAACAATCGCCCGTGGCTCGGCTCCGCTCGCGAGCGTTTCTCGTTCGCGATATGAATTACGACAATGACACGCTGATATCTTGATCGATCTCGCCGAACGGACCGGCGGTGGTTGCCGGCGTGTCGCGTGCCCCCGTGGACCTTGTAAATCGATTCCGCGACACTCGACGAACGGCTATCCGTTCCCCTTTATTAGCTGCTTAATGATAATGGAATAATTACAGTTGATCCTCCGGCCGGTGGCAACGTCCGCGAGTCCGGCTCTCGGTTACTCTAGTCCACAGGATTACTTTCACGCTTTTCAAGAGCCGGCAACGGGTCTCGCGATTGTCCCTCGCACAGTTGTTCGAAGGAATTCCTCGGAAGACTGTCGTAAATTCACGCAATTCCAGCAGCTGCGCTCTCGCTGAGGACGAGCCACGCGCGTTTCGGAGCCAGGTGATCGAACAGCTCCGTCCCGAGCAGCCTGGAAGCCCTTCGCGAGGCGAGCGAGCCGAGCAGGTGGCCGAACAGAAGGCTGCACCCTGCTTCCTGTGCCGGTCAGCGACGCCGCACCGCGATTTCTACGATTCTACCCGCGGGACCGACGTACCTACCGCTCGTCCCCGTAACCAGAAGAGACCCGTTTCCTACAGACGCGTCGACCGACCGTTTAACGGGTCCCCGGCGCCGTAAACGCGCGCAATTAAGTTCCGCTTTGCGCTCCGTTCGCCGCTAATTGCCCGATGAATTTCTAACCGCGAGAAAACTGAGAACCGCAGCCCGACGGGCCAGCGTTTCCGTGCGATGGAGACATCTCCTCGATTTCTACCGCTCTCGTCTTCGTGAATCTCGCGCGGATTAATCTCTTCTAACGCTAAGCAACGGGGGGATCGCGAATTTCGGTGCACCGGTTAATCGTTCGCGAACAGGCCGAAGTAAAAGTACTCGGCATTGAGAGCCCGGGAAAAGAGAGCAAGAGAAAGAGAGAGTGAGGGGAAGCAGGCATATCGCAGCAGTTGGTTATGTAGGCTAAAGGCAACGCGCGATCGATTTCACGAACGATCTTCCCGTACGCAGAAACGAGAAATCAAGGCCGTCACTTATTGCATCTTCTTCGATGCTCGACGGAAACGGCTCCGCGCGTTCCTCCTACTCCTTCGCCGCCCTCCCACTCGAGATCCTTTGAAAAAAGTCGGTCGCGCATCGCTCGCGCCGGCTCCGAGCTGATCGGCAATTAACGCGTTGACCGCCGAATCGGCGCTCATCGGAATCCCACGCGGCGCAGAGGATTCGGGAATATTTCCAGCGAGGAACCTCCGAGACGAACTTCGAAGAATCCGTCTCTTCCGAAATCGTAGAGCTCGAGAGGCGAAGGCTCGAACGGATCCGCTCTGAAGTTAACGAGGAGTTTCTGTGGAAGTCGCGGCAGGTACTGTAGACCTGCGTGTGGGCCGCGACAAGGTCCTGTCACAACGCCCCCGCCGTTTCGCGCCGGAGAGCTCTAACCGCACGGTGAACGGGGCCTTACGCGCGTATCGACCTTTTCGCCCGAAATGGTGAGACCGAGGGTATCCATCGAATCGACGGTTTACTCTTCGATTATCTGTGTCACGGAGAAGCCTCGTCTCCCCTTCTTCCACCCACCGCGAAACCGCTGAACACGATCGAAGCGCGAGGATCCGCCGAAGACGACGCGGACTTTGCGCCTAATTCGACGCCGCTTCGAGAAAAATCGTCTTGCTTTATTCCACGCGTGTCTCTACGCTCGCTAGAAGAATTCAGCCGCTTGGCTCGGCGAACGAGACATTACCTCGAACGATTCGCTCGTCGTTCGAGCTCGCGATGGATTGCGTGTCGCGCGACGCAACAGAATCTGCACCCACATACATATCTCTCGGATTCAAGGGCGACGCGCGACGAGAACGGCGACGATCCAACGCGTCGTTCTCACGTTCCGCGATAATTAGTCTACGAATACCCGGCAGCGCGATAACGAGGCGATCGCTAATTGACGCGGCACTTTATCAATCCGCGAACGAAAGAGAAGTCGTTTATCCGTGTAACTCGCCGAGGATAGATCACTTTCGAGCGAGCTTCGAATAATTGCTTACCGAACACTTCTAACCCTTTGCACTCCAGAGGCGCCTCTAAGTCACTAAATGATTTGACACGGCAAAACTGTGAACTTTGATATTTAATAATAAACTCGTACAATGCATCAATGTAGGAAATATTGAAAGAAAATAGTTCTCTTCAATGCATGTGAGATTTCTCAATTCAATCTAAGAAAATGTCTGTATCTCATTAGAAAATATTGAATATTTCCGGTGAAAAACTTGTGGAGTGCAAAGGTTAGATGTTTAAACTACTTAATATTCCTTGTCGAATGGAATACAGAGTTCTGTGTGTGGGTCGTTATCAACGAAATCGGAGACACGATCGCCGAACGCTATTAGAGTCGAAGGTGCAGCAGGAGGACCGGGAACGAGCGAAAGCTCTAATTGAACGTAATTTACCGGGATACACCGTTAAACGGTTAGCGGCGCATGTCACAATTGTTCGGCGTCGGTTCGTAATATAGCGATGAGTCATTCGAACCCGCGGCCGAATGTTCCCGTTCCGTCGCTGAACCCCGTGCACCGTTGGCTGCGTTCCTCCGCGCCTTCCACGGACCTTCCAGAACCGCGGCGCTTATCGGCTCGCGTGATCGCGGACATAAATAATGGAATCTATTTCAATATCGTTTTACACTCGACGGAATCCTCTCGGCCTCGACGGAAAACGAGAGAGATCCAGAGAGTAAAATCAACCGGCGAATCGATTACGCGGAGAAGCGGTTCCAAAACGCGGTGAAAACAGAAGCGGGAAGTCGTTGAGATCGCCGGCGATTCTTCGGGAACGGAGCCACTTTCTAAAGTATCAATGAACCTGCGGAGTTAATAACATATGGCACGGTACGAGCAAGAACAGCGTGCAAAACCGAAGATCGTTCGAACAAAAGCAAAACGTCCTCGGGCGCAACAGTTCTATCCAGCTGCACGGAAGCGATCGCGCGAAGCGGACAGATGGGAAAGAGGATCCCGTTCAATGATCGTTGTTATTCGCGATGTTTTTACGGGATCCGACGCTGCTCGTAAAGCAGAAACTGCACCTTCGCAGACGTTGATTGATAAATATGTTCCAGGTCGGAGGGAAGAAGCCGAGGCACCGTACGGAATCTAGTCGCTCGGAGGACTTTTTGCTCGCGCTGCCCCGTTAGCTACACGCTCGTTGCTACGTCGAAAAAAACTGGATGACGTATCCGAGAGAACACGAATACGACGTTCACCGGTTCGCAGTTTCGAGGGAGACTCGAATTAAAAGCCACGCGTTCACCTTTCTCGTGGTTTCGTGCGGGAGCAGCGCGACTCGTTTCGAACGGCTGCTCGTATCCGCGCCTCTGAATCAATCGATCCGAGCCGGGTTAATCCGACGGCGACATCGGCCGGCGATTGCGAGACCGCTTCGATGAACATCGACCGTATCCCAGGCCGGTGCTGCAGGGATCTGCAGCGGCTGGCGATTTCAACACCGCTTCTAAGTACTGCTTCGGATTTATCCTACTATTCATTGGACATGCTAGTTGAGTATTCGTCGACGTGAAAGGCAACGCGACGATATTTTATTTAGAAATTCGTGGTTCGTAAAGTGCAATAGTGGAGACAAGTCAATTAGAATATTCTCGTTAGAAATTTATCACTGAATTAACCCTTTGCACTCCAAAGGTGCCTCTCAGTCGCTCGATTTCATCAAGGTAAAATTTCGTTGACATTAAGTCTTGAGTAATCTGTCGATACGTGAAATGTGGAAATAAAATACCATTGTTCTCCTTATTTTGTGAATATATCTCATAAAAATAAATTGAATATTTCTAGTGAGAAATTTTTCGAGGCAAAGGGTTAATATTCTAGCAATCGATGAACGTATAAACGTCCATTCATGCTAATCAGCTCGATTTCGCGTAAGCAGCGCGTCTATTCCTCGGATTACGATAACCTGCGCTATGTCTACCGGACGGAAATGCGATACAAGGTTGCTTCGTTCCAAGAAATCGTCAAATAAACGTGAGACAGGGACGTTCCACTGCGACATAATCGCTGCCAGTTCCCCGCTGTTCCCAATGAACCACCCTCTGCGTGTCGGGGACTCGTTATTCCTCGAATCCGTCGATCTCCGGCGAATTTTCGCACACGTGAAAGGGCAAACGTTACGGCGACGCATCGGTGCACCGAAGAAAAAACCATGCACAGCGCGGGGCAAACGTTGCCTCGGCGGTATTCGACTATCGATCGCGGGAAGGGGATTACAAGCGTCTCCGAATCCGGAGCATTGAATCGCGGCGACGATGGTTCCGTGAAGAATGCTCGGAAAGACACGATGACATTGAACGGCCGGCGATATGATGTCACTCGCGAGGAAGTGGCGTCATTTAGCTGCTCAATTTAAGGCATAAATAATTCGTGTCTGGCCACGATGACCTTTATTTCGAGTCTACGCTCGCGGCATCGTAATTCGTCGCTCGAAGTCGCTCGCGCGGAGATTAAGATAATCGCCGGTGAAGCGCGAGACCGAGAGCAGAGACCATTCGGAAACAATCGAATGAGAACGGTTCATCGAACGAAACGATTCTTCCGAGGCGATTCTTCCGAGGCGATTCATCGAGACAAAGATTCTATTTCCGTTTGCGGGAGAAGAATCTTTGGAATACACAGAACCTTCGACAGATGAAGCTAAATTATATATCAATCGCTTAATTAATAGAATGAAAGGAAAGTACGCGCTGGCCTCTAGTTGTCCGAGTAATTCAATCATTTGTTCGCGACTTAGTCCGTCGAGTATGAACATTTCATCTTCGAAATGACATTCGCCAGCAGAGGGTTAATACTTTTCTGCGTTGCTCCGTTTCGAGGTATCCCGAGAGGGAAAAAATGTCGAATGGCTGCGTGCCAACTGCAGCGTTACAAAATCTTCGATCGCTTTTCCGCGCTGTTACCGCGAGACTCGAACGAAGCCGCGAGTTACTCATTAGTGCGTGCAATGAGCGATTCCATTCGTTTGAAGATTCCTATAGGAACGTTCCTCGCGGACGCTTCGCCTCGGAAGCTTTGAGAACTCAAACGATACGCTCAAGGATCCGCCGCGAGGGGAAATACTTCGATTTAAATGTTCCCGACGTCTCGAGTCGGCTCGCCGCGTTCTCGAAGGCGGATGCGCGAACGTGTAAACGTTTACAACGTTTAATCGCAGAGACAGATAGCAAGCGAGGCCTACTTTCGACTCGATAACGCGGCGAGCCTCTCGCTCCACCGGACGAAATCTCGGCGGGGAAGGATTAAACCGGCGTACAGTTGCTTTACGTCATCCCTCGGTGCAACAACGAGGGCTTTCCCTTTCTTGCGCGAGTCCCGCGATCGACGACCGCGCCGATGATTCATCGAATCGTTATCATCTCGGCCGCAGCCGTCTCTCGCGAGGGATTCGTTAACGAAACCGCCGCTCGGAGACTTCGTACCCGACTCCGTTCCATTTTTCCATTATTCATGAAACAACCGAAAGCGAGAGCCGAGCGGTAAAGTCACTCGAATGCCTCTAGTCGCGAGGCGAGATTACCGTGAGCCGTGTTCCCGAGCGTCGGTTGCTCGCGCAATATCCGGAAACGCGGCACAAAGAGAGCCAACGAATCGGATTCGTTTGAAATTCGAGGTTATCGCGTGAAGCGAAGGCGAAGGCGGACCGAGACGAGCCCAGGAGGCAATTTCATGGCTGTTTTCGTTCCTATCGCGGTTCGCGGGGCACGAAGGACAGGAGGATACGCGCGCGGCGCGGGTCTCGCACGAGAAATTGCGTCTGGCGCGGACGCGAACGGGATTGCGGACACCGGGAACCGAGAGAGGACCTAGGGCCCTCCGACACCGACATTCCCCAACGATTGTGTCACGCGTACTTATAGGCTCCCAATGCATTTTCGTCCGGCCTGTACGCGCTCCCGCTGTCAGCTTGCTGTCACCTGTGCTCACTCTCACGTGTCCGACAAGCTGCTGTTCTGGGATATCGCTGCTCGAACCAGCCGTTTTAACGGACCGATCCGACGGCTGCGAACAATCGCGGACGAACGGGATTAGGAATTCGGATTTCGAATACTCGTCGCTATTAACCCTTAGCACTCCTGATTTCCCAATCTACCAGCAACAAGACATTTTTAGTCCTCGCGATGAATATGAAAAGATATTATAATATTTCTTAGATTTTTTGATTGTTCTTAGCAAGATTTGCGCGTAGCAAATGCAGTAATAAGTTTTTTCACTTTTGATCATTGAAATGTTTAATATAAGTGGTGCCGTAGTGGAGCCTACAGAGTGCAAAGGTTAACTCTTAACGGAAGTGTTTCAAGTTTATCGAAAAATAACGTGGATACATGGGAAAATTCACAGAAACGAGCTAGCAATACTTAACGTTTAATCTGAATATGCCGCTTATAAGGCATTGTTCCGTTAAGAGTTAATTAATATCACTGTTAGAAACAGTGGGAAACGTAACGCGAATCTATATGGACACCTAAATCGAAAACACACGATGATACGTTATAAAAATCGAGGTTTTAAAGTTTGACAGGCACGCTTCGGTGCTCGCGACAAGTGGAAACGGAAAGCCGCGGACAGACACGTTAGCGGGTCGCTATTCAATAGTATTCCTTACTTCCCAGAACCGAAGCGTCGGAATACAAAGCACCGTATCCTATATTTCCAACTGAATATTCCGGCGACTCATCAAATTCCTTATCGCGAAAAGGAAGTACATCCCGTCGGTGGCGACGCGAGCCCGGGGCGAACGAGTATCTCCTAAAACATCGGAACAACCGCGTGGGGATCGGCTCGCTCGCGAAGTGTTAAAATCCCGAGCGTTTATTATTCCGGCGCGGCTCGGGAGATGCTCGTTCGACGCGAGAAAGCTGGGTCGATCCGCTTCCGCGTTTCCGGCGGCGGACGGGCCGCCGTAAAACTGCGGGGGACACCCGTCGACGCGTTCCAGATGCTTCGTTCGCGCGGCGGCGGGTGCTCGCGATTGAATTACGCCCCCGGATTTTTCCGATTCCGTCCCGATGCGGTCGCATCGCTGAACTTTCGCGCGCGCGTGCACGCCGGCTCGGAGTCGCGCGGCCGCGGCGCGACCAATGTCCACGATCGGAATGCCGCGCGCCACTCGGGCCGCTATATTTAGACGCGCAAGTTTTAATTGAGTACGCGACAACCTATCGGACGCGTGTCCCGAGGTATCGGCCGGACAGCTGGAGGATCGGGGATATTAAAGGAAGAAAAAATGTAACGCCGCGCGGCGGCGACGGGTTCGATCGTGCTCGCCGCGCGACAATCGCCCGGCGGCCGCGGCGGCGAACGCTTTCTCGGGATCTAGATCGCCGAGGGGAGGAACGCGTCTCGCGTGCGGCCCGAGGAATAATTCAACGGTCCTCCGAGCGGCCACAATTAACTCTGATCTCACTGTCAACCCGACCGCGGATTAGCAAATGGAGTGGTAAATCGGTCGCGTGATTCGATGCGATCGATCCTGCGTCCGGGAGACCCGACTCGAGTCGCGGAATCTAGATTAAACACTTGTCCACGGGACTCCGGACCCGTTTCAACCTTTTACCATTGCCATTACACGAGACAGCGCGAAGGTAAACGAAACGAATGCGAGCCACTATGCGCAGAACGCTTGTAACACCCGGAAATTCGAATGAAATGGTCGGAAGTCTAACAGACGACGATAGTTTCAGGTAACGGACGATGAAACTCGAATGTCTCACTGTTGAAAACGTAACTGACGAGTCGAATATCGTTGACTGGTACGTTGTATAACAGCGAGCGATGGAATCGAACGACACGATCGCGCGAGTCGATCGTCGGGAGCGTTGAAGCGATCGGAAACTCGGCTCGATTGAAAACTCCGAGGAAAAACGATCGTGTGTGTTCCGGCGATGGGAACACACGGAGTACCCCGAGTGCCGTGTCAGTTATATAAAACGGAGAAGCGTGGATCCCCGACCGAGCGTAAATCCCGGCGAACAGATTTACCGTGACGGAAACAACCGAGCCGGGGGATTAACTTTTAAGATATTACCGGCGAGCGCGTTAGCCCGGCGAATATTTCGGTGCGCGCGTTCGTGTCTCAGACAGTCGGCGAGACAGGAGGAGAGAGCGGGACAGTCGTAATTCATAAATTATGCAATGGCGTGCTAACATGGTTAGCCGGAGGGTAATTGACCCTTATTAAATAAAGTGGTACGACCCTGACACAAGCAGGAACCACGGTCAATCCTACGTGCTGGATGCAATATAATTCAATAAACCGCTTCCTGAACGGTTAACCGTCGGAAACTCCGCGCGGAAACGCCGTAAATCCGTGCGAATCCGCTCGATAGGGTTCCCCCTCGATCGATGCGATCCACCGGACACGTGGTGGTGTTAGTCCGCCGGTGCGGGGATTAAACATGCAGAGGTTGGCCCGCAGCGTAATCCAGGTGTTTGCCGGGTCGCGTTCGATTATAGCCGTGTCCTCGCATAATCGAGCAGTTCCTGGAAAAGAACCTAGATTCCTAACGATCCCCGCGGCCCGTCGCGACGTCCGAGCGAGAGAAAGAGCTCGGCGTGAAAAATTTTCGCTAATGGAGACGGATAAAAATTGCGACACACCGCGGAGGAACAATGAACGCGTGGGTCGGACTTATCGAGTTGTCACACCTCGGTAAAGAATGCGCACCGCTGAAAAACCGTCGAACGCGCGAGCCTAAAATTTCTCGCGACGCGAATTCCTGCGAATCCTCCTCCTCCTCCGTCCGATGAGGAGCTATTCCGCGAAACCGCCGCGATAACTGTACCTTTGTACCGCGACGAGACCTCTCGAAGTGCAAATTATCGCGAGGAGACACGACGCGTGACGTTCCTCGGCTCCGGTTCGATCCTCCGGTTTCAAGAGCCGCGGTTGTTCGAGCTCCTCGCGACGGATACCCCGGTGGCGGACCGTTCGTCTCTTCTACGGCGATAATCTAGTCGAGCGAACGGAGCTTCTGGGAATCTATTTACACGTGATTTCCATGGGATCGCGGAAACATTACTCGATAGGGGAACGCTTCAGCGCCGCGGAATGATCTCGGATGAAAAGGCTTCTGTTCTGTCGCGGTGCGAGCTTTTTCCCTCGAGTGTCTCTCGCGTCTCTTGTTCACCGTACAACCAACCAACGCTCGCGCGGGAGCAGGGAGTACGTATACAGAGGAACACGTAACGTTCATTCCACTTGCTCCGAATGCATCCGCGGCGCTCGATGATCTCCAAAAAGGGAAAAGCCGGCGGTCGGATGTAAATCAGGCCGAATGGCCGTTGGCTATGTCACGTGCTCGAATCCGGCCGCGGAACACGCCACCGGGAGGAGATTTCAAAGTATTGTTTCGCGGCGTTACGCCGCCGACCCCGATTTCTCTATTACAGGCGACGGTTCCGCGGCGAAGGACGCGCGCGCGCGCGCGCGAGCCTATATCCGGCTCGAAGGCACACGAATACAACCCTCCCGATTCCTTACGTCCTCGACACGCGCGAGGTGCCTCGATCGGAAACCGTGCGGAGGATCAACGCAGCATTGTCCTGAACTTGGCCCTGGAATCTCTCCCTCGCCGCGCCACGCAATGCTCGTTAATTAACTATTACGCGAGCCCCCGTGCCTCTCAGTCACGTCTCATCGAAAACCTACTCCGGAATCGAGGCGACGCGGTGCTCTAGATTAAAGCCGGGCGACAGCGAATCCCGGGGAACGTTGCGGTAGTTTCTGCGGTGCCTTTTCCTGGCTAGATTAACGCTAAACGCACCGGCACTTTGATACCGATATTTTTACGAACGGAATGCGACAATAACTTGTGGACCGTAAGGAACAGGTTGTGTATTCTCATTTGTTTTTGACGAGGAAGGAGAAGATTCATCTTTTAACCCTTTGCACTCCAGAAGTTTTTCACCGGAAATATTCAGTATTTTCTAATGAGATACAGACGATATTTTCTTAGACTGAATTAAGGAATCTCTTGAGGAAGAGAACTATTTTCTTTCAATATTTCGTACATTGATACATTACACAAAGTTTAATATTAAATATCAAAGTTTACAGTTTTGCTGTGTCAAATCACTTGGTGACCTAGAGGCGCCTGGAGTGCAAAGGGTTAATTTGGATGTATCGGTCGTTTGACCGTGGTACGTTTAACGTTCATTGAGAAGCTGGTGAATACACGGGGATCGAATGAAATCTACAATTCTTTGTTTCGAGGTAAAAATAGAAAAGCCTCGTTGAATTTCTGAACTGGAATGAAAGGAGCGCGATCGCTGCTCGCCAGTTTTCGGCCGTTACAAAAATCCGTGGCACTGAAACGGTTAAGGAAACTGAGCGACAGTCCGTGAACCGCCCGTATCACCGAATCAACCGCAACGTCTGATCATCGCTCGCTCTATCTACTTTCCGCAAAGTGCGACGCGCGATTTTCGCGAAAACGATACGTCGAACGGCAACATTCTTCCGCTCCGATTTACTTACTCGCGCGAACCGCGTCCCGCTGGGCGTAAATGGTCCCGCATCCGTATTACCGAGGCTTAAACGAAGAATCCAGCCAGTCAGCGCAATCTCGAGCGTTCCCAAAAAAAGAAAACCCTCCACGCCCAGGGAAAAACTACTTTCTCAGAGCGGTGCGCGCGTTCGCGCAGCGGGAGAGAGACATTCAAGGCCGCGCGAGAGACAATTATTCGAATTCCACTCCTTGGGAGAGTCGTTCCCTCGGGACTTTCTCTGTAGGCGAGCCGCGGCCGGCCTTCCCAGGACGAAAAGGATCGAAGGGTGCAGCCTAGATAAGAGGTCCTGGACTGGGCGTGGTTGATTATACTCCGCTATATACCGCGAGCAACAACGTGTTCGCCGTTTCATGGCTGACACCCTATCTCGAAAGTTCCGATCCAATTAATCGCGCCCGAAACCCGATACTTATTGGAAAACGTTTAGGCGCGCGCGCGAGCGAGCGCGAGTGCGAGCGCGTCGGGCAACGGTAACCGGTGCCAGGCGAGAGATGACCGGTGTTAACGAGGTGTCCGCGAGATTTTCGAAGGATTTTCCTGGGAACAATGGCAGAGTCAGAGCAGTTCCTTAGCGGTCGAACGCGCTAAACGATGCATTCTCTCGGTGAGGCCGTTGCACTCGCGACAGCGCTCGAACGGTCCGCCGTTCGATCACCGATGTAGCAACTTTTACGGGCCGCGGGGAGTAAAATCGCGACACCGTGACGCCGTTTTAATTTTCCCCTAAATCGCGGCCGAGAGAGGCGCGCGATGAGGCGAGCCCCGACGGCAAGAAAGGATTATAAATCGACCCGTCGGACCATGAAATTATAAATGAGTCGGACAATCGCCAGTCATCCAGTTCCACCGGAATCCCACGGACGAACGGGAAGCGCCTGGGCAGGTTCGTTCGTGTTTGCTCGGAATACGGTAATTACCGATCATCGACGGATTAAGAACCGAACGCGGCGGATCGCTCTCGGCCGCGGGCTCGAGATTGTGACATTCCCGTCGGACGGAACGATTAACAGCGACGCCGAGAGATATCGGACCGATCCGTGATCAGATAAAAGGTACGAACAACGTCGCGCGGGAAATAAGTACCGTGATTATGACTCACGCAATTTACGTGATAACCGGCGAGCGGTGGCAACGGTTTGCATTTTATGCTACGAACGAATTGTATGTCGGCGCGATAAAAAATACCAACCTTCGAATCGTTGACTCCCCTCTCTCTCTTTTACTCACTCTCTCTCGTTCTCTGTCTTTCTCTGGCGAGAGAGCCCGCTAAAGCAAACAGAACCGCGTATTTGCAACACATTCGAATGCATTAACCGGCCACTCCTGAAACGCGACAGTCATCCGTCTTGTCCGTTTATGAACGCGTCTCGTGGGATTGCCGTTGTGTCGCGTTTGCAAAGCCGGTCCGGCGTCGACCGATGTAACTCGGCCCCACGTCACATTATGATTCCTCCGCGGGCATTAGATAAGCATCCCGGGGGAGTCACGCGACTCCCTATGGATCTCTAGTGCCGACAGGCACGCGAACACGTCCCCTAGAACCGGCTCTTTCGAGAGTTTCCTCGACGCGTCGCGTCGCGACATCCTCCGTAACCCCCTTAACCCCTTCGCGTACTATTTATTTTCGATACTGAGCTCGTGTGACATTTCGCTATCGGCAATTTAGAAGAAACGTAGCGAAATTTTCCATTCTACTTCAAATTTCATTTGAAGATAATACGTTGTTAATAGCGGAATAGTTATGTGCTTTGATCCGTGGGTAATGAACAACATTGATTGTTGTCAAATTAGTCTAGAAATCTTCAGCGCGAGTCTCACTCGTCATTGTACGGCAAGGGGTTAACACTAGAAATGTTCGTATTTGGAAGACTAAGTGGCGAACGAATGATTTAACTACTCAAACACCAAGAAATCAGTACAGTTTGAGGAATTGATATATAATTAAGCTTCATCCTTTGAAGGTTCTGTATATTCCAAAGAATCTTCATCCCCAAAGAGTTAACTTTGTCGAATTCATCTGGAGACCATCATCAAACTAGACATGTTTACTGAGATTTATAGTTCCAGCGTTAAAGCACAGTATCGTCGGGTGTCGACCTGGGATTATGCAAAAGTTAAGTCACGCATTAAGTTAATCGCGCTCGAGAGGTTAAAGATACTCCTCGTCGCATTCCCGCGTATAGAATATTCGATCTAGCCTCTTCATCCCGGCAATTTCCCCCCGATCGATCTCCGTTAGACGTTGGCTCGCGACATTCGTGCGCGGGGCGATCTCCAGGAAAATTATTAACGACGGACACGGTATAAATCGACGTGAAACGGGAGTCGTTGCGGCGGCGGCGTCGCAAAAAACGAACGCGGCCGAGTGGAAGACAGAGGGGCCGAGGTTGTTTTATTACCGGCAATTACTTCGGTCGATCGTCGCCGCTAATTGAAATCTGTTCGATAACGGGTACACGTGTAGCCACCTACAGAAGTCCCACAGATGCCGAGACGTCGATTCTCTCCGCGTCCTCTCTGTCTACGCTGGCTACCCTTGCAATACATCAGCGAGCCTCGCGCTCGAATTCTCTAGGAAATTCTATTACGGCGACGCTCGCGCGTCCGTCGAACGGCAACGCGATCCAACGATAGTACCGCCGAGCCGGTTTAATCATCGATTTTAAATGTTCCCCTGTATCAGATCGCCGCACGTGAAACTACCGAGCATGGAACGGCGCAACAGTACCCCCGTTCTCTCCAGCCGCACGGGCAACGAGCGGTAGAGGAGATATAATAATTACCGTAACAAAGGAGTAACACAACTGGAAACGGGGCGATTTCGCGTGCAACAAAAGTGTTAAGTAAATTGATTTATTTGCGAAAGTTTCGAAGGATGCACCGCCGAACGTTTCGCAAGGGACTCGTGAATCAACGGTTTCAGCGCTCGCCGTTTCTGTCGTTGATCGAGGAAGATTAAGAGTTGCTCGCCGAGCGGATAAACATGTAGCTCGATAGCGTGTCGCGCGTGATACCGTAATAATTGATACCTAAACCGCGAGGATTCTCGCGTCGGCGGTCTTCCCCCGATGGCGATGGAATCGCGTGATAGAATCCTCTTGATCGTTTCCATCGGCGACGATTCTCTAGTCCGCACACGCGTTATCCATGTTGGTCGTACACGGACTCGTTTAACCGTAAATGAAAACACGACGAGGCAACATTGGCACGATTCCCCCGGTGTGTACAAGACTCGCAACACCACGGTTCGCCTCTCGCTTAGCCCTCCCCGGCGGTTTCGAAACCGAATCGGATCCGCGCCGATACGTTCGATCAGAATTCGCCACCAAAAATGGACACCGGCGTAGATCGTAAAACCGCGCCGCGCGTCGATCGTTCTTGCCCCGGACAACTGTTCCCGACGCGCGAGATCGTTCGTCGCGATTGCTCCGATCCTTTCCTGTCCCTTTTTTCCTTTCTCCCGCGGCGCACTCGTCGAATTAACCCCTCGCCCTATCGTTCCTTTCATAATCCCGCGAGCTGGAATCACTTTGTACCTAATCGTCGCTGGATACAAAGAATTCCGGGTTCGTGTTTACTTTAATTCGAGTTCACAGGAACTGAATGATATTTCTGTTACAGAGATCGTCCTCGAGATTCCATCGCGATACCGAAGAATTTAAAGAAAACCTGAGAACGAGAAGCTCGGACGCGACGAGGCAACGCGCTCTCCGCTTCGCCGGCGCGAGCGATCGTTCCGGTTTACGACTTGCCCCGTCAAATGATAATAATTGATCTAATTGCGACAAATGAGCCGTTCGCTTAAATACGCGGCGCAGAACTCGCGATTTGCGGCCGTCGCGCTTGCGAAATCGGATTAATAGCGCCCTGTCCGTGGCGAGACCGGTGATCGATCGCGCGTTTTACGAGCGCCGTTTCGTAAAGCAACAATGACCCTTTCTTTCCCGAGAGAGAGAGAAGACTCCGGGGGCTGCGCTGCGCGCTGTCGGTGGAACAGAGGAGAACGATGTCACAGAAAACAGGAGACGAGCGGCGAACGATCTCAGCCAGAAATCGTTCGCCGCGCGATCGAAGGAACCCGATAGCCGGCGCGCGATTTTCAATTTCAGTCACGTAAGTCCGGTCGCAAGCACCGGGAGAGCCGGCTGCTGGCCGCGGACTCGTGAAAGTCCTCGAGGTAACGCGAAACTGAAGTTCGATCGTGGAAAAAAGGAAAAGAAGAAACGGAGCGGTGGAAAGGAAAAAGGAGTCCCGCCGGCGAATGGGTTTCCGCAGCTTTCACTCGGACTTTAAAGATAGAGCCAGCCAGCCAGCCGACCAGCCAGCCAGCCGGCCAGCCTTCGAGCGTGGCCGCACGCGCGACTGGTTTATTGCATCTTAATAACGCGAGACCTTGCGCTAGCCATCGCGAGTCGTCTAAGCGAAATATTGAAACGAGATCTTTCCTTCGGCGTGCCAATTTAATTAGCGCCGCCGCCTCCGCCCGCGCCCCGACAATTGTTCATCCGGCGCGATGCCGGCTAAGTGAAACGCGAGCGAGTCCTTAGGAAACCGCGAGTCCTCGGCGGAAACCGCTCGGTAGGTGGGGAGAATTCCTCGGCGTAGTCGATATTGATTCAACTCTTTGGAAAAGGATTCTCGAAATCACGTCTCATCGCCCACGAGATGTTTAATCAGTGAGTCAACGGGCTCGTCCGTTTCTTCATCGATTAACGTTCCCCGCGAAGAATTCGAAAGTCGGGGATTTAAAAGCCGACGAATCGATCGAAACGCTACGGCCTCTCGTCCCGGAGCGGCGCGGCGCAGCGCGGCGCAATAACGGACGGGCGAAAAGCGCGAGAAATCGCGGGGCGATCGCGTTACGAGATTGCACCGCGTTCGTCAACGCTATTTATATCGGTTACACCAACTTCCTCCCTAGGGGTAACCTTATCGTCCGACCGGTCTGCGTAAACAGCATTTCGGAGACATTGGATTAGGCCTTCTTCTTCTTCTTCTTCTTCTTCTTCTTCATCGTCGTCGTGTTCCTTCGCTTCGCATCCCAGACACGTTGCATCCTCGTTTTACGCGCGACTCGCAAATTCCATGATCTTCACTCGTGAAATATTAATCCGCGGTTCGCTCCGGCCGATCCCTTGGGACACCAAACCGGGGAAACTTTCCTAGCGTGTAATCGACCGTCGATTTTTCTCCTTATCGGTGTCTAATTAGTAACGATAACGACTTGAAAGTTATGGGATTTTAATGCGATTTATATGTTTACTGGAAGCAGAGTTTTGAAATACAGACGTTTCGAAGAAGTTCATCGTGAGGATAATAGTTTCAGTTTCAGAAACAGCTCTGTAACACGACTGGCATTTCCGAACGATCGTCATTTGAGTCAGAAGCCAATGCTAAGTCCAGAGAGCAAAAATTTATACAGTTAATGTTTTAGCTTCTGAAATTATCGTACTACATACTCAGAAGCTATAAAAAGGTCTTTCTGATCTAGTGAAAACGAAGGACAAAGTAAATCCTTCGAGAACTATAAAGAATATTATTCATTTCATTGAAATTTCCAAAAAGCAGGAAATATCCGAAAATCGTTATCCTCGTTGACTTCTGAGCGACTCATTTATTACTCGCACAACGCTGACACTAACAATTTCGCGGCAACGAAGACTCTGACGCGGAAACATACGCGAGGCGTTCTTGTAACAGACTTGGGAACTCCGTATCTATCCCACAATGGCGATTTCGACTCGATAATCGGATAGAATATATTTGGAGGAATAAATTTGAAATTCATAAATCCTGTAATACTTGTCAGGCTTGAGTCATACGTTGAAGGGGTTCAAAGTCGAGGATCTAGCGTGTCGGGCAGCTCGAATCAGGCTCAGCCTCGGCGGAGTAGCGTTGCCATAGGCTGGCACAGGTATCGCGTTACCTCGGTGCACCGGCCTCGGTGTTAAGACACCTAATTACACGTTATGTTCGACGCGCACGTACGCGCACCGACACGCGGACACGCGTGTATCCCTTATCGAATGTCGTTCGAATGACGAAAATGATATGAAAAGCGTGGAAGGAGTATGGAGACAAACTCGCGAGAAATCTAGGAATAATTTAGGAATAATTTAGGAATAATTTAGGATAATCTAGAAAAAATAATTCCTATCGAACACTTGGCATTCGGAGAAAGTTAGCCCTTAAAGCACCGAAAGTATTCAAGTTGACGTACCGCCAGTGAATACGGTAACACAGGTAACAAGCGTAAACAATTCACAGGAGTGACCTAGCACAATACTCGACGCGTTATTAAACTGTAGCTTCGAAACTGGATTACAATGTGTATTCGCATAATTGCAAGAATCAACATTGACTGAGACTGTAAGCAATGTTTAAAGAATCCCTAAAATTGGGTTCCGTGAATCTAGTGTCAACAGTTGAAGGTTCATAGGTGAGAAAAGTTTCAGATAATCTAACATTGACACTAGAACTACCGATTTAATAATATTAATATGCAGTCCCTATAAAAATTCTAACAGATTATTTTCAGTTTCTTCCATTCATTATAGTATTCAAAAACTATATTCAAGATCATTGCAAACATCGAATGCTTTGAAGATATGAATCGCTGCGAAAGGAGCAAATCGAAACCGGTCATTTTGACTGGTACGGTAGTTCTAGCGTTAATACTCTCCCGGCGACCAGTGCGGGAAAGTGGGTGAACCCGGTGTCGTGTTTGCGGCGAGAGACCAACGGATTCGCGTTTCCCTTATCGTCGTCGTTGTTGTCATTGTACGTCTACTCTCTCCCCTTCAACTTTCCCGAGCGTCCCCGCAGACGAAGGCGGATTTCGACGTCGCTCGGACGTCCAATTACATTACGAATCGTCGCTCGCCTTTAGAGAGAGCTTGTCGGCTGAGAATTAACGTCGAGAGAAGATCCGATCCGCCGTAAAAAACTCCCCTTTACCGTTCAACCCGGCACAAGTCAAAACGCGACGATCGGTGAACCGTGAACAGCCGGCGTCCGATTCCGTCAACTTTCTCGTATTTTTCCCTTGCACCCACTCGCGATTTCGTGGGCGAACGATTCGTTCTGTGCGAACCGATTCGCGGTCACTCGGAAACCGCGTTTCTGCAAAGTTCATCGCGGGGAGACGCGACACGCGAGGTTGCGAGGTATAAATCTAGCCGCGATCGATGTCCTCCTGGTAACGAGACCCGAGGACATTCCGTTTCGCCGAATGGCTCTAGGTACGTCTTCGATTGGAAACTTCTTCGACGAATAGACAGACAAAAGGAAGCTCGAACGTTATAATGAGAGAATATGTAGATTTCAAATGATCAAAGGTTTAACGTTGTATCTATTCCTTATTACCCTGTACAGTCGGAAACTTTGCACTAAAAATATTCGACGCTTTCCGATGAAACGTAGACACTATTTGAAACGAACCAATGAGAAAACATACATCAGTTAACACTAAAACTACCGAGCACTTCAATTGACTTTTGAAAATTTCGCTATAGAAACTCCAAGAGTGCATCTGTTCAGACTTTAATTGATTTACAATTCAGCAAAATAGTCGTTTGCTTCGATCCGTGAGTAATGAACATTGATTCTTAAATTAGTTTAGAAATCATCACGAGTCTCGCTCATCATTGTACAGCAAGGGGTTAATGAAACTCGCGACCCGACTCTACATCTTTCTTTCTCTCTTTACGTTATTCCCTGATATTCGTCTATTTCTCGATCCCCTGTCTTCAGAGCTCGTCGCTTTATGCTTTCGCCATTAGTCGACTAGCGGGTTAGGTCGAGACCCTACAAATATGCGATAGGTGCCCAGTTCGTGTACCGTCCTCGAGAAAAGGGACAAGCGGAAGATTGAATAGAGATTGCGGCGAGCCAAGTACGCGATGGAACTCTGATGGATTTACCGCGCAGAAAGGATCGCTTACCGGGCCACTCGAGAAGGTCCCATGTAAGTCACCACGGTGTTGGTTCCATCGGGAGTAGACGGGACACGCGAGATTTAATCGATATTAGTGTTTGCCCCGAAAAAAGGGGGCTTCCGCAAGGACGAGCCGCATTGCGGGGCGAGGGGCTGCCCGAGGGAGATGTATTTGTCGCGGGGAAACGGTTATCGGGGCCACGGATAGGCGCAATGAAGTGGCGAGCGTAGACGCAACGATAGAAACTGAACGAACGATCGTTCGCTTCTGCGAGAAGTAACGACCTCGTTCAAGGCCGACTTATGGACTGGGTTACGCGGGCCAAGGCCGACCCGATTACGTGTGCACATGTCAAACGATGCTTTTCTTTTAATCTCCCGAAGGCGAACCGTCCCGGCGACTATAACGCGCGATAGCGCTCGCGTCTTTCCTCGATTGTTTTCTATTAGATCGATTAGACCTTCGTTCCTGGAAACGCGTCGATCCCTTTATCGTGCTCGACGCGAGCAGCGGTTGACGCGAGTTTAACATTGAAACTACCGGCGGTCGAACTGACTTTCCCAAATGTTTCTGTAGGAACTGAGAGTGCAGAGACTTATAATTCAGTCTGCATGTAAACAATAAATTACTGAAACTAGTAATTTCTAAGAGAAGCGTATATTCTGTTAGTAATTAGAAGAGCTTAGGAATGGGTAAACTTGACCGGTTTGGTAGTGTTAACAGTGGGAAGTTTTTAACGACTCAAGAGAACCATCGTTGTTCAAGGGTCATACAATCTTCCTCCGATTCGCGTCACGCCGATAATCTTATCAATCGAGGCATGCATAAGGCGAATTATCAGAACCATCGGAGTTCTCGCAGATAGCTAATTGGAAGGGATTACAGGTTTCAATCCGAGTTATTCGGATTTCGAAATTCGTCCTATGTGCTCTGTGTCGCGATTGCTCATAAACAATTGCGAGAATCATCGCGGTACTCGGGAGGAAACCGAGTACACGCTCGCCGAGCGAATAGCATGCGCGAGAAATCGGACGGTGTGATTAGATAAAATATAAATGTACGTGTTGCGAGACTCACTTTTACGTCGAACGCGTCGGTGGGCATCCGCTGCACTCCGTTCATCTTCGACGGAACTGTCACTCCCGCGAGTCAAGTCACTTTTTCACTGACTCTCGGTCCCGCCGCTGGCCGCTCGCTCGCTCGCTCGCTCGCTCGCTCGCTTCCCGGCAAGCCTCGAGCACGGGGGTGGCACGCGCGGACACGAGCACGATCCACGGGACACGCGAAAACGTTTGGGAACCGCGGGCCGAGCAGTTAGGAGCCGCTTCGACGCATCCTCGGCCACGTCCGCGCGACAACTGGAAGCGGCTCGAATTCGATCAGCAGTTCGTACACGTGTTCGCACCTTGCCCCCTGCTCCGTCCTGGCGAGCTTGGATCTCATTCGACCGATCGAAACACCATGAAACCTCCTAGGTGCTCGTCAAGGGTCGCCAAACCCGGTGACAACGGTTTCCAGATCTGGAAAAAGCAAGTACAATAGAGGAGAACGTTTAACGAATGCTTTCAGCTTACCGAGCTGACTTATTTCCACGACTAACAAGTAAGAGAGAAAGAGAAAAAAGACGCTGCACACGCGCGACTCTCGGGTCAAAGGTCTTGTTTACGATCTTACGGGTACCGTCGAACGTCGAATTTCGCGATTGCGTCGAAAGCACCGGGAACGAATCGTAGACGGCGCACGAGGCCGCGAGGTAATGATACGGCAGCCGAGGAGAGGTCCGTCAAGGTTTTTCGATCCTTGATCGATCACGAACGATCTCAAGGTCCTTTTGGATACTGATTATCGATTCCCGAGCGGGCAAGCTTGAATCCGATACGTCGTGGATCCGGTGGCATCGCGTCGACGACGACATACGAGAACCAACTAACGTTCACCGGACTTCTGCGGGTATACACGCGCGCGCGACCGCTTCGTGGAGAACCACGCTTCGCGGTCTGCAATAACAGATTTGAACACTGGCCGAGGCAGGCTCTAGGTTTCGCGCTTGCGCTCCACGCGTTCACCCCGAAACACGTGGTATCCTTCGGAGCACCCGCCCCCTTCCGTTTTTCCTCGGCCTATGGATCACGGGCGATCCGCATTGTTATCCTAAACCGTGCCTGCCGACTCGCGGCGAAACGAGTTAACTCGCCGCTCGCGTTTCAAGTGTATCCCCTAATAATTTATCATTCCTCCAGGCGTACGCGTACGACCACGTTCCCACTGACACGTCGAATGTGGTTTTACGGTGCACACCTTATAAATAAACGTAATAAACCCGTGAACTATCGCGTGGCCTACGCAGGACGAACGATAAACCACGCGAATTTAGCGCGAAACTCGGCGTGCTAAATTCGATTGTAATACCTGTGCGCGCGTATAAATTCCGGCCCCAACTCCTATTTACTACGGGATAATCCGCGTACAGTGTATTTACAATATTTCTCGCTAAACATCCGCGCATCCGTGGTTACGAGGAGGCGGGGAGGCTCGGGATAAAAATTCGAACGTGGACCACACCGGTTTACACGGATAGATTTTCATTGGAGAGTCGGACGCTAGAAAGGACTTCGGGGACCGAAAGATACCACGAGCAGATACCGCGGCGGCGGCCGGCTACTCGAAAACTCGACGTGTTCCATGTCCGAGGGGGAGTAGAGAAACAGGTTTAAGAGCGTAGTTGACCGCGTCGCCTTTTAAATCGGTCATCCGTCTAGCCGGGTAGAAATCACGTCGATTCGAAATCAGGCACTACTGCGTGTGTCGGGGAGAGCCTCACCGGTGAACGTGTACAGGTATCGAGCGTGTAACCGGTTAATTGAAACGGGCGGAATTAAACGGTCGGTGAACAGGGCCCGAGCAAGGATCTCCCGGTACCGTGGAACGAGGAGGACACGTTGCACTCGCGGGTTCGAGACAGATAATAGGTCGCGGATTGGCACATGGCAAGCATGTCCCCGCCGCAGGATTCTACGTAGCAGCCGGCGTTCGGGCGCTCCGCGTCGCGACTGCCGCCGCGGCTAAAAAACCATACGATGACCTCATCACACCGACTCTGTTCTCCTGCCCATGTCACCGCTACTAGCCGTTCGGAAAACATCGCCACTTGCCGTCGCCTCCTGCAGCTTGTCCGCTCGTCACGTTAATCGTCCATCCGAGCCACTATTTTAACAATAATGATAATTAGATAATTATATTGCGCGCAACGGTTAACGAGCAGGCGTCGGTATTGCTGCTGTTGCAATACCTGGCCCGACTGCGTTGCGAATAAACAAGGGAATCAGAAATCAGGCATAACAAATGAAACAAAAAACAGAAGGATGAAGGTGAAAAGAAAGAAGGGAGAAAGCTGCATTGGCGACTATATAGGTGCGATGTAATTGATATTACGTGGATGGATGCTGTCGATGGATGAAGAAAGAAAGAAATACCTACTACGTGTATAGGTCCGTACAGTTGACGAGTTAACTCGTCCTTTCGGAGCAGCGTGTTAACCGTGCTTCCGGGTTTGGAATTCTGGGATTATTGTTCCTAGCAGGGGCGAAGATGATATGTAATTAAATCAAGATTAAAGGAATGGTTTTGTTTTGTGGGATTTAAGCATTAGTGTTTGCGTACCTAGCCAGGATCAAAGGACATTGAGAAAGTCATGACACGCCGCGATGATTTCAAAAATGCCCGCTCCTTGCTTTGCAGCTGCATACTCTTGCGACACACGAATACTCGTGGCAGTAAATTATTCTTTTCTGACCTATGGAGATTAAATATAAAATCAATGTTTACAGAATAATGTTTATATATGTTGCGGTTAGAATTTACGGATAAAACTTTGGTTATAAATCGTAGAGGAATTGATTGGTTTGAATTTTTGAAATTTTCTTACCCATTTGAGATAATAATGTATTATTCTGTAGTCTGAAAGTATATTAATGTATGTAAATATTATGTTTTGATGTTGATTTACATTTTTTTTTAATAAATCAGCAGATTCCACACGGTACGTCGTTCTTGAGAAGAGTGGGACAGTTGGTCATGCACGTGCGATGAGAATGGAGTGCGTAACCTGACGTATCCCTTGTGTACTGAAATTTCGGAGTGAATTATTAAAAATGTTTAACGAGATATAACGTTGTACCGTACTATTGGCATTTGTGTATTTCAATAAAGTTCGATCTATTTCTATAAAGTTTATAGGCAATGTATGCGTTAAGGTTAAGTGCGATGTGCTGTGTTAAAAGTTTGTAATAGTAATTTAGGAAAAGTATTGTACCGAAAATATATTCTTGAATACAAAAGCAATCTGTTGCCGATAGCCTGACACACCTGTCTATTATTAACACTTGCAAATAACAATTTTCAATTATGGCCTCTGATAAATCTGTCAACTCGAACCACACAGATCTGACTAACGTGAAAATAAAAGTAGAACCGGGAACATCGATGCCGGTTCCTATAAGAAGCATTAAAACCGAGCCTGGTTTATCGACGGCTACTACTAGACTAACTTCGTTTCGTTTGCCAAGAGATCTAACATTAGGAGGCAACATTAAAACTGAGAGACCTAAGAAAGTGTACACACCAAATTTAAATGCTCAGAGAACAAAAAAGAAAGAGTAAGTTACAATTAGTAAAACCAGGTCCGAATAAAAGAAGTTAATTAAATATTAATAATTTTGAAGGGATGCAACACCGGCTGATTCTGTAAAACCAGGTAGAGGTAGAGACAATCGGGGACGTGGTAGAGGTGAAAGAGGCAGAAACGACAGAGGACGTGGAAGAGCAAGCAATCTAATACAGGTATATTGAAAAATCCTTTCTGATGAATAATATACTTCTATCCTTTTATTTATGCATACCTTATTTATTCAGTCCAGTGGTATATGGTCTACTGGAATAAATAGTACCCCAGGGAAACGTAGTAGCAGTGGCGGTGGTGGTGGTGGTGGTTATGGAGATAGTGATAGAAGTACACAGAATACCTTAGAAAGACCAAAATTAGATTTAAATCGCAGTGTTAATAAAGCTGAGGAAGAAGAAAAATTGAAATTATTGTTGAGAGATGATTTTATCGATGATGGAGAACCTGTAGATCTTGATAATGGACCTGTTATGCTACCTATGGTCAAAGGTATGTATTTATTACTATTTAGTATGCAATACAGATGAATTTAAGCAGAATATCACCATTTATATATTACAGCCAAACTGAAGAATGAAGAAACTAAACAGGAATTAGAAGTAGAAGAAGAAGAAATAAATGAGAAGCCAATTATATTAGAGAATGGAGAGGGTACGTATAATGTTATTCTCTTATGTCAGAGAAACTGTAAAGTATTATTATTTTTAGTATTACCACCTAAAACAGAAGTTAAAGTGCCTAAATCAAAAATAGAACTGAAGGACGAGTTTGATAGCATTCCAGAAATGATTGAAAATAAGTCTAATTCGTATATACTAATTCAGGTATGGGACAAAGAAAAAACGAAGTATACTTGTCTTCACAGTTCTTATAATAAATATATATAGTTTCCAGATTGTTTACCTGGTTTCGTGGGTAGCGCGGAAGACACTAGAACAACTCGTCCAAACGTCACAAGTCAGGAAAAGCGAACCACGAGTACTTCAGAAACAGAATTCTGCACTTTGAATACTTTGAAACCTGGTATTCTAGGAAAATTGCAGATTTTAAAGTCTGGTAAAACGCGATTAGTGTTAGGAGAAAATAATTTGATCGTGGATGTAGGATCGCATCTTAGCTTTCGACAGGTACGTATATGAAACTATAGAAACAAGCAATACTATATTGCATTAATATTCGTTTTCAGGATCTGATTGCTGCGAAATTAGATACTGAACAATTAAATGGTGATCTAATTAATCTTGGACCAGTTAGTAATACGCTTATATGTTCCCCCGATTGGGAATCTATGTTGGCCAAATTGTAAATATATTTATACTGTGCATACAATTTTATACAGTATTTAAAATTCAAAACTCCTGGAAACAAAATATGTTGTTTTATATAACTTATACCTATCCAAACTATAATAAGAGATTGTGATAACAACTTGCTGAAAGATAAGGTTTTTCTTCAAGACGTAATTTATTTTTTTCTTTTTTTTTAATCTTAATATAGATAACTCGATGAAAACTTATTTTTACACAAATTAGATTTACTAACTAAATTCATCGCTCTATACAATGAACAGTAATTCATAAAATGAACTCCTTAACCAAAAGGTGACATCTTTTCTTCGCTCAGCTGTATCAACGTCTTGAAAAATGTAAAAATCGTACATTAAAGTGGCACAAGAAATTACTGTCCCTATTACAATAAGGTATATGCTATTTCCATTTCGCTAAGTTAAAACGAACAACTATTACGATTACGAGGTGAATCGTAAGCTTAAGTTTAGGGTTCGTAAAAATTAGGGCTCCCTCACAATGAACTTTTAAGAATGCCAAACTCGTTTTGCACAAGAAAATATTGTGATACAATAAAATTCTATTATCGTTAATATTGAACGGAAACGTACTTGTGATACAGTTAGAGCAAGTGCATTGCAATAGAGGTATACACACATTACACACGCTTCGTAATAAATCGTACGAATTCTCAATCACTTCTCTCTATACTGTGACCCTTTTTCATTGATTTCAAAGCTTTTTCCCGTAATTTTTTCTCCAGTTCCTCAGTATTCCCCTCACTTACATCGGATTCGTCAGAATCCGCAACCTTCTTCTTTTTGTGTTTCCTGTGCTTTTTATGTTTCTTGTGCTTCTTGTGCTTTTTATCCTTCTTCTTTTTCTTCTCTTCCACTTCGCTCTCCTGAAAACACATCAATTACAACAGATAAACAATTCGTTCTAAAATATAAATGATTATGAAAGAGAAACGATTACCTCCGATTCGCTAGTACTAGTTTTTGTCTTCTTTTTACGTTTCTTCTTCACTTTTTCCTCGTCTGAACTGTCATCGTTTTTCCTCTTCTTCTTCGTATCCTTCTCTCCTACATCTTCGTCATCCGTACTCGAATCTCGTTTAGATTTTTTTGGGCGGGTTTTTCCTTCATCTTCACTCGTCGAATCTTTCCTTGATTTTCGAGATCTAGACTTCTCATCTTCCGAAGAACTGTCTCTCCTCTTCCGTGTCTTCTTTGGTTCATCGTCTGAACTTGAATCCTTCTTGGATTTCCGTAGTCTGGAGGACCTGTCGTCTTCGCTCTTACCTCTCTTTGTTTTCTGATCGTCATCGCCCGAAGATGAATCTTTCCTAGATCTCTTCGATTTCTTCGTTTCTTCTTCAGCTTCTTTCTTCGACCGTTTGCGAGACTCGCTCTCGCTAGCGTCTCGTTTTCTGCTATCCTTTTTATCCTTGGCACGTTCATCTAATGAATCTGAAGAAGACAGTTTCATCGTAAAATCTTGCGATTTGTTTCATTAAAGTCGCACGTCTGAATCTTACCTCCTCGATTCGAGTCTCTAATCTTCTTATTTTTTTCGACGTGTTTCCTCTCCTCTTCGGAGTCTGAGCTGGAACCTCCTTTGTCCGATTTCTCTTCATCCGTAGAAGCTTTCCTAGATTTCCGAGATTTGTCCAACTTCCTCGATTTCTTCTTGCCTACAATACATAAGAAAAAAGCATGAAGCCTCGTTAAAACAATACTATGAATGTTTTAAAAAACTTGTATTTACCTTCACTTTCGCTATCGTTCGAATCCGTAGAACCATCACGTTTTTCCCTTTTCGATTTCTTGATCACTTCAATGGGTTTCTTCATAAGGACTGGCTCCGAAGTCTTCTGGCTAGATTTCTTTTCCTCGGTCACTGCTTTGATCGATTTGATCGACTTGTCGTCCTTTTTCAAAGGGAAAGCATCTCCAGACGCGAAGCTCGACTCTTCCTTTGGTGATTCTTCTTTATGCTCTTCTCTATAGATTAAGAATAATAACAATTAGCTTAGGCTCGGTCAGACGGTTTGAAAAGCAACTGAAAAATTTACACTTGCTTCGAAGGTGGTTTCACTTTCACTGCGGCTATGATATCTTCTGTCTTTTTAAACGGTGACGGCGTTCGAGATAAGCTCTTCGAAAACTGAAACATTGCGAAGAATGAATATGAAGAGATACGAAATTGAAAGTACATTCGAATCGGAGACAGTAATCGACTTACTCTGTGTCTAGTTACAGGCAGAGTTGTAGGCTGAAGTTTCTTCGGAGAAACACTGGGATCTGGTTTTTTGACGGACGCGGTTTCAGGTTTCTTTACCTCTTTCTCCGGGCGTTTGATCGGCTCTTCTTTGACGGTCTTCTCTTTCTCTTTACGTTTGTCATCCGTGTGCTCTCGCTTCTCTTGAGACGATTTCCGCTCAAGCGATTTTCTGCGCACAGACAAAGAATGTATTCATCAGAAAATGTCAAGAACCTCTGTTATACAGCTAAGCAGGAAACAGAACATAGCTGCGTTTACGCTCCGACAATCGTAAGGTCTGTAACAAAACGTGAAAGTACGAGGATAACCTCTTCACTCACCTGATCGCTTCATCCTCATTGCTAGAGGAACTACTTTCGCTACTTTCCGAGCTACTTGACTTAGACCTTCCGTTTCGCAATTCTTTTCGCGATCCCGTATCAGTTGATTTTTTAATTTTTTCGTCCACCTTCTTGTCCTTCGTCTTGTCCTTAGCGTCCCGTGAACGATCGGGAGATCGTTTCTCATCCCTCGAACGATCCACTGATGATCTGTGATCTTTCGATCTTGATCTACGATCCCTAGATCTAGATCTTCGATCTCTATCCCTTCTGTCCCTGTCTCTGGAACGGTCCCGCCTACTCGATCTGTCGCGCGAGGAAGATCTATCGTACCTGAGGGATCGATCCCGGCCGTCTGGTGAACGACGTCTGCTGTCACGACGATCCGGGGATCGACGCCTGTCTCGCCTCTCCGATGATCTTCGTCTACGATCCAGAGATCTTCTTCTGCGTCTATCACCAGGGCTAGGCGATCTTCGTCGATATCTTGCTGGACTTCGACGTGGTGGGCTTCTGGAGCAATTCAATCGTATTAACGATACTCGTTCATTCTCGCTTGTAAATTACAGCATTGCTCATAGTTAAGGTTACCTTCTTCTACTGGGTGCTCGACGCACAGACGGAGGCCGCATACTACGGCTGCCACTGTATCTGTCTAGTCTGTCCCGCTCCCTTTCCCGTTCCCGTTCTCGTCGTCTCTCTCGTTCTCTGTCGATGGATCTCCTAAATCAGATATTCCCTATTGTTAGTACTGATAATGAAACAAGTAAAAACTGTTATATAATAATAATTATTATTATTATTCACCTCCTGTTCCTATCTCGAGATCGATCGCGTGATCTGTCACGAGATCTATCCCGTGATCTGTCCCGAGACCTATCTCTGTCCTTGGATCGACCTCTGTCCTTCCGCGGGGTAGGGCTTCTTCGCTTAGGCACTGATTTCCTCTCACGACTCGAGTCGCTTTCGCTACCGCTGTCGTCTTTATTCGTCTTTCTGTACGATCTCTTAGCCTGCACTCCATTCTTCTTCTTTCGAATCTCGAAATCGTTCTTATCCTTCGCGCCTTTGTCTTCTTCCGACTCGGAGGTGCTGCTTGTACTAGCGTCTCGTTTCCTGTTGGAGTCGAGATTATCCTTCCTCTTGTCGGGCGATTTCGACCGAGACTTCGACGATCTGGAGTCGCTCGAGTCGGACCTCGACTTTCTGGATTTACTTCTGTCGTTGCTCTTGGACCTCGACTTCTTCGATCGCGAACGCGATCTTGATCGTGATCTCGGCGACTTCGACTTTGTTCGCCTAGACTTCGAGCGATCCTGCGATCTGGACTTCGATCTTCTGGATTTTGATCTGGATCTGGATCGTCTGGATCTCGACTTTGAGCGAGATCGCCTCGACTTGGACGCTGGCGATCTGGAACGTCTGGTCTTCGAGTCTCTGCTAGGCGATTTGGATCTGGACTTTTTGGAACGGCTTACTGGGGACTTAGATCTGGATCTGGACTTCTTCGCTTTCTCCAGCGACTCGGGAGACGGAGTACGATTGTTCTTCTTCTTTCCATCGGCGATGCTCATTAACTTAGCTTGTAATCGGGATATCGCGACGGCAGCTTCCCTGTTGACACACCTTCATAAATAATCTTTAATTATGTCGCGTGACGAGACGCGAGCACTTACGGTTTCGTCTTCACAGGCATTAATGGTATAGCATTTTCCGGTTGAGGTGAATCCTCCCGTTCAACTTTAACCTCCGGCATGTCCTTCCCGTTGTCCTTCAAGGAGTTTTTGCTAGGCGACCTTGAAGACGAGCGACGCTTGCGACTGGATCTATCGCGGTCCCTGTGCCGATCTCTCGATCGACTCCTTTTGCTTCTGCGAACAACGATTAAGTCTTAAAATGGTTCATACCATTAAGGTGTTTAATCAACTCGACAAACCTACCTATCTCTGTCACGGTCTCTGCTTCTGTCCCTTCTTCGCTCCTTGGACGAGCCACGTTCTTTGTCTTCTTTCTTTATCTTGTTTTCCGCTTCATCCTTTTCTTTCTCCCTCTCTTTCTCCTTCTCCTTCTCTGCCAGTGAAGCTTGAAGCTTCTCTTGCTCCTCCTAATTCGATATGTTCAGAGACACGATTAACAGAGAAATCGAAAACTGAACCTTCCACTCAAAAAATAAATTCATTGAATTGAACATTCCGCTGAATGTGAAAATTTAGCTATTCAACTGTTTAGGTATTCACAGACTAGTTCATGCGATAAAAAAGGGAAACTGTGGAAAACGTATAAGAATGAAGATTGATAATCACCAAACGTTT
The DNA here is from genome assembly GCF_051020985.1 of Nomia melanderi. Classification (NCBI taxonomy): domain Eukaryota; kingdom Metazoa; phylum Arthropoda; class Insecta; order Hymenoptera; family Halictidae; genus Nomia; species Nomia melanderi. The sequence goes on along the minus strand of NC_135010.1, from coordinate 13,769,311 downwards.
TTTAATTTGATCTTTTTTCTGCTGTAAGAAAGCCAGCGGAATACCCGTCACACTTTCTTGAGCGGAGACCAAAAGGTCCCATAATTCACCCATGAAAGATCGGGCATTTCTACCATTGAGGAAACCTGTGAGGTTGATCTGCATTTTTCGGGGATCCGGGAACTGTAAAATACATAGTAGACCAATGTCATCCGATGTTACTTTCAACAACTGAGCAATGGACGTTCGAGATTCTACTGAATTACAACGCAAACAGTCGCAATCGTGACAATGTCCACCTCCCTATGTTGTTACTAACTGCTTTTCCCCCTCGAATCTTACCGCCAACAGTAAACAGCTCGTTTCACGTCTGCGCTAACAACTGATACGTTAAGAAAAAAAAGAATATTACACTCATCGATAAACGCACAAATAGCACAGATACATTTGATACCTTCTCAAGTCAAAAATATTGCCAAAGCAGAGATGCTGAAAATGGGAATCGTAAATACACGTTGTGTTAACTGAAAAGTAAAAGGATTGATAGAAGGAACACCGTTCCACCAACCTGTGACGTTGACAAAGAGTGTCAAACCAAGTAGAGATACCTCCAGGGCGTCGTCCGCGACTCAATCGCGTCTTGGTGTGATGGCAAGACGGCGAACAGACCTGCAAGATCCTCGATTCTTCGGGTTGTCGGGGAAGATGCGTAGAACGAAGAAATCTGCGTCCTGGACGATCCGGCAGTGTCGATGTCCTTGATACGTTGACCATGGCGGCCGCATTATGCCCAGCACCGGGTGATGTCTCATTGGCCGAGTTCGGAAGGCAGGCAGCTATTCGATGTTTGAAAGCTGTGACACAGCTATCGCAGTTGCAGCATCGGGATGCAACTACCTCGAACGAGGCAGCCACATGTGCAGGTGAAGACATCAGCCAGTGCAGCTAGTAGACGGTGCATTACAGCAACGAAGACATCTGTAGAATCGTAGAAGACCTCGGGCAGAGCTCCGTATAAGGACGAGAAGAGCAGGAACAGCTCGATGCGACGAGAATATTATTGTGAGTACGCCAGGTTCTCCGGTGACGATGACAATCGATCGATCCGATGCTGACGAATGATGAACTGCTGAGGCTGAAGTTTCAGCAGTGGTTCTAAGACGATGTTGATGATATACCAGCTCGACATCGGCTAGCGTTGGACGGCTGATAGAAAGGCGGCCAATCGGATGTAGAGAGGAGCACATCCGAATGCCATTTGGACAATAGGGTTGAGCCCCACCAACGGTCTCTACTTATACTAACGGGGAATTCAAACATACGTGATAAAAACTTGTTTGTACATGGCACAGTGTTGCAGGATCAGCTACATCAGTTTTTCTTTTGTTGATATAGGATATTTTGCTCGGATCGGATATTCGGGAGAAATAAAAACTGGGATACACAGGATGTATATATATACATACATATGTATATGTGCATATATATATGTATATATACATACAGGAACGATGATACTTTATCAGAATTTAAGAAACAAAAAACAATGAGGCAAGTATGACTAATATGGTATCTGCCTCCTTGCTTTTCACCTCCAAAATTAGCACATTGTGCAGATTTTGGATGATAGTATATTTTGTAACTGGTACAAAACTTTGTGCTGAAATAATGTGTATTTATCGATTTCCTATGATGAGGGGAAAAAGCCAAGTGAACGCATTTTTATACTTTATTCGATTAATCTACCTTTTCATTCTAATTCTAATGAAGTGTGAAATGAAACAAGTTTCTTACCTTTTCTTCCAGTTGATTATATACAAATTCTACCACTACGTCGTCCTCCATCCCCAGAATTTGTGTGATTTTCGTTGTGATCCATGGTTTAATAACGTCAAGTTTGACTTTGCTCATATCCACCTAAAAGAGATAAAGTGCATGGTACGAACCAGAAATCAACAACGAATAATAATGCAATCATGATAAATATTTACCTTTTGTGTCAAAGAGTCTCCAAACTTCATTTGCTTCAGAAGTTTTTTCTCTTTGTCACTGAACCTCGTGTCCTGCGACGCAGTAGTCCCCTAGATTCAGAAATTACCGAATTCCCAATATATGAAATGATTCTACTAAAATACTGTAAGATCGAACGACATTTTTATAAACAGAATCAGCTAATTTACCGTGTACATCATCTTGGCAACGTGTAGAAACCAAAAGCTGCACGATATTTGATGCTCGAACCTGGCGGCGTTCCAATTCCGCTCTCAAACGTTGAAGAATGGCTGCTCCAATAAATACGTTGTTAGATGTTGCGCGTTTTATTTTCTACAAAGCACGGACACAATTGCGTATATACAAATATCAAGAGTTACAATTAAGCGTGGACAGACGCGGACGCACGATAGATCAATCCACCAACATGGCGACCTCGTCGTTAAATTGGTACATTGAAGTTGCCTACCAGTGAACAGGGCTGCCACTATTCACAGGGTTGTCAATAGTTGTATAAATGGCAGTCTTTCAATATTATCAATTTCCTTACAAATGTATCACTATTACGCATCAATCGACATCAGTAGAATTTAAACTTTGAAACATACTTTGCAATGAATCATTTATTACACTTTCCAGTGAGTATTAAAAGTTACTGACAGCGCCATCCACTAACAATGACACGAACTGATTTGCCTAGTACACAACTTATGAGATATTACACATCTTAAGTCTATGACTACTACTTTTATAATTCAAAAAACTAGGGCAGATTTCTCGTAACATTTTCATGCTAATTTTGCTTACATTTGAGTCCTAATTAATGAATTATTTCAATACCTTTATTACTGCGTATGAGGAATCCAAAGAATAAGATAAGGAGAGTGCGACAGAGACAGAGACACAAGTCTGTTCGCCATCTATTGCAAAAAGATCCAAACTGCTAGTCATTTAATACCATATTTCCATCACTAGATGACGCAACATAATATCTCCGTCCTCATCACACCTGCATATCCTTTCTCATCCTACTCAATGCTAATCTCAAGAAATCCTTAACCCATTCAAACATCACTGACAACTTATTAATTACAGCTCAAATGTAACCAAAACTGATCCATCAAACTTTTTAAATATCCACCCTAATTTTTTTAATCCTGAAAGTTCACGAATTGCGTTTATAAAGGTGGAAAATTAATCATTTACTCGGGACTTGTCAACAAATTCCAAGTCGTAGAAGCGTAATGTAAAAAATCGTTAATAAAAAATTCACGCGAAAGAAAATCCTATAAAAAGTAATATGAAAAGGTAACTGAAGGTCTATTCCACATTCTCCATTCGCAAATGTTAATGAGCCGTTAGTGAGAGTAGAGATATCAATGAATTTTTTATCGATTTCACTGTCCGTTCGGGCGGCCATTTTCTGTCTCTCTCTCGCACACATACAATCATATGTTCGTCCTTGTCGGATGCCTCCTTCGTCCTGATGCTTCACGCGTACGTACCAGGGACTGATGAGATGCTTTTTCGAAGGAGATGGCACGAGAGAGACTATCTCTGTCTTTGTCGCACACTAGCTCTGTCCTTGTCTTACTCGTTGCGAGAATAGGGAGAAACTCCGCAAAATATTCACCGCTAGATGGCGTGTCAATTTTTTTCCTTGAATTTGATTGTAGATGGCATTGTGAATATGTTTATGTAAATAATGATTAGCAGATAGGGGAATAATAATTGTTAATTAAAAGCACTCGTGTCCAGTCAAGAGAAAAGTTTTCAAATTTTCTAAGATATTTATTGTATCGTTGTTCAGAGAGTATTGTATTTTCCTCTTGCGAGTTGCACCATATATATGAATATACTGAAGTAATATTTTGTGATCTGTCAGTGTAATCATAATACTGATTATTTAAGTACTACTGACATGTTTCTATGCATGTAGTGTAACAGTAATGGTATAGTGTTAAAGTATTCATCCAAGCAACATAATAATCTACAATATTTACATAAGTGTAATATTGTTGGCTTTGTAAAATGATAGATGTTAAGAATGTTGCAAGCGATTCTCAGGATATTAATCATGAGTCAGGAATCCATGCTGACAGCACGGGAACAATATCATCAACACCGTCATCATCGTCTGAATACATGACAGGGGAAGCAGATGATAGTTCGGATAGTAAAGGAGCTATACCTTTTACTTTAAAGTCAGTGGAGACCATACTTTCATTATCCAAGGTATTATGTTTACATATATTTTTGATGTGACTTTTAATCATCCTTATTACTTACATTGTTATGTTTATAGGCAACATGTGAAGAAGATCTTAAAGAAATGGTAGAGAAGTGTAAGCAAATGGTATTAGAAAGTGCAGAGTGTTCAGACGAACGAAAATGGCTTGTCAGACGTTTGATTGAATTACGTTTGAGGGTACAAGAATTAAGGGAAACATCAGAAGAAAATTTGTTGGAAACACAAGTAATTTTAGGACATCACTTGATACCACAAAAGTACCATATAACAACTTCTGGACCTGTGTATTGTGATCATTGCAGTGGTGCAATATGGACTATGCTTCAGTCATGGTACATGTGCAATGGTAAGACATTTTTAATGAGATATTATCATACATGTATTCAAGAAAATGTTACACCTAAATTACATTTTTACAGATTGCAAATTCAGTTGTCATTGGAAATGTTTAAATAGTATATGCAGAGTCTGTGTCCACGTTGTTGCTAGTGAGGCAGGTGGATATACCTACACAAAAGATATCTGCCCTGAACAAGGCCTGTCAAACCAAGGCTATCGATGTGCTGAGTGCAAAGTGAAAATAACATTCAGTAAGTATGAGTAAGAAATTAATATTCCTTGAAAAAGCAATATATTGTATGTGTTCTTTCTATTTGACAATGATTCACTGTTTACCTTGTTCATATATAAAGAGATTCCTCTTATCGCATAGTTAAACTATATTTCCATTGCAAGCTTTCTCAAAAGGATTATCCTTATCTTGTTTTGGCAGTCCATTCAAGAGTACAGGTAACACACAAGAGGTGGAAGCAAATTTTTATTGATATTCTTTGTTGAATTTAATTAGTTATATTATTAATCAAACAATAATGTGAAACACTACATATGTTATAATATTTTATTTGTAAATCAGAATCAGTGTGGATAGAACCACGACTTTGCGACTATAGTGGACTGTATTACTGTCAGAGATGCCATTGGAATACTGCAATGGTAATTCCTGCCAGAGTAATAAGAAATTGGGACATGGAACCGCGATTAGTATCTCGCGCCGCGACTCAGCTATTAACTCTTTTAGAAGATCGCTCCGTTTTACCTCTGGAAGAATTAAACCCAAAATTATTCACTTTAGTTCCAGACCTGTCCTTAGTAAAGGTAAAAAGTATATGTACGCGCAGAAAGCGACAGAACAAGAAATAAGTGACAAACTTAATTGTCAATAGAAATTACGCGAGGAAATGCAGATGATGAAGCGCTACTTGGTTCTATGTCCGGACGCAAACCTCGAGGGGCTGCCATGGAAAATTGGTATACGTACTCACATGATTGAGAATTCGGGGAATTATTCCATAAAAGATCTCATCGATCTTAACAATGGCACTCTTCTGGAAGAAGTTCGCGCTGCGCATGATACTATGCACGCTCATATCACTGAACACTGTCAGTTGTGCAAAGCACGGTAATTTCGTTACGTTTAAGAATACCATTACCATTAATAATGCGTTTCGTAATTAAACCATTAAGTGCAATTATATCTTTAGAGGCCATCTGTGCGAATTGTGTGGTAATGATGAAATTATATACCCATGGGATGCGAATTCTATAATTTGCCATCAATGCGCGGCTGTTCATCATCGTGTCTGTTGGTCGAAGCGAAATCATTACTGTCCGCGGTGCACGAGACTTCAGAAACGTCGTGCGATGCAGGATCAGCATACTTCGGATACAGATGAATCTATCGCGGAAGAGGCTGTGACGCTGGAGCTGCAAGGCTCGACGAAATAATCCTGAGTCCATCGAGAATGATTAATTCATTCGTTCATTATAACGCTACCGAGAAATTGCAAACCAGCCATTCTAAATGCCTGGTATTGCTAATGCTAAACGTGAACTGTAAACTGTGTATACGTACGATTATTGCGATATTATACGTTCACTATCTGCATGCAACGGCGAGGTTATTGTTTTGTAAAATAAAGTTGAGCCATAACTCACATTTTATCGCGTAGTTCGGTCATTTCTCACAATTAATTTATTGTTTCTCAAATAAAACCTGTCGATTCTACTTTCTGCAATTCCTTCACATAACTCGGATGACTTTACTGCGTATAGTCGACCATTTGCACAAGTGAAGAATGTTAATAATTCTACGTATTTTACACCGTGCCGACAAATAAAAGTTCGCGGAGCGGTACGAGGATATGCAGTCGCTGCTAACTCGTTTAAGGGAACGTGCTACCGAAATCGTTCAAACGGATACAGGTCCGCGAACTGGAGTTACACTGCAATATCCTTTTGTGTACAAATTATTAAAGAAATTATATATCGTGTACATAGCGCGCAATGATGTCTTGGGTCCGCGTGTATGTTGCGCTACTTTCGCTCCTCGTTTTCCTCGATTTCGGAGGATGCGACGACTCGCAACAGCCGAAGACAACTTACGTGAGTCCTCTCGAGAGATTTGTTCTCGGGATCAAAAACAAGCTCGACCCAGAATCGATCTCTAATATTCCAATTTTGGGGAATATATACAAAAATCAAAACGGCAGGAGCAACAGTAGCATCGCCAGTGTCTTTAATCCGTACAAAGTCCAGATTAAAGCAATATTTCCAGGTACGTGGCGATACTGAACTCCGTTCAACCCTTTACAGAGGATTCTTTAACCCTTTGAACTCTGTAGGCTCCAATATTGCACCAGTTATAATATTAAATATTTTGAATCAAAGAAACTACTCTAAATTATTAGATTTCGCACACATCCGAATTTTGTACTAAGGAAACTAAAAGATCGAGGAAATGTTATAGGATTTCTCATTTTCGCTAGGAATACTATAAAAATTAGTTGCCGATGGATTACAAAACAACCTGGAGTGCTAAGGGTTAAAATATTCAAGACTAATTAAAATTAATTTGTACATCAAGCTCTTAAATTACGAAAAGAGAACTCTGCACTGATCTCTTGTTATTCGAATAATTCAATCATTTCTTTGCAACTCTGTATTCCAAATACGAAAATTTAAATGGTTGAAACATCGAACAAATTCTTAATAAAATTCATATGAATTTATTTAATCACTACTGAACAGAGTGACGTTACGATTATTGTATTTGCTAAACAGTTAGGATTTGCATACTACACCAAGCGCACGTTATTATTATTCTGTTATTCAATTCTTCCGTGTCATTTTCGTTTTTCCTTTTTGGCAATGTAATTATGTTACGAGTTACGAATATTTCTACAAATACACCTTTAGGAACGTATTGGTGCGGCGACGGCGATATATCTCCGAACGGCAAAGATGTTGGTTTCTTTGAGGGCACGGACACCTGTTGCAAGAATCATGACGGCTGTCGGGACTCCATTGACGCGGGCGACACGAAGTACGGCCTTAAAAATAATGGAGCTTTCACGAGGTAACGACAAATCAAATTCCGTGGTAATTTTTCTGCACGAAAGAACAACGTTAGCTCCGCTATACTTAATATCTTTACGCCAAACAGATCGCACTGCGATTGCGACCAGCAATTATTCGACTGCTTGAAGAACGCGAAATCGATCATAGCTACGGACATCGGCACCACTTATTTCAATGTCTTACGTCCTCAATGCTTCAAACAGGACTATCCTACCATCGGTTGTAAAAAGTATTCAAGGTAACGAATTCCACAACGCCCTCCTCCACACACAACTTCTTCGAGCGTGCGCTTAAAGGAATTTCAATTTCAGAGGTCAAATCGTCAGCAAAAAATGCGTGGAATATGAATTGGACACCGATAAACCAAAGGAAGTGCAGTGGTTCGATAATCCAAACTTTATCAGTATTTAACAACTTAAACGGTCGGTTCCGAGCAGTAATTTATTGCGATCGTTACGTTTATGTAGATGTAACGTTCGAACGTTATTCAAAGCAACAGTGTACGCGTGAAAAGGATTAGCCGATCCGGGGAAGGTTATAAAATATGTAAAATAAAATATCTAACTACAACCCGCCGAAGGCTTGTCTGTTTCAATTGAAATCAGGAAGTTCGAACGCGTTTTTCGGCGGGATTCCCCGCTTTATAACGTGAGGTATCGTTTTGGGCACCATACTGTAAACACAACATCGAATCGGTTAGAGAAGTATGTCACGTAATCGTGAAAATAAGAACAACACGGAGGAACGATTAAGCAGGAACTTACGTGATGCAATCGATGATGGGGCATACCGACAGGCAAAGCGTGCAGCCCGTGCAGTCGTCGGTCACCTTTGGAATGTGAGTATCCGGATCGAAGTGTATCGCTTGGTAGCCGGAATCGGCGCAAGCCATGTAACACTTTCCACAATTTATACACATATCCTGACACATACGAAATAACCAGCGTCAGCGAGGAAGATCAACGAACTCGATTTCCTTTGGTAATCGAAACTTACATCGTCTATCAGCGCTACCACTTGCCGTTTGTTATCCAGCTCTTTAAACGTCCCGATGTGACTCAAAGCTTTGCCGATCACGTCTTTTATACAAGGTATGGGCGCGACCGGTTTCGGGACAGGCCTCGTAGCTGCCACCGGCTGATCGAGCGGATCCGAGTTCGCTTTAATCTCGGCGATCTTCTGCTCGCGCAGCCTTTGATACTCCCCGAAGTAAGGTACATTCTACAGCAGGAATGAGGTATCACGAAACCGATTTCGATTGACAGGGAAATGATACTCACTTTGCCGAGAGCGTGCTGCAGGGAAACCGGTTTTCCCTTTTGGTGCTTAAAGGTCGGCGGACTCTGGCCGTCCCAATCCTTCACCTGTTTCAGACTCTTTAAGTACAGCAGTGTCTTCAAGCCGGTTACGTAGTCATCGATTAAAGTGAAATCTTGATTTTGTATGGCGCTGCAGACCTAATCAGGTGTTGTCCAATAGGAAAGAGTGTCTATGTAACGGTACTACCGCTCGTTGCAGAGAACCTGGCACTCGTGACGTCATATGGGCGGGGACAGTCGCTCCAGGAACTCCAATCGCGAGTCTGGGAACGGATCCTCAAGTTCTTTGTCGCGTGATTCGACTAGTATGCGTGAATACCTCAGCGAATCGTATATCAGAATCGAAAATCCGCGTGAGCAAGGCGTGCGCTTTCGAATCTGACCACTCAGACGAGAGTGCCAGGTTCCCTGCAACGTATAAAATTCGAACAGCTCGGCGACTCACCTGCAAAACGGATGCGCCGCAGTGAAGAAACTGAAGAGCCACGTCCGCGGAATCGATGCCGCCGATCCCGAGTATCGGGAACCCTGGGAGAACCTTCGCGATGGAGGACACTGCCCGCAGTGCCTGAGGCCTGGTCGAGTTTCCCGACATACCCCCGTACGTGGTGGCTTTCTGGATACCAACGGCTGGCCAGGGTGTCCCGTCGGCGTATAAGCCCATCAGGCCTTGCACGGTGTTTATCGCGGACACGCCGTCGGCTTGGCCTGAAGCAAAGCGTTTCGACACTCTTGATTCCTTCTTTTTACTGTTGTTACAAAGATAGATAATTCTCGGAGGAATTACTGAATCGTGAATCAATAAAAATGTCAATACACCGGTACCAAGCATTTGATTGAACAGAAACAAACTCGAACGGTACCTTCGTAGGCCGCTTTCGCGATGGAGACGATATCGGTAATGTTCGGCGTCAATTTCACGAAGAACGGTATTTTAACAGCTTCGCGCAGCCACCTGGAAATGTTTCTCACCAATTCAGGATCCTGAAACGCGACGACGGCCGTGATAGTGTTCGACGGAATGGAAATACAATTTACGATTATAATTATACTTGTCCGCAAGCTAGTCCCATCCCCGACTCTCCCATTCCATGTGGGCACGACAGATTCAATTCCAGGGCGTCAGAGCCAGCTGCTTCAGCCATTTGGGCGAGCTCCGTCCAATCCGCTTTGTTATATGTACACATGATGCTAGCTATGACGATCTGTCAATGAACAGACTCTATCATTACGAGGACTAGTCCGAAAGCTTCGAGCTAATCGAAGGAACCATTGCATGTTACTTTCGAACCTTCGTCGGGAAGTCTCTCTTCAATTCCGTGATACTCTGGCACCAGTAGGCCGCCGATTTCTCGGATATCAGCTCGATATTCAGGAAACTGCCTTGCTCGGGGCCGTAATGATGCCTCGAAGTGGTGCCTTTAATTATCCTCGGCGACACGTTCGTGACGAGGTCCTGGAAAATCGTATCGTCGGGATATCTCGGAGGGAAACCATTCGTTTCTACGATGAACAGCTCTTACCTTGTCCAGGGAGAATGTCTTCGTGACGACGAAACCCCAGCCTGCCTCGAAGGCTCGTCTGATCATGGCGGTCGAGGTGCAAGGCGGCGCGGAGGCGAGGCCGAAAGGGTTTTCGAACTTCATCCCGCACATCTCGACCGACAGGTCGACGTCGTCGATCGGAGTATGGAATTTCGGTAGCTGAGGAGTCTCAGGCACCTCCAGACCGTTAGCATTCTAAAGGTAAATCAACGGTGTTATCGGTTTGCGCGTTGAAACTAGTGAAAACTGCAGTCGAAAATGTTGGCACTCTGTTGCATCGACGGCATTTAATTCGGTTATAGCGAAAATTGTTAACGCTAGATTTACGAAACCTAGTGTTAAAGAAAGTAGGCATTGTCGGAACTGTAACCTGAATGAACTTGTGAAGATACCAAGCCGCCGTCTTGCCATCGTTGACAGACTCGACGGTGGTCTGCGCGGTGCCGGCCAGGTCTCCGCCGCAGAAGACGCCGGGCACGGACGTGCTCATAGTCTCCGCGTCCACTTCCGGTAAGTTCCATTTGTTCATCTTAACGGGCGCCATTGCTCTCACCACTGAGACAGAAAGATCCCATGGAACTTACTCCAGAAGGAGTTCTCGACTACAATCTGTACCGTGCGCTCACCGCTAGGATCTTGCAGCCCCGACCCAAAAGCCGACACGATGAAATCCGCTTTCAGCCGGCAGACTTGCTCCTCGTCCTCCAGCCAGTCGCCGTTCTCCGTTTCCTCCGTTCGACAGAGCTCTATCGCAGTTATTCTCCCGTTGCGAGTGATCACTCGCTTCGGCGATTGGAAGGGAACGAACTCGCACTTCTCTACTCTCGCCAAGTCGAACTGAGCACAGACGAAGAGGTCAATGTACCGCCGTGAAACCGCGCGGCTTTAGAAAATGATCACCACCTCTTCAGGGACCGCTCGGATATTCGTGAACCCTTTCCTGAACACGACGTAAACCTTCTTGGCGCCGCAGCGCAGAGCGGAAGTGGCGCAATCGAAGGCCGTGTCGCCAGCCCCGAGGACGACGACGGTTCCGTGGAGAGAAGGCAGCTGGGAGCTCTTGCACGCGCACATTCCCGGCTTGCTGGCCTTCGCCACTCTCGGCAGGAAGCTCTTCGACGTGTAGAACCCCATTTCCTCGGTGAGATCCGCGAAAATCGGGATGGTGTTCGCTTCTGGCAGACCGATTCCCAGGAAGATGGCTTTGTAGCCTTCATCTTGCAGACCCTAAAAGGATTTCGATGCATAAAAGATCCTCGTACAATATTCCAGTACAATTGAAGAAGTCTATACCTGTATACTCAAATCGTTTTCCGAGAGTGCTCTGCTTAGTTCGATCTTCACGCCTAAGTCTCTCGCTAAATCGACTTCGAAGTTGACGACGTCGTACGGCAGACGGTACTGCGGGATTTCCGAGGAACTCAACCCGCCGATGTAAGACTGCTTTTCGAAGATCGTGATGTCATTGTAACCTAAACGCGCGAGGAACGTGGCGCAGGACAGAGAGGCCGGGCCACAGCCGATCAGCGCGATCTTCGTGTCCGCGTGCGGAACCGTTTGCCCGGGGATCCTCGTCTGCGGTATGCGCATCTGCTTGAAGATCTGTGGGACCGCGTGGAAGATTGTAATCTATTCGCGCGAGGAAACTAGAGCGAGGCATCGTTAAACGCCTTACGTCCGTGGCGAACTGCTGGAGACCGCCGATGTTAATGGGCCCCTCCTCGGACGCGTGCAGGTTGCACCCGCCGACGCATAGATCGCTGGTCGGGCAGACCATGCCGCACGTCAGGCCCAGGGGATTGTCGGAGAGGATCGCCTTCGCGGCGCCATAGTAATTCTTATTCGATATCGAGGTGATGAAGGATTTGACGTCCAACTGCGTGGGACAAGACTTTTGGCAAGGCGCGTCGGTGCATTTCAGGCAACGCGCCGCTTCTTTCAGCGCGCCGCGCTCGCTCAGCGTGGTATGCTTGATGTCGTCGAAGTTCTTCGTCAGCGGCGGGCATCTCTGCAAGAAAATACTGCGCTGTATCGATGATGCGCCGCGACGCGTGCGAAATGAGCGATCAGCGGGTTCTCGGAAGATTCTAATCGCGGTCGCGAACTTGATACACGATCTTACGCTGCATTTCTCGTTGACGTTCCTCTTCCACTTCCTTTTGTTCTCCTTTGTGTACACCGAGGGGACCAAGTTCGCGTACGGCTTGATCTTTGGATTCAGAGACAGCAGGTTCTGTGGAAAAGTTTGTCGATCAGATTAAACGGCGGTCCTCGATAGGTCTTTAACAAGTTCGGATCTGTTACTCGCCTCGATATCGGCCACGTCTTTGCTGAGCACCGTTGCCGCTGCCATATCTTCCTCGGCGAGATCGAAATCGACGTAGTTGAAAGTCCGATCGCGAGGAATTCGTAAACAATTCCGGATATTTCGGATAGTCGCTGCGCGTGACGGCTGAAGCAACTCGCTTCGAGCTATCGTGGACGACGAGTGACGTCCCCGGCTGTATAGTTCCGAGCGGAGAAACTAAGAACGCCCCGCTCGTGTGAGTAATTAACACGAACGAACTTTTACATCGAGCGTCGCGATAAGCGCGTCATTTTTGCGTGGTGTGGGTCACGCGGCTCGCGGAGAGGGGGCGGATAAGCGACGACTAGCATCCCCTCCATCTGTCACGCGCGCACGCCAAGTTTCTATTAATTTTTCCATCGTAATCGCTCTGTAATGATCTTGTAAACGGTCCGTGTGAAACGAAAGAAAGAAATTTATCAGGCACGAACTACATTCGAAGAAACCAAGTCAATATCGTTCATCCCTGATAGAACTTATCGCCGATACGGATCTGTGATACTGTTAGATGGTACGTTTCCGATAAACGTAACGAGAACAGCGCGTATCGGTCTCGTTGCCGATGATTTAAATAAATTGCGTTCCGCGCGTCGTACTTAGAATTGAATTAACGCACACGCGCCACGCTTGAAAATATGAATTAAACTCGACGACCTTCAACCGGAACGTCTGACGATATGCTTGACACTGCAAAATTCATCTGCGACAGCTTATCGCGCATCGATTCGACGTTAAACTTTCATATCAATGCATTTCCTGTAATCGAAGATAAACGCACGCTGCCGGAGCAGTATCTGTGAAGCAACGTTTGATTAAACGCGGTTGCAAGGGGACAGCCGGCGTAATTACAGAATACAAGGAAGTCGTTCTGTAATCTTGAGACCCCTAAACCGGGGTCCCGTAATTCCAGGGGAAACTGAGACTATCGAAGGTCTAACTGGTACTTAACATTGAATTCTGGTTCGCTGTCACGAGATATCAGTGTCGAACTGTATTAGGGTAGGAATAACATCCCCGAAGGGATGGACGAGTTCGAAATGGATGAATCGAAGCGGAGGCACATAGCACCCAACAAGCACTTGAACAATAGCTTGTCGGTGCTTTATTACATGGGCATGTGGCCCGAGCAGAGCAGATACCGCTACCTGTACTCCGTGTACACTATTTTTAGCGGCGTTTTTCTGTTAGGTATTTTCCTCACGACTGAAATCGCGTATTTCATCGCGAACTGGAATGACATGGCGAAGGTAGCTGCGATTTCTACGGTTCTTATGACTAATGCTACTCACGCTTCTAAGGTCTGTACTAGACGGTAATATGAAATGATTATGATTTAGAGAATTGGTTCTGATTGATTCAAGATTGAACGCGGAACGGGAAGCTTTTGTTTATCTGTTCTATTTTGAATTTTTGAGTATAGAAGATCGGTAAATATTTGTATTTTGAAACTACTCCACATGGACAGGGAGACACTAGAACACCGTGCGATGGTGGTGTAATGGTTAGCATAGTTGCCTTCCAAGCAGTTGATCCGGGTTCGATTCCCGGCCATCGCACATGATTATTTTTTGTCTAGTTTTTAATGATACTTCAAAGTATCTTATAATATTAACCCTTTGCACTCGAGAATATTTTTCGCAACGAATATTCCTTATTTTCTGATGAAATATCAATGGTAATTTTCACAATTATTTTATTTCAATGTTCCGTGTGTTGATAGATCATAGAAAATTTAATACTGAATTTTAAATTTTATCATTTCGTTGGGATAAATCAAGTGGCGAGTGAAAGGGTTAAATACTAATAATCTCATGATTTCATTTAGGTAATTATTCTTGTCTATCGGCATAGTCGCATACGAGATCTGGTGAACGTGACGAGGAGCGAGATGTTTAATCGGGACAATGTAAAGTATGAACAAATCGTAACGCATTACACCTGGCAAGGAATATTTCATCACATCGCGTATCAAACGTTCGGTGCGCTAGCTGTAACTGTATGGGGGATCACACCGGTCCTCGATTACCTTACCGGAGGATCGAAGCATTACCCCGTAGAAGGATTGTACCCTTATAACGTAACGGCAACGCCAGCCTTCGAGATTACTTGTTCGTATCAAGCAGTAGCAATTATTTTATGTTGTCTGAACAATGTCGCGATAGACACGCTGATAACGGGCCTTATCACGATCGCCTGTTGCCAATTGACGATTTTAAATCGTAACATTTCATCTCTAAATATCGAAACAGATCAACAATTGATTACTTTGAAAGGTGACGCTAATCCTGGGAAATTTGCTACGCAACTTGACAACGAATCGTATAAAAATTTGAAAATCTGTATCAAACATAGTAATATGATATTCGAGTGAGTTCTGAAATAGAAAAATACGATTCTGCGAACGCTGTTTTATGGAATCTATAGTACAATTACATCTAATATTTTTAGTTTCTCAAGAGAAATACAAAATATTTTTGGTACCGCAATATTCTTCCAGTTTTTAGTGAATTGTATTATTATCTGCTTAATAGCGTTCAATATGGCTCAGGTATATACTGTAAAGTACTTATTTTTAGAATTTTCGAACGAGCTCAAGTGTATTCTGCATTTATTGTATCCACAGATGAAAGTTTATATTCCACATATTCTTTTTGGTATGCTAATGTATATGTGCTGTATGACGTATCAAATTTTTATATATTGTTGGCACGGTAATGAGTTGTATCTTCATGTAGGTAATTACTGAAAATTGGTTTTCTATTTAAAAAGAAAGCAATTTCTATTCAAATATTGCTTCTGCAGAGCTTAGACATGATTCTTGCCGCGTACTCGAACGAATGGTGGCAAAAAACGGAGAATTTTAAACGAGCCATACAAATTATAATGACAAGGGCACAACGGCCTCTGATCTTATCCGCTGGAAATATTATGGATATCTCGTTGCAAAATTTTGTTCGCGTAAGTATCGTATCCGTAGTGTTTCAAACATTTTTAAACTCGTTCACATTATTTTGCAGATTCTACGCATGTCATATTCAATTTTTACTGTTTTACAAACTTCGACGAACTCTTGAGTTGTTATATGCTTAAAAAACTTCCCTGTAGAAAGTTCATAAAAACAATATATTTTTGTGAAATAGAATAACAACATTACATTTTTTTAACATTGTATATAAAAGATAGAAATATATTTTTTAACGTACTTCTTATCGTGTAATGCGTATCAAAAATATAAACAATAACACAGTTTTCATACTATATGTCTGCGTCGGAGTAAATGAATTTAATTGCACAATTCATATTTTTTAGCCCTATTTATCATGATTAAAGAGCTTCCACCATTAAGGCTATTCCTTGACCACCGCCAATGCAAGCAGAGCCAATTCCTAATTTTCCGCCTTTTCGTCTTCTACAAATTTTTATAATGAAAGTCGTAATTGCTATGAAACATTGTAAAATATATTATATATAAATATAAGTGTACCTGAGCTCGTGTACCAAATGTGCAGTAATTCTACTACCAGATGCACCTAATGGATGTCCAAGAGCAATAGCACCACCATCCACATTTAATTTATTAATGTCCAAGTTTAGATCTTTAGCGCAAGATAATACTTGAGCTCCAAACGCTTCGTTAATCTAGCAACACAATGAATTTAATTAATTAAAGCCTTAACATTTATATCGATAAATAAATATGTAAAACACATGTTAAAAATGTTACTTCAACAAGTTCCACGTCATCAAGCGTTTTGTTCGTGATTTTAAGAAGTTGTCTAATAGCTGGAGAAGGGCCAAATCCCATAATGCTCGGATCTACGCCAACAATTGAGTAACCTATTAAACGCGCGAGTGGTTTAAGTCCTTCTGTTTTAACGGCTTCTTCGCTAGCTAAAATGACAGCTCCTGCGCCATCGCAAATACCCTGTAAAATATATTTACGTATTTAAATAGTAAAAAATATAATTATAAGTTTGTAACTCATTTAAATATAATACTACATACAGATGCCGAACCTGCTGTAACCAGACCATCTTTCTTGAAAACAGGCGACAACTTAGCTAGACTTTCAACAGTCGTTTTAGGACGTGGATGCTCATCTGTATCAACAAGAACTTCCTGTTTCTTTGTCTTTACTGTTACAGGTGCAATTTCTTCTTTGAAACGACCGGCGTCGTTAGCTGAAACGTTAAAAATATTTTTCTGAACTCCTTTACTTGGTACCCAGATAGTGTAATAAATCTAGATCTAAAAAGTGATATGTATTAACCAGCTTTCCACAGTTGTTGACTTCTTAAAGCAAATGCATCTACTTCTTCTCTTTTCAAACCAAATTGTGCTCCAAGCTTTTCTGCAGTCATGCCCATGGGTAAATTACAATAAGTATCTAATAATCCAAGCCACAGAGAATCTTCAAACTCATATTTTTGCCCCAAAACAGTACCAAAACGAACATTCCTTACTATAAAAGGAGATTGGCTCATATTATCTGCACCTCCTGTTAAAACCACTTTAGACTCTCCTGTTAGAATACTCTGAAAGTAATTTATAGACATTTTTTGTGTAAAAATTTACCAGTTCACTGTTTTCTTAACAGTCCTATGTAAAATAGATTTTATACCTGTGCCCCAGATACTATTGACTGAAATCCAGAACCACATAATCTGTTGACTGCAAAGGCTGGTTTCTCTATAGGAACTCCAGACTTCAATGCTGTATGCCTTGCCAGAAAACCTCCATCACTGGATGACATCTTTAAATGAATGATTACACGGATAATGGAATAAAGAAATACTTGATTATTCATAAAAAAATGGTAAACCTTTTACTTATAAAAATTATTTACGTACAGATAATACATGGCCAAATACAACACTATCAACTTTTTCTGGTTTCAATCCTGCAGATTGTAAAGCAGAAGTTGCAGCAACCACTGATAACTCAGTTGCACTTTTATTGGTAAATACACCACCCATTGTGCCAAATGGAGTGCGTTTTGCACCAACAATGAAAATACCTGTAAAAAAATGTATGCATACATTATTTTTAATATTGTGAAAATAATTGTTTTCTAGTGTTTTATAAAAAAAGATTAATTTCATTTATATGTCATCCAATTCTTTTATATCATATTTATTGAATGAGAATCACTGGCATGATCACTTAAATTCTCAGTAGGTACAAAGATCAAAAACAACACTTTCAATGCCTCTGTAAACATAAGACGATAAATATATTAGACGAAGAAAAAAAATATAACTTCGAAGTTCGAAACAATTAAATTTCTAGGTTACAATAAATATGCTGTAAACTTAACACTGCTATAAATACCAATGCAATGAACATTTGCAATTTAAAATCGCACCTAATCATATTTGCATTCTGAAATATTTTAAGACACTTTCGAAGTTAGATTTGCACTTAAAATATTTCATAGTTCTGTTAAATACTTGTCAATTTTTAAAAATTAAATAATACATTCTTAACTTTCGAAATAGTTTAATTTATTTAAATCTGAACCGTAGAAGAAATATTTATTCGATATACATACAATATGTTAAGTAAAATCGGCGAAATTGAAAGTTTTCGAGAAGAATCACAGAGGAATACATACCTTTCGTTGTAATAGACATTGTGATAGCGAAATTTATATTACAATAACGGAACTCAAACAATTAAAAAGGTTCCAAAACGCAGCACGCTGTAATACTAAGCTTTTATGCTCGCCGAGTGCATTTTATATAGCACCGTGCTAAATGGCATGTAGTTATCTGGTAGAAAGGAAGGGGAGTAATTCTGGTGACGTTCTGTTTACCCCAATATAGGAGCATGAGTTTCACATTTATCATAAAAGTTGCTCGTAACTCATAGATTACAACAAATAAATGTAAAAAAATTCAACGTTACTTTTGAATAAAATGTTTTATTTCTTTCTCTTTTTGTTGCAACATTGTAGAGTATTTCATATAACACATATAATACTTCTATTCTGGAAATCTGAGAAATTAAACAATACAAAAAACATAAAGTTATAATATAAAGATTACTTATTATCTATGTAATTGTAGGTTCACGATATTATATATAAACGTACTATACAATTGCACGTTTAAATATTTTCCACGTTCCCTTGGAATTACTAGGTTTGTATCACAGGTTGATTGTTCAGTATTGTTGAGCTGTTTGAGCATCCAGTATCTTTACTTCGAGTTCCCTTTATTCGTGGATTTACTGTTCATTTACGATTATTAAAGATCGCTCAACAATATAATAAAATTTATTTAATTATTTAAAGCCTAAATCAGATATTCATGTGTAAACGAAAAATCAGAAAAGGCATAGCACTTCTAAATGAAACTGTATTTCTTAGACTGATAAGAAAAGAACCGATAAGTTTGGCACAAGTTAATTTATTAATGAAACGTTTTGATCTATTATCACGCAATGAATCTTACGAATAAAACGCATCTAAGTCAATAAAAAAATTCATTTGCTTTCCATTCGCATGTTCTTAAATAGTTTGTACAATCATTAATTATTTAAGTCCACCCGTCGTAAACACGAATGAAATTGAAAAAGATCTAATATTTATAAATCGAATTTAGACTAAAATCAAATGTTTTGTGTATACAAGAGATACAATATACTTTATTACAAGAAATCTTACAGGGAAACTTTACTCTTCGTAGAATGATTCGATGTTGCTGACTGTTGCATATTCCACACCCTGTTGAAAACATTTATACATTTCCTGTGAAGCTTGAACTGATGAAAAGACTGCTTTCAAAGTGCGCTTTGCCTCTGGTTCTAAAGCATAATCGACTGCTGTCCAAATGCATTCTTTGCCGTCCACCTTAAATAAACGACAGATATCTTTTGTATAATTGAAGTAACAATATGAAAAAATTGAATTCGAATGTAACATATTTGTACCTGCATCTGCGTGTTTACACGAATGATGGTATTGCTTACAATATGACCTGCTTCGCCTACTCTTAATACTATCCTTCCGCCAACAGCATCAGAGTCAAAATAAATAAATAAATTTCCTAAAGCCACAGGCACCCATGTATCATCTTTATTTGTTTTCGCAAATAAAGTAGCTCTCCTTTCAAAAACGATAGAGTCCTGATCATCGTCATCCTCTTCCTCATCCTCGTCGTCTTCTTCCTCTTCCTCCTCTTCTATTTCATCCAATTCTTCATTCTCCTCGTCATCTGATTCTTCGACCATGGGGCCGTCTTCTGTAGCTTTTTCACCTAAATTTGTAGGAAATTGATTAAACTCGCATGTAAAATATAACAGATTCAAAGTGAATGAAATAAAGATGCAGGAATCAAGCAAGAACTGACGTAAGCTTACTTGTTATCTGTGTTATTCTTATGTCTCATGAAATATATATGTACATGTATCTTAATATAATCCTGATTAGTGTTACGGCACTTTCAGATATTTACTCGTATGAAAAAAAACTGTGTAAATTGTATTTTGCAAAATTACATTTTATTCGGACGTTCCGTAATTAAAATACGTAATTATACAACTTTTTTTTTCCTATAACCGGATTGTTAATACAATAATATTGATTCGGTAATAAAATTTTATTTATAATATTATTTAAGACAGGTGTACCTTTACATATCTATGCTTCCTTTTGTTCGAAAGATAAGAATTATACTAAATTAACAAAGATTCGGTAAAACAATTTTGTACATTTTCATATTACGAATGAATATCACGATCACATATCACAATCAATCTGAAAAGTCTAATACATCGATCGAGAACTACTCTTTTTTCCTTAACAAAAAACACGGTATTTTTTAAAAAAATAACAAAATATCTCTTATGACCACGTTTCAGTACACTCCGATCACGCATTAGAAATACTCTTAAACAATAGTACGTTCTATATGTAAAAATATAGTTATAATTATCATTGTTCAACGATTGAAAAAAAAATATCCATTCGATAATACGTAACATAGCGGTGGTTGTGTCATGCAGCCAAAAGCAATAACCATGAATTGAGGAAAGCTTTATAGGCAACAAGTTTGCATCTTATTCCTTACGGATTTCGGTTAGCGTTTGTTGAATTTTGTCGACTGTGTCCTTAAACTTTGCAGCCAGATCCGAATTTTTAAATTTAACTGCTAACTGTTCTGCGCATGACTGCTCCTCTGCGTAATTCATGCCCGCCCATACCCATGCGCGATCCGACGTAGCGAGTTTGGTGAAATGTATATCCGGCGTAAGCAGCAGATTGCATACAACTTTATGAACTTGCTCTCTACGCAACAATAATCTGTAGGTTCCGCGTTCTGCATGATGTAAGATTTTCATCTCGCCAACGCCCCTTTCTTTCCATTCCCGTGTTGCATTGTCATATCTATACAATTTCGCTCTTTCGCAGAACACTGTAATACAAATATAAACACCGACAATAAACAATGATTCTTCTTCCGATCATTTAATCCTCATTAAATGATACTGTACCTTTCTCTTCATCTTCCTCTCCAGTGCGCACCTCGATAACATCGGGTAATGGCACAATAGGTTCAAAATGAGGGTCGTGTTCTTGGTCATTCTCATTCTCATCGCCCTCTTCTTCCTCGTTTTCACCTTTCTTCTCTTTCGCTGTTCCCTTCGTAGATTTATGTGGAGATTTAGAACCAAACACGGTTGACCCGGCACCAGCAAAAGAGAAGTTAGGATCTACAAAGTGAGTATACGCAAAACAACGTTAATATCAACATCATTGTCATCGTCGCATTTATATTGATCAACGTACCTTTTTTAAATGCTTGTTGGGGAGCTTTCTCCGCTAGGTCGGAGAAGGATACCTCCGCGGAGAGGAAACTAATACCGCAATCTTTCGCAGGCTCATTCTCGGACGTCGTCAGTTTTGTGTCAAAGATGTTCGTCGTCGCGGAATTCGCGATTCCAAAAGATGGTTCGTTGCTGGCCGTTCCAAACGAGAATGAAAACGGCGTAGACGTGCTACCGAATACTGCATTAGTGGGCTTAGCGGACGCTCCGAATACACTTGTAGTTGTCGTGCTCGTGCTGAACGGAGATGAACTGCTGGTAGTCATTTCCGAGCCAATCTTCGCCGCGGCCTGTCCGAATATCGGAGCACTCGCGCCGAATACTGGATTCGCAGAGTTGCTAACGCTAAAGGAACTAGGCTTAATGAGTCCAGGGAAATCCTTCTTCGTTGAACCGCCGAACATGTTCTTCCCTGTACTGATGCCGAAGAGACTGTCTGATTTAGGCGTGCCAAACGAGGGGAACGAAGACACAGAGTCGGTCGTTGCTTGAGACTGAGAGCTGGCTGGACTGCAGATGTTCAAGTTCTCAGTTCCAAGGATACCCTGCTCGTCGCTCTCAGATTTCTGCGTCTCGCTGAGTTGAGCCTGCGACATCACGAACGAGAAGCCTGACTTCGTGGTCTTCTTATCGTTCGCTGCACTGGTGTTGCTGCTACCGAACATCTTGAAAACAGGAGAATCTGTATTTGGCATGCTAGTCGTAACGGTCGTCGCAGGCACAGTGGTCGCAGGTTTCTCAGCTGTTTTCGACGATTCTTTACTGACAGTACTGCTTTCAAACAAAGGTACTGGCGGTTCTTTGCAGCCTCTGCAACCAGGACAGTCCGGGTTACGCTTGTACGCGTAGAAGTTTTCTGGGAGCTGTAACTTCAGCGCGGCTTCCCTTTCCTCGGGCGTCACCTTCATCTCGTACACAACCTCTATCTCTTGGCCGGACGTCTTAGGATCCGAACTTGCATCAGGTTTGACCTCGATAGCTTTAACATCCTTCCCCGACTTCGCATCCTCAATGGTGTCTTTGAAATGCTTCGCGATGTCGGAGTTCTTGAAGCGACACGCGAACAGCGTATGCTCGATCTCGCCTTCGCTGTAATCGGCGGCGGTCCATATCCAGGTCTTCTCGTCTTTCGGCTTCATCTCCAGATTCGGCAGGACGAAATGGTTCAGGCAAAGCTTGAAGATCTGCTCCCTCCTCATGATCAATCTCAGCTTGCCCGTCTCTTTGTGTCGCAGCAGCTTGATGTCTCCCAAGCCGCGCTCCTTCCATTCGTTCACCGTTTTGTCGTATCTGAACAACTTCGCCCTGTGACAGTAGAGAACCTCCTCGTCCTCCTCGCCAGTCTTCACCTCGATCTTGTCCGGCAGAGGAACCACCGGCGAGAAATGAATGTCGTCGCTCTCGAC
Organism: Nomia melanderi; assembly: GCF_051020985.1. Lineage (NCBI taxonomy): Eukaryota > Metazoa > Arthropoda > Insecta > Hymenoptera > Halictidae > Nomia > Nomia melanderi. Next base: position 13,746,227 of record NC_135010.1, on the reverse strand, counting down.
CACCTCCTCCTCGCTGTTCTCGCCATCCGCGGTAGCTTTGGACGGAGACTTCGCTACGAAGTTGAAGTCGAACAGCTTGCCTGGCGAGCCGAAAGTGAACGGAGAGTCTTTGCTCGACAACGTGTTGGACGTCTGTTGCATTCCGAACACGAACTTCGTGCCTGGGGTTTCAATCTTCGCGTCCGACTCTGCGGCTGCCGATGACGAGGTCTTGGTATCGGCGGACGCGTCGTTGGACGTGGGTAATCGGAACATGAAGCCACTCGTGTCCTTCTTCGAGGTGTCCTGTGGAATGCCGAACGTGAACGTGGGTGTGACACCAGTGGTGGAGGTGCTTATTAGAAAACCGTCTGTCTTTGGCTTCGGCGGGATCGACGGATCCTTTGGCGTGTCGCAGGCGACGCAGTAATTGTTCCCAACCGAGTTAGCGATATCACAATTTTTGCATTTCCACGAGGTAACCGGCGGCTTCAACGTTCCCGGGAGCGACGCTTCATTCGCGCTGGCCGTTACCGGGATCTCTTGCACCTTAGTTGCGTGTGGACTGGGCGCTTTGCACGCTATACACTCGGCGTTGGACGCATCGTTTCTCGTGTAACAATCCTTGCATTCCCACGAACCCGAGGGCGGCTTGAACAGCTCTGACAATGGTACCTGACTCGTGGTGGTCGTCGTTGGAATGTTTTGATTATTAGTCGCAGGACGATGTGCTTTACACGCTACGCAGACAGAGTTGAACGCGCCGTTTCTCGTGTAACAGTCCTGGCATGCCCACGAACCTGTCGGTGCCTTGAACAACTCGGACAGGGGCACCTGGCTTTTGGTCGTCTGCGCGTTCTGAGTGGTCTCTTGCTTCTTCATGTTTTCAGCGGAGACGCTGTCCTTCACCATCTTTTGCTGATTACTAGTGATCATGTTATGGAACTGAGAGGCTTGCGCGGCTGTCTTGAACGTCACCGCGAACGAACCCGGCTTCTTGTCCGGTCCATAGTGAATGGTCCAATTAACGACAGTGCTGCTGCCGCCTTTCCACATGAACAGCATTTTCGCGAGCACGCTGTAATTGTAGCAAACCTTCGTGGTATTCTCTTCGGTCATCAGTAATCGAATTTTGCCAGTCTTCGGGTTCCATAAAGTCTTCATTTGCCCGGTACCTCTATGGTTCCACTGCTTGCTGTCGTTATTGTAATACTGCAGAGTTACTTTAGCTTCGAATATGACTTCTTCCTGATCGTGCTTCGAGTCCATACTCTGAACGCCCACCAGTTTAGTCATGCTTGGAGAAGGCGCGTGAGGTCTTCTAAGAGTACTAGGTTGGGACGAGCCGGTTGGAGCAGTTTCCGCAGTTGTAGATGTTGGCGCTGTCGTGGTCTCTGCCTTGGGAGGTGTCGCAGTTTTTGCAAACGAAAACGTAGACGCTTGCGTTACCGCGGACATCGCTACGCTCTTAGGTGTCGCGACGTCAGCGGTTACTCCTGTTTTAGTGAAAGTGAACCCTGCGAATGGACTGACTTCCGGTTTGCTGGGAGCTTTTACAGGCTCAGTGGTAGGTACTTTCTGAATGATTGGCGTCGTCGTGAATGAGAAACCACCGAGAACCGTTGTACTGGCTTTTGATTTATCCGACGCATCTGAAACTGCAACCTGAGGTTGATTTTGATTGATTTGCGCGGCACCTTTCAGCTCCACGGGTGTCGTCTCCTTTTTCTCAATATTATTCGTTATGGTATTCGCTTTGGTAGATACTTTGCTCTCAGCAGACTTTTCGGTGGTCTGGAACAGACTCGGCTTCGTTCTCTCAAAGTGCTCCTTGAACGACAGACTCGTCTTCGCTCTCTCAAAGTGTTCCTTGAAGGACAGACCTTCCTCCACCGTTTTAAACCTGATGCAGAACTTCTCAACCTTCAACTCGCCGTCCGCAAAGTCGTGCGCGACCCAGAACCAAGTCTTCTCGTTGTTCGCTTTGGCAGTTAGCTCCATGTCGGGTGACAGGTAATGATTCGCGCACACTTTCAGAACTTGTTCCCTGCGCATAAGCAAACGAATCTTTCCTTCGCTGTTCTTAAGGAGTTTCACGTTACCAATGCCACGCTCCTTCCACTCGGTGTCCACGAAACGGAAAAGTTTCGCTCTGGCGCAAAACAAGACCTCCTGACCCTCTTCTCCGGTGGTGACTTTGACCTCTGCGGGTAGTGGTATCACGGGGACGAAATCCGGTATGGGATCGTGCTCGTGTTCATGCTCGCGTTCGCGTTCCTGTTCATGTTCGTGTTCCGGTATGATCGGAGAGCCGGTCGAGCAAATGTTAGCGTTCTCAGTCTTTGGTGCTTCTGGCATAGTAATGTTAGCCGGAGTGGTGGTCAAAGTGGTCGACAAAGGTGGCAAATTGACGGTGGTTAACACAGTTGCCTGAGAAGGCATGGATATTTGATAACAATGAGGAGCTGACTGTTCCGTGGTGACCATCGTGGACGCGCTTCCCTGTCTGAAATGCGGAGGAATTGTTACGCTAAGCGTTGGCTGAACAACTGGCACTGTAGTCGGCAAAGTGTCGGATGTGGTGATGACAACGTTAACCGGTGGGACTTTGTTCACGGGCGCGTCCTTTATCGTTGTCTCGGGTTTAGATGTCTCAACCTTCTGAAGCGAAATCTGCATCGACTGATTCGCTGGTGGCATCAGATCCGGCATCTGAGTAGGCAATCTCTGCGGGAACAAGCCCTGCTGAAGTATGTTCTCCGGCATTTTTGACCTGGTGTTCGGGTACAGGACCGGCATCGGGTAAATGTTCGTACAGAAAGAAGCCGCGTTCGGATCGCTGAACGACATGCCTCCTGGGAAATAGCCTTGGAAAGCTGTAGCCGAAGGATACACCAATTGAGAGTACGAATTTCTGTGCGACGTCTGGAACATGTTTCCTGATATCGAGGACGCGGGACCTGACGGGTTCGCGTTGTAATTTAACTCGTTGAAGTCCTCCTCGCTGAGCATGCATAGATCTTCTTCCAGATTCGGGTTTACGTTTACCGGCTGCGTACGTTGCCGTTGGATGTCCTTCCGCAACTCCGTCACTTCTTTCGTGAGCTCTTCGAGCTTCTCCATTACAATTTTATTCAGCTCCAGTATATTCTTGTTCTGTTCTGTGATGGACTGTATCATATTCTCCTTGGCATGGATCATTTGGTTGATCGCCCGTATCTGAGCATCGAGACGTTCGGGGCTCGGGCGTGCTTCCGAACGGTTTCGTGATAAATCTAGCAAGTCTTGATGTTGCGGCCTGTAGGGAGTGCTGGACTGCTTAGGAGTACGATGCGAATTCTTGTGCGGTGTGTTGACCATGTTGACGGAAGCACTCAACCCCGTGAACGTTGGTAACGCCGGGTTCACGGGTTGCGTCTCTACGCCACTGTGTGCTGAGGAGTAACTGTCGTCCGACATTCCGTCGCATTCGTTTCTACTTAGATCGCCTCGCGACAGGTCCGGATCGATTCGTTTCAATTTATTCTCTATACCGGCGATGCGCGTGTAAAGTTCCGAATTCAAGGGATGTTTTGGATTCGCTCCTGGACTGCGCAATCGATCTAATGTTAAATAAAAGCATTCTCTTGCTTTCGAGAGCATCACGATATGCTGCGATCTCATTTCCGACGTTAAACTCTCTTTCGGCGTGGAATTAAGGATTTCGTCCGCGAGCATCCCGTACATTTGACCCTGTTGGAACGAAGCTTCCGGGCATTTTAATGTCTGCAATGCGTCGATCGCTTTTTCGTATTGTTTGTCACGCACGAAACGTTGCGCCAAAATCAATTTACCCTCTTCTAGAGCTTTCACCAACTCCGGGTTACTCAATTCCTTGCCCTGATAGCTGAAGAACTTGGAATTCGTTACACGAAGAATTTGATTATTCTGCAGTCTTTCTAAAAGTGGAATCGCGGTGGACCAATACATCTCGGAACGTGCCTCTAAACTCGGTATCTCACCGTTTTCTTGATCGACTTCTTTCAACACTTCGGCTCTGTAAAGGAATATCCTCGCCAAATGAACTAACAGAGCGGGATGCAATCCATGGTTTCCAATGCAACGAACGACTTCTAAACCCTGTTGCAATTCTAATCTCGTGTTCCCAAGATCATCATCCAATGGTTTTTGTTTGTCCATTGAATAGACTTTGTAGGCAGCGGACCACCATTTCTCTTGAGCACAAGTGCATAGGGTATTGGTGAGATCCGCTGGTAATGTGGGTAATTTATCAGGATTCAAGAAACCGCTCAGTTGCTGTTCTTCCATCATCGCAGAAGCGCAGAAGATTGCTGCATTTAGAAATGCGTCGATGTCGAGGCGACTCAGACTGTCAGGGGATGCCTGATTCAAGTTAAAGACAGAAAATTGTAATTCACAGAACACCCGCGACGTCTGATTCGGTAAGGGCCCACTGTCTTTACTCTGTGAACCGTGAGGTCGAGATCTCAAACCAAGCCAAATCTGATGATGTAACGAATCCGGCCACACTTCTTCCGAGATTTCATCGAATCGTTTCAGTTCGTTGTACGAGCACAAGCGTAACGGTGGACTTGAATGCGAACTCTTTGCAAAATATGATGTCAATTTACCATCGTGATATAATCGACCGATAAAGATTCTCTGATAAACCCGTTCGCGCCACAAACTTGTACAAAACCTATCAATTTTGTCCAGTAGCTTTTTGGTATTGTCTCGCGCGTAATCCTGTAAAATATGCCCCGCTTGACTGCACCTGTAAGATCCTTCTCTATACCAAACGTGCACTTGACTTTTTAGACGATCCTTCAAATGCATAGTCCACACAGCTGTAGGATCTATAGGTGTTACGTGTAATGCAGTTAATAAAAGAGGTGCAGATAAACGTCCCGCTTCAGACCAACTGTCCTCTCCTCCTTTAGTCTTCCGTAAAAATAAACATGCCAAATGGAAATGTAATTGACCCCACATATGTAATAACATATTTTCAATAAAAACTGGATGATTGGAAAAGTTTGCTGACTTAAATTCAGTTAAACATTGATCGAAGCTGAAATAAAAATACATTAATTCAGTAATGCCGCTTATACGCGTGCATTCGTTTATATAGAGTACTTACTTAAATACTGCTTGTGTAGCATCTGATATACTTTTTTTTGTAATATTACCCTGTTCTTTTAAACAAAGAGCTGCGTATCTTTCTAGTACAGAAATGTAGAATATCCAAAATGTCCAATCTGACTGTTTACTCTCTTTACATTTTATAAGCAACTCACATAATGCCTGATACCAAACAACACTGTTTCTATGACTGTGCGTTGATTCAATTCTAGAAGCATGATTGTATGCATCTTCCAGTCTATGATTTCCTATATAATGTTTCAACAATTTAACTTGTAGATGCACATCTGTTTGTCGTACTGACAATTCCGCTAAAATAATGGTATCGTTATCATTTTTAAATGTTAAATGTACTTCACTATATATAATTCACAATAATATGAAATTAAATTATATTACGTACAAGTAATAAGCTTCTCTAAATCGTCATTGTTACCACTTGGTTTTTCTAATGTTAACATTTTCTCCTTTAATTGAAAAACTATTGGATGATGTGGAAACTTTTTGTCAGCTCTTTCTACCCAATATTTAATTCTATTCATATCGATGTTGACATCCACATCAGTTAGAAGTTCACAAACTAATAGATACAATAAATTAAGAAATACATATGCAATTTTCACATATACAAATTATAAATTCAAAAACAGAAGGTCGTACCCTTCAAAACAAGATCATCTTGCTTTGGTTCCAATTCAAGGGATGTTCTATATTGCATAAAAGCTGCTTCCTTCTGTCCTAAAGCTTCCAAAGACTGACCTAATAATTTATAAGCTCCAGCACATTTGTCTCGTATTTCCAAATAATTAGAAACATATTTCTTTGCAGATTCATAATCCCCAACTTGATAATATAGCTTTGCTATATTATAACATCGTAGATGTTTCTGTAAATGTAAGGCAGAAATATTTTACTATACACTGCTACGCTACCATCCTTCATACTATAAAATTATTATGCAAACTAAATAAATCACTAATAGATTTATTAATGAAATTTGTAACAATTTTTCAGACGAAAATAATTATTTTTCAGATATTAACAAATGAAAAAGTAGAAACTATAGAAATTTCTGTTATCATTCGTGAATCACTTAATTTACGCGCCTTGTGACTCTTGGCTGACCGGCTACACGGACAGAAATATTCCGCGGAGTACTAAAAATCGAACGGACATCAAATAGCAAAAAAAGAATGGTAAACAGTGAAAAAGTAAAGAAACATTAATATATTTCTTTAAAACACGCTAAATCGTTATATAGATGTTAATAGATATACGTGTACGTATTGTCTTCAGAAACGAGTCAAGGTCTCCAATACTATCCACTAGACTTGATGTTTAAATGAAAAGCATCGTGTCTTAATATTTCTGTGTGTTTCACTCAGAAAAACAATGAAATTTATATCCAAAGTAACAGTGAACAATCAAATGGAACATAGTTCATAGTATGTAGTATCTGGCAGTGTTTGGCAGTAACGACTTTTTCGTTGAAAAAAATAACCTTACCTCCTCTGAATTTTTGAGCTTGATAAGAATGTCTTTCACGTGCCGGTCAACGTCCTTTTTCGAACGAAACATTTTTGGAGAAGAATGTGAAGCCTCTTTTAACTCTCACGTGTCAAATTAACGCTCAGTATCTCTTTAAAATGAAATAAGAAACACCGTTATGTGGTGTAAGCTGAACGATAAGACTTCCCCCGCACAGCAATCTCTCTTTCAAACGGTCTCATCGAAATCAAGCGTGCCAACTTACATACTATCTACATTACACAAATTGTTTTAAAATAATGCAAATGCAATACAGTTTTAAATAAATATTAATCATTGTGCAATGAATGTTTTTCTATTTTTTTAGACACATTATACCGAAGTGGACAATATTTGGTTATAATCATCACATATCGAAAATCAATGTTACATCATTCAGTGCAACCGATGTGAAGTTGCATACGCAATTTAAAATATGATAAACATATCAAACAGACAGACAACATTGAAATATAACAGTAAAGTATTTTAGAGATGGTAACCGGTGTTTATTGTTTTATTGTACTTAATAAATTTCTCGAAGAATATCGTTGAAAATAGCTTATTTATTTTGTCGCACAGTACTTCATTTTATTGCAATTTCAACAAAATACGAAAAATGTTTAATTAACATTTAATTGCATACATGCATTCGCTGTGTATCGACACGTCTTGTTTTAATTACAAAATACACATAAAATGTGTAATGTATTAATTCATAAATAGTAAAACAATATTGTACAGAATGAATATAAATGAAATATTATATAATTGGTCTATGCTGATCGTCAAATTGACGCAAATAATTCTAAGGTTGTTGAAGTTGCATCTAAAAGAATTCATGAAATTTAGGCATAGAAATAATGTAAATATACTGCATCGCAGTGAGAATTTCTTGGTAGTATCTAAACCATATGATATGTATATCAATAGCAATAATCCTAAGAAAAAGGTATGACAGTCAATATTTGCACACACGAAAGGGAACGTGTTTCATTGATATGTATTTAAAATTTTAGAATACACTTCAATCTGAATTGAAAAAAATTTTACCTAATCTGGCTAATCCAAGTTTATTCCATGAATTTCATTTTGTACACAGATTGGATTATGCAACCAGTGGTATTATATGTATTGCATTAAATAAAAAAGCAGCACGAGCTGCTTCAAATGCATTTGAAACAAGAAGAGTAAAAAAGTTTTATTTAGCATTACTTCATGGTCATGTTAATGAACCTTATCTTGTTATAGATAAACCGATTGGTTAGTAATTCTATAAAAATGGTTTACAAACATCATAATTCATAAAAAATCACATTTCTTCATTAGGAATCGATGTTAGAGAAAAAATGGGAAATCATAAAATGTGTATTAATGATAATGATTTTTGTGAAAAACCCCGAAAGTCTTATACAATACTTGTTGTATTAGAACATGGCTTCAGAAATGGAAAACCAGCTACTAAAGTACTATTATGTCCAGAAACTGGTAGACGCCATCAATTAAGAGTACATTGTTCTTACATTGGTCACACAGTAATAGGAGATTACACATATAGTGAAAGAAAAGATGTTGAACCTTACAGAACATTTCTACATTCCTTCAGGTATATGTTTCATACAGTTGTTTCCCATAATGTATTGACATCAGTTTCTTTTTTAAGGTTGATACTAAATAATGATGTTGAAAACTTAGATATAAAGAGTATAGATCCATTCCAAGCCTCTGACCCAAGAAATCAGTGGTCACCAACAAATATTGCTCGAGTTTTAGATGAAAATATATTTTTTGAAATTTATAATCTTATGCAATAAAATTGCAACCTTTTTTATAGTTCAATTTGTATTACTCACTCCACCGCTGTTATTCCAGATCCTTGTACTTCGAATTGGATAGTTATTTCTGGCAAATTTGATGACAATTTGACACAAGCATATCTAAGAGAATTTATTCTATAGAAACATATAGAACTAGTTATCATGCTTAGCCATGTTACCCCTAAAGCTGGTTGTTCACTTAAGTTATCATTCAATCCATTGTTATGGACAGCTGTTGTTACCTATCAATGTTTTATATAATATTTAAAGATTTTACTAATACATAATAAGTAATTTTAGATATTTGTATTATTTTACCTGATTAATACAAACTATACAAATATCATTTTTACATAACTTATGTAATTGTTGACCAATTGTTCTTAAACGTTTTGCTCTGTTATTAGATTCATCTTTCCAATCTTCTACTCTAAATGGTGCAGCAATTGAATCTACAACTATTAATCCAATTTTTTGTGTTGACATTAATAAAGGTATTCTATGCAGCAAACATACTTCCAGTTCCTCCTATAAACATAAAAAATGAAATATTCTATAGGAGCTGCTATAGTCATTTTATAAGTCGTATAATAATTACAGTTGTTGATACATGTTCCACAAATATTGGGTCACCATTCAGTCTATATTTCTTAGCAATTTCTAATTTTTGGATTAATTGTTGCAACCTCCTTGATGGAAAAATTGATTCAGTACAAATGTATATAGCACCTGTGTTAACCATTAAATTAAAAGTTGTGTACATTTAAAATTAATTAACATTTAAAATGTGAAAATCAAAGAATACCAGCAGCCAAACCACCCTCTGTTATAGGCAGTTGCACTGTAAGACATAGTTGCAAAGCTAATTGAGTTTTTCCTGTATTAGCTGCTCCATAAATTTGTGTAATCCCGCGTGCAGCAATACCACCTTGAAGCATCGCATCAAATTTCGAACAGCCAGTCGTAAGGAATTTTTCGCAGTCCTTTATTGTTTTCGCATTTTCTGATATTATAAAACGATATAAATGTAATAACAATGCATAAATTCGTTAAAAATAAATAATAAAGGCAGCTAAACCAAAAATATTGGTCTCATAAAACATATTTGCAAAAGTTTAATATAATACTACCAAAATAATTTTCCTCTAATTCCATTCTTGAAGGTGTAATTTTCAAAGTTTTTAATCAATTAATAACACTTTGAAAATTGATCATAGTAGATGTAAATAAATACAAACGATTAGTGTGTTCAAAGTAGACATATACATGTAACATAAGTCACACTTCATTGGCGGTTTAATAGATGGCAGTTCCTTAAAATTTGAATCATAAATACACATGTAAAAACGTAAATGTACAAAAATTACGCATAAAGAGAATATAATTTTGGATAATGCTTTCGAGGATACACGAGGAATAGATTTTGACTGTCATTTTATTAAATATGGAAAAAATGTAACTTTATTACTTTTTCTTCCCAATATTCAAAAGTCAAACAAATTAAATATTACTTTTATACAACTCTTTTGTATTATATAATGTTTTAGAAGATGTTTCTCCTAATAATGTACACTATTACTTTTTCTTCAGAACCTTCTCTTTTCGTTTTTTTACATGTTTTTTTATTTTACTTTTTCTTTTTTCTGCTTGCTGTTCTTTCACTGCTTTTTTTCGTGCCTGAAATAAAACCTTTTTAGCTGTATGCTATACATTTTAAACACTGTACAAAAAGTGTAAAAAGTTATTACTTTTTTACTTTCTGGACTCTCGTGTCGAGGCCGAGCCGAATTCACGAATTTCGATTCGTTTTCTTCTTCGCTACTTTCGTCTTCTTCGGAATTATCAATATCCTCAGACAAATCAGATTTTTCGTCTGTATCATCAATTTCGTTGTTTCCTTTAGCGAGAATTTCAGGAGTGCTAAGGGGCTTAGATAAGTCTGCTTTTAAACCAACAAGGGTTTTATATATTAAATCTTCCTTTCCAGATTTAGCAAGCTTTATGTCGCGTTCAATATCAATGACCTAAACACGCTTATATTAAAATTATATACCTGTGAAAATTAATACGCCCATACAAGTTCACATATACAACTCATTGTGGACATGTGCATCTACTGTTCCTCAACATTACCTGAGTTAAATTTTGAGGAATATAAGCTTCTTTAAATACTTGTTCTTCAATTTGTTCCATGGGATCAATCTGTTGCTCATTTTTTTGGGTCATTTGCTCTGATATTTTATCTAAATAATTATCCATATTTTCCTCAGTTACAGTTGGGTCTGTTATGAAATCAAATAATGCCTTAACAGTCATTACACCTACTTCATTCTTTTTAAAAAATTCTGAAAGTATAATTGTCATAATTTAATTATATAAAATTAACATAATATCAGTCTATAACTACAAGATCTCTATGTTTATATACCAGTTATATTTGTACAGTCCTTCCTAAGAAATTCTAATGCCATAGGATGATCATGTTCAACTGCTTGAGATACATCTATTATTATAATAGACCCATCATGATACAACATATTGTATTCACTTAAGTCAGCATGAACAAGTTTGCATTTATTATACATTTTCCACATTGTCTCAATACATTCCCTGTATAATTTTCTTGGTTTTGAGGAACTAAGGACAACATCTTTCAATTTCGGTGATGGCCAACCATTGGTACCTATGAAATCCATTAACAGTACATGACTACGCAGTAAAAGTGGTTTTGGAGCATTTACTCTTCCTTGTTGAAGACGTATCAAATTTCGGAATTCTTTTTCAGCCCACGTTCGTACCATTTTACGTGGATTATGCCGACAATATCCATGACGAAAACGGAATTCACCAGTCACATATTTGTCTCGATCTTTGAATTGTAAAATTGATGTTTTATATATTTTTATTGCAAATTCTATTCCTGTTTTTGAAGTTGCATGATAAACATTAGCTTCCTTCCCTGTTGAGATACATCCATTAATTTCTGCAATTATACCCTGGTTTAAAAGCTTAAATAATATCATTCTTGTACGAGGATCTAAAACTTGTTCAACAGTTGCACGATCATGCTTGTCTTTAGTTCTAAGTCTATCCTTTTCTGCACGCTTATCATTTTCAATTAGGAGATTTGCAGCATGCCCTGGTAAAGATGGTCCTTCATATTTTTCAATACTAATTTTGTTTGCATAGCGACGGAATAATTTATCTGATGGTTGATAATTTGTAATCTTATTAGAAACATTTTGCGCATTAGCATTTTGAGTTTGAATATTTTTTACAATATCTTTTGATCTGGTTCTATTATCATCTACATCCCAAAGAAAGTCATCATCATCCAAATCAATGTCATTGTCATCTTCTATTTCTTCTGCTTCATTCTTTGATATATGTAGCTCATCTATATTTTTAGAAAGTTCACCATAAAATAGCGGTTGCCCTTTACATTTTTCTGGCCTATAATAAAGCGTTAAAAGTAATTAAAATCTGTATTGTTAGACAGAATATAAATAAATATTATACATACAGTATATCATTTTCGTCAGCATCACTGAATTGACCTTGTTCATCCTGTACTGACATAATGATAATTACTTTATAATCAATACTTCTTTTTAAAATATTAATAATGTTTTACCAAACGATGACAGTTAAAATATTAAACTGTTATAATCACGTTTTCTAAAAGCTTAAATAAAAATTAGGTTATATTTTAGTCACATTAAGGCGCTTTTCAATTGAAGTAAAGGTACCTACTTATTCACTGTAGGAAACTTTAACTTATTATTATCATTTATTACATATACCTACTATGCGAATATTTATTTTATTATATATTGTATGTGTATTGAAAATTATAAACTAATTCTACAATATTTTAATTCCAATTAAAATTTTTTTTAATATTAAAAAAAACAATCGTTTAATGAAATTCAATTGTCCCTCTTTAGACTTCTTTGCCCGTGATTAACGTGTGACAACATTACTTTGTTTACATGAATCTCTATTTAAATTGTAAAATTACGTTGCGATGACAGAGAGTAAGATATTTATTATAATTTCTCACCTAAAAACTATAAAATCTTTAAGAGCACCAAAGTATACTTATAAGAATGTATGGAATTGCACGTTGCAGAGCATTGAAACATTTTATTCGCGCTTATTCTATATTAATTACAAAATGAAGAGCGAATGAATTACATACACAGAAGGCTTACAATTGTAAACCGCTTTGTACTTACGTTCATTTATTAATATAAAATATTTAAAACAATAGAAACTTAATCTTACATGCTTATGTAATTTTGAACGTTAATGAAAAACGTTAATAATATAATTGATACTGTTAATGCAAAATTTGTTTCAGATATTACAAAAATGTTTAATCGTGCGATTATTCTACTTCATTGTTATGTATCTATATTGAAAAGTTCTAAGAATTATATACATTTATAAATCATTCTGACAGTGTAAATATTTTTGAAACATAAATAATTAAATAAAATTATTTTATAAGTAATAAGCTTTCTATTTCTGCTAGGTTTGAATCTAAAAACATTGAAAAATGCAAAATATTATGCAATCTATAGAAGAATGCAATGCCATTCGATATGCATCCTACAGAGCTGCAGCAAAAATGCAAATTTTACACAAAGAGCTTAGTAGTAAGTTCAATCTTATAATAATTCTCATGGTATTGGCATTATCTCATATATATTGTAATTTTATTTTTATAGTGCAATACGTTCAATTGGAATTAATTGCTGGAATCTTTGAACGGCACAGACTTTCAATTACAGAAAATTGTGTGAATTTAGATCCAAGCGAAATTGAAGATGTTCTCTCTGATATCTATTTCGCAGCTTGTAAAGAAAATAATACTAATTTTGATGTTGATAATACAACAAAACTTGCACTGAATTATATTTTGACTACATTTGATAAGTATGTCATCTTAAATGTTGTGCATGTTACAGTTATTAATAAAACTCCAATATAACGACCATTCATATAACAACAATTAAAAATTTTTTAAATTTTGTAGACAATACACTAGGAGTGTTTCAGTATTTTCTGTGAAAGTTGCTTTAGTACTAATGAGCTCAGGAAGGTTACAAGAAAAATATGGCTATTTTTATCAACAATTAGCTGATCATAATGCATGCTTATCTAAAGCTAGCTTGCACACATTATTAACAAATATTTGTAAAATAACTGAAATGCTTGGAGAAAGTGCTGCTTATGGGTATCAAAGTATCCAATCACATATTGATAACTGTTTTTCAAAGGTATAACAGAATAAATCTTTTCAATATGTTTAATTTCTAGTTAATTGATTAAATTTCATGTTAGTCTCAAGGATGCCTTGGAGTCACTGAATCAGAATTCGCAGCATGGATTATACAAGAACCTCCTTTACTTATTTGGATTACAACATTTAATCGTATGAAGTCTGCAGAGCATAGTATGTATCATACTGTGATATAAAATAGGAGATCCTTGATTTTATGAAATTTACAAATATTTTCTTTATTCAGTTACCCATAATGTAAGGTGTTCTTCTTGTAAAGTAACACCCATTCAAGGACCACGTTATACGTGTTTAAAATGCACAGCATATCATCAATGTCAACAATGCTTTCTATATGGCAAAATGTCAGGAAAGCATAAATTAAAACATCCAGTTCGTGAGTTTTGCGCGAAGGTACGTTCATACTCTGTACTTTTTATATATGTATTTATTTTTTTGTATATAAATCTTTTCAGAGTTCAAATCGAGAAGTAACAAAGTTAATTATCGAGTTAATAAGGAATAAATTAAGACTGTGTTCTGCTAGATCAATTGAAATGAATGTAGAGGATCAAACACCACAAATAACAAGGTAGTTACATATAACGAAGATAAAACGGTAAACATACTTTTTCACATGCATCTCAATTCCTTTTTAATACTTGCTACAGTAATGAAACAAGACACATTGACAACGAATCGATAAGAAGTACAATAAGAAGACGAGTTTTAAATGATCCACAGAAGGAACTACAGAGTATAATAACTCACTTAGAAGAGGAAAATAAACAATTGCAAATTGAATTGCTTGATATACGGGGAACTAAAGCAGAGAGACTTCAACGACATAGAGCTACCATTGAATCACAGTTACAACGTTTAAAATTATTAAAAGTAAAATGGGTTTGATTAAACGTGCTTTTTAAAAATCATAACAATAAATCTGAAATATTTTTTAAACTATTTTTAGAAATATTTGTTCGCCGATAGAACTCACATGCCTCATATAATTAATTATATGCAGAGTACCCCAATGGTTCCTCCGTTATCGTCGCGACTAGCAGCTTTACCCATAAATTTTGAATTAAGTCCAATTATTCGCCAGGAAAATATAGAACAAACTTCAAATTCAAACGATACAGTTACACTGCAATCAAATAATTTTAATCCAACGCTATCTGGTGAATGTATCACTGAAGAAAGTAATGATATTGGTGCTGAGGAAGCTTCTACTAGCACTAACTTTGTTAATGCACTAGAACCAACTCATATAGAACTGAGTACATGGATTGGAGGTACAATATTATAACTTTTACTACATATAAATACAATTAGCTTTTAATGCTTTAATAACAATAAATATTTTTGATTGATAGGTACAAAAAGATCGGAAATAAATCCCACTGATAGTGGTTTTTCCCAATGGTTAGGTTCCAATGATTCTGGATCAAAAAAAGAAAAATATTCAATGAAAACAGTAACACCAAGTAGTGAAAATGAATCACCGTTAATTATTTCCGATTCCCTTATGGGTATTTACAGAGATAATACACCATCTTCCCTTCAGCGGCCCGATAAACATTCACAACATAGTAGTTTACAGAACATTCAGGGAGACTTAAATGATATACTTGATAGGTTGCAAAATATGGTCGCAGACGACTGTTTACTGGATGGTAAATTGTTATATTATAGCAGTACAAATTCTTTTTATTATACATAAACATTTTTGTAAAAATTACTGTTGCAGATTCTTATGTAGCTAGTGATAATTGTAAATTAAAACGTGCTACAACAGAAATGGAAGATTTATTAACGGGACTTATCCAAGGTATGGAATCCCGTAAAAGCAAACTTACTACTATTGTGTGACAAACTTTTAAATTACAACCAGTGTTCCATAATTCGAAAGTAAATATTTAAGAAATAAATATCTCCGTCCGTGAAATCATGCATTTCAAATGATACCCATCTACTGGTATGAATGTTAGTAAAATATTGAACACTTAGAAGATAGAAATAATATGCAATGGCAAAGATAAAAATAATTTTCCTTGTATTACAAAAGATGAAAGTATCATTATATACAAGTTCATAATTAATTTAAAAGTATTAGTCCTACCTTAATAAAAATTTGTGCGTGAATTTCATTCTCATTTTAGTATACATAATAAAAAGAAAAAAAAAAGAATATTACTTCTTTCTCAACAAAGTAAACACTGAATTTGTTATATAAAAAAATATATATAAATACAATTCATCGCTTCGATGAATAGACTAGATTATAGAAAACAATGATCTGTATGCCAATGGGATACACTCACTTACACTATGTAGAATATATGTGATATTACATGTCTTTTTCATGTAACAGTGTATCTGTTAAATATGTAATTTTAAGCAACCGCGAGAAGTGTAATTTCTCTGATGGTAGATTTACCGTCCATGCCATCACACGTACACCGCGATTATACCATTCTTGTACAATATGCCTAAAATAAATATTTGAAAAAATATTTTGATCTTCGTAACATTAATTGTAACGAAATATCATTTAATAATATAATTCTATAGAAATAGCATAAAAGCTTATGTACATACTGATTTATCGTATCTTTATGTAACAAAACAACTGAAACACCTGTAATATAGTACACAAAATGGTAAAGTGCCCATCCATAAACATGATCTAATAAGCAAGCTGCTACATGTTTAACTGGATTGGTATAACGTATTTGTCCTGGTTTATCAAAAGGTGAGTACGATATTCTTGAAAAATAATATGGTCTCCATGCTAAACTTGTGACAATTCTGGGTTCCCTTCTCCTAAGCTATAATGATAGAATCATTAGTACTCTATCTAATACTAATTATAATCATATACACTTTTTTATATCTGGTTACCATATATATGACAATAGGATTAAAACTGGATACAATTCCCATTTTAAATAATTTTGGATACTTTTTGTATGCATCTAAAATTGTTTGTACAATTTCCATTCTACTCTCTTTTACATCTATAATTACTCTTTGTTCATTATTTAAGCATGTCTCTAAGGCATGATCAAATAATGGAATTTTTTCACCTTCCATAAATTTATCCCTATAAATAATGAATCATATTTTAAAAAATGTTTTTCTTTATATATATTCTATAATAAAGTTATTAAGTAAGTACTTCAATGGATGATTATGGGTGATATCCAATTCCTTTAATTGATCCCATGTCATATCTTTAATGATCCCAGGTTTTCCAGTAACTCTGTCAATGGTTGGATCATGAAATACTATGGGTACATTATCCTTTGTAAGGTATAAATCAAGCTCAATTCCTTTGCAGCCTTTCTCTTTGCTCTACAAAATATATCACGATCATTGTTCTGTTTGCAATTCAATACACCAACAAATAATACTTTAATGTAGTAACTTTACTGTTAGTAACTACTATATTAGTATTCATATTTACATTATAAAACAATTAAGCAATTTTTGCTGTTATGAAGATACCTAGTATTCCAAACTAGATAACAAGAAATAAGTCAATTTGTTATTTCTGTGTCTAAAGTAATCTCTAAATATAAAAACAAAAACCATGATTATATGTAAGATTTTACATTACGAAAGGCTGTTAAGCTGTTCTCAGGGCAATCATATGCTCCACCACGATGAGCCACCACTCGCATGCAAAACTGCTCTCCATTACCATGATCCTTCGATACATTGTTATCTTTTTTCGGTAAAAGGGGATTCACTCCAAGCACTTCATGTTTTATCTGTAAATTTGGCTGTGGAATTCTGGCTACTTTTAATCCGATTGTAATAATGATAGTACCCCAAATAATCCATGGTACACAAAAATGATAAAAAACACTTATTAAAATACTCCAGATAGTTTGTAAAAGTATCCACAACAAAGCACTGCTTAAAATTAGTTCGACAAATCCATGCATCTTTTAAAGAAATCTTTAGACTTGTTAACTGTTTTTCCAGAAGAAGGACAAGAGTGTTATTGAGTCTATGCAAAGAGGGACACTGAACATAATATTTTTGTGCAACACTTTATATTACTTGGGTGTGTGATTCTGCACATTTTTGTAGACACTGTTTAAAGCTTGATAATCTATCTGTGTTTGATAACAGACTTTTGCAATTTTTACGTCTGCATTCAACACAATGACAACTGGATGCTTTTGTGTACCTGAAACAGTCAATTAACTTTTAATTACATACGTCGAAAATTTATTAAATATTATGCGTTAAGAATGACAGTATTGTATGCTGTATGAATTTCCTTCAATTATAAATTCTATTTTTCTATCAATTTGATTCCACTTTACAATGCAATTACGATAAGCAAACTGATGACAATTCATCAATTTAACCGGTTCAAAGTTCAACTAATATCTTACGTGTTTGTGACTGCAGATACTGTTATAATATATAACTTGATAAGTTAAAATTAACGTTAAATGATATTTATTAAATAAACACTGTTAATTATACTTTTGATAGTAAAGCGTAACACACGCGACGTATGACACAACACGTACACTAGTGCAACAGAGCCTCCTCACGTTACACAAGTATGAACTCAACTAAGCCTCAGACTTAAAACATCTTCCCCTACTTCCCTATCAAAGTACCGACGCAGACCGTTGCGCATAAAATACTGACATCATATTGTTAATAAAGTGTACACATCGTGTATTACTTACTTTTGTTTATATGATAAATAATGTTGAACACAAGAAATGAAGAATTATATTCATTGAACAACTAATTTAGCTCTATGTAAACAATCTAATCAATTAATATAACTCTGTATTTAGTTGGAATTATATGTATTAAAAAGCTATTCTTTGCAGCAAATGGAAATTTTATATCACTGTATAGTCAAACATGCAAACAGGAAGAAAAATTAAGAAGACTTGAATTAAAAGATTTAGAACAATATTATTAAATCAAAGACACATGATGGGTGATACATTAGATTTTTTGACAAAGTATCATAATATATCTAATAAATTAAAAAAGTAAATATTTCATTCTATGTTATACTTGCCATAGTTACAGTTTGATACAGAGTAAATAATTCTATTTTAGACGTTTCTTGAGAAAGCCAAATGTTGCTGAAGCAAGCGATCAGTTTGGTAAGTTAAGGATAATATTGCAATGTATGTTGATTGCAGATATTGAAGTGAAGTTATAATATAATATTATTAATTCCTTTCCAGGACTCTTGGCTGCAGAATGCGAACAAAAAGAATTATGGCAATATGCAGGTTTATGTTTATTAGCTGCAGCTAGGTGTCAAGGAACATTAGATAATATATCTTTTGAATTAAATTTTTTAATAAAAGCGGGTAGAGAATTTCTTGTGGCTAACAAAAAAGACAAAGATATAGGATGCTCTTCTATAGGACAAGAAAATACACAGGTTTATTATTATTCACATTTGAATATATAAGCAATGAGACAAATAAGTTCAAATATTGAATTTTTGATTACTTTTGTCAGGCTGCTATAAGTTGCTTTGGTCATGCTTTAGCACGCTGCCAGAGTCAATCTGGATTCAGTACCATGTCTGCTGGATTAGCTTTAGAATTGGCAATAGCTTTAGGTCCTACTCCAGCTGGTATACAACAGTTGCGTAAAGCTATTGATATTTTTCCAACAGTAAAAGCGATTAGCACATTGGTGTCTTACCACATTAAGCAAGGTAATTTTTTTTCTCCTTGACAAGCATAAGCAGAGGAGCCAATTAAAAGAAATATTATTTGTTTAGGGGATTATGTATCTGCTCTACAGATTCTTAATGAGTTTGTTGAATTCATTGAGATTTACATTAATACTGGAGCAAAAGGCAATTACAGTGTCATACTACATAGGTATTGAAATTAAAAGAAATGTGAAATCATAGGTGTAATACAAAATATAATGATTACTTTATTATTTTATGTACAGATGCGAAGTAACCAGAGTGCTATTGCTGCTTATACTTCAACCATCACCACAAAGACTTGCACCTTCTTTAGCCCAAGTTTTGGAGAAGTATGCATGGATAGAAGAAACATCAAACAATGGCAAGCAATTCTGTACCATTTTGTAATCATTTGTACACATTCTGATTGATAATTGGAAAACTGTATTACAGATCTGAATATGAGTGAAGATGAATTATTACTGTTACAATCTTTGGTATTAGCATCTCAATCGCATGATTACCAAGCACTGCTAGAATTGGAAGGAGAATTATGGCCCTATCTGGATGCAGAACAAAAGGAATTATTGCATAAATTAATTCAAGTATTAACAGCACAATGAATAAACAATGTTCAACTCTACACATAAGTAATAAAAAAGGAAAATAACTTTGTAAATACTTTAATAAACGCCCATAGCGTTTTGTATTCATAGAATTTTATATTTCTCTTTTATTTCTGAAATGATCCTAAAATAGATTTCTTGGATGAAATGCTTGTTGCCTAAGCTGAGTAGACTTTAATGAGTCAATCCCTGTACAAATCCTCTAGATGATGCAACCGGTAACTGTGTGGACTATCGTATGCGTGTGCCGTCATTCCTTCTATTCTCACCACGGAGAACGCAGGCGAACGGAGTGGCGGTATCTGTGTGAAAGGAAGGACTCGGTAGGATCGAAATATAAAGTGTGCGTACATCCACAATGATCCGTATGATGGTATTGTGGAAGAGGGGATGCCTCGCGTTCCACGAATATACTAAACTCTGCTTTCCTATGACAGAAGACGAAGCAAGTGGTCGAGACGTAGTCAGTGATTACGCGGTCGCGTCCTCGAATCCTTCTGTATTAACTCGACATATTCGTTATTCTGTTATCTTGTGTTATCGAGGTAAAAATTTATTATATATATATAACGGAAAGAAAAGATTCTTCATATATATTCATAAATACATATTATAAAATAAATATCTCTTTATATCAATTACTACATTTATACACAAAAGGCATTAAAAGTTATTTTTTTTTATAAAAGATAATCAAACATCGCCTTAGAGTAGATGGAAACTTAAGAGCGTTTGAATGCGCCAAAGACGATAGGCTTTGAGTACCGTTAAATATACAGGTGCAATAGTCAAACTTAAATTTTTTCTTTCTCTACGAAATGCCGATATTGAGTATTTTTATTACAGTTTTGCTTTATTCAATCTCTTTCTTATATATCTTATTATTTCCGTTCGCACGGTGCGAAGTTTTGTAAATTATTACGTTACAAGTTAAAAATGTTGCTCAATTAAGGTAGCCTTGACTTAAAATGGTAACTTGATCCGTGTATATTAATTGTATTAAAACGCCTAAAGGGATAATAATCGTCTGCAGGTATGATGAATATAGTACTTTACCACGTGTATTAACGACCTTGAACTCCGCATAGTTCAATACAGGTGAACGTCCGAAGCACCTGTGCTTTTCGTGTAACGCAGACAACTGTATTTGCAAACTATTCGCACAGATTCTTCGCTCTAGGAAACTACTGCAATAAAGTGAATAGAAACTGTACAGAATCATAATATTTCGACTTTTTTTACTTTGATTTTAGAATGAGCACAGATTGGAAAACCATTTTCGTGACCGGCGGTGCCGGTTACATCGGTAGCCATTGTATCGTCGAACTTTTGGAAAATGGGTACGATGTTGTGGCGATAGATAATTTTGCCAACAGCGTAACAGAGGGTTGCGGCGATTCAGCAGCTCTCAAAAGAGTCGAGCAAATAACGGGGAAGAAGGTCACCTTCTACAATTGCGATCTCATCGATCGAGATAAACTTGAAACGGTTTTTAATAAGGTACCGAATAGCAACGGGAATAATTCGTGATTTTTACAGTAATATTTAAACGGTGAAATCTTCTCTTTTTGCAATCGATATTGAGATATTTTACATTTCAGCACAAAATAGATTGTGTGATCCATTTTGCGGCCATAAAAGCGGTTGGTGAATCGATGCAAGTTCCTCTTCACTACTACCGAAATAATATTATCGGTGCTATCAATTTACTAGAGGTAAAATTTAACCGAACAAGCTTTTAACTCGTCGTAGGTGTTATTTTTATAATAAGTGAAATAACATTTGAATGTTCGTTCTCATTAGGTAATGAAAGCTGCTGGATGTTTTCAATTAGTTTTTAGCAGTTCTTGTACCGTATACGGAGAATCGAACGAACTTCCAATTACGGAGGAACATCCGACCGGTAACATTACAAACGTATACGGTAGAACAAAGTATTTTATTGAAGAGATGCTTAAAGATATATCGAGAGCTGAGAAGGTATGTGTAAACTCGTTACCTTTGTCGGAAACTTGAAAGATTTATTGATTAAGAAATCTTTGTAAGCAAGATGTCTATGATGGATTTTTGTTCAACAGAATTGGAATATTATATCTCTAAGGTACTTCAATCCGGTAGGTGCTCATCCCAGTGGCTTAATTGGAGAGGATCCTACAAAACCATTTACGAATTTAATGCCATATATTGCTCAAGTAGCCTTGAGGCATAAACCCGAAATCGTTATTTTTGGAGGCGATTATCCTACGAAAGATGGCACAGGTAAGATCGAATTGTTTTAATATTTTTTAAACGATACGTCGTAAAAAAGGGAGTAATATAAATCTTCGTATTTCTTCATAGGTATACGTGATTACATTCACGTAATGGATTTGGCAAACGGTCATGTGGCGGCTTTAAATGCATTACACAAACGGCACTTGAGGCTAAAAATTTATAATTTAGGTACCGGCAAGGGTGTGTCTGTGCTTGAATTAATTAAAACATTCGAGACCGTCACAGGAACAACAGTACCATATATTATAAAAGATAGAAGAGATGGCGATATAGTGTCAATGTATGCTAATACAGACTTAGCAGAGAAAGAATTAGGATGGAAGACCAAATATAACGTCGAAAAGATGTGTATGTCGATTAATATACATATATATAAATGTACTATATGTATTTAAGAATTTTCTAAGGATATTTTTGTCAAATAGGTGAAGATTTTTGGAGGTGGCAAACGAAGAATCCGCATGGCTACCGTACTATAGTTAAAAATGGTGTTAGCGAGCATGTAAATGGCACTTCATAATAATATAATTCGATTATTCTTGAAGCATAATTAATTTATGATAATAATAAAAAAAAAGTAATAGCACTGAAATATTTATTATATTCCTATATTTTATTTTACGTAGTTAATTTATTTACATCTGTTTTACTATTGGTTTGAACTTCTTGTGTTTCCTCTATAACTGTATAGAGTGACAAATGCTGAAATTTTAGAACTTCAAGACCCCAACTTGTCCAATTAGGAAGCAAATATCTTGCAAATATTTCTAAACACTTTGGTTCATTTGGAAGATACTCTTTCATAACTTCTACAATTTCAAGTAATATATTTATGCAATCTTAATACTGGAATCATTCCATAGAAATCAGCATAAGTGGTATTTACCTGTAAGCGGCGGTTTGTGAGAATGTACCGCACTTGGAACACTTATTATTAATTTCCCATCAGGAATGTTTATTTCATTGTGTTTTAATACAGATCCCAACACTAGTAATTCATAAGGCTGCTTGCCAAGTGTTGAATTAAAATTGCATATTGTATTTCCCGCTTGAGTGACCTAATGTGTACATTAAGTCAAATGGTAATTAAAATTCAGCAAACCATATCTTTTAGCAATCTGTGAATATTAAGTAATTCTATGCTTACTTTGATCCAATACCACTTTGCTTTAAATGTTATACCCCAAGATGGAAATATATTGTTAAAAATACTATTCAGATGACTAGGAGCATTTGTGCACCATATTGCCACAAGCCCATTTGAACACAATAATTTTCCAATTGGTATTTTGGCTAGCTCCTCATTGTACATCATTTTGTAACTGTATTAACATAAAAATATAAGACTCACTTTGTATAATCTATAGTATGCACTTACAGTAAATTGCTGTTAGCAATATTTTACAAAAAATAATTTCAAATAATCAAAAGAAAATTATAGCAATTCTAAAATATATCAACATTGTTTTGATATTGTTTAACAATATTCTTATGTTGAAAAGTTTCATCTAAAATCTTATTTACCCATATGCTTGAAAAACTGAGAACAAGGAAAACTTATACTATTATCAAAGTCCTTATTCTCATTAAATTGTTCAGAAAGTTTGTTTTTTTACTGGCTTATACTGAACCATACTAGATCACCTAGCTTCCAGGTATTTGGTCTTTTTCCTTCTTATAGACTTGTTCCACCAAGGAGGATCCAACAATATAAAATCGTATTGATTGCTTAGCTCCAATTTCTTAGCAATATCTTTCACATCATAACAATAAAAGTTACATTTCTTTGGAAATGCATATTTCTTTTCTTTTGCTCCCGATATAATAGCTATATCCGCATCATTGCAACCATAAAAATATTCTTCTTCTGCAGAAAATGTGTCCTGATAAAACTTCTGTGATACCAAGCGCGCAGCTTCATTATTATTCGGTATTACATTACAAGCAAATAAGCCTTCTGTTTTTGCAGATGACATTATTTGATTAAATGCTTGTTTGACATAATTAATCTAGGAAGTACATAGTAATAAAAATTGCGATTGTACCTTTGACTAAAAAGTTGTCAAATTTGTTTATATCTAATAAATCTATTTGCATACCTCTTTCAGATCATCTTCTGGCAGAAGTCTTGATCTCTTTCTTTTTCTACTCTTATTTTGTAACGGGTTTTCTTCGTCTCGATCAAATTGAGTAGTCTGATTTTGTCGCAAATATTGAGAATTGATTTCAAATAAAGTCTCATTGAAAATTAACTTGCATAGCGTATTACAATCTTTCACATTTTTATATATATCATTAAGATACTGCAAATGGGATATTATCCATCCTTCTTCTGTACTAAAACTTATGCTCATAATTAGCTTCAATATATTAGATTAATCATTAAGAACAATCATTTGTATTTAATTTGCACAATCGTTAAAATTTGACCTCTCTTTCACATGCACATCCTATGTGAATGTTCCGATTGTAAGATCCTTATATCGGCTTAAGTGATTTCACTGCACGACCGTTGTTATAGCAACGATCTTATTGGTGTAGGTTAAAAAAATGGCGGTTGTGTCAGAAAGTTGTTAGGTTAGAATAGTTGATTACATTATATGTTTTTCTTGGCATTTTAGTAATTAGACAAATAGCTGGAAATAGTTATTCGTGTTATCAATTATAAAATTACCCATAAAAGTAAAAATGAGGATTGCTGTAGAAGGATGCGCCCATGGCGAATTAGATATTATTTATGAGACTATCCAAGAAATGGAAAAAGCTGATAGAAAGAAAATAGATTTACTCATTTGTTGTGGAGATTTCCAATCCACGAGAAATTTGAGTGATCTGAATTGCATGGCTGTACCTGATAAATATAAGAGCATGTGTACCTTTTATAAGTAAGTGATTGGTTTAAATTTATTTATATTGGAGTTTCATGACTACATTCTTAAGAAGCCTTTCTTTTTTATAATGTAAATTAATTGCTCGATATTTTACAGATATTATTCTGGGGAAAAAGTTGCTCCTGTGTTAACAATTTTTATTGGAGGCAATCATGAAGCATCAAATTATCTCCAAGAATTACCATACGGTGGATGGGTAGCACCTAATATCTATTACCTTGGATATGCTGGTGTTGTAACGATAGGCAATATTAGAATTGCTGGTTTATCAGGCATTTATAAAAATCAGCACTTAATGCAAGGGCATTATGAAAAGCCTCCATATAGTGAAAATACCATTAGGAGTGTATATCATATTAGGAATTTAGAAATATTTAGATTGAAACAGGTATTCTACAGTCCAAATCTTTAGTTTAAATATTTTACATAGATTCAAATGTTTTTTAAACATTTCTTCCTTGACCTGTTGTTAAATTTTTTTATAGCTTAGTGGCAATATTGATATTTTTTTATCTCATGATTGGCCAGCAGGGATAACCAAGTATGGAGATGAGAATAGTCTATTAAGAGGAAAACCATTCTTCAAGTAAATCAATAAAGAACTTTTAGCATATATATTATTTGTTACAAGAGGTTTCAATATTTTTTATTTCAGAAATGATATTGAGAATAATATGCTTGGTAGTCCACCAAGTATGGAACTCTTAGAGTATCATTATCCAGCTTATTGGTTCTCTGCACATTTACATTGTAAATTTGCAGCTCTTGTTCCTGAAAAACAAGGAGCAAGGGTAACTAAATTTTTAGCCCTTGATAAGTGTCTTCCAAAAAGAAAGTTTCTTCAAATTCTTGAATTGGAACATGAACAAAGTTTACCACTAAAATTACATTATGATTTAGAATGGTTGACAATTTTATATTTAACCAATCATTTATTAAGTGTGAAAAGTGGTATTCATTACATGCCTGGACAGTATGGTAATAACAGATGGATATTTACACCAACTGTGGAGGAGAAGGAAAACGTTTTGAAGAGATTTAATTTTAATTTAGAAATTCCATTAAATTTCACACAGTCAACAAAGCCATATGATCCCAACGTTTCGGATGTTTCAATTGAAGCACCAAAATTATTAATAAATAATCAAACTACATTGTTCTGCAACACTTTAGGGATTGATGATCCGTTTGTTTTGTTGCAATTAATGAGCAATACAAAGGAATTTAAATCAAATGGATCATTAATAGACACATCTTATGAACAAGTGCCAGGTTCTATTGATAATTCTGTTTCATTTGAGGAAGATAATGTTTTAAACTCTACTTTTGATGGTAGTATAACTGGGGATTCTTTTAATCGGACATCACCATTAAATTTATCTCCTAAAAGTAATAGTGAAGAACAAGATTTACCAATAAGTAATAGTAAAGAAACTGTAGATGAAAGTTTAAATAATTTAACTTCAACAGTCAAATTAGACTGTTCTGATGACAGTGAGTAATCTTGTGATTACAAATACCAAAACACCATTTATTACACTATATATGCTATTAGATATGCAATAAAATTTAATTTTCATATTTCAGGTCACAATCATTTTATACAGATTGAACCAAATTGTAAAAAATTTAAACGGCGGAATTATGCTATTTATTCCAATACACTTTAAATGTGATTTAATTCTTTATTGAAAAGAAGGACTGGAATGTCTTATTCCTAATTACAGCATTGTTGTATATAAAGGAATTTAATGAATCATGTAAAAAATTATTGTGTACATAAAAATGACATTTATTTCTTTTAGAAAATTATTTTCTAACGGCACAGAAAAATGCGAAAAATGCTATTATATATTTGTTTTTTATTGAATAAACAAAAATGATTATCGAATTCTTTGTTTTTATTTATATTGCGTAATCATACGCTACTGGCATTTACTACCATTATTGTTGACTGCAGTAATCAAGTCTCGAGCTTTAAGGTTAGGAAATTGTATACACTGTGCTGTGTTACATTCATACATTGATGGTTAAATAAAGAAATAAAAAATATATTTTCTGTGTTAATAATGGTAATAAATTGAGAAAAGCATAACGCTTTTGTAATAATTCTTATTGATTTCATACAACTATCTATGCAGATACGTGTTTGTTAAGACAATACAAACTTAGTATTATTAATGCAAAATGGATAAACTGACACTTATTTCGGGAACATTATTTTTGGCTGCAAATGTATTTGCAATTATCAGTCTTGCTATGCCTGACTGGATTATTACAGATGTTGGTGGTAAGTAATCGTACAGCATATATTATTTTAATTGTTAAACTGTAATGATTATATAGTTTTCCTATAATATTGTTTATATTATGAAAAAATTACAATTACATATGTTTTTTTTTCAATCTGTAGATATTAAATTTTGTATTTTTGACAGGAGATACAAGATTAGGATTAATGAGGTCATGCATGACATTATACAACAGACCCCAAGTTTGTTATAATCCAGATTTGCAGCTAGAATGGTTGATGGCTCGTGTTTGCATTTTACTTGGTTGCGTTTTAATAACAGGAACAATAATTTTATTAGCTAGATCCCATTGGGATCGTGATATTATTCCTTATGCAAGATGGGTGGGATTCACAGCTAGTAAGTATATACAATATGTTCAATTATTTTTCAAGTGTGCAAGGTATTTGTCAATTACTAAATGTGTGATTATGTTTTAGTGGTGTTATTCTGCCTAGCAGCAGTTATATTTCCAATGGGCTTCCACATAGTTGAAATTGGTGGACAACCGTATCAATTACCAAATTCTCATCAAGTCGGCAATTCTTACATTCTTTTTGTTTTAGCTTTGTGGATTACTGTCATCTCAGAATTGTTTGCAGGCAAAGTTTGTCTACCACATTTCTAGCATTTTTCATTTTTTAAGTGCATTTTTTATACATGTTTAATTTTAGTAGGATTTATAATATTTATTTGAATTGTACATTTATTATTAATCATTATGCATCCTAAACAATTGTAAATAAATAGATGATAGGAACACCATAAGGTTTGTCATGTGTTGTTTATTCATAGGAAGATCCTATTTAGTTATATAATAAATTATGTAAATAATAAACAAATTTCCATAACATATATACATACTTTTATTAGTTTCTATAAACTGTAGATATATATTTACAATTCCACAGGAAGTAAATGAAAATTATTACTTTGTATTTTGACGCATAAATTACAACTGTAAAATTTTACTTAAAACATATCTTATCTACATTATCTGGTGAATAACATGTAAATATTGTATATAAGATGTTTCGCAATGGAATTCTATAACTTTGCTGCTTTATTAAATTACTACATTCGCGTATAAATATTATTTTATTTAAATTATAAGTTTTTTAAAGTAGTTCAAAATGGAGAAAAAGAAACAGTAAAGTTACAAAATCATACTTGCAATGACCCAAAGCAATTAATAGTTTTTCTGTGTAAAACCAATTCCAATTCAATAAGTATTAATTCTCCTAATTTACCACACATTCTAATAGTAAGAATCTTGACATAATTTAAGCATTTTTATAATATAAATAACATAATACAATCAATTATTTGTTAATTTGTTAATAGTATAAATTCAATTTAATAGTTAAATTTGTTACAAAAAAATAGAAAACATACTTTTACATGAGTTAAGATGTAAAAAAAAGGCAATATATGAATGAGTACATTTTTTTTTCTTTTGCTTTTCTTCCCTTTTTTTCAAAAATTTAATAATTGAAGATGCAAATCTAACGTATACAATGTAGATTTGTACACGAATTCGGTATTGTTTATACAATCTCCCTTACTACCGATGTCAGTATTCCATCTTACCAATTATTTCTTTTTCTAGAAAAATGTTTTTTACTAATTTCCAGACGAAAATAACACTGAAATAAAATAATACTGGAAGCAGAGAAACACAACATTTGAATAGAGTTTCAGCAAGTAAAAAATCATTAAATTAGTATATAATGAAATGAAGAAATTATTGGCAAGTTGGAATATATATTTATAAGTGCGCAGGAAGGTTATATACAAAAATAACTTAAGGCTTAAAATGTCCTTTTCTCAGATATATATAAAATTTGCATTTCATAGAAATTTTGTCCTTAAAGTAGAAAAACTTTTATCTATATTTTTGTCTCCTTTTCTACAAAGTTATGTATATTTTCTCTCACATATTATATACTCACAATCAGATAAGAAAGATATGTACAAGAGATCTCGACATTTAATATTTTTATAAAATGTAATGTGTAAGCGCTTAATTATGTAACTTCAATAGAACTATGAGTGCCAAAATCAAAACTCTTATTTAACTTCAACTTTAACTGTCTTTTTATTTTGTGTACCAAGAAAACTATGCATAAACCTTGTAACAACAATCTTAGTACAAATATTAGATGGAAGTACAGCATGTTAAAAGGAAATAGCTTTTTGTTTCTCATGATATTGGATAATAAACACTCTCTGTATTTAGGTATAAATATCAACAAGAACCACAAAACTGTAAAAGCCATTCTTTCAAATTGCCTCTTTAGACTTAAAATACAGTTTCACCTACACGTTTAATGTTTTCTGTCTAACGTGCTTTACCACTATTTGACTGATTATTTCCGATAGTATCGCATCTTCGATAATATAATAAATATGGAACTCTGGGAGGAGTTGGCTTTAATACATTACCCTCTGAAACACCTTTTAATGAACTATCGTCATACCTGACCCAACCACCGTATCCAACATGAAAGGCATCCGTTACATAATGACCTTTTGTCGCTTCTTTTCCATCGTGATAAGTAACAGCAAACAGTTTATAATGTTTTTGTTTTGGATTCAATTTTTTCATAGCATTTGGCGATAGGAATTCTGTAACAAAATGGTATGGATTTGATATCATCTAATTTATCTTATTGTCATCTTATTTAACGATAACAACAATAAGTTTACTTACTACTATCTAATTTCAGGTCCACTGGAAACTCTACGCTTTTTAGAATTTTTGAACATCCATCAAGTTTGTAGTCGAACCACTTTAAATGTAATATAAGAATGACTGGCAATTCTTCTAAAGTAACTTGCTTCCAGGCTTCTATTTGTTGTTTTGTTTTACTACATGTTATTCCTTCTAATTGGTCTTTTCCAACAAGAATTTCGAGCGCGCTTTTCACGGATACAGCTTTCTAAACAAAATGAATCAATTGTTCAATAAATGACTGTATAAGAATACAACAAAAATTGCTTAAAAAAGAATACCTCGATATCAAGTTGTAATGTAAAAAAAGGCTGGACGTTATCTGTTGGTTGTTCTCCTGCTCGTGATACCCTCGATCTTAATTGTCCGCGGAATATATCAGATAATGGTGTTCTACCGAATTCGGTGCATCGTGTAATAGATCCTTTATTTTTTGGGCCCATAACCTGAAGCAGCATAAGATTAATATTTTCCTTTGCATTCAGAAGTTAATTTATGTGTAAAAGGAAAGGCATTTTACCTTCCATTCTTCTTCTCCATTATTATAGTTTATATTAGTTTCAACACTAGTCATTACGTTTTGGTCGTTATTCGCTAATTTAATAAGCTGAAATAAATAATGGCTGGTTATTTCAGTTTTAGAGTTAAGTTACGATTAAAATGAATAACGTGTTCATACTTCAAGCATTTCATCATTGATACCATTCAGAAGGCACGAAAGGAACTCTTCTGCATCTTCTTGGCGCCCTTCCACAGAAAATACACCCGCAGCTGACGTGTTTTTTAACATTGTATATACATAAGAAGGTTCAAAGGCCACTCCACTCTGTATATCTACTACTGTGTCTTCCCCTCGTTTGTTCACCCTATCTTTTCTAGCCAATCGTGCACCATCCGATAAAGGTGTAAATTCATGTACAAATTTGATCCTATATTATAAAAATTATAGAGTTAAATAAAACTGTATGGTAGTTTAAAACAACAATGATATGTCTGACCAGAAGCTTTGCTTACATATTATCGATAAGTGGAGTGGAAGACATTTTACTGGGATTTTTAGAATGCGGTAGAGCCATTAAAAGATTATAAAAAGGTGGACAAGCTAGCAAAGCTTGTAATATACTATTAATGTAACAGTAATTGCTACGATTTGTTAATCCTCGAGGTAATAAACTTACAGTTTGTTTATCCATTTGATAATTTAATAAAAATTCTGAAAGAATATGTTCAAATGAATAAGTCACATTTAACAGTGTGTACTTTTGTTTGCTCCAATTGAACAATACTTACCTCCCATCCGATAGGAAATAGGATCATTGTATCGATTTTGCAATGATTCTGCTTGTATGTTCTTATTTTCATTTACTACGTTTTGTGAACTGGATGGTACGGCATCATTTACAAAACCTGATGTACTTGTACGTTGATCTTTTTCTGATTGTGACGGTACTTTGGTAATTACATTACTTTCTGTAATTGGACTAGCGGGTAAAGGATTAATGCGCGCCATAGGTTTGTAATTCGAGACAGTTGATTGTGCATCTGCATTTCCCTTTTTCAAAACACTCGCCCAAGATATACTAGATGCACCTGAGGATGATGTAGCGGGAACAGCTACTGGAGTGTTGGTAGTAACAGAAGAATTATTTGGTGTTTTACTAACAACTTCATCCGGTCCGCTCTTTATAGAAGTATCCTCCTTTTGTGCTTCACTTTCACCTTTAGATACTGGTTTCGACAGTGTTTTAACAACAGTAGTTTTAATACTAGAAACAGTTTCATTCTTATATTCTTTATCAGTTTCTCCATTTTGTTTCACTTCAATGCTACTATTAATATTCACGCATGGCACATCATTTTTCTCAGCTCCATTACAATTTTCATTCACAGTTGACACAATATTATGCTCTATTTTCACATTTACAGGAGGTACTTTTCCATTTGCATTGGCATTTTTCCTGGTGGCAGTATTGTCATCCACATTGTCATTGCATTGTTCAACTTTACTGTTATTTACAGTTATTACTGTAGTAACTATATTGGTCTGCGAGGAGTTATCCTCCTCGTTTATTTGATGAAAAGGTTGTTTAGCAGGCGTATAGACATTTTGCATTTGTTTCTCATGTGATTTTGTAGTCTGTATTTTTGTACAGTCTTGAGCAGGTTGAGAAAGCATAGGTGTTGCTTGTCGAATGCATCTCATATTATTAGAAGGATGATGATATGGAGGATATCCATATGTAGGTTGTGCATGTGGATGTGTATTTGTGTGCGTATGAAGATTCGGCTGATATATTGCTAATGGAGGATAATGAACGTGACCAGAGAATTGCTGTTGTTGAGTTTGATCAGGATACATAACTACAAAAGATAGTTGTGGATGAAATTGTCCTTGTTCTCCCATATATCCAGGCTGTATTTCATTTGCAGGATTCATTCCACGATTGAAATTATCTCTCCTTATACCTCTCCCTCTGTTATTTCTTCTATTGTTTTCTCTGTTACAATTAACATCGTGGATCTCACCACCAAGATTATATCCAGGATGAGAATAAGTAATTGCAGGCATAAATGGTTGTATATGAGCATCTGTTGGAACAGGATATATAGGTGGACCCTGCCACTCATTGCACATTATTTGTTGCGTATATGAAGGAGGTGGTGGTGGTATTGCTAGATAAAAGATATTGTTTATGTATTAATTACTCAGATTAGAGGCTAATATATACATATAATTGTCAGTTTATACAATGTAATTACCATTGTGATACCACTGATTTTGTAACTGTGGAATTTCTGTTATAGAAGCATTGATATCATTATTAGTTTCAACCGTATCCCATGGCAATTTTAAGGCATCAGTAGTGACATTAGATTTCAGGATACTAAGTAAATGATTCTTGTCATTTTCATTTAAATCATGTAAATCCAAAAATTGAAAATCAAGCTGAAACATACAATGAAATGTAAAATGAAAATGAATTAAATTGAAGAGAACAATCCCTCATGATGAGAACAACACATGTGCAGAACTGTTATTATAAAATCTATTTAAATCACAAAGATGTAAATCATATATAATGAATACATAGAATTCATAAATAATTTTAGGTCAATCAATAAATACTCAGCAGTGCTATTTTATGACTATTTTTTTCTTTCAAACTGAGTATATACTGTTATTCTATAATTATTCTTGAGAAAGCTTCTGAATACAAAATCCGACTAGATATTAATATTAATATAAATTAATACAAACTAACAACTGCTTATACAACAACTTGAAAATGTTGATTACAAAGAAATGTACTTTTTCCATGCTTATGTAACACGTTATATTATTTACACTTAAACAAAGTATTTCGTCGGGCGCGCACTGTTCTATAATCAACGATACTTTCAATTTTAACATGTAACCATAAGTCTAACCTCAAATCTTATGGTGCACAGTACGACTGTCGAAAATAGTTACAAATTCTTCTAACTTACTTGTTAATTATGTATGAAAGAATATCGTACCTCATTTCGAATATCCATGGTTAAATCCAAGCGCGGTGTAAAACATTAGAAACAATACCAGCAGAGAGACATGAGGCTCCGGTGATTTGTGTTGGCGATAAAAAGGGTAGACGTTGATGTTAACGCTAATGTTACTTTTTGTTCTCGTGAAAATTACGTAAAAAACGTGTCCGACAATGAAAATACAATATTCGTATTGTCTTTGCGTAACGATAAAATGGAAGAGGGGAGCGCGGACTATTAACAAATTACACAATATGAACGATCATATTTCGGCAGTTGTGTGTAGTTAAAATGGGCCAAGCACGTTGCTCCACTGCTGGTTTCTTCTCTTCCCGAGATTGGCGTCGCCACTATCATTACTGCTGCTTTGCAGGGATATCCATTGAAACTAATTTTTCCCGCTCTCCCGTTCTATATAGCCGTTTTCCTACTGTTCAATCCCCCTTAACCGACAAACACCAGCAAATCCATCATTTCCATTCTATTCCATATTTTAATTTTCATTGAAGCGGAATCGATCGTTCAATTAATCTTATTCATCACAGCCTACGTGTTCATCAGTGTCTCTGGTAGTTACAATTTGTTCTACTTACAGCAACGACCAAAAAATAAACAAATCATTTACTGGTAAGAAATCTACAATATTTCCTGTATATTTTCAGCTAATAAGAATATTTCTACAAATCTACGTAGATACAAAATTCGTTCGAATCCGTCACGATGAAATTTTACGCCATATCTATAACCGCTCTCATGAGATCAAGTGAACGTCTAACGTTAAAACTTCGACAAGCGAGTCACGCGTGAAATTACACGAAGGAATGATTTGAATATTTATTTATCCTTAAGCGATTCGTGATATTTAACGTAACGTTTCTGGTTCACAGATCAGACCGCCAAGAAAAGCAATAAAGTACATTGTCGTGTCCGCGAGGAGGCTAGCTTAGTCGCTTTTCTTCCAGAACAGTGAATATCACCCTCGGCAGTCGAGAGGACGGCCGACACTTTGAGAAGATCGTACCGTACCCTCGAAGATATAAAGCTCCCGGTATGAAGCCTCGTGGCTTGAGGTCTTGCCTCTAATCTCCAAGCACATGCATTATGTATTGGCTGACCCGATACACTATCTGTTTGACCATGTTCCCACGTTGAAAACTGCTCTCTTTTTCTACTTATTCAACTGTAAGACAGTTGCGCAACGCACGTCTCGAAAGGTACAAATACAACATTTACTGATAATATCAAAAAAAGAGAAGAGCCTCGTATTGTTCTTTCTCTCGAATTAACGAGGAATTTCAAATTGCAGGTAATCGTCGCTTGCTTCTTTACCGGCCGAGACTGTAACGCCTGTAGGTAGGCAACCGAGCTTGCGTCCAGCGTTGCATGGTGGCCACACTTACCTTTTCCATGAACCCGTTTCCATCATTCTGTTGTTTCAACTGTTTGGCATGCTGTTTAAATCGTTTCACTTGAACTTATAATTATTTAACTTAAATTAACATAGGTTTTCTTTTATTTGGTCAAAGATTTGTACACTTAACTTATAATTTATATTTATACTTAAAAATAGTATAGCGTCTCAAAGGATTCCTCGGATGAGTGGATTATATTAAAGAATTCTATAGTAAAATGAACTTTTTGTTGCTAGTTCGATGAAAAAGTTCTATTATCCGGTCTGTTCGTCGCTCGATATACGACGGGCGACGCTAAAAATCTCGTTGGTCGTGAGTGCACGACGTGTTTCCCTTCATGGCCTAGATACGAAACGCTTTTATACGTCATTTACGATATTTATGTTATGCACCGTCGCCAGCAATGTACGACCTTACGTTTAGTTTATATCCCGCCGCCACGAGGTGCGAGTAAAAAATAGCAACACTTTTTTTTTATTGCACGATCGTATCGGCGGCTTGCGGCACGCATCGAATACTGCGTTACGAAGTAATACGACTGCGGAGGAATGCTATAAAACCAGCGTACGGGCAGTTTCAAAACGCGAGACGCGATTCTGACGGAGAATCGGATCTCCTTCCGACGAACGTACAGCGAACCTCGCTTCCGTTTGTCTATTCTTACGAACACGCGACGCTTTTCGACCCACGACCGAGTATTTCCCCGCGCGTTCGTTTAATTCTCGAAAAATCCAGTCTCCGTTCCCCTCGATGCGTGTTTTGCAACATTCTGTACCGTCACGCGTGCGTGCATGCGTGTCGCGGAAAGCGCACGCAACTCATGGATTAACATTGCCGCAGCTCTCCGGCGGTTTGCGCTTTATTAAGTCTTTACCGAGTTTTTAGCGGTTCATCGATCTTGCTCCACCGTTTCCCCGGGGTTTAACGCTAGGTTTATGGATATTTACTGTACACTTCGCTATATGCTCCTAGAGAAAAACTTCGTTCGTTTCGATCTTGGCAATCGCGGGTGCGCGAATGAGCAGTCGGAACACGTGTGCGTGAAATTGACGCGCTCCGTGAACCCGGCGAACGCGATGGAAATCCGCCGGAGAATCGTGAATCCTCGGACCTTTGAACCGCGAGGTGACGTTTAGAAACTGGCAGTAGAGAGTCCAAGTATCGATGACGATCTTCGTACTTTTCAGGCGGAGGCAGGAGCAGAACTCGGCGGGGTTAAGGCCGCGCCGAATGACAAATAAATATGCTAATGGGGTGCGTTCGGGGAACCTCAAATGCCGCGCGTCTTAACGCTCGCGCCGAAAGAAGAAAGTTAAACGAAGTTGCCCGAGGTAAGCATGTCCGGGCCGTTACGAAGGGAAACGCCGCGAACAGGAGGAAAAAGAGGGACCAGCCTGTGGGGCGGAACGCGGGGGAGGCTCGAGGAAGACGGGACGGCCGGAGTTCTCTTAAATAATAGAAAATTCAGAGGAAGTTGATAAGCCGGGCCCGCGTTCAAACTTTTCACTCGGCGCCATCCATTTCTTATTATAATGAATGCATATCGGCTTAGCCCGAGCTGGAAAGCTACGGCCGTAAGAACCCTTTCGCAGTTTTTGCGGTGCCCGATCCCTGCCCCGCGTTGCAATACCATCGATTCAAATGCCGCGACGTGTTCGCGGAATAACAAACAACCGGGCAGCGTTTTTACCACCGCGACTTTTAATTCTTACGTGGAATCGTCTGAGCTTTATTCCCCGCCGATGGGAGTAAACTGTACTATTGTAACTGCAGAGTTCACTGTTGGAGATGTGACTTTAAGACGATTGATTCGATATTAATATTAGAATTACCGCACCAGCGCAAATCGCTTTCGATTCGTTTGTTTAATTATTGATATCCTAACAGCAATATTCGAAATGATCTTGGAGATAGATAGTTCCATTGGAATACTATAAATTATGTTTAATAATCCAAATTATGTTTCCGATTTCTTCTTTAACCCTTTGCACTCCAGAAGGTTTTCACCGGAAATACTCAATATTTTCTAACGAGGTACAGACATTTTCTATTTTCTTTCAATATTTCGTACATTGATGCATTATACAAAGTTTAATATTAAATAAGTTTACAGTTTTGCTGTGTCAAATCATTGACTCAGAGGCGTCTCTGGAGCGCAAAGGGTTAATTATTGGAAAGAGAGGGAAGCTTACCTTAAAGATTCCCAAATAAGCTGACGTGGCAATGGGCGAACTGAAATATAAGTCGGTGTAAATCTCAATGACCGTAATGTCGGAACTTCTACGAAAAGATAGAGGAAAGGTAGTTGTAACGTCGTAGGAAATCGCCGTGAGATTAATGCCGATTGCTCGCCGATGGATCTAATAGATCGGATTTCAACGGCGAGGAGGGTCGGCCGGACACATTTTTCCTCCATCCATCGAGACGAAGTCACCGGTTAGGGTGGCGGTCCTCGGCGAGTTTAATTCGAAATGTCAGTGGCAGATTGCGTTCGGCGAACCACATGTTGCCAGGCCGACTTCTCGCGATATCGTGCCTCACACCCACGCGCACGTCGAACCACACCGCGCGGCATATTTCGGCGATTATTATTACCGCGGGCAGCGTGTCTTGCGGCGTGACGGTTTCACCCATACACGCGCACGTATAGGTACCGCACACACGCGCGCCGGTTCGCCATTTTCGTTCGCCGGATCGATCGCGCGTATTTCCCGTAAAATCGTTTGCCGTTCGATCGTTCAACCGTGCGGCCGATCTCGATGCCACGCCAGAACTGACTCGAACCGGATCGCCATTACGATTCACCGAACAGAAAAAAAGCGTCGTTCGGAGGAGCAGGGATTGGACGAAATAATGGAAACGTTGCTTAGAATATTTCAAGAGTTTCTGCGTGGAAAATGGTATAACATCCAGTGAAAAGTTATTCGGAAGTTGAACTGCGTTGAGAGTATCAACTTTGCACTGGAGTTTCTAAGTAGTTTGATTTGATAATGTCTTATATATATTATTAACCCTTTGATCGCCATTACTTCGACACAGCAAAATGGTGAAGTTCGATATTTGATATTAAACTTTATACAATGCTTCGATCTGTGTTCCTCAATTTATGTGCGACTTCCCGTCAAGCCAGTTCGAAAGAATGTCGTCGGTATCTCATCAGAAAATGTTGAGTATTTCCAATGAAAAACCCGCGGAGTGCAAGGGGTTAAACTATGCTTCCTCATAACTCCGAGATCACACTCGCACGTTTGGAATACCGAGTTGCAAACAAATGGTTCAATCATTCGAACGGCAAGAAATCGGTGCATAGTTTCCTTCCTTTACTATTTAAGAGTTCAACATCTAATTCAGCAGAATCCGCGGAAAATCTTGTATACCTTAAACAATCTTTCGCAAAGTTGAACCACTAGACTATATCAACCAAGTATTAGACACAAGTGGATACAATTTTCTAAAGACAACGCAAAATCGCTCGAATGCACTGGTTGTCTCCTTCCTGCCTCAACCCCCGTATTTCCGAAGAGGGACAGCGCGGCACCCATGGCGCGCGCGGGGGGACGGTAAGGGAAATTATGCCGGAAAGTTTCTACGCGGCAGCGAAGCCTAAACCGGGGTTGCTTTATTAACAGGCGCGCGGGGGCTAATAAAATCCGCGGAGACAAATGGCCTCGGGTCCCGTTAAATCATCGCGAAAAACGTCGGCGATTTAATAAGCAATTTCATGGAAATTCTTGCGGATCGTTAGCGTAACGACACTCTCGATATAATTTGCTGCCTACTTTCCGCTAAACGATACGAACGGCTCCTCGAGGATATCGGGACGTCGCTTGCACGACGTTCCCTCCCCCTGATTTGCCGCGGAACCTTCGTTCCCTTTGTCGTCCGTCCGTGTGCACGGTCGCGTATTCGGCGAACGTTTCTAGGACGGTACACGCCGGATAAAATATTCGCCGGGGACGGGGATAAATGTAAGTCGGCCGACGGGGATCGTCTTAAGCGCGCGTGGGCCAGGTTTTTCAGGCGAGGCGCTCGTTGATCCTCCGTTGATTCCACCTTTTTATCCCGTCGAATCGATCATCCGTCCTGCGGCTCGTCCCCGATACACGCCAAACGCGTGTCCTCTCCGAGGATTCGCGTGACGTGTCACTCGCGTGGACGAGATCCGAATACCACGACCGCGTTTAGCTTAAACCGGGGATAAGATCGAGCTCCGATCTTTAGATTACTTCGATTCCGTCGGATTTCCCGCGAGCATTCGCCACTTATTCCACGCACGCCGGAACAGCGTGACACGTCCGTCTCCGTTCATAACTCCTTTGTCATCGAGGAAAGCTACACCGATCAACCACCGATCTCGATGGTTCTACATGCAACTCGAAAATCCATTGTACAGAATGCACGAACAAAATCTTAGAAACTATCTCGATCCCATCGTCCTCGGCGTACCTAAAGCCCCGATGTTTCAGCATCTCATCAAACTACCAAAGCGATGCGAGCGACGGGAACGCAATCGCGATATTTCGTTCCATCCGCGTCCCATCCATTTCCCAGTGAAATCGTACGTCGTATCGGGAAATATCCGCGTCGGAGCTTTCAGAAGCTCAGCGACCATAAGCACGCATTATACGCGGCGAACTGTATGCGCGACGCGTGGACGTGTATACTCGTACACACGGCCGGAGGGAGAGGGAAAGAGCATAGTCGGAATCGTCGGATACGCGGAGGACGGAGCGTGCCTCTTTGCGCAACCCCGAAAGCAATATATCGATGTTTAGCAACCAATAAACGGATCCCTCAAAGAGGGCTTTTACCGTAAACCGCTCGGGTGCTTCGACGTCTCGTCGTTCCTTCCATAGACGCCGCGACCGCGCGCGCACGCACACCAGCGCCGGCTCCGTTCACGTGCACGGACGGTCGCCGGTGTGCGGGCGCGCGTTAACGGCGGCAACCGTTCGAACCCGCTCCGCTTTTATGGCTCAAAGTAAACGCATTTATAGAGCCGTTTTGCCGCCACCGGATCGGCGTAACCTCGCGACCGACCATTTAACGCCGCTTTTATGATAATGTTATCAATAGCTCTCCGGCCCGGCTCGCTCCCCGCTTCCTCCGCGATCAACTGCCTCTATTTGCCGATTATTTACGACGCGTGTCGCTATCGTTTTCGCATGGCTCGCGAAACCGTCGATCCTACGCGCGAAGATCACCGTTACCGTTCCGTTACCGCGGTTTGATTGCCGCTCGGCCATCTGCGGACCCCGCTATCCGATCCCATCAGGAGAAACTCGGTGTATCTCGCCCTTGTATCGCCTCGCGAGGCTGTTCCGCCGATTTCAAGCTACGAACGGTTCTCCTGCGCGGTATTCCGGTTATCTTTATCGGAACACAGCATTTTCTCGTTGTCGAACCAGTTGTAAGCCCCTGCTTCGGCATTTCTTTAACTGTCTTGTTCAACTTCGACTCGGTTCTCGGGTTTTCTATGCCGTTCGAATGTTGTCAACCCCTTGTTACATGATCTGTTCCTTCGCGTACGATTACTTTGTTATTGATTATTAATTAGGAGTGAATAGTACGTCTGTGTTTACTCCAAAGGTACGATCGATGATAGAGAACGAAAGAATTAGATAACGCTCAGTCTTGTCGAATCCGGTTTGAAATCTTCGTTCAAAGTCTCGTACGATATTGCAGTAAGAAATGATAGAATGTCTACTAATATTTGTCGGATTTCGTTCCACGAGGAAAAGGGTTAATTGCGCGTGGTTCTCTATGTTGCTAGACAGTGGATCGTTCTCAGTTTCGATAGACAAATTGCCAAGGACCGATTGAAACCCGAGAGAGGCCTCGGCCGATCATCGTCGCGGGGAACGATGACTGTGTCAAAATTACTCGCCTCGCGGTGTACAAGGATACGCGGCCGAGGGGTTGCTTTACGAGCGCAAGAAATTAAGTACGATACCGAATAGTCTGTGTTGGACATCCTGTCCAGAAGCAGCCGGCTTTTTACGCCTGTATAATAAAATCCCGTGTACTTGTTCGGAAGAGCCGGCGATAACGGCCGGGGGAGAAGGAGGATCTCTTGG
Organism: Nomia melanderi; assembly: GCF_051020985.1. NCBI lineage: Eukaryota > Metazoa > Arthropoda > Insecta > Hymenoptera > Halictidae > Nomia > Nomia melanderi. The sequence continues at coordinate 13,704,947 of NC_135010.1, read as the reverse complement.
CAGGCCAGGCTCCTTAGAGGCGGTCTTATATCGCCTCTGGCATCCTAGTGTCAGTAGCAGCTTCTTCATAATTCTTCCGAAGAGAGCCGGGGACTGTATATAGTTAAAATCGCGGTTCAAGCGATTCTCAGAGGCACACTTGCGCCTTTTAATCGCAACATTCGTTTCCTTCGTGTAGATTTCTATCGGGATACCTACTATTAACCCTCTGACTACTGTCGGCGCCTTGAGGCGTTCAGAAAACTCGCTACACTGTGGACGCCTAGTCGAAGGATACACATGTTAACCGGATTTCATGGGAATTACAATAAGAGTAAGATCGGTAGCTGGTAACAGTAAATGCTAAAGCAATTATGTTTCTAGTTCCTAGTAGATTCTTGTTGCAGTCCAGTCGAACAATTAATGCTAACGTAACGAATAAGAATTAGCAGGAAGCTAGCTACCAAATCCTTCCAACGGCCACCTTTCCTACAGCGCGAGGAATACCTGAAAGTCTGAAACTTCCGTGACGCGGAACGCGCCGGTAACCGTCTTATCAATCACCATCGATCCGGCCGCGACCGAGCAAGGCGGAAATCTGCTGCACAAATCATCCGCGACGGGATCGAGTCCGGTCCCGCGACTTATCGATACCGCTTCCCATCGGTGCGCATTAACGAGCCACAAAGGGGCTCGTAAATATCGTATAAATATACGTTACCGCTTTATCTCCGCGATATACCGCGTCACTGGCAACATGGCAGCCTCGACGCACACCCGTCCGTTCGTCCGTCCGTCCCACCATGCTGGCGGAGCGGCGTCTCGCGCGTGCAGGCCGGGGAACACGCGCGCGTAGAGAAGGGAAGAGGGACACACGCGATGGCCGGGGGATGGAAAGGGGGGGAGGGAGAGGAGCCGCGGATCCCGCGGAGGGAGAGGAATCGAGTAAAAAGACCAGACCTGACCCGGACCATTGTGCGAATCAGCTTCCTGGAGCGGCGAGAGCATAGGAGAGAAGAAAGACGGCCTGGACGGAAGAATCGAGCGAGCGGCGCGGAGGGCGGCGGGGCGGCGTGCAGGGGTTGGCTGGCAAGAAAAAGAAGCGGAACGAAGGAAAACGGCCGCGGGGCCGGGCGAGGGGAGGCTGGGTTTCCGGTGAAATCGTGGCCGACCCCCCGTTGACCGGTGGGCAGCGGCTTCGACGTGTATGTGCGTCGCTTTGCCGCGGAAAAGGCAGCCGGCGCGGCGTGCAGCGTGCAGCGGCGTCTAGGCTCGCCCACACCCAGGATTTCGGGGGAGAATCCTTGAAAACCGGAGACCAGGACGCCATTGGTCGGCCCGAAAGCACCGTCTGAGCTCGGCCAATCGGGGGCCGGGCTGATAACGGCGGCGGTTCTTCTCTTCGTTCCGCCTCCTCAAGACGGAGCGCGCTTTTGGCACGGTATATCACCGGGTCGGTTATATATCGAGGCCAACCTATATCCAGGTCCACTCGTACGCTCTCTCCCCTATATGGATCGAGCAGCGTCTTCTGCCTCCTCCTCCTCCTCCCCCTTCTCCACCTACCTCCTCGTCGCCTACTTCTTCTTTTCTCCAGCCAGGAAATTTCCACCCCCGTCTGGACCGAGTCACTACCGAGGTCGTTTGCTACAGAGCCACCTCCTTACGCTGCCATTTCGAGGTTCCCGCCGCTTCCTTTTTCCTTTCTCTTCTTCTATCAATTTAGCCGCGGGACAGCGAGAAAGGATGTCCGAATTATTTTTGCCCGGTGGAAGGCTTCCGTCCGCTGAATCCTTGAGAGGGCCGGTTCGCGTTTGTTTGTTGGCTTCTGCCGGAGACAGGGGATGGCCGGGAATTGACCCAGTTCGGAGTTCTTCCGCCACTGTTGTAGACCGCGGGGAGGTAATTGGATTCCGGGGAGGTAATTGGAGAATTCACGCGTGCGTATATTAAAATGCGACTAATGGGAACGGCGAATGGATTCTCGTATAAGAAAAGGCGAACTAGTCGGTTCGATTGCTCGCCTGTCGCGGCGTTAAATTCATTGGCAATTGTTAATTGCGGAACGATCGAACGGAGCGATTATTTCCCGATGAATGCTCGCCGGAGACGCTCGGTTTTTGCCGGTATCGGCGAGCGGCTCGCGATTAGCGCGGGGAATCGACGAGTTTTTAGCCTTGACACGTCGTTGACGTCGCGTATCCGCCGCGGCGACGCGCGGCGCGTTTAATTATCACCGCGCCGCGGGATCGAACCAGGAGCGTTCGTTAGCGGGCCGAATTACGAGCGCAGATGTTTCCTTTGTCGCGGGGCCGTGAGCGGAGCGATTCGCCCCTGGGACAATTAATTACGAGCGTTCCGTATTAATTGTTATTATACGTTCGCCGCGCGAGAGGCCGCGCGCGCCCGTGCCGTTTAATACAGTCGTTCGTTATTTACTTATCGGCCACTCAAACTCGGCCCGTTCCGATGTTAATGCGCGGACTTCTTTTGCCGTGGTTCTTGCACGCGCCGATGAGGGATAGGCCATTAAGACTTTTATCGACCGGTGTGACGGATCTGGACGTCGCTCCGGCCGTAATGTTCATTATCGAACAATCGGGGCCCGAGCAAAAACAGATGTCACGCCTTCGATAAGAAACGCTCGGCCGATGCTAATAACACACAGAAGTTGACAAAGCGTGGTAATTATACCGCAACGCTCGCATCGGCGATCATGAGGGTCAATTAGAAATGGGGAAAAAATGAGATATGCGAATATTAAAGCCGAGGCTTATGCATCGCCGGCATTGAAAAAGGAACTTCGTAACCGATGCCCGGTTAGCTCGTTTCTTCGCGGAACGCGTTGATGCTCGCGGAAAGAAAAACAATGGTATATCGATGCGATCGCTATCGACGCCTCCGGCGACACGGCTTATTCGATAGGAATCACGCGCGATCGTGTTTCTCCTGTTGAACGCGCGTAACGACCGGACGAACGGCTCGAAGTAATTCACCGGTTTCTTCTGTTATTACGATTAAGAAGATAACTGACGCGCTCCGGAGGAGCTGCCGAGGAAATTGATTTAGTGACGCGCAAAGTGAACTGCGAGCCGATTGAAATCTTAATAGATTCGCTCTCGAGGGTTCTGTAAAAGGAAAAACCGAGCCGCTCGGTTGTTCGCTGATTCCACCGTGAATATTTACTTTAATCAACTGCTTCTCTGTCGAACTATCCATAGAATCCGATCCTTAGCGATTTATCCTCTTCCTATTTTCATTTATTTCCTATTTAAAGACATAATACTTAACCGCTTAACTGTCGAATTTTCCTAGAAACAGTCATTCGCGAGCTTCGAATCAAGCGAGTTCCCATTCGCTCGTGAACACGAAATTCTCCATACAATTCCTAGCATCAAAAGCTTTCTAGAATACGTGGTTCCGAGTTCAAAGAAACGAATTTCACCGTTGCCCTTCGTGAATTCAGTGAAATCCGCGAGACTGATACACGATCACCGTCGAGGACCTCTAGGAATAAGACAGTGACCTATCAGAGCCGATTCGCGATTAAAGTCAGCAGCTTATCTATCGGCTGGATCGCAGGTGGCGGTGGCCGGTAACGTCTCGGTTCGCGTGCAGGTTCCGGTCGAGGTTGTTTAAGCTGGTTCCGACCTCTTTTTCGAGGAAGGTGCGCGACTCGGTGGCCGGTAAGTGGCGTAATACGTGCTGCCCCTTCGTTTGACAAGATAAAGGGTGACGATAAGGCTCCCGCCCCGCGGAGGCGCTCGCCGGAGGAGGAGGTCGGAGGGCTGCGTGACCGTGGTGTGCCGCGTGACGCGTGTAATAACCGTAGCGCGGCTTCTTGCACGCACCCCGCGCCGGGAACCGAGTGTGCACACTCGCGGGGCTGCGTGTGCACCTTGGCTCGCACGACAGGTGCCTGTCGCCGAGGATTCTTAAGGAACCGCGCCTGGGAAAAGGGGAGGCTAGGACACGGGGTCCCTTTGATGTCGGAACGCTCGATTCCGCGGCCTCCTTCGCCCTCGCTGGATCCCATTTTATCAACGCTGCTCGCCGCGATCCCGGAATGGGATGATAAAAGCTTTACGAGAGCGATAAAACTTTACGCGCCGCCCTGATTAGCGGGTATCGCGTTCAGAACTTTCTCGGGTTTGATGGGAGGCTCGGCGATAGGAGGAAGTGTAACCGAACGACGGTAAATAGAAAGTAACGCGGTTGTCGGGGCTGCCGAACTGACCGCGGACGAACACACGTGACGTTTGTGAACTCAGTTTCTGTTGAATTAAAGAAAATCGATTAACCTGTGTTTACAGACGTCGAATGCACTTTGTTATCGTTTGATCGAGTGAACGTGTTGTTCACTGGAGGCTCGGCTATCTGTAGACGGCACAGTTTTTCTACTTTAGCATTCACGAAATACAGGTTCCAGCGAGAAACGTGTTCCAGTTGTACGTTTCGTTGATAAATGAAGCTTCGTATAAGATACTCGTCTAGGAGGCGCGCACTTCGTGCACTTTTCCCACCGCGGATATCGCGTTGCCTGTCGGAGCGGTTACCAGCGGGACAAGCGAAGGCGCCATTGATACGGCTCCGGGCGGAAGTACGGTTCACCTCGCGAATGTTCCGCGCAAGAAGCATAATGTCGGAGGCGGCGAACGCCGCCCGGAACAGGTTGAAACGAGCACGGCTCATTTGATCCGAAATCGGGAGCCAGTCGAACGTAAATCGCGAATGGATATTTTACGAGGATAGCTCTCCCCGGCCAGATTACAGATGCAATTAGCATGAGACTACATAATTAATAACTCGATTAATGCGCCGAGGCGGAACGTATGTGCATTGGTGCGCGGTCCGTCCGTCCGTGTCCGTTCGTCCGTCGCGCGTTGGTTCGTTTGTCCTGGTCACGATTCGTGATCTCCTATTTACGGCGAGTGGCGGTTACGAGTCGTAATCGATTGTCGTCGTATAATATCGACGTCGATTCCCGCCGCTTATGCCTAGCCGTTCGCGGGCGCGCTCTCTCACGGATCGCTCGGGTTTACGCCGCTGCCGCCGGCCGAAACTCATTAGCGGGGACTGCGTGTTCCAGGATGGAAGTCAGACGGGTCGCGACATCGATTCCGGTCTATTGTCGGCGCCCCGAAAGTTTATCGCGGGCTTCTGCGCCGCTTCGCGCGTTCCGGATCGTTTTCGTCGACGTTAGCCGGTCTATTAACCCTTCGCGTTACATCGAATTGATAAATTACCATCGGCAGAACAGTTCCAATCGCTGTGGTTGTCGGAGGTTCAAGAGGTTAACCCTATACACCTCACCTTTCCACTAGAAATGCTTCTTAACCTCTACTATTGGCGCTCGTAAAATATTATTGACAATCGAAGTTCGCTTAGAACTGTCAATCATCTGCAACCGACTTCCAATTCGACGATTACATCATCAGTTAGTCACGTATTATATAAACGTGATTCTCTCAGATTAGTTTAACCTAGTTATTCATTCTCACGGTTTCAATAGACTATCGTAGAAACGCGTTGACATTCTGCCGTAGCCAAACAGTTAATTACAATATCCCCACGACGAATCGCATCGACGAGAACTGTTCCAAGATTCTCAGACCTCCAGACACTAGGTTCCCCATTCCTGCGCGTCCGCAAGAAATCACGAGGACCTCCGAGCGACTCACCCCGAAATGCATCGCGCGCGGTGACGTCCTCCCAATTACATTCCTCCCGTTGAAAAGCGCCCCGTCCCTCCGTTCCCCCCCTAAATCCCGACGCAAACGTCTGTCGGATCGTTTCATCCGGGCGCTTGTCGCGCGAGTGTTTTCGCCGGGGCTTTCCGCGCGGATACTCTCGGCAGTATTTCACGTGGGGCACCGATCACGGGCACGCATAATGCGGCGGAGGCGGCCGGGGGGGAAGCGGCGGAAGCTCTCCCGGGATGCCAGATACACGTCGAACGGTGATAAATTCCCGCGGAAGATTTTTACGGACGCGAAGCTTTATCGTTTCCTCGGTCCGCGGCGCGGGCGCGGCAGCGAGCGTCGAGAGGTCGACGGGGAATTAGAGGGACGGGACGCGCAACGCGTTCGGCTGCGCTACACAGGTAGCCGGTATCGAGGAAGATTTATCAGCGGCTTCGAGACGGGGAGGCTGATCGGGAAGGACAACCGCGATTGAGTTACGTTGATTTTATTCCACATTATTCCTCCCAGCGCGGCGGCGTCGGCGGCGGAGGCCGCGGCACGGGAGAGAACCGCTTCTTGGCCGGATCGGGGAATCTTATTTTCCGCGGCGCACGTGAACGGCGAGCCTCGCGCTGCGGCGTCGGGATTAACGTCATTGCGGTTTTTAAGCAGGCAATTTCCTAATTCGGCTGCCCCGGGGATCCCTGATTTATCGCGGTTTTCTGCCAGTTATTCCGTGCCCGCCGCTGATTTACGATCGGGTTCCGTTCCCCGCTCCACTTTTCCTGATCCCTTTTCTTCGTCTCTCGTTGTTTCCTTTTGCTCCGCGACCTGGCTTCGTTTTTGGCTCTCTCGCGTTTCTTGGAACGTTGCTGGATGGTACTCACTGGTCTCCAGAGTGTTCTTGTGTTTTCAGCTGCGGGGGAGTTCTATGGGTTGTGGTTACGTGGATTATTGATTGATAGATGTTTAGATAGAAAGATTGATCGCATTGCAGCTTCGAATGTGTCGGACGTGTGACATATAGACGATGTTTCTCGAAGGCAACTGTAGAAAGCTTAGTAAGAAAAACTCCGCGATCGAGCGGCGACTAGCAATGAGACTCGTTTGCCGAGCGCAAGGGGTTAATTACGGCCGGCGAAGGATCGCGAAGGGATAAGACCAGCCGGAAACCGTGTCCTCGAGTCGCAGGCGTACGGATCGGAGGACGGGAGGATGGAAAAACGGTTCAACGTACCTGGGCAGATTCATTGAACGCGAAACGTTCACGGTGCGTGCCACGCATCCGCGTGAGAAATTCGATGTGTATTGTGCGCACGGGGGGAACGCGTCGAGGGAACCCGTCTCGGGCTACTCCCGTGGTGTTTAAGTCAATAATTAGTTATAATCTTGGCGTAATCGTGGCGCGCCGCGATTAACAGTTATAATCAAACCCGTTATCGGTGAACGTAATCGCGGCACGGTAGCGGCGGCAATTAGACTGGCTAGAACCGACGGGCGGACAGACATACAATGAGCGTAATGAGAAACGTCTAGTCTAGTCTCGTTTCGTCTCGTCTCGTCTCGTCTCGTCTCGTCTGGTCTGGTCTGATCTGGTCTGGTCTCGTCTCTGCGCTCCCATTTCCTGGATATACATATATTACCAACGTACGAACGTTTTATATTTCGAGTTATCGGTGTGAAACGTAGTCACCCTTGCGGTGCACCGTTTAGAATCTCATTTGTTGCTCGGTTCGCTTTTAATGACTGGCTTGATTATGATCCGCCGGTAGGAAAAGGTTGATGCTCGCAGGGGTTGTTGCTGGAACACGAGAGCATAACGCACACGGCGCGCGTTTCCGTTGTCGGTTTCGTTCCGTGATCTCTCCACCTCCCCTCTCTCTCTCTCTCTTCGTCTCTTTCTCCCTTCAATTTTTTTCCCCCGTTCCGCGAACGATCGAGCCAGCTCGGCGATCGTATATTTTTACACGGGCCAACGCGAAATAATGGGCCGGGGCTGCGGTTATGCGGTCCGGGGAAACTGTTGTTTCTCCGCGCGCGCGAAAACAGACGGTACGCGCGCGGCGCGATGGCGGTTCGGATTCACGGTGGACTGATCATCGCGCGAAAACACGAGCGGCTTGTTTTTGCAAGCGGGAAACTCGATCGGGGGAGGTCCGAACGCCCGCGTATCCACCGTGGTGCTGTTTGCGAAAACATACTTCGAGAATCGACCGTGGACGCGGCTTTCTTTGAATCCCGCGAACGGAATTTCGGCCTGTTCGCGCGGAAACCGTGCGCGAATCATCCTCGGACGAACGTGTTTAGCTTCGCTGTTCGAATTTCGCGTTCGGAACACGATCCTCGCTGGGGAAACGGTTAAACGCGGAACGATCGTTTACGCGCGCGCGTTTCTATCTGCGAATTTCATCGAATTCCACGCTCGGAACGCGATTTTCGCGTGCGAAACCGTTGAAAGAATCCGAAGCGTCGTCGAACGTACGTTTCTGGCGGTTCGTTTATTTGAATCTCACCGTTGGAATTCGATCTTTCGGCGAGGAAACGTGTATCCTCGTGTTGTTCGAAACAGGAGGGTCGCGAACGGTAAACAGAGGAAACGAGAGGAGAGAAGACCGGAGGGAGAGACACCCTCGGAAGGATCGTTTCGAGGTTAACGAGGAGGGCCGTGATTCCAAGGGGGCGGCTAGAAGAGACTGGCAAGGGTGGTAGCGTAGCGGATAATGGCGGGGACACGGCAAAGGCAACGGTAATGGCAGCCCTTGGGACATCGCCGCGATTCGAAGGATCGACTACGGCTAGGGAACGCTCGTTAGCACCTTCTAACCGCCGTCCCGGATCACGGCCGCGTTTATGGATCCTGTCAGGATATGTCCAACCCCTGAACTCCTCCGCCTTCCGTCTCGGGTCCACTCTGTCCGCACCCTACACGGTTCCGTTTCTTCCTAACTAATCGCATCTATCTCGTCGTCTAATTGACGCTTAGGTCTAGGTCACGCGAGTCCTTAGCCAACGATCGTCGAGTCTTTCTATATATTTTAAACCGTAGAATTCGAATACTTCGAAGCTAAACCCATTCGCAGCAAACTCTAGTTGAGAAATGGAGGAAACTCATTAAACAGCAACGTTCGACTTGAAGCCTCTAGCTGGTCACGATTGTTCAGTCGATCGATTAGTTCTAGCTCGCAGGCGACAGAGAGCTCGGATTCGTCAGAGGAGTTTCTCTCTCGATGGAACCGACGCGTCGCGGCAGAAAAAGCCGAGAGGCAGCACGAATTTTCGGGCCGTTGACCAACGAGTTATGGTCCCGATAAATAAACCGGCGGCCGCTTGTCCACGCCGAAATTATAATACCCGTAAACGTCGCGGCGCGCCGCTTTATGCGCTGGTAACGATAATTTACAAAGAACTCGCCGGCCCGCGCTTAATTATCCCCGGTTGCGTGCGCGGCTTTTCTATCCCCCCGCCGGCTTTTCCATTGTGCTTTCAATTAATTTTAATTAGCCGGGACGGTGCATCTTCGCGCGCCGATCGCCGGCGCGCGGCGCTTCCCGCTAAAAATATAATACCGCGCCTTGTTTCCCGAACGAGCACCCCGTATAAATCAGCGCCGCGGATCTGCGCGGCCGCAAATTAGAGAATTTCATGGTTTCGGTTTATAAATACCGTGGCCGGCACGAGAACGCCGCGATAGGAACGCGAAGGGGGAAGGGGAGAAAAAAGCGTTCTAGGCGGAGGAAGAGGAAGAAGAAGACGAAGAAGAAAAGAAAAAGAGACCTTTGTCCTTTCTGGTAGCGGCGTTCCGTAAGGCCGAGGCGATATCCTACGGCGATGGTCGTTAGATCGCCGTTATCGCCGTCGCCGTTAGTTACTCCACCTATTGTAACAATTTCATAGAGGTCCGTGCGGGGTGTGTAAAACCCTGCAACGGCCTCGCGTGTCGGAAGACGATAGTCGTCACAGTGACTGTTATATCAAACGGGGTCGAGATTGCGATAACGACTGGAACATACGTAGGATACACGGTTTACGTACCTACACTCCCGCGAACGTAGTTAGCCGGGAACGTACTTTCGTCCTACGCACGAGAGGGTTGCCAATGTCGTAGGACCGTCTCCCGCCCTCTCCGCGCCGCCCACGACCGGGGCAGGCCCATTAAATTTTTCCTCCATGCGACACCGATAAATTGCTCACGGGAGGAGGGTTCCAGGTAGGTAAATATAGTTCAAATCACAGGGTCTTGGTTACCGTACCGAAGGGAAACGTTCTATTAATATAAAAGAACGTTCTACTCGCCATTACGACCGCGGATCACGTAGAAACCGTCTACTCAGCTCGTAGTTTTTGCTCGTTCCTTGGATCGCGCAGCCATTTAACTCTACAATCTTCCCTTCGGATCCAGGGAATGTTCCACAACGATTCGCAAAAGGAAGGACGCCCCGAAGAAGCCACCGGAAGCGTCGAGGTAGGAGGGACGCGCGCTAATTCGAACGGAAAAGAAACATGTTGCGGCGGGACGATTCGAAGACGCAATGGAGGACGCCGCTGGAGGGGGAGGATGTGATTTCTACGCCAGTGGTCGGTAGGTGGTACGTATGTAAAGGAAGCCCCAGTTCTACGTAAGCCGGAACGCCGGCGTTCGTGGTCGAAGCCAATCTCAGTCCACGCTGGCCATTTGGCGTTTCCTCGGTCGTGCCGGTCGTGCACACACGAGCTTGCCTTTTATTCCGTTTAACCCCTGCCTCCCGGCACCGCCGCCACCCCCTGGCCGCAAACCTCCACGGAGGGAGGGAAATGGAAGGAGAAGGAGGAAGAGGGAGAGAGAGAGCTAGGGCAGCTTCCTAAATGATTAATTACCGATCTCCATCGCGCGGAGGGATCCCGCAGGAAGGCGGGTCGTTGGACGGCCTTAAAGTAAGCTCATTTCTAAAACGGATATTCCGTGTTCCGCGTGCCATGGAACGGCATTCGGCGGCCCCCGACGGGTTGCTGCCACTTGGCCGCCCGGCAACCCCCGTTCCGTATCACGCGGCCCCCTAACGTTGCGTAAGCTCTGCGGTTCCCTCTTCGCGTGGCCAGTCCTCGGGTTCGCGCTGATTGCGAGCCGAGATACCTTGAACCGCGCCAAGCCGAGCCGCGCCGCGGCGAGCCTCGCGTAAATGAAATGCGCTACGTGCCACGAAAAGGAACAGGGAAAAAAGCGGGTTTCTGCCTTGTTTCGCTGATCGATGGCCCGCCGCTCGCGGGCTCTGCGCGCGAAACCGCCGGTACCGCTCTGCTGCGGCGACTGCGGCGATCGAAAGTCGCGTTCGCTTTTATTTTTCCGTTCGGGGCCTCGACGGTTTCGCGTCCGAACGCGTGGGAAGTTATTAGTTTCGAGATTTGAGGGAACTTGGGTGTGGGGTAACTTAACGCTAGATGTATGGGGGTTTATTCGATAGTTTGTTCTATTGTTCTTAATAGTGTTTGTTTATATAGATCGCGGAAACTAGTGTTTCAAGAGAGAATTGTATCCGCAAAGTTGCATCGGTGGAAATCTAGTTAGGTTACAAATGTCGACACTGTCTAATTGGTTCCCTTGAATCTAGTGTTAACGCGTTGCTAATAGATTCTTAAGTTCTCTTTGTGACAGGTTACGTTAGAAACAGTGATTAAGTAGGTGATAATACTATTTAGTCGCCGACGTTACTAACCACTTTTATCGATCGTTCTACTGCACTTGTCCGAACATCGGCGCGTTAATGATATTCAAGGGTCGAAGCCGTCGCGAGTCTAATCGAGGCGTCGAGAGGTACGAAACGATTTCGCGAACGAGCGAAATCTCGCCGCGGAAAGGCGAAACGGAGAAAGAAACGGCCGCGTCCGCACGGAATCTCGGCGCACGACGATTCTCTTCCGCCGATCCTTCCGTGCTGCGTCCCCTCCGCGCCGCCCCCAGTCCGTTTAGCCCGGCGGAGTCTCCGTCTCTGTGTGCGCGTTTTCGTGCGATACGCTGTGTTATCGTTTGCATTGCAAATGGCAACCCACCCCGCCCACATTCAAACACACCGAGGAGAGGCCACGAGGAGCGTGCACGTTTTATGGTGGAATCGGCCGCGTGTGCGAGAGAGGCCACGCCGATATATCGGGGCCTACGCGGATGAGTCACGGGAATCGGAACAACCCTAACGATGCCCTCTTAAGGGGACGGACCTGTCGAATTTCCGACGCGTCTCGCCGCGTACTCGAATCATTTTCGTCACGGCGGAACGTGGACCGAGGGCGACGGGAAATTATCGAGGCGAACATCGGACGAAGTGTCCCTTGTTTTCGTTGACTTTCACCCTGTGGTGTTTTCTGCAACTACACTTGATAGAACTACTTCAGTTTATCATTGTCTAATTTTCTAATTAGTACAGGGTAGAGTATATCGGTTGATAAGGAGAGACATTGAATTTCTCCTCGAGAGAGCATTCGTGAAATTCTATTCGAAACCTTTGCCACAATATTATTCTCAACGGGTTAAAAAATCAGAGAAAGAAGAGATTCCTCGGGATCCCCGGGAATCTCAGCGACGTTTCCCTCTTCCTCCGGATTCGTATTTTAATTCGGCGCGCATGTTTTTCGCGTGGCACCCCCTAAGTCTCCTCTGCCCGTCCGCGGAAGACTTATTTTTTTCCCTCTTCCTTATCCCGAGCCAGGTTTACTTAAGATATTAAAGTACTCACCCTCCTCCTCCGGCGTTCTTTCCCGTTCGCCGTCCTCCTCCGCCTCCTCCTCCTCCCTGTTCGCCGTTGCCGTCTCGAGGGAGGTTCCTCCGGCTTCCGCCCTGGCGTTCCCGGGGGAGCGCGTCGCCACTCCGCGTCGGCTTCGCTTAATTTGTAAGCGGATTTTTGCACTAATCAACGGATTTAAGAAGGACAAGAGAGGCGGAGGGGGCGGGGGGCGGCGGGAAGAACGAGGAGCCCGAAGGCGAGAGACCAAAGACGGGGGACAAGAAAGTCATTTGAATTTATTTTAATTATACTAACGAACAAGCCGCGGAACGAGGGCCTAACGAATTATTTGCTCGAATATGATTGCGCGGAATTTCTAACGAGGGATCGACCGATCTACGGTGTCTTCGGGGATCGCTTCCGCTTGTTGACGGGTAGACGGGAAAATCTTTCGTCTTCCGATCGAGGGAAAAACAGCGGTAAGCGCCGTCGGAAATCGTCGTGTGTGCTTTTCAAGGGGGCGAGCGGGGAACGGCGGAAAAACGCGCGAGAATAAATTCGGAGCGCGTTAATAAATCATTTCGTTAGCGACGGAGACGTTAAAGAACCGGACGGGCGATAATGGATCGCGCGATTATTCACGGATCTCGTATCGATCGCCGGCGATATTGCAAGTGACTAGCGTGACCGTAGCGCGAGACAAATGCCCGCCTCTTTTGCATCGCGCGGCGAACAGCGGGAGGAACGGGAGAGAGCTCGTTTATGGATGCGGCTTCGAGGATCACCAAGGCCCATCGACAGCCAAGGTCTTCTTCGTCGGCTCCGGCAACGCTGCGACGAATTAACCAACGATTGCCAAGGTTCCTCGTTGCCATCGATCAACGTTTCACACGTTTCAACCGTATAATACAACAGACTCGCGACATTCTAATAGCACGATTCACGCAGAATGGACACTTCCATTTCATCGAGATTCTTCTAATTCTCTAAACTTGATAAGCTTCCGGTCCCATAAGGGATAAATTACGTTAGAAGAATCTGGAATGAGATCTTACCAAAACATACCGTAACATAGATAAAGGAAGAAATACATAGAAGTGACCTAGTATAATATTTAACGTGTTAATTGTTACTACAACCACAAGGTGATAGAAACAATAAAATGTTTCGTCATATACAAGACAGACGCAATAAGCAAAACAGCCATACCGCTTCTATGGCGGCATCGCTCCGTCAAGGGTTAATTTTTCAGATATCAGGCAATTCGACTGTTCCGCAAGCTCAACGGTAGAACGAGTACGATTCCCGATCGCGATTCCACGGAGCGTCTCGTTAAGGATCGAACAGGAATAAAATAAAATGCCGGTGCACGGGCCGCGAGGGGGAGGATAGACGCCCTTCGAGGACGGAAAGTTGTCGAAGAAGGGCCGGGAGGGGGTGGGTGGAAAGAAAGCGCGTGGTTTCCTTAATGAGAAGTACAGAGTAAAGCTTTCTTTGCGCGTCCTTTTGCCTGGAAGAGCGGTCCCCTTGGGGCGAGCTTCCGTCCGCGTCGCGGCGCGCGGAGCTGAGCGGAGCGGCGTGTACGGGCCGGAATCGAATCGGATTCGCGGCTCCGTGTAGACTTTTTTTCCGGCCGAGCGGCCGCGCCGCTGAAATGCTTCTTGTGTAAGTAAAAATCTAAAGTGACTACCGAGATCTAAGTTTTAATTAGTTTATCTTGGCCGCGTGGCCATTGAATATTTATGAGCTATCGCGGCCGCCGGTGCCGGCACCGCGGCCCGAACCTCGAGCCGCGCACGAGAGAGCAATCAACAGAGGAAACGGGGAAAGAGAGCCGGCCAGAGAGAAAGGGGGCAGATGGGAGAAGGGAGAAAGAGAGTAGAGAAGAAGGTCGAGGAGGCGCCGCGGACCCTTAGAGAAGGGGATGTTGCCGGCGAAAGGGGACGAAGAATGAGATTCCGCCGGCCACGGAAAGGAACCGCCTGTGGTTACTGTCATCCCGTGGGATTTCGCTTTCGATGCTTCCGAGACGCTATCCTGCAGGATATAATTGCATGGCCCGGCTGCGCGACAAGCGCCGCAAAGGAAAACGGTTCTCATTCCGCTGCGCTCTGATCTTCGATTGCTCCTCTAGGGGTGAGATCGTAGTTGACCTCTGGACTCGGTGGAAGTAGGTAATTTGTTAGATGTTATTTTCTACGTTAACACTGGAACTTCTTGTCAAATTTCTTTATAGGAACTATGATCGTTGGAGTTCCATTGACGTTCAGTTTGCTATGTTAACCAGTTAACTGTGTTTGACGAGTATACATCTTAAAGCTCTTAATGGCGCTAACTTTTTCAACGTGGATTCTTTATTTTTTGAGACAGACATGTAATTCTTCGTTTCGCTTTAGTTTCTCGTTAGGATATATTTTAAGTTCCACACTTAACTGGTTAACATTGTCAAACTTCTCTATAGAAACTATGAGCATTTGGATTTACATTGAGTTATGTAGTAGATTAGGTATTATTGAAGATTACTTGATCATTTCTAGAAGCATTTGGATCTTCTCGGTGTTCCGCCATCTGGCAGTTCCAGTGTCAATAATTCAGTAGACAAAGAGGATGTTTGCTTCGGATATTAGCATTACTTATACGGATCGTTGCGATATTCCGAGGGGGTTAATAGAAGCAATTGTTATCTCTTAAGAAACGCGGTCTTAGCGGATTACAAATTCCAGAGGAGAATTTCGGAAAACCGGGGGATTAACGTTTTCCGATACTTCACCCCTGGCTGCAGCGGGATGAGGGACGAGAAGCAACGATCGGTACAGACGCGGAGGCGTGGTCTAGCCGGTACTAAGGAGCACGAAGAAACACTCGAGAGACAAACGTATCTGGGCCAAGCGGAAGCCAGTCTTTTTCTTATCCACCGTATAATTCGCGGGTTGCGCGAGACCGGGGAAGAAGGGATGGCGGCGAGGGAACCGTGGAAAACAGGAGGGATCCCGGGATCCGTGGAGGCTGGCTGGCTTCGGGTCCACCTCCGCGAAAATCCCAGGGATAGAAAGAAAGGAGGAGGAAGAATCTATAAGTACATAAATCTGCGAAAGTCAGTCGACGGAGAGGAAAAAGGAGAGGGAGAGAGAGAAACGGGAAGACAGATCGGGAGAAAGCGGCAGGGAACACGGGGACTGAAATTTACGAGCGGCACCGTAAAAAACAGAAGCAGAACACGCGGAAGAATTTTTATTTCCAGCAGATTCGAGGAATATTCCGTCGCATTTCGCGGCGATCGTCGAATACGCTGATCCTGTCGGGTTCCTGGTTCGTATTAACGCTAAAATCACCGGTTTTGATTTTCTTGCTTTGTAATTGTTAACCCTTAGCGCTCCGGGTTGTTTTGTAGTCTATCAGCAACTAATTTTTATAGTACTAGCGAAAATGAGAATGCTATAACATTTCTTCGAACTATTTTCCTTCTTCGTAGAAAATTTGGATGTGTGGAAAGTCGAATAATTTTAGAGTGGTTTCTTTAAGATTCATTGAAATATTATAACTAGTAATATTACTACTAATATTATAAATATTATGACTGGTGCAATATTGGAGCCTACAGAGTTCAAAGGGTTAATAATGATCTTGAGAATAGTTTCACTTGAAAACTACAATGACTGAAGAAACCGAAGATAATCTATTGTTATAATCTTGATAGGGATTACATACGACTGTTAAATGCTCGGTAGTTTTAGCGTTAAACATCGAAATTCGCTGGCTCCTCGTATAATCAATTATAAATCTATTTCCAAGGTTCTCCCTGCCTCCGGGAATTTTGATTCGAAGAGGTAAATTAAAGTGATCATAGATAACGAGTATTTGAAAAATCGGAAGATGCATGGTGCCGCTTGTAAATAGATGATAAATTTGTTTACAGATCGCACAGAATCAGTTTCTCCGCTGGATAATTTGCATTCAAGAAGATTAATGGATCGCCGAACGAGATAAGTCGCCAGTTTTTCGCTGGGAAACCGGTCGGCGGAGAAACAAAAGCGGAAAAAAGGTGTCGAGGGTTGAGTCTCGAATGGTCGCCGATAAAAAAAAAAGAAATCCAGAAAAAGAGGAGAGTTCCGTAGGAACAAGTTTCTCGTCGAGCCCATTTGCGAGAGCCATCGCTCGCGAATATTCGCGACACGTTTATCTACACGGCAGCGGCACACGTGCTTAACGCGGCGCGCCGCGTTACAGATTGTCGATTCATATTTACATTTTAATAACTCGTCCCTTCTACCTTGTCGCTCTCGTTCTCTGTGCACGGACTGATTCGCGCGTCACCGCGGATGGATACGGGAGGAAACTCTTCCTTCCTGCTCCGCCCGCTCTTTCTTCCTCGGGAAATCACGGTTACAGTCGCGCGGCCGGCTCGCCGCCATTAAAAAGAATCCCTCTTTAATATCAGTGTCACGGATTAACATCGAGCTCTCTCGGTAAACTCAATCTGAAAATATAGGCATCAACCCTTTACCCTATAATTTCTTCCACGACCCTCTTAACACTAGATTCACGGATGTTTGTTCTGCACTTTATTCCATTGTTCCTAGAAAATTACGTACTCGTCTATGTAAATTGCGAAAATTGTAGTTTGAAAACTAGAGAATTGCAATACGTATTCGCATAATGAAGCGAAATCGACGGAAGCTGTTACTAAATAATGCTTGAAAAATTCAGTATCCGTCGAATTGACGGGTTCCGTAAATCTAGTGTTATATAGGCCCACAGAGGGTTAATTCATCGTCACAATTACTCTCCATTCATACTCCTCTCATTTCATTAAACACAACTTACTAGCAACAGGGAAAAATTCTACATTCTATTAAAATTCTACGTAAAATTGAACGGTTGAAAGTAACATTTAATTTCAAATGAATATAATACACTTGCTATCATTCGACAATTTCTATCGCGACACTCTAACGCAAGGGATCAAGCGTATGATTGGATCGAAGAATATTTGACTTCCTTCTTCCGCCTGGTTTCTCTCTGCTCTTTATTCTCCAAGTAAAAAAGGGCCGTACAACGGTGAACGCGTTACAATCCAGTTCTTTAATCGAATGCGCATGGAATCCCCGATTTAGTGGGCTCGCCCCGTAGGCGCGTCGCAGCGTGTAACTCTTTTATAATAATTATATCATCGAAAACGTCTCCGCGCCCGCGCGCGAGCGTGTGCGGTGTTCCTCGCTTTTAATCGGCGAACGCGAGCCGCGATTATAATAATCCGAATTTCAAATGCGACCGCGTATCCAGCTGCGACACCGCCGGGCCACACGTTATAGGCAAATATTTTTCTGGTCATCGGATCGTCCGCGGCCGCGCGGCGCGCACGCCGGAACGATAATTTTTGATATATTTAACATTACCGCGCCGCGATCCCCGACGCTCTCGTAATTATCGCCGCGCCGCCGGCCCGCTGCCGCGCGCGCTCGCGCTCGCGGCCGCTTATTATTACGTACAGCCTGAAAATTTTATTCGTTTTAATAATCACCGAGGCGGGAGCACGCTCGGTCGCTCTTTTACGATCGCTGTAAAATTTCCGCGGGCGTAACGACGCGTACGACGCGGAAACGTTTCTCTATATACAGAGTGTTCCTGAAATGGCGGCGCGATTGGGGATCGACTACGTGTACTGGTAACTTAGAAGCACCATTGGAATTCAGTTACATTTCGGGAGACTAATTCATATCTCAGAATTTTGGAATATTCGAAAGTTAATTACTTTCACTTGTATCATTTCTATTACTTTATACTGAACGACGTAGATGTTTCAATTGAAATATCTATCTAGAACACGAAGTATAATATAAAACATCGCTCTATTTTCTCCTTTCGCTCGTCTAGAATAAAGCTTCCAGGTCCTACTTCAGAAACACCCTGTATATCTGTTCGCAGTCGGTTTCCGGGATCGAACGTTCCAAACGTAGAATGATTTGCCATCGTTCCGTCGCCAGGAAGGAATTGTTCTAAAATTATTCGTCGCCTAGTCCGCGTCCTTTGGCCCGTTTTATTATCGTGCCATCGCGAGCGTGTGCGCGCGGCGCGCGGGGGAATCATTTAAATTTAAAAGGACCTAAGTTCGAAGTTTCAGTCGGGCCAACGGAGAAGTTCGTTGTCCCTTCTCCGAGGCCCGCATCGGGCGCATTTGCATGAGAAAAGTGTTCTACGATTCCTTCGATTACGCACTCGCCACCATGGCCCTGTCACGGTTCACATTCTGGGAAACTCTTTCAACCGATCTCTCCCTCTCTCTCTTTCTCTTCCTCTTCCTTTTCGTTTTTTTCCTTTCTACAACGATGAACTTTGTCGATAGACGCGACACCGTACACGTGTTCCATTCACAGTGGGGTTGGTCGACGGCTTCGCTCCTTACCGAACGCTGTTTTTACACTCGACGCGTTTGATCCCGCTTCTTGGTCGCTCAATTTTTCTTCCCGTTGGCTCGTCGATTATTCACCGGCTCCTCCTGGCCCTCCGCTTCCTCCCGGACGCGTCCGCCCCTGAAATACAATGTAAATTTCTCCAGAAATTGCTTGCGAAACACGCTGCTCGCCGGCCGCGATTAATTGCCCGCGTTACGATTATCGGCGAGGGATCAATTGGATTTTAACGCGAGCACTGGAAATGGGGAATCTTGTTCTTATGTAAACAGATAAAACGCGCTGCGATAATTAACGAGATATCGAACAATTTTCACGCCAGAACCACGCGATGAAGTTTCATCAGCAACTATCGAAAGTACGGGGATCTTACGAGGAATTTGACAAAGGGCGCTTCGAATCTCGACGAATCCGATTTCCACGAGAAATTAACGAGACACTCCGACCCAATAGCTCCACTAAATTAAATCAAAACTGTTCAAAGTGCGTTAGAGAAGCGTAGGATAGTTGAATTTCTAAAGCGATCGAAGTCGATCGCACGGAAATTATTCAATATACATCGTAAGAGACACGCAGCCGGTCGATTAACACTCGCGCACAGCTACTCGCCGGCGAAGGTATCGATACGTATCGTTCCCGTCTCTTTTTATATTTCCCCGGACAAATATTTCGCGCGTGTTTCCACGTAATCCTCCGCCCTCTTCCCCTGGACCGCCACGAGCCACCGTTCCCAATGGAGGTTGATATTGGCGGTTGATTATCAATTTTCTACCAATTTGGTTCCACTTGTAGCGGCGCCAGCTTTTGTCCCGCTAATCACCCCTTGGCTCCCGGTCTCGCCCCCCCGCCGGGTACATCCGATCCGCTTTGCATATTACGCCGCGATATATCTCTACTATTCTGCATGACTTGACGAGTAGTCGCCCCGTGCCCCGCCGCCGCCTTTCTTCTCGCCCCCTCTCGACAAAAATTCTCTTCAGCCCACCGGCTAAAGAGCGCAATTGAAAAAAATAACCGCGTCAACTCGTTCGTGACGAGCGGTGCCTCTGTTCCAAAAGGGGCGGCGAACTTTTTCCTTTTAATCGGCGCTCCCGCCGCCGGAGAATCGAAACGAACCGTTTCGGATTTCTTTCTCGATCGGAGGAATCGTTAAGATATTTTCTATTAAAAACGTGCTGCTATAATTCTTTGAACATCAATTTAACCCGTTCACTGCGTCACGAATATACACGTAGCAAGAGATTAAAATAAATTGAAAGTACAAATGAAATCACATTTTATGCCAGCGAATGGGTTGCTACAAGATTCGTCATTGTCATAAAAGAATAAGACCTAAAATTCTCATGGCAGTGAACGTGTTATGCAATCAACCCTTTATGTTTCCCACTAGAAATATTCAACATCCTCCAACACATCGAAACTAACGAGAAAAGTAACGTACAGGAATAAAACTATTTTATTCCAATATTCCATATCGATGGATCGTACACAGCTCGATATATATAAGACTTCATACTCCCATATCAAATGCTAACCGAGTCATCGAATGCTATCTTCGGTGTACATGGTTAAAAACACAGTTGCAAGGAACCATAACCCCGGAGTTCGAGTTACTCCAACGGTTGCGCGTCGCAAAAACAATGAAAGAGGAAAGAACGGCGGGCTTCCGATACGATTTCCGGTAGAGTGGCTCGAAGACCCGACCCGCTCCCGGCCGACTCGAAGAATGCGGTTACAGCTTTTCGCGAATTAACCGGGAGGCGGGCGAGTGCGTTCGCAAAACAACAGAGGGATCAAACGTGGACGCTTATGGGATCAGCGATCTGAAAACGTTGTGTTGTTTCAGGTGAGCCAGCTCTCACGCGCCACACCCTGTTTTCCGCGCCGGTTCCAGCCCGCTCCCCCCGGCCTCAGACCGCCGCGCGCCCTCGGCCGCGACCGATCGGAATTTTGAAATCGCTCTCGGTCTACCGGTTAACTAAATTCTCATTCCTACGAAAAATAACGGCGGACGTCCGTGCGCGAGCTCGATCCGAATTTCTCGCCGACCTACCCTCCGGTGCCGACCTCCGTGCAGATTTACTCGACCCCTTGACCCTTGGACTGTTAACCAATTAACCGTGCAATTAAAAATCTCTTTGAGCGTAATGAGATCAACGCCGAGGATACAGTAGAATAGACTGAAGCGAGATTGAAGTATTTTACGTGCTTGAGAAAGCGAATAAATAATTGACGAGGATATTAACCCCTTAACGCACAGTTTTTTTGAAAAAAACCAAAAAAATTAATTTTGATATACTGTGCTTTTCTTCCATGGAAAAAGGCTATATTTTATTCTTGAATAAATAAGTGTCATAGCTTAAAATCCCATGTAAATGATAAATATCAGTAAAACGATTTTTTTTCTTTGCTTTCACATTGTTATTTTCACAGTTTGGCCTGTTTAGCGCGCTCGAATTAACTCGAGCGTGCAAGTGAAGGGGTTAATATTATTCTAGGTTTTATGAATAGTATCGGTATATTATAAATATTTGAAATATTTCATCCGATCGACAGATCGTTCAGTAACGAGGAACACTAGGACGAAAGGTAGTTCGAAGACACTCAAGACGGACGCGTTAATTCGTTACTTCCGGTTAGCGAGTGAACATCCAAGCCTTCTCGCGAGTTTTCTATTGGCTGAGCGGCGCGGCCGTTCAGTTCCCCGACGTTCATCGAGATTTATTCGCCATTAGCCGCGCAATCAAGGGCCGCGATGAAATAAAATCGCGGCGCGGCGCGGCGATGGCGTTGCGCCTGCTCAAAATTCCGCGGGGCTGTCGGCAATAAACAGTGTATCACTGTATTCGGGAACATTAAATGCCGCTCGCCGCGCGTTTTCTCGGCTTAAGCGAAATGAATCGGTATCTCGGTGTCTTGCCCCGCGACAATTCCGCCGCGAGTAGGCGGCCGGCCGCGAGATAAACTTGTCGGGCCGTTCATTGTTATTTATAAAACACCGCGGGCCAACGATAACGGATTGTTATTTCGCGGGTCGGCCGAGCGGGAGGAGGCGAGGACGGTTCGATAACCGAGCGGATGACGCCGGCGAAACCGTAGCATGATCGCTTCTGACAACGATGACCAATCGACAGGGTTTTCGGGGTTGTCTGGAGGGAGGAAGAGCCGACGGAGGAGGAGAAAGAGGTGGAGGAGGAGGAGGAGGTGGAGGAGGAGGAGGAGGAGGAGGAGGAGGAGGAGGAGGAGGAGGAGGAGGTGGAGGTGTACGAGGTGGGCGCGGTAATGGGAAAGCCATGCACGCCGGCCCGATTCGCCACTCGCATAAAATTAACCAGTTCGTTCGTTCGTTCATTTTAATTAACGAAACACCGGGGGCACCGGGCGCGGTACGTCTGTCTCTCGGTTTGCACGGGGAGCGTGCGAAAAACCGAGGCTGCGCAATCTCGCCGCGTCGCCGATCCTGGACTGCTCCCGGCACGATTATTTCGACCGTGTTTATCGCGGCGAATCGAACAACGACACGGCCAGAGGGCCCCCGCGAGGAATTATCTTGATGTCATCGGTAGTTTCAACCCCTTGCCGCGTATAATATCGCGTCGGGCTCGTGACGAAGATCGGATGTTAACGGGAATGGATGTCGCGCGATTCGTTTTGGTTTGTATGAGATATCCTCCTGTGGATCGGTAGGGTTTTGGAGTTGGCTTTCGCATGGGCGAGCTTGGAATTGTTTGTAGCGGGTTGTTAATCTTTTGTGGTGTGGACGTTTGAATGTTTGGAAGATTGGGAATTTGGAAGTTTGAAGGTTTGGTAGTTTGATAGTTTGATAGTTTGATAGTTTGATAGTTTGATAGTTTGATAGTTTGCAAGTTTGCAACTTTGCAAGTTTGAAGGCTTGAAACTTTGAAGGTTTGCAAGTTTGCAAGCTTGAAGGTTTGAAACTTTGAGGGTTTGCAAGTTTGCAAGTTTGAAGGTTTGAAACTTCGAAGGTTTAAAACTTTGAAAGTTTGAAACTTCGAATATTCGAAACTTTGAAGGTTTGAAAGTCCACTAATCTGAAACTTCGAATCATAAATCAATCGCAACATCAACGAACACTCTTCCAAAGCTCCCACAAAAGACCAAAACAAACTCATTTCGACTGTTCAGTGGTTCCACCGACAACGCGAAAGTAATTCCATCAAATTACGAAAGAAATCGAGAGGTTGACGCCTACGAGGCCCAATGATCGTCCCCGAAAAGTCGCTCGCCGAGTCGTGAATTCCTGTGGCGCGCTCGTGGTCCCCAAGCTTTCGTCCGCAGCGTCGAAGTTCATGCATCGAGCGCGCTCGTGCACAGTCGAGGAACGGTCCTCTTCTCCTATGCTCCCTTGGTCCGGCGGAGCGGCCGAGGGACCGTATAAGGTGAACGTGTAGGGCGCGCACAGCTCGGTGGCACGATGATGTCTCTATCCACGACGGAATAGCGGGCCCGTTAGGTGTGCGAGCCCGATGCAACACGTGTGCACGCGGATGAGCCAGCGCGTGCATGTGCAAGCACACAGGCGCCGTCGAGGCATGCAACGAGCCCAGGGTCGCGTGGGGTCAGCCAGTCACGGAGTTAATTAGACGGCCGTGGGCTTCGGGAGCTCACGTGGCAGCACGCTCAGATATCAATCGCTTCTGCGCTCCTCGACGGACCCGTGGCTTGCTTGCTTTTCTTAAAACACTCTCTATCTCCCTTCCATCCCGCTCCGTAGCCCCGTACGAGCACGAAAAATCGGATACCGGACAGATAGAATCGCGGCGCTTAGAACGATCCCCACCTCGTGTCGTTTAATTAAGCAGCGAGGAAAAGTTCCGAGGCAGGGCTTCACTTCTAAACACGATTCCGCGTGTTCGCCGAACGTTCAGCTGGATCGAGACATTCGGCAGTGTCGATGGAGATACGCGTTGCCGTGGAAAATAGGTTTAAGTAGTCAGAATCATGTTTTGAAAGTTTTATCGTATAGATTCCAAACGATTTTATAAGTAGCATTTCCACCTAAACCCTACTGAAACCTAAAGTACCCATTTAAATCAAGAGATCCCTTCCTCTGTTCATGGTACCTTTGACTCCTGCGTTCCCCAAGGATCCCTTACTAGAAGAAACCTCCGGATCCTACGCGGAAGTGGCAACCTCCAGGTTCCCTCGACGACGCGATTATCTCGACTAATTCGAGCACACCATTCCGCAGCGAGATAGGAAACCAACGAAAGAACCCCTCCCACCCAGCCGCGTTTCTTATTCGTCCATCAGTAGCCTGGAATCCCGTTAGAACCGACTATCTGCAATTAGCCAGCCACATTTATATGACCTGATTACCTGCCTCCTCCGCCTCCAGGTTTAATCCCTCGTATCCGAGAGCCGAGGAACTTGCCAGCTACTCACCCCTAAAGATCCTTTTTTCCGCGGTTCGTTTATCTCCGAGTCCACGGTTCGGAAATAAGTTTCCCATCTCGATGGAAAGCAACAATAGGGGACGGAGGGGGTGGTGGCGAGCTCGGCTCGGCGAAATTACGAGAGGGTTCGCGAGTGAATTTCCGCGTCGGGCATTTACAAACGAGAACACGAGAGCACACGCGAGCGCAGCGGGACGGCAGGGAAGGGGGAGCGGAGAGGGCGAGAGAAAGAGGACACTTCATTAAGGCGTAGGATGATAACGAGTAGGATTCGAAGAACGTCGAATGCCCTGCTACGGTTCGCTTTAGCGTGAAGGGTTTCGCTTACGCGTCTATACTCGACGCGCGAGAACCTCCGTCTACCCGGTGCGCGGCAGATACTCGTCGAGACGCGGGTGGAGAGATGAAAACTCGTGGAATCGTGAAACGAGAGGACGAGGACGAGGACGGGCACGAGGACGAGGGCGCGGCATGACGGAGGGTTCGGGTGTAGGTCCGCCGCCCCTGCTGGCTCGTTGGAGATGGAAGCAATAGGGATCAACTAGTATGCAAATCGCATGTAAATATCGTTCACTCTCCCGGTACCGAACCAGCTAAAGCCTCTTTCTCTCTCTATCTTTCTCTTTATGTCTGTGTCTCTCCGTTTCGTGTTTCCTCCCCCTCGCCTCCGTCCCGTCTCTCTCTGTCTATCTCGCTTTTGTCCTCCCTTTTTCTCCCGTTCACTCTCTGTCGGTTCTGGAGTACCGAAGAGAAGAAATCAAAGCAGGGGACAAAAGCGGGCGCAGACGTGATCGTGACGGAATTCTTTCTCGTTCTTCCGCCCACCCGTTCCCCCCGCCGCGGCCGAGCCACCCCCTCGAAGGTATTTGCTTTTCTCCGGTGCCCGACGATGCGTTCGAGCCGAGTGGGTGTCACCGAGCCGCGATTCCGTTGTTCGTCTCTTAATTAATTTAGCTCCACTCGAGCGGCTACCGATGACAGGCTCTCTACTCTCTTTGTTTGGATTTTAGGGAAACCGATCGGGAGACACCGATTGCGCGGTGAATCTAGTAGACGATGCGAGTTGCGTGGTTTAATCTTCGCTGTGCTTGAGATTTGATGTTTCGAGCGAATGAAGAAAGACGGACGTCGGCTCGAAGAACCCTTGCTCGTACGAACGATTGACCGCGGATTGCGACCCTTCTCATTATTCACGCGGTGTTAATTTGCGCTGGACACCCTCCTGGAAGATTCGAGTGTTACACCCATTAATCCCCGAGTATTTTAGAAATACTACTTTTTCCGGGGGAGAGCTTAACCCCTTCGAACGCACAGCTGAAATTTGAATTGGATTGTTTCGAGGGTTCCAGTGGAAGATAAAATCTCTAATGCTAATTTCCTTTTCTTTGATCTCAAGTTTCCGCACGATTCCAACGTTATATAATTAACGCTTTCACTGCCACGTCACCCGAATACGACACCATTTGAACGTAATCTTGAACATTCGTTTTCTCGGTGACGTATCGAACGAGCTAAGTTTTATTGATAGTGTGAAATATACTTGACTCTTTAGTTTTTGCTTTGTTAAGAGAAGTATTTCGATGCCATGAGAGTTTCGGTGGCTATTTACTTGGCAGTCGAAGTGTTGAAATGAATATGTACTGAAAATGTTGATTTTCCGAATGAAGATGATTTCGTACAGAGACTACTTAACATTAGTAACCTTCAATTCTCGTTACGCGAACAGTCGAATTTCGGGGTTTCGTTCGCAGACGGCCGCGCGCCGAGCTCGAAAGGGTTGAAGACGCATTAAAAGTCCGCGGAAAAGTTAGCGCGTTCCAAGGTGGATAATTCGCCATCAGCGAACGGAATAATCGGCGGTATGCTCGCCGGCAATCGTAAACGCGGCAGCCGTTCTCGGCAACTGTGACACGACGTTCGAGTAACGCCGACAATATAAAGTTTCGCCCGGCAATTTCATTGGGCGCAATCCCGCGGGACGATCGTCGATCAGCTCCTCCCTGGTAGACGTTAAACGACGAGGATTCCTTTCGCAGCGCTCGAGGAGTGACGAACAACGCTCGCCCGACATCTGGATGCGAAGTTTAAAGAGCTCCAAACACGCTGGAACATGCCTGTATCGCAACGAGCTACGGGTTTCGGTCTTTTTCCCTCTTTGTTCGAGTGCAGCATGCATCACGAAACTTTGGAACACTCAAACCCATCGCTCGTAGCGATGTCTGTAAGTTTAAACAATGTAGGAGACAACACTTAACCGTCTAAAAAGAACTACCTCCTCATTTTCAATTGAACTCGTTCAATTAACCCTCTATGAGCCGAACTTTGTCTCGTGATCATAACAAAATTTACGCACACAAATTAAAACTGTATTCAATAGTTTTAATAGTCTTATTAAAACGAATATATTCTGTAACTTCAAAGTTACAATAACGTTGAACGTAAACGCCTGTATAAAAGTTCAAGTTGATTAATCGTTCAATGTCATCCGTCATTTTGCAATGAAAAATTGAATAAATCAATTTAACCCAGTCTATTGACGTGTGACTTGAAAGTTACGGGCTTATAGAGGGTTAATTCGCTTAGGAACTGTGTTTCGTAAAAAGAAAGTTTGATGAATTGCGAATAGTCTCACTTCGAGATTCTCTAAATAACAAAAGAAAATAACAGAATAAAAGGCGAGCACGTTGCTGAGTGAAAAGTGGGGGATCTCCCCATTCGGTTGGCGAAGCGTTAACACGGGCAATTATCAGGTCCCGCGTTGCATAAGCGAATAATCGACCAGCTGGACGGGTCTTAACAGGGACTAGCATTAGTCCTGGAATTGTACGACGACTTTTGTCTTATTCGGCGGCGGAAAACGCGGACGAAGGGAGGCTGGAGGGCGAGACACGAGTAAGACCTCTCTAACTCCCAGGTATTTTCATCCTATATTCCTCGACCTCCGCGCCGCCGGCAGGATTACTTCGAGAGTCCCCGAGAACTTCTCCCTTTCTTACCGTTCCACTCCGAGACCTCTCGGCTCCTTCGTTTCCCCGCCCCCGCCGCCCTTTCCGGCGGCTTCCGCATTACCATTCTCAAAATTCTCGATAAACCGGGGCTTCCGTGACGTTTCGCTCCCGCGGAGCCATCCACGGTTTCGCAGCTTCTATTTCCCGCGAACACCCGTATAATTAGGATCCCCGCCGCGGCGGCGTAATTAGACGACGTTTTTTCCGCTAGGAAGCTTCCTCCGGTAACCAGAAACCTTAACTTTCGTCCTTTTTAAATAACACTAATCTCATCGATTATGCAGCTATCAGGAGTTTCCAGTTCAAACTACGATTATAACACAATTGGAGAAACAAGAACAGAAACACTGCGAAGAATTGGGTGTCTTGTTCTAGACAATCTAGAATCTAGACAATCTAGAATCTAGACAATCTAGAATCTGGACAATCTAGAATCTAGACAATCTAGAATCTAGACAATCTAGATCCCGTAACCTAGACAATCCTAATATCACCTGTATCGAACTAAAAAAATCCACAAGGGATCATCCGAGCATGGACCCGAGTAGCGAAGCCAGAGCAAGAGGTGCAAAGAAGGCGCAATCGTCGGAATTCGACGTTTATAGGAAGACGTCTTTGAACAGCGATACTTACAACCGCCGATTCGGCGGAGCGGCGACATTTCCTATGCAAAAGAGTCGAGAACGCGGAACCGTTTTCGCGGCGAAGGGAGGCGGCGGGGGGCGGTACAGCGTGAAGAGTCGGAGGGTTTCGAAGGGAAATCTGGCGGGCGGTGTAGCGGTTGCAGCCGACGGCACGTTTTAATAATGCCTTCCCTCCGTCGACCAAGAACGAGGAAGAAGTTTAACGAAGATTGTGCCAGATACTTTTAATTGCTATTCCTCCCTCCGCCGCGGCGCGCGGCCGACGCCGGAAAATGAAGGGACGGCCGGAGGTCCGCGCCGGCTTCCTCTCTCGCCACCCTTTCCAGACCTCTCCCCGCCCCCCGCACCTCGCCGCCCTATCATTCTCTTTCTCTCACTCCGTCTCTCTCGCTTTACAGTCTTTTTATCCGGCGTCCCGTGGACCCTCGTGATTTTATCGTCCTTGTATCCTCTCGACTCCCGTCCGCCGAAGAGGTTTGTTATTCCACCGGCAGATAGGCGACAAAGGAATTAATCGGGTCGTCTCTCTTCCTACTCTCTCTCTGCCCACTCTCACCCCTTCCTCTCCTGCCGGAACCCCCTTCCGAGTCATCTTTGTCGTTCGAGTGCCGTCAATTAAATTGAACCGTTAAATAACCGGGGATAAATTGAAACGGTGCGAATGCCCGGATTCTTGGTTTCGGACGCGATTAACCGACGAGGACGCGGGGATCGTTGATCCTCGCGAGTCGCTGGGAATCGACTTCTGGGGTGGTTCATCGTCTGGAGTCCTGCTGGGAGTCGTGGAGCGAAGATTGTCTTGATTCGTCCAGATTTCGTGGGAGATTTGCTTTGTAATTGCGCAAATAACACTTGAGGCTTAGATGAAGCTATTTTCTCATTAGCTTCAGAGTATCGTCTATGTCTCATTAGAAAACGTGGAATATTTCTATGTAAACTGTTCGACTGCAAAGGATTACAACTATCGAGCCCTCAAACCGCTTCGACATTTTTATATAAAATCAACAAGCGTTTATTAAGATTTCAATTGGTTTATATTTCAGTTCAGGTAACCATTCTTCGAAGAATCTACCTTTGCAGTGATTCTGGAGGAACAAATTACGAATTGATCATTTGCACGCATCCGGTAGTTCCAGTGTTAACCCTTAGCACAAATGAAAAATGTTATATTCTAACATCTCTTAGATGAAGGGGTTAATATCATATTTCTTCCATTCTGTGTATTTTCCTCTGCGAAATCGTGCGGCGTTCAACGTGTTAATAGCATAAATCGTGGCATATTGGAGCGTACAAAGAGCAAAGGGTTAACATCCTCGGTATCCAATTCTGGAGAGGACCTCGGGACCGGTGAAACGAAACGTCCGCGTCCGTTCCTTATTTGCCGAGTCGAACAGCCCTCGGATTTAGCCGGAGCCGCGGGGGGCGGGGGTGAGATGTCAAGAGAGATCGATTCGATTGCCATTCCCGGAGCATCCTGCAGGATTCGCGCGCTTCCTGCCGGTCCCGACTATTATGGAGAGCCGGCACGGCACGGCACGGCACAGCGCGGGAGGGAGCCGCGCGCGTGGTCGGTGTCCGCACAATGGCCGCCGAAGGCTTACGCCCGGCTATAATGCGAAGTCTAAAAATCAAAACACATTAATCTCCGGCACGTGTCGGGGATCGCACGCCGGCAACAAAACATCTCCGCGTTATGGCCCACGTGGCCAATATACCCGCGGCGAGGCGGGTACTTTCGGAGACACTTTGCGGCGCCGCTCGCGTTTCAATGCGCTCCGATCGTTCGACCGGTCCCTCTGCTTTGTTCAAACACCGCTGCGAGTTTATTTATTCGAACGAGCCATCAAACGGCGGCCATTCCACCGCCCCCGCTAATTTATTTGCCGAGCCAAGTGGCGAAGATGGTGGAAGATAGGAACAGGTACGCGAAAGAATTCGTGAAACAGCACTCGGAAGCTGGTAAATTCAATTTTGTCTTCTATAGAATCGATTTTGTCGATTTTAAGTCTGCGGACGAATGTCGACGGTTTGGGAGATGAAACGTTGATATTTGGAATACTAAGTTGAACGATTTAATTGCTTTAACACTGGAACTACGTAGCAGTCAAAATGACTGGTTTTAATTTTTTTCTACAGGAATTATTGATATTTTCGAAGCATTGAATATTCGAAATGATTTTGAAAATAGTTCCACTTGAGTAGTATAAGGAATGTCTGAAGAAACTGAAAATAATCTGTCATTACAATTTTTATAGGAACTGTTAGCCAATGTTCCTTCGTACAATCCATCTCGTCGACGTTAACGCTTGAAAACTAGCGCTCAAAGCGAATGATCAATCGGAGCTGAATTCTTCTGTTTACCAGCCCCGGAATACGGTAAATCTATTAATCTAGGTCCACGACGGTTACTCAGCGAATCCCGAATCGGCCACGTGGGCGTCCGAATATCTCTCAATCCGCGGATGACGAATCGGCGTAATCTGTCAGCGATGATTAAGAATCGTGAAAGCGTGCGAGCAGGACCGACGACCGATGGGTGCGCCTCCTTTGAAACGGGAAGCCCGTCCGCCAGTCACGGTTGTTTCCGTTTTCGCTCTAATACGACGCTAGGTCTTTATGAAACACGTCCGATCCCCAAACGCGCAGCGCCCCACCCCGCGCAGCGAACGTCAAACGGACGTATTTAGCGACGGAGGGTCAATATACCGGGGTGCCGTCGCTGCGTGAACAATCCGCTCGCCGGGCGTCGCGTTCCGACGGCGTCCGTCGATTGTAAACTGTAATAGATACGTCCGAGGGTGTCGAGTCTCTCGTTGACGCTGAAGATGCTGAAGATGCGGAGGAATCATTGCTGCGTTTATTGGTTATTAATGATTAACCCTTCGCAGACGAGAATCTTCGAATGCAAATTTAACTTCTCCAGTGTACCTATTGCTGTTTCTATCGGTCGCGCGTTGTTTTTTGCGCGAATCCTAGCAGCTAAAGGCAATCTTGCAAAGAGGCTTTAATCGAGAACGGAATCGTCGACGAGCGAACGGCGACGCGAGTTCTTTCGCGAACACGTACGCGAGGGGAAGATACATGCAGCCGCTTATCTAATTCAATTTGGCAATATCGCGCCCATTGAGAGAATAAATGATTACCGGGAAGATACGAAGTTATCTGGCCCCGTGGGACGCCGTAAATTGCCATTACCCGGCGTTCCCGGCGGGCGGACGCGAGAGAGGAGCCCCGCGGCCTTTTTAGGGTGGCCGCTTCCACGATCTTAATTATTAATCGTTCCCCGTTAATCACGCCAATCGGCGGGGATCGTCGATTACACCCCGAGCGACGCGTGAAATATTGCGACGGTCGCGCCTCGATTCATTTAGAATCGAATCGTCGGAACGATCGTCGTACGATCCTCCGTTCCTCAAAGAAATCCCTCGATCGATCGAGGAATGCATATTCAATCGACGATCGACGCGTTAACTCCGTTTCGAACCGGGACACGATCGCTGCGACGGGAGAGGCTAGAAAGTTCCCGAGAATCTATTACGATCGTCAGTGGGCGGACAAAAAGTCGGCGCGATGACGCGCGAGATACCGAGCCGTTCCTCGTCGCAGCGGCTCGTAACTGTCTCGTTCGAGCCTACGCGTTGCACGGCGATCACGAGCGTGTTGCACGAGGGGTGGAAGTTGACTGTGCCGCGGCGAGCCAGGGGTGGCGACGGAAAATCCTGACGGCCAGAAGGGGCGCGAACAATACGCCGGAGATTTAGCGTGACACCGACACAGCGCAAACCGGTCGGTGACTTCGGAGGATCGCGGATCGTTGGTAACTGATTTTTCCGAAATCCCCATAAACAAAAACGTCGCTGCGCGCAGGGAAAGCCGGCAGTCGAACGTTATCGTGCGCTAGAACGTTCCGGCGAATGATGAACGTTCAAGATCCGAGGGAGCAGCGAGCAGGAACAACGTCCATGATGAACGTGACGCGAACGTCGAAGCGACGTCGAAACACGACGTCGGATTCCGCGTCGTTTATCAATTCTCCGTCCCGAGCCGTGTACACTCTGATTCACAAATCTCCCGCGCTAAGTAGGGGGTTCGCGGGCGAAGGACGGAGGAAGGGGGAGGCAGAGTTAGGGGTTCGGTGGCCCCCCGAACGCGCGGCCGCCCCCTCGGGCGTCCCGATGGAGCGTGAAAAACAGAGGGGTCCATTGTAACCTCGTCCTGTGGCTAATGCGACTGTCGTCGGCGAAAGAGGGAACCGGGTGCGAGAGGCTGCCGTTCCGCGGCTACCATTAGCCAACGGTCGTTTAGCCGAAAATCCTCGCGGGGCACGGCTCCTCGGGTTCCGCCTCGTTGGAAGCGGATTTTTTTCAGCTGCGCGTTTCGCACGGAAGTCGAGGACCTCGTCGCTAGCTCGCTAGTTCCCTCCGTTACACGGTTAATTGTTTCTCGTTGCGAAACGGATCATCGTTCGTGCGCCCCGCTCTGCCCCCTTCGCCCCCGCGACGTTCGCCGGTAGCGATTCCACGCGTCCGACGGACGGGATAGGCGCTCGTTTCGTTAACGAACGTGTTCCCATGCCGGCGGTGCCGGCCGATAAGCCGGCGAAGCGACGAGGAACGCGGAATCTAGATAATTGGGGAAGACAAACCGCACTTTGTTCCAGTTTTTTCAATACATTCCATCGCTGTTCATTTCCATCGAAAGACCCGCGGCGTCGGCCGACTAACTTCTAACGAGCCGGATAGGAGAGGAGGAAGATCGTATCGCGGCCGAACCGCTGGAAATTTGTAAGGAGCCCCGGCAGATAAGGGAACCGTGGGCAGGTAAGATTACACGTAATAAACATGTCATCGCGCCGGTTATTATTTCCCCTTAGTTTTTCTTTTCTTTTTTCTTCCTCTCTATCGCGTGTGGACTAACTAGACCGTGTTTGCGTCCCGACGCGAGCGAGCGCGGGCGAGCGAAGGAGCGAGGCGTACCGAAGTATCTGGCCTCGGATCGGCGTGTAAAGTCTACCGCGGCCAGGAAGGATTGTCTGGTGTCCGATCTCCGTGGGAGCTGGCGCACTCTAGTTAAGCCGTCATAGTCTTCCGCTGGCCTGACTATCTGTACCAATTAATCCCGCGCGCCGTCAACGGCGTCGAGGTCTCCGAGCCGCGTCGTCGTTCGGCAGTTAATCCGATTGCATTTGTTCGAGCGATGCTTTCGCGACGGTCCCTTGCTCGATGAATTAACTGTATTAGCACTTTGCAGCCGGGACACGGCTCACGGTCATCGTACGTTTCGTACGGTAGGATCGTTCGGTTTAACCCCTTGACGTGCTATTTATTTTCGCTACCAAGCTCGTGTAACGTTTTACTATCGGCAATTTAGGAAAGTAAAATTTTCCATTCTACTTCGAGCGGAAGTTTCGTTTGAAGATAACAGGTTGATAAGAGCGAAATAGTTGTGTGCTTTGATCCTGGATAATGAACATTGATTGTTGTCAAATTAGTGTAGAAATTTTCACGAGGGGTTAATCTTTAACATTGAACTCTATGTGATGCATCGATATATGAAATACTGAAACGAAATAGCTTTGTTTCTTTAACCCTTAGCACTGCAGATGGTTTTGTAATTTATCAGCAACTGCAACTAATTATTATAGTATCTGTAGTGAAAATGAAAGATGCTATAACATTTGATCTTTTATTTTTCTTCTCAACACAAAATTTGGATATGTTGAGAATTTAATAATTTTAAGGTAGTTTCTTTGATTCGTTAAAATATTTTATATAACTGGTGCAATGTTATAGCCTATAGAGTTCAAAGGGTTAACCCAGGATTTCTCATAAGTTAGTTTCGAGTGCAGAGTTACTATATTTGCCACGGACCAATTAGCGTTTCCAGTTGTTAGATTAATTGTTTTGATTTACTGACTGCCTGATATTTTCGAATATTGCCTGCACTCTGTTGCCATTATCGAATAATTAACAATCATTCAGCCGCGGCTGATGAAGATAAACGATTCCCGACACGCAGCGCGTTGACTAGCAACTAGACAAGTTCCAGCGGCAGCTAGACGAAAGAATAATATATTCAACGGTGTTTTGAAAAACGTCGGCCGGCGAAACCAGTTGTAACCGATCCTGTGCCGTCTTTCGACCAGATTCCGCCGAAGGAAAACGAAAGTAGAGCACTACTCGGAGAAGACCGGCGGGAGGGGGAACGCGATCGCGAGCCGGCGATTAGCTTGCATATGCAAACGCGACGGGGGCATAGAATTCCTGGTACGTCGGTACACGATATAAACACGTAAAGGGAATGCAATCAACCAGCCGATAAATCACGGCCGGTTAATCGAGGAACGTGCACGCGCGTCACCGGAAACTGCGGCTCGCGTACTTTACAGGAATCGTTCTTCCTCGTGGCTAGCAGGACTTTAACCTCTTCCAGGATGCCACGAGCGTATACCTCATTCCAGCTTTTAGCACGTCCGTCGACGTACTTATTATCCAATCATTCTTCGGTCCCCATTCATTTCAATCTCGCATCGTTCCTTCGTGTACGAGGACTTTTGATATTTCTCGAACCTCTTCCCGTGAAAAACTGGATTATTAAACCATTAACCAGTTCACTGTGGAATTTAGTTGGAAAAACCTCTCGTTCTGCAATAAAATCGAAAAATGGAGCGTGTACTCGTCGAAGGACGAATGCGCGTAGAGTAGATTTTAATGAAAGATCAAAGCGAAACAAAGAATTACATGTTTACGTGAAGAAATAAAGAATTCATGAAAGAATTAGTAGCGTGTCAAGCTTTACGATGACGTGTATACTCGTCACACACAGTTAACTGGTTAAATAAGAGAAGATAATACCCAAATCAGTCTCCTATTCTCCGAATAATCAAGTTATTCAAAGGATTCACTAGATAATAATTAACCCTTTGCACTCGAGAGGACTCTCAGTCACTTGATTTGACACAGTAAAACTATAGAATGTGATATTTAACGTTAAACTTTGTATAATGCCCCGATACGTATAATATTGAAATAAAATAACTATCCTTCTTAATTCACACACATTTTCCCATTAATCAGTTTCAAATAACACCATCTGCATCCCATCAGAAAATGCTGCATATTTCCAGTGAAAAACTTTCGAGTGCAAAGGGTTAAATAACACTAATTCGAACATCCACTTTCACGAATATTACATAAACCTCTCACAAACTCTCTAGAAAACAAAGATCGACAAAAGCAAGTACACTACCGGAGACACCGATCGAACAAAATGAAGCATCCCATAAACCCAGTGTCAGAATAATCGGGGTTCGATGCGCAAAGAATTCGTTCCTGAAGAGTTAAAGATCGCTCGTCAAACAGAAAGAGAGAAAAGGGGAGCAAGGAAGCCAGTGATCTTTGTTGCGGATCGGCTATTGGCAGGATCGCGGCGAGCGGAGAGGAAAGGAGACACAGCGCGACGGGCGAAGCGGCGGAGGAGGGGCGTACAGGGTTGTTCTTTTAACACGGCTTTAGGGGGTCCTTTATGCTGACACAAATATCGCTTATGCCGGCGTCGCGCCGCTGTTTTGGCGGAGCCCATCGAGCATTGTGCCTTCCAAGGCCGTGTGTACCAAACACCGAGGCTCTGTGTACCCAGCAAACACGCTCGTCACGTGGCAGCCCGTGATCCCTTCCGCAGTTCGACGGGACTCCCCTTCACGGATTTGCGCAACGGGTCAGCCTTATTCCCTTCGGAGCTGCCGAACGCGCGCGCGGACCACGAGCGGACTCTCCTCTCTCTTCCCATTACGTCGCGTTTGATACCGAAACCTACTCCTCGAGATACATCCTGTCTGTCGCGCGGGACCGCTCGCGGGGCGCCGCGGGTACCGGCAAACACACGTGCCGCGTACCTCGCGTCAGCTCTGTTTGCACGCTTCCGATCACGCTAACGGGATCGCTGGCCATTTTTTTATCTTTCATCTGTGCGCTTCATCCGCGTGGCTTAAAATGTGACTATGGATCTTCTCGTTTCATTGTGTGGGGTGTTGCGAGTCGTTTAGGGGTCAATCAGGTTGAGTTTAGAGAATGATTGAGGAAATTAATGCTTTGGATGCTGATTCTGAAGGGATTGCAATGTGTTTGGAAGCTTTAGAAAGAAGGGGATTCTGGATAACTAGAATCTTTGAATAAGTAGAAAGCATATTATTCGATTAGAGTTTACAAAAATTGAGAAATATTGAAAAATGGAGTTAATTGTATTGGCTTCTGAGCGATGAGCTAATGAATGGTTCGGCTGCTGAAATTAACTGTTCAACATGAGTACAGTTTGATTAGTATAGAGATTGAACTAAGTTGAATTTCTTGGATTTTTGTGTGTAATCTGTAAGAGTATTGAGATTTCGATAGGTTTGTACTATAGTTTGAGAATTATAGGATCATCTTCTGCGATTACTTAGAGGAACATCGTTAGCTTTTCAATAATTGAGAAGCAGGGAGCTGAATGCCATTCGATTGCTCTAGGTGAACCGATCGCAGAGATTCTGCTATCAGCATAGTTATAAAAGTGAGCCGGACATAATTGACTGGAACAGACGACAAGAAGACACTTCAGGCGACCCGACCTTCGCGACAGAGGAACCTCCACAGCTCGTTTCATCCCTCCGCGTAATCCAGGCTGCGGAGAGGCTTCCAGGAGGGTGTAGACTGGCAAGGAGACCCGAAACTTCACTGGAAAGTGATAAATAATGTCTGCGCGCGACAAAATCGTCCGTAACGGAGGGCTCTCTGTAAAAGGCACACGCCATTACCTCCGATGTGTTCGCGGGACGACAACCGCGCGACTGGGTCGGGAAGATGGACGTCGCCGATGGTGCTTTACCCTTGACGAATCGTATTCGAGCCGGTTTCGATCTCCAACTTCACCGTTAACACTAGAACTACCGAACAGGTCGAAATCACCGATTTTTTCGTTTCCTAATAATGGAAAACCATCTGGAGTGCTAAGGGTTAATAATGGCATTCCGCCATTATTAGCACTCCAGATAGTTTTGTAATTTATCAGCAACTGCAACTAATTTTCATGGTATTTCCAGTGAAAGTGAAAGACGCTATAACATTCCTTCGATCTTTTATTTTTCTTCTCAATAGAAAATTTGGATGTGTGGAGCATCGAATAATTTTAGGGTAGTTTCTCTGATTCGTTAAAATATTTGATATAACTGCTGCAATATTGGAGCCTAGAGTTCAAAGGGTTAAGTTGCTTTCGTGAGAAATTTCGAAATAAACTCCTGCATCTGTGCAACTGAAGCAATAGGAAGCTCTTCGAATCTCAAGAAATCTGCTTTCCTAGTTTTCATAACGAATTACAAACTCAGACTTATTGTTCGGTAGTTCTAGTGCTAATACAGATATCTTCTCTCGTACTTTGTGTCTACAACATCGCAGTGTACTTCAAGTTGTCTACTTTCTACAGAGAATAGTCCTATCTATTGCAATTATATCTCTATTATTCAACTCTCATTGAAAATATTCTTGCGATAAGACGAACGTTGCGAACGAGAAAACAACGGAAGGGGAGGGAACGAGAGGAAAGATAAAGCGAATCGGTTTGAAAAGCAGAAAGTAACGGGGGGAAGCTCCACCCTTCGGCGAAAATGAAAATTGTATTGTCGGTCTCCCCCGTGAGGGAAAAGGGGCATTATATTCGCGTTAGCGAGCGCTGCCAACGCCGAAGACAGCGGTCAGCGGTCTTTCACGTCGGTCATCAATGCGCGTCATCAATAATAGCGCCCTGACAGCCTTCCGGAGCTAAACGCTCCGCTCTCCAGCCAGCTCTGGATCATCCGCGTTCGTCATTCTGACGTCGAGCCCGTATTCACCGACGAAACAACAACTTCTCGTCGATAAGATACCTCTCGAACGCCGTTCACCGATGGAACGGCACGTTAATCGAAAGGAGAGCCGCGTCGTCGTATAAATTCCTCGCCCCCGTATGTCGAACGTCGAAGAAGAGAGCAACGGCGGGGGCAAAAGTCGCGAAAGTTCGCCGGAAAACAGCTTGACGACCGTATTCCCGCGAACGGATTCGAAGTCGGTGAAACTGTAGTCCATCGAAAAAGTCGGGGAAGAAAAGACAAGTTGATTCGCCGAGCGATCCCGGCTGTTTTCACCGCGCGCCGTTCCCCTGGGTGGTTTCTTCCATTCCCGGCAGAAAGTTCGGCAATTTATGCGGCTTTTTCGCGCGAGCTCGCGTGTCCGCTCGACGTACCGCCTTCCCCCGTACCGGCGAGCGTTCCCTCGACGTTTAACAGAAGATTCACGGACATTTATTGTAGTTTATTCCATCGCGGCTAGAAAAGTCGACGTTGGTTCCCGTGCATCTTGGAAATTCCAGGTTTCAAGAGAAGTAATTAAGATACTCGTGTAATTGCGTCGATCGGCATTGACACTCACCGAATGTGTGTGTAAAATTCACTATCAAACTAACGAGTTCCGTAAATCCAACGCTGAAAGAACTATCGCAAGTCTTCGTTCGCGAAGTCAGCTGATAGACATACATAATCAACACCGGAGCTAATTGATCGAAACAGGAAGTTCGAGATTGAACGTGCACCGAATCCCCGGTGAAAGGATCTCTAGTTTCTTTGCCCGCCGTCCCGTTTCTTCGCGTAATCTCGTCGTAAATCGTCGCGCAATGGAAACGCAGAAGCGGTCGGGAGCGAGGTGAAAAAGCGAACACGACGGCCAAGCGTACCGACGCGAATCGTCCGTCGTATCGAGATAGAAAGTATCGTATCGGAGATTCGTGGCGCATAATGGCCTCGCTGGGTACCGCGACACCTGTTTTTCCGGTTCCCGTGTTTCATCGCGGATCACGCGGCGCGTTGTTGTCCATAAACGCGAGCTCGCGAGCGACGGGGTCGCCGGGAATCCACGAAAACCACCTGGCGCGTCCCTCGGGCGGGATCTACGGGCGCGTCGAAGGATATTAAGTCTCCGGGGGTGGATATGAGGTGTAACGACATCGCGAGGGAGGAAGGATAAGGTCGGAGGCGAGATGCGTCGCGTACGACGCATCGATCTTCATCCATCAGCGCCACGCCTTCCGGCCGAGGCGCGCGA
Source organism: Nomia melanderi (assembly GCF_051020985.1). Taxonomy (NCBI): domain Eukaryota; kingdom Metazoa; phylum Arthropoda; class Insecta; order Hymenoptera; family Halictidae; genus Nomia; species Nomia melanderi. The sequence continues at coordinate 13,666,008 of NC_135010.1, read as the reverse complement.
GCAGAGGATTCCGTTTGCGGTTACAGCCGCGCCAGATGTATCGCAAACTTTTCGGCGTTTCCGCGATTCATCATCGTCTTCGCTGGACGCCCGGATAAGCAACGGCGCGGAATCGGCTCGATGATAATGTATTGTAACGATCGGACGATTCGCCATTAGAAGATTGCTTGGTTCGGTACTCAGAGAATTCAGTAGACGAGGTTCGAGTGTTCGAACCTTTTGTTAGGTAGCAATGAGATTCGTGATATAGGGCTTGGTTAGGTTAGGAATTTATAGAAGAAACTATCGATTCTAAGCTTCCTTTCCTTTTCTCTTCGATCTACCCTAACAGTTCCTTTAACCACTTGCTGTGTAAAGAAATTCACTCGCGCGTGCCAGAAGTCAACTGTAACTCGCTGCGAGGTGTATAAATGCTAAATTTGTTTATTAATAACCTTGCATATTACGATATTTTTCAAATCAACTTGGAAAATTTACATTTCTGTGACAATCGCCTGTCGTGTACAACACGTCGCTGACGTTCCTGTAACAGAAGCATCTCGACGTGCGTGTCTTTCCACCGCAAGTTAAATAAACTAGGCCACAACTTCTACAACAAGTTCCTCAGAACCATAGCGACTATCAGCGCAACATCTTCCATTATCCGTCCCGTCGATCGAATAATCAAAGCGTCCCACTCCACGCAGCGCCCGCGCGCCGCTTCCGATTTCGGGGCGCCGTCATCGCGGGAACAGCAAATCACCGGCGGACGGCTTGACCAATCGTGACGAATGAACGACGATGATTCTGCTGGTAGCCGGCCGACGCGAATCGCTAATGGATCCCTCGTTCCCCGAACACGGGCTCCGCGTTTCTGGAAACGCGGGATGTTCATCCCCCGTGGACGGCCGGGGCCTCTCCGAAGCGGACACGAAAACCCGTGTCTAGTTCTTTGGACTCCTCCCAAACAAGGCGGTCGTTCGTTAGAAGCCCGAAAGAAACCCGAGCGCGTTCCCGGTATCGCGAAATCCACGAATCCGCGGCGGGCTACGGCGCGACGGGAAAGCGAGGAATGTCACCGAAAGGAGCATCTCAATGCATCGAGCGTAACGATCTCGCGGGGACGTCTGCCCGACGAAAAACCGCGGGCCGAAAGGCGCCGCGCGTTACCGGGCCCCGGCGTATCTGGCCCCGCGATCTCATTAATTTCCGGGGAGCGATAAAAACGGGCGACGCGTGGGACAGACCCGCCCACCGGGGCCACCGGTTCCTCCGGGACGCGGAGGAGACAAAGAACGAAGCGGTACAGGGACGAAAGCGCAGGACAAAAGGGCGAGCAAGAGGAGCAGTAGCCGGCGAAGAAGGGAATCGGGTGTGTAAATGGTTTTTGGTATCGGCGTCGTTGTTTGCCGACGTTTCTGGTGGGGAGGGCGTGCCGCTGGAAGGGCGCGAGTGTCGATCGTGCGTCGATCGTGCGTCGATCGCGCGTGGAATCGTCGCGCACCGGGAGTGACTCCGGTGGCATTGTGCTCGGCACGTGTCGTCGGAAGAGAAAACGAGCGTGGCCGTCGCTCGGCCGGGCCTAGTCACCGAGAAAGCGGCCTCGGCCCGGTTACAATGCCTCTCCTCTCGCTCGCGCGCCAGATATATGGACGGAATTAATTGATACCGCGTGCCCGGGCATCGAGCAAGGGTTGCGTAAGCACCGTGGAAAAAGCAACCTCTCTTTCGCCGTTTCTTTTATCCGATTCCCGGCGCCGCCCCGCGCGCCCCGCCGCCGCGGCGGGCGTACGCTCTTTCTCCCGTCGCGTTTCCGCGTCGCACCCGCGGAACGCTTTTAAACGGCCGCCCGTCTCTCCTCACGCTTCGATGGCTGCCCGCTCGTCGATCACATCGCTCGGACACGTACCGATCGCCGACCGGCAGTGCCTTCTTGTTATTTACGTAACGACGCAGGTGCGTCGCGATCGGTAATTACTCCGTTCGATGCGGTTGATCGAGGATAGAGGCATTGCTGCTTCGTGCTGGGGGCTCGGGAATGATCGTGCTGTCGATGATTTCCTTTTGTTCGGCCGAGGCGGATCTCAACACTAGAACTACCGCACAAGTCGCAATGACTGGTTTCGATTTTGTTTAGCAATTATTGGTATCTTCGAAGCACTGAATATTCAATATGATTTTGAAAATAATTTCATTTTAGTACTATAATGAATGCCTGAAGAAACTGAAAATAATCTGTTACAATTTTTATGGGAATTGCATATTAATCGTATTAAATGCTCGGTAGTCCTAGTGTTAAGTATTCGAAGAATATAGTGGATGGAGATAAAGAATTCGTTGAACCATTGAGTACTGTAACTGAAGAAAACTATGGTTTCATTTTGTTAATAATTCGATTATTTCTTTGTCAACGGCTCGAAGTGTACCAACTGCTTAGGCAGTGTAACTCATTAATTAACGGACTTCGAGTTTACCAGGAAACACCGTAATATAGATAAAAGAAATTCCAACTCGACCTAGCACGGCACTCGACGCGTTGATTATAATATCACAACGATAACAACTAATGAAAATAATGAAACAACTCGCACCCAGTCAATAAAAGTCATTCTTATATGGCGATACTGCTCCGTTAACGGCCGCCGTCACCGGGCCATCCATTTTCTTGAATAAAAGATCCCGCACTTCGGCGAGTGTAACGTAGATAGCTCTAATTGCAAGTTGCAGGTGTGTACCGTCTTTGAGAGACCTCTTCAAAGAGGCCGAGCGAAGCGGATAGCGGAAGACACGAAAGCGGCAAGGCGTCGAGGGTCAGCGGCGCGAAAAGAGTGAACGCTCTCGATCGTGGAGCGGCGTCAAGTCCCCGGGGCGAAGTTATTATAAAAATAATCAAAGTTTCTCGGAGCAGGACGACGAGGAGGACCGCTCTCCTCTCGCGGAATCGGCCCGGCGGTCGAGTCTCGTTTACCAACGGGGCACGACAGCGACAGCGGCGCGGCGCCGGTGTGCCCCTCTCATTACGTTTGACGATTATGCGTTAATTTGCAGCTAGCGATACTTCAAACGATTTTTATTCATTGCGCGCGCCCGGCTCCGTGGACGAGCTTTGCCCTTCTAACTGGAAGTCGTCTGTCGTTTCTGGTAGCACGCCGGCCCGGAGACGTGGGCGCGCCGAGATTCTTCGAGTTTTATATTTTTCGAGTCCTCCCGGCCGCCGGGGATCGAGGATCCTCGTCAAAGGATCCTCCGGATATGATAATCCCGACGCCAAGCTGAATGCGTAATGAAGTTTCTCCGGCGACAAGAAGTGGACCCGCTCTTCTGATTAGCTTTGCCTTTACGCGTCCGCCTCGGCCTAAAGCTGCGTTGAAAAATTTCACGACCCCGTGTGTACCGACCACCCTGCGATAACGGGTCGCTGAAGGGATATCTCGGTCGATCGTAGCATTCAACCCCTTGGCTACTGTTGCCTAAAGCCGCTTTAAACAGTCGCTTTCGGTTTATTGTCGACCATTGGCGACCGTGAAATCTTATTGACAATTGTAGCGAAGCTTAGATCTAAGTAAATACTAATTCGACAATTGCATTCCGTCAGTCAGATTATATAAATCTGATTATTTCAGATTGATTTCAGTTCAATTCAGTATTTTCATGGTTTCACAACACTTTCACGTCCGCACGGTTCACAAAGATTTTCTTCTCTGTTGTTCATTAAAATGTACAAATATAAAATTCATTACATAATAAACTTAGCTGCTTTTTATTAACCCTTTGCACTTGAGAGGTGCCTCTCACCACTTGATTTCATACAGTGAAACTATAAAATTTGATATTTAATATTATACCTTGTATAATGCATCAATTTGAGAAATATTCAAACAAAATAGCTTTGTCCCTTAATTTAACCCCTTGCCCTGCAACGAGTGAGACTCGTGAAGATCTTCAACATGATTCAACAAACATATATATTACTCAGTTTATCCAAATTCAAAGTAAATATCGTTCCTCTATAATCAACTATTATACTTAAAAGTAAATATAGTAATAACATCTGCTTAGAATTTCTCTCTTTTCCCAATAAATTATTATCAACGAAGTAGCCGTATCGATCAGAGTTGAGAAAGAAATCATAGGCCAAGGGGTTAAAAATGTCCTCTCTATCTCACCAGACGTTAAAATATGTCTAACGAAAAACTTCCGAGTGCAAAGGGTTAACACGAAATTCCAGCCACGTCAGCAGCTACCGACAAGCAACCACAACACAAGACCCACAACCCTAATCCCAAAACGATCTAGCATTCGCAATTTCTAATCACAGTCGATCCGACTGTCCTCCCGGAGCGTCTCCCCTCGCAGCGGCGCGGAATCAGGTGGCAAGGGAGACCGAGGAAAAAAAGGATTCCCGGAACCGGTGGAATCAGCCCTCTAATCCTGCCCATTAGACTCGAGGCGTAAAAACCCAACAGATTGGAAACCGCATTCGGTTAGACTCGCCACCTTTTATCCGCGGACAGAGCGGCGATCCTCTATTTGTCCCCCCCGGCATTAGCGCGTTCCCCGATCTAGCCGAGCGGTCCTATTAACTAATGCCGGTCACCCCTGTCGAACGGGACGCGACATACGCGCGCACCAGCCAACCAGCGAACGAACCAGCCGACGATCGCGCAGCCAGTCAGTCAGGCAGGCAGGCCAGGGTGCGGAGGAGCATGCCTGGTAGGACATGGCTGCTACGACGGGACAGTTTAAGCCCTGATATATCGCCCGGCGACACTCCCAACTTCTGTCGCCCGTTTCTGTGGCGCTTTTTTTCGTCACGGCGGAGCCACGGCTGACCATATGTCCACGGAAACCGAGATCCCCGTCCCCGTGACTCCGCCACGCGTCCCCCGTTCCGTGTCGTTCATGGCTACCCATCGGCCGACGAGCACGGGATATACCGTTCGCTTCTACCTGCACTTCCTTCTCCTCGGGCGTTAATCGACTTCGATTACCGACGGGCTCTGTCGATCGGCGTTGCTTGGATAATCCGATTCCATTGTTCGGGCTTCCGCGCCGCGACGGTTCGAGATGATTGATTACCCGCGGTAATTATAGCCCGCGAAAGAGAAGATAATAAATGACTCCGCGGCGTTTATCTTCAGCTTAGAAGCCAGATATCCATCGGATTCGAGTTCGGAATTAACTTTAACTACGGGAAACGTTTAACTGCCAGGAATAATTGAAGAACAAAAGCCTCCCTTCATTTCTCATTTAATCGCGAATTAGCGGCGATGCTCGAGCGCAGCGGCGTCGCTGGGAAGTTCTGGACGTTATCGTGGCGATGGCGCTTGATTCTGTTAACTCGCCGCGGGGTTAAGGCGATAGCGTAATGGAAATTGATCGGCTGAAGAGGATACGATCTGGAGGTGTCGAATGAATCTTTCTCGACACTTCGACTGGGATGTTGCGTGAAGCGTTAGCGGGTTGAGGAGATTATGAGGCAGTAGATTGAAACCGTGGAAACAGATTGAACTAAATTGGACAATCTGAAACAGTCGTATATTATATAAATGCGATTATTTTAGATTGTTCAATTCTAGTCATATATAAATGTGATTGACAGAAGATGTAATCGTTGAATTAGAATTCACTTGCGTCAGACCTAAGCGACCTTTGCTACTGTTATTGTCATTAACATCTCACGGCACATAAGTACACTGAAATCGAATTCTTAAAACTTTAGACACCTGCAGTAGCTAAAGAGTTCACCCTTGGCAGTCCTACACCGAGTCAGACTCGACAAATCACAATTGTGTGACGCTGTATTTATTTATTCAAGAATATTTCGGAGCCATTGAAATGTTACCTTTAAATGGTACGATTGTGATTTGTCGAATCTGACTCGACATAGGACTGCTAAGGGTTAACTCTTTATTGTACAATTGTGATACAAATAAATATAGAAAAAATTAAATCAGGTAGAGGTTGTAATAAAATGGAATCGAGTCTGACTCGACATAGGACTGCTAAGGGTTAAGCTGCAATTGAATGAACTAACGTCGAACCTCAAAGTGAGAAACCAAGAGCACTTCGGAAAGGGTTGAGAAAACTGTTTCGAATAAGCGAGTCACTGTTGAACGTCGTCTCTTCACAGTTCGGCGAGTCCGGTTGAAAAAAGGCCGTTTCCCCCGTTCAACCCTTGACCCCGCGTTCGGGACGCGGCGGACATTTACATGCTTCATTGATTCCTCGTTCCTTCGTGCCATTGGTTTTCCGGCTACGTGGGCGCGTTAAAGCGAGCTTAGATAACCCATGCTCGAACGGTCGGACCCCACTTTGCACGTAACAAATGACGCCACATGTTCGAATCTTGACTCGTTCCCTCTCCGTCCGGCCGCTCTGTTCGGCGAATAACCCGCGGGGCACGGGCCATTCTGTCCGCAGAGCGTTCGGGGATATTGGGGTCCCGCGTTCGCGTAATTTGTACGGTTAACGCTCGCGCAAAAACGACGGCGACAGGGAGAAAGAGGACGGGGGGATCGACAGAAGGAGGACGCTCGAGCGGAGACAATTTACACGGGGCTAACTGCCGCGCTGGGAGCATTTACCAGGAGCACGGATCGAATCGATCCTACTTAGCTGTTAATGGAACCTTATGCCCGCCGCCGCCGCCACCGCCGCCGCCGCTCGAGAGTTTCGTTTCGAAGGCTTTCGGACGCGAGCATGTTAACCCTTCGCACTCGGTGACTCTCGGTCATTCGGCGATTCGACGAAGTAAAATTATAAAATTTCATATTTAACCCTTTGAACTCTGTAGGCTCCGATATCGCACCAGGAAGAATATTAGATATTTTAGTGAATCTTACAGAAACTACCCTACAATTATTAGATTTCTCACACATCCAAATTTTGCACTAAGGAAAATAAAAGATCGAAGGAATGTTATATCATTTTTCATTTTCGCTAGGGATACTAATATTAGTTGCAGTTGCTGATAGATTATAAAACCATCTGGAGTGCTAAGGGTTAATATTGTAGAATGCATCGGTGCGTGAATTATTGAGATAAAAGAGCTTTGTTTCTCAATGTACTTGTGATTTCTCTTTGAGTTAATTTTTAAAAATATCATCTTCGGCTAGTTAGAAAGTGTTAAGTGTTTCTAACGAAATACTTCCGAGTGCAAAGGGTTAATATTATATTTTCTCGGTTTGGGTATATTGCTTTATGAAATGGTGCATTCAACGTTAAAGGGAATCGCACATAGCGAACAATTGTTGCTTTCTTTGCTGAAAAGGATAACTATACAGAAAACTAGTCAAGATTTCTGTCGTTTAACGTGTTAATAATCCCATTTCGTCGCGATAGAATTTTATCGATGATTTACCGCTATTAATTCTCGACCTCCCAGAAGATGATGTTCCAGGAGGCATCCTTATTCGAATAAGACGTCGAACACCTGCCACATCGGAATATCCGCTGTCAGCGATGATTAGTTAACGCGATTTCGTGTCGCAGCCGGCGTGCAGGGTACAAGAGAGGATGGTGAAATAGTTGGACGAAAATTCCGTGGCGAGGACAGTCCGTTCGCGCGAGTAAAGAAGAGACCGTAACCGATGACGACGGATGAGCAGCATTGAAGAGGACAAACGCGATCGTGTACGCTCCCCTGCCGCCCCTCCGGCTTCTCTCTGTTCCTCTCTTTCGTCGGCCTTTTCATCTCATTGTCGACGGTTGTCCAAGTGCCACCGGGCTGCAGGTAAGTGGCCGTCGTCGCGCCTCGTTCAAAAAGACTTAACCGATTGCTGCCTCTTTATCAACCACTTTACGGACGCTTGAAAATCTGTCCGGGCGTACGAGGATCCCCGTCCTTCCGATCCGTTCAACCTGCGCCGCTCATTGTGATTAATTCCGACATATGTCCCCGGCTCCGTCACAAAGACCGCCGAAACCTTTCAGTTCCCTCTTGACAGCGAGCGGGCGTCGAGATCTTAGTACCTCGCTTCTTATGAGAAACGTAAATGACACTCGAAACGAAACAAATCTTTCGAATCTGTCTTTCTGCGGCTCTTCGCGCTGGAACTACCGTGCTAGAAATCACTGCTTTCGATTTGGTCGTTTCGAAACGATTGATATAGGCATTCGATACTTGAGATGATCTTGATTGTTTGATTCGAATGTTGTAACGAGTCTCCGAAGGAACTGGAAATCGGTTATAGATTTTATAGGGAGTATGTATTGATCGCATCAAATGCTTGGTAGTTCTAGTTAACACTAGATTTTAATATCTTAAAGGCATTGAATATTTGGAATGATTTTGGAAATAAATAATTTTACTCGAGTACTATGATGAATATCCAAAGAAACTGAAAATAATCTGTTACAATTTTTATAGAGACTACATATCAATCGTATTAAATGCTCAATAGTTCTAGTGTTAAACGCGTCTTCTGTGTTGATACTTTCAAACTCAGAATATTTCAGCTAACGGACTAGACTTCGTGGAGATTCGAAGCTTCAAGAAATCAGTGAGACAGTATTGCGAAAAAGCGTTTTCCTAATGAACGCCATAACGAGCACGCTTTTTTATTGCATTGCGTGTAACGTTGCACGAAATTCTCTATAGACGAATAAAAGTCTAACATCTTCTGTTCCTTCGTTCACAATAAACGACCAGAGTTTTTCACCAGTAATTCACCAGAGCTTCGGTGAAAGTAACTAGAATCGCTCGAAAGTTCGGATCGAACGTTCAAGCGGCAGACGCCGATTTCCAGCCGTTCAACCGTTAAATTCGCGATTACTCGTGTTAATCGGCCGGAGGGCCGTCTTCCGCGAAAAACAATCGACCAACGGATGTCGCCAATTCTTTTTTGCCCGGGCGGACGGAGCCGGCGTATAATGTAACGTCTGCGCGCACGTAATATGAATATTTATCCCAGAGATCGTCTGCGCGGGCTGCGTGTCTCTTAGCGCGCGCGCGCGATTACGTTTCGCGTATTCACGGTTCACCGTTACGCGTAATTTATGTGTCCCTTACCGTCGCGGTCGTCGTTGATTCCTCCTCGTCCTGAGCCGAACGGAGAGATCCAAGGAGTCCGCTCCCGTCTGCAATGATAAACGAAAAAACGAGGTACTCTCTGGTACACGGATCTCCGATGACGTTCTCGAGAGATATTCCGCGAGCGATGCACGGCTGAAATTTATAATGGACACTCGAGCTCGTCCTATATTCTTCCTTTTCCGCGGTGCCTTTAGACTCTCGGATGTGTGCTCTATACAGAACCGAGGAACCTCGTTCGCGTGGAAATGGGTTAACGAATCCTTTAGCTTCCGATTAACACTAGGTTCACGGGCATTTATTGTACTTCATTATATTACTCCTAAAAGAATCGATGCTCGTTTATTTAGATCGTGGAAACTGGAGATTCGATAGTAGGTAATTGGGGTACATGTCAGTGTGATCAAAATCGGCGTAAACATTTAGAAAATAATATTTCTAAGATCCAGTATGCGTCAATTTGACGCGTTCCGTAAACCTAGTGTTAACCGTGTCGCACGACGAATGATGACGATATTTAACATTCTTTGACGAGAACGATGAGATTTGAAGCTAACTCGAAGGGAAATTAGAAGTATATGTATCGAGGGACAAACTTCCTAGTGCAAAGGGTTAACAAAGATCATTCATTCGAAACGGAAGACTTCCTTCTCATCGCCAAAGTTTCAAACTAAATCATTCCAATATCCATAATTTCCCGACGCGTTCCCGAACTCGAAAATAAATCCAGCAGTTACAGTTACGCGCCGTAAAGGTCGGGTAAAGCTCGACAGCGGTACCGCGATGTAATGGCGGTACAAGCGGCGAGCAAATAATTCCGTTCTCTATTAATCAGATAAAGGGAGGACACCGGCGTAGACGCCTATAACCGGTGACCGTCGGATGAAGCGGGGCGTCCCGGCGAAGGAGAACGGAAGGAGGAGGAGAGGAGGAGAGAGAAGTCTTCTAGGGTAAAGAACCTAACATGTCGCGTCCCGTCTCTCTCTCCCCCTGTCATTAATACCAGGACGACTGTTACATATGGATGAGAGAGGAGAGCCCGGGTTAGGCCAGAACGGCAGCGATGGTACAGAACGAGACGAAAGCGAAACGGGATGCAGGGAAGCGAAACTCATCGGCTAAAAGCATCCGACGAAAGACCAAACCGTCGTTCCGCTCTCGTTCTGAAATCTCGTCGCCCTCTTCGCGGGCTCCGAAGAGAGGAGAGGCCGTGGAGCGGAGCAAGAGAGAGTCGCGTCGCGCTGGTCCTCTCGCCAAAGAGCCCCGGAGACTTCGATAAGCTCGGCCGGGGATAAAACGAGTTCCCTCGACGAGTTTACCTACGATTCAAATTGTCTGCGCCAGCCTCGATTCCACGGAGTCTCCTAGTTTACACTGAATTCCTTTTTGCTCCCTGACTCCGGCGGCGGCCACCCTCTCGGCGAGGACGCCTGCCCCTGAGCAGCTTATTTCCTCTAGGACGCCGCGAGTTCTAGATAAAAGGCCAGGCTAAAGGAAAATTCATCGGACGAGAGAGACTGGGATCCCGATTCTTCCTGTCCTCGAGTGGACGCGCTCGCGACCCGGCACAAATCCGAGAGGACATTCGCGGGACGTTTATCGGCTCTCAGGAATTGATCGTGACTTCGGGGTTGCCACTCTCCTCCGGTCCGTCCCGGCCGCGAACGATAAATCTGCTCTCGTACCCCCCCTCCGGCGTGTTCAGTATATCTTCCCGGTCAAGGGGAGTAAACGCAATATAGGTAATGTTCCGGCCGGCTACTTAACAAATTGCTACAAATTGCGGTTAGCGTTTAGCGTCCGATCCACTCGGATCTGCGGTCTCTTTCCAGCGGCCCCCGTCACCTCTTCTGCGGTGGTACTTTCGCCGTGGGGAGAGCCTCGCCGTTCCGCGTCCTCGTCTATCTTCGGAACGGTACACGCTGGTGACCACATGGCGCTCCCATATGTCCGCGCCATCACCCCAACGTCCGCCCACGGATTTCGCCAACCTTGTTCGGAAGATGGAATTGCCGGCGTAGAAATGAAAACGCGATGCGACAGGTCCGGGTGGTTCGCGACGAACGAGCCCGAGGGTTGTTTTCTTCTCTGTCCGCCTTTTATTATCTTCATCGGGCTGACCGGCTGTAGCCACCGGCGACTGGTGTTTCCAAATTGCTCGGAATTAATTACGATAAGATCGGGACTCGAGAGGAGTATCGAGTTAAGCGAGTGGCTTAGATAATGGAATAACGTGGCGTGATACCGAATCGTTGGTAATTAGTTGATACACAAAGTGTGCTCGGGATTCCAGAGGCGGTTACCTCGTTCGGGATTTAATTGCGCTCGTTTCAAGGTGTTTACGGAGGCGTTAATCCGATTAACTGGAATTGCCGGTCGGAATGGCTGCGAGCGGGGAGAAACAGAAGGATCCGGGCCACGAACGGAAACCGGAGGCCGGTTTCTTCTGAAAATCGTAGCTGCGGGGAAGGACACGCGTCATTAATCAATGGTTCCGAACCGGAGAATCGGCGGCCCTCTAAATGGCACTTTAAAGGCGATACCCTCGAGCCAATCAGCGATCGCGTGCCGAGCGCGCGCGCCCGCGCCTCTCGCACACGGATCGTCCGAGTTAATTTCACGGGTATTTAACGCGGTTTCGCTTAACAATGATTCAATCAAGTCGGATTTATTTGGCCGGGATTCGGCGGTCGCCGGCACGAGGCGGTCATTAGGGCTTCTCGTCGGAAACGCCTCCCAGCCTTTCGGGATGGACGCGGCTGTTGGAGCCATCGACGACGTGCGTCGTCGATTTTCACTACTTTTTTCCTGTCGATCTGCTAACTATCTAACGCAAGAATATCTTTGCTTCGATTATTACGAGACTATTGAAATCTAAGAATGTCTAACCCATAGACGTCTCAATCTTCCACTTTAATCTCTGATCACTTCGCTTTTCGTTCATTCTATTCTCATTTCATTAATTTTACCAATTATAAACCTTATCGCGTATTTTCCATACCAATCCTCAATTCCCAAAACTTGGAAAACAAAGTCTAACGCATAGAAGTCTCAATCTTCCACTTTAATCTCCGATCAATTCGCTTTTCGTTCAATTTATTCTCATTTCACTATATTTTACCAATTATCAACCTTATCACGTATTTCTCGTACTAATCCTCAATACCCAAAACTTGGAAAACAAAGTCAAACGCATAAAAGTCTCAATCCTCCATACTTTAACCTTCTCTTATTTCCATCTCGTCCATTTGAATCCGATAGTATCGCGCATTATCAACCGTCAATATCTCGAGTTTCGCAGGGCAATCGAATCCAGTCCCGCAAACGACGAGCCGCACAGGAGACAAACGGCGGCGGTTACCGCGATTAGAAGGACGCGTCGTGCTCGTCCGGCGTAAATATCGGCGGAGCCCCCGGACGCCTTCTGTCCAGGAAAGGGGGGCCCGGGGATCGGCAATTCGACGGCCGCGCGAAATGTTGTCAGCCAATTTTCTTGGCCAGTGCCCCTGAATGCCGCAGATTTCCATCTAGGTCCGTCCTCGGTGGCGCCGGTGTATTCCGTTGCTGGGTAAATACACCCTTTTCCATCCCCTCGAGCGGACGAGCGTCGTCGTCGTCGTCATCCTCCTCCGTCCGTCGCCTCGTCCTCCATCGTCCACCTCCGTCCTCCATCCCCGACCCACCCCCGGCCGCATGAACCACAACTGTGATTATAATTCGTAGTCCCTGCTGACAGAACCAACCGCCCGCCATCGTCAACCCCGTTTCTCCTCCGCGCGGCACCCCGTCTCTCTCTCCGGCGTCGGCACGTTAGTGGACGGGGATCGGACGCTGTGTAAAGGATTATGCACGCGGATTTAACTGATGAATCACATTGTCGTCTTGATTCGCGGTGGCGTTAATTTTCGGTTCTGGCCCCCCTACCCTTCGGTCTCGGCTCGCCGCCGGCGCTTCGCCCTCGGTCGTGTGTGCACGCACGCGTGAATGGGGAAAAAAATAGAGAAACAGAGAGGGCGATAGACGCACAGCGGAAAGAAGGAAGAGACGCGTAGAGGGACACATCGAGAGACACAGCTTCATAGACGACGGAAGATCGCGTCGCAGCGATTCCGCGCGTTCCTCGCGATCGAAGATGGACGTCCACGTTAATATACCGATAAATCGAAGACGGAATACAAGACGGTGACTCGGCGTAACGGCGGAAAAATGCGTTCCGCCGATTCCAAGCGTTCCGAGTGATCACGGATCCACGTGTCGACGATAAATCGGAGCCGCGGCCCGGACTCTCGCGTAATAGAATCGCCGGCAGCGCTCGTCCCGGTAATTGTCTCGCGTAATCTAACGACGCTGGGAAGATCGGTCTCGAACACGTGTACCGAGCGATTTTTCTCCTTGTTTTTTTCTCTCTCCGCCGGTGCCCGCTCCTCGTCCCGCGTCGGTTCCGTGGTAAAGAGGCCGCGGCAAAAACCTCCGAGTCTAACGAGAACAAGGGAACACGGTCGCGGGGGATAGAGAACGGCGATAAATCAGCGCGGAACGACAAATTACCGGCGGCAATTAATCGACGAACCTTCTCCGACGCTTATTTGGAGAACTCGTCCCGCTTAATGCGCCGTAATGAGTATTCGAGATTACGGCAATCGAATTCATCGGGCCGCAGGCTGGCTGGCTGGCTGGCTGGCTCGCTGGATGCCTGGCCGGTCGGCCGGCCGCGCAAATAATTTATGACCGATGCTTCTTTAGGATATACGGATCGCGGCGAGTCTGCGGCTCGCTCGGCCGGCCGATCGGCCGACAGCAGGCGCACCCTTCTCGGCTCCGCTCGTCGAGCAAACAATTTCCATCCGTTTGGAAAGGCTTCTAATCCGCCAACACGGCCGGGCCCCGCGAGCAAAGCCAGAATTAACCGCTTCCACCGCGGCCGGAGAGATCTCCGGGGCTTATTAATTTCGCCAATAACGCCAGGAGGGTGCCGCCTCCGCACAGATGGCGTATCACGAGTCAATATACTTTTCCGCCACGGAAACCGCCCCTCGGAACACGTGACGCTCGACCCGAATTTTCGCCACGCTAATCATTCCCTTTGACCTGTGCCACTCGCAGATGGTTCCGCGAGCGGTCGCGCGGAGCTTCTGCTTCTGATGTAACTCTTTCGGGAAAGATCGAGTATTCTTGTAGGTTCTCGAAGGTAAGATCGGATGGATTGGAGATGGTTTCTGATTTCTTGGTTTCGAGAAGTTGACGAAGTTGGTAATGGCTACATGAGCTTAAGTTATGTGGTTAAGTTTCGGAAGAGATTTAAATTTAAGGGAATCGGAGAATATTAAAGTCGAATTAACCGGTTTTGAGTGAAGATGATCTATTGTTAGTCTCTTCTTCCACGATGATGGAGACGATGGTTGCTTCTCCGAGAGATTACCACAGAAACCGATACGGGAGTGCTTAAATTGCATGATAAACCAGCGGAAGTTTGAACAGCAGCACTGTTTTCCGCAAAAAGTCCCGAGAAACTCGCCCCGACCGCCGGTCCGAGCCTTAAATCAAAAGCCAGCGGAACGGAAACGAAAAAGCAAAGAAGGGCACATAAAGAAAGGAAGTCTATCCCCGTCGAGATCCAGATTTCCCGAGCTTTCGCCGGCTCCTAAATCTATATTTCACGGGGATCTCACGGACAGTCGTCGCACCTATTTATACGACGTCGAGTGTACTCGACTTCTCGCGAGCAAACGCGTAAGACCCGTGACGAGGAGGAGGAGGAGGAGGTGGAGGAAGATGCGGAGGAAGAAGAAGAAGAAGAAGAAGAAGAAGAAGTAGAAGTAGAAGAAGAAAACGAGAGCGAAGAACGAGCGCTGCGACCGAGTGGGAGGAGGAGAAGGTCGAGGAGGGAGAGCCGATGGTTCTGCCACAGTCAGGACACGATCGCGGAGCATGGACCCACGGCCGGAGGGAGATAAAGAGAAAAAGAGGGACAGACGGAGGGAGAGAGAGCGAGACGCGGAGAGAGAGAGGGGAATAAAGTAAGTCGACGTTGAGCGTGTGTGGGGTCGCGTCGTACGTAGCGGGTGGAACGAGACGGACGCGAAAGGAGACGAGAGAAGGATCGAGAGGGAAAAGCCGTGACGAAGGTGTGCTGTGCAGACCGACAGAGACGGAGACGGAGGGACAGAGATGGAAGAGAAAGAGAGAGAGAAAGAGCGAGAAAGAGATGGAGAGGGAGAGATGCAGGACTGAGCCAGAGAGAAAGACGAGGAGAGAGAAAGGAGAGGACAACCCCCTCTTCTTCGCGGGTTGACTCGAACGCCGGCGATATCTCGACCAATCAAATCACGCCGCGGGCTCCGCCTTTTATCATTATTTTACTTGTTTTCCCTTTACTTCACCCTCATTGGATGACATTCTCCGGGCCATTTCGCGTTGCAAAAAAGATACCCGCGCCCAACCGGCGACTCCATGCTTCCTGCCGCGTCCTTCGGTACCCTTCTGGTACCCACCTTGGTCCCACGGACCACCTCCGCGGTGATTCGTACGCCGCATACCGCGAGCACGGCTATGTCCTCCCTTCGCGGAGCTTTCCCGGCGATTTCCACGGGAGATTTTCATTTACGCGGGAGCAATTCGGATTCTGCCTCCGGGGGAGTAGGTGTCCAGATCGATACTCGGAAACTTGGCTTGGGATTCCGTTTCGTAGACTTTCGACGAGCTTCGTGTGACTGTTTCTGTGTTGCTATTAGAGAATCTTCGAAACGGTGTATTATTTCTTTGGTACAGTAGTGTAGTTGCTTCTTAGGATAAACCTTCGAAGGTAGATTCGATTTAGCTCGACGACGCCGTAAGTGGATAATCGTCGGAATATGAGTACTGATGCGATGTTTCCTCGAAACATAGAAGTCTCCCTTCGATACGATGAACCAAGAGATTTCCGAGCGAAGATGGATCGCTCGGATCGCTCTCATAACTTCCGATCCTCCGACGTGAAAGCGCGACGAGCTTCCGCGAGGATTCATCGTTCGTTTCCTCTTTTTCGCTCGGTTCCGTTTCGAAATCGTGGGAACGACGAACGGTCGATCGGTCGGTTGGTCGGTCGGTCGGTCGGTCGAGCGGTCGGGACACGAGAGTGCTCGATGTCGAGGAGCGTGCTCGATTCATCGACTTCGTGATCCGGATGAGAGAGAATCAACGATGAAAGCGTCCGCGGCAGCGAGCGGCTCGCGGATAAATTCGTATCGATTCGTCTAGCTGGCGCATCGAGGCCGTGATTGACGAGGTTCTCTCGTCAAGGATTATGCGGTTCGTTGGTCGGAACGAACGGCTTTGGGGCATGAGTGCGTAGACAAATACATAGTCAGCCATCGAGCCCGCCCCGATGGACACTTCCCAAACCTCGAAACCTCGGAAACCGCTCGTGGCTATGCGTCTGCAAAATTGTCGTGTCCTACGCCGGGAACACCTTGCCAATTTCGAGCTATCGCCGACCTGTCGCCGTTATCCGATCATTTTACAGGACCTCCAGCTCTTCCGCTTCTCCCCTCTCCTAACATATTATACTCTTCTTCTGTTAATTAACCCTTTGCACTCCAGAGCCTCTAAGTCACCAAATGATTTGACACAGCAAAACTGTAAACTCTGATATTTAATATTAAACTTCGTATAACGCATCAATGTTCGAAATATTGAGAGAAAATAGTTCTCTTCCTCGATACATGCGAGATTTCTTAATTCAATCTAAGAAAATGTCTGTATATCATTAGAAAATATTGAACATTTCCGGTGAAAAACTGGAGTGCAAAGAGTTAATGCGATGCGATAAATTCTGCTACATGTAGTGTCCGTATTAGCAATTGATCCTTTAATATCAAACTTAAGATTTTCCTAATTGTCTCCAACTCGCAAGGTAACTTGCTATCCAGAAGATCAGTAGATTCTCCCAGCATTCAAGCGTTTACTCCAAGACTCGCTTCTAGCAACTTTCAATACTTCCAAAACCTTCATCCCATAACATCTCCAAACCCCCAGGATGCCGAGCAAACAAGGAACAGCGTAAAGATCAACTCCCCTCTCCGCAGAGATGAACGACAGCCGAGCATTCCTTCG
Organism: Nomia melanderi; assembly: GCF_051020985.1. Classification (NCBI taxonomy): domain Eukaryota; kingdom Metazoa; phylum Arthropoda; class Insecta; order Hymenoptera; family Halictidae; genus Nomia; species Nomia melanderi. The sequence continues at coordinate 13,648,904 of NC_135010.1, read as the reverse complement.
GACTCGTCACCGGCTTCGACGCTATAATTTGCATCGCTCGAGACGCTGGCGTCCGCCGGGTCCCGAGACAATTAACCAGCCTCGTCAGGAGCGAAATCCGCGTGGCTCGTGACGACGACGACGATCGGGCGTGTTCGGTGACGAGCGTCGGGGACCCGTAATTCACGGGGAATAAATTCACTCGAGAGGCGGATGGGCTGGTATCGCGTGCCCCGAAACGGAGCGAAGGAAAAAAAAGCCGCGGCGGAGAGGAAAGAAACGAGCGGTCGCACCTACGTACGTTCGATCTAGCATTGCTCGGCGCGGCATTGTATGTATATCGGCCGGCGCGAAACCCGCGGGCCGGGCCGGGGCGCGAGGAAAAGAGGACGGAGGAGGACGGTCACGCGGGGAGATGCCTCGGAGAGAACATTCTTGTCGAAGAAGGGCACGGGAGGCTCGACAAGGGTTCCTCCGGGAGCGAGGTAGCTTGTAGCACCGGAGAAACAAATTTCTTTCTTCATCGGGCGTGTAACAGACGCTCCGCGCCCGGAGGATCCTCTTTGACGACGAACCTGGACGCGGGACTCGTAAGGGCCGCGATCGGTACGTTTCCTCGGGTCCACCGGCGCGGAAGGACAAATTTGAAATCCGCCAGGAGGAGAGGGAGCGCGGAGGCCGCGGCGAACAGAGACGGAGAGCGGCAAAGCGTACGGAAACTGGATAACGATTTGTTCGAAAAGCAATATAGCCGGCTATCACCGGGCTCCGGTAGTATGAGGCGAAGGAAAACGAGAAGGATGAGGCGCCGGGGGGGCGTGTGTGTGTGTGTGTGTGTGTGTGTGTGTGTGTGTGTGTGTGTGGGGTGCCCTTTTCCTGAAATTTGCATGAGGTATTAAAGCCCGGTGGCTGCGTTCACCAGCGGAGTTCCTGTTTACCGACACCCGAATGCCGAGGATCAAAGGACTTCTGGCAGACTCGCGCCTCTCTGTCTCTCTTTCTCCCTCTCCACGGTCTCTATTCCTCTTTTCGGCGAGCGAGAGGGATGCGGATGGATAGACGGAGGAAGAGAGACGGAAACAAACCGGAGGGAATCATCGCAGGCTGCTCCGGGCCTCCGAGGAACCCCAACTTCGAGTAGTTGCGGGGCCTTTGTCGTTAAATCGTGGATCGGCGCGACAACTGATTTCCTCGGAACAGGCTCGGGGATTACGCTTGTCGCGACGGGTCGAGTTGGATCATTGACATATCGGGCTCCGGGGCGGGCTGCCGGGGAACAGATAGCATCATCCTTCGGTGAGCTGCTTTTCGATCGGTCTCTTCGGGTGGTCGCGTCGCTTCCACGATTTCTGCGATTATAGCCGGTGTTCGTATACCGGAGGTTAGCCGGGAACTTTGACGCTGTAACTGCCGAGTAATCAGACTGATCCATAATTCAGCGTAAAAATTAGAAGGCTGCCAGACGAGTCTGGCGGCTGTAACGTCGGCACGTCGGGTTCGTTCGAGTACGAACCGACTGCAGCCGCGGTTCTGCTCGGCGAACGGACGAAAATCGCGGCGTCTGGTGTGCCGGCGTCGTCGGCGGCGTTATAATCAACGACCCGTTCGGAACGAGGAAGAAACGCTCGGTATTCTCGGCCGATTATCATAATTGCCAGTTAATTACGAGCCGGGTGCGTGTAATACACCCGCGAGCCCGGAACGGCGCGGGTGCCTGCGATCGGATTCACCAATTTCACGCGTAATAAAGCCATGGGAGGAATCACTCGGCAGCCCCGGCGATTATATTCCGTAAGGCCGCGAAAACCGCGGCGCGTTCCGTTGCCTGCGAGATCGAACCCCGGACCGATGACACGGTGCACGGCTCGCCGCTATTCGGCGCCGCGCGGGGAAAGACGGATGGCCGACGGATCCTTGGACGCGGAGCGGGCAACGTGGCTCGCAACGATATTCCAGGAATGTTAACGCGAGTAATCGTATTCTTGCTCGGATCCGTGCGCCCCGTAAAAACGCTAGCTGGCAGTGATGTATGCCGTCGGGGGCACGCATCGCATAAGTAAGGAGGGCCTTGGGCCCATTCATCAGCTAACGGGGGAGCCGGAGGGGAAGGGAATAGGCCCACGGACCACTTCGCTCTTCCATTCCCCCACCCACGCCCCCTTCTCCGTCTTTTCGTCATCTCGGTCCCTGCTCCGCTACGGCGAAGGGACACTCTGATCGCGTCCCCCTGATTCCACTCGATAACGAAAGCCTCTGCCGGACGATTCACTGATCAACTGATTGCTCCGCTAGAATCTCAATGGTATCGACCCCATGGCGATCCTAAGTTCTACGGATTTCAAGCTTCTGGCAAATGCAGTTCTCAAATCAGACATCTACAAACCTCTATTCCAACCACAAACCAATCAGCTACGAAAACCTCCAGCCTTCAACCTTCACACCTCATCGCAGTTATCAACACAATATACTGCGATACATCAAACTGACGAAGTTGCGATGTATCGAACTCGTCCCTCCACGCACGGCTGAACCAACCCTTAGGACCTGAAGACGGTTGAAGTAAACTGGTCGCCAAGGAGTTGGTCAGAGTAAAGACAAGCGAGTAGTCTTCGAGCGAACGTGAACCAGAAAAGACGTATCGAACCCGTGCGCATAATTCTAAATAGAACTGTAAAAAGGACGTTAGACCCACCCAGCGCGATGGTGTCAGAAGTGGGACATAAATAGAATATTAATAACCCACATCAGACGCAACACGCTCGCGTTCCTCTCGCGAAACAAAAAGAACAGTCCATCCGAGGACCTGGTCGTTAGGCGATATTGAAATGTCCGGCGTCTACGAGTTAGCGTCCGCCGAACGTTAATGTCCGCCTAGCGTAAAAACCGTGGCGGGGCCGGACGAATTCATCGAGAGGCCGCAGAAGAAACGGCGAAGAAACGGCGGAGGAACGGCTTTCCTGACAAATAGAATTGGAGGGCACGCGTTGCGTTCAGAGAAGGGGGGCCCGGGGCCCGGGGAGCTCGGGGTGTCGCGTTCCCGGAGCACCGGCGGGCGCCAAACCGCATTTTAGGCGAGCTATCCATACCAGCTGATGTTCGGGACCGTAAGGATATCATTCCGCGCTCGGACAGCCGGAGAACGCGGAACGAGGGGCGGAGGGGTGGGCGCCGGGGGGCGGCGACGGCGGGGAATGCAAAAAGGTCGTGGCGCTCGGCCCCGGGTCCCGGGCCGGCCGGCCCGGCCGGGACCCGGGTTGCCGCGTTTTACAAATTATTCAATTAGCCCCGCGAATTAAGGTATGCATATTCATCGCTCTCTGATACGCGTACGTGCGCCCGGTGCCGGCGCTCTCCGCGGTGCCACGGCTACATTCACCGCGCATAAACAATTCGGGCTCGCACACGCGCGTTAGACGCTCTAACGAACTCGCAGCTGCATCCGAAATGCATCCGTTTTGCAACGATGCGGACGGCCAGGAGGAGAAAGGGATATATCTGCGCGGACGGTGGATACGTTCGGTGATCTCTGGACGATACGTTTTTTTCTAGTTCTCGTTGAGGAGGTTTCACCGTGGAACTGATTCTTTGGGAAACTTGCTTCTGTCTAGTAGAGCTGAGAGGTTGAGGATGATCTGAGGATGATCTGGGAGATATCTGTAGAAAGGAATTGAATAGTGGAGATGAATGTTATTAGAAGCAAACTGTCGTTTAATATTACTAGATATTCTGTCTATCGTGGTAGTCTCCGATCGACAAGCTGCAATTATCACTGATTAGCAATCAACGTTCGTTCCACAGAGCGAGGTCTACTCAATTCCGAGACATCCGACGGGTGTCCAGCCGCGGAGCGACGTGCCGTGTAAAATGGTAAAAAGGGGGAATTAATTGGCCAGGGCTGAGCGCGCGGATTAAAGCGCACGCGGGTCCAGAAAACGAAGCGGATTATTATTTCTTCCGGTAGATAAAGCGGTGCCACGGAACGAGGGAAATAAAGTTTCGCCCGCGGGCGTAGCCGAAGTAGGCTGGCCACGGTCCGTACACGCCGGTCAGAGTTACGGGTCGAGGCTCCCGCGGTCCGGGGGTCGCGCTTAAAACAACGGCCGGAGAAATGCACATTTTAATCGTATCGCTAATAGCTGGACGTTTATAAGCCTCGGTGTGTCTCATGAATACGCATGTATTCTTGCCGGTGACAACGGCGGAGAATTAATGCCCGGCAGGATGTACGCGGCGGGACACGTCGAGATTTTCGTTTCGTTCCGTTCCGTTCCGTTCCGTTCCGTTCCGTTTCGCTTCAGCCGCGTATATTCTTCTTTTCGCGGACCGCCCAGCGGTTTTCCCGAAACCGCTCGCTCGTTCCCTCCCGCAAACGGAGCGGACGAGCGGCGATCGCCGCGGGGTTACGAAACGGTTCGTTAATTGGCGGTGTTCCCGCTTCTTTTTTCTCTCTCCTGCTCTCCCGTCGAATCGGAAGCATATCGCGGGAGGTGGGCCCCGCTTTTAGCGTCTTATTGAAAGTTCTGTTTGTCGAGACGGCAACCGTAACGGTAGCGAGTCGGCCGGGCCGCAGATAAATCGTGTTCCACCGCAGCCACGGGAACGCGTTTCGTATGTATATTGTATTCATATTTATGTGAATAATTGCGGTAATGGTGGGTCGAGTAATTGAGACTCGTGTAAGCGTTTACGAAGTTAGCACCGGCTCATCGACCCTCTTCTCATTTTCATATCTTTATCGTTCCCTCTCTCTCCCTCTCTCTCACTCTGGCTCCCCGCTCCTCGTTTCCTCTCTCTCCGTTGCTCTCGAGAGGAACCGCTATTGTCAGCGCCGGAGCATCAATCGTCCCCGCTGTTTAATCGACGTTGCAACCGATTTCCTCGAATCTCTCCTGCTTCGTGTCCTATTTTATGTGACAAACGCGTTGTCAACTTGGAACAAGGAACCAGAGAATTTGATAATTCTTCGACATCCTCGTTCCTTCCGTACACTTTCCTACCTTCAGTCAACTCGCCGATTAAGCGAACAAAGCGTGACTATCTGCCAGCAACGAGATTCGCTAGTGTACAAGAAACAAAAGAAAGGCAACACCGCTACACGGTATCTGTTCCGCGATTCCCCGGCCAGTATCATCGAGACAGATGTTTCCGAGCATCTCGCGGAGTATGCTCGCGGATAACCTTGTCCCCGCAACCGGAACGCCTCGCGCCGCGGCTCCTTTATGAATGTAAATGTATTCCCGATCGTGCGATCAGATAGTTTAATATTAATAATAGAGCACGGCTACGGAGATTATCGCGGAGCTTCCGCGGAATTTGTCGGCGTCCGTGTCACGGCGATATGCATCCCCGATATCGGGGACCAATTACGGCCGGATTGAGTCATAACGATTCTGGTTATGTTAAACACCGAGTCCCTCGGCCCGTTTTCGCCGATACCCTAGTAGCGACGCCGCGCGGGCACGATATAAGATAGCGTGAAAGCATTCCACCCCGGCCTTTAATTGGATACTTGTCTTTCTCGGCTGTTTCGCGCGAGCCGCGGCCGCGTTAGTAGGCGCACACGCGAAACCGCGGCGTTATCGCGGCGAAACGCTCGGCCAACCAGACGCTCGCGATAGTCTGCCTTCAATAACGGGGCGTATTACATAAAGCCGGCTTTCAGTGGCCGGCCGTTGCCATTCTTCTCCTTTTTCCCTCTTTTTCCCACCCATTCCTCCCCATAAACCGCGCCGTTGCCCCGCGAGATCGCGTTCGCGTCTACGCGTCGGCGTTTTCTACGTTTCCAGCCGTGTTTACGTCTTAACTCGCCGATCTACGGCTTCGATCGCGGAATCTAGCCGGCGGATCTCGGGGAAATCGGGGAAATTGAAATACCGCGGCTGGTCGTGTTGGTTTTACGAGGATCACGGGAGTCGCTCGTTTCGGCCGGCCGTTCTTGCGATACGATACGGTTGGCCTATCGACTCGCGATCTGCGAGGAGTAATCTTGATTACGGTGACTCGTTTGTTGATACGTTCGAAGCTTTCTACAATTAGCTTATCGACGATTCGAACAATCGCGACAGAGGAGTCGCGAAACGAACAATGCGAGAGGGAGGAGAGAGGAATACGAAGGATATCCGCGCGCGACAAACGTCGTTACCGAAGTTAACGGGTTAATCGCCGGCGAATACGCGGTGCCGGATAGAAAACGAAAGGGGCGCGCGCGTCGAAAGGTAGGCGAGGTTTCCCCGGTAATTCCCATCGGTTCCAACGATACGTACTTACAGCCGCGGCTCGCCGTATTTCTTGCTTGACTTTAATATGAGGCTCGGCGCGTAAGTAGACGTTACATAAAATGGCAAATATCGGAAGGGCTTACGGCCGTATTATGCCGACGGTGCGGCTTTATTGCGCGACATTCTCCCGGCGGACGCGCAAGAGAAGAAGAAGAAAAAAAAATCGCCGGAGAGAAGGAGAAAAAATCACGGAGCCAAAGAAGCGGGACGAAGGAGAACAAGGGACAGACCACCGGCAGATGTACAGGATGTCCCCGTTCGAAGTGTCCGTGCTCGATTTTCCGTCCATGTACAGGGTGTCCCGCGAGACGACGCGTTGCCCGTCGTTCGGTTTCTTTCGCCTCGTTCTCGTTCCCCCGTTGTCGCCGTTTGCGAAAGAAACTGAACGAACGAACGAACGGCGGAACGAAAAGATCGGTCTAGCAACCTCGATCCGCCGCTCGCCGGCACGCTCGACCGCGCTCGATCCGCGAACGTTCGCGGAACGGCAGGTGGAGAGCGAAATTTCCTGCGATAAATCCTCGAGGATCGTATTAAGGGACGAGCATTCGCCGTGCAAACAGTCGCTCGATCGTTACGATCTAGCCTGCCGTGAAATATATCCCGTCCGCGAAAACCGTATATCTTCGGGTACGCGACGCGTTAAATTCCCGCGGCGCGATTCATTGGAAACCCGCGGGCACGGTTATATCGACACCCTTTAAGGATCCCGGTCGGATCGGAAGCGATAGATCCGGCCGGCCGGCACCGGGCAGCACGCGTTTCCCATTTCTGTCGATCGCTCGTCGATTTTCAGCGAAGCCACCGCTCGTCGGCGGGAGGGCGGAAGCGGATTCCCTGGTCGTCCGAAGGACAAGAGGAGGAAAAAAATAAAACAGGCCAATCGGTACGGTCCTTTTTCCTCGCTCGCCGGCGAGATAGAGTTCGGATCGTTGCGAAACTGTTCGTTCCGCGAAAGGAGATCTCCTTCGAGTCGGGCGTCTAACAGAGATAAACGAGGTACGCGTCGGGAGCACTCGAGACGAGTTCGCAGGCGATCCCCGACGGTTATTTCCAGGCAAGAAGAACTGCGATTAGAGCGATTAGAGAGACCACGGCGTGCGTGTGGAACGGAACGGTTCCATATATCTAGCCAAGCTTTGCGCAACGTTCCAACGCGCTTCGTCTCGGTCTCAATTAACGCAATTACCCGGCTCCCTCGTCTAATTACCTATCAAACGGAATTGCTATCGTGAACGCGCGGACGCGCAACTCGCGCTCGCGCTGCCGTACGCGCGCGAGCTCGCCGGCGACCAAGCTTGCCTAGCCCCGGCTGGCTGGCTGGCTGGCTGGCTGGCTGGCTGGCTGGCTGGCTGGTCTCTAATGAACGTTATTAATTGCTTTATGATTTTTCGATAAAACATCGCCGCCGTAATCAAGTCATTATCCCACGTACCGCGTCCTCGTTCCTCCGTCTCCGCCCCTCGCTCCCTCCGCCTCCTCTCTCTCTCCCGTGGTACACTCAATTTCCCGTTTTTCGTCCCCGTACGGTCTTTCCGTGCTCCCGGACGGACCCTGGGAACTGTCCACGCCTCGGCCAACTTCTATCAACTAATAACTAGACTACCGAAGTTTATGCATTCATAGCATCTCATAAAACCCACGGAACTCCGTAAAATGAAGACTTTAATAAAGCATCCTGCTATATATAGGACGCGGAGTTTATTTCGAGCGCGATGCGAACGGGGGAACTTTGTTTGAATACGGTTTCTGATTGTACTTTGCGGCTTCTTCCGCCTCGATGTTGCGCGAGTTTTCTCGGGGAACCGTTCCAAATATCGAAGACGTTACTCTTGTCATCGGTAACTGCTGTTTCTTTCGATATTTTCGATGGAGACCCTTTGAAATCCCGTTTCGAACCTCTTACCGCGATATATACACCATTAGACGCAACGTTTACGTTTCTGTGACGATGGAGAACGATTCCAGCGAGATACCCAACGCGTTAATGAAACTCCGCGACTGTTCCTCGCGATAATTACCCTCCCGCGTAGGCCGACGCGACTCTGTGCCGCGTGCGCGCAAAAATTCCGGACAGATCTCAGCCGCGACACCCACCGGCTGATCGAACCCCGTTACTCGCGGATAGATATTTATGAGCAAAAGTTTACGAGGCCCCCGGGGCGGTTTATAATGTAATTTATATGCGCGCTTACCGTCGAAACTCGCCGCGCGGAAGGAAGGTCGCGGGGCTTAACAGTCGGATTACTTCTGAGTGTCATTCCGCGGGAAGTTTGCGGGGTTCATTTGAATATCGCGCGGCCAACTTTTATAACAGTCTCTCCTTGGATCTATTAGCGGCCGTATCGCGGGGCCTTTGTTCGCCGGATCTCCTTCGGCTCGCGACGAAAATGCTGTTGCGCTCTGACCCGGTTCCGCGCCATCGCCGCGTTGTCCTTAACCCTTCGAGTCGCGGATCTGACTAATTTCGCAACGCCCCGCATACGATAATTACTCCTACGTCGCGCAGATACACCGACCTCGAAACAACTTTCTTTCTAAGCTAAACTATTTCCTTCCAACAGAATCGAATCTCTTCGATTTTCCGATCGAAGATCAAACTCACCAAGTTCGTCATATCCAGTCGCCTAGAAGCACGCTCGTTCTCAAAGCCGCGAAAAGATACCGAGCTCAAAACGACTTCCTTCTATAACGTGTCTAATCGTTAACTCGAATAAAAATTTTATCTAAGCTATTTCCTTACCAGCAACAGAATCGAATCTCTTCGATTTTCCGATCTACAGATCAAACTCACCAAGTTCGTCATATCCAGTCGCCCAGAAGCACGCTCGTTCTTCCCAGAGGCGCGTCCTCCAGCCGACGTGGAGCACCTGCGCAACAAACGAAGCAACGATTCAATTCCGGAGCGCCATATGTCAGGAGGGAATCGCGTTTCGCCTGTTTCTCGCCACTTTGACGGTTCGCGGAGCGATAAAACCGCGTGTACTCGCACACGTCCTTTGTATCGCGGCCGTAGGATCACGCGACGACGGTGCCCGGCCGTTATCCTCGGGGATCAAACGGAACGGGGACGAAGGGGGCGCCGCCGCGAGGGGATAAAAAAGTCGTTAAAGACGCGCCCTTGCGATAAGTCGACGGCGTGAGAGGAGCGTAACGATTCCGACGATAGAAGGGACGGAAAAAGGAAGAGGGGCCCGGGGAGCGGGCCAGGGAAGAGGGACAAGCGAGCAGGTGAGATCGGCGGGAGACACGGCGACGAGGGAATTCGGCGTGCGGGGGGAACGGGGCGGCTCGTCACGGATGCCCTCTCGCCGGTTCCCCTATTCTCTTATCTCCGGCGAGCCAATTTGATAGATCAACGATAGACCCGCCCGGTCTATAAAACGCCAGGCTGCCTCTCCGCGGGGACAGGTGCATCGTCGCGGGCCGCGCGACCCGGCGAAGATGCACCTGACCGAGTGCCACCCCTCTGTGTATCTCTATCACCGTTAAATTACACCGAAACCTCGGCCGTTTCACGGGCCAAGATTAAAGAGCGGACGTTTAGCGTGATGGAACATCCTGCTGCACTTGATCCCCGGACTTTTTAACCGTCTACCCTGTCATTTCTTTCGGAGCTCCGTTCGCTGGAGATACTTTGTGCGACGATAGTTTAGTAGGGATAACGAAGGGTTCCGAGCTCGCGCGTACACGCGTGTAACGATGGTATTAATTGGTGTGAGTGACGAGGAATGTGTCGGTGAACGATGAATGTACGTGAACGTCGCGTGTTTCGAATGAATGTTTAAGATAGAGTATTTTGAACTGATTGTAATATTGATTTGTATATGTTGACCCTCGGTCACCACTTGATTTCCTACGTTGAAGCTATAAAGTTTGATATTTAATATTACACTTCGTACAATGCATCGATCTGAGAAATATTGACGTAAAATAGCTTTGTCCGTCGATTCACGTGAATTTCTCGTCGAGTTGTTTTTACAGAGTATCGTCTTCGTCTCATCGGAAAGTGTTGAAATATTTCTAGTGAAAAACTTCGGAGTGCAAAGGGTTAATGACGCTTGAATGCATCTGGAATGATACAAATGTATGTGCGATTTGATTTCGATTCATTGTTTTACTGCGAGTCATAGTAAAAATGTTGTTTATAGAAAATATTCTCTTTTTCGTATATTTATCTGTGAACCATCATGGAGACTGGAGTAATAGGTTTCCTAGGATTCAACACAAAACCTACCGAGCAGTTGAATTCACTTTCTGAAATTCAAGAATGCATTCATCGAGACATTAACTGATTGATAATTCAGTATAGTGTTACTAAATCAATTTCTTGAATAATCTCTTCATATCTGTCGTCCGTTTAATAATTGCAAAAAGAAGAAACCAGGAATAGGTTATTTCGACCAGTCTGGTAGGTTTAGCGTTAAATCGACTCCGATCGTCGATTCAGTGGAAATATACGGATCTATCGTGGCAGTTTGCATAGGAGGATCACTGTAATGTTAACAACCGTGAAAGGAAGAACGATGTTATCCGTCCGATATGTTTACTGTTAAAGCGGAGCGACTGATAACAGAGGAACGATATTTAATACGGACCCAACGGAGCCGAGTATCGTTTACTTTTATTAACTTCCTCCCGAGATCCAGCTCGCGCGAGTCTAACGCGATATTGTTCGGGAAGGGGTTAATTGTTACCGGGGCCAGCGAGGATCGTCCGCGCATCGTCGCTCGCCCGATCTAGACGGAAGATACGATTCCTCGAGTACGGAACTAAGCTCCTGCTTTTTATATCCTCGCGCCGGTGTCCGTCGAACGCGTTCGCGCACATCCTGGCCGCGTAATCCGAGCTCTTAGCAACGTTCCACGGGGATCCGCGCTCGCGGAACGGGAACAAATAGGAGTCCGCGGGCTGCGAGCCGACGGGTTTCGACGAATCCGCCGTCGCCGTCGGCCGAGGAGGAAAACTTAGAAAAGTCGTGTCCCGGGTAAACCCGGAATCGCGGGATTATCCGAGATGATCGCCTAATAGCTTTAGGAAAGAATCGACTGGAGGGGAACTGCTTAAAATTAGCATAAGCCCCGACTCGGCCCGCCTAACGAGCGGAAGAGCTGAGACCCCAAAAGTGCTGGCGACGAGACGCGAAAAAAAAGAGAAAAAACCAACATGGAAGACGAACGGGGGTAGGAAAATCAGACGTCATTGGAACTTCGGAGATTCAATCGATCATTTTCACTTTCCCGAGCCGACGTTCGATTAACTCGTCGGGCGGCCTCCGATACCTTCGAGCCGACTTCGTCGCTTATCCGACCAGCCGTAGAACTTAATTGCGCCACCTTCGATTGCCGTATCCACGGTGCTATCAATTACGCGAGGATTACGTACGGCGCGATTTAATTCGCTGTTAATCGGCGATATTCGTTGGAAACCGAACGCTTAATGGTTCCGACTGGAGGATCAGACCCCGGAAGAGCCTCGGAATGCCTGTTATCCATCAGGCAACGAGTTAAACGCGTCAATTATCGGTTTAACAGGTATATCGCGAGCGAGGCTCGTTCTTTCCGCGAGCGGGAGCCGGCTCGCGCGCCGAGGAACCGCCGGGGGAGCGGTATGGAGGCGCATTCGTCACGCGGGATACGCAATTGTCACGCGATCCCGCGAGTCGGCCGGCTCGCGGTCACGCGCGTCGAATCTTCCGGGTATCGGTGTCGGCTCTGTTACCGAAACGTCTAGATTTCTTCGAAGTTAGCGGCGCCAGCGTGCGCGACGCTTCACAACAGGTTGCGGGCCTTAATTGGCTGAGCCGAGTGATTTACGAATTGAGAAAAGAAAGCGTTTCGTCGACTGGCTGGCTGGCTCGCTCGTTCGTTTGCTCGCTCGCTGGTCGGATGAAACCGCGAGCGGCACGCCGCCTGAACGCGATTTTCATGGAAATTATTAATTAGCCGCGGGCGGCGAGAATCGAGCGAACGGGGAACGACAATGGCGGCACGTTGATGCACGCGGCGCGCGCGAGGTGAAGGGACGGCCGCATCTGATGCGAGTTTAACGAAGGCCCCGATAGAAATCTGACGGGAGATTCGAAAGAGGCAAAAGAAACGCGGCTAGCTGGCGAGCGAGTCGCGTGAGAGAGGACCCCGCAGCGGCCTCCACGAGCTTTTTCCAAGAGCACCGAAAGTCGTAAAATGTCCAGCACCCACGTAGCGGACGTGTGTCACGTACACGCCGTGGCCCGGCTCCGCGCTCCTCCGTGTATTATCGTCGCGTACGGGTACAGTCCTGCTCATCAATGATGGGAAACGCGTCCACCGAATTTCGAGCGTACTCACAAAACCGCGGAATCGCCTCCTGAAACGAGCAGTTTCAAACATCAACTGGAATGGCTGAACCTTTGTCTTCGGGATTCCTTCGCAGGCATCCTCTTTACCGCTGCGTCGAGGTTAGCAATGAGCTTTTATGAAGATTCAGCGTCGAGGATATTTCATTCTCATTTAAGGGATACAAGTAATAGGGTAATTTTCAGACGCTTCTCTTAACGCGACGCTCACTTTGAAATCAGTGATGTACGAACGCGATTTGTTTTTCGTGAATTATTCGATTCTTTAGGAGTTCAAGATTCATACTTTCAGGATAAAGTTATTATATTATTCTGTTTGTAATACTAAGAATAGAATTGCCGTTGCACTTAGATTCACGAGTATTAGGTATAGAGATTTGAACACGTCAGATTCAGTTCCAACGCGTCGAGGCTCCAGCTTTACCAGTCGAAGGGTTGGCAGTTCGAAGCCTCACCGCGACGCCGAAGGAGACACGTTCCGGAAGCCGACAGGGATCAGTGGGACCGCGGGTAATCTCGCTAATTTGTAAGAGATACAGAGGCCCGTTCTCAGGGTCGGCCGACACGCGCGTCGACGGTAGCTAAAAGAGCGACACGGGCGAACGTCGACGCGGACCGTGCGAATATCGCGTAACAGTAACGAGGATCAACGTAAAAGTTTATAACTTAATGGCTGTCGCGGGTATAAAATCTTAATTTTATGCAGGGCTAAATTACCGGGGTTGGCCGTCGGGAGAGCCGCGTGCTTGAGATCCGTAAATTAACTGGGCGCGCGGTGGCGCGGTTTTGGTAGCGGCTCGATGTTCGAGCAATTAAAAGCGACGAGTTAACGAGCGAACCTATAAACAGGCGGGCCCGGAGAGCGTAGCTGGCGCGCGGCGCTCGCCGAGCGCGAACTAATCGCCGGGCAATTAAATCCCGGGGAAAAGGAAAAAGCTGTGTCGCGTTCGTGTTCCGCGCGGATTTCTACGACAAATCATCGCCGGCCGGGATCTCGCGGGATTTCTTTCGCGGATTTCTCGGGGACCCCGCTGTTTCGACCGACGGGCCCCGATTTTCACCTCGGGAAAGTTTGCTCCTTGGTAATCGATCGTTCAACCCTTTGCACTACAGAGGCGCCTCTTAGTCAATTAATTTCACACAGTAAAATTGTAAAGTTTCTGTTTAATATTAAACTTTGTACAACGCATCGATATGTGAAATACTGGAAGATTCTTCCTCGATGCTTGCGCGATTTCTCAAGTGAATTTCAGAGAATCTCATCTGCAGCTCGTTAGAAAATATCGAGCATTTCCAGCGAACTGAGTGCAAAGGGTTAACCCTTAGCAGTTCTATGTCGTGTCACCTGTTTTAATTTTTTCTATATTTATTTGTATCACAATTGTACCATTTAAAGGTAACGTTTCAATGACTCCTAAATATTCTTGAATAAATAAATGCGTCATATTAAGCTGTAATTGAATGAACTAACGTGAACCTCAAAGCGAGAAACCAAGAGCACTTCGCACCGCAAAGTGTTAACGTGTTAATAAACCCATTTCGTCGCGATAGAATTTTATCAATGATTTACCGGTATCAATCCTTTGCACTCGGAAGTATTTCGTTAGAAATACTTAACATTTTCTAACTAGACACAAACGACATTTTTTCAAATTAACTCAAAGAGAAATGGCGAGCGAATTGAGAAACAAAGCTTTTTTATTAATTCTCGACCTCCGCAAAGGGTTAAACATGAATTTCCCCGTTTAGCCGGTATCAGAGTTTCGTATCTAGGGTACGAAGGCAAACGAATGATCTGATTATTGAAATAACAAGAGACATAGGTCTCTTTTTCCGTATCCAACATAATTCAGCTTCCTCCGCTGAAGGTTTCGAATACTCTATAAAGGATTAAAGATGAAGATCCCCTTGGAGACAAAGCTGGCTGGAAACACTGGCAGAGACAATGGACCGTAGACAGGCCGAGCTCCTTGCGTGGACTGTACGATCCACGTAGAAGTCACGGTTTCTACGTGCCTGTCGTCTGTCCGTCACGAGTGCGTGCGCGAACGTCCGGCCTCGTCGGGGCGGCTCGAAGGATCCTCGTCGGTCGGTCTCCGAGCCTCCGCCGCGGCGGTTCGCTCGATCACGGGACAAAAGTCGGGCCCAAAGGTCCCGTGGGAACGCAGGAAGTCACGCTTCGCTCGGAAACCGTATTCCGCGGCGCACGTTTCGCCCGGGCCGCCCTTTACCCCGGACCCGAACGTGGCGCTGGCGCTTCTTTTGCCTGGCTCCGAGCTTTACACGCGTTCTCTGGCTAATAATAGGCATTCGGGTCCCAGTCTCAAAAGAATTCGACGTTCCCGAGACTGCCAGAAGTCGGATCGTTAAAAATAAGACGCGATATTCTACGATTTTTTAATATTCCGGGGATATTGCAGTCTCGAAGCTCTTGAAATCAAGCTGACTCTGTCTTTTTGATAATGCTTCTATGTTTTCTGCGTTTCATCGAGGCTGTTTGTATTGTTATTAACTAATGCTCTATCTGGACTTTAATTCAAACATCTCGAGACTTTCGAGGTATCCAGAGAAATTAAAAAATCTCGAGACTTTGGAGGCATCCTAGAGAAATTCAAAACTCTCAAGACTTTCGAGGCATCCTAGAGAAATTAAAAAATCTCGAGATTTTCGAGACATCCTAGAGAAATTAAAAATTCTCGAGACTTTCGAGGTGTCTTAGAGCAATTCAAAAATCTCAAGACTTTCGAGGCATTCTAGAGTTAGAGAGTATCGAATCCTATTCGAAGAGGTTGAGCATCGTATACATATTTACTAGGGTTGATAGCCAATTGGTATCCGTGACAGGACCACTCGAAGACAAGAGAACAGATCTCGGATCTGACGGTTCCACGGCGAGCAGACGGTTTTCGTGCGATCGCGTGATGAATTATTCCGGAAACATAGCGGAGTAACGTTAGCCGGTTTGATACAATTACGACCGGAATAATTATTAGATTGCATCGGATCTGCAATTACGTATTACGGCACGACAATGTTGCCGGCGCAACGTTCGCAATTATCCGTGCAACGTTCCCTTATCTCATTATTTTATTAGGCAATAATTTTTTCCCCCGTTCCCCGGCAACGTCAGCCGCCGCCGACGCGCCGGGTCGCGCCGTGATTGCGGCTAACTGTACACGCGCGGCCCTCATTACGATTATTCTTCCTTTATTATCGAGAAAACGACGCCTCCTCCTCATGTGCACGGGGTCGTCTCACAATTAGATTCTCATGGTATTATGAAGGTTCCTCTTTTATTACCGGTCCGCGGCGTCTCCGCAGTTTACGCTGCGAATCGCGCCGGGTCGAACCATCGCCTCGCCGGCTCCTTCCGAAGGGAGTTGTGGGAGATTGCGCAAGCTTTTCCGTGAACTTTCGATTCTTCCTAGTAAGATAGAGCCCGAGGAACGTCTCTTAAATAAGGGAAGTGCTGTTATACCGGGAACACACGGGAAAACCTCGGTTCATCCTTCGTGCTGCAAACACTGCTCGAGTCACTTATGCTGACAGAAAAATTATACAGTTTGATGTTTAATGCTAAGTGCGATATAAATATTGAACGAAACCAGCTCAAAGAATGTCCACGTCTTATCAAGTATAGAATATTATCTTAAAACTTATGCAAAAAGATTGACTCCAGAAATTCTAAATAGAAACTCATCTTTCAACTTCGCGATTATTGAAGACAAACACATTCCTCTAACCTCACCCTAGAAAACATACATCAACACGCTTTCTTTCCAAAATTACCGAGATTTCACACGCATCATCGTTGCGTTGCACATACCAGATTGCTTTCAAAGGTATCACTCTCCGCAAAACGCTGAATCAACACAGTCAATGTACCCATCCGTAAAAGCGAATCTCATCGCGCAAATCTCGAAATTCATTTCAATGCAAGGTTAACGATTCATCGAACAGACTTCGTAGCGTGCAAACTAGGATCTCGGGATTCCTACGAGAAAATAAGAGAAAGCCCGTTCGCTGGGCGATTCGAGTGTCAAGGGATTAACATGGGTCGCGTACGAGCGGGGATCTAGTCCGAGGAGCGAAAGACACGGCCGAGGAGCCGATGCAACAACGCGGAGACCGAGCCGAACCGCTCTCGCCGGTCGTTCGTTATCGGAACGTTCGCCTATTTCGCCGTAAATCGTCGTTATCGTAACGGATCGTCGGGTATCGAACGCGCGACGAATGGCCCGGACGCACACGTACCCGGAGGAGCGATGTCGCTCGCAAGAAGGTGGTAGCGGTTTTCATGAAGTCGCCCCGCGGGGAGTTCCCGACAGCACGGCGGAATAACTTTGCGGTTGATTTATACTTCCGACAGGCGTAACGAGCTTGCGGTCGGACCGTGGTCTTACGCGGCCTCCGTCCTCCGCAGGAAAAAAGAATCAATAACGCGCGGAACGGAGAGGAGAGACGGACGGAGGCGTACGGCGAACGAAGACGCGCCGCGCCGCGCCGCGCGCTTTATTGGCGAAATAAAAGCAACTGTTTACGAGCAATCTTTATTAGGACCTTCGAATTTAGCGCCGTCGTTTCTCAGCGGCGTCCTCTTCCTCGAATCGGTTGATTCACGGGAATCGCGCGCGGCGAATCAGCCCGCGAGGCGGTCGAGCCGACGATCCCCGGTTCCACGGGACGTCTTCCGCGCCATGATCTGTGAAGATCGGTGAAAAAGGGATCGGACGGCGGACGAAATTTATTCCTCGGGCTAAGAGATGCTCGCGGAGATAAGCCAGATGAACAGGAAACGCGGCGGAGCCTGGTGACTGTTAATGGAACGGTGCTAGATCTTCCAGGATGAAGTTGAAGATCACGTGGAGAAATTTATATATCTAACAATGGAGTACAAGTGTCAATCGTTTCGATAAACAAGTGTAACTTTTGATAGAATTGTTTCATCAGTGTCTCAAGAGATAAGATTCGGGAATAGATTTTCAAGCATTATCAGTCGATAATCAAAGCGATGAAAGGGATCCTCGGCACCGTCGCCGAAACCCACTCCCGAGATATCCCCTAAACTCGCAGATCCTTCCTCCGAGGCCGCTCGGTACCCTAAAACCGTGTTCGGCAACGATCCCCGGCAACAAAACGAGCGTGGCGAGCAGGAAAGTTTCGGTGCAAGGTGGTCGAAGAAAAAGCGTGTCTCTCTAAGACCGCAGAAGAAGCGTCTCGCATCGGAAACGTGAATGGAGAAGAAGCCCTTAGCCGGGTCCCTCGGCCGGCGGAGAGAGCGGACACGGCCGCTTTCCGTCTGGTTGTCATCCTCGCGGTTGACGTACCTTATTCGAAGAAGAGTCAGTCGTCCGTCCGCCGCGAAGGTGAGGCGAAAGGGACGCTGGCCGGCAGCGGGACAGGAGGGGGGCAGCGCGGGGGAACGAACGGAATACATCCGCGGAATACTTAACAACTTTCGGCGGTCGGCGCGACGGTCGTGGCCCGAGGGGACCCACGGCGGGCCCCCGAGGGGACTTTGTGGGCCCGGGCAAAAGAGAAAACGCAGAGTCGACGGAGAAATGAGAATACAGAAGAAGGCGGAGGGATCCTCCGTCGTGCGCGTCGCGTTTTTTGTCCGTTAACCTCCCCCTGTCTCGCCTTTTATTTGGGCCAGACAGGAATTCGGCTAAATGCATTCGATTAAACTGCTGACATCGTTCGGACGGCCCGGTGGCCACCGTGTCTCCGCGGATGAGTTCGATCTTTTTTGCCCCGGCCGCCCTTCTCGGCTCGCAGCGCGGCGGCGGCCGCTGCTGCCGCCGCTGCTGGGATCTTCTCCCGTGGCCCATCCGCCTCTCATCTTTGTCCCACCGATCGTTCTGGATCGCGGCTCGAATCCTTATTTCACGTTCGACGACGTGTTCGAGCGGCTATCCTACCGGCGGTCGGGTTGTTCGCCGCGGATTTAACAACGAGCCGCGGAGAGAGAGACGGAGAGAACGAGGCGGCCGGCCGGCCGGCCGGGGGCGGGGAGGGGCGACAGGGGCGGACGAGTCCCGGCCGCCTCGATGTACCGGCTTTCTTGCGGGGAAAGAAACTGGACGGAATACACGGTGTACGGACGACCGGCTACAAGCCCTAGCCAGTTCGTTAACGATGGATATTAGCGGCCGAGGGAATACCTTAAACGACCTGGACATCGTGCTTTGGAAATTAGACGCGGCCGCCACCGACCATTGAATCCCGCCGCGTCGCCACCGCCGCCGCCGCCGCGGGCCCCCGGATTCGGATTAACATCGAATTATTCCGGGGAATTTGCCCGGACGGGCCGCACCGGGCCGCTGCGTATCGATGCCCGGACGCGAGCTTCGATATACGTACGCCGGGACACGCTGATTATTCGATTTCGCCGCGTTCAACGCACAGGTGAATGGAGATCTGACATCGAATACGTGTTGGTACCGGCGGGCTGTGTCTGTGGGCCTTCGGGCGTAAGCTGGTCGTTTGAATTATTGCGGTTCTAGGTGTGGCGAGCCTTTTTTCGAGGGATGTCGGATACGTGTTCCGACGTGGAACGAGATCATGTCGCTTTTAAATGTAGGACATTTCGAGTAATTGATAATATTAGACGGAGGTAAGTTTATTGCCGATTTTATTAGTGTCTACCTTTTCTGCATTGGTAGGCAACTGTCGCGACTTTTGCTGATGATTCTCTAGAGAATATGGCTTCTTGTAACTTCTTAAATGTCTTCTATATGTTGGTAATAATCATCGATTTTATTACTTTTACCTTGTTATCTATATTACAGTATTTTCTCACGGTGAACTAGAAAGACTTCCAGTCCGTTAATGGTTAACATACGCGGCTTTTCGACCACCATGCAAGTTTATACTTATAAATCGCAGGGGAACATCTGCCGCGGCGACTCGGCAATAAGAAAAATCGTTTCGACCAATCAGAAAATCCCCACGTCCAGTAGCCGCTACAAGACACCACCGTTCCATCGTAGAAAAATAGACGAACGAAAAATTTCATTGCAATCGATTCTGCATGCGCAATGCTGTTGCGACCAACAGCACGCTCGTTCCGGAAGATTTAATCGGAGCCCCAGCGTAAACGGAAACCTCGAGGCGGCCGATAATTCAAATGGAATCGATGTTCGCGATAAAGGGTAAGGGAGCCGGATAGATTCAGCTGTTTCGCTGATTCAACGCTGACAAGGTTTATCGTTGAACGCGAGCCGACGATATTCCGGGCCGGCAGCAGGCCTGGGCCCGGTCTGCTCGTCAGCCCGCTCCTCTCCGGCCGGTAGCCCGCGTGAACGCGGGAGAGACACGGCGCGACGTCGGCCGCTCGTTAATTAAATCCTATAAAGGTGGGCATTAGCTAAACGGAATACGCACGGTTGATGGTACCCTTATAATTCGCACCTCCTCGATTAATTACCGCGCCGCGCCGTGCACGGGGCGTCGGGCTGCAGCTTCTCCTTCTGCCTGCCAGCCCGGCCGCTCGCTGGCTCGCTCCTCCGAGTGATATATAGAGTGGCACGTGTTTTTGCCACGGCGAAACATAAATTTCGCGGTTTGGCAGTAGCCGGTAAGAACCGGACGATATACGGCCCCGGATTAAATCAATAAGCGGTCGATCGCGTACGCGATCCTGAGGGGCGGTTCGGCCGAAGACGCGAGAAAAACCGGCGAGCCGGCGAGCCTCGGGAAAAACGTGCAAAACGCCCTACTTGAAATCAATTAATCGTACTTTCGTCCGCACCGCCTCGGCCTAACGAACTTGCTGGCGCTTTTGTCGCACGCTTTCTTTGCGCGTTTGCGCCCTCCGCGATCGATGGTGGCTTTCGTCGCGAACGTTCCTCGGGTTTTTCGTGAAACCTCGGCGATCCTTTGAAACGGCCGCGGAGAATAACCTCGGGGGATTTCGGTGTTTCGTCCGTTGAAGAGGAAAGCGTTCGAGTTGAAGGGTTAAGGTTTAAGACGGGAGACAGAAGCCCGAACGGGAGGATAACGCGTCTTTTCGCAGGTCGTTCGGTAAGCGAGGCACGAGGTAAGTTTGGCATGCATCGCTCGCTCCTCCGAGCGGCCAACAGCCATCTATGGAATTACCCCGATGATTAATGGTACGGTTGGCTGCAGGCACCCTTCGAGACGTTCCTTCCCCCGTCCTCGTCCGCCCCCGGCCTCCGCCTCCGCCGCCTCGGCCCTTCACGAAGGACCTCGCCGGCTCTTTCCTCTCCGCCGAACCACGGAGAGGAGCCCTCCGAGCGGACAGCGCGGCCGCGGTGTAAAAAAGCCCGTACTATGTTAAACCCGTCCTACCTGGACGCTCGTGCTGTAGCTCCCGACGTCATCGTCGTCGTCGTCGTTCGTTCTTTTTCCCCGAATTATCGGTCTCGACCGTCCATCACGTCGCGGGGTTACGTCTATTCCCCGGGTCCAAATCCACGGAAGATTCCAGGAGGAATCGGTGGTGAAAAAAGGAAACACCGACGGCGTCAGTAGCCTGGCATCCCGGCGAAATTACTATCACCCCGGGATTCTATCGTTTCCTCGAACAGGATGCTATCGCGTCGGAATCGGCGAAATCGCCGCGGTGCACCTCGATCATCGACGTAATCCTTGAAACAGTTACCCTGAGGAAGAGCCGGGGAACGGCAGGGGGGAAGAGGGAGGATGGCGAGCGGGCAGAGTAAAACCGAGAGGGCAAAGTAGAACGGGGAGAGACGCAAAAGAGCCGCTCCGCCGGCGGCACGATCGGCAGCACGCGGTTCCCTGGAAGGAGAGAGATGCCCGGCGAATTCGGGATTGCATGTCGGCGAACAGTAAGACCTCCCAAACAACCCCGACGGGGGCATCTTCCTTGGGAATAGCAGTGATTCCGGGGAAATGTGCAATATCTTCCGTGATCGGGTATTATTACCGCGTGATTACGGGTTTTGATCTAGGCTAGAAGCGTCTAGAGCCCCTTTTTCTGCTACCCCCTCGCCCCCGCCTAACCCTATCCCCTGCCCCACTCCTTTGTCCTTCTTGCCCTCCTCGAGGATACCTTCGATGGCGTAACCCGACGATGCGGCGCTTAAAGTCTGGCCCGGGGAAGATGCCTCGGACTGCGACACCGAGTCCTTTTCGCCTGGCCGTCGCCTCCGATCCAATCGTCACGCCGTCATGCGACTCGTGACGAGCGGCGAATTGCCGTGGGAAACGGCGTGCTTTCTCTGTCCGGCCCGCTGCTGCGACGTAACTTCGTTTCACTTCGCCTCGGCGCCTGGATTACTACCGAGCAAACGGTAACGGACGACCTGTGCCGCAATGCCGTTGCTCGTTCGATCATTTTCACGACCCCCTTGCCCTGCTTCTGCCGCGAAGATCGGCCAACCGGTCGTCGAAAGACAACCTGGCCTCGTGGCTGCTCCGCCGAAGTTCTTCGCTCGTTTTCGAAGTCACGATCCAATGGGAAGTACTGTCTTTGCGAGATCGACTGCTGTCGTCACTGGTGATTGCTGCTCGGTTCTTGGGAGAGAATTACGATTAGATTGTTTCGTGGCGCAAGTGGCTATGATAGTGTACTTGGATTCCGGTGCTAAATAAGTAATCGTGGACAGGGTTTACAACGTTCGTTCCTTGCGCATTGGTCGTCAGATTATTCTGATATTATCTTGCTGCAATAAAGAGGAAAATATTCCTTTCTTATAAATTACCGATTAATTACTGACTAACATCGTTGACATTCCGGACACCTTGCGAAAAGGGACTTCTATCGTCGTTCAACTCGCACTCCGTTGACATTGCCAGACAAGTATACCACCGATTTTAATAAAACATGACTTTAAACTACGCGTCTTAATGACGAAGCAGAATCTTCAATCTCTCAGAGGCACGCACATCATTGTGCCCTTGGAACAGTTGGTAGCGCACAGTGTCTCGGAGTCAGAAAGATAAAAAATTCTACTTCAAGTGGAAATTTTATTTGAAGAATACAATGATAATAGCAAAATAGTTTGCTATGATCCTTGGGTAATAAATAACATCGATTGTTGTTAAATTCGTCTGGAAATCTTCATCGCGAGTCTGACTCGTCATTGTATGGCAAGTTAAATGGTACAACTTGAAATAAGTATAGAAAAAATTAAAACAGGTCGCAATAAAATAGATCGAGTCCGACTCGACGCAGGACTGCCAAGGGTTAAATTCGCTGCGACGGAGTAACTGGCGCACGGAGGTGTCCAATGTTCCCGTGGCAGCGGACGTGTTAATCCGTCGCCGCGTAGTCAACGGTAACCGCGAAACGATCCTCTGGCTAAAGACGAAACGACCCGTTCCCGCGCGAACCCTTCAATTACGGGCCGCTCTCGGCAGCGAGGAAGGTTTCGCCGCGGGAAGGTTCGCGAGGAACGATCGGCGTGACCGCGCGGGGACGACGCCCAGAACAGGATCCCGAATCGCGGGCGGCGGAAAGCAGGAACGGGGCGAGGAAACAGGCGTAGGTGCCGGCGCGAGGGAACGATGCACGTACACGGTAGCCGGGGCCTCTCTAATGACAGCGAGCACGCGAGCCCCGTCGTCGTGGCTCGCATGTATCGGATCGTTCCGCGAGTAATGTCATTCTCGTACCTTTAATACGCTCGAATTTCAGGGAAATAAGAGCAAGAGATTGGCCGAGGAAAAAGAGCAGCCGCTCTGGAACTGTCGAGCCGATCATTTGCCAAGATCATTAACTCTGGCCCGAGGAAACCGGGGAAATTTGATTAATGTTGCACTCGTGAAGCAGCCGTTTCGATATGAACACTCGAAGGAATTCGCGAGAGTCGGTGACTTTGGATTTAGAATATTTAAAGCTGGCGAAAGGTTCGATTGTTTCGTTGTTTGTCGTACGATTCGTGGATGTTCGGAGGTTCTATCGAGAAATGGTAACTTCAGGCAACTTCAGGTTCAAGGTGAGCGATCTTCATCGAGAATCGGCGAATGGAAGAAGCTAGGGGCCGCAGTGGCAGGGACAAAGGATCGAAACCGAAAGAGGAAAAGGCGAGGAACGTCGACGAGTCGAAGAAGCAGCCGGCGAAGGAGAGAGAGAGGGAGAGGGAGAGAGGTGGTCACCGGCCCGCATTGCGGAACGATGCGCAACAGCTGCACCTGACACGTCATTTGCAAGGAACTCGTATCAGCACCGGCGATGCCTAATTATTATTCCACGTGCGCGAGTGTGTGCACGCACGCACGCACGAACGCACGCACGAACGCACGCACGAACGCACGCACGAGTTTATACGTCGCGCGAAAGAGGAGAGAGCCCGTTTGCGCGGTCTCGCGAACGAAGCTGACCACATTCGTCTCGCGAGCGTTTTCCGCGCCCAAAGATGCGCGATTTATTCGGCACCGAACTCGACGCGCACGCGACGTGGTTTATTCACGATTCATCCCGAGGAATTCTGTCGGTGTTATCTAATCCTTGAGACGAGCCGCGATCGCGACTCGATTGGGTTTCAACGCGTCAATGGAGGTGTTCGGGAAATTACCGTTTGCGGAATTAATTGTTCGCACTCTGAGTAATAATTAGGGTGAAATAGCAACTATGAATCATTTTCGAGCTAACAGGTACTGTAGAACATTTAAAATGATGCAACGCGTATCTATGAAAGATTGAAGCTCCTGCTTTGTCATTAACTCGCATAGTTTGAAGCTGTCTGATTAAAAACGGAGTTACATACTTATCTTACATCGCGATAACGATAAAGGGTTGAATTGTTAAGTAAAAATTCTGAAGCAGTTTCGTTTCGAAGATCATCAGAAGTCAGTAAGAACAAGATTCGATAGACTCTCGTTCCCTTAAAATTCTGAAGTTCGCAGAGTTTCCACCTCATTTCCAATGCGCGCGATTCGTCATCGACTGAACACCTTCGACTCGAATCCAAGGCTGCGAGACACCGAAGAATTGGCTCCTACTCGTAATGATCCTAAGCCTCTATAATCGCTATTCGCGAAACAACAGCGTCCTCCGCAGCGCGGCGCAGTCCACTAACGTATTCCTCATTCGAGGCACACGCGAGACGCGCGGTTTATGCGGAATCGCGGCGATCGGCCTCTAGTTTCGCGGCCCGCTCGACTCCTTTATCGAACACCTCGCCCCCCGGAGGCATTCTTTCGCGGCGGTCGCCTCTGACCGATGATCCGATGCCAGGACTCTGCGGAATTCGCGATGCCAGGTGTCGAAGCTTGGACGACGCGCCTGAAACTTTCCGGGAACGACCGGAGAACCGAGGAAAACGAGGGGCCGGGGGGAGCGGGGCGGATTCGAACGAAGTTAAGCCGAGTCTCCGGACGGCAAATTCGTTAATGCGCCGGCCGGGGCAGCTCCGGCTTCGCGCGAGGGGTCGCGGGATCGCCGTGGGCGGTGAAATTAAACCGTCACTCGATCGTGGCCGAGTCTTCGAATGAAATTGTCCGTCTAATTTTATCACGACCGGCTTTAAAATGATGGAAGGTCTCCCCGGGTTAAGCCCGGCGGGAGCCGGGGTCGCCTTTAATAAAGAACTCGAGGCTGCGAACGCGGCGGGCGTACGCTCGGTCGGTCCGTCGCACGAGGAAACGCGCAAATCCAACGAAATCCTCGCGGGCCTCGCGAGCTGAATTCCTTAGGGTGCGACGCTCGACGTCCCGACGCGGCTTTCAGCTTCCTTGATCCTCCTCCGCGGAGAAGCCGTCGCAGCGATTCGAACGGTGTCGAAGAGAGCCGCTCCTCTCGTAAATTCTCGCGCCCCTGCCTTCGCCGCCGCCTTTTTCCCTTTCCGTCGGATTTTCCGCTTATCCTTGGCTCCGGGTTTATTCTTTTTCCCGTGTACTGTCGTTGTTGTCAGGGAAGTTGTGGATTCTACTCGTAAAGTGTGGAAGCTAGGAGTTGGCGAACTTCGGACCTTATCGAAGGTAACTATGGTTGTGGAAGCTAGAGAAATCGGAATTTGACTACTCCGACGATTAATACAGGTTTCCTTCATTCTATGGATTATATGACGTCGCATCAATGACTATGCAAGGATTCTAGTTGTGAGGTGTGGAAGCTAGGTACTTCAGAGTTGGCGAACTTCAGACCTTATCGAAGGTAACCATGGTTGGGAGCTAGAGAAGTCGGAATTTGACTACTCCAACGATTAATACAGGTTTCCTTCATTCTACGGATAATACGACGTCGCATCGACGACCGTGCAAGCGGCGCGATGAATCATAGTAAAGGTTCGCGCGAGCACGTTGCGTTCTAACAGGCGATGGAAAAATTTCGAGCAGAGAGCCGATCGTGTTGCTAAAATTCCAAGCTTATCGACGGCAGAACAGCTCGCCGGGCCGCGCTCCAGGTTCGGTGTAACCCGCGCGGAAGCCATTTGCCAGGCACGATGGGTAATTAGCGCGCGGAACACCGATTCGACGAGATAGCGCGCGGCCTTCCTCTTACGCAACGACGCCGCGACGCGCGGCCCGTAAAAAAAGTATCGGGCACCGAGCTATCTGGCCAGGATCCCGTGACCGAAGCTGATGGCAGCGCAGTTAAAGCCGCGGATCGTCCTCGCGGCTCGCCGATCAAGATACTCGCACACGCGGCAGACGTAAACCGGCGATTTCTCGCGCGTTTCCCTCGCACCCGGAAGTAGGAAAAGTCGGCGAGGCATTTTCTCGATCGCCCGCCCACCGGCGACTGCGATTCTATCTATCGCGAGCCGACTTAATTATCGACTTCCTCCGTATCGCCTATAATTCCTCGCGTTTCAAAGCCGAGACGCGCGGAACGGTTTCTCCCCCCTCTCGTACGGACCCTTCGAACACGAAAGTTTCTCTGTGGAAGTGTTCTGCGTGTTCTGGTGATATCTGGACGGCATTCTTGAAACTAATCGAGATACCAGACTAGATTAACACGTTGGACGTCGCGCGGTTTTATAGAGCGAAATACAGAAAATGGAGAATATGTAATATTGAATTATTCGATCGAGCTGCGTTATTATTGTACATTCGTCCAGCTGAGCATCGCTACGTTAGGTATTTATAATATAGAAATATTTCCAAATAATCGTTTAATTGAGTGAATTAAACGAAGCTGGTTTGTTTCAATATTTTGTATGTTACTTTATGGAGAAGGTAGTGTTGGATGTAATATTTCGTAGTTTTGCTGCGTAAATCGAGGCGTGAACTTTTTAACTGTATTCTGTGGACGTGAATTCACGAACTATTGCAGATGAATTCAATTAATATAGTAAACACTGAGCAATGATTCACTTCGATTGTAGTACGGCTGACCGAGGGAATTGGATCAGTTCAGATTAGACAGCTAGAAATTAGTAATTAAACTTGAGAATGAACGACTTTTTTCCTAAATTCCTTAAAAACAGATATTCAACTTCAGTGTCAGCAAAGAAAGATGAAAAATTTAATCTTCGCCTTCTAAGGGAACAACAGAAATTTCCGATGCCTTAACACTAAAACTTTTTCAAATTCCTCTATAGAAGCTTCAAGAATGCATTCACTAAGACTTTAATTAGTTCATAATTCAGTTCGCGCCTCGATCAATCAATTTCTGTAACAATTTCTCAGAGGAACATCTGTCTTTGGTAATTGCACAACGAGGAAATCAGGAACGCATCATTTTGACTGGTCCGGTAGGTTCAGTGTTGAATCTTGCAGTCCGCGGAAATTACGGTTCGGCGAAACGCAATGATTACCGTACGAGCACGAAAGTGGAGAATGACGAACGAGTCCCTCGAACTGAATTGCCGGTTAAGAGATCGAAGGGCCCCGGCACGCGTGTCCCTGTTGCGGGAACGAGATGCATTCCGCTCGAGCGAGAACGCGCGCAGCTCGCGTCACGACCTGCCGGCGATCGCGATCGAGTGCGAGCGGAGCGGACTCGCGCGGTTCCCGTTCGCGCGTTACACGTGTTGCTCTTAAGGTTTAGTGGTCATTATCCCGGCATCGCGGGGCCTCTTATCGGTCTATGCAAATCGAAATCATAAACGTTGGAACCAGCTCGAAACCGTTCGTGGTCCGATTACGGGTAACGGAACGGACCGGCAATAATACCGCGATATCGGTTTTACGATTCCGCCGATAGAATCGGGAGAGTGGGCCCTCTCCTTAGCCGGAGCTGCCAGCGCAGTGGTTCTAAACAAACGAAACAGGCGTGGCCAGTCGAATTCTACGCCTCGTCGACCGGTACAGTCGATTATCCGGTTTAACCCTGACGAAGACTATTTGAAATATAGAAAACCAGCAGATGAGGTTGAATATCGATTGGTTAACATGGCGACTGCCGAGAAACAGCGTTTTATCAGCTTATCCTTTCTGTAGCAAAGATACGAAGCAAGAAATATTCTTTGATATGAGAATTCTTATATGCGACAGTAAACGTGTTGAACAGTAGAAAGAAAGAAGCTACTGATCTGTTGCTTAACCCTTTGTAGGCTCGTGACTTTGAAATCACATACCAATATATTAACATTCTATTGATTCATTTCGTTTTGCATAGGTGGCGAATAAAATCAAGTAATTAATGAACTTAAACCTTTGTACACTCAGGCGTGAAAGTTCGTCATTGTAATTTCAAAATTACAAGGTATATTCGTATTAATACAATTATTAAAACTATTGAATGCATTGTTCATTTGTATTTGCAGGTTGATATTTCTTAATTTTATACTGCATTTTTTTATAGCCACGAAAAGAATTTGGCCCATAGAGGGTTAATTCAATCATTCGTGACATACACCTTTTGATCATTCGTAATCTACACTATGGAATAACATTCCATAACAGCCAAAGTTCGTACAGCAATGAACACGTTAAACTACGCAGTTGAATCAAAGTTCTCTATAGAAGAGTGCATCCATTAAAACCGTCAATTCAGTCTGCTAAACCAGTTTCTTTAAGAACATCTCTAAGAAATATCTGTGATCTGTTTAACGCTTCCAACAAGAAGGCACCAGGAACGTCATGTTACTCGCCTGTTTTACTGTTAAATTCGCGAACCGAGAGACACAGCGACTCGACCGAAGATCCCACTCGATCTTCTTCGAGTAGAGGAATCACGCTCGCAATTTCCAGCGGGCTCCATTTAGATAAGGAGCCGGAACGCGCGAATAAAGCTAATAAAGCAGTCGGACAGCCGGGCCGGGGTCGGCGTTTCAATGAAATAGCCCCATGGGTGATACCAGAAGCGCCCCACGACTTCGACGTGATTAAAACTGGCGTTGAACCCGTCGTTCCCGAACGCGACGGGGGGCTGATTGTCGGGGGCGAGGGAGGCTGTTCCCTCAGTCGCCGCCCCGCGCCACGGACTAATTTATCGGAACCTCCTCGAGGCCCGGAAACACGATCGCCGCGTCGCTTCTGTCTTCGCAATGATCCTCTCTCCTCCCACGCACGCACATACGCACATACGCACATACGCACACGTTCTAATCGTCCACGAATGCCGTTCTAATTCTTATCGTTCTCCGCAGAAATTCGCAACGGCCTGATTCGCCGGCCGCTATCAGACCGGAACATAAATAACCGTTTGACAGTATCGTTGGTAATCGACCGGCTTGATATCTGTTTCTCGATAGCGTCGCGTCGCGTCCCGTCGGTTGGAACTTTCCGTGTATCCGCGTGAAACGGTGAAGGTTCGACGTTGATCGGCGAGGTTAAACGCGCATTTACCTGCCGATACCGCGTGTCTTACATCGCGCGCGACGATAACCGATTCCCGTGACCTCGCCGCCGTTTCAAGCTTGTGCAAGTTTCCATATAGAAACGGTGGCCACCTTTTTCCTGCGTTCAGCTGACTGCAGGCGGACGATTTTATTTCAAAGAATATTGAAACCTTAGAACGGAAACGGGACTCGGCTGGATTAAATAGTCTGTTCGAGAGTTCTGCGAGGTTTCCAAAGATCGGTTATCTACTAGAAATGGAATCCACGGGTTTATCGGGGAAAAGTGAGTAGTAACGATGGAAACGATGTTCGGTGAATCTTAATAAATGCATTGTTAATGTATCGTTTTCTGAATCGAGAGATGGACAGAAATTATCCGGTGGATCTAGTATCACCGCGAGCTTTCGAACGTAAAATTGAGCGAAGGGTGATAAAGTCTTCCCGAGATCATCGAATGGCTCCAGACGAGGTGCGTTCGTCTGCTGCGTAAGCGTGACAGGTACAAACGAGCCTGAACGGTTGGAAAAAATTCGCGGCGCGTTACGATTTCACCGGCGAGCAGCTAGAACGAGGAATCACGAGTTTCACCGCGGCGAGGCGTGAACTCGCCGGAGGATCGGCGACGCGACTCCTTGCGCGTGGCTCTGTTGGGCGTTATCGGGGCACGCACAGAATACGTTCTCGCTATCGCTTATTGTTTCTGCGGCCCGGCCGCGACCCACATGCATCCACAATTTTTCCTGTTCCTTCTCGCCGCGGAAAGGAACGGCTGCGTGCGGCGATCCGACGATACGCGGTGGCCCCTCGTCCGAGCCGTATATACATCAGCTCGCCGCAGAACTTCTGACCGCCGCTTAATTGAAATGCAACTATCGATGTTGATTTATATCGCCCGCCTCTCGAGAGGGCACGGTAAAAACCGCGAATTGGGCGTTCGTTTCTCGCGAATCGGGACGGTGTCTTTCGGACGCGAGACCGCACACGGCGGCCGCGGCGAGGAAAAAGGGGTATCCGCACCGAGAGCCGCAGTCGCGGCGACTGCAACGGGAACTCTATATTCCGTGCGACATATTTTTCGACTTCGACGTCAACCGCGGCAATTCCGAGGCTGCGGAACGGACGAATGAGATCGTTCTTGCAGCGGTACCCTCGAATCTCGCGGAAGACTTACAAGAAAATCCGCCGATAACGAGCGGACCGCGGCGAATCGGCGAAGGAAAAAAGGCGTGCCTCAAAGGAAAGAAACGTACTTCGCCGGGCATAAGTTCCCCGGCGGCGACATGAAATATATAACACGCGCAATACGCGTCCCCCGGAGCACGGCCGGGCGTTTGTCAAACCGCGCTCGGCGTATTTTATTCTTCGGGCGCACGCACCGGGTTTATTTTTAATTACGCGGCCGTGTAAACGCGCGTACCAGCTCCGCGGCGTCGGCCTACGCGCCTCGAATCCAGGTCGCGCGGATATCTCGCCTCGTCTTTCAACCGCGCCGGGAAAATCCCGAGCCGCGCGGCGACAGTTTTCAGCCGTGTAACGATCGGGCACGCCATTTCTCGCCTCGCGACGCGCCGCAGATCGCGAGGGGGATGACGGATGACGGTAAAAAATACTGCGGAGACCTAATTGAAACGGCGCAAAAACGAAACACGCATTCGACGGAGTCGGTCGCCGACGCGCGGACAAAAGGCGACGTCCATTTTCTTCGTGCGCCGGGGGAGCGGCAGAGAGAAAGTCCTTGGCGGTCGCGTGGGTGATAATAAGGGCTAATAATAAGCGGAGGATTGCGGAGGGGAGGAGAATTAGTAAGAGAGAAAGAGAGAGAGAACATCGCGTGCGACATCGAATCGGGCCGGGCTCGGAGAATCGGCCCGCGTTCGCTTCCCCTCCTTGACAAGCGGGTGTTTAATTGGCGTTGAAACCACTGGTGTGACGGGAACACCGTGGCCGTGTCGTCGGCCGAATGCCCGAATGCCTGTAGCCTGCAGGATTCAGGGGGATCCGCCATCGCTGGTGCGTTACCACGGGGAACCCGGTAATTACCTGCGGCACGCAACCACCTAACGCTCTACGTCGATGCATGGACGACCGTTCCTGCTACGCGTTCTCCTCTCCACCCTCCTCCGGCGATTCCTACCCCTTTCTGCTTCACCCTAAATCGCTCTCCTCGGCGTTTCGCGAATTTTTCAATCTGGACTGTTAGCCTTTGCTCGAAGGGATTCCGTTCTGGGTCTCCGGCAGCTTTTAACAGCTTGCTTCACGATTTCTCTAATTACGGTTGATTTAGATACTCTCGTTAGGGAGTTGTTTGAGAGAGTGATGATCGCATTATGTTTATGTGCATTGCAGATGCTAATTGCCGATTGGAGGAAAGTGTTTAATTGATATGCGAAGGAATTGAATATGTTGAGGAGTTTGGGAATATCGGATGAAGGGGTTGAAGCGATGTTTTGGGGTTTTTGTTTTAGAAATCGAGTGTGAATGTGGGAAAGGAGTGAAAGGGGAATGTAGAGTGCTCATGGGATATTAGGGTGCACGGATTACAGAGATTTGATAATGATTAATTGCGACGTTTTCCCTCTGATGATACTGATTTCACCGTTTCACGCTTACTATCGCGAGATTTTCGCGCGTTTCTCACGCGACAAAGTAATTTCTAAAGTGAAACCACGGTGTTGCGGCACGGCCTGGCGACAAAACTCTTGCGCGATAATTGAAGGGTTCCGCGGATGAAGGTGTTGTGCTGCTAATACCGAGTCCCGGGTAAACTCAGTTTAAAGTTATACCGTAACGTACACCGCCGAACTTCGGATCCGCTCTGTGAATCGATGGAATCAGAGATACGCTTGTTAAGTCGACAAAACTTAAGTAACAGCAAATAATTGCGTTTGTTACTATAACGACGCAATCTTCACAAAGACGTTACATAAAACCCGCATGCCCTGAACCCTTTAATTCATTCGCCATTGTCTGCGGCTGGAGCCGGTAAAGTGAAAAACAAATGTAACAATTATTTAACACGTCGGCAAAGCGGTCGATTCGAATACCAAATAACCACAATTACAAGCGTACAAAAACGATCCGCATCCACCCATCCTACGATATAACATAAATACATGCAAATCAACGTGCGTACGCAAGAAATTCACATCGAAAACCCTACCAAACGAATAACGTGTCAATAACCATCGGTAAATTCAACTTCCTCGACGAACATCTCATAAATCTTGTTCCCAAAGTGGCATCAACACTCCGGCCATTCCGAAACTCGCCAAAAACCTTAATGAACAGCCCGAAAACACGTTTCGGTGTTCCAGCGGAGTTCAAGGAAGCCGTGCCCGGCCCTCCCGCCGCGAAACGAAAACCCGACCCACCGGATAATCCGCCATTTCGAGGCAGAGTGACAGGAAGCCAGATAATTACCAGCAGCGTGCGAGCATAAAGAGCAGCGTGGAACACGATGGCGGCGGCGATGGCGTCCGTCGGGCGACGCTCGGCCCGATACGAGTCCCACCTACGCGTCCCGTCGGACGCGCCGATTCAGCCGGTCTCTCGATAAAGCGAGAAAAAAGGGAGGAAAAAAGAGAGAGAGAGCGAGAGAACGAACGCGAGGGAGGGGAGGGGAGGGGAAGAAGGAGGAACCTCCGCGTTATCTTGACCATTACCGGGCTTGTCTCGTTTCGCCGCGATAAGGTTCACCGGCGAGCGGCGTGGAAGCTCGGCTCGTTGCGCCCAGGAATAACCGAGGATGCGTCAGCTCGTTAATCAAACGACGCGCGACTAACCTCCCCGCGGGATCAAACGAAGCGCGAACAATACTCGTAACGCGTACTTTCGATTTCGCGGATCCGTGAGATCCTCCGGGGAGCACAAGTTCAAGTCGGCCGCGCGTCATTAAGCGGCGGGAG
Organism: Nomia melanderi; assembly: GCF_051020985.1. Taxonomy (NCBI): domain Eukaryota; kingdom Metazoa; phylum Arthropoda; class Insecta; order Hymenoptera; family Halictidae; genus Nomia; species Nomia melanderi. The sequence goes on along the minus strand of NC_135010.1, from coordinate 13,615,744 downwards.
CGTTAGCGTTGTTAGCGCATCGGTTAATGGCTCGCCCGGATGCATCGCATTTGCATCGACGCGGCTCCGATCGCGCTCGCTGCCAGTGCGCGAGGTTCTGTTCTTCCGACGCGTTTTTCGCTGCTCGATCATTGTTCCCGAGAGCACGAGACGCGACGCGGAGTTTCTGGAGTTGAAGTCGGCGAACGGAGGAATTTCGGATTAATTTGGTTTGATCTGGTTCGGCGGAATGATAGGAACACGCGGATCACCGAGCGGAAGCGCGTGTGCCTGTTTCTATATGAATTTATGGCTAATTATTCGTCGGCGCTGCGCGATATCGTAAATCTTCGTGAATATGCCCGTGGCGAATGAAAAACAAAAACGGCGATTATTTTTATGGTTGCGTGAATGGATGTTAAACTGCGCGCGGCACTTTATTACGCTCCGGGGGCACGATAACGCTCGCGGAAGGATTTCGTAATGATACGCAGGCTGCTAAGGTCTCGCCGTGGCCATGGTTCGTTCGGCTGACGAAATTGGCAGCGCGGTGTTGGCTGGACGAAGGTTAACGTTCGGGGCTGATTGGTTTTTAGGGGGATCGTGGATGCTCGAACGATCGCGTTATGATTGTATCGTGAATATCGCGAAGGTCATTGTTTTCAGGGACGAGTCTGGTTTCGTAGATCATTAGGCATCGGTTAAGGAAAAAATTGATAGCGCGCTGAGAACTTTATGGCACAAACGAGCGAGCTTGAACGTGCAAGTGGTAATATTATCGCAGCGCCAGAACCCATTAACTTAGAACACTTATTTTATGGCGCATTAATGTAAAGAACTGTACCCATATTAAACGTAGCGATAATATTTTTACTCAACGACTGGTTCACGCACATGCGGTTTCTCTTTCGTTCCTTATCCGATAGTCATTGTTGCCTTCGCTTGTACTGTGTAAAATTCCATTGATAATAATGCGTGTAACGATATTCTAAATAACACCGGGACACCGTTGGGATCTGAATATAATTCCGAATTGTTCACAAAGTATCGACCGAACCGCGCGATAACCGATCGCGAGTTGCGTAAGTCCTTTCCCCGGTAGCGTAAGAGCAACGGGCAAAACGAGCACGGTGATAACACGAGATTGTTGCTGAAACGGTGATCCAACGTTGAGTATCTGCGTACGCAACACAGCAGAAATCGAAACGTCACTCTCCCATGAATGAAAGGTAACATGCACAGCCGTTAATCAGCTTCGGCCATTAGAGACTACTAATAATTAAGATCACGGTAGCCAAGAAAGTACGCCGGGCGAGGAGAGGAAAAAGAGGAAAAGAAGAAATCATTACACCGGGTATTACGGTTTTAATACCGGACACGTAAGTCACTTGTATCAGCGAGTCCTTAATTAAAAATGGTTTAAGCTAACAGGTTCTGAAATTTCGATAAGATTAGAATCCACTCCATCCATGAAACGTACACGTCCGATTAGCGGGTTCATGCTCGGCGCGCGCGCTGCGCTCGAATTACAGCCGGCTTCCGCTGATGATTCTCGTTTTTTTTTTCGCTTTTTCTCCTTTTTTCTCAAAGGCCGCGTGATACTTGGCGAATCAGAAGGATATCACCCGCGGCGGAATCCGCCCGGAGGCGCGAGAGCCGGGCGAGAGCGCGGACATTAATTTAACGGCGCGCCGAAGAAGCTGCCGACGCTCGAATTCCTCGGGCCAAAACGGGCGCGCGCGCTCCTTTATACGCAAACGCGCGCCCGCGGGAATACCATGGCCTATGGGGGCCCCATAAATATCTCTCGAGAGCCGCGCGCTCGCCGGCCGCTAAGTAGAACGTTAAATAATTCGAGCGTGAACGCGAAAAGCGTGGAATCGGTGCCGTTCCCGTTTCAGTTTCGAACGGAGCGAAGAAAGGCGAGCTAGCGAACGAGCGAGCGAATGGACAGACGGACAGATCGTCGAGTTTCCTCGATTCGAGTGGAAACTCGCGACGAATTCGCGGGGGCTCGCTCGTCACCGGCGAAACAATGGTCGCGCGCGCGTGATTCGTCCCGCGTTTTTCATCGTTCGCGCTTTGTGGCACAATTATCCGGCCGGCTCTATTATTGCGTCATAAATTGTAATTATCGGGTCGACAATGCGATGCATTTAACTAATAAATTCATTGCGCCGTTCCGCGGCAAATTAATGTATGGTAATCCGGCTAGGTCTCCGCCACAGCCGGCCCGAAATTAGATCGGTGATCTGCGGGGTGGAGGAGCGGAGCACGGCCGGCCGGGGGGTTGTTTGACGAATCGAAAGGGAAAAACTGGATAATGGTTACCGGTGTCGCGCTCGATGGAGGCTCGATAAAGCGCGAAGTCGACGCGTCGATTCGCGCGGGGAAAAAACCGACGGGGATTAACCTGCGCCGGCGAAAGGAACGAAAACGAATCGGCTTCGGCTCTCCTCCGTTCGCGATAATTCGTTACGGTCCACTTGCAACGATAGCCGTTCGCCCGTTATCCGTCCCGATCTCGTAGTAGATCTTCGAGCCTATTAATTACCTTTGCTTCGCCGGGAAGGGGTGCTCGGAGGTTTCGGGGCGGAGGAATAGGGGGCGCACTCGCTCGCTCGCTGGCCGGGACACAACGGGGGTAAAAGGCACTTAGAGTAAGAGTGTATAAAGCTGGCGCACCCTCTGCTGCGAGCGAACGAACAACAGACGGGTGGCCCGGGGAGACTGGGGAATATTTAAAAAGTAATATCAATTACATTTGCATATTCACCACCCACCCATGACCCGCCGCCGTCCGCCCTGTCCTCCTCCATCGTTGCCTCCTCTTCCTCCTCCGTTAGGCCCACCCCTCCTGGCAGCCAGGAACGCGGGGGCTGCCCGTTTCACAGCGGCTGGCCGTTGAAAAACTACTTTTGCACCTTTCCCCTGGCCTGGGAACCGCTCGATCGCCACCCTTAATCGTTTCATCACCTCGATTCGAAGCGGGAACCTGTTCTCCGAGGTGTCGGCCAGCGGAATAACTTTCTTTCCCGACGAGGAACGAGGAATTTAGGTTCAAAGCCATCGCTCGTGGAAACCGATACTCGAAAGGCGAAGCGTTGGATTTCGGACGTAACTCTTTGTTTTCGTTCGATTCTACATTTTGTATCAATGTTTCCGCAAGTGGCTGGGTAAGCGACGAGCAGCTACGATCGCGGCTCGACCTCGAAGATCCAGCGAACGCAATCCTCTCGGCGACAGGACCGTCCCGGCAGGTTTTTATGGAAAAGAGGAATATTAAAGCGGACGCGTCCCTCGAAATTCCGACGGGGGTGGGTGCGCATTAGGCGCCGCCACACTTGTATCGGTGTAAATCTTTGTTTGCAGAAATTTACGTAAGGACGAGGCGAGGCGAGGCGTCCCGGCGCGGCGGCGAGGCGCCGCAATACGATAATGCGATAACGCCTCCCCGCCCTTCACCGCCTTGTACCTTCTCGGTCTTCCACGAAGGTCCTCCGCGAAAGAACCCCGTCGTTCTCTCTTCTTTCAGCGAGGATTTCGCCATTGTGCTCGCGCCGATTGTTACTTCGTTCGCCGGTTAACATAACAATACGCCGGCCGCGCGTCTCAACGTTTTTCCATCCCCTTCCCCCTGCCGCCCTTCGTCCGCCGGCTTTTCTTCCAATCCTCGCGGATCGCTTCTACAGCCATGAAATTATTTACCGCTGATGATCGCGGCTCCCGAATCGCCTCGGAACGATCGCAATAAAACGATCGGCGTCCGAGGAGAATATCCAGCAACGCGGACGAGCGAACAGCAGCGTAACGTTCCAAGCGGATAATTCCTAATACAATTCATCCTCGCCGCGAGGCAGCAAACTGTATTAGCTGTACAAAACGCCCGTGAGTCCCGTCGGTTCGACGCGTAAACGCGATCATTGAAATCGGCCGCGTTATCGCGCGGAGCTCGCGAGCGTAGATGTTCCCGGTAAGATCGGTGGATGATGTTTCGGGTTTGCGAGGCAAACAACGGAGGGATCCCGATTCGACGCAGGATAACAGGCGTTTCTAACCGGTGGTTCTCTAATTAGCCGCCACGGGAGACGGGCGAGCATCGCACGCAATCGTCGAAGCAATAGTTCGGCCACGATTATTATTTCCCCCTCGGCGTTTTCGCGTCGCTCGCCCCCTCGGCGCGCGAGGTGTCCGGGAAACCGGGGAGAAGCGAAAGGAAGGAGGACGCAGTAGGAGGAGGAGGAGGAGGAGGAGACTCGCGAAGGAGCGAGCTGGAACGAGAAGTCAGAGCACTCAGCGTGGCTAATTGCTCGAATCATTAAGAAGAAACATGAAATCTAAGCCCCGGTTCTGCCGCGCGGACTACAGTGGGAAGCCGTAGATAGCGATCACCCGCGTACCGTAATGAAAATAATCACGGCGAGCCACCGGGCAACGATAACTACGTTTTAGTCGGACTTGTTGCGGTTTCCCGCAGTCCTGCTCGCCTTTTGTCCTTGCTGTCGCTCGATTTGGTCTGCGCCATTTTATTTCTGTCGCGCTCGTCGCTCCGCAACCTCGGGACATCCACTTCGTCGCTTCTCTCCTCGCGTCGGTCCTGCCTCGATATCGAGTCCAGACAAATTGCAAGTGTTCCCGTTCGATGTTATCGGTTCGAGGATCATTCCTAGCGAGCCGAAATAAAAAACGGCGGAACGGAGACCTCGAACACGCGCGGCGCGAGAGAAAGTGTTCGGATCCGGTAAACTGGCGCGGTCGGGGCCGGCGCAACTTTCTTTGCGGATGTTTCTTAATTATCCTGTCGGAGGCGTCCGCGTGAGCCCGGGGAGATCGCGCGCGGCCGCGGCGCGGCCCGGCGCGACGGTGTGGGCTAGATAAGAGCCGCGACGCCTGGAAACGTACGACTCCTTGCCGGGCAATTTCACGCAATTATCGTAACTCGTAGGATCGTGTTTCCCCCGGCGCGGGAGAAAAATTGCTGGAATAATTAGGCTGGCTGCGGCGACGCCGCGCTCGCCGTGCCGGTCGGTTGCGACGCGCCGGCCGATGGAAGGCGTGAGTACCAAACAGCCGGCTCGAATGACGCTCCCGTCCTGTCCGCCTGCAGGCTCAGGTGGCTCCGGCTCTTCGAGTTTCCATTGTGCGTACTGGGGTGCATACATTATTTTCGTCGGCCTCTTTGCCCTCCGCTGCGGCACCCACACCGGGCAGGTGTGTGTTACCGCCGTTGCGGCCTGCGTCCGTCCTCTTATCCCCGATAACTCCGCGGCCGAATTTATTGCCGGCCGAATCGTGGTTCCTCGTTCCCTGACCCGGCGATCTTGGCCTCCGGCTTCCGCCATGCGGGCCAGACCCGAGGAGACCCGACGAAATTACGGATCGACGGGACTGGGAACCGTCGGGACGGGCTCTGGCGAACCGCTCGACGGGACGGGCAGGACGAGTCCGCGGGACGGACGGGCAAGCGCGAGGATGAAACGGGGCGCAGTCTCTCACGGGGCACGGCTCGCGTTCATGGGAACAGAATTCGTGGCGGCCGTGTACGCGCTGTATTTAGATTTTATTTCAGTAAAAACCCTGGCTCGTACGTGACGGCACGTATGCGAGTGCCGCGACGCGACGCGTCGCGGGGTCCGCCTCCGGCCCTCCTCCGCATCTGGCCGACACGGCGAATCCTTTTTCTCGGCTGGTTTTGCGAGCGGTCGGCTCGCTACCGGCATGATCCAGAATCCCCGTGAACGAATTACGGATGCGAGCTCGGCCGGCAGAGGCGTCGAAGAGCGCGAAGGTGCGAACGCCGGTGGATCCGAGCGGAGAAAGAGGAACGGCCGGAGAGCAGGAGACGCGGGGCACGAGCGGGATCGCGTGCGCAGGTGCAACGTAATAGCAGGTAGCCGGAGCGAACACCTTCGCGATAAATCCACACAACATTCGGAACGTCTTAGAACCGGTCGTTTGCGACCGCCGGAATAAAATGAACCGTCCGGGCGACGACAGGTACCCATTAGTCGAGCGGTCTCGCCGGCTAAGATTCGATCGGCGAGCGGGTTCCCTCGATCGGCAGCGGAACGGGACGGGCTGGACTCGCCGTGGCTGTCCAATCTCCTGTTATCGGCCCGGGATCCCGTCCGTTCGGGCGAATCGCGACGCGTCCAGGGGATCGTTTCCCGCGAAGAGTCCCGGGGAACGTCGTCGGCCGTCGATACGCCGGGAGGAGTACACCTTGGGAGGCACGGGAGGACAGGCCCGGAGAAGAAAGGAGGAGGCGGTGGAAGGAGGTGAGGCCTAATATGGCCGCCATCCTCTGTATTCCGGTCGTAGACGGAGAAGCGAACGAGCGAGCGAGCGAGCGAACGAGCAGCCAGGCGCGGCCCCAAAGGCAGCTTTCAATGCCAGTCATCTCCCGGAATGCGCCTGAACGGAGCGTACTTTGTATTCCTGGTCCGCGCGCCGCGAGAGAGCCCACGACGAGGAGGAGGCCTTCGCGCGATCTGTTTGAGGACACGGGGCCACGACTCGGCTCGGCTCGACTCGGCTCCGCTCGAGCCGTCCTGCTCGAGAAGACTCGCGGCGACGCGATGTTTTCGCCACCGGAGAGCTTCTTCCTCACTCGCTCTCTCTCTCTCTCTCTTTCTCTGCACTCGCTGCGTTTCCTTCTCCCCCTCGCTCGGTCTCTCTCCCTCTCGCTCTCTCTCTCGCTCTTCGGCATCCTCTTCGCGGCCATTTTGGCTCTTCAAGGCGCCACCTAGTCCGCTCCTCCGCTTCGTCTACCGTGACGACCGCCGCGGCGGACTCTCGGAATCATCGTTTTCTTCGTCCCAGACGCGCGACGCACGCTTTTCGTTTTGGATAAACGGCGAGCGAAGCGGTTCCCGACTTCCGAACTCTTCCGCCAGCGGAGACCTACCTTCCGTTCGATGCCCAGGAACGTCCGCGATGATCCTTCGCGCGGATCCTCCTGGATCCCCGCGGTAGCCGGCGGCGAGCACGTGGCCGCTCTTATGGTCCGACACGTGATCCCCCTGGGTACTCCGGAATGCCACCAACACCGAGACACACAATCCGTCCGTAGGTCACTACCGGGTTCACTGACGACGAGACCGCGGCCACTGTTCCGCGCGAGGAAAGAAAGCGTCGCGTGAACGCCGGGTGGCGCGGCCAGCCCCGGCAGACAGAACACGCCGGGGTTCCTGGCAGACAGGGAGAGGAATACGAACTAAGGGTTCTATATCCATCCGACGAGCGACGAGGAGCCGGGCCGAGTCGAGCATAGCATAGGGAGCAGAGCAAGGAACACTGGCACCACTCCTGGTAGGGGTAGCCGACGTCCGTCCCGAGTCTTTCCTCATCTGCAAGTCGTATAACCGAGCTAATTATCAAGTTAATATGGCCATTCTGTATGGAACCCCGCGAGAGAGTGGGTGGAAGCGAGATGCCCGCAAGGGGTGGCGCCCGGCGTGCGAGCGAGACGGGCTGAGGTACATTGATATTATAAGTTGCTTCAATCGCTGTATTCATTTGTAAACTAACCAGGCTAAATGTATTCACCACCGCGAGGCGGCGCACCGATAGGCGGAGCCACGGGCACCCGGGCTACGACGGCGCCCTTCCTTCCTTCCTTCCTTCCTTCTTCCTTCCTTCCTTCCTTCCTTCCTTCCTTCCTTCCTTCCTTCCTTCCTTCCTTCATTCATCCACCTTCCTGTACTTACGACCTCTATGTATCGTTCACACCTGTACCTTCCGATCGCCCACGAAGCATGTTTGCTCCGGTCGCAGACTCTTAATCACCGGACTCTCAGTCTCTTGGAGAACGTTAGACACCGAGCTCTATCATCTCGAGTTTATTTCTCCTCGACGGCATCGCATTGCCACCGGTATTAGACGTCTCGCCGCGAGCCAGCTCGTCGCATCGCATCTGTTTGGAATCAGACCAAAAGCGCTCGCGAGGGAACGGAAATCAGAGTCCATTCGATCGGAGCCTGAAATTCTATTTCGAAGGGGCACGCCGCCTTGCTCGAGGAGGAGGCTGCCCGTAGAGGGGCACGAGCTCGACTCGTCATTACATTTCATGTATTCAGATTTTTTCCTCGAGCAGCCACGAGCTGTCCGTATTATTATTCCGGGGCAACTTTACGCCCACCGCCTTCCGCGCCGCTCCCCGCCGCGCCGCCCTCCTACCCTGGCAGCGCCGCGCCGTTGTTCGAGGATACGGCGGTACCATCGCGCCGCGCGTCCTCCTCGTCGCCGTCGTCGTCGCTCGCCGTTGCGTCGCGCCGAGGAACGACGAGGACAACTTCTTCCACGGCTCGTCTGGAGCGCGGAGACCGCGGAAATATGAATGCATAAATGCATAAGTGCTCCCACCAGCCGGCGTCGCCACCACCACCTGCTTTTCCCGCCTACCACGGTCCCCCGTTCTGATTCGGGATTCTTTTCTTCGGCGGAGCGCTTTCCGCCCTTTCGCCGAGCCGAATCCGGAGCCTCATCGCGGCCCGGATGACGAATGTATTTCTCCCTGTTCCCTCGGCGACGCGGAACCTCGGTGCCCCGAGGAGAAATCAGCCACCGGCGGGGAACGATCCTCGAAAACATCGTTTCGCGTTTGTTCTTCGGCGGCGAGTGATTCTCGTCTTCCCGAGGGCTGAGAATCTAATATCCCTCCACGAGCCCCCGACGGTGGTCTGCAATCGTTTTTCGATTCCAGCCGGCGCGAGCCTCACGACCGCTCGCGATCCACGAGAAAGTTCGAAAGCACGCGCCCTCCGAGAGATCCCCCGTAAAGAACAATCTCGCGGCGGTCGTTATAAGAGGCGAAATTGGCGGCGTGTTCCCAGCGAGTAAATAACACGCAATCTACGCAGATTGCGATCTAGCCGACGAGCGGCGAGCGTCTCGGTCGGCCGCGCGAGCGAGCGAGAGAGGCGGCGCGGCGTTGGTGGCACGAGATTAAAAGACAAATTAGCATAATGTGTGCACGCGCGACCCCATCGCAGGGGTGCCACCGCAGGGGTTGTTCCAGCGGTTCCGCGCGGTGCCCCGGCGCGCTCGCAGGATGCCCCGGTGCATCGATTGCCGTCCGTCCTCTGGCCGATCGGCGACGGCCGGCGAACGCTCCTCGAGCGACGGGAAGAACGACAGCGGCGGCAATTTCTCTGGCGACTTTTTAATCAGCCGCCGCGCGCCGGAGTTTGACGGTGGCCCCGTCTGGGGAAAAAAAAGGAAACGAGCCGGCGGCCTGTATCGAGACGGGGACGACGGAGGGGTGTCGCCGATGCAAATCGCGCGTTTAATAAAGTGTCGCGCGACTGGCATTTGAATACCGTGGCATATTCACTTTTCTCGGGCCGGCCCGGGGAAAAAATACACCGGCAGGGCCTGATGAAAGAGGCGGCCTGGAGAGGGTCGCGAGATGAAGGACCGCGTTATATCGCGGCGGACGGAACGCGACGATCGAGAGCCGGAAGTGTCGCGATGAAACAAAGCGGACGAGCTGTAAAAGGCAACGAAGGGCGACGGCTGGGCTTAGAAGGGACGACGGTAACGGCGGATCGAAGGGGAGGGGGGCGGACGGGTAGATGATCTTCTAGATGCCGCGCGCATCGGTGTACACACGGGGAAGGAAGGAGGGCAGCGGTCTAACGTACAAGGAGGTGGCGAATCGCACCTTCGCTTCATGCATGATTCAGCCGTAGTATCTCATCTCATCTGGTGGCTCCGCTAAACTATATCTCCTAATGGTAATGCTATTCCGCGGGCACATATCTCTTTATATTACGTGGGCTGGTTGGCTGACTGGCTGGCTCGGCTGGTATATCCTCGCGAGGAAGGCAGTGCCTATCGCCCGTTCCCCCTCGACGGCGATCCTCTCTCCTTTTACCACCTTCGAAGGAAACTACCCTTCCACCCGGCGGCGTACGTGTGCTCTCTACCGGGTGTGCCGGGGGTCGCGTGCGTGTATAGGTGGCCGGCGGGCGCGGGGCGCCGGGGAAGAAATAAAGAAAGAAATTGTTAGTTCTCGCTGTTTTAAATTACCATTTATTACGACGCATAAACCCGACCGGGCCCCGCGCTCGAGTCCTACCGGCAGCGGCCATCTTGTCCCACCCATAGCTGACACGGCGAGAAAGAGAGGAGAGAGAAGGAGAAACCGGCCGAGCGTCGGGAAGATCCCGGGCTCGAGAACCCGGTCTATATCACTGTCTTTTACTTTCAACCCTCTAGTCACCCTACCGGGTCCCCTCCCCTCAGCCCGCTTCCTTCCCCGTGCTCCTTGTTCCGCGGCGATCCTTCTCTGTCCAGGCCTCGGTTTTCTTCCTACGCGTCTGCCCTCGCCCGCTGTACTTATGTATCCTTCGCGGGGGTTGGCACCCCCGGGTAATGATCATTACCTCCGGTATAGTGACAAGTGAGATCGGGGAACCGGAGCTACGGCTGCAGGAAATGGCCGCAGATAACGCTGTCACGGGCATTTTTATATTATGACGAATGGATCATCTTTCTTTCGTTAAGCCCGCCCGCCCCTCGGCACCCGTTGCTGTCGGCAGGGGAGCGAGCCGATAGATTCGCCGTAATTATTCACGGTGTCGGCCGGCCGGAGAAAGAAACCGGAAGCATCAATAATTCCCTCTATCCGATACACCTTCTCCTCTCCTCGGGAATGGAGGAACGGTCGGAGGCGAAGGAACAGGCGAGGTCGATCCGGTCGTTCATCGTCCGGCGTTATTTTTTCGGCGAGTTTCCCGGGGGTTGGCCGGCGATCATAAAGAATCGGAAAAGTATCCAGCTCGATAATACCCGGACGGTTCTCGGTCCGCGGAGAGGCGCCCCGTGGCGAGCGCGGGCTGCGATGCTCCCTTTCCGCCGCCCCCTCGAAAGGCATCGCTCGCCACGCGGCAATAACGCCACCGGCCAGTCTTTCATATCGTATCGGGCCAGCTCGTCTATGTGGAAATGCGATCACTTAGAAGCAGCCTCGACGTATAATTCGGCCGGGACCGGGCTCGTCGGTGTGCCCGCTCGGCCGCGTCCGTGTGAGCCAACAGATCGTATATTTTTTTATTATTGGCCGATGGAGCCAGTCCCCGGGGGGTGGAACGGCCGGGTGGGAGGAGGTTTCGATAGCTGACCACTCGACTCGATGCGCCGGTGCCCCTCGCCCCGCCGCGCCGCAGCCGTACAGGCTTTCCTCCCGTTTTCTCCCGCGGAACGAAGAAAACCGAGCGATCGGCGGCGGCCCGTTTGTACGCCTGCTCGCGTCCGCCCGCTCCTTCCGCCTCCCGATGTGTTCTCCCGGCCGAGCGCTCTCTATGCGGTCCGCTGAATCGCGTATCGCTCTAGGGTCGGGGTCGTTTTATCGAGTGTGGACGTCGGGAGAGAACCGATTCTCATGTTTTTACATCGAGGCAATTTTTCCATCGCGCTCCGTTTGCCTCCAAGAACACGGACTTTCGACCGAACCACCGCCACACCTGCCCCCTCCCCTATCCACCCTTTCTCCCCGATCTTCGATCGCGACGGATCATCGGATCAATCGTTCGACTACGCGACTCGAAAGCGAGAACATTTCCATCATCCTCGAGAACCGCTCCGAGTCCCTTCGAAACTCTCGTGAACGATCGACGCTATCTCCTCGATACACCAGATTCCCAAGGAGCCAAATCATCAAACCCCGTCTCCCTACATCGACTACAAACCGTAGCTCCCGGAGTCATCCCCCAGTCACCGGTACCTAATCATCGACAGACGAGTCCACCGGGAGGAAGTAAAAGCGGTGCGCGTCGGCGGTGGCCGGGCGGCTCGTTTAATTCAATCGTCGAAGCGTGCACGGGCGGACCATCATCCGTTATTAACTTTGGCCGCGAGCGGGTAAGCGAGAAGACGCTGCGCGCGGGCGGCAACGGTGTCGGGGGGGCCGGAGGCAGCGTCCCGGGCAAGAGGATGATGCCCGGCTCTCGAAGGAGCGTATCGAAGGCAGCGGAAGCTGCCTTCTCGGAGGCTCCTTCTGGAAGTGGAGTCGCCGGTTGGCTCGCCCCCGGGACGGGGTTGTTCGCCGGGAAGCCCGGGGATTGGTCTAGGACGCCGGTCGTCCGCGTTCTTCTCTCCTCTCGCCGTGCCCTCCTCCCGCCGGCTCTCCGCGGCTGGCTTCATTATACGTTGACCTAAGAAAATCAACCACCCACCGGCAACCGGCACCGTTCGTCCTCGGCCTTCGTCCTCTCCTCTCCCGGTGTACACCGGCGAACCAGCCACCGGGCGTTCGCTCCGCAGCATCCTGGACCGAGGCCGCCGGGTGGGGGTGGAGTGCTGCGAACAACCGAACCAGGTGCCCCGAGACTGGCTCCCCTCCGCCCCCGCCGATCCTCTTCCATTCTTCCTTCCGTTCGCCAGACCCTGTCCTTCCTTCCCGTCCGACCGTTCGTTCGTTCGTTCGTTCGTTCGTTCGTTCGTCGGTCGGTCGGTCGGTTCTTCCTGCCTTCCATCGACTACCCGGGAGAGCTCCGGAGGGAACGAGGGAGGTAACTCATCGCTTATGGATACTGATGACTCGCGCAATGAACTCAGACCGCGCTAAGGGTGGTAGCAGTGCGGTAAACCCAGCGTGCCTCGCTTCTCTCTTCCCTTGTCTTCTTGCGGCCTCCCCTTTCCATCAGCCCTTTCCTCTCGTTCCCTCTTTTCTTCGGACCCCTCTGCGCCGCTCCTCTTCTCGGCCACGGTTTTTCTCTGCCCCGCCGACGCTCGCTCGTCTTTCTTCCGCGAGAGCGCCTCTGCGTCCGCCGCGATCCTTCAATAACATTTTCCCTTTTTCCCCGGTTAACTGGGGGCGGCACAAGACAACGAGGGAGTATATTTTAGGTACGATATACGCGGCCCTTTCATTCCGCCGAGGAACGATCGCTCCTGCCGGGCTGCGCGATTAGGTACCGATGCGCCGCGGCTAATATGGAAAATGGAGTGCCTGCTCCGCGAACGTTAGCGGGATCTTTCGATCGACCACTGCGCTGGTTTATTCGAAGGGTCTGCTGCTCGTGGAGAGGATAGTCTGGTTTTCATTACTGGCACCGGAGATGCTTCTGCGATCAGGTAGAATGGAACTATGTACTGCTAGTCGAACTGGCTTGGTCTAATTTTGTGGAAACTTTAAGAGCTTTGAGACTCGCGCAACTGATTTACAGATTACTGAATCGATTTCTTTAGGAACTCAGAGAATTCATTGTCTGTTCGGTAATTGTGAAATAAGAAATTAGGAAAGAGTTTCAACTATGCGTTGGTTCTGATGTTGATAGATTGCGTCACCCGACGAGTAGAAACCTAACGTCGTTCATTCTCGCGTGCCAGTGTCCCGTCCACTCCACCCACTGTCAATATTTAGAAACGATAGAATAGGAGGAGAAGGAAAATCTCAAGGAAAGCCGTTTTCACGTAAGCGTCTTATGACACAGTGGAAAAAGTGCCGGTGTTACGCAGCCGGGCGTTACATAAGACGCCGGTGTCGCATCCATTCTCGACCCTTCCCTCACTCCCGGCCATTCGTTTCTATTACCCCGCGTTAAGGGAGACCCGGCGGTCGGCCGACCCGAGGTTAGATTTATTTTCACTCGGCGGGTATTTTTTTATGACCCCTCGCGCGCGCTAGACGGCCCCGAGTCGCGAAGGGATGCCCCCATCCTCGCTCGGCCAGCAGACGCGCGCGTATTTCGGCTCGCGAGCGTATCGAGTCTCCTGGAGGACGCCTTCCGCGGGATCCTCGCGCGAACGCTGGACCTTCTGGAGCCCTTTCGTATAATAATCCCATAAACACCCCTGCTGGCCACGGAACGAAGGCGGAAGAGAGCCGTGGAAACGACAGACCAGCGTCCACTGCGACGTAACGATGCGACCGTGCTTACCAAACAATATTCGGGGCGAGTACTCGATAATCCGGGACCTCTCGCGAACGAGTCGATCGCGTCGAGAGAATGCGTTTCGAAAGATATCCGATAAGCTACGGCGATCTCGATGTCAGTGAATTACAGAGGAATCTCGGAGTAAAGCGTCCAATGTGAGAAAGTATAACTTTATTCTGAAACTATGAAATCCTAATCGAACTCTCTAAGAGTCAATTAATTAAAAAGAAATTGCTTTCCACCGATTTCAAAGTGATTAACGTGTTAAAGTCAAGACAGATTTCTCTAACTCCTCGAAAGCGTAATTCTCGACAGAAGCGTCTTCCCTCAGTCAAAAGGAATGAGGAATCGCTGCGACCCACGCGTCCCAGAAGCAACGCCACCGTGGAAAGCGAGTGTACGCCGGAAAAACGTCGAGAGTCTTTTTCAGCGAAACGAAGCAACGTTCGCCAAGGAGGTGACATGGAAAACAAGGCAACCGAGAGGGAGGAGCGAGGGAGAGGAGTCCCGAACGCGGGACCGAAGAACAGCAGAGGGACGAAAGGGTGGAGGGGCGAGGGGCTCGTTTCGCGGAGAGTTGCACGCGTAGGCTCGCTCGCGAGACGACCTTGTGATCGCGCGATGCACGAGGTGCATATGTAGAAGCTGCGGGGGGAACGGGCGTTACGTTAGCGGATACATAGTAAACAGCGCGGTGGCGTGGGAGATGCCGGTCGGTCCGGTGTAGAAAGAAAAGGAAAGAGAGGAAAATAAAGGGGGGCCACACTCGGCCGAGACGATGAGGAGGGGGAGGGTGGCGGCAGGGGGAGAGAGAGCGGTGGCCGGTTCGCCGGCAGAGAGAGAGAATTCCTAAGCACCCGGAGCGCGATGCTTACCTGCGGTAACGTTTAAGCGGTGTAGTAAGTACAAGACCTTAGCGCGCATCAAGGAAACAAACAGCTGGCGCGCGCAATATGAATTAAACATGCTGATTAATAATTAACAAGTTGCCGGCTCTCCTCGCGCGCCTATGCCGGTAGGTGGGTGTTCTATCTGGCTTTGTCTTCGTCCCACCCGCGGCCTCCTCGGCGGGCCCCTCCTGCTCCCCCCGCGGGCGAGCGTTTCTTCCCTTTCTCGCTTTCTTTCCCGCGTTACGAGCCAACGCGCACCGCTCGATTAAGTCTTACGATCGACGCTCGCCCATGCTAAAACAGCTGTTCCAGCCGTATCGCGTGTCGGCCGGTTTAAAAAACGCTTCGGCTCACGACCCCTCGACCATCGCGAATCCCGCCGGCACCGATCATCGTTTGTTGCCTCCGCATCCATCAGCGTCGGCGGAGCCGGCCGGCAGGTGTGCGTTTTGCTCTTCGAACTTTCTCGCGATGTTGGTACGTCTCTTTCTTGAGCGGAGGGTATTCTGGGTGATTCGATGACAATTAGCTGGGATAGAATGTGTAGGATATGGGATGAATTATTCGAATATCCAAGTATCTAAGTATTCAACTGTTCAAGTTTTGAAATATCTAATTGTCGAAATATCCAAATGTTCAAATATTCAAATATCGAGCTATCCAAATGTCGGAATATCCAATTGTCGAAATATCTGAATATCTAAATATTCAAATATCCAACTATCTAACTATCCAACTATCCAACTATCCAACTATCCAACTATTCAACTATTCAACTGTCGGAACATCCAGATATCCAAATATTCAAATATTCAAATATTCAAATATCCAACTATCAAATTGTCGGAAGATCCAAATATTCAAATATTCAAATATTCAAATATCCAACTATCGAAATATACAAATATTCAATTATCCAACTGTCGGAAGATTCAGATATCCAAATATTCAAATATTCAAATATTCAAATATTCAAATATCCAAATATCCAAACATACAACTATTCAATTACCCAACTGTCGGAAGATCCATATTTCCAAATATTCAAGCATTCAAATATTCAAGCATTCAAATACTCAAATATTCAAACATTCAAATATTCGAATATTCAAATATCCAACTATCCAACAGCCCAATTGCCCAACTATCAAACTATCGAACTATATACCCTACATGGAAAGAGAGAGATATCTAGAATATCTCGAGGAAACGTTTGCTATTCAAAGATTCCTTCGGTTTCGAAAACGGTCACCCTATCGCGGGGACACGAGTCGCTCGGACACGAGGGAAGACGGTAGCAGAGGAGGCCGCGAGCCGAGGAAGCTGCCTCCTGATTGGAAGGAAGAGTAGGGGCCCTCGCGCGGTCTCCTCTTCATGTTTATTAATGTCCCGTACGTCCGTCTATCGATTCGTCGTTTCACTCTCGTTCCTCGCGAGATAATGATACTGACCTATGCCAGCTGTCGCGTACCAGGGAGCTTAAGTGGCTTAACAACGTCGCGGATAGCTGAAACAACGATCGACCCCTCTTGACACATTGACTGAATACATTATTGTAAATGTCGCCGGCTGCGTTATCGGCGTGGACAGTGGACGCCGGGGACGAGGAAGACGGCCAATCGGTCCTACGATCGGAGGCTGCTCGCCGTTGCCTACTCGTCGTCTTCCAACCTTCCTTTCCTCTATACGTTCGTCTAACTCGAAGAAAGCTCCTTTACGTAATTCACCGATTATTTCGTGGTACACGCGGAAGATATTACACAACTCGCAGTGTGGTACCATGGCGATCGATCTTAGACTTTGTTTACAACAGAGCTACGATACTCCATCGGACGATCAGAGAAAACATTCGACTCTTTCGTTTTCAACCAACTATCGGATGGGTCATACTCATCTATTCACGATTACGTTCTCAGTTATTCACAAGCTAACGCTCGCTTCTATGAAAGATCACTGGAATTTGATCTATCAGTACAAACTACACTGCGAATCGGTTGAAGTCTCAATTCTCAAAAGCCAATTCGACTCGGTAGTTCTACCGTTAATAGAAGCATTTACGTATTTACAGACCTCCCTAGACTTACAGACTTTCTAATTAAAGTTCTCGAAAATCATAATCGAAACCTTGCTATCCACTGTAAAGACACTCGATCGTTCCTCCGGTCTCTTAGCTTCCAGCTGCGGTCTAAACCTACTCGTCCGCGTCGCGCTAGACTCGTCCTCGATCCTCCCGGCTCAATCCTTTCTCCTCCCTGGAGTGCCCTAACCAGACGGTTCAACAAATTCATTTGTTAATTGGTCTCGTCTCGAGTGCAGCGAGAGGCGCACCGAGTGAATTAAGGTCGCGACGAGCCGCCGCGACTCGTCCGGCGATTTTAATCGACGAGTTCCTTCCTGCGCGTTTCCATTAAAGCACCACGCGCTATTCCACTCGATGTTCATTAAATCCGTGCCGGCGAGGCGGGCGAGCGGGCGGGCGAGCGGGCCGTTGGTTAGGGGAAACGTTGCCATAGATGAACGCGAAAAGATTTATCGCGAGACGGAGGATGACTGTTCGTTTTCTCCGAAGGGTGGCCGCCGCGTCGCGCCGGTTGCCTTATCCCCTCGTTTCGGAAGGAGAAACACGCGACCACTCTCGGCAACGGGCGCGATTCCTGCACGCACCGCTCGCGCCGCGCGCGGCCTGTACGCTTCGCCATGCCAGGACGGGGCCGAGGTAGGGTGACGAGTTCAGGAAGTATAACCATAATAGGCAGCAAACGGTGGCGAGCCGAAGGGAGGAGGCGGGGAATAGCGAGGCAACGAACGACACGAGAGCCGTGACGCCGTTCCTGTAGGGATTAATTAGCGATAAGGCTTCTAATGAGCGGCAGGTGAGCGAGCGAACGGCCGGCCGTACGGACGGACCTCGCGAACCGACGACGTACGACTTCTACAGCGATCCCTCGGAACGTTATCGAGGGAACTATTAACGTCGAGGAAGATTTCTGTAATTACAAAGAGAACAATCGAACGATAATCGTGTACGCGCCGCCTGCGAGGTTCAAGGATAAATCACCGCTCGCGTAGCTTACATCCGATGAACCGTCCCACGGCGAGCCGAGGGTAACGAGTTCTATGAAGAAATCGAGGCGACGATTCGCACGCGTCTACCAGGAGGAGACGTTTCGCAACGCGACGCTACGGTGTCGGGACGAGGGAAAAAAGGAGGGACAGAAACGGAGGAGAGAAGAGAAAATAATAGCCGGGCGAACCGAGCCGCGGTGTAAGTGTGACGGTCGTTTCGTAGACGGCCGAAGAGGGGCCGAGGAGTCACGTCCCGTGAATTGTGGGCCACGTGACAGAGGCGTGATCGAGGTGCGACGCGATGGAACAATGCCATCGGAGCTCTTCGAGGAGGAATGCCGCGCGCCGCGCCCATCTTTCCTCGATATCTCGCCCGCCGCCGACGCCGCCGCCGTCGCCGTCGGTGACTACGCTCGCTAATCGCTTCGATATCGAGAGGCAACTTTTCGATCCCGGCTTCGGGACACGCGTTTACCGTTTTCCCAGAAGAAGCCGGCGCCTAACGGGATCGGTCACCGCGTCGCGCGTACTATTTTTTTCCTCTTCGTCGAAGATGCGCTTCAGGTGCGTCCCGTGCGCGGACTTTTATCCGTTCGACCGATTAACGCGAGACAGGTCTGCGGTTTAGACGGCTGTATCTCGATTTTCCGCGACGGTAGGATCTCGGGGAAGAGGTTTTCCCGGACGGACGGACGGGGATCTCCCGGGACAACCGAGACACCGGGAAGAAGGTGCCGATCCCAGCTCATCCTGGCACTTTGACCCTAGTCAATTTCGCTTGGCAACGATGCTGGCGCCTAACGGGACCGCGCTTCCACTTCGACGGGTAAAACTGGTAGTCGACCGGCGAACGACCGATGCTCGTGGATCGTAACACTTCGGCGGGAACCTATTAGCAACGGGACAGTCTTAAAACCGATCGGTATTCTCTCTTGTATCTCCTGTTGCCCAGCGACGCGGAGGTTTATGCTCCGTTTATGAACAGGTTAACAGCACTAACAAAAGAAAGTCGATCGGGTATGCGATGGTAAGGATCTAGGGAGCCTATAAAAGGATCCATCGCCGAAGCGGGGATGCTCTTTTTTTCAGTCCCGGGTTCAAACACCTTCGATAAGAGGATGTTGTCGGAGGTTCGACGACCGTTTCTAATTAGAACGATTCAGTTACGTCCAGCTTTTATTCTTCGTTCGCGCCGCCGATACTGTAACGTATCGTCGCGACTTCAACCTTTGATGAATCCAGTTGCGAAATATTGGGATAACTTTTCTATTCAACGTACTCCTGAAAATCATCGACTAAGTATGGCCTCTCAGACCTCTCAACCGTTTGCGGATGTCGGCATTCCTAAATTGACAAATGATCTTAGTCGAACAGCAAGAGATCACGTAGTTTTCTATCAACCCTTTGAAGTCTGTAGTTAAATATTTTAATGAATCTTAAAGAAACTACCCTAAAATTATTAGATTCTCCATTCATCCGAATTTTGCACTGAGAAGGAAAATAAAAGATCAAAGAAACTGGCAGTTCCCATTTTCGCTAGGAATACTATAAAAATTAGTTGCTGATAGATTACAAAACAACCTGTGCTAGGGGTTGATGAAGCAATTGTTATAATCTAGCTTCATACGTTGAAGGTTTCGTATATCTCGAAGAATCTTAGTCCACAGAGGATTAACCCTTTGCACTCGGATGTTTCTTACTAGAAATATTAAACATTCCTTTACGAAGACGAAGAGCATGTTCTTTGAGACTTTTTCCAGTACATCGAGGAACAAAGCTGTTTTATTCCAATGTTTCACGTATCGAGGCATTATACAAAGTTTAACATCACATTCTATAGCTTTATTGCGTCGAATCAAGCGGCGACTGATAGTCACCTCTCGAGCGCAAAGGGTTAAGCATCGAGCTAAGACCAGAACTAGAACGATCCGAGGTTTTCTTCGGCAAAGCGGCGTGTCCCGCAATCGCGCAGGTAGTCTGGTGCGTCGGCGGTAAATATCATGGATCGATGACCCGTTTTCCACGGCCATAATGGACCCGTATCCCCGCGGGGGCAGACGGAGTTAAGGCCGCGCTGCGTCTCGAAGTAGGCACAGCTTAGCGGGTGTCACGCGCGTCATAAGAATGCGATAAGACGAGGAGGAGCGCGGACGGCGGTGCCGGCCGGGACAATGCGAGCTCGTCCCGTTTCGTTCCATTCCGAGCGAACGCATCGGCCGCGCCATTGTGTCGGGCCGAGAGCCTCGTTCCGTTCCGTTTCGTTCCGTTCGGCAACCGCGCGCCGATACCATACGCGCGACCTCTTCGAACACGCAGGAGCCATCGGCCGGTTCTGACCTTATTCCACTAAAATACACGCGGCTCGCATGTTAAATCGTCGCCGAGCGTGCCTCGTTCTCGCCGGTTCGACCGATCGGGTCAAGGCATCGGCGAACTTCGCGCGTCCGACTTTACGTAACGCGCCTTCGTTTCGACTTCGGCTTGAAAGCCTGTTCTCGCTTCGAACCGCCGAACGAATAATCTTCCGTTCCGCTGCGAGCCGACTGCGACGCCTTATTGTCCCTTATTTCTCACTGTCATCCTCCGCGCCGAATGCAACGGAATTCTTTCGCTCTCTTCGGCCAGAAGAACCTTGCATCGTTACGATCTGCCGGGCGTTCCAAGGTTTCATTTAGAATAATATTCGTAAGAATGTCTATAATATTTCCCATGCAATAAATTAATCTTCACTCTGGGGTTAGGTGGTTAAAAACTGTCCCATCTTTTGCTTAGACTTTATGCATGGTGTATATTCGAACCAACCTTGGAAAGTTGAAGTTACTCATAGCAGAGTTCAATATTTCATTCCAAGTTTCTCATTCAGTTGGTAATGCTACGAACTACGTAATAATAATTAACACTAGGTTGACAGGCATTTATTGTACAGTTTATTCTATTGTTCCTGGGGAAGTTGATATTCGTTCATTTAGATTTTGGAAATTGTAGATGTAGAAAAAGACAATCAGGATTCATATTCGTGTAATTGCATCAACGAAGACCGATTGAAACATTTACCAAATAATATTTATAAAATTCAATCCGCGTCAAATTGACGCGTTCCGTAAACCTAGTGTTAAGATTAGCGAATTGTGTGACAAAGCGAATTCTACGCGGTTAGTGTCGTCTTTTTTTAAACCGTGACCCTCGAAGAGTGAATACAATACAACATCCATCACAGTAAACGGCTCGCGACTCTCAAATAATTCCTCCGAAACAGCAAATTCACCTCGTCCCAATTGCACGGCAGAAACGCGCGTTTTCTGGCCTAAAAACGGGGCAGCTCGTAACGACAGCGAAGGTCCCCGCGTCTATCGCGCGACAATGAAGATTATCACGGTGGCGAGCGAGGGTGCCGGAGTGGGTGTTACCTCGTTCCACGGTCTCTCCGATGTACACCTACTTAGAGCTCGCACCGTCCGCGCGCGCGGAGAGGAGCCCGATATACACACAGCGGCGTGCACGGTGTTATTATCGTGCCGGTGCAATTAAAGAAGGAAGCCTAGAAATTAGCGGGTGGCGGACGTAGGTAAGTATAGTGCCGGTACCGACCACGAGAACCGGGGGGATGCCTCGTCGAGTTTACGCCGGCGGCGGGGCGAAGGGGAAGGCTCGTTGGCGCGACGAGGAGGCGGACGGCCGAGGGACGAAGACGGCCGCGGTGCGCGCGGCTTTTGAATATGCATAGGCCAAACGGCACGGGACGAGGACGAGATAAGGGCCGACTTATTTTTCCTGCCTTTCGCTTCGTTCCGTCCTTATTTTATTTCGGCGCTAACTGCCGTCGTTCCCCGAGACTTCCGTTCCCCCCGCTTCCTTCCGCGATCCTACGCGGCGACGATTCCGAAATCCCCGGCGTTTCGAGTTCCGAGGAGCGCGGACCGACCCTCGCCGCGGAGTGGAATCGGGAGGGACGACGAGCGGTCGAAGGAAATCGCGGCTAAACGAGGGAAATGAAAAGTTAACGGGGCGGTGAATATTTCACGGGGCCACTCGTGGCCGCGGTTCATTTTTCAACGGCAGGGGTGGATTTTTCTCGGGCGAGCGGGGGCCGCGATACGACGCGAATTAAATTAATGCGCCGGCCCGGGCGAGCGACGCGGTAACGCGCCGCGTTCCGCTTACAATTAAGCCCCATAAAACTGTAAGCCGCGCGACTGGCCGACCCCGGCCGAGCCGCTTGCCAATGAATATTTTTATTTAATGCCCCATTAGCCGTACACCCGCCCAGACATTTACTCCGCCCTCCGTCCTTTCTCCGGTTTCGCGGGAACGATCCGTCGAAACTGTTCCGCGGAACGATCTAGGGGATTAGACGGGAGAGATCCGATCTCTCGATCAACGGTGTTCTGTTACACTCACCGAGTCCTCAGTGATTCTTCGTTCGTCCCGGTTTCGTCGATGTTCCCTCGTTTCCATCTTTCTCCGTTAGGGAACCTGGAACAGAACGGAACGTCTAGTTAGCTAGAGCTCACCTGCGCGCACGGGCACCTGCGCGCCGAGCGTTCGTTTCCAGCGGGACGTGGGAAATGGTTTTAAAGGGATCGGCGTCTCGGTTTTATCGGCGAGTCGATAGCGTTCGCAGTAACGACGATTAGTTTATCGAAAACCGCGGGACGCCTCGGTTTCCAGGCCGAGGTGGCCGGCGAGACTCGTGTGAAAGAAGACCGCCGCGGATCGGAAGTCCCGAAAAAAGCAGCCGGGCCGATTAGTATGCGCCCTGTCGCGTCGCGGTGCCCTGCGGGTTGTCCTTAACGCGCGGCGACGCGTTGCGCCCAGCAGAACTCACTTCCTTTTTCCCGTGATGGCCGATCAGTTAAAAAAAGAATCATGAATATGCATCGCGCAGACCCGGCCACGACCGTTTGCCGGCATTTCGCACGGCCACTCGATCCCGGGGCCCCGGCGAACGCAGTTGCAGTCGGGCCTGCAGTTGTTGCAACTCACCTGCCGCCGAGCCGAGCCTCGGCCGCTCGATCTAACGTATCTAGCGGGGGAACGACGCGTTGCCTAATCGACTGACACAGGCGACGCTTTGCCGAAGAATGTCGCGTAGATTTCCTTGGTAGCTATCGGGGAATTTGGAAATAGATCGAAGAGCTTTAAGTCTCGAGCAGTCGATATGAAGCTTGAGCTACTACGATCGCTGTTGACACGTTCACTAACAATTACGAGATAACATATTGCCTAGGACGCCAACTAGGAGTTATCTCGTAGGAACATTAAGAATAATATACTAGGTCTGAATCAAATTAGCTTCTAGGACTGGAAACCTACAATTTACCTTAGTCGAAGTATTAACCCTCAGCACTCCGGATGGTTTTGTAATCTATCTGCAACTAATTTTTATAGTATCGCTAGTGAAAATGAAAAATGCCATAACATTTTTTAGATCTTTTATTTTCCTTAGTGCAAAATTTGGATAATTTGGATAACTGTAGGGTAGTTTCTTGAAGATTCATTGAAATATCTGATATTATTCCTCGCGCAATATTGTAGCCTACAGAGTTCAAAGGGTTAAATATCCAAGAGTTCTAGTACCCAATTCGATCGACTATTTACATAAAGAAAAGGTTGCTTTAGTTTCTAACATCCACTGGTATCGCAAGTCCAACAGTCTCAAAGCTGTTAACACAGGTTGTATTCGCTGGCCAACAATGGGCACCCCGACGATCGGAGATTATCGAGGCACCGTTCCGTTGTTTCGCTAAGAAAGCCGCGAGAGGAACGGTACACAGCCGCGGCGGGAGGAAACGGGACGAAAACGCGCAGGGGCAGCAGCCCTCGGCGAAGGCCGGCTCGCGGGCAGGAAGGAAACGCGAAATAAATACAGCGTGGCAAGGGGCGAGGGTGAGGCAGCGCGGCATGCGGCGGTCTCCGGTTAGAGTCCGGGACTGGAACTGGAACTGGACGGCAGTCCGGCCAGAAAGATACATATTTTTAAATATTTTAGTCACGGTCCGCAATCGCCTCGTCACGCAGCCTTGCCACCTACTGGCTACTACCCATTACGTAGCTACGTACGTTGCTAGGTACGTGCCTGGGCATCGCCGCGCCATAGCCAGAGCCTTACGCTGCCCACCTTCCACGTACGTTGCCACACACGCTACTCCTAAGTCGTCTTCCTTCGGGGTTTACCTACACTCTTGTTGCTCGTTTCCGTTCGCGTCTCGTCCGCGCCGCGCGTTCTACGCGTCCACGTTTCCACGGACGCTTCGCGGTCGCGCGGCTAAAGAAACCTTCTCCGACGTTCCCCTCGGACGAGACGGTTCTGACCTCTTCACTGTCGAACTGCGCCGAGGTCGTTTATACTTCATTCTTTTAGTGTACAGTACGAAGTTGATAGGTTAACGAAATGTTCTACATCGTTTCCCTCGATGGTTTTGACCTTTTAACCGTCGAACTACGCCGAGGTCGTTTATACTTGATTCTTTTAGTGTACAGTACGAAGTTGATAGGTTAACGAAATGTTCTACATCGTTTCCCTCGACGGTTTTGACCTTTTAACCGTCGAACTGCGCCGAGGTCGTTCATACTTGATTCTTTTAGTATACAGTACGAAGTTGATCGGTTAACGAAATGTTCTACATCGTTTCCCTCGATGGTTTTGACCTTTTAACCGTCGAACTGCGCCGAGGTCATATACTTGATTCCTTTAGTATACAATACGAAGTAAAATATGATCGGTTAACGACATGCTCTACATCGTTTCCCTCGGTTTTGACCTTTAACCGTCGAATCACGAGATCGTTTCAACTTAATTCGTTTACCACGCGATACGAGATAAAACGTGAGCGAAGAAGCATAGAGGACACGTATTCTCTAATGGGAGCTGCAAATAGTACGCCGATTGTTCTCGTTCGTCGTGTCGCTAAATAATTATATTCACGTATTTGGCTGAGCCTCGTGTGTCGAGGCAGCCCATAACACTCACGGGCTCGACGGTTAAGGGTTGAAACTCCGGCGACAGTGGCAAAGAAACGCGGGTCGATTTTCGCATGATTAAACGCGAGGACGAATAACACGGTCAGAACCGCGCCGAAATGATCCCGCGTTCGCCTGATAAGGGCCGAAAGAGCCGGCCACCGATCAAGCCCGAGCGCTGTTTGGTTCTCTTGCTCTTTTGCGATCAGGCCGAGCGACAAGGGGACCGGGTTTATTCTTTATCGGAAAGACGTCGAAAGGATCGCGTCGAACGCGTCCGATCGCAGGGGATTTCTCGGAAACGATACCGATCCTGGCAGGTCCTGGTTAAGTATACGGGCTCGCGCGAGCTCGCTCCTGCCTCGACAATGAGCGATCTGGTTTTAATGAAGCGCGGCAATTATCGTGTATGCCGCCGGCATGCATTATTCATCGCGTCGCGCGCTTATCGCCTTTTATCTATCGCCCCTATAGCTTCCGTAGTAAGATGTTACGGATTCTCCTTCGTTTTTTTTTGTCCCCCTGCCGGACATTTGTCGTTCGGGGAAGCGTCCGTGCGACTCGGCTCGCGAGCGTTGCGGCCGGGTTTGGAACCGCGGGACAACGGACACGCGATTCTTTTGTCTTGCCGCTCCGCTGATCGCCGGTGCTCCCTCGTCCGCGATTGTCTTTCGCTTCGTGGACCGTTCGCTCGGCCGTTCTCGCACGCGAGACCTGCGAGAATCGTGAGCCGCAGTGCTGTTCGATGCAACTGCGACTCGCCTTCGATTAAGTGTATACTCGAGAAGGGGTTGCAAACGACGCGCTATCTGGCGAAGTTCGATAACGCCGATCGACCTTCGAAGATCTATCGTTGGACGAACGTTCTCCGGAGTCGTCAATATTTTTAGATACGGCTATCGAAAGTTTCGCCGCTTATCTCCTGGAAATGGGGGCAATTATCTCTAGGCGCATACATTTGTCGAGTTTACCGCGATATTCACGTTCGAACTGGCGACGCATATTCCGCGGTGAATCGACGGTCACGTTGCCGGCGCGAACATTTCGCTGAACGCCGGCACCGGTGCGGGTTCCACCCTTTCCCGATTCAAATCGCACACGGGATACGTCCTCTCGAGGTCTCATTATACGAACGAAACGCCGCGTCACCGCCGCTACGCGCGCGCGTCCGTCGCGTTTATCCGAAACCGGGCGTTTAATTAAAACTCGACCGCGCGATCACGATGAAAAATTAATTCGGTCACGTAACCGTGTAAAACGCGGCGATCGCCGTTGCATCACCGACCGCTAATTATTACAACGGGCGCAGAAATTCGCCGGGCGGATATCGTGTCCGCCGCGGACGGGATCGCGTTCGCGAGCATAAATATTAAACGGGCCGAGCCGTTTATACGCGACACGTAAAACCGAAAAATCGCGCGCCAGCGAATACCGTAGCTCGCTTCCATCGGATGCTGCGTTCCCTCGATTCGGGCGCTGTTCTTGTGCAAACGTAAAGATTACTCGCTGGTCGAACGAAATTTCTAGCTAAAGATCTTAACCTCTTGATCTGTCATTTATTTCTGAAGTACGATCGATGCAACTGAAATATCGCTGTATCATTGTAACATGCTCGACACTTTGCCATGTCACCGGCTTTATTGAGAAAATTGTGTCGACTAGGTTTCGAGTGTTTACTTGTCAATAAGGAGCGCTTGCGTAACGAACACTTCCATTTGACGTCTAAAAGTGACAAGCTATAGATCAGAGTGGAATCGAGTATATTTAGTTATTATAACCAATTGTCATTCATTCTTAATATGCAATAATAGAAATATCGTACGTTATATTTCCGAACTAAAGCAGAAGCAGTACGACCACATCGAATACTTCAAGAATACTCAAGCCACCCAGCACTCGAATAGCTAAACAATAACCGAATGCAGGAAGAATCCTCGGCGAGGCAGCGCGACCTTATAAGAGATCCGATTCGAGGGGCAAAAAGCCCGTGGCGCGAGAAATCGCGAGAAACGCTGCCCCTAGAATGGAAAGTGAAAATCTCTGCGAAGACGCGGATCCCTTCTTAAGCGGGCCGGGATCTCGCGCGGATTCCGGGAACGGCCGCGGAGACACCGACCTGACGCGAATTTAACGAGCAGGCTCTCTCGCGCGCGATCGACGGGGGGCTGCCGAAAGCGAGCACGAAAGACGAGGCGCGGCCGAGAGGCGCTCGCCGAGGAAGAGTCCGGGGGTGGCGGAAGAACGAGGCGGCGGAGTCGAAAGAGGGTGGCTGGGCTGGAGAAATGAAGGCAGCGTGGCTGGAAAAATGCGAGCCTCCGACTCCCCGCATACATTTCCATACATCAACCCGTCCAAGTTGAGCCGGAGCGAGCGAAAGACCGACCGGTCGAGGCACCCGCCGCCGCCGCCGCTGCCGCCGCCGTGCCGCCTCGCCGGCTGGAGACTGACGACCACAGGGAGAAAAGGAGGACCGCTGGATAAGGGGAACCAACGGAATAAATCCAACTAATTAGACGAGGAAAAACCGCGGATTAATTACCCGTCGCCTTCGCCTCTTCTTGCCAGCGCGCGCGGCATCTTCCCTCGACCCTAGCCCTCCTTCCGGTCGGCCCGACCGTGGAAAACGATTTTTCATCGCACCGCCAGGAAATTTGGCCACGTTAACCGACCGTCGTCACGCGATTCTTTGTCCTCCTTCAGGCTACTCCTACCGAAAGACGATACTGGATCGCTGGAATCGGAAACTTCCCGGTTCCGAGTAAAAGAACTTCGAAGTTCGTCGAGCTCTTTTTCTTCGACGGGCGGCGGAAAGAAAGTTGGGCAAGATGGCCGGCGCAGGGATGGATTAATGTACTCGTACAAGGGAAACGCCGATCGTCTTCCAGGGGCGGGAGAAAAAGGCTGCCGTGATTCGGCAAGGCAAATACCGCGGCGAAAGGAAAAGTAGGGTGTCGAGGTGTTTGCGCGGCTGCCGGCGAACGCGCGCGTACGCACACACGCGCACGGACTGCGGGCTTTCCCGCGACTGCCGAGTGTTTGCGAGCGGTTCGAAAGCTCTCGGGTTCCAGGAAGCCGCGCGGGAGACGCCAGCCAGCGGAACGATGGAAGCCTGAAATGCAGATTTCGCGCGACTCTCGAGCCTCGAAAGCGTCTCCTGCTTACCTATCTCCCCGGTTGCTCCGCTCTCACGCCTGCCGGCGCGCGCTCGCTCCTCTCGCCGATATCTCTCCACCCTTTTCGCTCGACTTCACCGTGTTCTCCCGTCCGCCGTCTGCGTCGTCCCTTTCGCTCCGTCTTTCCGCGGCGCGAGCACCTTCTTTCCCGCTTCGACGCTTCTCCGCGCTCGAGCCCGGATTTACCCAGCGCTTAGAGTCACTTTACACCTTTCACGAGGATCGCGAGGAGAGCGGTATTGTTCCACGGCGATCTCGCGCGGGACCGACGAACCCCGTGTCCCAAAGGTCGCGGGGAACATCGCTCGGCGGAAGAGGAACGGCGGCAGAAGCTCGGCGGGCCGATCGCTCGGCGCGCGAGGAAAGGGGTCGGCTGGTTGCTGGCCGAGTGATCGATGGTGCTGGGCGTTATCTTCGCCACCCCCGCCACGGTCCCGCGGTAATTCATCATCTCGCTCTGTTTTTCACTTACTTTGTATGCAACATATTCCGTAATTTTTATTCAGTCGACCGGCTACCCTTGGCGAGCCCGTGGAACGCGCCGCGGCCCGTCCACCCCCGAGCACCGCCGGCAGATGGACGCGAGGCCCTGGAAGACGAACGGGAGGACGACGCTCGGCGTCTCCTTCGTCGTCCTACTCGACCGGACCGGCCGCGAGAGTCCGAGGGGTTACGCAACCCGCACTCTATATGCTAAAGAATCTCGATATGGAGATACCTCGGACTGGACTCATCCCCGGGACCGGTCAGTTTGATTTATTGGCTCGAAATCGGCCCCGCTAAATTTCTGGGGAAAATATGCTGTCCCGGGCCGCGCGCTCTCGACCGTGTTTTCCACCGGCATTTCCATAAAATGAATTATTAGACCGCCGCCCGGCCGGGGTACGTCCGACGTATCCACCCGCGGGTATCGGTCTTCGTCTCCGAGGGCGGAGGTTAACGTTCGATCCTCCTCGAGACTTCGCGGCGCGTGTCGTGGAACCGGAGCATCGTTGACTTCAGCGTTGCAGCTGCTGAGCAACCAGGACGCTTTAGTTCTCGAACCTTCTGTCGATGCTTCGACTGTTAAGCGAAAGCTCATCGAAACTCGAACGCGGGCGACACAGTTCTAACGAAGCTAAATGTCAACATTCTTCGTAACGACTGCTATTACCTTCCTCGTACCTCGTATATCCGATATTCGACGCGTTATCAGGAGAATGAAGCTTAAGCTTCCGAATTCTAATCACTTATAATTCCAAGTTCCAGTGTATAGACAAAGTCCAGAATTCTTATCACTGGAATCTACAAATTCAATGCAATCATCTCGCACAGCACGGCGACCATGGAGCTCGGAACGCGCGCAGTGGTGTTTTCGTTGCTCGGCGGCCGTTATCGGTAGGTGGACATCTTTTCGGCGTTTTTCCGGGGCAAGGGCCGCGCGACGGTTACAGTCACGGTCGTTCTCCGCTCGTGTCACCCCTCGGTGTCGGTCCGTGAAAGCATCTGACGCACACGCCGGCCCATCGGGTTCGACCGGGCCCGGGGCCCGGGCCCGCCGCCCTTTAGATCGTATCGCGGAGGTCACGGTGCTTATGTACCGGTCGCTAACATATTTTTAAGTAGCGGCGATACCGTCTACCAGCGGGACCGGACACGGCCACGGCCGCCAAACCGAACGATACGATAGACGACACCGTGGGCACCAGCGGCGAGCCTTACGCGCTCGTCGCCGTTGCACACGTTACACGCTCTCGCGAACGGGACGGCACCTGTCGCGCAAGGTGTTCCCGAGCTCGCTCCTATGTCGTCGCCAACGATTCCCCGAGGGAGGAAAACGTTCGTTCCGCGCTGTCTCCGATGCGAATACGTCTTTTCCCGTGGCACGCTCGGATGTCGTGATCTAGACCGTCCGTTGATCGTTCGTTGATCGTTCGTTTCAGACGTAGGAACGATCTACATTGGTGTATTCTCTAGTGTTGTTATCAGAATGATAGATACGTCGAAGCGAACGCAGTTTCTTGGTGACACGATAAAGATCGATTGGTAGCGTCACCATTTACGGGTCGTAAGAAACGAAGTCGATTCGTCCGAGATAAAACCGCAGTTGTCACTTACACGTGGCTCCGGTGCGTTAACAATCGCGATTCTATTTTTAATTCCGCCTGCCGATCGTAAAATCGCGGAGCCGTAAAGGGCGCCCGTAAACCCGGGACTTTTCCATTAGCGATACAAGCCGAGAGTAGTGCGTAAACCGGAAGTTCCTCTCCTCGCCGTTGTCTTTCGCCGTTATCGAGCGGAGGAGAAGGTTGGTATCGGGGCGAGGTATCGAGAAGCGATGAATCAACGACGGCTCGTTCCGTCGACCACCGGGGTCGAAAGGGATCGCGAAATTTCATTCGCGAGCGAGCGAGCGGCCCGGGTCCCGGTGTACTCGTGGGAATCAGCTGGTCGCGTGCAAGCGAAAGAAAGCATGTCGAGCGCGGGTACAAGCGAGGCGGAGCGCAGGTGAAACGGTTGCGAGGAGGAGCAGGTGGACCAACGATCTTCGGCGTGTGCCACGGGGAACGGGGCTGACCTCGAGGCCGCGGCAATCGGAGAGATTCCCGGCGCAGCTGCGCGCTCGTTTTATCGTCCGGGACAAGTAGAGGCGCGTAGGAACGGTTACGAGTGGTACGCGACGCGGGAAATCAATTACGATGCAGCTTGAAACTCCGGCCGGCCAATCACCGTTACCGGATTCGACGCTACCCGCGTTTATCGCGACCGGTCGGCTAATCGGCCAGCCGGTTTATATTGTCCCGGGGCATCCAGTGTCAGGGATCATCCTTATAAAATTCGATCGCTATCGGAGGAATAACAACGACGCGGCCTTCGACAGGACGTCGCGTCGAATTATTCCAGGACGATTCGCGTGAATAATTCAGCATTCTGCTAATCATCGCGAACGAGACACGGTAATTAGACTCTCGCAGAGCAGCGAACAACTCGATCGACCCGCATCGTTATCGAAGTTTCCGGAAGAAGTCGCGGAGACCGTTTGAAGCCGAGTCGAAGGAAGACCTTGAAGCTCGAAGAGTAAAGGATTAGCTGGACTTATCGGACCGACAGGATTCCCAGGATAAGAAATTCGAGGGAGCCTGCACGGGATCCCTACGTTATCGCTGGCGTAAGAGGAGAGGAGGAACGCCGAGGGTGGCCAGGGATACGAACCCGTCGAGGGCAAGTAGATCCCTGCAGCGGGCGAGCTTGCGCTAGGAACGGCGGAGCTTTCGCAGCGACGAGCAGCGCCTTGCCTTGGCGACTTCCGGCAGCTGACTTCCACCGCGAACCCGGCCCGGAACCATAGTTCCGGGGCAAGCGGCGGCGCGACAGCCCCGAGATCCCTTCTTTATCGGCGCTCCCAGGAGGCGCGTCGCGTTGTCTTCTTCTCGCGCTCCCTTTTTTTCTTTTTCTCCCCCCATCGGCATCGGCTTTTTTCCCCTTTCTGGCGCGGTTTCTTGCTCGCCTCGGCACGCCGCTAGACCGAAGAGGAGGCACAGGAGGAGGGTTGGAGGAAGTCGTCGACCGGCGTCATAAGGAGATATCGCGGCGCGATACCCGGTTACCGCACACGGCTGCCGTGTAACCCGTTAACGCACCGCCAATGTGTGCCGCTGTCGTACCAATTAATCGCCGGGAGATCCTTATCGCCATGGGATGTTTTCAGTCACGGCCTGCACTTTCCGCGCTCTGGCTTCCTCGTCCCGATGCCCCGTTCCGCGTCCGCCAGACCCGGGAACGCCGGCCCGACGATGCCGCGCGCGCGGTGTTATACGCCGCTCGTTAATCCGAACGATCGCAGGAAATTGGCGTTACTGGAAAAGTCGAGCGCGTTCGGTAACGGTAGCGTCCGCGTCCGTCTCCCACGGACCGTGCCGCGCCGGGGGGAAGAACCGTGAAAAAATGCATTTTCGATTAGTCGTGCGACCGAGGAACGAGGATCCTGTTGGATAACCGCCCGCGCGGCCCGCCCCGGCCGAGTTCGGAGCATTTGTTTCCGCGTATCGATACGCACCGATGATCAGCCTGATAAGGACGGTTAATAGCGGCTCTAAAGTATCTTCTGCCGTGGCATCGATCATTCTGTAATTGGCTCCGAATTCCGCGCGGAACGCGCTGAATTCGATTAAGGAATTCCGTCGACTGCGCCGGTAGAGGAACGAGAGCCGCGAGGAGTTTTCTGGAGCGAACTTGAAAGCTTGATATCCGGGTGAACCAGTGATATCGAAGACTATGCTCGAATACCTAAACGTGTTAATAAACAAATTATGATTCTATAAAATGGAGATTAACCGAAACCTTCTTCCCGCGAACGTTCGACGGAATCGTCGTTTGAACTGAAATCTAAACTGAAATATGCACGCACGGGTCGGCACCTTTGAAGGGGTCATCTTTTACAGCTGTAACCCGCGGCGCGCGGAAACTACCAAAATATATTGTGCGATTAACATACAATCGGTTTATTGGCTTCTCATCCGGGTTCCCGGCGACCGTTAACCCTCTCGACGGTCCGCGAAACAGCTGCCGTTGGTGTGCTCCTCGCGACGGTTCGACTCGTAGACGCTGCCACCGAGTGTACACCGGTCACGAGGCAGCCTCGCGGCGTATTTCGGGCAGTGAGAGCAGAACGCGCCGAGGGAGAGCCGGAACCCTGGGAACGTCGTTTTGTATTCCGCGTAAGCGTCGAGTAAGCGCGACCTCCCTGTGTGTGTGAATGAAATTCAAGGTAGGTCGTCGGTCAGTCCGCCTGACTCGGACGAGATCTCGCTTGTCCTTGCCCCGACGCGACGCGACGCGACGCGACGCTGTTACGCGTCGTCGACGGGAACGTGGATCGCCGCGAATGGGATCGATACGCGCGCCTCAACCCCGCGTGCATGCGGAAACGTGGGAAGACGCGGCCGAATTCGGTCGACGCTCCCGCGGGAACCGTTTCGAATCAACGCTGAATTCTTCTTCGGAACGATCGGCTTCGATGAAGAATCAGCTTCGAAACAGGAGAATGAACCCTTTGCACTCGGAAGTTTCTCGCTAGAAACGTTCATTTTCTGTCAATGCGAGGACATTCCTTGAAACCAACTCGAAGAGAATTCACGAGTACATCGAGGAAAGCTATTCTATTCCAATATCTCACGCATCGAGGCATTACGCGAAATTCCACGTTAACTACATCTTATAATTTCACCGCGTCGAATTAAACGGTGACTGAGAGTCGCCTCCCGAGCGCGGAGGTTTAATAAAGTAAACCTCGCCAAGTGTAAACGAGTAGAAGCGTGTAGTCACAGGAGAGGCAACGATGTCTTCCATTCGTTACTCTCATCCGTCGTCTACGGGGTGACGGAGTGCCGTCGGTTAGTAGACGGAACAAGAGTCGGTCTGCGGCGTGGAAAATCCGGTTGCCACGGATTGCGAGCCGGCGGATAGAGGGTGGCTAGCTAGAGAGGCGGCTAGAGTCGGCGAGAACGGGGTTGCCGAAGGAGGAACGGAAGGACGAGCGGAATAGAGCGTCGGCTGTGGCGGGAACGGGAGCGAAAGAGCCGGAGAAAAAGGGGAGAAAGATGGAGGGCCGATAGAGAGGGCGAGATAAAGAGCGGGCGACGCTCGGAGGAAGAGAGAGGAACGGGACGGGTAGGGAAGGGGATGAGCAAGCGGAGAGAACAGGAGGAAGCAGCGGGTGATTGATTTTTGTCGTGGCTTTGCCTGACGCTATCCGTTATATCCGCGATTGTGCGGACCTGCAGGGGGACTCCCGGTGGCGGGTTCGCGCGGTGAAGCGACGACGGCGGGCGTCGCGGCGCCGTCCACCGATTGGCGGTTGCCGTCCCCAGGGGGCGGCGCTAATCACCAGACCGTGCAGCACCGTGAGTCTCTCCGCTGCACTCGCCTCGAAAGCACTCTACCGTGCATCGGTGGCTCCGATCTATATACACCCGGCCACCACCACCACCGCCGTCGCCAGCCACCATCCACCACCACCGCCGCCACCAACACCACGCGCGACTGACCTCTACCTACCGTGCGTACGGGCTCGGACAACACAGAGGGACCCCGTCGTCCTCGCGACCGCGCCGCGCACCCTCCGCCGACCCAACAGGATGTAAACCGACGACTATGACGACGGGAAATGGAATCGTCCCCCTACGTCCCCGTCCGGCGATATCCTCCGCGCTGCCTCTTCGAGGAAAGAAAGGAATGGCGGAGAGACGCTCCTCGAGCTTCGATTTTTAGGGGACGAAGGATCGGCGGATTCAGCGATTGATCTCGTCTGGATCTTAGAGACTTGGGTTGAGGTAGTGGACGCGATTTCTGAGGAATGATCAAGCAACGAGGATACCTTAAGAATTTGTGATTCGTTGGAGTTTGTTGGGTTGTCCGTTGGACGTTTCTAGTGCGACCGCAAGGTTAACGTCGACGTTGATTACGAGGTTAGGGTACGCTTCAAAGAGGAGCGGGAGTATCTCGTTAGCTCGGAGGTTAGACGCGACTCGCTGTTTTCCTCGCGTTTACGCGTCGCTCTCCGGCTGCCCCCGGATTTCAACAGGTAGCCCCGCGTATCGAGGGATCTCGATCGAAGTCCTCGGACGATCGTTGAATTAGTAGGATCAGCCGGGAGCCGGCGAGGGGGAGGGCTCGGCCGGGACTGGCTGGCTCGCGCGTTCGAGAACGATCGGTGGGAATAAAACGCTGCAGAAGAAGCGAGCATCGCGCACAGTCGACACTAGCCGATACGCGAGATAAGATCCGAGATAGCGCGGATGCGCGCGCTGAGAAATCCGCGGTTCAATCTGACGTTCGATCGCGAACGAACGTGGGAGTCAGGTTCCGCGCTCCGGCCCTCCGATGATGGCCGCGATCGTAAATTACCGAGCAACCGGCCAACGATTCCACGTAACCCGCCGCACGAACCCCAGAAACCGATACCCGCTCGCTCTCGCGCGCGCCCGCGATCCTCGTTCCTCCTGTCGGATCGAATTAGCCGCGGCCACGTTAACCGTTTTCCGACCACTGCCCTTTAACCTGCTCGCCGGCTGATTTTTCGACCGTGACTGCCTACGGTATCCTAATAAAAAGCGAATGGAAACGAATCGGGGAGATTCCGTTCGTCCGCTAATTTATGCAGACGATGCAACGGTCGAAGCTGTATGTATTCCTGTTACTGACTTCGAATTAGCTTCGATCGTCAGTCATGTTCCGAACATTAATCGCTTTAATCGGAGAATTAATTCGAAGAATCGACGGTCGACCTGTTAAGGTTCGTCTCTTCGGGACGAGCCTGTTGAAGATTCTCCACGCGGAAACCGCGTGCACGCCGGTCTCGCTGGAGGTACGGTGCAACGAGCGGCGGATCGATCCGGGAAATATTAAATTATCGTGATCCGGCCGGGCGCGGGTGGACAGTAATGCCAGAAGATATCGCAGTTTGTAAATACTTGTAAATATCCGCGCTCCATACACCAGTTCGCCGCGCGTGACCCGACTCCCTAATTTATGACAGCAACGCGCCGCGCGTTGAATAGAGATTGGCAGAGCGTGCGGCAAGTACATATTTCGAGTCCTCGAAACGGTGGTTCCCGTACGCGCGTACCGTTAAAACTTTCCCTCTTAAAGACTGCGGGGATCGATGGGAATCGGCCGTGTTAAAGGGGAAAAACGTCCGCCGTGTTTCCCGTAACCCTTCGCCGCTATCCCCGATCTTCCGTCACCGCTACAAGTGGAAAAGAAACCGAGCGATCGTTCCGGCGAACGTACACGGGGTTGAAAACTAATCTCCCGTTCGCTCGCTGTTCGCCGTTTGCTGGCTCGAAACGCGGTTAGCTCGCGGAAACGCGCGTGTTCTCACGGGAGGTTGATTTACGGGATCGTGGCGCGGCGACAGGAGCACGGAGATCGCCGCGAACAACGGCAAGAAGTCGCCGGTGCACGAGGAGAGGCGTGTGTCGATGGGATACGCGAGCGAACGCGAAGACACGTCGGTCCGGCGTGCGCGAGACGATAAGCCTGCGGTGTTGATTTACGAGGGGACCCGGCGGCGCTCGCGTTCTCGCCGCGGATTCCCTCGAATCCTCCCGTTGTACGTCTCGGAACAATACGAAACGACGACGGGCTCCCTTAATTCCGCGAATCGATCGCGCGGCCCGCGCGGCGCGCCGCTCCGAACAACGGAGGGGGATCATTTGTCACGCGGAGTCGAATCGCGGAAGAGCCCAAGGTTACCGTATCGCAGGAAACTGGCATAAACTGAGACAATTGATGGGTAGAAGGGGAGCGCGGCGGTTTGCGGTGGCGTTGTCGGGGGACGCCGGCCGATACACACGGTGCGCCCGTTCGGTGTAGTTGATAAAGCTCGATAAATCGCGAGTAAAACGGAGTGATAATATCGTGGTCGCGGCGGCGGCGGCGGCGGCGGGCCGGTTCGTTTCCCGGCTAGGCGGGGAGGAAGAAGCGCGGTCTCGCAGCGGCGGCGGAGGGGGCGAGGAGGAGGGGTGTCTGTATCGCCTGCTGGAGGTGGAACGGCGAAGAAGAAGAGGACGAGAGGTGGAGGTCGTCGCCGAGCGGAGGAGGAACGCGGCGGAGCGGAGGAGAACCAGAGGTTTCAGCCTCGACGAGAGGCAACGGGCATGACGGAGAGAGGGGAGGGCAGCGGTGGGGGCCCTGGCGGCGGGAGGGGGCCGGCACCAGAGACGGGGAAAACACGGGGGAGGAAGCGGAGCCGTCGCGCGGGCGAGACGAGAGCGAAGAGCCGTGTGCCACCGCCGCCGCCGCTGTCACCGCAACCGCCGCCACCGCCGCCACCGCGAGGACAACGTAGGAGGGACCAATGGACATGCGCGGGTGTGCCGCGACACCACGGCGACCTTCTGGCCACCTCCAGAAACAAAATGGCTACCGCACCTCCTAACCTTGCCGAGAGATGGCGACAGGACCATGTCCCTCCCGATCGCCTTTCAATTTTGAATCGCTGGAATACTAGATAATAGATTAGCCACCGTCCGATTGGATCCTATTTCGTTGGGAGATTGACACAGAAGTGGATCTCTGCTTGGTAACTTTGGCGAAGACTGCTGGGTAGCTATCGTCCCTTGATCGGTTATTAATACTCTTTGGAATAGTAGACTGCTCGGACGCTCTTTCGTTGGAAACCGAGGATGATAGGTCTGGATCAATCAGCGATGGATCCTGCTTTATGGTAGCTAACTTTCGCTGATCACTGCTTGTTCGCGATTGCTAAGCTGGCGGTGGTGTTACGGATACTTCAGAGATAGAGTTTATTTCCGAGTTGTACGAGGTACCTAGCGGAATAGGTGCGAGGGATTAGCATCGTTCGGATAGAGAGATTGAATCATATCGCCGGCCGGAATTGTATCAAGCCAGCCGAGCTAAATCGTATCGGTAGGTCCCGGACCGAGAATCGGTTCGAATCTGGTGTCGGATCTTATCGGACCTCCCAATTACGCCGTTCGATCCGTAAGACGGCGGCGGTGCTGCTCTCGCGCACGGTCAGTGAACACGGCAGCGACAGATAGTCACTCGATACGCGGCGTTAATTTGTCGAAAGCACTCGCGTCAGCGCGCCACAGTGAATATCATTTGAATGCATTAAGCCTGGCCGCGTACACGCGTTTGCGTAGTTACGTGGACGTAAACGCCGCACGGGAGGGACCAGGTGTGCTTCCTCGGGGCCGAGAGTTCGCGTCCCGCGACACCTTCGACGGGTTCGATTCGCCTGGGAACGAGCCGAGGTTGCTTTCTCCGGCCGCGATGGGAACCGATGCCCGCCGATCGTTTCGACGCGGTGACACACGGTATATTGTGTTCCGCTTCCGTTCACCGTGCGCCGCAGCTTTCGACTTCCCACTCGACGGCTTCGAATCGTTAACTCGTTAAGTAGGTGAGTCCCGAGATCGTAAACGGGCGTGCGGCTATAATAAACGATAGGTAAAAAGGGTACTGCGAAATAATTAACGGAAAGACACGAGTGAGACATAAATGCAAACATTCTCAAACATAGCTCCGATTCTTTCGTACCAAACTTTCCACGTGAAACTTCCCCGACGTGGCTGATCGGACAGAGAAATCTTCCCGTCTCAATCAAGACCATCGTCAACGAACATTACCGTTTACCCTCGCCTCGACAATGTAGATGATACGTATACGCGGAACGCTGAGGAGTCTCGTACCAGTCGGTGCGTTAACAAGCGAAATTGAATCTCAGAATGGCGGCAGCCAACAGTGGCTAGGATCTAAACGACTCATATTCAGTCGGCGGCAGGAAGATCGCCGTGTTTCGCGGTTCTTTTTTCTCCCTGTCGGAAGAAGAGCGGATCCGGTCTGCGCCGGGCAGAGGTTCGCGAGACGAGTCTGTCGGGGACATTGATTGGCGAGCGACGGGAGCCGTGCGCGCGGACCATCGCCGCATCGGATCGCATGGCATTGCTTCGCATCGGTCGGTTCGCGACGCTCGGATGTTTTTAGGACGGTGGATAGGAGCAAGAGCTCTCATGCATATTCAACGGCACTCTCAACTCCTCCGTCACAG
Organism: Nomia melanderi; assembly: GCF_051020985.1. NCBI lineage: Eukaryota > Metazoa > Arthropoda > Insecta > Hymenoptera > Halictidae > Nomia > Nomia melanderi. The sequence goes on along the minus strand of NC_135010.1, from coordinate 13,577,235 downwards.
GAGGGAAAGAACCACCCCCGCGTGCCCGGCGCGCCCCCCTCGGGCATCCCTATCTCGCGCTCGAGAGAAAGAGACGGGACGGCGACGACGACGACGACGGCGACGACGACGACGACGACGACGACGACGACGACGGGGCGATAGCTGCTGCTCCGCTCGGATAGATAGATAGATGGGAACCGACGGTCGAGAAAGAGAGACGGTTGTTCGTCGTCGTCGTCGTCGTCGTCGGCGGTAGGATAGTATGGGATGAGACACGGGGTGGGGTGCTCACGATTTCCTTCATATTCCGCGTCGGCTTTTGTCGGTGGTTGAAGATAACCGGGAGACGACCTCCAACGATTCTCGATGGGATCGTCCTCCGCGAAATTAGACAGACTTCCGGAGATGGAACCACTCGATTCGCTATCCCGCGACGGGGAAGCTGGCTTCGATTCCGAGGAACGCTGGGAAGCTTCGTCGACGGAACACCGCGCGGCGAATATAAACAGTGACGCCGACATCGATCTACACCCGCGGAAGCCCCAGATCCAGAGTTACGAGTTCTACGATTCCATGTCGGAATATCTAAAAATACCACGGAACCCTGACGTTCTCTCCGTTCATCGATCCGCGGATGTATTAAGCACTGTACTATTCGCCGCGGTAACCCTTTATTCTCCCCGTACCACGGACACGCGTGAAAAACCGCGGCGAGATATGCCTGTAAAATGGAAAGCGCCGGGGTGGCTCGATCGGCGGGGAGAGGGCTCTCGATCTTGTAGGATGATCCCGGTGGTTTCTCACTCGGCCGCGGGGATCCGTCGTTTCGTGAAAGCGCGAGAAGGTCGGCGGCGGCGGGAGGCGGAGAGGCCGTTCGGTTACGACGGCGATAAATTCGAGCGGAGGATTTCGCGGCTGAGAACTGTGAATGCGTCGGGAGCGAGCGAGAAAGAGTCCGAGCCCGTGGCTTTTCCGGGGATTGATATCCCTCGTCTTCCCCTTTGATATCCACCCTCAGCAGTCGAGCTCCTCCGACACCCTTGGCCCGACGAAGCCCGATTCGGCCGCCCTCCGCTCGCTCCCATCCTCCCTCCGCCACGAGGAACCTCCGCGAAGACAGATCGAACCACCCTGTTTACACCGCGACGCGATGATTTGCCAAATTAATTGGCTCCCTTCTTCCCTGTCCTCCGGCCGCCTGTTATTCGAACCCGTAGCCGGTCCGCCGGGGCTCCCCGGGCCGCGCCGCTGTCTTCGTCCGGCATCCTCGCGGCCGCAAAAACCGCGAATAATCTTCGCCGCAGAGGCCGGCTTTCATTAACGGCGAGAAGGATGGGCCGCACGGTAATTTCTAACGAGGCTCCGGCAGCAGCGTTTCTCTTCGAGAACGCCTCGTTCGCGAACGTCGCGTAAAAACATCTCCCTCTCCCTCTCTCCTCTACGGTTTCTCTTTCTCCGCGTCTTGCCCTCCCCCGGACGCTGTTTCTGGTCTTGGTAGGCGTGACGGCGAAACGGGATCGTTAACGCAAAAATAAGGCGACCCGATGCGAACGCCGGAGAACACTTCTGTTCGACGCGTTCGCGTTCTTATGCGCTGCTTCTCCTTCGGAGCTGAGCGCGCTGAAGGGGTGGATTCGATTTTCCAGATTGCTCTGAACCGTGTAACACGGGTGTCCAGAGTTTCGAGTGATTATGGAAATTAAAGATTCATCGTTTGAAACATTTACCGGGTTCCGTGGAGGGTTCAGTTCGATTTTCTGGTTTGCCCGCGAGAGAGACAGCGATATGTTAAGGCTATAATCTTGTTAGGCGATATTACTTATCGCCGAACGTGCCTGGTCGAACCGATGGAACCGGCGACCCGTGTCTCGCCGAGAGATCGGGATATGGGTAAATATCGGCCGAGGATCGTCTCGCAAAATCGTCGGAGTATCTTTTCACGCGTAGAGCCGTGAGGCAGGAGAGCCGCGTCGACAGGAGCAAGGGGGAGGCTGGCCACGCTCGTAAAACTCCTCGTCGAGCAGCTCCTTTTTCGCGGCGTCTCGTCGCTTCGGGCGTCGAGAGCACGGGGGCGGTGCCGGCGAAATGAAATTAAACGGGTCCCTTTTGCGCCGACGGAGCTCCTCGTCCGCGGTAAAAACGAGTGTGGACATCCGGCACTAACCTGGACCGCAGCTGCCCCTCGGACAACGATCGTCGACGGACGGAGGCCCTGACCAAAAACTTCCCGAGGGGGTGAGTACGCTTTCCGCCGGGACTCTGACATGGTTAACATCAACGGTGTATAAGGAAGACGATTGGAATCATGGGAAACGCTAATAACCACCAGAGGCACGGAGTTTCATCTAAATTCCACTCCGAGCATCATCCTTCATTTTTTCAACCCTTTACACTCAACCAAGATTCTATCGATATCGAGGACTTTTGACTAAAAAACTGTAATTGTTCAGCCGAATAAGTAGATTAATTAATTAATCTCTAATAAATGATAGAACACATTCGTCGTGCACCCGAGTATCGGCTGCATCTTCAACCGGCAAATCGAATTGCAACCGGCGGGACGAAACTTCCCTGTCGGACACGGCTAACTCCCGAAAGCCTCTGACGACTATCAACAGCATCGCTCGGGTAGAGGTTTCACGGCGAAAGTAATCAGCCGGATGGATCGTCTTGTTTTCGTTCCGGGTCGCCTTGTTTCTGACCCCGTCTCCCGGGAGGGTGGCTCGTGTTCTTATTCTTTTGGAGAACGCGCGGGCGACAATCGATACCTGGCGCGAGGTTAGAGGGAACGAACGGTCCGGGAGGCGAGGGCAAGGGATCGAGAAGGGTGTTAGACAGGCCCGGTAACCGGGGAAAGACGGAAGGGGTGGGGGTGGCGCCTCATATTTTGCTCATTAGCGTCAGCATCGTCGTCAGCGTCGGGACGCCCTCGGCTCGCGTACCGCAGCCAAGGGTGGAGAGGGACCATCCATCATCTTGTCCTCCGTTTCGTTCGCGGCCAACCCTCCCTCTGCACCTCTCGTCCCACCCCCTGACCGCGACGCTCATTTGCACTCGCCAGACTTCCTTCCACCGAAGGACAACGATCCTTAAAATCCGGAGAACAAAGAGCACCGGATCACTTCGCTCCGGCGTCTCCGGTTCGCTCGCGAGTCGAAGATATTTTTGCGACTACCACCGGATCCGGCACCTGCTACTCGATGCTATCTCGAGAGGAGCATTTCCGCGACTGGATTCAGAGCGAAACCGTGAGCCAAAATCGGAGAAGAAAACGAAGACCGGCATCGATGCTCCCGTGCTTGTAGGCTATCCCCTAAAGAGTCGTTCGCAGTTCAGAGTTCAGCTGCCACGGTTCCCGAATAAACGCGTGGCAGTCACGTTACTTTCGGAGCTCCCGGTTAACGTTCCTTCGCCGGGGATGCTCGGCGAGCGAAGTTTGAGAAACACTGGGCTACGGGAAGCTCGACGAGGAACAGATCGGGGCCACGATCGAGGACATAGACGCGTCCCGTTGATTAACGAACACGGAAGGCTGAAAACGAGACACGTCGATCCGGGCCAGGCGGTATCCGCGGGATCGGTGGTTGCGGTCGCTGGCGGCCGTCTACTTTCGCATGAAATCCGTTTTTAGCGACAGATCGTAAAGCGATTTATGTGTACGAGCGGCTGTAACGGCGATAGTAAACGGTAAACGCAGCCGGCGCTCGGCCGAACCCTCGAACGCCGCGGCGCGCGGTTAGTTGCCGCGTAAAGGACTTTATTACCCGTACCACCTCGCGTGCCACCTAGTTACGCTTCAATAGAAAAATCATAAACAGCCTTTTTTATTCCGACGAGCGGGCCCTTTTGCCACGGGCTTAAGCGCGGCCCGCGTTCTGCCAATGAGGGAAGTAAACTCGCCTCGTTCTATCCCGGTTTCACCGCGCCGCTCTTTCCCACCCGTTTTCCCCTCGGCTTCGTTTATCAGCGATCCGGTTCCTTCTGTTCCCTGGAATCGCGGTTCGTTACGGTACGTTTTAAAACAAACGTTTCCACGCGACTCTTAAACGATAGAATGTCCGGCGAACCGACGGTTCGCGAAGGAATTCGTTCGTTAGGCTTAATAAAGGACGACGGTTTCGCGATCGCGGCGGACAGCTTGATCGCCGGCGAGGTTGGCAACGTTAGAAACGATTCTCGAACGAACCGTGAACATCGATCCCGATGAGGCGGCCCGTCGGCCAATGGTATCGCTCGGCTCGGCTCGGTTTCGTGGCGCGCGGCTATAAGTATTCCGCTCTCGAGGAGCACGAGGGCCATTTATCGTTGCACGGCGGCTCGCTAACTTCGTCATAAACGCAACGGCCAGTCAATGCCGTAGCCCACGCGCGACACGAATCGCGTGGGATAATGCGGCTCGTAAAACAGGTTGTTGCGTAAGAGAAATTCTAAGCATTCGCGCGGCGGCCGTGGTTAAGCAAACGACCCGCGTGTATTTTCCAGCCGGCGGTCGTCTCCGGTCGCACGCGACCCGTTCCCCGAATCCCCGACCCGCCGACCGTCGCGCTAATTTTCGTCCGAAACGCCACGGTGAACGCGCCACGCGGCTTCGATCGGTTTTCCGCACTTCCTCGCTCGATTCCTGGACCGTTCACGCGGTCGCTGGCGTCGTTAGACATTGTTGACGTAACGCTTTATGTGCTGTACGCTACGCACCGACAGCGACAGTGCAAGTACCGGTTAATCTGCATCGCGGAATGAGAGTCGCTAATATAAACATCGGTGCAACTGTTTCATCTTATTCGCTTTAGAGCAAAAAGAGAATCTTGTGATTCGAATCGAACACTATTTCTATCGGTGTCAACACCTTCCGAAATTTTCACTTGAAATTTTCTTAGTTTAATCGTTTACTCGACTGAATTCCTGACATTTCTTACAGTTACTTCCACAATGATCGTTGGAGAAGTCGAGAAGCCACTTCAGAGTATCGACTAAGCTCGGAAAATAATTGTAAATGTAAATTTCGAAGGCTGTCGACACGTTCGGTAAAAATAGCGTTAATATTGGTATACCATTAACGTTTCCTTAACGACAAGCTTTAATCACCGGCTTCGCTCGCGAGAGACGAGCTAACGGTCCAACGAGGAGGCATCGTCTGTAAACCGCGGGTATTCCCGCGGAACCGAAGAACCATCGACGGCCAATTCGTCGCGGCGGATTCCCGCGTATCCCGTTGGCCGGACGCATCCTGGCGAACCTCCAAATGTCCTTTCCCATCGAGTCGGCGGTTTCCCAGGTAGGAAAGCCGAGCGATCGCGAGCCTAGCTTTCGTCCTGGCACAGTCACGATGCCTGATATATTTAAAAGCACTCGTGCCGCGCATGCAAGAGGACACGTAGGTGAAGAGGAGCTCTACGATCGTGCACGGAGAACGACGGAGAGGAGAAGGGCAGAGAAGAAGAGAACAGGAGAAGAGAGAGAGAGAGATAGAGAGAGAGAGAGAGGGCCGCGTATATGTGAGTGCGTGCGTGCGTAACGGAGCGTGTCCCGCGGACGAAGTAGGCGGTCGCGTCGCTCCATCCGGTGTTCCCTCGACTTTCGGTGCAGCCACGGCTTTTTCTACCTGTCCTCGTCTCACGTCCGTCTGTCCGGCCATCCGTCCGTGCGTCGTCGAGTCGCCGAACAAAACGTGGACCTGAATGTAAAGTCGAAAAAAACCGTGGCGGACAAGGTGGTTTTGTTTGAACAGAAACGGCCTGGGCAACGAAGGGCGAGAGGGAGAGGCCCGGGGGGAGGGGGAGGGAAGCGGAGAAGGAGGAGAAACGGAGAAAGAAAGAGATAGTCCTCTCGTGATGTTTTTACGAGGACGGAATCGGGCCGAAAAACGGCGGGGACGCGCGGTTCTTCGCTCGCGCTACACGAATATTATTCAAATGAACGCGGTGGCGGCGTCGCCGGATCGCGGTGGCTTTTTACCGGTGCCCCTTTCGCGAATCGAACAGCTATCTTCGAGCCGGCACCGGGTTTTTCGGGCTCGCCCCCGGCCCGGCCGAAAAACCGAGGAACAACGCGCGAATCCTTGCAACCTAATTGGCCGGACGGTCGCGACTCAAAATTAAATATCGACGATCCGCTCCGGGAAACGATCGATATTCCCCGGTCGAACGTTCCACCGTAATCGAATATATCTACCGACGGTGGCGGGAGGGTCGTGTCTCGATCATCCTCGTCGAACGCGAACGAGATTTCGCGTAGACGCGTCGCTGGGAGCAGACGAAAAGAATAGAGAGGCGAGATAGACGGAGAGGGGGAGAGAGAAAAGAGAGGATTCCAGGCAGAGGAACTCAAAGTGGGCAGCAGGGCGCGGAGAACGAACGGTGACAGAACGAGATGGAGTGACTAAAGGGGGAACGAGTTGCGTTGGAATGGGATATATACCCCCTATCCGCGAAAGAGGGGGCGTATAGACACGTTGCCCGTGGAAACGCGCACGCGCTCTCCGCCGGGAGACCCTCCGGCCCTTCGACGCGCTGTGCATCCTCTCTCGCTCCCTCCGCACCTCCACCCACGTCGCTCCCTTCGTCTATCAGGCGCTCTCCCTCGCGCTATCACTCTCTCTTTCCGTCCGCCCGTCAACCCCCATGGCCGCCTTTTCCCCGTAATACGCACTAAACACCCCATAGGCTGTGCGCGCGGCCTTTATGGGGTAGCACGCGCGCTTTTACTCTTCCCTTACAACCTACTACGGGTTGTTGTTTCGTCCGGCCTCGGTCGGTGTATCGCGATTCCTACGAGCACGCCGTATACAACCAGGCCGCGTTCCGTTATCGCGGATTCCGTATTAACGTTATCCACTCCTACGCGATCCGCGCTCGCATTTGCATGCCCCAATGCCGAGATTAACGCTCGAGCACCGAATTTCCTGTGTTCTTGCACCCCTACCCCACTGATGTCGGTGCATCGAGAAAAATTTGTCGCTGGACGATCGACGGTACGAAGCGCAGAGCATCGAAGACAGAGAGCTTCGTAGAATCGTGCTCGAGTTTCATTAATAAAGAACAGACACGTGAAATCTCTGGATTATTCGAAGTCTCCGCAGAAGTTTACGTTAGAAGACGAGATACCTCGGACAACGGACCGCTTTCTGTTATCGCGGATTCCGTATTAATGTTATCCACTCCTACGCGATCCGCGCTCGCATTTGCATGCCCCAATGCCGAGATTAACGCTCGAGCACCGAATTTCCCATGTTCTTGCACCTCCCTCCCACCGATGTCGGTGCATCGAGAAAAATTTGTCGACGCAACGAGCAAAGGGACGAAAAACCGTAGTCGGATATGGAATGGTATTCAAGGTAGGTACACGGTTTCGATGATTTTCAGCGGGACGCTGTGCTCAAAGAGCTCGTTAGTTTCGGAAGACGGCGAAAAAGCGTCGGTAGCGACGAAACTTTCGTGGCATCGGGAATTCGTGGTTCCCGCCGGTCCGTCGAGCTGCTTTTTCACCGGCGCGGGCTCGCAGGTTCCCCGGCGAACGGGGAAAGGTCAATCATACGGCACGATGGCCAATTAGTCGGCCGATCCGCCGAAGAAGTCGATCGTATACACGGTGCAAGTTTTTTCGATGTCGCTTCGGCGACGTGGAAACGGACCAACACGGTGTTCTTCTCCGGTCGATTTATCATCGATCTTGTACCGAGGGAACACGACGGTTCGATTGATCAACGGACGTTAGTAGAAGTTTGCAGCGCTCGATAGACTCCTTCGAAATATTAATACTCTCCGCTGCTTCGTGAATTTTGCGAGATCAACTTTAGACTTTAACCCTTTGCACTAGGTGACTGTCACCATTTGATTCGATAGGGTAAAATGATAAAGTTTCATGTTTAATATTGCGTATAATGCATCACTCCGTGAAACAAAAATACTTTTGTCCCTTGAGTTCTCGATTAAATGAGTTACATTAATTGCAATAAACATCGTCTATATATTATCGAATATGTCTTTTCCAAAGACTGTCAAGTGCAGTGGGTTAATAATAGTACGAAGCGCAGAATACCGACTTAACCAAGATCTAACCCGCCAGCCGATCGACAGTACGAAGCACCGAAGACAGACGAGATTCGTAGAATCGCGCTCGAGTTTCATTAATAAAGAACAGATACGTGAAATCTCTGGATCGTTCGAAGTCTCCGCAGAAGTTTACATTAGAAGACGAGATACCTCGGAGGCCGGGGTAAGCGACAGACGCGAGCCGAAACGTTTGACCATGGGCAGCCGCGGCCGAGGAGTGCGTGAACAACGCCGAAGAATCTAGGTGCCACGGGGCACCGTGCTACGTAAGCGGGATAGACCCATAAAAATGCTAATTCCTATCGACCGGCTCGGCCGGGAGGGGAACGGGAGGCTGCCGCCATCGCCGGCGCTCGCTTGCATGCCATTAGCCCACAGACCTCGGGAACGTACGTCGACGTCGCGTCCTCGCAACCGTGTCTCGTCTCGTTTCATCTCGTCGTCGTTCGATACGTACGCGATCTGGATCCTCGACGAGCCGCGTCGTTCTCTCTCCCTCTCTCCCTCTCGCTTTCGCAACTCTTGGATTGTCGTTCCCGATTGTTCCCAGTTTCGTGGACGAAAAGGTCCTTTCGTCGAAGTATACGCCTCTTCTTTCTACGATCTGGCCGGAGGCACCGTGACGAGCGTCGTTCGCGACAGAAGCAAGACTAATCTCCGATACGGACGTGGATCGGATCCATCAATCTAGATTATAATTAATTGATAGTGGGAACCACCCCCTCCTGTGGTGGGTGGCTGCCGCATCCCGGTATTCCTATACACGCGGGGTGGCAGTGTATTGCATCGGGGTATTAGGGGGTGCGCAGGGGGTGACTGTCGGTCTGTCTGTTGTCGACTCTTTATCGCGCCCCCGGTGAGTCGTCTTATGCATCTTTCATGAGGCAACCATCCAAGGGGTCCACGCCGTTCGCCCCGTACTTCGTACTACTCTCCGTAACCCGTGCTCTCTCTCTCTCTCTCTCTCTCTCTCTCTCTCTCTCTCTCTCTCTCTCTCTCTCTCTCTCTCTCTCTCTCTCTTTCTGTGTTGCCTGTTCACTCGGTCGCCGGCTCTCTCCTTCCTTGGCCTCCTCTCTTTCCTCTCTTTTCCCCGGCGATCTTCCTCCTCCGTGTCCCGCTCGTCTCGTCACCGCGTCTTTTTCACCCTCGATCCCGATCCCCGTCCTCTTTTGGTCCTTCTTGTCCGCTACACGGCCGAACGTGATACGAGAAACGCGAGATTCCTGCGGCCGTGTGTTTTACGCGTGCAGGATCGAGGCTTCCCTTTATTTACCCGCGACAACGCGTGGCCGGATAGTGCAGCCTGTTGTACGATGTTCTCGCATAGAGCTCCGTTTCCGCTGGCGTCACTCGCATCGGATAGCGGGCGGTTACCGGCGAGCAGGTCGTGCGTTGACTTGCAGTGACGCCGTTGAATCGCTCGGGAATAATTGCTGTACGTAAGACGATCGTACGGAGATCTTTCGTTGTGTCACCGTAGGACAGTGTAAGCGTTCTGACGTCGAATAATTAAATAACTATTCCTATCCGTCTCTCGACACGGAGGAATCGGCGAACAGAAAAACACTCGTGACAGTCGGCGCAGTTAAGAGGTTTTTGCCTCGTTTCTTTCGCCGTTTCTGTATCGATCGAGGGAATTACAATAGCGTTTTCCATCGACGGTCACGCGCGATTCGTCTCCCGTTTCATCGGGACTGTTCCGAGCCGACCATTCGATGTTCCGAACGGATTTAATGACACCGCAGAAGATCCCGCGCGATCTTGGAACGGATCGACAGGCCGCCGGCCGCAACGCTCCGGCCGGAAGCGACCGCTTTACTAGGCGTGCTGGCGGACGCAAATTGCTGTCATCGAACGGCATCACCTGCCAACTTTATCCGCTCGTCGTCGAACGGAACGGTCAATTATCTTATTACACGCGCGTGCGACCGTCTGCGTCGGCCTACCGCGTGTTACCAGGCCCATTACCAGCTGCGATTCACGGATCTGCCCTGACACGTTTATTCTTTCTATCTTCGCGTGAGACTTTCTCCCGTTTCCCATTTTAGACGCGGCGAACGCTCCGGGGCTGGAACTCTTCCACATAATTCTCGCGATTAACATCTCCCGACGTCGAGCTCGATCTGTTCGCTCGAACGGGCCCCATTGAAAAAGACTTCGCGTTCCAATATGTAAATCGCCCAGTCGCTCCTTAATTAGTAGCCGATCCGTTTGAAGATCGACCCGGCAAACGCGCATTAGGAAAAATTACCCGACAAGACCGACAGTGGTCCGAATATCCATCTGCGACTCGTGTCCCCCGGAAACGTCCATCCTCCGCCGGTTAATTAAGCGTTTTTAATCTCGCGCGGAACACGTATCCACCGACTACCGCTCGCCGCGGTCGAAGGGTTAATCGTAATCCCCGTTTCCGGGGCATCTGCGTCTGCGAGGGAAAAGAATGGCCGGGGGAAAACGCATCCAAGAATACGAGCACTCGGATGAGTTATCGTCGGGCAGATTCCGCCGCGCCGACCGTCACCCCCAGCGACGGAGGCGGCGGCGGCGGTGGCGGCGGCGGTGGCGGCGGAACGGGGGGTCGCGGCGGAGGAAAGGACGACGGACGTGGCGCATTACGCAAACGTATCACGCTATGTGGTCCAACGAAAACAAACAGAGCTAGAGGCACCGACCCCTCGCGGCCCGCCGCGCAGCGCCGCCGCCCCCGTCGAGCTCATCCACCGGCGCATAAGTAAATAGACGCCTCCGTCCTTTGTTCGTTCCGGCTCGTTGCCCTCCTCCGTCCTTTTTTTCCCTCATCTTTTCAATCCACCGGGCCCGGCGGTCGGCATCCGCGGATCCGTTATCCTCCCGTGGAAAACATGCGGCTCGTTCCACGGTCGGCGAAGGATGGAAGCCGGGCAAGTGGATCGGGACGGGCAATGGTCAGACGTTTTTCCCATCGCGATCTGATTCCCGCGGGAGGCGCCTCAAAGGATCGCCGACGTGTAAAGGAAGCCCGGGGAACCGGAAGGGAGCGTTGTTCGATCGCGGAGATACCGGGTCTCGCTTTCTCCGGCGACGAAAGGGAATTTGCGCCGTGAAAAATGATAAGTAAGTAAAGGAAACCGCGGAGGGGGAAAGGGGTCGAGACACAGAGACGGTGAACGAGGGGGCTGGTGGTGGTGGTAAGGAGGACGAAGCCGTGCAACGGTGTGCAGTAAACAGAGCGAGGAGAGCCGGGTCCGTTGTTTTCTGGTTTTCGACGTCGACGGCGGTTATTGGAGGTGGGTTTTCGTCTCTGTGTGTACCGGGTGGCTTTCTCTCGCCGCCTCTCGCTCGCTCTCCGGAGAAAAACGGAGGGAGGGAAAAGATAACGCAGCGTGAAGCGAGGAAAATGAACGAGGACGGAGGAAAGAAACGGAGCTGCGGGAGAAAACGAGCGCGAAATGTAAAACGGGGAGGGGGAACCAGAGAGCCCGTGGGGGTTGCGAACGGAGAGAGGGTCGCCGGGAGAAAGCGATCGATGCTCACCCTCCGAACCCTCCGTCCCGTACGTCGCGCAACCCCCGCTCGAGCGGTGGCGGCCGTCATGGCGGCGCATGCAAATCAGCATGGCGCCGAGACGCCCTCCCGACCCTCCCTGGACGAGCGAGCGGGCGAGCGCGCGCACGCGGGCGCCCTCGTGTGTACACCCCAACACAGAGGGACCGAATCGGCGCGATTGTGGCCGTGCATACTCGCATCCCGTAGGAGCAGCGTGTTCCCTCGCACACGCTCGACAACGGCGAAAGCGAAGCATCGACCGACCGACCGACCGAAATACCGACTAGACGCGTCGGCCGTTTCGGCGAGCCTATTTTCACGATGCCTTCGCCAGTGGATGTTGTCGTTGAGATCGTTCGAGGATCCGATTCGACGATATTCCTGGGAATCGGAGGTTCGCGGAAAACTATTCGACACTGGAACAGCAACGTCGAACGATGGTATCTCTGTAATTTGAATAATTGTGACAGAGAAGGTTCCGAGTGTGTCGTATCGTCGATTCCGATAGTTCCAGCCCTTGAATCGCGTCCATTGGACAGGAGAGTATGGAGCTACTCGGAGAATTGATATAAATATACTTTCATGGGAAGTGACTACTGTTTACAGAACCGTGAACACTCGCGCCGAGCTAGGAGAACAAGGCCGGTAGCTAATTCAAGAAGCATTAGCCGCTGTTTGTTCTATCGATAAAATATTGTTCAAGCATCCATTATCCGTCCGCTTCACGGATGACTAATTCGAATGGCCGATCCGTTATCGTAAACGTCGCAACGCGCGCCTCGGTGTTTTCGATACATCCGACGTCGTCGACGGCGTTCCTGTCCGCGGCTGACGTCGCCGGCTCGCGTGTCCTCGTTTCTTGTAGCTGGTGTCACGGACGTTCGCACCTCTCGGTCGGCCCGAGAGAGAAAAACGGCACGCAGGCGGGGAGAGGCTGGCGATCGGTCGCACCGGACGCAGAGGTGTAATCGGCGGTTCAAGGAGAATGTCGGGAGCCGGCGGAAAATCGCCAGGGCGGATGGGAGAACCGGATGATCGAGGAAAGAGGGGGCGGGGTGCGCGCGGTCAGCTTCGAGGAGGAAAAAACTTCGTGGACTGCATACGTTCGCGAAGTTTTTTGCTTCCGCTAATTCGTCCTTGAAGCTTGAACGACTGTCGCCGACAGTGCACCGAAGAGAGAGAGAGAGATGAGAGAGAGAGAGAGAACTGACAAGCAGCAATCGATTTTGCAATCCTCGATCGCATAGTTCCCGTCCAATTAGCCGATCGCTCTAAATCCGGTCCCGTCGTTCTCGCGATAATAAATGATCCTTATCGCGATCGCGGCAATGGATCAAGATCAAAATGCTATCGGCAACGCTAGCGCGGAGAGTCGGGCGCCGTCGACGATTTCACCGAAACCGGGTACCGCGAGTCGCCAATTTAGGCGAGGTCTAGAGGAACGAGGCGAAAAATGTAGCCGGCGATCACCACGGGAGGATCGCGTGCGCGCGTGAACGCGTGCATGCGTGCACCGACGTCTGCGAGAACGGATACAGCGAGCGTGTCGGCGCGAAGGAGAGCGAAAGGGACACGCGCAGTATCAAGAACGAGACAGAGGGAGCGACGGAGAGAGAGAGAGAAACGGAACGGCCACCGCCGCCCGGCGCATTTGAATACGCGCGAATAAATGCATAATAATTAGGTCAGTTTTGCTAGTCAGCTGATCCGGCCGCTATCGCGCGGCGAAACGGAGGTTAAGTGCCTCGCCGGCGGTGCCGGCGCGAGGGAAGCACCTCCGGTCTTCGGAAAAATCGATTTCCGTCGGCGTTCCCGTCCGCGACAAGCTGTCGGCGATCAGCGACATTTTTTTCTTCCCCGCCCGGCGGAACGCGTTTAGAAAGGCTGTAAGAAGCCTGGGAAAACCGGCGGCGCTGGAACGCGAGCGCAGCGTCGAAATCCCCAGGAGGTTCGACGGGTCCGCTCGCGGTGGTTATCGAAAAACGCGCGAATAACCGGAAACGATTATTCGGCGAGTGATTATCGCGCGGAACGCCGGCGAGGCGGCCGGCAGGAGAGGAGGAAAAACACGCCGGAGGCAGGGATATGCCCGGAGGGTGGGCCGATCGGGGCGGAAAACATCGAGGGCGAGGATCGACGGCCGACCGACAAGATTGGATTTTTATTTCAGTTTAATTATCGCGGGGGCAGGTAATCGGCCGCTTCGCCATCCCGTCACGCTTGTCGTTCAACCTTCTCGCGCCCGTCTGCCTATACACAGGCTATTTCACTGATTGCATATCCTGCTACATTTCGTTAGCGCGCGTTAATGACATCCGCGTACCTGCCTGGATTTTATTGCCGTGAAAAACGCCCTTCGGTCAATGGAACTTGCCGAACGTGAATCGTTAATGCGCGAGGCTGCGGCGCGACTTCGAGCCATAATGAAACGGTACCTCTGCGATCGATACTCGATTGTTCTAACCCGAGTGTCCGTTTCAGAGTGAAAGTAATCGAACTACCCCGTACAATTGTCAACCTCCTCTGAATTCAATATATATATATATATTCGAAGGATGTTCTCGACAGGGAACCTGTAGTTTCACTCTCGAACGTACACTCAGCTTCGGACTGCTAACGAATTCCTCCGTCTCCCGGTAGCCAGTCAGCGACAAAGCAACTCCGACGAAAGAAACTGCCGAAGAAGACCCGAGGCAAGGGGTTAACTCAGCATCCCGGGCACTCGTTTGATCGGTAAACAATGGCCAGAGGAGGAGAAGAAGCGACGGCCAGGAAGAAACCGTCGATTAAGATGCGAGACGCGACCCGGTCGAAATTAATAGACGACGGTTAGCCACGCGGAAAAGGTAAGACGGCCGATGGCGGAAGTTGGGATCCGTGGGGGCGGCGCGCGCGGACAGCGTGGAGACCGGCCGGCTCGGCGGCCGGGTTAGTGGAAGAGCGACGAGGGAAAGCGGACCAGCAGATGCAGAAAACCGAGTTTGAGTTGAATTTGAGTCGTGGCTCGTCAGGCAGGGCACGTAGCCACGGGCTGCGCAGCCCGCATAGCAAACGCCTCGGCGGCAGTCTCGAACCGACAGCCTGTAGCCTCCAGGCTCGCGTGGTTTTATGCAGACACTGACCTTCGTTCCACCCCTGGTCCCTGCCACCCTGACCCCTCTGCCAGTCGGTCGCGCCGTTTCCCCGCCGCTCCGCACGCCACCGGCTAACGGGGAAAGTTTCAAATTCGGGTGCAAGGCCACCGGAAACCCGGTTTATTCTCTCGCGTCCCCGCCAGAGCAGACGCGGCACCGTCGCGACGCGCTCCAATGACCGGCCAGGTTCCCCGCGAAACCTAAAGCCTCCTCGCCGCAGGAAGCCTCTCGGCGAGCCATCGATTCCGCTCGAGCTTGCGGATCTTACGGTTGCCATTGCGGAGATACAGGTCTCTTCTACCGATTACCAGATTATTGGATCAGTAAGCATGCAACTGTGATTCGAGCAGCGATTCGCTTCTGAAGGATTTTTAGTCGCGTATCGAAGAACGCGAGTGCGGAACGAGACCGAGTGAGATGTAACGATGGGAAATGTGTAGTTTCCAGGTAGACGGGTACAGAAGTGAAAGGTCTATTATAGATAAGATTACAGTGTCTACCGGCTGACAAGTGCGGCGGCAGATCCCGAACGAAACTCTGTCCCTTTCCTTCGGCTCGGCTCAGGCCGGTTTCAGCCGTCACGAGCGTAATCTCTGCCGCGGGACGGAAATTCCGTGGCGGCGGGCGTGCAGCGCGCGAGAGGGTTCGCGGGAAAAGAAAGCCTTAGGGGGCTAGATTCGAGAAGAGGCACGGCAGAGGCGGACGGCGCGGCGCAAAGCCCGCGGTAGCGGAGAGAACGCGCGAGGCATTAGCACACAATCGAACGGACGAATCCGAATGCGAATGCGGTGCTCCGGTGGTGCGGAGCCGGAGGTCGGAGGTCAGACCGCCAACTTGGTCCCCATTGTGTCGACGGTCGTTCTCGGCTCCTCCTGACCAGCCCCTCCGTCCCCCGAGCAGTCGCTCGATCGAGTCCGCGCCCATTGTTCCGCGGCTTCCACGCTTACGAGTCAGTTTAGCCCCGCGCAATACCATTCGGTCAGCCGCGTATTTATTATTTCATGCCGGGCCAACAGGAACAAACGCGTATCGGCGCGGCCGCCTCCCGATCGGACGCAGGAATTCACCGCCCTGCGCAAAGAACCCTTTCCAAACCTCTCTCTCTCTCTGTCCTCCTTCGAATCGTCTCTCTCTCTCGCGGAACTCGTCGACGTCGCGTGGATTTATCGCGGAGGTGTCGACCCGGCGCGACGAACTCGTTTCTGCCAAAAAGCGGGAATTCTCCGGCGCAGAACGGCCGGGCTGCGCCGACGACGGCAAGAAACGGAATACCGCGAATCGATCGCGTTTCGTCTCTTTGTCCGGTGGTGCCCGCGGACACGCAGCGTCCGTTCGGACGGCGTCGTGACGCGGGAAACGAGCGAACGAACCGAGGAGTCGTGGACCCGTGGGACTAGGAGGAACAAAAAGGAGCCGGGCCAGCCTGGGACCGTCCCTTCTTATCAGGAGTCCGTCCTCTCGCCGGTTTCTCCGTTCTATCTCTTCCCTCCCTTCGGACCGACAACGTCGCGAGTCGGCCGCGTTTCGTCGCGCGACGCCGCACCGTTCCGGACGACGGGATCTCGCGGTCGGCCGATCGATATCCGTCGGGATCGACGGGAGTCTTGCCGTGGGTGTCGACCACCCTCGAATCCCGGGTTACTTTTTATCCCGCATTAATTGGCCCCGCTATAAAACGCGAAGGTTGCACGGCCCCGGGGAACGGGCTCGCACGCACACACGCGTGCACGCGCGAGCGCGAGCGCGGGTTCGGCCGGACCGCCCTGCACGGCTTCGCGAATCGAAAGTTAAACGAAATAAACGTTCGACGCTCGATGCTACCCGGCCGTGGAGCGTGGCAAAAACTCGTCTCCGGCTGCGGAGCACCGCGGACATCGATCGTCCACGTCCGACGATCGCACCGCTCGATCCGCGCGCGTTTACGCCGGCCACGCGTCTCTTTGCCCCGCCGGTCGGCTCCGTGGAACCATCGCCGGCTTCCAGGAACACGGCTCCGGCTCGACTCGCCTCCGGCTCGACTCGCCTCCGCTCGGATCGCTCTTTACGATTATCGCCGATAGAGCCCTATGGCGTCTGCTACAGCTGCTCTTTCTTCTCGCGAACCTGTTGTCCGCTGTCCACGGAAAACGCGCCGCGTTTCGCCGGATGGAACCTTTTTCACCGAATCTTCGGAACACTGCTGGTATCTGGTAACTGTTACGTTGGCGCGAGGATTTGTTCCGTTTCGTTGTCGCATTTTCTGAAGCTGATCGCTCAACCCTTTGCACTCCGAGAGTTTTCTACCTAAAGTACCCAACACTTTCCGATGAAATATAGTTGACACTTGAAACTGGCTTCACGAGAAATCGTACATAAATTGAAGAGAGGCTGTTTCATTTGAATATTTCACATATTAACGCATCACGCGAGATTTGACTTTAAATATTATGCTCCATCATTTTTCTGCGCCAAATCGAGTGGTGACTGAGAGGAGCCTATGTCATCCGAAATCGTCGAACTTTGCGTCTACGGTAAGGAGTTTCCGAGTGAAACCTATCGATGCGAGTCTGCTAGTGTTCTAGCAAACTCTCTTCCCTTTTCTCAGTTTCGGCTGTCGGAATACCATTATACGAGTGCCGAACGGAGAAAGCCGTTCGACGTTTAGGGGATAGAGACTCCGGAGGACCCTCGATCCCAAGGTTCGACCGATCGAGCGCTCCCGCGGCTGACCGCCTCGCGCGCTGTCTAAATACACTTTAAAGATTTGAAAACGTAATGGCGGCGGGCTTTGACCAGATTTGCATGTCACGGCCCCGCGCATCATATGCCCGGATTTAGCGCGACGCTCGCGCCCGGCACGCTACTCGACGCGTACTGGGGTGGCGGCGTCGCGCAGGGGTTGCCTTCCGGGATCATCGGGAAGATCTCGACGGACCCGGAGGAACGCGTACGAGACAAACACAGAGATATCGGACGCGAGACGCGTTCACGCCGCGGAATTATCCGGCAAACTGACGCATCGCGGGAAATCAGTTCGGAGACACGTTAGAACACGAGGCGCTCAACCGCTCGTAAATAAAAATAGATAAACATTTACTACTTTGAAGACACGCCAGACGAGGATAGTCTAATGCAAACAAATTTCTATCCCACCTGCACCGGCAGGTAATTCGATGTCTATAAAATCGTAACAATTAATAAGCGCCACGAGAACCTCAGGATCTAAACAGATGATTTGGTATCGCCTGATTAATTATTCATTATTCCACAGCAATCCTATCGCGACTAGTTCCCGGTAATTCTAAGAATCACGATTCGCCAGCAAACGTCATCCGCGATTAAACCGTAAGTACCTTTACAGTGAACGGTGTTCCTCCGCATTGAATGCTCGAAACCCTTCGGTCGCGCAGCTAAAAAGCCATTAGCCCGGATGATCGCGCAACCCTTGGCGCGATCGCGTTAACGAGCCCAATCGATCCTGTTCGAACGAGGTTCGACTAGACGCGTGGTCCAGAATCACGTACGCAGTCAGGCAAGCAGCCAGGCGAACGGTCGAGCAGACAGTCGGGCAGGCTAGCTGGCTGGCTGGCTGGCTGGCTGGTTGGTTGGTTGGCTGGTTGGCTGGCTGGCTGGCTGGCTGGCAGGCAGGCAGGCAGGCAAGCACGCACGCGTCCACGTGCATAATGGGGGTGTATAATACGCGCGCGTGGAAGACAATGGACGCATTGTGCAGGTAGATACGTATACATACATGCAAGGGGCGTACAAGCCGAGCGTCGTTTGGGCATATTGACAGACTAATGATCGCGCGGAACAAAGGCCAGACCGTCACGTGGTCACGTGGTCACGTGATGGACCGTTTCCGGCGCGATGAAACGCCGCGGAGGACCGCGAGCCGCATTCAACCCCGACCGGCCGCGCAACCGACCAGCGGACCGACAGACGACACGCATCAATCAGCTAGCCCGACCGAAACGACCGCCCGCCTCACCGCTGCCTTTCCGAGACTCGGACAGAATCCGCGGCCGCTCCTTCCTCCCGGCGACTTTCTCTCCCCTCGCGAGGACACCGGCTGATATTCCACGACGGACGCGCCCCGTTACCCCGGCGGGATATTAATCGCGCCGCCGGTGGTCGACGACAAGTTGCCGATTTCTGAGAACCGTGCTGCGCCCATTCAATGCGCAAGCATTTTCCGTCAGCGTACGACCGCGCCGAGGACGCGTTCGCGCCGGGAAACACCGATCGGATCATCTCGAACGAAGGGAATAGTTGTTCCCTCTAACGGACAGAGGAATTCAATGCTTCGAGGATGATTAAAAAAAATGAAACGATGGATGCATGGTGATGGATACGCGTTTCACGGGACGAGGATAATTTCCAGCGGTAATTCTCGCGCGACGGCCGCGCGAAGCGACAGCCGAACGAAATTTCGGTGTCGCACGGACGGCCGGTCCGAAAGAACGTTAATTACGGGATTTAAAATTTTAATATCGGGAAGGGCCGGCGAACCGGCCGCGCGCGGTTCGATCTACGCGGGACAGGCGACGCGCGTCCGATGACAATGTTTAATTTGACGGCTGATCGATCCCTGTTTTATTTTGTGTTACGCGGTTTTGAATTTTAATTCCGGTATAATAGCCGGGCCCCGGTTAATTTTTGAAGGACAGAAGGGGCGTGTCAATCGGCCGTCTCGCTCGCTCGCTCGCGCGAAGCCCGGGCCGCCCCACATCGATTTCACGGCGCCGCGGAAATCAGCTCGGGAAAGTGGAATCCGTAAAATTAATCGGACACGACGCGGCTGACGCGTGCCCGTCGATCGCCGATTCGACTGCTCGTTAAAGAGAACGGAGGGGGAACGGGAGGGGAACAAAAAGCGGGAGGCGAACAATGGATCGAATCTCGTCGAACGGAGGCCGGATTGAAAGAATCGTCGACGATCGATGGCGCGCGCAGGGTTCGCGGAGGTCGCGTACCGGTCGCTATAAATTAGCCGGCGACCTTGGTCTTAACGACACGTTAAGTGACGTTTAAAAACGACATCGGCGCGTTCGCCGCGCCCCCTTTCCTCCGGCGGAAAGGGGTTGCTCGCCGTAGCTATTTTCGATTTCCTCGTGGGGAGGGTGTTCGAAAGGGGTTGAGGGCGTGAGCGTTCTCCGAGCGCGGCCGGTCGTTTCAGACGCATAAATGATCAGCAGTCCGCGGGCAGGACGCAGGAACGCGTCGCTCCGATGCGTTTCCGGTCTCCGTCCCATCGGGCGAGCCGTTAATCGATACGAATCGCCCCGCGAGATATAAGTCTATCTGGCGGAGCGTGGATTTCGTTCGCCGTCCCCCGCAACGGTCGCAATTAGGCGGCGGGAGCTGGCTTTGCGACGCGATATTTATAAGGAGGGAAAAGCCTTCGGAGCTTCCGCTCGGCGCGAAGATTACGAGATTACGGGGAGCTCGTCAAGTTTCAAGAGATAAGGACGGCTCGCTGTTGTGATCGATGAAAAGCGAAGATCCCCGTCGGAAGGTGCCCGCCGATCGAACTTTAGAAGCTGAGAGGATCAACGATAGTCGGCGCCTAGACGATTCTAACGGAGAAACTCTTAATCGCCGAAACTCGGCGTTGCCGCGAGTCGCGCGAATCCTCGTCTGGCTCGAATCAGCACGAATAAAAATAGGCCTGCACGGATAAATTCGCCGCGAGGCGGATGCGGCGGGGCTGGGATCCGCGTAATTTCGGCGTGTTCGGGAGAACGATCAAGCAGCATTTGGTGGTTTGCTGGCTCGTTTAGACAGACACAGAGACGCAGCCGGTTGTCGGGAGCCTCGTTGCGGCAACGAACACGGCGTTGTGGCTCCCTCGAGCTCGCCGGTTCCCTCCGCCGCGTCCTCGTCCTCCGGCCGCCGCTGGCAGCATCGCCTGCTCCCTCCTTCTCTCTCCTCCTCTTCCTCCTCTCTATCCGTCCGTACGTCCGTCCGTCTATCCGTTCGACGGCTATTCCCTCCGTCTCTGTCGCGCGGCGCGTTCTCTCCCCTCGTATATCTGCGGGAGGAGTGAGAGATAGCGGCGAGGACGAAGAGGTTTCAGGGTGTACACGTAGAGACGGTACCGAGCGGAGGAGCAGCGAGGCCGACGGCGGGGCGAGGGGGGAGTGGAAGCCGCTAATGAGGCCGTGTGTAATTAGGGAGCTCTCGCGGCCTAATGAAGCGCTTACCTACCTTAGCTACTAACCCCCTTCGACTCCCCCGTCGAGCCACCCCCTCCTCCTCCGCCTCCTGCGCTCAGGCCTCATCCTTCTCAGCCTCCTCCACCTCCTACACACCTCGACACCGACCAACACCGAGGCCACGAATACCGAAGCCGAGAGAAGACACGGTGGCGGCCCGGCCACGACAACGACGACAACGACGACGACGACGACGAAGACGACGACGACGACGTTACGGTTCTTCTTTCTCACCGTGAACGAACGAGAGGCTACGCTCGCGACCGAGGACGCGGCGATCGATCCTCCTCCGCGCTTCTCGCCACCTTCTCTATCCGATGATCACGCTCGACGCCAGGACACGGAACGGAAAGTGCCGTAACCCGAGGATGTGCCTCGGCTAGAGATGCACACCTTCGCGCGACGCGTCTCTCTCGCCTGGCCGTTCGTTGCCGAGGCGTATACCGGTATTAAGCGATCAGGGAGGCAGACCGGACAATTGCCTCTTCGAATCGGGAAGGATGGATCTTCGAGTCGCTGATTATCGAGACAATGGAAGCTGCGGATCAGCGTTGTTTCGCTCGAAGATATGAATAAGTTCTTTCTGGTTCGCGTCGGAGCAACGAAACGCCGAGTCCGAGTAGATCCGAATAGGCCCCGGCGTCCGAGCGTCGGGCGGAGGTCGGAGGATCTAAGATGCAACGATCCATTAGGATCGCTTTTAAGGCGGCCGGTGGCGGGCCCGGTGATCGACCGCGGAGGATGCGTCCCTGGTCGTCCATGGGGGGCTAAGCGTGGGCCCTTATCTCTCAATTCACTCAGCGAACGAGCGAGCGCTTCTTGCTTCTACTCCTCGTCCATCCTCGTTTGCTGCTACGGTTCGCCGGGAGATCCTCTCGGCCGGGTGCGAGGAGGAACGCGCGTCGAGTCGGAAGGGGAGCGAGGAAGAGCGACGCGGAGGGTTCGGAAGACACGGCTACCGGAATCACGACTTAGCCTTCTCCACTCTTCACGGATCGACCCGTTATCTCTCCGGCCATTTGCATATTAAACTAACTCACAGCGCGCGGCATATTTCAGGGAGTGAGCGTGCGAGCGAGCGTGCACGCGCGCGCGCGCGCGCGAGAGCGACCGGGTGCGGGCGTTTGCTCGCGGGATGCGGAGGGCGAAGCGGACGGAACGGAGGAGGAACGAGGAGGGAACGAAAACGAGACGCGGCGGCGAGGTCGGGGCCCGAAACCCTCTCGACGGCAAGCTTCCTTTTGCGTGCGGCTGAACGTTTTCTTTAACGGCCAACTTGTTTCCAATATGCATTGATAAACCTGTCGGCGCGGACCGCCGCGTCGCCCAGCCCTTCTATAACCGATCGAAGATGCCCCGGCTCCTTGATTGCCGACTGGATCACTTCTTCCTCCGGGCCACTCATGGATCATCGGCTCCTTCGAGGTACCCGCGGATAAATTGCGATCGTCGCTCCTGCAATTTTCTGCCGCGCCGTCCAGACGATCCTTCGCCGTAGATATATATTCGCGCCCCGCAAAAGAGACCACGATGGAAATTGAGCACCTTGGGAAATTGAACGAGCGGACCGGACGCGTTCCTCTTTCTTCTACGCGCTTAATCAAATAACCGAGAGCCGCCGATGCCGTGGTCATCTTTCGGCTTCCGAGCCATCAGTCGCTCACCTATCGGCGATCCTCGTCTCGCGTGATTAGCGGATCGCCGATTCGACCGCTCGCCTCGATCGTCGCCGGTAATGTTTATCTAACGAACAGGCAAACAACCGGCGGACAATCAATCTCGTCTCCCTCGTTTCCGACCGGCTCTCACGTTCTATATTTATACCCGCGGCGTTCAGTTTTACGGCGAATAACATTTCAATTCGCCGACCATCTCCCGGATATCTCCGCCGGACCGAGCAATCAGTCTTCCCTAGCGATATTTATTGCCCGGACATTCCCGGACCCGTTTAATAAGCAAAAAGACCGCCATATCTTTCGCGGAATTTCAGCGAGCCCCCGTTCTCCGGCCGCCGGTGTCACCGTTCGGCGCCGAACGGTCTCCCCCCCGGAGTATCACCGCGTGTCGTCTTGGCATTACGCATTCCCGTAAACGGATTTCGCTCGTTTATTGAATGTTTACTACGCTCGCGCGAATATCGCGCGATTATTTACGACGTGCCGGCCAGTAGCGCGGCACCCGGCCCGGCCGGAATCCCGGCCGCTGAGCACGAATTTATTACGGAGCGATGTGAAACGATGGGTTCCCTCGGTGCCAACTCGATGCCCGAAACCACGACTTTTCCAACAGACTTTAACCGTAACGCTCCCGACCACTCGTATCGCTCCATCGAGACCCGCCTAGGTACTTCGGCCGCGAATCAGTCCTGCGGCCTCTGATCGCCAGCCGAGTGTTCGTTCAACAATGAACCGTATCGCCAGTGACGAGCCTTCAATTATAATTTCCGAACAACACCTATATATAGTCGCCCTTAAATTGTTTCAACCAATAATAACACACATTTGCTTTCCTCGTGTCGGCATCACACCTCTGCTCAGAATGTTCTCCAGAAAAGCCAATTCCCATAAATCCTCCCTCCATCGTGGACAAACGCAAGATCGGTCCGTTCCATGTCTGAATGCACCGCAGTCAAAGGGTTAATATAGCACTGGAGCTACTTCGGTACATTCGCGCGACGGAATGTCGAGACACACGAGCTGCGAGGAGCGAGAGGATCGAGGCTAGCGATTCCTAGAAAATTCCTGGAAACGATCGTCGTCGCCTAGCACGTGGAGTTTACCAGTCGAATGTGACAGGGGCCGAGGATCGATCGCAATTCCGCGTAGCCGTCCCGTTGGCGATAATGACCAAGAAGAGAAACGTCCGGTAGCCGTGGGCCCCGGGTGTCCGTTTCGCGTGTAACCGAATAGCGATGCTAATCTTGTCGCGGTCCGTGGATACGTAGAACGAGAAGGGGTCTGCGTGTCTCACACCCATCCGAGGCGAGTTCCAGTTCCAGTTCCAGTTCCAGAGAGAGGACTCTCCGCACCGTCCGTGGCCGGCGTCGCTGCTACTCGGGTGTCCGTTTCCAGTCCTAATACCCTTTATCGCGAATTAAGATGTTGTCAGGGTGTGGTAGCCGGCTTCCCCTTTCTCCGAAACGACACCGTGCTCGATTCATCGGATCCGTCGTATCGGCCGGACACCCATACCCCGCCGGGCGCAGCGCACACGGACAGGCGGACGGGGCCGCGTTCGGACGCAGGTGCGCCTGTGCCGGCCGCTTCTTCCGACGGGAATCGAGGAACCGGGTTAATTATTACCGGGAACAGGCAATAAGCATCGGAGGAATGCGATTCACCGGGCCGATTTAACGAGACCGGCATGCATCTCGATTACCTACTCGGCTGGGAAGCCTCTCCCTCGTTGCGCGCCGCAACGGGAAACGGAATGGAAGTTAAGGCCGGCGCACAACCTAACACCACCTTCGACGCTATGATGTGTCCTCCGAAGATTTCCGGGTGTCAACTGTCTCCGGTGACCCTATGGGTACCATCGGTGTCTGAAGCGATCAGAGAACTTATTTTCGCCAACGATGATATCGACGTTTGTACAGGTAGACACATCATTGCAACTATGGTGCGAACAATTGCGTAAATATCACCCCGAGTAGTAGAACCTGTGAATCTGGCGATGCGAATGAGCGGCCGGCAAAGTGTTAAAAGCTTCTATGGCACTGAAAAGTTTCGCCATTGAATTGTATGACTGAATTACTACGTATACCGGAGAGTCCCAAAGTCTACAGTGGACGAAGGGTTAATAACGATTTCGTGGAATATCAGGAACTCTGATGTCTGATCTAACGCGATTAGATTAATTTCGTTTTACGATCACTCGGTGTAACGGTGATCCGCTAGGTAGACGAGTCCTCGTTTACGTGTAAGCGACCGCGACGCTGTTGGCGCGGTGTCGTTCGGCTGGCGTTAAGTGTGCGCCGGCCTTTAAAACTCGCAGCACCGGGCAGGAGAGATACTGGACCGGATAACGCGCGAACCGTTCCAAAGTTACGGCTACCGTGGACGCGCCGGCAGGATCGTCGTGGTCGCCGGTGTCTCGTGAGAGCCGGATATACGCGTGGATCGCGGAGGGCACGCGAGCCGCAGGAGCTCTCCGCGCAGACGTGCGGATAAAAGGGAGGCGCGCTGTTCCGTCGAACAGGTAACGGCGACCGAACGGAAGGAACGAATGAACCGAGCAGGTATACGCGGCCTAAGTATATACAGGAGGAGGGTATTAATGACGCACGCGTGTTAACTCCGGCACGTGTTCACAATATTATTTATTATTTATGCTAAGTTATGCGGAGCCAGTCCATGGATACCATAGGCTGGCCAGCGGCCACAGTCTACCGTACGTCTGTCGGTGCCGTCATCGCTCGGCATATTTATATCAATTACGTGTTATTCCCGCGGCTCGGATTATTATGTAAATGGCCATTCCGTCGCTTCGGATGTCAGCGGAGCTGGCCACGCGTCGCTACCGATACGTCGGCCCCACGATCGACGCGCCGTTCCGTCGATCCACTTCCATAGATCTCCGATCACCAATGTCACGGATAGCCGGAACGTTCGCCGCGAACCCGAGATGAAGCGTCGAGTGTCTTCTGTTCGATAAACGCGCGTATCGAGACTGGCCATCGCGACGAGTTTCAGCCACTTCGGTTAACTACGCTTCTATATTTCACGGAACCGGTACCTAACCGCTGGAAGGTTAAACTCCAGACGTAACGCGGGACAACGCGTTCGCCGAGTCGTTTTTCGGTTTTGACGAAACGTCTAAACATCAATCGGCCCCGAAAACTGCTCTCTAATTCGAGTTTAGCGAGGGGGCCGGCGAAAGTTTGGTCCTCCGGCGGACGGGGACAAGCCCTCGGGGATGTCGGGTCAATAGATGACCGGTGGTTGAGCAGGATGGAGGTTGGCCTCGGCGGCGGCGGTGGCGACGGCGGGGGTGGTGGACTCGTAGCGGGTAGAGGGTGATGCATTCGCTGAATATGTATGAGGCTCGCGACACCCCGTAGCACACCGAGAGACGACCCGAACCACCACTATCTGTGGGTGATAGTGGGTATGCTGTATGTCTCGTAGGGGTCTGCGGGCGAGCTGCGTGGTGGAGCTGCGAGAGATGCCGGGCTTTCGAGGGGGTTAGAGGGGCTTTCGGGGGCCGGCTGGCTGGTGGTTCTGCGGCTGCGAGAGCTTATATCGCAAGAACCAACCCCAATGGAAACTCAAGCCTCTGAGGAGCCTCACCCATCATGCACACTCTCGTGCTCGCCGCTTGCTCGCACCCTCTCCACCGGCGTCGCCGTTAACCTCCATCCAAAGGATCCTACCTACTATATCGCGCCATCGCCTCATACCCCGTGGCTCCGGCTAGCAGCACTCAGCTCCAGAGAAACCGTCCCGCTATCTTGGGAGACAAAGTTACGTCGTAATTCCTTCGCGAACAGATGCCGATGTGCCGCTAAGACGCTCGCTCGCTCGCTCGTCCACCCCCGTCATCCCCCTTCGCCGGCGCACCGCCGTCCCACGGAGCGTCTTACCGCCTCCTATCCGCCGCTCCGTCGCAACCGCGATTTTGATTACCTCGGGGCACGGTGTACGCGTCGAAACCGCGGCCGTGCTTCCAGTCGAGACCGCCAGCTCGTAAATCATTCGCTTTAGAACCCGACGAGCACCGTTCCCCGTTTATCTGGTCGTCCGCGGGTTTTCTTCGTGGCCGACACGAAGCTGGGACACCGGTTTCCCTGAGAAAAGCTGAGCGACGGCCACCCTGCTGTCGATGGCGAGCGAAAGGGTGAAACTCGAGGGGCTGATCCGCCGATGAGAACGGTGCAATATATATGATCCGCTAAATAGGGACGACTGCGCGCGTCAGCGACGAATCCCGCAAGACAGCATGAGATATTGCCGGATTAGGACGCATTATAGTTTTAAGCTCGTCCCGTTAAAAGCCACCGGTTCTCATATCTCCTGAATAATTCGCGCCGGGGGAGAACCCGTCTTCCGCCGGAAGACGAAGATCTTAGATACAAACGGCGCTGCTCGGGGACGCGGGTTCCCACACGCCGCTCCTCCGACGAGCTTGCTGGAAATTCTTCGGAGAACCCGATAAATCGACGCTGGTTAACGCCGGAGTTACGGTGCGATCGGATTATCTCGTACTTTCTTGTGCAGATATTTCAGGATACTCGTTAGTAAATCGGTTCATTCGATGATGGTATGAGAAAATGTCTACATCTTCTAAATAGTTGCTCAACGTCTAACAGCTCCAGTGTTCGCAAGGAAACTCACGAACTGCCGAGGGTGAAGGGTTAATATAGGTCAATAAAACGAGAGAAAGAAGGGGCTGGTGGCGATTCGAACAAAGTCCTTCCGTAATGACGCGTACCCCGGCGTCCACGGGGCTTGCCACGTAAATCTGGCTGACAGGGGTTGCGCGGCTTATCGCGATCGTTCCGATGGCGCGCGTGCGGCGCGACAACCCTTTTATTTCGCGCGAACTCGTGCGCGATGGAACGGCTCGTTGAGCGTCACTGTTCCCTCGGAGGGTCGGCACGGGATCTCCGTGGTGTTCCAGGGCGTGAGGAAGGGTTGCGATCTAGCCAGAAACGCCTAACACCGCTCCCGGGGGGTGGAGCCGAGCCGAGCCGAGAGTCTGAGGCAGGAGAGAACGCGGGAGAGACCGGCACCGGGGGAGAAAGGAAAGACCGTGGCGATAATAAACCAGACCGGCCGCGCAATAAAATATATCCGAAGCGGAGGCGATGACTCGTTTAGCCGGAGAGAGGGGACGCGCTTCATTAGCGAGTCCAACTTCATCGCTAACCCCTTAGGCCCGCTCTCTCTCTCTCTCTCGCTCGCTCGCTCCTCTTCTCTGCTCTTCTCCCGGCAGCCCTCCGCGAGAGATTGCTCGACGGCGAGGGGCACGGACTACCACTGCCCGCTCGAACCAAAAATCCTCGGATAATTAACCGTTCCGCGGGGATCCCCCTGGCCTGGAATGCGACCGTTCAATGAGCACGGAATGCCGAACAACTTCTTTCATAGACCTCGGGGACGATTCACTCCGACTGTTGCGTCCGCTAACAATAGCCGGGAGATAATGGAATCTTACTGTTACGATTGAGTCGCTTAGTTCAGTTGATTCTTGGATTTTTCTGATTGTTAGAAATCTTAATGGAATGGTATGGTTAGTTATTCAAGGATTTCGCTTCTTCGTTTTTTTCGGGAAAGTCCGTATGGCTTCTGAATATATTCGTATATAGTAGAATCATTTCAGAAGCTAAAATGTTCATTTTCTGGATGTTTGCTTTCCGGACTTCGCGCTTCTGATTCAATTAACGAAGGACGGAGGGATTCTAATTGGAAGCTCTCTAAATTTCTACTGACAGTTTTATGATAGTTTAAGTTTACTTACATTCAGTTGGACACTAAAGTATCGTATCATTGGAACATCCTCAACACCTTAACCAGTACTGAGGAACGTTCGAATTTCTTGTTCCGTACTAATTACCGTTGTCCAGGGATGACTCGACTCTTGGCTTGCGATATCAAGTCGGAAATTGGGCTGGAGTATTCCTAGAATCGAAAGTCTAGTTGAAGAGCAAGCTCGAGGCGTCGTCGGGGGTTGGCAGATCATAGAAATAGGAAATTCCGGCGTGTATCCGAAGAGTCAACGAGACGAAAAATAGTTTCGCCGATTTCCGCTCGTCGCGTTCCTCATCTAATACCTGTCCCGCGGAAATCGAGCGAGCGGGGACATTCCAGGAGAACGGGAGCCAGTCGCGGGGACCAATGGCTCGCGGAAAACTGGCGGCCGAGAGGGAGAACGGACCTCGTAAAATCGGCGGAGAGCACGAGGCGAACGGGAAGGACCGAGGGGATGATTCGCTCGAACGACAAACGGCCCGGGAACGACCAACGCCGGGAGGACAAAAACTCTCGGCGAGGAGGATAGCCCGTGAACTGCGCGAAGAAAAATATAACGACCCGCGGAAGGGGAAATAACGCGCGACTTTACTACGTTCTAAAACTCCCGTAAACCGCCGTACGTCAAACTTTTCAATTTTATGTTTCTGCGTTTCGTTGCTTCCTTCCTTCGTTTCGCCACTTAGCCGAGCCGAGCCGAGCCGAGTCCGGCCGCCGGACGAAAAAAGGGAAACGGTCGGCGTGGACAATGCGCGCGGCGACCGGCTGCGCTCTCGGGCGCGTTCGTTTCGAGTTTTACTGGTGTATTCCGTTAGACTCGTCGTTGATACTCGCGACGCATCCAGATGAAGGGTTTAACAGCCAAGAGGAAAATTGGGGAAAGAATGAAACTGTGGAATATGGAGTTAGATCGAGTCTTCCACGAGTAACTGATTTCTAGGTTCTAGATAAAGTTTAGATATTGCTAGAATTTTCAGTGATTTGAAATTGCCGATTAGTTAGAACTACCGAGCACTGACATTGACTCTCAAATTTCTCTAAAGTCTTCAAGAGTCCATCTATTGAGAGTTTAGTTGATTCATGATTCGATTTGAAATATACAAAATATTCTGCAGATGAAGATAAATTATATACCAATTACTTAAATGACAGGAAAAACAGAAACTACGTGCTCATCTCTTGGTGTTTGAGTAATTAAATTATTTGTTTGTGACTCTCGAAATGTCGACATTCGTCCGCAAAAGGTTAATAATCGCGAAAAGAATCAGGAATTTCGACTCGTTCTAGTGTTAATTCGCTAATCGACTTAAGCCGAAGATTACGCAAGAGATAATAACTTTCCGCAGCAGTGGTCTCAGCCGATCGTCTCCGGAACACCTCGAGCCATGGCGGAATTCCCGAAATCGTTGCAGCGGGTTCGAAGAAACGGGAGACGTGTCACCGATTGCGCCCCCATTAGATGTTATCGGGACTCCGAAAGAAACACGATTAAACCTGCGAGGAAATCGGATGCCGGTCGGTTCACACGTACCGTTATTAAGATCCGTTGGGCCCCTACCCGCCGCGGCGTCGGAGACGATCGCAGTTGCCGTTCGGCAACACTGTCAACGCGCGTTGCATCAGGAGCCGCAGATAAGGATCTAAATAGAGATCGCCGATCCTTTGAGCATATAATTTGGTTTTCGATGCGGGGACAGCTGTCGCTCGATCGAATGTCTGGGGGTGTCGCGCGCGCCCGATCACGATCGGCCGGCCGAGCTTCCCGCGCTTTGATGACAGATTACGCTCGTTAGGTCGAAGGGCGGGCCCGGAGCGAGAGAAAAAATGAAAGAAACTCGTTACGGGGCCGCGTAATCGCATCGGTTTCGCTTCGACGCCGATGGACATCGAGAACCGAGAGCTTCGTGGGGGTTCATTGCTAATGCAACACGCTTTTCTAAATAAATAAAGAATCTCTATGGTGCAGCCCTGAGTGCTTCCAGAAGCTTGTGTTTTACATCCTCTAATCTACATTGCAATCTTCTGTACCTGTCAATATTAACACTTTCACGTCCGGTGATACCAACGTGGTGCCATTTACATTCCGTTTACTGTTTGCGATGACTTCAACGTGGTACTATTGGAAATTACACGTATTACGCGTATTTACACGTATCACTTAATAAAAAGCAGCTAGGTTTATTATGTCGTAATGAACTTAACACTTTGCTCGATTTGAAATTGAATATTTTAGATATTTCGTAGCAATTCGATTTTGATTGACGCAATTATAATTCTGTTCTTGATATATCCGCCATCTATACGAACAAACGTGTAGTGTTCCAGAAGCCATAGAATAAAGTATAAAACAAACGTCCGTATATCTAGCGTTAATCCTCGGATAAAAGCCTCAGGTGTCCAAGACTCCTGGTCGGTCGAAAGCAATAGGCAACATCCTCGCTACCAGCAACCGGGACACTTGGACGACCGGCAGGGGTCTCTTGGATGGGTGTCCGAGTACCTGCGAGCAAGCGACTGGCCCGAAGCGTTTCGCGTGCTTAGGCAAATGTGGCACCCACTACGCGGTACCCTAACGCATGAACAACGCGAACCGAAGAGGAGAGCCGGCGAGAGAGAGAGAGAGAGAGAGAGAGAGAGAGAGAGAGAGAGAGGATAGGCCAGCGACACGGGGTTGCGAGGGCAGAAGGCTGTGTGATGTATTTGTAAAAAGGTGTCGGCTCGGAACTAAGAAGGCCCGCTTGAACTACGCCCCGAGGGAGCGTAACCGGCGGCAGGGAGGTGGCAGATAAAAGAGAATTGTATAAAATGGGGTGTACGGCCCCACGAGGCGACGGGGGACGAGAGAGAAGGCGGGAGGTGCTCGATGCCCGTGGGGCACCCCGGAGGTGCGAGCAACGCCATTTCACAGCTCTCGAACTCTCGTGAAATCGACCGAAGAGAGAGGCTCGCATCGCGGAGAGAGAGGAAGCGCGGTTCGGCCGAAAGATGCAAAGGGCGAAGGAACGGCGGGAGAGGGAGAGAGACGGGGGAAGGAGGCGCGTCGATCCGATCTGTCAAATTTCATTTCACGGTGCCGGGAACGGACACGTCCTGCCCGATGGGGCCAGATACGGATCTCGCCGACACCTACGTACGTACGAGCCGCTCGCTCGCCTCGACCCCCTAATCTGTCACTGTATACTCCCGGACGTCGCGAGATCCGCCGTTCGATCGTGGACGCGTTCTCGCCGGAGGAGACACGAGGATGGCCTGCCGCACGGACCAGACGCGTTTCGATCTCGGCCGGCAGATAACGCCGAAAATTCGGACGTCGCGCGGCCATCGATAATGCGGCCCTCCCGTTTCGCGAATCGCGGGGAGCTCGGGATCGGAGACATCCGGCTCGCCGGTCGACGAGGAACTTTCGCCGGTTCCCCGAGACGTTCGTCGACGGTGGTCCCGGTGAACCTCGACCGGTTTCCGTGACCGTGGAAAAGGGAAAGCGACAATGGTGCCGCGAATCGGGTATTTCCAGGGGTTAAATTGCGGTTTGACGAACGGACTTTTTGCTTTGGGGGACTCGCAACGTATCGGACGAGGAATTGGAGGATTACCGGTGGCGCGGATGGAACGTTCGAGCAGGAGAAGGATAAGGGAGATGAGTGGCAGAAGGAAAATAGGGAAACGAGCGTCAGATTTTGGACGAGCGTGAGCCTATCGATCGCGGAGGACCTTGATGCGCCGTATCGTTCCGTGCGGCGCGGCGTCCGTACGGTCGGTCGGTCGGTCGGTCTCATGCTGGAAGCTTTGTCACTCGAAGCACGTACTCGGGGCAAGGACCGACGCCGCAAGCTCTCCTCTGGCTCTCTCTCTTCGCCGTCTCTCTTTCTCTCCTCTCCTCCCCCGGCGAGTCCCTCTCTTTCTTGCTCGCTCTTATCGCCCTACCTTTCTAACAACGCGCCATTGTGTTCCGCCACGCTGGAACCCTGTATATTCCTTCACGCTATGGATTTTCCGAAAGCGTTTCGCTGCTTCGCGAGCACGCCGCGCCGCCTCGCCCTTTTTCCTCGGCATCCGCCAGCCATTCGCCAGCTCGAGCGAGAGAATCGTGCGGAAAATGTCATCGGAAACGCTGAAAGCCGTCAGCCGGCTCCCCGGAACCTTCTCCGTCCGTTCTCGCGCGAGAGGAACGAGGAAAAGACGGCGCGGAGGGATCGCCCGGCGAGCTGCGCGTCGACCTATGACGCGGTTATTCCATTAACAATCGGTCGATCGGATCGCGTTCCGCGAATCGCGTTGCGAAAGCGTCCCGGCGATGCGACGCGATTCGATTCGATTCGACTAGTCACGGAGGAAACGCGCAAGCGAATTGAAACTCGTCGCGCGATGACGCCATTGCCCGCCGCGCCAAAATCAGCGCGCGAGAGTGGATGACTCCGATCGAATCGCGCGCGGACGGAAGCCGATCGCGTGAGTCAACGCAGCTGAATCCGCGGGATGCTAAACAATGCCCGCCGGCCGACCAAAACCGACAATGGCGTCGCGAATGGTAGCCTCGCCGTCGTTCTGTCAGCGACGCCGTTCACTTACCGAGTGTCCGAAACGTGCCGATCAACCGGAGAAAGCTCTCGGCCGGCTGTAAAAGTCCCCGGGAAACGACGATCGAACGGAGATGAAGTCGTTCGAGTCCCGGTCAAACGGGGATTTCCGTAAATCGTGTATCGAGCTAAAACTGCCAACAAATTGGTTGAAATTCTGGATCGCGAGCGCTCGATCGAACCCGTCCCACGATCGATTCATCGCTGTTCCCCGGGGCGTGCTGGAAATTTCAACAGTGTCCGGCCGGCGTCCCGCAAAACATAGCCGGCGAACGCTCGAGCGGAATGTTCGGTGCGATAACCGAGCTCGTTACCGACCCGCCTTTGTCGCGAATCATGAAGTTCTTAGAGCCGGTCGATACGTTTTTCCGAGGGGCCCGACTGCGAGGTGTTATTCACGGGCGCAGCAGGCTCCTGCTAGCTGGATGTTATTTAATCATCGGACAGGCTCGTTATGTGGCAATTATAAACCCTTCTCCCGCATCGGCGACGAGTTTTTAAGTGCCGCCGAACGTTTTCTTCCTTTCCGCGGAGAAATGACAGAGTATAGAGCTGATACTCGTAACGTAGATAGGTTTATTGGCCGGTGACGGCGTCGTGTCCGCCGATCGCGGGGCAACGATGGCTAAAGCCTCCTACACACGTCGCGATGCGTCGACTGCCAGGTTTCACGCGTCGCGAGCGACACGGCGAACCGGGAGGAATCAGTGCCACGATTGTAAACCGACGCTGACGCATGTTTCACGAAACCGAGCAGTCGCCGCGCGCTACGCGGCGGGTTCCAGCGTGTGCAGCGGGTTTAATGGAAGCCGAGCACGGCGAGGTCGTCGTTTCGAGACACCGTGTATGTTAGGAATGACGGCCTCTCCTCCAGATATGGCAGACCCTCTTCCTCTGCGCGCTTCGCTCCCGAGAGGCCAGACAGCGTAGATTTCAGATAGGTAGAGGAACGCGCGTGTGTACGCGCGCGTACGTGTGCACCGTGTCGCCGAGCACGGAGAGGAAGGTTCAACGCGTAAGGTGGCCGGCGCGTCGATACCGTCACTTTTGTTCCATCGGGAGCCGCGATTTAAAATTCGAAACACGAAAAACCGCCGGCCGAGAGTGCCATCGATGGCCCTGCGCGGCCGAGCCGAGTCGAACCGAGCCGAGCCGAGCGCCTAGCTCCGTCTCCTGGCTTTCTCTCCTGGATTCTAGACGCTCGTTGGATAACCAGTCACTATTTGGGTTGATTCGCTGAGAACAGGGATTCCTACAAGACAGCTTACTCGCGGCGACGTTCGTTTCTGCTCGTTCGAGCCTTGCAACATTCGAACCGTCGTCGTCGGTAGCTAAATCGAAACCAGGAATCATTCGTCGCATAAATATCCCTCCTAAAGCAGCGACAGCTTCTCGGAATCACGCCGCGGGAGACTGTAATCGCAACGATAATCGATACTCCTGTCATCCTTTATCCCAATGCGAATTTCGCTTTCAAAATCCGACCGACACCCGCCGCTGCCCGACGCTCGACTCCGACACCGTGGAAAGTGTCGCGGCGCGCCGGACGCTCCGCCATCCTTCCGCGATTTTACGGAGTTCCCTTCCCACGATTACCCGCCGGGGGACGCGAGGAATTCGCCGGGAATGGTAACGCCGCGCGGTGGCAGGAAATAATAAAGCGATATCCGGAATGGGGAAAAAATTACCGGCGTATTAGCGGGAGCTGCAGGGGGGCCGTCCGGGAGGAAGAAAGAGGGAGGCGCGGAGGAACGAGAGCGATACCCATAACCGCGCGGCGTAACGCCGAGCGGCGATGCCGGTTTGTGGTGTACGACCTAACTGGAGGTCCCTATTGGGCAATAACGCCCTTCTTCGTAACGTAGTGGCACAATAACGTAGGTTCTTTATGCGAGTACAGGGCAAATAGATCACATTGCTGACTAATAAGCCCGCTGGTGCGACGCCGCTCGACTCCCTTGGTCGTTCGCTCGCCTCTCTCCGCTCCCTTCGCCGCGGATATCACTCTCTCTTTCTTACCCTGGTCGGAGGGAACCGACGCGACGCGCGTGTTCGTCGGTTCCCCAGCTTTTTCCCGTTTTCTTCCGAAATTCCTGGCGTGTATCAATAGCGTTAGCCGTGGCGCGCAGGGGTGTCCGGCATTGTGATGGTAATGCCGGCCGGCAATCGATCCGTCTCATTATGTCGCCACGAGAAAGACCCCGCGCGACGCCGGTCACCCGCCGGGACCTCCTGAACTCTGACTTCCTTGTTTTCATGGGAATCCGTGGCGTAAGGTCGGGGTTCGCTGGCTCCTCGGGCAGGATATCGGGGAAACTTTGTCCCCCCGGAACCGCTCCTGTCCGGGAGTCGTCAAACTGTAATATCGCCGGGTCGCGGAACGACGGTTCCCGCGGTCGTTTCGCGTTTTTCGCCGGTAGCAGGTCCGAGGACAGCGCCGGGCGAGCGTCCCCGGGAGAAAGAGTTCGCGGGGATTGAAACGTCGCAGGAAGGAAGCAAAAAAGTATCGCCCGGGGGTGGATTCGCCGGATAGACGGTGGCGGTCGTTCGAGCGGCCGGGTCAACGACGAGGATACGACCGGCGAGATCGGATGAGGACGGAGAAAGGGGTCTGCGAATGCCTGTCACTCTATATTAAATCGCGGAGACCGGGTAATACTTCGGAACTGCGGCTCCGTCTCTCGATTACCGAGCCTAATTATCCGGCGAGCCGAGGATCGGGCAACCCCATCTTTCGGAGATGGAATTGCCGTTCCCACCGTCCTTCGAGTCAACCGACGTCGGCCCACCCTACCTAGCCGAGGTCATTGTTACGTCGTTACTACCCTTTAGTACGGTCCTCCAGCCAATTTCGGACCGCGACGACACCGACGATTCCCGTCCGAGCCGTCTCGGCTGTTCGATGGGTTTCAATCGCGAGATCGATCGGCGAGATGATTACGATAGTCTGATCATCCGCGTAAGAGATCAGACTTCCGTCTTCGACGCGATGCGTTTCCATCTTAGAGCCGACAGGACGCTGCGATAAATATCGACGGTAGCGCTCCCGAAAATAGGCTAAAATAGGCGGATTTAGGCGCGCGTATCGCGGTAGGTGGCGGAGCTAAGCCGGGCGGGCTGCAATCAATACTGTTTCGGTATTACGGTGGAAACACTCTCTCTCCGAAACGGCCTACGTTCCGCGACGGACACGAGCGGGCGGGCGGCCGAACGAGAGGGCAGAAGACGCACGAACGAAGAGGCCGCGAGGGGCGGCGAGAGAGAAAGAAGGAGAGACGCGGGAGAAGGGCACCGTGCGAGAGAGGAGCGAAGCCGCCGCTGCCAGAGGAGGAAGGGAAACGACGGAGGGACGAGGGGACAGAGGCTCAGACCACGTTTCGTGGTCCGCATACTGATAGGTCCGGCCGTAGCATGTGCGGAGGAGAGAGCGCGTCGTCCAAGCCCAAAACAGAGCTGTTGCCGTCTTTGGTAAAACGCGAATGGAAAATAGCGGGCAACCCCGAGCGCGGCTCGGTTCCCCGGAAATTCGGGGATTGAAACGGCCCGGTGAATTTTAACCGCTTAATGGACGAGTTTCCTCGGCGCGTTGCTATTAATCAGCTCGGAGTCAAGTAATAGCACCGTTGCCGGCTGATTTATGGACGCGGAGCCGTGTTGTTCCGGAAGAATTCGTTGTATTCTCGAATTTGCATAAGCCACCGAGGAACTACATCGTTCGCGCGCGTGTCGTCGCGAGGCTGACCCGCGCAACGACGAGCGGAGCTATCGAGACCTTGGGCCAGATAATCAACTCGGTAGTCGTGGTTCGAACGGGCTCGATCGAGGCGAATCTGTTTAGATCGCGCCGGGTACGATGGAAAAAGGGGGCAGAAGATTTTTGGGTGGCGGCCGGAGTAAACGGGCGCAGGTAGCCCGGAGCTATGGGGTTGAAAGAGGCGGAGGAGGGTCAGGAGACCCTCTTCCTCACGCTAGCTCTCGCGGGCGCACAACAGCTCGGCCCTGGTAAGTGGGTACCCACTTCTGAATTGGCTCCCCTCGTTCCACTCGTTGGATCATCGTCGTTCGCCGAAAATTCGATCATTATGATTGCTTATGATGTAAATGATGCCCCGCGGCAGCAATTGTTTCCGTCAGAGCGAGCTCGGGGGGTCGGCCGCTGCGGGTCCCGGCGGTGTCGTCGCGGAGCGTTCACGCGGACAGGGCCACGGCGGGACGTCGACGACGGGCCGAGCGAATCGGTCGACGGGTAACGCGGCTCGACAGGCCGTTTCGGGCAGGTGCAAAGGAAAATCTGCTCGCGAGACGCCATCGGCGAGCAACGATCGCTTCCCAGTTCGAGCAGTCCAAAGAACTCGGTACGTGCTGACCCTTCGCAGAGGCGGACTCCGAGGAGTATTAAGTATCCTTTCATCGAGAGCTAAATTGAGCGGGGAACTTTGAAACGGTACGGAATGAAACTGGAACTTCTGAAAGGTATCTTTCGCGTAATATAGAGATATTCATTGGGAAAGGGTTAACGGCGTTCGGGGTCGAAGCCGTGCTACCAAGCCTAGCATCCGACTCCACCGGCACGGGAGTTTCGAGGATAGGAAGACGCCCGGAGGGTTGGATCCCGTCTAATTTGCCCCTGCTTCTTTACGACCGTAATTTCACATTCCGGTGGAAAAAACCGAACTATATTTAGGCGGTTCTCCTTAAATAGGCCAGGGGATCGTTCCGCGTTAGCTGCGGAGGATCGGGCCGAGCCGGGCGAACCGATCCAGCGCCGCGAAATCGACGCAAAAATATACGACAGCGGAGAGAGAGAGAGAGAGAGAGAGAGAGAGAGAGAGAGAGAGAGAGAGAGAGAGAGAGAGAGAGAGAGATTCTCTCCTCTGGCTGAACCCGGTTTCGTGTGTAGCGGCCAGATCTACGAGCCCCGCCGCCTATTACGGTAATTTCACGGTACGACGTCTATTCCTGCGGTCCACGGAGGAGCAGGACTAATTTCATTAGGGATAAAGATCATCATTATTTCGCGACCGTCCCGAAAATTGCAGGCGTGCCTCTACTTTTTTGCGATACGAGTCCGTTCGGACGGTCGAGCTTCCTGGCCACGGCCCGGAGCCAGAGAGCGTGGCCGCGGGAGACGTGCCGTCTTTATCGTCGGGGGCCGCGCGGTGGCGGAACGAGGAACAGGCCCCGCAACAATGTAACGTAGGCGGAGAAGGGAACGCCGCGACACGCGATGAAACGTGGAAACGCAAAGCAGCCTCGAAGAAAGACGAGCGCCGGGACCGGAGTACGGGGAAGAGCTTGCTCGCCGAGCGAGCCGGACGAGGAGAGAATAAATCCGGTAATGTTCTTGCCGTGAAGGTTTTCGCGGTGCAGAACGTGTTCCCCGGGGGAAAAACAATTAGAATTTCGCGTGCAGGGTTATCGGTGGCCGATCGCCGCCGGCTCCGGAGAACGCGACGGAAGAAAAGAAGAGCGTGCAGTACAGGGGGGCAAAAGCTCGCGTCGCGACTGGATCTTCTCTCCTCTCTGCTCCTACGTAGCTTCGTCTCGTCTGGTCTCGTCGCGCCGTATCCGAGGCAGCGTCACGTCACGTCACGTCACATCACGTAACGTCCGTGGGTCCGTCGCGCGGATCGGCAGGAACGAATCTCGCATCCGGTTGCCGGTGTACGCGTCGTACGATCGCGATAAATCGACAGTCGATCGAGCGTCACGTAACTCACGTACGCGAGACCGAGCCAGGCAGTCGGGTTTTTCATCGGCTGGCAGTCCGGTGTCCGGCGCTGACTGATCGAAGGAATCCTCGGGAACGAGAACGAGAACGGGAATGGGAACGGGAACGGCGACAGGAACACGAGCGTCGAACGAGAGAGGCTCGGGAAAGTAGGCAGTCGCGAGCGCCGACATTCTCCTCGATTTTTACCGGACGCGCCGCGTAGCGTCAGAAAAATCGGCGAGACGCGACGTCGGTGTCCCGGTAATTGAGGATTCGAGCGAGCCGCGGCGGACGCGCGAGGATCGCTGAAACTGCGGGACTCCGGCTGTCGTTCGCGCGACCCGGCGAGATTGAATTGCAAATCGACCGGCGAAACGAAAGCTTATTACGGGGAGTACCGTTCGAGAGGCCGCGCCGGGAGAACGCCGGGAAGAAGCGGCGCGGATTCCGATGGAAAATTAAGAAAGCGCGCGGCCGGCGTCGACTTCCGTTCCTAATTGAACCGAGAAATCCCCGGCATCGAGACCCCGCGATTTCGTCACTCGTTAGTATATCCAGGGCTCGATCGTTATGCGCGGGCAAGTTATTATTTCTCCGCTCGCCGGGATTTATGCCGGACGACCGGCGAAAAAACGTTTGCGCAAACGTTACACGCGGTGCGGGAAACGTCGCGCGATCAAACCCGCCGCCGCGACGCGAAACCGGTGGCGACCAGCCGCCGATCGGCCCGTTATTGCTCGTTGGACGCGCGGTTCGTGCGGGTTCGCCGGCTTCGGAGTCGCGTTCGATCGCGGCCACGCCGAGACTAATTGTTCCCTCTAATTGACGAAGTTCTCAGGCTCGGACGCCGCGTTCCCGGTGCGACGCGGCACACGCACAGGCTCCGGCACTCGCGCACAGAGGCACGCCAACGGCGCACACGTATTCGTGTCGTTTTCTCTTTTTTCCTCGCGGCCGGGCCGCACGGTGGGCTGCATCGGCAAAATAGGTGACATTGTGTTGTGATTCTTCGTCCACGCAAGGTATCGCGATGAAGTTTCTAATAGTATTTTTTAAACAATTATTATTTCGATACCATTGAATGATTCTTCTATAATCTCCTGAAGAAAACTATGCTGAGTACAGTCGAATTTGATCGATTCCAGGACCTTTTGGGACGTGAAAGTTTCTTGTTGAATGTAAAGAATTCTGAAAATTCTCATCAACTTGTTAAGCGTCATTGTTCTAGTAGATAATAAACAATACTTTTTGTACAAGCGAAAGTTCAATCAGAAATGTATGCCGAACATTTTAAGACTAAACGAAGCCAAAATATTAGATACGGTTGTCAAAGCATTCTGTAGAAGAGAATCAATTTCTTTCGCGAGAAATGGTAGTCTTAAAATACCTAACTCTTGATGTTTACTAAATTACATTAATCTCTTCGTTTCCGAGGACCATATACATTTACAGATAGCAATTCCAGAAAGCCGACTTCCTGTAAAACTGTCACCCACTTCTCCAACGCAGTCCATTGTGGGGAAAAAGCGCGGAGCGTTCGCGTCGCGGAATCCGGCCGCGTCGACGCCGGTTTCTCCATCGCCAAAATCGAGTTTCGGAACGCGGCCAACGAGTCTCGCTGCGGGGGAAAATCGGTCTCGCGCGGGAATCGGCGGGAAGCTCCGGGGGATCGAAGCGTGGCCGGTCACGTGGCCGTGAGAAAGCTCGGCGAGCGTTTAATCGTTCCCGCGAGGAGAATTAAGATATCAGAGCGGCGGTTCCGATGCGGCGGATAACGAAAGTGGAAAAGTGTCGTGTCGCGGCGCTATTTCGCGGTTATTTTTCGCGTGCCGGGCCGGAGTCGGTGCGCGGCTGTACGCCACGCCATTCGCGATGCGGCACGAGCGCCGATTACGGAGGGACCGAGATATTACGCCCACGCAGCCCGCGCGCCTCGCCGGGTAATTAAACGAGAGCCAACCATGTCGTTGATACTTTCCTCGGTCGCGTGACGGGGCCTATCGGCGCGGACCGTTACGTGACAGTTGTACGGGCCGCGAATTTCCTACAAATCGCGCTTCCGCGATCACCCCCGGCGAGCCTTATCGCCGCGCGGTACGATTGACGGGACACGAGAGCGTGGCGAGGCTCGAGAGGAACGCGTCCCAGGCTGACGGAAATAAAAGTCGGAAGACGCGAGACGTATCGCCGCTCGGAGGGGTCGGCCTTTTTCCCGCGTGCTCCGTCTCGCTTCCGATTCCCGGGAAGAACAAACGCGGGTCACGCGAGCCGGAGCGCCGCGGAAGACGCGAAAGCAATTACCAGCGAACGGCCGTAAATCTCCCGGGCCGAAGACGGCCGATATTTGTCTCGAGCCGCCCCTCGTTAGGGGGTGCGCGGCGGTTCGTGGCACGGGGACGCAGCGCGATAGGTAAACGCTCACGCACTGCGGACGACAGCTGTCAAATAAATGTTGAAAAAAGCGCCAGCAGAGCGAAATTTCGAGTGGGACGTCGGACCGGAGAGGGGTGCGTGCGACCACCCCATCGGAATACCCTTAGCCGCGGGGCAAAAGGCTCGGTACGATTTTTCCACGGTTCGAACGCGAGCGGTCGATAAGTCATCCTCGGTTTCGCTTCCGTGGCGAGAAACGAGAAAGAAGTTCCGCGGTGAGTATCGAATCGGGTTCGATAAATCGCAATGAAACGTTACTCTCGTTTGATTAATATTAAACAAGAGTGTTCGAAGTTTCCGGTTGAAGGATACAGATGTTCCGACGACGCCGGCTGCGAAAGAGATCGCGGAAGGGGTTGAAGAGCAGAAAGGCTCGCCAACGGGGCGCACGGTCGCGTCGGCGGGTAATCTTCCGGTATTAATGGCGTATCGCCTGACGGGCAGCGTATTTCACCGTTCCGGAGCCGCGGCAGGGCGGACGAGGCGCGAAGTTTATTCGCGTCTGGCTCGGCTCCAGAACGTTCCCCCGAAATAAAAACGGAATAACGCTTCGTTACGCTCGCGGCCGCTCTCGCCGGAAGAACCGGCCGGCTTTTCGAGTTTAACGAAGTAACGGAGAACTAGACGTCCCCCGACGACGGGAACGACGGCAGCAGGGAGGGCGGCGATGTCGGCCGAGCGAGACCGCCAAGGGGCAAATTTTCGAGGGTGGTTTCGCGCGTCAATGGTTTATTAAGAAGCACTTGTTTAAAGGTAGCCCCATTTCGGATCCGACAGCCAATTCGACCGCGACGTCTGTGTCACTCGCCTACACAAATGGACGGGGCCGACGCGGGGTGTCGGAGCACGGATCCGCCCGCCCCACTGCGATCCGTCGTGTCGCCGTAATTGAAGTTATTGCAATATTGTGTCCTGTCAACCCGGCTGTCCTCGGGCATCCCCTTTCTCCTTTCGCCGGGTCGCTCTGTTTCTTTCCCGTCTTGACGCTTCCTTCGTCTCCGCGCACTCCCCGTTCTATCCGCTTCTAGCTCGAGTTTGCGGCATTGTGTAACACGGCCACGCCTGCTCTAATCTTCCCGCGGGAGAGATAACGCGCTTCCGGATGCGCGACGCGGTCGGGAGCTGTCTCGCGGTGAACCGCAGCGAGTATATTGGACGCGGGTACGACGAGGCTCGGTTTGACCTCGGTTAACGTCGATTCGAACGCGTTATTATCTGAATCGTAAACAGTAAGAGTTTTTTTCTTATTCTCATCGTGCACAGACTTTGTTTAGACCAGGAAGAAGTGCTTTGTTTTCTAGTTCATCGAGGATTCGCGTGTCTTTCGATCGGAGTTGTCGTACCCGCGACTCGCGT
Source organism: Nomia melanderi (assembly GCF_051020985.1). Taxonomy (NCBI): domain Eukaryota; kingdom Metazoa; phylum Arthropoda; class Insecta; order Hymenoptera; family Halictidae; genus Nomia; species Nomia melanderi. The sequence goes on along the minus strand of NC_135010.1, from coordinate 13,534,798 downwards.
CGTCGTCGACGGGGAAAAAAGTAAAGCCCTGCGAGCACGCCGCTATTTCTATCCCGGGGCGCACAGGGAATTGAATTCGGGCCGTGAATAACGACTAACAAACCACAGTTATATCGTAAAAAGCCATGCACCGGGATGAGAATTAATTCCGGCCGGCACTCCACCCACCGGAGCGGGCTCTGTCCTTTCTCCGCGCGAGGTCGCGCGGCTGTCCCTTCGGTTCTCTCTCGTTCCCTCGGCCAGCTCTCTCTCCGTTCCAACTGGAACGGTCCCAAAATTCAATAAAGGCGAACGAGTACGACGAGGTCTCTCCCTCGCCTCGGTCGGCTTTCGTGCGGGGTAGCGACGACGGCGGAGCCGCAGGAGCCCCCGGAGTCATCGCGCGCGAGAAACGAGGGACCCGTGGGGCGGGGAACGGCTAGAGGCCGAGGGAAGGGGCCGGCACGCTGCATACATTAGCGAGGACAGGGTGGAGGTATTGTCTGAACAAAGGGATCGGCTCGTACCTATCGAAAAGGCGATTAAGCGAGGATAAAGTTATACCCCCCATCCTCTTCTCTCGCCCAGGGTGTCGTCGATTGGTTTTGCGTTAAAATCGATTTCCAGGGGCGCACGTGCGCGCCGATCGATCGACCGGCAAAGCCGTTTTTCCGGTTAATTAAAAACCGTGTCGCCGACGCGACGAAACCCGACCGTTCGCCACCGCGATGTCCACGGTATTCGTTCCCAGGGAGCGGATCGTAGCTGCGGGTGTCGGTTCGTCGAGGAAATATTCGCGCGAAGAAAGACGCCGAAGGAGCAGCACGTGGCCGGACGCCACGTGGCAGCGAGGTGAAAAATCGGAGGACGCGCGGCCATTAAACGGGCCGCTGGAACGGGCGAACGCGAATTCTTTTCAGCCGTGTACGGATGACGCGATAAAGCACGCCGGCTAACGCGAGATACGACCAATTAGCCCACGTGCCAAGCGTACGATTTAAGTCCGCCCGAGGACCCGGCCGCAAACCGCTGCCAACGAATGATTCGAGGGCCTCGGGAACAGCCTTCCGTTGGCTCGCATATTGCCCTCTCCCGGCAGTAATCTATGGCTCCTCGTTTGTTTTCTTCCGTTTCGATTCGCGGGAATAGCGGCTCTTTTCGCCCCTTATTTCGCGGGCGGGACTTAATCTCTCGCCGGCAGGATTTATAGGAGAGCATCGCAACGCGTCGATCTCCAAGCAAAAAGTCCCGACAACCAACGGTAATGTCCAACCAACGAACCCAATGTACCCCGTTGATCTAACGTCATCCCCGAAACTCGTACGATCGGAAGCGCCACCGCAACCACACCACCACCCGGGCAGCTCCGCGGAAAGAAACGGATTCGCGTTCGGTGTCCCCGTCCACTTACCCCACGTGGTCGTGACCGACGAGTCGCAATATCCTTCCCGTCGTCATACATTCGCCTCCTCCTCTTTTCCTTCCTCGTTCCTCTCCCGTTGCCACGCGGTGCTCCACGCTGTTTCCGTCGCCCTCTCCCCTCTTCTCTCCTCGTCCGGATCCCGCCCCCACCCCTCGGTAGGAAAGCTCACCTATGGTATCCGCGGAGGCTCACGACGGACCGGCTGGAGGGGGAGAGATCGGCGGCCACGTGACCAACGTGACCGGAACCGCACGAAACGCGGAACCACCGTGCCTCGGCGTCGTCCTCCTCGTCGCGTTCACCGGTCGCGGTCGTCGTCGCGGTCGTCGGCACTCCGTTCTCGATCCTCGTTCCTCCTCCGCGGCCCCCCGCGCGCCCTCCCCGCGGCTTTTGCCGCCGCTACCGCGCCGCGACGACGGTTAGACGGTGAGCCGCGAGATCCCGACCCTCCTCCGCCCCCGACCGCGGACCGACCGGCGGCCGGACCCGGGGCCCGCACACGTGCCGCGGCCAGGATTTCCTCCCTTTTTTCGCGGCGAGGAATCCGAACTCTCCGCTCGCTCTCTCGTGTTTCCCCGAGCGGCGGGCGGCGAGAAGCGTGGTGTGCTAGCGACTGCTATCTGCCGCGGAGCGAGTCGGCCGCGGGACTTTGGTATACTGGGAGTATGGTAAGTAGCTACACCCCTGCCACCGCCGCCCCTCCCTCGCCCGCTGCAGCACGCCGTTCCCTCGAACGTCCCGAACCCGCGCCTCTGCCCCCTCTCCTCTCTCTACAGCGCGCACTGCCGATCCTCCTCCCCTCCCGCTGCCGTCATCGCAACCGACACCGCTACCGACACCGACGCGACGCGACGCGACGCGACGCGACGCGACGCGACGCGACGCCAACCCTGTCCGACCGACACGCGTACCCCTCTCGCATCGGAGCCGAGTTCACCTCGCGGGGCCTCCAGGGACGTATCCATCGACGATTTATTTCGCTCGTTCCGCGACGCGTGTTCCACCTTCCTTGCCGCGCGCGAGACTGCACCGGGAGCTTCGGTATCTGTGCCAACTTGGTCCTGCGACGTCATTTTCCGCGGTGTCCTCGCGACGAGGTGGTCTCGAGACTGCGAGAGAGATTCTCGATCGAACGATCCACCGATTGCTCGATAACGAGAGGTTCCCGCAGGTCCGCCAGGCACCGGTGTTCACGCACCTGAGAGATCGCCACCACTACCGCGGACTGGCAAAGCGTATAAAGGACAGCGTTTGCATGCTAACGTATCTATTATAATGGCGACGTTTGTTCCCCTTTCTCCGTCTTCTCCCCCTTTACCGGGCCTCCGTAGGCCTCTCTCTCGCGCGGCGGTCCGTTCGTTCGCCGTCTCCTTTCCTCCTCCATCCGCCACCGCGCGGACTCTCCGTTGCATTCCGTTTCACTTCGACGCGCGCATAAATTACCGCTTTCAAATGCAAAAGTATGAATGAGACAAAGTTTTCCCCGGACGAACCCGTTTCCTCTTGCCCTCCTCCTTCTGTCGTTCCTCGTCCAACTCACTCTCTCTCTCTCTTTCTCTCTCTCCCTTCTCTCTCTGGACACCCATGTCTCGCTGCCTCTCACTCGGCGGGTCTCTCCGCCCGCGCAACGATGCCCGATTCTTTCCCTTTCTCCGGAGGCGAATCGTTCTCGCGGTGCCCGCACTCTCGGTACTCCTCTCACGACGGTACACTCTCCCGGATTCCGTGGTTGCGGTTACGCGGCGAACGCCTGCAACAGGAGGCACGGGGAGGAAGAGGCGAGGAGCGAGGTGGAGAGCAGGCGATCGGGAGAAGGAGGCGGAGGAGGGCTGGCTGCGCGGGGAGGCAAAGAACGGGCGGCAGACAGAAGCACGTAGCCCCCCGAGTTCTGGTATAAGCGGCGAACTCGGAGGTGGAACCGGTAGAACGAGGAGAGAGGGCCTGGAGAGGGCGTTTATTAGCAATTGTAATGCAAGATCGCGGAATGCATGGGATCCCCGCGATGCTTCGATACGACAGTCCCGGTACGCGTGTTCCTCGCAACCCGATTCCCGGCCGCGCGAGTACCTTCGCAGGGCTTTCGTGCCTAGCCCGGCCGCCTCTCCGCCGAGCGGGAGCCGGATTCCAGCGACGGAAACCCTCGGCGCCCGGGGAAAATAGCCGAATTTCGGGAACGTGTTCCGCGTTCGTTCCCGTCGAAGTTATTCTCGGGACGCGACCACCCGACCGACAGGCGGCGGCGACATTCAGCGCGGGCGGTAAAAGGTGTTTAGGTACGGAGAAAGCTGCCGGGAACGCAGCTCGGTGCACGCGGAACGAGCGATAACGGGGTCTTACCGGGATCCGTCGGTGTTGCTTATTGGCCCAGTTTAACGATGACATTCGGTTTTTACGAGCCGTGGGAACCGATTCACGGGTGCTCGTCGCCGATCCGGCGAGCCGCGCGAAACGATGTAAATGATCCGTGAACGCGGCCGCGCCGCACCGCGAACGACGGTGTTTGCGCGTGTAAATCGCGGCCGACGACGCTCGCCGAAAGAGGAGGCAGTAAAGAATAGCTGCATAATTCGTTTAGCCGTCGTTCCGGCATCGGAGCGTCACGAGGAAGTCGTAGCGGCGGCTCGTAAACTCCGGGAAAGGGACGAGGAAGTCCCGGCCGCGTCGCTCCTATCCCGCGGGACAGCGGGGCACCGAAAAGAAAAAAGAAAGAAAGAGGGAAAAAGGAAGAGGCGACGCGAAATCGGACGAGCGAAACGCACGAAACTCGAGCGTAATGAGTATGCAACTCGTGTCCCGTAATCCGTATCTCAGTCTGCCGCGGCCATTTATAGAATAATAATGGTAACGGCGAACCAACAAGGTCCGCTAATGTCGTCACGTCAAATAGTTATAGTCATCCGGCCTCGTAATAAAAGGGTTGCCGCTACCGACGACCCCCCGCGATCGTAAAGGCCTCACCCCATTGTCGAAATTCGTTCGAAATTGCGCACGTGCGCTGGAAAGTTCGGATCGCTACGTAGGATCTTGCTAAATTCGCCCTAATCGACTAGCGCCGAGAGTTACCCTTAACGTTTCTTCCGTTCGTCGACTTACAAGTCGCTCGGAATGGAACGACGAACGATCGACGCGTCGATTGCCGTTGCGAATCCCGAGTGCCTCGTGTATATTCCATTTGTACCGGAGACAACAACGAACAATTAATGGAAACACGGTTCTTGCTTTACACTGTAATCTTGTCACTTACCCAATTAAATATTTCCGTTCACGTTCCAATTCCCCGGGGCAATTCGGGAGCGGTCACCGGCTAACGCAGCAGTGAACGTTGAACGTCGCAGACCGGCGCGAAGAAAATCTCCGGCAGAAGTAATCGCGGGGGAAGCGACGCCGTTGATCCGGGCAACGGATGCCCGTTCGAATCGTTTATGTTAATCAGCCGTGACGTCACCGCCACCCCCGACAGAGGCAATATCAACCCCTGACTCCGTCCACGAGCGGCAAGACGCGCACGCGGGGCGTATCATGGTCCTCCCGTATCCACCGCGCGCCACCCCTCTCGTTACCCCCCGCGCCGCTCGCGCACACCCTTTGTCGACGTTAACCCAAAGTGGAGAATGGCCCTGTAGCTCCGGCTTTGTCGCTCTCTCAGGGACGGGACGGACGGGTTTTAACTTCGGGGTGACTTACCCCGAACGTTATCTATTTTGACAGCGCGGTGCGGCCGCGGTCTGTCCTGGGGTTGATGCACGGGGGTGCGCGGGTAATTGTGTTTTAACTGTGCTTCGTACAGCGGTGATATCCGTCCTCCATTTTCCGGGGATACGTATCACGCGTGCGTATGTACGTATGTATGCGTCCCACATACACGTAAGGGCAGAGCCGCGGTACTCGATCGGAGCGGCGATGAGAGCGAAGCGTAGAGATACACGCTTTTGTTTTATAATGGAGGCGTTTACGTAGAAACGATGGAACGATCCGGTTCGTTGGGCAACGATGCGAGCCTCGTGAATTCTTACTTCTTCGCTGTACTTCGCGCAGCTTGAAGATAATAATTGTTGTTCAGCCAGCATGCAACCATCGCGGCTCTATTATAAACGCGAAGAAAGGAATGTCCGCGACCCTGATAGACGACCTATCAACCTTCATCGCGGCTCGGCTGTAAAAGCACCCTGACGCGGGGAATGATCGCCGACATTACTCGCCGCTTTGTTTCGACGTTGTATCGGGAAATTCTTTTCTGTCATTCTATTCGCCGGCGATCGACCGTTTCGGTACGCTATCCGTTTACTTTCTTTCGTTCGGATGGTAAATCCGTTAATTTTCTCTAAATTGGCAGCATAATAGGGCGGCGAGCGTTTACGACGGATCCCCGAAGCCACGGCAACGCGGGTTTCTGCACGAACCATGGGCGGAACGTATGCAATATGGCATTCAATTTGCGACGGATTCGCTGTCTGGCAACGCAAACAACCGCTATTGGGTTCCACTTAATGAACCGAGCCGGAGCCAGAGCCGGGAGCCTTCGGAAGCATTTTTGCGCTGTGGGCTCGGCTTAAATTGGACCTACCCCTCTCTCCTCGATCCTCCGCCTCCGCTTCGCTCATTTTCTATTTGCTTCCTGCGACTTACGCCTCGATGATTCTCCTCAATGCGGCGGCTCGCAGTTATTCTTCCTGTGGTTAGTTACGGCGGCTCGTTGCCGATCCCGGGCTCGTTTTCATCGCGGTTCCGCGACGCCGGAATCCGCTGAATTACTAATCTCTCGCATTTGTCCGCCTCTGTTTAACACAATTACGTACACGCGAATGACGACGTCGTCGGAATAATTAGCCATCCGTTCCTCTTCCTCGACGAACCTGGTCTCATCCTCCTCGCGTCCATCGTTTCACAAAGATCACCGAAGAACCGACTTCCTTCTCGCTATCTGCGGATCCAGCAAGATTGTCGTCGCCGATCGCGCGACGGTTTCCCGCGCGGGGATTACGTCCAGGTAAATTTTCGGGCGGAGAAGTTTTCTTGTCGCGATAGCCGATCGATCGAGAGAGAACCGCTCGTTAAAAATATTAAGGCTTAGGTGAGCAATCCTCTTAAAAAGTTCTTCGAGCCCGTGAAAGGATAACGCTCGGGGGGGGGGGGGGGGGACGCGGCGGGAGGGAAAAGCGGGGCACACCGGTATCGGCGCCGTATCGTTCCACCGCGCGCAAGTGTCCGGTAAGCTAAGCGGATCCACCGTAATCCGGATTACGTATTTGCCCGGTTCTCCGCCTGCTGCCATCTCGATCTCGTGCCAGTCGGAGCCAAAGACGTATTTGCCTTCTGGCAACGCGCCGTCTGTTGTCCGTAATCTGTTTAACGCTTCGCGACGAACGACAACGGCCGGTCGTCCTCTTTCCATCGAAAAACACACTCGAAAAACGACCCGACCGGCTGCGAACCGCGCGACACCGCCCCCGCGGCCGGAGATCGCCGTTGAACTCGGTGGAAACAGTTTCAAACACCAGCCGGATTAGCCGATCGCTTCGAATCTTCGAATTAACTCGAGCCGTTCGTCGGAACTCTTCGTTCATCGCTCGACTCGTCTCTCTATTATTTAACTGGTAGATCTAACGTAGCTATGGATATTACCTGGCTCATCCGTGGTATCTATTCGATCGATTACCGGTTATTCAACATAATTAGCTTATAGATGTAATAATACCTTAACCGGGAGACGCTCACGCGGAAATACGTATATTCGGGAACGAACTCCTCCCCGACGGATGCGCAGGGTTTCGTCATCGATCGGTGGCGATCTTTAAACAGCGCCATTAACGATTGCGTGCACAAGCCGAGGGGGTCGCGATCAAATGAATATGATGAAAGAGTGGCGGCATTAGGAGAACGTGCCGTGCATACTGATTTGCGGCTGATTGATTGGACCCCTTTCCACTCGACAACGGTGCACCACCGCCTATCCCCTGTCCCCGTTCAGCTGATTCCGCCCCACGAGCGAGCCAACATCGTTGATATTATCGAGCACCCTGCTCTCACTCGCCCGGCATCGACGTACTCGCGAATATTTGACGCGTCGCGCCGCCCAGCCGCCGCGCCGCGCCGCGCCACGCACAGCGCACACCTCGCGCCGCGTCGACACTCAATACCGGCCGATAATTGCACGATACACCGTAAAGGGACGGTTTTTCTCCAATATTTCCCGACGAATCCCAGCTACCGTTTAACGTTCATTAACGCGCTTTATTGTCTCTCATGATCCGCCGTCGCAATTACCCGGGTTCGCAACGCGGAACTGACCACTCCGCTGTTCAACGGTCGTTGTAATTTTTACGATCGGCCGTGGATCGCTTCCCGATCGGACGAGCTTAGAGCGTCGAAACGGAGGGAACCTCGGCGGACGTGGTTCGGGGGGCGGAAAGAGCACGCGAAACATTCCGAGGGGGAGCGACGACGGGTGGCTGGTTATCTTCATTGTCTGGAGGACGGGTAGCGCGAACTGTTCGCCTGTAACGTAATTGTTTTTGACGCGGTAATTTTACAGTGTCGTGCGTGCACACGTACGCGCGTCGCCCGTGTCCGTGGCCGAAGCGGGTTGCCCGCCGAGCCGCGTCGGGGCTCGGAGGAGACCTGATAACCGGCGTGGTTTTCCTTCTCCGTTCCCGGAGCAGCCGCTCGTTTCTTTTTCGACGTCACTCCGCGGAGCGCGACAGCCTCTCGCTGCTCGGGAGCCATCTGCCAAGTCGCGCCGAGTCCTTTCCCTCGCCGGAACACCACCCCGAGCCGTTTCAACGTCTCGCTTGACGTTTCCTCGAAGGAGACCCGCTCCCCTCGACCTCCGCAACCACGGCACGCTGGCGAGGCCGCGCAGGAAATTCGCGTATTCCCGCAACCCCTGAAAAATCCACCCCGACCGTCTGATCGACGTGCTCCGGAGGAATCGGTGAACTCGGTTGCGACATCGTAGCTCATTCGCTTCGTTAGTCCCCGAGATATAACGAGAGAGCCTCGAAGGAGAAGAAGAAGAAGAAGAAGAAGTAGAAGTTACGAAGTCTCGCAAACAAGAGCCAAGAAAAGGAAAGGCTAACGTCGAGAGGAAGATTCCCAGTTCTCCGGTGGCCGAGGAGAGAGAAGGACAACGGGGGAGGGAAAGGGACGGTGAACGCGCAAGCTCCGGAGACGACGACGACGAGAAGAAGACGCAGAGACGAGATGCATGGTAGTACCCATCGCAAGAGAAGCTGCACCGCCCGAAGGAAGGAAAGCGGTTCGAGTTCGGTCCGTCTCGCTCGTGCGTTCCCCGTGGCCGGTGCTCTTTGTCCCTGTCACGCATACACGGGTTCAACGCGTACGGGTGCCTCTACCTGCGCCGTGCGTGAGTGCGTGCGTGCGTGGCCATCATCCTCGCGATCCGAGACGTCTCGCAGGAAGCGCGGAGAACGAAGGGAGCCGAGAAGGAAGGTGGAACGCCAGCAGGGTTCTCGGTGGGTTTCGCGGCCGAAGATGCGGCTCCGAGTAGCCGGGAGCTACCACCGGATGCCCGTCCTCCGCAACGCGGAGGGCCCGTCTCCCTCTCGGGCTCTCGACGAGGCTGAAGCCTCGGCCACATACCAAAGAAAGTACCTCGGCGTCATGCCGCTGCGTCCCTATCTACGCCAGTTTGCCTTTGTCCCGTCTTTTTTCATCGGCGAACAGCCCTGCCGGCTCAAACAGTATCGTTGTCTTTGCCCCCTGACGAAGCCAGCTGCAACCGCGACGAGACGTCGGGATAACTTCCTTAACCCTTGCCGTTTCACGATTCTCGCTGGTAGTCATATTCCGGAGGAAACACGAACCTCATTAGAGAGCCTCGTAGTCTGCGAGCGTGTCTTTGGATTTGGCTGACGAAATGGCAGATGGGGTTAACTATCAAATCACTCGGAACACGAGTCTAGGTTTCTCCAGTCGAGAAGACGAATCGGAAATTCACGCGAGAACCCTTCGACAGTCGTCAGTGGTACATTCTTAGCGGCCGCGTCTGCCGAGTGTCTTCGAGATAGACTCGGAGGCGCGCGAGGGATTGTCCGCGAGCGCGGAAAGAGACGTCGATTCGCGGGATAAAATCGCCGGGCGGTTTCTCCTTCGGCCGGAGATCGATAAGAAGGGTACCCGCGAATTCCTCGAACACCGGGTTACAGCGTATCTCTATCCGATCGTACTTCAGCGGGGTATCTCTCTCGCGTGCGAGGATCGCGGCGCCGTTCCGCTTGTCCGCGTTGAAATTCATCAGTCGGAGTAACGACATTAAGCACGCGCGTTCCTTCGAGCTTGCCCGCGTTTACGATCGCAGCCCCATTGTTGCCGAGAGGGATAGGAACAGAGGGAAAGAGCGGCGCGGTAGCTCGCGCAGCCGGCTCGCTCGCTAGCGCTCGATAAAGTCGCGGGGCGAGAAGCGGGATCGGGATCGGCATCGCCGTCAGAGTCAGCATCGGCGAGAGCGTGGAGCCCCGAGGCGTAGCGGCGTGGCGTGGCGTAGCGTGGCCGTGCGATGCGGCACGGTACACGCCGCGGCTGTTCGTGTTCCGTGGCTTCCCTCCCTTTGGTACCGCGCGTTCATACGTGTATCGACGCGGCTGTGTTGGCAGAGCGTCGCGGTAGCCGCGCCGGAGAGATGGGATTGCGCGATAGGCCGCGTGTCGAAAATAGAAATATAATCTGATAGGCTCATTGTGCCTCGAGCCACTCGCTGCTATCTGCCACTACCACCGACGAATCGTACTCTCCTTCGCTGCTACCTCTACCCTCTTTCTCTCCTCCTCGATCCCGATCCGCGAGTCTTCCCCGTGTTTCCGGCGCGTTCGCCGTGTCTGCTCGCCAACCCCTTTCCCCCGATCGACGCGTTTCCTCCGTTCGGTCGCCGCCGCGAGCACCGCGCCGCGAGATTTCGCCGATCGAATCCCGGTTCCGAAGCGATTCCAGCGAAAATTCCGTGGTACTCGCGATACGATTCTTCTAGCGACTCCCTGTCGCAGTTCCTCCGCCGGCTTCGCCGCGCTTGCACGCTTTTATCGTGCAGATTTAGGAGGTAGTTCCGCGCGGCGGTTATTTACGGGCACGAGTTTTATCGTAAAGGGAACGGAAAGCAGTAAACGGCGCTTACTTTTAATAACTGACCACCGACCGGCCGGCGCTCGAGACCTTGCGCCCCGAGCAGGCTCGAGCGACCGGTCGTCGGCCGGGGTTGAAATATTTCGAGGGAAAGAGGCGGCAATTTGTAAGGGTAAAAAAAGAGGAACGAGCCGCGGAGGTCCTTTCCTTACCGCGAGGCTGGCCCGTAAACCACGGCGCAGCGGGAGCGTGACCAATGGCATCGTGATCGTAAAGAAATTAGAGGGGCAGTAATGGTTTCCGGGTGTGATGGCTTCCGGCCGGCATACATCTTCCACGGGGCAAGCCGCGGACAAACTCGGTCGCTATATTGGTCCGGCGACTGACCCTTCCCATCCGTCGACGACCGCCGGACCCGACATTTGTCTACGTTCCACGTTTTATTTGTCGGCGAATCGATTCGCTCGCGTCGACGCGTGTAACGCGGTAAATAAATTAAAGCCAATGAATCCTAGCTTGGTCGGAGCCATCAATTTCCCCGGGTGAAAAGTAAAATCAACCTCGATCGGCCGGCGTTACGATCGCGCTCGCTCGGAAAGACGTCCGCGCTGGTGACGCGGCTCGGGAAGATTGCGATCTTCCGGTTCCCGTAATCAGCGATGCAGCGAATTTGATTTGCGGAACGGTCGCTCGTTCCCTCCCCCCTACTCGTCGGACAACGTCGCGGTGCTCGCTGGGAACGCGCGAACGTACAAACAGAGATGCAATCAGGGACGCGACTATCGGCCCGTGTCGAGCGCGGACCCGGCTGCGCGTATGCCGTGTACCGTGCCGTTTTGTAGCATTTCGCGTACCGCTGCCAACTACCGGCGCACCGTTTGTCGTAACAATTGGCCCTCGATTGTGCCCGGCTGTTCCTTATTTTACGGATCGTCACCCGACGAGAGCGACCGACGATCGACGGCCGTTTTACCGCGGACCGTGCGCGCTAGCCGTGTTTCGCGTTCGAATTACGCGCGCGATCCCGATTTCGTAGAATTGAACGGGAATTATTCGCGCGCCGTGTCACCTAAGCTACTCGCCGGACCAGTCGGGCAAGGTTTCGTCGATGACAATCCCGAGATAACGAAGGATCACCGAGTTATTCCGGCAAATGGCAAGAAATCGAAGTGGCAGGCGGCCGGACGATGCACGACCGGAAGCGGAAATGATCGGACCAGCGAAGAGGGAAAGAGGAATCGGGAGAGGAAGAGAAAAGGACGGAGAGGGAAGGTCCCCTCTCTCCGGAACGGCACGGCACGGCACGGCACGGCCCGTTGTTCGTTCGTTCGTTGTGGATGCGCGATTGCGAGCGGAACACGGCGGAACGCAAAATGGAACGGGGGCTTCCCGGCCAGGCCGTGTGCGTACTGATTGATCAACATTGTTGCCGAATTAGACTCCAGCGAGATGGGCATATTGATTGGCAATCAGTGTCGCCCGGCCACAACGAAGCCTGTCCGTCCGGGAAACGGTTTGCTAACGCAAACACCGTCGCACCTGGATCTCCATGATGTTGTTTTCCGAGCGGGGTGGGGGCCGAAAAAAAGGCCGGAAAAAATACCAGCGCGTCGAACGTTTTCCGCCAGCATTTTCGACGCCGATACCGCGGCGGCGCGAGGCCGTGCTTTTTTTTCCCACCGCGGATCTCTGACGTTCGACCGGGAGCGACGTGCTCCGCGAGGAACGCGCGCGCTCGATTCCCGCGGACCCGAGCCGGGCTTTTCAGCCGCACGCATCTGAAATTCACCGGAGTCTCTACTCCACGGACGATTAATCTTGACTCGGTCGTTCCGCCGCGCTTTTCTCGCCGGCTCCATGGGACTGGGGAGCTTTCGAGGCTCCCAAGAGCGAGGCAACGCCGTAAACGCGCACGAAAACGCGAGGCCAGCGAAGGGTGACAGAAAAGAACAGCGTTGAAATCGCGCGAACTCGCTGCGAGCCAGTCGGCCCGGAAAATAGGCGTCGGTCAATCAGCCGGCGTACGGACCAGAAAATCATCGGCCGCGAAACGGAGGAGGCTGCGTTCGGTTCTCGATACGACTGTGTCCGTGCCGAGGAGACGCGCGGATGCCTCGTGGTCCGCGAGCGTAACGTGGAATGCCACTTTCGACGATCGAGCGAATTCGTTGGCGCGGTGCGATCCTCTTTACGGCTTCCGAGCGCGAAAGAGGTTCCTCTGTTCGCCGCGAAGCGTCTAATAAGGAAGAGCTAATTCTCCTTGAATCCTTGCGTGCAGCTATCGGCCAACGAAGTACTCAGCTTCGCTATCGACGAAAATCGGGTCAAGCTTTCCGTTCTAGTCTAATCGAATTTTTACAAGAGTTCTAAAATTTATTATCCATCGATACTTCGATCGACTCATAATTTAGTTTGCATCGCAAATCAATTTCTTCGGTAACTTGTCCAAGAGTCGGCTGCTATTTTTTCAACGATCTCGAAAGGAGAATTCAAGAGCTGGTGTTAAGCTATTTCAGATTAGATTCCAGATTAGATTCGAATTATTCCGTTCGTAAGCAACCATCTCTTTTATTTCTGTCTCGCGGTACCGATCGGTCGGTGTTGGGATCGTGAAACGCACGTTTCGACGGGGCGACCGACAGCATTAGAAAACCTCGAGACGGGAACGCGTTTACGAGCCGCGCATGACCACCGACAATGGCTAGCGGAAAGGCCATTCGTCGTTCGAGGCGCGTTTCTTTTTTTTTTCCTCTCCTTCGTCTTCTTCTCTCCCAGCCGGAGAAAAGCGTTTACCGCAAGTCCTCGATACGCATTACGACTCCGACAGGGTTCACACGCGCTGGGAAAAATGCCAGTTAGCAGTCGAACGGGTCGGTAAAGGCAACTTGCCGAGAATGAGTAATCCCGTACCGATTTAACCTCTATCTGCCAGCTTATTAACGATATCGGGCCGACTCCCGCGAGAATACCGCCGGAGCTTTTCGAGAGATCTCACATCTGTCGTCTTAGCTTCCCATCGAATAGTGGTTAACCCTGCTTCCCGATTCGTCTGTACAATCCATCATGATACTTCGCGATACCGAAGTACCATTGAAGATGAAGATACGTAGACCGGTAACAAGTTTATATCCCCAGCGCCGAGTTCAAGGTATCCTATACAAAACGAGGATGCGATTAACTGCGAAAAGGCCGAAGATCCGAACTGGCGCTAAGAGAAATGAGAAAGCGATCGGATGAAAGAGAGCCGAGGAACGCGGCAGGGTTAAACGGACGTAAACGGTGCTCGTAGGCCGACTTTTAAGGAGCATTACGCGAGAAGGCTAGGTCAGATTAAGATCGGACGATCCTGTGGTCGATCCTGCGAAAGGAGCGTCAGCCGTCGCTGGGGTCCTGGCCGGTAAGCCTTCCTCGGCGAGATAAGCGTTCGGATCCGACCCCGGAGCTTGATCACCGATAGCCCGTCGTTCTAACCTACTCTCCCGACACTAGCACCCAATTCCAAATCCTCCGGCAGGCACCCTTTCCGGTTGGGGCCGCAGAGAACCGGCTGATGCCGCTGGCAAACATCCACTTCGAGACCGACCGACCGACCGACCAACCGACCGACCGACCGACCGAACGAACGAACGAACGAACGAACGAACAGCTCTCCTCTCCTCTGGCCGACGCTCCGCTCCCGTTCTCTCTCGCTTCTTTTTATGGTCTGTTAAATGAACTTCCCGCGCTCTTTTATATCGACCGGGACGGTCATTTTAGCGGAGCACCGTTTGCTCCTCTGCCTCTCCCTCCGTATCCCCCGGCACGGTTCCCCGAGCGGGCCCCGATTTACGAGCAACCCGTAGATTTCGCCCCCAGGACGGAGATCCTGTCTCGTTCCTGGTTCCTGTCGCCGTTGTTGCGGACTTTCTCAATTAAACTCCGACCCGACACGCGGTATCGATCTCTGAATCTCCGGGCGCGGCTTGAACCCCGGGACCTCCGTGACTCGATCTCGGGTCTATTATTTCGTCGAAGGGTAGACGCGACGACCCGGCCGACGCGCGTCCCCTCGTGAACCAGCGGCGCCGGTGGACGCGGAATCCTTCGGCGATCGAGTGAAAGCGGAATCCGTGGGACACGCGGCGCGACGTATTTCGGGGACGCGGGGATCGATCGAAGGCTGCTCGGTAATTAAGGCCGGGGATCGGTCCGGAAGAAGCGAGGACGTTCGGTGGAACGTCGGCCAACGGACAGGCAATTAAAGCGACGCGCGCGCGCTTAGGATTGCGGCCCGCGAAGTTTAGGTAGGCGAGCCCTAACATGATCGGAATGCAGCTTCGCGGTGGGACGAGGGGGCGAGGATGAGTTAAGTGGGGGCAGAAGAAGGGCAAAGTCGACGGGAACAAAGAAGAAGAAGAAGAAGAAGGAGAAGAAGAAGGAGAAGAAGAAGAAGCAGAGGAGGAACAGCAGGGAAAGAAAAAGAGGAAGAGATTTAGAGGATCGACGAGGACGAGCGTAGAAGGAGAGAACGATCGAGGAGACTCAGGGGAGAAGCCGAGGGGGGGCCGGCTGCCCGGTAGCAGTTTCCCAAACCATCGCCATTAATAACCAGCGAGATTATACGCTGCTGAGGCTGAAGCCGCAGCTCGGGCCGAAAGATGTTGTCGGAGTTACCGATAAACGCTCGAAAAGCAATGGGCTTCCACTTAATGTAACCCTAGCGTACGAAATCGAAAGCGAACGCGTACCCGTGTTACCGGGAAGATGAAGCGGCCCGATTGCCCACGGACCGGTCTCCCTCCGCGAAAAGCTCGTTACGACCCGCGAACAGGAATCGCGGGACTTGGAAGTCCGGTGAAACGGTTATCTCCTGCCCTCTTTCTCTTCGGATTTCGACGGAGACGGAAAGAGAAAAAGTGAAACCAAAGAAAGTTATCGGGCAGCTCGCGAATACGCGTCGACGGCGAACGCGTTAATAACCGATCGAACGTTACCGAATGTCAGCGTTGAAACCTCGCGCTAACCAGTTCTTTATCTATAAACGGTATCGAACTGTCCTAGTCTCGGTATCGCGGGGTGAAGCGTTTCGCGAAATGAATGACTCGTGTGTCGGATCCATCCGAAACGCGGCCGGTTCATTCAGTCGGCCGTGTCGGTTTCTAGGGCACGACTTATCGATTCGCGCTCGCCACTCCGTCTTGCTGGACATAATATATTCCACAGTTCCGTATGAGAGGGGTGGCCGGTCCTTATCGCGGGTGTAACACCGGTAAACATGGAATGCGGCTGACCAGAGGCGGTACACGACCGGGGCCAGATCTCCGTCCCGGCCTCCGGTACGTACGTCGAACCGGTGGCGGTATTTGGACAGGCTGTCGAGCGCGCAGACGGTCGTGGAACACCGGGCCAACAAACAGTACAATACAATATTACAATCCAGGCAACGGCAACGTCCCGCCGGCGCAGGTACAACGCAGTGACAGCGCAACATATCAACCGCGGTTCACGTTCCTCCCTCCCCCCGCTCAGCACCGGCCCTCCCACGGGCCAGTTCTTCCTTCTCCGTTTCGCGCGATCCTCGATATTCGTTCTCCGTTCGCCGTTCACCTTCCGTGCCTTCTCGTCCCTGTTCGATCGAACGCTCGTCTCTCGCTCGCGCTCCCTCTGTCCGCCTGTCCCTCTCCGTCCCTCGCGCGCGCACCTCGCCGGCCAACTATATCTGATTGGCCTGATCATTAATCACCGGCGACCGTGCGGCGGCCCTGTCCCGTCCTGCAACTAAACTCGTGGAATCGAACTCACCGGGGTGTACGTGCTGCCGTTTCTCTCTTCCTCCGGCTCGCTCTCCGGCTTCTCCTCTTTATCCCTCCTTCCCCGGTTCGCCGGCGTTTCTTTTCTTTGCCTTTCCTGCCTTTCCACCCGCCCCTTTCCTCGCGGCTGCAGCCCCCGTTCCGCGAAAAATCCGCCGGTCACGACTCGCCTGCCAGGAAACTTCGACGCGAAGTTGGGCCTCGGGTGCACGCGGAACTTCGCTTTTCCGCGGCGCCGGTGGCCGGACACGCGACACGGTGGTCGGAGAACGCGCCGAGGATTCGAGGGAATTACAGGGAGAAACGGGGAGAGAGGTGTTGTCCAGCGTCGAGCGAAAGGCGGACGAAAGGAGCGCGGAGAAGAGTTCGCTTCGCCCGGCGATCGAGCCGTAACACGGTCCCGGCGAATAAGCGGTTAATAAAGTACGGAGTTGTGATTGGCGCGGCTGGCTAACTCGATTAACCTGTCGGGTAATTAATTTATTCAAGATCCTACGGATCGATAGGCGGTCGAGGGGGAGAGGCCGCGATGATCGGCTCGCAGAAGTTCCCCGGACGCGGCTTCTCTCGTCGTCACCCTCTCATCTACGGCTCATTCTGCCGCGGAACTTACGATGTCGTTAACGAATCCCCTTCCATCGGACAGCTTTCGGTGCACGCCTCGACCCGCCGACGTTGCATCCCCGCCCAGCGGCGATGCGACCCGCTCGCAACTTAGAAAATTAAACTTTTCTAACGGTCGCCGTCGGGTCCGCCCGCCGCCGTTTCCGCGGCCCGGACTTTGTCGATTCTCTTCCGAAATTCACGGAAGAATCCTCCGAAGCACGAACTTCGAAACTCGATCGAGAAACGAGAGGAATCGCCGGTCAGGAATAAGTTCGCGTAATCTCTTCCCGGGACTCGCCGCGGTCAACGCTGGCGCCGGGTGTCTGTAAGTCGGATCCGTGTATCGGTATCAATTTCGGCGGATTCCGTCCAGAGACCAGCGTCCGTCGACGACGACGAGTCGGACGTAACGTCGTCGCGTTCCGCTCGAGCCCGGAGAGTGACGGGAAGGTCTCCCCCTTTCGTCCAGCGGACGGTCAATCAATGCGATTCAGTTTGCCGAGTTTGGGGGCGGGCTGGACGCGCGATACTCCGGGTCGCCCGGGTCTTGGGATAAGGAGGACGGGGCTGGAGGGAAAAGAAGAACGCGCGCGGCAGCCTGTTACGACAAATTGGGGCCTGCCATCGTGACAAACTCGTGGCAGCCCCCGCTCCGGGAGTATCCTCGAGTGACCTTAGCTCGCGAGTTCATGGAGTATCCCCGTGGCCGATCTATCGGCTCTCCCACGACCCCTGGAATCTCCTCGGGGACACCTCTAATAGCCGGATTATCTGTCCGCTTGTGTTTCTTCCGTCACCCTCCCCGGGCTCCGGCCCCAATAAGGATAACGAGTCCGCGCCGGTCTTTCCACGTCTTTATCGGCGCGGTTCCGGGGGGACAGGTGGACGGCGTCGTCCGTTACGGCCGATTCATCTCGGCCAACTACCCTGTCGGGCTCTGTCTTTGCGGGCGTATCGCGCTGATCGATCGAACGGCTTTCCGGAGATATAGAGTCGTCGGTGGCAGCGCGAACCGAGCTTCGCTAGATAATTCTCGTTCCCTCCGGTTAATTGCGGTTACTCCAGCCCACCCGTTGCCTCGGGAGTATAATGTCTATTACCGCGGAGGATCGGTGACAATGCACTTCGCGCTAAGTGAACGGAGAGAGTAGCGAAGATTGTCTTTGCACGCGCGATCAGGCGACGATACAGCGAATCGTACTCAGACCCGTCGCAGACGGATCCTCCGTCGACCGGTGCGCGGCTTTTCCGGCTGCACCGGAAGAGTTACGGCGCGGATACGTAGCGGACGGAAAGAATTCGGCCGGGATTCTTTCTCGCGAACGGTAACGGAAAAAAACGTCGATCGTCCGGCGAGACACGGTCGTTAGAGGTTCGTCTCCCGTACAAATAACTTACATGACGCGAGTTATTCGAAGCCGGGCTCGGGACGACGCCGCGGCGGGAAGAAGAGCCGCAAGAAGGAGAGGAAGGAAACGACCGGCTGTCCGTCAGTTTATCTTCTGGCATACGTCGACTATTAATCAACGGACCCTCCTAATCGTTTGACGAACCAATCGATAAATCAATAACTCTCATCCCGCGTAGCGGTAGCCGGATAATCTCGGGTCGCGTCGCGGTTGCGTCAGCGTCCAGAGAAAAAGTGGGAGGAGAGAGAGAGAGAGAGAGAGAGAGAGAGAGAAAAAAAGACAGGCCGATCGCGGGATCCGCGACCGATTGCGTGAACAGTAGCGGCGTGACGAAACGGCCGCAATCGGAAAGGAGCGGCGAGACGCGCCGCGCGGTGGACCCGGGTCACGCGTCACGGTTTCACCGCGCGAATCGCTTCCGGGCTGCGGCCGAACAGGTCGCGTCGCGCCGGTGCTTCGGCTTACAAGGTGGTCTACGGCAGCCGACGCGGTATCGTTCCGTAATATCATTCCAGTCAAGTTTTAACGCGTTAAAGCGTGCAAGGAGTCGCCAGGCCATCGAGGGCCGGCTCATTTGCTGTCGTTCGCTGCCTACGGCGAGGCCACCGGTGCCTCGAAATCCATTAACGTTCGCGCGCTGCACTCGGCCCGACCAATAAATTTTATTAATACATTCGTGGCGGGGCAATAACGACAGCCGGCATTGTGCGAGGAGTGAGAATCGACTCGAGTCTCTCGAGTCTCTCGAGTCCCGAGTCTCTCTCGAGTCTCGACTCGGCTCCACTCGACTCCGCATCGCTCGAGAGACTTCGGCGCGGCACGGCGCGGCGCGGCGCGGCTAACTTTTGCGCTCGCCGTAAACTCCGCAGGCAGCGATAATGGCAGCGTTTTGTGGCGTACCAGAAAACCACTCCGCCTTCCGGGATCCCGGTGCCAGGCTGGAACGTGGAACACGACTAATGCATTTGCAGTCTTAAAGCGACAGCGGCGTGATTGCCAAACACATATCGGTACTTCTCCGGCTGGCCCGCGCGAGAGAAGGGAAATCTCGGCTGGCCGCGCAACTGGGCCGGCTCGCGAATCGAAAGGAATTCCCCGGGATAGGGGAAGAGGGCCGGCCGTGTACCGGAGCCAGGAAACATCCATTCGGGACGCTCTCCCGATATTATCGCATAATGAACCGTCCCGAAGGAGCTACCGACATAATGCGCGGCGGCCCGTGATTCAGCGAGCGTACCCGGCACCGCGAGAGCTTGCGGCCCGCTAATTCACCGTAATTCCGTAAATCTATATCTTAAAAATCTATTCGGCCACCGTTGCCCCGTTGCTCGAAATTAGAGCCACGAGGCAGGGGGCACGGGAGAACGGGGGCTGCCGAGGGGATGGAAGCGGCGATGGTTAAGTGGCTTTTACCCCATATTCCTGTTACGGTAACGGAGAGCTGTCCCGGCAACCTAGACCTTAACGAGATACCATTTAAATATCAAATTTAGTCCGATCTTCGGCTCGTCTTCTACGGCAAAGGATCCCAAGGAAACCGGTGATCGGTTTCCAATCTGGCGGATGCCTTATTACAGACCGGGCTGGCCAGGTTGTACGCTGCACGGCTGCACGTGTCTACACGAACACGAAGAGAAGAAGAAGAACCTTACCGGGTATATACAGCGACGAACGGCAGCCGGTGGGCTTCTGGTCGCCGTGCTGCAAGAAGAGGAGACGCGACGCGACGAGACGGGACGGCCGGGACGGAGACCGGGACGGTCGGGACGGGAACGGGACGGAACGGGATGGGACGAGACCGGACGAGACAAACCGAGACCGGGTTCAACGGGACGAAGCGAGACGGAATGCCCGAGCGAACCAGCGCGGAGAGGAGAAAGAAGAGGAGGACGGAGCGAGAGAAAAAGGTCCACTCGAGGCTGAGCCCCGTGCGTATGATATTAAACACTATAATTATTATTTAAATTCCAGTAGGATGGCTCCCGGTGTTGCGGCTCTCCTCTGCACACCATCGCCGCCGTCTCTTTCCCTTTCCCCGTCTCTTGTTTCTCTTTCCCTTATTATTCTCTTCCCCTGTTCCTCTCTACGGCCGCTGATACCGATGCTGCCGACTCCTTTTCACTCTCGCTCTCGATCTCTGCCGCTCGTATGGCCGCGCAGCCACGCGCTTTTTGCTCTCGTATACCGGTCGCCCCTGCGTCCCGATCCTTTTGCTTTTCGAACTCGCTTTGCTTTTGCTCCGCCCGCGCGTAGGCGCGACTCTCGGCATCCCACCGTTCCGACGAGAACAGATACCGGGAACGGAGCCGGAGAGACAAAGAGAAAAAGAGAGGCGGACGGCGAGAGAGAAACGGGGGAGGGAGAGAGAGAGAGAGAGACGGAGAGAACGGTCACAACCGTAGTCCGAGACTTATAGCTATGGCCACCATGAGATGGTTTATTGCCAGGACCTGACCCCATGTAATCACTATAAACTATACCTTCTTCTTGCGAGGCCCTCTCCCTGTACCTACGTGCCCGTATTAGGTGCCATTACGCGTCAATGCGGGAGTGCCGCCGTTCTTCCTCTTCCTCCTTCGAATCTTCGCTACTGTCCCGTATCCAGAGGGTCGCGGAGGTCCGACGGATCCTTATCGTACGCGTACCGCGCGTAGCCGTCGTGAAACTCGCCGCGCGGCTAGCATTAAAGACTGCCCGTTGCTTTCGAGTGCTCGCGACCGGCGAAAAATTCGAACCGTTTCGAACCGGGATTCGATTACCCTCGAACTCTTTCTCGAGGAACCAACGGATCGCTTTGGAACCGGGATTCGAACAGCCATCGTCGCTCGCGGCTGACCAACCCTCCTGCTCTCCGTTTAATTCGCACCGCGTCACGATCCGTTTCGAGCGAGCAGCTCCGCCGGAGAGCGGAGAAGAAGCGTGCCCGGCGCAGGCGGTAGCCTCTCCAACACCGATGTGAACATCGGTGAATATCAGCCGGGCCGGGGCTCCCTTCAACCCGGTGGCTTCGAGTCCGATGCAAATAATCCTCTTCCTCTCATGACCGGAGAAAAACAATGCGCCGGATTCAATACCGGTAGCGAGACCGGACCGAGATCGTGCGTTGTGGGTGGGCACCTCTCAACCGGGAGAAGAACGATAGCCGCGGCAAGGCAACCGCAGCAAAAGTAGCAGGAGCCAGCAACCGACGTCGGTCGCTCGCTTTCACGGTCCTATGGCTCGCGGCTCCGTTCGACTTTATGGGAATGCGATATATACCTACGTTGAATAAAGACACGCGCACACCGACGCCCGACTTTCGAAACGGTTGCCGCGTTGCACCGTGTTCGCCGAGTGGTTCGCTCTATGCTCCCGGCTACCGGGTAGCTAGCGCTAGGCGGAAGAATGGAGGATCGTTCGGACTCGACGAACAGAAACATCGGGCCCGGCTGGAAGGGGCACCGCGCGATGTGCACGAGGCTTTAGCTAGGGCAGGGTAGTAGCCACTAGACGCTGAAAAATACTCCGGAGAAGAGACCTCCGCACTGGCTTGTTATTATTTGTACTATTGTTGACTCGTGACTTGCAACTCGGCTCTCTTGCCCACGAGAGCCACCCCGCTCGAGTCTTCGGCCCGCCCACGAGAAAACAAACATCCCGGCTATTGCCAACCGTCTCTCGACGATGATCGTCGCAACGGTGGGCAGGATCGTTGGTGGTTTTTCGGACTGCCATTGCAGGAGGAATCGAAGGAGTCGTCTACCGAGAAAACTTTCGAATCTTCCCGAAGCGAGGAGAGTCTACGAGTCTCCGAGCGTCGATTCTTAGTACGTCCGATCGACCTACGATGCTCGGAGGTGTCTCGACCGATGCCTAATGGTGGGATCGGTAAGGAGCGATTAAATCGCAGATTTCTTATCTCGCCTTACGGTTTCTACCCTGCTCCCTGGGCGGGAAGAGCCTCCAGGCGAACGCCGAGACGCGCTGCCTCCCCTCGCGCCCTCTTCCTGCCTTCTGCACGCCGTGTGTATATATACCTCGGTGCAGAGGCGCGTCATTATACTCACGTCACTCAAAAGCTTCTCTTCTTCTGCCCCGCCGGGGTCCGGAGTTATGAGAAACACGAGCCGCAAGGTAACCGCCACCACCGTCACCTCCCTCTCCCGTCGTTCCGTCCATCCCCCGCCACGGCAGCCCCCCTTTCCGACGCTTTTTCCGCGTCTCCTCTGTCGTGTACCTTGTTTTCCACCGACTATGTTCGGTAGTTAAACTAGTACTTCGCACGCCGAATTAACTTTGTGCGAATTTTTAGGTTTGTGAAGTGGACTGTATTTACTTGTGAAAATCAGTGTAGTGACTCGAAATATGTTCGATGTTCTCTATTTGCTTGGTTGACTATTTGTTTCCAACTATGATTCTCGACTCGCTATTCTCCACTCCCTGGGCCTCCCAGAATCGTCTTCGACGACACCTCCGCAATGTCGTCTTCACGGGGGTGAAGACGTTCTGGTTGGCCCTTTTCGATCTGAAAATGGTTGTGGAAGGGAGACACAATCCCTTCCCTTCTAGTCTTCCTAGTTGCTAAAGTTAATAACTAATTCGTCCCGTTTGCAATCGCCGACCGTGGCAGGTAAAAAGCAAGAAACGCTTGGCCTTAGAAACACATGCTAACGGACGGGCAAGAGAGTTAAAAATACTGGTGACTGGACACCAGATGTAAACAATAGGCAAAGAAAATCTACAGCAATAATCGCGGGCCTTATGGGTTCAGGGATTTATGGCTGCCACGGTCCCTTCTCGTAATACCGTAAAGACGATTGCAAGTTGTGAACGGGACGAAGGCTCCTATTATTTCGAAAAAACTACCAAATGTACAATAAGCCGTAGCAAACATAAAAGGTGTATACAAACTAAAAAGTACGATGGTTCTAAGGGGTCGGAGGAAACGTTAAGGCTGTAAGTGGCCTTAACATACCGCCCCCCTTGAACGGTTCCGTTCAACATGTCTAAACTATTACATTAAACTGTGAAGTCTGGAGAGTGCATAATCATAAAAAACTAACTTATATCTATACACAAAGGCCTATACGTATATACAATGAACTATAGATGCTACGCTCAGTCTATCGGTAGTGGCGCAAGTCCTTTCACACTCCGTTTGTACCCTCCTAGCGGTGTCTTCACAGTCACCACACGGATAATCTTGTCGTCCCCTGGATGTACCTCCAAGATTCGGCCCAATTCTCACTGCAACGGTGGAAGGTTGTCCTCTCGTATGAGTACCAGTGTCCCTTCCTGAATACCTGCACCTTTGAGTATGTTGCCACAATGACAGCCTTTTGATATGCACATCTGTCCACTCATATTCCGGTAGGGTTCGTAACGAATCACCAATTAGGAAGTGTGCAGGTGTTAGTGCGATATAGTCTTTAGGATTAGAGGATAGGGGTGTTAGTGGTCGGGATTTTAAGATAGCCTCGATCTCGATTACTATGCTGTTCAATTGTTCGTACGTGACCAGTGCGTCTCCGATCGTAGCTTTTAAGTGGTTTTTAAAAACCTTCACCGTGGTAAGGTTTGTGACTAATTCTAAATGAGTTGCCTTTGTGGCAAAGCATACAAACACTACAACGTATCCCTTGATTCTATTTTCACTTCTGTGTTTCCGTTCCCTTAAAAAGAATGGTCCGCAATAATCGACTCCCTTTATTACCGCGTGGTGCGGCAGGTAGAAACCCTCGGTGAGCTCGTCTCCGCTGACCGGTGTCATATGCCCTAACTGTTCGTAGTCCTTTAAAAATTCCCGATGTCCTGTTAAGAGTTCCTGATTGGAATGTAGTTTCTGTTCTAAAGCATAAAATCCCTTTAGCGCTATCTCTCGCGAACTCCCTAACCGTTGTTTATTTTTTATGTTGAACGGTAATCTTACGCAATATCGTCCGTCTGCATCTCGTATTGTACCCTGTTTAAATGAAATTTCCGCGGCCCTTTCTTCTTCTGATAAATACGATTTCTCCGCGACTTCTTCTATCTCCCGGAATTTGTTTAACGTTTTATCTAAACTCGACGTAACAAGGAACGATTTTACTGATGGGTTCTTATATGCGGGTTGCAAATCTGTTTTGCCGGTAACTATCCATCCTAACCTAGTTTTCTGCAATATGATACTGTTGTTATTTAATTTAATTTGTCCAATGCTTAATAGGCTGAAGAACAATGTATTGCCTAATAACGCGTCTATCTTCCCTGGCTTATGGAATTCCGGATCTGCTAACGCGATGTTTTGCGGTACTTGAATCGCGGTTCTGTTTACTTGTCGGGATGGTAGTAATCCGGTAATCGAGGGTACAGCAATCATCGATATCGGAGTGGAAAAATTACTATTCCGCGCCTTGACTATTGTTTTTACACTATATTGTGCCCTGGTCGCCTGCTGACCTAAACCTGATAGCGTTAAATTTACGTTATGCTTACATAATTGCAAATTTTCTGCTAATTCACTGGTTATAAAATGCGTCTGAGATCCCCCGTCTAATAAAACGCGGCACTCGTGTTCCTTGTTGAATTGGTCTAATATTTTTATCCGCGCTGTACCAAGCAATATTTCTGAATCGCATGTGACCGTTAACGCAGTTGCATTGGCTCCCGCGTTTGTTATTTGAGCTTCTACTTGGGTGTTACTAGTGTTCATATTGACCCGGTGTTCGTTATTAAAATGTAATAATGTATTGTGCCTTTGATTGCATTTCCTGCACCCGTTTGCTTGACACGTGGCGACTAAATGTCCAGTTCGGAAGCAATTAAGACATAACTTATTCTGTTTTATCACCTCTAATCTATCCCGAATTGAAGCTTGCAAAAAATGTTTACAATAGTAAATTTCGTGGTTCTCGTTACACATGACGCACTTAGTATTTGTCGTCGCTACGTGAATGTACCCCCTTGCATTAACTTTGTTTCGTAGCGGACGATCTTGATACGGAACCCGTTTCATTGTGTTAGAAAATTCCGCTTCAATCTCCTCGCCACGCGCTTGTTTGTTTACAAAACTAACTAATTGTTCGAATGTCGGCATCTCATCATTTTCTAAAGTGCGTTCCCATCCGCGTCGAGTATTTATGTCTAGCCTTTTTCCTATCAAATAAACTAATATCGCGTCCCATTGTTCTACGGGCTGACCTAGAGTGGCGAGTGCATTTACATGCATTTGAGCCTGTTCCGCCAATGATCTGAGGCTCAAGGGTGCATCGCGAGTTACTTCTGGTAATTCAAATAACGTTTTCAAATGCGACTGTACGATTTGTCGCGGTCTGTTGCATCGCCTTTGTAACAAGTCCCAAGCGACCCGGTAGTTCGGTTCTGACGCGTTTAACGAGGTAATTACCGACGCAATTTCTCCGCGAAGTGCATTTTTCAATAGATGGAATTTTTGTACCGCAGGTAAGTCTAAATTGTCGTGGACCAATGTTTTAAAGGTATCATGGAAACTGTGCCATTCAATGGGATTACCGTCGTATGGTTTTATCTCTATTTTTGGTAGAAGGGTACTTTCTTGCCTTACCGTTACGGTATTTGGCGAGTCTGTGAATCTACCTGTGCTTGCTAAATTACTAGGGGTTTGTAATCTCTCAATTCGGCGGTTTAGGAGGCTACTTATCTTAAAATAGTTTCGTTCGAACTGTTCTCTTTCCGAATCGTGATCGGAAACCTCGTCCTCTAACTCTATGCTTGACTGAACGTTTTCAAAGCTTGTATTTAACTCTATCACCTTTTCCTTGCGAATTTGTAATTCATGAATGTCAAACTGATCGTCCTCACCCAGATATGTTTCTATCCGCGTAAGTTGCCCTTTAATTGTGGCTCGTTGTCTCTTAAGACCCTTTAATTGAGCTGTCTCAGGTACGTTCGTCATATTGCGATAATTGAACAACTAATGGAATCGAGATCGCGACTGGTCAATAAGGAACAATGTGTGAAGGAGTGGTGATTTCTAGACTCACCCTACAGGCGTCTGAGCTTCTAAATAATGCTACGGCTGCGAATCCTTGAGACTGCTGCAATGCCTTGATGCTGCTGCGATGCCTTGATGCTGCTGCGATGCCTTGATGCTGCTGCGATGCCTTGATGCTGCTGCTATGCCTTGATGCTGCTGCTATGCCTTGATGCTGCTGCTATGCCTTGATGCTGCTGCTATGCCTTGATGCTGCTGCTATGCCTTGATGCTGCTGCTATGCCTTGATGCTGCTGCTATGCCTTGATGCTGCTGCTATGCCTTGATGCTGCTGCTATGCCTTGATGCTGCTGCGATGCCTTGATGCTGCTGCGATGCCTTGATGTATCCGCTGTCCGACGGCTGCTTCCCCGGTTGAGGCGTCCAAATCTGGCTGCTTCCTCAGTTGAGGTGTCCGATACGGCTGCTTACGAATAACTCAGCTTCACCGGCGACGTATTATCCTACGGTGATGCTGTTGATCTGCCCTCTCCAAAGTGAGGCTAAGATCCCAATATATGAACTGCTTTTCTGCTGCACTACAAGCTCTATACTTGCTAACAATTGTCAATGATGTCCAAGGAGGATGTACTAATTACAATTGAGTCACTCCTCGGTAGTCACTACACTGCTCTATGTTTCTATATTTGCCGAAAGCTCCGGCTCGAAGGACCAAATGTCGTGTACCTTGTTTTCCACCGACTATGTTCGGTAGTTAAACTAGTACTTCGCACGCCGAATTAACTTTGTGCGAATTTTTAGGTTTGTGAAGTGGACTGTATTTACTTGTGAAAATCAGTGTAGTGACTCGAAATATGTTCGATGTTCTCTATTTGCTTGGTTGACTATTTGTTTCCAACTATGATTCTCGACTCGCTATTCTCCACTCCCTGGGCCTCCCAGAATCGTCTTCGACGACACCTCCGCAATGTCGTCTTCACGGGGGTGAAGACGTTCTGGTTGGCCCTTTTCGATCTGAAAATGGTTGTGGAAGGGAGACACAATCCCTTCCCTTCTAGTCTTCCTAGTTGCTAAAGTTAATAACTAATTCGTCCCGTTTGCAATCGCCGACCGTGGCAGGTAAAAAGCAAGAAACGCTTGGCCTTAGAAACACATGCTAACGGACGGGCAAGAGAGTTAAAAATACTGGTGACTGGACACCAGATGTAAACAATAGGCAAAGAAAATCTACAGCAATAATCGCGGGCCTTATGGGTTCAGGGATTTATGGCTGCCACGGTCCCTTCTCGTAATACCGTAAAGACGATTGCAAGTTGTGAACGGGACGAAGGCTCCTATTATTTCGAAAAAACTACCAAATGTACAATAAGCCGTAGCAAACATAAAAGGTGTATACAAACTAAAAAGTACGATGGTTCTAAGGGGTCGGAGGAAACGTTAAGGCTGTAAGTGGCCTTAACATCCTCCACGGTCGGGTCGTCAGCTGGGTTCGAACAATCATTTATAACCGGCCACGGATAATTCGTGCAGCGTCGGTCCCCCGACGACAAAAACCGCGATCGATAGAGGTGCCAGATAGCTCGGCGACGCTACCGATGTCCCGCGACGTTCCGACGCGGCGCACAATGAGCCCACGGAACGCGTCCCGCACGGTCGAATCGCGCGGGACGATCGACACTGTCGCTCTTCCCAATGACCGGGCCTTATCTCCGCTTCTTTTCGGGGCCGATCTCGATTTCTGGTTCGAGGCGACGCCCGAGACCGATCCGATTATCGGCCTTAACGAATGAACGCTGCTACCAGGAACTCGCGGGGATTTTCCGTCGACCAGCTCTCGAGGAAGAAGGTGCGACGTGTCGGGATTGCTTTCGAACTTCGGCCGAACTACCG
The DNA here is from genome assembly GCF_051020985.1 of Nomia melanderi. Lineage (NCBI taxonomy): Eukaryota > Metazoa > Arthropoda > Insecta > Hymenoptera > Halictidae > Nomia > Nomia melanderi. Next base: position 13,506,697 of record NC_135010.1, on the reverse strand, counting down.
ACGATCGCAGTTCGAACTTTAGACAAGGGTTGAGACGGGCGAATAATCGAATTCTGTTTAACTGGAGCCCAGACGACTCGGCGGATAAGGCCCGAGTAAGCGAAAGTTCTTCCGTAGGAATTCCCGTCGTCAGCGAATCAATCGGAACGGTTATCCGACGCGAGTCCTCTCGGATCGCGCGTCCACCGACGAATTCGTCGACGAAAGTGGACGGGCCGACAGGTCGCGCGCAATCCTAATAACAATAATAAGGTGCAAAAAGAAAGCGCGGCCTGGTGCGACGCGTAGGCGCACTAGAATCGAGAGTGGAGGGCCGCGAGAGCCTCGCCCTTCCTTTCCACGGCGGCCCAGTCATCTCCGTCCCCGTCGCCGTCTTCTAACGCCATTCTTCCAACCGGGGAACTTCCCTCCGTGGTCGTCTGGCCGCGCGCGCGTACCCACTAACCCATAATTAGAGGCTTTCGCAAATTATATGCGCGAACATGTGTCCCCTCGGTTAAAATATCGGCTTAATAATAACAGTTGGAGAGCACGGCAATTATCAGGACCCCCGAGGAGCGAGAAGAGACCGCGCGCCCCCTGCCTCACCGGCGTCCTTTTGTCTCCACCTCTTCCTCCTCCGCGTGGAATTCTTTTTTATATCTCGCGCCGGATGCGGCCCGAGCGGATCACCGTGCCGTGGGTGTCTTTCGGTGTCCTCCCGGCCGGAATCGCAGACGAATTCCGCGGTCACCTCGAGGGACGCGAGGATTGGATCTACTTACGGACACTCGGAGCCCTTGGCCGTCTCTCTCGCTTACATAGTTGCATCCGCGCGGCGAGTTAATGTTTAAACATAGCGAATAATTGCGCGCCGCTGGCTGCCGGGACTATGCACGAGACAGAGAGAATAGCTATTAGATTTACGAGCGTTCCACTTTAGGAGAAGCGAAACTAATAAACCGTGCGATCAAATACATTGGAGTAAAACTGGAAAGACAAGACTGCGAGGGGGATGATCGACGGGAACGACGTTCCGCGACGTCGACGGGACGTTTCCATCGTCTTACGCGCGGCTTGCCCCGAGGGCTCGGCGATAGGCGATAGAAAGCCGAACGACGACGGCGGCGACGGTACCGAGTCGTTAATCGTTTTGCAAGCAACGAAGCAGCTCGCCTGGATCTCTCTCCTCCGGTATCGGAACCCGCGCAAGAAGAGATCGGTTGGGCAGGAGGAGAGGCAGTCCTAACGGCGTGTCTGCTGTTTTGCCAGTTATAATTATACAGGCTCGTTTTTCGTGGGACGATCGTGTGGGCACACACTCGGCGTTCGGTGTACGCCGAGCCGGGACTTCGGTTCTTTTAAAGGACGGCCATAACGCGCGACCGGGTACAGTGGCTTTTTATTGGCTAATTGGTAATTAAGTCGGGTTAAACAGCGGCCAGCCAACGCTTTCTTGCCCGCCTCGAGTCGTTCGGCGACTCGCTAATTTAATTTGCGGTTTCGTCGCGTTCGTTCCTCCGGTGTCTACGAGCCTCCTCCGCGGGGAGGGGTGGCTCTAGCTCGCGTCGCGATCCCCCTCTCGAGCATTTTTGCCGGGCGCTTGGCCTATCAACCCCGCGCGGTTTAATGGCGGCTCGCGCGGCCGATAATTGCGAGGCTTCTTTTTGCACCGGCCGAACCGGCGGAGAGAGCCGCGTCGACGCGGACCGCGGCCGTCAACCGTGCGCGCCCCGACGTCTGGGCGACGCGGATCGACGAAAGTGGGTGTCGATCGCTGCTTTGCCAGTCAGCTGACGCGCCGGAAACCGGCACGAGGCTGCCTCGAGGGCACGAAAAGTGGGCCCGGTACCGATTCGTCGACAAGATTAGACAATTTGTAAACATGCAATCGTGGGTGTACCGGTACAATACCATCGTTGACCCGACTGTGAACTGCCTGCCCCCTCCCCCTCCTCTCTCTGCTCCTCCTCCTCCTCCTCCTCCTCCTCCTGCCGCGGCTCTGGCAGGCCGTGTCGGCCACGGAGGAACTCTCCTCGCCTGGTAATTCGAATGCATTCACCCCGAGCCCATCCATTCACTCTTTCCATTCATGTTGGCCTTTCCCTCGTACGCATCGGCCGCGACACGATGACGCCGTGGAATCGAGCTTGTGATTGCGGCCAGCCGAACAAGAAGAGGAAGAAAAGAAGGAGGATGAAAGGGAGGGGCGAGAGGTGGAGGAGGAGGAGGATGACTACGATGACTGTGGGGCCGTGCGCGGGTCAGGTTGCGGCGGACCCGAGCAACACCGAGAGGACGACGACGCGTAGGACGCGTCAGTTCGCTTTGTCCCTATCGATTCTGACGAGCGACAAGCCTCTTCGCGGCGAGCAACGCGCAGGGAACACGGACCCTCGGTCGGACGAGTTTCTTGCCACGGAAAGTCTTCTCGGTCGCGGCGAGACGGCGAAACTTTCTCGCGACCTCCTCGGAGAAGCTTCCATTCGTTTCGAGTTTAACGAAATCTTCCCTCGAATCCAGCGATTTTCGAAGAACCGTTCGTCGGGCAGGTGGCTAAGGATGATTTCGACGTATCCGAAGGACGAAGAGTCGGCTCGCGTAAGGCGGTAACGCGAGGGGTGCCCGACCTCCGCGCGTCGACTCTTCTCGCGCCCACGCGCGGAAGAAGCTACGGGCCCTCTTTGTGGTTAGACAATGCAACGGGCGACCGACGGCGTGGCTCTAATAACGCGGTACGAGCTTACAGATGGAGCACGCGAGTCGCGGCATCGCCGGAGAGAGCCCGGCGTCCGCGGCGAGCCGAGTTCCTTTGTGATCGACGGGTCCATCGCCAACGCGTTAGCCTCGGAATCGCGTTAGCTCGAGAACACGGAAAGAAGTGGAGTGCCGGAAAAATCAACAACGTTTAGAATCGATCTCCGGGGGTCGCGAGCCGTGTTTCGAGCAGCGGCTGCTCGAGGCGTGTTCGAGGGAAGGCGGTAGCCGAGCGATTTGAATGAAAACGCGGGGTCATCGTAGGCGAGGATTCGACGAGCCTAATGGTGTCGGAGGAAGACGGCCGGGAATATCCCGGTTCGAACAAAAGGACGGCGAGATCGGGGGAGGGGCGAGAGTCGTTCGGCCGACTCGAGATCGGACTCGTGACCCGACCCTTTTCGTTCCTGGCACATTGATTCCGTGGAGTGACGGATGGTCCGGGGTCGTAGGAGGTCGCGGTGGCGCCTCGTGCTTTACCCCGTGACTCTTCGGCTGTTTAGTTTGCGTCCAGCCCATCTCTCCTACGCTCTGCTCTTTTTTCCCTTCTGGAGTGACCGAAGGCCAGCCTTTGCTTCGCGCCACCTTTCCAAGGGAAACGCAAATAATCTCGAGATCCCGAGGCGAAGCGTCCGGCTCCTCGAGTGCTATCTCAGCGCGCGGCCGCGTAATATCGTGTAAACGATCGCCTCGGTCCGCTATCTATTATTTTAATCGGCAGTTGTTCAACCGGGAAGCATCGCGTCTGCATTCCGCGATCGTTTCGGCTCGTTGAACTTAATCAAACTAATTCGTCGTAGGAGAAGCGCCTCCACCGAAATTCCGCGACGTCTTTATAATACCCCGTAGCGACGTCTCAGCGTGACGGTAGGGCGCGGGGGTTGGAAACGTGGAAGGGGGACGCTGTAAGTCGAAGCCCGGGGAAATAGGGCGGCATGCACGAGTGCCGCTCCCGATGGAAAAATTAATAGAATCATTTTACCGAACTGCTCGTCCGTTCCGTTTCGTTCCGTTCTCCTCCGAGTTCTCCGTTCCTGCCAGCCCTCCCGTTCTTCGGCCGTCTTTCTTTCCACGGGATCCCTTGTCCCGGTATTATGACTCTAAAGTCGGGGTCACGAGGAGACTCGCGAGGGCAGAAGGGACAGGGTCGCCGGAACGAAATGGAAAATATAGCTCCCTAACCTCTTATCCCCGACGAACAACTACACTGCCTTTCGGGATAAGGGAGAGTTTTATGCGCTTAAGCAGCCCGGCTGAGATTTGTCACGAGCTGGTTTGCTCCGCTCGACCGTGCCACTGTCTCCCGAGCCCTGATAAGAATAAGCGCGGAACGCGGAGTTGGGTCGACGCGAGCCAGGGCGAGTCGAAGCCGCCGCCGCCTTCGCCGCCGTAACTTCCGGAACTCGTTACTCCGTTCCACATTCCCTTCGGCCGTCGCGCGATCTAATTTTCCCCTAAGAGCTGACGTCGAAACGGCCACCCGGACGAATTTCCTTGGCCGCGCACGTACTGGCGAGAGCGCGCTTCCGTTTTATCGCGCGACAAGGAACCATCGGCGGACGTTTATCACTGGGCCCGGCCGCCGCGGATTACGGTTTTACGAGCGGCCCGACTTGTTTGGCACGCTTCGTACCCATCGCTCTCTCTCGCCGGAGAGATCTCCGCCGACGACGGGAAAGCTCGGTGCCGCGTTTCCTGGTTTCGCGCGCGGCCGCGCCGGCGAATCGCCAGGCGAGTTCCTGACAGCTCGCGGTCAAAAACCCACACCGATGGCGACGCCGGAGATTCATAGCCGTCAAACGAACCGATAGCTCGTAGGCAGGCTATAAAACCGCGCTAAAACGAGAATGATGCGCCGTGGCTTGCAACTTCTATTTCGAGTCGCGACCCCGGAAACGAACCGCGGCCTGGCGAAACCCGACGTTTCCCCCGCTCTCCTCGCGCTTGCCCTTTTCGTCGACAATACGCTCCTTTCTTTTAACCGTTATTACGCACCTCGCGCATTGTGCGAGCTGACGCGACGTCGTCGCGCCGCGAGACGCAGGGGAAGATAAGAGACTCGTTGCGGTTGCAACGTACGAACGATCCGTGCGATTCGATCGGTAAGTTCCTATGCTAGGTAATTCTATTCACCTGCGAAGTGGAGGATCGCGTGGAGTTCGAGCTTCGCTTTCGATGCAAGTTTGAAGATGAGTAGATTCTTTCGTCCTAACTGTTTCCTCTCTCGACGGCGATCCGTGGAGGGAACCGATCCGAGGAACGACCGTTCCATATATTGGTATCTCCGGCCATTTATCTCCGAATTCATTACTGCCTTGGCCGATGCAGCGGCTCCCTGCACCTTTCACGCGTATACACACCCTACCGGAAAAGGCCCCGATGGTTCCTTCCCCTCGCGCGCTTTCTTTTCTTAAAGGAATTCACTTTGAGCGCGGACTGACAGGTCCGCGTCCAGACAAATGTCTTCGGAACTCGTTCCTTTTCTTCGGGGAATCGGTCGGAAAATTAACAGACGCGACCGACCGATTCCTCTCGGCTCCTTAATCTTTCAAACTCGAGACGGACTTTCTTTCCACGGAGAGTAAAATTGATTTGAAGCACGCAGAGCGTGTTAAGGGTGAGTAATTCACCGGTGCGTGAATGAATTCTGTTGGTTACGGATGCGTCGGTCTCCGGTCTGCTCCCTTTTTCTGATAGGATTCTTCTACACCCTCGTCCTATCGTTCCTCCGACTCTGAATCGAGATTACCGTGACTTCGAAGAGCGATTCCAAGATTTCCAGGATCATTACGATAATTTCGAAGAGCACGAGTCGCGAGTGTCGAACAACGCTCGGCCCGTCGAAATTTCATTTGTCCGTGCGGCCCGCAAAAAACCGCGAGCCCGCCGGAAAACGAAATGCGAATTTCTCGCGGCAATTACTGCAACCTCGACGTCGAACCAGCGCCGTTTCATTTCATTGTTTCCGACAAGTTTTTTTCCGGCTGACCGTCGCGCCGTTCCAGACCGAGCTCTTCCCCTTATCCCCGAGCTCGCTGGCTGCTGACCACGGGTTCGGCATCGGATATACGGTACACACGGGGGTCGTTACGTTTTATGGCTAATTGTTTTATTATCTTTGACATATTTCCAGTTTACGGCTGCGGCCGGCCGGCCGCTCGGCCACTCCGCTTCACGGCTGTCTATTGTGTGTGATGAACGCCGCTTTATGTGCCACCCTGCGCGTCTCTCTGTCGACCCACGCTCCGCGCCATCACGCTCGTTCTTTTCCGACCGGATTGGCTGCGCGGTCGCGAGCAACGACGCCCCGAAGGAGCGACAATAGTAATTCGTTAATTGTTACCGTGGGTCCGAGTCTTGCCGATTGAATCCTAGTCGCAGTTGCGGCCACCGGTGGAGACGGTCGACAACGATTCCCGCGATTCCTCGAATTTCCGGAACCGGGCGGACGCAAAAGTCGAAAGGGTCCAAGACGCCTGATCCACCCCGTGTCATTTGCCATTCCTCCGAGGGCCGTTCCGCATTCCGGAGCTCGAGGAACATCGATCACACCCTCGACACTCGCAATTGAGCGGTGTTCCCGGCCGATACAGCTCTGACCATCGTCTACCGAGAAACAGACGGACCGAGGAACTCGTCTTCGACGAGCGAGAACGGAAGGGGATGTCCTCCGCGCGAGCAAGAGAATACGGTCGCGCGTTAGAAATTCTTTTTGCCGTAGGTATGCCAATATATCGGCTTCCATCGACACCCTCCGGCTACCTCCGGGATACGTGACTGCTCTTAAGAATGCACCACCGACCGTCCCCATCCGGGGTTAAAATAAATAATGTCCACGCTCCGTCAAAATCGACTCGATGCTCGAATTCCCTCGGAGAAGTCACCCCTCCAACATCGATCCGTTATTTATCCTTGTTTTGTTTCATCGAATCTTGACTTCGCCCCTCTATTTAAGCCTCCTCGGACTACCCCGCGCCGCTTCCGCAACAGCGAAAGGCTTTACGAGACTCGTATTCCGCCGGAAATCACTGCAAACACCCTGGCATCGTTCAGAGTACCTATCATTGGGCGCAACCGATACTTTTGTCCGAAAATTTGCAACGATCAGCGGGTTCCTCGCGTCTCGACGGGACGGTTCACGAAATCTAACGCAGAAATAGCAGGTTACACGGACAGACCTGTGTTCTCTGCTCGACGAGCTATAATTTCGCTAAAAGAGATCGTCCAGAGCAATCCCGCAGGACGAAGCTCGAGGTGGTCCGCGAGTGGCCGAGTCTCGTATAAATCAATGTCCCTCCGCGGCACGCCGCGCATATAGCACCGCGATGTCGTCTAAAGGCCACGATATATTCGCCGAGGGTCACGCGCCCACGGGCTTCGAGGCCGCACGGACAAATGTGCGTCGCGGCCCGCTGTCAACTTCGAGCCTCCATCTTTAGCTACCCCCGCGGAACTTATCGTGAAAGCTGCGGACTAAGAAGCCGGCGGTGGGAGTGGACAGGTGGAAAGTTCTGTTGGAATTACGGAGGCAACGCACGGATACGTCCAGCGTCTTTGCTCTTTGTCTACCTTTTTCTCGAAGTCATCGAAACACCAAAGCCATTCTTACGGTCCTCGCGAAAGAAAGAGATTACAAAGAAATTGGATTCCGAATGTGTTTCTTTTCGACAAGTTTGATAATGTCTGTGAGCAATTTGGGATGTATCGCATCATCCGAGCTTCGACACCTCCGTTGCGTCGGAATAATGACGCCCCTGTGTCAAATCCTTGCAGAACATATAATAAATCGTTCTGCAGTTGTTAGAATGGTGAAATAGACATCCACCGAGCGTCGCGTTATTTTCATTTTCCGCTCAAAATTCTCATCTCGATCCACGAATCCTCGCGTGTTTCTGCTGAACGTATAATGATCCCTTTCTCTGTGTACCCTCGCAGAGACCATCGAACACGGAAGACACCATAGTTCGCAGTCCGAACAGTTCGCGGATTGAACGAGCGAAAGGGGGGACAGGAATAAAACGAAAAATCTGGCCGGAAAGCCGAAGGGATTCGAGATGGTCGCGGCGTGTCGTGTAGCGCTGGATTGTCGGCAGGTTTCACGAGGACGACGAGGGTGGAACAAAGCGAGGGTGTTGAACGCAACCGATGTTCACTTATTGGTGGCGTGTCTGCCGGCATGGTGCAGTTACCGTGGACCGCAGACGCGCGAGTAGATCCCGCTTCCCTCTTTCTACCAGTCTCCTCTGTTCCCGTGTGCGTACACGCCGCGCGGCGCTCGGTGTGCGTGTGTTTCCGCGCGCCCGCCTCCGTGTGTGTCGGTGCGTGGAGAGGAAAGTGGGTGGAGGCCGAAGGGTCGGGAAACAGGTGGCGCCAAAACCACAGCCCTGGGCTGTAGCTGTCAAATATTGCGGTTGCTTTAAAAATCGATCGTTCCGCCCCCGCTCGACCTCCCCCGCGCCGCCCGGCCCCTCTTTGCTCGGCGATCTTCCGTCGAGTTCCCTATCAACCCTCTGCCGGGAAATCTGCGGGAAGACAGAATCGAAGTGGCGGCTCGGTGAAATTCCAGAAGAGGACTCCGGGCTCGGAGTGGATCGTCGCGAGGAAAAACGTTCGTGGAAGATCGTCCGGTAATTCCGCTCGGGACCCCTGGTTCCTGAGAAAGCGTTTTTCTCCGCGCATCACGGGGATAATGGGCCCTTCCGTGAAAAAGTAGGGTGACCTTGGGCCCACGGTACCCTTCGGTCACTCATTAGACAATTTAAGACACGTTATATCCCAATTCGCCGGTCCATTATCCGAAACTACATCGGCTTCTCGGAAGAATGCTCCTCTTCGGGGGCCAGCTATTGAATAAGATAACGACCCGCAACCCCATCCTCGCATAATAAAGATTCGCCCGGGGCGTCTCGCGCTGCGCGTCCTACCTTTTAACTCGTTTCCAGCCGGATGACGAAGTTCATTACGACCACGAAACGGCCGACGTGCCCGCGTCCCCGGTTCGCCGGGACTGCGACGACGCTCGCTTTTTCGTCGCAGCTTGCCCCCCTTTTCGTATTGTTACACGTCCGCGTTAATTATGCCACCGGCTACCGAACAGGGCCGTCACTGCTCCGACAGAGGTCCCATCGTCGTCATCCCAGCCCGAATTTATAGGGACCAATTAGCCGCAGATCCTTCGTTTCCAGGCGGGCCGTATGTTCCGCGTCAGGCCAAGGCTCGCAGGAGTACGCGAGGTCCCTTGAACCCGCTGCTCTGCCGTTTACCGGGACTTCGGAGATCGGTCAATCCTCTGGATCATCGGGAGGAATCTCGCAGCAATTTGGAGAATTTTTATTGAGAGACACTGGTGGCAGGTCGGGCCGAGATGGGCCCGGTTTAGTTGGCTCAAGGGGTTGCTGGCGGTCGAGGTGGGGCCTTTCCTTCTCCTTCTCTCTTTCGGCTTCCCCGCCTCTCCGCGTACCCCGCCATTCTTTTCGCTTCGCCGTCTCCGTCCCTCCCGCCGCGGTTCTTTCGTCCCGTTTCGCCGGCTGCCCAACCGCCAGACACGTAATAACACGTTACGCGGCTGCCAGGGACCGCGGGGCCCAAAAACGTCGAAACGAAAACAACGCGCGCACCGCAGTTAAACAGCACCCTACGAGGGGCCGTGGTCGAAACACAGGGACACCGACACCTAATAACCCCTAATCAGCCGAGATCCCATAACTGGGCCTAACTAAATGCTATTTCATAGCTGGTACGCGGGTCGCGCGCCTTCGACGAGTCGAAACACCCGCCCATCCGACACTCCGCCGTACCCATGCAGATTCCATCGTTCTTGCCGCGCGCGCGACTTTCCGCGGTGACGTTAATCGATCCGAACGCGGGAAACGAAACCTCGGACAACAGGTGACGTCGAACGTTTCTCTTTCGTTCGCGGACCGGTGACGCGCCGATCCATTGTTCCCGGCGTGCGCGTTTCGAACGCCGGTCTCGAAATGCTCGCGAAAGCACGAGATAAGAAAGCACGATAATAACGAGCCGTAAGTAGGACAGGTGTCCGCGCGATAAAGCCCACACGACACCTGAAAGTTATGCGCGGGCACGCGCGTGGTTCCGCAAAATAAAAAGAGCCTCCGCCCGAGGAGGACACGCCGCCCGGCGGGCCGGGAGAGAAACGCGACCGTTGAGAGCGAGACGCGAGATCCTTTGTCATCGGTAGGATGATCGAGCCCGACGTGACAAACGGCCGACATTAGGAGCGCCGTGCGAGTTCCTTCGGTGAAAGCCGAACCCGATCGGCCGAGGCGTTTCCCTTTCGCGCGGAAGGATAATCGGGGAAACCGAACGGTCACGGAGGGACCGCGGGCCCGCGATCCGCCAGAAGAATGCAGGAAGGAACGAAAGTACAGAGCGCGCGGCGCGCAATATACGATATGAAAATAAATTACGGCAGGTTTTTACGAGCCAGTTCGAATTTTTAGCTGTTCCGCATACCCGCAGTAAACTATTTTTATCTTTACGGCCGGCCGCGTCCCTATTCTCAAAATGAGAGGGAGAAAGGATATATCAGGAAGAATGGAACTCGCGAACACCCTTCGACATCCTTAATTCCCTCGTTTGGTCGTCGTTCGCAGGGGAATTTTAGGCCGCATATATTTTTTCATACGGTCCTTTATGGAACACCGGGGACAGGATATTTTCCGGAATTCAAGCTCGGCTGTCTCGTTCTCGAACCTTCAACGGTGCCTCGTTAGATTACGAAAATTTCCAACAGCGATTCAGGAAAGTTCAGAAGAGGAACGGCGCGATACGTTTCTCGAATTATAGAAATCCACGAATGACGAAGCGTCCCGGTCGTTCGTGTTCCTCGCTCTAGAATTTTAATTAAGATCGTCTGCTTCTCGCAAAGGAACAACGATAACAGGTCGAAGCGGATCGCTATAAATCGGAGGCGATCTCGAGGATACGTCGATTTGCCGAATAGAGGAAGGGATCAACGGTGACCCGGCGAGAATGCCTCAAGATTTTCCATGCTCCATAGACTCGGTATTACAACGATGTCCACGTAGAGGGGAATCGTTTGCCGCGAGGGATCCACGGATATGAATTCTTATTCCAGCGATGAGATAAAATATCGAGGTCTAGGTGTACCGGGCTGGAACGGTGACCCGGTAACGCGTAAAGTGTCGATACGTAAATATCGTTATTGCTCCATTCTTCGTGGCTCGTTTGCCGGTTAGAAATCCCCGCCGTCCCAACTGTCGGATGTTCGATCGAGAAACACGAGGTTTTCCGAGCGGATCGAACCGACCCGACGCTCCTATCGGATCGGTTCTCGCGGAGGAGCGACGGCGGAAGGGAAATCTAGGTGGTCGACACCGGGGTTTTTAATCCTCGCGATGCGATCCGAAGCAGAACGCCGCGGCGGTACTCGCGCGGCCTCTTTCAATCTCCCCACTGGAGAGATCTCAGCCTTTTCTTTCTAACTCGGTCGAGCGGGGTCGCCGACGCGCCGGTAGCCCTACACGAACCATCTTTCTGCGCCGATGCGACAGCCTAAGCGGCGGTCCGCATTGTGCAAACACGTACCGGCAATTATTATTATTTATTACGCGTTTCAGCCCGTAACCACCGACTTTTCTCCTCCTCCTCCTCCTCCATCTCCCTCCCTTTCTCTCTGTCCTTCTTCCTTTTACAAGGCCTGCCTGCAGCCTGCCAATCCCTGCGGGCGGATACCAACTGTCGCGGGTACCTGTCACCGAACACCTTTTGCCGGTTTACGCCAGATAGAATCGAACCGGTGATAAATCACGACGCGACGCGTTGCTACCGAACACCTCGAATCTTCCGGTTAGCTCATCCGGAATGGCGCGGCGCGACGCGCGAACGTCGCCTGTTTCATTCGCGATGTTCCCGTCGTTAACGGTCGTTTCTAGGTTGCAGATGCTTTCGTCATCGGAGAGGCTACGGTGGTCTGTAAATTTCCGGAGCGAACCCTGTTCATTGGGAAACTTGTTTGAATGTTTCGTACCGACAGTAAAAGCCTTGTGACTGACAAGAACTTGGAGTGATTATTTCGAATCGAATTTCCAGGTTCGACAAACGCCGCGCGAGAAAAAAAAAGTACTCTCCGATAAGCGGGGCGAAACGTGGGAAGCGGGCAAGGTACGGGCGCGAGAATTAATAACCTTTTGACGGATAACGCGACACCGTGTCAGTCACGTCGCCGCTCGAGCTGCCGCCGTTCTCGCGCGTTCTCGTTAATCGTTCGACCGGCTGCATTCCCCGGCGCGATCTCGCCGCGTATTCTATCGTTTTTCCGTGTGACAGGCTTCGAGTTATTATGCGGTGTCGCGTTATGCGACGCCAGAAGTGAGCGGGACGGAACCGACGTTCCTTCCTATTCCTCCTCGAATAAAATCGACGCGAAGAAAGTGGAACGCGCTGTTTTTCCGGCCGTATTATGCATGCCGAAGCGTCCTTTACTTTCCTCCTCTCCGAGAGCTTCGATATTTTACCCGGCCGTACGCATGCACGATACTCGGCCGACGAAGACACGGAACGCTCCGAACGATTGACGTAGCCGACTTCATTATCGGCGTTCGTGCCCGAAGACGCTCGCAATCGGAGATCGCGAACGGCGGACGAACGGTCGGAATTTTCGTCGATAAAGAAAACTTCGGCGAACGGGGGGGCGAACGAATCGCGGCCCAGGAAAAGGGAGAGGGACGGACGAAAAGCTGGAACAAATGGTCGGACAGTCACGTCCTGGGTTAATGCTGCATGGAGGAAAGTCACGGGGTTTATTAAACCGTCGCGTCTGGTGGAAGGAAGAATGGAAAGGAACTGGTGGTTAACTTTGGAGCCGTGTGTCGAATTAATACACCTCTAGGGAGAGGAAACCGCATTTCCGTTGGGTTCCCGCGATCGCGACCGATCCCTCGAACGTACGCCGGTACATCGAGGCGAGCTTCGCGACGCGTCACGCCGGAGAAATGGGAAAACTAGACGCTAAACCGAACTAACGTCGAGTCTAAGAGAAATTGTGACGACGAATCGTTACGACCTTTGGTAAAATTCCACTTGGGTCGCGATTAGCATAAGGAATAATCACTGGGAAATATTCGGGCAGCTATTTCCTGTGGACTGACCCCTCCGCCGGAAATCGTCTCGCGGGAAAGGCGATGACGGAAATAATACGCGGTGTCGAACAATGCGAAGCGTTTTCACGCCGCGCGGCCAAAGGTTCACGGCTGTCGGCTGGGTTAGGGGTTAGGATTTCCGACGATTTTATGCCATGATCGGACACCTTCTACGACCTATAGGGTTACCGGGAAATGATCCCGCGGATCTACGCGCGGCCTTCGGCTATATCGGTTGCATAGAATCGCGATCCTATTCTACAACACACGACGATGACAAACCGAAACGAGCGCGCGCCGAGTTCCCCGGCGAATAACGCGGCGCGGAAGATTTCCCTTCTGCGAAAATATCCGATCCCGTTTTCGTTGTTCCCTCCGCTTTTCCCCGGGACCAGAATTTTCGAGGAGAGACGTTGAACCGAATATCCGGCGGAAGCGTCGCCGGCGTTCGGTCGGGAATACTCTATCGTAACAAATTCCATTTCTTCCGCGCGCGCTGCGCGCTACCTCGAAACACGGCGCCGACGGACTACGATCTCTCTTATCCGCGATGGCTTAATTATAAAGAGACGCGGGGGCAAAGCACGAACGAAGAGGAAAGGGGGCGGAAAGCCGAGAGACCGAGAGAAAGAGGGAATGACCTCGTTAGCGGAATGACTTAGGCGAGCCTTCGTGTACCATGAATTTCCCAGCCCTTTCGGTGAACGAAAAGAGTCCGGCGGTGGCGGGCCGAGGGGTGCGGCGGGGCTCCCGAATTGGGGCGAGTTCCTCCTGTTGCGGTGTTCCGCGAGGATACTGCTTGTTAATCCCTCGGTATATTTACGCTGGCTGAATATCGTAATTATATTAGCGCGCCGGGCCCGGCGCAAAATTTCTCGCGAAATTCCGCGCGAGAGGGTAGCCACGGCTGCGCGATCATCCTCCCCCGACTCCCTCCGCGTTAATTCCGTCCCGCCTCTAACTGAAAAGTATTTCACAATTTTGTTTTTCTCGGCGATTAGGTGGCGCGTGTTAATTTCGAAAAATAATTCGCGGCTCCTCTCTGTTTCCCGAGTGAACGACCGGGGAGGGCACCCCCGGGAAGACAATTTTATTCCGCGACGTATTTCGGCGGCCATTAAATCCGCTCGATATACGGGCCGGAATAATCGCGGCCCCGAATCGAGGCACCGGAGCAACACAATGCAGGGGTTATTGTTTCTTGCGCCGAGCCGCGCAGCCGTTCCAATCGAATCTAATTATCCCGATTCCATAGTTCGGTAACTTCGTATCCGAGGGAATCTCGACTCCAATGATCCGTCCGGCGTCGTTCGAGCGCGGGGTTGAATTCTTCGGAACCTCCGCCCCCGAATTATCGCCTGTTGTTCCACAATCTGCGACTCTTCCGCTCCTTCTCGCCCCAGGGCTATCGGCGCGCGCTCGAGTTTCCTTCGTTTCCCAGGTATCGCACCCCGTCTCGTCCGTCGTATCGTCGGGCGCTCGTCGGAAGGCGGACGCGGCGAACCACGGAACAGGAAGGCGAAGGAGGAGAGAGAGAAAAAAGGCAGAGGTTCGCGCGTGTACGTGCGATGGGGTTCGTGGACGCGGGACCGTGGAAGAGAAGACGAGAGAAAGAGAGAGTATTGATCCCACCCTCCAGGAGCGGCAACCCCTAGCTGGCCTAACTCCACTCCCCCTTCGTTCCACCCGTCGGTTGTTGTGTGCTGCATACCAATTTGCTTGATTTTTTCCCTTCTGGATCCCCCTTCGACCCCCGGCAGTCCGCTCGGCCGTCTATCTTTCTTTCCCTGTCTCCTTCTCGACCGTCGGTTCGAGACGCGCTCGCTTCCCGCCGGTCCGTCTTCGCCCAACGAAGGAAACTGCGAGTCCTGTTACCGAGATCCGGGCAAGAAGCGGCCGCCCGTCCTCCCACGGTACGCCGAAACCCTCGTTGTCGATTACAAGAACGTTTCGGGTCCGAGAATCGCCGTCGACTGCTCGAGACGTCGATGGAGAGAGGTACCGTTGGGAGATCGCTCGAAGGCTGGACCGAAGAATGCGCGTCTGATTGGTCAGTTTTCAAGTTTCGTCTCATTCTCGATATTAATGTAGAACGCCGACCTAACCAGGGTAATCAATTGACAGCAAGAAGGTAGAAGACGCGATAGAGTCTAATCGTTGGTTTGGTAAAATCTCGTTTGAGTCTTATTAATAAAGAACAGATACGTCGAATCTCTTAATTATTCGAAACCTCTACACTAATTTGCTGTTCGTCGGTGCGATTGCACGTAACCAGTAGGAACTATAAACGGAACGTTCAGCGGAAGACTCCGCTTAGCTCTGCGCTGCCGTCCGAGACGTCGAGCCATCTCCGAAGAGTGCGCGACAGGAGACGCTAGACGATGTATTCGTCCGCGAGGATGGCGGGGCGAGGCAAAGAAGATATCGTCGTTAATTCGCCGGTAATAGCTTCCGCGAGTACCATCGAACGAGTCGAATCGGACGTTCCGGGTAAGATTGAAGGCACGGGAAAGGGAATCGGGGTGGAGTAAGAGAAAAGACGAGCCGACCGGGCATAGACAGAAAGGATACGAGGGGACAAGACGAGTGGGTAAGGAGCGGGTTTGAACCTCGAGATAAACCTGGCCTCGCCTGGAATCTTCTATTAGCAATTACAGTTGTAATTGTTTCCTGCAATATGCATGGAAATAGTGGAATTATTTAAAAACCACCCCGGCCCAGTCAACCAGGTACGAGGAGGGGACGAGAGAGGGAGGGAGAGAGAAGGAGAAAGAGAAAGAAAGAGAAAGAGAGAGGAAGAGAGAGGAAGAGAGAAAGAGAAAGGAAGAAAGAAAGTGGGCAGAAGAGAACTGACGCTGGCTGCCGCGTCGAGTGGACTGTCGATACTTCTCCGCCTTCCATTCTCCTCCCTCTTTGTCTAGCGACTCGCCTTTACAACCACGGCCAGAGTTCGTCTTATATCTTAAACGGGGGTTGCTCCCATCCCCCTACGATTCGTTTTCTCGTCTCGAAATCCTCTCGCGGCACCGGAGAAAACCTCGAATCCAAATCCCCGGCACGGTTAATGCTTAATGGACCGGAAACAATTTATCCGTTTAGATCGCAGCGACCCGGCGCGCCACCGACGCGGCGTTTCGAGAATCCAACTGCGCGCTACTTGTCGCTCCGGGGAAATACTGCTTGGTAATCTGCTCCGCGTTTGCGGGACCGGTTGTCGAGATATATAAATTCGAAGAAACCCGGTTGCGGCGACCGATTCGTACCGCGAAGATGAACTTACGAGCACGATCGAGTGATCCGGGGTGGTTGAAGGGGTAGAGAAAACGAAAGGATCCGGATATCCCCGGCGGGAGAAAGCGATTTCTCACGGTTGATGGATGAAATTAATACAATCAACGACAATACGCTCGTATATCCGGCCGCGCGCAACAGCCTTTCGACGTAAACGCGCGCCGATAAAGACGGGGGATTGCTAGAAAGTGGTGCTCGAGGTGGTGCGCGGCGAAGAGGCGGCAATAAAGTCGCGGGAGAGCGCAGGAATCGTGTTCGCGATTCAAGGGGCAGTCCCGGCGAGGCGGGAACAATGGGCCCGACCGTTTCCGCGAGCAGAAGTCGCGCGGCCGCGCCGCCGAACGCCGAGGGAGAGATCCCGGGGCCGATTCGGGCCCGGTGCGCGGCGGTTATGCGAACGGTCGCGGCCGAGGAACCGAGGCGCGGCTCCGAACGGTTTGCCAAAGTCGGTTATCGGCACGGATAAATGGCTACGGGTAGGTTACGGGGCGAGTCGGAGAGATGTGCCGCGATTCACGGTCTCCGCCGGCGCGGCTTGTCCTCCTGGGAAGAGAGAAAGGCAGAGAGAGAGAAGAGAGAGGCGGAAATAACGAGAGAAAGAGCCGAGTTCACCTCCGGAGTCTCTTCGCGTAGCACGGTGGCCGGTGCATTATCATAACCGCATTCCCCTCTGCGGCCCGTAAGGGCCTGCGGATGCCTCGACAAGACCAACCCTTTACACTTACACACGTTCGCGAGCTAACCGCCGCGCCGGTGCCTAACTCAGCCATCGTCTCTGCGCCTCCGCCGATATTTCTTTATTTCTTCGGGGCGAGATCACGAACTGTTCACCCGCGATCACCGGGAATCTCGATCGCGATCGTTTTCCTGCACCGCGAAGATGTTACTTACGCGAGAGGCGCGGGAAAGCGAGAATAGTTGAGAAGAAGTGCGATTATCGCAAGGGTTGCCGGCGAATATCGTGGCCGTTCGTTCGCGAACGATCTCCTTCGTCGTGAAAACTCATCGCGAATCATCGCGCGATGACGGCAAACATGTTTGTCAAGCCCGGCGAGCAGCGATATTCATTTCCCGGACGCGTTTCACGCGATTACGCAACGCTCGCGGCTGAGTTCGCTGCGAGGTCGGCGCTTTCCTCGCCGTTTTCGTCGCTGCCCGTGTCCGGGGCCACGCTGGGCTTAGATTACCGCGGTCCGGGACGGGATCTGGTTGAACTTGAGGCAGACACGGCGCGTTAGACGCGCGAGATCCGCGCGATAAGCGCGACGCCGGACCGGCGCGCGACCGGATCGCCGTAGATTGCTGGAACGGACGCGTTAAACGTTTTCCGCAGCCTCGCCGCGCGCCGATACGACCCCGCAGATGTATCCCGGATAAGCGGGTGTAACGGGCGAAGCGCGCGCTTACAAATTGACGGGATTCCCGCGAGCGTGGCGGCGGAGCGGGATGGAAAAATGTAAAAAAAGCCTGCTGGAAAGTTTGCCGCAAACTTCTGTTTGAACAAGCAGACGCGAGCCATCCCGGGGGTTCATTCTCGGTGAACTGTTGGCAGTTGGAATTAATTTTGAAGGACTTACAAGGGAGGGCGTAAATAGTACTGTATCGCATCGCACCATATTGTTCGTACCGCAGTGTTAAAGCGCCATCTTATGACTTTAGTTTTCAGACGACTGACAACGTCGAATTGTGTGTCAACGGAACACAGTTTGCGAGAAGCTCTACTTTGCTTCTACTTTTGCTGAAACTCAACGACTCGTGTCGGAGGCTTATGGTGATTATACTCCAGCGATTTCAACATTTGAATACTGGTTTGGACGCAACTTATGCTCTGTATTCGCTGGGATCAGGTTGTTTTAGCGTCGTAAGAGCTGTTCCAACCTAATGAAATCATCATTGACGAACGCTACCGACAACAATTGATGCGGCTGAGCCGAGGATTGGAGGAGGAACGACCACAATATTCCAAAAGACGCGACAAACTGATTGTTCAGCATGACAAAGCTCGACCGCGTGTTGCAAAAGCCATTGTAAAAAGACGAATTAAAATGATTTCTTAAGTCGTTCTCATAAGCAGTTCCTTGACCACATGACCCTCAACGCGTTCGGCGTCGTACGCGACATCTCCCCCGCTCATTTGTTTTCCTATCGTGTCATTATGACTGATCGGCCAATTTCCAGCTAACAGACTTCCACGCACACACGCACGGATTCCTACAATGTACGCGGAAAATCCGCATCTGTCCTTCATTCGAATAAACGATTACTATACAATTTCCTAAAGCTGCGCTTTGACAAAAGGAATCCCAGAAAATTAATTCCGACTCCCAATAACAGGGGAGATCGAGCGTGTCTCGTCCTGTCTGGAACGGCGCGACGCTCGCATAATGTACTCGCTTTAGGTATGCGATGTACAATGCGCTCGGCGACGCCGAGTGTCGCGGTAGCGAAGAGAGGAACGAAGGCAGGCGAGCTTCGTGTAAACGCGACGTGCACATCGTGTCACCATTCCAGCGGAGTGAAATCAACGTTTTTCTAAGCGCCCAAAGAAACCGGCACTGCCGCGCGCGCTAAGATCGCCTGCACAGGAGAACCGGGACAAGGAAGAGGCGAAAGAGCCAAACGAGAAACGGCGACCACGGTCGGAGGTGCTGGAGGAGGAACACCGGCGGAACGAGGAGGTGGAGGAGGCGGAGGTGGAGGTGGATCAAAGAGGTAAAGAAGGCAGTTGGTAGGAACGAGGTGGAGAAGGAGGAGAGTCTAACCGAGCGGAGCTCGGTTTTAGGTCAGATCGTGCCGCGAAAACCAATCGCGTGCTTTCTGCGGCAGATTCGTCGCCATGGCTACTAGCGCGTCGATGTCTACGTCGATGTCTACGTCGATTACCAACCGATCGAACGATCGATCGCCGCTCGACGCTACTGTCCAGTGCTTTTATATCCACATCGGCGATCGTTTCCCCGTCATGTTTCCCTCTTTCTCCCGGAGGATTTCGATCTGGCTGCGATTTCCTCGTGTCCCGATCGACGGATTGCGCAGGATCGATCCGGCGGACCTTTCCGCGGAAAATTAGTCTCGTCCGGCGACCGAGGGGATGGCTCGACCGGGCCACGGGTTTCGCCACGGGTTTCGCCTCGGCGAAGGGATCCTTGTTGCTCCTTTTCCTCCTCTGTCTCTCGCCGGTGCTGATCCCTCAGGAATGCGCCCCGGGCGTAATAAGGATCGTTTATAATCGTTCTGATCGAGTATAAGCGGCAAGTATAACCGAGTCTGCCAGCAATATTGCCTACTGTACCCGTTTGCTGGCCAATCGATCGCTTACGCAACCGAGTCGACCGGTATTATGAGCAGCGAAGGACACGAGCGACGGTGCGATCGTTCAAAGTCCGCCGGCGACCGTGGTTCTCGTTCGGGAAATTGTCGCGTCTCGCCAGAACGCGTTTCCGCCCGTCGCGATCGCGATTTTCGTCGGGTATCGTCGGCGAAAAAACCAAAAAAAAAAAAAAGAAAATAAAAAACAAAGCGAGGAACAAAGAAGATCGGCGACGATCGAAATCGAAGGTGCATGAAAGGGCAGAGATACGAGGGCCGTCTCGAGGCGCGGATCCCCGCATCTCGAACGGAATTCGCCTCCGGCGATCCTCGATCCCGCTTCAGATTTCAGGTAGTTTGGCATTCGGTTAAAGTAATTGGCGTATACGCTGGACGTGTTACGGTATTGCTCGCAGGAAACGGAGCGCAATATCCGGCTCGTATCTCCCGTAATTTCTAAATCCTCCTTTCAGAGTGTTCCGCGGGCGCGGGTGCGAGCGAGCGAGCCGGCGGACGCGCGCCTCGGCGAAATAACTTCTCTCGAGTAGAACCGCGTTCGTTAACGAGTAAGAAGGAAACGGTCCTCGATCGGAAGACCAGATAAGGGTAACGCGAATACCGCGAGAGCGAATCGACCGAGGGAGAAAGAAGGAAAGTAACGGAGTAAGAGAGAGGGAGAGAAAGAGGGAGACAGAGAGAGAAAGAGAGAGATCGCGTTGTTCGAAACGAAAATCCGCGCGAGCACGTTCGTAGCCGTCGCTACTCGCGAACGAATACCGGTTCCCTCTCTCCGTCTCTTCCACTCCGTCCCGGTGGCTCCGTCTCTCTCTCTTTCTATAGCAACATCTAACGACAATCGCATCGATCAAGGGACATCGCGATAATTCCACCTTGCCTCGGCCGAGCGTATACCTGGGCCGCGTCGTAGATCGCGTCGATGGTGTCGCGTCAGATCGATAGATCACCCCGCAGGCATTTCGTTATTGCGCACGGTACGCGGCGAGGGGAACCTTATCCGCGCGGGGATGCCCTGCCCACGATTTTCCGAGGGGAAAAATAATTCCTCCGATGTCCGGAGCGCGCTCGCTCTCAGCGGGGCTCCAGGTTTCCTCGAAGGTGCGAGAGCCGGACCCGCGGAAAATTCCCAGGCGTCCTTCGTTACCGGACGAGGCCCGCGTAAAAAAGAAAATCCCGCGCGCACGATCTTGCGTGACGAGACTCGGAAATTCGACCGGTCGCCGGTCGCTCGCCTTAGACACCGCCGAGAGAGAACCAGACGAGAGCGCCTCGACGGACTCTCTCGTTCCCGGTTTCTGCTCGCGCCGCGCCGCTCCTCGCGATTCCTCGCTCGTCGATAAACACCCGACACGCACCGCGCCTCGTGTGTGACTTTCTCGAATTCTTGCGGGGGAAATTCCTACGTGTCCAGACCCGGCTCCGACGCGTCCGCTTCGAAACCGTCGGACGCGATAGACGGGCTTGAACCCGCGCGACCGATCTTTCCCCGCGATACATACGCGGATACACACCGGCAATTTGCTGTACACCGCGCGGCGACACGCCGCATCTGCGTCGTATCTCCTGGCGAGCCGCGGATTCGCAGATCGCGATTACATTCCCGGAACGACGTTTTGTCATTGCGTTCGCCTCGAGACGTAATTTATTGGTCGGCTTCGAAACGCACGGGAGAAAAAAAGCCGACGGGGGAAAAGAAGCGGACCTTCGACCCCGTTCGAATCGTCCCTCGGCGATCTCGAGTGCATTAACGAGACGTTTCCGTCGTGCGTGGACGATCGCCGTCGTCACCGATTCCCTTCCCACGGCGCGACGATAAAGATAAGTTAATTACGGCAGGCCGGTTGCGAGTGAACCCGTAACACCTGTAAATTGCGACAGACGTTTATCCGCGTATACGTACCGGCCGAGCGATGCAACGTCCGGCCGGCCGTCGTTAGCGGAGCGCGTCCACCGCGCGCCGCCGGTGCCGGGCATCGTTGATTAACGATGCCGGCGCGCCGCGGTTTTGCGCCCGGACCCGGCTCCGTGTGGCTCGCGGATCGCTCGAAACCGATCGAATTAAGTCGCATCGTATCCACGCGCTCGCGCGCGCGAGCCCGACTTAGGGGTCTAAGGGACTGTCGCTCTCGGCCGACGCCAATTAAGAAAGAGCCTTTCGCAACGCGCTCATATGCCGGGCTGGGAACACATAAATCCCAATGAACGTCAGCCGACGGAGTTTACCACCCGCTGCGCCGAACATTTTGCCATCGCGAGGAAGCCGTTCGCGCGCCGGCCGATTGCTCTGAAATCTCCGAGTTAAACGAACGACATACCATCGGCGACGCCGCCGCCGCCGCGCTCTCCCGTTTCCTCTCGCGGTCGTTCGCGGATGGAAAAATCAGGCCACCGTCCCGATTGATCCGATTACCTTCCATCGGAAGGACGTGCGTCGCATTCCTTCTGTCGAATCCGACGTACGCGGCGCGGCCCGATCGTCGGCCCCACGCGCGCGACAGAAACAATCGGCCCGATGTAAATGGAATTCGAAATCGCTAAGCGCATCCGGAGCACCGTTCCCCGTTTCCAACCGCGTCAGCTCGACGTTCCCGCGAACGGTCCGCGAAACTGTCGAGTTTCGGCGCCGGACAGCTAGCTTAAATTCCTCGAATCTCGCGTTCTCCGAGCGAGAAACGCGAACGAGCGAGAATACCGAGTGTCCGCGAAGCGAAGAACGAACGAACGCGACGGAATCTGCTCTCGGTGCGCGCGATCCGCTTACCCGATCGAAGAGGTTTATTACGGACCGCGGGATCCGGGCCTCGTTATCCACGGAATCGAATCTTATCTCGAAGGTACGAGGCCCCGGTCGTCGTTCGGCATTATCTCGAGCCGTCGGCGGCGCGAGGCGCGTGGGTGGACCTACAAACTGGGAACAGCGGCGGGACACGGGTTTTCGGCGTGTTCGGGCGTCCCGGAATTGCCGAAGTTCGCGGCGGAGGAGATTCGACGGAAAACCGAACGCGGAAAGTCCCCCCCGCGAGGGGTACGCGTCGACGTTGCAGCGGACAACGAGAAGGAGAGAGAAAGGGAGGAGGCGGAGGGAGGATCGTAGCGTGGTCGGGTGACGGGACGTCATAAAGTCCCATTCGTGTCGATAAAAACAAGCAGCACGGAATACGTACGTTCGGTATAAAGAAAATAAAAAAAAAGGAGGGGAAAAAAGGAAGGCAAGAAGGAAGGATCGAGAGATAGAGCGGGCGGCGGAGGGTTGGGGGGCGACGCTGGCGGAGGAGGAGGTGGGGGAGGAGGACGGAACGACGACGAAGCATCGGGCAGCGATCCAGCTACGAGCCAACCGATCGTTCCGAGGGTCCTGGCTTCCCACTAAATTCGCAATATACGATCCCGGGAAACCAAAACGAACCAGCTTTCATGACGTCGCAGGGAGGTGCCCTCTCCTGTAACGATACGATCGAAAACCTCAGACACCGAGGTATATAGAGGTGGCAGGGTACGGTACTCGGTCTAAAGGAGGCCGAGAGATCCCGTCGATATTGCCGCGCTTGTCAAAATTCCTTTTTCATCGGGAGCCGTTTCATAATTTTTATGGGAGCCCGTTTCTCTCGTTCGAAGAAGGTTCGGGTCCGCGGACTGCGCGCTCGCCGGAGAAAGAACGGAACGGAACGGAACGGAACAGAACGGAACGGAGCGCGTTCGCACAACGCTGGACACTGTCACCGATGGTCGCTCCGGGCGCACCCGGTGCTGGCAACGTTCTCGGAATCTCACCGGGATCGCTCCAATTAAAGTTCGCTCGGGCGTGCGAGTCGATCCAACTACAATTTATTCCGGCGTCGCATCGCAAATAATTTCGTGAACGACGGGACGAGTTTCTTCTCTCTCCACCTTTCGTTCTGTTCCTTTTTTCGTTTTCGTTCGGCCGCGAGAGGACGATGTAACGCGGCGATTTCGCAACCGGTGCGAGCCCCGGCTCGGCTCCCCGCGCGCGCGCGCGCGCGTCCGGCCCGGCCCGGGAGCGAGAGAGAATTCTTCCAGGTAGAGAAGTTTGGTAACGGAACACCTACGACAGGTTAGCACTGTGGGACACCCGGTTAGTATGTTATTCGGCGTTTCACGCGGCACCTTTCGCCCGTACGGCCGCGACGTTCCCCAGGGGGAGGCCGGGGGAGGGAAGAGGAGCGCGCAGGCATATCGCGAACGGCTTGCCGTGTGGCATCCGAACCAACCGATTCCCATTCACTCGGAGAATTTATGTGACGACGGGTAAACCGGAAATCATGGATTGGATGTCCTCAGAGGCTCCGGGGCCCCTCGACGCGCTCCGCGCCTACTCGATAGTCCGCGGCGATACTCTTTTCGACGCTCTCGCGAAGGTTAACCTATTCCCGCAGCCACGCATCGGAACCTCCCGAGGCCGTAGCCTGCGTTATTTACTGCCTGTGGAACGTCGTCGAAATCGGGGATGCGCAATATCATTATATTCCTCCTCGCGCAGGATCGTTGCGAATTCTCGCGCGAATCTCCGGATCGGATCCGAAAGAAGGGAACTAACGAAATATTACTGACGATCCCCGAGCTCCCCTTCGCCGCGTGTCCTTCCACAGGAACGTCCTCCGGCGACGAACACTAAAATACCGCTAAGGAATCGCCGCGAAGAAATTGAATCGTCCGGCCGATCGTGGAAACTTCTCGGGGAGATCGGAGTAATTGAAGAGTCCCGCGGACTACGAGCAACGACCGATCTCGAGTGGATCGGGTTCGAACTACGAAAGCGTCCTCGTACTCCGGCTCGTGCTCCGATGAGACTGCGCGACCGCACTCGTCTTTTCCTTCGGTCCCTGGTACACATTCGTCGCATCCAGCGTTTCAAGGGAATCCTCTCGGATCCATCCGCGATTCCGAGACTTATCGGAAAATGTCCCGTAATTAATTACTCCGGAGTGCGAGGGAAATACAAGGGGAACGAAGTAGAAGAGCACGCGGCGCGAAGTAAGTTCGCAGAAAGGCTCGGAGTAATTGTAGAATCTGGCCGGACGCAACTTGTCCTTTGAAGGGACAAGTGACGGGCGTCGTTCGTGGGCTGCGGCGATCGTCGCTCGATCGCGGAGGATGGTAGCCTCCTCGATGTGCCACGGAGGACGGCATCCTCTCACCCGTCGTCGTCGCTCGCGTCGTCGGATCTTCGATCTCCGGCCGGAGATCTCGACGGTGCACGCTTCTCCGACACCGGGGGAACCCGGGGAACGGTCTCTTCCTCCGTTCGGGTTTCGTCGTCGGCCTCTCCGCGCGCCTCTCCTCTCCTGGTAGCCCCTTAGGCGCACTGTCAGCCGGCGCGAGCGACAATGCCCGATGCGAGATAAAGCGAAACCTTAAGGGACTCGGCAGCCCCCGGTCTCCGTGGAAAGATACATACCTCGAGTTACGTACTTTCGTATGTACGCGGTCTCGAACGACACACGGTCCAGATCGAAGATCTACTTCTCGGGATACGCGCGGCGTATCCATCCTCCGACTCCCTCCGTGCATCCTAACCTATTCCCCGCGATATAATGCGCCGAGATAGCGGGGACACACCGGTAGACGGCAAGGTGCGACGCCGGGGACGTCGTCGTCGGCATTCGCGACGTTCCCCTCCTCCCGGGACGAAAAATTTTCCTCGCCGACGCGTTCGATACCCGCGAAACGGAGGAACGACTTTCTTCTCACGGTTTTACAAGTGGTATAACCCGAAGAGAGGCGGGAGAAACGCGAGCGGGAGAGTATTTCCTCGAGAATCGAAGATGTAATTTTTGAAGCGGGATAAATGTCTGCGTTTCGTTCGAAAGAGCTCGGAACGGCCCCAAAGGAGAGATACGTGTTTTACTTACACACGGCCGTGCGGGTATAGAGAGACCGAGCTACAAAGAGAGGCCACGGAGTGCCGCGAGACCAGATCGAAGATCTACTTCTCGGGATACCGGCACCACCGCCTGCCTACGCCTCGCGAACGCTTATTTCTCCGATATAATGTACCGAGATAGCACCGACCAAATACGTAAAAGGTACCACGCGTCCCTCGCCACAGGGAAGGCTGTTCAAGGATACGACGCAACCCGTTTCTAACGAGCGGAACACGCTTTCCCGAGATAAATCCTCCCCCGATGAAAAATCGTGCGCTCGCGGCTAGAAATTTCTGGTATTCCACGACTAACGCGGTTCAAAGCACCAACGGGCGGGTTATTAATCGCGCGGTGTAACAGTTCAATCGGACGGTGTTCGATGACATGCGAGATTTCTCGTTTCTTGTGCAGCTCGTGACCGAGGTTCGTTCGTTCGTTTCTTTCTTTCGTTGATTTCGAGATCGCAGGAGGCACGATTTTAGGCAGAAACGCGAGCGAGCGAGCGAGCTTTCTCTAGGCGTCGCCTCTCGAAAATCCGCTACGAGGAGTAGAGGCGAGTCGGAAAGTGGCGAGGTGGGCCTGACAAGGCCCCTTCGATGTCACCAAACTCGTTCCTCCGTCCACACCGCAGGGGCCCAGCCCACTTTACGACTCGGCCCCGACACGGCTCGTCGCGGCGACCGCCGAGACCTCCTATCCTAATACGAGCCAACACGGTCCACGATTTCTGGGACGGTCTAACAGTTCTTATATAATACGCCGTTCCGTAGAACTTGAATTTTATTCGTGATTACGTAACGACCGTGTCGGGCGTGCGTGTTGTTTAGCCGGCGCGTCGGACCTTCTTTGAATTTCATTGAAACGCGCCGCGGAACCTGGCCGTGGAGCGAACGTCGGTGCTCCTGACGCGATATCCGCTATATTTGTCCGACGTTAAATCCAATACAACGGAACTGCGGACCGTTTTGCATAACAACCCGACAGAGCGGGTCCCCGCGTATCGTCGAGCGACAGGACGCGTCGCGACGCGACGCGACGAGACGGGACGAGAAGGAAAAGAAAGGGTGGACGGACGAAGACGGCGGAAGAGGGAGAGAGGGAGAGAGAGAGAGAGAGAAACGAACAATTTTATCAGCCGTATTTCATCCGAGACTCCTTTATTCAGTCGATAATCGGTGTACCCGCGAAATAAATTATCTTCCGCGAAAGCCCCGATGATTTTCAGCGGCGAGAAAAACGAGGCGATAAACGCTCGCGGCTGCGTAACGAGAAATCGCGTGTCCCCGAGACACCCTGGGTCCCGCGTTACCCCCGCCGATATAATTTCTCGTATTATACGCGGGGACGCGTGTACCAATCGTATTTCACTCGAACCGATTTTCACGCGTTCGCCGCGAATCCCACGCGAACCGCTCGTTTCCTTCGCGCGGAAACAGCCCACCGAATTATCCGCGCTAATAGCCGACAGCCAGTATGCATATATTATCCGGCTGTATAGGGAAAATTACGTAAAAGGGCGAGGTGATCGCCGCCGCGGCAGCTATATACGGGGAGCTATTTACCGTTCAACGTCGTCAATTTTTCCCCGATTTTAACGCGACACAGTATACGATACGAGCCTCGAGATAATTGGTCCGTCAAATAATACACGATGCATAAACGTAACACCCCATCTTTCTCTCTTTCTCCCCCTTCCCGCTGGCCTCTCGCTCCGACTCGCTCCGGCCGTTCTTGCATCCTTTATGGACTCGAAAGCGCGAGCCTTCGTTTTATAGGCGTATACATAATTAATTGCCGTGTTCTCCGCCTTCCTCTCTCTCTTCCACCGTACTATATTTACATATATTCTCGCTTCCTCGTCGGTTGGTTCGCCTGGCCCGATACAAGGAGACCCCATTTGCCCTCTTCGACTTTTTCTTCCTGCGTCGCCTCTGAGTGGCATTTTAAGGATCTCCTCCTTCTCCTCCGCCTCGATCGGACTCGGTTCGTTTAACGCGTGTCGCCTTAAAATCGAAACGATCCTCGTTTTCCCTATATTTCTCGCCTTTCGAAACCGGCCGTTTCCGATCGGACTCGCCGGGATACTAATTCGCGGCGTGACTGTCCCGTCGTTGTGTCATTCCCGACGGTCGTTTCCACGAGTTCCTAAATCTTTTCCCTCGCGAAGCGTCGCGTACACGACATCGTCACGGCCGCCGCGAGATCTAGCTCGGCTATCGATCCCCGAGCAGCCGGCCGGTCTTACCGCGGACATGATCGCGCGATCTATCGCGAACCATCCCGCGATCATCCCAGATGGCGGACGTCTCCGGTGGAAAGGAGCGAGACGGCGAGGCTTTAACGTCCCTTTTACGACCCTTTAAAATACCATCGTCGCGGCAGCTACCGGGGGCTCTCTTAATTATTTTACGAGAATTCCGACGACAATGCTCGGCGGCAAAAACAAGCGGTAACACCCTGTCTACCCGCTGGCTTGCAAGCCGTGGAGATTACGAGCGCGCGCGGCTACCAGTCGTCCCCGACCGCGCTCCCTTCTGCGAAAATTTTCAGAGGTAGCCACTGAAAAGGTGTCGTTAAGACGCGCGCGAAACGCGCGACAGCCCGATAACGAATTCCAGGGTGGTCTCTATAAAGATATCTCCCCGGCTAATAAAGATATTGCTAATTAAACGCGACAGAGAATACGATGCGCGTTTACCCGAGTCAGCGAGCGGCCAAGTTTACGTGTCCTCTGCAATTACTGATCATGGGATATTATCATTATTAATATCCCGACGTATTTACCCGCGCAATAATGAGACGCCATCATCGTCGATTACGCGAGATCGGGGGAAGGACACACGATCGAAGAGGAAACTATCGCCTCGGCCCGAGATCCCGCCGGAGATCTTCGACGAATGTCGCTTCTGGATTTAAAAATACATCGCGACGACACTGATTAAAGGAGATAAGGAGAAGCGTCACGGACGCGTCCGCGAGCGGCGAAGCTTTCCAGGCCGGTCCGCCGTTGATATTTTACGGTAAAAGTTCGTACGGGCGATCGCGAAAGAATGACGAGACGAATCGCGCATGAATAATGCATTGACATCACGGCATCGCGAAATAAAAATCATCGAGTGTGGCCGATTCCCGAGGTCAACGTACCGTGCGAAATTAATAATTTTCGGGTTTCGCCTCGATCGGCCAAAATACGCGGCCATTAATCAGGCTGACATGTTCGATAAGTCCCCCGGCGAACCATAATTTTTCGTCTTTCGCATGTTCTCCACGGAAAAGAGAGAGAGAAGGAACGAGAGGGTGAGAGCGAGAGAGGAAGAGCGGGAGATGCTTGTGGTTCGTGCCGTCTGTACGCGTTCCGAGATACGAGAAGAAAATTAAGTTACCGTACGATACTTCAAACGGCGGGCACGATAAAAAAGGATACAAATGTTCGTCTAGCGCGCGTCTGCCTGTAATTGATTTAAATCGTTGTATATTGCCGCGTTTGAAGGTATTAGCATACGGGAAAGGCGACGGGGCACGGCGTCCGCGCGATGGAATTCTTTAAAGACGCGTCTCGCGAACGTGTCCGAGCGGCGGGATGGAGCGGACGTGTAAGGATTTTCGAAGATACGCGCGTTCCACGACAGCTTCATCCGACAATTTATAACTTCAGCGTGAACCGAGCCATCAATTCGATCGTAAGGAAGTCGTGATACGACTTCTTGTTCTTATTCATTTTAATCCGTGCAACGGAGGAAGGGACACACCGTGGAAAGGAGACGGAACGGCGAACGGCGTAGGAAAGAAACAAATCGGGCCCGGCCCAATTAGGGATTTATTTATGCTCCTGCGGGCATATTAAACGAGCGAAAATATGAAGGCAAAAAAATTGAGAGGAAAGTCGCGGGAACGTGTCCACCCAATTCGAGCCAGGCGATCGTAGATACACGTCGCGCTTATAAAGACCGTAGCGGGTCCTCGTTAACGAACTGCCAGGGCAGTTAAACATAAATTGCAGCTTTGAGCCGTCTCTCTCGGCTGGCGTGTCCCGGGCATTCGGTGCGTGCAGCCTCGCTTTCTCGCCTTAAATCCGCGGCGAACCGGCCGAACGGCCGAGAGCCTCGCAATTTCAACGCCGCGAAACGGTCCCGCGTGACGACGTCTCAGAAAATCAACCGGATCAATTATTACGCCTCTCAATCTCGATCGTCCGGTCCGATCCGGCTGTCGAATTTACTTCGGAGCTCGTCGTGCCCGCTCCTCGTCTTTTCTTTTCGGCGATGCCGGCGCGGCGCGGCGACGCGCCCGTGCGCCGGGGTCCGGTTTTCGTGAAACGCGGCACGCAGACCAGGAACCTTTCACGGTTTCCTTCGGCGAGCGTTGCGCGACCGCGGACGAAAATTTCGCCACCGCTTTATATGTGCTTGCGCGTCCCCCGCGTAACACGACCTATCGCGAAACTAGTCGGGACAATGCGATTCGACTGGATGCCACCGAACAGGGACGCGCGACCTATTCCGGAGGGTTAACATTTTCTGATTCGCCAGAGGGAAAAAAAGAGGAGAGCGGCGCCGACACCGTTTCACGGCGAGTGACGGGGAGCCATTCTCTTTGCCGCGAACCGAGAACGAACGAAAAGAGGAGAGCAAAGAGCACGGAAAGACGGACGGACAATGTCGCCTCGTTTATCAGAGCGGTATTGTGGGGGCCATCGTTGCCCTTCTCGACACCCTCTTTGTTGGTTACATCCAGTCTACGAGAGCCCCGAGACCGTTCAATCCTTTCTTTCGTCCCGCCCTCTGTCTCCCTCACTCTCTCTCTCTCTCTCTTTCCCCGTTCCACGCGCTCTTTTCATTCTAGCCCGAACCCCGCGCGAACAGAACTCGGAAAGAAGAAAACGGTAGAAAGACGATGACGCACGACCGGGGACGGCGTGTCCTCGTTCTCGCCTCGCGGTTATCTCTTTAAAAAGCGATTGTACTCGAAAAAATGGTTCTACGCTATCTGGGAAACGGATCGGCCGGGCTGTCGAGCCGAAGGTGGAAGGTTCGCCTTGTAACGCGTGTCTCTTTTTTTCCTCGTATCCCGTACCACCGGGATGAATTACGACTCTGCTCGAATTATTCGAGGAAACCACGATCGCGCCACGATTTCGGGCCATTTTCTTCTTTTCGTACGTATCGGAGACGCGACACGTAGTCGATCCGGCGTGCGAGACTTAAAACTCGAAATCCCGGGGTTTATTTTCGACGGAACATTTACGCCGAGCGTGGCGATGTATAGTTACCGGTCGCAACACGCGAGCGGAAAAATCCATAAAAGTACCGGGACGAGCTGTCGATGCAGAAAGGAACGGCGAGGACGGCAACTGTTGGCGCATTAAATTCCATCGTCCACGCTCCCCGGCCAGGAGTTATTCACGAGCAAATTGCCGGTTCGCGTTTGAAAGGACGCGAAAGAGAGGCGGCGCGAGGGAGGAACGAAACCGTACGAACTAGGATAAAGATGAAATCGTATTTTACAGCGGGAATCGCGAATAGCAGCCGGCTCGGCTCGCGCGAATGGGCTTCACGCGGTGAGAGCCGGCGATTCTCCGCGCGACCCTTACCGGAACGCTTCGCGGAGCAACGCGGGCGATTAAAAACCGTCGTCCGAACCGGGACACGCTGATATTTATTGTTCGTACGTAGGCATCGTACGCGCGCTTCGCCGCAGAGCCA
Source organism: Nomia melanderi (assembly GCF_051020985.1). NCBI lineage: Eukaryota > Metazoa > Arthropoda > Insecta > Hymenoptera > Halictidae > Nomia > Nomia melanderi. Next base: position 13,475,635 of record NC_135010.1, on the reverse strand, counting down.
AGGCTATTTGCTCTTTCCCGCGTTTATTGCGAACGAGCCTCGCATTTACGGTTTGCACGGATATTAGGCTCGACGCGGGCACGTTTAACGCGGGCCGCGATAAGATCGCGCACGAAATTCTTGCTAATTTGGCGGGGCCGGGCACTCGGTAGGTCGGCGAGAGACACGGGGCACGGTTCGTTTAACGGGAACGCAAAGGAAACCCCGTTGGAAAAATGTGGCGGGTCGTGCGCGCATATAATTCCGGCGCAATTTTAATTAACGGAAACCGGGAGAGAAGAGAGGCCCGATAAATTGCGCGGACGTGCGCGCGATTCGCGGACAAATTGCTCGGTGCTCGTGGCGGAGAAAGACCGATGTAGGAGGTGGAGAATCTAAGAGACGCGAGGAGGAGAAGAAAGGCGAAGGTTGAATCGCGATTTAGCATCGGTACATAAGAACATCCTGTAGCAGCGGGGCCGTGGTGTGTCTACGCGAGGCGTTACATAATTTAGCGGCGTGTAGGTCGCATAAGTTAGAGGGCTCGGTCGAAACCGGGGTGACTATAATTTCATCTCGGCCGGTTATATCTCAGGGCCTAAACCCCGACGAAATGTTGAAAATAGTAGTACAACCGATTGCTTTTAAGGAAGACCACCTCTTGGTTGCCGGTCGATTCCATTCCATTCCATTCTGTTCCGTTCCGTTCCGTTCCGTTCCGTTCCGTTCGGTTCGGTCTGTTCCTACCCTGTGCTCCTTTTTCCCTCCCTCGTCTATCACGACGGAGCAACGGGGCCGAGCGCCGGTGATTCGAGGAACAAAGTTATTCCATCAAAGTAGTTTAAAGAAACCGAAAAACCGATAGGGGGTATACACACCACTTCCCGATCGCCGTAAACGAGTCGTTTAACGACCGATGAAATATTCGTCCGGTAACGGTGTTCCGTCTGGCCCCAAGTTTCCTCGCTCGCGCGCGTTTCACACTTCTTTTCTCGCGGAGAGGTTGCGAAACGGGATTAACGAAGGCTAACGTCATGTGCCGTTCGTTATCATTAAGTTAATGTTCTATGACCGCGCGCTTATGCGCCAGAGAGAAAGACGTTTAATTTATAATTGGGAAGAGAGCTTAGGAGGCTGAAATTTTTTATTCGCCTTTATATGCGTTTTTCATGGGATACCGCCGCGGGACGGGTGGCAGAGACGCCGAGGGGGAAAGAGGCAGGGCGAGACAACGGTGTTCCGCGAGGAGGCATTATTCCTCGTAAGATAAGGCAAAAAGAGAAATATATTTTTTCCGGGGGCATTTGAATATTTCATTTTTTTTTCCCTTACGGTATAACCGAGGCCCCGTTAATCTCCCGACTTATCCATTTTTGCATTGTGCCGCGTCCCTCCTCGCCCCGCGACGGCTAAGTTACGATTCCCCGCTAATTACCGCGTGAAATATTTGCGCGGGAGCGCGCAGACCGAGCCGTCTGATCGCGAGATACATTCCTCTGTATACGGAATAATATCGCCGCGGCTATCTGATTGAGAATGTAATTTATAATCAAGACCGGAGGGGGATGGGTTACGCGTAAATAGATTGATAAACAAGATCCGTGTCTATTAACGGGATATCCCCGTACCCACATCAAACGGGACCCGCCCAGCGGGACTGACTTCTCGGCCGGAGAAAAAAGCACTTGGGGGATCTTGCTCGAAACTCTCGAATCTTACGAACCCGGAGAGAAAAAGAGAGGATTCGAGAAAGAGCGAGGTAGAGGGAGAGAGAGAGAAAGGGAGAGGAGGAAAGAGAGCGGATCTCTCGTAGCGGCACCGGGACTCGTACACCGTCATAGATTTCAACGTAAGTCACCGGGAATCGGGTCCGCGTCAGGTACGCGGTTGATTTTCTTGGGCGCCCCAGAGCTCACGCATGCCCGGGCCCAATATCTCGAAGATCTCGGGCCCGCTGCGTTATAACGTAATAATTTAGGCCGGTGAATGCGGACCACTCGTAAAGCCGTCCTTCGGGGGCGTTTAACTTGCTTTTAATGATTCCGAGGCGTGGACAGGCCCGATCCGGATTTTGAATGGTGCGTCGCCGAGGAAATTAGCCGCGGCGGAACGGTGCCGGCCACCTTTCAACCCCCGGTTCACCGATACCCCGGACTCGTTCTCATTCGTTCGAGAAAATATTAAACAAACGATCTCCGGGATAGAGTCAGGAAAAAAACAGAACATTCTTCGTTCTAAACAGCGAGCAGCGCAAAGAATGTTTTCGAAACTGTTCCGAGATTGAGGAGCGTTACACTGGTCCACGGACTAATAACCGGGACCAGGAATTTACAAACAACGAAACCTGTACTACCACCGGCTGATCACGAAATCTATTCACCGTTTCGTTACGCGCCGCTTTTCCACCCCTGTGGACCGTGTCGGCCGATCGCTGTCATAAACCTTGTCGGCGGAAGAAAAACCGGGGGAGCGAGTGTGCCGTGGTAAACGGAAATCTCGGGATTCACGGTAACGCGACGAGTCGAGGTAGCCACCGAAAGTACCTGTCGCCTGTTACGGTCGGCATAAACATCGACGGATGCCTCGCATCTGGCCGGCACGTGGGTTTCCCTCAGGTGTTCGTGCTCCCACGAAAGCGTTTCCATTTTGACGGTCACCGGCCAACCCCCAAAGCGGAGTAGAGTCTTCTCTACACACCCACTAAGAACTTTCCTGTGCAGTAACCGGTGGATCTCAGGTGCGGGAGACACGGTCCTCAACATGTGTTTCGTATTAGCGGCGCAGGACCTTTCTCTACCCGCCATTAAACGCGCCAGATGAATCGTGGAAAAACGCAGGAGGTACGCCTGCATCTGGCTTAAATCGTTTTATTGGCACCGGCCAGGTCCCGCAGAGCGGAAATGGTGAAACCGCCCCGAGGACGAGGCCGTGTCTCGCATCATGTTCGCAGAACCCCTATGAAAAACGTGGCCCAACGCAAAGGCTTCGATGAGGATTGTTCCTAAACCCTGGTGATCTCCTAATGAGAATGTCCTTCCCTTCCTAAGAAACAGATGAAAGCAGGTGCAAGGATGCTGCGCCCTAATGTGTTGTCCTGATTATTTCTCTTCCCTATGAAAACTCCAATGCATTTTTACTGTGTAAAGAAATACTAATCCTACATGTAATTCTTCTAAATAATAACACATGCCTCAAATACAAATTCTACTAAAAGAATAAAATCAAAACTAGTCCCATTTATCTAGCTCCATAAAGATGCAAATATTTAGCGAACCACAATTCCTCTTCGCATTTTAAACATAAAATAATAAGATTACGTAGAAATGCACACATATAAGCACATATAAAGATACCAAACAATATTCATTCTCTAGACTTTCTACAGCTCTTTCCAGAAGGAACCGCCATATTTGCCAAACCCCGACGCAAGGTGCAAAAGACGCCATATTGGTTTCACTCACCAGAGTAACTGCCATTCGCTGAACTCGTCACGGTAGCGTCGCGTCTCATTGGAACTGTGCGTTGATTTACAGCCAGGAAGACGAGAGCACTCGCGTTACTGTGGAAAAGGAAATAGATTGAACATCGGCGAACGAAGGCAGAATCGAACGTGACGCATGCCGCATCTACGATCCTTGTAAACTAACGACGATATAAACAGACCCCGACCACCCGTTGTCCCTGTGTACATAGAGCCACCAGCCGAAACAGCAGGTAATTTCTAACTGGCCCTATTCGACCGTACGGACGGACAATACCGGGAACGTCCGCGTTGTTTTCTTTACGATCGCGAAGCTGTATAATTTGAACCGCGTGCCAGTGACCCGGTTAACCCCTTCACGTATTATTTACTTTCTCTGCTAAGCCCGTGTAACATTTTACTATCGGCAATTTGGAAGAAAAGCAGCCAAATCTTCCATTCTACTTTAACCAGAAATCCCATTTGAAGATAATACATTGATAATGGAAAAATAGTCTTTTCCTTTGACCCATGTGCAATGAACATTGATTTCTGTTTTGTGAGGTTAATCCTGAATACATGGTCAACCGTCTCGAGAGCGGGAAGGGCAATATTTTAACATCTATTTTTCACAGTAAATTCGCGACCTTTCTAGTTGCCTACAATCGCTAGAGTCGCTGGGACCATATGGGTCCTTTTCATACCCGAGAAATATATAAATAAAGTGTTCTCACCAATAAATGAATCAGTTCATCGTCGGATCGGTCAGAGCGTCGTTTCGTGCACCACATAGCCATATTGTCTTTTCCCCCACCACCGCCTTCTTCATCTCATTAGGCGCAACACATCGGCGCAGTAAAGAATTATTTCAAATTGATAGCCAATAGGAGACGCCGACGCTAGCGACGCAGGTGCCATTGTTTTCGGGAATACGCGGGACGATCGTCGCCAGTGAAGTGAGGAAGTAGTGCGGTAATTAAAGTGCTAATTTGCATATAAAACGTGATTAGTGGCTTCGTCGTGATGAAGAAACGGAAGACCTGTCCCTCGAGCATACTGGGCAGCGTTATCTTCGCATCGGACGCAACGATATTCGGGTAAGTGCTTGTCACGCATTCTAAACACCATTGTAGCATACTTGATGAGGCGTTTAGAGAAGATTCGATATTAATTGTAATAAATATCTTCGAATAATGGATTGGAACGATGTACTAACGTTGTCGAATGAGTTCAACGTTGATATTAAAGATTATTCTATCTTTTATCTCCAACGAACATAACCTAATTTTTATAAACATTCACCTCCCTCAATGTTACTTCCGCATAGCAACAGGGTAAGATGTCCGTACAATCAAAATGGCGTCTAAAGAGTACAAGTACACTGAAATATAACTGAACGAACACAGAAAAGAGTAATTAGTAACACGTTAGTTAACGGATGGGCCAAAATGACCAATTAATTTCTTTTAGAATTACTGCAAAGGTACAGACATTTTAAGACACGTTTAAAGAAGCTGATCTAGCAATACCTAAACTGAAATCTTAATAAATTCACGCATATAGCTTTCATAAAGAAAAGTTAAGGAGACAATTATGAAACAATGCGAAAACAATGCGATTCTTAACAAGCAATCAGCAAAATCCATAGCGCAGCCATTAAACTCGGAAGGTCAGCTAGGCGGAACCTTCCAGAAAACTCGTAGAAACGTTAATCGCGTCAATGATCCGTGTTTACCGTCGTCGGGGGTAAACCGTGTCGTCGAGGATGACGAGAAACCGCGCAGTAAGCTGCCGAAGGCTTAAGCGATAATTGTTTAGCTTGCGCAGTTAAAGTTCCGCCGGAACTCCGGTAGTAACCGGATATTAGCCTTCGTTGTTTTCGTTCCTCGTCCTTTTTCCGCGCGACGTTTTCTCGACGCGGAAATCCGCGCTAGAACCGAGTCGGCCCGGCGATAATACGTTTGTCCCGCGCGCCACTTCGAAATTAAACTCCGCTCGCGACGAGCGGCCCCCGCGGCCCGGGGGTTTTATTAGTTTTAAACACGCGTTAAATAAAACGAGGCTAATCCGGCTCTAAGATCAGACCGTGGTTTAGAGACGTAAACGTTCTTCGGGACGAACGGCCGCGAGGGTCTCGCCCTCGCGGGATCCCTTTTCCGTTCGGAGGGATTTCGTTCCGAAAACGCAAGATTTCCTGCGAGCCCTGCCATCGGGGAGGCTGGCCCGCTAAATCGTAGGTAAATCAGGAGATACTAGCCACTTCCGAAATTATATTGGGACACTCTTCCACCCCATGTTTTTATCGCGTCCGTTGCGCCGATTCATACGTATAGAGATTACAGGATTCCGATGGTTATCCCTTCTCTTGCGTACAAAGATTTCGTGGTCATTGGATTGTTTGTTTAATTCAATGTCCGGACTACGGCGAAGCGCACGGTAAGGGTTGACGAATTCCCGCGGCGCTCGCCCCCGGTGATATTAGTTTCTCGAATTCGAGGAACGAGAGAAGTTAATGGCGTCGTTCAGGGCGGATCGTGATTCCGCAGAGAACGGGTCTTTTTCCCGAAGAGAAGGAACACCGTTTCCCCGGAAGAAAGTAGCTCATTCGTAGTGGATCGACCCTACGTTTAATTAGGCAGCCTCTTTTCCGAGGTAGTCCCCTGGAGAGCGAAAAGAATCACGAGGCGAGACCGAGATATTCTCCGTCTCGGAAAAGTCTTTCCCCGGTGTCACGCGGACCCTCTCAATCAGCGCGCGGATTACTCTTTTAATTCATTTTTCTTTTTTTCCCTTTCTCTCTCTCTCTCTCTCTCTCTCTCTCGCTTTCGCTCTTTTCTTCTTCTTTTTTTTAACTAACTCGACCGTGTCCTGGCTCGCTCAATCGAAGACAAACGCGCTCGTTTCCGCGAGAGCGTCCGTTCAATGGAAGCGAGACGAGGGACGAAGTAGCCTCGTAACTCTCGTAAACACCGGGGACAATTCGTTACAACATTAACCATTTTTCCATATAAATCGGGCCGCTCCGTCCCGCGCGAATCCTCCGAGGAAACCTGTTTTCGTCGCAGTCGATCCTCGGGGTGATCGATTGTTTAATTTCATTCGTCCATCGATAGACTCGAAATTTTCCGGCGAAGGGAAGGCGCCGAGGAGAAAAAGGAAACACAAGACGTATCGTAACTTCGTTTCTTTCCCGATTCATTATTGCTTATCGGGTCGCGCTCCCCCAGCATTCAGACTTTCCCACCCTTCTTCCCGGATCGGTTGGAATTGTGTCTTGGTCGATTCCCCTTCCTCCTTCTGTTCCCGGCGAATGAATGGCCATAAACGTAAACCGTGTTCTTTTAAGTGAGGCGCGTTTAGAAAGATCGCCAGAGCATGTATGAGCGCCGGGCTTTTGAGGGAATCGTTTCCATCCTTTTCCTGCAGCCGCGCAGCCTTTTGAACGTCTCTCTTTCTCTCTCTCATTTCGATCGTTCCGTCTCTGTCCCCGGATCTCTACCGATCCTCTTTCTCTCTTTCCCCTGGCCGCGTTCTGGATCCAGTAAAAGCGGGGAGACTAAACGGTCCGTGGCTCGACGGTATAGGATCCGACTCGGGTTCTCGAGAGGGTGGGTAGTTTAGACGAAGGCGTAGGGTAGGCTTCGCGCGGATAGTAATATTCTTGAACCCCCAAGAGAAGGCTTACTGCAATAACCCCCGCGGCTCAAACTCAAAACCCACCGTTCACTCTATGTATCTCTTTTACCGCGTGCCCCACCCCCCGGTATCCTTTACCCCTGGCTGCCCCACCCCCTACACGTCCCCGGCTCGCTATAAATCTTAGCCACCTTTAAAGCGGACGAACGGGACACGCGGGGCATCGTCCCGCGGTCGAAGAGAAAAACGAAAGCTGCCACGGGAGAGAATTGCCACGTCGGTTTCCCGGACGGCGGATCAATCGTGTCGATCGCGAAAACCGGGCAAACCAAAACAGCGATGCGTAGGATTCGGATGAACGAGAGACCCCCGACCGTCTCGCTCCCCCGACCCCCGCGCTTTTCTATCCCCGCGGAGCGATGGTATCTCGTTCACCGAGTGTCCCAACTTTAAACGACGTTATTGAAATTAATTGGTCGAATAAAAGGATCGCAGCGGAGCGCACGGAACTCGGGAAGATTAAGAGATTATCGGGGGAAGCAAAGCTAAACGATAATCTTCGATAATGAGACGGTTTCCGTGGAAGTAAACAGTTGTACGCCCAGGAAACCTTTGCGAACGAGTTGGCTCGAGTGATTCGCGGCCGAGAGCCGTGCTCCACGTCGTTGAATTTCATAACCCCCGCCTCGTTTATCTCCGTACATACGATATGTATCTGGCTACATCGATCTGATAACCATTTTACTGGGTGCTACCTCGTCTATTCGCTATCTAACCCGATCTACCGGCCGCGGACTGCCTTCTGTACCCAGCGTAACGTTATAATTTCCCGGTGACCTCTCTACTGGCGATGCCACTGGAAAGTCCGGCTCAATCGCCGCGGAACGTGCGTTCCCCGGGTCCGATTCCAGTTAAACTCGTTCTCGGTAGATTTCCCATCGATCCCCGATGAAAATTCGGAAAGTATCGAGCGACGGTTCTCGCGTGTCGACCGTACCCCCGCGTTCGAACGCTCTAAACCGCCGCCTCCCGCGGGGAAGAGAGGGCACCTCCTCCTTGAAATTAGTAGGAGCTGATCGAGGGGTAGAAAAAAAATTGGCGGCAATAAAAATAAATTACATGCATCGTAACGCCCGGTAGTACCGTCGGGAGAGCTCGCAGGCATCCATCCTGCTTGCATACTTCGGGTCCTGATTAAAATTGGGGTGCGGCGGGAGAGAAGCGATCGGTTTGCCCCGGGCCTCGTTCCTACGGGAGAGACTGTCGTTCTCGGCCCTCTTTCCCCCAGCGTTTTCGCTTCGTTTTCCTCGTTTTAGCTCGCTGTAGCCGGGGCGGATGCTCGCGCGCAGTTCATTTCACGAATGAACCGCCTCCGCCTTTGACGCGGCGGTTAGCCGCGTTTATCAACGCTATCCATCCGTATCTCTGTCGCTTCTTATCTTAACGGGAGACGGAACTATTCACGCCGTACTGTCGGACACGATCGAACCGCGAGACGATGATCCGGTCGCCCGTGTTCGCCGATCACGGGTGGAGCGGTGCCGCGTCACCGGGGTTTCAGCGGCGCAAAACGTTCCTCTCGATCGGCAATCGAATCTCGTGCATGATTCATTCGATTAGCAACGGAAGTTCCCTTTCTTAGTTATCGGCGAATCGAGCGGCACAGTCTGAAAGGGAATAGCGGGTGGTGGGGGAGGACGGGACAGATAACCGCATCCTGTTACGCGAGCGTTTTGCATGCGCCGCTCGAAAGAAATACACCGGGGAACATTGATTTTCTGCGTAACGAAGAAAACGACGGGCCGCGGGGACGATAAGGGAAGAGGGAGAAGGAGAGTGAGAGGAAACGAGAGATGACGCGGAGTCGGACACGGGGAGATAGAACGAAAGAGGCGGCGGCGAGGGACGCGTAGGCGTAAGAAACTCGCTGCCTCTCCTCGGCCTCCCGAGGTAAAGCGTAAGAGGAGCGCCGCTCGCGGCTCGCGCGAGCTGCAGCCGCGCGCGCTGTATCGACGCCGGCCAGGTACTGTTTTCGCATTTATTTAAAGCACAAGGACACCTAGTCGAGTGTCCAGGCATCGCAGGCCGGTCGCAAAGTGCCAAGATGTGTCCTCGTCCGCGTAATCGAGTCGCGAGGCTAGAACGAGATGGTAACGTCGTGGAAACGGAAGGCGCGCGAGGGACGCCGGCCAGAGAAAAAGTGAGTGAGAGAGAGAGAGGGAGAGAGAGAGAGTGAGAGGGAAAGAGTAACCGTGCGAACCGTCCGGTTCATTACGCGCCATTATCACTAATAAATCGTCCCTGGGTAATAGCCGGACATCGGAATTATCAATGATTAAGGATCGGACGATATAATCGCGTTATTTGTCGTTATCCGAGTCGATCGGGCGACATCGGCAGCTGCCTGTTTGCGTTGCGTTAATCGCCGCTGCCGACGGACCACGACGCTCTTTTATTTGGCCGACGATGTAAATACACGCCACGCGGAAACATTCCGCCGCGAAATTTAATGAACGGTTCGGCCCATTACCGGAATGATGAAGGAAGATCGGCGTACAAGTGTTCGTAATGAACCGCTTGAACGAATACGCGCCCGTATGCGCCGTGTGTGTACATATATCGATGTCCCTGTTCGGCGGGGATGCAGCCGGGGACCGGTGTAGAGTGGAAGGAGACTCGGGATGGCCAGTAACTTCCTGGGAAATGATGTGTCCGATGCCGAGGTGGTAACCCACGGATCACGGGACGTCCGCCCCGTTGTCGAACGATCGCGTGCACCGCCGCACCGAGTGCGCTCGTGTGTACGCGTGGGCGTCTACGAGTTTGTTTGTAAACCGTCTCCCTTCGATCAAGCTCGTTTCCATTGCCCTCGGGATCCGGTCCGTCGATCCTGCGGGGATTAAGACCTTCCATGTAAATTCGACCGTCGTAAATACGACCGGGGCCAGTTTGTCGCGAGGACTTTTCCCGTCGTTGCTCCATTTCGCGTGATCCTGCAGTCCTCGAGGAACGATCCGTACGACTGTAGCCTAGCGCCGGCACTTAGCGATGCCTGGCAACACTTCGAAACAACATTGTCGTTCCCGATACAACCAGGAAGAGTGGAAGCGTCGACGGGAGGGACGGCTTCCCGAAGCGGTTATCGCGACCGAGGAGGAAACCCGTCGAAAAGCGGCGGTGCACGGTTTTATTAATGGTTCGTCCGCAACATAAACACTTTACGTAAAGGTATTATCGATCGATAAATCGGAGCCTACACGCGTTGTCGTCTTCTATCCTGTTCTATCAGCCGGGACGAGGACGCTCGATCATCGTACCTAAGATACTCTCGCGAGTGGTAAACCACTCGCTCCTCGTCGTCGTCGCCGAATCTCGGTTTATCAGGCAGCCTTCGTCGATTCATCGCGAATCGTCGCGATCTCGCGTTCTCGATACCGAAGATACTCCGGTGACTCGTTAAGGCGCGTCTTGAAAAGAATCGAAAAGGCATTAACGATCGGTTCACGTGCCGAGGAGAGATGGAGAGGGATCGATCCGCCGGGGAAGATGTATAGCTCGGATCGGCGAGGAGAGTAAAGTGCTTTTAATTTTATCAGGGGAATCTACGCGCGGTGTGTTTCGGCGCGGAAACATTTTAATTTGCATTTAATCCGGGCCGACGTATAGGTGGAATCGGAATGCGTACGTGGAGCTGGTAGCGCGCGGGCTCCTGTCGTCATTATCGTAACAGGATTGCAACAGTAATTCAAGAGGCCCGCGTATCCCCGAGCCAGGATCGCGCGACGTCAGGCGCGCTGGAATCTCCCCGTTTTCGATGTCGTGCGGGGACCCGTAGGCGAGATCGATTTCACCGTGAGGCGATCAGGAGGCCTCTCGTCCGGGATAAAATCGTCCCCCGGCACGGGACACGCGCTCTTCCCGGAGCTGAAAGTGCGTGCTCGCGGCGCATTCTCGTTATAATTGCACGTCGGCCGGCTGAAACGCGATCTGGATCGCGTGACCGTTCGCCTGGTAGCGTTGACGACGTCGTGGATGGGCCAGGGATGGTCGAGTCCTCGGGTGTTGCCGCGACGGACGGTAGCCGCGGCCGGTTCTTGGGGGGCTGTTCGTCATTAGCGGCGACGATTAATAGGACGACAGTTTCCCGCGAACGCTTCTCCGCCGACGTATGATCTCGCGTTGATTAATAACCCTCGGGGAACAACGAGGCCGCGCAAACCTGTCCGACTTCGCCTACGGTGATTCTCACGAGAGCTACCGAGGGAAATCCTTTGCGAGCGGCGCGCGATAGCCGGAGAACCGTAGGAGCGACGGCACGGCGAAGTGGCAGGTGCGTTTTAAAGAGGATGTTCGTTTCTGTAACGGTATCGGGACGAGACACGGGACGGTGAAGCTTAATGTCATCCTTTGGCGGAGCGTCAACGTTATTCCGAATGGGGTTACCAGCCCCATTACCCTCAAGAATTACACGGAATCCTAAATAGCGGTGCATCCGTGTAGTCTTGGTAACAACGCACTATCAAGCAAGCTGATTAGCATCGGCAGGCAGACAGGCACCCCGTGAAAGCGTGCACAAGGTCGGCATACCTATCCACTGGCATAGGAAAGCACAAGAGGGGGTTGGTTCCAGCCGCCGCCCCCAGGATGGGTGTTGCGCGTAGAACGCGGCATAAATATGTAAGAGCTACCCCCCTTCGGGCCGTCAGCCCCCTTTGGTACCCCGTCCCGCCGTCTCCTCCTCCGCCTCCTCCTCCGCCTCCTCTTCTTCCTGTTTCGTCGCCACCCCCGCCGCCCCTCTCCTTGCCCAGACCTTGCGCAACCCCCGTGAGAGAAGCGTGGGTGACGTCAGAGAGCCCACGTCACCGGCTGCGTGCAACGTCAGTGATCGAAGCCAGCTGAACGGACCGTGCCAGAACGAAGCCCCTGGAACACAACCTCGTCGGTTCGTTCGGTCGGTCGTTGGCTTGCATGTATTCATGAGGTTTGTGCCCGCGATCCGAACGCTACGCTGAAACCTGCCCTCGTGCACCGCTCACGGGGCGCACCAATTTCCCGGCTCTTCCGCATTCTTTCGGGGAATTGAAACGGGGAAGAGGTACCGACTGCGAGTACCTAACAGCTGGACGAGTTAGGGTATCGACTAGCCGAGACCTTTAAGCATAAATTACGCGAGGATATCTCGAAGTTTGCTCCCGGGATCGGCGATAGATTTTCATTCGATAAAGTTTATCGCGGCCCGGAATACTCGGGCCGTTTCTTCTCCGTCCGTCCGACGCTGGTCGGGGGTCCGTACTCGCTGGGAATGATCGATCAGCCGGCGCGCGAGTTCGATCGGGGTGGTGGTTTCGTACCATCCACTTGAATGGAGAAGAGGAAAGGAACAGGACGAGGCAAGGCAAGGTGCTCATTGTGATGAAGCATGAGTCTGACCTAGTCGGGTAGTGGGGCAGGTCGCAGCGGATGATACATACATATTTATGTCGTGCACCGCGTACCACCACCACTACCACCACCGCCGGCACCACCACCACCGGCACCACCACCGCCGGCGCCTCCACCGTACTACCATCCGACCAGCCAACCAGCCAACCAACCCCTCCTTCTCTTTCTCTTTCGCCCGAACACTCTCGCTCTCGACGCCTCTCTTCTCCTCTCCTTTCCTCTTTCTCTCTTCTTCGGGCATCTCGCGGCGCGGCTCGAGCTACCCCTTACGCTCGCGCCGCGCGAAGACCAGGGAGCAGGCGAGGAAGGCAGGAAAGCGAGCCAGCCAGGCAGAGCCAAGCAAGCTTTGCCAGGGTGCCATTGGCCTTCGCTCGGTCTGGGTTGCTAATCAGAACGCGAAGGTGCGCATCCCGAGCACGCGCCGTTTCCACGTTGCCGTTGAAAACCACCACGAGGATGCCACGTGAGACGAAAGCGTGAGGACTCCTCGCGAAAGTGGAACGTGAAACGGGCTGCGCTCGTACTACCCACCGTTAGAGCCTCGCCATCGACGTTTCACGGTTACCGAAACTTTCGCCACGCGTCACACGCGCTCCCTTGCATCCCGGCTAGCCAAAGCGTCGTCGCCCCCGTGCGTTGTCCATTTCTCAGCGGCGCGTGACCAAACTTTTCCTCGATTTTCTTCTCGAGGTATCGTTTTCAGTCGTCTCCGCGGACGATCCCTCCTCTGGAACAGCTTCGTAGAAATATGTCTAGCCGACCGAGAGAGTGTTTCTCGGCTCCCTTTGTCACGGTGCACGGTGCATCTAGTAATCCCCGAGACGTTCCGGATCGCGAGGCGCCCGCGAAAGTCCCGAGACCGCGAGAGACCGCGTCAAAGGCGCATTTTACGCGACGCGACGCGGCGCGACGGTCTTTATCTACGGAACACGGCCGGCGACTGGTCGGTCTTAAGGTGACGGACAGGCGAGTCTTCATTTGCATACCCGACGATGCACGCGCGAGCTTCCATCGACAGGCGACGGCGGCATGCACTCGAGCCACTCGCGCAAGGAGCGATTACCGTGCCCGCCTCGGATAGCGTTGCGTCGTCTCCGAACAAAAACATCGCGAACGCGTCGATTTCTCTTCGGCCCCGTTCCTCGCGCGCACCTTGTACCCCGATATTCGGTGATCTCCGCTTGACGGGTTTCACTTGACCCTCAAGTTTCCTCCTAACCCGTCCGCTGTCACCGGCGGTGGCCTCGAAAATCCCGAAACGGCTTCTGCGTTTTATTTCACCGATTTATCGCGCAGGTACGTTGTTATTACACGCGGCGGGCACTCTCAATTTGTCGGTGGCTGGAATTACACCGTGTTCGAGGCGCCACGCGTTGCGCGTCGCTCTTAAACGCGCTTCCCTCGGAACGGTCCGTGTTCGATACAAAATAATCACTTTACCGGCGCGCGGGAATATCTCGCGAGGGCCGAAACGACAGGCGTCGATCGTACACCGGGCGTAATTACAGACCCGTTAATCGACGATAATGGAAGCTTACGAAGGATTTGTATAAATTTACGGGAAGCGGCGCGGTTCGCGCGCGGCGAAAGCGAAGAACACGAACGGAGGCGCGTTCTGGCTGGTTCAGGGACAGGGGGGAGGCCGAGCGGAGGCGCGCGTCGTCACGGATTACCCAGGATGCGCGTGTCTTCCCTTGCCAGCTCTCGCGTCCATCCCGATGGAAATCGACCGAGGGAAAAGAAAAGAACACGTACCGTCGGTTACATAAAGGTCCGTGCGACCGGTCTCTCCCCGTCCGTCCGTCGCGTCGCGTCGCTCGGCTCGCGTGTGTATACCTGGCGACGACGAGATCCCGGCTTTTCGTCCGTAGATCGAGCGATAGGGATGCGCTTCTTCCGCCGCGATCGAGAAAACTTCTTGTCGAACATACGAATAGAGCAGCCGGCTAGAGAATAAGACGCTTCCCTCTTCCCCGCCGGCCTCTGTCGCGTTGCTTGCCGGCATCGACGCGCCTCCGTTCGATCGCAGGCACGGATTCGGCCACCCTGGTTATCCGCTCCGCGATGCATCCGAAGTAGCGTGTTAGCGGGTCGAGTGTTTTTCCAAGTAGCGGTTAATTAAGAGCGTGCTCGACGAGTACGGGCCAGCGTTGATGCGGGCTCAGGCGGCCCCGCTGATTTCACCGCATCGCACTCTAATTATTCGGCCGTTTTACAAGTAATGCGGTTCTTTCTCTAGCGTCCCGCGCAATCGCGCTATAAAGCTGGACGCATAACGCCGGGAGCGTAATCGAGTTTCTCGTTAGCGAAATTGGAGGAGTCTTCTAATGGGAAGCCGGAGTTTCGGACAAGTGGGGTAGCGAATTATATACAGGATTGCTCGACCGATGGAAAGATTAGTTATTCCCGTTTTATAAGAAACTCGATACACTGTCCGAAGATTCGCCGAGTTGCGCCGATATCGCTGCAACTCACGCTATCTCAATTGCCGCGATACGAGCGACGATCGTCCAGCTGTTCGCGTTTCGTCGCTCGCCTCGTCACCGGCGAGTAATAACGCGACTCCGTGAAACCGAAGTATGCTCGCGCGCCGGAACCGGGAACGGATAAATTGAATCCGCTATCAAGATCCGACGGATTCGCCTGTTTTTCCCCGCGCCGGGAAGGACAGCGCTCGGAGATAACGCTAAGCCGGCTCGTAACTGGGATTCGTTAACCGCGGTAACCGGTGGAAATATAAAACAAGCCTCGACGCGATCCGGAGGACTAGATCCGAGCCGAAACGAGGGTCGCGGCGTGTTTCGCCCCGGCCGTTCGCCGAGTTCGCAAACATTTGAAAAGTGCTGATGCCCAAGGAACCCGCTCGCCCTCCCCGGCGTCCGGAGATACCGCCGCTCGCGTCGAGTACGATTGTAGTTTGAAGATTTCCGCGCGGTCCCCGCGGAGCCTCTAATAACAGCCAGATTGAGAGTGCAACGGGGTTGAGCGGCCCCGCGGGAGAGAGAACTGAAAGGGTGTAGCTCGGCGATCCCATCGAACCGTTCGTGACCGGTCACGCTCGATTTCCTAAGGGATCCAGGAGAGTTTTTTTCTCGAAATTTCACTATATTCACTATCGCCGCTCGCGATTTGCATAGTCGCCGAAGGGATCGGTGACGCGAGAAGGACGAAGAAAGACGCGGAACGGATCGAAAATCGAAGCGGATTCGTTCTTTCGTTCGTTTTGGTTAAGAACTCTTATTGAACGACGCCGAGTTTCCCTCGAATCGCGAGGGGGAGAAAACGAGGGAACCCGGGGAGAAGGAGAGACGACGGTGGAGCCGAGCGTGAAGAACGCGAACCGGGTAAAGCGCTCGGCTGCAATTTTTCTCGCTACATACGTGACGGGAGTAGAAACGAGCCGGGAAAGGAGCAGACGCGGGGAAAAAGGGCGCAGAACGGAAGGGAAAAGGTTGCTTGCGAATTTCCGGCCATCGCGGCGATGACCAGTCTGATGGCTGCAAACCGGATTATTCGCGCGGGATTTTTCAGCCTTCGGAACCTTCCCGTTGTACCGATATCTTCTTGCGACTCGTCGTACTCCATCGTTTCTACGGGATAAAACAAATCCTCCCGCCTCCGAGATAATTTCGCGAAGACGGAACTCTCGTAATTGAATTAACACCGTAGACTTTCTCGAACGTCTTACCTCCGACCGAGACTCAGCGGAAAAATCGGATATTCCACGGAAATCCAAAACGCGATTCGTTCGAAAGCGAGGCGGCCTGGATAAAAATGGCAGGGAGATTTGTTAAATCTCAGACGGACGTCGCAATCTTTCCGTAGACGTCGGAGGAATGGATTTCTGCTAGGAGTACCGTCAGGAGTAAATCAGACGGTATCGGAATCCGCATTAGATCGGTATGTCTGATTCGCATTGACACGTATCGTGCCTTTGGGGCGGAAAATATGATTGCCTCGCCTCCGTTGTCTAGATGGGTAAGCATCGGGGGAGGACGGGGACGGGATTAATGCCACCCTCGGGGATCCACGTGGCTTTTCCACCTTCGCCGCGTCTACCTCTCACGCCTCGCGCTTTCTCTCGCAGTTTTATGCCCCGGCACTTTTAAGACTCGCGCGCCTTTTACGAAGATTGGCCCTGCCGCCCCGCGACAGGCCGACTCGCCCGCGGTTATTATGTTTCGCTCCCATGCCGGGACACCGGGTCCGAGTTAGGCGACTTTCGCGGCTAACTGGTTTCCGCCACCCTTTCCGAGAATCAATATTCCCGAAGAAATCCGGCCGCGTTACGGCTAGAGGAGCCGAACAATCGCGGCAATCTTCCGGAGACGGATAAATCAATCTGCCGCTCAGGCTATCTCCGGCATCGGCGCGCACGATTTAACGATACGATGCCCCCGCGGGGCAGCTTCCGGCTAATCTGTTGGCAAAACAACGGCCGGGCCCCCTGATAAAAGAAACACGTGCGATTTATATAAAAGTCCGACGATCGATCGGTCGGTCGGTCGGTCGTCGCGGCCGGATAAAAGCGGCGGAGAACTTATCGGGATCGATAAAAAGTCTCGCAATAAGCCATCGATACGGCGCGCGGCGTACGTGGTTTTATTGTGTCACGTGCGAAGCGAAGCCGGGCATCCCCTCCGCGTCTATATATCAGTCGCGTCAGAGGGGAGACGTCGATATCCCTCGATCAATCATTAATAAGGCCTGAAACCCCAAATACGCGAGGCGTCCGTCTCTCTTCCTCCCGCCGACCGAGCGCCCTCGAACAACCGGCGAGAAAAATGTATCGGGAACCGCTTCGTGCCGCCGCGAATTGATGGAATTTTATATTTTCCTTGCTTCGTGATTTCTTATCCCCGTTTCCACGAACCGTCACGTTCTCGGTTTCGGCGGGCGTCGCCGGATCCGCCGACGAAGAGTGACTCCCCGTCGCAACGCCGCGCGATTTACGGCGGCGAGCATCGCGACACGATTTTCAACTTATCGCCGAACAACTGCTGTTCCTGGCTGCGGTCCCGCAACGCGAACAATGAGTCGATCGTTTTCTATTATTCTCCCGTTAGAGAACGTCGAACCGCGGCTACGTTCTACCGCGAGAACCATGGAATTATCACACTTCGCGGCGATCCGTTCTGTAATCGTTTGTACTCGATGGAAACGTCGAGTTAGCGAGCCATCGAATCAGTTTTGATTTCGAAAATTTTCCGTGTAGACGGGAACGCCGATCGCTCGGCTACCCCTGTAGCTGCCGGCAGAGTCCCCCGGGAGGACACGAGGCTGGTTACGACCCTGGAACGGGTAGATATCGAGTTGCGGTTTAAAACTCGACGTTTCTGTCTCCCTTGTCTCTTCTCGATCGGCAACGACCCCATCAGAAACTCGGGATTCAGCAGGCTGATCAGCAGAAACGCGCAGCCCTTGCCTTCACTTGCACTCACGAGAGCCACCCTCGAGTACGACTCGATGTCTTTACAGTCGATGACTACCCCTCTTGTTTCGCGCGGAGGGGCAAGGGGCGGACGATGACAGCGAGAACTAGACATCGCTTTTTGACATTGGTACCTTCGCTGCTCTGCGAGGGTGGGCGAATGCTCATCCAGATTTTCGAGAGAGGCTCCAGAATGCTTCTCCTCGAACGTTTCATTATTTACATTGATCAATATCACGGTGCGCCTCGTCGTCGGAAATCTATTCCCTCGCTGCGAATAAATCGCCGGGACATTTTCAGATCGGTCTGTGCAACGACGGTCACTCCGAGTTCCCCGGAACGGAAGGAAATATCGCGAGCATTCGGAGGGACGTTAAAATATCGTTGTCAATGGTCCCGATCTGGCTGCCGCGGGCCGAGGAAAAATAATGTACACCGCGGAAGCAAAGTCGCACCTGATAGGCACGACTATAAACTTCCTAAAGGAAGACAAACGCGCGACCGATGCTGCGAGGTCGAACGTTGCATCATTGATGCGGTCTATTCCCCAAACGACGGTACACCCGGCGCTAAGGTCGTGGTTTATCTGGCAATAACTGTGAAATATTTGCTCCGGCGATGCGCCGTGTCGTAGCTGATTGGCGCGAACCGTTGCGCGCGGTAAATCTCACTACTCTCTCTCTTTCTCTCTCTCTCTCTCTCTCTCTTCTTTTTTCTCATTCCCCGGAGTTCGGTGTCTTTCGCGATCAGACGTTCGTTTTCGGTGGCCGTCCGCGGAGCCTTTCGATCGCTGGCGCCGCTGTAAAACCGACGGGCCACTGTAGAATGGACGGTTTCGCGCTATGAGGACGTTTACCGCGCACCTTATCGTTCGCAGTAAATCAATGGCGAATCGTGTTCAAAGGGAGGCACGACTCGGACACCGATGTCGATCGCGGGGATCGGGGGAGCGTGATCTGTTCGCGGGTAAGGCTGAGCGAAACGGGGCTCGGTCGGTCGACCGGTCGCGTCGAGCGGACGCCGGGAGCCCGGCGAAAGAGAGAAGGAGGCCGAGATCATGGCGGCCCTATAAGGGCCAGACGGCGGCTATAAGGCCCTTGGCCAGTAACAATGCGGCTGGCTTGGGCTCGGCTTCGCGGTGTCTCGTAAATATAAATGATGCCGCGACGCTGTTATAGCTGTGCTACCGTGTGCAGCTCCTCCCGTGGATGCGCGTACGGACATAAAACGCACGTTGCGTAGACGAGCTTCTTTCTCATCTCCTCTCCGCCCCTCGCCAGACCGCGGACGCCTCTGAAGCTTCATTTACCGCTATCTCCGCGACGTCGGCCGACCGAGCGAGCGCGCCGCGTGCCTTCGTTTTCGAATAAATCGTTCCGTTCGATTCGGCATCGATGGCTGCCGATCGTATCGGCGATCCTCGGGCGCTGTTCGATAACAGGAAATTTCTGATAATCACCGTGGGAAGACTGAAGACGCTCGCTCGGCGGAGATTCCTCGTGATTTCATGAATCGCTCCGTTCATTCGGCGACGCATTCCTCGTTGGTTTCCTCGTTGGAACGGTTCGCTTGGATTTCCCGGAGTAACTGTTGCGTGTACGTAGTCTCGGGTTCACGCCGCGGCGGCCGGTAATCGTTTCTCGAACAAAAGTTTGCTTAGTAATTGTCGGAAATCTGAAGAGAGGAGAGGACGCCGGAGCGAACACGCGAAGGTGGAGGTTAAAAGTGACGTTAGAATGCGGCCGTTGGATAGAGCGGAGGGGCAGAGCTCGGCGGAGGGAGCGCGAGAGAGGATCGGAGATGAGGTGGAAGGTGCTGGGAGGCAGGGAAGAAGGATCGAGGACGAGGGCGAAGGGAAAAAGAGGGCGGGGACAGTCCATTAGGCGGTATCGGGACCATCGCACGGTAGCACCAACGCTCTCTGCATCTCAATGCTTTTGCCCCTAGCCGAACGGGTAGCGGGCTGTGTTCGAGGGCCGAAGCGAGGCGATTTTCGGGCCTCGTCTCGCGCGCGTTCGATCGCGAAGCTCCGTGCCCGAGAAAGCTTGCTCGCCGCGAGTCTCCCTCGCCTCCTGGCCGCAACGAATCGACACCAGAAAGAAAAAGCCGGCCCTGCGCGGCACCTCCGACAACACCGGTAGCCCTAGGCGGCATCCTCCTCTGATCCGGCTTGATGCATCCTCCGCGTACCCTCTCGCGAGCTCCGGCGCGATTCGATCGACCGCAACAGTTTCTCTCTGCCCCCCTTCCTCGAGTGGATGCCTTCGATTCGAGTCCCACCGTTCGTGGAAGATACTCTTCCCATTGTCCAAGACGCTATCCCCTATTTTGCTAACTTCGAGGGATCCTTTCCAACAGGATTCCGAACTCAATTTAGAGATGAATCTTTTAATGGTGCTTCGAGTCGATTCACCGGGTCCTCCGGTACAAGAATAGCGCATCGGCGATCGGTTTAAACCGCAACAGTCATCGTTTTCACGGAACTCCGGAGACAAATCTCGCGGCGTCGTTTCGAGAGATGCTTTTCAAGCTGTCACAGCGAAGCGACACTTTTTTCCCAGATCAGACTCGACTCGAGCATATCCGCTGTCGATTCGCTGGAATCTTTTTCCGTTCCGTCCGAGAATTGTCTCGTAAATATGAAGTAGCCGCGGAGATCTCTCTTCTTCTTTTTTTCGTCTTCTCCTCGAGCGAAGGACAACGTTCGACGAGTCGCGTACAGTAGGCGGCTCGGCAGGCCGAAGCGACCGAGTCGACGACGCCAACGAACACGACGACTAGATTTTCCTGTCAATAAATCAAGTTGGTAGCCGTGCGCGAGGCACAGCCGCAGCATTTCTATCGCCGGCTACCACTCGTAGCCGCGTTCGCGGCCGTTTCTCCGGTGGCTGGTTCCTTTGCGCGGCTCGGTAACAGCCAGAAAAACAGAAACGCTTAATCTCGTGCGTCGCTGGGGCTTATCTCTTCGCCGCGATTAGAGTCTCGGACATGTTTCCCCGGTGCCGCGCGAGTCCCTCCCGACTAGATGCCCAGATACGAAGAACGACTCGATCGATCGCGCAGAAGCCGAGCGCAGCCGGGATCGAAGCGGGTAACGACAATTTTGAAATTTCTTTTCCGAGTAATTGATCCCCGATACGAGAAAGAGCCTCGATCGCTTGCCTTCAAGGGCCCGGCCCCGGGACAGTGGCAACGATCCGAAGACGTTTTATCGATCGCCATGGCTAGATCGAGAGAGCGCAGCTTCTCGGTAACCGATCGCTCAGAGTTCCTCGAACCGTGGCGAGGATCGCTGAAAGAGATCGCGCGACCAAGTCACGCGGAAGAATGCGGATTAATTGCCGCGCGTCGCTTCACTTTCCAAGTTCCCTGAAACGTACGCGTTCGTCGCGAGGGATCCTTCGAACGGCGACTCGAAACGCGACGCAGGACCTTCCGGAATAAACCGATCGCGTGTCCTTTCGACGAGTATCCGCGGAACGAAACTCTCGCCTCTTAGAAGAATTCCACGAGGGAATAATCGATGGTCAGCCGAGCGGAATCGGCCGGGCAATCAGGACGAATGTACAGTCCGGTGATAAAGTGAAACCGCGTCGCGCGTTTAATTGGAGCTTGTGACGCGTTTCTGGCATTAAGTATGATGTTGCGTTGAGTTCAATTAAAATGGAAATCGGGGATGGCCGGCGTGCCCTCCGCGTCTTCGTCGCTCGCCGTATATCCCGGCCCCGTCCGTCGTCCTTCGCCCCCCTCGCCCCACCTGCCGTGGGCCGCACTCGAATCCTCCACACACGTACGAAACGGCCGGTTGTTTTCGCTCGTACCGACTGATCCTTTCAGCCCGGCTCTCCCCCCGCGGTCGCCTCCGTTCCGTTGCTGGCGTCGTCAGGAGAGTCCCTATCGGCTTGTTCGTTCGTTCTTCTTCCTCGTCCTGTTCCGTGGCCGCGGACTCGGGCTCGAGGAACAGCGCCGGCACCGGCGACCGGCCGCCACCATTCGTGTGTCCCGATCTGAAAATAGTTCGGTGCTCGACGGGGCTCCTAATGAACCCGAGATTAGAAGTCAGCCCCGGGACCGAACGGTAGATACCGGGCGCAATTAACACTGAAATATCATCGGTGTGGGTCCGTTAGGGACGGTACACGTCGTGCGACTCAGGTGGGGCTCCGAACGTGAAAGAGGTATGGGTGCTCGAGACAAGGGACCAAAGGACCGGCCAATTTTATGGACTCCTAAATTAGCCGATCCCTGCGCGCCGATTCACGCGAGCTTCGCCCTCGAGTTACTCGTTACGCTCGTGCGTCCCTTCCGCGGAGGACTTCTCCGAGCGACGAAACAATGAGCGCCCCGCAGCTCCGGGAAGCTCGCGATCGTCCGTGGCTATCCGTATCGAAGCTTGTTTAATTAATCGCCGCGACGGGGCAACGGAACAAAGGCGCGGCCACGCGATCACGCGCGCCCCGTTCGATTCGACCGGATCGACGGCCGTCGGAGACGAACGGACGCGCGCGGCTCGCGCGCGAGACAATGAATAACACCGAGGAGGAAAGAGAACGGCGCGAGTTTATCCTCGAAATCGTGAATCGAGGCAGAAAGAGATCGTTAAGCGGGGACGAATCAGTCTAATAGAGGTAAGTGGCTCTCGGAGTCGAGTCCGGTCGAGCCGATTCGAGTCGGGCTCGGCTCCGCTCGGACCGCTCCGGTTTGAGGCTGCTCCTGTTGCGGCCGGTTGCCACCGTGCGTGGTCGAGAGAGACTACCCGGTGGTAGAGGCTTAATAAGACATCGTGACTCGGCGTAACGTCAGGCCCTAAGTGATCGGTTAATTGTACATTAAACCGTACATAATAGAATTATCGGCGAGGGAGACGGGCAGAGAGGCGGGCCGCCGGAGAGACGGAGCAAGACGATTTCGTCTCGAGGGCGAATCTCGGGCTACCGATCCCTCGCGTGGATCGGCCCCTATTTATACACCTTCGCTTTCAGATTATACTTTCGAGCCTGTCCTTTTTTTATTCCCCTCTTCCCTCGCACGAGCCGGTTACGCGGTCCGACGATTACCTGTCAAAGATTACCTTTTACTTTCACGATAAAGTTGTTCGAAGTGATTTCGAGCTCTCCCGGGTTTACGATCCCGCGATCCGCGCGGCCTGTTCGCTCTCAATTAAACCGCGCGGTGCCAGGCTTTCCGATACGCACCGCGATCCTACCGCGATTCACCCGATCCTCCGTCCGATCTTTTCTATTAATTATCCAATAGGCAGCAATTAGCCTGTACACGACGCGTCCCGCGAATCGCGAGCGGCCAATATTAATCTTCGCGTTCAACCCGGTGGCTTCGACCGGCAACGGCTTGATACCTGGGAACCCTAACGCAATCAGTCACGGCGCGTTACGATGATTTCATTCCCGTCCGCCGCTATTAATTATCGGTCGAGTGGGCCGCGAGCTTCGTATAAACACGGATCTAGCACGTCGAAATAACTAATACCGTTCGGTTGCTCGCTCGCTCGCTCGCTCGCTCGCTCGCGAAGAAGCTGGAGTAATTAATGAAGTGCGCCGCGATACCATTTTAGTCGGGCGACTGGTTTCTCCGCGGAGCGTACGCAACCGACACGTCCCAGGCGAGGTTCGCCGCGATTTAAATAACGAGAATCATCCTGTCCGGTTATTACGTCGACTCGCCGCGGCGATCCTCGCTTTCCTTTGACTCCGGCGACGAATTTGTTTACGAACCTGCTTTCCCGGGCGCGTTAAGCGAGCGACGTTCCACCGAGAAAAATTCTGCGCGATTTTGAAAACGAGAAAAAGAGGATCGCGAAACGGCCGGGCGGGCGGGGAGGGGGAGGGGAGTCCAAGGTCCTGCGACGCCCAGCCGGCACGAAAATAAGAGAAGTTCGCGGAGTAAAGAAGGCGGACAGGTTGGCGGAGATTGCGCGATTGGTACCCGGAGGTGAACGCGTTAACCACGAAGAGCTCGTTCAGGAAATATGCGGGTCCCGGTCGTATGTAACCCGTAGCCGGCGATCCCGGGAGCAGCACGTGCTTCTTCGGTTCGTTTATTAACCGTGGGTTAATACGCCGTTTAGAGGCCGGCGGGACGCTCGCATTATAAAGCCGAATGATCTCGCGATAGGGATTCATTAACCGTCGTTAATTAAGACATTATCACTTTATAATGATCTCGGGACCGTGGTTTAATGAATGAATGAAACACGCCTCATAAATAATTAATCCCAAGTCGATTAAGCCCTAGCCACTGGTCGCGGCCTTGCGCCGGCGAGAACGACGCTCGAACGACTGTCGTGTGCGCGCGCGCCTCTCCTCAAAACGAAAACGTCCGCGAGAAAAACGGGGACCGGACGGATGTAAGCCGAAGAGGATCCCGGCCCGCGGTTCGCACCCGCGCGAATCGAACGCGTCCACGCAAGTAGAACGGGGACAATGTATCTCTGGCCGATAGTTCTAATTGGACCGAGAGATCGCGATTTGGACCCGCGAATCTGACCCATAAAGCAAGAAAGCATGATGCACACTCGCTGAACTAAGAACGAAAGTGCGGGTGACCTGCAACGCCTCGGCGCGAGCGTGCACCGCCGACGCCTCGGACCGGCGAGTCGCCGATCTTGAAAGCTCCTAGCGGCGCGCGCGCTCGCTCGATCGCCTCGTTTCGTTTTTACCGTTTTTCTTTCCGAGAAAATTCATTATTTAATCGAGCTTGTATCTCGATGCGCAATTTGCACGTGACGCCGATCACGTAACCGCGGCGCTGCACTCGCGAGTTGCCGCTTTATTTATGGTCCGCTATAATCGTTCGTTAATCGAAACGATCCGATGGAATCGTTGCGTGTACTGGATCCGCGGCCGCTACCGTGCGCCCGTACAGTCGGCGCCGAACGCGTTAACGCTTTCGCTGTCGCCTCGAGAGGGTCACAAAGTAATTTTCCGCGGCGGTCCGTTGGCCAATAATATATTACGGACATTACCGCGAATGATTTTTCGCTTCGTCCTAATGGCCACCGCGCTGATCTGCCGATAATCCGGCGATCGTCGTCGTCGTCGTAAACGCGAACGGGATTTCGGTGAGCCTAACGGCTAGGACGGTTCCGGGACAGTGCTGTTCGTCGAGCGGATAGGAAGACGACGTGCCAGCGGCGAGTAAAACGAGCCGGTCCGCCGCGAGGTCGACGCCGTGTCCGTTGACACTTGCCCTCGGAGCCGCAACCGCGGGCGAAATCGCGCGAGGACGAGCGTCGTTTAATTCAAAACGCGTATCGCGAAAAGTCACGAGCACGTATGCGCGCGCGGCTACCCGCGCCGCTTCCTGCCGCTCGTATCTGTCCCCCTCGCCGCGCTCGGCCGCGCTTAGTTACGTCTAGATATACCGGAAAATCCGGTATGTGACACGACCTGCCCTTCCCGTTTCGTAAAGCGTCGTTTTTTTCGTCCTGCTCGTCCTTTCAACCGGCAGCGAACGCCAACGTAAGCAAACCAGTTCCCCCGCGTAACGTTCCGCGAGGAACGGAGCAGCCCGTCTCGCGCGAAAATCCGCGCGCGTCCCGTCTCAATCTCAATTCTCCGGGGATCCCTGGCTCCGTCGTTACGATTTTATCGGAATTTATCGGCCGACCCGTCGCCCGGTAATCCGCGCCGCGCGGCTGTCGACGCGATTATCCAATCGAAGGCGCGGAGCGGCGAGCAGAGTTCGCGTTTTTCGCGTGCCGATCCATGAAGCTCGTTCAACTTTGCTCGGACAGGCGACAAAGGCGAGGTCGCCGCGGCGGTAAACACGCTGGCAAAAAAACACTACTATAAATTATGTCTTCGTGGTCGGATAACAAGATTACGATCCGCGCGAGTCGACGATCGAAAACGTCCGATGCGGGGCTGGGTGCAAATGCGTTTTTTGCCGCGAGTACCTCCCGCGTTCCGCCGCCGCCGCCGCGAACGCGATACCGCGGATTCGACCCGTCGATCCCGAAAATTTCCGTCCCCGCCGGCCGTGATCGCGCGGACCACTTCGATTCCCTCTTCCCCCCTGCCTCAGCCCCCGTGTTCTTTCGTTCTCCGCGGATTTTTTCAGTCGGTCGTCGAAGTGCAACGCTACGCGACGCAGGTTGCACTCGTCGCGCCACGATTACCATACGATCTGCATATCCTCGTCCCCTCCGCGCCCGTCGGCCACTTCCCGTGGCTGGAAATAGTACGCCGCGCGTCTTGTCGCGGCGGCGATCGCCACGTAAAATTCCGCGCGATGGGAAAACGACGGCTTTAAACATGCATCGCGATCACGGTTTTCGCGTCCATCGATCACCGGCTGCCCGTCGCCGAGATCCCGAGCGGTTCTCGGCCGGAAAGGTTCCGACGAACAATCGAGATCGATCCGCGAGCTACGCGACGCGACGCAGTGGGCTGCTGCCTGCCCCCCAAGCGGGAACGAAGATAAGAGGATCGCGCTTATCGAACGACGCGTTAATGGTATTCCGAACGGCGGTGTAATAATCGGTTGCTGGTTAACAGATATTCGATGCTCGAACGGTAGAAATTACGCGCGGCAGCTAACGTTACACCTAATAGTAGCAATCGTATTGAAGGATACGAGCCTCGGGAGTAAGCTATACTTATTAGCAACGTAATTACGTATCTCCGAACGTTTCAGATCTCAAAGTTGCTCGCGTGCTCTGCCTATGCCAAGGCTGTGCCGTCGAGGCGCGACACGTGACGCTGCCGCAGCATCTGGCGAGAGGAAACGTTTCCCGGAAACTGTGGAAACACCCTCTCTCGTCCGAATTTTCCTAGCCTCTCATCTCGACGGCTTCAGCGAACGATCGGTCGATCGATCGACCGACCCGTTTACAACTCTCGGTTAGATCGCGACGCGGCCAAAGTGAACGGCTCGCTCGCGATATTCGAACGCGTGTGCGTGGCTGATAGGTGAGTTACCGGGGAACACAGGTGTCGGAGGAGCCGTACGCGATACGCGACAGCCGGCCGACGTTCACTCGGCCGTCGAGATTTCCTACGAGCTGAACCCGTTCCGGCGTCGTAAAAAGAGTGTCGTTGAAATTTATGCGGTATTTTGTGCGCGCCGGGCAAAGGTCCGCGACTTACAAAATACGGGTCTCGCGAGCATTAGCATGATCCGTTGTACGGGCGAGTGGTGCTCCGTTTTAAATAGCTGCCTCTTTCTCTCTTTCTCTCTCTTTCCCTCTCTCTCTCCCTTCCGCTTCGTCTATCTCTTTCTCTTTTTCTTTTTCTATAAAGAATCGTCGCCGTCTCCCTAATCTGGTCCGCGCGTCGAGTTCGAGATCGGACCAGAAAAATGTAATCGTCGGCTGGTATCGGTCGTCCCGCGATACGGGAAAAAATGTAACCGGTTCGAGATACGCTAAACCGTGGCGCGCGAGTTTCACGACGATCTTTGTATACCTGGAGGATGGCCTTCGCCGTCGGGTTACCCTTCGATCCGATTCGCCGTACCGTTACCGTGTCGTCTACGACTCGGCTGGCCCAATTATGCGCGCGGACAGCGAGCCGAACGCTCGAGGAGGAGCGTCGCATCGTCGAAACGCAAGGTCGAGGCTCGAGCCGAGACCAGCCCGTGTTCACCTGCTCGGATATTGTCTATCTGCGCTCTCATCTTCTCCGGCGCGGCCGTTTTTGCGCTCGCTGTCAACTAATTAGCCCGTCGCGCTCCGAAATATGTATCGGTCACGCGCGATCCTCCCCGCCGCGTTACGCCGGTTACACGGACGGTTAACACGGCCGCTCGTTCGTTTCCGCGGCGTGACTCGCACCTGGCGACCTGCCTCGGCTTTCGTCGAACGGGAAACGATGGCTACATCGCCGCCGTTGTCCTCGAAACTTTAGCCCTTTCGCTAATACCGTCGATCGAAGTCGCTCGACGCGAGAGAAACGATTAACGAGATCGTGTCGAGCGAAGTAATTGCGAATAATCGATGCAAGCGCCATAGAGATTGGATCGGAGAAAGAAAATTCCTGATGGATTGATAGAATTTTATTAAGCGCGATGAATCGTAGAAGCAAATCTTCGAAGCGTTGCGCATACACCTAAAACGCTAAAGCTTGAACCGTACTCGATGACGTAGCGGTTTACCAAACTCCAGCGTTAGCCTCTAGCCCGACTCGAATGCGATCAACCTCTGCGGGGTCAACTCTGTCGCAAGATTTACCACCGTGGAGCTCGATTCCGCTAATTTTACGCTCCCATTGCTCGAAAACTTAACTCGTTCCCGAGGATCGCGCGAGGTGACCTCGGGAGACCTCTTCCAGCTTTTCTCCGGGAAACTCGTAAAAGTTTCCCGCTCGTCCACCGAATCTCGAATGGAGGACGATTTATCAATCACCGGAGGGTGGAGGAGAGTCCTGCCGCTGTTCGGGACGTAAATCGGCGGCGTTTGTTCGCGGCGGGTGAAGAGGGTGCCCGGCTAGAACGACGGGAAATTTTCCGCGGATGTTCGGAGCGAACGGCTGATTAACGACGCGGTTACCGGGCAACCCACACGGCAATCCAGTCGAGTTAGTCAGTCAGTCGGTCTGTCGGTCGGTCGGTCGGGCGTGTGCGGTCTCGTACGGAGAGTTTTACCGTGGTTGGAATGAGCCAAGAGGCAGCCGTCAAGGATGGCCGCCATCCATGCGAGCTACGCGGCTCGTGTCGCAACTTCCATCCGTCCACATCATCGGTGCGCGTACCTCGCGCCTTAAAGAAGCGTCGCTCGCGCTTCCAGCGACTGTATTTTTAACGATTAAATCCTCCGAGCGAGCGGCGGCGGCGGCGGACGGTTAAGCTCTCGCGCGTGGTGTTCCCTCGGCGGCGACAGAGGACAATCAAGATTAAAATCGATAGGATCGTTCCTCGACGCAGAAGCAATTTCTCAAAGCGCGATCGTCGACGAACCCCGTTCGACTGCGCAAGCTCGCGCGAGGCTCTCTCGCTACGGTGCCTGCGACTAGTCAAGGATGTCCAGCGCGGTGCAAGCCATTGCCACGTGTCGCAACGTCGCCCGACGACGTCATCGACGTCCACGAGGGACGCCTTAACGATCGTTCGATCGGATCGCGCGACGAGATCGCGTAAACGGGCACGGCATCCGCGGACAGACCGAAAAATCGTGACACCGATCCGATCTCCTAACGACCGCGGCTCGGTTCCCGCGGCATTCCGTGCCGCGAATCGCGCGAAACACGAGGAAGGAGCCGAAGAAGAGGGCACCACGGAATCCGGGCTTACGAAACGTCCACGAGGAAACGTGCCAGGGACGAAGGAGCGAAGGGAAAGACTCGATCCTCGGATTCCGCCGGAGACTAGAGGGAACGAATGCCTGGAAGGCCGACGACATTTCGAGCCGACGTTACATCATCGACAGAACCAGATCGTCGTAGACCACTGGAGAAAACGAGCCGCGCGAACCTCGCTTCTTTTCGTTTCGAATTCTTCGCTCGGCTTTGTCAGCTTTTAATCGGAGACACCGATCGCTGGCTGTTCCCGAATCTAACGATCAGATTTACTCGAGAAACATAATCCCGTGGATTAAAGCAAACCAAGTGGCGATACTTCTTATCTCTCATTAGCACTATTCGCATTCGTCATCGAGGATCTAGAAAAAGGAAACCCTTCGTCGGAAAGTCTCGCGTACTCGAGAACGATTCGATAGAACAGTCCCATGAGGACTAAGAGAAACGATGGAATCCGTAGAACCGCGAATCGGTAGATTCTTTCTGCTCCGTACTCATCTGGGATGCAGAGCGTGGGTGAACGGGGCGTCCGGTAAAAGGTAGAAGACGATATCGGGCGTTTCCACGGGTCCCGGGAACGTCTCGCGTCCGAGCCATTCATTAGAGGACTCGGCTGGCGAGAGCAAAGAGCGAGAGCACGCCCATTACAAATGCATTGGATAATAACGCGGTGTGGCGTCTCCTATAAATGGATCTCGAAACGACTCCGGGTAGCACCGGATGCTCGCGAGCAAAAATCGCCGCGCTAATTGGAACCGGTAGCCGGGACGGGATGGCGATGGGACGGGGCGCGCGTTGCGCGTTACACAGCCGTGTTGATTCGCGACGCAATTCCCCACGTGGACCGGACCTAACCCGGCCGTTTCTTTTCGTCCCCGCACCGTTAGAGCCGTCCGTTTTTTTCCTCGAGCGTCGTCGATAACGCGTCCACGTTACGCGACGGAAGAAGGATCGAGGGGATCGACGGTTCGGCGGAAGCCGTGGCGGAAAAGGCAGGCTACCAGGCGAACGAGGAGAAGAGGATCGGTTGGGTTTAGCCAGTATCGCGTGGCCAGGTGAGGCGAGACGAGGCGAGGCGAGTAGGGACGCGGCGGGCAGGTTGGCGAGAGCAGGCAGGGGATAGAGACAACGACGATGCTCGGACGAACGGTGTGTCCGGCGTTCTCGAGATTGTAGCTGTCGATCGTACGTGGAAACCGTCGCCTCGGGGACGGACAGCCTACTTGTATGCAGAATTGCGTCGTACATTGTGTTTGTTTTATTAATGCGATCCGACCTTGTGGCTTTCGTGCGGCGCACACCGGCGCACGTAAATACCTCCGGCACCCTCGTTCCCATCGGACGAGTTCATTTCGAGCGGCCGGCCGATCGGGATATGATCGGGGAAAATTGATTCGCGGAATCCGGAATCGGCGTTCGGTTTCTCGTCGATGGATCGATTACCGGGGCCTCCTCGCCGTCGGTCCTCGGCCTTCTTCCTCGCGTCTCTAGCCCGGAGGAATGATTTTTCGAGGGAGCCCTTCCTCAGCCTACCGCCGCCGCCGCCGCCGCCGCCGCGTTTAGATAAATAAGTCCGATAAAACGCGAACGGCGGCGTCCGCAGCTCCCGCGAAACAGATATAAATTGATCGTTCGACGCGCGGTCCGTTCGGCGCTCTTTAAAGCCGGGCGTCGCTCGATCGGCCGCGTAAACGCGCGATTCATTTTCCCCCGGTATACCGATATTGTTGTTTCGAATATAGTTAAAAGTTTACGATCACCATAAAACGCGCGGTCTCGGGCCGGTGCAGCTCGCCGGGAAAAGAGCCGGCGGAGAAAGACCGGTGGACGTGGAACGCGGCCGGGGGAGAGGCGGAGAGGCTTCATAAATTCTTGAAAAAGACGCTAGACGGTTTTGCAACGAGGCGGTCAACCTAGAACTCACCGCGACGCGTTAACTTTTGCATAATTTACACCGGTGCGAGGCGAAAGAAACATTTATTATCGCGACCGTCGCGGAGGGAAACGAGGAACGAAAGGACCGAGCGAGAGAGGGCCGGACGCGACGCTTCGGAGTTCCGGGGACTAATTTCGCGCAGAGCCGCGGAACCGTTCGCCGCGTCCGTGTCGTGGGACATCCGTCCGCGAGGCGAAACGCGGCGTTAAACGAACTTACGAGGTCCCGCGACGCGGCCGACCGACGGCCGGACCACGGAGAGAACGCCGCGATAGTCCTCGAGGAAGGTCTCGGAGGTCCGCGCCGTTCTAAGACCAGTTCTGTCACGGAGCCGCTCCCAACTCTTAACAGCTCGGGCCGAAAGCCTGGCCACGAACCAGTGTCGCCTGGCTTCCGTTTACCTCCGACTTTATCTCGATCTACGACGATCGCCGATCGAAAATTCAGGTTTCATTTTTTCTCCGCCTTTTTTTCGCTCTCCTCTCCTCTCCCTCGCCACCCCCCACCGCGTCGAGCCCCTCACTATCCTCTCGCCGTCCTCGTTCGATACGCGATACCGCTCTCCGCCGCTCGTACCGGTTTTAGACACTCCGATACCTTCGAATCTGTGACTACTCTCGCCTCCTTTTTTTTCTCTCTCTCTCCCCTCCTCCTTTTTTTACGCTCCTCTATTTTTCCTCGGTGTTTCTGGGTCCGCGGCGGAATAATATGTAGTTCACCTTCCAGCGTCGTAAAACCGACGTTCGCGCTCTGCGACGGAGAAAACACCGTTGCACGCGCCACGACGCGGCCGCCGCCCCCTCCCGCCGCTGCCGCTGCCGCCGCCGCCGACGCTGTCGCGGTTTCTTCCTCTTGCGACACCGCGGATCTGCGACTCCGCGTCGCGAGCATTTTTCCACGCGGACGCGTGGAACGCGGGGATTTCGGGGAATCGTCGGGGAAATCATGCGGAAACCGTGGAAACGCGCGTCGTTAGCTTCTAACGTCCGACTCGATCTTAGCCACCCTTCTGGAAGGGAGGTAACTCGGCCTCCGGAACGCGTTCCTTATGATGGAATTCCGAATCGGCGAGACTTGTGGAAATCAACGTGTCCGACCATGAAAAACATTCCGTTTTCCTTTATTCGCTCCGGGAAAACTTGGAAAGCGAGATCAGCCAGCTGCGAGAGGCAGCCTGCGGAAAAGCCGGTGAAAGTACAGAAACGGGGTAAAACGTCGAGCGACGAGATCAGCCGGGCGCGAGGCTAGGCTAGACGAGGCGAGCGAGGCGAGGCGGCTTCAGTTTCGAAAGCAATTTCGTCGGTATCGAGCCCGCTTATCGAGACGCCGATGCCGAGTAACCCCTGCGTAGGGAACCGGCCTTGAGCTCCACTTCGGTGCCCGGTCGCCGCGGTAGACGAAACGCCTTAGGTACGTTTAAGCCCCGTTATCTCGATCGTGGCTCGATCGTCCGGCTACTGCCTACTCTCATCCGAGTACACGGGCCTCGAGGTCGTTCCAGCCGACGATCGTTTACGCCCAGCCCGAGCCGATCCGACGCGGAGCGTTTCAGCGATACGGGATTCGCCGGTGAAAACCGACGACGTCGCGCAACGCGTTTATTAATTAACGCGGCCGCCCGATCCCATTCACCTGACGCTCGCAGTGTGTTGCCGGTGTTGAAATCCACGCACGCAACAATTCGAAGCGAGAAGTCGCGATAGATCGATACCGCGGGCTGTCTCGATCCCGATGAAAACGGAACTCGCCTGAAAACAAAGGGTAACGGCACCTGACACGAAACGCTTGATTCAGAAAGCTCGCCAAAACGAGAGAAGCAGTTTTTTTCACTGAACCAGTACGACACGAAGAAACAAACGAACGTTCACGCCTCGAAATGACGTTAAAAACTGAAAAAGTTAAAACAGCGATCTGAAAAATAGCTCTTAATGTGGAACATCTAGGTAATTTGTAAACAGAACTCACGTGTATCAGGAAAAATGAATATTTATAGAATCGAAAAGGATAGGTCAACGTGTTTTCCATATTAGGAGCTGCTCCATAATAAGCGCCGTTACCCTGAGCGACCGCGATAATCACCTCGGCAGAGATAAATAGGGACAATTGCCAATTATTTAGTATCACAATCCTTTCACATTACAACCGCTCGGTTAGCCGCGCTATAAAACACTTCCATTCAACATCAATCATCCTCCATATTCTAATTGTTTCCAAGCAATTCGGAAGCGCCGGTCATCGGTGACCGCCGCGGCGGTTAACTGGCGCAATCGCCGATCCTCCTCCGCGCAATCAGACCCAATATCCCGCAGCATCTCGCGGCGGTCGGTCGATCCGCGCACCGCGGCCGAGCGGAAATTTCCAGCGGCGCAGAACCGGCGCTCCTCGCGGGAGACAAGGGGACCGAGGATTAACGAAAAAGATCAGCCGATCGGGAAAAGACTCGTCGAAACGGCAAAAGGAAAACGAGCCGGCGCAAAGGCCAGGAAAAAAGCTCACCGCGGTTCGTTCGTACGCGTGCGCGCGAGACGACCGGTCCCCCTGTGTGCGCGGCGAGCACACGTACGTGCATACGTGCGCTCTCCTATACAAGTGCACGAGACACGCAGCGGTACACGCGCGCGTACTCGTTTTCTATATGTATATATACAATATAAATGGTCTAGAGCCGCGATCCCGCTCGCCTTCGTCACCGCGGAATTACGCAATAAGTAGAAGTCGTTTGGTTGGCTTCGACTGCTCGTTGGACGTTACCACGGAGTTCTCCGGTCGTCTCGCGGAGATAGAAACGATCCCGTGGCGGCGCGGACGAAACCATTTCGCCTCGGAACTGCGCGCGTCGTCGTCGTCGAGTTTTTCCACGATCGACGGTGCCCGCGAACGACGGCCGAGGCGCCTCGCCGGGGAAACGCTACCATATCGAGAGGAATCGGTCGGCTAATCTGCGCGGCGATTTAACGCGCGAAACGGGACCGAAGCCGGCCGATTAATAACCGTCGCGCGGCACGACCGCGGGATTCGTTCCCGAGGTTAAGAGACACTCTCGGCTCGGCCGCGGGGCCGAGACGGGCGGGGAGAGCCGCGGCGTTCCGTCGCGATTGGAAATCGCTCTCGAGCCGCGATCTGCAACCGCAATACCCTCCTCTCGCGTAATTCAATGGTTGCTTAACGTCCGCGAAACGAACGGTCGACGACTGATTTACCGTTTTACGCTCGACGTGCCCGTCGACTCTCCGGTTTCGATTTTTATGGCGCCACTCGAAACCGGCCGATGCCTCCTCCGACTGCCCCCTGCTCCCCTCGTAGCGACGTTTCGACGTAGTCCTCCTCGACGTGCGACGAGGTCGACGTCGAGGCAGAAACGGTACGAGTTCCCGAAAAGAGGGAATAATTAATGTCCCCAGATCGAAGATAGCCGAGATGAACTTCGCGAAGATAGAAATCGACGGATCGACGGGAGAGATACCCCGCCTAAAATTGAGTGGCTGCAAGTAGGTCCCGGCCGATGCTTCTCGCCCGGCGACCTTTCCCGCCACGTTAACGGTGATTATCGGCGGGATTCCAAGGCAGGCCGTTCTTCCTAAACCGAGCCTCATAAATTGAACTTTCCCCCGGGTGATCGGGCGAGCGCGCGTAGAGCCGACCTCGTTCGACGCTGCGGCGCGACGCGACGCGACGTTCCGCAGGACGAGCAGAGGCGTTGAGGCGCGGTACACACGTATCCCCGGGCACCTATGGACCCGTCGCGGCGTATCTTTTGTTTTTAGCACGACGGGTGACATTTCGAACGTCTAGTCCAACCTTGATGCCAGTGTTGAAATTCCGTTTCTACCGATGTTCCAGCTTCCTCGGCTCCCTCTCTCTCCCTGTTTCTCCTCTCGGTTTCTTGGACCGAGGAGGAGGAGGAGGAAGAGGAGCTGGCAGTGAGTCGTAAATATAAATTCTCGGAGATACTTCGAAAAAGCTAGCCACGTCCGAGTAATTAATTGCAGCTGAAATTGTAGTTCGACGAGAGAGTCGTAGATAAGCATAATTGGCGTGAATATGGATTTCGTTTTCTGTTTCTCGAAACGAGGAGAGAAAAAAAGAGAAACGTCCGCCGTGTTCGGGGACGCTCTCGGCGTTGAAATAACGTCGCTGGAAAGCGACCGGTCGCTCGGAGATCGTTCGGTTTTTCGAATGAAACGCGAAAGGGGAACGATACGGTTCCGATCCGAAACGAGCCGGCGGCGTATCGTCGCTCGCCGCGCGCGAAATTCACGATCTTTTTCCTTATCGGACAGGATGCGCGGCGCGTGACGCGAACTTGAGGCAAGGACGAGCGAATCGCGGCTAACGAGACGCAACGCTCACGCGGTTCGCGCGATTTCGCAACGCGTAACCTCTAAGGTGGAATGCGTTTAACACGCTCGACGCCTACGGGACGCCTGTACGGCCGCGCGAAAAGCCTTGAGGAAGAGCGTTGCAACACGATCCTTTGAATCTCGGCTGACTGCCAACTTTTAAAAGACTCGGCACGCTCGTGCACGCTCCTCGTCCCGTCCCGTCCCATCGCGAACGAATCCAACGTGGAAAGCTCTCTCTCCGTACGTTCGTTCGTTCGTTCCCCGAGCATTACCAACCGCTGTTCGTCTACATCTTCGCATTCGTCGTCATCGTTTCTCGAACTCGCTCGCCGCAGGAACGAGCCGGACGAGTTTCGCCGCGCGGACGGAGCTCTCCGCTTTTCTAGATCACGCGATAGCGAGGGGCCCGCTTGTCCCGTCGTCGCGCGCGGACGAGCGCTTTAAAGACGTCGCGAGAAGGACGGCGAGTCGATTTGGTCGTACGCGATCCGCTGGATGTCCGGCCGATATTGGCTGTCGCGGCTCGGATACGGGCTGATTGCAAATTACGGGACACCGACCGATCGCCGATCGGTATCTTAATCCCCTTAATTGCGAAACGCCGGTGTCCCCGGCCCATGCGAAACGCGGCAGCGAACCGCCGGTTGGCTCTATCGCCGCGAGGAGGAAGTCGTACGTTCGCGGAAAGAATCTCTTAATGGGTTCGGTGTCGTCGGACGTCGGAAAGCTGCGAAAGCGAAAGCCGCCGGAGAAAAAGAGAAGGAAAGGACCCCTGCGGCAGAGCCCGGGAGTGGAGGTGCTCTCGGTCGAGTTTCGACAAAGACCGGCCCGATGGGGAGGGCAGCCTCGCGTCCACCCCCGAAGGATCGTCGCGGAACGGGATCTGGAAGAATCATGGTAGCCGATAGTCGGCGGGAGGAACCCGATAAAGGGTGGTTGGCGGATATAATAGATGACGGCGGGTCCGCGCAGTCGAACCGTCGTCGATGGGTCCCTCTGCCCGGCACGTCGGGGGCTGCCGAGAAGGGTAGGGATGCCGGGAGGAGAGTAGGGGGGCTTATCCGAAGGTATCGGGCCCTAGTTAAGCGGCCGGTGGAGCACTAGATCAACGACAACTTTCGGCTTTTGGCTTTCATGTGTCCGATTGGGGGCCCCCATCGGGGGCTTATAAGAGGCCGCGGTTACGAGCCGACGAAGCCTCTCCCTCCTAACAAATAGAAGACGCATGCACGATCGCTTCCCTCGTTCTTTCCTCTCGTCCCTGCGCGTCTCCTCTCCGTCTCTTGCCTCCTCTGGTCCGGCTTCTCTCGCCTCTCGGCTCCGTCTCGCCTCCGGGGCTAGGGCCCGGCTTCGACTCACCCTTTTTCTCTCCTTTCCTCCTTTTCCTCTTCCTTTCCTGGTCCGGTCGGACCTAACCCGAAATCCGTTTCTCTCCCTGCACCCGAGACAGCAGCAGCGAAGCAGCAGCAGCACCACTGGAGGATCGAAGAAGAGGAGAAAATCGAGCAAAGGCTGCCGCTGCTGTGGCTGCTGCTTGCTGCTGCTGCGCTGGTCTCGATCGGGTCCTCCCGCAAGGGCAGAGGAAACGACGGGAAGGGACGGGACGACGCGGCACGCCGTTGCCGGCAGGCCCGAGGGCCGGGGCCAGCCCTTCTCCACCTTCCCCTACGAACAGTCACCGAGATAAAACGGCGCGGAAGGAATTTGGCGGAGGGCTGTAAATATTATAAAGTGACGCTACGCAGAATGCGGGAGCTCAAAGGTGCGCCCCGAGAACGGAGGACAATGCGAGCGAGCGAGCTGGCTAGCGACGGAGCCCCTGGAACGGGCCCGGGCCCCCCCTCCGACGTGAATTACGTCTCGGAGAAATAACTCGCGCCACCGTTCGCGATGGGGAGTCCTTGGAACACCCTCGCGTCCTCCGTCCCTTCTTTCTTTCTTGTCCCGTCGCCGGATTGTTTCTCCTCGGTTTCACCGAAATTTCGTCGCCGATGGTTTCGTCATCGTCCGCTGGCCCTATCGCCGCGAGAACGACGGTAACGCGGCCGGCGGGAGAGGATCGGAGCCGGACCCTACGCTCGAAAGTATCGGTGTAGGTTCGTTGGACAAGGTAAACGTCTTCGACCGCTGGGAAACTCGGCGCTCGTTCTCGAGGAGAGACGAAGAGCCGGCGAGGACCGAGGCTGATGCACGCGTGCTGCCTCGTGGATATGGCAGACCGACCATAACTTATTCACGCGTATGGCTATGGTACCTGACACGTAACAGTGTTCCGAGGTCGAGGGCCTCTCTCGTCGCGTCCCTCCGTCTCTGTTCATCTCTCGTCCCCTCTTTCTCTTCCGTCTTTCTTTCTCCCGTTCGTCCCGTTTCGACCGTCGGATGTCGCGCGCTCGAGCCTAAACGCAGCCCGTACCACCGCGGATTCATTCGCGGAACGGCGCGCCAGCGAGTTACGCTCGTATAGGGCGCCCGGCGCGGCGCGGCGCAGCGCGGCGACCATCGCGCAGCTATTATCCGCGATCTCGTCGTCGCGAGTGAAAGGTGAACGACAGTTCCGCCCCT
Organism: Nomia melanderi; assembly: GCF_051020985.1. Taxonomy (NCBI): domain Eukaryota; kingdom Metazoa; phylum Arthropoda; class Insecta; order Hymenoptera; family Halictidae; genus Nomia; species Nomia melanderi. Next base: position 13,437,594 of record NC_135010.1, on the reverse strand, counting down.
CCGCCTCGCGCGAAATCATTACTCGGCGATCGTCTATCCGCCGCTCGAATAATAATCCTAATAAATTGTCGTTACTCTCCGCGACGACAATAACGTGGCTTAACCTTTGGCTACTTTACGGCCTCGGCGCAGCGTACCGGCTCGCCGCGACGCGAGAAAGCGTTACCGAATGGCATACCGGGTCGCCAACGAAACGGAAAGCAGCGAGAATTTACGACACGTCCGCGTATCGATAAATACGTCGATAAAATTTCGATCATCTGCGCCCGACGCGACCGTTAGGCAGGATCGCGCGGGGCTCGGCCCGCTGTTGGGCCAGCACTGTCGAAGAAGACGCGTCCGAAGGGAGATCGGTCAAGGGTAAGAGCGAGGCGAGGGTCTGCTGGCCCCTTGGGCCCCCGCGGGGCACGTTTAGCTCGTAGCGCGCTGAAACGGGCCCGAAGGAGTAGGCGCGCAGACCTCTGAAGGTGCACCGCAGTAAAGGGTGGGATGTACCGCTCGCGGACGAAAAAAGGAAATTAAACGGAGCCGGCTTTTAACATTGCCGAGAATAGCTGGACCCGGGCCACGCCGGGTGACGGGCTTTCGGCCGAAAACGTTTCGCCTCGAACTTTAGTAAAAATTACAGGGTTCCTGCCGATTCGTCGCCCCGATCCGCCGTGTCCGCTGGTCCGGGGAACGCTCGAGTCGTGCAGCCAGAACGGCGCGGCTCCGGCGAGCGGTGGTCTCGTTCTTTTAAGGGTATCCGCGCAGACCACTTCTCGCCGAGCGAATATTCCCATAAATGCGACGATGGCTCCGAGAACACTCTCGAGCGGCCACTCTAGACGCGACGATCGTTCGCTAAAAATTTCCCGAACTCGTTTTATTCTCGAACGGACGCGCACAGGCTCGGCGCTCGCGAGCGTACGCGCGGAAAGATAGCGTGCGCAGTTAACCGCGGCGGTAGGCGACGCCTCGCCGTGGAAACGACACACGATGCCTGTCGCTCGGACCGCAAAACCGCAACCACCGTAAACGCAAGCACGCGCCTCCCAGAACCACGTGGAAATCCCGGCAGCCCGGCCGGGCTGGCTGGCCGAATAGTCGGACGGCTCGCGCGCTCGTAAATGGAAGTCGATTCCCAGCGGATACGTCGGCGGTGGCGCGGTACGTGCCCCGGGGCTGCTCCGTTTCCGAAATTACGGCTTTGAAAAATTGCGCGTTCCTGAGCGAGCTACCTCCTCTCTGGCCCGGGCCGGCGTTCCCGCTGGTATCTCGTTAAAAACGAGACACGAGCGTCGGATCACGCCAGCCCCGGGTATTCCTCTGTGGAAGAACGCGGCACTCGTTAGCTGGAATGGGTCTCGGCGACGTTAACGGGGCACTCCGCGTTCAAACGTTTCTTCCTGTTGCTTCCGATTCCGATGGAGCTCGAGCATCGAAGCAGGAACAACGACCGAAGGAAAGACAGAGTGAGAGAGAGAGAGAGAGTGAGAGATCGTGGATACGGTCGTTCGAGCAGGGACCGGTCGACATCGCCGAAAGTAAAATCGAAGATTCGAAATCGAGCTAGTCTTCTAGGAGAGGCTCTCTCGAGGGATTTTTTTCTTTATTATCTTCCTTTCTGGACGGGGGATCGGAGGAAGAAGCGGAGAATGAAAGAGTGGGCGACCAGGGGCCGGGAGGAGGGAAGAGGGAAGACAGGTGATGCTGGGCCCGAGGCTGGCCACGGGGAGAGCGCAGACGCACGTTTTACGCATCCTACTCACAGGCCAGGCACGCACACACACGGGCCGCGGGAAGCACGAGGCGCGCACGATTCGAACACACGGCCGCAGAAGGCATTTTAACACACGGCATTCCTGTTGTCGGGCCCCGGGATGGTTCAGCTGGCAACGTGGCTGGTGTTAAGTCCGCGCCGGAGACCCGTTGCCTCGTGGCCAACGGACCCGACGTCGCTCGCCCGTTCAGTCGTTGCGGGGAATTCGACCCGCCGCGATATTTCCATCGCGGATTTCATCGTCGTCGGCCGCGGAATCGCGGAAAGGGATCAGCCGTGACCTTTTCCAGCGAGCCGCGCCGCGATCGTGGCGAAATCGTCTCGACGGCCTACCGCGTTTCATCCAGTAGGAGAGGAAACGCTCGAGAAACGGCGAACCGGAGCGAGAGGGTTGACGGGACGTTCGGGGAACGCTCGCGACGGGTGTAGGAGGAGCGGCGAGGGAACCGATAGTTTCGAATTCGCGGCGCACGGGTTGCCGTTTAACGCCTCTGTGCGGTGAGGAGGCAACGCGGAGAGCGCTTCGTCGACGGCGGTAGTGGCGTAGCATCGGCAAACACAATACCCGGGCATTTACATGCGCATACAAACAACGCGCCGCGAATTATACTTACGGGGACGCGGGTTGTGTACCGCGGCGCGCGCGAGAGACGGCAGAAGAGAGAACGGGAGCGCGAGCGAGAGAGCGAGGGCCTAGGAAACGAGACGGAAAAGGTGCCGGCGAAGGTGGAGGAGGAGCGAGGACTCGGTATGGGAGGGCCCCGTCGCCGCGGCCTGACAAATACACAATAATATACATGCTCGACCTGTATCTCGCGTATCTCGTACCTTTCGCCTCCAATGGACGATTCTGCATCGACGAAAGTGGATGCCCGCCGAGGTTCGTTCGCGCGGTTGCGCGACAAGTGGTCCGGGATCGGCGGAGCCGGTCGCCGATTTAAAGGTCACCGACGTCCGCCCGGTAAATCATCCGTCGGTCAACTTTTACCGAATAATCGTCCCGCCGGAGCGGGGAACCGGAGGATCGTAAACTCGGAATAAATTAGCGCCTTGTTTGCGCAACCGAATGAGACTCGAAACGATGCTCCCGTTCGTAATCGGCGGGTATCGGCTCGCAATCGAGCGGCGCCGCGGCAGGATCGGCAGCGGCGGACCTTCCAGCTTGGCCAGACATCGCGTGAATAATGAAGATTACGAGCGGCGACGTCCCTCCCATATCAAACTCATTAAACGACCGCGCGCGGGCCCGCAGCTCCTTTGCATGCGTTTCTGCGCGCGAGTCGTCCGCACACGCACCGATGCTCTCACGCACGCGTATAGCCACCCGGGAAAGCGTGCACCGGCGTCGCGGAGCGCCGCGGAACGGGAAGGGGGCAGGGACTTTGGATCAATTACTCTATCGCTATTGAATAATAATACAATGCGAACCCGCTCCGGCGGAGATCGGCGCGCGCGTGCATACGTTCCGCGGGTAAGCCTCCCTTCTCTCCGTTCAATTTTCTCCCTACTCTTGAAATCTTTCTCTCTCGCGCGAGGATCTCTCCTCCCGTTCGCTCTGTCCGGCGTTGCACACGGGGCCCTCTTTCTCCTTCTTTTGGTCCGGCGGCGGCCGACTCTCGGCCTGGTCGCGTTACAGCGTATAAAGTTGCCATCGCGCGCGTTCGTCCGTGTTCATTCATAGGGGTCCGGTGAATGGCGTGTCGGTAAGCGTGTATAGTAAACGCATGGTGTTACGTGCGGCCGCAGCCGCGGCCGCCGCCTGTCCTCCCCGCGGTTTCATTGGAATTTCCTCGTTTCCTACGCTCGTTCAGCCTCGACGGACGGTTCTCCAGTCATCGCGAGCCGCGATGCTTCGAACAGCGAGGCGTCCGCCGACCGTCGTCCCGATCGAACACGATCGATCCGATCCGATTCGATCGATCCGATGACCGAAATCGCGGATCCAGTTAGCCGCGAGCGCGAGTGAAAACGGCGAAATCCTCGTAGGGACGGTGACGCAACCTTCGTCCCGGGATTTTCCTTCTTTCGCGTCACTTTTTTTTCGGTCCGACCTTCTTGTAAGTGAACGCACGTACCTCTGTAACGCTGTCTGTTATGCAGTGCCTTTTTTGCTCGGGTTCGCTTCGCATCGAACCAGCGAGCGACCGAGCAACCGAGCGAGCGAGCGAGCGAGCGGAGCGTGCGTGCGTGCGTGCAAGCGTACAAATCCACGGGATGCTCGACAAGCTCGCGTCTTCGCTGACGTCATCGTCAACAAGGCCGCTTCGCGTGCAAAAACTGAACCGTGCCCGCGATCGGCTCAACCTCGACGGGCAGCGCAGCGCCGGCTTGTTCCTCCCGACCGGCATTCGTATGGCAGTCATGTAAATTCGCGTGCGCCGCAGAAAAATGTCGCGAATCGCGCGCGCGGAATAAATGTAGGACCCCGGTATCCTTGCGCCGAATCCGACGGAGCGTCTCGTACGGGAGCTTACCGCTCGTGATCGGCTTTGCGAGCGACGCTCGCCGAGTCTGGGTTAGAAACGGCCGGTTTCAACGCGATGGGCCTCCGAGGGCAACGAGAAAGGTAAAACCACGGGGATTGCGTGCGGGTTTCGGAGCCAGGAGTATCGAAAGCCCATCGGACACGGTGTTCCTCGCGAGAAGACTGTCGGAAGGTCAGACGGTTGGATTTGCGCGCTGCTACCCGCTAGTTTAGCAAGTTTCCGATAAGTTTTCGAGTAATTATAGCCGTGCTCGACCCGCAGGGCCGACCGATTCATCGGAAACGTTCGTACCTGGAGTCCTGTTTCCTCTCTTTTCCCCTGGAAATCTCGCCGCGTCGTGAACCGGAGAAACAGACGTAGAATCCGAGCCGAGTTCCATGGAGAACAACGCTTCAGCTTCCGGCGCGTGCCCCGTCACGCAAACGCGGACGTCGGAATATCCCGTGAGACGGGATCGCATTCTGGGGGGGATTCGAGGCGTTGCTCCCAGAAACGGCGATCTTTCCGCGCGGATAATTGCACCCTATTAGAGTCCGTTGCTGGTTCCTGGTAACGGTTCATCGGTTCCGCGTAGATTCCGTGGCAGGGGCGGAAAGGACCGGAACGAAAACGAGCGCGCGGCACAGATCGTGACGTAAGTGCGGTGATTATAGGCATTATTCGGGCCGCGTCTAAGCCCTAATTGGAATTATCGGTGGGGAAAGAAATTATGGTAATAATCCCGAAAAGGGACGATTAAGGATGAAGGTGGACGAGCGAAGGCGGTGCGCGGTCATTAGGTTCTCCGGGTGCAAAGCCCGCTAATTGTTTTCAATCGTCCGCGTAGCGACTGGATCGCTGCTCTTGGTTGAGCTCGAGATCGATCGAGCCGGAGGAATCGTCATCCAGAGGAGTGGGCCAGATAAGAATCGCGGTCGGTAAGGCACCGGGAACACGGGGTACGAACGGGGCCCGGCTCGAGGGGTTCTTCTGGGTCCCTTTTCGCGAAGATCCCCTTACCGGCCGAGACAGATGGAGCGACAGCATCCCCCTGCGATGCTGTCGCTTGTCTCAGACCCCTCGTGTTCACCCGAAACCTTACCGATCCTTCGTCTCACGTTGGAAGAGGTTTCCCGCGAATCCTTCGATTCGCAGATGTCGCTCGAGCTTCTCGACGGAACGAAGGAACGCGATCTCTAGAAACCTCGATAGCTACGAAGTCGAGCGGCCGCCGCTCGCGACAGGTAATACGAAAAATGGTGGCCGCAGCGGGTCTAGTAGTGGGTCAAGGCTTCGAGACGACGGTGCGCGGACGGCGGATACCGAGAGTTTCGGTGCCCGCGTGCGTTCGGGTTCTGGTTCCAGCGTAAAGAGGCGTAAGTGGCGTGTCGAAGGTGTCCGAGGGGAGGGAATCCCTCTCCTGGGCTATCTCTGATGCAACCGGGTCTGACCCAGTCTCGTTTTCAGGCCTCGGCGCAGCGCACGCCCGCGCTGACCTCGCCCTTGCCAAGTAGAAACACCATAATAAAACTCGTCGTAAGACAGTGGGACCTCGCCTCCTCAGATTACCCAGATAACTTTAGCGTGGTCGTGGTTAACCGCCCGTCATTCATCAACCCCCACGAACGAACCGGCGCCTCTCACTCTCTCTTTCCCTCCTTTCCTCCGTCCCACCCTTTCTCTGGTCGTTCGCTTTCTCCTTCGGCCGGCTCGGACGCGTCCCCGAGCCGGTGCTTTCCGCTCGGAACCGCGGTATCTCTTTCGAGAGTTCGTGACTACCTCCGAGCGCGGTGTACGCGCACGCACGTCGTCGCAGATAACGGGCCGACCGAGATAATTCTTCTTCCACCGCGGCATGAATGAACCTGACCCGCCTTTCCGCTGGCCCCCTCCGCGCCCCACGGTCCTCGTTCCTCACCCGGCCGGAGATCCACGCGAGGATCGATAAGGGTTAACCGCGAAGGACGATCTTCCAGAAGATAACCCAGTAGTTTCTCCGGGCCCTGTCGCGAGCTAAAGTATCACGCTTCGCCCAGAAACTGCTCCCGGTTCTCTCGAATACGGAGTCGGCCGGGCTTCGGACAGGTTTCGCGCGATTCGGCGGGTGCGAGTCGTAAACGGGCGGACGGGGGCCTCGGTTCTCGAGGCTGTTTGCGTTTCGCAGAGGTGTCGAACGACGGGTTCGGTGCGAGCCGGCCGCGGCTACCCGCGGAGTCCTCTCGATGTCGTAAAATATCCGCTCCACGGACCGAGGGGGAGGGACTTCCGGAGCAACGGAGCTCCCGCGGTTTTTCGGCCGGGAAGAAGGAGAGACGGAGGCGAGGAGCGGACGAGAGAGCCGGGCCAACACCCCCGACCAATTACCTTCAATATTGTGACGGGGATTAGCGTCACGCCGCTCCGGGATTTGCATCGTATTTGCATAATTTCGGTTGCATCTCGTGTCTCGTAATCTTTCGGGGACCGGTGACGTCACACCGGTACCACCTGACGGCGCGCGAACTTCGTGAGGCGCGGTGCCGATCGCTCGCGCGACCGGACTCGTGTTCGTTTATTCGGTTGCGTCATTAAAACGAGGAAAGCGGGCGCTACGCGGTGTACGGGGTTCGTTGGTAAACGCGCGACCGGAATTTCAGCGGCGCTAGTTGTTACCGGTTCCGAGCTACACTCGTCGCATCCCCGACAGAGGAGATAACGAAGAAGAAGAAGAAGGGAGGAATAGAAGAGAAGAGAATCGGCGGAGATCGATCAGCTTCGACGCGGAGAAGTCGCTGCGAAGGCACGTCAGCCGCGCGAAGGTGTCGAGAGACGTCTAGCCAGCCAGAAAACAAACCGTGGAAGCGTCCGAGAGCGGCGAAGGGCACGAAAGACGGTCCGCGGTCCTTATAGGACCCGTGCGGCCCACGCGAGGGCACCTTCTCGCCGGTTTTCTCGGTGCCTAACCCAAGCGGAGAGTGCCGTCGCTGTCGGCTCGGCTCGCACAACTGGTTTTTTAAACGCAGCCAACGACGATGCCTATACACGCCGCTCCTCCGCCGCCACGGGCTCCGTCCTCGTCTCTCTTTCCGCGCCGATGCGTGTGTCCGCGTTCGTGCCCGTGCTTGTCTCTATCCCCGTCTCCCTCGCGCCACCGGCTTTCTCTCCTCTCGTTCCTTTTTCACTGTTCTTTATAATCGCCAGTCGCCAGTCGCCAGTGCTCCGAGGACCGGGTCCCAAAAGGCTGTGGCTGCGGCTGCGGCCCTCTCTCGCCTCTAGCCGCGAGCATTCCCCGGCGCTATTTCGGCTCGGTCGCCCTACACACCTCGCCGCCGAAATCCTGCTAAACTCGATCCACCTCGGCCGCTGCCTCTTTCGAGGAACTTTTCACGCAACGGTATATCTCGATCCTCCCGGCGTCGATCCGTTCCGCGCGTCGATCCCGAATCCTCTCGGATCTCGTCCGGCTTCGAGAAATCGCCCGATCGTCGCTCGTCCCCTCGATATCGGCCGTTCCCGAGTTGCCAGCATCGGAACCGATCGAACCGATAACAAAGTCCGATCGGTGTCCTCTTGGACGAGGAAATATCCACAGGACTCTTCGTTTCAATCGCGAAAGTAACGAAGTTTGGGAAGTCGACGGTGGTTAGACAAAAATGACCTTGATTCTCGAGAGGATCCAGCGGCTAGGGTCGGGCTACCGTGGCCCTCTGCTCGTCTCGAGCTAGGTGGTTCCGAAATTCTCGGTATTCGGAGCGAGAAGTCCCCTCCGGTGCGAAGGTGGACCGTCTCCGCGTCCTCGTCGCCGCTGGAATAGTCGAGGCCCTCTCGCTGCCCTGCGCTGCCGCGAGACGAGCAAACAAATAACGAATACGTGGAAGTTGGAACGAATCTTTGAGGTAATGGCGTTTCGCCGGGCGTTTTGTGTGTCGAGCATCGCTCGTCCGAGAGTTCGAGTCGAGTCGAGTCGAGTCGAGTCGAGTCGACTTGACGCGACTCGCAGTCGACTTCGTATCCTCTCCTGCTGCTGCTGCTGCTGCTGCTCTCCTCCTCGTTTCCGTCTCCCCCGTTCCTTCCTCCTCCGCGTTCGAGCGCTCTTCCTCTCTCTCTACGCGCCGCTGTCTCTACAAACACGTCTCTGTTCGCTCTCGCGCGACTCCGCGTTCACCTTTGCCCAGAACCTGTGCTGTGTACAATGCGCGCGAGAGCGTCTCGGAACTACGCAGGAACACTTACCGGGGTCGACGTTGCGCGACCGGCGTTTTTCGTCTTTTTCGACGTCACGCCGAACGACGGAACGTTCCCCCGCGAATCCGTAAATTTCCCGCGAGCGACACGGTCCCCGGCGAGGAAGCGGGCTCGCCGAGGAACACGGGCCGGGCGAAAGTGCCGTGCTCGATACCTTTACGAGCTTGTAAACCCATGATCGTTAAAGATAATCGTCGTCGGAGGCGATTAGCTCTGAAATTGGGAAAGCGGCGACGCGGCCGCCGCGCGAAACCTCCGGCCGAACGGGTTCCCGAAAGGCAGAAGAATATCGCTCGCGCGTGCCTGTCGCGAAAATGTCAACCGCGACCGCGAGCCGCGGGACAGGTAGCGGCCTCGTTTCCCAAGACAAAATGTTTTCGCGCTTAAGTAATATCCTGTTTTGCTTTTAAGCTCGATTTTATCGCGGCGCAATGGGATAATGCGTTGATACTTGCACAAACAGGTGACATTCCTGGGCTCTGGTTTTTTCTTCGGCTGCCCCGCGCGCGCGCGCGCTCTCGGTCGGCCGGCTCGTATATCTAATACCGCGCCAGTGCGTCCGGTTATGAGCACCGGTCACCGAGTGCGAGTCGCGAGGCACGGCTTCTTGAAATAAATCCTTCGGAAATCCTAGTCACGGTATTTCAAAACAGCCGTGCGCCGGACACGCTCGCTCGCTCGCTCGTTCCACTTTGTTCCGCTCCGCGACGGGAAATCTTATTTGGGGCGATATACCTGTCGCGCGGATAACTGGGTACAGTTCAAGAAGTGTCTCGCGTCCAGGAACGTTTTCTCTCGCGCGGTAATCCCCTTTCAATAATCGCCAGTCACGGCGAACGCCTTCGACGCGTCGTAAAATCCACGGCACGCAACGCGAGCTCGGGGCCCGACGAACGACCGGAAAGACGCTACCGTGGCGGACTGGTCGGCCGCTGCCGTCCGGAGGGTGGCTGCCGGGAAAAGATCAGGCCGCCGGGGAGAACGAGACGGCGGATCGGGGGGAAATTAGCGGTCTATTCAATTATTGTAATTTGCTTCTCAAACACAAACAGTAGGAACAGCTCCGCTCCAGGATTCCGTGGGCGAGAAGCGGCCGCGGCGAGCGTGAGTACGTGTTCACGGCCTGAAAATTCGCGAGCCGGATCCGCCCAGCTTCCAGCATGTATTTTTTACCAGCGAAATCCCCTTTCTTCCTCTATTTAAAAAGGAGCATACTCCACTAGCCAAACGCTTGGAATCTCTAGAAATCTTCGAGACAATTCCTCTCTCGATCCGGTAACTTTCAGAATACCGAAACTAGTTTTCAAAAAATGCGTACACTTATTCGTAACTGCCCAAGTCCCTCGATGCAACCGTTACAAATCTACTTCCATCGAATCGAGAAATGAATTCGACTGATCGAAGTTTCATCTGCTTGCAGCGCATGCCGACAAACGATCGGAAAGGATTAGTCCGTTGACGGAAGAAGCAGCGACCAGACAGACAAGCGAGAAAAACCGTTGGCGTCTCCGGGGGGGAAAGGGTCGATCCTCCCATAAGTTCGTTGCGGCATTCATCGGATCGAAGAATGATCGATATGCATACGTTTAAAAGGTAACGCGGTTTTCGGTTGGACCCTCGTTTGAATAACAGTGCGAGGCGAGAATTTCCCTAAACGGTCGCGCGGGTCGCCGGGGCTCGAGTTGCGGGTCACGATGAAAGGAGGAGCGCATTAACTCGGCCCGTATCCGTCGGCGGATACGCGCGCGGTGAATCGCGTCGTCGTTGGAGGCACCGCCTAGTCTCTCGACCCAGAAAAGTAGCGAGCGCAGGGTGCGTGTTTGCCTCCGGATCGCAGCCGAGTGCGCGCCTGCCCTCTTCTACCTGCTCTACCTGCTCTTCTATTGACGTAGTCGCACCCCGCGCGACCAGCGGCGGGTTCGAAGCCCATCCTTCGATGATCGAGGCCATTCTTCCAGGATGTTCCCGCAGGTAACGAACAGATAGCGAGCCGACAAGTCTCTCTCTCGACGGGTTCGTCCTCAAGGTGCAATCGAACGAGTCGTTTATCCCTTTGATTCGATAATGTCGCGCGAGAGAGAGAGAGAGAGAGAGAGGGATCGAGACGAATCGAGGCTGTCGGCCGGGAGACACGAGCAGACGCCAACCCCTGCGCAGCCGTCGGTTCCGATCGAGAAACGAAGCGATCGGATGTCCCTGTTTCGAGGAATCGAGTGTCTCCATTGACGAGCACCGGCGAAAGCAGACGCTCGGGGGAACAGGTCTCCCTTGCACCTGGAGGAAACAGCGGTTTTTCAGGTGAACTCGGCGCAACCGTGAGCTGCGTCGCCTGTTCCGTTTGCTGTTCTCGGGAGAAGTTTGTCCGTTCACGGTGTTCGAACTTTGAACGCGGGATTTGTTTCGGGAGGCGGCAGACGCGACGACGTAACTGAATTTCGTCGGCGCGCGCGCGGGGCGAGAAACTGCAAAGTCCACAAAAGCCACGCGAACGTCTCGCCGTGAAGTCTAACCGTAAACGCACACACGCGAGAGCGGCGGCCGTCGTTGCCGCTCCCGCCCCGTTCGCGAACAATTTATTAGATAGTCCCGGATAACTGGCAATGCTAATAACGGCCCGGTTCGAGGAAGCCGGGTACGCGATAAGAGACGAGACTCTCTCGGTCCCGATTAGGTTTCCGGGTCTGCTCGAACATCGGAAAATCGACCATCCTCCCACGCCTCGGGAACGACTCGCTTCGTCCGGTCCGTGGAAAGAAGTCTGCTTTACGACGTCGATTCTAATCCGAGGATCGACCGATCCTCTTCGCTCGCTCGCGCTCGCGCTCTCGCTCGGTCCGTAAAACGAAAACTGCTACTCTCTGGAACACTTTGTTACCGGGTTTATTGGCACGCTCGGACCTCGGTGTGTCGTTCGATAAAACGGTACGTGCACGCTCCACGGAAAACAGTCGGCGTTCCGCTAAAGTGCGTTTCGAGAGTTCCGCGTCTGTTCCACGGGCACGGCGGTGTTCGTCTGTGGAAACGTATCCGTGAAAAACCGACGGTTCTCCTCGAGATTGCCAGTCGATACGATCCGAGTGGCTCTCCGACCGATCCGGACGCGCGAACCTATTCGTATTCGGTCCGCGACCCAACCCGGACACCGTCGACGTCCACGGGAATCCGTCCGACCAAGTGGAACGCGCTCCACGCGCGCGTACGGGGCCCACTTCGCGCGTAAATCAAACGAATTGGCGGGCGAACGGTCTTAATGTGCCCCGCGACAGGACGAGCGTGTCGCCTGACGATAAGCTGACAGGCTTTTTCCATCGCGCGCGCGATAAAAATCGGCTGGTAGGATGGCTCTCTCGTGATGCAACTTTTTAATGGAACGAAAAAGGAATCCTCGTGAAGGGTCATCGGGCCAAGGACGGTGAAAAGGGCCGGCCGGAGAAAGGGAAAGGTAGAGTGGGTCATCGGTTTCCCACATTTCGAGGATGGAGTCTCCACGCGCACCTGTCCCCGGGTTACCGCGACGAGATCTCGTCGGACGGACTCGGACACAGATGTCCACGCCGGAGAAAGGCTCGGTCGATCGCGGGACCGAAAGAAACGCGCGGCGGATAGCTCCGTGGAAGTGGTTTCGGGATCGAGGCACGCCGGATCGGGGGCTGCGCACGATTCCTGGTCGAGCGACGTCCATTCAGAGGTTGCATGAGCGCGGGTAAACGGTGGTAACAGGTTCGCGGGGATTAGCATAATCGTCATAAAGCATGCAGCCTCGATGAATTATTTATCTGTCGGAAGAGTCGGTGCGCGCACGACGGAGATACACCGGCGGCGGGACGGGGACAGAAAAAGTCGAAACGAGGAGCAGGAATTATAAAGGTTGCATCGGCTCCTCCTTCCTCCGTGCACCGGCCAGCCGGCTCCTCTCCGGTTGTGTCCTGTTCGGCGGGCACCGCGCGCGCGGCGTGCACCGTGGCTGCCCTCGCGGGGCCAGAAAGAAACGCGAAGCGGAAGACGACGCGACACGGCGAGACGCAACGCGGCCGAACCGGACGGAAAGAGCGAGAGAGGGAAAGGAAGAAGATGAAGGTGGGGATCTTCCATTCTCTTCCTCGTTTCGACGAGGCGCGAGTCGACCTCGACATTTGCATATTACGCCTGGCTTTAGGTAGCCAGTCCCGGTGAGACGCGTTGCATTAATTCCCGATTCCGCGCGACGAGGGGGTTGACCTTAACCCGCCGTGAAACCTTTGCTTCCTGCGTGGTCGCTTAGGACCTCCGCTTCCTCCGTGGACTCTCCGCTCCATCGAGGAACGATCTCGTCGAATCTTTGCTTTTCCCATGATTCTCTGGAACCGTTGATTCCTTCGGAGTCGCTCGTAACGTTCCTCGGCAGACCGAAAGGCGATCGAAATCGAGCTTCACGCTTCGATCAGCTGGCAGATCCGTTACCGAAAGGGAGGAGTTCGAATCGCAACGAAACGCGGAGGAACAAAGACGATCGTGTCCGCGACCGATCGGAGAAAGTCCGTTGGAAAGTCTGCCGGGGCAAACGGCCAGCCTCCGCGGCGAACTTCTAACGGTTTTCCGTGAGAGACGCGCGTCTCGCCGATCGAACCCCTTCGAACCGAACGACCGCGGATCGTTCGAAGATGCAAAACACGCGTCGGGTCCCCGACGGCTCCGGGGATCGTATCCCCTTCACGCGTTGGATCCGGCTGATAGGCAAAACAGCCCACGGTCGGTCGAAGCGGAAGCGAGAGACACCGTGAGAATCTTTCCCACAGTGTTCTTCTTCGCTGGTGGTGGCCCGTCGCTGGCTGCTTTTATTATAAATCTCCGATGATCGGGAGGAGAGGGTTTACGAGGTAGCACGGCTGTTTGAATAGGAAGAGCCCAGGTAATATGGTATGCCCATTTGAATATACCTGGTTCAGCCAGCTCGGAACTCTAGCCGGCCCCCCTCCAACCCTCTCGGTTCGTCGCGCTCCGCAGTGGCCGGGTCGTTGCATAATTTAAAATTCAAGGGTGGCTTTGCCTCCGCGGAAGGGAGACGGAGAGAGAGACTGCTAGAGGTGCTGCCAGGAAGAAGGCGACAGGCCTGCAGAAAAAGGGGGGGCGCAGGGGCGAGGAGGGTACGGGCTAGCGCGCAACCCTTCTCCTAGCCGATCTGGAACAATAAACACCGTGGAAAGGGTGACCCCGTGGTATCGGACGGATATAACCTTGCTCAGGTACGCGCGCGATTTTGCATAGATCTCCATACGTTACGTATCCCCTTTCTCTCGCCGGGCCGGCGTTTAAAGGTCCAGGTATACATCCGAACGGTGTCATCCCTATGGGAAAGTGTATGCAAACCATTGTGACCCCCGCGTCCGTCCGCTCGTTCCTCCGTCCCCGCTCGATCGAGACAGGGCAGGGAAGATCACACCCCTGAGATAGATGCTCGTCTCCGAGCCATCGCCGTCGAACCATAAGGATGGATGCTAAAACCCTTTCCTTCCTTCCTTCCGTGCTTTCTCGAACCATCGAGCTCCAGCTATTCGACGCTCTTTCCGCTCACCCTCCACCCTTCCCTCTTACACCCTCTCTCTCTCTCTCTCTCCGAAACGCAGCAATGTCTCGGTCTCCTTCCCACCGGAAGACAATCGTGCATACGTAAAGAGTTCGTCTATCTCGACCGTAGCGTATTCTCGAGTCGATGCCGGGTTCCTGGTTCGGGACCAATCACCGCGAAACCGTAACAGACCGAGGAAAAGATCGAGCAGGAGGGCGAGAGGGAGACCGTCCCGCTCCCCATTGTTAGGCAAAGGTGTAACCGCCGACCAACGATTGCAGAGAGCTTTTCCGTCGACCGTTTTTTTCTTCCTTCCTCTCTCCGTCTTCCTCCTCTTCCGCGTCGATCCACCTAGCTGCACCGTCGGAGAGTCTCGACGGATACGTTACAGGAGAGAATTCGATTTCGGGTCGGCGATTGAACGGGCGCCGTTGATTTCCGCGAGAAACGTTTCAACCGGGGGTTCGACGCGTAGACTCGCGAAGGTTGCGCGGTTGCAAGGGAGGATAAGGATCGGATAGCGACGAAGGCTAGCACTCGCGAGGGACCGCGCGGTCCTCGGTCCGCGAGAAGTGCGAAGATCGGCACGAGCCGAGCAGGTGCAGCCGCGGCGCACGGCCGACGTCCCATGCACCTGATGAAATTAAAATAAACGCAGTCATCTCATTTTCATCCTCATTAGTATACGAGGAACAAGTGGGTTAACGGCTTCCTACGAGCAGGAGAGACTCGGGGCCCAGACCTTCTCTCCCCTCCGTGTCTCCCCGCCTCTCTCCTCGTCTCTCTTCCCGTTTCGCTTTCGCGCTCAGGCTCTTTTTCCCTCGCCTCGTTCACGGGGTAAGGGAATCCCGCATAACATTAAAACCTTTAAGGCCGTCGGGAGTCGGTCGCCTCCTCCCGTTTCCACCTCTCGGCCGCGGCGCGCTCTCTCGCCGGAGGTTTCCGCGCGTGTACGCGACACGCGTCTCGCAGTTTCCTCGGCTAATCGTCGGCTCCTCGGAGCTTTTGTTTAGAGGTCGGCAAAAAACATTGCGTGCTCGAAATCCCTTCTCCCGAGCGTTCGACTCGTTGCGTCGAACCTCTCACGGTCGCGTGCCAACTAACCACCTATGAAACAGCCCGTGCCGAGCAAACCTATGCTAATGTATGCCGCGTATGCACCGTCCGTCTCTCCTACTCTCTTCGCGCTCGCTCTCTCTCCCTCTCTCTCTCTCTCTCTCTCTGGCGTCCTCTCCCTCGACTTACCAGCTTTCTTCCTCTATTTCTCCCGCCCCCTCTTCGCCGCCTTTCTCTCTTTCCACATAGGTGCACGTGCATCGCATTCCCGCGCAAACCAGCCGCCCCGTTTTTCCAGGTTTCCGTCAAGGTTCGGTCGCCGTCGCGGCGACCTCTTTCCTCGAACTTTTATTCGAACTGGGTGCGAGAGAGGTGCGAGTTGAATCGCGGCTTCCGTCGCCCGTTATATTCTATTAAAATGATAGGAAAATGATAAAGCGGTGATTAATGGTGGCGCGCGGAAGGTGAAGGATTAATGGGGACTGGGGAGCCGCGGCTACCAGATCGGTGGACGGTATATAATGCTAATGCGAGTTGACCGGTGAATGCGAAAGCCCGTTACACACTGTTGCTCGGAACCGAGCTGGTAACTTCATTAACCGTGACAAAACGAGACGCGCGGTTTCATAGAAGAATGCGAGTTGACGTCTTACTGAACGACCGCTCGCTCGCCCGCTCGCTCGCTCGATCCGCAAGGGAAACCCGAGCCCCGCCGGCATCCAGCGACGCGTAATGTATGCGCGTGTTTGTCATTACCCGCGCTTAATAAATTCCCCGGCCGCGGTGCGATTTATGCGACTCCGAACGAAAATTAATTCGCTCTCGCCGCTCGACGATGCGTCATTTTCGTGACTCGCCCCCGCGTCGCGTCACGTTTCTCTCGTTTCTCTCACGGCCCGCGGAAAATCTCGCCGGTTTTCCCACCGGAAATACGTTCGGCCAGCTGATGGAACCTCGGCAACGGAATTCTTCGCCGCGCCGAGCCGTTAGGCAGAAAACTCGCGGACACCGCCGCGTAGGATGCACGCGCGGCTTCGTCCAGCTGAAGCCGGACGTGTGGGTGCGTCGCTAACCGCGGAGTTGGGTCAGCTAGATGGAATTCTCCGGCGTGTGGGTCAGCCGGCGATCGTCGCGCACAGCCCGAGGCCCGAAACCTCCTCTCCTCTCTTCCTCCGCTGCCGGACGAGCCTGCCTTTCGAAATAACGGAGCTTCCCGTCGCCGCGTTTCCAAAGTTTTTCGTTCCACGGGCAACGGTGTCGCGCTGGCTCGCCGGTGTTCGCCGGAAATTGTAATCGAGATATCGACGAGCGCGGGATTACACGAGCACGCGGTCGTTATTAAAAGCGGAATCGATTCGATCGTCCTCCCGAACGCGTCTCGCTGTACTTACCTGGGCCAACGCGACGCGCCGGCTCGTTACGGATTCCAACAGAACCGCTTTATTATTTCCGCGGTATCGGCGCGGAAGTCGGGTCCGGTGTATTAAACGAAAACAATTACGAGTGACCAGCCGCGATTCCGACTTTTAAACGAGCGTCCGTGCCCCGCGGAAAATTGAATTCGTTCCCGGCGACGGTCGACGCCGAAAAAAAGAGGCCGGCGTCCGATTCTAATGAAATTATTGGAACGCACGCGGACCGGTCTACGTTCAGCGCCGCGCAACAGTCGCGCGCGCTATTATCGTTCGCCGCGATTGCCGCCTAATAGGCGAAATTAATTGGAACGCGCGCGGCCGGCTTAATAAACGCTATCGCCGCGAACGAGCTTTCGCGGGCGGATGAGGCACCGGTTTAATCGTCGTCTCCGGCGTCGTCGTCATCGTCGCGCGCCGCGGATAACCACCTACGCCAGTCGCGGCGGTAACTTTCTCGCGGAACGATCGGAGGCGAATCGACCGCGGCGGTTAACGATATTCATAAAACATCCGCCGGGGATAAGGACGATGGATCGCCGGACGATCGAGGGATTAGATAATCCAGGTGTACACGCGATCGGGGAGTTATTTCGATCTGTCGGCCGAGTTAGCCGGCTCGCTCGATCGCGATCAGATGCGACGACCTCGACTGCTCGTATCGCCGCGGTTCGCGCGGCGCGAATCGAAGGTGGACTCGGTCTCCACGCGATGACGGACCGGGGCGTGACGTCGTCGTTCTCCTGCCTGACGAGGCGTGAAACTCTGTCAGATAACACCGCTGGAAAGGACATTCCGGTAGGCTTTTCGACCGAGAAACGCGGTCACCGAGGACTTAGTTCGAGGTTGTCGTCGACGCTAGAACTACTGGACGGGTCAAAACGAACCATTATTCGCGTACAATTGCTGAGAAGGTACGGATACTTTGAGAAATTACACATTCGAGTAGCCGACAGTTCTAGCGTTCACTCGAACTTCGATCCAACGGCACCCCGCGTTTCTCTAGGCGGAGTCGAGTCGGGTCTGGTGCGATTGATACAGAAACTCGAGTTTTGCGACTACGTATATTTGAAGGTAACAGTTTTACACTGAGCATGTTAGGATAAGTTGGTCATTCTGGATTTCGGCAACCGGGGGAACGTCCGAGAGACGCGAGAAACTGCTTCTGGGACGTCGGGTCCCCTGGACGGTCCCCGGTCGCGAGGTTTGCGAAGAAGATTATAGAAAATTAACGCTCGTCGGAGCCAAGCGAGCGCCGCTGGCCGCGAGTGGACACACGCGCAAATATTTCGTCGATAAACATTCCCGCTTCCGAAAGGACCCGCCGTGGGCCGCGGTTCCTTCGCTCGTTTCATCCTCCACGTAGCTCGCGCCGCGTCCTCTTTTCCCCGTGCGTTGCTCGTCCACGCGCGGATTAACGCGGCTGACAGCCAGCCAACAGAGACGACAAAGCGTTTCCGCCCTTCCCGCGCCGCACTCCGCCTGGACTCCGTCGACGTGTCCTGCGAACAGAATATTACCGGTTCAGCGAGTGCCGCGAGAAACTACCGCTACAACCGCGCGTCGCTATCTCGAGGCGCGCTCGAGAGCCCTCGCTCCTCCCGCGCGCGCGCGCGCGAGGAAATTTAAAAGCCTGATCGGCCGCGGCCCTGCTCGACGGCTACCAAACAGAGGTTACGTAACGACGCGGCGCCCGATACCGCGTAATTGCGCCGATAACGCGGCATCCGACCGGGAATCCTGCCGGGACGATCGAGGAGAGAACCGCGGCCGATGCCGAGGACAATCGACGACGTCTCTTCTAAACTAGGAAGTCGTCGGAGGCGTGTGCACGCGCACACGAGCGACCGCATAGACGACGGGTTGTCTCGGCGAGGAAGGTCCGGCCGCTATGAGTCGGCCTCTAAAAATAGCCGACCGCGATGCTGCGAAAAATCACTGTTTTTACGATAATTACCGTCACTTAGTGGCCCGGCTCCTTTCATCGCGCCTCGCGCTGACGTCCACGCGCTACGCCTCTGTCGTCCGCCAGCTAGAGAGACGCTGCTCGCACCTTGGCTCTCCTAGACACGCCGAGGCGTGAGCAGGCTTATTATACGAACGGGATCCGATTTATCTTTCAATTATCTCTCGGCGCGACACTTTTCTACCTGACAATAGGGAATTCGGACTAGAGGCCGACTAGCTTCGAGACTCTCTATTACCGATGTAATTCCAAGCGTCATCCGCGTCCTCCTTCGAGCTCGATCGGAATCGGTGAAAGCAATTAATGAAGGAAGTCGATCATCCATCGCGGAATGAAAAAACGAACGCCGCCGCGAGACCGTTCCCTCGAGGATGCGATCCGTTTACGAGCACCGGGACGGAAGATAGAGGCCGCGTCCGGGGAAACCGAGCAAAACGAGGATAAGGTGGACGAGCGGCGGCGTCGATAACACGATTCGGTGAATCGGATCCGGAGGAACGCTCCGGATCGATACGGGGAATCGGCGGGCCCCGGTTTGCCGGCCGATACGAACGCGAGCGAACCGACGTGTGTGGGCACGCGTGCTCGGATCGCAAAGGTCGAGCAATATAGCAGTATTCGGCCACTGCTTCTGCGGCTGTTGGTCCCTGTCGCTGCGAGGTCTCGCGGCCGGTTGGGCCTGGGCCCTACTACTCCCCTCTATCGTTTCGTTCCTCTTTCTCCGGCTCGTTGCCCGGCCGCGTCCCTCTCTTTCTCTTCTCTCGGCCTGTGTCCCGGCGGCCTGTCTCCGTTTCTTTCTCCGTCCGTCGTGGTGGTTCAAATAAGTCAAGCCGCTTTTATTCTCGGTCTCTCGGATATTCTTTATAGCGGCGGTGGCGTCTCTCCGGCCCTCCTGCCTCGATACGTGTGCCGTACGTTATGAAACGCAGGCAGCCAGCGGACGGCGCAAAGTACAAGAAGGAACGGAGGGCCCTACGAGCCGGGCCCCGTGTTCGGCTCCTTACTTATTGGACAGTTTACACGCCGCGCGTTTCCATGCCCTCTCTCCTTCCGGCGAGACGGACGTCCGCGGCGGGCACGCCCACGGTAATCTCGTTCGTTTTCTGCCGACTATCTCCGCTCGGTGCATCAATTACGCGGCTCGCGGTCGTCCCGCGGCGTATCGACGCGGCGGCGGCGACGACGTTAACGAGCGATCCGGTAGCGGGGAACGCGCTCGCGAGCCTTTGTTGCCCGTCCCCCGGGATATCTCCACCCTCGGATTTTCGAAACGCGGCGGACGTTATCTCGAGTTTCGGCGTTGCCACGGCCGAGCGTGTGGAATCGGGTAGCGCAAGGGCGGCGGCGGCAGGGACGAAGAAAAAGGGTATTCGATCGAGACCCGAGAGCGTATCGGGCCGAGGGTCTCAGGTAAAGGCGAGGGAAAAGGAGAGGAGACGAGGCCACGGGTGAGCCGGGAGGCGGGGGGCTGGCATAAGTCTTCCGAAATAGCGGCTAATAATATGCGCGCGAAGTTTATGTCGCCGGTAGATTCATACGTCACGGCTTTATTGTGAGCTGCCCGGGTAGGTCCGGGGGGATCCGCGCGAGACGGCGTTTGCATAAAAATACGCCGGGTGATTGAGCACTTTAGAAAATTTAAGGACTATAGATTACGGCGAGGGTCGCGAGGGCCGCGACGGAAACAATGCTTCGTCGCGCGGCTTCCTTCTATCCCCCGGCCGTCCGATTCACCGGGCGATTTCCGTTGCGACGCGATCTCGTCGTCCGTTTCCGTCCGGTCGGCCGTCGTCCGCCGGCGACCCCCCCGCGACCCGACGAGTCCGTCCTTGGTGTAATTTATCGGGAACGGCTCGAAACGTCTCTAATATTCTCGTCTCGGCAATCGGACGTCTCGATCTCGGTACTTCCAATTATGTCGGCCGGGAAGATGTCCTCGATACCCCCGAGGAAAGCGAGGTTAGGCCGGTCGTGAACAGCGAGAGGACGACCGATCGGAACGGGAAGAAAAGGAGTAGAGTAACGACGGAGGGAGAGAGAGAGAGAAAAAAGGAGACACGACCGTTCCACCCCGCGGTGAGATCCGGTCGGTCAGATGATTATCGGGCATATAGGAAATTGAAAGGGTGTCTAAGGAGGTGTCTAGCGAGCAGTCCGCGGGGGCGGTTTTCTCGGCAGGGTGGCACTCGACTTATGGGGTCTTAAGGGTATTCGGACACCCACACGGAAAGATGCTGGCTGCCGATAGCCGGTGTGCCCACCTCGGATAATAGGTTCCACGGGTTTCCGAGGGCCGCAGAAGCAGCCACCTTCGGACCTCTCCGGCCCCCTTCCTCGCCCCTCCGTCTCTCTTCGGCTGTCTTAGCCTTCTTTCTCCCGGCACGGAGGATTCGCCCGTTGTTCCCGCTTCGTCTCTCACGCGGACGCGCTTCCTCGCGCGCGCACCGTCAGGTGCACACCTCTGCGCGTCCACCGATCGCTATCTGCCGAATCACTATCAATCACTCGCTGATCCAGACGCACCGGGCGCTCAATGAACCAACCTTCGAACCGATCCCCGCTAAGCCTCCTTTCTTCTCGCGATAAATAAATCGGGCCGGCGACTTTAACGATCGTGCCCACGTTTCCCGTCGAGGCCTCTTCTCTCCGGATGTCGTGGACAAAGCGGACTCGGCTGGGATGGGTTCGTGAAAAAGAAGTTTCCTAGGACGCTGACCGTCCCCCGCAAGAACGGAAACGATCGGAACGTTTTATCGGCGTTCGCGTTCCCCAGCCCGGAAGAACGCCACGACCGGCTAGGCGATCTCGGGACCTCGTTAAGGTGCAGCGTGAAATTCGGCGAGGTTCTCTCTCTCGTCGGCGGATCATCGATCATGCGGTTGATGGGCCCCGAGACAATACGCCACCGGATCGAGCGGCACGGAAGCCTCCGGCGAGCGGAGAGCGGCTCGTCAAATCGCAATTAGACGGACGATTTAAAAGAGATTTTTCATCGAGCCGGCGGACGGCCGGTGGCCGTTGCGTCACTGGCCAGGATAGCCCCGCGTTGGATCGTGCCGGGCGGAAGGAGCGTGAAACCGCGTCGAATTCGGCCGAAACCCCGAGCCGCGCCGCCATTAGCGCACACGCGCCGCGTCGCGAT
Source organism: Nomia melanderi (assembly GCF_051020985.1). NCBI lineage: Eukaryota > Metazoa > Arthropoda > Insecta > Hymenoptera > Halictidae > Nomia > Nomia melanderi. The sequence continues at coordinate 13,416,022 of NC_135010.1, read as the reverse complement.
CGTTTAGCGGTTGAACGGCGCGCAACGGGCCGAGACTGGGCCTTTATTATTGTCGCGCCGATACCATCTGCGCACGATTTATAAACGATCTAAATGCACAGTGTTGCAGCGCTCACGGTTGGACGAACGCTCGGCCGACCCGATTGAATCGTTCGATCGACCGACGTCTCGATGGTAAACCGTTCCATTCTCGCCAGCTCGAGGGTCACCGCCTCGATATCCACTGGCCGCCGATTTTTCTCGGCTGTTCACCCGGCTATCTATCGCGCGCGAACGGTATTCCAACGGACGCACGCGATCCTTGAATTTTCCAGAGATCGCACGACCGGACAGCCCCGTTTCTCGCATTGTTCTCTCGCTGCGCGGTGGTAGCCTGCGAGCCGACAGGTGAGAAAAGGTGCGACTTCGATGATAATTGGCGGCAACCCCTTGCCGACGGTGGATCGAAGGGACAAAGGGACGCGAGGGGAGGCGAGCACCGCCGAGAGAGAAACGAGAGAGATGTCGGTCGAGGTCACCGGTATCCAGCGAAAAAGCGACTCGTTCTTTCCGACTTCCTTGCCAGCTGCGCGAGCGGATCCGCCGGCGTAAAAAGGTGTCCGGTTTGGCAACGCGGTCGCCCATTCACCGTTAACCCTCGAGAGATAGGTTTGCGGGTTAGAGAGCGGGTTTCGTGATGTCGAGCGTTCGCGGGAAAGAGACCAACGGCGACTCCTTGTGGCGACGGGACTAGGAGAAAGGTTAAAAGGAAGGGGGCCGGGGGGAGGGAAGGTCGAACTACGACGAAGACGACGAAGAAGACTCGTTATTCCCTAAAACCGATGTCCCTGGCCGAACACGAGCGTACGATGATACCTGTACGCATCGTCTCCGGTCGCCCCCCTCCCCTTTCTCTCCTACGTCTTCTCTCCTGATATGGCCGGTCGTATCGCTGCGTTCGGTTACCAAACTGGACATAAATTAATCCCGTCAAATGTCCTCGTTCGTTAGCCGGCCCGGGACTCGACAGTCCCCATGGCTCCCCTGCACGCCCCACGCCGCTAAGCAAGGTTAATCTTAACTTATAGGTATGAGGCTTGCGTAAGCCTGTCTTGTCCTGCCCATCCGGTCGCTCGCCGCTTCTCCTCGATCTTGCCTGCCTACCTTCTCTCTCCGGATCCCGAACACGTATCGATCGCCGGGGCGATCTAGAGAACGCCTCGGCCGTGTATACGAATTTTCTTCCATTCGGGATCTACAAGGGAATCTCCGTGTAACTTCTGTGGCAGACGTATCGGCGCGTCGCGAGGAGTCTCCGGAAGAAATTGGAACATCCTTGGCTAAACGTATTAGGTCGGTTTCTAGTTTGTCGGATTAGCGCGCCGTTAACGCGGATCAACGAGTCGTCCCCAGTTTATTAATCGTCGCCGGATAAACGAGCAGCTAATTATCCGCGTTCCGCGGATGACGTTCCGAAAGGATCGCAGGCGAGGAACGCGGAAGGTGTCCGGCCTGTTCCTCGCGCTTAAAGTCCGAGCCGGACTTTCCCATCAAACGTGGCGACCGCGACGTATCGGCGCTAGCCCAAGGTTTACGGCTCGGCTTAAATCCGATGCGAAAGTGATGCAACCGCGGCGCGGCAACGGCGAAACTGGCTCACCGAAAGCGTGGCCTGGCGATGCAGCGCCGCGCCGCGTTACCGGTTCCACGGGACGGGCCTTATCGGGCCGGTGAATCGCGACCGCCGCCGACCGATCGATCGCGCCCGCCGAATTACTGTCCCCGATAATGGTCGCCGCGGATCATTTCGAAAAAGTACAGCCCGGTCGGCGTGGATTTATGGTTGAGAAACGCGAGACGAGCCAGCGACGGCCAAAAAGTTCACTGGCCGGTCAATGCTTTTTTACGTCCGCGCGATTCGACGCTCGTTCGACGCCGTGGTGTCGACGGCGGCCGGAACGACGGAGAAAGTTTCGTAGGCTTCGCCTCTCGGGGACCAGCGTGCGGAACCGGCAACATTAACTACACCCCGAGCTGTCGTTGCGTTTCATTCCGGCTCGCCGTCGCGATACATCCCCTCGTCGAGCACATGGGGGCCTTACATCCCCCGCGGTGGCAGTCCGCTTCGAGTTACCGCTATAAAACGATCCTCCGCAGCCACGGGAGAAAGCATATTGCGGTTATCGTTGAATTAAGCCGAGCCGCGGAAAGAGGGTGGAGGGTCTCGGCGTTTCCCGCACCCTCCGTCAGTGTCCAGATCCGACTATCGCGATCCGAATCGACTTTCTACCGAGGAGGAGCGACGCTTACGCGTTTCCGGGATTCCACGGGATTATCGAGGAAATTCCTGGGCGGCAACGTGCTTGCCGCGGAAAAGAAAAAGGGGCTGGAAATATCGGGTGCGCCGCCACGGCATTTTCATCCCCCCGGTGATCGCGCGCGGCGCCGCCGTAGGTTCGAGCCATTTCGGAATCTCCCCGAGGTTCCACCGCTACGGGGTGTCTCGCGATTTATGCAAAATGGTACGTGGCTCCCGGGGGAGCTTCCTTGGCTCTCTCCGTGGCTCGACCCTCTATCCAGCACGTGCGTGCGAGGATCGTGGCGCGGCAGGCCCCTCCGCCGCGCCACCCCGCGTTTCCTTCTTTTCCCGTCGCCGCCACTCGAGCTACCTTCGATCAGACCCGGAAGGGGTCGGGGCCCCTGTGTACCTTCCGATACCTCCCATATATCCTCCTCGAACAATCTCGACCCAGCTGCCTGCGCAACGACCCCTTTCCTCCGTAGCGATTCTATCCCGCGCGCCGATTTTCTTTCGCGGCGAACGGTCGCAGGGAAATCGAACGCGAGGACGACGACGACGCTGATCGTGGAATTCGAAGGGACGCCGCTCGGAATTCGCGTTACGATTTCATTCGGTTCGAAGGGCGTCGGAATAAATAGGCACTTACGCGCCGGATGATCGAGGGACCGTGGATCATTTAATTTAATTAGTTCGCCGGGGGTTAATAGCCGAGATAAAGGTGGCTGCGCTCGTGCTGGATATTATAGAGCGCGGTCTGCGACCGCCCCCGAAAATAAATCGCCCCTCGCCGCGCGGCCGGCCGACAGAGAAGAGGACGGGGCCCCCCGCTCTGCGCGCGCGCTCCAAAAATTGCCGCTTAATTTCGAACGACGCGCTTAAACTGTTACAACCGTCGAGAGCCCCCTCCTCCGCGTCGGATTGATCGTCCCGAGCGAGAGATTCGTCTTGGATCGGACGCACCGTAGCTCCCGGCGCGACTGCGATGGAAAATTTCGAGGACACGTAGACAATATCCGCCGCGGAGCGCTGCCACGGAACGCATCGGGGTCGATTTAATTTCATAAACCGCAACTGTTGCCACTATTCGGTCGGAAAAGGGAGCGCGCGCGAGACTAACGGTTACGAGCTCGACCTCCTGCTCTTAATCGACCGTTTCCTCGCCCTGCCTCTCGCGGATCGAGCTTCCCTCGACGGTGCACAACAAAATCGCCCTTCGCAGAGTCCGGTGTTCCTCGAACGGACCTCGGTGTCGCGTCGACCGTAGTGGTCGGACGTCTTTTTGCATGGATCCCTGATGCACGACGCCGGGGAGCGAGGGGAGCGGAACGAGATCGATCGGTCGTCGATCGAAGGAACCCGCTGTCGAAGCGTTCCGGGCCGCGCTCGGCCGCCGAACCGGAGCAGAGACGGCCCGCAAAAAAGCTCGACTCGAAAGAATTCGAAGCCGACCGCAGGGACCGACACGCGCTGCGCGCGTTCTGCCCTGTCCTCTCTTGTCCCCCGCGCTCGCGCGGCTCACCGTTCGGTAATTTCGATGGGCGGCCATATCAACGATATTCCGATGACGACGGTCCCGGGGCCGGCGAACGCGCGCGGAGGGGGAGCGGTTCGAGCCGCGGATGTCTCCGGCATTGTATGCAGATGAAGAAGGCAGGGCGACAATGACTCGGGACACGTCGGGGCCGAGGACCCGTTCGCTCTTCGAACGGGTCGAGAGCAAACCCATCCGGCAGGAAAGGGAGCCTTACTTCGGCTCGTGCATCGCCACCACCGGCGCGTCCTCTCCTCGCCCTCGCCCCACCTCCGCCCCGCGCCCTCCCAGACACGCTTTTACGTACTACGCATCCATGCATTAACATGTCATCATCGCGCGGAAACTCAGCCGATCGGCACACGGCTCTCCTCCTCCACACCCTTGGCCCTGTCCCCCGACGACGCCTCGTGACGCGCGACGCCCCCTGCGAGGACCCACTCTTTCGATCCATTATAAGGGACTCAGGGTCGTGGGCGTTGTTCCTTCACGCGAATCCTAGACTGGGCCTGGTTCTTGGTCCTTGCGGAGAACATGGAAGACGTGCAGCGAAATCTCGGTTACTGAATTTAATTGGGTCGATTCCCTTTGCAGCTGAGAGCTGACTCGATGCAGCGTGATTATAAAATTCGATAACAATTAGCATTGTATATCTTACGTGTTATATAGAAGAAGAAAATTAACATAACACAGGTTCGGAGAAGTAGAACATTCGTTTGTCCTTTTTAATTCCATAAATATTCATTTCCTGTGACAAAAATTAGTGCTGTTTACAAATTACCCGGCTGTTTCGTATTGGGAGTCATTTCTCAGATCGCTGCTTCTGACTCGTTTCCATTATTTATCATATTTCAAAGGCATTTCGATATCTGCACTGTTATCGACTAGTTTACGAATGTTTACTAACTAATCCCTGTCTCGTGGCAGGTTTCATTGAAAAGAAATCCATATTTCCCGGCGAGCTCCTCGAGTCAAGTGTCCCATATTAGGCGTCGTTACGCTAATTACACATGAAATATCGAAATGAAACTGTCGTAACCTTCGGTCCGTATGTCGTTTATGCGATAAACTCGAGCGTGTACTCAATATCTCATTAGAACAGTGCAGAGTTAATCGTCCAGAGAGATAACTTGACCGAGCGCGGAGCCGAACTCTGCCGAGAGGACAGCGCAGGGTTGAAAGTGTACGGGCCAGAGTAAGATCGGTCGAATCAAACCTCTGGAAAATCGTTGACGAGAGTGTTTCGGTATCGCGAAGGGGAGTTCGTGAGCCGGTCGATACGACGCCGGGGGTTGTTTGGCGGATACGCGTACGCGGGAAGGTACAGGGGCCGAGCGGAGCGAAGCCGGGCCGGGCCGGGCCGTGCCGGCGCTCTCGGTTCAACCGGGAGAGAAAGGTAGGAGAGAGAACTCGGCGGCGTCGGTGTTGGTGTAGGAAGAGCTGGATTGGTAAACCGGTCACGTAGTGCTCGGCGATGAATGGACCCGGCGAGTCGAGGCCAGAGCCGGGAATTGGCTACTGGGCATACCACGACCACCTACCCCACTGCGTCAGCTTTAGCCACCCCACGGCAACGTAAAATTACAAAGAGGTGCTCAAACCCTGGGCAAGCTTCTCGCGCGGCGCCGATCGTCGCACGAAATTGCCTCGTCGAACGGCCGAACGAGAGAGCCGGCCCCACCTCCGCCACCTAGATCCGCCGCTGCTCCTTCAACGTTTCCCTCGAAACCCACCGAGTTTGCACTTTCGACTTTTTCTCCCTCTCGCGCGTCCCTCCTCCCCGGACGTATGCCCGGTCCGGCCGGCGTAAGCTGATCCCGATCACGAAACTGCTGCCGCGTTACGCTCCCAATAAAACGATCCCGGCTCGAACCACCCGCTAACTGTCTGTAAATTTCGAGTTGTCGCGGAACGATGGATTATCGAGCGCGTGGATGAGGTAATCAGGATTCCATTTGCGGAATCCTCGGGGGCTCGCGAGCACCGTTGTCGCCTGATCGAAACGATCGTCATCGGACGCCGCGCAGTGCCCCTTGGTCCGCGTTGAGCCCCCTTATGCAATCTAAACCGTGGCTCCGATCTGCCATAAAGTCATTTCGTAGGCCATCCCGAGGGTTAAGTACCGTCGAGTCGCAAATCCCGGTTTAAACGCGAGCCCTGTCGGGCTTCCAAGTTGCGACGTTGCTTCGCCTGTTCCTCTCTTTCAGCTTCGCCTCCTTGCTTCGACGGTTTTTCCTCGAGAAATCCTTTCCCTCTGGCGAGTTCCGGCGTTCGTGGGATCGCTCGACAGGAACACGGTGCCGAGTCGGTGAATCCGCGATTCGAGCGCGGACGAATGGGACAGCGGCGAACGGTGGCAGGGCGCAACGGTGACAGTTGCGCCGGGATTAAAAAATAAAAGCTCGTTGTAAATCATGCAGGTTGTCGACGAGCGCGAGCGGCTGCCTGCTTCGGGAGGTATCGCGGAGCGGGCGAGATAGGGTGGCCGGGGAGGCGAAAACCCTTTCGTTAATTGCTCGACGCAGATGCCGGTCGTTGCAGCAGCTTTTTACGAGCGGCTCTTTCCCTCGTCTCGCTGCGAACGACTCGGGAAAAAGTAGGGAAGCACGGTGACCGAGCTTCTTCGGCGCGTAAAGAAATTCACGGCGCTGAAAAACGCTCGAGAAACGGCTCGACCGTAGTAGCTCCGCGAGGACGAGGGACCGCGGGCGGCGGGAGGAAGAGAGGAGGGTGTACGATAACGAGACACGTGTTACATAAAATAATGTATTTATTGTTAATACCCCACTTCGCTACAGCGATTAACATTGATTTAACACAATTTATACCGTAATTCTATGTAATGAATGCATTTCCACACTGACACGATGGCCTCGCTGCGACAGGACCCTGGGAGAACGATCGCTTGCATCTGGACGATGCGAGACAAGTCTGTAAGCTGCAACATCACAAGCAAAACCCTCTTAGAATGTGTCCCCGTTGTACGGATCCGGCTCGCGATTTTCGACCGGCGAAGCGAAGCGAACGGGGTTGCGATATCGCTCGATTTCACTCGATGACCCTGCCGACCGCGGAATCGGCGGGATACTCGGCCCACCTTCCGGGGGTCCGAGGACGTCCTCGGATATCTCTGAGGCGAGATCTCTTCTTCGCGAAGTCCGGCGACACGGGCCACGGGGGCAGGAGGAGGCGGCCGGGGGCCGGGGAAACGTTATTAATTGGCTACACGATAAAACAGTGTTAGTCCCCATTCGCTGTCCTTCGACCGGGACCCCCCCTGGCTTGTCCTTAAGATATGGGGCCACGCGACTTCCATGCACCTGTGTGCGTGCGCGCACCACGACCTCTCCGCGTCGTGTACCTCTCCGTGCTGGAGGTCCCGCGAGGAATCGGCTCGACCGCGGCGAGGATCCCGCGTTTTTCGGGGCGAGCCGAGCCACGGAATTCCCGAGATCGGATCGCGACTACCCGCAGAAGACGCCGAGGGAAACTGTTACGTCCGCGCCGGATCCTCGGTTTCGTTCGGGACCTCGGGGCCGCGTCTTAATTAATAACCGCGTCGGTCGAACGGGCCGAGACACGATCGTTCGTCCCGCGAGAGAGAAGAATTCTCTCGCCTGCCTCTCGTCCGAATTCTATAAATTTCTCGGTCGCGCGGACACCCTCCTCCGGCGCTGACTATATTTTAATTTATAGGCCTCCTAATTAAGTGGTAGAGACGCTCGGCGCGCGAGGTAATTAAATTTCGCGGCCGGGAGACGAAAAGAAACGGGGAAAACACAAAGGGGAGAGAGAAGCCGCCAGCCGCCGCGCGGTCCACCCCCGGTGAGGCGCGTCGCGTCGCGTCGGCGGCTAGCTCGTCCTCGGGGCGTGCGTTTTTTGCTCGTTTCTCGGTTACAACGCGAGTCCAGCCTTGGACCCGGCCCCTCCGTTTCTCCGGCGTTCCCTCCGGGTCGCGGCGGGTTCCCTCCTTCTCGATTTCTGTTCCGGCCCCGAGGATCGGCGGGTCCTTTGGCTCGCTCGTTACACAGACCCCGGTGTCGATGGGGTATATATATCGCGTGTGTTTCGCGTTTCGTACCCCTATCGTTTCCCGGCGTCCCTCCTCCGCCCTCCGTGTCCCTCGGCTCCGTTTCGTCGTCGACTCATCCTCCGTCTCGCTCTCTCCCCCAGTATGCTGATCGTTTTTTTGTAATCGCGGTGCGTGCATGTCGGCCGTTGTTGGCGTTGTTGTTGTTGTTGTCCCTCCCATGGACAAGGGAGCGAGCGTATGAGCGCTATAGGCCATAAGGGCTAACAAGGCGATTACTCATGCCTCCCATAAGAAGAAGTTACAAGCGGGTTCGAAGGTTTATTGCGGCAAATGGCGAAATTTGTACCTTGCTAACGATCGACCGTCTTTTTTGCTCCTCCGTCTCGCGCGTCCCCCTACCCTTCCTCTGTACGGTGTCCCAGCCGCACACCCCCGTCCTCCTCCTGATCCTCGTCCTCGTCCTCCCTCCGCCCGTACCGCTTACACGGACTCGCTCTAGTCCGCTCCACGGTAATAATTAACGAATCGCAACGAGTTGATCCACGAGCTCGCGACCGCCGATTACCCTTACCCTCTCGCTCGCTCTCGAATCGTAAATCCCTCGCGAAAATCGCGGGCCCTCCGTTTAACAGTTTGACCGCGGACCGGCGAGCGAGGCGTCGCTCCCGCGGCTGCTCCACCCTTCGAATTAACACGCTCGGACACCTTTCTGTTCGCAGGCGAGCGAGATTCCCCGGACGTCTTACCTCGAATCCGACCACGATCCGTTGACGGTTTTCCGTTGTTCGAGCTTGTCGCTGCCGATGGCTGCGTCCGGGCCGGACCCCGCGAGTCCCGGGCCCTGGCGGCTGTCGGGTCCAGGATGGATCCGTGGGACGATCGGCGATCCGAGGTCAGGAAACTGGAATTTTGCGAAGGACAGCGTTTAGTTCGGGTTAGCCGCCGCGTGCACCGAGCTCGAGCGTCGACGTCTGGGTAAGTGTGATTTTCGGTCGTGTCGACTGGTCTCCCACCTGAGCGAGATCTAATTAGATACCGATCGGCGATGTTTGACATATTAAATGTACCGTGTCAACGGGTGCACCGTAACGGGGATCCCGGTGCCCGAAACCATAAAGCGAATGTCCGTTCGCGCTATTATAAACGCTATTACAGGCGTGTTTCGTTCGTCCAATTAATTTGCGACGGAGTAATAAAATAAAATGGCCATTCGTTGCGACAGCGACAGCCCGCCGTTACAGATCGATCGCGCGCATTCGTAGAAAACTATCCGAGGCTTTCTCCCCGGTGTTTACACCGGCGGGGTTCTCATCGAATCGAAGTCGGCTGCCCACGTCCGGGCACGCTCGCCGGGCACAATTAACGCACCGCGCGATTGATTACACCTCGCGTTCCGCGTTGTCAGCTAATAGCTGCGATTTGATATAATTATGACATTAACGACGCTAAGTGGCCGATAATGATCGCTCGGTCGCGCCGATTCCCGCCGGTGTCGGCCGATTACTTGAACCGGGCGCCCCGGCTTTTTCCTTGTTCGGGGGATCGGCGCGGATTCGTCGATCGGTGACGTCGATAGATCGAAATTTCGAGCCTCCGCCGGACCCGGAAAACTCGCGGTTTCGCGACGCCGCGCGATAACATTGCGTCACCCCGCCCTGTCGCCCGTCCGTAACGGAATGCGGCTCGGTCGCGCGGAATTTTCCACGGCGGAATAATTTCCTCGATCGCGTTGCGTACTTCTCCGCGTCGTCGACAGCGAAATTATTTTTTTCGCAGCCGCGAGAACAACCCGTCGACGTTGATCGATCGCGGCGCGAGCGGTTCGCGGCGCGTTCCAAGACGGCCGGCCTCGTTTTCCGCTGGAAAACTCGGACTGGAGCTCGGCTGGCTCTCCCCGGCGCGGGACGAAAGCCATTAGTCTTCGGCGACGGAGGGAAATTCGAGGATATTAATTTAAATCGTCGGCCGCGAAGGGCCCGCGCCGCCGTAAATAAAGAAACGGGCGTCGCTGCCAGAAGAATCCTAGCGATCGTTCGAGCGGCTCGCTGAAAAATGAGTAGGCGCCTGTTCCCGGGCGTAATTAACGACCGAATTCATCGGCGAACTATGGAAGCTAGCCTCCGAGTTTCTCACCCTGCCAGCTGGAAGCGCAACCCTTTCTCTTTCGCTGGCACCTTTCTCCGCGCACAGGCTGTCGCCGGAGACAAAACCGATGTCAACGGTCAGGATGGCCGGTGTCGAGCTGCTTCCTCCCCGACAACGGTCATCCTGCACGGTTTCAGGCGGAGGAACCCGATTCGAAAACTGGATCCCGATGCAGCCTGAAAGAGGCTGCGCCGGGGCGAGCGAGGGTAACCGGAGCAATCGTGTAGCGCACGCTGGAGGCTCTTCCGCGGAGCGCATAATAGCTGGCTGGAACCCTCGGACGACGAGCCAGAAGAAAGAAGAGGAGGACGCGGCCGCAGAAGTGTGCGAAAATTCGCGCTGGAAAACTGGACGGCGATCGTCGGAAGGTTTCTCGAGTGGAATAAACCGAATCGTCGCGGTGGGATTCTCGCGCATGCAGTCGCGAGGGACGGGGCGGAGGGGCCGACCCGTGGAATCAGAAATCTCGGATCGATAACAAGACAAATTGCGTAGCCACTCGTATAATTAAAGGGCCGGCGAGCAGCGGCAGAAGCAGCGGACCGGGAATATCTCGGATCGCGCAGAATCCCAACGTGTATCCCGTGGTTCGGCCGCGCCGCGTCGTGTCGCGTCGCGTCGCGTCTCCGGGTCTCTCGGCGCTGCGGAACGAGAAACGAGAGGGGCCCACGCCAGCCTTTCTCGGTCTCCCCGGGAACGGATCAGATAGTGCGCGGTCGTATCGGTGTCGCGCGAAGTTGGTCCGCGCGCGCGCGTTTAGTATCAAGTCATCAGAGAAGCCAGCGGAGCTGGCCGGAGAGGAGAGAGCGCCGGTGCAGCGACGCGGCCCGATGATAAATGGTACGTTGAAACGTAGTGAGTAGCACCGGGAACGGGTCCGCCGATGCGGCGCGAAACTTCCTCCCCGCTGGGGTAACAGCCAGGGAAACGAGGTACAAGGAAGGAAGGAAGGAAGGAAGGAAGCAACGAAGAAAGGAGGGAAAGAGCGACCGAGAAGAGGAAAAAATGCCGAGACAGAGGGAGAAAGAGAGCTGGACCGGCCAAAGAGTGGTCCGGTCTGCTGCGTCGTAGCCAGCGAACCGGTGACCAGCAGCCGGTGACCAGTGAGAATCCTGCGAGAGAGCTCGAACAGAGTCCCGAAGGCTAGAACTCCTAGGGAATCCAGGCAGAACCGGTCCAGTCGGATCCGGAGCACCCGCTGCTCGCTCGCTCCGAGCTGCCTACTATCCTCTACCAGCTCCGCAGCTTCTGTCTCGCTCTCCCTGTCCGTCGCGCTCAAACGCGAGCCACTTGTCTTTCGCTTCTTCCGTTTGGCGCTAAAGCTTCCCTCTAGCAGCTCTGCTTTTATTCGGGAGCTGCCTCTCCGATAGACCCGAGGATCTTCAAGCAGCCATCTCGATGACTCCAGCTTCTCTTTAGCTTCTTCCCGCAGCTGCCTCTTAGCTGTCGCTTCTGGTTTCAACCGTCTCTCGTTCCTCGTCGTGTTTCGCGCGAGGATCTTCGGCTGGGAAGAGTTTCGGCGAATCGGGAGTCTTGTCCGATGATCGAGATATCGGATCGGCAGCCACGGCAACACCTGCAGCCGAAGGCCTCGTCGCGCGCGCGTGTATCGAGCGGTATGCGGTAACAGCGTCGCGAGATCCTATCTCGCCGAGAAAAAGTCGAGCGTCGTGGACGTCGATGACGCGATTAGGATGGAACGTCGTCGTCGTTGGGTCACGCCTATGACGAATCACCGCGAGAACCATCTAAGGACACCCGCCCCTTCTCTTTCTCTGTCTCGTTCGAGGCTGGATAGAGGCTGCGCAGCTCCGGCGACTGTCGACGCGGCGACAAAAGGTGCGACGACCACCGGGTTTCACGGTGACCCGTGACCCTTCGGGGATCGATTCCGTCGTCGATCCGTCACCATTAGATTCCCGATCGAAAGCCGCTGGCAAAGGGTCGTCGCGCGCGCCGCTGTCGCGCTCCCTGCTTTCCAAACGACATAACCAACCTCTGACAGATAGAATCGTGGTCTCCGCGCAGCGCCGCTCTCGGGGAACGGGAACCGCGACAGGGTGTCCCGGTTTCTCGTCCAACGGAATCGCGATCGAGACCCCAAAGTGGCCGGGAAACGAGCCGCGACGGAAACCCTACACCGGATTGTTCTTTCGACGCGGACGGCGCGGAAATCGTATACGCTCGGTTTTACGATAACCGGGGTCGCCACGTCGTTGTAAAACTTGGCCGATCTCGATCTCGGCCGGCCATTACGCGTACGAGTTTACGGCGACGATTTAGACCGACTCGACGACCGCCTGCTCGCAGGATCGAGCCCCGTGCCTTCTAATCCGTAACGGCACTTTCGTCTCTCGATCTCGCGGCATTCATAATTTCGTCGCGTCTGCACGTTCCGATTTCCTGTCGGGCCCGATACACATCTTTTCCTGGACGATTCGTTGGGTACGCGTCTTTCCCCGTTGCCCGGCGTCATTAATACAACGGTGTGCGCGACAAGACGGTGGCGAGGATCCGAAAAGGATCGTGCCGAGCGAGAATGCTCGAAGGATTACGTATCCCCCGGAGCTCACCTTCGGCATTCTATGGCTCGTCCTCGCCTCCTCGGCGTCTTCCTACTCGTCCTACACTCGTGGGCCTTGCGATTCGCGCAGCCAGCCAGGCCTGGTGCGTGAAAGTTCACGCGCCGCCTGTGGAAAATCGCTAACACCGAACTTTCAATCTCCCGAGTTTCGGATAGTCCGAGTCTAGAGATTCCCGGGGAATCGTTTACTGGAACTTCCACGTTGCTAATGATTCAATTACCCCTTTACACCGAGCCGATCATTCGCACGCAACGTGTCGAATACCCGTTAGTTTTCGTGAAAGTATCTGAATTCCGAAAACTGGATGATCGAGGAACTAAACGAGTTCAGCGTCGATGTACCTTCAGGATTCTCGGGCGGAGAGGTTTTCTTCGAGCCGGGAGATCGGCACGGAACGGCGTGAAATATGGGCAGGACAGATCGCGAAACGACGCGAGAAAAGGCGGCGGCTCGTACGCCGGAGGGAAGGAGGCGCGGAGGAAAAAGAAGAAGGACGCGGCAAGACGGCCGGGATGGTGTTCGGCCGGCACCGGCGCGCGCTCCGGTTTTCCAGTTTCGTCCGCGAGCGAGCCGGATTACATTCCCGAGATCTTAACGAGACGTAATTACACGGCGAAAGGTACGAAGCGACGGATGCCTTCGGAATATAGCTACTAACACGATAATTGCCGCTATTACGCTCCGAAACGTCGTATTTAACGGCTAAACGGCGTTCGCCTACTAATCGCGCGGGGAAGCCCCATTGATCGATCGGAATTGATACCCCCGCGTTACGCGCACCTTTCGCGTTGCCGCGCCATCTTCGCGCGTAATTTCGTCGTTTGTTCTGGAACAGCTAACAAATGTTCACCGGCGTTCCTCTTCCGCACGGACCCGTCGTCCCGCCCCGAAATTGATCGTCGCGTTTTTTTCGCGCCGTGATTCCCGGAGCCGGTTAGTTTACCGGGCCACCCAGTACACACGCACGTAGCTTCTCGATCATCCGAAATAACGACGCTCCGGCCCCCCTCGGACCCCGGGGAAGCCGGGCCCCGAGCCGGCGAACGCGGCAAATGCGTTTACCTGGCCGGCGTGTAATCCTGTAAGCGCCCCCTATTACGCTCCGCGTGGCGCATTGTCGCTCGATCTTAACTTCTACGGATTATAAACTGTTTCTCGTTCGGCATTAGCTTTTTTGTTCGCCGCTTTTCCGTACAGCCTCCGTGCGAGCCTCGCTCTCGCACGAGTTCTCGACTCCCGCTGCGCGCAGCCCTGCTCTCGTTTCGCGGATCGCACGAGGCCCTCGGCTCCCCGTTCACCCTCTTCCTCTCCCCTCCGCCGGGAAACCCTCGAGACAGCTCCAGCCTGTCGTTCGGAGACATTCCCGTCCACCTCGAGTCGGACGAATCTCGTGAAACGTCGATTACCGGCGGCGATGCGTCCGATCGTTGACTCTCGTCCGCTCGTCCCCCGGAGGGGAACGCGGCCGATTGTTCGCCGCGGACGTTTAAATTAAAGGCGGATTCGCGTGGCAATTTACACGGGGAAATTTCGCAAATAATAAATAATCGCAAGAAAGGCTTATCGCGACGGCCGACGAGAAAAAAGGAGACAAAGAGAAAGAAATCCCGCGGGCCCGGTATATCCTTCGCTTCCGAGCGCGGCTCTGTGTCCGATGCACGGATAAAGGCAGATCCATAATTCCTCTTTCTCTTTGGCCTCGGCCAGGACCGGTAATTAATGAACACCGTGTAGAATAGGGAGAATTATTGCGCGCTTACGGGCGAGCGCGCGCGCGACCGTTCGCTCGCGCGACCGCGTCCGCGAGAGTTCTTTTATGAAAGGGCCCGAGATTGAAATCGTGGCCGCGGATGCGCTCTCCTGCTCCCGGTGGATTTATGCCCGTTCCATAAAACCGGGAGAGGACCGCGTCATTGGACACATGTCGCGCCACCGGTTTTTCGTTTCGCGGACGCGCTGCGCCCCTTAGGCTGCGTTTACACGGGATCCTCATTCAAACCAATTCGACCGACGATCCGAACGCGTCCTAGTAATCGAACGCACACGCAAATTTCTCGAAGCGCGTGCACAGCATTCTTCGATGCTCCGTCCGTCGGTTCGCTCGTGTTTATCATAAAATCCATCCGCCGCAACCGCAACCTTGTTCTCTTTTCGCTACGCTACAGATTCATCTGCGCCGCGCCTCGTTCACGATATATCAGCTGGGGATTGTTTAACGCGGTAGACCAGGATGCAGCGTTCGACACGGAGGATGGGGCAGCTGCAGAACGCGCGGACCCCCGTGAGCGATGCACGTCGCAAGCGGAACGCGGATGGAAGCGGTGGAACGTGGCCCGTGCGCGGAACACGCCCGTACAAAAACCGTACGTGGACGGGGGCGCACAATGCGAGCGCGTTGCAACGGGCGTGCACAAAGGGCGGGCGAGCACCGTGGGACGACCGACACGAAATCCGGCGAAATCTGCTCCATCATCGGACGCCGACAGGACCTTCCTAACGAGAAACAGGCTAGATCGGTCGAGATCTGAAGCTAGGTGTTCAGTCGAGGGCGAAGCTACCGCGTGTCGGTCTCCGAAGCGTTCCTCGCTAGCCGCCGCGTTGACAGCGACGACAAGTACGAAAATACCTTAAGACCGTCACCTCTGTTAGTCAGTTGATTTCCGAGAAGCGACCTCGAAAGCGACTCGCGCGAGTTTTACTCGGAATTTTACTCGCGCACGTTCCCAAAAACCATCAGAACCGGACTCGCGATCGAGCGGTTAGTCAGTTCAGAGGAAAACGAATCGATGGCGCGATCGGCCGGCGCTTCTTGCCGCGATTAATTGTATAATTCCGACGCGGCAAGACAGCGAGCAACGTGCGCGGACGATGGTAAAGTTCAAGGCGAGCCTCTGACACCGACAAAGGTGTCTGCGGGAAAAACGCGTGACGCGATAAAGTTCGACGGCGAGGCGCGAGAAGGAGAAAAAACGAGCGCCGAGAGTGAGAGAGAGTGAGGAGGGGCAGAGAGGCCTGCGACGAACGTTTCCGCGACAAACAGCTCGCTCGATTTCGACGGGGGGACGAGAGGGCGGGCGTCGAAAATTCGAGATCGAACGCGATCGATCGGCTCGAACCAGAATATGGAACCGGCTATTTAGTGAGTCACCGCGACCTTCGACGTCGGAACGGCCAGAAGCTGATCCGTGGCGATCGAACGCGAGCGGGGCGAGAGGAAAAAAGCGAGCACGGAGAAATCACGGAGAGCGCGCTGGAAAATAAGGGAACCGCCGGAATCGTGCGGATCCCGCGAACAAAGCCGGGAAACCCAGGGGCGTGGAGGGGCTGCTCGGTTTCGGGGATGCTCCCCGGCCGCCGCGTTTCCCTCTCTTTCCCGTGTTCCTCCGGTTACACCGAGTCTCGCTTCTCGCCTGCCGTTGCCGAGGCTAATACGGCCGGACAACAATGCGGACCCGTCCGCATTGCACGCGTCCGACCGCTAATTCCTCGCGCTTTTTCTCTCCCCGTCCAACCCCTCGGACGCGGAGACCTTGTCCCGCCGCGTTCCCACCCCCGATTTCCGCGTCAGGTCCGTTCTTTTCCTCCGCCGCCTGGCGTCGGCTCCAAGACCGTCCCGCTGGAATTGGATTTCACCAAGGACTTTTTTGCGATATCCCAGCACGCTTCCGCAGCCCGCCTCTCACGAAGAAGGCGACCGGAACGCGGTGAGTAGAGCAAAAACCCGGCGGAAAACCTCTGTCCAGCGTTATCGCGGCAAGATGCTGCTCCAACAGCTTCCGGAAGAGTTTCGACGGGTCGGACAATCGACGGGACGCCGGTCGGGAACGTTTGAACCGAGTGAAACCGGAGAATCGGGGGGAAAAATTGAAGCCGAAGTCGCGCGCCTGGCGCGGTAGGACGGTTCCTCGTCTTCCGAGGACTCGTATCGAACCGATGAAAATGCAAATTTGCGGCGCGTCCCGGCGGATCGCGTCGGGCGGAAGGGAGGCGCGGGAGGCGTCGGCGGCCACTCGGATTGATTTCCGGTGAATTCCGGCGATGCGGTTCCCCGATGTACGTACACGTCGGGCGGGGGCGAGGCCTACGGTTTCTCGTGGGCTAATGGTCTCGAGGAAACGCGACGCATTCCTCCGCGGCATCGATTCGGAACGTCATTCCCGTGCGCGCACTGTTCCGCCAGACGCGTGTCAATGAACATTAGAGGGAACGGCGCGGATAAGAATACGGGGAGCAACACCGAGGAATATCGTTGTTAAGCCGGGTCGACGAGCAGCGAAAACAGTTCCTCGATCGGGGCAATTAAAGAGGGAACGCGGATAGGATCGCGACGAGGACCGAACAATGTACTCTGAATACGTAACAGCGTATCGCAGGCGGCGAGCGTGTCGTCGCACTAAATGCAGGCTATCGGGGCTCTAGTTTCCCGCAGGTAAATATTTCGTCGGCGGCGACGGCGGCGGCGGTTCGGGGCGTGCGGACGCGATCGTTAAACTCGTCGCCGGGACCTGCGGAGCAGGAATTCGTGGCTCGCGATTCCCTCGAGCGGCTTTCTCCCTCTTCCACCCTCTCTCTCTCTCTCTCTCTTTCTGGCTCGATGCGCTCTCCGTTCGTCTAGTTTATCGTGCCACCCGGTACATTCGGTAGCCCGATAGCGCGGTTATCCGGCGGCGGCCTCCTCCCGCTCCGCCTCCGCCACCGCCTCCACCTCCGCCTCTATCTCTGCCGCTCCTCGCCCCCGAAATTTGCATGGCATTTACATCCGATTGCGGCGCGACGCGGACCGAAAGTGGCTAGCGTGTCCGCCGCGCGGCCCGTCGATCGAATTCGCCCCGACGAAGGGCACCTGCCGGTGTTCCGAGGGTCACGGGCGCGTCTCCTCGGTGCTGGCGCACAGGCACGCACGCGGGTACCGCGATTACGCGTCCGAGACACAGCCGCGCCGCCTCTCCGGCGGGAGGAATCGGTTCGCCGAAACGAAAGGGAAATCGCGGGGCGAACAATGAACGGTCGCTTGAATGGAAACGCGAATGCGCGGGCCTACGATCCGACAGGCGAGCGTCTGGCGAGCGGAGAGACTTTTACAGACGCGATCGTTCTACGCGCCGCGTCGGCGAACCGATGGGACTCCGTCCTACGACATCCATTGTGTCCGATGCTACCGCGCGCGGCTGGCGTGATTTAGGATTTAGGTATTCGCCTGTCGGCTCAATTATACGGGCCGGCGGAAGGGGGACGTTGCTTATGGTTGCACATGCAGCGGGGTTACCCGCTGATTCTCCATTTAGGGAGCAAATTCAATCGGAACGCACGGAACAGCGAAACTTTCGCTTCGATCCACCGGCCGATGAGTAACACCGGTGTTCGTCGAGTTAATCTAGGAGGCCGCGACACCTTGGGTTAATTGCCTGCGCAATAAAGCGCGGCGAGGATTAATCTTCGAGTATATTGCCGAACTAGAGTGAATCACGGGCAATCAAGAGCGGGAGTTCAACGGATTAGCGGCGCGTTAGGGGGCACGAACCTCGGAGGTTCGCCAGCGTTCGCAGAGCAACGAAATCCGGCGAGTTCGGGTGTGCACGCGCGAGTGTGCCGGAGAACGTTCGACGCGCCGCCCACTCGGGCCGAGCATTCCTCGCCAGTTCCGAATGAGCGCTCAAGGTAAGCCGAGAAGAGTCAGGGTCGTAGGTGCTGCAGTTACGTCGGAATTGGACATTATTTTCAGCGAGTGCCGGCCACTTAACTTGGGCGACCGCGAGCGTGCTGCGTGTGTGCGCTCGGCCGGCCGTACGTGCGTGTCATAGGTCCTATTATCGCGGCCGCTCGGTGCCGGGTCCGAGTATTACGAGTCTGCCCGTCGAACTTCGCGCGGTCCTCTCTCTATTTCTCTCTTGCTCTCCTTCCCTCTCGAGGAGAGAGCCTCTCCTCCGTCGGCGCGCGCGGCCGGATAACTCCGCGGCTTTACGACGAGCCGCGTCCGCGACGTTAACGAGCGTCCCGCGGTCGCGCGACGATTCGCGAACGTTCCGGTCGAAAGCTGAACGACAAACGGTGATATCGGGATTCCGTGAGAGTCGAGCGGCGCGGGGACGCGAGCTCGGCCGCCGATACTTCGGCCAACGGGTAAGGTCTCCGGTTTCCTGTTAGCGAGGACGTCCAAGTGTCTCCCTCGATCGTGTCCCCTGACCTTTGCTCGAGTGGACGGGCCCTCGCGATAGAATTTCCTTCCTGAACCCGAGAGGAAGAAGAAGAACAAGAAGAAGGAGCAGAAGAAGAAGCAAAAGGAGTCGGAGCAGCAGAAGAAGAAGAAGAAGAAGAAGAAGAAGCGGGGAACGGTCGATGGGCGCGAGCGCAGAGCGTGGTAAAAGCGTTTCGTTTTTATGCCGGGGCCGTTTCTACGGGCCACGCCGGGCGATACTGGCTATCTAGCCAGGAGCAACAGGCCGGTTATAAAACGCTCTCGACGCGTCGGACGAATGTCGTAAAAGCGAGAGCACTCGTTCGCGAGCGTTCGCCGGTCGCAATTTATCCGTTTAGAATTTTGAGAGAGGTCGCCTCTTCCGCCTTCGCGGCGTTAATTATCGCGGGTCGCGGTGCCCGTCGCGCGAAAAACTGGGATAACCCTCTCGGCCTGCCTCTTCGCGGTCCGAAGATTCGGGGACAAAGGCGCGCGCGATTAAAAAGCACGCGAGCCGCGTTTAATCGGGCTGGTAGCCCTCGCTCTCCCTCGGGAGCACGGGAGATCACGCGAGCGGATCGCCGATCGTTTTACGACGCCGCGAGCCATCTCCCGACCGGATCCTCCGACGAAATAACGAGTCGAGACACGACGCGAAGAGGTCCTCCGGAGGCGAGGAAAGAGCGCGCGGCTAATTGAATCGTCGCTCGTTCGAGATTAGAGACGCGTCCCCGGCCCTCGCATGCCGGGGCATAAAACGCGATCGGCGAATGTATATTAAGCAGCCCCGATTTTACGAGCCGTCCGGTAGGTGGTGAGACGATACCGCCGTAAGACGATACGCACGAGCGATCGCGGGACCGTTCGGAGCGTAACACACTGGATCCAGGGATCCCGTCGATCGATCCGATGGAATTTCGCGTCGGGACGAAAATCGTCGAGCCGCGCCGCGCCGCGCCGCGGCAGTACGCCTTCCGCCTCGTCTCGTCTCGTCCCGCCTCGCCTCCGACGAGCGAGCCGACACCTTCTCCTTGACATTTTCCGCCGACACCTACGGGCTATTCACGCGCCACGGAATTCATTTCTCCGCGCCGATACGATTCGTTTCGACGGGATCGCGCGGTCGATCGATTTCTCTTCTCGATTACATCTGCGAGCCACGACGCCGAAGAATTTCCTTGTTGCCCCGGGAAGCTTTTCAGCTTTCGTTTGTTCCTTTCGAACGCGTCTTTCGTTTCGACGCTGAAACAATAGCGGTACTGTGCATCGTTATAGGGGTCGATAGAGCTCGCGGAAAACGCGTCGCTGCAATGGAAACGGCGCGCCGAGGACACAGGGCTCCGCCGGATCGGGCCGGAACGGAATCTCGAAGGGAAGCATGGTCGGCTCGCGGCGCGATTCGATCGGAGCATCGATAAAATTGAGAATGCACGCGCGGTCTCCCGGTTTTAATGAATGAACGTCTCGTGGATGCGGCGAGGGGGGAGGCGGCCTGTAGTGGGGAAGGGTGCGGACGAGAGGAACGAGCCACTACTGGCAGTGCTGGCCGAGAGGGGGAGAGAGGGAGAGAAGGTTGATGCGCGCTGCGAGAGAAACACTGAAATGCCGGCTGCATGTGCACGCGGGGAGCGCGCGCGAGACCACGGACCTGAACGTACAGGCAAACACACACACGCACACAGTCGCGGGGAGAGAAAGAGCGAGAGAGAGGGAGCGAGAGTTAAACAGGCGTTTGTGTAACGGCGGGACGTAGCCGGAACGGATAGCTCGCCGCGGCCGTACAGATCTACATAATGTTTATTATGCTAACCTAGGCCAACGCGCTTGCATCAACAAGTGTTATATTATCATTCAAATAAAATGTTTTAATCTGCATACGTTTTATCGGGCTCCCGCGGGCATGCGGAATGGCGCGCCGGTGCGGTGGCACACGAGACACACGCGGGCCACGGACGCACGCGTGTCTTCGTACCCCCTAGACGCCGGACAGTCCTTTTAAACTCCTCGACAGCGCCTCGACCCGTTCGTCGCGCGCCTAGCATTGGAATCTCGGCTTCGGGACGGCTCGAAGTTGCCCGACACTGTGAAAATTCCAGTCGCTTCCAGTATGGTTCGAGTTCATAAACCTCTCTCGGAACTCTCGGAAATCTCGCTCGCGTCGGCGAGCTTTCTACCGGGAAGCTTCTAGGCTAATCATAACTTTGAATCTTTCCCAGACTTTCGAGACGTATCGAGTCGTTCGAGATTTCGAATCTTACGGAGACTCGCGGCAGATTTATGGAATCTTCCGTCGTTGATTACGAACGGTTCGAAAGGGTTTACTCTTTTTTTGGGGGGGTCCATTTCTAGAACCTGCTCGGGAAAGCGCAGCTCGCTGATAAACTCTCCGCCCCGCGGGATTATAAATTCGTGGCCAGTCGATCGGGAACGCGTCCCGGCCGCGCGAATTTACGAAGAGTGTCCGGCCGCGCGAGGACGCGCCGGGAGAGGTCGATAAAATTACTCCGCCGCAAATAAGCCGTGGATTCGATCGCGTACAAATGTAACGAGCGCGACGATAAATACGCTTGCCGCCGATTCAATTACGAATCGCGAGCGTCCATCCTTCCGCGCGAATTTACGGCGAACGTCGCCGTCCATCGTCCGGATGAATCCCCGATCCGCCAACGTTGATTGGACCGAGCCCAGGCTTTTTCCCTTTCGGCGAAGAAACTTTATAGCGCGGAACGTCGATCGCCGTCGACGGCGCAGCCCGTTAACCGGGACAGATAAACTCGCAGGATCGACGAACGTATTTCCCCGAAATACCGGAGACGGCACCGTTACGCCGCGGCTCTAGATCCGACGGCGGGCAACCTGTTCTCGCTGCGGGCCAAAGTTGAGGAGCCAATAATATCCGCGCGGGTAACTGTGATCGCGTGACCGTAAAAAACCTGATTCGTTCCTCTAGAAATCGTTGATTTATAGAACGAAGCGGCACGAATCAACTGCGGTGTCTCTGAACGAGCGCTTCCGTTTTTACCGTTCGACAGAAAGTATCGAAGAGTCTCGACACTCTTTATCCGCTTAACCCCGCGAACTATGATCTCCTTACTATTCGTAAACGTTCATCTGTAATCGTGTTTGTTCGACGACGCAACGATCGGTAACAGTAAAATAATGGTGACATTTCGTTCGACTATTGAAGCTTTCTCGCAACCCTGACCGTATGGCCAGAGGTTGGCGTACATCATCCGCACTGGAAAGTTTGCGACAGATTTTCGATTAGGCGGGTCGCGAGGAGGCCCGGCGAGATTCGAGAAAAAGTTCCGCCGTAATCCGACGGTTTATCGGTCTCGGGGGTCGCGTGGGGCGGATAAAGCGACGGGCGTAGGGTAATTCCGTCGGCGGACAGCCCGGCAGAAGGGACGGCGAGGTGGTGCGTGCGTGGCCGCCGGCGAGCGGAAAAGCGCAGCGATGTGGAAAAAATCGCGTCGTTTCGGTCGTGTTCGAGGCGGGTGCGTGACGGCACGGATTCGTGGCGGCGGCAGTCCATGCGACTCGTAATTGTACTAAACGTCCGCATTCTTGTCGCCGGCGGCCGCCGCGCGGGCCGAGGTGTCGAGGGGGAGGTGCGAGAAAAAGCGAGGCGTCTCGCATTCGCGTTCGGCCTAGGAGCGCGCGTGCCGTTTCGCCCGCGACCGCGCTCGAGATCGAAATCTTCGTTATTCGCGTTACCGTTATGTCATCTTTATTGGATAACGATCGAACGCGCGGATTACCGGCGTAATCTAATAACCGCGGCGCGATCGTCCGCTTTCGAAACGGCTCGGCTCCCGCGAGGATCCTGGATCCGCGCCCGCCGCGGAAGAAGAAGAAGAAGAAGGGGATGCCCGATAATCAGTGACATAATCGAATGAATAATAAACGGATCGCAAATAATAGCGATCGGCCGGAATTAATGAATACGATATTTCGCGGGGCGAGAAACGTTTCGGCCTCTCCGGGAGCCGGGCTCGTCGTCCCGCTCGGTTGAACGCTCGATCGGAGACCGCTAGATTTAAATATCCAGTTATGCAAACGACGAAGACGACGCGATACTCCAATTGTGCCCGAAGGATCCGACGGATCGCGAGAAATTCGATCGCGAATGGAAGATCGCGCGGCGAGAGGGAGGAGAAACGAGAAGCTTTGTCGCGAGGAGCGAAATCGATTTTATATCGGCGTACGAACCGATGGAAGGCTAACGTTTCTGCCCGAAAGTTCGCGAACGGCGTCGTACGTCAAGAATATCTGCCCGTTAAGGGGTTAACGTCTCCGAGTTGGGGAAGCAGTCGTCGCCGGGACGATAAATAGAAAATGAGCTTCGGCTCCGGGGAAGCCAGAAACTAGGCAGACGAGCGGCGTCTCTTTCTGCTGGAAATCGGGCAACCGGCTCTCTTCCTCCGACGGACACGCCGCGGACGGTCTACGCGTGTGTTGCTTTCTCCGTCTCTGGGTCACTCGCACGGGGGAACCTGGGTGGGATCTTTCCGTGCCACCTGTGTCTTCATTATTCAGCAATGCAAATAGATTACCGGCGCATTACCATAATTAGATTCAATATTTGTAACTTGTCACGCCATTAGTATAATTCATCCGGCCGCGCTCCGTCGAATCCGCTCGGCGTGCTATCGCCCGGCCGGCCGGGGTATCATCGTGGAGAACGGGCGTCGACGTTCTCCCATTCTTAACATTTTCGCGCGGCGTTCCTCGTCGGCGACGCGGCGCGACACGCGACGCAACGGCACGAGCGTATCGGCACGAATCGACGAGGCGCGTCCGCCACGGATCGGCAAAAACCGGATCGAACCTTGGGCTAACGACAGGCGAGTTATTAACGCCGGGGCGGACGGAAGTCCTCGGACAGTCCACGCGTAAACCGAGCCCGACACGTCCAATAAATCGTTGCACGCCACGGAAAAACTGGCCGGGAGAAAAAAAAGGCGACCGATAATCTTCCAGATGTTTCAGCGATTCCGACGGTTTCCGCGTGGAGCTGTCGCCGCCGCGGCGTGCCGGTCGGTCGGCGCGTCGTCGGCGTCGAATTCTTAATCACCGCGCGAGGCAGGTACGCAGCCGCTGCTCCTCCCGCTGATATCCGACGGCGGACAACAGTCCCGCGAGAAAAACAGCGGCCCGGCGGGGGCAGGGAAGACAGAAAAATGGAAAAACAGGTCTTGCCGCGCGCGCAACGCTTCCACCCTGCGCGCCGAAGGCCGCTAGAACGTAATATCTACGCGGTAAGCGGTTTTTCCGCGCGAGCGAAGGTCGCCAACGTTGGCGACGAAGACGTCGAGGATCGCCGCGCGAGAGAACGCGTCGGTTTTCGGTGGAAGCGCCGGTGCAGGGTAGGCTGGAATCGTATGAACGAGCGCAGATTTTCAATTTTCCCAGGACTCGATGGAATTTCGGCGATTGCGAGCTGGAATCAGCGAGAATTCACGATCAAGTTCGTTGATAATCGAGCAACGTAACGCTCAATGGAATTATACTCTACTAACGTGTGTAATAAACGATTAGTCATTACGCAGACGAAGGGGGGAGGTTCGCGTTCTCTTAAGCATATGTTTCGATTCATAAAACAATTAACGCCGTACCATGTTAAAATTAGCAGGCGTCTAAACTTTCGTCAACGATAACTCTTTAACTATCGACTTCCGCGGCTATGTATATAGAACCTGTTTTACTTACAATCGCATTCTGAATCAATTAGCGAACTTCCATTTTCTTAGGGCGAAACACCTCCGTAAAGGTAGTTTCTCGTCCGACTAACGCAAACAACCCCCGAACCCCCAGAAACTGGTGATTTCCCAGTTACGGACATAAAAATAACGGAAATATTCATCTTCCGCGCGTTTCCGCGACACCGGCCCGGTATCCGTTTCCCCGCAGATGAAAATTCGTCGGAAATCGCGGTATCGCGAGCCTCCCGTCCCGCGCGGCGAGTCTCAGCCAGGTCGCGGATGTTTTCGGGTTAGTCAGTAGATCGGTGGTGGACGTTTGCCCTCAATTAACTTCATAAGTGAGTAAGGAGGCGTGCGCGGCCGGTCGGCCGGCCGTCGGACCGGCCGTATCTCGCGCGCGCACACGCGCTACTTCGCACCTATTCGGCGCCCGCGACCCAAAAACGGCGCGGCGTCGTCGCGGGATCGCGATAAAGCGGACACGGATGAGAATTTTCCTCCGCGCGAGCGATCCGATTCGGTCGTCGCCGGGCGTAGCGCGCGAGAGAGGAAAATTTTCAGCGTACCTACGAGCGAGCTTTCCGGTCTGATTCCGCGGCCGGCAAAGAGCAGCGAGCAGCCGCCGCCGCGCCGGTCGCCGGTAATTCACGCTCTTCGTCCTTCGGCCGAGGAATCCAGACACCGTGTCAACGAGACCACCGAGAGATCCTTCGTCCGCGGACTCGCGCGACCCGGCCGCGACCGCAGACGTTCATTGGGATCATCCTGATAAACGGAGACGCCGCACTTGTTCAAATTCCCGCGCGAGGCGCGGCGAGGCGAGGCGAGGCGAGGCTAGGATTGGCGAGACAAGGGCGAACGCCCGTGGTTTCCGCGGCGGAGTCGCGCGCACGGTGTCTCGAAATCGTAAACAGGAGCGAAGGCGGTGTAAAAGTTGAGAGCGTTGGCAGGTCTCGACGCGTTCACGGCTACCTAGGCGAGCCGCGCGCGATCTTTATTGTCCTATGGCCTCGATCGGCGCGCGCGCTCTCGCGTACACGCCCGCGCGCACTCTCGCGAGCGAGCTGCCGGCTGCTGGCCGGCGCACACAGGCTCCCATGAAAACGGCGTCGTCCGTAGGATCGCCGAGGCGCGACTCCGCGAGCGACGCCTACACGAGAATTCGCCGGTCGCCGCGCGGCGCGACGAGGACGAAAGGTAAGCGTGCATGCGAGCGAGAGCGATGGAAGGGAAGCGCGTTGCGCTCGGCGCGGAACGCGCGCGGAGTACTCGCGCGCGATCCGTACAGGTGTACGTTTCACGAATGCGCGCGCGTAGGCTCGTTTACTTAGCCAATGCCATACCCGAGTTATTTATCTGTCTTTTGCCCGGCAGCACCAGCCGAGAATACCTCTGTGTACGAGGCCCCAACACTCCTAGAGAGCCGTAACGCGTGGGTCCGGAGCTGTTCAAGGCCTACCTGCTCGATCGCCTAGCGCGTTCGCGTTCGCGTTCGCGTTCGCGTCGCTCGGACCTCGCGATTCCTTCTCTCCGTCGCTCGGCGAGCGCCTCCGTCTCTCCGTCTTTTCTGCTCGCTGCTACGCAGTACCGGCGAGCGGACCGATGGAAAAAGAGCATCGGGAAACGCCTGCCGGCGAAAACGACGACGGAATCGGCACGCGTTCGACGGAAGACCGTAGAAAGTCGAAAGCTGCCAGGTACCCAGGCGCGATCGTCAAGGCCGCCCTTCGAATTCCCGCGGGAGGCGATTCGAGGAATCGAACGCTAGGCTCGCGAAGATCGCCGCAGGGACGGGGGACGGAGAAGTAGAATCGCGACCGAACTCTATCGGTCGCGAGGTGTGGGTATACCTAAAGGATGAACGAGGCTCGTACGTGGTCGAGCTCGGCGAGCTCTCCGTAGCCGGATTGTCAAGTGACGTCAGCGCACCGGAAATGGAATGTAGGTAGCTGTGCTTATTAAGCTTCGCTGCCTGTGGCCGCAGAGGAAGAGACGGGCCGAGCTGGCGCGGGAGGGACGCGAGCAGAGAAAGAGAAAGAGGAAAAGAATCAGAGGAAGAGACTCGATGCGAATCGTGTGGCGAAAACGAGAGAGACGAACCCGGTGGAACGATGACAGAGAACGAGAGACAGAGAGAGACAGAGAGAGAGAGAGAATAGCGACACAGCGACTCGGCAGAGAAAGAAGAAGAGAGGGAAGGATGGCGTTCAATTGTTTCCTCCGCACACGCGTGCCGCGAGTGCCGCGCGTATCGTCGACGCTGTTCCTACTCGCGCGAGCGAGCCGACGAACGAGCGGACGTACGTATAGGTACGTCCGTTCGCGGGCGAACACCGACGGACGGAGGAAAACGGCGTCGTCAACGCCGACTACCGCCGCGACGACGCGACAACGACGATCCTAGTGTGGGCATCGGCTATTAAATCAATGCTGCCGCTGTCAGGATCCGTTCACGCCTCGCTAATGCGTCCGTGGAATGTCAACGAGCCGAGTGAGTCGCCGCGACTGCTCGCGGAAACCCGCGAGATCCCTGGCCCCGACACGATTTCCCCGTCCCTTTTGCGCCGCCTCGGAGAAGCTCCGGTCTTAAATGGAGCTGTGCGAGAGCGATCCTCGGATTCCGTTTTTGAAGATGAGGCCTGAGCCTCGCGAGGTTTTTATTAGATACCAAGACAGTCGAGCGACGTTCCCCGCGGAAACCGAAGCTATGCCTGGAGCGATGGAGTTTTGTGTAAACAAAAACCTGACCATGCAGGAAATAAGAGAATAGAGGATAAACTCAAACGACAACGCGTTGTCGAGATACGAGATGTGCCATTGGTCCACGGTAAAACGATCTTTGCCATTATCACGCTGGGTGTCACGAGTGTCACCGGTGACCCCCAACGAATTACTATCCGCTCGATTAAACGACGATAAATAATGCTACCTAATGCGATGACACTCAGCTAGCTAAACGCGCGATAGCAATCCAATTCAATCGATTTAATATTTCTTCCATTTCGTGTATCTCCATGGAACCGCGCTTCAGCGTTAAAGACGACGTCGCGAGCCGTTGACAACTCGCAAGCATCCGATCATTCGTAGACAGACGCGGAGGAGCGTGGGAGCCGGGCGAAGAAAGGACGATATCCCGATTGAATAATCCGCGGAACGGTATCCCTGGTATCGACAAACTCTTATCAGAGGATTGGGGGATAAGCCGTAACACGAATCGCGAGCGTGCACCCGTACGCGGGTCGTGGACCGCTATACGCAGACGTCACGGTACACCTATAACGATAATTTCGGTAGGTGTGAACGAAATGTCTGTGGCGAGCGGAAGACGGAAGCCTGAAGGATAGACGAAAAGGGGATGAAGCCTCCACCGCGAGAGCGCATGTCTTGCCGGCTCGAAGGGGTAGTCGACGCTTGCGCCATGGTACGGGCTCGCTTCAGTTCCCCTGCCCCTCTCGGATCTCCTCTCCGTTTCCCTACGGTGGTCTTTCTTCCTCCTCGCGTCACGATTCCGTCTACTCTTCCTTTTTCCCCCATTTATCTGTTTCTCCTTACCGGCCGCTGTCCTCGGATTCGTATGCGTTTTCCATCACCGTTTCCCTTACTTTCCATTTCTCCCCCATTATTCCACTCGCCTTGCAATCCCTCACGCTCTCCCTTTCTCTCTCTCTCTCTCTCTCTCTCTCTCGCTCAGTTTCACTCCCCCCATCAGCTCGCCCATCGCTGTCTAACCCCTTTTACCGTCACCGAGGTTCGCGCCTCGTCGCACTCCCTCCCCCGCGTGTCTCGACGCGTCATCGTCCTTGCGAACCGAACCCCCTCCACCTGACAGTTTCACCCCCTTTCGGCACGGCGCTCATTGTTCGCGCGCGTCACGCACCAACCGAGTGAAACCATCCGACGATTTCCTGGTTGACACCTGGTTTCGCGCCTTTTCCTCGCGCGCGGATCACTCTTTTCCCCCGTTCCCTCCTCCCTTCGCGGTCCCGCGAACCGCCGGAGAAAATTGCGATGCCCGCGAGAGCCAGTAGCGCACCGGGTTTATTAACACGCGTGACGGTCGCGATGGAGCCTGAACCGTTTTCCATCGCGCCGCTCGTTCGTATCGGAGATAAACGTTATTAGAATGAATTATTAACCGGTTGGTATCAGAGTTTTTATTATTCTAGTTATCGGCGGCTCGGAAGCGCCGATCGTTACGGACCGCCGTAGACGTCGCGCCATTAACGAGGAATTATTCCGAGCCTAGAACCTAGATCTCGGATATAAAGTGACGTTGTTCTGCGTTAATTAGGTTTCTTCTAAAAGACTTTATTGCCCTCCGATTAAAGTAAAAATCTCGTTAAAACCAGTTGCGCAATCGAGGTCGCGAAAACCGCGCGTTCTTCGACGGCAACCCTTGGTCCCGCACTTTGACCGACCGCGCTCGGCGCTCGGGAGCCGCGAGCGCGTTTGTCTTCTCGGTTCGCGCGCGAGTCACGGGGGAACGCGAGCGAGCTGACAGGTGAACGGGGATTAGAGGACGTTCGAACAATTGATTTAACGGTTGTCCGTTCCAGGCCGACTCGTTGATTTCCCTCGAAAGGCGAGCCGAACAAAGAATCTCCCCCTCCCTCCGGCGAGTCACCGCAGGAAAGCCGCCGCTATCGTCCTCCCCGCGGCGGTATCTTGCCAGTTAATCGCGCGCTCCTTGCCATGCATAATTAAAGGCAATTCGCGCTTCCACGTAATAATCGGACTCGCGTGGATGCGCTTCGAAGCAGCACGGGTCGCGCTCGACCGCTGCCGGCCGCACGGAGAACCGCGTAAGCGAGTACTGTTCGTCGCCGCTCGCAGGAACCGGAAACGCGTGTCCGCCGCCGCGATCAACGCCTTTATACGGACAAGAGATGTCCGGTGTACGATGGTCCGCCGGAATGTCTGCCCTGCCTGTCCTCCGTCGTCTGGAAGCTTTCCCGTTCCTCTAAACTACCTTTCCCGAGGAATCCTCTCCACGATGTAAGAAAACGCGTCCGTTATAGTCGCGATTTCTTCTGAACATTTTACATACTTCGTCAATGGGTGTGATTTCAAATAATTTTCAAGCATCTCTCGAGTCGAGTTATAGATAATAAAGAATCACTGCTGTCGCATCGTTGTTTAGCGTGTAAGACGTCGTTCCACGGTCTACAGTAACTCGCGATAGTATAGCTCTGAAAATGGACGCGTACCGAACGGGGAATCGAGTCCAGGCAAAAGCAGGAATCGTCGGAAGTGTCTCTAATCGCGGGGCAACGCGTCGTTTCCGCCGGTTACCGAACTAGCCACCGGCTCGCTTCCACTGTGTACACTTTCGTTCTTGAAGCGCCGGATCATTATAGCTCTCGGGTGTAGACTGCCGGTAAATCTGTTAAACGACGGACTGGTTTAGCAGCGGAACGCGTCTGCGCTGCCGGCGCACGGCGATCGGCTCGCCGATTATTAATATCGCCGTTGGTGCGCGATGACGACGCGACGCCTCGGAAGATCGTAACGCGACACCTTTCAGCGACGCCTCCCTCGGACGAACGGAACACGGAAGAATTTATTCGATCGTCCCTTATCGGCGATCGCGGTGCGCAACCGCGGACGTTAACTCGTCGCGAATCGTCCGGCCGATCGGCCGACGATGCCCGTCACGTCCAACGATTTATTAGCCGGGTCCAGCGATTCAGCGTCGATCAAGATTTCCGTTGAACCGATCGCGAAAAAACATTCCTCGGAACGAACCATCGGTTTCCGCCGGACGGAACGGACGGTCGCGTCGATCGCGGGATTTTCTTTCTCCTTTTTCCAGGCACGCGCGGCGTCTCGTCGGCCGTGCCTCGATCCGAGCGGAGTTCTTTTTTTTTTTCTACTATCCGAGGCAACGACGTAGCAACCAGTTATCGATAAACACGCGGACTAGAACGTATTCCCGCGATACCCGGAGAGGAGGAGGCCAGCTGTGCAAAGCGGATCGTCGATTCCCAGGCCGAAAGACGTTGCGCAACGCCGCTAGGATTCCCGCCCGAGGCGAGCCGACCGATTCGAAACCGAGCCGATCATTCGGCGCCGCGAGCAAAAATTGGACCAGCCGGAATCTACCTCCAATTATTTCGCGGACGATTGGAACCCGCCGCCTCGGCCCGCCGCTGATGGGAAACCGGCGGCCGCGCGGAGTCACGCAATTATGCAATCTCGTTTCGTTCCGCGGAAATCGAAATCTTCGCGTAATCGGAGACCGCGCGAATTAATTGCTCCTGCCGAGGACGTCGATGATACTCCATTGCCCGACGCCGTTCCTGCTCGATCGTTTAACACGTCGATCGCCACGGGGATCCCGCTCGTTTTCCGTGCATCGTTACATTATTCTCTCGTAACGAAGTAGCCCCGCTTATCGAATATTTCTATCCGACGTTCGTTCTCTTGTTGCAACAGTTTCCAAGGAACTCGGCAGCTCCGGACACCATGACGATCGACGCGTTAACGGAACAGCCGTTTAAAGTCTACGCGGTTCCGAGCAGAAGAAGACGCTGTGCACCGACAAGGGAAAAATGAAATACGCGTCAATTAATCCACTGGCGAGTTCTCTAGCGCGTGTCGTCACCGTTGTCTGCGGATCGCTCGAGCAGGTATGAATCATAAATTGGATATCGTACGCGCGTTCGCGAATCGTTCACGCGTCGCACGCGGGAAGGAATCGGCCTGCGAGCAACTTCGGTTCTCGAACAAAAGGTTTCGCCCTGGAAATCGATCCGTTTCGTTAATCTCGGGTTGCGTCAGCCCTTCGGGCAACGAAATCATCGCTCGAGGCGGATAATACGGCACGCGTGTTGTGTTCGCGGCCTCGCAACGTTCCGGCGATCGAAGCTTTTTCTCGACTAATTATTTCACTTGTCGCACCAACTACCGCGATGATTAACGGTCGCGCTTGCGTTCCTCCGCGGCCGCGCCAATAACGCGGCCAATAATTACGCGGAGAACGATGCTCGCGGACCGAGAAAGACCGACCGACCGACCGATATCGCGGGCACGAAACGTTCGCACGGCTCGTTCGACGGCATCGACGGGCAGATTTTCGTCGGTCGTTATTAAACGCACGGCTCGCGACGCCCGGTAATTAACGTTTAACGCAGGTGTGGCTGTCGCGTAATTGCCCCCCGCCCCTGCCTCCGTCGACAACGGAATCCGGTCCCCCGTGTTCGGCGCGCGTTGTCGATCACGGACGGCGGTCCGACGTGTACGGTCGCGACGCGAGCGGATTAGAAATAAATTAAAAAAAAAATGAAAAAGAGACAAACAAAAAGAAAAGTAAAGAAAAACAAGAAGGCCAGTTATGTTTGTTGTATTACTTTCATGTCGTTTATTAATTAAAATTCAGTAGTAATTTAGCTTTCCGCCATTCTAACAAAAACGTTCACCACCATTCGCCAGATCTTTATTTTACGTTAATAATAATTAATGTTTAATTATAATAATATACAGGGAGAAGGAGGAGCTGTGTACAGTTGCAATTCGTTCGCGTAGGTATATCTCGGCTTCGGTTTCGTCGCGCGCGCGTCTCTCCCGTTCCGTTCCGTTCCGTTTCGAATCTTTCCGCGCGGCTGTCGCACGCGTGTGCTCCGCGTACAACTAAATTCGTAAGTGTTTGCTTCACACGCACGCCTCCGCTCTTTTTCTCTCTCTCACACACGCACACACGCCCAACCAGCCATCCACTCGCATGCACACACGATCGTCGCCGACGCACAAGCTCTCGCTCGTCACCGAAAGTCGGCCGGAAATCGAAGAGGTCGGCCGAGGCTCGCGAGAGTCGCACGGAATTCGAAATCGGGCAAGATTTTTCGATTCGCGAGTTTCTCCATCGGCCGCGAACCAGCCGAGCTCTTCGATCCCCGCGTTCCCCGTGTCTTCGTTCGTCGAACGACGACGGCTGTCTCGCTGCCAAAATCGCACGCGACCGTTGTCCGGCATCGTTTCCCCGCATCCGCTCGATTCCTATGTACAATTTCGCGCGGATCGAACTCGCCCGCTGTCGCAGTTCCTACGCAGTCTGCTCGAAAAACAACGCGACGTTCCTCGGAACTCGTCGCGCCGGCGAGATCGTCGTCGCCCGTCCGCGCTGGCCGGCCGAATCCTTCGAATTCTCCCGGCGGAACCGGGAAAACAAAGGATTCCAGGCCAGACGGACGCGACAAATGAAAAAAAAAAAGAAGTTAACGAAACAACACGGCCACGATCGATCTCGTCGACCCGACGCGCTTCTCCGCTTCTCTTCCTCTCTTCGGACGCGCCTCGCGCGAACAACAAACACCCGAACAGGAAAAACAAAAGAAAAACAAGCGATCCGTGAACGCGCGATCGCGGAGGATCGATCTCTCAGACTTATTTTCGACTCGTCCCTAATTGTCATTTAAGAAGCCGCCCTATCAACGACGGATTCGACGGAAATCGAAGGCGCTCTGTCGCCTGCTCTCACCTCGCCGCTTTCGCCCGGCAGTCTCGCGCCGCGAAATTTTCCAAAACCCGAGGAATCCCTTCGGCGCGACAACCGGCGAGTCCGGACTCGCGCGGAGCGCCGCCGCTCGCCGGCCAATTGAGCAAATAATCACGGAAACCGTGTCACCGATAACGCGCGTAATCCCGACGCGGAGCGCCGACTCCGCGAACTGTCGCCTAATGAAGCCGTATCGATCGCCGCGAGAGAAATCCGTGGATTGGACCCCTCGTTCCCTCTTTCTCTGCCCTCCACCTCCTCCTCCTCCTCCTCGCTGGTCCCCCGCCCTTTTCCTCGGACCGCGCGCGATCCGGGCAACTTCCCGATTTTCGAGAATCGACGGTCTAACGAGCCGAACGATTCCGCCGGGCCGACGAACCTATCATTAGAGGGCAAGAATGTGGATGGATCACGGAAACGAGCGGTCTCGGGGACTTTTAAACGCGTTATAACGAGCCGGGCTCTCGCGCGACGTTGATCGCGGCCTGTCCGGGCGTCGGGGCCCGGGCCCCGTCGGCTTTTACGGTTGCCAGCCCTTATTAAACTCGTAGAAACTCGCCGATAGAGTCGTTCCGACGATAATGTGTCACCTGTTCCAGCTTTCGTCGGTGCGCGCCGGCCCACCCGGCCCGTGAACAACACCGAGCCGTGGATATAATGGATTCCGAGGGGCTGCGCGAGATCGTTTGCTCGCTTAACAGGGCTTTTACGACTTTTTAAGCGTTGTTCGTTGGTGTTCCGAAAATCTGGCGTAGCTCACAACCGAGTCGCGGGCATGAAACCAAAAATTCTCGTTTGACGGACGGTCGTGGCGTATCGGGAAAACGTCGGGACTAAACTCCGGATTCCGACGCGTTGTTGTTGTTGTTGTTGCTTTTTTTCTTTTTCTTTTTTTTCTCTTTTTCACGTTGCACTTGCATTTGGAGAGCTCGCGCGGACTGCGAGGTTGGAAGGCGGGTTATAACGACGAGTCGGTCTCGCGTTCGAGAAAACAATGACGGGGGTTTCGCCGGATTGCCAGTCCCGCTAAAGCTGCTCGCGCATGCAGATCGCGTCAAGGATCGTCTCGCGGGCGTACGCGTTTCGCATAATTCGCGCGTGCCTCGAGAAATTCATTCGACGGGTTCCTCTTCTTTTTTTTTTTGTTTCTTTTTCTCTTGTTTCCCTCCGCGCGGCGAGGAGAGCCGGGATCGGGCACGGATCGGGAACGGCAGCGGCGACACGACGCGCGTCCCCTTCGCGATCCCCGGGAACACCCTGCGGAGAGGCCTACCGGTGAAAAAAAAGGCGTCGCGGGAGAAGCGAGCTGGTTCGTTTTCGCGTAGGCTTTGCGCGAGGAACATGCGACGGCCTGTACCCCGAGAGCAGCGACAACAACCGCGGCGCTGGAAGGAGAGGAGATTCGACGACGGAGAAGCGCGCGAGAAAAAGCGAAGGGACCGAAGGAACGGACCGCGTGACCACCTACGCGACCAGAGGCGTTAAAAAAGGAGGCCCGAGGACGCGCACCGCTCGACGACATACCTGTCCGTTGCGAAACGCGTCGCAGGAGAGAGAATATTCGTTTCTTGCTCGAGCTTCGACGGGTAACGAGCGGTTCGACGCTGGAAGATAAACACGAGAGAGCTTCCGTTCCGCGCGGAAAACGAGAGGAATCGATTTCGACGCGGGAACACGGTCTTCGAAAGTGATCCCGCCGCCGCCGCCGCCGCCGCGGCTTCGTTAACTTTAATTTCAGTTTCTGCGGGGGACCGGCCGAGAGAGAATGCGCGATAAAACCGAAGCGGAGGCTTTGTTCTCGCGGGAAGAACCCCGCTGAATCGCGCGGTTGAAAGCGGAGTCGGGGAATGGTTTCTGGTTTGGTGGTTCCCTTAGCCGGGCGATATCCTGACCGTGAACGGATCCGAAATTTCGTCGCGCTAATCCTAATATGTACAGCCGATCGGAAGGACACGGGGGTGGGTGAAATTGACGGGCCCGCCAACGCGGCGCCGAAGACCCGTCGAACCATGGGGGACAACACAGCCGGGAATCGATTACCCGGTCGCGGAAAAATCGCGCGCGGAGCCAATCGCAGAGCGTGAACCACGGGCGTTTTTTCTGTCGGATCGTTCGCCGGAGAGGATCCTCTCGCGGCGGTGGAGAACCGGGGCCTCGGCGAGAGAGGACCGAGGAAAGAAACGGCGAGACTCGGCGGTGGCGAGGCGAGGAGCGCGAAAGCGTGTAACAAACAACACAGGGGAGAAAAAGAGAAAAGAGAGAAAAGGGAAACGAGAGAAGCGATTTCGGCGCGCGGTGTGCCCGGCGGCGACGGATCAACGCAAGAATCTCGCTCTGCGATTAGCCCCCGGGCAACGGAACGGCAATAATAACATTAATAATAGGTAATATTAATAATAAGTCGGTAATAATAAAGAATAATAATAAATGACAATAAAGAGACGACGAATAATATAGTATCGGTAATAATAAAACCATCGTAATAATGACAAATAATAAAATGACAGACCCTATTTTCTCGCCGTTTACAATAGTTCCAGTTTGCTCCATTTTTTTCTTTTCCTTCTTTTTAGCCGCGAAACGGTGCCTCGACGTTGGAAACATCGCAAGTAACATACATATATAGTATATATGTATATATATATATATGTATATATATGTATATGTATATGTATATATAATACAAACTACAACCCTTCGCGATAGAATATCTCTGTCTCTCTGATATACATAGATTCTTCGTGCCGTTTATACATAATATATCTTATGTTCATATATATATATATACCTACATATATATATATCTATTTATTTGTTTATATATATATATTTATATACTTACTCTTTATACAGAAGGGGTTTTTCTTTGCGAGGGGGTTCTGCTGTCGCTAGGATTCGGCACACGTTTCCGGACACGCGCGTGTTATTTTTCCCCGTTCCACGCGGCGTGTCCTTTTTCGTATTATGTCTTTTGGGTTTACTCTGTCGCGCCGCGCGTCATTATTCCCTCCAAAAATTCTCGATTCCTCTCGCAGCTCCCTCGTCTCCGACGGTCGAGCCTCGGCGTTCTCCAAGCCGTCGGTGGCGGCAGCGGCGACGGCTGCTGCTGCGGCGGCGGTGGCGGCAGCGACGACGACGACGACGATGACGACGACGACGACGATGAAACCACGACGACAACGAAACGTCGACGCTGCGCGCTCTCACACTTAACTTACTAGCTTTATCTAGTACATTATTTACAGTCCATATTTACTTATGTTACATCATCCGGCGGGTTTGCTTCGAACAAATCCCGCGCGAACACACCGCTCTTCGCCTCTGGCTGCGTTCCTTTCGTTTTCTTTCGTATATACACGGCCATCGTCCGTCCGTCGCGCCGCAATATATCCGCACCGCGTCGGGTCGGATCGCGCGAACCTCGATTCGTCCCCGAAGGACGACGCGCGTTTCCCGTCCGTTCTCTCTATCTTTCTCTTTCTCTGGATGCACAAAACCGTCCCTCGTATTCGCCGTGGGTCGAAGAAATTCGAACAGCGCGCACTTTCTTTTCCTCCTTGGATCGTCGACACCGTCGCGAAACGATTAACAAACGGGACAACGGCGACGGGCGGCGGGAGGGTCCTTTTCTTTTGCGGTTCGCTCGTGGCGAACGAACGGCACCAGCGAACAACGAACGAACGAACGGGCAAACAACGGACGGACCGAATAGACCGTAGACGGGTTACGCACTTCCGACACAGGGTATCGCGCACGGATCGGTCACGAAGAACGTGCACGTAACGCGCGCTCTTCAATGATCCGGACGTTGGACAGGGTCCTTTGGTCCCCGTCGCGTAGACGACGACGACGACGATGATGTCCCTGGCGTTGCTGGATGACGATGAGAAGCGGTGTCTGGGCGATCCAACGATCGCGGTTAATCGCAAGCCTCCCCGATGATCCGGGCTCGGCCTCGTGAAACCCCGTTGAACCTCGTCGAAGCGTATCTTGAAAGCGATTCTCGTCGGGCACACTGGTTTAGTTGGCGAACACCCGGAATCTGGTTAAAGTCCGTGGTGCCGGTGTGCCCGATCGTCGCTTGCTCCCTCGTTCTAGGCGCATCGCGCTCGGAAGAAGCGCGATAAACGCGCGCGAGACTCTTCCGAACAGCTCTAGGACCACGGCTACGAGTTGGACGAGTAGCTGTTGGTCCGCGCCTGTAGGTAGTGATGATAGAACGGAGGGAGCGTGTCCGGCGGCGAGGAAGCCACCGGATGATTGTTCGCCGAGTTCTGTGAGGTTATCGAGAGGCCCAACGGGGGAGGCCCGGGCGAACGCTAGTGAGCCGCCAACGAGTGGGCCGTGAGACCCTGAGGGCTGAGCATCGGCGGACTGTGGCTGTGCCCCATAGGCGATCCGTGCAGGTGATCCTGCGGATGGTAACCCTGGTGGAGGCCCGCCTGTCCCTGATGCCCGGGCGGCATGCCCTCCATGATACCGTCGCCGAGCGTGTTCGGCGGCGTCATCCTCTTCTCCTTTTGCCGTCGGTTGCAGAACCACACCCTGACCACCTCCTTCTCGAGCTGTAGATTCTCCGCGAGGCTGCCGATCTCCTGCGCGGACGGTTTCGGCTGTTTGTGAAAGTGTTGCTCGAGGGCGCCCTTCACCGTCACCTCGATCGAGGTGCGCTTCTTCCGCTTCCTGCCCTGGGCGGCGATCTTGTCGATGCTCGTCGGCGAGCCGGTCGAAGAGTCCGCCTCCTCGAGCCACTTCTGCAGCAGCGGCTTCAGCTTGCACATGTTCTTGAAGCTCAGCTGTAGAGCCTCGAACCTGCATATCGTCGTCTGCGAGAAGACGTTGCCGTAGAGAGTGCCGAGCGCGAGGCCGACGTCCGCCTGGGTGAAGCCGAGCTTGATCCGCCGTTGCTTGAACTGTTTCGCGAACGCCTCGAGGTCGTCCGAGGTCGGCTGCTCGTCCTCGCCGCTGTGGTCCCGGTCGTGCGCGTGGCCGGGATGGAGCGCGTGGCCGACCGGCGAGCCCGGGTCCCTTAGGTTCGGATGGAGACCGGTCTGGTGATTGTGCAGCTGGGGATGATGTTGATGCGGGTGCGAGTGCAGCATGCCGTTCATCGCGACATAGTGTTGTTGCAGGGTGGTGGGCGAGGCCGCGCCACCGCTCGGATTATAATGCGCCGACGGGACGACGGGCGCGTGCCAAGGATGCGGCGATGCCATTCCCGGCGACTGATGAGGACCGCCGCGGTGCGGATGCATCGACTGGTCGTTGGCAGCGGCCGCGGCCGCCGCTACCGTCGCCGCCGCCGCCGCCAACGGTTTCACGTCCACCAAACCGCCGGCCGCGTTCGTCTGGTGCGGATGATGGTGCGGATGATGGCTGGTGTGGTGCATGCCCATCGAGGACGCCCAGTGGTCGCTGCTCGGCTGCAGGCTCACCCATGGATTCGCCGCCGAGAGGCTCGCCGTCGGGTGCGACAGACCATTTGGCGACGGGGACGACGACACCTGGTGATGATGATGATGGTGGTGATGATGTTGCGGCGCCGGCATATACTTCATCTCCCCGGCGTCGGCGGCGCTGCGAGGCGAGCTCGAGGAGTAGCCACCCACGGCGATGTTCATCCCAATCGCGGTACCCGAACCACCATCAAGCTCGGACGACACTGCGCTACCAATCGGCATGTACGTGGTAGCGGCCATCTACTTCCCCTCGTCCGGAGGTTTCGCGAAACCCGCTTCGCTGTTGGTTTATTATCTCCCTCGGATCGTGGTCTTCGGTTCGGGCTGCCCCTGCAAGGCACCCCTATCCTGTGGTGCACTCTTGCTTCCTATCTAGCCTCGCTGGCCGGATCTCTGTTCCCCTTTCCTCGATCCACGGACGTTGCTTCTTCCACTCGTAAACGCGGTTACTCCGTTTCCTTCTCACAGGGAACCAATGCTCCGAACACCGAACACGTTCCCGACGTCCACCGGGATGTCTACGATGACGAACAACCGAAATGCTTCAGAGTCCTTTCTCTCTATCCCTCGCTCTTGATCAGCGATCACGAGTCACACGCAGCGCACAGTCCATCTTTTGCGGGGACACTCGAAATCCCTGGTGAGCGACATGGTTGCGCGTGCAAACAACCGATAGTCCATAATATCTCCGCGCAGCTCCGTTGGAAATCCGTGACAACGGTGCGGATTACCGAAACACCCTCCGCTAGGGCCGCGACTCTCGTCCTCCGGGGGTGGTCCCCGTCGGAGACGGTGTCCAGCTTCGAACGTCCAACACCCACGACGGTTCACCCTCGTGGTCAGCCAAGTGTCTCTCGGACTATCCGAGCTGACTTGCTGCCGTGACGCGGCGTAAAACGAAAACGGGTTATCACTCGCGGTCGTTCGGTTCTTTACCGAGGATCATCACTCATCACCGGATCCTGGTATCACTGAGGACGTTGGTCCGAAACGGAGCACGACGACGACGACGACGACGACAACGACGACGATGACGACGACGACGACGACGCGGCGACACTCGCGTAGCCGAGACCGTGGACGTCGACGGCTCGGCGTTCACCGAAGACGGTCACGACCGGTCTTGTACTCCAGAGGGTGCGGGCGAACGGATCCACTTGGACGAGCGTTGCTGAGCGAGGACGGCCACCAGAACCAGAAGCGGTACGGCAGACGAGTAAAAGGTTGCACGGCGGTGTCTCCTCCGGTGGTGCGCGTACGCGTGTACGCTTTCCTCGCGTACGGTTTGTCTCTCCCGAGTGCGCGAGCGTGCGGAGAGACGCGAGAGCGTGCGAGCGAGCGAGCGAGCCAGATCGAGCGTGTGTCTGTGCGTCTGTGTATGTGTGTACAAGAGAGAGAGAGAGAGAGAGAGAGAGAAAGAAAGAGAGAGAGAGTGAGTGAGAGGGGAGGAGAGAAAAACTGTGCGAGAGAAAGAGAGAGATTCTGTGTCGTATGTACGTGTGTGTATATACGTGTGTAGTACGTGCGCGCGCGCGCGAGAGAGGAGGGACGACGGACTCGCAAAAGATCTCGCTCGAGCTCTCTCATGCGTTATGCATGTCGTAGCTGAGAGCGACTGACTGCCTCGCCTCGCAGCTCGCTCGAGGTTCCCGAGGCTCCCGGACCACCGCTCGGTGGAACCGACTCATGCGCGCCACCGTCCTGCACATCCCCACCGAGTCCCGATACCGCCGCTCCGATTGGCTCCGCTCGCAAGGTGGCCGTCGACGAACGTCACCGTCGGGCGGAACCTGGCGCGACCGCGCCTCCGAGGCAACCTACGCACCCCAGGCGCCACTGCTCTCACCCCTGTCCTTTTCCTCTCTTCGCCCCTACCACGAGAGTTTGCCACCAGTCGACTCGATCCCAACTCGATTCGAGTCGACTCGAGTCGACCGGGTTTCAACCCGACTCGACCCGACGCGGCTCGACTCGACTCGACCCGGCCCGGCCCGACCCGACCCGATCCGACCCGCTGCGATTCGAATCGACTCGAGCACCTCGGGCGCGCACGATCTCCGACGTCCGCGACGTCGTTGCCGTCGACGAGCAAACACCTTCGAATCGTGCCACCGGAACCCACCGAATCCGCGTTCCTCGTTGTTTCGAAGACCTTCCGCATTTTTCAACCCCGTCCTCCTCCCTTCCGCGGTTCCGTTCTTTTCCGAATCCGACCCCGGAAGAGACCGGCGAACCCCCGACGTCCGCGAAGGCTGCGCAGCGCGAGCGCGCAACAGGTCCTAATTTCGCGCGAGAGAATCCGCGAAAGACGAATATCTTCTGGCGACAGCCGAGGCCGCGTAGTTTCGCTTGCCGTTCGCGTAGCTCGCGGTGCAACAGGTGCAGCGGACAGACCGTCGTCTGCCGCGCCGCGACGCGACGCGACGCGACGCGACGCTTCCGTTTTACAGTTTTTCGCCACCCCCTCGCGTTCGCCCGCGGACGAGAGGAAACGCGTAGGCCGAGCAGGCTTTTCGATGGTCACCGATCGCCGAGGAATCGCGATACCCGCGCAACAGGTATTAATTCAAGGTGATCAATTAGCGGGAGGCGCGGATCGGTAGGGCCCCGAGAGGGTGGTATCGGCAGGAGCCGCGGAACAGGGAAAAAACGGAGGTCGCTTCGTTGGGCGCGAACCAACGGCGATCGAGCGAGCGGCTGACTGGTTAAGGGAGGGGTGAGGAAGGGAGACCGAGCCAGCGAGCGAGGTTTAGTACATTTAAATGAGAGCCACAGGTAGCAGCATTATGCAGTACGTGCCAGCCACCCCTCAGGAGGGGTGAGTTAGATCATCGTGTGCCGGGGATCCCCCTGTGTCGTACCGTTTCAACTACCCAGCTGGCTTTGCGCCTTCGCACCTGTGGGCACCGTCGAGGCTGCGGAGAGGTCACCGCGATACGCGTTCGTCTTTCCTC
Source organism: Nomia melanderi (assembly GCF_051020985.1). Lineage (NCBI taxonomy): Eukaryota > Metazoa > Arthropoda > Insecta > Hymenoptera > Halictidae > Nomia > Nomia melanderi. The sequence continues at coordinate 13,374,660 of NC_135010.1, read as the reverse complement.
CTTTCTACCCTCGGAGCACACCTCGGAACGACACTCGAAACGATTCCCCGGCAAGCCGAGCTCGTCCGTGAAAGCGCGACGTTCAACCTTCGCGGCTCCTCGTCGCTTTCACGAGATTTCGAAAGAAAAGGCAACGGTGATCGCCGAAACGAAGAAAGGTCGATTGCTCTTCAACGCGCGATACGCGAGCACGCACGTCCCCGGGCTAGCAACGCGTAATATCGACTGACATCGCGGAAGACGGCGAGCCGGCCGCGTCACGGACACGCGGAGCAGGTCCGATAGCAGCCTCTCCGGCTTGGTCCGCTCGCGAACGATAAGTATAGCCGAGCTCCTACCGAACCTAGGAATTTCGAGCGCACCTCCGATGCCAATTATGCCCGGCTCTGTCATTTACGCGGCCCGTTATTACACGCCGCGCGCCGCCCGTTTCGTCGGAATTACGAGCATTTTAATGCCGGCCCGACATTATCGCTTCTTTGCCAACTTTATTACACGCACGAGCCCGTTGCAACCTTTTAAGAGCCATTCGCCGGGGAGTCTCCTCGATTCCATTCACCGTCCCGTACGCACGCATATCCCACCCCCGCCGCTCGAGAGTCCGCGAAGATCCCCTTCCTTTTTTTTCTCTCGCCCTCGGCTCGCCGGCAGCTCGACGTCTCGATCGATCGCGCACCGCGCCAGCCACCTTCGAGTAATGCACCCTTAATTCGATTTCGCGCAGCCCCATTGCGTCAAATTGGATCGAACGTTGCCGTGAAATATTTGCTTAGGACCCGACAGGTAGCGAGAGTTCCCGGTTGCGCGCCGCAAGGGGTGACGCGCGCGCCGGTGGAACAGAGACGAGCGCAGGAAACACGGGGGAAGCGGACCAGCAACGGCCTGTTCCGACGCTCTACGTGAAAACACTTTACTACCTGAACGTTTGCTTGCATAATTTAGCCGGTCTTTTCTGACCCAACGGCAGCCCTGGGGGGCGCGGCCTCTGTCTCCCTCTCGCTTCCTCGTCCGCGCTGCACCTTGTCGCGCGGAGCACCTTCGTGGGGTGCGAAAACATTTGTGAGGAAGGCCGGGGACAAGAAACGTTCTTGTCCGTTCTAGGTGCGCTAGATGTCACGAACCGGAGCCGAATGCCGCTAGACCCCTCGACCCGTCAAACGTCGGACGGACGAGGATCTTCCAGGGAGCCACGGAAAGAAACCTCTCGTAGAGCAATAAACAGCTTCCGATCGCGTTGGAAACGTCGACGCGAGAGGCAAGGGTGTTCCGTAACTGGAGTAACTTAGGAGGAAGCGATTGCACCACCGTCTGCCACTCGCATTTGCATAGATCCCTGCGCTAGATGGGAGCTGCCTATAGAAAAATGTCGAAACTGGATCATAGGGTCGACCCGTCGAACGACATCAGTCTCCAGTAAAAGAGGAACGATCGGAATTCCCGTGAAGACGTTCGAAGGTGAAATCGCGGGATGAAAAGGGCAAAACGATGTCGCGCGATGATGAAAGAAGAGAACGCGGCGGCCGGCTACCGCGAGAACTTTGGAAACCAGACCGTTCGCAGCGTGTCGTAGGTCGCGGCGGCCGTAAAAAAGAACGAGCGTCGCGCGCGACCCCCGTGCGTGAATGGAGGACGGTAACCGGCGTAATTTCACCGCCTTTATGCTTCGAATGAATATTTTAATATTTTAATACGAAATACGCTGCGAGGGATTTTACGGGCGGGTCGCCGCTATAGGTTTTTCCTCCGTTGGCCGCGGGACAGACGCGCGAGCTTTCCCTTGCGACGTCTGGGTTGGATCCCTGCGACGGGGGAGCAGGGACAGCCGGATAAAGGGTCGACGGGAAGACGCGATAAGACGCGGAAAGAGAGAGGAAACCGGAGGAAGACGGGAAACGCCGAAAGGGAGCGGGTATATAGATACCTGGCCAGAACCGTGAAAGGAGACGGCGGCTCGAGTGGGGCACGATCGCGCGAACGGTGGGGAACTACGCTCGCGGAGGGGAAAACCGAGGAAGAGCGGAGCCGCTCGTAGAGAAGGAGAGGAGATCGCGATCAGTACGGAAATCGTTCGTCAGGTGGCAGCAGCGCGCGGTCTTTTTACCCTGGAAGGGTGGAAAAATCTCTCTTGCATCCCTTCGGCGAGGATTTTCGAACGGCCGAGGGGGATTGTTGGTAAGCGTGCTGCCATCCGGTGGAAACGCGTCGAACTTCCTTCCCCGTGAGACGCGCCGCAGGTAAATCGTACAAAACGAGTAGCAATTAAAATCTTCGAACGCGAGGATCGAAAGAATCGAGAAACCAACGGGTACTTTTCGAATTCGGCGGTAGCCAACTTTCTAGGAACGCATTCCTCGATGATTACGAGGCAATCGCAATGGCGACGATCGCTCGTCGCGAAGGAAACACCGAGGATCGTTTCGGCCGGAACGATCGAATAAAAAAATGGAAGAAGTGTTCTCGGGTACATCGTTTAGCGTTTGGTCGAGGTGCACGAGGTGGAGGGAAATCGATAGGCCGCGCGTGGAACGATGCGAGGAGCGCGAAGAAATATGTCAGCGATGGAGGGGAGAAAAAGACAATGGTTTTATTTACTGCCGGGGACTCGTGACCCGAATTTTTACGATCTCCAACGGCGAAACGGTGCGATTCCTCCACGAGGAGACCCGGGACGCGTGAATCTGACGTCTCGTTAAGAACGGCGGAACGTGTTTTTCAGTGTACATAGAATACCGCGGCTTCCGGAGAGGACCGAGGCTGAAGGGGTCGTGCAGTGTTCTCGAAGCAGATATCTTAACTCGTTCGCTGCCGCTGCGGTCAGTGACGCACGACGCCTCTAAATGACTCGACGCTTCTGTCGAGTATAAATATTTAGCGGCGGAAGCAGTCTGACAATAGAGCGTATCGAAAGAACCACGATATCGAGTGATCTCTAATCGTTTTCAACGCCGTTCGTCTTCGTCGCGAAAGGTTCAACATTTTCGTGACGGTCGAAGCGTTGGCAACCGGGTCTTAGAATTAGTTGGCGAATACCCGGGAAGAGCCGAAACATCGCCGCTAGTTGGCCCTCTCTCGGGTCCTCCCGATCGCGCGTTAAGGCGTCATAAGCGTCGCCGGGAACGGATTAAGCTTGTCCCGGGATTCGATTATAGCTGGCGGCGGGATCGAATCGTCCCGCGCTAACTTCCTCGACCGCACGATCCTTGGCGGGGGTCCCGGCGATGCTCGCAAAGGGACTCGCGGGTCGCACGGTGAATTTGCGTTTGAAATCGAGCACACCGAGCTTCCGACGCGTCGGACTCGCGCCGGACACGGGCTCTGCGGGCCGGCAAACTATTTCCCCAGCAGAGAGCTCCAAGGACCGGCCGTATCGCCGTGAAACTTCTGCGACGTGACCGCGCAATACGATTACCGAACAGGACTACAAGATTACGGGACGTTGACGATCCGGGTTCCGTATAGTTAACGGACGAACAACGCGAGTTTCGATTCGCGGCACCGCTAAAATCGATTCCTCCTGCTCCCCGGAGCTGTTCGAAATCTGTTCGAGCATAGGAATATCATGACGAGTTTCTTCGGTATGCTTGAGGAATGATTTCCTGAGGAATCACTGCTGCGAACACTCTTCAGACTTAGAAACTTCGAAGAAGTCTCGACTTAGTACTAAGTAGCGCCTTCGAACGGATCCGCAACAGCTTCGAAGACCGCGGTAGCACCAGCACGGTTGCGCGCGTCATCTTCCAAGAAGACTATCGAGGATCATTGAAGTTCCCGGCCGAAGTGACGCGGGTGCAGCCGAAAAACTCGGCGCTCGCCGAGGACGAAACCGCGGGACGTTCTCGAATGGAGCCCGCAGGCGGTTGCACCCCTCTCTCTCTCTCTCTCTGGTCGCAACCCCCTTCCCACCGTTCTCTCCTCTCTCGGTTTCTCCCGCCGCCAAAACGAAACCGCAGGAAGGGCCGAAAGTTTCGCGAGATAACGATCGAAGCCTGAAATATGCACCACGCCAATTTGCCGATCAAAATTATTATTAAGAGGTACCTCTGGCGAAGGGGGCTGGCGAGAGCGTCCGGCGGCATGGTTGCTGCCCCCTACCCCCTTCGTCCCCTTTCCACCTTCTCCGTCTGCCGTCACCGTCGCGGCGCCGGGATCCAACAGCTTCCTTTCGTCTCGCGTCGTCGACTAATATTCGACGCGCGAAAATGGGAAAGCCGCGACAAGGGAGAACGTTCCGCTAGGAGCGGAGAGCGAGGAGTATCGGCATCTCGAGAGAAAAATATCCGTGCCCTCTCGCGGACCGTCGATATCGCTTATGAAATATATCGTAAAGCTTCGGAGAAAGCCGGATACGTCGGGAACGGTTGATGGCGGGAGCGAGAAGGAAACGGCGAGGGAGGGACGGCGATAAAAGAAGCAAGGGCGAAAAAGCGAGGAAGACCGAGGGGGGAAAAAAAGGAGCCGCGCGGTGGATGGAAGAGAGACGCAGCGATTGGAGGCTAAGCCTGTAATCACGAGATTGCCAGGAGCTACTGCAGCTGATTGTTATCTTGTATCTACACCCACCACTTTATCGCCGGCCATCTTATTATCCTGGACATATTGACGTCACGCACGTACACCAACCAGGATACCTTCCCTGCCACCTTCCCTCGTCGCGGGCACCGGGTTCGCGCTTCATCCCTCTCGGGGGCGAAACGATTTACGGGATGGACGGAAGACGCTTCTCCCGACGGTGATCGGCACCCCTTTCGCGAACGATAACGTCGGGTGTCGTTTACCAGCGCGACTCGGCTAGGACCGCTGCCGCGCCGGGATCCCCGTAATTAATCGATTCGTAGAAACGCGCGTACACCGCGCCGGCCGAGGTAGTTATTACGAATCGAGTCGCTCGAATCCGGAACGATACGAATCGCGATTCCTCCTCGATCGGCCGGATAAACCCGTGGATGTCCTCGCGCGCCGCGGTCGAAGAAGAAGGAGGAGGAGGAGGAGGAGGAGGAGGAGAAAGGTGTCCGTTAACGTGGAAGCACCGCGGCTACTAATCACAACCGCGCTCGCGATAAATTAAACGATTACAACTCGTTATTACCACTCGAACCGATAGCTGTTCCTCTTATCGAAGGTTTATGACCATCCACCGTGCCAGGGAAATTGTTTCTTTTTTTTCTTTTACCCTGTGTTCTACTCGACGTTGCTTGAGTGCGAGCCGGAGGAATGCGAGACGCTGGATTTAGGAGCGCGATGTATCTGAGAACGCGGCGACTCGTAGATACGCGAGGCTGCACGCTGAAACGCGCGGCTTAATAAGGTTTCCTAACCGTTTCTGCGAGACATTTTTCGAGAGCGAACGGAAAGAAGTATCCGGACAGATTGGCAGATCGGATCGGGGGAAGAGAAGAGCCGAGGGCTGGCGAGGAGCGAGAGGCAAGCGGGAAGAAAAGCAGAAACGACGAGGAAGGAAAGAAGGAATTCACGAACTGCGAAACGCAATTATCGGCATTTGTCCGCGGGGTATCACGATCCGGCGGGGCTGGTCCTGCCGTTCGAGTGGGTGGTGAAGCTTCTGTACCGGGTGTATAATCTATCGTCGATGGAACCTTTGATGTTGTGGCCTCCTGCTTTCTAGCGAGCATATCTCCACGCTGCAAAGACGACCGAGCGGTGTTGTACGGATGCGTTTCAATGTTAAGTAGAATATCAACTGCATCCTCCACGGTACCCTCTGCAACTAAAAAGGCAATTAACGAAGCCACAAGACGGAGTATGGATCTCGAATGGAATGGAATTAAAGGTAATCGGGGAATACGAGGGATAAGGACACTGTGTATCGGAGTTCAGTAGGTGGAGTCTCGTAAAGACGTTACTTCGAATCAAACGGATATGAAGATGTCTCGGAAAGGTGCAGCAGACAAAGAAACGAAGGACCTCCGGTACGGCAATCTTCCAGTAACAAAGGTAGCAAACGATCGAACCTACGGGCAATTCAGAGGAATCGAAGAGCCGAGCCTCGGATACGCCGAGGAACCGGAGAGTTGCGAGAAGATTCGTGAGGTAACGAGGAGAGCGGCTCGAATCGAGTTCTGATCCGCGAGAACCGGAGAAGTTCCGCGGCTGACACGGTAATCGGCGAAGATTCGGTCGATTACCTCCGGCTAACGAACCGCCTCCGCCGCTAATCGTAATCGTGCGACGATTCTTCGTTACGAAACGGAAAGCCTAATAACCCGTCTCAGCGGCGTCACGACGACCGGTCGGTCGTGCCTCTCTCTCTCGGAACCGCCAACGACGACAAGTCGATTTTAAATTGTAAGTGCGCCCCGGCCACGTAGACCCGGCCGGGAATTAACCCGGCCGACTACCACCTAATAGGAACTAATTCGAGACGAATCATCCGGCGAGAATTATGGCGGCGAAAGAATTTAGGATTAATAATTTAGCGCGTCGCGAGCTGCATGCCGAGCGGCTCGCCTCTCACCGCTATACACGGCGTCCGAAACCGTCCTGCTTCGTGTGCTCAACATCCGATCAACGACCGATTCCTCGCGCGACTAACAATTAAACGAGTCTTTCCTTAGAATTCGTTTGAAGTAAACATTCTCGGATGACCGTCGAAGAATCGAATCATCGAGAACATACCACGATCGAAGAGGATTCACTCGAATCGGTTCGTCAGCGTTGTTCGATCGACGATAAAGCATGGAGCATCTCGAGAACATTCGAGATTTTTCTACGAATTACGCTGTCGTTATTCATTTCCTGTATGTTCCCCGATAAACACGCCGCGCGTTCGCATTGATAAATGGCGGACGAAGCGCTGCCCGGGCTCCGGAGATTCCACCGAAGCGGTGCACGCGTTGTTCGATCCCCGGATAACGCGAGGTTCCACGGAATAGCCGCTGAGTAATCGAAGCGCCTCGAGTTTCCTCGGAACGTTCCCTTTCAGCGAGGATCCCGGGGACGTTGACGGATCGGGACATTCCACGGTGCGCGTATCGAGGAGTCTGCGAGCGTTTTTCGTCGCGGGACACCCCGTATAGAAGGGCCAGCTTAGGTACGAAGCCCGGTAGCCCAGGGCCATAAGGTCGGCCCACCTCTACACCCTCACCTACACGCACTCAACCGCAGGGAACGGGCGAGGAGAAAAGGAACAGAACGCGGAGAGAAGGCGACGACGAGTTGGGAAGAGGAAGGAACGACGAAGGGGAGGAAGAAGACGAACAGGACGAAGAGGAAGAGGACGCGAAGCCCGGAGAAGAGAGAGGAGTGCGGAGCCGAACCGTGAAGCGGAGACGTGGAAGAGAGACGGACGAGGAGGCTGAAAGATCGAGCACATGCGACTCCGAGTGCTTACACGGTCTATACTTTGGGTCGTGGTATCTGTATCTCAATTCTGACGCCACACGAAGGAGCCCCGCGAGAGAAAAAGGGACGGACCGTGATGAACAGGGACGGGGTGGAATCGCTCGGAAGTCGGAAAGAGATGAACGGAGACCGAACGGGTCCCTGCGTTGTGTCGGAGCTGACTCCGTAATTTTCTAATTATATACTCCAAAATAATTGGTTATTATCCCCCTCGCGAGCCTGTGTACGTGAGCGTGAGTGTGCGATGCTGCGCCAGGGATCGCGGATGCACCGTGGCTCGAGCCTAAAGGGAATCACGAGCGCGTCAGCCACCTCTTACCCTTCATCTTCATCCTTTGCTTCTTCTTCTTCGTCGTCGTCTTCTTCGAATTTTTTCCTGGCCGTTGCTATTTCTGCCGTCTTCTTCTTCTTTTTCTCGATAGATCCTCGATTCGACGCGCGATGCTTCATAGATTCGACTGACTCATCTTCGGATTCCACGGATGTTTCCGTAGATTCTCTGGGTTTAGATGATTCTGTAGCAGATTCGAGTGTTTCCCATCGGAAGCGAGTAAAAGCGGCGAGGATGAGTCGCAGAGCGATCCGATTCGGTGCACGAGATCGTTTCCGCGGTAGCTAGCGATTAATCTCCAACGCTCGGCGAGAATTCGAGGCTGAACTTCGGCGGCAGGCGGGAGGCGTCATCCCGGATGCAGAGGGCGAAGGGTGGAGCGGGCACGGGACGATAAATTAGCGTCGAATTCATGAGTTTTCGTCGGTAGCAACGGTAGTCCTTCGAGGACAAAACGATAGTCATCTCCTTTCACGAAGGGTCGAAAAGATTCACGAGTCGGAGCAGCGTCGACGGTTCACCCTAATTTGCCGGGGCATGGGCTCGGGTCGAGACCGGGCCCCGCTTGCAGCAGGGGTATTAATAAAAACGGCTGAGAAACAGCTCGGAGAGCAATATCTGGAATCGGTTTTTCCGTCATCGATATTTCCCGGCGCGATTCCACCGATACTCGCTCCGCCGCTCGCTCGCGCCACCGCTCGGCCTCGAGACATTCCGCTTGGTCTTCTCGCGCGCTCGCCTCGTTAAATATATGCGTCGACGCTCGTGTCGATCGTCGTTCCCTCGAGCGGAGCCCCTGCATCGAATCCGGCCGAAAGAGGGACGGAGAGGAACAGAGGAGACGGAGAGATATCGAGAAAGATCGGACGTTTACAAGCCGATCAAACGCGTAGTTTATCGTCGGAACCGACGACGCGACTCGGACGACGATGTTCCAGGCTTGTACAAATTTGAATTCGTTGCGACTCCGATTTCCTGGCCGGTCAAGGCCGGGGAGAACATCCGAGCCACGGACGGGATCGGTGTTCCACGCTCGTTCCCGGGACAGAGGGAACCGCTCCGCGGGTAATTTACTAACGCGCCTTCGAATTCGATAGTTGAACTTGAATAGTTGACTAATTGAACTTGAATAATTCAGTAACCGAACTTCTACGATTGAATAATTAAACTTGGATACTCGTATAATCGAACGTTAATAGTTTAATAATTCGATCGAACGAACGAACCATCGAATAATTCGAACAAAGTGTTCTCGTTTCTTCTAGCACCGAATCGGTTCCTCTCGCACCAGGACTAGAGAACCGATCGCGAACCTCTGATCCCTGGCGGACCGGCGACACAGGGTACAGCGAGATTTTCACCTCGACCGATTTACGAATGCAAGATCCGGAGATCGAGAAAACGGTTGTCGAACATCGAGAAAAATCCGACGAAAACACGGTTCCGAGCGTGTCGAACGGGTATCGCCGATATCTACGGCCTGTAAGAAGCTCGCCTGACAGATCGGTCGCATGATCTTCCAGCAAGAATGCGAAAGGAGACCGTCTTGGCGACCTTCCTGGCCTTTCCCCTCCACCGGTCTCGTTCTGAGACGGTTTTTACCTTTGACGAGAGAGTCGGCCGGGACGGCTGCCGGTGGAGACGGGAGCCGGGGTCGTTAGTTTCGAGCCGGACGACATTAGTTCGCATTAGTACGCGTTTGTTTACGTGTACCCGTCCGATCGCGCGGCAGATCGTGAATCGATCTATGGCAGCAACCGGGCTAAATGGAAAAATTATGCCCGTCGGTGGCTGCACGCCCCTCCGAGAGTCACAAGGCGCGCCGGGACTGGTCGTCGAGGTTTCGAATCGCTCCGAGTACGTACGCGTGGCGAGAAATTCGAAACACTTCGAGCTTCGATCGCGCGAGGAGTATCGGATCCCCCGGAAACTGGGAATCTAATACCGATCGTCGGGAACTCGAAATTTCGAGCGTCCTTTATCCCGATAAGCACGTCTCTCGCGATTCCACGAGATCCCGCGGACCCTGTGTTCTTATTTACATTTCCTTCGACGAGAGAGCATCGCCAAGAAATCGACAACATTTTCCCCCTCGACTTTCCGTGGATCGAGGGAAGGCTTTCCTGGCGGAACCCTCTATCTCGACCGCGTATCGGCTGTACGACGCGAAGAATACGCGATGAAGCGGCTGCCTGGAATTCGGGGAGCCGGAAGGAGATTCGAGTTAGCCCGGAATTATTGCATCCGGAGATCAAAGTTCCTTCTTCCCCCCGAAGGTGGTGGCGGGGTCGAAGGGGTCAAAGCCGCGCGCAACGAGGCTTTCGTGGGGTTTCGATCGTCGGGCCGCGGGAAACCCGATCGCAGGCGAACGCCGAGGCCTCAACGGTCGCGTCCCAACGTGACAAATTTATTCGCGAGCCGCTAGATAATTAAGAAGCCCGATTCCCGAGTGACCTAGAGCGCGGCGCGTTGAATATTTAAGAGCGTTCCGCCTTATCTAAATTAATTGCGTCGCAACGAAGAGAAAAAAAAAAAAAGGAAAACGGCCGGCTTCGCGACGGTCTCGTTATCGATGCGTTTCTTCTAGCCAAGGGTAATTCGCGCGGCTATTTCTGGACGGGCCCGAGTCGAAGTTGTTGAAAACTGTTATCGAATAAATCGCTACGCGGCTATCGTTCGAGGACAAGGCTTCCGCGCCGGACGAGATAAAGAGCTGAGCAATTTCTCTTTCGCGAAACATATGTTTCATTGATAGCGGGACGATGCAATCGTAGAGACAATTATTGCCCGCTGAGATAAGATCCGACATTACGTCTTAATCTATCCGCTGCGGAGGTCGAGCTGACTCATTACGGTGTCACGATAATTCTTCTGTTTTCATACATTTGAATATAGTTACACAATATAACGGTAACAGCTAATAGCAATAGTCAGTTCACCCAGGGAAGCCCTTCGACGGAGAAGAAACGAGAGTGAAACTAAAAGCAACCAGTCGAAACAGATGCAACGAAAGTACAAGAAAACTCCAGCAACAAACGAAGTCTTTGAACTTCCATAACTTCCTAATGAAACATCGCGCAACCTTCTTCCTTAGCTCGTTACGAAGCTTAAATATTCTCCTTTCCCCTCTCACGAGTGATTTCTTCCCGTGAAATTCTTACCGCGTCCAACCGGCGGAAAGGTAAACACAGTTTTTCATTCCCGAAATGTTACCCTGCCCGGTCAAAGTGTTAATATCGAACTCCGAAGGGACAAGACGAAAAAAAAAGAACTGTTTGTCCGGCGGTAAGGGGGAAGCCGATCGTTCGAAAATGAAAAGGCCCCACGGCCCGCCTCGGCGTCGACGGGGTTGATGCATATGGAAGCAGGAAGGCTCTCGTCAAAAGGTCGGTCGAGTCGTCGGTCGTTCGAGTGTCGAAAGGTTATCTTCGCCGCGGTGGACGCGGACGCGGCCTGTGTCGGACACACCGGTGGCCGCCGCCATCGCTGCCCGCCGCCCGTTCCTAGAGGGCCGCCGAATGAAATTCAATCTTTGACTACGACGGATTTGCATACTTTCCCCCGGTTCGGAAGCGACTGGCGACTGTCAACGCATAAACACGGCCATTACCATAAAAGGGATCCATATAGCCGACCAGAGCGACGATTTTTCGGGGCGAGCCGTTGGCCAAGCGGGGGCTAAATCTATTTCCCTGCCAGCGGAACCGGCCGATCGATCGATCTACAGGCGAAAACGTCGCCACCGGTGATCCCTCGATCGGACGTTCTTCGATCACCGTTCCCATTTCCTTCTCCCTCGTCCCTTCCGATGCGGCTGCCTCTTCCCTATCGCGAGATCCTGGATTTACTGCGCCGCGTCCTCAACGTTCACTAGCCCTTAAGCTAGGCGTCCGTTCGAAGCCACGAGTCGGAGACACGCAATTCCCTGATAGACCGAGTGATTCAAGGCAAACCATTCCATCGGCGAATCGAATCGAACACCGCGTAACAAGGTTGTAAAACAAAGAGAAATCAATTTCCCGAAAGCGAAGCGGACGACTACGGCCGAGCCCGTGAACGAGGCGCGGGCGGAGGATCCTTGGCGAGAAACAAAAGGCGGAGACCTGTGGGGTGGCGCGAGGATGCCGGAGAAACGAGAGACTCGCGGACCAGAAGGCAGAACAGAGAGCTGCCTCGGAGAGGAACGGGCAGAGAGAGAGTCGAAGAAAATGATAGAGGCGCGGACGAGGAAAGAGGAGGAGAGGACACACGAAGCAGAGGCAGAAAGGGATCGTGGGGTCGTCGTTCCAGCGGATGATGAAGTGGCCCTCTTGTTATCCCTAAATACCACGCGCGGCTCATGAGCAAACACCGACCGCAGTGAGACTGCCCGCCGGTTAACACCGCCGGTCCCTATGGGGCCCCATAAGACCCGCGCCTTAGGGGGGCCGGAGCCCCCACTGGCTTCTAGCACCCTTGTTCAACCCATTATAAACAAGGCCTGTCTGGACCCCAATGTATTATCCCGATATTTCTGCTTCGGCGCTGGATTCGGGACTCGCGCCGCGCCACGCCACCCCGCTCCTATCCTCCCCCGCGTCCCGCTGTTTCCGATCCTCGCCTCCATGCGAGGCATCGATGATCGGCTGGTTGGATCCACGAGACTCGGGAAATCTGTACTTATCCCCGCGATGCTTCGTTTACCGCGGAATCCTCGAAAATGGCGCGAGCTGACCCTTATTCGATGAACCCGAACAACAGTGATTTCTGCTTAATCCACGAGGAAGAGGACTTTCAGGAATCTCTTGGAACAATCGGGAATCCGAGCGTTAAGGTGATAGATGGAGAGAAAGAAGGTAAATGGAATTATAACGCGACCGTTAGTTCCATTGACCTGAGCGATTGTCATGCGGGGGTCAAGTAATTCATTACCGAAGACGGCGCGCGCACGGACAGCTGATAAACGAGGCCTCGTTCCTCGTGGTGGGGCCGGAATGCCTACGAATCAGGATCGGAGTTTGTTCCCGGCGTCGCAATCGGACGGCCGCATTATCGTTCGACGTGGAGAGAAAAGAATTATCGACCGTGAAATTAATCCTGCGGCAACGGCACGGTGTGGTTCCCATGCCACGCGGTGGGCGTCTCGTGAGGAAACCTCAGCGACGAACGCCAGCGGACGAGCGTAGCGTTTCCAGTGCCGCGAGCTGGCGCGTAAGATTTGGGAAATACACGAGGAAACGTGCGGGAAAACGTCCGACGACATCGGTAGTTAAGATCGATCCTTTCTTGCGACTCAAAAGCGCGGATCTCTTTTATTTTTGGAACCGCAGCCATTTGTCTCTGTCCGCTCGAGCAGATGCGCCGGGACGTCACCGCGTTTCTATTATTCCGTCGGCGAATCAATCGGACGGGCTTAGCCGGATCGCTGGAAGCGACGCGGCGAAGCGGATTCGATGGAAACGGAACCGCGAACAGATGTCCCGGTGTTCGAGCTCTTTAAACGGGCGGAGGACAGTTTTCGGAGGAGGACGTTACCGGGGAAAGTCCGCCGGCGGGCAACGGGGACAACTTTGTTCGATCGGATCGCGACGGGAACTCCCGCAGAAACGGTACAAAGCGGCGATCCGGCGTCCGCGAACAACGAACAATGCCCGCCTCTTGGCCCGGAATCCTTTCGATAAGCTGCGTCACTTACCGAACGATAAATTAACAGTTAGCGAGGGCCGGGGCGCGGATGGAGACGTCCCCGAATTGAATCGTTTCCGGTTGCCGCGTGCTCGGCCCCGCTCCACGTCGTATTACCGAGCCATTACTCGTCCGTGGATGATCCCCTCGAAATATCCACCCCAATCACCGGAGATACAAGCCCATAAGATCGCCGAGGGGTCACCGCCTGTCGGTCTTTCAACGTTTCTTCGCGTTCCGAGGACACTTCGGACGCCGTCTTCGCGTCGTTCTCGAAAAGAACGCAACGCGGAATGCAGCGAGACGAATGGAGAGGCACCAGTTGCAAACCGGAATCGATAAACCAAGAATCCAGCGAGAATAAGAAGAGTTCCGTGCGATTCATCCCCTAGTGTCCCGCGCTGCGCTCGTATTAGGTTTGTCGCGGAGTTCCGCGCCATGAAAACGACCCCCGGAGGGACCGAGCCGGATCAGGACGAATCATTAGAACCATTGCGCGCACAATGGAGGAGCCACGTGGATCCCCAGGAAGTCGAGCATGGCAGAGCGGCTCCACCCGCCCCTCGCTGTGTTTTTTTCCTTCCCTCCGCTCCAGCGGCGTAACGCGCGGGTACACGCGCGATCTTCGAGCATCGCAGGCCCGGAACGAAAGAGGAGCCACGACGCTCGTAATTTACGATTCATCGTTCCGTTTCGATGGCTGTAGCTGTCCGCCCCCGACGCGGACGCCGTTTACGACCGCTTTTTATTCGAAGAGTCTTCCTCTCGTCGGATGGCGATCAACCTCGATTTCAACCCTTTCAAGACGGACGCGATATTCGCTGTATTTAGCTTGCCCTGCCGAAGAATTCGAATACGATCGAGTATCCTTGGATACTCGATCATCGACGGGAACCATCTTCGAACTCGTTATTCGAAATTCCTGGGCAGGAAGATGACTCGAGAGAGGGGGTGCGCAGCGATCGTCGGTTCCCTCCGGCGCGGAGAAATCGAGCGAGCAGCCGCAACATTGGAAAATATTTTGGTATCCCCCACCCGCCTGAACAACCACCGTTGAAGAGGTTTCGCAACCGAGCCGAACTCTCCCCGTCTCACCCCCGCGGTTTCCCGGTCGAGGAGGATTCCTCGGGCGTTGTTCGTCGCCGAACAAAACCGCCGCACGGAGAGAATCCCCGACAATGGTCGACGGAAAGCGATCCTCGACACGGTGCATTGTGGAGAGGACCGGCCGGCTCCAGGGACAAATTTCACCCCTAAACGCGCAAATAAAGGATAAAGGCCGGCAAATTAGCCCAGTGAAAGCGGCATAAATCAAAATATTAGAAAACAGCCGCGCGGATAGCGGAGCTCGAGGCGGATGAAGGATTTATGGGGTCGGTCCAGTATATATGGCGTAAAACTCAGGGCGTTCCCAGTTTCGTCCCCTTTCTCTCCTTTCCACCCCCTCCGCCTCTCTCGCTCGCTCTTCTCCCCCCGCGTCCGTGCGTCTCTGTTCCCTCGAGCCCTGCTCGGATCACCGCGACTTTTGTTTAAAACATGATCTATCGTTTAAATACCCGAAGTGGACAATTTATGGGCCGCGTCCGATCCACGACGACGACGGCGGCGCGGGAAGAACGAATGCGCGGCAGACGAGCGGGGGCGAGATCTTCCTCCCCGTTCCACCTTTTTCCTTGGTTCCTCCTCGCGACGCAGCTCTAGGCGCAGGTGAATTCTCACGGCTTCGAACTTCCATCCTCTTTCACGCGTCCACGTCCCCCCGCTGAAACTTGACGCGTCTCTTTTACGCCGAGGGATACTCCTTTATCGTTTCGACACACTTTCTAAGATTCCCGCGTCCCGCTGCTCGGGTTCGCGTTCATTGTCTGATTCCGCTCGAAAATCTCCCCGGCGATGGTCCTCGATCCGCCGATCCGCCGGCCAGACAATATTAACCTGTTAACCGTGCGACTCTTCCCACCATGAAAATTCATACCTTGGCCGAAACTGATTTATAATATTCGGCGGCGAATTGTATCGCAATTAACGCGGCTGTCCCTGCCGCATGCATCAGGCCGCAATTAGAGTCGACAAAGTCTTCCCATAAGTAAACAAGCTCAGGGAAAACCGCCGGGGGATATTGAATTCTTAGACTACCGGTTATTAGCTTCCTCTTATTGAATCTGCCGCGCGTTTCGCGGCAAGATCGCGCTAATCGGTCGCGCCAACAAGCCGCGCGCGGTAGGTAAACCACCGGCAGCAGCCGGATACGCTCGAACGACGCGCGTCTCGGGCACGAATAATCGCCTTCCGTCTGTCGCTGGACAGCCGTCTCCGCCGCGCGGCAGATCACTCCGCCGGATAACGCTCGCGGACGGAGTAAACAATGGTTTTCGGTCGCGAAAGGTCGAACAACTGTGCCGATCGTCCGCGCGTTCAGCCGCTGTCCCGTCGAGGACCGGCGTGCTTTCGGACGATCGCGTCGATAGATCGGACGGATCGACGGAATCCTCCGTGACCGTGGCGGAGAGACGTGGAACAAAAGTCGAGGAAGATCGCGCCGAAGATTCGGCCGTCTCCGTCGCGGAAGCCACGTACCTCGCATAACTCTCGCCTCTCCGAGCTTCGCCCCTCCTCTCGACCGTCCCCCGATTCATTACAAAGTAAATTATATCACGAAAGAATCCGAAGAATCCACGATCTCCGATACAAAGATTTAATAACACACTCCAACCAATACAACCTCTTTCCCCCGATCTCGTTCCACGGAGACGCGTTCCGAGAAGATCGTTTCCCGCGCGGAATCTGCGCATCGGCGGATCGAGGTTGACGCGGATTTCCACGCGACAACAGGAAACAGAGGAGAATATTCCGTCGGAGGCGCGGGGATCGACGCCGGCCGCTTAATATCCTTCAGGAGCGGCGTTAAACGGCGGCATCCTTACGTAAAGGTGGCAACGCCGATATGCCGGCGCAGATAAGCCGGACACGCATGTCGATGCCTACGTAATATGCGAACAAAACGCCTGAATAATGGATGTATTTCGGGCGTTATCTATGTGGCGACCGTAGGATATATAACGCGATAAGGACTTCGGACGGGAATCGGACAGCGACTCGATATCCCTCGCGCGACTCGCCGCTTCAGATAAGACGGCGTGCGTCGATGGACGGGCGGGGGTGGGGGGCGCGGGACAGGTGAGGGACCAAGGGGACGTCGAAAAGGAGTCGCGCACCGAGCGGCGGCTCTTCGTTAATGCATTTATGTATCTCCCGCGATCGAACCCCGTATCGTTGTCTGTTCTGCTTTTCTTTCCTCCCCGGGCCCTCCCGGTCCTCGCGTGCCCCCGGCGTCGAGCTCCTCGCCGACGGCTTTCCATCGCGGCCCGGAGAGGCTTGTCAACCGACGATCGTCACCGACGCGACGCGCCCGTCTCGCGTCTCCTCGCATTTCGTCCGTCCCCCGTCCCGACCCACCACCCGCGGCCGATCTATCCGCGATACCAGCGTGCCCCGTCCGCTCGAATATTCGACCGCGTCGCCGCGCGCCGCGCTCAATCTGCATTGCGTATCAACGCCGCGGTCACGACCCTCTGACATTCGCGATCGATCGACGCGTTCGACCGACGAGCGTCGATTCCGCTCGACGATCGCGCGTCGACTGCCGCGATTCTTCGCGATGGAAACCGAGAACTCGAGGAACGGGCCTCGACGGGATAAGGGTTAGTTACGTTGCTCACCGGATTCGTTGGATTCGTTGGGAGTGAGACGGTTGGGATAGCTGCTGGTTGTAAGGTAATCTCAGCGAAGCCCTGCGCTGTTTTCAATCGGTTATTAAGGGCACACGCTGAAACACGCGGTGATGCAGCGACGGGTTCGAGCGTTTTTCTTTCCTCGAGCGCAGCGTGTATCGAGAAACTTCGGAAGACCCAAAGCTATCGCTCGTAGCGATGTCTGCGAGTTCCAACGTCTTTCTACGCGAGTACATTGGAATAAAGTTTTTGATGATTAAATCATAATTTTTCTGGAAGATATGATACACGTAATTTAACTTTAACGGTTTACTTTAACAATTAGTAATACAATTGGGTATGATCTATGATATATTGGTAGCGACGGAGCTATAGTGGCGCGTCGTGCCTAAAAGGTTAAGGGAAAGCATCCCCGAGTCTCGGGGCGCAATAAACAGCGCTGAGGAGAGAGTCCTCCGGCTAAAGTGTTCTCGGGACATTCTACAGCTTTGAAACGAGTGACAATGCAGTAGAGTACTATTCTATTTAACGCCTACGAAATCCTGTCTCGATGATTAATAGTTTAGATTCGCTTCTGCCGCGACAGAGGCGAGCGCGTTAAAGTTTCACGCAGAAGCGAGAGGAAAGGCCGGTGGAAAACGCAAGGTGATCGAGCAAGATCTCCCGGATCTTACCGTTTCACCCTCTAACTGTTTCGCGTTCGTGACTGCAGCCGCTTTTCCCCCCTCCCCCGGCCTCCCCGGCCCGGTGAAGCTTCATTTTTCATGGGCAGCGGAAGGAAAGGTACGAGGAGGGAGAGAGATAAGGAAGGTGGCTGTGTTTTACCTGGACCCGGGCGCAACGAACGAGCGGAGGCGAATCCTGCGCGCGGACAGGTTGTCCGGTGACGCGAAGCTGGTCGCTTTCCGGTACCGGGAACTGGTGCGGAACGACCAGTCAGGATGTTTTCTTTTCTGCCAGCTCCTCTCCCGCCGTTCGGCCCGGCCGACGAAAATTATCTGATCGTTGCTCTCATCGCCGAAAGAACAAAACGCGACGCGCCCTATCAGCTCACGATCGCGATCCCGCTACATGATCTACGCGCCGCTCCCGTTATCTCGCGGCGATCGGGGGTTACTTACTCCCGCGTCCCGAGGAACGAGGCTGCAGACGGGAGAGCTCTCGTCCCTTCCGAGATCCGACGTGCAACCAGCAACCCCCGTGTCTTCGGGCCGCAACGAGGCGACGGTGACGCAGAAATGGTTAACCGAGGCGATCCGTTGTTCTACAACGACCGGTCTCGTTAATCGATCGAGGGAAAGCCACGAACCACCGGTCGGACTCGCTGTTTCCAATTTTTTCCTACGTTCTCCCTGCAACGTAACAGTTGTTGCTGCGTTCCGTTAGACGATCCGGAGATATACGTGACGATGCTCGACGACCGACTTCCACTTGCGCGGGGGTAGATCCTTTTGTCTGCTGTTACAAATTTTTGGGAACCGTTGTTTCGATCGACAGACGGATAATCGATGTATTCTGTGTTCAAACCTCGTGCTACATCTTTATTCCCGTAGGAGGGTCGTAGCTCCGTGGTTGAACCTAAGTGGAATACATGAACGATGATCCGAGAGGAACGCATCGTCACGCGGTGACGCTTCGAACCGTGCACCCTCCGAAAGAGAAACGATTGCGCAGGTGTGAGGTGTCGCGCCGAATATTGCACCTACCTTGTCGAAGGCGCCTTTGAAACAGAGATCACCATAGCGAATCGTTAAAGAAACGAACACGAGTGTTCCAGTTGTATAAACCACGACCGCAGAATATCAAAAGTTAGCCGGTTATCTTCGTAGCGTCGATATTCGACGAAAACTCGATGCTATCTTCGGAGCACGACGTTACCTGTTGGACGTTATCATCGGTTGACCCTGTTCCTCGATTTCGTCGAACGTAGTCCGGCTATCTGCGGCGCGAGTCAGCCGGGAGACAGACGAATAATTACCTCGATAATATAGTGCACTCCCCGAAAGTAATTACCGGTTACAGATGATTAACAAACAATCGTTCGGTCACGTGAAAACGAGCGGGGAACGATCGGGCCGAGCGGCGAGGGCCGGTGAAAATTTCGAAAAGGATCTATGGCTTTTCGAGAAGTCGGCTGGGTTCCACCTGCGGTCAAACGATATTTCACCGGCGCCACGAGACGCGGTCCCTTCGGGCTACTCGGCGAGAGTTCGGGGAAAGGGAAAAGGTGAGGAGCGCCGGGGATGCATGCGGCCGAGACTTCTTTCTCGTTAGCGTTCGATGCGCTAATTCGTTTAGTCGCCGGGCCGGCTCTCGGTATCGGCTCGAAAGCGTTTAATTTTATTGACTTTCGTTGATTCGTATTAAAAGCCGTTGGCCCGAGGCCCGGCGACACTAATCGTAAACGCGTACGCGTAACGACGGCTGCTACGCGAATGGCCGTTAATAAAACGTTCGGATCCATTAAGACGATCGATTCCGCGGTCGAACGAACGTCGAGGGGGTTCCGTCCGGCCCACGACGGGTCCGTCGAGGGGTCCGGCAAAAATTGAAAAAGCGCAATATATTTAACGCGGTAAACCGTGAAACGACCGGGAGGAGCACCGTGCCGGGAGTTTCCTCGATTCTGCGGGAATAGAGTTGCAGCCCGCACGGAGGAACAAGGGCGGAGAAGGCTGGCGAACGAGCCGGAGGAGGAAGAGCAGGAGGAGGTGGAGGAGGATTTCGTGGGGCAAGAGAAAAGAAAGAGGGAAGGGAAAAAAAGGAGGAAAAAGGGGGAGAGGAGCTGGCCATGAGAGGAGACCCAAGAGACTCAGGTAGATGCTAATGGGAGCCCATTGTTTTTTCTCCCGTGTTTCCCTGTGACTGCATTGTTCTTTGCAACGGGGCCCCGGGCTTCGTTCATCAGTTAACATTGTCCGCGCATTAGATCGGCCTTGTTCCAAATTCGAGCCGCGGTCGCGCGCGACCTCCTATCTCCGAGGTATGCGACGCTTTTGCGACTTCGGCGCGGGATCGTCGTCGTCGTGGACGGGACAGGGAAGAAAGGGGAGCAGCGGTGGGAGGAAAGCGAAGGTGAAAAGGGAGAAAGGAGACAAAGGTGGACGGGAAGCTGCCGGAGATCGGGTGTAAACGAGCCTCCTCCTAGGCGCGCGGGGAGCCGCAGCCGTGGACGACGAGCACACGCTAGCAGCGATAGCTTCCTTGTTTAGCCTCCCTTTACCTCTGTTCGGTCGACCGGACAATCGAGCCCAGCGCAAAACAAACAAGGGACCGGATCCTTTTCACCAAAAACCGAGAGGATCCCGCGTGAAATATTCGAACGCGGGCAAACACTTTCGACGCCAGCTAATTCCCGGGGAATTGTCTTCTAGGGGATCCTCTTCGCGAGAGGAGGGATCGCGCGTACTGTTTGCTTTGCGCTTTCGGTCGCGTCAGCGTCTTCGTTCGCTGCCTCCGAAGACACTCGCTGCGCGAAGAGCAACGGTGGAAAATTTCGCTCCGAGGTCGCCGGAGCACTCGCGCGCGTTCGAAGACGGGCCACGGATGATTCGCGGGGCAGAGATTGATGCGCTGCGGCTAGAGCAGGCCCAGATGAAACTGCCAAAGAAGACGAAGTGGGCTCGAGGGCCACGGACCCGGCCGCGAGGGGTTGTCTTCCGCCCGGGCAACGTGAACGTACCCTCGACGGACCGACAGGAGGAGGCGCAGATATCTCCGGCGTAATTTATCACCGGAGCTAGAGAGACGGGGAACCGGCTAGAAAAGTTGCCGGGCACGGGGCCCGGCACCGGCCGGGAACGCGAAACCGACAGGAGAAAGAGAGCAGTCGCGCGGAGGATCGGGCGAACTCGGTCTCGCTTGAGCCCGGCCCTCATTACCACGCCCCTAGACTTCCTAGTCATTATCTGGTGGTTCCAATAGCGAGATCGAATTTCATCACGAATTCCGGGACGGACATTCCACCGTGATAATCGGTCTACTTTGCGATCTACTTTATTCCTGCACTGGAATCCTGTATCCGCTGGTAGCGAGATTCCTGCCGGGGAACCACCTCTCTTCGGCTACCTGCCTTCTCGCAGCCTTCACCTGAATTTTTCCTCGCGTTTCCAGCGGACGAAAACCGCGTTGCCGGTCGCACGAGGGGAGACCGTCGGAGGCGCAGCGCGCGGGAGGGGCAATGTAAACCCGAGGGCTCCGCTCTCGGGGGCTGGATGTAAATAATTAAAGAGGTCCGGCGAAAACAAATATATCGTTTCGCGCAGTGTGATAGATGATGTTGCTTATTCACCGTCCTGGATGAAGAGAAAGGAGTGGTAGACGACCAGGAGGAGGTGGAGGAGGAGGAGGAGGAGGGGGCGGAGGAGGAAGAGGAAGATCGCAAGCGCACGGAGAGCGAGCGAAGACGAGAGAAAGAGGAGGTTCGGACCTCGGTAGGCTTTTAGGACGTTTGGCGGACCGAGAGAGGGTTCAAGGGCGTGCTGGACGTTTCGAGGGAAGGATGGCGAGGCAATTAGGAGGCTCAGCAGGGTGCCAAAATCGTTGCCCTCTTCCTCGTCCCTCCTTCTGCGTCGGGCCTCCTCCTACGCCCCTGACTTCGCCCCGAACCTCTCCCTCCCTCGGCCTCCTAATCCCTCTTCTCTCCGTGCTCTCTATTTTTTTCCCATTCGAATCGATCTACGGGCCTTCTTCCTCCTTTCAACCGAATCAGGAAGGACAAGCATTCCTGACCCACCCTTCGATCGTGTAACTAACCCGAAACGCCCTTCTCCGTCCACACCCTCGCATTAATTCAAACATTCGTGCCCGCGACGGAACAGCGGACGTTAATGTCGGGGTCGGTGTGTTCCTTTGCCCCTAACAGCGTGGTGATTGTTTCGAAAAATCACGGCAATGAAAGCGGAAGGCGTGTCTCTCGTTGAATATTCGACTTCGACGATCGGTATTTATGTATTCCTCGAATCGCCGCGTAGAGTTTCATTTACACTTAGACTCTCGCCGAGATGCGACAGCGTTTAAGTGACAGGGAGACGACTGTGGCTAGCCGGGGGGTAGCAAGGTGTCTAGGGATCGAGAACATGGTAATATTTAAGGGGTGCAAAGTGGCGCGAACACGGTCAAGGGGTGGAAACTGACCGAAACGATTCTGATCCAGAAATCGATGGTGGCACACCCGGCGGGCTTTGCCGGAAACTACAGAAGCTGTCAGTAAGGTAGATCGTCTGGTCGAACTGTCGTTGGTACGATTGTCATCCGTACTACCAACCTCTGTCACTAAAGTTGCCTATCTTACCAACCACAGGGAACCTTAATCGTCAATAAAGTCATTTCTCGAGTGTATCATACGAATATATACTTTAATTAAATTTACCTTCGGAATAGAAATTAGGAATCATCGCACTCTGTTCTTAAAAAATCGATAGAAGGATCGTCGCGTACCGGCCCCTTCTAAATGTTACATCAATACAAAGAGCACCCGTTCTGTTTGCGTTCCCTTGGCTACCCCGCCGGAAGTCATTCTACAAATCTAACCCGGAGTTCTGGGTGGTAACGTAAACTCTTCCGAGAGGAACTCTCGAGAATCCTATTGAAAATCGAGTCGCGATCCTCTCGTTTGAAATCAGAGGCGCGAGAATTCGAGGGAGACGCCATGGCTACGAGAACCTCCGAGATCTGCAGGATGTGCAACCGCGGATTGCAACCGTACAACGTCCCGACCGCAGAATCGGAGAAAAGGCAGACGTACGCTTTCGTCCGAAGCCCGAGAGCGATCTTGCATATTCAGAAGAAATACAGAAACCCATCCACGTAAGTACACCATCAAAATAACTGAAACTCGCCGGATTAACCCTTTGCACTCGAAAAATTTGTCGCTAGGAGTATTCAATTTATTCTTTTGAGACATAGGTGACATTCTTTCAACCCCTTGGCCTACAATGAGTAGTCGTGAAGATTTTCATGATTCAACAAATATATATAGTACTCGGTTCATTCGAATTCGAAGTAAATATTATTCCTCTATAATCAACTGTTATACTTAAAAGGAAATGTAGGTATAGCATATGATTAGAATTTTTCTGTTTTTCCAATAAATTGTTAATGACAGAGTAGCCGTATCGGTGAAAGTTGAGAAAGAAATCGTGGGCCAAGGGGTTAAACTAACTTAACGAGGGATCTACTCACAAAATAAGGGGAACAATGGTACAGACAGATTACTCGAGACTTAACGTTAAATACGAAATTTTACAATTTCGATGCACCAATCGAGTGATGACCGAGAGGTACTTTCGGAGTGCAAAGGGTTAATAGGGGCTATAATTTCCAAGAGACCGCTGGCAACTGATGGGCGAGCGTCGTAGGAGTTCTGTGTCACAAGTTTCTTTATCGCACAGTAAACCAGCTCGATTCATGGCACCGATATCGTGACACGAAATCCATAATAACTCCAGAAGCAATAGCACGACCCTGTGTTAAACGTTATCGCCGCAGGAAGTCGTAGTCCTTGGCGAACTCTGGATTACCGTTACTCGGAAACTTCGATTCGTGCATAAAATTGTCCACCTCGGTCGCTATAAATTACTCGGTATCCTTTAAACCTATGAATCAAATTCTGTAAAATGTTTCACGCCTCGCTTAAACCATTTTTCGACCTTTACAACACGGTTTATTAGTATTAACCCTTAGCAATCCAGATGGTAGTGTAATTTACCAACAACTGTAACTAATTTCCATGGTATCTCTAGTGAAAATGAAAAATGCTATAACATTCCTTCGATCTTCTATTTCCCTTCTTAGTAGAAAATTTGGATGCGTGGAAAATCGAATAATTTTAGGGTAGTTTCTTTGACTCGTTAAAATATTTGATATTATAACTGGTGCAATATCGGAGCCTACAGAGTTCAAAGGGTTAATTGAGATCCAAATGAATCTTCTCAAGTCGCACGTTCAAATCACCGAGTATCGATTAAATATGGAATTATAAAACTCCACAGAAGGGAAACGTTTAGGTGTATCGTCTGAGGTTGAAGAAAACTCTATTCTATAGAAAGAACGGATGTAACGGTGTCTCTAAGGCTGCTCGCTCATCAATTATTTCGCGTTCTAATTCGGACTAATCTGAAAAACTATACGCGAGCGGCAAGGTGTGATCCACCCGTGACGGTATAAGCGACGGTCGCATGTCGATTACTTCGTAGATGCCCGGCAGAAGGGAACGACCGCGCGTTTGATTTTATCGCGCGCTCGCCGCAACCGCGGACACGTTACGATCGCCACGGCAGATACAACCGCCGAGACCGCGCGATCGCGATTTCATTATCGCGCGGACTGTCTCGGAAGAAATGCCGTCCAAAGGAAAAGTTCACTGACTTCTCCCCCGTTGCACCCTTAACCGAGCGTAAAACTAATCCAAAATTCAGGTCGAAAACCGTATTACTTCTCATTGCTCGGTGCACACGTGCACGCCACGGTTCGTGGTTTTCCATTGTGCGTGTCGCGTGTCTCGCCAAGGACAGCCGCAGTACGCTGACCAACTTAGAAAAGAAGTTGGAAACAATTGACCAACGCGGCGATCAACGACGAAACTCTCGATTGAAATATCGAAATAATCGCGACTACCTGGGAACAGGGGGATCAATCTTAGTAACCTTCATACCTCGACATCGAGGAACGTGTTCGCATTATCGGAATCAAAGACGGGGTGGCAAGTTATTAATCAACGAATGGGCGTGATCGAGCACGCGATTAAGGGTCCCGCAACAAATTAGCATGTATCGGTCGGAGGATCTCGCCTAAAAATCCATTCGGATCGCGCGTAAGTTCCGCACAGTCGGGATTGAAAAGTTCCCGTTACAGTCGCCGTGACGCGATTAAAAGCGGAGCTATTAGTCTTCGCGCGAGGCGTCACGGGGAACGGTCGGCGTGTAACGTGCTTCACCTTGAACAGGTTCACGGCAAGGGGGTGAGCGGCGAAGTTCGGCCGGCGTCGGTTGCGGGGAACGTGGACGGACGTACGTGGTCATAGTTACCACCGATTTCGAGCCCCCTCGGCATCACTTAGGCATGCGCAAAGTTGACGATGGTCAGCGTTATTGAGTGGCCGCTCGCGCGGTAAAAATATATACCTCGCGCTCCCTGTCTGCGGTCTATGTCGGTCGATTCTAAGGACATTGTCCAGTCTCTGAACTCGGCCGCGGTGTTGCGAGCCGGTTAGTAAGGCCGTGAACACCGCGCTGACACCCTCGCCGTCCGCTTTCCGCGCTCGGCAACGTGCGACTCGAAACGGTCCACCTTCCGGTGAAACGCGGAGATTCCCTGAGTCGATCGCCTGTCAGAAACGTTAAACCTTTGCAGATGAGTCGAGATCCAACGTTACCCACGCGTCGGGAACAAGTGAACTTATTATAGATTTATCAGAGGTTTAGCGTTACCCAGAGATCACCGGTAAGATCGTGCTCCGACCGCTCGTCTGACCATGAACCGACCGTCCCCACTTCGAAGAGCTTAGACTTCCGAAGTTCCTCTCGATTTCTTCCGTGAGGAACTTCATCGAGGAGGATGTCGCGTCGCCAATGACAGGATGCACGTAGGAACCAGTTGCGAACGGTTCTGAGACGAAGCGCGGGATGCCGGCGGAAATTTCAACGCTGGCGCCGATCGTAAACGGGGATCCTTTCGGCCGCGAGCGAAAGGATCCTCCGGCGTTCACGATCCTGCAGAAAGACGGGCTGGACAGCAACCTGCCGTTGCTCCACGTGAACGGCGACATGAACGGCTCGGACGCCGCGCGGTTCGAGCACTGCGACCACAGTCTGTTCGAGCGGAAACGGCTGAGCAGATCGAACGACCACTTGGTCCAGGCGAGCTTGCAGTCGGGCCAGGCGAACCCGCTGCAGAAGAAGTCGCGGAGCAGGAGCCAGGACAGCGTGCGCTCCTCGGAGAAGGTGCCGGCCATCAAGCCGAGCATCACGCTGTCGACGGAGGACTTCAACGAGGTGCTGAACGCGAAGCTGAAGAGGATCCAGGACCAGGAGCGCGAGGAGCAACGCAGGAGCGCGAGGAGGAGCCAGTCGTTCCGCAAGAAGCCGTTCATCACGACGGTGAAGACGGGCGAGTTTCTGATGCCGCCGCCGGAAGTCGCGGCTCTCCTCGGCATCGGGCCCGGCGAGCCCGAGGAGCCGGAGGCTTGTCCTCTTCGCTCGAGGTTTAAATCTCTGGTGTCGCTGGCCAGGAAGCCGGAAGTACGTCACAGCAGCCACAACGCCAGGTGTCCGGCTGCCCTCAAGGCCACCGTCGATTTCACTCTCGGCATGATGAACGCGTCGACCATGGCTGCGGCGACCTTGGAGGAGCGCGCGAGGATCGCGAAGAGGAGCGACGCGATGTAAGTTCGATCGTATTTCGATCGTATCGCCTGTAGGACGTTTTATTCCTTCAGTCGTTCGAAGGGAGGAAAGGTATTACCGTCGAGCGAAATGTATGCTCGAGGGAGATGTAGCTGGAGGAAGGGAGAGGGTGGAAGTTTTAAAAGTAGAATGGACCTTTTACTGTTCGTTGAAATCATGATGGAGGCACTGGTTCACCGGGTATCGATTACGATGCAAAAATCTCGGTAATCGCGTGTCGCGTGTTTATAGTTCGCTTGTCCGCTGATCGCTTATCGTAAGTTCTCGCCGCTCGCCCAACGGTTATATCCGTAAATCGTGTACTTTGTTGCTAACTGTGCCCCACGGAGGTTGCCGAGCGATATCGTTATTTTCTGAATTTTCAGCGATCAACCGGTTCCTCTGGGGAACATCATGTTCGATCGACGGGTCGTTCGGGGGAGCACGTTCGCCGCTGCTCCGACGCTCGTAAGTAATTAACCTGTTTACCGGTTAATTCTCCCGATCTCCGTGTTTATGCTACTGTAATAAAAAGCGGACGGAAACGACGCTGTTTCATTGGTCCCTTTGAGAAATGCGATTGACGCCTGCGATACGCGTCCAGTGTTTCGATGAAGCTGACTTGTACCTGTAGATATTTACCCTCTTGGCTACTGTCGGCACCTAAATGCTCTTTAACACGTTGAACGCCACACGATTTCATAGAGCAAAATACACAAAATGGAGGAAATACAATATTAAATCATTTGACTGGATTGGATCATCATTGCACGTTCATCAAACTGAATGTCACCGCAATGTGTAGCATTGTTTATAATATAGAAATGTTTGCGAATAATCACCGTTTAATTGAGTGAATTATAGTAACTCAATTTGCTTGGGGGTCACCGGTGACCCCATAGCATTCAACGTGTTAAACATTTCGTTTCGTGCACTGTTAAATGTACCATAAAATGTTATTGACAAACGAAGCCCCTTTAGATCCGATACAAGTGAATTCTGATTCAACAATTACATCTTTCGTTAGTCATATATTATATAAATCTACTATATAAATCTGATTATTTTAGATCGATCTAATGTAGTTCAGTGTTTTCATGGTTCCACACTTTCCTATAAACACGCGTTGACATTCAGTAGCCAAAGGGTTAGGAGAAATAAGTTAACCCTCTATAGGCCGAATTTTTGTTCACGATTATAACAAAATCTACACAGTAAAAAATCAATAAATATGCACATATGAATGCGAATAAACAATGTATTCAATAGTTTCCATAATTTCATCGAACGAATATATTTCGTAACTTAAGTTACAATGACGTTAAACTTTCACACCTGAGCATATAAAAGTTTAAGTTAACTGATTATTTAATTTTCTTCACCACTTCGAGTGCAAAATGAAATAAATCAAGACGCCAATATACTGATATGTGACTTCAAAGTTACATGAGCCTATAGAAGGTTAACTCAGCATCCTCGATCAGATCATTTCAATCATTTCAATCAACGATTCCCTGATAACGTAGCGAAGCTCAACGTCCTCACGGTAGATAGAAATTTCTTACGGGGAACTTTCGCCGCGCGTGTCTCGTTCCCGGTGAAATATTTGCGTACTCGTCGCAGATCGATGGGGAGCAATCGATAGCGGCGAGGCAGGCGGAAGCGAGGAGGAGACATTTGGCGAGGAAACGTGCCCAGGCGCAGGCCACGAAAGCTCTGATTTTGAGAGCAGGGTCACCGCCGCCGGTCCCCGGCCGGAAACACGAGCCAGTGCAAACAGAAGTCTTTCTGGAAGAGGTAACGATCGTCCGCCCCCACCCCCTACGATTCGTTTTAATTACACTTTAATCACGCCGAGCAGTTGTTCGACAAACCGGACGAGTTCGACGCAGCGACGCAGACCGAGTATTTCCTGGACAGGCCGCCGACTCCGCAATATTGCCCGCCGAAAGTTGGCCAGGACGCCAGCACGCAAATCGAGCCCGGTGACGTGAGTCATTACAATAAATAATATATTTAACGGTGGCCCCTTGATGCACCGCCTCTCCTAAATATTTTATGCGCTCGCCGACGTTTAACATAGGAGAACCGAGAGAAACGCTAGAATTGAAACGAAACGCGGTCTATAGAAGTAGAAGCGTCGAACACGGGAACGAAGTAGCGTGGACGATTGTAGCTATAAGGTCGTCTATAGTTGGAAAACTGGTTGACGAAGACGCGTTGTTTACAGCTGTTCGACTTCGACTTCGAAGTGCAGCCGATTTTGGAGAAGCTCGTCGGGAAGACGATGGAGGAGGCTCTGATAGAGGTCCTCGAGGAGGAGGAGATCGCCGCGCTGAAGGAGCAACAGAGGAAGTTCATGGAACTCCGCGCCGCGGAGAAGGCTGAGGAGAAGAGACTCGAGGAGCAGGAGAGGAGAATAAGGGAGGAAAAAGTAAGATAGGATTCCAATTCATTAATTTCCATTGTAATAATAGTGTCTAATCAATAATAAATAGTTATGAATGAATAGTTCAATAGAAACTATTATTATAATTTCCAGTATAATAATAGTTTCTAATTTCCAGTATAATAATAGTTTCTAATTTCCAGTATAATAATAGCTTCTAATTTCCAGTATAATAATAGTTTCTAATCAATAATAAATGAATAATAAATAGTTACGAATAAATAGTTCAATAGAAACTATCATTATAATATCCATTATAGTAATAGTTTCTAATCAATAATAAATAGTTACGAATGAATAGTTCAATAGAAACTATTAATACAATTTCCATTGCAGGATCAGAGACTGAAGCAACACGAGACAGCGATGAGATACGAAAGAGAGAATGAGGAACGCGTCGCGGCGGCTACGCTTCTGACCGGATACATCGCGGAACTACTTCCGGCGGTCCTCGAAGGGCTGAAGATGTCCGGATTCCTGCTGGACGAGATCAAGGCCGGTTCGTGAACTCGCAAGAACACACTGCTACTTTTTGTGCATTAGTTAATCAGAAAGGTTTATTAATTTTTCTTTATTTACATCCTCTAACCAGTGTCGGTATCGGTGCACGCCTGTTTATATCGTTCGTACTACCTTTCCTCGGTAGCTCCGCGAGAGTCTGACCGTGTCTCTTTGCGCAGATATGGAGGAGGGTTTCGTGCCGTGGCTGATGAGCGAAGTGAAGAAGGAAATGGGCAACATGATCGAGAGCAGGGAGCTGCTTATGGGTAAATACCTCCCGTGCAACTTAGTCGTAGCTTAAGGGATGCGAGAATCTCGATTTGTATCACGGCCGTATTGACTCCGGATTTATGGTGGTATCGGTAACACCGAAAGCCCGGCCGTCTTTGTGCCCCGTCGTCGCTAATAACAGCCTTGTCCACGCTGGCTTTACTTGCTATTGTACAAGCAGCGATCCCACGCCGTTCATTATGGCCCCTCGAAACCAAAGAAAGTTTCTATCGGCAAACGGACGGTCGTAAACCTCAGGTACGATCATTGACCACGGCCTGGTGCCACTATGTCGCGACATGCCGAATCCTCGCTGTCCTCCTCGGACACCTCCGACGTCGTAAATAATATTAATTCGAACATAGAGGCGCACTAAGCCCTGCACCTCGATCCGCGTCTCTCGTCGATTATCATTTCATAGAAACCTTAAGCGTATATTTGGTGGGATTATTCACCTGTACGTCGGATAAAGAGAACTTGTACCTTTCACCGCAAAACAACGAAATCACCCTTTATTTCGTTTAACTATGTATGAAGTAGTCACTTTAACCCCTTGACCTAGAATGTATACGTTATACGCCATTTTGGCTACCCATCCGGTAGTTCCAAGGTTAACGAAGAAAACTCAAGGGAGAATCTTCAAGATGGCCACGTATGTTTCAGAGATCATCAAGGAGATCCTGGAGAACCGGGCTGAGACGTACAAGAAGCTGGGCGAGGAGTACGACGCCGAGAGGAGAAAGAAGCCGTCGCTGGAGAACATAGAAGATGGCGGGCGAGACCCGAATTTCGTCAACTACCAGCCAGCGGTTTTCGAGAACGCCGACGTTATCTAGCGAGACGTAGGTGTACAGCGGCGGGGAACCTGTTTATTTATATAGCCGATCGTCGAGGCGTTTCCGTTTTTTTTTTCTCGTCGCTCACGGCGCGCACGCGTGCGACCGTTTGCCGACCGCTTTAACGCTGCTTGATCTTCGACGGAGAAACGAGCATATCATCGTTAGCTTTCGGATTTAGGGACACCTTACCAGCACAGGAGCAATCCCCGTCCCCGGTGGCTTCTACATTAAGCAGTGTACACAGCTGCGAGACAAATCCATCTACTCGGGGCTGCGGCCCGTGACAGGTCACCGCCGCGCTACCGATCCCCTCGGCAAACACTAACCACCACCGCCCGAAATCGGAAATTAATTATTGATCTACCATTGTCCGGATTATTCTGGAATTCAACCTCTTGCTCTGGAAAGACGCGCGACGACGTTTTTGTTCGAGAATTACCGATAATCGCTTATACGCGTCGATGGTTTTAGATTGGTTTCGGATATATAATTCTGTGTGATATTGTTGATAATATTATCGGTGTACACGTCCGTGAAATAGGTGGAAATAGGTGAAAAGACAAGACTCCATGTCGGGATTAACCTCTTAGGCACGACTGAATTTTGGAATGAAGTTTCTGATAATTAAATTATAATTTTTCTGAAAGATATGATACACGTAATTTAACTTTAACAGTTTACTTTAATAGTTAGTGATACAATCGGGTATGATCTATGATATATTGGTAGTGACGGAGCCACTATAGTGGCGCGTCGTGCCTAAGAGGTTAATTTCTAATGCAAGAGGTTACGCTCGCTCCTCCCCTATCGGCGAATAATCGATGATGGAACTGCCGAGGAAACGAGACGACTTGAAATAATTATAAGATCGTGTTTTACTGAAATAAATAAATTTATTCATTGATAAGACACATGTTCCACGGAAGATTGAGAATTAATGTTGCTTCTGAAATGATTATGCGACATATTCAGTTATGAAAAGAAATATCAGAAAATCGGCTTCTGAGCGAATGAATTTTAGAATAGAAATTCTGGGATGAGTTTTATTCGCTTGGTAGTTTAACACTAGGTTTACGGGCATTGATTGTCCACTTCATTCTATTATTCCTAAAAGAATTGATGCTCGTTTATTTAGATTGTAAAAACTGGAGATTCGATAGTAGATAGTTGGGGTACATGTCAGTGTGATCAATCAAAATCGGCGTAAACATTTACAAAATATTTCTAAAATCCAATATGCGTCAATTTGACGCGTTCCGTAAACCTAGTGTTAATCGGTGAATCCGAAGATTTCTTCTTAATTCGTAATTTCTATCAGCAGGTGCTCGCGCGGAGCAGAACGACCAAGCGAAGGTGAACCTTCGAAACGCGGAACCAGCCCGCGTCCCATTCACGCCGATCATAGTTTCACGTCAGCAATCCGAATAAATCAAGTATTTCGTATCCGCGTGTCTTCTTCTGTCATTCGCGAAATCCATTCGTCCGGTTTACCTTTCCCCACGAAGTTTAACCTTTCTTGTCGAACCAGCGGAGAACCAATCCCCTTGCGTCATCAATCGCCGGCGCTGTACAGGGCAGCGCAGCTGAAGAGACAATCGTCGAGTCGAAAATACGCGCGCGCGTCGCTAAAACGGTCGATCGTAATTCTCCCGCCCCCTCTCGCTGTCTGTCGTCACAAATGAAACGCAGCCGAGCCGAGGAGGAACAACAGAGGAGGAAGAATCTCGAGATTCAGATACAAATCCCGCGCCGAGGGTCGTAAAGTTTCTCCAGTGCGCGCGACGGATCGTCGAGCAATTAAGAAAAACCTGAGATCGCTTGCCGACGATAGGCAAAGAGGACGGAAAAAATAAAGAGGAATAGAAGCGAGACCGTCATCGCCGTAAGACGGTCCGGCGACGAGAAGTCTGGGGGATATAAAATCTGGCGCCATCGACACCTGCCCCCAGCGACTTGGCTTCGCATTTATTAAATTACTTTAGACCTGCGCGTACCTGTCCCACGGAAGGGTACAGGTGAAGTCGGTTAAGTACCTTTTATTATCGACGGCGCCGTCGCAGTCTGCTGCGCATAGATAATGCCGATTGCGATCCTCGATTCACGCTGAACGACGATTCCGAAGATCGTGGAACAGGTGTGCCTCCTTTGTCCGCGAATGAACAGTTAGCTCGTCGGAATTGGGCATCAACAAACGACACACGGTAGCAACGTTGACACTGAAGCTACCAGATAGATCGAAATTACCCGTTTCCGATTTCTTTCTTCGTATTCAAAAAGAACAGATGTTTCTCTGAGGAGTGATCGAAGAAATTGATTTAGCGATACGCAAACTGAATTATAAATCAATTAAAGTTTCGATAGCGTTAAGGAAAAAGGAAGATCGGTTGAAATCAAAGAAAATTCTGTAGAAACGATACACAGTAGCAACACTGACACTGAAGCTACCAGATAGATCGAAATTACCCATTCCTGATTTCTTCCTCCGTATTCAAAAAGAACAGATGTTTCTCTAACAAATGATCGAAGAAATTGATTTAGCGAAACTGAGTTATAAATCAATTAAAATCTCGATAGAATCGCTCTTCAAGTTGCTATAAATTTCACAGTCATTTCAACTGATTGGTAAATTCAGCGTTAAGGAAAGAAGATCGGATGAAATCGAAGAAAATTCTGTAGGAACGATACACCCTCCCGAAATTGAACGCAGGACAAGACTCGTGGTACACCGCGAAAGCAAAAAACCTGTCCTGCCCAATCAGGATTATTAGATCGATCATAATAGGATGAGGTTTCACGGTGAATCGAGATCGGCACAGTTTTAAAAAGCCACCCACCCCTGTTTAACGCACCCTTTCCTCCGGTGAACGGCGAAGGTGAGGGGACCCATATTGTATTGGATTAAATTAAGCAGCGAACGCGGCGAGGGGGGCGGGGGGCAGGGATCGGATACCGCGTATTATACGCAGAGAACTTGTGTGCCAAGTGAGTCGTGTTTTAGGGAGGCTCGAGAAGGGGTCCAAGCTGCTCCGCCGCAGATCGGACCTCGGACAAGGGGGCGGTTTCGCGTTGTTTCCTCATGTGACCCGTGTCACCTGCATCTCCACGGGGTCCCGCCGATTTCGACAGATCTCTCTTTCGATCCCTGCGAAACGCATTCTGTTTTTTTTACAAAGAGGAAAAAGCTAACGCAACTTTCTCTTTTTCCTAGAAAGACATTGTCATTTCCATGTTATTTTATTCGTTGCTCTCTTGACACTAGATTCACGGACGTTGGTCTATGCTTTATTCCGTTGTTCTTAGAGAACGTGTTCGTCTATGTAAATCGAGGAAATAGTTATTAATAATTGCAGGAAATCGATTTAACTCGTTGCGTACTGGTAAAGAGAAATCTCGTTTTTTATAGAGACACTCAACTTTGCTATTTGCCAGAACATTTGAAAAAATATTAAACTTGATTCGAATTGATTATCTGTTTAAAATATATTACACAATATGATATCTGAATTTTTTAATAACTTGATCTCATTGAAAATTGCCATCCGCACAATTCAGTTTTCTTGTTTTTCTGAAACATGTTTAGAAAAATTTGAAATGAACTTCGAGTCTCAGGAAACGGTTCAAATTTTTAAAACTTGGAAATTAGTCACTCTAATTGATGATCTGTTAATTTCTAAAAAATCCGTGAATTTAGTGTAACCTCTAGTTCGTTGCTGTGTCTGTTACTCGATGTTATTGGAAAATTGCGGTGTCGGCGGTATTGGATGCAGCCGCTCGCAGAATAAATTGACTCTTAAAATCGAGTAAACAGTACCTAATGGTTAAACAGGGAGCAGGGTCGACTGCGATCGCGTCGCGGGCCACTCGAGCGGCACGTGTCGTGTTACAGAGCACTCGGCTACACGAGACACGGGCAATATGTCGGCGCCACGTGACCGAGGCACCTACATTTTCGTTGCGGGGTGTCTCCAATACGATCCTGAAGTCATGGCGTGCCTTTACACGATTCTAATTCGATCATTCATTGTACTAAACAGAAAACAGTCCTAATTAAGCCTTAACGCTGAAACTATCAAGCTAAATTCCTCCTCTTGCAATTATTAAAAAGATAACAGATGTTTCTGAGACATTTTCAAAGCAATGAATTCAACGATGTTCAAACTCAATTGTAAATGAATTAACGAAAGGTCAACTGAACTGTAGATTTAGTGTTAACCCTTTGCACTCGAGAGGTGACTCTAACTCACACGATTTCATACAGTAAAACTAAAATTCGATATTTAATATTATACTTCGTATGATGCATCGATTTGAGAAATTTTTCGTCGAGTTAGTTTCACAAAATATCGTGTTTATCTCATCAGAAAATATTCAAATATTTTTAGTGGAAAAACTTGGCAGTGGAAGTGTTAAAGTTACATGGGCCTACGCAGGGTTAACATCTCTGAAATTTCATCCCGTATCAAACGACAAATTCCTTCCGCCGAGTAACGTATATAAATTAGATGTTCGCGTGTACCGAGTAACCAACGTCCGCGACTACTCCCGGCAAATATTAATAATACATAAGCCGGCCTCGTCTCGTTGGGAAAGCTATTAGGGACAGACTTTTGACACTTGCAGAACCGCGACGAATCACCTTTATGGTCACCTCCCCGCAGCGGCGACCATAATTCAGGCTTCTCGCCCCGCAGCATCCAGCGGTGGTCGCGTTACATAGAATCTCGTAAAAGGGCCACGAACAATAAGATTTGTTACGTCCGTGCGAAGGGTGCCGCGGCGCAACGCGTCATCCGAGATCCAAACCCGGAAGACACCGCGTGTCGCTGTTCGCAATTCGCGCGCCAACGTTCACCTTAGAAATCGAACGATGCACTGGTCTCTTGGTTATCTCATCAGAAAATATTCAAATATTTTTAGGGGAAAAACTTCAAAGTATTAACAAAAGTATTTCAAGGTGACTTACCACTAGAAAATAACGTAGCTTAGGTTCTCTTGGACCGTTCATTGCAGTTTCTAGATGTCATTAGGGAATTGTGAATTCGAATTGCAATATAAACAAATTTCACAATAACTTCATTAATTTCTAATGAAGCTTACTTAATTCTCGCGACTCTCCCTTCGAATCTCGCGAAAATCTTGACTGTTTTTCCGTAGTTCTCTTGTAAAGAAAAACAGGAATGATTAACCCTCGAAAATTTTTCACTTGAAACATTCAATACTCTCCAATTAGATGTAACAAGATTCTTTAAAGTTAGTTTATTAAGAAATACATGAATTAGGAACAAAGCTATTTCAGTATTTCACTTATTGATGCATTATACAATGTTTATAATTTTACTGTGTCAAATCATCGGGAGGCGCCTCTCGAGTGCAAAGGGTTAATTATTTAGGTGACAATCTTTGCGTTAGACTATAATCGGGTTATCCTGTATATTACAATTATTTTAACTAATTCAGCGTCGGTCATCTAACATGGCGCTTAACGCGTTGTGCATCCCCTTTGAAAAATATATTTCTGAATACGTGTTCCATCGAATATCCACGGACACCGGTCGTTCCTACAGGGAATTGTTATTCGAAGCGTTCACCGCGAGTAAGACAATCGAAGAGCAGAAGTGCAGCAGGGTGTTCCTCGCAGGCTTGTTTCGAGCATCGTGCCACTAAGGGTGGGCCGGCGATAATACGTAGATGATAATCGCGATATTAATATCGCATTGGGAAGCGCGCACATGCGTGCAAGGGCCCATTGGTCACGGCGGAACACTTGCTCGCTTGCTGGCTCGCGGTTCTCTGAATGTACCCTGATTTTAGAAAGAGACGAGCCGAGGGAGGGTGGAACCCCAACCCAGGACCAAGCCTGGATGCGGGCGAAACCGAAATTTATCCGACCGACGTCTGGAAAAGGACGAGCGGGACGATAACGAATTTTCTTAGGCCGAAAGTCGCTGTTGATTCTGAAAGAATCGATCGGAAATTCGTTTTAACCTCCGTTAATTCCTTGTATCTCGATTCGACGGTCGGTTGCGCGTAGAAAGACTTTACAGGGAGGTTCCTGGAACATTGGGAATCTTGAGAATCGAGAGACAGATAGTAATAACCCGGTGGGCAAATTACAATGGACGAATTTTGAAGAGGCCGGCGTGTTTATCGTCGCCGGACCGTGCGAGGGGTGGCGAACACTTGCCGTGGACGGGGTACCGAAGAATGGCGAACACTCGTGGCGGAGTTCCGAGGGAGAGAGAGATAGGGGTTGGTACGGGGGATGGTGCAGCTTGTGAACACTCGTGTCATTCCCTGGTCCGGCACCATTCACCCTGGATGAATCACGTCACCCGTGCAGGACACGCTGCGCCAAGAACCATGCCCATCTTCTGGTTCTCCTTCGGCTGGTGCAGAACTTGTATTTCGAAACTTGTATTTTAATTCGAAGACAATCCTTTCGATAACTGTACGAACATGTGTGCCCATAATTACGAAAGTGGTCTGAGTCGTGTCTCTTCTTTTTGTTGTTTTAATTTAGTTTCAAATAACGCGATGTGAAACTTCTGAGAAACTCGTTTCTTTCAATTTTTTAAACCATTTTCAATTAACCCTTTGCACTCGAGGGGTGACTCTCAGTCACCACGTGATCCGATACAACTATGAAGTTGAATATTTAGTACTTTAAATTGAACTTTGTATTGTTATGTGAAATATTTAAGTAAAATACCTTCGTTGCTTAATGTATCACGAAGTAACAGGTCTTGGTTAGGTGAGGTCTTGGTTAGGTGGTTCTTGGTCCAACGAATGCATTCTACTTTGCAATAAACATTACAACGCAAACAAACGGTAGAGAGTCACACCAGTATCACGAGGTAACAGGTGAACGAGCAAAGAAGATCGAGTGGCCTCGAAGGGAAGTAGAAGGAGTTCCTGGTCTATCTAATCGCGATCGGTTTACAATGGCAGCGTTAAACGCGGCTCTCAAAGCTCGTTAAGCGAAAATTCTTGGAATCCTCGGCGCGGTGAATAGCGGCCGATCACTGCTGCCAAACTAAATCGCAGCGATGACGCTGAAAGCCTTTTAACCGGAGCCGATAATAATCGGCGTATTAACCTCGAGAGCTAACGTAATCCGGGAACTTGAGTCGGTACTAGCAATTAGTGCAAAAATACCCGCGGCTGCGTAATTACTGGAGCTGCCCGAGGCAACGGTTAAGTAGGATCATTAGGCTCGCAAGGGACACCATCCTGTCTCCAGGATTATTCCGAATTAATCGCCGGGGAAGTTGCGTCGCCGAATCATTTCGCCAGAATAATATTTCATTAATTACAAGACAATTCATAAGCAGAGATATTGTTACTCTCTTGTCTCCGGTTTCAATGGTTACACGTGCACCGTGATTATCGTTAAACCGGGATCCCGTCCACGAGATAATCGATCGTCCGATTCGTAACGGGATCGACGAGGAAAGAGAGAAAGAGAGAGAGAGGGAGACGCCGGTTTGTCTAGATCGTCGGACGATTACGCAAATCCGCGCGGTATCGGTGGATCGTGATCGACGCACGCGCGCGAGAAGAATGAGCCACTTAATTTCCTAATCAATCGTTGATTCAGATGCACCTTTCGGCCTGTATATCCCCCTGCCCTCGGCGCGGCGCGCATTGGTTTGCAGCTGAGCCAAACAATGTCCTTTCACATGAGGCTTTTATAGCCCCATCAAACATCCAGCGGTCCAGGGCTCCTGGTGACGGCCCTTCACGACCTGCGCGTCACGCCCGAATCTCCGCCGAGCGAAAATTCAATTAGACACGCTCCGGACTCGAAGGTGTTGCGAAAACGACGAACACGTGATCGATCTTCGTACCGCGATTCGTCGAACCGCGGTGTTCAGCTTTTCGACTGTTGTCGTCTGGACTGATGATCGTGCGCGAGGAAGTTGAAGGAACAAGTGCCGTCGCGAACGTGGGAGCTAATTAACCAGTTAACTGTGGAACTCAGTTGGAAAAACCTCTCGTTCTGCGCGCAATAAAATTAAAAAATGGAGCGTGCACTCGTCGAACGCAGGACGAATGCGCGTAGAGTATATTTTAATGAAAGATCAAAGCGAAACAGAGAAGAATTATATGTTTATGTGACAAAATAATCATGCCAAGCTTTACGATGACGTGTGTATTCGTGAAACACAGTTAACTGGTTAATACCATATTCTGTAAGGAAATATTTTTGGTCACGTGGTCACGGATGGTGGTGTGTGTTACAAAGCAACGAGAACATAAAGGAATATCTTTTTAACTACTGTCAGCCACCATAGTGGCAAAATTCTTAGGAATTATTTACAACACTCATTCCTCACTGATTTGTGGGTTATGGAGAACTTTTCTCTGTACATGTTACTGCCGCTGGTTCTCCAGATATTATTCTTCTGTTATCAATTACTATATTCTAGAGCAAAGATTGATATAGAATATACCTATAACTTGTTCCTTTTCCTTACATTGCGCCGTGATGCGAGACGTTTAATCTATCGTTTAAACATTTTAGGTACATATAACACAAATCCAAAGTAAAATCACAAAATCGAATTCCCCATTCTTTCTCGTAAGTTACAAATTTCGGTTCGATCGACGTTCAAAGATCTATCAATATAATCACTAGCGTGTCTAGTAGCTGACACTTATCCACCATACAATGTGTCTAAATTATTAATGACAAACTAGTATCGATCACAGTTAAGAAAGAAATCGTTAAGACAAGGGGTTAACGGGCACTCTTAGCCGCGCGACGCTGTCTACCTGCAACGATGACGTGGTGCGACGTCGTCACAGCCGAGTAATCGTGAAAGAAGCGTGATCCCTGGAATAGAAATGGGTCAGACAATCCGGCGCCACTGACGGCCGATCTCGGTGGGCCGAAGGAAACCAGGACGAAAACGGGACCTAGGCCGAACACCGATCCCCAGGGTGGTCACGCATCCGCTACTCCACCCTTGTACCTGCAGGGACAAGTTCGATTAGCGGTACCTAACGCCGTCAATTTCAGCGAATACTAAAGAGTATCGTTGGTTTAAGGGATATCTCGGAAGTGCGGGTAGTAAAACAATTGCCGCGTTATCACGTTCCGGGCGAGTGATTTTTTACCGAGCTGCTTCGGCACCGGGACGTCGGGAAACCGTCACGGACCGGTGATCGGAGACCTCTCGTTGTTAATAACCTGTTGCGCCTGGCTACAATATATTTCCTGATACACTAACGTTAAACATCAACGATACTTCGCGACAACTTCGGTAATTATTCATCGAACAGAGAGACATTCATATTCTATGTCTGAACAATAACAATTCATTTGAATGCGGAATTCAATAATTTTTACGTTCGGTAGATTCTGTTTCCCTTATTTATTCCTCGACTATGGTACTACTTTCTCAATAATTCATTTATAAAAAACAGAGGCGTTATCAATCTTCGCTCCAAACTATGGTTCATAATAGAATAATATTAAATTCGGTCGATTCAATTCTGTTTAAAGTCGTATCTGCGCGTTGCTCTAAGGGGTGAAAATCTACGAGCCCCTCGCGTTACAGTAAGGCAACCTAAACGCAGAAACCAAGTCACGCTATAAATAGCGAGACCGATAAACCAAAGAGAATCTCAATCTTGAATAGATCACACGGATGCACCTTGCACTCGGAGTGCAACTAAGAATCATCAACCCCCTCCAGCAAACCGCAAACTCCCCACCCCGCGTGATCGGCAACGCACCAGGATTCGAGGATCGGCAGCGCGAGGGGCCGAACTACCCCTAACCGGCTCTTTAAATACAATTACACCTACACTCGCCACGGAGCAAGCTGGGGTGCAACCAAGCCGAAGGGAGGGGGCAAGCATCCCCCAGCTAGTCAAATCGGGGTATGAGCTCTCCGAATATATTTAAGCCACGTGCGGTGTACAGGTCGTACTCAGTTGACACCTCGCCATCGAATCATCATCCTCATCCACCTTTAACAATTGTGCTTCTCGGAAGTTTACCAGCTGAACGCGCGCGACACGTGTTACTTGCAATTCCGTGAACCGATCAAGTGACCGACGTTACATGTGACAATCGAGAAATAGAAGAGAGAATTTGAAAATAGAATCGAGATCGGTCCGTGCGATCTTGAAGATTGCACGTCAGTCTGTGGAGCATCCGTGTCGATCGAAGGATTTCCGGTGTGTTTAAATGGAATCGACGAACGCGATCATGTACCCGCCTATCATCGCCGATAACGCTT
Source organism: Nomia melanderi (assembly GCF_051020985.1). Taxonomy (NCBI): domain Eukaryota; kingdom Metazoa; phylum Arthropoda; class Insecta; order Hymenoptera; family Halictidae; genus Nomia; species Nomia melanderi. Next base: position 13,333,883 of record NC_135010.1, on the reverse strand, counting down.
TGATGATGAGCATAGAAGCGCTAGACAGGACGTCAGTGTCGCAAGTATTCGCTGAGAGGCCGATTGTCAGGGCTGCTGGCATACTCAGGCGAGACTCCTCCACGGAGATCATCGACGTGAACAAACTGTCACAGAAGAGCACGTCGGTCATTCAATACGTGAGTATCACACGAGAATGTTCGTTTGTTGTGGCTAGAACAGTGGAGAATTTGAATTGAATAGTTCATTGATACGTTCGCTGTCAGAAAATGGAAATCAAATTAATTCTGATATTGTTATTAGTTATAAACTACATTTGGGAACTCAGTGGCTCGTCTCAGTTTCTTTTCTCTAATATTTCGACACAACAAAACTGTAAACTTTGATATTTAATATCAAACTTTGTATAGTGAGATTTCTTAATTCAGTCTAAGAAAATATCGTCTGCATCTCATTAGAAAATATTGAATATTTCCGGTGGAAAACTTCTGGAGTGCAAAGGTTAAGACACAAGACGGAATACAGTATACTCCGCTGACTCGCACCGTTGCAGTCGCCATTGCGCCGCACCTCGAGTCGCTCCGATTTTCACGGCTTATATACACGCGTTCTCTTCTTCTCTCCGTTGCACGCGCTCCCTTGTGTCTAGAATCTATACTTAACTTATTGTTTTGTCATGTCATTGTTGTTTGATAACGCGGCAGGCATTGTTTGATGACATTCGTCCACAAAGGGTTAACCCTCGGAGTACGGTACTTTCTCTACTTTTTAAAATTGTTACTGTCCACGAACGTGTGAAATAACAGATAATAAGGCACCTATGATTCTTTACTATTTAAGTAGTTAACACTAAGTTTATTCTATTGTTCTTAGAAAAATTGATGTTCGACCATTTAGATCTTGGAAATTAGGGATTTAAACTTAGGTTATTACGATACTTATTCTTGTAACTGCATCAACCAAAATCGACATAAACGTTTGCCAAGTAATGTTTATAAAATTCAGTATGCGTCGAATACACTCCGTAAATCTAGTGTTAAATCATTTGTTCGCCTGATAATCCAAACGTAACAGTTTCATCTCGAGTAGCAGCATTCGTGCGCAAAGGATTAACTTGAGGATACGATTTACAAAAAGAACAAGCAAAAACGCAAATACATGGACAATGCATGGAATAAAAAATTGAAAATTACCATGCATCAGTGATTAAGGGAACGTAAACAATTGCAGGTAGAAGTCGCCGACACGGATGGCCGCCTCTACTGCGTGGACGGCCTCGTCAGCGCGTCGTGCTGGCTGAAGATCGTTACCCTCGCGAAGGACTGCCAAAGCTGCAACGTCCTTCTAATGACCACCGACAAGGGAGTGATCTTAAAGACCATCAGGAACGTGACGCCGGGCGAGCCGCTGCTAATGTGGTTCACGGAGAACATTCTGGCCATGCTGAACATGCCTTTCCTAACGCCGTGCAACATCCAAGGTGAACACTAGTACCTTCAACCCCTTCGACTCGTCATGAAGATTTCTAGATTAACCCTCTATGGGCCGACATTTTGTTCGTGATTATAACAAAATCTGTGCAGTGCAAAATTAATAAGTATCCACATATGAATACGAGTTAACAATGCATTGAATATTTTGTAACTTTCAAGCTACAATGAAAGTGAAACTTTCACGCCTGAGCGTATAAAAGTTTAAATTAACTGATTACTTAATTTTACTCAACACTTTGAGTGCAAAATGAAATAAATCGACACGATTCCAATATACTGGCATGTGACTTCAAAGTTACATGGGCCTACAGAGGGTTAACTTAACAAAAATCAATGTTCATTGCCCAGGGATCGAAGCAAAAATCCTGCTATTATCAATGTGTCCTCTTCAAATTAAATTTGTGCTTGAGGTAGAGAGTTTTCTTCCAAATTGCCGATAGTAAAATGTTGCGTGAGCTTAATAGAGAAAGTAGATAAGTCAATGCTTTTAATTAGAGTTAACGCTTCCAATGAATACTGCATTCATAGAATCGCCCAGGAATTTGTTCCCAATGTTTCTCCATCATTGAATCCAAAGACACCAGCATCAGTCTTTAACCCTGACCCATCTGCAATGATGGAAACATAGGAACAACTAACCTGCAAATTACCCGAACATTCTTCAGCCATCACTGCAACTGCAGCAGAACGATCCTCTAACACTCTACATCCGTTCCAGGTCAGAATCGTTACATCTGCCACATGTGCCACAACCTGTTCGAGTACCCGAACCCGTTGAAGATCCACTTAGCCCTGAAGTGCAACCGATTGGACAGCAATCACCTGTGGACGGTCCTGGCGAAGGAGTTCAGCGTCTCGGGTTCAAGGACGAACCTGTCCCTCAGCCTGTTCCCACAGTCGACGTTCAGGTTCGAGCTGACCAGGTCGCCGCAGACGTCGCCAAGCAGAACATCACCTGTCCTCGACGAGAACATGGATTCGAACCCGTCTCTTCCCAACAATTCACCGGAATCGTCGAATCAACCGTCGCCGTCGTCCTCTTCGAACCAGCCGTCACCGAACTCGTCGTCGACGCAGGTCTCGCCGAACTCTTCCTCGCAGCTGTCTCCCACCGAGAAGGAGATCGGCTACCGGCACTCGGCGTTCAAGCCGTACATGAACCAGAGCAACGTGTTCGCGAACGTTTGCCCGCCGGCGAGGGACGACAGCGTCCTCGCGCCGTACAACGTGCAGGCGACCGCGACGCCGATGGCCACGGACGCGCACGCCGCCCAAATGGAGACGATCGTCAGCAACCTCGGGAAATCGAAGCAGGGTCACCTGTGCATCTACTGCGGCAAGGTCTACTCGAGGAAGTACGGGCTGAAGATACACATCAGGTGATTTCACGTCTGACTCTGCTTGCGAGCGGCTTGCTTCCGTTTGCTTCCGAAGCCGATTGGTCGTTTAGTTAACGCGTTGAATGCCGCGCGATTTCATAGAGCAAAATGCAGAAAATAGAAAAGATACAGTATTAAATCATTCGATCGACTTGCATTGTTATTACTGCACGTTCATATAGCTAGACGTCACCGCATTGGATAGCATTTTTTATAATACAAAAATGTTTTCAAATAATCATAGCTTAACCGAGTGAATATAATGTAATGGCCAAATAGAACTACTCATAGACCGTACCACTTGTTTCTGAATTCGACATGATAGTCATTTTAGACCCAGTTGTTTTAGAGTGTCCTTGATCGTAACGAGTGGTACCGGTGTAGCTTTCTTCATGATTGCTTTTCTCTGTTGTCATTCTTTTCTCTTTGTTCCATTAGGTCACTTTACTAGAGTCGTTTTTGTAGGACAAGAATGACTAGTAGAATGGCCTAATGGAATGATTCATAGACTGTACCACTCGTTTCTGAATTCGACATGATAGTCATTTTAGACCCAGTTTTAGTGTCCTTGATCGTAACAAGTATCGGTTATTATCGAACATTCGTCCTTTTTTTCCATTCTTTCCTTCTCGTCCCCATAGACCATATTATTAAAGTAATTCGTTTCCTCAGGACGCACACCGGCTACAAACCACTGAAATGCAAGTACTGTCTGCGACCGTTCGGCGACCCCAGCAACCTGAACAAGCACGTGCGATTGCACGCGGACGGAGAGACGCCGTACAAGTGCGACCTCTGCGGGAAAGTGTTGGTCAGGAGGAGAGACCTCGAAAGGCACATCAGATCCAGGCACCAGGAGAACGTCGATCAAAACTCGGACACCTCGTCGGACGGCATCGACGTCTGAGGAACAGCCGACAGTTGGTGTTCACCAGTTTGGATCCACGTTCGGTCATCTTCCCGCGCGTGAAACACGCTTGGGGACGTGCACGCCTGGAAACGTAGCTTCCGCGAAGCTAGAACCGCTCGCGATTCGTAGGATGTACCTCGCGATCCCGTGAAGAAATTATCGCGTAAAGGAATATTTTTGTAAGATCGGCGAAGGAGTCTGTAAATATGTAATTTGAACGTAGGTGGAGTTGAGCGTACGAGAATACGAGACGAATCATCGAGAACGCGGCGTAAGGAAGTTGTTTCAAAACGCGAGAATCGCGCGACATGGACATGATGTTACCTCGATATTGATGTCTTTGGAATTTAGCGTAAGGGGACGTTTCGAATCGAAGGAGACAATAACGTTACAGCAGCGCTATCATTCGATGATCATTCCTTACGGTACGAAGCTCGAATCGATATTTTACTCGTAGCCGATAGTTTACTCGTATCCTGTAAAATCCTAGATTTAATGTTATTGTTATCTTAGTCTATAGTTAATATATGAAGATAAATCTGTTACACATCCAGTGGTTTTATTTTCACCTACCCCCGAGCGAACCGGACACTTTCACTGACGAATTAACTGAATACGGCTAACACTTTCGATTAAAAAAAAATAAAACACATTGCAGCGTTAAGAATTCCTAAAACTATGATCAACACCTTTCACAGATTTCGGAACTAATTAATATCCTAACGTTGAATGAAACGTCGATTCATGAAGTCGAAATTAATTATGAATAATATTCATTGTAACTAAGAAGAAAATACCAGTAGAAGTTCATACTTAATATAACGAACATCTTTACGATATAATCTTGTAACGTAGAAAGGAATATTCCACGAAAACCGAGAGATTACAGTTCAGTAGAAGAGTCTTGTATTGGTAGGACCGGTTGCAAGTACACGGGGCACGCAATGAGTAAAACAAGGACAGCGCGTATGCGAGACAAGGATAGGTTTTCATCTCAATATAAATTTATATTATATCTATAATTAATATCAATAATTAAAATTATATATTGACGGATTATCCCTCGTATAAGGAAAGTCTCATTAGCGTGAAAACGGTTGCAGGCAGTAAGGGGCACTCGCCGTATACGCAATGAGTAAGACAAGGATAGAAGATTTTGGCGACGGGCGACAGCAGCGCCATCTAGCGGACGGGCGTTTTCGAAGCTTTTCCCTATCCCCGCAATGAGTGCGACAAGGACAGAGCTAGTGTGCGACAAGGACAGAGATAGTCTCACTCTAGCCACCTCCTTGGAAAAAGCATCTCATCGGTCCCTGGTACCTACTCGTGAAGCATCAGGACCAAGGAGGTCTCCGACGAACACGGACGTATGACTGTGTGCGTGAGAGATGGAGGCGGAAAATGGCCGCCGAATCGAACGCGGGACACGATAGAGAATTCGTTAATATCTCGACTGCCGCGAATGACTCGTTAACATTTGCGAACGGAAAATGTAGAATAGATATTCAGGTATGTTCTTGTATAACTATTGATGGGATTTTGCTTCGTGATAAATATTTATTTAAGATTTTTTATAATGTTGTTGGTGGGTGAGTCTAGAGTTTGTTGACAGGTCTCCAGTGAATAATTAATTTTCTATTTTTACAGATATAATTGGCGAACGTTTTTGATTAGGGAAGTTAGAGTGGATATATAGAGACATTGCAGTATCGCAATTAGGAGGATTTGGGTTGTAATTAATGAGTTATTCGGGATTCTTGGATGGGTTAGTTGTTCCTCCGTGGTTAGCAATGAGTTAGACAAGGAGAGATGTGTAAGTGCGAGAAGGATAGAGATAGTGTGTGGTGCCATCTATGGAGGAAGTTCTGGACTAATTGGTTATTAACTTGGGAATTTTATTGTAGATGGCGCTAATTCCGAGGGAGATTGGATTTTGTTCGGATAGTTTTATTGTTAAAAATTGATCGACTATTTTAGAGTTTAGGAATTGAAAAATGTGAAATGGAGCTTTTAATACTTCCCCTGCAATTTTTTATTGAACCGCGTTCATTATTTATTTAATGGTTCTTGATTGTCCGTCGGTAATTTCTGATTTTTGGATAAATTTCAATTACATGTTTAATTTACTCTCGTCGTCGGTATAATTGGTGAAAATTTGTGATTGAAGAAATTATTATTATATTTGACGACATATTTTATTAATTATAATTAATTGCCTGAGTTACCGACTGATTACACCGATTTATCAGTGAAGTTACTAATCAATTAGTATTCATTCGTTGCTGGTAGATGGCGCCACTTCGTAAATTCGATTATCAACTTAGGCTGAGACTATGATGATGGCGCTAGTATCTAAAGACCAGATTTTATTGTGAAATGATTCTTGCTAAAATTTATTTGGTGTCTTATTATTTGGAGGGTGATGATCATTTGCGTGACGTATTCATATTTTGGAACGTGTCTTCGTTAAAAAAGGACTATCTGATCAGTTTAAAATAATTGAATAATTCATAAAAACTCCAACCATGGAATACGTCACTTTAAGGGAGAGCTTCCATTTTAGCTAATTTCAGATTCAAACAAAGTTTCAATAGTGTGAACATAATCACGAATTTTTTGTATACTGAAAAACTTCAGTTCGTTTAAATGTTTAATGTGTGGAGTTAAGTAACAAAAATACTGTAATCTTTACGGTTTTAAAGGAGATGTTATTCCAATGTGCTCGTTTATACTGATACAAGTAAGACATGGATAATACAGAATTATTATTCTTTGACACATTTTCGCATGATATTTCAGAAGTAAGTACATTATTATGGTTATATTCATGTAATCAGACGTATAACGTTAATGTCAATTTTTAAATGTCTTTTAGGAACTTAACTTAGATTTAGTACAGTTCCCCAAACCTGTATATATTAGCGAAGTTAGAATTATTCCTCTGGGTGCTAGAGTACAAGCAGATTTTCCTGGAGGTGTTCGTTTAGGGTAAGTTTTATTCATTCACATAGCATAATTAATAATTTTAATTAATTAATACGATACTTTATTTATAGTGCAACAAATCCATCTCAATTTGAGATTGAATTTTTTGTAAATGACTTAAGTAAACCTGGAGCATCTACCTTCGAGTCTCTTGGAGAGTTAGAATATAAACAAAATATTCATATTCAGTTAGAATGTGAAAGGAAACAAATACCAACAGATGGATTGGTATTAAGAGGATGGTATACTACGATTACTTTAGCTGTATATGGAACATTAACAAAGTCTTTGAATAATCCACAAGAAATTATTAATTCAACTGCTGGATCTGCAACTTGTGCAAGTGGTTTGGAAGAAGTTGTAGAAAGTACTGCTCAAATAACGGAACAACAATCTGACTGGTACTATGAAAATCAAGCACAGACAAATTCAAGTGTAAGTAAACACGATAATATAACAATTGCAAATTGATAAGATATCACATGTAAAATATTTATATAAAATTAATAGGAAACATGTGTAGCTGCAACTCCACCACCTCCTATACAACCAATACAAACAGTAGAATCATCCAGAAATTCAACATCAGATACTGGAAAGGTGGATGTGGGACATTGGGAAGAAGACAGTGCAAATGGTACTTTAAAGTCAGCAAAACGTCCTTCTTCGCCACCTTCTGAATCTTTAGTATCTTTAAGTCCTGAATCCATATCAGCGGAAGAAGAGGAAGGAGAACAAGATGCAGGTGAACAAGAAACAGGAGAACCATTTGAACCTATATTATCCGACGAAGATATAATGGCAGATGATATACCACCTGCAACAGAGTATGAATGTGAAAATGTTCAATTGGACGATATCTATTCTTTGACTCCTCCTGATCTATTGGACTTGGAAAAATTAGTGAACATTACTGACGAATACTCTGTTAACAATGAAATGTTAGATAAGATACATGAAATATTTCAGTCATTATCAAAATCAGTTCTACATTTTAACAATGCATCAGGACAGGAAAAAGAGACATTTGTTCACAACTGTGAATCGTTATGCGCGATACTTAGTCCATTTCATTTGAATAGTGCTGACTTTGATGACTTGACAAACATTGTAAATGCAGGCTTAGATGTGGACCTCGCACGTGCTCAGCCTCAGCCAGCTTATAAAGTTCGTCATGTAAAAGTTGGTGTACGATTAGCAGAAGCTTTGTGTAAGCTTCCGCAAGGTCCAGAAATACTATTAAAAGTAGATGCTCCGTACAAATTGTTGGCGTTATGTATGCGTGAAAATGTAGCTCTTCCTGTGAAACTCTCCGCTCTTCGTACTCTGGACGCTGCATTAATAAGTCCTATTATTGTTCAAGAATTTCTTAGATCAAAAAGTAATTTGTATAAAAACGCTTTAATGATGTTAGAAACAGCTAAGTTAGCCAGATTGAAATACGCGTTAAGTTCGTTACTACGGAAAGTACACGTTTACGAATTTCTCGAGGAAATTATCGAGCTTGATGTACTGGGTGTAACTGAATTGACGAACACTTATATATGCGCCCCTACAGTAATGGCCCAACCAAAACGTCAACTTCCAGCTGGAGCTCAAATGGAATTCGAACGCGAGCAAAACCGAAATCCGCGTTGTCATCTACTGGCATATTTCGAGCATCATAAACTTTTATATCACATTCTAGTCGCACTTACTTCTCCAAAATCAGACTTGAATTTAATAAGAGCCACTCGACATTTTCTATTACGTATCTCTGATACAAAGGAAGGTTTACTGTATTTACTGAAGGAACCAGACGTTACGAAATTAATTTTAAAAGCTTTAAAATGTGAATTGCCTGGTGCAGGATCTGTTTTAGCTTGGCGACTTCAAGTTGTCCAATGTTTGTTACATTTGAAACATGTACCTTCTGATTGGTTAGCCTTAAAGAAGCTTCATTCTTTTCTAACGTTCCCTGAAGGTTTACAAGCTGTAATAACAATTCTTTCTACAGGGGAATTTATTGATATATTAATTCCCTATCTGTCTGATCCAAATTTATGCGAATTTTCTGCAGAAATTATATCAGCAACGATTAGATACTCCGATCGAGTAGAGATATTTCAGAATCGTGCTGCAACTATTTTGGACAAATCACGAGCCCAAGCTGTGTTGAAAGATGTTACTTCATACATAACTACAGCTGCGCAACCGTCCCATTGGAATTATGGAGATGTTTCTCCACTTGTTACATGTATCAGGAAAAATGCTGATAAAGCAGCATCTCTTCCAGGCCAATTAATTACAGCATGTAGGATTTTGTACTATCTTGTTTTCCCTTTTAATAACGATGTGGATCCATTAGAACCTTACACTGAATTGAAATATAGGAACGCGTTAACTCAGTTGTTCGCTGCTGATGGTTTAACAGCTCTGATTGCTGTGATGGCAAATATTTCAGAGTTTTATGAACAACCATTTTTGCATCGCGCTGCCTTGACGGGACGAAGAGGCTTAGCATTAGTTGCATTACTTCTTCCGTGTGTGAAATTAACAAGAGCATTATTAGAACGTCTCGTGAAATATATGGCAACTGATTTTAAAGATCTGACAGCTGTGGTGCCACTCCTGGGTGTTTATTCACTGGTCGAAGCTATTCCTCCTGTTCAAATTGTACAGATATTATCCGAAGAAATAGTGGGAGCTCTTTTAGTATTTACTCAGGCTGTGGATTCAGATGGATCGGGGAATGTAGCAAAATCCTTATGGACACAAATGTTAGGTGAAGTTCTAAAAATGGTTTCTCTTAGTCCATGTAATTTTATACCTGGTTTAAAACTTCTAACACGATTATTACCGCCTGTTCTCACCTTGAAAGAAACGATAACTGAAGATGCTACTAGGCTCTTAGGTTTCAGGAAATTGTGGTCCGCTCATTTACAAGCTCAAGCTAATAACTTGACTGAAACACTGCGACTACTTTGTGCTAGCTGGAATAAAGATTTATTGATTCTTCTTTCAAAAGTATGTATGCAATTAAGCGACTTAGCAGCACCAACTGCGCTACTCGTAGGTAGATGTTTATTAGATGGTATAATAGCTGCAGCTCCTCTAGAAAACAATGTCTTGATTCTAGCATTACTGAGTGAACTTGCAAGACACGCACCTATGAAAGCAACACTGTTAACTTTAACTAATCCTGCATCTCGAGCACAAGTGAAGTCTGACCAAAAATATCCCCCTGTTATCGAGATGATGTGCACAGCACTTAAAAATACAAATGATATTAGAATGCAATATGAAATTCTTGATATTTTTGAGACATTGTGTGACTGTACACTGAGTTTAATGCAAGAAGATGCTAATGAACCATTTGAAAAAGGATTAACACATTCAGTACCAAGTAAAGAACCGCTTCTATCAATTTTGGCAGCTCTCATTGATATATTAGCAACTAGTACAAAATTCGAATCAGAGGTACTACAAAGTACACTTCGTATACTTACATCTCTTAGTAGTCATAACTATGGTTTATATCATGTAAAAAGCTGTTTAGAGAATAATCCTGATGCATTACGATCGTTATTAGAACACATCTCTGCGTTAGAGGATTCCGAGGATCAACACGTTGTAGATTTAACCATAATGTTCTTAGAGAACTTAATTACATCTGAGTCACAAGGCAGATCGTTGTATCTCCGTGTACAGCAACTAGCATCATTGATATCGTGGGATAAGAACGATCATCCTCTAGAGAAGATAAAAAGAGCACAAGAGTTAGTAGAAATTTTAAAGTCTACCGAAGATAAAGAAGAAAAAGAACCAATTCCAGAAATGTTAGAACCGTTATTGCCAACTCCAGAAGCTTTGTTAAATCAATTTTCTCAAAGATGTCTACGAACTCCAGATCCAATATCCAAACGACCAAAGAAATTTACATTTATGTCGCCAACTCAAGTAGTAACTGAAAATACAATAGATCTTTTAGCTCTTGCGAGTGAATTACTTCCTGCAGATTTTAATTTACTGGCAGAGGCTCAAAATTTGTGTTCTAAAGCACCTCCAGATGATGCTACTCAACCACTACAATCAAAATGTCAAAATGATGAACAAGAAACTAGGGACATACAAAAGCAATCAACATCTCCTGTATCAAAAGTAAAACAACCATTTGGTGAGTTGGATATACAAGTTTATTACACGATAATCAAATTTCCAGTAAATATTAATTATTATTCTTATAAAAAATCTATACATCTGTAATCGCGTATATTCATTGTTCTGTTTTTACTTTTCTGTCACAGTTACACCCATGCGAGGGAGAACACAGTTTACCAATTCTCTAAGAGGTGGTCCAGTAGTGGGAGGTGTAGGCAGAGGTGCAGATCCATTTAGATCCAGACCACCGAACACTTCACGACCTCCGTCTCTTCATGTCGATGACTTTGTAGCATTAGAGACATGTGGAGCACAACCAACAGGACCTACGGGTTATAATAAACTTAGTATTCGTGGTACTTGTCCTTCGCGAGCGATCAATGCTGGAACAAGAAGTAGACCATGGGCTCAAGAAACTCGACCACCGTATCTTCGCTAATTATACTCATTTAAAAAAAAAACGAGATACTCGCTACCAACAATATTAGGTTCGAAATTTACCAATTATAGTAAGATGAATATTTTATAATAACGAATTTAATGTATAATACAATAAAACTTGTATAAAACTGTTTTCATTTTAATAAAACTATTTGTATATCCTAAAAAAAATGTTTTAGTGATATACTTGCAGTAGTATTAGCTTGCTGGCCTTGATACTTTGACAATAGAATTTGATTGTATTTTCTCTTTCCATTCTTCATAGAATATTTTAAAACTGTTGTACTCTCTTTGTGTTTTTTGTATATCTTTACGCATGTATCTATTCTGAAATATCAGTCAACATCAGCACAAATACTGTTTAATAAGTTACATACGTTCATATTAACAGTGAAAATTATTTAGATACCTTGTTCTTCATGAATTGTAATATCAATTGTTCAAACTTTTCTAAAGTTTGAAATATATACGGAGATGATTCCACATCGTTTTCTAACATATAGTTCATCAAATATTGTAAGTATTTAAAGTTCCTCCGCTGAGCTGCAGAGAATATTAATGTCCCTACAATTACACAGTTTGGTTTAAAGCCAATATTATCCATTTGCTTTAAAAGTTCTCTTCCATACTTTTCTTGTGGACATCCCAGGGCTAGTACTCCAAATGTCATAATATTTGGTGATAGATGATGCCTCTGTACTTCATATAAAACATCCTGAAATGTAAATTAATAGAATAGGAAAAATGATACGCTATAATTTATTAAATTCTATTCATTAACAACTTACTTTTGCTTCTCTATAGAGTTTCCTAATATTTCTTCTCTTAATAAGCATATTGTAGAAGCTTATGTCTACTTCAATTTTTTTCTTCTCTACATATTTCAGAAGCTGTTCTTCTGCTTTCAAAGAAGGTGGTAGTAATTCCATAAACAATGTCATTGTTTTAACATCAGGGATTACATTGTCACTTTCCATTCTTTCCAATAATTTTTCAAATCCTCCAAATAAAATCAATCGATTCGTTTGTAATATCTTATTCAAATCCACAGATATTATTTTATTTCTATCAATATTATTTTCACTTGTATCAGATACTTCTGAGTCAATATTCTTTACAATAGAACCTTTGCTGCTGTCTACTGATTGATCTTTAATCAAATCAATGACTGAAGTAACCAATTGTGGTGGAGAATTTAATAAATCTGATTTTCCGGTTTCATTAAGTACAATTTGAGTATTAGGTAAATTTGATATCAGAAAATCATTAAGTTTTAGGTCACCAAAGTTTGTATCTCTGAGTGCTCGAAGAAGTAAGTTATAATGAGTTACAGTTGGTGTCATTTTATATCTTCTCATCTGATGCCATAAAATTAAAGCATACTTTAAACCACTTTTTTTATTACTTATTGCTGCATGAAAGAGAACAGCATATATATCGCTTGTAACAAACCTCTTATCCTTTGCTTCATCTGCTATTTCAAAAGCAGTTGTAATTTGTTTATGCCAACTGTAAGCTTTTATAAGACTAATATAATGTGTCTTATTTACAACAACTTTGTTTTCATAAAAATCTCTTCTCAGATTATACAAATATTCTAATGCTTTACTTGTATCTTTTGATAGAGCGCAAGCATTAATTAAGCTATTATATATTGCTTGATTAGGAACTAAACCACTTTTCTTTACTTTGTTAAATAGCTTAAAACATTTGTCCACCTCTCCTTTATGAGCAAACCCATAAATTAATAAACCATACATATACAAGGAAGGCTTGTCACGGTTCTGTTTCACTAAATCTAATACACTTAATGCTAGTTCCAGATTTCCTTTACTTATATGATCTTTAATAAGTCTACAATATTGAACTGGAGTTAATTTTTGCCATCTTGGAACTCTTACATCATTTTCTGTGAACCTTTCATCTTTTTCTTCTGCTTCATCCATTTCAACTCGCTTATATTTTTCATATGCAAGATCCCCAAATACATTGGCATCTTCTGGTACTCTGTTTGTACATAATTTTCTGTTCCAATCGGGCAAATACAAAAGACTTCTTCCCATTTTTACGTGTGGACAGCCACTTGTATTAGATTTATTTTCATTACTGCATAATGTGCAACAGATAGGACTTACTGTCGTAGTTGTATAATTGTTGTACTTACGTGCATTTAATGTGTATAAATAATGTTTCTTTTGTTTAATATACTGAACATAACCATCAATGTAACCTAACAAGGAGTTCGATTTCAAAAAGGAATTCGCTTTCGATAACAACATATTGATCATATTACTTGACTCTTGTACAATTAATTCAAGAAAATGAAATTTTCATGTAATAAATAGTTCCAATATCATTAATACAGAACAATTTGTTTTCCTTGCGCGAAAACATGCACTCGTTAACACATCATATTGCATTTGTAATTTCAAATTTTACAGTAGTATTTTCGAAATACACGAACTGCCTGAAATATATATTAAATATAGAATTTAAGTAAAAACAGAAATACAGTAGTTCGATAGTACAAAAGAACTTACTTTTTAGTATTATTTTCTTAAAAAGAAGCGGGAATTTATTGAATACGACACAGTCTTGGAAAAAGGGGAGAACAAAGATTCTACGATATTTCAAAAGTTGAAAACAACATATTTTTATTAAAAATAAGCTTGAATCAGAAGACATTGAACGTAGTGCGCGCATTGTTTATACATTAATAAATATAAAATAATAACTATTAAATTTAATTACGCTTAAAGTTAATGGTAAAATTGGTACACTAGCGCTGAATACGCTCATCGGAACGTTGTACCTTCCAGTGAGCCGCGTCAGTTCGATAAAGACCACAGTGATTTACAAAGAGGAAGGCAAAAGATATTGAATGTACCGTCAAATGCGCCTTCGATCGAATATAATTATTTCTGAAGCACGAGTTTATTACTGAAGGAAGATCTGCTCGATTAACGAATTATTGTGTGACGAGAAAAGATGGAAAAGACGGACGAAAACGAGCACAACGCGTTGCGAGAGGTTTTAAGTGACGAGGAATTGAAAAGAATCCCGGAAGGATTTGTTAAAAAATTAAACGCATTCTTCAACGAAAAATTTGAACAATATATTACGGCTAAGGCAGTTTTCCAAACCTACAAGAAAAACTTTGGTAAGATTCAATTGAATTTCGCACTTTTTGTTGTAATAACGATCGCCCGGTTTATTTACATGGGCAAGTTAACCTCTTCTTATGTATACAGGGTGTCCCATTTTAATTCTTCGACGTGATTGTCTACAAAACCATTCATTATTTAAAATAATGTTTCAAATAGAATTTACTCGGAGAAATAACATTGCATACACAGTCGTCTCCAAACGGATCTTATTTAAAAAATATATTTTTCATTTGCTTGTTTGAAAATTTGATAAACTGTTAATATTCTTACATTAAAATATTATTTTATTAAAAGAAAATGGTAAAAACAAAATTTGGTAGTTTGAAACATTGTTTTAAATAATAAGAAATTCAAAAGATAATTGTATGGAGAGATTAAAATAAAATACTTCTTATACATGTTTTGTTTGTTCATGTCAGGAACATCTAGCTTTAATCATTGTATGCTTATGTTTTAAGACCAAACTTTGGAGAAATTACAAAAAGATTTAACAGAAGAAAAGACAAACTTTGAAGAGTGCAAGGAAAAATTGACAATATCAGAGAAATATACTTCTGAATTACAAAGCAATTTGGATGAAGCCAAGAACGAAATATTGAAATTACAAGAGAGTGTTAAAAGGTATTTTTGAAGAATGTACATAATGAACGTGTAATATTACAGATAGAAATAAATATGTAACATTACAGATTAGAGAAGGACAATGCAGACTTACGTAGACATAGGGACACTGTTGTGGATGAAAGGGATACATTGCAGTTACAGGTTGAAAGACGGGATACTGAAATTGAAAGAATGCACACTGAATTATCTTCTCTGGGAACACAACTTCAAAATGCTGTTGCTGCCAAATGTCAAGCTTTAGCAGAAACAGAGGAAATTCGAAGTCGTGACATGACTCTTGAATTTAAGTATGATATCTCTTATTTGTATGCGAAATGCAATTATCTCAGTTAAGTATGATAAGCAAAATTTTTTAAGGGAGAAACGGTTAGAACAAGAAAGAGCTTTGATTCAACAACAAATGGCAGGACTTGAGGAAGAATTAGCAAAAAGAATGTCAGAATTGCAATCAACGAGAGCAGAAGCATCTGCACGATCTCTTTTAACTGACACCCGTTTGTCACAACGCGACGAAGAGCTACGTATTGCTAACGAAGCAGCAGCACAATTACGAGAATCTTATGCGTCTCTTCAAAGGCGATGTAACGAACTCGCTCAAAAACTAGAAGAACAACGTACACAAGAAATTTCTATGCATGCTTCCTATAGAGAAGAAATTGGCGCTCAAACCAGACTGGCAGATCTTTACAAAGGCATGGCTGATGAAGCTAATGCAAAAGCTGAGGAATTTACCAACGCAGTTAAAGAACTTCAAGAGTTATTGGAGCATGCTACTGATCAATATGGAACACTAGAAACTACGCACAACCAGCTTCAATTACAACACAAAGAAGAATTGGAAGAGAAAGAACAGAAAATAGAGGAATTATCGAAAGAATTAGATCATGCAAACGAATTACTTAAAAACATTAAGCAAGGTAATTATTTACTTCGTTAAGAAGCTTCGTTAAGAATGCACTTTTTAATTGCCATACTTTGTTTTGCAGAACGACTGGATCAAGCTGTCGAACAACTTGCACCAACAGCAGCTATAGCTAACCGCGTGCTTAGGAAAGGTCTGAGTCTTACTCAAATATATACACAGTTAGTCGAAGTAACGAATGAATTAACATCAGAACGCGAAGAAAATGAACGTTTGAAATCTCAGATGGATGTTATTTTACGCGAATTGGAAGAAAAAGCACCTATTTTACAGCAACAACGCGAAGATTATGAAACAGCTATGACTAATATCGCGACGCTCACATCGAGACTAGATGAACTACTAGCAGAGAATCATAAACTGCAGGAAACGACAGACGAAGCGAATCGTATTGCTAAACATCATACTAAAGAGAATCAAAGATTGAAGACAGAGTTGTCAGACCTAGCACGGCAGGTGTGCTATCTTTTGAAAGAAGTTCAAGAGAGTAGAACCGGAGCAACTATGCATTCGAGCGAGTTTTCTAATTCAGTGGACATGGACAATCTTGTTTCGTCGGAAATTATTAGCAAAAAGCTTGTCACTTTCAAGGACATTGAAGAATTGCAAGAAAACAATCAAAAGTTGTTATCGATAGTTCGCACACTGTCATCGAGGCAGGAAGAAATTGAAAGAGCAACCGATGAAATAAATTCTGGCGAAATGAAAGAAAAATTGGATAGGTACGTACTTTTATTATATACCCGATTTACATATTTCCAAATAATTTTGTTAATTTTTATTCAAATTATGACAGATACCTAGAACAATTGAAGGATATGCAAACTGCTCAAGAAAGACAAGCGAAAATGTTAGAGGGCCTTCTAAGGCAACGGGACATGTACAAAAATATGTATCAACAATGCTTGAAACAGACAAATGTAACAGAGAAGAAAGAACCTGCAGAAACGCCTGAAGAAGACACAAAGGAAGCAGAGGAAGGAAAGTTCGTTCCTAATGAGTCGCCCAACGTCGCTCCAAGTGATACTAACACAGAAAAAGAATTAAAGAAACAACTAACAGAATGTGAATCTAAATTGAAACAAGTCACGGATGAATTCGGAACTTACAGGAAAGAAAGAACAGCCCATGAACGAATGTTGGGAGAAGAAGTCGAGAGGCTTAGAAAAGAAGCGGAAGCAAGTTCAGATCGTTGTTGCAGATTAAAAGCACAATTAGATTCTTCCAATGATAGGTTCAATCTCTTACAAGCAAATGTCACTTCTTACAAGTCTCAAATAAAGGTGCTCGAAGAGAAATGTTTTAATTATAACGTAACAATCGGTACTACGCATTTGTTAACATAAAAACTATTAAATTTATAAAAGTGTTCAAGTCTGTATAATTATTGGAATTATTTCTTCCACAGGCAAGCATGAGCAAAGCTTAATGATTTTGAAGGACGAGGCTTTATCGGCTCAAACGCGTTTGTCTCGAGCAGAAGTGCAATTAGAAAACATACGACAGGAGAGGCAGCTTCTACGTGATTCGGAAAGCCGTCTTCTAAAGGAACGCGAAATATATCAGAGAGAGCGTCAAACGCAAGCTTTGTTACGGGCAGACGTTGAGTCTATTAAAGCTAGTTTAGAACGTGTTCAAGCTGAAGGTCAACTACGCGCTGAACAACGTTTAGATGATGCAACGAGGGAGTGCGCAGCGCTAAGGCGACGATTACAGGAAGAACAAGATAGATTTAGAGAATTATCAACTCATTTGGAGAGACAACTAACCACTGCGCAAGAAAGACTGGCGGAGGAACGCAACATAACGGAACAAATTAGAGCAGAATTGGAACAGACCCGCCAATCCGATTCTCAGAACACACAGCGCATAGAAGAGCTTAATACTAAGTTGAGGCAAGCCGTTACTCATTCAATATCGAAGCCTTTCAATGGTACGTGTACGACATAGGGTTACATTTTTTATAATTAGTTAGTTGATGATTTTATGTAAAATTCTGTGGCTACTTAAACTTGCAGGTGACGAAAATCTCGTAAAGAGATTAAAAGAAGTTGAGATACAGCTTGGAGCAGCACAGGCGGAGTCAAAGTCGCTGTCGGAACAATTGAAAGCCGCACGACAACAAAGCCAACAGTATTGTGACATAGCTGAAAGCGCGGAGGCGCAATTAAGAGAGTTAACTGCGCAACATAATAAATGTAAAGAAGAATTAGAAACAGCTTTAAAAGCAGCGCGCGTAGAATTAATGTCCCTTCAGAGGGAGCAAGAGTTAGTAAAAGAAGTAGCGGAAGTTTCTAGTGGTAGACAAGAAACTGACTCAGAATTAAGAGAAAAATTAGCTGACGCAGAAAGAAAGCTTGAAGAATTAGACGAACTTAAAGGAGAATTAGAGATTGTTAAAAGTGATCTGCAAAGTGCTTCGTTAACAGCGAAGGAAGCTGAGGAGAAGTATGCGAGAGAAATGGTTTTGCATTCGGCAGACCTTCAGGTAAATATAATAAACAGCGAAATCTTATAAGCTATTATAAATTCGTATTTACTTTATACCATTTCTTATCTTTACTTTTAGACACTAGCTAAGATAAAAGAGGATGCTCGAGTAGTAGAACAAAAAATTACAGCGTTAACTCAGGAGAGGAACAGTGCTGTAGAAGCTTTGCAACTCGAGAGGGCAGCTTGTCAAGAAAGGGAAAAGAAACTGCAATCAGAGATGCAGGAGATGCAACAACGGATAGACGATTTAGATTCACAAAATGCTATTCTACATACTCAAATTCAAGAATTAAGTGATAAAACAGCGATCATGCATAGTCAGCAAACTAAGATGAGTGGTCGGGAAAGTCCTGACACTAGTTTAGAAGCGATGAATCGTAGTTTTAGCGGACTAGAGGACGATTCAAAATCTGCAGAACAATTGTTGAGAGTTATGAAGTATTTGAGACGCGAGAAGGATTTGGCAGTAACCAAGTTTGATGTTCTTAGAGCGGAGAATCTTAGATTAAAATCTCAAGTGGAGGTCTGTATTAGATTTACTAAAAAATTTATAATGTATTGCTAACAGAAGCATTTGTTTATATAGGTATTGGAGAAAAGATTGAAAGAAACAGAAGCTGTTCTTAGCTCAGAAAGAGAAAAATCCGAAATCGATGTAGTAACCACATCTAAACATGCGGAACTGCTACGAAAAGTTGAAACCTTGAATGCGATTACGGATTCTAACAGAATATTGAGGGAAGAAAGGGATAGTTTAAGCGGGAAAGTAGTCGAGCTCACTGCGAAGGTTGCTGCGCTTTCCGAAGAGATAGGTCCGCTTCGAGATTCAACGCGGGACTTGGAAGTAAAGACTGAAGCTTTGTATCAAGAGAATACAAGCCTCAAAGCTGAGGCAACTAGATGGAGGCAAAGAGCCAATGCATTGGTAGAAAGAGCTAACAAAACAAGTCCTGAAGATTGGCGTAGATTGCAAACTGAACGCGAGAATCTAAGCAAATTGCTCACGTCCGAGCGAGAAACACATGCGAAACGGGCTGAAGAAATGAATCAATTGAAAACGGAAAAATCGAAGTTGGAAGAACAATTGCTTCAGCTTCAGAAACAAGTACAAACTCAAGGTGAACAAATTCAAAAAACTTCTGACGAGGCTCGCAAGTTGAACCAAGATTTGACTGATGCTCTTGCTGATTCTTCTTCCAAAGCTAAAGACTTGGTGACATTGAAAAAAGAACTTGGGGACAAAGAAGCGGTTTTGAACGACATTAAGAACAAGGAGATACAGATTCGAAAAATAGCAAAGAAATATAAGACTCAATTCGAGGAACTTGCAAAAACAGTAGAGGAAGAGAAGACCAGATCAGAAGAATCTCGAATGGCAGCTGGCACTTCTGCCAGCGAGGATACTTCGCAGGTGTCTCAGGAACGTGAAGACCAATTGCGGGAGGAAGGTCGAGCAGAATTACGCCAAGCGAATATAGAGTTAACTACAAAGGTCGATGAATTATCCAGACAAATGGAAACTGTTCAGAACGAAGCTGAATTACTGAAGAAAGAAATTGATACGATGAATAAGAGTAGCGTGGAGAAAGAAGAACGCGCGAAGCAAGTTCTTAAAGGTGCTAGAACGAAGATTATGCAGTTGACGGAATCGAAGAAAATCTGCGAGAAAGAATTACTTGACTTGAAGGCGAAGCTTGAAACAGGTACCTCTGAATCAGATACCACTGAACACGATGCTAGACTAGTAGCTCTAAAATCTCAGATGGAAGGTAGAATTTCTCGGTTGGAACATGAAAAAGCAGAGATTCAAGCGGAGAAGGAAACTTTGGTGCAAAGAGTCACTCAGTTGCAACGGCAGTTGGCTGGAGTTAGCGGAGTTAGCGCTACTACCGAGCCGCCTACCGCTAACATTAAACCAATGTCCGCTAGAGCTGAAACTCCATTAGCCAGTATTCGTCCGATGAGCGTTGTCGTGCAATCTAGAACAGCTGCGGTTCTCCCGACCACTGCTAGCGCACCAGTTATGGTAGCACCTCACCAGCAGCAGCAGTCACAGCAACAGGTAGTGCACACCACCGAAACAAGTTCCCCAACTAGTAGTCTTCCAGACTTTCAACCAGCCAGCACCAGCAGTTCGTCGCAAACAGCACCTAGTACTTTACGTCAACTCGTTGTACAGCCACAGTTAAGCGAGTCAGCAGAGTCGACGCAAAGAGAAGATCCGGAGAGTGCCGAAACCCTCAATGTACAACAACAACAATGTCAACAGCAACAACAACAGCAGCAGCAGCAGCAGACTGTTGCGTTGGTCAGTCCAAGAGTTGAGCAACAGCAACAGCAGCAACAACCTGCGGCTAGCGATCAACAGCAGACTGTAGCTAGCAGTTCAACCCAGTCAGTGAGCACGTCTCAAGCATCTACAGGACACAAACGCCCCAGAACTTTAGATTCAACTGCATCAGGATCTGGAATTGAAGGCATGGACCATAGCAGGCAAGAGCAGGTACTTAGCCCCAAGGCCAAACGAACCAGACAAGAAATGACGTCCACTGCCAGTGCAAGTGCTTCGGAAGTTGAATACCAGGTGAAGTTACGCTGCAAGAATACTCTGTAAGATGTAATAAATGGTAACTGTGCACGTAAATAATAAAATGTTCATTCAAATCTCAGGTACCAACCTCGAGCCAACGGGATCAGGATGAAGAAGTAGAAGAAGGGTGCGTAGTTGTAGTAGACTGCGATGAAGGTGAAGGAGGAGGTAACCATCAGGCCCAGGAAGAGGAAGAATTTGACAATGATCCGTACGAAGAGATGGAAGAGGAAGAAGAAATGCCATACGAGGTTGAGGGAGAGGTAGAAAGAGACAATAACGAAGTTGAAATTATAATGGGTGAAGATTCTACGAGCGTGGAAGTTCCTAGACAAGCTCAAGTAACGGTGCCTACGAATCAACAACAACAACAGTCTGAAGCGATAAGTAGCGCTGGACCAACTGGAGAACCAGCCACCTCGTTTACAACGCGGTCGTCGCGTGGTATTGCACCCATGCCTAGACAACAACAACAACAACATCTGCTTTTGGTTCGTAAATTTGCAACAGATGGAAACAGTACGCAGTTGTTAGATTATGAAATAAATCGTCTTTACAATATTTCATCGCCTTTCAGCCGCAACAAGGTTACGAGGATGGCGGTGACGATAGTATAGTACCGAGTACCCCGACCCTGTTCGTTCCACGTCGCGGAGATGGATTCGGCGAAGCAGTCAGCTCACCTCAAGTTCCTCAGGGGCGTTTCACCTTTGGAGATTCATCTGCACCGACCACTGCATCGTCAACCCCTTCCTTATCAACGCCATCGGGTTCAGCAGCTCGAACAATATTCGGTTCATCGAGTTCCAATGTGGCACAGGTAGTTCAAGAAAGTATGGACGATAGTAGAATGGACCTGACACAACTAGAAGATGGCGGTACTGGCCGTAGCGTACCTACAACACCTTTACAAGTTTCCCCGGCAGCTGATTTACCACCCTCGGTATAAAATGAAGAATCTCTTTGTGTTTTATCACATTGTGATGTAATGATAAATTATTTAACCAACGAATTCATTTGTAGACGAGCAGTGGGCCATCCGAGGAGCAGGAGACGTTGGTTTCAGTGACACCCGCGTCAGTAACAGGTACCACAGTTGGCGATGCCAGCGAAGAACCTGCGATACCTAGTATACGTGTAGTCGGTGTTGACGATCAACAACATAGTCAAACTGAAATAATCACAGAATCTATGACACCGACTGAAGGTAGTGATCGTTAATATTTCTACGAATTCGTTCATGTCTAGACAGAAAAACAATGGTTAAAACAATGTTTGATACATTAATATTGTTCGTTGATACTGTAAAAATAAATATAGACAATGGAACATACAATGATCGGTGAATTGTTCATTTATACGTATAGGTATGAGCTCGGAGAGTGAAAAACGTACAGAAGAAGCTGGCCCTTTAATGTCTGGCGAAGATGACGCGGTAGACACAGGTGAAGGAACTGAGGAACCAGGAAGTGATATAGTGGAGGACGAAGTTGAAGAGGAAAGTCGTGAAGCGGAAGCATGCCCGTCCAGTAATACGCGGCATAGAAGAATGGCAGCAGTCGCAGCAGCAGCTGCGGCAACAACTCCCGCGAACGGCACCAGAACGGCGACTGCCAGAAGATCATCGCGGTCGCCGTTTAGAACAGCACGTGGCACTAGACCTACACCTATCGTTTGGGAAAATCAATCAGGCAGGGGTAAGTAATATTGTTGAATAACAATAGGTTCGTGTACGATATTGTGAATGATATGAATATGATTCAAGGGCAACCTATAGTACGCGGCCATGCGGCGAGAGGAGCAAACAATGAAACCGGAAGAGGGCGTGGAACAAGAGGACGCCGAATGCGCTCTAAATATCCGTCATACGCGCGATTCTAAGACTAAAAAGTTGTTTCTGCGTACGAAATCGCGTGAAAGATGCAAACCACTGTTTTCGAGCGCGAACGGTGTAACGGACTGGTTGGCTGTTAATATATCAATTTTCAAAATGAAAATATTTTTATTTAGCGTTAATCAGTTAATTATGTTGTACAGATAAATCGGTCGCTGCGACACTTAATTCTGTAGCCTGAAAACGAGACTGTAACATCGTTCTAGCAAAGACGATTGCATCCATATAGTTTAAAACCGCGAAACTGTCTGGGATTAACAGCAACTATACAACCATTTTCTCTAATATTATTCTCAATAACTGAAAGAGACATTCCTTTCATTGAGTTTCCCCTTTTTTGGTTCTACTCGCGAGAACGCCGATGGAAAGTATATAGCATTTAAGTTGTCTTATTTATTTACTTGTAGAAAGTAATTTTTATGCGGATGTTGATCGATTGTCATTGATCATTGGCAGTGTCACTAACGTTTCTCAGAAATGACAATTTTTTTAACGAAAATATCTTGTCGGAAAGTATGAGTGTCGTCTCTATCCTTTTTTTTCTTACTGAAACATGTTTTATTTCTCAGTGTTTTACAGATTTAAATGGATATGCTTATTACTTCCACGTGTCACCGATGAATATTAATAAATACTATATAAAATAAATACCTACGATCTATAAATGTCCGCTCGAATATAATAAATACGAGGTATTAAGATGCGCACAAATACAATATATTTTACATGTACATCAGTCTCTTAACCGATTCAACGTGTTGCCCGACATTAATACTTTTCGAATACTTCCGAGTACCGCGGGTTATTCCAACAGAGGGCGAGAACATTTTAAAATTACCGACGAGAACGCTTAAATACTGAAACACGACACGAATAAAGATATCCAACAATTTACACATTTATACACAGTGTCGTAACTACGAGACTGTCATTGCATTTATCAACTAATACCGTAATATTAAAGTAATATCACAATGGTGAACAGAAGCACGACTGTTCTCTTCGCCGGAAACGAGCTTGGTATGCTAAATTTTAACGTGTTAACACGTTCTGGTCCCATTCAGTTCAATTACCAGACTATTCACGGCGTTTATTAATAACAGATATGACTAGTTTAAATAGTAACAATTTGCACTATATCACGTGACTCCTGCAAAACAGGTGTCCGGCGATCGTTCCTTGACTTTTACCGTCGAGAAGACAACACAGTCATGTTGTTGGGCATCGAGCCAATCTACTTTCTGCGTTACAGTCTAAATGCACGCGTTGAACTAGAAGCCGATATCGGTCCATCGGGAAAGACGTGAACACGAAAATCGGCACGGAACGTTTCTCAATGATCGTTCATTGTCAACCATCAAATAAGAGTCACGTTCGGCTGTAGATGCTCTAATCGACGTCGGTCGTGCGTCGTGGTGATCTCGCAGGAGCAATTCCCGTGTTGCTCGACCGTGATCCATTGTTTCCTGATCCCCTTGGTCTCCAGGCTCAAAATCTGGGTCTCCACCTCCTCGTAGTAAATCGACGACACCACTGGTTTGCAGCTTCTGTCCGGGTTGGTGCAGCAACCGGAGTGCACGTCGCAGCGTTTCAATACAATGTAAGCAGGCTGCATGACACTGTCCCCGGTATTCTGTTGAACGTTCTGCATCAGGTCCCTCAAGTTGTACGCCCGGCTCTGCGGCTCCACGCAGGTGAAACTCCGGATCATGTTCACCGCGCGCGGCAAATTGATCCTCCGGGCCGGCCGATGATGGTGATGGCCGTGCTGGCCGTCGACGTTCGCCGTTAACTGGACCACATTGTCCAAAGTCAACGGGACGAGCATCATCAGCTTTAACAGGGAGCTCTTCAATAATCTACTTCTCATGCCTCGGACTTGTCTACGCGTTTGTCCCGATCTTGACTGAAACTTGCTCACGTGCATAAATTACACGCACCACTGCCGTCGTATTGAGAGGCAATCGACTGAGAGCTTCCTGCTGCCAGAAGTGTATTTATACGTGGAACAGCCTGCACACACGCGGAAGATGCACACGCATCGATCCGGATCCATGCACGTTGCAGGAAAACTCTTGGTATCCTGCGAATCGCCAGCTAATACTCCTTGTGTAACACTTGAAAAACCAGTGTATTTTCGTGTATGGTAGTTACCACTGTCTCACTGGCGGACACGTCAACGATCACGGCCCCTTACCCGCTTCCTCGACTTCCATGGGTAGTATCCGTCAAGCCGTGACTTCTTTCTCGAACACGACGCTGCGGTCAGAATCACGTGGACGTTCGATTCGAAAATTTTACAGGAGACCTCGACGAGTTTACTCTCATCGCGGACCGGCTGTCCTCTCAACGGTCGTCTTCTGATAACGGAAGGCGAAATACATATTTATATAAAGTGCGAACTTCGACTTCTAGCGTATTAATGCGATATAGCAACGGTCACCACCCATGTACGATAATTTAAGCAGAATTTTAATTGCTCCTTATCGGCCCGTTGAGTAATACCAGTGTTCCAATGTTTACGATCATCATCGTTTGGGGCGTTACTGACGATTCAGGAAGTTCGAACGCTTTGCGAAAGTTCAATCGAATTTTCTTTCCTTATTTCATTGAATCGTACTACCGTAATTCGTGTGTTTACTGTCTCTGCGAACGTATAAACCGATAACTTATCGGTTACAAGCTCATGAAGTATTGGTGCACTCTGGGTGAGAAATGTCTTCCTGCTTGTTCAATGAAGTAGCGCACTGTCCCCGGCGAGAAGCGTTTGATCGATGGAATTGTTAGAGAAGATACTCGCATACTGAATGTAGAAGATATTTTCATTGAGAATAAAAAACGTAAAATGTAATAAAGACGTTCTGATTCTTCGTACCTTCGCCTTAGAAAATTTTCTGTTTCCTGTGCACTTCGTTCCGTGGAATTGCAATTGTATCAGTCCAATAAGGTAGGAACGATAAATGAAGTTTCCTCGTCTTTCCAGGTCTTTCCGAGTTCTTTCCAAGTTCTTTCCAAAAACTTGAACTCCACGGGTATCGTTATTGATATCTTCACAATATGTTCTTTTGTACAATTATCATTTAGGTCAGACGTTCAATTTGGTAACCGAATAAAGACGATTAGATGAACTTCTCCGTTCATCCATGCGAAGCACGGTACTACAAATTTATTAATAAACTCGGATCTGGATCATCTTTGATGGTTGGACAATTTTTAGATCACGTGAAATAGAACCGAAGAGTTCTTGAAACTCTTGAAAAGTCTGCCCGAACCGGGAAAGATAAAGAATTCTTATTATTCTAAATATACACAACCGGCGAAGGGTGTTCATATTTAATCGATGATTCACGCGAATCATCGGCTGATCAATTCTGCGTCAAGATTTTTGCGGTTTACAATCTGTGACTTGAGGTTCATTCAACTCTTCGGTTTGGCAATCCGCCACCCACTCAATTTCTCCTTGCAGTTTTAACCCTGCATCTGACGTTGAGAATAGAGATTCCGTTCGATAAACACAATGTGATAAAAATCAATTCTTTCATCCAGATCAGCTGTGTCCAAGAGATCTTCTTTGTTGCGTTCTCCTATTTCCTCCCAGGGAACATAAAACAGAAAAATCACTGATTTCATCTTCTTCGATCGGCAGGCGGACATGAAGTATTCGTGCAATGTTTATAATTGATTATAAATTATAAACTATAAACTAACTATAGTGAATCAGTTCATGGTCATCTTTGCGCGTTTCATCTAGCTCAAGTAGTAAAACGTGCGTAAAACCCTTCAGCAGGAATTCCCAGCTAGACGTTGCGATACATTCATTAGTATTGTAAAATGCGTGATTAACAGAGTAAAAAAGGCGAGGTATAGTCGGCCCACGTAGCAAGCGGCTCAATTGACGTAACAGGGATATCCCTTGCGGCAGAATAATTGACCGCGTGTGACTATCATTCCGATTTCGCTTCGACTTATGACACTACGGTTATGCGTATTCCCACAAATCGTTGATTCACTGTGTAATTTTAAATGAAGCTTCTATAAATAATTCGCCATTTATACAAGCACCTATTTATTACCGTTTCGACTGATAGAATATATAAATCAACATTGACATGCTTTAGCGTATTAATCGGCGCAATAAGCTTAAGTGGTCGACGCTACGAAATTGCATAATACATTCTTGAACAATCGTTGCTACCAAGTAGAAATCAATTAAAGTGGTACTTTGCTGAAGTTTCTAGCATTAACTTCCAAGTTTAATTTCCTAACAAGTTCATTATCCCATTCCACGAAGCAAAAATCCACAAGGCGTACACCATGGCGAGATAAAAATAGATATTTCCTGATCGTCCTATAATTCAGTTTGAGAACGTGATACCTGTGGTGACATTTCTGTCACCGGTTACACCCACAGCTGGCATTCCACGTGCGGTTCATAGTTTCGCGACATCATATAGCGCTGACTCAGTTCCACGAATCCTTTGCTAACGGATATTCGTGTAACCCGGCCCCCCAATTTGTGAAATCGATGGCCACTATCACTTGCTGCATACGTAATTCGCCATGCCCGCCATGATCTGTCCACCCTGACGCACGTTGTGGAATCAGACTTCCAACGAAAATCGAGAAAAGGAAAGAAAATCGTTGTGAATGACCCTGTCGCAACCAGACGCCAGGCAGACGAACGCATCACGGTGACTCACTGCAACCTGTCGCATCATATAACACCGCGGATCGGGGGATAGTGCACTTCGAGTCTCGCTGTTGGCCCGGATACCTCTTCCAATGAATCTTTCGATCACGCGAGAATCCAAACGATTCACCGTAACGATTGTATGAAACATTGATCGCGACTTCTATCCATTTAGCTTTTGAGAACAGCGTGTACTCAATGAATATTGCATTAAAATAGAGTGCAGTATACAAAGGATCGAGCCAGGCAATCTTCCAGGTATTTGGAGTAACATCCGCTGACCGATGAAACAATAGAAAATTCCGTTCGAATGAGGAAGGAATCGGTGTCACTGACATCAGCGAATTATCCTGGCACAAAATTCGATCTGGCGGAAAAACAGTACTCCCAGGGATGCAGTTGATGCACCGAAAAGATAACCATACGAAGGCTGATTATTTGACCGATGACTGGTCGAAATTTGCCGCGGTCAAAGTACAAAAAAAAAAAAAGAACGAGGAAAGCTGGCCGAACGGAAGGTGGGAAGAAGAGAAAGACTGTTGGGCGGAGAAGGAAAGGACGACTAGTCACGCGACGTAATGCGGGCCCCAACTCGAACAGGAGGCAGGACCCACTAGTTGTAATTATAGTTATCTCCGTGATGTTCTCGGAACGCTTTGCTTCGATCCCTCCTCCGAGTTTACCGGGAACTAAGAGGGAGACGCCGCGAATCGGTCCGAGGACAGGACAAAACGATACGGCGCGGAGCAGATCGGAAGAGGAGAGACAAAGAGAAATCAGAGAAAGAGGGGAGGAAGGGGGCACCGGGCCGAGGATGAAAGTTACATATATATAGAGGGAGAAAGAATTCAGATCGCAGAAGAGAGAAGTCGCAGCGGCCGGTTCAGGACAATCGCGGACAATCTATCGGAGTGAACGGAACACCATAGACGGAAATAGCTTCTTCGATTCTGTATTTGATTCGAGGGTGACACATCGGGCGGCGGTACTGACCTAAAAATGAGAAGTTTTATATTGTTGGTGTTCTGCGTACAACTTGCCTTTCCCATGATCGCCAGGCATCACAGGTAATTTTCATTGAATCACGCGATTTCCGGATCGTAGGATTTTGACGGACAATGACAGTTGTTTCCGAATTGTACAGGGACAGCGGATTTCTGAATCACGTGCAATTGGTGCACGAGTTTCGGTGTTCTATGCCTCAGCCGAGAGCGGTGCCAGTAGAGGAGCTTTTAACCGTTGGTCCGAGTCCCGATGAAGTATTCTATCCAGCTTCTACGGTTCTCACGCGTTGCAACGGTGCCGGGTGTTGCCCCGATCCGAAACAGATTTGCGCGCCTATCGAGACCAGGAACGTTAGCCTCGTCTTCACGGTGAAGCACACGATCGATCGGCAACGGGACAGACATCATGAAGTGATACACGCGTTGGAGCACACGAAGTGCGGATGCGTCGATAAGAAACTGATCAAATTCGACTGATTCTATCCGCCAGCCAATCCGAGTATCGCCAAGTAGTTAACGATTAGTGTCCCGTTCGGATTAACGTGTACAAAAAGTTCGTTTAATTAGCAGTAAGACGTCAAGATAAATGTAAGACAAGTTCCTTGTTCTAACGCCCTTTCAGGTTTCCCGACTGTGATATTTTACTAACGTAATATATTGTTTTCTTTTTAATATATAAACTTAATAAACGATCAATGTTTTTTCTTTTTTTGGGGGTAACGTTGCATTTTATTCTGTACCTCCATCCAAACGAGGACGAAGCTTACCATCCGGCTCACGATTAATTTAAGATCTAGTCTACCTACTACTTGCCTCTTAATCCTTTATGTCGAAGTATTGTTTTGCAACTAGTACGTCGCGTTTTATCCTTTCATTGTCCGGTGCCAATTCCAGGGCAACTTTGAGCTCGGGAATGCCATGCTGAGGTGAGGACAATTTACAGAGTGCCGCGCCTCGTCGAGCGTGACACCAGGCTCTCAACTCTCGATTGCTTTCGCATTTCGGCTCCATTAGTTCCAGTGCCTGCGAACGAAAAACGTCACTGTATAGAATGTCGGCGAATACAAAGCGTCAAAAGTGTTATTAACTGGCCCTTCACTTTCGAACAGTCCTCTATGCATCTGCAATAATTTTCCAGCGCGTAGTGGGCGGCTGATCGGTTCACGTAAAGCGACGCTAACTTATCGCTGATCTTAATGCCGCAACTATAGGCGCTAATCGCTGCCATGTAGTTTCCATCCTTGTAGAATTCACTGAAACAAACATGTTGTCGATTCGTTGATTTCCAGATCAGGTTTACAAACATTTATTGTACGGTTTATGTTACTGTTTCTGGAAAAATTCATGTTCGATTCAGATTTTGAAGTTAGATGTTTAAAAATAGACAATTAAGGTACATGCTAAATTCATAAATAATATTTATAAACCTCAAGTTGAGTCAAATTGACGTGTTCCGTAAACCTAGCGTTGAATGAAGTGTCGAATAATGACTGTATAAAATATAAAACATACTCTCCTTTGTTTTGCAACCACTGTGGGTCTCGCTCTTCCGGTCGCAGATCCGCCGAGTCGAATCCTGTCTTGCGTCTCGCTTCCGCTTGATTTTTCAACCACTAAAATAAAACAGATTTTAATAGAAACGCTGATGAAAGCGTTAACGTGTATCGTGCTCGCTAGGAAAATTGATAAAAGAAAATACTTCTTCCTCCTCGACGCGAGAACTTTCCCTAGCAGGAGTGGGGAACTTCCGGTCTGAAAATGTGACGCCGATGGTACCTTTCTTCCGTGGTAATGGTACCGACTTCGACGGTTCTTCGAATATGCTATTCCTTTTTACGAACTTGCCATTTATCGCGGCTTTCACGGACTCCAGTCCAGGCCTCGATTTCGTCCTGTTCTCGAGGAACTTACGCAATTTCTTTTCATTTATTTCCTTAATAGAACAAGACGATTTCGATTGATCATCCGATTCAGAGTCTTCCGAATCGCTCGAACCATCCAAGACGTTACAAACGGATTCTTTATTATCCGTCGTTTTCTGTTCGATATTTTCAATGCTCGCGTTTGTCTTTTCTCGTTCAACTTCCGGTGCTTTATCCTCGAGTGCTCTCTTAATTGTATCGGTGCCGAATATTTCGTCATCAGTCAACGGTTGAGACTTTAATGTATTGTCATCTTTGAACCATTTTAACGGTGGCCTTCCGATAAATATGTGTTAGAATAATCTTATTTAATTCGATAAATAGTAAGAATTAATATTTTGTGCAATTACTTGTAAGCCTTCCTATTTTCTTGTACTTCGCCTTCAACTTCCGAGAGAAACGGTAATTCAGCCTTCACCCTCCAATCGTCAAATTCCCGCATGGCTTCCTTTCTGTGGGCATTCCTCGTCGCATCAATTTTGTTCAACGTGGCTGTACTAATGTTGATTTGTTCTTTAACCGCCTCTCTTTGCAAATATTGACGCTTTTCTAGAGTAGAGAATGATTTGTGAGTACATTAAGAAATAATTTGAACAGATGACGTTAGCTACCCTGTTTGGTTTTCGCGAGTTCTTCGGCCTCTACTTGAGCACGTTCTAAAGCTTCGTTGCGATATGTTCTCTTAATTTCATTGTCAATATTTTCTACTTCAAGAGTGGGCCACTCTTGGCTAATTTTTGTTTTCTGTAAAGAAAGTATCGCTTCTCGATCGGTAATGGTGCATTTACTTCGCTTTTCGACCACATCGGCCCATAGAAACAACTCCAATATGAAAGGGGGAAAACTGACCTAATAAGTTGATTTAATTCCGAATCAGTTTAGAAAAATAGAAATTGAATAACAATTGATTGATCTTATTAGAAATTTCAGTCACTTAGAAATTCAGAGATTAGAGATTAATAGAACTATTTAATATTGTTACCTTCACGTAATTATCAATTACAAACAGGTCCACCTTCTTTGGATTACCACTCAAAGGTACGGTTAGAATTACAGATTCCGGTGTCTGTCTCCAAGTATAACCTTTAATGACTATAGCTGGCATTGTTTTCTTTACCGATGACAGCAATTTTTGAATGATGAATTCGTACGATGTTCTATAAGACTGTTACAACAATTATTTTTCGTTTCGCCCGACTGTTGTAGCGGTATCCAGAAAGACTATTGATCAAACAATTTTCAATATCCATTGGTTACCTGTCAGAAGAAAATATTTTAGCGTATTTTGGTTAAATAAATAATGCATACTCTACGAGATTACATTGTTGCATTTATGATCTGTATTTTAGACACACATATACTGTACATTACAATTTCGCCTTAATGTTTAATTTATTAGGTAAAAAATCAACAGACTATGAATATATTGTATGAATTACTTTTAATTAAAACGTTTAAGAGTATTTATTGACAATACTTTTTCATAGACAATATTAAAAAGCTGCCGTTCACGCAACTCCCACATTCCGTCTTTATGCATGGAACCATAATTTTTTCCCTTTCATGAGCAATAATTTAAAATTAGTATCGAAAAACGTATGAAAAACATTTAGATACTATGCAGCTCCACAAAGGTATATAAGTTTTGGTTCTTGGGCCAGACTATTACTTTTGGATAAGTGTTACATCATTATTAAATTGCATTATCTAAGCCATTCGTTGAAAATCAACTACAAACTTATTGTAAATCAGTCGGTTTTTATCAAACGTCAGCTCCTAGAAAATTGCAATACTATTCATAAACGAATTGCGGGACGTACTAATCCTGGAGTCTTTTCTTTTTTTGCACTCACTAAACATACGCGCATTTCCAGAATGAATTTCTTTTTTTTTTCATTACCCTGAGACGCAAAATTGTTTTCCTTTTGATGAAACTTTTCTGTTCGCTTCCTACATTTCGTTGTACATAACAGAAACAACAAGTATTAATTGATTTCAGTATATTGTGATATACGAAGTACCGTTAAAAAATGGAGGACCTTTGATAAACGCTTAAGTTAGGAAATGAAAAACTAGTTTCTATAAAGATATTATGACACTATAGTTATGCCTCTTACACGCCTTACGACATACTCAGTTTTTTTTCGTAGATTACAATATTATTGATCGTTCATTGTGTACTATGTACAATGTATATCAATGCCAAATACTTTGCTCGAGTTTTGTATAAAAGAAACTTTGTTGTTCAGGATATATTATATGATAAGAACAGTATAAAGAGAAAATAAAGTACTTAACATTGTACAAGACGTTTGTCATAACATTATCATAAATAAGTGTACGTACAATAAGGTACGTTCGTCCTACATAATATCCAAGCGAGTCCCGTAATTACTATTCGCGAATGAATATTCAATACGTGTTCTCGTTTGGTTATTGGATTCGTATTAACATACATTATATATCCACGCATATATAGGGACTTCGCTCGAAGCATCAAAACTTCCGCAGTGATTCTAATTGTTTGTTAATAAAGATAAAACTACATAGTCGCATGGAATGTCTAAAGTATACAAAAAAACGCTAAAGAAGTTCATCATCACATAATTTAAAAATTATCGTCGCAATAAAATCGACGTTGTGCGGGTAATCAAGTACTTCGTTCGTATAGTACAAATTTCGCAAGATTAAAAGTAGAACAAATGCCTAATACGAACACTGAAAACGGTAGCAACATGACCTCGTTAATACTTCAATTTGATATGATTTGAACAAAAAAAAATGCAATCCACTGACTAACATTCTGAAACGTATTAACTATTCAGAAAATTTTGATGGAATAAATACAGGTGAATAGAATTACTTTGTAAGTCGATCAATCTACAAATGGAATTTATGACACGTATCGCATTGACAAATTACAAATTCGTTGATAGTTCAATGATGTACATAGTAAATTCATTTTTTTTCCCAAGAAATAGATACATTAAAACTCTAATTTACTAACATTCTGCGAGATGCATTATGAAAAATTGTTATTACACAATCAACTCAATAATAAAAATAAATACAGGAATAATATATTCTAGTAACGTGAAACTTGTATCACTACAAAAAAAATATACTTACAATTATTTAAAAAGAATTCTAGATAATCGAAAATTTATTACAATTTATCTAAATGGCTTGGATTTTTTACATACATATCACATGCATACGTCTGGCATTGTAAGCATGTTTGTACCATCATACATGCTTCCATTATTTGAATCATATTCATTGTTGCTTCATAAATAATTAATACAAATACTACAAGAAGAATGAAGCAACATGAATACAAAGGTATATATTTATATAAATAAATGCAAAAATTAAGGAGATGAGTTTTTTTAATTGAGTATATAAATAATCAAAGTTTAAAACTTCGGATATCTAGGAATCCGAACAAGAATATTTACTTAATGACTGCTTAAACGCGCTAAAGAATTAAATACAAGACGGAAGTAATCGAAAATACATACACTACGAACATCATTGGAATATCGTACATCAAATTTCCATATGTCACCGACTTTTTGTGCAATGTTATTGCATTTCGTAAAGAGCACAAATGCATATCGAACGCATAAACTATTTTTTCCTGGCAGCCTTTTCTGCTTTCCGTCGCATCCGTTCAATCTCTTTCCTCTCCTTGCGTTCACGGTCTGCTTGTGCTCTAAGTTCTTTCAACTTTCGTTTCAGATGAGACTTTTCTTCTCCATAAATACCAAAAGCTTTCAGGTCGCGAGACTCTAACCGCAAAAGGTTTCCACCATTGATACCAGTTTCCAGAAAACGCGGCGCGTACCGCTCCAAGCCGATTCCAGTCAACCATTGACACACCTAATGTCACGTTTCAAGTTACACGTGATAATAAACTAATCATTTACGAGGATAGAATTTCTTAATGTAAGTTCACACTTACTTGTTCCTTGGACCAATCCGTTACTGGGGCATTTTGCCAAAAGTGAGATTTCTTGTCACCTAAACCAAAGTCGCTTGGATGAGGAGGCAACCAAACTTCACTCGCATCTAAATTTGTAATGCCGTATATACAAGCACCGCATTGAATTATAATAATTGAACATTCAAATAGGGAGAAAAACAATCTTTTAATAGCTGCATTGCATCGTGAAAAACTGTATTACCTGTTTTGGATGGACTAGGATCAACTGCAGGCGGGCTCACCGATCCACCAGAGGACAAACTGGATGGTGAACTACCTGGATGATGCCAAGGCGTTCCACCGCTCCCAATAACATTTGGCGAAGGAATAGTAACTTTTTTCACTATGAAAATAATTAACATGTTCGAAAGGAACTCCACTACTTATTAATTAACTTAATATGTTACCTCTTTGATTGGCCTCGTTTACAGCCTGTCTTATTTCCTCTACTAAATGGTGGGTAACCAAGGTTGGATCGTTGTTGTGCGGATTATTTAAATCACTAAAGTCTCCCGAACTCTCCCTTGAAGAAGACATATCATTTCCACCAAGTCGTCTTTCTCTTTCCGCTAGGACCTGCTTCAATTGTTCTGCTAAAGATGCCGGAGGTCCTGTTAAATCTACGACAAGTTAGAAACATAATTTAACATTGGAAATTTTACGCAGATCGTTAAAGAAAAATATAAGGGAAAAATACTTTTCT
The DNA here is from genome assembly GCF_051020985.1 of Nomia melanderi. Lineage (NCBI taxonomy): Eukaryota > Metazoa > Arthropoda > Insecta > Hymenoptera > Halictidae > Nomia > Nomia melanderi. The sequence goes on along the minus strand of NC_135010.1, from coordinate 13,298,562 downwards.
GCGACTGTGGCCAACTCTGTTCTGTCATAGCTCGAACTTGCGAACTAATAGTACTATGCTGTCGAATCGCCGTGGGATGCGTAGGTTCCATATGCTTACTCTTCAGTGAACTAATCGAAGAACTACTGGAATAGGAACTCAAGTTTGATTGCTTCGACGTTAAGTCATTTGGCGATCTGCTACTAGTGTCTTGAGAAAGAAGCTTGGAAGAAGAATCCTCGTCAGTATTATCACCAGACTCGTCCAAACCGTAATCCTAAATAATTGATTCGATTAAACATTTATATTTCCTTCCCCGTATATACCGTAAATTCCGTATACGTACAGAACTGCTATTGCTAAGGCCACCAGACCGTTTAGGAAGTTGTCGGTTTGCCAAACCTCCCCTACTAGCAAGCTCAGCCTTACTTTTCCCTGCAGAATTATCAAGAAGTCGATGGGCAGGCACAGCTCTATCCAATTCTTCTTTGACCGGCAATGGAAGTGGCAATTTCCTCTCCACCGTTGCAGTTTTGTCACCATCGTCGGGGCTACTAAGATCTGATGTCTCTGTGTCTGACAGTTGACAACTAGTGGACGAAGGTGGCGGTGGTAACTGGCGTCGTGATAATTGGGGTGTAACTATTCTAGCTGTTGTGCCATCGTAAGGCAATCTTACTGGCAACCCAAATCTCCTTTGAGTCTCGGTCAATTCTACTTCCAACGTGATAACCTATAATCATAAAGAATATATATTTTTTTAAATGTGTATACCTTTTAACACCTCCCGCTCCCTTGTAACTACAACTGTTGACGTACCCTATCCTTTAAACTCTTTACAAGAGCATTGTACTCCGTGTCTTTTTCTTGTAACAACTGTTGATAAAATTCATCTCGAGCTGCAATATCCGCGCGCAGCTCACGAGCTGCTCTCCTTGCTCGTGCATACTTTTGTTGCAAAGCAGCATTCTGAGCTGTTGCTTGAGAAAGCATTTCTCGAGCCGTTGCCAAATCCTGTCTGGCAGTACCCAAGGCTCTCTCGGATTCATGGAGTCGTAATCCAGATTCACGCAGTTTTGCTGCGTACTCCTCGCTACCTGCTCCACTGTTCTCTAAGTCTACAAGCTACAAATGAAAAGTACATAATAAAATTATGTGTAACATGAACCAAGGCAATTCAAGGAAATGAAAGGCTTTTATGCGTGATTTCATGGAAAAAGCGAATGATATATAAACACATAAAATTGCTATGCGAAAAATCTGATGTGTTTACCTTAGCTTTCAGCTTTTCCACCTCTCCATCTGCTAATGCTAGTTTATACTGACTCTGCAAGCAGCGAACAACAAACACAGTGCATAAGCAAAACCAAAAATATATTTAAGCCTATGAACCTATGAAGGTGTGCCGATGTGTACGAACTGGCAATGTAAGTTAAATTATATATACATGTATATATATATATACATGTATATACATGTATGTACAATACTCTATAGTGCATAACTTCCTGTAGTTTATATTTTGTATAGTAAGAACGTATTTCTATGATACTAGATATACTTCGTGCAAAAATAAATGCGATGTGCACTATGCAGACTATTGTAAATCTAATTTCAAATAACATCACCACTTTCTTAATATTATGAAGCAGACTACTACATGATAAGTAATGAGACCATACTATATATTTCTCATTAATTATACATTTAAGAGAAATCAACAATTTTACACATAATTAAGTAAGGGAATGCGGCAATCAAAATAAAAATACATGTAATAGACTACGTATCTCACACGTTCCTTACTATTATCTTCTGTTCTGATTGAGAGAAAAACAAATTACCTCTTGTAAAAGTAGCCTCAAACTGTCAACATCACTTTGTGTAGTAGGCGCATGTGGTGGCATCGATGAACTAATAATAGGAGATCTACTTCGACCGGAAGCAGATAAGTAACTTTCAATAGGACTTTGGGGAGGTTCCCCTTCGGAACATGACGACATGGCTGGAGAGCCTGGTATTGCACCCATCCCTCCGACAGAAATATCCTCGCCAGATCGTTGACCATCGGGCGAGGCATCCGAAAAATTTAGTTTTCTACAGGAACAACGGACATTTATATTACAATACGTTTTATATCTTTAATTGAAAGTTTACATGTAAGCAACAGAGTTTAGTTTCCCTCAGTACCTCAAGAGGCCTCGTGCCATCATTGAGGTGGCCATAGTTTGTCGTCATAGACATTAGCGAGCAAGGATAAACCATCATTGGGAAGTTACTTAAAAAGAAAATCAGAAACATTGTTTAAATGTGTACCTAGCAGAATTAGCTTGCTGCTGTTGCTGTTCTCTTTCCTTATCCGCCTGAAGACTTTGTCGTATTAACATAGCCACTTCTGAGTTCGGATCGCGTTCCCTGCCGATCACAAATCGCACAAGACCAGAAGTATTACGAAGAACGCTGGCTGCGTAAGCTTGTGTCACACCGACTAAAGATTTTCCATCAACCTCAACGATTTGATCGTTCACTTGTATTCTACCTTCTCGTGCAGCTGCTCCCTTTTCAGTGATAGTTTTCACGAATATACCTAACTTCTCGAGTCCTGCATCTGCACCGACACCCATTCCGATAATACTTAAACCGAGACCTTCTGGTCCTTTCATCAGTTCTACCGGAAATACCTGATAAATATTTCTTTATTACCACAAATGAATTTATAATGGAATATCATGTGCAGTATTTATGCTGTTTGAGTACCTCCATCTTCTCCACCCGTTTTTCGAGTTCGTACTCAGCGCTTGCAGCAACGGGATCGACATCTTCGTTGTGACGATCATACTCGTTCACCGAATGAGTAGAATAAACTCTCATTGGCCCCGTATCAAATGTAACTTTAGTCATCTTCTTGACTGGTATATCTGTCGGGTAATCTTCTTTCTCCTCGTCCGATTCCGGTATTCCAGCAACTTCCATCCAGAAATGGCCATCCTCAAAATAATGCACTCCATTTTCTACCAGCACCTAAATGAATATCGTCAAATTTGTTATCTTCCTTGTATTCCTAATATATATTTAGTTTAATCGTATTACGATTATCATGCTTATAAACTCACAATTTTGCCTGGCATTGGAGGCATGTACTCATCCTGATGTTCAGTCTCTGTATCGTCATTAGTTTCATGAGTGTCGTTCAAACTGCTAACTGAACCAAGAAGACCACTTTCGCTTCCAGTTACAGAACCCACTTGACTCTCCGTCAACGAGTCTATCGTTAAATCGCTACGTGATCTATGGGATAAACTAAAAATTACAAACATTTGAATACGTTAAAAATAAATTATTACCATTTCACGTATGTTTTGAACAAAATCACCTCATGTGCGCTTAATGAAACAAATGGAAATAAGATCATAGCATAAGCGGCAAAATATTTTTATAAGACGAAAAGGAAAAACATAAAAGACCAAACTGATTCACCTATAATCATTAGTGGTGCTATTAATAAGACTGGTATCAGGAGCAGACAGGACATCGGAAAGCCAATCCGGTGTATTATCTTGATCCTCCCTCTCCCTCTCTTTGTCGATCTCTTTACTTTTATCAATAGAATTTCCTTCATTTACAGCCTCAGTATTCACAGTAGGAGAAAGTAATCTTGCTATTTCTTGTGCTTCCTCATCCGACAATAAAGCTGATCCTTGTCTAATTGATTATTCATATGATTCACCTTGTTCTTTCATAGTTTAATATTGTAATCAATGAACTGAACGTTCAATCATAAAATAACAATAATCTTACCTTATCTTTTTCTCTAGGATGCTGTGTTTTGTCCCAGTATGTAATGAGTTTGTTGGAAATCGCATTGAAATAAACATGAATAGTAGAAAATATTAGAATTTAAAATAAGGAAATAAAAATTATCAAGCTTCTTGCAAGTTGCCACAAAATGATTTGCTATGCAACTAGAATTATTATAAATATAATATGCAATTCCATATGAAAAACATTTATGTCAAATTAGATGTATTTTACGGATTGTTCTCAATATACAAGTATAAACTAATTTTTTTAAAAAGAACTATATATATATATATTTTTTATAATTTTTCATTTGATGTACTTACCGGGAACTTAGTAGGTTTTCTGCTTCATCAGCAGTCATAGTGTCTGGTGTTACAGGAACTGCTTGATTAAGATTAGTTTTGGATGGAGCTTCAACTGCACTTTTTGGATTACTCTGTTCATTAACATGTTGCATATCCACTGGTGCATACTCCAAATTTGTAATAGTCTTAGTGTCACTGGAATCACTGTCTTCGTGAAGACTGCTTTCAGATACAACGTGTTCATTAATTTGCTTCTTATCTACGTGCTGTTGAGATGCAATAACGGGAGATGTGCTTTGAGGTACATTAACTTGTTGCATTGAACTTGGCGAGTTATTTTCTTGTAATCGTAATTTAGCTAATTGATCAGCTTTAAGTTTCTCTTGTTCCCAAGTGGTTTGAGGTTGATCTGATTCCTCTATGGATCTATTTAAAATACTGTTTACTGCCTGGGAATTAGATTTGGGTAGCGGTGCTGTATTTCCTGCTAATGTTATATATTCCTTTTGGCTACCGGCTTTTGTTGTTACTTTAGATGTATTCGCAGGATATACAGCTTCATCTAATTCCGCCTCTTTAATAACAGCTTTCTCTAACAAATTCTCAGTACTCGAGACATTTGAGATTGACGAACTCAGACTCGTATTTAAAATGGCTTTATCTGTTTGATCTTTATTATCAACTTCAGCAAAACTTGAACGTTTCCCAGACACTTCTTCTTTATTTTTTGCAATCTTTTCCCGCATAGAAATTTTAATTTGATCGTTTTTGGCATTCGACACGGTCTTCTGGCATACCGTTTCAGAAAATGCATGCCTCTCATTAATAATATTTGATTTTGACTTATTATCTAAAACTACATTTTGATTTACTTCTGTGATCACTGAATTAGTTCGTCCATGATCATGATTACTATCTTGAGATATCTTATTATGGCAACTTTTTGTTGAATCAGTTTTTATTACCGCATTCTCTTCTGTGCTTCCTTTTATTTGAGTTTTAACTTCATTGTTTTGTGCAGAAACTTCCTGATTTTGTTGTATTTTCTTTGCATATGGCGAAGGTATTGGTATATCCTTGTGTTCTAGAGCTGGATACTCTTGATCTGAACTAATAACAGATGGTGGTCGTTGTCCCAAACCAGCTGCTTGAAGATCAACACGGACGTGAGAACGACGAATGACGGTAGTTGTATCTGTTTCACTAAATCTTGAATTTTTATCTGAAACATCTTTTTCGGGAATAGCTTCTGTGTACGATGCAGGCTTTTCTTGATCTTCAGGTTCCAAATCATAACTATTTCGACCTTAAACAAAATATTACAATATTAAAGAGTTATGATAACAAATAATTTTGTTAAATAATCATTAAAAAAATACCTCGACAATCAATGCAAAGTAGTCGTAGACACATGATATTTTTATCTTTTGTATGTAAAATAATATGAAATTTAGATAGTTAAATTTATCATATAACTGTACAATAAAACGGAAACATATATCTTTTTACAAGAACCTTACAATTTTTAGTAATTTAAAAGATTGAATCGCACAAGCAATATAAATAAACTTTGGTAAAAATGTTTTTGATACAACACGTATAAAAGAGCACATACTTTGCAGAAAATATTTTATGCTATATCATTACACCTTACTAATACTATTCTTTTTAGGGAGCACGTTTTTAAGGAACACATTTGGAAATATCCAAGTTTTCACAAATCCACATTCCACAAAACGGATATAATTTAACGATGATAATTAATTTTTAACAAGTATTTTTTGTTTTGCACTTGGAAAAAAAGTGATTGGAATTTGAAAAATACTTTTCCGAAGAAAATGCTGCAAAGTACCACCAGACAGAAGCAGAACAGAATACACAGAGATTTCTATAAATAATACTGTTGAAACCAGTAGGAGGAACCAACATCAAGAAGAGGAGGAAAGGGGGAAAGAGGAGAGTTTCCTCTTGGGCTTTTACTTTTTAGTATTTTGGCAGACTGCCACAGTCTGCAACATATCAATAAGTTAAAATATGATATCAATAATTTTCCGATAATTAAAAAAATAATAAAAAAATTCATTTTTTCCCGTAAAAAAAGTTTACGTTAAATTCGTGTCTTTTGTATATGTCTTTTGTTTTGTGATAAACTGAGTATTCAAACGTGTATAGAATGTATTACATACGTTTGTATAAATTAAGCCATGTTACTGAAATGATTCACGAATACTATACCCGCTTGAATTTTTTCAGACATTTCCTTATCTGCCTTCTCTTCTTTACTATCCTTGGAAGGGGAGCTAGGGGAGCTCATACTAGAAGAAGCGCTATCCGTACCTCCAGAAGGTGGTCTCAATTCCGGATCCGGAGATTTCGAAGGTTCTATTTTCCTTTCATCCGTCAGATTATCTTTTTTCCTGACCGTATTTATACACGATCTGGCCCAATCTGGTCTTGGATCAGGTCTAACGACATCGTTTTTCGTTTCCACGTCCAATACCTCTCTAGAATTCTTCAAGTCCGCCGCTTTCTTCAATATCTCATCATTTTTAGCTAACCACTCGTTCCTCCATTCAGAAGTTTTCGGCGGTGAACGTATGGAATTCGTAGGGTAATTTAAATACTCAGGAGTGTCAAGCAAGTCGCTATCCTTCCTTGTCTTATTTTCGTACGCAATACTAGTAATATTCTCTATCGAGATACTCCGTGTTGGACTAGATATATCAGAATTTCTATCATAAGGAGAAACATGCGATTTCGATTGTGAATATATATCGATACTTGAGCTTGCAAGAGCAGTTTTAGTACTCAGATTACTTTCTGAATTACTGAATCCCTTTGAATGCTGAACAGAAGAAGTATTTTTTGATATGTCTGCATTCCGCGAATGCGCTTTGGCCGCAGTGTTCTTCTGTACAACTGCATACTCTGGTATGAACACATCTTGTGTCCTTTCTCCCGCAGGAGTAGCAACGTTCTTCGAACCTTCCCGATGTTCTTGGTTTCTTTGGAAATGTTTGTTTTGTACATTCGTGTTCTTTTGTACAACTGCGTACTCTGGTATGGTGGGAGAAGTATCGAAATACTTGTTTATAGTAGCATACTCTGGACTACTAGGAATATCCGAAGGAGACACAGCCGCGATACTTGCCGGTCTTTCTTTTTTCACATTCGACGAATTTCTGGTTGGCGGTAGAGGTGGAGGTGGAGATATGGCTGATGACCTAACAGAACAAAAACTTGCAGATCTTGTGGCTGGATTAGTAGAGATATCTGTTGGTCTTTTTACTTCATTATCAACGTTTGCGGCATTTTGTGCATGTCCTGCAGAAACAGAGTCAACATTCACCTTATTCGCGCTTTGATTCAATGAGCTTTGGACTACGGATCTATTTGGATCTGAATTGTATCTGCTTGGTCTAGTTTTTGAGAAATGACTAGTCCAATTTTTTTGTTTCTCAATTAATTCTTTCGAGTTCAATCGTCTTTCAGGTTTCTCCGGTTTTTCTGGACGATCGTCCAATCGATTTTCCTTCCCATAATTTTTATCAAATTTTCCAAATCCTGATCGCGATTTATGTTTATCTGGCACATTATCGAAACCATGATTATGACCGTTTTCAAAATGTCTTTCAGCGTTTAAGGCTGGTACACTTGCGCTCCAATTACTTAAATGATCCCTAGTACCCGGAGGCGACGGGGATCGAGGACGAGGTGACCTAGCTGGAGACGTACAGCCTGATCCAGAATTTGCTGAACTAGAACGTGATCTTAAACCGTGTAAGTTGCTGGGTTTTGCAATTCTGTCAATCCTGTATAAAATTGATGAAAACAAAAAGTAAACAAAACATGGTATATTATTTGTGCATCTATCTTTTTGAACAATGTATGCACTTACGGTTTATTTGGTTTATTTTCTTCCCCAAGTTTCTCGAATAGAGCTCGCGCATTGTTGAAACGGGCCACATGACTTTCAGTTCTAACAACTGTGACTTGCGTAGGAGATTCTTTTAAAGGCACAGCCGGTTCTTTGAAACCATCTGACAGAATATTATTAGTTCTATGGCTTAAATTGTCCAGTTGTGGTTTCGATTGAAAGATGTTTGCAATGGCTGACACTTTTGAACCACCAACTCTTTTCTTTTCTTCCACTGTTGCCATGACTCCTTTTCTTTTAAATAAAAAATACATCAGCAATTATATCAATTGTTGACAATATAAAAAAACACATCTCACTAATGTTTGAAATTAAATTAAACATTGTGCAAATAAATAAAAACAAAATAAAAATATCAATACCTGGACCTCACTTGTATAAAAGTAATGTGAGTTTCAATGCCTAATATACTTCAGCCCATTGTCATTCACGTATTTTTTATATTAATCATTTTTCTGACGATCTGAAAAAAGTAAAATAAAATATAAATTGCCATAAATTAATTTAAATTCAGGTGTAAATTTATTTTCCATAGTCATTGAACATTTATGCAGGTCATTGATCTTATAGCACTTGTAATACTTCTTTGAAATATTGAGCATATTCTTTGATAGTATTAGAGAAGCATTTTATTATGAGATTACATTAGGTATATCTGTCTCTGATTGTCTGAAATGATTTAAGTTAAACTTAAATGGAGGGCATGTATACAGAGGTGGGGTCTTGTCTGGGCTTCACCCTCCTCCCATTGCCATAGCACACCATGCTCCTGCAATCAATACTTGAATCCTTTCTCTGTAGTTGAAGTATGAAAAGTGGAAGCATGCACATGTTATGATCTCATATTATGTGCCATGTATATAATGTGCAAGCCTTTGTAATAATAGACTAAAATTAACTGTATCTTAAAATAAATAATGGAGCTAATGTAGCAAACTTTCACTTACTACTTTTTGTTGTGAACTAACTCAAAATGCATGTAATTTTAAATAAATCGAATAAAACAATATATTTGAGAAGAAATATTATTAAAAAATATCAACTTTTGAACCCAATAAGGTGATGTTCTATGAAAATGTAGTTCATGGAAATAATTTCAATTTTCATATCAGTATGAACATATTATTATTGACCAACTGTTCTAAATACTTTACACTGAAAATAAAAATAGAATATGCGTTTATAATTAACAACATCAGTTTTCAATAAATAAATATTTATATTGGGTGTAACAGGGAATATATTGAATACAGAACAGCTATGTATTCTCTAATTTACATGCTTCTTTAAAGGTGTAATAACATGCTGACACAATCATATCTTTCAAGTGATACTTATTATTCTACTGACACATTCATAAGGCAACAGTTCAACTGGTAAGGATAAACAGTACTGTTTGATGATTCAAAAAATTGTTAAAGACTTACAATTAAAAAGTGCAAATAACGTTCAGAATAATAATTCAATTTTATTCTTTTTCTATATAAATCAATGGATAAAATACATTTACATTCCTTTGCCGCCTCGTTTTCCGTTGAAGAAAAAAAAATATTTCCATTCTTCCGCGAGCTCGTTTTACGATATTTACTATGACAATACCTTTATCTTCGGGCCGAAGATAAACAGTAATAGATAAATGACTACTATGGAATAAATGTGTCACTAAATTACGGACAAGCAACATGCGTGTATATAAAATTCAAATAAAATAGTGCAATAATAAAACCTTAATTTGCTTATCGACGACACATAATGTTTACAAAAATTTTGGTAAACGTACGTTGCATTTCGCCATTATAAAGGTACTAGCCAGGCGAATTCGAAGAAAATTTGCAATAACGGTTATCATCAAGGGATCTCTCATTCGACACGTAATTTCATTATCAACGTTCGACCCGCACCGATAACAATCCGCACGGTCAAACGGAATTACTTTTAAACGAAATATGTCAAATTGTTTATAGGATTCGTAAACTAACCAGAGGTGTCACCATGTGCACGAAACCATTTTCCTATCGCAAGATGTATTTTCAATGCGTTCGTGTCTTCTTTCTCGCGACAACTCGATTTTCCTTTCACACGAAAGAATCACAACCGAAAAAATACCCTGCTTGTAAAATATCGGATTAATATAATAGGGCTTTCGTACTCGTCTCTGTCAAGATCACTTATATTCGTGACAGACGCTCGTTACCGCGAATTTTTTTACACTTTCGTTCTAGAATAGTATTCCGCACGATAATCTGAAACGCGTGGACCGGTATCGCTTTTAATTCTAGTTTTCTAACCAACCACTACTTATTTCCAAGTTAATCGCGATACGATTTTACATCGCGAAACACTTTCACAACCGGCTGTGATCTACCCGTGTCAACAACCCGTGAAAAATGGTCCAAGATGGTCGTCGTTCCTTTTTAAAGATGGCGACCCTTACGCACCGCTAGGGATTTTAATTCCGAGAAATTCCGAATGAAAAAAACTCAATTTCCAAACTAGATAAGATTATTTATTTATATAACGTATTACGTACGACATGCGTAACTAGAAAGATTCTTTAACAGTAGAATAAGGATAAAGGTATAGAAGAATTAATAAAATGTTGTTTAATATTAATGTAAAACTCCCCTTATTCCTGTTCAAAATACCCGATATCCATGGGTTTTAATATTCTCACGATATAAGCTCGGCAACTGGGTCCCCCTAGAATCAATTAAACGGGTAGCCAGAGGATTTATGAGCTCTGCGGAACAGAGGAAATGTTATATGTTGATCAAATTTAAGAACAGCAGCGTGATTTACGTATCGTGCGACTGAAAAATGTTCATGTCTTGTAATTGGATCATTTTTCTCACTCTCGCTTTTAGTTGTTAGAAACAGAAACTGTTGGAGGGGGTAATTGTAAGTTTGTAACGTATAGGACAAAAGTGAGCTTGTATCGTGTGGACGTTTGCACAGATTTTTCGACATAGTATATATGAAAATCTCTATAGTTATGCAAATACGTCTGAAAATATTGCGAACAAAGTCAGTTGGAATTGTTCAAAAGCATTATATCATTTGAGTTTTATCTTGGAGGTTTTCAGGTATGATCGTTTCTATCGATCGTGATGAACACGTCACGCTATGGACGCTGTGGTTTGCGTTTCCGTGAAGAGAGTACCGTTTACTGTGCTTTTATGAAGAAACGTGGGATTCCTTGTGCGAATCTCTCGTGTATTTCGTGCGGGAGAAGTCGTAGGAATAGTTATTGAACGCATAGAATAATCATTAAGCATTCTTGCGTGAGGTGCGAAGTGTGTTAAGTGAAGAACGAGTGTGCACGTAAGTGTGTACGAGCTGCTTAAAAGGGCTTATAACGTCCAAAGACTTATGTTTGTAAACCATGAACTTTTTTAATAAAATCAATGGCGAAAACGATGGTCTCGAGTATGTTTTGTGGTGCCGATGTTGCTAGTAAAATTACTATTCGCAACGGACTTTTCCTAGGCATAGCCTTCGCGTTTCCAAAGACTGCATATAGACGTCAAACAAGTATGATGTGTTGTTTTGTCTGATGTACAGAAAAAAAACATCAACGACTCTTCGCCTTCATACGTTAATAGGCCACAGAAAACACATTTTAGCAAGATTAAACTGTCTGTTTACAAAAAAACTTCATCATAAACATTTACATATAAAGTTTGAAAATGACACGCATTGTGTTTCATAGGGCAACAAGAATTGTGTACTCCGTTCAATTGCAAAAAAGGGAAATCTCTACAGTTTAAAACATATTACTTATTTTTCACTTATACAAGGACATTTATATTCGTGAATTTAAGATAAAAAGAAACCAAGTTGTTTGCCTTTGTTAAATATTGTTTCTATCGAAACAAACCTTTGCAATATTAGGTATAATTCATATCTACCTGAAGCAAGATGTACTTGCTGACATAGTAGATATATATTGGAAACTTTTATGAAACTCACCAATGTTCTAATTAAACAACATAAGGACAATCTTAAAGTCAAAGTTTTCGGCGAATGGACTTCTTAAATCTTTTACCACAGTGACTTTAAATCGGATTTTATGTGCAATCTTCTGAACTTTTCTCCTTGTATGCTAAAAATGTTACCGCATTACTTTCTACCATATAATTGTCGTATGACATACCAGATCCATTTGAATATGATATTGTTCTCGGACAAGTATCACAGCGGACTGGATATCCATCTAGTAAGCCCTTTTTTATATTTGCGTTTCAGAAAAGGTTTAAAGGCGCCAGAACTACATTGGCTTTGCGCAAGAGAGCCCGAAAAATCCAGCAGTACAAAGCCTGGATGACGGGACAAGTGAAGAAATACTATTCAGCATTAGTGAAAGTGAACATCAAATAAAAAGTGAAACTATGGACAATAATACAGACGGAGACAACTTAAATCTGAGCTGTGGAGAAAATGACATAGTAGACGAACTAAAAATTGCTGCAGATGAGACATACGATACACGTAGTGAAGTTTCATCTAGCAGTTCCAATTCTGATTCTTGTCAGCCTAGTATAAGCTCTGTTTCAACTAAATCTTCGCGAGGAGACAATAAACGTAATCGGAAAAACAGGGGAAAACGTGCTAGATCAAGAGATTCTAAATCTTCCAGTCCTGAAACGAAACGTGCAAGATCTAAGGAGAGTAAAGGAATTGCCAAGAGCTATGATTATGCTACAAAATTAAATTACTTATTTAGGGATGCAAGGTTGGCTGCTTTCATTACATATGTTATCTTATGTAAACTTATGAAATATTATATTCTTATACCTGTGAATGTTTAGATAAGCACATTAATGTAAATGCCAAGAACATGTCTTAAAGTTCTTTTTGTTAGATTTTTCATCATCAAATCAAATAATGCTGAGAATGTCACTCTATCAAAAGCTAAAGGAGTATGGAGTACATTGCCCCAAAATGAAGCAAATTTGAATCAGGCATATAGAGAGTCAAGGAATGTCCTTTTAGTATTTTCTGTGAAAGAATCTGGAAAATTTGCTGGCTTTGCACGACTTAGTACAGAGTCTAGAAGAGATGGAGCACCCATTTCTTGGGTTTGTATATGCAATTAACCACTGACAATATCAAAGTCTTCAAAGTTTTCTTATCTTAAAGTATGTATAAACCTTAGGTGTTACCTCCTGGATTATCAGCTAAAGCTTTAGGTGGTGTCTTTAAAGTTGACTGGATATGTAGGAAAGAATTACCATTTACATCAACCTTACATTTGTACAATCCATGGAATGATGGTAAACAGGTTAAAATTGGACGTGATGGACAAGAAATTGAGCCCAGAGTTGCAGAGGAGTTGTGCAGATTGTTTCCAGAAGATGAAGGTAAACGAAAGTTTATAATTTTCTGTAATGAAAGGCAAATACAATTATTCATGTTTAACAATAAATATTTTAGGTATTGAAATGACTCCAATTCTGAGGAAATCTAAGGAAGCAGCGAAGCATGTTACAAAATCATCTCGTTCATACCGAGACAACAGACCAGTTAATAACAGTTCCAGATTTTTACGGTCGAGGGGCGGTAGGGGACGTAGGCTTTTCTTAACTTCACGATCTCGTTTAGCTTCTTTAGCTAGAGGATTTCATTTAGCCAGTAATGATCATAGAGGATCCAGGGATCATCACCATCACCGATATACATCCTGGTGTAATCGGGGCGATTCTCCTTACTCAAAGTACAATACATAATTTCAAATATATTTTGTCAATTAAAATTTTATTCATAAAATTTAACAATTATTAATGTTACAGAGGATATGGTAGTCCTGGATTAGGCGTAGCTGCGGCAGCAGAAGCATATGTCGCAGATTATATGCGTACTATGCAACATCAATTACCTCCGTTACCTCCTTATGCTGCACCTCATCCTTATGATTCTTTGCCTCCACCACCACCACCACCTAGATACTATGATGGTCTACCATTGCCACCTGATTATAGCGCAGCTGCTTCCGCTCTTGAAAAACGCAGCTACGAAAGAAGTGTAGACGAATTTTTATGGAGAACAGCAAGTCGACACAGTCGACACAGTGATCATCGATCCTCCCGAGATCATCATCATAGATATAGAGATCGTAGATAAGAAATTTTTCACATTATCTTCATCCATTTATTTCATCTCTCAATTCATGCACACACTCAATTCATGTAAGGGCTTTCAAAAGAATCACGATACTTACGATTATATAATAGGAAGATTTATTCAATCAATCAGAAGGTGTAATCGATGTAGTAGTGATTCAAAAAGATTAATTTGAAATTTATTATTATATATGTATGAATATATCTATATATATATATAATAATATATATTTACATTTGGACATTGTAATTTTTAACAATTGAAAACACTATTGTGTTTTAATAATAAAACGATTTATTATGAAGTATTTAAATGCTTCAATTTGTGTAATAATAAATAAAAAAATGGTATAGTTAGTTTCTCTTTTACGTAACATTATGGAGTAGTACAAGAAAATACGTAATTAATAAGAGAAAAATAAAAGATTATCTATAGAATTGAACAATGATTCACAATTGATCGGTTCTTATGTTATTTGCATTTAGCAATAAAGAATCAATTATATGTTATATCAATTCAATATACAGTGACACAAACAAGCGATCAAATGTTCCGACAGTATTTGAATTTTTATTTAATTAAATAAATGTTAATAAGGTATTCACAAAATATCTTATTATAATACAGATGTAGTTTTAGTAATTCATATAATACAGAATTAACTTAAATACTTTACACTTTCTAAACAAAATTAAACGAAATTAACCAATTATATATTTGATCAATTGTTTGAATCAGTGTAGTTTACCATTAAGTTTCTTACACAACTTAAGTATTATTTATATATTTTTGTAATCCTTATATTCATATCTGATACATCCATTTTTATATTAAAAAGAAAAAAAATATTCAATTGTGAATCAATGTGGGTATTGATAATACTGGTTTTTGTATTGACACTTAAATTTTCCATAATCAAATTTGATAAAATATTGTACCATTTCAATATAGATCACTGCCGTAAGTAGAAGGATTTACTTTTGCAACAATCAGTGTGACATAAAGATGATTCTGAATCATTCTTTTGGTTATTACGCGTAAAATTTTGTAATGAACGTTTTGTAAGAAGTGTCTACTTCAAAAGAGAGTATTTTTGTCATGATCAATAATACAGACAATTTACAATTTGTATGTAATTATTCAATCATTATTATTACTTATTTACAGAAGCAGCCTAACACCGTGATTATGTACTAAAATCATTGATTTACATGTTTTGACGCTATTTCGCAGTAAAGTATAAGGTGTATACATTTATTTCGTTTTCTTTTTTCATATCCTCCCTAATTAGCGTAATTATATTACAATAAATTTTTCCTCCTTAATAATAATAAAAAAAGAAGAGAAATTGGAAAATAATGGAAGTTAAAGATAAATCTTATCTTTCATTCCACCCCCACAGACAATTCACGGACGGAAGTTTTAATCTAAGTGTCTGACTGTCAGAGTACTCGATTCAGTTTTAATTATGTCGTTCAGAATGCAATTTATGAAGTGCACATTGTGTGTGATTTTATACATTGCTATATGTTTTCTTTTGTTGAAGACTAAGCACAGTTTTTATTGTATGGTATTTTCAAATTCAGTCTCTTTTATTAATCAGTCAGATAAAAAGTACTTAGCTGCGCAACAAACAATTACAAAACCGACTAACTTTGAGATAGAATCTTCAAAATATGATAAAATGAATGGCCAATCAATTAATTTACAGGTAAACGAATTAAAATAATTTAAATGCAGTGTACAGTACATAGTGACAATAATAATTTTTTTACTAGGAAAGTATATCGATACTGAAACAAATTTCAAGTACATGCGAGAAATATAATTTAAAAACTCCATTAATAAGAAGACATTTTTTGTACAACTCTGAGAGAAAATCCATATATTGTTGGATACGTAAAGTTGGTTCGACGAGTTTCACAAAATTGTTTTCTGATATGAAACATCGTCGAATTATACACAATTACTACAGGTAATTGTAATTTCTTGTTTCTGTATAATTGATATTTTATTTCGCATATTTCCCATAGGGAAGTTGATATTCTAGCGCCAAAATCTTTGAAGGAACTACACCATATCGCGAAGGACCCGAAAATATTTAAATTTCTAATTGTGCGGCATCCCTTTGAAAGGCTTGTGTCGTCGTATAGGTATGTTTATTTCTGTTTAATCTGTCTTCATTGTATTAAAAAATATCTGCACCGTTTAGAGATCGCATAGAAGATAATTCAAAGCATACAGCACAAGCTTGGATATATGCTAAACAAATTTTTCATCTTACAAGGCCCACGCTTTTCCGTTCCAATAAAACTACTGGTAATTTTCAAGAAAAAGTATTTACGCGTGATAAAAGGTACAGTGTTGTATGATAAAAGTTTATTATAATCAGACTGATGGAATTTTTAATATATTCATTTTTTCCTATAGATTAAAGCTGATACCAACTTTTAAAGAATTTTTGTTGTGGCTACTTCAAAGTTCGGAGCAAGACGATGTTCATTGGAATCGTTATTATACACACTGTGGCGTGTGCAACATACGATATAATTATGTTTTAAAGTTAGACGATTATACGTCCGGACAAATTAATTATATTTTTTCAAAACTAGGACTGGATACGAATAAGGTATATTTACCAAAACTGGAAGGAACGCGTGGAGGATATACTAATTTTGATACTACATGTAAATATTTCGCAAATTTGACGCAAGGTATAATTTTTAAATTGTACGAAAGATATAAGATTGACTTTGAAATGTACAATTATAATTTGAATCGGTATATATTTTGTACAAATAAAACGAATTAAATATTAAATATTGGTATAGCTATATATATATATGAGTAATGATATGTTATGATTAGTTTATAG
Organism: Nomia melanderi; assembly: GCF_051020985.1. Classification (NCBI taxonomy): domain Eukaryota; kingdom Metazoa; phylum Arthropoda; class Insecta; order Hymenoptera; family Halictidae; genus Nomia; species Nomia melanderi. The sequence goes on along the minus strand of NC_135010.1, from coordinate 13,281,545 downwards.
TACCAAAAAAGTATTTATTTCTTTCTTATAAAAAGGTATAGGTACACTTATGAAATGACATACTACTGACATAAGATTACGTACTTCCATAAATACTCATAGAAATCAGAATAGATTGAAAATTATTAATGAGTTTAAATCGTTATCATACATACACATTCACTCTCATAGCATGTCATCATACGTACCTTCTGATTCATTAATAATTATGCTTCTCCTATTAAGGGATCGTATTTATAAAATTTTACGGAAACTGAATAGTTCAAAGAAACTCACAACTCAACGTTACTGGAATTCATACACGTATTCGTATTTTGTACAAATAGACATTTAGTTTTAGACAAAATTCATATACTAATTCTCATTTTTGCAGATTTTAAATCTAGCATTTAAAATACGATGGTTCAGTTTTGTTTTAATTCATTCATTACATAACAGATTGTACGTTATCGTCATGCATAATTAAACAGTCATCATCTTCCGATACTTTGCGTTTAGACTTTGATTTTGAAGCGTCACCACTGGCATCGCTATTCATATCATTTTCAATTATACATATATCATCATCTACATCATGAACTTCTACTTTCCGTTTCTTTGAAGATGCAGCCACGTCAGGCAATATAATTTTACGTTTCTTTGTTACATCCGGTGAAACATCATTAGCTTCAACAATCATTACGTTATCATCGGATTGATGGTCCACCTAAATAAAATTGTGAATCGCATACATTTTTGAAGCGTAAACATTGACTATACTCGTACAAAGAAACCTGACATCTACTTACCTGACCATTCGAAGTAGATGGTTTTGTCAAATCATTTTCTTCTTTAGGCTTAAGGTCTTTTTCATCAGCTAAGATTAGGAAATCGGGATTATCACTTTTTGCACTCGGTCGTTCTCTATAGACCACAGTTACAGTTAGTAAATAATTCTGCTGGAAATCATCAACCTTAAGAATAGTTCCATCTTTAATTCCTAGCTCTTCTAAAACCTTATTATTATTTCCTTCAGTTTCTCCTTCTTCACTGCTAATCACAACAGAACCAGTACCATCTATCACAACATCTGGTGCAATCATATTCAATCTATTCTTTAATACTACTTCATCTAACTCTTTAATCGTCATTTTAGATGTGTCAACTGCCAACACAGCTTGTGGTGTTGGTGCACACACATAACATTTGGGATTTGGTGGATTAACATTTTTTTCTGGCACCAGCAATTGATTGCGATGGTTCATTTTAGATCGCAAATATACAGATCTGCATGCTTTTAATTTATCCTCCAATATACGAAATGCATGAAGAACAACTAAGCCACCTACAATTGCGTTTGTAGTTGCAATTGCTGGAATTATATTCCCTGCCATTGCTAAAGAAACACAGAATACATTGTTATTAAATTCTTACTTTCCAAAAGCTGACAAATAATTAGTTACTCACATTTTATATCAAATCTTGTCTTTTGAGGTATACCAAAAATGTAAGCTCTTATATTGGCACAAGCTGCAACAAAGTCCATTGAACTTTGATCATCTTTGTCCCAAACAAGATGATTATTAGGTGATTTTTCTTGAGAAACTGCTAAGGTTTTGCTCAAGTTTTTAATTGCTTCAGCAAATATGACTCCACATTTAGATATACTCCAACGTTGTTGATCTTTTAATCCAGGTTCATTTATTTCTTTGCTACATCCTGGTACTGTGTCACAAAATATTACAATGTAAATCTATTAATTAATATTAAATTAAACATGTGAAACCTATTTAACTGACCTCCATCTGGTAGTTCTTTCCAATTCAAAGGAGTAGGTGGTCTTCTTTTCTTCCACAGATTATCCATACTAAGTAAATATTTTATATCGTCATGAAATAATTTTGTGAATAACTTTTCTGGATCATAATTACTAGACTGTGCCCAAGCTCTTGTTGATACTCTATCGACATTTCCCTTTTCATTTGACTCTGAATTTAAAGCACCTTCGCCTGCTGAGTCTGTAGTAAAAAATTTGTACATTAAATGAATGTATTTTTACTTTATAAGTATTATATGCATGTTATCATCACCCGCTGCTTCTGGGTCAGCAGTGTCTGGAGAAACATCTTGATCGGGATCTTCTTCGCCAAATAATTGACTGTAAAAAATTTAAGTATGCATTTTCACATTGTTTTATATATTTTTGAGAGAAATACTAATTCAAAAACCTACTTGAATAAGTGCTTAGCCCAAACTATACAATGAATAGGCTCACTGGGAGTATTACGGATTGTACAGCCAGGATAAGTTTTTTGTGCAGCTTTTGGTGTACATTCATAACATTGACTAAGTCCTTTTTTTATAAGTTCTACTTGCCCTTCGTAACCAGCAGTGCCAGATTCTATTAAAGGTACATCTGCTGCTAAACACATTCTATTCACATGGTTTCTGGCTGCTCGATTATCAAGTGCATTCATAACCAACTTAAATGTTTTAAAAAATGATATACCGTAATCGGGACTGTAGAGATAAAAGAATACAGATAATTATAAAAACATTAATATTATAAAAATAAAAATACATATAAAGATACTTACGATGTAATACTGTCATGATAATGTACTATTTTGGCATCAGGATTAAATGTTTGTGCAGTCTCCTTTGCAACATATGCTTTTGATTTTCCTACATGCTTTTTTTGAAATAAGAACTGCCTATTTAAATTACTAACATCAATTGTGTCTAAATCGATCTAAAAACAACGTGTTTATTCATTATTCAAACGTATAATAAATAATCGATAAAATAATAATAGCAGTCATATAGTATGTAGTGTTGTATATCATAAGTTTGTAATGTTATGTAAATAAATGAAGATAATGCAAATACCGGTATGAGACTTTAGATATCAACGTATTCAAGTAAAGGAGGGAAAAATATATAGGTTAAAACAACGCTACAGCTTATCGGCTTTTGACCATGCTTACAATTTCAATGTCGTTAAATCCTGTCATAACAAGATTTTTTAGTATTTCGCATCCGATTCCACCAGCGCCCACGATAAGCACTTTACTTTGTAATATTGCATTTTGCAAACTTTCACTAAACACACCATTGATATTGGCCGCCATTTTTCAGGCTAAATACGTAAATGTAAATCCCAACAAATGCCGCCGATTACTATGAAGCACTGAAGTCCATGTGCACTTCCTATGCACCGATTATTGCCAGGCTTCATTGTTGCACCGTTAGGTGGCTACGAGTGGTTTTTACCTCCCCCAAGCTTTATTAATATCATTATATTTTTATTAAATTCATATAATTCTTACGCACTTACATATGTTCAATGTAGAAATCAGCATACAAAAACCTGAATATATTAATTTTATCTTTTCCTTTTTCTTTATTTTTTAAACACATTTTAACGCTGCATTTATTGTGTGTATGTATGCGTATGTGTTACACCAAGAACATTTATCGTCCAATCAGTTTGCAAGAAAATTATATATGAAAACAAAACTTTTATTATAAAGTTACAATCATATGACAATTAGTTACATTAAAATATTGTTTATTATACCACTAGCTCTTAAAAATATATATAGATACTATTTTATTTCATTTGGATCATTTATTTTATGAATTTGTATTATAGGGAATTTTGTATGTTGGTACTTCTCTCGGGTTGATGACTTTTATAACCGTTTGAATTTGAAAGATTTCCCAGCATAAATGTTATGAATATTTACCTTTACAGTAACAAATTGTATTACAAATTAGTAACATGAGTTTTAGTGATTTAAGTCAAATATCGGGTATGTAATCATTCAATTATTAACAATTAATGGCTTGAGTTGTAGCAGATAGATTTCAAGGTAATGGTTCTGTAATGTTTAAAATATTATTAATGTACTATATTTTTAGATATTAGTAGTATATCACGAATTTCTCGTGTGAATTGTAGTCGAATAATGGGCAGATTAGATTCGCTGCAAAATTCATCAGTACAACAACATAGCCTGATACATAATGCAAGCAAAGCTGTCACAAACCAAAATCAAGAATCTAATCATCTTCAGAAGGCTGCAAAACGTTTGACCTTATGTGAAGAAAGCATTGGTGACCATATAAAAAGTAAAATGATTTTAAAATGTATACAGGATGCCACCATGAATACAAAAGAAACATTATCCAAAAATGTTGTTTCTAAATTGAAAAGGTTACTTTTGATGCATGAAGTTGACAAATACATGCATTTACCATCCAGGTCTAAAAAGAAGCAAGAAAAGTTAACAGTCTTGGGAATTACTGATTTGCCAGAATATGATCTCACTCATGAAGAAAAGTTGGATGTTAAATGTTATGTAGAAGCATTATTAAGGGAGAAAATACATGATTTTATTTTGAGGTTCAGTATATTTGAAATTATTTTACTTATTATATGAGCTTTATGGAATATAAATCAATGTTAATTTTATAACATTTCAGTTATGAAAGTTTTGGAGGTAACATGAAAGAAGTAATGAGGTCAAATGATTGTAGTATGCATAAAAAATTGTTTAAACCTCATGAAGTAGAAATGTTGCAATGGAAAGATAAGATTGAAGAATTATGTGAGCAATATACAAGTGATATTGATAAATGTCGAATTCTATTTAATAATTGGAACAGTCTTAAGTATAAAGATGTCAATCGTATTTATTTCGAAAAAGCAGAATACATGTTGCTACAAGCTGAAGTTGCAGAAGTACAAGCAAAAATTACAAAATTATCCTGCATCATGAGAATGTATAAGGAGATTCCAGAGACTATTGATGCTTACAAAATATTAAATGCAATCATAGATGAAAAATTATTTGCAACAATGAATAAGATCGAGGAAAAGGAAAATTTAAAGAAACAATATGAAAATTTGCAAAATACAGAATATAGTAATATTTTAAAAACTTACTTACAGTTCTGTAAAGCTATTGAGAAGAAGAGACAAATATTAGAAAAATTATAAGCTTATATTCTTTGTTTGATTATAAAGTTAATTCTTTTTTAGGAACAAAATTATATTATTTTAAAGTATATCATTATTTATTGTTGTTATCGAATACTGATAGATATAAGAAATATGATAAATGAGTGTATTAATACTTTGTATAATGAATTAATATAAAATGTACTAGGAAGATAATAGTAAAAATTATAGAAAAGATTTATCCATTTTATTTATTCACTATCTGATAATGTATCCTCGTTTTTTGAGATAATGGCAGGTACACAGTTTTTGTCAGTCAGCATGCCATGTTCTATTAAAAAGGTTTCAACATCGGATGCATAAAAATCTTCTCCTAAGTAGTCTGTTACATGAATAAAATTTCCTATTACCTGACCTGCTTTATAAACTAACAAAGCTGGGACACCCTCTCTTTTAAAATGTTTACTAAGACCAGCTGCAGATCCTATAATGGGAATTAATAAATAAATATCACAATAATCTAGTATGACACAAGCATAAAAAAGTATATAAATTACAAACCTAATATTTTACAAAACTTTACAAAAGGATAATCTTCCGCAACAGATATTAAACATCCATTCATAGCTTCACAGCCTGAGACATTATTTTCATAAATATGCAAAACAACAGTTACAGACTTGTTTTCACCATCAACTGCTTCTAGAAATTGATCTGCTGTTTCTAAATTAATAACTCTACCAAAACGAAGCTTCTCTGCTTGTGCAAGCATCTCTCTCATTCTTTGTCTCTGATATTCCAAAAGAAATTCATCAGCTAATAATTCAGCAAGATCAGGATCATTCTGTAGAACCTTTTCCTTATCTTCATCTAAAGAACTCCGGCAAGTCAAACTTAGTTTCTTCATTAATTGCAGTCTTTCTTTCTCTTGTTCTTGTCTCTTTTCAGCTTCTAATTGTTTATATCGTTGCCAATCCTTGCAATGCAATACAATGCATTAAAATAATACATTACATGAAATAATGAAACTTATTAAATATAATGTTTTACTTTTAAAACACCCTTTGGTCCTGTATTACTAGAAGTTCCATCCCATTCTGAGAATGATGGTTCCACAGACTCTGTGATTGTTGGGTGATACTTTTCATTATCTGATTCTTTCTCGGAATCACTCGAATCATTTCCTTCATCTTCACTGGAACTACAATAATATTGCAACTTTTCTCCCAGAATCTTATCTTCTAAAGTTGACATGTTTGGTCGTATTGTTTACAACTACTGTATGTAATGAATCCCTGAAATAAAAATTTTTACACCGTTACTAGAAACTAATGTAAATCACATAAATATACATTCTCTTACTGTACATAGTTTTAATAAAAATCTGTTGTACCTGTACTCTGTAAAATCGTATGCTGTTGTGCATAAATCTATTAACAGTCCTAAAATTGCAATGTTATGAATACTGTTCTACATTCTTTAAACATTGTGTGTCAACTTCGAATTCATATAAGCACACAGTACATATAATTACAGAATAATGTTTCACAAAACAGTATTATTTATGTTTCACTGTCACAGCGATACCATCAACGAAGGATAGAATAGATGGGAAATTCAATCTAAATTTCTGTCACATCCCATCATTCCCCAGTCACTTACAACCTTACCAACACAGTACAAATAAACACAATTATGCATATAAATATGTGTTGTAACTCTTCACAGTGTACGATAACGTCTGAAGATGACGCTGCCTGTACAATCCAGTAAATTACCAAAACAGTTACAATTAATTAAGACATTTCACAATTTACCAACACATTCCATTAGATCACGTCAAACTTATAATTCACTATCATAGCTAAATAGTTTAATTATTAAATGCCCACGAAAATGCCCATATTAGACAAGGGTGGTAGTGACATCTAAAACACTCCCATACCAAGTAAATTGCACATAAATTCCACGAAAGCTTACCATGCAATATAATGTTCACACGGTAACAAAAACCATTAAAAATAATTTAATTACACTTTACATTCTCTCTCCACAATAATAAAAAGAAAAAGTACCATATATTTATAACTCGCCCCAAAAAGAGAAATATTTGACAATCCGCAAAACAAGCAAGCACGACTGGTTGCCAGCTCGCAGGGGCGACAATACACAATGCAATCAATGGCAACAACACATTTCACAGAAATCTCACTTCGAAGTTTTTTCCCTATGAATCATGCTGCAAATGAATGAACCTGTGAATGAAACAGACGCGATCCGCTCAAGGATATCTCTCTCTCGTTCCTTTGTTTCTCGCCAGATTCTTATTGCTCAAGCTAAGCCGGAGTCATTCGCAACCTCTGTACCGTGAATGCAACAATTCTTATCGAACGTTCGCAGCGTGCGCAAGGCGTCACACGTATAACCCTATTTGACGAGACACGATACAACCGATTCAACTCGAGAGAACGTTTTTCCGCTGTTGCTCGGAAGCGCGGACAACAATTTCGCGTGCACCGGCGACGCGCAGAATTTCATTTCGCCGAGTGTAAATCGCGGAGCCACCGAAGCGATTTTCGCAGCGAGCGAGCGCAATTATTCCGCGAACGGGAGGAGCGAGCGTAATGTTTACACGCGATTACGTACCTAAATTTTCTCCGGCAATAATTTATTGCAGATAAACGGGCGGCCGGGAGAACCCCAGCGGATCGGTCGCGAGGGTCGGAATAAATTCATATTTCGTAATGTCATGCTGATTGCAATTATCAATGTCGCGATTAGAACAACAACGAAGAAGCCGTATTAACGGGTCGGCAACTTTATAACTGGCGGTCACTCTAATTGCCCTCGTTAGCGAGCAACGAAAACACTTCGATCGGAATGCGCGAGATCGAGTCGCACGATTTGTTTTCCCACGGAGTACTCTCTAAGGCTATCTTAATCGCGGGACGAATGTCATCATTCAAAGTCACCGAATAGTGCTCGTAGGAATGAACAGGTTACGCAGACATATGGCCTCTATCGCGTTTGGAATGTTATCTCGACGAAAAATGAATTCCTCCCGCGCTCCTTGTTCGTTCCTTCGCGCCGTGCGGCTTCTATTTCTGAAACAGCCTGCGGATTCGCAGCATTGTGGCTGAATTACACAATTACGCCGTTACTGCGCGCGAGCGAGCAACGGGCCGCTTGTTTGTAATCAAGTTTCGTCAGTGGTGAGGCGAGATAACAGCGTTCGCGCGTCTTCGCGCCTCTTGTGCAAGTCGTTGCATCGGCGACCATTATTGACCGACCGGCCGTTTCTCGAACGTTCTCGCGTAACGACACTCCGCGTGGACATGTCCCGTCGAAATTACATCATTCCGACAGATAATCGGAGATTTTTTCCCCCAAGAAAGCCCGTCCACCGTATCGCCGACGAGCGAATTAACTTCTGACGGACGCCACGACCGCGACACGCCGCCGGCGACGCTCCCGTCCGACCGATTCCCCGTTGAATACCATTTGGAAAGTTCCGGCTACCCTTTCACCCCTTCCCGCCCGCCCGATCCCGCTCCGTGCCTCGTTCCCTTTTTTTCCCCCGGCGCCGGGAACTGTATAAAGTTTCAATTAGGAAAGTTTGGTGACGCCGAGAATCTGTCCCGCAGCATCGTTCGCCGCCGAAATTTGTTTACGAGCAAAGGGTCGCCAGTTCTTTGTAGGCGATCAGCGAAATTATGCATTACTCGTTGCATCGCAAAGCAGCCCGGGCCTGCCTCGTCGGAGTGGACCGGGCGAAAGCTGAATTTACAGTCTGTTCCAGTTCACCCCTTGACCGGACTCGTTTCACCCTCGCGCCCGGGAGAACCATAATTTGCAAGTTCCGGCTGGATTTCGTGCCTTTCCCGCTGTTGTTTTTTCATTCGCGACGCGTCGCTTCGGATCTACCTTCGGCGGGGGTCGCATTAGCGTGTCAAACGCCGGGAACGAACGGAACTGTCGAGGTCGCTTTACGGTGGCGGCCTTCTTCTTTCGCTGGACCCTAACGTTCGATGCTTTATCTCTCGGAAAGTTCGAGTACGCTCGCTCAGGACGTACCCGAGGGAGGAGGGGAAGTTTATTCGGTAAATCTGAGGTTACTTCATACGTCTCGCTTCGTCAGTTATGTAAGATTCACTGGTCTTGGTTAGGTCTGGATTAAACTGTACGTTTTCCATTTCTATCGAAACACTGGGTGTAACAGGTTGCAAACCTGCGATTAGATTCTATTTTCCATGTCTGCTTTGGAATTGTTGGATGACCAACCTAATGGCGCACCATAGATAAGCGTCCTAGACCCGCCGCGTCCAAAATATCTTAGCATGTTCTTCACAAGTCGAAAATCCTAGATAAAATACACAAATGTCTCATCCAGGACTAGTCATCTATAACGAGTCATCAGGTACCAAGGGTCACGGTCTGTCCGAAATTGTCTGTTTCCGCGTCGTTCGATGCGTTATATCTGGAGAATACGTTGAAACGCCGAAATATAATTATTATCAACGAATCGGACTTCGCGTCATTCACCCGGATCCCAACAGAATATAGCGAAGGCATCAGTGCATTCGTGTCTTTTTATCTCTGAATCGTTTACGGGGAATAACTTGGAACGTTCAGCCAGGGGAACAAGGGGTAAAGAAGAGGGAAAACAAGATTCCTCGGACGTATCGTTCGTCGATTGTTACGTCAAGGGTTAATGGCGCATTCCAGCGCGGACGAGTCTCCCGTCGATTAGATCTCGTTGATCTTTGCACAGCTTGATCTCGCTCGATAACGCGGCCGAAGGTTCGTGTCAGTAATTCCCGATTACGTTCGAGTTATCTCGTAATCCTCGCTGAAATTTTATTTAATCGAACGCAACGTACGTTCGTTACGAAAATAAACCGCTTATCATGCGGCAATAATATTTGTCGACAATAGCAAAAGATACGGGAGCAACAACTGACTTTGTTTTCGTACGTAACGGTTGTTGTTCCTCTAACCGTGTTCCTCGTAAACATTCTCCGAAGAATCCTCGCGACGATGGTATTAACGATCTCGATCGAGCGACCACCGTCGCGGGTAGTAAATAAGGGTTGCGCTTAGCGGAAGTTACGGCGAAGAAGCACTGTTTTCAGCCACCCCATTTTTCTCCTCCGATATCCGTCTTTTCCCGGGGAAAAGCGGCCGCGGAAAATGTACGCCGATTGCCGGCCATTCGTCGCCCGACAGCCGACAACAACAAATGTATATTTCGCGGCGGCCGGGGGGAAAAAAGGGGAAGGAGAACAGAAACGGATAGTTCGGAGAAAAATCATCGAGGAGGCTTCCGTTATCGTTGCACCTGCGCGATAACGCGCAGGAGATCGATGGGAAAACGGAGACCTCGAGAACCTCCAGCGAATTTTTATCGCGGGATCTGTATCGTCGATCGCTAATGGCGTCTGATTAATCAGCTCGAAGGAATCGGGCTCCCGTTGTCCCGGCCAACCCGAAAGGCCGTTACTCATCGGCGAGTCAGAAGCGAGTCGAAGCCGCGCACAAAGAGTTCAATGGCGAACGAGCACGGAATTGTCCCGTGACTGTTGGCCAGTCCGCTGGTGGCCAACGATCGCCGATAAGCGGCCGGATTCAATGAATTGTTTACCTCGTTAAGGTTTTCATTCTACTCGAACGGTCCGGCTAATTTCCCGTCCCGATAACAGCGTCAGATGTAATCGCGTTAATCGCTTGTTTCAATTAAACCGCGGCGTCATTAAGATAAACACGGACGTCCATGCGTCAAACTTCGATGTAACAATTCCGAGGAGGGATTAACGGCGAAACGATCGATCTTCCTCTCCGTCTTCCGTTTTCGCGAGCCTTTATTCACAACGCAACAGTCCCGGCGACCCCCGTCGACGCCGAGTGCCGTTGTAACGACGAAATCAGACTCACCGCTGCTGATCCGGCCGGTCGAAAGTGAGAACGGTAATATCAATCGTCGAGTGGAAGGGCTGTTAAATTTCCGGCGATTCAAGGCGGTCCCCGGCTAATTGGCCGTAACGAACTCATTACAAGGAGCATAGGGAAGGGGGCCGGAGGGGGGAGGCGGGGACAGGAGCCGGCCGAAATTCGTATCCTCGCAAATTGGTGCACGTGACATCGCCGGGACGTAAATCTGCCCCGGGATTTCCCGATACGAGGCGCACGACCGGGAAACACGAGCGGCTCGTGATTGATATTCGGATAAATTTGAGATGTGGGTCGGCGACACTGTGGTCACACGATTCTGAGTGACAGCGGCATCTGTCTCTTTCCCCGTTCTTCGCGTGGAACCGACGCTGTTGCCCTCAGCGGCGCTTGAACCCGCGGACGCGGCGTGGTTTTGACAGTGTTCCACTGTCTGCGGGCTCATTGTAACCGGTAAGATCGATCCCGACGTCCGCGAGCTTCCGCGTTCGTCGAGGTAATCTTGAAGATTGGAATAACCTTTAGAAGCGACTAGATCGAACTATCGATTAGTGGCTTCTTTCATCCGGAACGAAGCAACTCTCGCTGCTACGTCTGCTCGAGTACAGGGAACGACAGCGAAGCTGTTTCGATCGGATTCGTAAACGGCGTCGGTGTCGGACAACGACAGAGCTCGGACTTTTCGCGAGGCAGCAACAGGTCGAAATTACAGCGGAACGAGATGAGAGGAAGGCGGCGACCGCGGGATATCTAATCTCGGCCGAAAGATCTGTTTCTCTCGCGGAGAACGTTATTAGGGGAAAAACCGAGGCGAGCAGGGAAAGCGAGCGGAACAGAGCCGGCGATTAGTCGGGCAAGGTTTACGAGTTCCGCGTGAACATTCCGATCGTGCCGGGCCGCGGCGAAGTAAAGGGACCGGTAGATCGGTCGGTGAGGCCGCGGATGAATCATATCCGGTGATTCGGCCGGTTTCGAGCCGGCGGAGCAACGAATGATCGCATGAGACAAATAACGACGGACGAACACTGGTGGCAATTGGAGCATCTAGGTCGTAATAGGTTATCATTGCGTGCCCCTACCTCCCAGCGACTTTCTGACCGTCCCAACCTCCGCGTCGACTGGAGGGAGGCCGCGTTGTGCGTGCGAAACGATTGGCCAGTTCGTTGCCGCACGAGTTTTTTCAACGAAGTCGAGTTTCCGTATAAAACAGCAGCCACTAGCCCGTAGAGTTTCGGTGCGATCGGCGGCGATCAGCTCACGGAGTATCGTAACGTTCATCGTTCTTCCCTCTCTCGCACTTTGACCGTGACTGCGCTTCCCTCCTTCGACGTCGCGTCTTTCTTCCTACGCTGCCCGTTGCCCGCGGGTTCGATACTGTGACAGCGACCAGGATCGGTCTTCACCTGCTCCGCGAGGATTTTAAGCGACAGCGACGATGCCGTTCACCGAAGGCGACATCGTCAACGGCCGCGATCATTACCAGCCGCTCAAGCGACCCACGGATAATGAGTTCCTGCACACGAACGTCAAACACCTACGGCACAGCACGTAAGTAGCTCGCCACGAGAACTACCGAAATCGAGAGTGTTCGCTGGAAACTACGCTGGACAGACACGCGCGCGCGCCGCGAAGCGTTTGAACGATTCTCGCGCGATACCGTGCTGATACTCGTTTCCTGTATCCCAAGGACCTCGGTGGACGCTGTTACAATCGCGACGAACGAGCTGCGATTCGCTGGAATCCGTTCGGGAAGAGAATGTATTTGAGAGAGGAATGGTTAATAGGAGAAGAAAGTATATTTTATTTTGGAATCTCGTTCAAGGTTCAAGATACCGTTCGTTGCAGCGAAGCTGGCACTCGTGACGTCATACGGGAGAAACAGTCGCTCCGAAAAGTCCAATCGCGAGCCCGGAAACGCTCGTTGTCGCGTGACCCGGTTAGTGTGCGCGAGCGTCTCGGCGAATCACACGGCGGAATCGAAAATTCCCGTGGGCAAGGCGCGCGCTTTCGAACCTGACCACTTACGCGTGAGTGCCAGGTTCGGTGCAACGTACGGTACCAGGTATCGCGGTTGCACGTTTATAGTTTTCGCATTGCGGCGAGCACAATGCACTCGAGGAGAGGGCCGGAGCGAAGCTCGAGGAATTGTAAATGCGGTTACAGTTCATTGCTTCCCCGCGTCCTCATTAGCGTGAAAAAAGTTTGTTGCTCGCCGGGCCCGGGCCACTTGAAACAACCGTTACCGAACTTCCGACCGGCAAACAACGGCAGAAACGGCAGAAACGCCGCTCTACAGCGCGCGCACGCACTCCGCGGAGTGTGTATGAAATTTCCAAACGCAAGTAATTGCCCCGGACTACCCGTGGACCACTGGGCGCAACGGATCCGCGCGATATTGCCCCGCTTCTATATCGAGTTGCCCGGGCTAATTGCGAAAGTTAATGGACCGCTATCGAGTTATCTCGCCGCCGACGATATTTACCTATCCGTAAGTCCCGCGTAAGTACCCGGTTTCAATGGGAACATCTCCGCAGTTCGCCGTGCGAGCTGCTCGTCGAATTTTTCATTATTTCCGCGATCGAGCTCGATTGTTGTAAACGATCCTTCGGAGATTCGGGGAGCTCGGACGCGCCGGTGGCCGTAAATTGCTTCCGAGAAGCAATTCTGGCCAGTTTGAAGACACCGCCGGAGATGTTATATTCACCGGGTTTTTCGAGCGTCGAACCGGGTCGTCGATTTAATTAAATCAAATTGCGCCGCAATCGACGAAACGTTAATCGACCAGTCAAACTCGAGAACGATAGGAATCGATAATCTCGGCGAGACGATGTCGCGAAGGACGATAACTCTGTCGAATAATTCGATATCAGTTTTCATTAATTTTCCCGCACAGAAATGCGCAGATTAGACAAGCGAGAATCGCGTTGGAAGGGGCAGAACTCTGTCCGCAGGTTCCGTCGTGTCGCGGACACGTCGTGGACACGCGCGCGTCGCGTAACATCTAATTAGAAGTTGCGGGCGTTCGTACATTGATTTTGTTTATTTAATCGAGCAAACACGGACCTCGGGGCCGGGGGGAAAGCCGCGGCAAAACACAAACAAGAATTACGCGCGATGGCGCGACGGCGTAGACGCTCCGGCAAACAACGCGTAGAAGCGGCCGGGAGAAAGGAGGATGGGAGAAGGCTGGTTGACCGTGTTGATCGCAGATTTATCTCGCGTGCCGATGAATTTCTTCGGTGTTTCGTAATCCGTTACATCACGCCGCCGCTGCTGGCCGCTGGCCGGCGATGCGATGCTGCGACCGTTGGAATTTTATTTGGCCGGATGAGCGATGCGCGTCGCAGGCCGCATCGATTTCTCGGCGACGACGTCGACGTCGCGGCATCGCGTTGCGCGGCCGTTAATGTTCAGTCGAAGGTCGTATCAATTTTATCGGAGGCTCCATTAATCGCGACCGATCGACGCTCGCTTTCGACTGCGCGCGCAGAAACGACAGTGGAATCAACCGACTTAGTCGAGCGTTAATCCTTTCGCTCCCTTCACGTTCCTCTCCGCCGGTCCTTTAACTTTCGGCCGGCGTCGAATGAATTTTCTAGCCGATACATTTAATATTTACCTCGCGCGTTCCGCCCGGGCTCTTCCGCTTTCCCCTCGTGTCCGCCATTTCCCGCCCCCTCTGTTCGCGCTCGAATCGGCGCATAGAAATCCGAGTGGCATTAAACTTTTTCCGCTATAACCCGGGAACTTTCGCTTCGAACGGCCGCGCTCGATATTCCCCTATCCCGGAGACTTTCCGCCGCCGCCGCCGTCGCCGCCGCTCTTATCCACTTCATGAAACGTGCGATGAGAAAATGGGACGCGTTCCTGAAAGCAGCGATACTTCACCGACCGGAGTTGAACGTGGCTCCTGGAACAACGTTCCACTCTTTCCAAGAGGAACGTCCGCGTTTGAACGAAACGAGAGAAGGATGTGGGTCGAATAATCAACCCCCTCGAAGAAGCAATTCTCAGACTTGGCAACGCATGGTAATCCGCTCGGTCTCCTCGATCGTGCCGATGGAACCTCGTTGCTTTCTTTTATGAAGATGTCGTCGGTATATCGTCAAGGAATAGTAAAAATCCAAGGATATCTCAGACGGAGACTGTCGAGGTTACAAAAAGATCTCTAGATTACTGCCGCTAGAACTACCTAACAATCGAATGTCCTTTCAATAATTGAACGAAGGAAATCGGTTTGATTCTTCAGCGAAGATTCTCTGAAATATACAAAACCTTCAGCAGACGAAGCTAAATTATATATCCATTAAATAGAAGAGGAAATTACCGATCTCTGACTGTCTTAGTAATCAAAATCATTTGTCTACGACAGCAAATATCAAGATTCAAGGGTTAACTCATCCAGTAGCAGGGTGGTACGAGGAAATTACCGATCTCTGACTGCTTAGTAATTAAATCATTTGTTCACGACTGCAAATATCAAAATTCAAGGGTTAACTCATCCAGTAGCAGGGTGGTACGAGAAAGGCCGAGAAAGATAACAAGACAGTGAGCAACGAGGCCCCTTTTCGGAACAACCCCGTACAGACAGGCTCAACCCCCGTACGGTCGATGGTATCTGTAAATCGTGAGGCGAAGCGTGACGCAGAACACCGGGACGCGATTAAATTCGCGAAGGTATGGACAGCCGGGGAGCGTTCCCGGCAGGGCGTACATCCCGTATCCGGGATTAGAGGAACCGATATTGTGGCCAGGATCGCGGAGGCGTCATTGAATCCTCGCGGATGCCCCGGGGCGTCGCGCGCATTCACGTCGTTATAATAATCGCCGACCTCACATTTGCCATTCATAACGGGGACCGTACAATCCCGTTTTACGATGGAGCATCCGCGAATGCGGTCGGTCTAATGACGTTTGGCATACCCGCGGCTATATCAAAGCTTTTCCACGAGACGCGCCGTCGAAACTGCGAAGCGATTCTCAGATTCGCGGCTGAATGGCGGCCGGTTCCCCGGTTCTGGCCTCTATTGGCGGCGCGGATGCATATTCAAGCGCGTTCGACGCGCGCCATTATTCGATGTCCCTTACGGTGACGCGTATGCATTCCGATTATCACGGTGATTTCCGCCCGTCACCGTAACCATCGGGCCCCGGATCCGATCGAGAAACGAGACAGCTCGGGAGCCGTCTCTGTTCACCGATTCCCTCGAAACGCGCGTAGGCATCCCGTCTTCCCGACGCAATAATTTCCCTGCCCCTTGAACGAAGAGACCTAATTGGAGCATCTTCCGCCCTGTTTCGACCGCTATCAAATGGAGCTGCGGTGATTGAAGTAGGCAGCCCCGTTGCAGCTTCGGTTCACCTCGGGTCTCCTGTTTCCAAAAGCGGACTGCAACAGCTCGCAGCGCGAGCCTCGCGCCTTTGATCCGGCCGCTATGCAGTTGCAAAGGCATTCCGAAGTTTGACTATGTTAATAGTCCTCGAGCGGTGGAACGGCTGTATCCCTGGGCTCCCGTCAGACTAGAATTTCTTAAACCACTTCCCGCTCATCGAATCTAGCCGCTGTTCCCTTCAGCTATGGGGCTCTAATTGCTCCGCGCGTAAGTAAGTCTCGCGCGCACTTTCACTGGAACGCTTCAATCGGTTTCCAGTATCTCTCCGAGCACGCGCGGACAAAGACTTCCTTACATCGCGACTGCGAGATCAAATTACGCTACAACTGCGTCTCGCATTAGGATTATTAAGACCGCGATACCGGATTCGCCGTTAAATTGACGTTGCACCGGCACGATAACAATCCCGAAGGGCAACGACGCGACGCGACGCGACGCGGGGGCAGGAATAGCTGGATGATTTGAAATTTGTATAGAATCGCGAGTAATTTTCGATCGCGTCACGCGTGCCCGGGGCCAGCTTATGCGCTCGGATGCACGGAAATTCTGCGTGTGCATCTGCGCGTAGAACCGGTTCACGGGGCGAGCTGCATTCTGCATTTGCCCGTGCACGCGTGAATGCGCGCCCGGTAGATGAGTTGCTCGCGGGATGCCCGTATAAACACGTCGCGCGCTCGACGTGTTCCAATACGTGATTAGTAATACCTCCGAAAGCCTGCATTCAGCTTAAATCCGTCGCCGGCCGAGCCTGTTAACGGTTTAACAGGTAACTGCGCCCGTTCCGCGGCCGCTCCGCGCTGGAAAATCGTGCCGGGACACTCGTTCATTTCGCCAGAAACAAACGGTCACGATTGTGCCCCCATTATCTTGTCTTTTACGAGCGGCGCCCGCGATCCCGCGGGAATCATTGCTTTCTATCTTCTCCGCTGCGCCCAATCCGACGGAATTTGCGACGCTCGAAGGCCGAAATCGTCGATCAAGGTTCCAGGTAGCTCGCTATCGGACAAACGCCGGATAGTAATTCCTCCGGGAATCGCGACGCGGACCACCGAAATTCATGGCGACGACACGCTTGCGAATAGGTCTAATAAAACGTGGAAACGGACGAAGATGGATGTGAATTTCCCATACGTCACGATGATCTCTTCTTTCCAGGTACACGTTCGAGGCGCTGCAAGAGTCGGCCCAGTTCCTTCTGGATCGCATCAAGATCAAGCCGAAGATCGGCATTATTTGTGGCTCTGGATTGGGTTAGTGATTTGCGGCTGTATAGTCTACCGTAGTCCTAGGTCCTGATTCTAAGAACACATTGGCTCGCGTTCAGAGTATCTTATTCGTAGCCTCGTTCCCCCAGTCATGCCTTTTGTCTATTCCCAAACAGGAACAAATGAGCAAAACGAGTTGTGTCCAGGTTCGCTGGCGGACTCCCTCGAGAACAAACAGTGCTTCCCTTACGAAGACATCCCACATTTCCCAGTCTCCACAGTGAAGGGGCACAAAGGCCAGATGGTGTTCGGCCATCTACAGGGTGTACCGGTGATGTGCATGCAGGGCAGATTTCATTACTACGAGGGTTACCCGTTGTGGAAGGTGAGCTCGCCGACGGCGGAACGAAAAACGGGACGCTCGTTGAACGAAGACGGAGCGCCGATCGCGTGTAATTTCTTTTCCATTTACGTGGGCTTTATCGATTCCATTCATTAACGTAATTAAAGCGACGGATATCGGCCGCTCGTGACGGTATGAAGTTTTTATCGTGACTATGCCGTGTGCGTTCACCGTGGCCGGTCTGCTTTCTGCCCGCAGTGCGCGATGCCGGTCAGAGTTATGAAGCTGGTGGGCGTGACCCATCTGATTGCGACAAACGCGGCGGGAGGTCTGAATCCCACGTACAAGGTCGGCGACATTATGATAGTGAAGGATCACGTGAACATGATGGGTTTCGCGGGGAATAACCCTCTTCAAGGACCAAACGACGACAGGTATCTTCATTTTGTTCTTCATCCCTTAGACCAGGGGTCGGCAGCCCGCGTTTCTTTCATCTTAAATCCGAAGCTTCCTAGTTTAACTGAAATTACTCGACCTCGCCTTGACCCTTTGGCTGCGACAGAGTTTCGCGTCAGTTTGGTTCACCGAGCTGAACTAAATTCGACTGATTTACATTTATATAATGTATGACTAATGGATTTTTGAATTAGAATTCACGTTTGATCGAAGCTTCGCTGCGATTATTGTCAATAACGTTCCACAGCTGCCAAGGGGTTAATTAATTTACATTTAATATTGTCTTTTACACTTCGCAATTCTCGTAGGAGGTGAAGAAAGGTTGCCACCTCTAACGGTATCGTCATTCCTCCATCATGCAATGTCCTGATGAGACATCAGTCTACCAAAAAATCGTTACCACGATCGACTGACGGATACAAGGAACAATAAGCAATTTACGCGACGAGGATTCCGCCCCGGCGCTACGTCTAATTAGAGCATAGACGCAGGGGGTTGCTCGTAGACCCTGTTCCCCCGGGTTTTTCAATCGACGCGAGATTCTCGACGATCAAAGCGTCGCAGCTGCTCACGGCGCAGAAATTAGCGACGATTGCGCCTTCTCGATCGCGTCGGCGGGAGGGGAACGGCGGAAAAACGCGACGGCTGGGAAAAGAGGCGAGCGGAGGGAGGGAACAATAAGGGGAAAAAGGAGAAGAAATGGCGGGTGAAAGCGGCGGTAGGTAGATTCACGGCGTGAACGGCAATGAATTCGAATCCGCTTTCAGTCGACAAAGGCTTTCGAGCTCGTTTCCGGGAGGAAAGTCGTCGACGACGCTCGTTCGCGGATCGCGGAGCCCGACGACGTCTTCGTGGCTCCGCCGGAGGAGGGGGTTGAGAGGGCGAAAACGCCAGCCCCGTACGGTGGTCCTCGAGGGCGCTGGATGGAATGAAATTAATCTATTTCGCCGGAACAACTCCTTGAATCGGATTGATGAACTATTTACTCGACGGCATAAAGAATCTGATTGACGTATTTACGTAAGAATTTCCCTCCGGCCGGTGCCCCGTTTCTCCCTCGGTTTTTCGTGTCCGCTTTCCCGGCTCGTTCGTTCACGGCTCCGCGGCTCGCTTTGACCTTTCATCCGGCAGCTCACGGGAGTTTACTTCCTCGCAGTCCTCCTCCTTTTATTCTTCTAACTGTTCTTATTAATAGAGTTCATTAAATATCTCTGCCAATCTCCCGCCCCTGCTCGCAATATCGAACCGGGCGAGGATTTCAAACTAAATTTAACAAACGGAACGCTGTTCCTAAATATGTTTAACATCGAGTTCACCTGTAACTCCTTCTTAACCTTCTACCTACGAGACCAGCCGCGAAGCTTACCTCTTTAGGGTTTCACGCGGTCTGCGTATCTGTGACATCACTGAGATTTCAGATTGATAGAATTGTCCACGCAGTTACGTCAGTAATGTGCACAACTGTCGTTGACAGAATAATTGTACAGCGTATTGTTCGGAAAGATGATACACACGAAAGCCATTACAGTGTACGGTAGCTAAAAAGTTCATTCGACGGGGGAGTCGTCGAACATATCGCCAGGGGTTGCGGTTTCGAAGGATCCCCTAACGATTCCGTCTGTTCCCGTTAGATTCGGCCCGAGATTTCCGCCGATGAACAAGGCGTACGACAAAATGCTGTTAGGAGTGGGCCAAGAAGTGGCCAAGGAGATGGGCATCGGGGACATCGTGCACGAGGGCGTGTACACGTGCCTCGGCGGGCCGAATTTCGAGACCGTGGCGGAACTGAAGATGCTGAGGATGGTTGGAGTCGACGCTGTCGGTCTGTACAATCCCACGTTCCACTTATAAACACTTTTTACTAGAACTACCGTCAAATGACTGGTTTCTTTGTTCAGCAATTATTGATATCTTCGAAGCATCGAATATTCGAAACGATTTTGAAAATAAATAGTTTCATTTCAGTACTATAATGAATGCCCGAAGAAACTGAAAATAATCTATTGTCATTTTTATAGGAATTGCATATTAATCGTATTAAATGCTCGGTAGTTCTAGCGTTAACACCGTTCACACCCGATTCTTCATTGAAGCTTTTCTAATTCAGGAATGTCCACCGTTCACGAGGTGATCACCGCCAGACACTGCGAGCTGATGGTGTTCGCGTTCAGCCTGATCACGAACCAGTGTATCGTCGACTACGAGAACTACGAGGAGGCGAACCACCAGGAGGTGATGGACGTAGGGAAAGCGAGGCAACCGATGCTGCAGGACTACGTGTCGCGTATCGTCACGCGGCTCAAGGACATAATACAGAACTAACGAACGAAATAACTCGGCCAACTTATTCGTTAAAAGGGTCGTTCGCGGTCCTGCTCGTTCCTCATCCGCGACGGAACGAGACGGAGAACCGTCTTGACGCGCACGACTTCTCCGGAACTTCGTACGCACGACTGCGAAATTCGGTTCGTATCGGCGAATCGAACATGCGAATATCGTAGGCATCATTGGCTTTCACGAGCTAAGCATGAATTTCCGACGATTTCACGTGTCTTAGGGTGAGTTCGCAGCGGAGCCGCGATAGAAGCTAAGAGAACTGCAAACAGAGTGAAATGTCTTTAGCACAGTGGAGCCGCTGGAAATGTAAACATATCGAACTATTTGTATCGTCGAGCTCTAGCGTGAACGCACCTTTAGGGATCATGGACGAAGAAGAAGCAGTCTTCTGTCCTCTCCGCTTTCGTTCATCCTATCTTTTAATCTCGACGGAATTAAATCTAGCTGGTAATTACACTACTTATCTGCGAATCGGTTTATCAGCGTCGAATCTTTAATCAGCGCCAGGTGACTTCCACGCGTCTTCCAATCTGCTCTGTAAATTATACGCGCGCAGCGCATGTGCTCGATGGCGTACGCGTCGCGAGAATATTCGTTTCGAGGACCGTCTGACCCGCACGCGCGTTATCCGTCCGACAGATATCATCGGCGAAGCTTCCGATCTCGATTGATTCGTTACACGTCTTGAAAGACCTTCTCGGCTCCGAGAAGCTCGGGAGGGTCGGAGCAGGGTGGAGAGGTTGGTCGACGCCGTCCTCTCCTCGACACCCTCGTCGATTTTCCTCCCTCGCTTCGTTACCTTCGTTCCGTGGCTCCTCCACCGCTAATGCGTCGGTGTTCGGCTTCGATAAATCTCGAGCGGCGAGGACCATACTCTGCGACCGGCCATTTCTCCGTGTTCGTTCTCCGTCGCGGTACACTCTCGTCGGAGTCGTGGCTCGACAACGGGAAAACAAGCGGAGCGTCCTTAGTTCCCTTTCTTTTGGGGGTTGGACGGTTCTCTCGACGAGTCATCGCGATCATTCGCGAGCGACGGTTCGTCCATCGTCGGAGGAGACACCGATTGTTTGACGATCGCGCGTACGCTGCGGGTGTTCTGTATTTATAGCGTATGAAACTTTGTACGAGTATACGGAGTATACGAATTACTATTAAACTGTTGTTTCCATGAAACGATACGCTCGTTTTTCCGAGGGTGGATCATCAGTTTGGAAATCTAGTCGCGAGCGACCCATCCCCGTGAAATTGAGCTGGTCGATTGAAACGGGGACACGTGCCCGCGTTTATTTAGCGATTTTAATGGAAAAACAAGTACGCCGAGCGGGCCGCCATCGAGGCGCATTCGGACGAATTAATATCGCACACGAGCGAATCGAATAAATTCTCGGCGCGAGGACCCGGCCCGGTTTCGATCATTGATTCGCGTAGCCGTATTAAACGGGGACGAGCGCCGCGACGTTTTACGCGGGGATCGTAATTATATAATTCGAGGCACGCCGCGGGATGCCGTCGTTCGACTGCGGGGATCCGTCGCACGTTTGCTCTTCGGCTTTTATGCTCCTGCCTCCAACGGAATTCCACTTGTCGTTACGGTAAGCTGCACGCAACGCTTCGCCGGGGAAAATACTTCGACGATCCCCGACGATTGCCAGACGGTCGATTTGTTCTTAACCCTGAGCACCGTGGAGGACGAACGCCCGCGCGGCGGGGATGATAGTTGCAAAGTATTCGTGGGGGTGCTCGAAAGTTCACGCTCCGATTCGCGGATTCATAATTGAACAGCTCGACCCGGATCTCGGTTTGACAAGTATCACGAGCTTCTCGAATTCACTCGTAACGACGATCCACTTCGGTCGGCCACCGTTGGATTAACACGTTCAATGTCGGCCGGATGGAATTGATAATTGTCCGCAAACCGTTCGGAGTTATTAACGGCCTATTGCTCGGTACTCAACATAATCGCGATTCCATCGAATAATTTCGAACGGCATCCTTTCGACCGCGCGTTGTTTCGTCGCGTACAAGCTTCGACGACTCCGGTCGACGCTATGAAAATCGCGCGACGTTCGTGTTAATCGACGGTGTCGCCGGACGTAACTCGCGCCGTCGGAATGGGAACGATACGGATCTCGAACGTTTTCTCGCCATTCTCGAACGGTGATCCGATTCTAAACAGTAAATCCAAGGCGGCAACGACACGTGCCATCTTTCGGAATAGGGCATTTCCCGAACGTCTACGCGGAGACCGCTGCATTCCGATTCGAAAGGGGGATATACTTGGGCACGTTTCATATGGCATTCGCCCGGGACGAGGGGGATGAAGGCGGCCGGGCCGAGCCGGGGCTGGCTCGGGCTTCTGCCCTGTTCTGTCCGTATATTTCCACGTTGGAATAGAAACTGTTCCGAGGGGGCGGAGGATCAGTTATTGATATTTCCTGGAACGACAGATAAAAGTTTTCCTCGGCGCTTTCTAGCACGGGCCTCTCGTATATCTTTCGTTTACCGATGCCTTCGGAGGACACCGACGCCATAATCGAGATACGGAAACGCAAAGGAGGGGGAGATGATGTATACTCTAGCCCTAACTTCGCCGTTTACTGCGAGTGATAATGTTCGACGGCGGCCGGGGGATGAAAGTTAGCGATCGGCGTGTTTGCCGGCGGCTGCGGCGAGGGGCAGTTCCAAGGGGAGGAGACACGGGGATGGAATAAGAATACGGAACAGACGTCTTGATTATTTCAGAGAATAAGACTGATAAGGTAATCCCGTTTCCTGTCTTTATAAGTTCTCCTCCTTCCCCCGGCCGTCGCTCCGGGGTCCCAGCTTTTCACGGCCGTTTCTCGTGAAACGAGATGCATAATGTGATTGCGCCGCAATATCCGCGAACGAACGAAAACCCCCGTGCCTTCTATGAATTAAAATGTACAACGACGTCGGTTAGGGGGTGAGGGAATAAATGATACACTGTTAACGATGCGGCCGTGTATCCGTTTCCCGCGGCTCGTTTCATTAGGCACAAAGCAAACCTGGATACGGCCGTACCGGGTGCAATAAAGCGCTCAATTTCCACCCCCCCCCCCTCCGCCCCCCGTCGCTCCCATACCCTTTTTCTTGCGGTCGGAGATTCATTTATCTCCGCCGGAATCGATGGGAACAAAAGAAAGACGAATGAAGCAGGAAATCGTATAAATATTCAGGTATTCTGGATGCCCAACGTTCGAGGGGATTAGACGGGGAACCCGGTCAAAAGGCGTTCCCGCGGAATAGGGGATGATGAGACCGTTCGAAATTGAAGCTTTCGCGAATAATTCAGGTTAAAGTTCCTAATAAAGTAAGTAGACTAAATTCCTAACGAAGTCAACTAATCCGCCGAGTTGCTTGCTTCTGAAGTTCCTTTTATAAATCGTGTGAATCGACGATCCGATGAAATCGAGGCACGAGTGCGGGAACAAAACTATCTCCGCGAATTCACCGGCTACATTTGGAATCGTAAGCTATCACCATTATTCTTGGAGTCTTGAATACTTAGGAAATTAAGTCGCGGATATAAATTCCACTTAACCCTTTGCACTCGAGAGGTGACTCTCACCACTTGATTGGATACAGCAGAACTAAAATATTAATATAATATTATTAATATTACTAATACTATTAACATTAGTAATATTATTAATATTATAATAATATTATAATAATATTAATAATTTCCAAATCTGATCGATCAGATTAGACCAGCGTCGATAAAGAAGACCACTCCACCGACGATCGCAGTTCCCCGTTCCGCCGTCGACGGCGCCAGCGTTCCCTCGAGCGCACATCCCCTCGCATCCTGCGAGCAGCGCCGCGACAAGTCCGTCGGGCTGGACGAGCCGCTCGGCGAGTTAGTACGACTCGTGACGTCGCGGTTGTCGGTTGTTCCGTGTCCAGTGTCCGCGTTCGCCGTACAACTCGGCGATGTGACCGGTTCTGCAAGTGACGTGCGCTTCACCGTACAAACCCAGTCGCGCTCGAGAATCGTTCCGCAGCCACGGACTCGGTGTCCCGCCAACGAGTTTCAAACTACGAGCTGGCGGAACGCGAGACAACCGTGCCACGCGATCCCGCGAGTGCCGCCGCGTTTCTCTCGGCGTGAACGCGCAACCCCGCGCGAGAAGGATAACGCTGATAGCTTACTGAAAAGATCGTCCTCGGTCCATCACCGGCGGAGATATCCCGTCTTCTAGAATCCCGCGCGTCAGTGGTATACGCATCGTCGTCTCTCGGGTCCAGTGTCCAGTGTACGCGTCCGTTTCCGAACGTTCGATCGTCGTTGCCCGGTTCCGAAATCGGAAATCGAACACCGCGTCACCGATCACGATTCGTTTTCGGAATTGCAATTGCACGAGGAGATACACATTCGCGTCGCGAGCGTGGACGGGTACGCGCGAGTGAACGTCGACCGGTAGCGATCGAGTGCCAGAGAGTTCGGTCCGCGAAAGTGAGGTTACCCGCGTCGGTTGGAGGCGAGTTCGAGAAAACCGTGAGTTGAAAAGGAGAGGCATCGGCGAGCCGGGAGAAAAAGACGGACGGACTGAGAGGGAGGTTGACCGAAGGATAAAAAGAGAGAGTGTGCGAGGGAGAGAGGGAACGAGAGAGAGTGCGTGTTTGCGGCTACGGAATCGAGGACGAGCGCAGAGGAAGGCCAGGGAAACATGTCGAGGCTGCTGAAAGGCGAACCGACCGCCGGTTATGTCATTGACTCTGACGCGGATCGCCGAATGTATTAACCCGCGTCGCCGATGACGCGTCACGACGCCTGATCGTCGGAAAGCAGTGAAACGGCCACGACGGAGCCGCCGAACGGGAGGCGGGAGGCGGAAGGACCCGACGGAAAAGAGGACGGGGACACGGACCGGAAGTACGTCGGAACGAGGACTACTGCTGCTCGACTTCTCTCTGATCTTAGCCGTAGAAAAGAGAAGCAGGCCGGGCGTCGTGCCTTCCACTGCCCACCGGAAGTCATATGCCCATACACGCGCGGAAAACGGTAAATTCATCACCATCGTAGAAAGCCGCCCGGCGGCGACGATCAGCTGCCACCGGTTGTCGTTAGAATATTTTCTCGGTTCTGGACGGGGCACGTCGAACGCTGACCAACGTCCTCTCTCTCTGAGAGTTTTCTTTTACGTTGATTTCCCTTGCCTCGCCTCTCTCCGTACCCTCCTGTTCATCGAGAAGGTAACAATTTATTTCATTTTTTTTCTTCTGTTTTTGTACGTTTAACACGTTGACGCGTTATTTGATTTCTGCGTTGACTTCTCGAGTTGTGACGTGCTGGACTCGTGAAGATTTAACCCTCTGTAGGCCGAATTTTTGTTCATGATTGTAACAGAATCTATGCAGTGTAGAATTAATAAATATTAACAATATATTCAATAGTTTCAGTAATTTCATCGAACGAATATATTTTGTGACTTTCAAGTTACAATGACGTTAAACTTTCACGCCTGAGCGTATAAAAGTTTAAGTTAACTGATTACTTAACTTTATTCGCCACTTTGTGTGCAAAATGAAGCAAATTTCTACAAGATGCCAATATACTGATAGGTGATTTCAAAGATACATGGGCCTACAGAGGGTTAAGTAAAAGTTTTGATTGAAGATAATACACTGATTTTTGTTAATTAATCTGGAAATCATCGCGAGTCTCACGAGTCATTGTATGGCAAGGGGTTAAGGGAGAAGTTCGGTCGGATTCTGATTGGATCACGGATGTTTATGTGTTTCATGTATTATTCAATGTTGCGTTGGATAGAGGGGTGGTTTTTCGCTCGTTTGGCGGCCATTTTGGAGAACGTTATGTTCATTTTATTAACACGCTCGCCAGCAGCGTCACATATTTGTGACGCCGGTGATCCTATATTTTACATAATGAACTTGAAATTAATCCTATAGACGTTGTTATTAGAAATTATAAACTACGATAATACACGAACTCAATGACTCGTTTCATTTTTCTAACATATCGTTTCAAAGATTTATTAGATCGAAGAAAATATAATTGAGACACCGAAATAAGCGCTGGTGTTAAATACGGTTAGCAAGTAGTATCCACGGTCTAATTATCGATTTCTTACTAATCAGTTTCAAGGGTATTCAATACTGGAGGTATACAATAATCGAAAGATGATTTGTTATGGAGAATTTTCGGTGTAAATTCTATTTTACGCAAGCCGAGAACGTTTAAAGAGAAAATCGACTTTTACAATGGTGCACTGGCAAAATAAAAGCACTGCGTCGCGCCACCCACTGCCTTAACAGAAGTCATATGCCCGTGCACGCGCGGAAAACGGTAAATCATCGTAGAAGCGACCGAGTCTGACCAGTTCGACCGTTTATTTTCTGTTCGAACCCGGACTCTCCCCCGTCCCCTGCTCCGTATTTGATTTTTTCCCTTTATTTTTACTTGGTTCGTCTCGATTCTCTCGTTCGCGGTGTACAGGCACGGCAAATGCTTTTCCATTTGTACGAAAAGAGAGCGGAGTCCTTGGAGGATGATTCAGTAGAATGGAATTACTCGGTTTCGTTTAAAACTGTAGCAGTATTCCGATTCATTCGATCGGAGGAAATAAAAGTAGATCAGTGAAACCGTTGAATATTTAGTTGCTAAATAAATACAACACAGTTTGAACTCGGTATATATTTATCGATACGTATTAAAGGCGACTGACGAAACGAATAGAAACTTCTTAGCTCGATGATTTACCGTGAACTAAATGACTCGGAGAAACGAGACTCCTCGGGTAATACGCAATGAACGCAATTTTTGTGCCATTAACAATACATCTAATGCTTACTCTCAGAAATTAAGAAATGAAGAGTAGGTTAACCCTTTGCGAACGAAGATTCTTTGAAATATACGAAATCTTCACACATGAAGCTAAATTATAGAAAATTTCATCTCGAAATGTCGACATTCGACCATAAAGGGTTAACACTAGAACTACCGAGCATTTAACACGATTAACATGCAATTCCTATAAAAACTGTAACGATAGACTATTTTCAGTTTCTTCAGACATTCATTATAGTACTGAAATGAAACTATTTATTTTCACAATCATTTCGAATACTCAACGCTTCGAAGATATCAATAATTGCTAAACAAAAAAGTCGAAACCAGTCGTTTCAACTGGTACTTCTAGTGATAAAGTGCAGTCAGTATTTTATCTGGTTCGTCGATTAATTAGCCCACGCCCTTTATCCAATTGTTGATGTACTCCTCGCGTCCAGCCGTTACAAGCTCGCAGGATACAGTTTAAATCGTCCTTCCCTCGGCACGGACCCATTACGTCTTACATACAAATGGAGGCTCGCGCGTAAAGCAAACGTTGCCTTGCCCGCGCGCGGTTGTCCGTATTGTTGCCACCCACGCTTAAACGCGGCAACATTTTATGGTAGTCACGTCGCTTCGTCATTTTTTACTGGTCTCTCACGTGTTCGCCGTGAAGAGGAGGAGGAGGAGGAGCAGAAACGCTCGCGCGGAATTTAATTCTGAAATATGCTCGCAGTGGTATCGGACCGTCTGACCTCGATGCACGCGCGCCTTCAATAGAATCGGATCGTCCGATCTCAGCGCGACCGATTAACTTCCTTCCCGCATTTAACTCGCGATTGAATTTCCACCGGCGAGCCGCGCGAACAGCGGCGCGCACAGGTGCGCTCGCTCGTGTTTACCCGACAGATTTTTCCGTCGTAATCGTTCGAGAAACTCCGTTTGTTGTTCCAACTCGCGGACGTCCGAACTCTCAGACCGTCGGCGACGCGACCGTTCGCGTCCTACATCTGTTACAATATTGACACCGTGCCGGCCGAAAAACGAGACTGTTTACGAATCCTCGACGCTGCGTTTACGAAAGCCTCGTCGATTTATTTTTTCCGCGTATCCTCCTGGGCGAATCGCGAACTCGAACGGGCGAAACCGCGGCGCCGGTTCCGATTCTCCTCTCTCTTTTTCCCAACCGCGACGTGAACTTTGCGCAACGTTCGTTCGTTCGTTCGTTCGTTCGTTCGTTCGTTTGTTTGCGCGAGCCGAGAAAAAAGGAGGGAAACAAATCGTGGAAACGACGCGGGCGGCGACGTGATCGAAACGAAACACAGAGAACGGAGAGAGAGAGAGAGAGAGAGAAAAAAAAGGGAATTTTCTGGTAGCGATTCCGGGGAAAAGTTGGCCGCGAACCGTTGCCCACGATTTTCAATTTCTCTTGTTTCGTGCTCGCTCCTTGAGATTCGCCCCCGCGCCGCCGCATTCCCCGGATTCTTGCGACTCCAATTTCAACTATAGCCCCGCGGTGGTTTCCCGATCCGCCGCCAGCGGCACGCTCGAATTGCGTGCCGCGTTCCCCGGCTTTGTCCTCTTCCGTCGTTCTCCTCTGCCGTTTCCGGCGGTCACGTGACACCGCGCGCGGGCACCGTTCGAAATCGCGAAAACCGCGTCACGGTGCGCGCCGCGCGTTTTTCCCTCTGTTCCCCCGTCGACGACTCCATTTTTCCTGTGTTACGCGAAACCCGTCGACTCTCCGGCCGACGATTTCCGCTGAAATCGAGGCGAACTCGTGCAACTATTCGCGCTCGTTAGCGGTTCGACGAAGCCGGCTCGCGTGTAGTCCGCTCTCGAAGCTCTTTCTTTCCGATGAAATTTCGGCGCGCAAGTTCGCCGGGGTTCGTCGACGCTTGCCGTGCTCGTTCCGCGGATTACCTTCTGGAAAACTGTATCGGAATAAATTCCTTGATCGCCGGTTCCCCCGAAACGAGAGGAGAAAGGTTCCGCGGGGACGCCGGGCCTGACCGGAATATCGATGAAACTGAAAACTTGTAAATGAAACGCCGGCGGGGCGTTACTCGCGTTACGACCCAATTATTCGACGGTGCAAGGGTTCCTCGAGGTACCGGAGGATCGCGGCAGGTACACGAAACGATCTCGAACTCGGAGCGACGTGTTCCCCTCTCCCCTTTCTCTCGTTCCCCACTCTGGCCCTGTCCTGCTCGCGTGCTGGCCGTCCTTCTTCGGCTTCCCTCTTGTTCTCTCTTTTAGGCTATAAACAACCGGTGCCCGACGTTTGCCGAGGTTATTGGTTTTTGCGAGGGGCACCGCAGGGCCGTATTCACGTGTGTCCCGTGTACCCGAGTCCTCCTTTCTCTTGCAAACCGTTTCACACTCGCCGCGGATGCTCGCTGTCATCGGGCGACTACAATCGCGTGAACCATTACCCTGAACCCAGATACCCAAGACCATTCTCCGAAAACCGTATCGCAATCCCAAAGCCTCTAACGCGTACGTAACTCGGTATCCGGGAAACGGCTTTGAAAAATTACAACAGTTGTTTACCGTG
Source organism: Nomia melanderi (assembly GCF_051020985.1). Lineage (NCBI taxonomy): Eukaryota > Metazoa > Arthropoda > Insecta > Hymenoptera > Halictidae > Nomia > Nomia melanderi. Next base: position 13,251,549 of record NC_135010.1, on the reverse strand, counting down.
ACGACGACGTTGTAGCGGTGATTACCGGGAGAGCGTGTTGCCTCGTGATCCGTTTCGTTAGCGTTAAGCCCCGTGTAAGAACGGTATCGCGTGTCGCCGCAGCGCAACCTTCCACCGATACGGGAGGAGAGGTCCTTCCATCGCGGACGGCTGGGGTCGCAGCGTATCGCGCGGTGGCGCAATGGCCTATCGGCTCGCAGACGTATACTGTTACAGCGTTCTCCGGTGAACGTTTCGCGAATGTAAGATTGTGTTTCTGGGATCGACGTAACGCCGGATATCGTAGCCGAATCAACAAGTATCGTGTTGTCGATACACGTAACGCGCGGAATCGATAGCGGCCGAAGGAAAAGGGGGTCGGCCCCGGCGGGAGAGCGAACGGGCGAACGCCGGACACGATCGCGGGGCATGACGACGAAGGGGGATGGGCGAACGCGACGTTTAAGAATTTCACCGCGTTCCACGGGGCAAACGAGCGGCAAAATAAAGATCGATTCGGTTTACAACGGCCTCGACGCGGAATCCCGGCGCGCCGGTGTTTTGCCAAGCCCCGGTTGACGGGTTAATTTGATTACCCGCGCCGTTCCTCTTCATCGGAACGGTCGGGACCGGTGTCGGGTCGCGTGCACAACGGTGTCAATTTTTTCCCGCGAGCGACGCGGGCCTGCGACCCGCCGCGAGCGCATCGAGCGGGGGACACACGCTCGCGAGACACGGCGCACGCCCGTGCATCGACGCCCGAAAAAACATTGGCTGCACTTTCCGCATCGTCGTCTCGTCGATCCCGTACGTGTCACGTAGGTAGCCAGCGGTACGTACATACATCCCTCGGTACGAGTTTCGGGGGAATAATGGCGGCACCGGGTACCCGGCGTCGATTCATTTTTACCCAATTTCACGCACCGGTTCACCGTCCATCCCCGTCGTGCTCGCTCCACCCCTCTCGCCCGACGCGTCGCGTTACCCCGTCGAAATCGTTTCCTCCCGCCTAACCAACCCCCTCGTTCCTCCTCCATTCGACTATCGTCGATGCCCGTTACGTTTCCCTCCCCGTGGCTGCCGCCCTCCATCCCTCTTCGCTAGGCAGCGCGCGTTCTCTGTCGAAAACCGCGCGGCCGCGTTCGCTCTTAATTTTCGTCGCGCGGGGACGCGCGCTGTTTTTGGCATTGCGGTTTATTTCCGCGGTGGACCCTCGCGGCGTACGTGTAATGCGTTTTCCAATTGCGCGCCACCGGATCCGCGCGCGCGCGCGCGTCCGCTCCTCCTCTCCCTCGGCCGCATCCCATCGGCGGCAGGGTTCCCCGATAGAAATTTACTCCGCGTGTTCACGCGTGCACGCATCGCATCGCATCGCATCGCATCGCATCCCATTGCGCCGCGCTGCACCGCATCCTGTGCCCCGCCTTTCTGCTCCGCGCCCGGAATGAATGCACGCGTCCGCATTTTAATGCACTTTGCGTAAATTCATTTCGGCCGACTAACGCCCGACCCGTTTGCTTCCGCTCCCGTTTGTTTCCATGCCGCGTTCGACGCTTCCGATCGCGCGGCACGGAACCTTTGTCGGCCCCGCGCGTTTCCACCGCCATTGTTGCCCCCGTGTATGCGGAGCATATCGACACCGATTGGATTATAGGTGTCGCCGCGAAGACGGAGAGGAACGGCGCGTCGCGCATTCGAGCCACGTTCCTCTTCCTTTTGTCGTGTCGACGGCGATCGTTGAATTAGGATCAGTGGTTTTTCGCCGATCGTACGGAGAGTCGATTGCCTTCTGACGGAAGGAAATCTGTTCGTAACACGGGGGAGCTCTCTGTTTCGATATTCATTACCAACGCGTCGGTTACCGGCCGAATTTCGTATCGTAGGAAGAGTACGAGTTTACGTAGTTATTAATTACTACAGTTTCCTAGAAGATGTTCGTCTGCGTTTGACGCGGAGGGAGACAGAAGGTAGACCTTCTCTGTCCCTCGCCGTCCTCCCGTTTCCTCTAAGAATCGCTCGTACCTCGGATTGCCTCGCGTTACATCATTCCACCTTGCCAGATGTTAACATCGCAACGCGAGACGCCTCACACGACCCAGTTTTCTTCTCGCTTTCTCCGGGACAGGTACGAGCAGCAACTCCTCCTCCTCCTCCGGCGGCCATTACGCATTCGCGTTACATCGAGAATTCACGTGAACTCATCGGCGCGGACAAGACGTCTCGCGACGCCTCGCTCGGATGCCCTCGAGATCCCCGATTTCTCTTAATATCGGAACGGCGGCGGATCGCGAAGAGTTGCGGCGGAAAGAATCGATCATCTCGCGGCCTCGTTATAACCGCGGGGGGTGGATTCGAGCGGAGCTTACGCGATTCGGCCGTTGGACACGCCGTAACGAGAGTTAGTTCCACCACGATACCCGTTGTTCGGTGTAATTGTAGCGTAACGTTGCGTAACGGCCGCCAGAGGTAATTAATAATTTTACATTAATTATGCAGCGGAATGGCTCAACATATTAATTAACGTCAACCGGCTCGAACGGGCTGCCGGTGGAACGCGTTACACGTGTTCTTTTAAATCTCGCCCGGGGAATAATAGCGAACGAACAGCCACGCGCTCGCGCTCGCGCGATCCGACATGTACCCGGTGACTTTTCAGTGTGGCAAATTCGGTCGACTAATCGCTGAAGATCCGGAACCGTTGGATCGAATGCTTGGTTAATCGAGTTATCGCTGGAAATGCTAAGCGATTGGAAATTACTCTTTCCCAATTTCTCTTGCAATCGCTGAAAAGGTAATCTTTTAAAAAGTTATGAAAGAACTCGATTCATTGACTCGAAAGAGAAATCCATTGGTCTTGTAGATTCTATAAAAAGGTATCTCAACCGACGGACGGTTCTAACGTTAACGTGCTCGTCGAGCCACAGACGATTTCTCGGCTAGATATCTTCGATTCGATGAATCATCCAATTCGAACGGTAGATCCCCCCCTTCGTCTATGCCCGAGATTATTCGTGCCACTGTGCAGAGCCGACGAAAAATTCTGCGGGACGCGATACGCCGGTTAAATATGGCACCGCTCGACAGCCTCCCCTCGGGGGATCCGTGCGCGCACGATAACGCGTATACGAAAATATACCGAGGGGAAGAATCCTTTTTTCCCTTTTTTTTCCGGGAGGGACGCACCTTCCATCGAACGTGTGCACGAAACACGAGGGTCGCTCGAGGAAGGGTTGAACGGGGACGTCGAATGACTAAGGGAGTTTCGGGATCAACGTTTCATCCCGCGTTCTCGAGAAACATCTCTCGTATCCTTTTTTTCCGCGTATCCTCCGGTACTCCAACCCCCGGCAGAGTAAACAGAATAACGGTGTTCCGTAATTGGATGAAAAAAATGATCGGCGGTCGAGGGAAACGGTACACACCGAACCGAAGCCGGGAATGTATCCGCGATATCGATGACAGAGAACGGTCTCTGTCGGCGGCGGCGGCGGCGGCGGCGGCGGCAGCGTCGGCGGGACGTTTAATTAATTAAAAGTGAGCAGCTGGCGCAGTAAGCGACGGGACCGTTCCCAATTTTCACGCAATTATACTCGTTGTCCGCAGTTTTGTAGGACATTTTCACGTGACTAACGGGTAACGCCATTGTTGCCGGCGCGAAAATGGATTGATGGAAATAATAGACGGCCGGAGAGACAGGGCGGCCGGAGGGGGAGAGGTAGGCAGAAATAGGGACAATGAGAGAAGGAGGGCGACGGGTCACGTCACCGGCGGCCAGTATCAATTATTTTCAAATTACGATTTTCACCGTGGCATACTATGTACAATTGATTTATCCGCGTCGCCCGCGCCATCGGAATACGCGATTGATACGTGTCGCTCGGGACGTTTCGAATTCCTTTTTTTTTTTTAATCCCATCTCCGCTCCGAGATCCTGTGTATCCGACGGACAGGACCGATTTGGAATTTTTTAACGTCAGGACCGAGTTAACTTTTTACCAACGTCGCTGTAACGCCAACTTTGACACCCGAAATCGGCGACTGCTGACGAGTAACTTAATTATTCCACTAACGAGAGATTCATAAGCGTTCTCTCCCAGTGTATTCGAGACTTTACAATTCAGTTTTTCGGAAACAGTTTTCAGACATTCAACCTTCATTCGCGAAGGGTTGAATTCATGTTTAAGACAAACGGAACGCGAAGGCGTGTGTTAATTGCGCTTCTGATTATGCTCCACAGCGTGCAGCTTGCGAGGAAATCGAAATGGTCGAGCTGTGCGGCAGCGGTCAACCGACTTCCGCGATGGGAGTGATGGGCCTCGGCTCGGTGGTGTCCGCGGCGACGTCGTCCTCGTCCTCGTCGACGACGACCACCGCCGCCTCGTCGGCGACGGGCCGCGCCGGTGTCTTGGAGACGCAGGTCCGCGGTCAATGGTACCGCGTGTTCGTCTCCCTCGAGGAGGACTACCTGAGCATCTCGTTGGACGAGAGCTGCGAGACCGGCAACAACGCGCTGAACAACGGCAACATCAACAACAACAACGTGGACAGCCTGAACGACCCGGACGTGCCGGACTCGGTCGCCAATCAGAAGCGTATCGTGCGCGTGGTGAAGAGCGACAACAACGGCCTCGGTATCTCGATCAAGGGCGGCAAGGAGAACAAAATGCCGATCCTGATCTCGAAGATCTTTAAAGGAATGGCGGCGGACGCCACCGAGCAACTGTACGTCGGCGACGCGATCTTGGCAGTGAACGGGGAAGATCTGCGTGAAGCGACTCACGACGAGGCGGTCAAGGCTCTGAAGAGGGCTGGCAAAGTCGTCGAGCTGGAAGGTGAGTGGTTTAACAATTACTCTTAATCACGCGCTTCTATCGTGCGCGCGATCGGGCAACTTCTCAGCTTTGAGATGTCATTGATCTCCGGAGCGAGTAGATCGATACTAGGTTAACCGTTCGCGGCGCACGATTTTAAGGGAGCGAGTTGCACCGAATTCGTTAACCTTAATCGCAACGGTAATAATTCACTGGTGCGTTTCGACTTGCATACATTTTCGTCTTTACTTATTCACGCGTTCGCCGTTAGCGTGTAGCGTTGCCAGCTGGATGGGAAACTTGGAATCAAATATTAAACTGTACGACGATCGGTAACTTCAGCTTTTCTAGGTGGGCTCGAATATATCCCGGAATGCATAAAGAGCTAAATGAAAGGTGGAACAGTTACCCATCGAACTCAAAGAGTTGAAACCGTTTAAAGCGAGGCCTCGACCAGCGCTCGCCTATAGTTCGAGTTATTCGACCGGAGACCCAGTTCGCATGCAAAGCACTGCTCCCTGCGAGCGATACAATTCACTGATTTCTCGTTCGCAGTGCATTACAATCTAGCTGTACGCGCGTTCATTTAATTTCCGAAACACTCGAAACCTCTTCGAAATATCCTCATTCCATTACACTCAGGCCCCACAGCTATTTCTTCTCCGCCCGCGTTTCCCGATCGGAATTCTCCCTTGACCCCAGCAGCGTACGCGACCCTCAAAGCGTGAACCGACGATTGTACCGGGCTGCTCTTTGAGCTACGACGTCGCGTGCAATTAACGAGCTCCCGAACCGTTCGGAATTGGGTCGCGAACGGTCCAACTCCTGCCGATTCCAGGCTCGCGCGTCGCAGATTCTAGTCGGCCGCGCGTTAACCGAGAGAGCGTTTCGTCGCTGACGTAGTCGACGTCCTCGCGAGCTGGTTACCTCTCCGAGCGCAAGACGAAGACGATCGGGGTAGGACATTAACGAGGTTTTCGCTCGAATTAGCCCCGAGTACACGGCGCATTAAGTTCCCGACGCGGGGTTCCCCGCGGCTGGCGGAGCTCCGCGTCGTCGGTCGTTTTAATATCGGATACCGCGTCCCGTTCCCCCCGTCGCGTACGGTTGTCACATTATTTCGAGCAGCTGCGAGGGGGAGGGACGATAGCGAGGATGATGCAGCGTCTCGCTGTCGGATAAACGAACGGAGAAACGCCGACGACAAAAGGCTGGTGAGGGACAGGGCGGCGGAAGGAGCCAGCGGACGCGAGCTCGCGCGCGTCCGAGACGAGGCGAGGAGAGCTTTTAGCTGGATTAATTCGTCGTTCGGAGGTTCACGCGTTTCGGGTCGCGAGCCTCGTCATGGTAGGCATCGTCGCGAGAAAAAAGCTCGGCTCCTTTCTTCTTTCTTGCTCCTCCGCCGCTGCCGCCGCCGCCGCCGCGCCGCCCCTCTATCCGTTCTGCCCGTCGTTCGGTCTGGAGAACGGAAATCAGCGACTTTGCTGTTTCCGCGCGAATTCCCGCGCCATCGCACGCCGCCTCCGGACGCAGCATTATCAAAAAGTGTGAGACTGAAAGAACCGGCGGGGGGTGAAAGGTCGACGAGAGAGCGTGTACGTACCGCCTGAAGCGTTAAATGGCGCCCCTTTCTACGTCTCTCCCTCTTTCACTCCCTCTCTCCCGCTCTCTCTCTCTATTTCACACTCTTTTTTCCCTAGTTTCTCGTTCAACCCCTTCTCCCTCATCTAGCCGTCTTTTCTTTCGCCCGTTATTTTACTTCCTTTGTGACCGGCTATCGTTTGTTTCTCGTACGAATCTCTCTCCGGCGAGACACAGGCTCGCCCGGTGAAGCGCGACAGGCTCGCGCGAGGGCTACTACCCCTAGCACTTCGCGTTTAGCTGTTTCCACGGTCGATGCCCGATCGCCGGACTCGTATGTGTCCCGTGTCCGTGTCCGTGTCTCTGCGCGTGCACGCCGAGAGCTTTTCGACGGGGGTTGCCCCGCAGAGGCGCATCGCGGCGATTGTATGCACGCGAACGCACCCCGCGGCCCGTTATTTTCGCCATGTCTCTCTGGAAAGCTCGCTCCGGAGAACGCGCGCTCGTTATTGAGCCATTCCCGGCCCCGGCCGTTTACCGAAATCCGTTCCTCCCATCCCCCCCGAACCCGATGAAAACTCCCCCGCACGTGAATGACCGACCCCGACAGCTCGTTACGCCTCGTATGATCGCGTGCGGTCTTCCCGGAATATTTTCCATCCCAGCGGCCGGGGCTCGCTCGGAATCCTCTTTCACGGTCGATCCGGATCGCGGGAGGACGCCCGCGCAATATTGTTACGAAATATTCCCAATCGCGCGCCCTTAATATTTCTTTTGTCTCGATCGTATTCCGCTCGGGCTTCGCTCGGGAATAACGTTCGAACCGTTTAGATTTCACTGGTCCAATATTCCTTTTAATTTCTTCGTTCCGGTACCGTTACCGTCGACGTTGTAAGGAGACTAGTTAAATATGTGTGTACGATGGGATTTTCGAAGATAGAAAGTATCATAGACGTAGATTCGAGGTCTAGACTTTTGAAGGTTCTTTTCAATATACAAAACCTCCAAGATGAAGCTGAATTATATATCAATCGTTTAACGAGTAGAAAGGAAACTACTTACACTTAGTCTTCCAAATAGAAGAATTTCATCTCGAAATGTCGACGTTCTTGCGCAAGGGGCTAGACGTTTCTGTTTTTATCGAGGAAATCCATATCGAAGGAGAACGTTTGCAAACGCGCCTAGAAGAATTGATACCGAAGGATCTGACACGATCCAATCATCCGAGCGCCGCGAAGTACCCTTTAGAAATTTAGAAGCGTGTCGCGATGAGTCCAGAGATTACGTCCGCGATGGAACCAGCGTTCGGATCGATCGGAGCCTCCCGGTGCTCTCAAAGCGCGACTGGTTCACGAGATGCTCCTCCGGTCCCCGACGTGGGACACTTCACGGGGTACACGACAGGTTTTCTTTTATTCAGGCGCTTTCGGTGGTTGGCTGCACGATTCCTCGCGGCACGTAGCCGGGTCGCGCGCGCGCGAGCGAGCGCCCCGCATGGTTTCCTTCTTTCTGTTCTTTCCACGGTTTCGGCCGGTTGCCAGTTCCACCGTGGCTGATGCGTGGAATGCGATACCTTGCACTTTACGCCCGCGCGGACGTGAGATGCAAAGCAGGAGGAGGGGGACGCCGCGTTGGGCGTGGGCGTCCGAGCGCGAGAAATGGGAGAGGACTAGCGGGATAGAGTCACGTAGGGAGAAAACGAGCGCGAGGGGATAGAGCAGTCGCTGCTAGAACTCGCGAACCGACTAGAGCAGTGATGAGCAACCCTCTCGTCCATTAGCTGAAGAAAGTAGAAGGAAAATAGTCGATATCTTTTCACTCCTCCGACGAACTGAACGGCAAGTGCGGCGAGGGTATGAGCACATTGTGACGAACGAGGAGAATGAGTATAAGGAGAGTGCAAATTTAAACGAGCAATAGAGGAAACATCGATTTCATGAACTTGAAGCTTACTTTTTCAAACGTAGTGGATTGTGATTGAAATATTCATTTACATCTTATTTCAATCACAATAATCCAATGGCACTGCGTTTGAGAAAGTAAGATGGAAACGAACGAAATTGATGTTTCTCTTATTGCATGTGTATAATTTAATTATAAATCCTGTATACGAATCACTATCTCCACGGGAATCGTAATCCTTTCAGGAATGCGTTTGCGCTATATTTATATTTATCGTATATTTCAATATTTAATATCGCGCTTATCGCGTCGTAGAATATTAACTTTTCAATTTCGGCCCACTGCGAGACAAAGGATGCTCACCGGCGGGTCAGAGGACAGACGATAAAAGAGACGAGCGTTAAACGAGGGATAGAGGAACCGAGAGAGGTCAGGAGGCTTCGGAATACATTAGCCTAGGATTTTCATCGAGACTCGGTCTGACAGAGGCAGCTCGCGATGCCCGAGCCTCCCATCCGCAGCGAGATTCCGCCGAAAAGTTCCAGTTCCACGGGTAAAATTGCAGTCAAGTTGGCCCCATCAGCCTGACAAAGTTTCCGAAAGGGCTTCCCGGCGAGAGAAATCGAATAGAAGTTACTCCCTGATAAACGAAGTCGAATTTATTGCTCCGCCGCCTTCGAGATTTAGCCTGATTTATTGTATCGCCCACCCCTCCGACCCTTTCCCCCTTTCTCCCTATCCCCCCCACTGGTTTCTTCGAGTTCTTTCGTCGCGTATGAACGGGCGCTCGTCGAAGCGAATCATCCCCGGGTGTGGCGGCTCGAGGGGGCCCAGGGGCGAGCGATTGTTTCGGGAAAGATTGATTCGAGCGTGTGATCTCGCCGCGCGATTCCCGCGCGAAAAGTTTCCGCGGAAGTTCCGTGTAGGCCGGCTCCTCCCGAAGTTTCGTTATATATTTCCTTAATCGTTGCCGTGCTTCACGGGGCCAGATATCAATCTTAATGATCCGGAGGATCGTCGAAGGGGTTGGGTTCGCCGGTGGATCTTTTCTTAAGTTCCTTACGCTCGAATTTACTATCGTCCGCGCGAAACGAGCATCGGCCGGCCGCTCTTCTTCCGCTGTGTAATTCAATTTCAGGCTCGTTAGATCCTCGACGAGATACGTCGGGCATCGAATATGAGGGACGGTATCCGTTAAAGGTCGAAGAACCCCGTTTGTCGGATCTGTTCCTCGCGTTTCGCGTGTTTCGAGGTATCGCGTGTTTTTCATCGCGAAATCGGCCGGTTCGCTGATACGACCGCTCGCATTCCCGTGCACGCGTATCCGGCGCATTGTCGATCCAAGGATAACCGTCGGTCGAATAATTCCGATGCGTACGCAGCCGGTGTTACCATGTTAGGCGGCTCGAGCGACTCTTACGCGCCTACGCTTCGCGCAAGGTCTTCGTTTAATCCGGACTTAGCAGGCGATACGTGCGTTATGTGATTAGAGAGGCGTTGCATCCTGGTTCGGCCGACCTTTGTTACGCCTTCGGTCGCGGACGCGCGCGGTGGAATCGTATAATTGATCGGAGAACGGCCACGGTGTTGCGGGAGGCTGCGCTCTCGCTATGGCGAGTGTGTTTCACGGTCTATAGGTGAACTTCCGAGAAGTAGAATTACTCGTTCGGCAGGATTCGGTGAATTATACGTCAGAGACGAACGATGTTTTCGAGAACTCGTAGACCGCGTTGTCTGTGGGCGATTAGGAGCGTTGAATAACGGATCGCGTCGTTTGTACGGTATTAGGGTCGGCTATTCGCCGCGTTAGTTCCAATCACCATTTCGGTCGGCCGAGCGGTCCAGTTTTCAGTAGGGTGCGCCGCTCGCCTTAAAAATTCAATGGCTGTTTCAGTGGGTCCGCGAGACGGTTTCACCTAAATTTTAACTAGCCGGAAAACCCGGGCAACCCCGGGTCTGCCGAGATGTTAGGGTCGGCTCCCTCACCCCCCGGCCGGCGAACGAGTGAAATGAATGAAACGTCTGCGGTTCTCCCACGCGTATCCATTCGTAATTGGAATGCGTAATTTTCGCCCGGGCATTGTTCCACGAGATAGACTGCATGACGGATGACACGCGACATCGTCAGGGAAATTGCGTCTTAAATCCTGCAGCTCGGAATTCCTTTCACTGGGAACGTCAAGACGGGTCTCGCGCCCGTCTTCCCTTCCTCTTTCCCGTTCCCAGACTCTACGTCTCTTCCCGTCAGCCAGCAGCCTCCTTTCCCTTATCTTAATCATTTCGGTTAATGAGCTTCCACTTTCGTCGGGAAAGACTTTCCTCCCTAATGATCTTTTCTCGGCTGGGGTGTCGGTGGTTGCCACTGCGGAGGACACCCCTCCGAATTCTCGACAATAGCGTAATTACCCCTTCTCGCGTTCGGATTACTTTTCGACCCTCGCATTTGCGGCCGTTGGATTCCTTTTCAATGGCCCCCCTCTTCCTGCAGTTTAACAGTTGATTCATCAAAGCCTCGCTTTCTTCTGAATTCCGCGTGATCCGAGAATCCTCCTCGTTCGAAAATTATTCATTACAGAGCTGTGGATTCGTTGGAATTCGCGATCGTCGGGTTCGATGCAGTCGAATCTCTTTTTCACTTTTCGCTAACGGGACTCTCTTAAACTTCGAAAATTCCTTTTTCATAAAATACCGAATTCTTCGAACCGAAGAACTTTTCATTATCGTCGGCCGTAATCAAATGGAACCCAGAATAACGGCCGTGAATTTCAATGCGCGAATGTAATCACGGTGATTACATTTCGCGCAAATTAGCCGGCGATATCTATGCCCGCGTAAATATCCGAGGTTTACTTATTACAAGCGGACACGTGTTTTTCCCGGGGCGCGATAATAATTGGAAAATCGCGCGCCGCGCTGATTAGCGAAACGGGAATAATTACGCGATCCTGGAAACCAATTAGCAGGTGACGGAAATTAGACCGGCCTCGTTTTACGGCTCGTCACGATAATTAGCTCCACTCTTTGCCGCCCCGCGCCGCGCCGCGCCGCGCCGCGCGTAATCGTACCTGTGGTTACCAGCTCGTTCGTGCGCACCGAATTTCAGCCGGCAGCCCGAAGAAAACCGATTACAGTGTTTTTCGGGGCTAATGCCAATCCTTGGACGGTTAGCGGAACGAATTCCGGCGGGCGCGCGACCAAAGAACACGGCAATTTTTCTCGATTGCCGCGTTCCGCGAACCGCCCCGCCGCCGCCGCCGCCGCCGGCCGTAATTCTATAATAAAAATTCATGAAGACTCTCGATCCGCTCGTTTCGCCGGCCATTATTCCTCGTTGCTCGCCGAAATTTTTACAGCGAGCTTTCACGAAACTACGCGGCATCAATTGCACGAGCCCCGATGAACGCATGCGCGCCCCCGTTCGAATTCGGCTCGCGTTTAACCGAGCGAACACCATCGTACGCGCCGCTCCTCTTACTTCCTCCGTGGAGGTTCAACCTGCCTCGGAGTCCCGCGTTTATTTTCCTTCGATTCCCGGCCACCTTTGAGCAGCCCGTCCCGTCGTAATTGCTGCCTTTTCCGGATCGGCTAACAGCCGATACCCTCTTATCGGTGATTCATCGGACGCCTTTACGCTGATCGGCGAATAATTCTTTCCCCTCTGGCCGCCGTCGCGGCCGCTTACGGGAATCCGGTAATTTCACGAGAGCGTCTCGCGCTTTGATCAATGCCCCGCGATAAAAGAGAGCCGGCGACGCCGCGACGATACCGTCGTCGCGGAATTATCGGGCTCAAAGGCCGCGAAGTCCGCCAATTAATACTTTCGCCGACGTAATTTGCGGCCGCCTGGTTTATCCGCGGGATTCCGCGCCGAGACGGTCCGCAAACAGGCAGTCCCTCGGGTGCGCAGCCGTCCGCGGCGGGTTATAATAAGGAAGAAAAATGAAATACTCGCTTGTCACCGGGGGTTGACGGCTAACGAGATTCCTCGAGCCCGCTTAATCGTGACGGACCCGGGGGTGGTAGCTGTGTAGCGTCCCCGCGCTCTACCTGCTCGCGAGGATTACGAGCGGGTACACGGTCCGCGTCGCCTCGACCCGCGCCGGGAAATGGGGTACCTTTGATCTGTCGTTTTAGACGAGGACGAAGAAGGAGGAGGAGGAGAAGAAGAAGCTGATACCTTGTAAGCTCGTTGCGAGACCAGTAATTTCGAGGTGGACTAAACTTATTTCTGGCACTCGAGGCACGGTCTGATCCTCTCCCACTCTTCCTCCCTTCTCTCTGTAAATTGCACTCTCTTCCCGCGGATAAAAAGCGTCTCCAGATTAAAGAGAAACTGGTGCCGTTTCAGCCGGATTGTAGAATTACTCTCGCTCTTAAACGTCCGCAATCTCTAGCGCGGTTCTCCTCGATGCCCTAGGGTAGCGTAAGCAACCTTTGTCTTCTCGCTGGTTAGACTTCGAGGTCTGATATTCCTTGCGACAGCAACGTGGATGTTGGACACTTAAGATGTCCCCAATGGTCTATCGATGAATATCAATCGAAAAGAGAACTATCGTTTCCGAACACCACTGCTCTAGAAGCGAGTCCCTCTGGCTCCGAAACTAGTCGAATCTCGGGGAGAATGGGGCTCGAAGTATCGGGGGATGCCACGCTATCGAAGTTTCAATATTCCTTATACATTCTCCGGGGTTAACTGTGTCTTCAGTCCACTTTGGGTAGCCAGAGAAAGACTTGTCCGGGTCAAGTGGCGCGTCCCCGATCTCTCCATTGGTTAACGATCAGCCGGTGCGCTGGCCGGGGCGGCCTGAAGCGTTCCCAAACGACGGCGACGTCGACGAATATGACCGACTCGTCGGTAAAATGCATTTACATAGGGCGGCCCTCGAGTGCCGGCACTCCGGGGCACAGTAATTCGAATATAAGGCACGAGACCCGGCGCGCTTCTCGTCCTCGCGAGAGCGTTATATATCTCCCGGCGCGCGCTGTGTTTCGCGTGCCTTTCATTTCGTCCTTTACGGTACTTCGTCATGATTTACGGGGTATCCGCATGAGGAGCGACGCCGTCGCATTCTACGCCTCCTCCCTCGCTCCTCGTGCCTGCCGGCCCCTTCCCTCGTCGCCCTCGTCTTTTCCGTGAGCGTGTCCCGCTTGTAATTTTCTCGTTGCCAGTCGCTGGATGGAAGGGGAACGCAACGGGACAGATACAGAGAGAGAGAGAGAGAGTGAGAGAGAGAGAAAGGGACAGGGGACTCGAGACATAAAGCAGAGAGCGAGAGAGCCGCAGAAGGAAAGGATGGCTTTGACTCGACCTCCTACGGCCACCTCTACGAAGAGGCTCGCGACTTTCGTTAGCTTGACCCAGGTCACGGCGGTGCGACGCGGAAAAATGTCACCGGCGATCGTGCGCTTCGAATCTTGATCGCTCGTGTTTCAATCTATTCTTGGAAGAGATCGGAGATCTTCGGAGAGAATCATGATTTATCGGTGCGCTGGATTGGTACAAGAAAATACCATTTTTCGAGCGTACAATCAACGTGAAAGCAGACGATTAACTAGGATCGTGTCTCTTAATTCGATTTATCTAAATTCCTTTCATTTTCCTCAGCTCGATCGGAAGCGCTAATCTAATAGATCTTAACAGCGAGGGTTTTTATTCGTCGGCGAGGGTGTTTCACGGAATCAATTTAGTCGGCTTGATAAGAGGCAGAAAAAGACGCGCAACGGTGGGTTAACTCGTTAAGCGGCGGAAAAAGCTTGAGCGAGCCGAACCGTTGCGACGGAGCCTTATCGAGACATGTTTCTTACTTTCCACCCCCGTCTGTGCTGTAGAAAAACGCGCCGGGGTTAGAGCACATGTTGCGGGATTCGTTTCAACTCTTCCCCTTTTGTCTCCGCTCCCTCGGCCGCTCCAGCGTTCGTTTTTACCCTTTCCCCGGGTTCCCTGTAGGTTTTTCGACCTCGTAAAAAATGTTGATAGCGTTCCTCTCGATGCTGTCCACCCGCGAACAGCTTTGTTTCTTCCATTACGAGATCCTTACCAACGGAAGCGGCATCGTGAGATTTAACCCTTTGCACTCAGAAGGTGACTCTCAGTCACCGCTTGATTTGATGTAGTAAAATTATAAGATCATATATGATAAACTTTCTATATTCCATCGATATGCAAAATATTAGATTAAAATGGCTTTGTTTCTTGATTTCTGTATATTTTTCTCATTGGTTGGTTTCAAATAACGTCGTCTATATTTCACCGGAAAACGTTGAATAATTCCAGTGGAAAATTTTCGATTTCAGACGGTTAGTAAACGACGATCGCTCGAGATGAGAGTAACTATGCAAACAGACCAGGGACGAGCGTTACCACGAGACGCGCCATTTTGTCGCACGGACCGCGAAGTTTGAAGTAGCCTGGAGAGCGACGCGCGATTAAAGCGCGGGAAAACGGCGTCGGCCGAGCGGAACCGGTTACGTCTCGCACCAGGCTTCGGTCGATTATCGGCGAGGAAGGTTTGGTTGCCGCGAACGGGAAATCGAAAACGCGGAGATAATAAAATAGTCGATTATACCGCGTGCGAATTCCGGTTTTGTAATCCGCACTCGACGAGAAGTAAGCTCCCTTCCCGAACTCGCGGCCCCGGATCAGAACAAGACTCCAGTTAATCTTTGACTTTAGTATTCCCGGCGAGCCTGATTTTTTTCGTAATCGCGAAACCCGAAGCGGCGCGGTAGGAATATCAATTTTGGCTCTTTACTTGAGCCGCGCGTCTTGATTCGTTTTATAATCCGCAAGCAAGATTCCGAACTTGTGACCCCTGATTAGGAACGAGACTCCGCTTAATCCCCGAGTTTAGTATTCCCCGGCGAGTCCGATTTTTTTCACGCTCATAATCGCAATATTCGACGCGGCGTAGCTGCAATATTAATTTTTATAATCGCGCCGGGCGGCTTAGTTGCTATTCAGCGGCCGAACCCGGTCGTCCGGCGGGATCCATATTTTTTCTACGGAGGTGGAAGCAGCGTGCTGGGCCAGTCATCGGTGCATCGATAACGCTTATCGCTGGAACGGCGGCCCGAACGGACGGCACGCGGCACGGTAAACAACGAAACCGTGCTCCTACGCGTAATTACAGTTATCCGGTCGCGAGAGTAATACGCAATTGCCGACGTTTTTGTAATTAGCGTCGGCGGGAGGGTTCGACGGTGCGAGGCGGCGGCAGTAGGAGCGGGAGAACGGTCGCGGCGCGCATAAATGCATCGGTGGTTCGTGCGAGCCGCTGGAACGCCGCTTGCTTTCCTCTTCTTCTCCTTCTCTCTCTTCCTCTCTCGCTGTCTGTCTGTCTGTCTTTCTCTGTCTCTTCCTTTCTCGTTCTCCCGCTCAGCTCTTGTCACGATGCGTGATATATAGCCGGAGATCTTCTATCTCCGTATTGTAATACACGCGCCGCGCCTCTGCCAGCCGACCTCTTCCTCGAACAGCCCTCGTAAAACTTCCGAAATTCACTCGATAATAATACGAGTGTGATTATACGCGTCTGGGCTGGGGATCATTAACTCCCGGAGCTTCTTTTACAGCGTTTAGAATTTCATTTGCACGCGGAGGAGGTTCGGCGTTGTAATTCCTCGAGATAGTTACTGGTTTTTGATTGCGCTGGACGTTGATCGGTTTGAATTTTTAGGTGAACAGTACGTTGGAGAGGTGTGACTGTTTCACGTGATTTTCTTGATCCTTTCTCGACGAGACGAGTGGAGGGTCGTTTGAGATCCGAGTATTTTGGGAATTAGTTCGGTTACGGTGACGGATGGAACGAATCGGATAGAACGATCCGAGCGAAGGCACAAAGACCGCGCTGAACGGCCGGGATGAATCGCTTGGGCACAATGAAGGTAAAAACGCACCGAAAGCCGGTAGGAAGGCGTTGCGCGTCTGCAACGGCGCGGTTATTCTGAATTCTGATTAATTACTGGGCCCCTCTGTATTTCGCTATACATTAATCACCGGATCAATGGGCCGTAACGATGCGGACGATCACGTTGGTGTCCGTGTCTCGATTGCCAATATAATTATCATATCCCTTTATGATACTGATTAATGGACCGTCGGTCTGTATCGTTTATGGCTCTGATTGCATCAGCCTCGGTGCACGCTCGCGGGACGCGTCCTCGGGTAATTGAATACGGTGAAACGATCTCGAGGCATCTTGGAGAGCAACGGTTGCCCTAATTATGCGCGCGAGGGGAGCCACGGCGACGAGACGCTCGCTCGCGTTCCCCCGAATAAATTTCTCTTAACTATCCCGCTCGGGAACGGTATTCGAGGAACATCCAATTGTTCCCGATTACGGGAACGCCGGGACGCCCGTTGGAACGAACACTCGTCCCACTCCTGGCGTTCGACGATAACGAGTCTTTAAATGCTGAATATCGAACCGCGGCGACGGGAAGCAGAACCGTACAGTTCCGACGTAAGAAAAACTTCCAATTCGTCCCAGTATGTTCGTTATCCGAAGATTCCGTCCCCCGAATGCACGAAGCGGAATCAGCCGACTGTACACGGTTCGTTCGCTGGAATACTCGGCGACGGGGCTCGCCGGAAGCAGCAGGAAATCGCGAACGGTTAGTATCCGCAACTTCCGCTCGCAATTCCGTGTCGTCTCGGCGTCGACGCATAAATCAGAATTCCGTGTACGTACGTGCACACGCGTGCACGTGGCTTATTTTCCGGGGGTTGGCCGGGGCTGGTTTTCCAATTCGAATCGTCGCCGGTAACGCGGCTAATGCGCGGCTGGCGATGCTCGCCTCCGACGGCCATTTCTCATCGCGGCCGTTTTGACGCCACCCTTCTCCGGGATCCTGTAACGTCGGCCCTGTCCCTATCACCTTATCGGCCGGCTAATATCGCCGGCGCGTTTTCGCCGCTGGAATTGCGGAAGATGGAGCGATAGCTCGCACGAGAGCCGACCCCTTTCGCCGCTGCGGGAATCTCGCGGAGTTATTGCATATCGGACGCGGAACACGCTCGCGCGAGCGGCCGCCTCGTATCGCGTGCCGCGTAACATTCCGCGGCCGACGTCCCCGGAATATCCGGTTTTTATTCCGAGCGACATCTCCGGACCGCGCTCTCGATCGTGACAGGCGTAATGAACACGAGGAGGCTTCTTATCGCTGATTAAGGATTCTGGAATCGGGGTTCGTGCGGGATTATTCCGTTGGATCGAGAATTGAAGGGATTCTCATCATTTTCAAGCGTGATAATTGTAATATTCTCGAAAAAATTGTTTCAAGAGAAATCGGGAAGTAGAAAAGGTCAGCCACGAACAGACAAGATACTTTCGTCTGCAAAGAGAGAGCCAGATATAAAAATCCTTGTAATCTTACGGTAACAAACTTGAGACTCATTTTTTCTGAAAACGGAGGACCATCGTCACCATAAAGGTTTCTCATTTCGAGATACATACTGCAATATACATATTCCATTAAAAAATAGATTCTCACCTCTGGCCTCTCGTAAGTAGGAATTTCCTTATTCGTAGGTTATTCTATAGGAATTATAAGATAAAATAACTTTTCTACCTTTCCAACGAACAAATTTCATCCCTCTTCTAGCTGCCTTCACCCATCCTCCTCCCAATCATCCCACGCCATGGCACAATTGATTCCCCGTTCCGAGGGGCCAGTGGAACCTATCGAACCCGTCTAACGGGTATCAGAAGCCATCGGTCCCGCGGATATCGACACATTTCCCATGCAAGAATCCGCATTATTTCGTGGTGGTCGTCGCGTTATTGGACGCGCTCGTCGTCGTCCCGCAATCGGGGAACGAATATCGAGGGAGCCCCGAGTTCCTTCCGCCGTTTGCCCGGTCGTCGCGTATTGGCATGGAAGAATCAGCCGGCGTTGATTTCTTCGGGCGACGGCCGATGTATTTTCGATATTTTATTCGAGAGGGGCCAGCAGCACCGGCGGCGGCGGCGGCGGCGGTGGCAGCGGAGGAGGACGACGGTGGTAAAGGACGGCTGACATTGTCGGCCGAGACTGCCTCCGGGGAATAAATTGGAACCGTCTTCGGTGTCGCGTCATGCCATTTATTGTCATTTGTTCGATACCAACAACCGCATACCCGGGTCTCCCCGGGTCGGCCGCGCGTCGCTCGATGCCATCCATTGTCGATTGCTCTCCGAATCTCCGCGACGGAACACGCCGATCGTTCATCGAACGTTGCTCCGCGCCGCCGCCCTCCCGGTTCGATCCGCGCCGGGACGTTTCCGCGGACGATTGGACCGCGATCTTTTTAAATGAATTCCTTTTTTCCCGGTCGCCGTGGGAATCCCCGGCGTTTCGCGCAGATTCGTTGTCCGGCTCGCTCGTTTTTCGTACGTCGATTAAACGGTCCGCGTCGCGGGAGAGACGCTCTTTGAACGGCGCCGATCGCGGGCACAAAGGGACGGACGATAACGATCCCCCGCTTTTGTCGCGCGGGCCGGGTGTGCCGGGGGAAGAAGGATGTCTCGTCGAGCGAAAGAAACATGTGCTCTCCTCTCCCGTCGCTTTAATGAAAAAGGAACGCGGCGCTGGCCCGCGATACCACTCCGATTCGACTCGATTCGACGCGCCCTTTCGCGTCCACGGTGAAAGGAACGGGACGAACGCCTCGCGTTCTTCCGGCACAATGAGGAGGACCGTGCCCTGGTTCCGCTGCCGTTCTCCGATGGAGACAACAAACGAGTCGTCCGACTTCGACGGCCGAATGAAACCGTGTCGCCTTCGATTTTCCACGCGCGGATGTAACTGCTGCTTTTCGACGATCGCAAACCGACCGCTCGCCGATTAGATCGTGAGCGTTTCGATACGAATCGTTGGACGCTCCACTCGTCTACCGATACCGTGTCTTGATGATTTCATTTTTTTATGGAAGCTTCATGGAAGTTCGAAGGTATCCTTTGATATTCCTCCGCATAGTTGCCTCCAGCTTCACCCTCCTCGCTTGAATCAGCATTTCTCCCTTCAACCCCGCGACGACTAGCGTCACCCGCCCGTATCTCGGTCGACCGATATTTAAGAAACCATCGGTGAGTTTGAAACTTGAACCGTTCGTCACGATTCCTCCGACATTCCTCACTTTTCCCATGAATGGCAAGTGCCGTTCGTTTCATTCCTCGCGCGACTGCCGGTGCGCCCCGTTCTCGAACGATCTCGGAAAAGTTTCCGTCTGCCGCCTAACCCGATCCTTCCGTGCGGTGCGCGAAGTTTAATGGAGTCTGTCCGCGATACTCGTCGCGGCGCGGCCGTGTGCGTGCGAGAACGCGACTGCAGTTGCGTAGTTGGACTCCGCGGCCCGGCATTGTTCGCCGCGGGCGCCGCGCACGGTTTCCTTCCTGCTCGCGCGAAAAACACGCGGCCTACGCCGGCACAATGGCGTGCCGCGTGACCTAATGCCACGCACCGGGGCCGCGGCTCTTCATTAGAGAGGGCCGCGAAGAAAATCTAGGCGTCGAGCCGCGTCACGCTTCATTATGATCGCCCGACGTTGCTCTTTTGTGGGCTTAACGGTCTACGGCACCGCTCCGGGGATCTTTGTTCGGTTAAACACGGGTCCTGCAGCTTTCTGTTTTAATTGTACGCCTTACGGTCCCAGTTTTCGTCTGTGCACCGTGTCGCCTCGCAAGAAACGCCATCACCGCCATTCCTCTGGCTGCGACAAGCCGCTTAAACGATACGCCGATTACAAGTTTCACGTGTATTCCATAAAACCCGACGTGTTTCGGAGATTTTAATGAGCCGTTTACTGTACTCGGAACCTGCCGAGTCATCTAATTAAGTCGACGAGTGTGCGGTAAACTGAATTAGTCGGTGAAAGTTTATATTTTCGTTGCGATTTAATCGAAGCTTTCGACGCGATGATTTTACCGAAAGTCCGTTGCGTTTCCGCGAGTTTCACGATGCAGATGTAGTCGTTCGACGATCTTCGTTGAGCGACTCTGATTCGTCTATAATTCATCGATTAGTCGAAGCATCATTCGGCTCGAGTCAGCCTCGACGCTGAAACACGTCCTGATATCTCATGGTTCGCACGTACCGCGCGACTTTCAGCCAGACTTCACCCCCCAGGACGAGACAGGATTTCCTTAAGTCGAGCAACACCTGGAATGGAAATTCCGTCGCGCCGGATGGCGGAAGCTTTCCCGCGATTCTCGGGTCGATACTCGATCCCGGGCGTGCGGTATATTTTTCTCTCGGCCGAGTTCCGTCGTTCGTTTCGCCGGGGTTTCTGCATACGCGGGTATACGCACAGTTTACAAACGACCATAATCGTATCCGAGGACGACTCAATAAAGCTGCAATGCGGCAGCGGCGGCCGCGTTCTTTTTCCGGGCGTGCGCTCGCAATAAAATTTATTTCCCGGCCGGATGCGGCAAAGGAATGAAGTAATACGACCGGCGCCTCGCCGCAGCCCTTCGACGTTTAGATGCTGCAAGCTGTGTCTTCCCCGGGACAGTACACATTAATTCAAGCTCCCCATCATTTCATTGGAACGACGAATTACCTTATATCGTCGCTCGATAGGAAACCATAGAATTCTTTAACACAAGCACGCAAGCGAACCTGTTTCCACGAGAAGCGATCAACGCAGCGTTGATAAGGACAGTTGATAAGGCAGATCGCATGGCGATCAACACGAAGTTATTCAGAGTCGCCAAAGCAAACGATGGACGAACATTTCTGCATTTCTGATCGGAACTCTATTTTGCATGTATTAGCTCTATAATTACCACAGTTATCTAAGTAACTGTGGGTATGATCTGCGGAACCATAACTGATTTAATGAGCCAATCGCGGTTCCATCTTAATACGGCATGTACTGAGACATGCATGGATTAATCTTTGAGACAAGCGTATGACAACTGTCAGGATCAACCTCCGAGTTAAGAAAGTAAAACCGAATTAAAGGACAGAGGATTGGCCTAAAGAGTCGATAGAAATCAATCGGTAATAATAAAATTCCCGATGATTCTTTCACTCCGCAACGAATCCCTTCGGCGGCAATTGCGGGACCCGCGGATCTGAATGCTGCAGAAAGGATTCATCCGTTAATAACGTGACGCCGGAGTCGCGCGACTCGGCCAAATGAAATCTTTTTTATCAGGGTTCCGCTCGCTCGGTTACCGAATCCCTTGTCTTTAACGAGTCCGGCCCTGATTACCGGGATACTCTCTCGAGCGACGATTGCAGGGATCGCGGAAAAATTAAAGCATCCGCAAAGCTCGGAGGTCGGTGAACGAACGGACCGACAGACAGACGGACGAACGAACGAACGAACGGAACGGAGGGCGGAAACACAGCCTCCCCCGCCCGTCCCCGCAGCCGGGAAGGATACCGCTCGGTGAAAATGAGGTGTGTCTGGTTCCCGTCGACGGACAAAGCGCGACTCATCCGGAGTGCGGATTACTATTCCCAAGCGCGATTGCTTGGCTTCGTTCATGTATCCTCCGCTCCTGTTCTCCAGATTTTCATCCCCCCCGTCCCCCGTCCCGGGATCTGCGGTTCGTTTTATCTTGTCCCATCCCGCCCTCTCCTTCCCGCCCCCGACGACCGGCTAGCCCGCTCGCGCGTTTCCCATTCTTGATCTCCTCCTCAGTGCCCGAAGTCGGCTGATAGAAAAAAATCGAGTCCGACGACCGGGGGATTCCCCGCGGAAATTCCCCGGTAAATTACCGGCCGCGAATTACGCTTTCAATCTGGCCGGATTACGATCCGTCCGCCGCCCGCTCTCCCTTTCCGCGGCCTGTTAATTTCAATCCTCCCGATTTTACCTTTCGGGAATTATCGAGCCGCTCCCGCCGCTGATTGTACAAGAATCCTCGCGACACCTCGGCTCTCGTTTTCATCCCCCTCGGTTCCGCCCGCGGCCGGAATATTCGATGCGGGATCGCCGGGAGAGGATGCAGCCCCGGGTCGGTCCGCGTTTTACGCTCGGTAAGCGTTAATTTTAGCGTCGGGGCCGGCTACTCGACGGCCACTTCACGCCGAGGGATTACTCGATTCTGGATTCATGGGGGTGTGCATTGTTTCCTTGCTGACTCCGTGTACTTCTGTTTCCCGGCTTGCACCGTGCTGCGGCAGCTTTTGGTTGCTAAGATAACATCGTCTCCGTAGTTACTCGAACAGTCAGCGATCGCTGCGGAATCTCGATTCTCATGTTATCGTAGAAGATTCGGAAAGTGTAACGTAAACTTGAATATTCTGAAGTAGCGTCTGTTAGCTGTCTTTCCTGACGAATCCAGCTGGAGGACTCTTTTCCCGGTAGCTTTTCACCTGGCCCTTCCTACTCCCATATTTCCATTACCGTCGCGAAAGTGCTTCCCAGCAGGCTTGTCTATCCGACGTTCGTATAAATCGATACGCGCACTCCATCATCGGCCGGAATCAATCGACTTCTAATCCCGCAGTTTGCGGATCCGGCAGCGGCGCAGCACTTCGTTTCTAACTGCATAAGGAGGCTCGTTCGATTCAAAAATATTCATGGACTCCCCGGGAAATGTATGTACATACTTTAACCAACTTTCATACTTCGCATGCAGATCGATCATGTCGTTGTTTCGAATCAAGCCTCCGACCGGCGCATACGTGTGCGCGCGTGTGCGTGCGAACCGATAAAAATTCTTCGAGTCCGCCTCGGTCGTTGGCCTTTACGCCTCGCGCCGCTCCGTCCCGCCCCGACCCGCGGCCGGGTCTCTCGCCCTTTCGGGAGACACGTCCACGAAGCCGTTCGCGCGTCCGAGTTCCCACTGTCAAGTTCGCAGCACGGCGCAACGGACAGAACAGTCCCGGTCTGTTGCTTCCCTCTGACAAGAAGGAGACGGACGAGCTGGGTGAGACCGAGGTCCGGCCCGGCCATTGTTTCTGGGCCGCAGCTAATTTCCGTTTCCGTTGCGCTATGACTTCCGTGCGTCGCGCCCTCGATCCGTCGTCCAACGCCCCTCGACCCCCGCCGGTCTCTCCGGACCCCCGGCGCGATCGTTATTGATGCTGCCCCTAAGGGATCAAAGGTCGCTTTGACGTGCGCCACGGCGAATCGACGTCCCTGTGACGGTCGGATCGGTCACGAAAATTTCTGGATCTCTGATCCCGGCCGTTGGATAATCAAGGGTGAAGATTCGTCGTTTTTCGGAGAAACGTGATATTAACCCCTTGTGCAACGACGAGTGAGACGGAGATTTCTAGATCGATTTAACGATGTTGTTCATCACCCACTCAAAGCAATCGATTATCTTCAAATGAAATTTCCACTTCAAGTGGAATGGACAATTCTGTTGCATTTCTTCGGAATTGTCGATAGCAAAATGTTACGCTTATTAGCGAAATACGCCAAGGGGTTAATGTTGGAAGCATGAGGGTTATGTGTTTTAATCGAATTTCTAAGTGTAACAGATTTCAGTATAATCACGGTTACATTGATCTGTGTTATACTCACAGACGTTACCACTTCATAGAACTACACAGTAGTTACCCGAGCTACTCAATAATTCGTATACGGACTGTCCCGAGGAACAAACTGCACCTCGGAATCCCAGAATCCAAGGTCTCCGGGTCCATCCTGGGCTCTCCATAAGCGAGTCCCTTGAATCGACAGTGTTGGCACAGAGTCCCTCGATCGATGAATTCGCGATGGACCGACGATGCGATAGCACGGAAGAAAACCCCTCGACCCGGGCTCGTTTCCACCGAAACAAGCAAAGTGAAATTACCAAGTATGATTCTTGCCGTGGGTCCGCTGAAATATGTATGAAAGCATAAGCGCGTGATGTTAGACGGGCGAACGGTCGACGCGTGTGTCCTCCACGGTCCCCGTCCCTCGCACGCTCCCGCATATTTCTCCGGGCCGGTCCTTTGAGTTATTATTCAAAGCAAATCATAGCCACGCGGCGGAGGATTAAGCTTCCTTTTACATGCACGAAAGCCTGGTACAAGGAGAGAGGATCCCGGGGATCCTCGGGCCTCTTCATCACGCGCTGCCTTACCCGCGGCCCACCTCTTTCGTGTATTCTGGCCAGGGGCTCCTGTTGTCTCGATCATTATTAAGGGGAGGGTTCGCCAGTTTCCGGGCCACCCCTCGCGATAACTTTCTAATGAAGAACGGCACTTAATACCTTGTTCCATCGAGGAGTCGAGTCCCGATTGTCCCCATCTTCTTTAAGGTCTACGACATCGATGCCAGTCGATTATACTTCACGCCTACGGAGGTCTAGCAAAAGTTCAACACCGGCGTCCACTGTACTCCCCACGATCAATATTGGTCAGTACCATTACCAGCTCGCCGAGAAATCTGAAGGGTCGGAACGTATCGGTCCCTCGGCATCCGCGCAGGATCACGTATCTCTCGCGGAAATCTCGACGGAGGCTTCCGGCGAGCCTCCCGACCCTCGTTTATTCGTCACAGAGGAACGGCGAAACGGTCCTGTGATTTGTGCAAACGAATGCAAGTAGCGGGCGAGGGCGGGAGGGTAGGCCACGATGGACCAGCTGCGACAGAGAGTGAAAATTGCTGTCCCGGGGCGGCGCGCGGGACCGGTGGCGGTCGCTTCCTTTTTCCCTCCAGCCCTTTGATGTCTTTGTCCCACTGTTTCCTTATGCCGGTGGCCGTTCGCCCCCGGTCTCCGGTATCCGGCCCGTTTTCGCCGAGTTCGGCGGCGCTTCTCCCTTCGAGCGTGTCCTCTATTCCCCGTCGCGGAGCCGGCCAAGCGAAAACGGCGAGGGGGCGGACGGCCGGCTGGCAGAGAGGTCCGGAGCCGCCGCGCCGGGCCGGGTGATGTTTATGAATGAGCGGTCTTGCGATTCCCGCTGTCCAATTGACTCTCGAAAGTCCTCGAGGAACTCTCCCCCGTCCGCGGCGCTCGCTGAAAATAGCGATCAAACCGTCTCGCGGCGGCCGGGGCAATTTTATCAACGCGCCGGGTGTACCCGGAGCCTTCTCGGCTAACCTGGAAACGTTTAATTGGAGTCGAACTTCTCGAACTTCTCCGCTCGGGATCCTCCCTCCTCCGGTTCCTTCTCCCCCCGCTCACCCCGACACTCTTCTCCCGGCGATCAATCGTCGTCTCGTTCCGGTTTCACCTGGGTAAACGATCCTCCTCGCCGCTGCCGGCCTGTCGTGGCCGATAACGGACGCCATCCGCTCGCGGGAAGCGCCGCTCGCGTGGCACCGGCTAGACGCAGGTGGACCGCGTTGCCGGTACAATCGATAAACCGTGTAAACACTGTCGATTGGCCGAGCGACGGACGTCTCCTCGACGTCTGGAATATTACGCGACGCGGCACCAGGTGCGACAGATACACACGTCACGAGTGTCGCGCAGGAACACGGCGACCCGGCCATACTTATAGACCCCGTATCCCGTGCAGAGACTATACACGCGGAGGCGGCGGAGGCGGCGGCGGTGGCGGCGGGTCCTCTGTTCCCTGCAGAATCTGTACAACGAACACAATGGTATTGTGTACGGGACCGCCATGAGTTATTACCCCTCTCTCCAGTCTGCGAGGCTCGCCCCTTCTCGACCGCCCCCTTCGTCAGACATAATTCAACACTCTGTACAACGCTGCTGAACGAACTGGGGGGACCTTCACCTTTTTACCCCCGTCTGATAGTGTTTCATTACACATCCCTTTTATCTATGGTTCCACCGGATACTCGTCCGCTACGCGCCGCCCTGAAAACGAGCTCCCGAACCCCTTTCACCGCTGTTCCTGCCCGGCGCAGGCTGACAACTTCGCGAACTTTCCTGCTCGCTCGGCGGACGACGCAAGGCTGCGACGAAATTTCGGAAATCTTTGTCTAACGGCTTAATTAATGTCGCGCCCTTCGGTTTTCCGACCTCTCGACACGCTCCTCGGATTAGACCCCTCGGGATCTGTGGAATTTGAATCCGTTAGGGGCGCCGAGGGAGTCGACGCGATTTGGGGATCTTTAGCGATTTGCTCGTAGATACTCCGCAGATTCCTCGGTGAGAGATTTTTGAAGCATCTTAGGTGTTCGAGATTATTTAAATTTCAGATTTTGTGGATTAATTCTTTGGGTCTTCGCTTTTTCTCCTGGGTGTAATTTAGGCGGACGATTCTTTGGTAACAGGCGGCAGATTAAAACGGAGGCGCACTGCCGAATTGTTTGCTCGCCCCGACACGATTGTCCGGATTTCTATTTACCCTGCGAAACTCCAGGGACGCGGGGAGGGGCTGCTTCTAGTCGTCGCTCGCGCTCGAAAGTCTTTCATAAACATTTCGCCGTTCCGCTGATCGGAAGCTACGGCCAGATATTCTGGACGGTGTTTCCACGGCGCGACGGTCTCGTGTCTTTCCGATTTATCCTCTCCGCTCGAGAACAAACAATCAGGCAGCTGCTTGACGAGCTCATCGCGCTCGACGACGCCCACGGCGACGAAATCGGACGTAAGTATCGACGTAGTTTCGCGAGTTTGCTCTTCCCATTGCGAGCTTCGCAAATATTGCTCGACGTTTTCGAGATTCGAGACCTTCGCGCCGTGCCAATCGAAAAATCTCTTGGCGCCGCGGTAACGAGCCCGTTCCCGCGTAAGCTGTGCTCCAGATTTCGCTTTAATCTAGCTGCCGATTGCTATCAACGAACAATTCACTAGAGTAGCCCACAACATTACAAAATTTCTTTTATCGTCGCTTCGACGGTACAAGAATCCGATCCAAATTCATCGAAGAACCCGACTGCACGGTCACGGTTCAAAGACCATGGAAAGTATGAAAATGAGGGATCGGCCCCGTCGAAACGTCCGTCATCCCCGATTTCCACAAGCAGCCGCGAGTAATTAAGAGAACTTCGAGCCCCGGTGAAGTTTTAATCCCCTCCGCCTCTCCGGTTTCGTATATTAAAACGCTTATTCGGGAATAATAACTCGGGACGGCGGGGAACGAACGAGAAAATAAGAGAGAACCGGGAGGAAAGCGATACTCGGTCGATGAGTCCGAAAGGTGGTTGTATACACACGTGTGTGCACGCGTGTGTGCCAGGTGTGCGCGAACCCCTGAAAATCGATCGGTGTCTTTGCCCGTATACCTACTTTCGTTTTAATGGGCTCACCCGGCGACTTGACACGCCGGGCGACTTTCAAAGGATCTCTCGCGGCTCCGTGCCGCTGCGAGCGAACGGTACGCGCGTTACACCCCCGTGTTACCCGTCGAAAAGCTTTTTCCTCGTTCCCTTTTTCTTTCGTTCCCACCACCCCCGCCAGCGCCGGCCTCGGTTGATTTTCAAGCGGAGCCACGCTACACCGGCGGGTTTCACGGACGCCCGCGCTTATTGTGTCAAGCCTCCCTTTCGCCGTGTAATTTCTGCTAAAATGCGCGATGAACTGGGCCAGATATCGCGGCCGACCGCCCTCCCCCCCTCCCCCGGTGGCCCGCCGCCCCCGCGCTTTTTTTGCCCGGTGTTTTGTGCTTCAGCACGACCGCCGATCGATCCGGTTATGCCGTGTGTGTCGAGTTACGCCGCGAACCGTTCCGGGAGATTGATCGTTGCCCGCTGCAATTGCACGCTTTGGAGTGCCGCCTTTTCTAGGCGTTGCCAGCCGCGCACTCTCGCTGCCTGGCCGGCTCCGGGAACGACTCGAACGAGGGAACGATTTGCCTGGGTCGATCGTGATTACTCTTCGATGGTAAATCTGTTTGGCACGAACGCGAGGTTCGTTCTTTCGAATGAATACGTACCTGTACACCTTCGCGATAAGATGAACTCGCGATTAACCCTTCGCATTAAGAGGTCACTCTCGCCTGCCACGCGGTTCATACATCAGAGCCGTAAAGTTCCTTCGTTTACGTGCGTTCTCTCGTCAGTTTCAGTGTCTGTGTCTCATCGGAAGACGTTGAATATTCCAAGGCAACAGCTTTTCGAGTTCTACGAGTTAACAGAATAATTCTCCTTTGCAATCGTAGATTATCTTGTCTTACGAACACGGAATACCGTCTTGCAACAGTGATTATTCCTCGGAACGCGGTCGAGGAAGGATCAAGAGCTGAACCGGCGGCGAAGATGCGAGCTGTACCGCGTGGAATATCTGGCGAGACCGTTTCCACGATTTCACGGTTTCGAAATGGCGGTCGGTAAGTGCCGCGAGGTATTCGCCGACTCCTTTATCCTCCGCGAGGACGTTCGCCGCGGTTTTTGCCGTCGGTTCCTCGCGACACCTCGCCGGGGACTGTTCCGCGCGCCTCGAGCGCTCCGAGGGATCGTCGCAACCGCGACGCGAATAGAAGATCACGGCTCTCTCGCGGCGCGGCCCCGTTTACGAGCGATACGAAATTAACGACACCGTCTACGTGACTGCGCGACGACCCCTTTACGAGCCGCGGAGACGCGCCGCGGAACGGATGGCTGGATATCCCCGGAAAATTTGCCTATTTATACGGAAGATTCATTCCCAGCGGCGAACGCCGTCGGTTCCGGGCGGCTGTGCCGCGCGGATATTACGCGGTGGGCTGAACGCCGCCGCGTATCGATCATGTTCGAGATAACCGAGGGAGAGAGAGAGTCGAAGCTTCGCGTCCCGCCGCGTGTGCACACGATGCGACTGCACACGGTCGCGCCGGAACCCGCATTGTCTCTTTTTTTCCCTCGTGCCGGACATCGTGTATGAAAACCGTGCCTCGATGCTTTCTTCTGCGACTGAACTACTTTCGTGCTCGACTGTTTCGTAGTAGTTCATTAGATTTTGCCATTAGTTCGATGCTCACGGTTTCGAAAGCATCGTATAAGTTTTCAGGTTTGAAGATTCTAATGTGATCGTGCTGTTGATTCGATTGGGAAATTACGTTGAATTATAAAGCGAGGAAGTTTCTTGGTGGCTTGCAGCAACCGGTTAAAGAAGCTCCAGGATCACATGACAGTAACAAAAGGATCGAAGCCATAAACGGCGCACGTTGAATATGCACGCGGATAGCGTCGGCAGCGACGTAGCCGCGCGAACGATCCTCCTTAAACGAAATTCCGTAGGTGATTACGCCTCGGGGAGGACCGACGGAACTGCTGTCGCTTTTAGCGCCTTCGCTTTCTGCAATAATCATTGAATCTCGTTTTTATCCTCCTCCGCCTTCGGTCGGACGAGGGAAGAACGCATGCCTTCGCGGTGATGCGACGAGTGCGAATAAAAAACGCGTAAAATTGCAGCGGCGCTATCTTGACTCGAGGAACGGCGAGGAAGCCGCGTTTAACCCCTTGCGTCGGCCTTGCGAGAGAGAGCTCGACGAGAAGCGAATAAAACCGAATATCACTGAATTCTTCCGGACTCGAATGAAACGCCAGTTATCTCTCGTCGATTCTTACGCGTCAAAGTAAACACGAATACGAACGAACGCAGAATTCTTTTTCTATCCAATCGTCGCCGTCAAATTCCAGCGATCGCGTTCGTCGGAAAATCGCCGGACAAGGGGATAGCATCGGTGAACTCGTGGATCTCCACGGTCGAACGCTCGACCCGTGCAACGAACCGTGGACCGAAGTGAAAGGGTTGAAACGGGCGAAAGAAAAATCGTGTTACGCGGCCGATGCGATATCCGCGCGAGCCTCTGCGCGGAGACGGACGGCGTAAAGTTATTCGGCGGACGTGCGCGGATATACGTTTAATTTCGCGCGAGACAATGGCGGCCGGGTTGCCCGAGGATTATGAATTCAGGCGGTCCCGCGGACGGCGAAAGAATATTTTGTGTGTCAGGGCCGGGGGCGATTGTAAAGCGATACGCCACGCTCCGTTTGTAGTGGCTTTCTATTGTTGTTCCCGTTCCGGTATTGTTCGGACGGGATGGCCGGGCGCGGAACGACGCGGAAAACGGGACAACGGAGAGGAGGAGCGGCAGGAGAGGAAAAAAAAAACGCCGGGACAGCAGAGGGCGTATCGAACGCTGCTTCAAAGTAACTTCGCATTATTCCATCTGAGAATGGCCCTTGGCTTCTGTCTCTCCTCGCGTTTCCATCCATCGATTTTCTCTTATCGCTCGAAAGAATATTGCTCTCTAATTAAGCGAGTCGGCCGACGGTTAATAGATTCTCCTTGCTCCGCGATATCCTCCCACTCCGCTCGCTGTTCGCCTCCGTCCGCCCCCCGCTCTCGCGCCGCCGCTGTCTATCAATCCATCTCGACGCGCAGTCGTCCGTGCGGACGTCACCTGGAAATAAACCGTGTTCGACGGAACTCCTCGCCGGATGCTAGAGGAAATCGTGCCGATTGGATCTGCCGGTAGTAAAGTTTTTCATTAGCCGAGGGGAAATCGGCGAATGCAGATGCTTATGAACCGATACCAGCTGGAGGCTGTAAATCTTGCGGAGTTCCCTACGGTTCCGTTCATTCTTGCGAGGGAGACACAGTGTTTCTGATAGACAAATAATAGATTCGCCTCGTCCGCTTCCGCGACAGGAAGATCGCGTCGAGCGTTCGATCTTACCGAGGCAAAACGCGTTCGCCGAGCGCGCAGACCAACGTAGCCGGTTAACGGTTCGTAGCAGCTTCCGCGAACAATACGACGAAGCTGTTCCAACCGAGACGGTGATTAAAAAGCTATAGATTCATCTTGCTCTTAAACTGCGCGGCCTTTAAGAAGCGTCGTAAAGCGAATCTCCTTGTTAATCAGCCGGCTCGTCTCGGCGCTGTTCGCACTTGTACTTTCCGGTTTATCCGCCGATCGGGGAATCTCGTCGCCAGTTTCGCGAGGTAAATCCGAGATTCCGCCGGCGCGCCGGCGAAGAAGGTCGATCCGCGGCGTGTAATAGGAAGCGGAGAGTCGGAGCTCGATAATGTCTGCGGGTCGCAGCTTATGACACATCCTCGCCGCTCCGCTCATCGTCGTTCCGGGCCCCGTCGTTTGAACTTTACGATTGCTCCTCGTGCTCCCGATGAATTTTAATGACCGCGTCTACTCTAATTCCGCGGGTGCCGTTCCGACGAGTCACGAGTCGTCGGGCGCAATAACAACTTGACCCGGGGACCCGCGGACGGGAAGAAAGGGAACGAGAGAGAAGGAGGGACGACGGAGCGTGGGCGGCGCCTCCATTTTTCCCCGATGCCGCGGCAGATCGTATCTCGTTCGCGTGGATGCGTCGCGGATTAACGGCGTATGTCTGTCGTAAAGCGGTCGTAAATTTTTCCGTCGGTCATCGCGCGATTCGAAGGCGACGGCGGTCGGGTCGCGCCCCGTTTCGCGCCGCGACACGTATTCGTGACACGGGCTAGTCTATTTCAGCTCCCGGCCCGTATACGAGTCCATATACAACCCGTTTATCGAGTTACTTTACAGCCTGACGTCAGTTAATCTTTACGATTGCCCTCTCCACGCGACGCCGCGCCGCGCGGATCAAGCTGCGCGCTTTAACACCTTCGGTTAGTCGACGTTCCTTTTGCATCCGCAACGATTCCTACGGGGATTCATCGGTGACGAACGAATGGCGGACAATCTGTACGGGTCTAATCAACGTTCTGGTAATCGTCTCGAAGAATCGGTATTCTCTAGAAAGCTGGATACGAGAGTCGGATTGCGAAATTGGTGGTTTCTCCTTTAAACCGGAGATCTACTTTTGTCCGACACGCCCGATCATCTGCAGTTCCGGGGAAATACTTATCAGAGACTCCGCACACGTGCTAAATTCGTCGCGTCTCGCGTACGTATCCACGGCTCCCTCCGCAGTGGAAATTCCCGACCGCAGACAGACACTTTCCGAAGGCCTATTTCCACGGTATAGATCGGAAAGCGTCAGCTGGAATCGTTAAGTCGCTCCGGGAGTCCCGTGCGCTTCCCGAACTCCACTTTCCAACGATTGCGTTCCGGCGCGGCGATAAAGCATGTGTCGCACTTAAGTCGGTCGCGAGCGACTCCACCCCGACATACATCCACGTTATATACAAGGTGTCCCCGAAATCGTGGCACGAGGGGAATTCCACGCGATAAAATTGTTACCTATCTCACGCTCAAGACAATCGCGTTTAATCTTTCGGTGGTCCTCTGTACTGTCCAATACGACTTAACACTGGAACTACCAAGCAGTCGATCATTATAACAATATTCATTAACGATCGATCGACCAGATATACGACCATTTGCGACCTCTATTATAACCTTCAGACCTCTACGACCGTCCAAAATCCACCGCCGGAGGA
Source organism: Nomia melanderi (assembly GCF_051020985.1). Classification (NCBI taxonomy): domain Eukaryota; kingdom Metazoa; phylum Arthropoda; class Insecta; order Hymenoptera; family Halictidae; genus Nomia; species Nomia melanderi. The sequence continues at coordinate 13,219,118 of NC_135010.1, read as the reverse complement.
CATATTCATAGAAACCGCCATTTCCCGTAAATTCTGTCATTCCAAGCCGCGTGTATCCACCCAGTTCCCATTCCAATAATTCTCCTTACCACCCCCAGTTTCCAGCCACATCCCACGTTCCACTTTTTCAAACCACACCTACTGCTGAATTTTTCAAGCACCTCAGCGACTAGTACAAACAGAACTCTTTCGACATCGGCAATAGAGCAGTCTGTCCCTGGGAAGTTTAACGTTTCTATAATTGCAATAAACAACTAGTTCTAACTCCACCATCAGCAGTATTCCGTTACACCTAAACCGGTTGTTATCCAACTCCTGTCCCCCGTGGACACGACGCAACAATGCGTATCGCGCAATCGTCAGAAATCGATTACTTCGCGAACGTACGAGAAAATTTTATTATTCCATCATCCCCTCGACTCGCCTTTCCATGGAAATTCACCGGCTACTCAGCTACCCTCTCCAGGTGCGCGATTTCGGAAACACCCCGTATACCTATGTATCGGCCTACGTGCGCCAATATCTTTCGAGTGGGTACCGAGCGTCTCCCACGGGAGTTATCTCCCGGATATCCCTTTTCGTTCTTCCTTCCACCGCGTCGGGGGCTGTTGGCAGCGCCGGTGGGGTAGCAGCAGCCGAGACACACGAAGGCTGACTTTCTTCTCCGCTGGAAGCCGCGGAGATAAAAGTTCGCGCGGACTTGATCGACTCGGTCGGGGAGACAACGAGCGCCGGGGCGGCCGGCGGGGGCGAGACGGGGGCGGCGGCTCCGGTGGCATCGAACTGGAGGCTGGCTAAGCTAGAGCAAGTCGAACGGGCTGCCGCGAGAGCTGACCGTACGTTAAAACTCCCCGGGGCCGACCTTACCACCCTCGCCACTTTCAGTAGATCCTTTTCCACGGAACGCTCGCCCCGTCCCTCCTCCCCCCGGCCGCAGTCACCCTGCCGCCACCCTCGAGTCGAACCATCGCGGCAAAAGTTACACCATTACGTGATAGGGCGGTAAAGCTTTCGGCTGCGGCGGGCGCCGGAGGAAGGGGAGGCACTCTCTCTTCGCGCCGTTCAATTCTTCGGGGGTAACTCTCATCTTCCAGACATTCTTCTCCCGAACTTTCCCCGGACAAGTATTTCTCCGACTCTCCAGCATTCCGCCGCTATTTTCTCCCGTTTCTTCGTCCTCCCCTCCAGCCGACCTGTACCCTTTTTCATTTTTCCCGCGGAATCCCCGGAACCGCTCGTAACACGATGAAACATTCACCCCTCAGGAGGAAACGGTTTTTTTACGTATCGCACGGTGTATCCTGATCCCGGACGCCTCGCCGTGGAGTGCCGCTCTCTTTTCGCCCCGATCGGGATTACACTCCGTGTGGAATCTCTTAGGGCCTCGCTCCGAGTATCGTTCCGCGAGCCAGTCACGGCAGTCGTAAAATAAAAAATTCATTTCGGGCTGCTGATGCCCGCGTTTCCGGCGGTTACTTTATTCTCGCCATTCGTCTCTCTTTATTTTGCGTATGGAAAAATTCCATTCCCTTATTCCCGGGGCCGCGGATAAAGCCCGAGGAATTTATCGCGTTCCATTTCCAATTTTCAGCCGTCGTCCCCCTCGTACCGCTCGGGCGAAGCGGTTTCTCAGGCGTTACTCGAAATTAAGATCTACTCGGCTCCCTGCCGAGCTTCAACCGTATTTATCGAACGTCCCTTCCCAGCCGGGGTATCCCTAATTTTTCCGTGATATCCCGACCCCTGCGCCGTCGTTCGACAATTCCGCCCGTGGCTGCCGGTACCTCGGAAGTTGGCGCGCACCGGCGGAAGGGGATGTTTCAGCCCGGGGAACGATTCCGATACCTTTCTTCGGTCGCCTAAGGGATGAAACTATTTCCGAGCGGCGGGGCCGATGAGACCGATCCCTTGGCGGCAACTTATGGATATCTAATACAAGTTCCCGCGAGTTTCGAACGGTTACGGGGGTCGGTCCCGGCGGTACTCGCTCGCTCGCGCGCGCGCGTCCCCGGGAATGGCGGGCACGGGTGGGAAAGCACAATGAACCATGGAATGGCGGGGCTTTAATGGCGAGAAGTCGTCGAATTCCATGCCAGACTGCCGCCGAGAGTCTTCTTGAAAGCATTCGGGGAGAGTTAGAGCCCCGACGCCCCTGCCCCGCCGTGGCTGGAAAGTCTGCGGAAGGACTCTTTGTCGAATATTCGTCTGGCTCGGCGGCGATAGTCGCGGCAAATTGGTTTTCCGCCTAATACCGACCGCCTCGTATCGTGTTTTACGACCGCCGGAATGTAACTCTCCCGCGCCACGCTGATTTCACCTGGCGCACTCGAACGGGCCGCAAATATTCCTCGTAATTCGGAATGTTTTCCGCTCGCCCGTGCCTCGGGAACTCGGCTCGAACGGGTTCGCGCCGATGGAGCAATTAAGAAGGTAAAAAGATCAAGATTCTCCCATCGTTCTCGCGAAGTTTCCTGTGAAATTTTCAACGAAATTCCCGGGGAACTTCTGATCCCCGGCACGTATTACATTGAACGGTTCCAGGACAAACTCGCTCCTTAACTCTCGCTATAATGGCGCGGTTAATTCCGGTTGTAACGCGCAATGTATTCATTCCCGGCGTCTCGTCGGGCTTCGAGGTGTGCTCTCGCTAACCTCGCCGCGGCTGACGTTTTCCAGACTTCGCCAATAATTCCCGAGCCCTTTGCGTCCCTAAATCCCACCCGTCGCGATAGCGTTTCACTCGGCGTTCTCCGGCCTCTCTCTCTCTTTCTCAACAAAGAAAAAGCGAACTCGAGGAGACTTCCACGGCGCAAATGCGTTCTGGGGGACGGCCGGGCGGGGTGCGCGGGCGATAAAGAAAATATTTCCGTCGGATTTGAATCGACTTTAATGCAGAATCGTGGTAATCTTACGCCAAGCCCCAGAGGCTTGTAGTCGTCGTCGTCGTCGTCGTCGTCGTCGTCGTCGTCTGATGGCGGCCGCCACTGGCAGAGATTCCGTCGTCGGTCCCTCCCCTAGGATCTCTCCGGTTGGTTCCCCCTTTCACCTGTCAATAGGGAGAGGAACTTGCCGGTGCCAAGAAAGCGGCGCGCGCGGCCGGAGCCAGCTGAAGTGGCGAAAGGGAAGAAGAATGCATCGGCGACAGAGGAATCGGGGCCGCGCATTGTGACGCGACTCGCCGGCAATTAGCGGGACCCATTCACGCCGACCGACCCTCTTCTGATTTCGGACGTCTGCCGGACTAATGGCTCGCCGGAGTGAAAGGGGTGACCGATTGAAAATTCTCGAAACACGCGTGTTCGACACGGTTCAGCAGTTGACGACGGTGTCGGTGGATTTTCTGTCGCGTTCAGGTATCTTAACCTTTTGCGCTCGAGAGGTGACTCGTCACTTGACCCGGTATAGAGAAATTATAAAGTTTGACTGATATTAACCCTTTGTCGATGGATATCGATATTTCGATTAGATAAAATGTTTTTACGTGTCCTCACTGAGTTTCGGAGAGTGTCACCTGCATCTCATAGAACATTGGATATTTCTAGTGGAGAACTTTCGAGTACAAAGGGTTAAGATATCGCGAAACGAGGGGTCGAACAAAAATAGAATTTCCGATGGGAAGGAAAACTCCTCGAGGGTTCATCGGCCAGGAACAATTTCCCCTGGTCCACGGGACGGGATTCCGATGCCTCGTTGGACTCGTATAGCTGTACACCAGCGGGATCCATTAAGACGGTTGGTCGGGAAGGGCTTTGGAAGTTTTAGCGAAGTTTAGCCGCGCCATTGTGCACGGTAAACAATGATTCAGCCCCGTCCCCGACCCGGCGACTCCAGCGTCGCGCGGTTAGAGACATTCCTTAATTACCCGTTTATTAGCTGCTCGTTTGAAGGTCTCTCGCTTTTTAATAAAGCCCCTCCTCGCTTATTGTCTCGGCGGGACGAGGGTATCGACGTCGCGGGAGGCTGCGTTTCCCGTTGAAAAATGCTCGTCCCTCGCAGCGACGTCGTGACAATCGGAAATTTCGCGGTTCGGGAGGGAGATTCTTTGATCGACGCCCAGAAGGGACGTTGATGAACGCATTAAGAAGTCCTCTACCCGCATCCGTCCCGATTCCCAAACATAATCGCGTAACCAGCAACGACGACGTAACTATTCGCACCTCGAGCGTCTCCCCTGAACCAGTTTCTCGTTAACTCGCAGTTTCTTTTCGCCCGTTTCCACCGGAAGAGGATCGCGCCCTCGGAAGAACGGTCGAAAGGAAGCTGCTCCCCCGAGGTAACCGTTTAGTCGTCTGCCGAGTCTCCGGTAGCGGAAACCGGTCGGTCGGTCGGCAGTCTGGCCACAGGGACCGGAAAAAGGGAGAGATTCCGAGCGCACGCCGAAGTGCCACGATTAGTCAGCGTCGACGTGCCGCGTAATGGCCACCGATGCCGAGGTTGCTCATACTCGTATTTCATAGAGTCCTCCCTGCCCGTAGAAGCGGCCTCGTCCTTCCGCCCCCGCGCGGAGGGTCGTTTTAGACGTCGTCGACGGCCGGCTCGGTGTCCTCGTCGTCGCTGTCGGGCTTGCTGATGCTTCGAGGGTGGTTGAGTTCGTTTCATGGCTGAGCACAGCGTGTCTCGTTAGGAACTTGAGCCTCCCCACCCCTCCAGCACCGTGTACAACCCACCTACTCTCCGACGGAGACCCTCGTGGCTCGTCTAAGGGTCCGCGCTCTCCGTCTCTCCCTCTGTCGTAGAGTTTACCGAGGATTGGGGTAACTTTCGGCTATGACAGCTCCCTCCTCGGGCTTCCGTTTACCCTCTCCGTTGTCTTCGTCCGTCCCGCTCGTGTTTTCCTGTGTTTCGACGACAACCGTCCTCGTCCCACCGCCCCGCGCGCCCCTCCGTCGTCCGCCGTATCTTTGCCATCCCCCGGCATCGCTATCCGACCGGGCCGCTATCAGGGAGACTGACCTCGGAACTGTCAGAAACTTCATCAACTTGCATTCTCCCCTCGCCCTCGCGCCCCGACTTCCTCCGGCCGCCCCCCTTTCCCTGTTTTACAATTACCCATCTCGTTCCCGTTGCGTCTACCGACCGGCATTTGCATGCGGAACGAGGCATCTTCGTTAAATCGTCGCATCGATTTCATCCCGCCCCGTCGGGGGCGGCGCGGCGGGGGAGCGGAATTAATCGACGATACACGCCAGCTCGGCCGCGAATTTCATATCAGCGGGTCGGTAATTTATGGGAGATCTGTTGCGGTGATCCTGTCGAGGTGTTTTAGTTGGGAATGATACCCTTCCGCGCCGGGTTTCTGCTTCGCGTCGGGTAGTAGCTCCCGAGCTAAGTTGCGGCTCGACGATCGTCGGCGCTGCTCTGCCACTCGCAAACTGGAGTTCTTATTGGGTTACGAAGTTCCCGGGTTTTTGGGAATTTAGATTTATTCGGCGATCTATGTGTAGGAGTCTCGGAACTATGCGTAGGAATTTCTGTCTGAAAGGACCGGAGTAGTTTCACCGCCAAGAAATGTAATGACGAGCGGAAACGCAGAAGCGACCCAGCGCAACACTTAACGCGTTAATTGTAAATGTTACAATAACAGTGATAGAAACGATAGAATGATTGTCTCCATATAAGCGGCATTGGAGACAATAAGTAAAAGCGCCATTCCGTTAAGGATTAACTGACACACTACTGTCAACTTACCATCGCTATAAGAAGCAAGTCGAGCATCTCTCCCAGCAATCCTAAAGTTCACCGTGTCATAGTCTCCCCGGAAGACTTCCGGATCATTCCAGGATGTTAGCTCCGCGTCACGGCTACACGACACGCCCGACCCTGTTTTCGAAATTCCCGATAGACCGCGCAGGGAACGGGGCTGCCTCAAAATTCGAACGGACAGCCCAGCGAAGTCTCCGGCTTGCCAGGATGGCGGCTGACACACGGGGAACCCGGTTGTCCGATCCTGTACGCCCGGCAAGGGCGAGAGGCGGCCTGCCGGGCTTGACGGACGCGGGAATACTTGCTGTAATTGATGATACTTGACGGCAACTGTTGCAGCGCCTGGCCGGTGCCTCGAGAGAGATCACAGGGGTCAGGGGCCAGGGTCGAAGGCTTATCCTCAAAGCGTGTCGAGTGACTTTGGCGGATCCATCGTCGTCGTCGTCGTCGTCGTCCTCGTCGTCGACGCGCCGAAGTTGCCGTTCGATCCACTCGGAACTCCGTCGCGTGACGTCTATTACGTTCCTCTGATCTCCGTTTAGGGCTGGCTCTCGGCTCCATTTACCTCTGAGTAACCGCCGTGATAAACGAATCACCGTGTATCCGGCTTGCCCCTCGCCGCGATAGTCTGGCGGGCAGGTCTGCGCGTCGGAACTTGTTCGAATTTGTATCGTAATCATAATTCACCGCCACGAGACCGTTGTTCAACCCCGTGCTTGCTCCCCCGAGTTACAAAGTAGCTCGCCGCGTACCGTAACTTCTTGAAATATTAGACTTCTCGGCGTTCATCCATCATCCCGCGTTTCGGAGGGTAGTTCCAGATGTCTCGCGCGAATTTTTTCCTCTCCAACTTCGCCGGAGGACAAGCTCCCGGCCGAGCTTCGCGCGAAACAGTCGTCGTTATTAACTCAACGGGTAGCTATGATCGATGAACTTTGATTCTTTGATAAACGTCCGGGGGCCGAGCGGAGGGGAGAGGCTTTCTCATTGATAACGGGGGATACGAGGCGAGCGTCGGAACCAGCTTAACTACCAATTAATACCGCGGCCCGTGTACCGTTTCATTGCGAACTTAGGGAATCTAATTTGTCTGGCGGCGGAAGTTGCGCGACGGTGTATCTGATTTTGGCACAAGATTGCCTGCCGCGTTGCCGAACGAATTCGTAGGAACTGCCGGTGAGTCGTTGATCTAAGTTTCTCATTAACAAATCGGGTTGCTCCGCCCGCCGGATGGATAGGGAGGGCAGGCCGGGGAACGGGGGAAGAGTAAACGCGTCGGCGGAGCTACGTTTGTCCTTTAAATAAGAATCCTTTATTAGAAAAACGTTTCGGAACGAGCGGTTCGGGGAAGAAGTAACGAGGCTGAAACGGCGCGGCGGAGGGACGGGGCGGAGCGGAGCGGTTGCTCCGTTGGCCTCGTTCCAGCCACCTTTTTCGGCCGCATTTTCTCCGTCGTGCGCCAGTGTTTCCCGCTGCTACGGGAACAACTAATCCGTTCTGTTCTTCATTAACGGAGAAAATCCTTCACGTGCCTGTTGGTTCATTCTTTTATTGGACCGCGTCCAACTGCCGTCTTATTCGACCCAACCCTCGTTGACCTCGGTAACATTCTTACATCAACTGTTTACGCTGCAACTGAAAAATCTCCTGCGACCGGTACATTCGTCGTTATCTGTCTGTTATCGATACTCGATCTGGTTCAGAGGTCCCTTGATTCACTGAGCAGTTTCAGTATCTCGATCAGACGTACAGAGTTCACCGTTTAATATCTTCTTGAAACCTCCGCGCTTTAAAAATGTGGTTTCTCTGTACTGTTGGCGCTCATAGTCGTGAAATCTTATTGGCAATAGTTCCAGAGCTCGCTTAGATCTGACGCAAATAAATTCTAATTCAACAACTCTTCCGTTATTCATATATAATTCAGTATTTCACAAATACGCGAAATTCTGCCATAGTCAACAATCAAATCCAACTCTTGAATAGTCTCTATCCATTTTAAATCTAAAACCCTCACCAAAGAATCCTCCCGATCGAACACTCGTCGCAACCACGCGAGAGCCGAAAGAACAAGCAAAGAGGGAGATCGCCGGGGAACTCCCTTTGTATGGACAGGCAGGTGTTAATGGCAGGTTTCTCGTCGGGGCGGACGAGGCCGCGGGATCCGCGGTTGTTCCGAATCCGGTCGTGTGTCGCGGCAGTCGACGGAAGCTCCGCGGCGGGCGGCTTTGGCGTGCGAGCGCGCGCGCGCGCGTCTGTTTGCAATAGTTTGGCCACGATACACGGGTTGATATTGGATTCACGGCGGTAGGGTGGCTTGCGGATCGCGCGGAAACGACGGCGGGCTGGGTCGAGTCCCGACGACAGAGTTACGGGCCATTGATAGCGATGCTGTCGTTGTCGTCTCGTCTCCTTTTCGCTAAACGAATCCCGCCAAGTTCGCATAACTCAGCGAACCAGACTGCGTTGACGTCTATTTTGTCCGGGCGGCGCGCGACAACCCCGGGACGAACTGCTGCCGAGAACAGGAAATTCCTGCACGCTTCCGGAATACGGAGCGAAAGATAAAGGGAACAGGAGGGAGGGGTGGGGTGGGTGCGAGAGGCGGAGGACTCGCTGTAGATTCACGCCCGTTTCCCATTCTGTCTCCCGTTCTTCGAATTCGCTCTTTTTTCTACTGTTTCTCCCTCCGCTTTCCCTCCCCGCTCGCTTTGTTTTCCTCCGCCCGCCACCCTGCGTCGCCTCCTCGCCAAGCCACCACCACCGCCGCCACCACCACCGGCCACCCCTCCCTCGGCTCTTCTTTTTTCGGTTTTATTTCTGTTTCTCTCCCAGCGGTCCCGCATTTTTTCCTTTTCCGTTTCCCGCCTCCTCCCTTTTACCTCGTCGCGTCCGCGTCGCGAGGGCTTGCGAGAGTTAAAACTTTTTACAGCGAACAACAGCCGGAGATAGGGCGCCGCCCCGTAATTCCTCGCCCCGTGGATGCTGTTGCGGCAATAAAAGGGAAAACCGTGGCGTCGCCGGCGAATTCTCCGATAGCTTTAGCACCTTCGCTCGGTCGCGCCGCGATACTCCTGAGTAATGCACGCGCCGGCTTGTCCGACCGCGCGGACTCGTTTCGGTAACGCCCGAGCTGCGGCCAACCTTTTTACGCTAAACGAAACCGGAATTCTCTCGGCGCGAGTGTGTCCGTCGTATGTCCGAGGAAGGGCTGGCGTTCGTGACATCTGGACTGATATTAGACACGAGGTCACGCTGAATTCTCGATAATTCCGACGTTCTGTAAAGAGTCTGCTTGAAACCGCGATTGGTTACGTGTTCTTATTGTTCTCGACGATAAACGAAACAAACCATGTAAAGTACATCTCGATAGCTCACCTTAGAGCAGCCGAATAAATCTAAAACCGCAAATTGGCAGGAAATCCAAAAATATGTAGCTCTCGATTCACCTGTGGGTCTCTCTACGACAATGTTTACAGAACTATCACCTCCACATCGACGCGCGAGCCACGTAACTTCGAATATCGGCGCTCGCGATGGCTCGTCGGACGGAAGGGATTTAATTAAACCCGCGAATCCAGAGATGGACAATGGAGCCGGGCCGGTGGCAATGTTTTATGCAGGTTTCACTTGATTAAACGGCGAGTTCCAATCATATAATTATCCTACCGGCTGAGTAATCAGAGTTACCGAACTGATCCAACCCGGTCCACCGAATGTTCCCCCTTCGTTCGAAAAAATTCAAAGTTCGTGCGTCCGCCGGACAAACGAACAATCGTAAAATAACAGTCACCCCTCTCTCCCGTCCGGGCCGTCGATACTCCCGATCGATCAATCCCACCGAAGGTCGTTCGCCTCGCAAAGAAGCGGGAAAAATGCAGAACGATTCGCCTTGCTCCGTGATCCTTCTCGCGCTCGATAATCCGCGCGGCCCGTCCCTCGCGTCGATAAAACACGATTCGCGGCCGGGGGCGGGCGAGAGCAAAGCGTTTCACTTTGCGTAACGAGGTGGCGGAGTTCACGCGAGCCGCGTCGTTCCCGGGGAACGATAACGTGCAATATCGCGGTTACCGCGGCCGCTCGCGGACCGCCGGCGTCGCGCGGCGTGGCTCCGTCGCGGTGACGATCCTCCGCAGTTTTTCCGCGGGGGTCGTTTCACGGTGTTCCGCCGCCGGCGCGGATTACCCGGTCGTCTGGCCGGCCGTTAAAAGCGAAGGGAGAGAATGAGACTTCGGATCCTCGTGCCGGGTTATGGTCTCCGCTGTTCGTTCGCCGGAATAATTACGGTATCGCGGCGGAGATACCGTGCAGGGTTGCGCGCATAGGGGTTGGTCCGCTGCACGGGAACGACCGGCCTGGGCAGATAAAGCGACTCGCGGCCGCAGTCGGGACGTCGCAGCGCGTCGCTCGGGTGCGCTTCGAGACGCGACTTTTTACCCGGCCTCTCAACTTTCCCGCGATCGTAAAACGGGCTCGTTCGATTCGATCGTCGCGTGCCGGCCCGGGTGAATTAGCGAGCGCGCGATATCGGACGGCCGCGCGGACAGGGTGTATTTTATCCGCGCCGTCCGCGCAATCTGCGGATCTAGTACCCAGAGTCGCCTCCCCCCACTTCGAATGATGCATTAGTTTGATTAGCTCGGCGTTATTAAATCTCTGGCCCGATGATTGTTCCATTCGGTGGCGCCGCGCGGACCGAGATTTACGAGTGATCCCGTTTTCAGCTGCCACCTGTGCGAGCCGAACACCCGATGATCGTTGATAATCTTCGTACGAGACTCCGGCGAAAATAATCGCGTTAATTATGCAACGAAGGGATCCCCGCTGGAGCGAGGATGCTCGGGCGGGAAGCTTAATCTTCGAGTTTCCTCATTGTTCGCTCTTGTTCGCGAGCTTCGCGTCAAAAATAAACAAGCCGTAGGGGAATGGCGGGAGAATGTTGATGGGCTGCTGCGCCGGGCCGAGTGAATCCATTAACAGGCGTGTTGCGCTATTAAAACTGCTCCGACACGCGTGTCCGGGAAGACGAGAAGTCGCTGCGAACGGCTTCGAGCCGCTGCGAGCGCCGCAATGTCGGCGCGTTGTTAATTTCCCGAGAGCTTCGCGATTTCGGTAAAGAGTCGCTTGTTCTTTCGATTGTTATCCGAGCGCCTTCGCAACCGATCAGGAGAAATCTTTTCGTCTTGTTCCGGAGATTTCGCCGAGGAACCCCGGCTACTTTTCCCCGGAACAATTCCCGGGAACCCGTTCCTCCCTTGTCTTTCCTCCCTTGTCTTTCCTCGTTCGACCAGGAAAAATCTTGCTCTTCGGGGTTCCCTCAGAAATTTCGCCGCGAAACCGGGACTTCTGTTCTCGTTCTCTTTGTCTTTATTGTCTTCCCACGGTCTGCCGTCCGATCCGGAGGTATTAAAGTTGAGCCGACTGTCTACGTTTAATTATATCGGGACGGGAAGCTTTAGTTCCCCCGATTCGAGACGCTTCCGGATGGCTAGCTGCCGCCGCGGCCACGCTTGTTCCCCGTTGCTCGATTATTTAAGGGACACGCCGCTCTCCGGGCTTCCCGTCTGGATTGGCAGAATCGTTATTAAAAATTCGCGAGAACCGGCCGGGAGTTAAGACCCTCGGGGTCGTTGACCTAACCAAGACCTGCCCTCGTTAGTTTTTAATCTCTTCGCGCAAGATAAAAATATACTCTCGTTTTCTTTCTACGATTCACCAACGAACCCTCGTCGCAGCACTCCCAGGACGCTGAGACTGAGCGTCTAGTTTCAGATGTCGGGAACCTAATCAGTGCTTTCAGAGGGCACTTTAAAGCCGAATACCGTTTCGTTGAGCGACGTTCGATAAATTGCTTTATTAGTTCTCTAACGGATTACTCGCAGCGAAGTATTCTGCAGAGAAGAACAATTCTCACCTATAATATGTAGACGGTTCGCCCTTTTGCGTGTCAATACTTGGGGGCCTGAGAGATGGTCCAGGCCCATTGACTAATTTATGACCAAGGGGACCACCAGGACCTGGATCACGTACGCCCTAATAAATCGCGTAATAAATATATTCAACCTGACGACAGACTTAGTTTTTATTTTAGTAGCCCTACAAATATTACAACGCTACAATCAACATCTCAAGCGAACAACAAATTCACCCTAAAAGACACGTTTGTCCCATCGAAATCTCTTTATTCCCATTCCCGACAACCGGGAATCAAACCCAGATAACGCTTCACCGAGGAATCGTAACCGAAAGAGCCCGTTCCCCGTCAGTCTGCCTCGCTGAAAAGCGGAGGCGTCCCCGTACGCCTCTCGTCGCATCGCGGCCGCATTATCTGCCGCGTCACGATAAATTCTTCAAGCGTGCCACGTGCGCGAGTCGTCGGGGGCCGCATAGGCGTAGCCGACCCCGGCGTTCCGAAAATTTCTCGCGGCGCGTGCATACGCGATTCCCGCGTTATTTATGCCCGCCATCGGCGGAACTTTCGAGGAAAGTTCCCGGGCGGATTCGCGATGCGCGCACGCCGAGCGTGTGCACACGTATCTCTACACACTCGCGCTCGCACGGTGGGCTGGGTACACGCTATGATAAACGGTATCGCGGAGACTTCTCCCGTACCAGTGACTTTGCCAATGCGTCAGCCACGCCCCCGGAATTAATCCTTATTAACTGATAGGGGCGCTCTCGCTGCGCGGAACGGCAACTATTCCTGAAACGGAATTCCCCGGAAAGTGGCGGCGTTCTAATAACGACTCCCTCCTTCCTCCCGTCCCCCCTCTCGCCGCGTGTCTGCCGCGATGATCGAAATCGCGTAATCCGACCGACGCGGAATCGTTCGCAAGCCCTTTCAACGAACGCTCTTCTTTTTCCTCTTCTCTCGCCGGCTCTCCCGCCGTCGACGTCGCGACGATTGGGCAAGATCGATTGAAACTTGGCCCAACGGAACGGCCTTCTCTCCTAACCGATCCCCTGGATCACCGTGCCCGGGCGCTGCATATTTCACGGTTCTTCGAAGCGAACGACGCGATACGCTCGTGTACACCTGGCAATTAGCCGCCGCACACGAAATTGATGACGCCACTTCGGGAGGGACGTTGAACTTGTGGAAGCTAAATGATTCGCTGATGTTCGAGCGCGAACAATCCGGCTCGGAGGACCGGGAATCTTTGGTATGCCAACGTTTACTTATTAACAGCAGAACAAACGTGTCGGTCGGAGAGTGACTTCGATGGTTTTCTTTCGTATGATTGATATCCTCGGAGCATTGAATATTCGGAATGGTCTTAAAACTAAGTAGTTCCATTTGAATATTGAATGTCGACGTGTCAGTGGACAATTCATTTAAACTATGATATTGGATAAATTGAATAATACTTTACAAACTGTAGTAAGAACATGTATCGCGATTCTATGTAGCCGACTGTTACGCGACGTAACAGCTGATGTTCCCGCAAGTATTTTCGATGTCGTTCAACGTCGTTGATGATTTACCGATAAGAAACGCAGCGAATCAGAGTTTCGTTCTTCAAGTATTTATATCGATAATGGATGAAGAGTCCTCAGTAATTGATGAGGCAGTTATCGAATCGAACCGTTGCGAATTTCACGTGAATTTCGAACGATCCTCGGACACGCGAATTAATTCGAGAAACAGAGAGAGCGTGTACAACGTTCCGTCGTGACACGGCAAAGATTACAAGCGTCGCAGTTGCACCTCGTCAACGAGGATTGCACGGGGCGTTTCATTTGGAACGGACGGCGGTGCGCGTTCGGCAAGACGCGGTTGCGACTCGGAAGCGGATAATTCAGGACGTGACGTCACCGTGGCTCGTCTTAACCGGGAGTACCTGCAGCGCTTTTCCCGGCTAATCAGATTTCGCCGGGTTCTCGCAGGACCGTGCAAGCGAGCGCAAAACTACCGCCGCCCCTCCGTCGCGACCGCCATTGTGTCGCTCTCGATACTATTATATTGCACGTACAGGTTGCCTGTTCTACCGAAAACCGTTGAGCACGGTTCGCTGGGCCCCTTCGGCGGCATCGAGCTCGATAAAATCAGATAAGATTCTTCGTCTTCCTCGACGCCGCCGTCGAACCGTTCGAGCCGAGAGAATCGCCCGCGGACTAATCGATGAACGTCACAGAACGGCCGTTTACTCGGGATTATAACATCCCCAAATATTTTCGTGATCCCGACTCGATTCTATTCTGAACGCATGCAGAATCACGGCAACCAGATACGACCTAGCGACTGGTTGTGAAATAAAAATGACTCATGTTGAATCATCGCAGACGTTTCGTTCGCTAATCTCACCAGTGGTTAATTGATATTTCAACCGGTATTCTCTATATTTAACCCACTCAAATTTTCATTCTCCGGATACCAATTCTGTTTATCTGATCCCTCCTAATATAATCGCGTCGTCGTTTTGTCGAGTGTATTTTGAATTCCAGAATAGTTGCATTAACACGGAACAGTCTCGGTGATAATAGAAACTTGGTCGATCAGAGGCAGTCAACTTGTTTCCATTTGTTTCCTTAAATTGAGATATAAATGTATCGTTCGTAACATCTGAGAAAGAGTGTAACATTAGTTTCAGGTGCTAATAGTATAGATATATCAAACTATTCATTAAATGTATAACTTACTTCTTACTTCTACCTGAGTAGCAAATCTTGAAAGTTACTTGATTCTGATTTATAAGGTTTGTAATTTGTGTAAACTTGTGTTCTTAAATTAATCGACACCTTAGAAGCATTCGATGCTCGAAATCATCTCGAAAATAGTTTCACTCGAATACCACGATGAACCTCCGAAACTGAAAATCTATTCTTCAACCTTTATCAGATCACGTATCGATCGTATTAAACGCTCGGCAGTCCTGTTAATCTCGACGCGAAGAAATGGCTGTCAGAGATTCGAACGAACACCGGCCGACTAATGAATCCTAGATTTCTACGCGGGCTCCTATCGCGCCGCGGCTGATTGCTACCTTTGAAGCGGCGCCACGCACGCATAATCGAAAATCCGGCGCGCGGAAGCGGCCGGGGATTATCTTACAATTATCATCTGCTCGTTCGGAGCGTTAACCTCCCGCGATAGGGGTTATTAATGCGGCTTAAGAGCTTCGGCATGCGGCACCGTCCGCAAATAGAAATAGTAGGAAGTTCCCTTCGGACGTTCCAGGCACCGCCCAGTAATAAAAAAAAGAGAAAGCGAGAGAAAGAGAGAGAGAGCGTATTCCTCGCAGAGCTGTATCGCGACGCCACGGCGTTTGTGCATACCTTTATTAACTTGCAAATGACGGGAGTCTGTCGACCCCTTTATCGACCCATTTCGACCGTGGAAACGGCTCGCCCGGCGATAAGTCGAGTCAATAAACCACGCTTCGTTCGACGAGCGACTAGCCAAGGAGCTGTTATTACGTTTAACCGGGGAGAATCATTCGGCCGTTCGGACGACGACGACGACGACGTCCTGGAGGAGGATCGAGAGGGTCTGCGAACGAAAATACGAAACAACCCCTTGATTCGTCGCCCCTCTTGGGTCCAGGTATTCCGGCGACGGAATATTTCGTCGGGACCAGGCGATTTTCTCGGGGAAATTGTCGGATGAATTGTTAAACGCCTGGCTCGGCGCATTTACATTCGTCTGGAAATTCAAAATTCAAATTTAAACACCACTCGCATTTTCCTCGTGCCCGCCGACCGGTGGCGATGTCGCGTTTAATCATTTATACAAGCCTCACGCGTTGTTCTTTAAACATTGAACGGTTCAGCTCGGTTAAATTAAAACCGGCTCACCGATTGATTCGGAGGTATTCTCGCTTAGCAACGTATCGCCTTTTATTCTGTTTAGCTTTTCGTTTGTTGTTTAGTAAGTCTTGAAATGGGATTATTTGCAGTTCTTCAAATTCTTCTAACCGAATTAACTGAATGAGTTTAATTGAAGATGATGAAGGAGTTTGTAGTGATGGTTCTTTAGGTGGTCGCCTAAGTGTTAACAGATGAAACTACGCGGAGCTGAAATTTAGCTTGCGGATCGGCGGATCTCTGGTTTAATATTGAGCAAACCTAGGACTGTTACTTAAAGTATCGATTCCCAGGTAGATTGACTGTCAGCTATTGATCAATCTGGGAATGCTGCAACTTCCTCGCGACTTCAGCCGGTTGATTGATCGAGCGCCGCTCGGATGATCGTTCTTCACTGCTGGAGGCTGGTGTCTTCCGCGGACAATCTGTCGGTTAATATTGGTAGCGGCGGGAGCGGTTATTTAAAGTTTCACCGTCAAATTGTCGCTTTCGAGAAGGATCTCCCTGCGCGACGCTGTTAACGCTCGATCGGTTTCTTACTCGCAGCGCGTTGATTTTCCTTTCACAGACGGATTCCGTCGTGCTGCTTAAAAATACGCGAGACATCGGAATAACGAATGCGAATGCGGATGGTGGAGTGAAATCTTAATGATCGTAATTGACCTACAGTTGAACGGCGGTAAAATTTTCAGTCGCGTCAGATGTGGAATTCTCGGATACCTAGATATTCTCGGCGTCTCGATCGCACGATCGAAGCTTTAATTATTAGACAGCGTAGCGGCGTTCGTAACAAACTCCCGCATCCGAATTTAAATGTTATCTTTCCCTTGCGAATATTTCACCTTTACAGCGAACGTAGTGAGCGCGGAATTCTAATCGTTTAGTTGAATTGTTAAGCGGGGCGCACCTTTGAGGGGCGTCGCGAAAGAAATCGTAAGGCGAGGGGTTAACGCCGGTCACGCTGATAATATTCATCAACCGGAACCGCGGCTGTGGCAAGGATAAGTGAGTTAAGGGCCAGACAGGGCAGAGTCAGCTCGGCGCAAGTGCAATCTCACGTTGCATCTTTAGTATCGCGGCGCGTTATGGCTGCGGGTCTAACGTTCGCCGTCTAGTATCGTTCGATTCTATTGTTACGCGGCGGGAATAAAATTTAAGTAGATATCACAAGGTCCGCGCCATTCCATGGGGCATCTCCAGCATGCGACGAGGCGAAGGAAGGCACCGATCGCGGGCCGCGGCGCGCGAACGGTTAATAAATCACGGCGCGAGATCGCGGGCTGTATTAAGTCGCTAATAATGCGGATTTGATCTGCTCGATCGGCAACGTATTATTGCGCTCGTTCTCGGTGATGTATGCGCCCGATAGAAATCGCGCCCGATGAAATACGAGTCGCGCCGTGCCGTCCTCGAAAATCCTTTCTCTTTGAGTTATAGAGCGATCGGTGTCGATTCATCTTGCGAGGCAGCTGGCCGTTTCACGAAAATTCGCCGAGCTTTCGTCCGTAATGTTGCAAATAGATGCGCGACCTCTCACACGTGTATCTATTCGAACGAAAAGTGTTTAATGCAAATTTCCAGTCGGTTCCCTCGATGAGAAGCATTTAATTACAGTGACTTCGCTACAATTTCCATTTCGACTATGGTGATGCTAATATTAACAAGCTTCTGCATCCTTGTTTCAAATTAGCCGAGAACCAGCTAATTTCTTCGTCAGGCCCGATCAAAGCGGATCGTTCCCCGGATTTGTTCGTCCAGAATTCCGAGAATGCTCGCAGATTTCCGGCGTATCCCTCGTGATCGCGCGGGATAACCGAGGGATGGGCGCGAGATAATATCGGGCGTGGTACGGCATTACTTCTCGGGAGTTGTCGGGCTCCTCCCAGTTTTCCCGTATTGTTGGATCCTCGTTTCGGACCGGGATCCCCTTTTCGCGACGAATTTCTGCGGCGCCGCAACCGCGCGATCGGTAAGCATAATTGCGGAGTCTTGTCTCCGTGAACCCCGAGCGCCAGGAGGATCCCCGGCGATCCCTTCCTTCGGCGAATCCGCTAATGAGGAAATTACAGCATCCGCGTGTAATCGATAACGAAGTGTCGCCGTTGAATGGAGGCTCCGCGCCGGCTCGCTCGCGGACTATTCGGGCGGCCGACGTGAAAGATGAAATCCATGCCAGGTCGCGATCGTAATTTCCCTTGACCCGAAATGAACGCGGCCCCGTTCGCTCCCTCTCGCGCCTATATGTCTCGAAGATATACGGCGCGCATCCAAATGAGAGTCTCCGACAACGGGAACAAAGAGCGAGCGCATTTGTCCGGCAATCCTCTTTCGGTCTATTGAATCCGGACCGCCTCCGTCGTCGAATCGCGGGGCTCTCCTCGGCTCGAGTATTTATCCAATTAGTCCCCAATTAGTTTCCAATTAGCCCGTTATTCGCACGGTTTTTCAGCGCGCGTCGCTGCCGAGCGCGTCGAATCATATTTTATTAAAACGCGCCCTCCGCGGGCGGGCCGCTCGATCCATCGAACAGTTTCCGCCGGGAATACGCGGCTAATATTTCCCGAAAATTCCAGCGATTCCGCGGCAAGTTCCGCCGGCGTGTATATTTGTTTCCCAAACAAAACTCGACCGTTATTCAGATCCGCGAGCGAGCGAGCTGCCGCTTCATGCTCCATTAATTCACCCTAATTGCTCCGCGGAATTTCATTTCGCCTTTGAGACGCCGAGCGATCTGCACCGACGTTTCCGCGGGTGTTACCGATTTCCAGAAGTGTCGCGGTGCAGTTCCGAAAGCCTCGTTTTCGCGTTTCGAACACGCCCCGTCGCTCCGAAGTCTCTCCGCGGAACATCGTGCGGGTTCTTCCGTGATTTCTACGTCGCGCGCGTAATTTCGACGGTCCGCATGAATTTACGGGACAGCGATGTTCGACGAGGCTCCTCGTGTTTGCGGTCTACTCGAGAGCAAACGGAAAAGCGCAATTAAACGGGCGCGACGCGTAAACTGGCGTGTTAACCGCTTAATGAACGCTTCCCCCGGTACCTTTTTTTGCGGCCGCGGCTATTAGCCCGGACTTTAACGCCGCCCCAATTTCGTTGTTGCGTCGTTACCGTTATTATAACGTCGCCCCGGGCGCGCCGGATCTCACAAAGTAAACGGCGATCCTCTGCGGCCGCGATCGCGCGGCTCGCGTCATCCCCCGGGCGGGCAGAGGCGTCGCGTCGGAGGGTTCGAGCTGGATATCGCGCGTTTCCTCGCGCCTCCGAGCTCTCGCGGAACCGGATGCTCGCCGAGCGACACCGGCCGGCAAAAAAAAACCCCCGTGGAAGCCCGTCGCCGGCTCTCGCGGACAAATATTGGCCCCTGAAATTGACTACGAGCGACGCGCAAATTGCGAAACCGTCGGTCACTCTTCCGCTGCCATTTTCATTTTCCAGCCGCTAGCCCGAGCGGACCGCCTATTTTCCGGCTGTCGCGAATACTTTTTCTCTTTCGGCTCTCTCGTTCTCCCCCCCGCCGCACACCCGGGCCTGCCCCCCGACCTCGCTCCGCATTTCGTTTTTTATTCGCCGATTGTCAGAAACAGACGTGTAAAGGATCGCGAGCGATATAGCGCTCCGGCCCGCCGCGTCCTGGATATCATCGATACTGTCGGATACGAGGCTTTTAGCGAGTCGCGGATGGAACTGCTCCGGTGAATTCGAGTTACAGCTTTTTGATATACGATTTTTCGAAGATTCGAGCGAGCGTTTCGATTTTAGCTCGTATGAAATCAGTCCGTTACTCCTCTCGCGTGTAACATTCAAACGTTGGTATCCATCGATCGTTCCGGTAAACATCGGTTTCTGTCGTATAAAAGACAGACGAGAATATCGGGTCACATTCGACCCAGCATTCGCCGCGCGATTACCCCGAGAATCGAAATATATTCTTGGCCGTTCAAGAAAACATCGCGTTTGATCGATTCGAGTTCGCGGCGCGCTGGATCGGAGGCTGCGAGTTTATTGAACACGACGCACGGGGGTTGAAAAGGGGTTGGCATCCTCTTGCAGTGCAGCTTTAAGCTTACCCGAGCAAGTAGGTCGATCTCCAGGGAAATAACTCGTCTCCTTTTAGGTGAATATTCTTAAAGGACGCGGCGATATGTTTCCTTTGAAGGACGGCCGATGCCGAGTAACGTCGCCCGGCGACGTTGATGATGATGACGATTACGCGCGCGACTCTATTATCCCGATGCTCTTCCGTGGAGGACGCTTTGACTCAAACGCACTCGTTTGCTCCGGGGAGCGGGGGCGAGAGTGCTCGAAGCGGATAAAGAACGAACAAGGGAAATACTTAGAAAGATGAGAGTCGCTGGTGAAAGTGAGAAGGGGATGTACGGGGATGGTATGTTAATTCGCGAGGGTTGCCGGGAACGTGGAGAGGCGCGGCTCGGCGCGGAGATTAATAAACACTGAGAAAGCTTCGTTTCCATTATTGCAATCGGCGTGATATACACACCCCCGAATCTGCGTTATTGTGTTCCGCGTACCCCGTCCTTTGTGCTTTTGTCCGTTCCGCTACCCCTAGGCTGCGCGGACTTAAATACAGCCACGTTCACGCGCGGTCCACCCCTTTATCTCGGCCGTCCCTCGGAGTCATCAGAGAAATGCACTCTTAAACATTCGTTTTCGCGGCATCGTCGACGAGCGCCGGCAGCGTCGCCCCCCTTTTGGTTGATCTCTGTGAAGAACGCGTCTCGAGACTGTTTGTCCGAAACGCTTCGTCTCATTAGGCGCTTTCGCGCGACTTTGACGCGCCGCGCGCCCCCTCCGCCCCTCCCGGAATGGTAGAATTAATGTTTAGACTGTAATCAACATTGAAATTGAAACGATCCCGCGCCGAGCGAAAGGATCCGTGAAAGAGTCTTTGCCCGTCGACGCGGAAGGGATGACGCGGCGGCCGCTTTGTCGGTTTTTATTAGCGGCTCCCGTTGAACGCGTTAAGGGACGAATCTTTTGGAACGAATGTTTTGCGATAGACGCGACGGGAATATCGGGTTTCCAGCGAAACGATTATTCCGTGATTAAGCAACTTTCGAAAGACCATTAGGCACTTCAATTAATACAACTCTCAATCGAGCTGAACCTTTGGCATTAAGAGACCGCCGGGCGTTAACGCTAATTGATTCAGATTTGAGCATAATCGACACGGCGATTAGTGTAGCACCTAAGTCCACGTCATTGCCGTGCCCAGTAAGCGTATCTCAATGTGTCTGAAGGCGATCGAGGCTATTATTGGTCCGTTAGGACGCACGGTCGGACTCGATCGGCCTAATGGACTCGCACGTAGGACCGAGCTGAATCAACCCTCTATCTATCAGACGGATGACTAACCCCTCATCTGTCCTCTATAACGTCCACGACATCGTTCGCCGGTCCTCCGCGGTAATTGCTGGTCATCTTCCCCTTTTTGCGACGGGTTGATCCGCTTTTCGATCAACCCCGCCCGCCGGCCCCATTTATTTCTACGTCACGTCGGACCCTCCCCTCTTCGATCCTCTCCAGAAATTGATCAGTGCCCGACCGGTATCGTGGATCCGGGATACCGTTACATCTCTCCCCCTCTTGTTGCTTAATATCGTTACCTTCCCGCGAAGGTCTGACACCGCGAGGTATTCGCGATAAAAGCGAGCCGAAAAGGAAAATTTGATTCCGGACTCGACGGTTCTGGCCCGGATCGATCGCCGATTGAATTCCGGGCACGTGGTCCCTCTTCGAGATTACGCGAATTTCGGTATACCTGCCAGACGTTTGTACAGGATTCAAACGGGAACGAAGGGGGTAGGAGAGAGGCACGTGATCTCCGCCGCGGAGCACGGCGGAGCGGAATAAACGTTTGAACGGGGCGCGCGGGGAGCGCCGGCGGGAAAAGTTTCGGCAGGGGATCGAAACCGAGCGGCGGAGACGCGTCCGTTAATTGCCGAATTCCTAATTATACGAATCTTGGGAGGAAATTTCAACGGCGTTGCAAAAAGCACCGGCTTCGTTAACCGGGTACGTTTGACAGGCAAAACAGGTAGTTACTCGGTGAGGTCGGCGGAGACACCGAGCGAGCGACGGGTCTCCGGTTGCCAGCTCGAATTTGAATCCGAGATTAGAAAGTAGCTCTACTCGGTCTGGAATTTCCTCGGCGCCGCGCCGCACCGCGCCGCACCGCACCGCGTCGCGTCTCGCCGCGCCAAGGGATTTGAGGTCGCGCGGGACCTCTGCCTCGCGTCGAGCATGCGTTTATTAAATTGCTATCCTCCTCGCGGGGGTTAACGCCACCCCCTGGCTGGCTGCCCTCCGACACCGCGACGTTGCCACGTTTAAATCTGAATTAACTGCTCGGGCGTGGTTCTCGGCTGCGGCGCCTTCGCTTCTTTGGCTCCCTTCATTAACGGGCCGGGCTTTCGACACCTTGTTTAGCTACCCTGTTGCGCGAACCGCTGCAACTGAACATTGATTCGAAGCGTTGAATCCTTAATCGTGCACCTCCGCCGGAGTTAGCTATTTAGGGGATCGCGAGGTTTTTACCGAGGAACAACGGGACGTTTCTTGAGAAAGTTCACCGTGGAACTGGCGTCGAAAGCCAAACAATGTCGGAATAGAGAGAATCTTGGAAACGTAGTTGATGGCAGGAAAGAGAAGGTGCAAAGTATTCGTTTCAGAGCATGCTCACTGGCCATTGTGAAAAAAGAACGAACGCGGGCAGCTCAGGGTTCCTTGGATTCCTCGAAGTTCCCTTTTGATCTACGGAACAACGGGGGAATCCTTTAAAAAGTGAAAACACTGGTTCGGAGGGAACTTGGGGAAGTTTCGTGTTCTTGGAGAGGCGTTGAATCGCGAGACGTCCTCCGTGGAATCTCGTTTCCCGGGCCGACGCGAGGAATCGAAGCCCAAGGGTGCCTCGAAAACCTGTCTGCCGAGTTAATTTCGATGCGTACATATTTGCGCGGGCGTCGAGTGGTGCTCGAAGTTTCAACGCGTGCACACCGCCACTCGGAGCATTCCGGCGGAAGGGGAACGTTGTTCGGCGATTCATACTTCCGAATGGCCCGCGCCGTTCAAGCGAAAGATATCTTCCCGAGTTCCATGGAACGTCGCGCCGCCCTGAATCCTATCCAAACTAACAAATAAAAGAGATCCTCGTCTCTGATAATCTCCAAGAAGAAAACCACGATAACACCCTCTTCTCCGACGGAAGAAAGAACAATTTCCGCGATCGAACCTTCACAGCCACCGACAAAAACCCAATTCGACCGGCCGATACATCCAATCAACGTTCCCGTTCCGCCAGAAATATCGTTCTTACGACGGGTCACTCGGTTCTCGCGGCTCCGGCTCGCCCCTGAAATTTAATTAGAGCCCCGGGGACAACATCCGGCGGGATTTCGGTGCGCGGCCGGGTCAAATACGGCGCAATCGTAACCGCTGACCTTTTTCGTAGATCGTAATCTCTCCCGCCTCTCTCCCTCCGCCGCTCGTGTCCCGCGGAAAAGGTGAAACGGGGAGGAAAAGCAATAGAATCCACGGGGCGCGCGGCGTTACAGCGTGCGAGTATATTAAGCGTTCGAAATTTATCGCTGCTCACGGTTTCCTCGGTCTCGCCCCGAATTCCGGCGACCCGGCCGCACGTGCGCGCCTTCCGTCCCCCGCCGCTCTCGTCCTCCTCGCGCCCCTTTCCCGGCAGTTCCGCGGTTTTTTCGCGCCGTTCCTCTTAATGAACGAAAAACGCCGCCGTTTACGGGCCGGCTCGCGTTACGGGTCCGAGGCGAGCGGGAACGGCGATTCGTCGCGACCGGATACGCCACTTATAGAAAACAGGTGCCGCCCTTATTGCCGGCTGACATATTGCGACTCGTATTACCGTCGCACGGCGAAGGGAGCCAGGCCGCTTGGCACCGCGCCGGCGAATAAGCGAACGTTTGCGGGGCCCCCGGATTAGCCCTTCGCGGCGAGAATTAACCCCCGCCCGGCGCCGGCGTTCTTTTATTAAACGCGGTTGATTAACAATTTTTGGAATTTCACGGGCGACGTTATTGAGCCCGCGAGGTCTTGGAAAAATTGTCGGTGTTGAACAAAGGGCTCCTCTCCGGCCACCCTTTGTTTCTGTATATTAAAAGCGGGGCTGGCTTCCTCGCGGCTGATGGTATTCTTCGGGGTCTTATCTCTTCCCGCGGAAGGGCTGCGTTCGGCCGGCGTAATCCTCGGTATTTCACGATGAAACTTTCCCCGTCGACTTTTTGGAGGCATGAAAAGAAGATGATCTTCGGAACCCACCCCTCGGAACGGGTTCCTCGATTCCAGCTTCTAAGCAGCCGGATTAGAGCCCCTTTATTCGATGAAATCCAATTTTTCATTGCAGATTACCGCGCGAGCGTCTAACGTGGATGGGATTACATCGAGCAATAAAGCTTCTCGATTTCCGGAATCGTCCCCCCGCCGAGCGGACCTCTCTCATTAAGTGTCCTCACCCCCTGATTTATCGCGCGCAGTTGCTCAATGCCCGTCAGGGGCTTCCTAACGCCAGGCAGATTTACTCGGCCGTTATTTCCCGTGGACGCGTTCGGTAAGGTTTCACCCCGCGTCTCGAATCAATCTACTTACGCGCATCTCCGCCGGATTCCAGCCTGCATCCGTAATCCTCTTTCCGCGCGCTTCATTGTCCGTTTCGGGCGCGCGCAAACACGCGCGCCCTAAACAAATACCGCGGGCTTCTTATCCGCGGATGGAACGAGCGCTCACTTTCGCTTCGGGAATGCCTTCGCTCGCCCGCTCCCCGAAAATGGCGGCTGAACGCTCGCCCCGCGAGATGTTATTCCGTTTCGGATTAACCCGAAATATTAGAGTCGCAATTGCAACATCCCTGGGAACAGGGGTTGGAGTTTCTTTCTTTCGGGCCTGTTTACAGCGGTATCAGAAATATAATTCCAAGACGACCCCCGTCTTCTCGAGCGAGCACGGGTATGCGGATTCCTCCCGGAGTTAATAAAAACTTTCCATCCCCCGTCCGGCCTCTCGCAGATTAATCCATGGGAACGTGTATCCGGGCGCACGGTCGCGGGTTCAAGCGATCGGATGTCCGTGATTTAAGGGGACGATCCGCAGAATCCGGAATCATCCCGGCGATCATTTGCCAAGATTAAAACTGAGCGCCGCTCGAAAGCCAACGGGGTGGCACGGTTACAGCGAAGACAGTTTCGAGGAGTTTATCGCCCGAACTTTTCCATTCACGGGACAATGAAAGCTCGATGGCGCGAGGTCGAGTCGGAGGGTCGCCGGGGGGGAGGAGGAGCTTCAATCCGTCTTTCGCGCCGCCGTTCGGCTATCCATCCGGTGCGGAATATTGTTCGCGCGATCTTCCAGCCCCGGCGTTTACGATGTTTGCTTTATGTCTGCGCCCCCGTTGTTTTTTTTTATCGCGACCGTTTTTATGCCTGCGCGCACACAGGAGATCAAAGTTTCTCGTCCCGGAGACGAATTTTCCGGCGGAGATGACAGACAGAGGGCTTTTAGCGGGCCGTCCCGGACCGGTGTGTTTCGCTCTCCTCGCTTTTCATCCCCCGACTGTCTCGCCGCGACCGTCTTTTCCCCTTGATTCGCTGCTTACAACCCTTGCCGCGATTAATAAAATCCACGGGCAGAGATGAGACCGCGCTCGCAGACGTTCCGCGGGCACTTAGCCGAGATTAATCTTTCGTTTCGTCCCCCTCGCCGCGCGAACCGCCGCCGCAGACGAGCCCGGAAGACTGCTTCCGTCGCGTTGAATACGTACGCGCCCCTCCCCCGCGCCGGCTGGCGAGAAAATGCAGTTCCTTAGCTGTTAAGTGATTGCGTGAAATCGCGCTCGATGGGGTTGATCTCTCGCCGGGGTTGCGCGCGTTAAATCAACTCGTCGCGATGCGACAGGCCGCTACCACCGCCCCGCCGCTCCTCCGAAGACATCGATTATGGCGGGATTAAATTGTTCCTAGCCGCGACAGCCCGAGATCTCTCCCCCGCGCTTCGGTTCGCGCAACTACTTTGCTCGTTACATTGGCCAACACCGAATCGATTAATCACCCCGGTCATTGTTGTCTTCCCGGCAGCCCGGGGTCTAGCCATTGTCGGCTCGAAGTCGACGAACTAAACTTCGGGTTACGGTGTTATCCTCTAGGAGTTAGTTATCGTTTCCGCGATGTAGTTTTTAATTCTCGGTTCGTCGGGGCTGGTCGTTTAGAAAAAAAAAAGAAGAAAAACTGTACCCAAGTTTCTTCGGAACATTTCTCAACCCCTGATGAAATTTCGATGGAACTTTGGCGTATAATTTTCCCAGCGCAGTTGCACTGTGGAATAAGAAGTGAGAATCACGCGAACTGTCCCTTTATTTCGATTTTCGCGGAACGATCCGGCGAACCGGAGATTTTCGTGAAAATTCCCAATCGCCGGGTTCCTCGAGCGGCCTCGAAACACGAATTTCCCAATCGTCGATCTACAAGTGGACCATAATGTTCTTGTCCGATCGATCCGACGGTTTATCGGCGGTCTGGTCGGAGCGTCGTTCTTGGATCGGTTCGGCTTCGAAACGCGGGCGTAAAGGTTCCCCGAAGTGGCCCCGTGAGGTTGTCTGCCGCAGGGGGCGGCATTCGGTTCGACTGGCATCCTAACGACGCGAGGGTGGCTCTTACTTTTTCGTTTGCCGGAGCTCCCTGCCATATTGCCACTCAAAAAGGCATCGTCGTCGTTCTGGAATGGGCGTCGCCCTCTGGATTCGCTCGATTCCTTAATGCGACGAGAGTCCTTCCCCCTCCTCGCTCGCCATCTTCCGTCGTCCTCCTTCATCCCCCTGTACGCGCCCCGTGGCGAAGGGTTGAATCGCTGGAATAAGACACCGGGGGAAGACGAAGACGTAGAAACCGTTCGCGAAAACACCGATCTACATTCGGAGTAACCCTTGCCCCGGCACTCTCATCCATCCTCGAGGATATTAGTCGATAAATTCTCGAGGAGAGAAGTCGAAGTTCCTTGATAACTCAAGTCGGATCGAAGTCGCTCGAAAAACTGGGCTGCCTGCGGAGAAGCTCGAGCAGCTATCGTCTCTACGTTCGCCGGAATTAATTGTTTCTCGCTTTAACACCGATGAAATCGTCTCAGCCGATCGAACCGCAGTTGCGCGATTTTAACTCGAATCTCAATCGAGACAGCTGATAATATTCAAGAAACTTCTCACTTACGCGTTGAATGGCTTCGTCAAAGCGAGCCGGGGATGCATTTCTTCTCTGCACGGTCACAGAATCCATTGCGAGGATCCGGAGCGTCGTTCCGAGGCGGCCGCGGAATAAATTATTTTCCATTCGCGATCACGAGCGGGACCGGGGAATAATCGGGTCGGCGAACAGGTCGCCGCGAACAAACCGCGTCCCCGTTCTTCGGTATCATCAATTAAGCGGCTCGGATTCTTCCTACCGGGTTCGCATTCGGTATTCACCGTCGCCGCGGCGACTTCGGCGGGGATTATCACCGGCGGACGTCCGAGGAAGCCTCCGTCGAGTCGTTGAGCCCGTAAGAAGTTAATTCACCGTCTCCGTTTAATAATAAGCACACTTCCGGATCACTGAATTCGTAAAGCGACAGGCGGGCTCGAGTCCCTCGCCGCTTCTGCGACCAAGAAAAACCGGCGCTTTATATAAAAGGGGATGAGGCGAGAGAAACGGGGCTGGTGGGAGGAATGAACAGAGGACTATGGGAAGCGCGTATAAATTGTAGCTACCTCAGACCGCGTCCCGCCTCACCTGCGGCGTTATCGAATCTGCAATTAAAAAGTTCCGCAACTAATTTCAATTTAATCGTACTGCCGCTCGCGCCGGCCATTGCACACCCCCTCCGCCCGGCTCGGCTCCACCCATTCCGCGTCTCGCCACTCTAGCCGCTCGTTTCCCGAGCTGAAAAAGGTATCGCGCTAGTTTGGGGATTTGTCCTGCTTAGTTTCTGAACAGTTCCGCCTTCCCACCGTTTTTTCGTCATTTTTTGCGCGCTCGCCGAGTTCAGCTGGGCAAGAAATATGGAATAATGAAATAGAATTTCGGGTAATCTTCTTTATCCTCTCCGCACAATTTTGTTCCCGAAACTAACTTGCCGGGCGAACTTTTTGAAAAATGTTTAACGTTAATTATCGTATTCTCCGGAGTTTCTGTTGCTAATTGGAATCTTCGTTTTGTCGAGTTTCCTAGGTTATCGAAGCTTCTATTTACCTGTTCATTTATTCCGGGACAAAGAGACACGAATAACATTCGAGAATGCCGATTTCTATCCCGAGTCGAACTCGATGCTCCGAGGCGAAAGGGGTTGACACGGGGGGACGAGTTGATACGTCGTGACACGGGGTCCGGCACGGTTAAGAATTCGATTTATCGCGCGCCGCGTTTCACGCGATTATTCGCGTGGGACGTTCGCCGAGCGTGAATCGGCTCGCGCGGATAGTTCCTTTCACCGGATCCGGCGCGAAGGCCTCGATATTAACGGCGAGCCGCCGGTCATTACCGTAATTGTGCGAACCGGTGCCGGCCCGGCGTTTTTATTTCGAGCCACGCGTCGAGTAACACCTTCCTTCTCTGTTCCAGGTAAGTGGGGCCCAGCTGTCTTTGGAATAGTCGAGGACGCGCGTAAGTTTTGCCCACGCGAATGCCTCGACTTCTCTTGATCTTGCTTCCCACGAAGGCTGCACGGATCGTTTCCCTTATCTTGATCGACCGGACTGACTCCGCCGCTTTCAGGATCGCAGGAAACCTCTCGGAAAGATTCATGTGTACAGAGAGAACTCGGGGTTTCGATGCTGCACGTATCCTTCTATCAGTATTCTCTGCTTTCACCGTTGCAGTGCGTCGGTAATAATATTACGTTTCCATAGCACAGCATAAAATGTAAACGAAACCAAAGTAACGAATAAGAAAATAATAACCTACATCGATAACGAGAATGACACATCACAAAGCACATCCGAGCACAAGATCAAGAGAACATTTTCAGAGACGCGTCGAGCTGGCCAGGCAATCTGCGACAGAAAGCGTTTCAGATCCACTCAAGATAAACGAATCCATCTCGTTTAAAGAACACTCGTCCGCCGTCGGATCCTCTGAGCGAATAATTGATACTCCGTAAACATGGCGCGCGAGACGTTCCCTTCCAGCGGAACCGTTCCTCCGTCCCTGTCCCCTCCCGTTCCCCCTTCTCCCGCCGGGTTCCGGGGATAGTAGCGTAATTAGATTTCTTGGATTATTTACGAGCGCCGGGCCGAAATCGACAGGAGTTTCTCTCCGTTCTTATTAGGGGTAATACGTTGAGCCAGATATCCGGGGCCTTTAGTAACTCGACCGTGCGGTCGCGGAGACTCTCCGCCGGTAATTGTGTAACACGCTTAAGGCTGGATCCACACCGAATGGTTTCCAGCCACGGTAATCCCCCCTCAATGGTCAAATCCTATCGTTACGAGAGGGTTGGCTAATCTTCCCTTAAGCTGTGAAACGCGTTCACGGGCCGTGGCCGCGTCCGCCGCCGGCGTCCGTCGTCAGACGAGCCCGCGGACACCGAAGACGCAACGCCACGCCCTTATCGTGCCGCGATCTTTCTCCGTTTGGAACGCTTATCGACCCCGCGCGGCCCGACAGCCTCCGCCAATGGATTTATGAATTCAATTAATGTTCGCGGGAGTTGGTAATTTCGCCGCGGGACTCGTATAACTGCTGGATTACCGCGAAAGAAATGATCACGGGAAGAACGGTTTTATTAACCCTTCGACTGCGATGTCGATATTCCGGTGAATCTTGCTGAATTTAATTACTGCGCGCTGTATTATAGTCCTTATTGTCGATCGAAACGTTGCCTTGCGTGAAAGAGGGCTCGACATGGTTGTTTCATCTATTGTCACACGAATTGTATTGTATTGTAGGTCTACTGAAATAGATAGTCAGGTTAAATATATTTATTACGCGATGTGGCTCTAACGAGGAACGGCGACTAACTGCTTTTCCTCAGTTGCTTTTCTGAAAAGGAAAACTCTTCAGACGAGGACGTACGTGAACCAGGTCCTGGTGGTCCCGTTGGTCATAAATTAGTCAATGGGCCTGGACTATCTCTCAGGCCCCCAAGTATCGACACGCAAAAGGGCGAACCGTCTACAGTATGAATGTATTATTTTTATATTATTCACTAATGTATTTGTAGAAAATAATATAATAAAAGTGAAGAATTCAAGAATAAACCATGAAACGTATCGAGACGTGCTTTGAACCGATTTGAATCGGCGATTTTGAAATACTCTTCGCGCCTGCGTGTCACGTGACGCGCGCGCCATCTTGGATGCGCGCGCAGGATTGAAGTTGCTCTTCAGTGAAAGGACGTGGTGCTGTTAGTGTGCGGAATTTTTAACTTTTCTCGTGTAATTAGCTCGAAATTTTGTAAAAGTTTAGTGTTCATCTGAAATTAAGAGTCTTCTGAAGCTGTGGGCGTATAAAGAACAAGCAGAACGTGCACGGCCACGTTAAGAGAGAAAGAATTATGTTGCTGCTAATGAACATAACCCCATCAACCGCCTATCGGTATATCCTTCGTCTTCTATCGCTATTTTCTTGTAAATATCCTTCACTATACTACGAATTGTTATGAAAATTCAGAACTCTAGATGTTTATTTACAAAATGGAATATAAGCGACAGTGTTATCCTTAATTTCAGCCTGAATATTCATAAATTTCTAAACTTCAGTAGGGTACTCATTGTCGCGCCTTTTTTGGCTTGGGGACGCCATTATGGCGTCCATGTCTATAGCCTACTTCTAGAAACATCTATCGAAATTACATTTTGCAGAAATTAGACTTAAACGAGCGACACCGCATAAAATTTCAACGAATATTCATATTTCTGCTATATATTTCATTAATACGTTGAATACCGCACGATTTCATAGAGCAAACTACACAAAACGGAGAAAATACATTAAATCATTCGTCTGAATTGTATTATTATTATTATTGAGCGCTCATGCAGCTGAATATCACACTATAATATACAAATCTTTTCAAATCGTTGAATTGAGCGAATTATAGTAATTCGATTTGGTTGGGTCACCGATGACCCCACGGCATTAACGTGTTAATTACAAACGAACGCAACTGCACAGTCTAATAGCTCAATAAAATTCAATCAGAAGCTAAACTGATAAAGGAATATCAAACGTAACCGTCTACAAGTGACGAGTAAACTCGTCCACCGTGGAAATGTGGCACGTTCGAATATAAATCATCCATGGGATCAAACGCAAAGGTCTTTGAAGAACAAAAGTACCGTTCACCGGTATCCTTAATCAAAGTAACCAAACCGAGTTCCATCAAGCTCATTACACGAGCAATCTTTGATACCGATTTCCTTTGAATCCCGTCTACCAGCGTTGCGTTCTGCTTCGATCCTTCTTGCGCAGCGATTACAATTCACCTGCCCCGAACAAGCTAGACTCTTCACTCGGACCACTGTCATCCTCGATCATCCTCAGTCCCCAAAGAATCAGCAACTCCGCAGCCCCAGTCGCTTTGTAGCGCTGCAGATTTCCAAGGTTTCCGTAATTACTCCGAAGAATCGCGAGCGACAAGGTTGTTTCAATCTCCAGCCGCTTTCCGGGCGAAAGGTCGCGACCCTTTGTGCTAACTCTTCGCCGTTCTCCGCTTGCTACCCGAAAATCGCGGCGTTCCGAAAACAGTGCGCGTTTAGGTCGTTTCCTAGTTAAGCGTCGGCTACATATTCATCAACGGCGATGGGAACCGCGTTTACCGCTTCCAAACCCTTCTTTCCGGCGGAATATTCTCCGGCGAGGTCGGTGCTCGGACAATGCAATCCCATTTGTTCGAGCGCGACTGCTTATTTTCCCCGTTGTCGCGCGCAGACGGAGTGATCGAGCGGAAACGCGGACGGGCCGCAATAAACGCGAGAACCACTCGGCAATCAAGATTTCATTGTCGACGCGGGAAACGTTCGCGACGCGAGCGCGGGGTAGAGCGGAGCGCGCACTCCCGGCAGTCCTCTCGCGAGCCCTCGCCTCGCCGGTCGAGCGACGTTTATTCATAAATTAATAGAAACGCGGCGGCGGAGGGGCCGGCCGGCTCTCCCAGCAATTTAGCTCAGGACTCTTTTCATCGGAGTGGAACAGTAGCCGACGTTTATCGGTGTAATTTATTAACGAACGGATTTATTAACGCGCCGCGCCCGCCGATCCGACGAGTATTCTGTTTTCGTGCATATTTCATTTTAATCACATGAATATGCATTTTAATTGTCCTCTCGATCGCGCTGGAGATAGTGGAGTACAGCGCGACGAATGTCCGTTAGACCTAGTGTTAACTGAAAATGGAGAATTAGAGGACGGAGTTGAGGATTAATGGTATTTAATCACATTCCGCCGTGAGATCGGATCGGTTCCATTTGCTTGATTATAATCCTGGACGAATCACTTTTACCCAGACCCGACCACTCACGGATCTTCCTCGTTTTTTCCCCTGCTCGGAGGAGGGGGGGCTAACTTATGAACCCCGAAGTTTTCGGGAATCTATATATAAGGTGTATAAAGTGGATATGCCCGGGAACGCGAGGGTGAACGCGTAAAAAGCGAAGGGAGGACGGCGGAGTCGAGTAAGGCGTGTAAGTTATATACGCGGGGGCGGTTTCCTTTGGGTGTTCGTCGGTGGACGGTAGATCTGCGGGTAAACTTGCGAAATCTCCGAAGAAGGTTCCACGCAAAAATTCCGGGAACAACGACGTCGCGCCCCGCGAGGGAAGTTCTTATCGCTGGTCTCTTAATTGGACGCAATTGTCTTGATCCTGAAAGTTGGCGGCACGTTTTCGCGACGATTACGCCCAGTCCTCTTGATAAGACTTTCGTGTCTGTGTCCTTGGTAGCACAGTTTCGCCGGGAATTTTTTAGCCAATTGAACTTCGCGCATCCGCGGACGCGGGATATCTTTGGAATACTAATTTTACTCGGAGTAGCGCGTTATAACGCGAAAAGTATCATAACCGGGAAGCGTTCGGAGACACCCGGAGAGACGTTGCATAAGAATCGGCCGACGTGTCTGTGCATGACACGTTGTTTCCGGCCCGATACACCGGCACGCTCCTCCTCCGCGAACTTTCGAAGTCAATTATCTCGGAAACGAAGTTTCCCATGAGAAGAATCCACGTCATTCGGCTTATTTTTCACTCCCTCCGCTCCTAGAATCTTATTTCAAACAGTAACTTCCCGAATTGGTTCTATCGTATCGCCGACCCCCGTTTCCTGAACTCGCTTCGAGTACTCCGACTGAACCGGATTATGCCTAGATTTCCTTTCAGTTCTCTCCCAGTCGAACACTCGTGATGAAACTACCCCTAAATTATCGAGGAAAGATCACAACAAAGCGAAACCCGTTCGCGCTGGCACGATTTATACAAAGAATCCCGGGTATTCCCGGGTGCACGAGTGCTCGGATCGGTAGTCGAGCGGCGTGCGCTGGCGCGCCCCGGCGGAGTAGCACGTTCGAGATCGACGTTAAAAAGATAAGGCGTCGGACGGGCCGACACGGCGACGTGTAATCCCGAAGAATCAATCGAACCTGCAGCCGCCGCCACACGTAGACGGCGAATCGCGTGCTACCGAATGATTAGGTTAGATCAAGTTGGATCGACGGCTGTGTAGAGAAGAGGCCCGGCCGGGTCGGGGTCGGTTCGACGTGTGCCTGAGTGGGTGGCGGCGGAGAGGCCGGGCGACGGGTCTCGAAATTGCCGAACCGACCGACAGCTTATCCACTTCATCCGACCGGTATTACGAAGCCAACGTGCGACCCACTGTAGCCGAGTATCTCGAACCATCCCCTCCGCTCGCCGGCTCGCCTCCCTTTCCATCAGGAAATTCCAGCGCCGCTCTTATTTATCCAGGGGCTCTGGATCGCAAAGCATCCCCGAGCTTTGTCTCCCCCCGCCCACTGCAGTGAACTAGCCCGTTCGAGTCTCCGACCCGTCCTTCTCGTGCTCGTCACCAAACACGCTCGTCGCGCGCGCCGAGCACGTCTCTCCCTCTATCTTTGCATTAATTTATGACCTTTGCTCGGGTTACCGTTGACTCCGTCGCTCCGCGCAACGAAAACAGTCAGTCGGCATCTTGAGCCCCGCCTGCGTCCCTTCAGGACACCCCGCCCGTCTTCGCCGCGATTCTTGGCGCGAACGTAATTCAATTAACTCGGCTGCACGATCGTCGCGTTCGTAATTGATCCGCGTCTCGCTCGCCGAGAAGAATTAACCCGGTTCCTAGGGAGACGAGCGGTCTCGCCTCGTGGTCCGGCGTATCTCGCGAGATAGAGAGATTTAGATATTGCTCGGCTGGCTTTAGCGCTGTTCTTTGTTGACCCAACCGTGTTTCCTCTGCCTGAACGTCTTCGTCCCGGTTACCGGCTACCGAACGTGCAAAGCGTATCCTCTATTCCGCCGGATTGCAACACAGAGCCCCCGACGCGGTAAAACTCGGCATTGTCTGTTTGATCATGAAGTTAGACGGGCTCCGCCGGACGTGTTACATAGAGGTATCCCATCGATACGTATCCTTTCATCTCCCGATAGGTGCGGATAAACGTGCTCCGCGTATCGCGTTTCCTTTACTAATAACCCAGCTTTCCAGCGGTCGTTTGCCCCGCAACGGTAGACAAAATTGGTAAGTCAGCGTCTAGCTGAGCCAGCCGGTCGACTAAATACCGTCCGAACCAATACAGCTCTCGACGCCGGTAATAATAGAACCCGGTGTGGGTTACCCGGTGAAGCCATCGCGCAACAGGACTCTCGTGTTTCAGTTCCCGCGGCCGTTCCGCGTGATTGATCGTTCCGGGGGGCGGTTTAATGGAGGACCGAAAGTAACAAGGGAAAATAGCGTCGCCGCGGGTGGTCGGTGGATAGAGAGAGAACCCGTTCGGAGTTATTCCGTTTTCGAGTGGGAAATTCAGCGTCTTGCAAAAAGTTGTTGCCCGGCTCTCCGGGCGAGCACGACAAGCTGCGGAATCGGGCGGGCAAGGGGTTGGGCGAGAGCGAGCGAGCGAGCGAGCAGGGAACCGAGCGCGCAAGTTTGCAAGATCAACTAAAGTACGCCGGCGGTTGCTCGGAAGTCGAGCCGAGAATACGAAGCGTGGCAACAAAAATAAAATAAACGGAGCTTATGCGTACCCGGCCGGGTGTAAATTACACGAAGACCGAGCACGCCGCCCGCGCCCGGGGAGAAATGTGGCCACTCTGCCCCTTCTATTTTCGCGCGTGTACATCGCATTACCGCGCCGTGATACCGGCCTGAATTACTATGCAATTGTCGCGACTGCGACGCGGGAACGCGCCCCGTTTCTCTTCCAGGCTGGTTACCCGGCGCTGCCCCCTTCTGTCCGCTATCAACCCCCCATACGGATGAACTCGACCGAACTCCAAGTTTCTCTCGGTTGAACGCCACCCTCTTGCGAACAGAGAGAAATTAGGAAATACAGAGGTGTATCTCGTCGCGAGGATTCTTCAGCTTTGTCCGGGGATCGTTCCCCTTAATTCGAGCCGGGGCTTTCCCTCGCAGCGGCGCGCGTTACATCTGGCGGGGTTGTTTTCGGTAATGTTACATGAGATAGTGTCGCGTGCCCGCGCCCAGAGACACGGAGATACTTCCGCGCGACTTGCCGCGCGGAACGGCTCGCGATTCGTTCTCCCGGGTTGACTCTTAGCGGCCTTCGTATCCCGAGTAGTTAAATATTTACGCGAAATCTGCATTTCACTCGGGCTGTTATTATCCTCGAGATAGAACGCGGAATTGCGTTACTTTATTTCGTGTTCTAGTTCGCGTTGCTGTTATTGAATTGTACGAGCACACGACCTCGTTAGAATCAAAGGTCCAGGAGTCTTTATTTCGCTCGCGAGGAAATTCGTTCCTCGCGCTCTCGATCTGCGAAAAATTGATTGTCCAATCGCCGCGAGTCTAATATGCGAAAGCCGAGCGATATTTTCTCGAGGGAGGAGGTCCCAGTTCGTTGGAGTTTCGATTCCTAAAATACGTAAATCGACTAATTCCCGGGGAAATCGATGGAAATCGTAACAAACTCGATGTATCTCCGCGATAAAGTTTCCGCGAAGGGCGGCGGCGGCGGCGGCGGCGGGGCTGTAATATTCCGCGCAGCGTCGAGACGCAATCTCGAAATGCAGTCCGCGGATCCAATTTCCGAGGTCGCCGCTAAAATCGCGCCGAATTACGTGCACGTACACAGTCGCCGGCGTCCGCATTTCCGTCCCGCGCCGATACGGGGGGTGGGCCGGTCGGGCGCAAAAACCACCCTCGCCGCACGGGACACGAAATATCCTGCATCCGCGAACTTTCCGAATCGAGCCGGTCGCGGGGGCGCAGTCCGATAAAGGTCCGAAAGTGGATTGAACTTCGGGGACTAAAATACGAAGACGCACGGTTGCCGCCGAGATCCGACAGGATATTGGAACCGGATTACATATTAGTCGGCTCCGTTTCTTCGCGAATTTTCGTCCACCCTGTCGCGACGGAACTCCTGCAGGAGCTGCAGACATTTCGCCGGGGAGATACGGTCTCGTTCGCCGGGAAACATGCTGATGCGACGTTCACCGGTGTTCGCGAAAGTTCCGCGGAGCTTGGTTCTCGCAAAAATATCTCGTGCCGTTGGTTATCGTTCGTGCTCGAGCATCGAAAGTAGCTACGATAGTTAAGAAGTGGACACACGTTTGTTCATATATTCTAGAAGCAATTTTAAGCTGCGTTCTCCCTTGTTCGATGCTCGTTAAGTTCGAGCTTCTACGTTGGCGGCTTCAATTTTAATCTCGAGGACATCCGATCAGTTTCCTTCCGCGAACGTCTCTATTCTGGGGCATATATTTCTCTTTATACGAAGAGGACAAAGAGAACGGGGAATCACGCTCGTGGGTGTCGTCATTTTCTACGTCGGTCGACGCAATTTCTGGCTTCCCGGCTCGCTCCTTCCGGGAGTGGGGAACGAGTAATTCCGCGCGCGACACGGACGCCCTGACCCTCCCATTAACCAGCCGCCTTATCAGCTCCCCTGTTCTCGGTATCGCGGATCGCTACGGTCACCGGTCACGGGCTTGATTATTAAGGGTTTCTCTTAATTAAGGAGGCCGCCGGATCCATAGGGGGCCGAGAAAGATTCGACCATTTGTCAGGCTGAGAGCCACTGGATGGACCAGCGTTATTTTTGTACGATCCACTCGGCAGCCTTACCTCCTCGAGGGGTGACTCTGATGAGGTCGGTTTCTCAAGGGTAACCGTGACGAGGGTGGAAACGTTAACGAACCACCTGTAAGAACTCCGCCTCGTGTTCAAGGTCTATTAAGGTCGCGCGCTCGCGACGAGACACCGGATGAAACGAGATAAAGCGCGGCGGAGTGTTTCCTTTCTTTCCTCTCGCGGTTAGGGTACGGACGATGCGTCGGCGGCGGTTAACTCCGCGATGGAGCCGCGTCGATTCGTTTTCGCGTTGTACCAACGTCATCCTGGGAAATTCTGCGGTTCGTATTTTGAGACACGTACTCGGGGGATGGATCAACCCGCGCGTCGAAGATAAATGAAGTCTTCCGTCACGAAATCATCCATCAGCAGCCTAAAGAATTACGAGTCATCGATTCCTGGACTCGAGACACGGTGTACTATTAATCTAGACTTTTACACTCGAAATTGAAGTATTCACTCCGAAAAGTAGCACCGATCGTTTTATCCGACATCCTCCGTGAATGCACATCAAAGCATCGTCGCGTCGATGTTCAGGAGAGCGAAGCAAAGAGAAACGCTCCCGAAATCCAAGATCAAAGACACGCTTCCCCAGAAAACGCGGCGGCACACGAGGCGCGGAGTATCGACGATCGATTCGGGGCGGGCGTAGGAAGCGGTTTATCAAAAAAATTTGTTCCCGTGACGCGCGCGATGGCGGGATAAAGCGGCGGGGCGCGTTCACGGGGTAGAAAGAAAGCGTAATTCGCGAGTCCGGGGGTGGCGGCGCGTTGCACGTCCCGTATTCTCGCGCGGGAACGGCTGAAAGCGCTGGAAGGACAGGGGATGAAAGCTCTCTGCCTTATCTCCGGGCGGATATGACGCGGATGGGATGGCGGGGGATGACGGCGGACAAAAGCGGCGATGTGTGGAAGCCCGTAAAGTCGGGGCGAAGGGCCCGTCGGAAGAATTTTACCGCGTGTACACGTAAGACCGGAATATTGAGATACTAGCAGACACGACTGCCGCCACCCCCTCCGCGCTTGTTTAGCCGTTTCGTCGGCTCGTATCACGCGATGGAACGGCCGTCGCGTAATAAAACCTGGACCGATCCGCGTCTCGACCCTCGTACATCGCGTTACCGCTTGATAAGGGGCGCGACGGTTCCCGAAATTTCGGTGGGGTCACGGGAAATCATGGATCTGGGATTCCTCGTTCGATCGAGAGATTCACTGCGATGGTTCTCGAGTAACACGCAACGTAATAGGGTCGAGACGAACTTCTCTAGGGCGGTAGGAGATTTTCTAGCGGAGTTCCTTTTACGGTCAGGCGATCCTCGAGCTCGGAGTTTCTACGTTTTCATGACTGGGTTTCTAGAGTCATCCCCGTTGAAACTTTACCTCGCAAGTGTCGTTACTTTGGCAATTACCTCGACGATCCCTCGACGTTGTACAGCTTTTGTAGCTCTACCCGCCCGGTTTTCAGAGATTCTTCAAAGACCTCCCGGCTGAAACAAGCATCGGTAGTTCGTCGACTGCGATTACGAGATTAAGAATAATTGAGATTCTTTCAGTCAAGATCCCGGGGGTCCCACGGAGGACAGTGGGAAAAGCGCAAGTGCCGATGTCTGCGCCGGGGATGCATTTTCCGCGGTAGCGGAACCGCCTCTCAGGCTTTTTAAATAATAGATTCGTGGTCCGCGTTAAGCCAGCCGCATTCTTCCCACGCCACCGGCATTAGCCCGGAATTAATTGGGATGAGAGCAACCCTTAACTCCGATACTTCTTCCTTCAACAAGATCGACGATAAGGGTTGAACTTTATCTCTGCTACAAACGCGACGGAGGTTTTTAATAATCGAGCCACGATCCTCCGAGTTTAACCTCTGCTTCGATAGTCTCGCGCCAAGCTGTCTGAGCAGGTTGCGAGCGTCTCGAGCGAGGAAAGCAGGCGGCTCTCGGTCGTATCGACGACTCCGCGCGTCCGTCGTTCACCGGCGCGTACGTAAGCTCCCCCGACCGGGGCGATTATCGTTTACGGCGACGATTAGCGTTATTGTCGTTATTAATACGGCTTACGACGCTCGGCGGCGGCCGTATCCCGGCGAGAAAGTTTCCGCGCACGCGACCCTAATCTCCCCTCCCCGCCCGCCCGGAAGCCCCATTCGCGAACGGCTTACGGTATCCCCCGTTAACTCGATCTCGCGGGTAATCGACGTCGGGCCCGGTTGCCAGACCCGCTTAAAAGACCGTTTCGATTAACGTTGACGCGGCTTTCGAGGGATTTCCCGGAGGCACGAGTCCGGCGACGCCGCTCGTTACTCGCCTCGGGTCTCGTGCAGTCGCGTACACTCGAGGAATCGTCTCGGCAACGAGCTTCCTCGGGAACTGCGACCGGTCCGAGTACGACTGTTATTCAGAGTAGCATTTCGACGGTGGAACTCATCGGGAGCGAACAGTTTGAAAATGTACGAAAACGTTCGCGAGATTCTCCGCGTCGAGACGATGCGGTCGTTTGAGTTTTTGCGACGGAGAACGCGGGCTCTTTAGGTGACCACGTGTTCGAGACGCACGAGCGTTTCCACGGTATGATATCGGCAATCGATAATTCGATCGGAGGCTGAGTTAATTAGGCAAACGCCGCGCGGAAGACGAAACCAAGAGACCGTTCTAATTGCCGCGCGCTCTTAATTGATTCGTTCCGGCGTTATTTGGGTCGGGCTATGAATTCCCTTGAGCAACGATTGCCACTTCCGAATGGAACTCTCCTGTTCCCGTGCCCATGGAAACGCGATGTAATTACGCGGAGCTCAAAGGAGCCGTGTTTCGTCATAGTACCGTTCGAGTTTTACGGAGGTCTTCGACGCGGTCGCTGCGGACGATTGTTTCGCCGGGGTTCGGCTCTCCCGTTCGGACGTCAGCGAAAGCCTCCACCGTTGGATTCGTATCGATCTCGCCGTTTTCGTCGCGTCGGCTGCGCGGAAATTACGCGCGCGTTACACGCCGACAACCGGGCCCACGCATTATTGCTGGCATAAGCGGTATTTTTATTGCCGCCGGAACGATTCGTGACACGTTCATTCCGCGGCGGTGCTTTATTGCCGATCGCGGCCTCTCGTTTTCTATCGGCAGCTAATTGAAACGCGCGGCCATTGAACGACGCTCCCTTGCTTTCTGTTCTTCATGCTTTCGAGCGGTGATAACTTCAGAGTTGAACACAATTACTGTACACGAGATAACAGATCGAATACTAGTTTAAAGAATCGCGATACCAGACAAGTAGCAATGGTTTCCATTGATCTCTGAAAGAATCTTCACCATCGACACGATCGAATCGTTCGATCGCCGCGAGCCGTTTTAACCGTCGAAACGGAGGCACCGGAAATAACGAAGCCTCCACCCGCATTGCGCGGAGCCCGGCTCGTCGACGGCTCGGAATAAATCGCGGGCGGACACGAAACGCGGGAAATGCATCCGCGATTATACGGCGGCTGCAGAGAAATTCGCTCGAGCGCGCGTGCGCCGAGTAACTCGCGAGCTTAGTTCTACTCCGTAAACAAAGTTCTCGTGTAATGACTTCGTTAAACAAGCTACGCGCCGAAAGGATGCGTGCAGCCGTCTCGGATGAGAAGCGGGGACTTTAAGTGTACCGGAAGCGCCGGCGAACGTCGCGCTCCTCGGAGTCTGTAATTTAATAATGGCGGGGGTGTCCAGGTTCGCTGGCTCAGCTTAAGATCCCTTGTCTCCGATCGACCGTATCCGCTGGATTTTCCTAGGGGACGATTGTCTCCGTCGAATCAGCTCTTCTTTTGTAATTAAACTAGGCATTGTACGACGGCTCGGCCATATTCGGGGAATTGCTTCGCCGAAATTGCTGCAGGGACTCTCGACGATTCGGGAGATTCGAGGAGGGGGCGAGAGGAAAAATCTTAGACGGCGGATCAGTCCGCGCAACGTTTCACCGGTGAGTCGGTGTACAAGAATTCTCCCTTTGTTCCGTCGATTATTCGATTCGAATCTCCATTAGCGAAGCGTGTCTGGTTATTGCCCGTCGTTTCTACTTACAAGCTGGAATAACGATCTTTCCAATCGCGCCGTTAATCGAGAGGCACTCCCCGCGATGCATGTACAGAATGAACCCGCGATGAAGGGCCGAGATTGTTCGATGGACGATGCGGCAAGATCGGAATGAAATTTCGAGCGCATTTGTGTACCCGTAACGCGATTATCGTCGAGTGCTCGAGGGCCGCGAAGAAATCCGCGCCAGCGGGACGGACGAGGTAATTCGAGCGCGCGCGCGCGCGCTCGCGGGGCTCGAAATTATCGAGCACGGACGCCGCGGGCCGCCGTTCCATCGGTGATTAATCGCGGCGATTAATTAAATGCCCGGGCATTATATTTCGATGACACTCGTTTCGATTGCACTTACGCCGCCGCCGGGTTGTTATGCAAATGCTACACGATAATTCCGGGACGGTGACGTTTCGCGGATAATTAGCGCGCCCGCCGCGAAAAATCGGCCGCGGAATTCAGGA
This sequence comes from Nomia melanderi, assembly GCF_051020985.1. Lineage (NCBI taxonomy): Eukaryota > Metazoa > Arthropoda > Insecta > Hymenoptera > Halictidae > Nomia > Nomia melanderi. The sequence continues at coordinate 13,177,806 of NC_135010.1, read as the reverse complement.
CTTCCGCGCCGCGTGATTCACGGGACCGGCTTCCGGGCCCGAGCTTCTCGGCTATTCGAGAGTTTGATTTAGTGGCGGCTGCGCGATACCGCGGCCGATTCCATTCGATTCGATTCGATTCGATTCGTTTCGTTTTCGGGGCCGGTTGTTTTCCCGGTGATTTAGCGCGCGCGACGCGGGATCTACAGGCGGATCGTTTGTTTCTTTCCATCGATTACGCGGCGCGGTCCCACGGGCGGGATGATGGCGTCGATCCAGCTGCCGGTCAGGTTTCCCATCGGCCGCGATTCCGCGCGAGAGATTCCGGATTTTTCCGAGAACGTTGAACCGTCGAAAGCGAAACTCGGTATTCGAGTTATTAATAACACCGGAATTCGACTGTAAAGTTCCCGTTTCCGCGCGTCGCCGCGCCAGAAGTCGGGATCGGTAACAACAACTCACTCCGTACTTCCAAGGGAATAAACGAATAAGAGTCGCCGATTAAGCGTCGCGCGGACAGACGGCCGCGGGAATATTTCCAAGCCAAAGATTTAAAGAGCGCCATTTACGCGAGCCCCACAGCCGTCCGTGAAACAGGAAGAAGAGGAGGAGGAATACAGAAAGTACGAGGGAAAAGAAACAACATCCGCAGCTTGCCTCTTAAGAATCTCGCGAGTCCCCATTGAAAAAAACTGGAGCCGCGTCGAGACGGGTTGGCCTCCCTTTGATCGTGCTCGTCGGCTTTTTTTCCGGCGATTCTATTTCCGAGGTATCAGTCAGGAGAGAAAATATCCGACGGTATCTCCGCCCACCCCCGGCCCCGACGAAATCGGCTTCCGTTCGGTCCGCGAGCTTTCCCTCTCCGTGTATTTCTTCTTGATCGGCTCACTCGACTCGTCGCTCCCTCCTCTTTCCCCTCGCAACCCCTTACAAACCATCCCTCCGCGCCGCTTCCGCTCGTCCGCGCTCCACCGTTCGCCTTCTTTCTCCCAAAGAACGTTCACGGTCGCGCGTAGAGGAACAGCGGCAGGTGCGTTCCGCCGCTTTTGTGCGGGACCCTGTTCCCTTCGTCCCTTGCGTCGTGTCTGCGCGGTTGACGGTTGAGCCACGGCATTCTGCGGAGGGACAGGGGACGAGGGATAAGGGCGCGCGTCCCAGGGTGATGGTCTTTAAAAACTTTCAGCGCGCAGCTCCGCTGAAAAGCCCTGGCCGCGTCCACCCTCCGCCCATTCTTTCGCGTCCTCCGCGCTTCCTCCTTCCGCGAGGCTCCTTCGGGGGTGTCCCTTATTTCGCTACACCGGCGGGAAGGGTCCGCGACAATGCATCGCTTTGAATTAGAGCGAGATCTCCGCGACGAGGAGGGAGAGAGAGGAACGGGAAGGGGAGTCGCGCGAGAGGACGAAGGGACCGTAGAGGCTAGATAGGGGAGAACTACGAGGGGACGAAATTGCGGGCTTTGCCAGGTCGCCGGAGACACGGTCGAACGATCGGGAAACGCGTAGACGTTGATGGAAGCCGAGGCTTCGTTCTTTCAGTTGCTCTCGACGTTTCTTCGCGTTGAACCTCTCAAGCGTCGAATAATTGGTTTACTGCAGGCTTCGACGGAGTCTGATGAACCCTTAAGTATTTCAAGTTTACTAAATACTACCGCGATAACAAATGTCGCAGACTCTTCTATAAGAACGCGACAAAATCTGCTTGATTCTCCGCTTCGAATGTCGCAATATCCAGGCAGCCCTATCATCTCCCTTCCGCTTCATTCCGCGAAGTAGCAACGACGAGGGGCGATCCGCGCGATAGCCTCGACCCGCGAGTCCTCGGCGGACTCGTAAAAACCGTAGGAAAAACAGCGGCGGCCCTAACCGCTCGATAACCTCATTCACCGAGTGGCTGTTCGAACCGGGCGCGCAGGAGCCGGCTTAGTCCGGGGCATTTTGTCAGCGAGCGTTATAAGGCCTCCGCGACGAGTAGCTTTCCATGCATAGGTTAGCAGCGGTGATGGAGTAGGCGCGAAAGGGGTTGTTTTGTCGAGGAGCGAGCGAGCGGGCACGTACCGGCGAATCGGACGCGGGGCCGGGCCGAAAGGGGGAGGAAGAATTGTGGGAAGAGGGTCGGAGGGTGTCGGGAGGGCGAAGGGCCACGGTTCGAGCGTTATGTACAAGCTATTCTGTATGCATCCTGTTGTCGGAAGGGAAAAAGAACCGCCCTTCCTCTTCCTCCTCCTCCCCCCGCATCGACCAGCGTCTCCCGACTGCTACCCCTACCGTAACTTTCGCAATATTCTCGAGTCTTTCTACTCTTTGCGAAATTACCCCCTGCTCGGTTGTCTGCGGAACGACCGTGCGTCGGTAATGCTTTCAGCCCTCCCACCGTTCGGCTTCACCGACCATACACTAACAACCGTCCGCCTATACGATCGTAAAAAAAAAAAAGGAGGAGAACAGAAGAAGTGGAGGTAGAAAAGAAAACGGAAGGACGGCGTAAGAGGGAACGAGAGGGGGATGATACGCGCACATTTTCCATCGCCAGGACTAAACGCTGCGCGGGGCTTTTATAGGGTTCCGGATGCGGACCATGAAAAATTTCGCGGCGAAACTTTCGGAACTGTTGCGCCACACTCTCACCCCCCCCCCCCCCCCCGTACTTTGCCGTCCCCTCTTGTTCTCACCTTTTCAGAGGGCACCGTTCCGATGGGGACGCGTTTTTGTTCGGATAACTGCTCTTCGCCGAACGAGTTTTGTTTGCGGCGGTAATTTGCGAACCGGCTGCGACTTTTCTTTTGACGCGAGGGGTCGGATGATGTAGGACGGTTTTAGCGGTATTAATATTCCCTCCCGCCCCGGGCGTGCACCCCTTGGAAACCGTTCGTCCACTCGTTCGCAGTCTTTATTCTATAGTAATCGCTTACGCCACTTTCCTCTGTTCCGCGTGGCTCGTTATTTAACCCGACCTTAATTCGGCCGAAATTAATTTGACGACTGTTTTCGCTTGTTTTACACATCGTGCGTTTTAACTTCATTGCATTGTTCTGTTCCCATTCTGCGCCGTTTTACCGCATTTTTATTCCGCGCCCTTTCATCCGCGGCGCGTTTCGACGCATTTTCGTTCTGCCGTCTACACCCCCGGGTCCTTTGGAGTGCACACGTCGCCCGACTCCACAATTTCGCCCGCATTTCTGCATACCCCGGATTCACCGGGACACGCGCGCGTCCTCGGACCCTGCAGCGTTGCCCCAAATACTCGCCATTCGCTTTCGATAATAGTCATCGTTGTCAGCGGATTGATTCTCTGAATCTCTAACGTAGAATGTCATGTTGTTCCTAAACATTTCTATTTGCGATCTCTAATCCTTCCGAATGTTGGAGCTGAAGTATTTGATTACTTTGCATATATAATTCTGTGGGATTGAAATGAACCGCAACAAGGTTTAAAATAATTTTGATTTAATTTTAACCCTTTGCACTCGAGAGGCACCTTTCAGTCGCCATTTGATTCGACCCATGGAAATGATAAAATTTAGAATTCAATATTAAATTTTTATATGATGCATCAACACACGGAACATCGAAATAAAATTCGCACTCTCTCTCACTCACTCTCTCGGTCGTTCACCTGTCGCTTGTTTACTCTTTGGATGATCGACAGCTGACCGGCAGCCCTAACAACAGCCAGTGTTAGCATTTCTTTATTTGTTCCTAACTGCCGCGTCGTTTGAACTTTAACGGCTAAACTTCCTACAATTCCATGAAAGTCTACTTCTCATTAATCGCTTCATGAATCGACTAGCTCGAACAACAATCTTTTCGTTTAACCATTGTCGAGTGTCGCTGCACTATAAATCCACGGAACGAAGCTTCAGCGAAGGACCAGGATTGTCCTTTTCAACTCGCAAGTTTATTTAACCCCTTCACTGGCGACCGAGAGTCGCCAATACCGTTTACCCAGCCGTCCCTCGTCCGAGCCTTGGAACGAGTATCGAGGGTGCGTTCCCTCCCTACCGTCGCGGCTCACGGCACGTACCGCGGACGTTTGTTTTCGCGTAATTAAGCAACCTCATAAATAACGCTCGCAAGGAATTCCCTTATCTGCTCGGCACGAAGCACGGATGATAAGTGCGTGGGCTTCGGTGACCGTTTTCCGGCGGTGCGCTAAAAATTATCATCGTTTCACCGTCGACCGAAGTACGTAATACCGACGCGTTCGTGACGCGGCGTGCTTAGGGGGAGTCGAAAAGGTCCGTCCGGGGGATGATATATACTCCACCTTCACGCTCCTTTTTCTTAGGAGCCGAGTCTCCACCATAAATTCCCGCACGTGCGCCTTGATACCTCATTCGGAAGTCGGAATTCGCAGGGTATCGTAACCAGGGATACGTTTCGTTCGAGAAACCACTCGCCCATCTAAGCTGAATCGCGGCGAACCAAACGTTCATTTCCAAACTAAACATTACTCCGATTCCCTCGAACGTTCCTCGGCGAAAGGACGAGGTAGCCGGGAATTAAAAATAATTTCCCCAGGCAGGGCGTAGACTAATAGACAGAGTCGTCCGTGCACGGAGCGAAGGGTCGGGGAACTAGCGATGATAATGACGTTCCATCCGGTGGACTGGCAAACTAATTCATCACGTGGCTCGCGCATCGTTGGGGCGCGAAGGGACTGGCCACTGGCCGGGGGTGGTTCCCGAGCGAGCAGCAGAAAATAACGAACGCGACAAAAAAGGACGAGGTAATCGAGGACGCGCTGGCGCGGCGAGGAGGGGCGATTGTTGCGTTCCCTCTAATATTGTTTACTCGGCTTTTCTGCCGGCTAAGTAACGCCCGCGCTGCATAGAGGATCCATTAATCATAATCGCATTCCGATTCAACCGGCTGACTGGTCGTTACCCGGCAACAACGGGGCCGGGGAAAAAACTCGAGCAGCGCGGAGGAGGGTCGCGGGGGCGGAGGGGGAAGATAGCGGAAAGAAGGAACGGAGGAATAAGACCACCCCGCTGGGAGGGAAAGATTGGCAGGGGTGGAGCATTCGGCGCTGCAGCCGTAAGAGGGATTTGTCATCCGGACGTGACACGTCGCGGAGAACCGGCGGTCCTTTCGTCCTTCGCCTTTCACGGAACAAGGGACTGGAACCGAGACACTGATAACAGAGCCGGCTTGCATCCTGATCCGACGCGCTGTCCTGATATTTTGCTTCCTGCCTGCCACTCGTGTCCCGGAGACAGCTGTTCGACGGGGGATTCAAGTTTTGGGAGACGTCATTGGGAATTTTAATAGGATCTCGGGATGCTAATCTCGTTGCTCTTTAATTCATTTAGGGATCGCTTTCCTCGATCGCGTTGTTAGTTCTTGAGATTATCAGATATTTCAGCACAAGCTAGTCTGGATTTCTTATTTTAGTCACTGGGAAGCTTGATTCTCTGGGAAATGACATAGTTTCGGTAACGGGTGGATGATGAATAATGAAAACTTCATCTACTCGGTAGTTCCAGCGTGAACCCTTGCGGACGAAGATTCTTTGAAATATACAAGACCTTCGGCAGATAAAGCTGAATTGTATATCAAATGCTTAATCAATATAGAAAGGAAACTTAGCGATGATCTCTTGCTGTTCGAGCGACCAAATCATTTGTCTACAACTTAGTCTTCGAAATACGAAAATATCCTCTCGCCGAACTGTCGACGGTCGTTTGCAAAGGGTTACAGGCGCTTATTCCACAGGGTGATTTTGATAAAGCGGGAAAGTTCTATTATTCCATCTCAGCGGCGACAGAACCAACGGCATCAGCAATTCAGGCGAGACCTCGTGCTGTCGAACGTAATAAATACGTCAGGGTCCGTTGGAAACGCGGATTATTTCGTCGCGGAGGGGACGCGGTCCGGTGGACGGCGCGTTAGGTAGCACACGATGGACGAAATAAGGGTCGTTTGACACTCGAGGGGCCTTTGTTACGTCGGGCAAAATGGGAGCCGGTGAAGTGGCGAGGGACACGCGTTCCCGTCGTCCGTCGTGATATACAAGGACCGCAAATATTTGTTCGCAGGCACGGGAACGCTCGCGCGCGCGCATGTGTTTGTTCGCGCGGTCCCTGTGCAGCCCCCGAGGAAACGATACACCCTGCTACCTGTCGTTTGTAATTCGACGTGCCGTCTAAATCGCTTTTATCCTTATCCTTACATCACCTAAAACCTTCCGCTTTATGCGCCCCGCGCGCCTCGTCCCCTCGCGGAGCGGCCATGCGCTGGACAGGCATAAAAATTTCAGTTTTCTATTCCGGGCTGCGTCTGGCCGGCTCCGCGCCATCTTCCCCCGGGCTAGACGGACACTCGGGATTGCGCCGGATACCGTCCGCCCGATACTTTCGAGATTCAAGCGCGTAAACACGGCGCGGGACACTCTATCCGGCGAGTAACTTCGCACGGGCAGGATCATCTCCGCTTACGACGCCTGAAAATCGCGGAAACGGATAGGAACTCGGCCGAGGGCGTACGTCAAATGTTTCCGGAGTGCGATACGCGAGGGGCGTAAATCGGGGGTAGTTCAGACAAGATGGAAAACATTACCGGGAACTCCGCGAATGACTGGCCGAGTTCAAGGCGCGCGGAACTTGAGGATTCTTCGCGGACCGTTTCCGTGGGGCGAACGCTCGTCAGAATTCCTCGAATTTCCGGCGGAATTCCCGAAGGGGATCGGTAAGCCGTGGTTCTCGCAGTAATTTACGTCCCGCTTCGGCGTCCACGTCTCTTTGCCGGCCGCATACGGTTCTCCTTGTATCCCTGATTAAGTTCCGCTCGGTCGGCCACGGTCCGCCCCCTCCGCCCGTTTTTTCCTCCTTTTGCCGAAGCGTCGTGTGCCTGACCGCGAACGGCGGTTATCCGGGTGACCTCTCGATCGTGCGCCACCGTCTTTTCTTTGCCACGGCGCGCCCGGAGAGGTCCACGGGGAATTTATGCTGCGGCCGCGCTCCAGCCACCCTTGGACCATGGTACACGAGGCGGCGCGAGTTTCGAGGGTTGTTTTACTTACCAACCTACGCCAATTTGTTTGGACGACCGACCGGAGAGCTAAGCCGGCGTCGAAGGGGTGGCTATTTTTAACCGGCTCTCACGGCCTCACCCTCGCGGCACAGACGTTCCCCGAGCTTTTTCACCGTGCCACGAACCCTACTCCGCGCGAGCACGCCAGACCACGATATTTCTGAGGTCACGGAAGAAAAGTGCATTTCCTGTCGCGGTCCGCGCTCCTTCGACGCGGCGTCACTTATACTGCGCCGAAGAAATCGGCGGTCGAGGTCCGTGGAATTCTGGGGAATGCCTCGAAAGGCACGGTTTGTGCGTTTCGTTGAGTTAGTGTAGGTGATTTTGTGAAGTTGAGTCCTCGAAATGAAGGTATTGTCTTTATTCTCTGGAATTAAAGAATCGTGGAACTTAATTCGATAAAGAATGAAACAGAAGGATCAGTCCACTGATCAGGACTCCTCAGCTTCTTCAGCATCCCCCGGTATTTAGAGGATCCTCGCAGAGAGATTTCGCTGCGTCGCCATCGATTCCATATCGCCGGCTGCAACGCGAGTTGACTGCTGTCCAGGAATCCCAATACATTTCGTTACGGTTCCGCTGTCCGTGTGCCGCAACCCCTACGCTTTTATCATCTCACCTTCAGTCGGACCGGCGTATCGGCTCTTTTCGCACGGGGATCACGTACGAACCGAAGAATGGGAAGGGGCGAGCTCTAAAATCATTTTCGGAACGGATGGTATCTCCTCGGGCGGTCGGAGCCGCCCTTACCGTCGCGGGCAATCGATGGCAGGCTAAATGGCCGGAAACGACGCGGCGCTTTTAACATTTTTCCATACGACCGTCGCGGACGGGTCCGCCCGCTCGTAATCGCTGCGGGAAAAGACAGCTCTGCAGTTTTCCTTTCACCCCCGGACGCTGCCCTTTCATTTGTCTCGTCCTCTCGTGTCGACGCGCTTCAACCTCCCACCCCTCGCATTCGGCCTTTCTGTTCCGCGGATCGGAACAAATTTATCATCACCCGAACGCGTGCTGTAAATTGATAAAATCGACGGAACCCCTTCCCGAATTATTCAGCACGGTATATCTCCGCGTAGAATCCTCTCGAAAGAAGCCACAAGGCAACGCGTTAACACAGTAGCATGTACGATACGCTAAGCTACCACCCTAAACCAACTACCAGGCCATCGGACAACTCCGAAGTATCCAGAACAACTACTCGCACCCCGTCACAGCTAATTATCGGCTCACCCTTGCATTATCAATTCCTTGCAGCCCCTCGTCGCTCGGAACACCGAGACCACGCGGTCGTTCCCCGAACAATTCCGACCGCAATATTCCTAAACTCCGTCCCATTTTCCCGTTACCCGTGAACGAGCCCGAACGGGCGGGGGCGTCGAGGGCGGGCGGCAGAGTGGCTCTTGTAAATTGCGCTCGACGTGGCACAACAGTTTCATAGAGCGCCGGGGATAAATCGAATCGAGCGGCCGCCCGGCCCCGGAACAGAGACGTATGGCCGTTTATCGACATTAAGGCGGCGTTCACCCCTCCCACCCTCTGTCCCTTTTCTTCCTCGTTTTTCCCCGGCGCCCGGACGCGCCGCTTGCCACGGGTGTTCCGTATTCGCGTGGACCGGACAATCCTCCCGGTTACAGTCGAATTTATTGCCCTCCGGCTGCCCTCCCACCTTCGCCTTAAGCTCCGCAGGGTCGGAGGGTCCGTTTCAAGCTGGGATAGCACGGGCCGCGGTGTTCGGCCGCTCCTCGAGGGACCGCGCTCCATTACTCTCGGCGTCCGCGGTGGGATAAATATTATGAAGACAAAAGATTCCGGCCGGTCCCGTAAAATATGGCTGGATCCGTGGCTCCGTCGACGACCGGCAGAAACAGAGGGCGGCTGGACGGGGGCGGGTGGGTCGAGGCGGGAAGAGGATCCCGGGCACGCCGCGTGGAGGGACGTGATAAATTCACGGCCAGCCCCGACAATCTCGCTTTCCAGTGTGCCCCGCGATAATGTCCCTCCTTAATTATTTACGGCGCTGCCTGACCCGGCGTCATCATCCGGGAAAATGACCCCGGAAGCTGCTCGGCGAGCGCGGCCGGCGTATTGAACGAGCCCCACGCCCGGATCCGCGGAGTTTTCTGGTTAATGGCTGTTCTTGAAACAGCTTCGCGGGTGTAGCTGATGTTGCGACGCTTGACGGAGGGTTATCGGGATTTTTAATGGCGGCAGTTGGGCCTGGACGCCGGGATGTCGCCGGTTCATTGTCGTCGAGGGGTTTCTTAATTAGATCGCGGCCACCGAGATTTTGTTGTGGACGTTTAATGAAGCTTCTGGGTTATTCCGAGCTGCGACGGAGCCTCGCGCGTTTCGGTCAGTCGGATTTGTGTAGAATTCTCGGTTGGAAGCGCTTCGACCTTAGTAATATTCGTGACGCTTGTAATCGAGGATGCATTTTCGAGTGAATAACTCTCGACAGTCCTAATCCCCTAAACTACTAAGCCGTACGAAAACTCGCGGAAGGAACGAAAAGATTGATCCAACCAGATCCCTGAACGGGAATGATCGCGCAAGGATCCGATGCAAAATCGATCTCTATCGTTCATCCATTATCCGCGATCCGTCATCCTCCATCTCCACCGGGGTACACGATAAAGCTGTTTCCCGGTATCACCTGTACGCTCGTCAAACGATACGGCTCTTGGTCCGAGCCAGCTAAAGGGAGATATATCGATAATCCTCGGCTGCGAGCGTCGCTCGTCTCGCGGAATGGGCCGCGATATTTTGTAATCGGACTTCCCCCGGAGCGGAACTTCCGCGAGCGAACGGCGCTCGAGCTTTCCGGGCGTTAACGCCGGGTTCGAATAATAATTGCTTAATCGCCCGTATCCCGCGGGAAGTTCGCCAACAGTCGGAACTACGGAATTCCGTGGAATGTGTACGGGGGAGCGGCTCGAGATGGTTCTCGACGAGAACTACCCACTTCGCTCTAAATACCCCGTGAAAAATGTTCGGTCCGCGCGGCCGAGGGTTACGCGGCGCGCGCAACCGGCTCGAAGACGCCTGGGGAAACCGGTGTAATTCGGCCGAACGGCCGCCAGCGCGGCTCTAACGAATCGTGAATTATACAGCTTATTATTCCAATCGTGGATCCCCCCCGGTTCGAATCAGCCGTCGAGCAGCCGGCTCTGATTTGCCGTCCAAAATTATTACCTCCTCGCCCGCGCCCCCTTTCGACTTTCTTCCCGGCGGCGCGCGAAACGGAGACGAATAAGAGGGAAACGGGGGTGGAAAAAAGGGTGGGGCGATACGCGCGGCACCGCGGCAGGGGCAGGGAAAGTTCGCCGATAGTAATTCCTGACTCGACTTCGGCGCCGAGTTTGCGAGCTTCGGCTGGTCCCCAATTAACCCCGCGGCCGCTGCCGCCCCCGACGGCCGGCCGACGACGACGTCGACGTCTTTCCGCTCTACGGGCTCGCGAGAAATCCGGAGGAGCCTCGTGGAAACGACTTCAAACATTAAACTTTCGGAGTCGTTGGATCGACTTCGTTTTTCCGCGCGCACCCGGCGTCCGCTCCTCGCGGGGGGTGGCGGGAGCGTTCGACGTATCGTTAGGGTAGACGTGTTTGCCTCCGCGAGACTTTTGAGCCACGATCTCGCGGGTTATCTTGTTTCGGGGTAACGAGGTCCGTGATTTGTGGCGAGAACGTGCGGCATTAAATTTTGATTGCGCTGCTCGAAGCTGTTTTGCGGCCGGAAGTGGGGGGTCCGAAGAGTAACGACGTGAACCGATATATAAGTGGGACGATTTTATTCCATCTGGAACAGAAGTGCGAGAAGATCGAAATAAACGAATGGGAATCGATTAGTACAAGGTTCAAGTTCACCGACGATTATACGGTAAATTCTTCGGTTACCGAACCGCATGGAACCCGCAGGGCGACTATGTTAACATCCCAGCATCCCCTTTATCTTCCTCTCGTCAGCAATCCTCTAACGGGCGATCCTCCAGGACCGGTCCAAATAAATCACTGCCATTTTTCTCCGAGTGTGAAGAGGGTACGCACGAGGGTCGGACTGCGCCCGGGGAATGAAGATTCATAGCGGGCGTAATTCTTTTAGCTACGTTTCGAGTGGGAAATAAGTAAATTTCGTTACGCCCCGCGCGGAAGAGAGAGGAAAAGAGACAGAGCGCAGCGCGCGGCGTCTCTTAAGCAAATGAGAATTTACCGCGTCGCGGTGGAATCCTTCTGCAGCCCCTGTTTCGTCACTTTCCCTCGCGAGGCTCTAAGAAACGGACGGAAACGAGGACGTACGGCGCGGGCGGGCGCCGAATTCCGCGTGCTCGAAGCGCGCACGACAGCCCCCCCGTTTTTCGCGTCACGCGACGCGCCCCGTTCACGGCGGATCGGAATTAACGGCCATAAAACGGGCCGCGTATGGCCCCGTCATCGCCTTAACCTTCTCTCGCGGAATTCCGACGCGCATAGTCTTTACTCGCGCGTTGCCGGTTATGAATTGCTACGGGCCGAGGTATTCCGCCGGTATCTTTAATAACCATCCTCGCCGGGAGACGACGTCACGCGACGCGTCGCTCGGGGGAATAACCTGGAACAATCGCAAAAACTATTTCCCGGCAGCCATCGGACAGCGAGACAACTGTTTGAACGATGGACCCCGGTGAAGGATGGAAACCCGGTTGATGGACTTTTTCCGTTTCCTCCGCCTCCTTCGGCTCGGGATCCTCTGGCTGGCCGCACGAGGCGCCGGCTACGGTTTTTGCCGGGGTCACGGTAATAGCCTTCGATCCTGACACACGTGGCCGAAGCTCGGCTGCGGCCCGACCCCCATAAAGGCAGCCGAGGATTCGGATTCCACGAATGGCTGTCTTGTAATGGCTGCGGGGTCTCTTAAGGTTTAGCTCCGGGGTTGCTATTTACCGGCGGACGTGACGGGACTCGTTTCTTCCCGAGACGATGCTTAGAAATTAGTAATTACCGGCCGACGGAACGCAGCTTCGAAACGCTGTCGGCGCAGAAGTATGGAATTTCGGGGGGCGTGCTCGGCGAGTTCCTCCGGCTCCGCGAAATTCGAGGCGATAGCTTTTTATCTGAAGCGTTGCAGGCGCTGCCGACTGGGAGGAGATAGACGTTGAAATTTTGTTTCAACCTGTACGCCTCGTTATTAACGTACGGAAGCTTGTAACGCGATACGAAGATGTTATTTGGGATATTGAACGAGTTTAGACTTCCGGAAGGGTGGTTCGTCGTTTTTGAAGCAGCCGCGCGGAGTCGCCTGCTCCCTTCCGCTCGAACCGTGTTTAGCTTCCCGACCGAGACGAGTTTCGCCGTGCAAGTAATATCTCGCGTCGCGACGCCGTCGGAAAGTCCCCGCCCGGGCGCAATATTTGAGAGAATGTTGTCTTAATAATGTCTTCCAGCGCGCGGGCAAAGTGAAATTACATGTGTCTAACTTCGCGGAAGGGTGGCCGCGAAACCAGACCGACTTCCACCGGCGACTTGCGTCATCCGAGTTCATTAGATTCTTCCCGGGCTGTATCGATGTCCGGGTGAAACGCGCGCCGGCCCTCGCAGCGTTTCATTCGATCCTCTTGTCCGCCGTTGGCTTCTCTTTCACTCGGGGAAACTGATCCCGGGATTGGTTTCGTTCCATTGGACCGCGAACAGTTGAATGGAAACGAAGTTCATTAATGTTCGACTGGAGAAATATTCCTCGAGCCAATATTCGCCGGTAGGAGTGAAACGCGTTACATTGTGCGACGAGTTACCATTGTAATCAGCGGACTTTCAACGATAACCTTTAACGATCGTCCGTTTCAATTTTCCGAATGACACGGCGACAGAACGATCGTAAAATCGCGTCCGTTTCTCGCTGCGTCCGCGTAACTGGACCTTAGCGATGTTCCCGGGCGTAGTGAACATTTATTTTTCCCCGGTATCAGTGTTAACTCCTGATTTCACGCAGTCGGGGTACAACGAACGAGAGTCACGCCGCTCGATGGGCGGTCCGCGAGGAATACACGGCCGCCCTCGCCGTATCACGTGATTCTCACGTGGTCCGAGGGTTCCCGACAATTGCCTGATAAATCTCGCGATTCCCCGCGATAAATCCGGCCCCGGCGCGCTCTGAAAAGGAGTCGCTCCCGGCTTAAGGAGGCCCGCATTAAGCGCTGATAAGAGCAATACTCCCGGACACGCTCGCCCCGCCGGGAAATATCACCGAGAAGCATTCTTCCGCCGAGATAAAAGATTCACCGCGCGGCTGGAATATCGTCGCGTCCCGGGGACGGTTAAGATCGCAGATAACGCGGGGACGGCGGACGCGATCATCGGCTGATCGGTGGATCGGCCCCTAAACACCGCCGTTAAGACTGTTATCTGTTAACACATGACTAGAAGCTCGCCGGAGCCGAAGTTGTCCGTCGTTTGCGAACATATCGCTGTTCGCGGATTGTTCTCCCCGCGATAAGCTCGCTCCCCCGTGATTCAGGTAGCCGTCGAATCAGATAGCTTGATCCTCTCGCGAAATAGCGATCGTATAACTAACAATTACGAAACCCAACTGGACCAGAAACAAGGAACTCTCTTCCTCAGTATAATAACGACGTTGAACATCCAAGAAAAGCGTTTTCCAACAAACTTTCAACCCCCGTTCGCAAGACAAAGATTGAAACATGTCTCTCGATCATCGATCCGGAAGCCACCTTCAATTCGAATCTCTCGTTCCCCGTGGAAACTCGTTTCGCAGAGGTAACTTACGGAATTCCCGAGGCGTCGGGTCGTCCTGCAAACAACCCTTTAATTCCTTTTCCCCGGCGCGCGGCTTTATAAACTCTTTCCCGGAGACAAATCGTCCCCCTTGATCGGTGGCCAGGATGAATACGCCGGGGTGAGGTATCCCGAAGGCCGCCGGTTAATGGAAAGTAAGACGGCGCGGCCGCGTTCGAAGGTCTTTCCGAAATCGTGGTCTCTTTAATCGTGGCTTTTCCTCCGTCCCGTCCTCCCCCCGCTGTCTCTTCCGGTTCGCTCAATCGCCACCTCGACGCCGCCCCATCTCTCAGTCCGAAACCAGCTATTTCAATTCTCTTCATTTTGCTTTTATTCCCGCCTTCTTTCTCTCCGTCCTCGTTCCACCTTTCTTTCCCCGCTAAATCACCGGCAGCTTGATATCCACCGGCAGCCGATATCCGTCCAAGATACCAGCCGGTTACCTTTGCCCCCCGCCCCCCTCCGCCCGCTCCGACACTTAACACTTTCTACTTTCGCCCCCCGCCCCGCCGACTACCGGGAATCTTCCCCTTGATTCGATACTTCGATTAGCGGGATTGAGATTTTGTTGCGCGGCCACCAATCCCCTTCGCACTAGCTTCGTCTAACCGCCTCCCGGCCGTTGTTCCGTCCGTTCAATCCGATTCCCCGTCACGTTGTCCGTCGGAGTGAAGGTTCTATTCTTGTTGTTTCCTTTGGTAAACGCTCCGGCTTAAACTATCGCAGAAAATATCGACAGCGATGTTCTTTACCTCGTGAATTCGTAAAGTCCTGTCTTCTTGTCTTACTCCGGTGTGAATATTTTTGCGAAACACGGAAAGCTTTCCCAGGATATAATAGTTTATCTAACCAGTTAACTGTGGAATCTAGTTGGAAAAACCTCTCGTTCTGCGAGCAATAAAATAAATAAAATGGAGTATATTTTAATGAAAGATTTAATGAAAATTTATGTGAAAAAATAAAGAATTCATCGCTGAAAGAATTAGTATCATGTCAAGCTTTACGATGACGTGTACACTCGTCGAACACAGTTAACTGGTTAAAGCTGGTAAAAAGTTGGAGAACGAAGCATAATTTAATCAATGACACCACTCGCTGGAAATCATTTTACTCTTTTTATCACTGTTATTGTAATACAATTACCACGTTAAGTATCACGTCACCCCTGTGAATTTCTTTCTCGTTATCCATGTCACGGTCCCCGTTCAGGTGAACTTGAAATACTCCCGGTCCGTTAAGGGTTAAATCGAACGCCTTTCAACTTCCATCGACGGAACGCGAGGGAGCTTCGATTGCAACCCTTCCGAGCAGACAAATCGCTCGGAGGGCGTTCACCCTCGAAGGATCCGTCGCGCGCGCTAAAAGCGCGTCGCCATAAAAAAACCGGTGGACCGACGGCGTCGCGTCGCTCGCTCGCGCGCCAAAGTACGTCGGCGCCGTTTCATTAGATATCATTATAATTGCGCCGGGGAGTAATTATTGTTGTCCGGCGCACGGCGCGCGGCGGAGTGGACCCGTTGCGAATGAAAAAAGGCTCGTAATAAAAATTAATGCGGCCGGCCGGCCGTGAAAGAGGGCGCGGGGACACGGTCGAGTGGCCGGAATGCCATTTTCGCGGAACACTCTGGATCTAGCGGGCCAGATAACGAGAAAAAGGGGACGCCGAGGGCTTTTTGGCAAGCATCCGCGCGAACCGCGTGATGCACGCGCGGTGTGTGCCGAATCGCCGTCGCGCGCTCGCCGAAAAAGGGGGGTGAAGGAACAAAAAGAATACAGTATCTGTCCGCTGGTGAAACAGGCTGGAAGTATTGTTCCAGAATTAATACGAGCACCGGCCACGAGCGAAAAAAGAAACGACCGCTGTAAAAGCGGATTCGGAACGGCTGAAATTCTTTCCGAACGATCGTCCGGTTAGGCTCGAGGAGCGGAAAAATGTCGAGTTCCACGGGAGAGGCGATACCGATCGTGACTCTGCGCTGATCTTGGATCGAGGTTGGATACCTGCGCCGGGACGCTCGCCGCGTCCCCCCATTACCTCGCCTTAAATTACCTAATAACCCCGGCCACGTGAGATCAATTTGAACTGGGTTAATGCGATGTCGTTCCGAGCCGAGCGACAGCATTATGCTGTTGACCGGCTATTCGAGTAATGATCGGCGCCCGAATACACCGGCGGGTCGACACTTTAACGGCGCCGTTACGATGATCGTAAACGCAGCTAACGTGGCCGCGCTGCGTGTCGCCCCAAAAGAACAGCCGGCGGTTGCTCGTAAAATTACCGACGAAATTGGGGATTCTTCTCCTTGCTCGTCCGAACGGTTTTCCGTTACCGTACGTGTCCTACAGCGCGATCAATTATTCGCAACCAGCGGATCGGAACACCGGGAAGTTGCTGCCCGCGCAACGCGTCTCCGCGCGCGTACCCGAAATTTCATTCCATCCCGATAATTGAATTACTCCCGGCAAGCCGAAACAAACGGTGTAACATCATTCGTGACTTGAAATTAGCCGGATGCGGTTCTTCCGAAAGTTTGATGGCGAAGCAAATTCCCGAGTCTGCGGCGGTCGCGGTATAAATACGTCCGCGGCGGTTCTCGCTCGTTCTTCATCATCCTTCCATCTATCACTGTTGCAACTCGAGCCCGGCCGCTCGAGTGCTTCCCGGGGAAAACTTTTCCGCCGGCGACTCTATAATTCATGCCGCCGCAGTTTCCGCGCCGGGTTCGCGGGCGCCCATCCTGCCCCGCGATCAAAGATCATCGGACAGGCCAACGCGGAATCTCGACGAACTCGGAACAACGCGTTTCTCGCGGCTCGCCGTCTCCGTCGCTTGTCTCCTCGTGTTTCGGGGCTGAACGGCGGGGGAAGGAAAAAATGAGGGGAGGACAGCGGGGAAAGTGGCGAAGGAAGGAAAAGTGGTGGCCATCGATCAAATTTTCTCCCCTGGCAAAGGCCTTCCACTTGGAGGATCCTCCGGGCCGGATGAGCGTCACGGGCCACTGATAAGATGTTTTTTGAAAGGCGACTCCTTGGCTGCGCGGTGCTCGGAAACGACGACCCCGGAAACGATGGCCCGCTAATGGTCTTCGTTTCGGGTGAAATGGGGACGGTGTTTCTCGCGAGCGCGAGTTCGAGGATCCTGGAGACCGGAGATGGGAATTAGTGGATGTAATAAGCACGAGGACAGCACTTCCCGGGTGAAAATCGGCGCTGGAGGTTCCGGGGTAAAGGAAGATCCGAGACGCGAAGAGTTTAATATCCCTTAATTTAACGATTCACCGATTTCACACAAATGATTCGTGCTCTGGTCGCCGGGTCAATATCCCAGATTAACCCTTTGGCTGCGGCAGACTTTGA
The DNA here is from genome assembly GCF_051020985.1 of Nomia melanderi. Lineage (NCBI taxonomy): Eukaryota > Metazoa > Arthropoda > Insecta > Hymenoptera > Halictidae > Nomia > Nomia melanderi. The sequence continues at coordinate 13,160,672 of NC_135010.1, read as the reverse complement.
GACGCAGCCGCATACGCTAGGAATTCGCGACGTGCGCCGAGAACGGCGAAACTTTCCGAGTAATATCGGTAAGCGCCTTTAAGCGGCTACGGTAACAGTGCGAGTAGACGCAACGGTAGTCAAAGAGTTAATCTCGAGTCATCAGGACGAGTAATTCCTCGAACATCAATAACAGGTCTTCGAACATCCCCATCGCGCGAGACGTTCGTTTCTTCCGAAAACTGATGTAGACGTCCTCTATCGCAGCGGTAGCCGACGAAACCAAGTGCGGTGGAATCGCGCGCCGATTCAATCGACCGCGGATTCCGGCAGATATTCTATCGAGCTGCGTAACACGGCAACGTTAAAACTCTCGACCCTACGCGAGCGGGGCCGTTCATTAGCCCGTAAACGAAGAGCGTGACCGCGCGACTCGCGTTATCACGGCCGTCCGCGGGTCGCGGCGCGCCAAAGCCGCCTGCCCACTTACAATAATTGGCGGTGGAACTGATTGGTGCGACCCATCCGTCAATTAGCAGCGCACAATACCGCGGGCGCATCTGGTTCGATCAACCAGGAGCGATGGCCAACCGCGCTCGCGAGATGTATTGTACACTCCGCCGTCGGATATTTACGTCCCATCGTTCGCCATTAGCTGGAGGTTCGCGTCGGAGGTCAAGAAAAAGGGCGACAACCGACGGACCATCGAGTGCAGGTCAACTCCAATTGCTCCCTCTGTCACTCGTTCTAATAACACGCTCTATCAATAGACGAATAACGAATTCCTATAATCCACATAAGGCGCGTCATAACATTCGTCAACGTCTTACGCTACCGGCACGTCGATTCCGCAGAAACGCAACGGCGCGGAGCAACGTTGAAACATGCATCGCCGCAGCCCCGCGACGAGCGCCGGCTAACGCGTTCCACTCCGCCGGCACTCGAGGCAAGACACCGCGCGTTCGTTCATTCAGAAATCTCCCAGCCAACTGCAGTATACGAATTACCGTCGAGCAATGAAGCCTCCGGAGAGTGAGTTAACACGTTCCGAGGGAGGCAAACTCTTACAACTCCAGCCTCCCCTAAGTCTCGAGTTTCGCCGTAACCGAGTACCACGGGAACTTCCACCGGATGTACTCCTATGAAGTTCTAATTTCCCCGATCCCGAAGTTAACCGTGACTGGAGCGAGCCGCCCGGTTCTTCCATCGATTGATCATCGTGTTCGTTCTTCGGCAAACACGCTCGCGCGTTTCGCGCCGGTGGACGAGTGTTCCGCAGCCCCGCGCCGGTAAAGGGTGGATCGGTCAGAGGCCGTACGTCTGACTGCGAAATACGGTCCCGGAGATGGTTCTCCGTTAATTTCCTTTCGCGCTATTTGTTCGACCTGCCCTTTTTTCCCACCCTCCCCGTCCCACCATTTGTCACCTGCTCCGTCTCCCTTCCGCCCCGGGTCGCGTCCCGTTCGCCATTGTTTCTGCTCCGGCCGGGCTCTTCGTTTTCCTTTCCGCTTTATTTACTCTTTCGTTTTTCCTCCCTTCCTCCCGTTGTCGGTGCTCGCTCCCTTTTCGCCCCCGTTTCCTTGGATCCCTCTGTTCCAGCCGGCCCCGCGCGTCGCCCGGCCTCTCCGGCTCGCCGCTCTCCTGGAACCAACTGCCGTTGCCCGCAGATTCACAGTCGTTCGGAGCGGCCTCGTTCAACGAACGAACGGTCCGCGAGCGAACGCATCGGCGTTTCCCCCGACGCAAACACTGACGGGCCTGCATTATTCCGCCCCGGTGTCGTGGCTGTTGCCCCCGGCCGCTCTCGAACCTTCACGTCAAACGGCCGCTATTTGTACGGGGGCCGGCGGCCTCTGTGTACCCGTGCACGCGCGCGTGCAAACCGACCGGCCGCGGCCGGATATAGATCGCGCAGCATAATGCGCTCTCCGCCCGTCGAGCGCGTCTAGGAAACCTTTATCCCTTTTCCGCGGGGCCTGGGAATTGCCGATCGATGCCGCCGGGAGCTTGCAACAATAATAACAGGGGGATCATGCGTGATCATCGCGCGTCGACGATCGATTCGTCGAGTGGACGCCGGTCTTGGAGTCTTTTATACCTCGTGGAAATGTTTCATGCCAAGTATGTACCTTACCTCTCGAATCGCTCGAAGCAGAATTATTCGGTAACGGAAACCAGATAACGAAAGAAGTTTCACGCGAAACCGGTGATTACTGCTAACGCCATTCATCTTTATCGCAAAAGATTACGTTACGTAAAACGCTGGGAACTCCGGACGCGTTAATCTACAAACTCCATTAAGGGTCGAACCCTTTTTATTCCCCGCGAACTTGCGAGATTGCCCTCGTTAGAGGACGCCATTCACCGTAATTCGAAAGTATTTAAACATTTCAAGCTCCCCCTCTCCGCCGGCGCGAACCGCCGAAAACCGTGCGCTCGAACGAAGCGATCCGACTCGATTAACGGCGAAACCGGCGGCGGAGAGCCGTATCGCCGGGAGTCGACCGGCGCGGAACAATCCGCCGTTCCCGGTTAAAGTACACGCGGCGACCGCAATTTCTCCGCGCGTAATACGGTCCGCGGCCGGCTGAAAGTTTTCCATTAATAAAAAATTCCCGTTTCCGGGACTTGCGAAAGCTTTTTAATTCCCCGGAGTGTCGCGGTCGCCGCGGCGGTCTCCCCGGCGAGGGCCGGAGAATTATTTCTGCATATTGCGGGCCAATGGGTGGTCGGCGGCCGTCGTTTTCGTGTTTCGCGGGGCGACGGAGGGAAAGGAGCAGCGGCGTCGGTGCTCGGAATTTATGTAATGCACACGAGCGGGGCGGGCGGGGGGGCTGGAGGTTACTCGCGGACCGCTCGAAAACCGTGCGATAATTGAATATCGACCGTTCCCGGAACGCGGCCCGCGCGCGTTTTCGTTATCGTCCGCGACGGTTCGAATTGTTATTTCGAATTCGGGGGCCGGCCCGCGCGGAAATTATAGCGCGCGGAAACGCCCGCGCGAACGCTGGAACGGCCGTGTTCCGCTTCGTTCCGTCGATTTTCACCGGCGCCCTCTCATCCGCGGCCGAGCGGGCGAGCGAGCGAGCGACGATAACAGCTTCGATTCCTTTTTTTCCTGCCCGTTTCCGAATTCCCGTCTCGACAGGCAGGGATTTTTGTTCGGCACGCGGGAACCGATCGATTCCTCTTCCTCTTTTTCGCTTGCCTTTCGCAGATTAAAGTAGGCCGCCGTTTAATCAACGCGATATTGGGTCGGGTTAACGCCGGGTTACGCGGCCGGGATTAGGTTTTATAACGGCGCTCGCTTATGAACGCTTATTCCCCCGTTCCGCTCGTTCGTTCGCCGATTCGTTCGGATTTTCCTTTTGATTTTTCTACTTTGCGCGTTGCATCGTGCCCGCGTCCGTTTCATTTACATCCCGCCGTATCTCGGACTACGTAGTTTCCGGCGTAAATATTTGCCTCGCGTTTTATTAGAGGAACGCGACGTTAAACAACCGAAGTTCCGCGTGACCGGTGGTTTTCGGCGTTACAATGTTTCCCGTCACGGGCGTTTTTCCCTTTCGCCTGGAATACGCGGCGGCTGGCGTACCGGGAATTTCTTAGCGCGGCCACGTTCCATCGCGTAATCGTCGGCACTATGTTAGCCTTTCAGCTGATAGCGGCCGGGATTATTGCGCGGCGCACATTCGCCCCTATAACGCGGCTCTATTTACCGTAGCCGAATGTTTGTTTTTCATTACACGGTCACGCAGGGGCGTGCGTGCCCGGATTGCGCAGCCGCGGTCCATTCATTTTGTAATGTTCGTTTCATGCTCGCTAAACGGAAAGTAAACTCGAGCGCCGCTCGGAATGGCCATCGTTTCGTCGGAGGAACGTATGTATGTACGTCGAACCGATCAGCGGCACTGCTAGGAATCAATCGATCCCTGTGTACTGTGTACAGGCCCCTTCAAAACGAATGTCTGACTTCCTGTTCTTTCGCGAGGATCTCTGAAATTCGAGGTGATTTTGTATGAGGTAACATTTTCTATCGTATGCTTGAACTACTGGAAATGAAACTTTGTATAATTTTAACAATTTGAACCCTTAACTCATCACTTGCAATATTTACAATTAACACGTTAAGTATCATATTAGCTCACTTCTGTGATATTTCTTTCCATTATCTATGTTGCTTCGAGAAATACCATTCTCTAAAGGAAACTTTATATATTTTTAACAGTTTCAACCCTTAACGAAGCAGTGTCGACGTATAGAATAGAAAATTACTTTCACTTGTAATATTTACAATTAACGCGTTCAGTATCATACTAGCTCACTTCTGTGACATTTGTTACCTATGTTGCTTCGAGAAATATTATTCTCTAAAGGTAGACATTTTCAAGTATCATAAAATACCTGTAACAACTTTGCGAATATCACTACGAATCGACTCATTCAGTTAATTTGCGTTTAATAGACCCAAGAATACCGCGAGCACAGTCCATTGTTCTTAAATATTACAGGAACACGAGGAAATTGAATCGTCTTTGCTACACACTTGCCGGCAGTCGATTCGGAATTTATATAGAAACCTGGATTGACTTACATTCGCGACGTAACCATTTCCGCAAGCTTCTACGCGAACGCGGCGCCAGCTTTGATAGAACCGTTGTCGCGAGTTTGTAAACCTCGTTAATTATACAAGGTTACATCGTCGCATTTCGCTTACTTTAATGAAGGGTTGATAGAACTGTGGAACAACTGTGTAACAAGGTCCTCCTATACGCGAGACCGAGTGTCGGCGAATCGATTTCTGCCGCGGACTGTACAGCGACCGCGTAAATCCTCGACGGACGGGGGGGGGGGGGGGCGGGGGCGGGAATTCGAAGGAAAGGGGTTGACTCCGTTGTACACGCGTAAAAAAGGGAACGCGCGGGAAAACTCGACGTCAGCCAACAGGAGTTCCTATTTCCTTTCCATTTGTATTTACGACTCCGTAGCTCGCGGATCCCGGGTATAAAGTTGCAAATTGCCCGGAAGGACGGCGAACCCCGTTGCGCGCGCGCATGATTCAATTTTCCCAATCGACATTCAGGCATTCCGCCCGACACTTCGACGGCGGGAAACTCGAATCAATCTTCGATGGAAGAGGAACACGATCCTGGAACGTTTTTAACACTTCCCAGGCTTTCCCGGCCCCCATCAGCAGCTCCCGTGAACTTCGGCCGCTTCGATTCATTCCGCGCCGTTCGATTTCTTTGATTTGATCTTCCATTTATGTCCTACCGACGACGGATCTGATACAATCGCGCGACGAATTACGATGGATCGCGATGTTTCTTCGTTTACTTCTTCGCCTGTGATTCCTTCTGGTTAATTCCAGTGAATTTTAATCGAATAGCATTCCTTTTAGTTATTATAGAATCAAAGTATTTCTTCAGGGTCAGACATTATTTTTCTAGCCTCAGAATATATTGCATAATTATTATATATAATTGTATAATTATTATATATAATTGTATAATTATTGTATAATTATAGAAGCTAAAATATTAATTTTCTAAATTTTTGTTTGCACTTAACCTAAGGGATATTTAATTTAGGAAGGAAAGTAACGATTGATATCAGACGAGTTATTTTCAATTTGAACTCGAATCCAATGATTCGTGTATATTAGATTTTATTCGGAATCTTCGCCGCGAGTCCCACGCGATAAGGCAAAGGCTGAGGAATCGTTTAACGCGGTCGCTGTTGCTTTCCCGTTGAAATCATTCCGCGGCGCCGGTCCACGAGTCTCAGACAACAGCGTTTCCTCCTCGTTTCTGTTCTCGAGCAGCTCCGATTACACTATGACCCCCTTTTCCCTATCATTGTCCAGGAACCGTCTTCCCCCCGTAGACAGCCCTGCTCCTACCTTTTGTCCCGCTTAAATCGGGCGACATTTGGCCGAAGGTGGTTCCTCTATGAAAGATCCCCGGCCCGAAGCCGCCGGGAACCGTGAATTCTGTTCGGCGCTAAAAAAAATGGTGGTGTATTATTTCTGAAAATCAATTTCGCTTAAATCGGGGATCATGCGTTCATTCATCTTCGTTCCTCGTTTCTTTTATCAAACTTGCATTCATTCGGCGCGGCCGGAGCCCGGCATTGTTCGGGTGCACCCGGATGAATATTAATCCGGGATAATTAGCCGAATAAATTATTGTTATCCGCGTAATTCATTCGGATAAGAATTATTCGTTATTCACGGCAAGTTGCGCCATTTATCACGGGTAAATTAAAGCGATCACTTATTCATCCGGATCGAACGCGATTTTATTCTCTCGGAATTCCGCTCGGTTACTCTACCCGAAGCCTCAAGCTCGCCTTAGCCGCCCGGAACAGAAATACTTCGCGAAAATGATCGAAGCATTAATTTCTCTGTTACGCAGGTGACTCGACGCTGGTACCCGTAACTTCGGTAACGGTCCAATTTCCGGTTTCGTCCGAAATTCACCGAGCGCACCGCCGGGTTTCATCGAGTTTAATCCTGTCGCGACGATAAATCAACATCGCGCCGCGCGCGCGAATTCCGCCGGAATATTGCGTTATTGTTCCGCGAAGAAAAAGGAGGCGCCGCGCGGACCGCGGGAGCCCGTCATTTACTCGTAATCCGCCGCGGATCCGGGAAACAAAACGGTCCGCGTCGGGAACTCCCGTAATTCGCTTAAACTTCGGCAGGGGGAATTCGAAATTATGCGAAACGCTGAGCAAGCAGAGGGGGCCGGCGATAATTGGAGCCGCCCCAAGTAAAATGTTATTGTCTAATTCGCGCAAACGGAATTTCGCGACGTTAATTCAATCGGCCCTCGTCCGCTCCGCGGCGACGCGGCGACCCCCGTGTCCGGCAGGCCTGAAAATTCCGGTCAATTATGCAGAATCTCGATAGAAATCGAATTTCCCGGCGTCGCTCTCTCTAGAATTTCTTGTCGCCTTTAAGAAGTAAACTAATCTAAATTACTGCTATTAAATCTTCTCTAGTACACGGTAATGGATCTCGACGGTTACTCGTCAGCTGTAGAGAATCATTTAACGGCGAGTGAAATTGTTCAACTCGTGCCAAAGGTATTATATTTCGAGAGACTTCTTCAACGTAATATCGCACGGAAATTAACAAAATATCGCGTAATGGAATTTTCATTCGCCATCGTTTAGCTTCCAGCGTTTCCTTTGATTTAGCCGAGGCGTCCCCGTTTATCGCGGCGTCGGACGCCTGTCGCGTTAATTTGCCGCTATAATTAACATTGTCGTTACATCCTGGCGTCCACTCGATCGGACAGGGCCTCGTCGCAGCGAGAATTACAACGGCGTCGCGTTAAGGGCCGACGGGACAGGACGCTCAATCGAGTGCAGGGAGCTGTATTTAAACCGTGCTCGTTAGCGACGGACAGAAACAACGACGAACGCGTCCCTCCGCAGTTTCTTTCGATACTCGCGCAATCTCCGATCGCCGGTTTCATTAACGGAATCGTCCCGAAGAGGGTCACTCGATAAGGACATCCGAACAGGAATCGAGAACGACCCTGGACCGCAGCGACTCGCCGTCCCCCCTGCCCCAGGGACCGGCCTCATTAATTCGTAACACGGAAAAGCGAAATTTCTGGCCGGTTCTTAACGAGATTGCACCAGGAATTAAGGCGACCGCTTTTCCCAAAGGGGATGTACCGGGAACGAGAATCGACAGGGGGTACGTTAGCCTTGCGAGGAACTTAGGGTCGAAATGCGTGGACTGGCCGGGACGCACGCGATCGGAGGAAACCGTTTTCCATCCCTCTCCGACCTTTTCCAGCCGTTTCATCCCTTGAATATCGGGGAATCCTGAGCCGAGCGATACGACAGGCCGAGCTTCATCCTCGCGCGGCGTTTTAATGACAATCCGTCGACGCTCTCGATCTCCGACGCGTCGGAAGTCTTCGTCGCAATTACTGCTAAGTGACGATCACGGTCGACGGAGTGGGAGGAATCGACTCTGGGGATCGTCGGGACGCGAGGAGAATCCAAAGTTCGACGATCCACGGTTGGTCCCTCGGTCGTGTCGTCTACGCTCAAACGCGGAACTTCTTAACAAACAAGTACACCGTGGCATTTGATCATTGGTTCCTTGATACGGAGGCTCGCTTGTGTCTCGGCGAAATAGACTGCGCACGCTGGGAAGTTTGCGCAGTTAAGACCGGTGCTTCACTTATATTCTCGATTATTATTAATAGCCTTCCGGGGAAGGGTGCGCCGAGCTGGAAGTGTCGAGTTCGAATCGAATAAATCGAGAATCCTGTCGATCGATATTTACTCCCAGCCTCGGTACTTTTTCAATCGACGGATCAAGCGAATTACGCTCGCGTAATGGAGTCCGCGGTGTTCTTGAGAAGCGGCGCGCTGAATCCCTAGGAACAAGCGAATAGCGTCGGCGCGAGCGAGAACAAGCCGCGTTCTAATGCACGCGCAGAAACGCGCCGGAGCAATGAAAAGCCGGCCGTTGAATTATAAATAGGGATGAATTATGTCGCCGGAGGCGCGCGCGATCGGCCGGGGGTGGGTTTGAGTTATTGTCGACCGACGCCGGCGGTTTGAAGCGTCGGCCGCCGGACGTTTCTCTAATTTTTCAGTCGCCGCTCGCCTTCGTCTCGCTCTGCCTTTCGCCGATCCGTCGATCGACGGAGTTAACGAGTCGAAGATTCCTCGCAAGATGGATTACCTTGTCTTCCTCGACGCCGGACGGATCCCGTCATCCGATTTTGAAACTTCATTCGACGAGGTCTGATGCGAAACTGATCGAATATCGATTCTTCTAGCTACGGGGAATTAGCTTAATCTTTCACGCGCGAGGAACTCTGCTTCTCGATTCAAGGTATTTAAAGTTTCTCCAAGTTTTCCGATTGCCGAGGCGAACCGCGGAGAATCAACTAGTGTTGATGTCCGTCGTTCGAAGGTTTTCGGCTTTCTGAACGAACTGCGGAGAATCAACCGGTGTTGTTAACGTCTTCGCGCCGCAGAAATTTCGAGGTGAGAGGGCCCGGGTTCCGGCCGATCTCCCGTCACCGTATAATTGGAGATTCGAGCGTCTAGCCCAGGGCTCTTGGCTCCGGACACGGCGTAATTATTGCATCCGTTTCAGGCGTCGCGTCGAAATTTCTGAATCACGATCCTCCAACTTGGCCGTTCCAGTTCGCTGCTGGCCGACCTACCCTCTGTCCGTCTCTTCCTCTTGTTCTCCCCGTCCCGCTCCTCTCTCGAGCTTCAGCCCCGTTTCGCCTGCCGGCCGGTCTCCCGATAATTGTGAGCGTCACGCGAGCCTGGCCTCCGGGAAAATGATGGCGGCACGCCCGCGAAAAGCCCAAATCTGATCGTTGCACGCGGGGTCAGTCTGTCACGGGGAAACCGTAATTGCAGCGACTACCAAATGATCTGCAGGGGAATTCTGCCGTGAAACTGGTAGTCGTTGCTTGCTGTTAGTGGGAAAAGTGATTTTCCTTCGCAATGGAAGCTTAGAAAAACTTAAAGTACCTGGAACGATGAGATTTGGAAGATGATCCTCCATGTTTCAATGCTTTCTAACCCAAACTTTTATCATTATTACACTTTTATATTCTATCTTGCACTGTATTTGCATACCAGAGAACAGAGTAATGACTTCCTAAACTGTTCTGATAATTAAGGACTCAACGAAACGAAAGTTCTAGCTCTCATTTCCAAATCTTAGTCCCTAGACTAGTTTGTCCCAGAAACGACGCGTTCCAATGAGAATCTAGTGTCATTACTTAAATTTCTTACGTAACACGTTGGAGTAATACACCGCGAGGCGAACCACGCGAAAATTTGTATCCCCTGGCTGCAGGTAGCCGCCCCCGCGCGATGTTCTGGTCAAAGGCGGCTTGTATCGCGGCTCTCTCATTGTACACTTGTCCCCGGCAGCCCATTGTCTTATTGTCTGCTCGCGCGGAGGCTCTGGCACCCCTTCCGGCTCGACGCGGAACTTCCAAGGGGTGGAGCCGCAGGCTTGTCCCCCGAAGTTTCGGCCGCGCCGAAACTTCCCGGCTCGCGCGTTTACTTGGTCCGCGCCGCGCTTCCTCGCCGCCCCTTTGCTCGCTAATTCTTGCGGGTCTATTATCCCGAGCCACCGTTCAGCGCTACCTGTGCGCACCTCCTCGAACTTCCTCCCTCAGCTATCTAAAAACACCACCGTTCCCTCGTTCACGACACTAAAAACCTCCTTCAAGCTTCGACGCGGTTTAAACGGCCACTCTCGGCCAAAATCATCCCCGTTTCTACCCCCGCAACCTTATCTCTCGAATTCAATTTTCACCAGCGTTTAAAGCCACTATTAAGCGACCGGTTACCCAAGCAAAGATTCACGATCAGCGCGATAATAACGGTAAAGCGAATTTTCCTGCACACACACGTACACACACAGAGTTCGAATCCTTTCGATCCATTAAGATCGGAGTCTACCGTTAACCCGATAGATATTAACCGGCGCTATCCGGGGTTCAGCGAGGAATCCCGCAGAGAGGGGAGAAAAACGCGGCGAGTTTCTCGTGGACTCGATTCCGCGAGCACGGTCGTTTCGCTCGATTAACCGTCGAATTATCTCGACGGGGTCGAAGGTCTCTCGTATGAGAGGAAGGAAAGAAGGAAGGAACTAAGGAAGGAAGGAAGGAAGGAAGGAAGGAAAGCAGAAAAAGGGGAAGGAGGAACGGTGAGGAACGATCCCCCCGATTCCAGGAACGTTAATGCACGGCGATTGGGCGAGAGCCAAAGGGGGTGGGTTCCGAGTGTCTCCCGGACCCTATTTATCTATTTATCAGACCCGGTCGCTTCCCTCTTTCCTTCGTTCCCTTTATTTTCTCGTCCGCCCAAATCCGATCTCGATCCTCCTTTCGCATTCCCTTCTCCTCCGTCTGCTGTTCTATCCCTGAGAAACTGCCGAAGGGGTAGCCGGGGCAGGAAGGTCGGGGAAAGGAGACCTTCGATTTCATTAACCGCTGTTTCACCCGAACGAGAACCGTATCGCGATCCCGGCCGGTCGGCCGTTCTCCATTAGTTTCTCGCCGGTGGTCCGTTCCACGGTGCCTCTGGAAATAAGCGGGGGCGGTTCTAGGGCCGGGCACCCGGGGATCGATCAATATGGCCGTCTACCTGCAACGTCATCGAATAAAGATCGCTCTCGGCGTCTTTGAGCGGCGGCCGACTCTTAATTTACAAGCACGCCGCGCGCTTCCGCCGATCGCGGACCGACCGCGACCCTCCTCCCTCCTCTGCGCCCCTGTCGTCATCCCTTCTCTTCACCCCTCCGTTCGCTTCTGGATGAAGGACCGTCTCTCGCCGTCGACGCGGCTGAATATCGTATCCCCCGAGGCCGCCTCGTTTGTCTGGGAAATGGAGGGGTCGCGAAAGAGACGCGGACAGAGGGGGCGGAAAGGGGTGGCTGCCGGAGCAGAGAGAAAGAGAGAGAGAGAGAGAGGAAGTGGGAGAATAGCGCCTCGTTATAAATAAATCGCGAGCAAACGGCCCGTCGAGCGATCGATTAACTTGTTCCCCGACGCGAATAAATTAACGCTTTAATGGGTCGCGAAACGGCCGACGCTATTTTTCGTTCGCGGCCGAGCACCGCCGCGGAATTTCATTTATATTCCGCGGGGGATTAATTGAAAATTTAGGGCCGTCGCCGGATCGTCCCCGGCGTGGCGCGCGATTCCGATGCTGTTGCTCGGCGGCGAGTCCTCTCGTTGAAACGGAACGAACGACTCGAATATCCGAGCTATTTCCCTCTTTACTCTCCCTCTCCCTTCGCCCCCGTGTTTTTGCGGAGAACGATTTATAGCGGTTCCGCGTATAAACGTTTCCAGGCGTAGGGATGATGGATTTCGGAAGACGCCGCGAGGATTCTCGGGAACAGTTCCCGCATCGATCGACGGGATACACGGCCGAGCGTAAATCGTTCTTCTGGCGGGGCACGATTTTTCAGCGCCGTATCTATCCGAGCCGGGGATAATTAATTATCTGGCGCGGTTTGTTTCGCGGTCGAAACGTAAGTCACGATATCACGTTTCTACGAGTGCCTATTACACGCTCCGCCGCGATTTATGCCCGGCAGAGGCTGCCTGATACCGGCCGCGTTGTATTTTTACCCTTCGTGTCTTCCCCGCCCGCCGGCGGCGATATTAAACCCGGCTTGCGTTTTCTCGGGACTCGCGTGAACTCGTCGTTCCGCTGGAAACGATGGCTACTAATTGCGAACGATCCTCATATTTTGAATCGCATTACCTTCGTTCCTCTTCGAATGAAACATAATCCTTGGGTTTTAACCGAAATTATCTTCTTGTTCCAGGTAAGCCCATTGACTGTACACATCGAACGTTCTCCCGTATCCGGACCAGCGTGAGTAATCAAGCGTATATTTCCCGTATTACCGATCCTTTCACGGCTACGGAAAATTCGCCTACTTCCAGCATCGAAATCCGACCGTTCCCTAACACAAAGCGCTAGTTTCAAATGAAATCGGCGCGGGAGCCCGGCTTCCGGGAGATTAATACACAAGCGGGCACATAGAAACAAAATCAAAAGCTCGCGCCGGATTCTCTCATTACCCGGCGGGAGCGGAGTACCGTTTTCGGTGAACCAGACTATCCGAAAGCAACGGAGTATCATATTTTCGATTGAATCCCGAGCCCCGGTGCTCGAAACGGTATCAACAATTCGGACAATCCGGCATCCCCTGCGTGAAATCGAATTCAACCCCCTCGAAGAGTACCGCGCGCGTGCTGGCGGGCGGTAAGGGGTTGAAAAAATCCCCGATACCCGGTGTCTCAAAGTGTGAATTTCCCTTTCGTCGGCCGGCAGTCGGACGCGTTGTTCCGCTGCAGGCCGAAAGGGTTGGGGCTCGCCGGCCGGGGAGGGAAGGGGCGACCGAGCGGAAAGAGGCGCGCGGGGGCTCAAAGCTCCCGCCCAGACCTCGGTCGGATTTCAATGGGCGAACTTTTTCAAAGACTGCCGGCCGGTTGTATCGCGGCGCGCGGGCTGAAACGACCGCTTCCGAATGTTCGGCCGAACGAAGCCGCGGTTGCGGTCAGTCTCGCGAATAGCCGACACTCATAAAAGCCTTTTCAAAATGTTCGCGCAGAGAAAAAAAAATGCCCGAGTGGAAATTCACGGTCCGGCGTGCACGCACGCGGGCACGGGTTAAATCGGCAACGAAAAATTCCCGTGCAACCGTACGCCCCCTCCCGCCGCCGCCGCCGCCGCCGCCGCCGCCGCTGTTGCGCCCCTGTTGCCCCTGGCACGGTTAAGTGAACGTGTCGCAGCGGGACAGGCTGGTTCCGGGGAAACGGAGGGATCCGAGGGCTTGACAAATGGAACGCGCTGATAGATCTGCAATATTCTGTTACCGGTGTACAGTATGTGGCGTTCCGAGTCGCGGATGGAATTTCGACTGTACTTCTCGGGTGGTTTTCGAGCTGCTCGAGTCGAATTTGTTGAGAGTGTCGGTTTTGTTGTCGCGGTTTTTGATATTCTTCGGGAATCTGCGTTATATAAGATAAAGACATGATGAAAGTGTCTATGGGGATGAAAGACTTTGGCTTTGACTACGGCTTTTGCGTTTCTGTGACAGTGTATTGAAACTATCGGAACTCTGCTTTGAAATAGACCGATCTAAAATAATCAGATCGCGAGGATTCTTTGGTGGGGGTTTTAGATTTAAAGTGGATGTTCTTGACAATGGATCGCAGAGATATTCTTCGAGGGTTGATTGTTAACCCTTACGGCAGAATTTCGCGTATTTGTAAAGTACTGAATTGAACTAAGTTAAACCCATGGAAAGTAATTATAGTTATATAATATATAACCAACGGAATGTAATTGTTGAATCAGAATTCACTTAGATCGCGAGCTTCGCTGCGATTGTCAATATTTCACCCCCTATGGGCGTGAACAGTGAAATCATATTTTTCGCCCTCGGTCGCCGACAGCAGCCAAGGGGTTAATAACTAACTTAGGCATAAATCGAGGGCTATGTTTCTACTTAACTTTTATCTCTGCTCCGACCGATGGTACGCGCTACCAGAAAGCTTTCGCATAAAACCCATCCGGCGGGTCGTACGAAAATGAAATTGCGCGGTGCCGGTACACAGAAACTGGCCGGCGTTCCGCGTTTCAATTAACCGTATCAGATTAAAAAAAGAAACGCCGGCCTCCCGATCGAACTTGCAGAATCATTGGTTCGCCTCCGAACGAATTTTAGTTACACGTCAAACGTTCGGGCGGGACGGGCCGGTGTTTCTCGAATCGCCGGCGCATCTATTGGCTGCAGGGTCCGCGGTATCGAATACTTTCAGCATCGTTGCATCGCTCTGTGCATTTTCCCCGGGGGATCCGTCTTTCGTTCATCGTCCCGGCCGTGTACTTTAATAACGATATTTGCGGATCGCATATTGTATCCGGCCGCTGCGAGCGTCTGCAAGTGTGTGTGCACACCGGCGAAATTGCAGTTCCAGGACGGTCGGGTTTGATCCCTTTGTGCGATGAATCTTCGCGGTTTCTGGAAGCTGCCCGTAGGATTCCGGGCCGAGCGTTTATTATGCGCGCTCCGAGCTCTCGTTTTTCTCGCGTTCCACGGACGAGATCGCGTAATACCTGCCGATGTTGCGGGATTCATCGTGGACGAATTATAACCGGCCCGCATTGAAACTGCGCCGAGAACTGATGATGCAAGGGATAATTAGATCGAGCGGCCTGCGGATATTTATGCGGCGAGTCCCTCGGAACGCGGTCCCCAACGACGGAGCGACGATAGAAAGCGGTTCCGAGCGTTTCATACGTTTCCCCGTGTATTCCATTACCGTGAACTTCTCGTTTCCCGTTCCCTCTCGCGATTATTATTCCCAGCGGCGGGTCTCCGTTTTAAAGAAGGCGAGGGATCGATCGCCCTTTAAAATTTAATTAAACTCCAAGCGTCCGTGAGAGGAGGCGCGCGCGCTTCTTTCCCAATGAGAGGCGAGCTAAAAATGAAATTATTTCCCCGGCTATAAACGGAGCCGGCGGGAGGGGCGGGGGACAGCCGGCGAAGCCAACAACGACGCGAAAATTGCTTCAACGAAATCTGACCGCGATACACTTCACGCTCGTCCGAGCGGGCTTCTATCTCCGCTGGCCGGTCCACTGGCGAATAAAGGAGAACCAAGCGGGAGAGAGATCGAAAGAGGGGTAGAAGGGGGGACGGAGGGAGAACGGAAAGAAAAAGTACAAGAAATAATTACTCAGGTTCTCGGAGATAGGGGGTGGACGAAGGGGTTCAGAAGAAAGCGGTGGCCGGGAATGGTGCGGCGTACACGAGCAGCTAAACTGCCGGCGGCCCGGGCCGCGCCGCGCCGCGCCGCGGCTTCCTATCTCTTTCAACTTTTGTACCCTCGAAAGTTAATTACTCGAGGCTACTGATAAGGATCGCGGCTGGCCAGCCTGCTAGGGCTACACCGCTGGAATGGAAGTGTCGAAGGCAGCGAGTGCGTAGCGAGAGTTAGGGGCGGAGGGATGCTTGAACCTCTTCAAGTTCCTCGCTAGTTAGGGGCTAAAGATAGCGAGACCGGGTCGAGAGCGAACCTCTGGCGTCTTTCCGTCCTGTCCGCGGGAAAGGAGACGGAAACGGAAACCATGGAAACTGCGGGAGGGGTGAGGCGGGCCGGGAAAATCAGGGGGAAAAGGATCCGCCAGGACCTCGGGGAGCCGAAGACCCGCCAGGACGACGGCGGAGGACGCGCGGGAGGCAAAAAGGCCGGGGTAACCTTCTTACACCCATTACCGGGGGGTTAGGGAGTATAATGTCGTTAATTCGACGTTTTCGCGAGCCAGCTTCCGGCCGTAAGAAGCTCCGAAGACCTAACTCGTCTCCTCTGCGGACCAAACAAAGTTGCTGCAATCCAATTGACCCGGCCGGCTATATCCGCCCCGTCACCTCGATGCCTCGGATTTTTCTTCGACCCCGTCCGCTGGATAACCTTCCAACCTTCGTCAGGAATATATTTAAGGGTGAGAGCTTCCTGAAAGCGTTGAGAAGCACCGAACGCTCGATTATTCGTAGACGATCTTGTCGGTGGTGAACAGTGGAGGATTCAGTCTTGGAGCATGGTCGATTTAGATCGTTCTGTTTCGTAGATTGGTAATTGAAGTAGAAGATTCAGTTATTTTTCGACTATGCGTTAAATGTCGCGCGATATGCCTCGGGGCTGAAGTGCAATTTGCGTGAAGGAGATATCGCTCGCTTGCCCTCCGAGTCGTTTCATACTGTCTGAAAGTTCCGAACAATCCGTGACACGAAATCCTTGGACGCCTTCCGCAGGAGACGGCGAACTTCCCGGCTCGTTTCTCGGAACTATCGAAAAACTCGTCGCCCGACAGCTCCGGAGAGTCCTTTGGTCAATTAGGCAGCTCTCACCGGCTAATTCCTCGCCGTCAATTAGCTCCGCCCGGATCGAATTCATCGCCGAGACGGTCTTTCTTCGGCGAAACCACGAATCTGCATAGTTCCTACCTGGAGCACTTCTCTCGCTCCTGTTTCTTCGCTGTGCGCCGAGTAAAAAATAAATGTGATAAAGTCTCCAAGGGAAAAGGAATTTCGGCGGAGTCGTCTTCAAAGTCGCTTCATTTGCTGAACTACTGGAAGCGCGCTCGAAGCTTCCGGCTCCGAGGAATTTTTCCCCGGTAAATGGATCACGAGGGTCCATAACCGAGACTCGTCCGGACGCGGGGCTCACGCACCGAAGTAGCCGGCGGACGAGGGTGGCGACGTCTTCGTTTCCAATTAGTACGCGGGAAAAAACCGGGAAAGTCGCGAGACGACGCGCCGCTGAAAGGACGCAACGAAACATCAGCCGGCTCGAACTGCCAACAAAGAAGCGTCCGTTCCAATTACCGTCTGCGAGAGGTCACCGCGAGCCGGCTCGCAGACAGTCAGGCCATTTAAATTTTCCGCAAGGCAGCTCGTCTGAAGCTCATAGAGTCCCGTAAGCGAGGACGCGACCTGGAGGAACCTGGGTCAGGTTCGAGAAAGTAGCATCTCCCGGAGAAACCTGCGTCACAACTGGAAGGAACTCTCCGAGGAACTTCCGGAAGTATATCTCGACTGTACACCCGCGCTTCGTTACGCCGAAGCAAGAAAATACCTGGTCAAGTGTCTGAACTGATGAATCATCAGCTACGAACAGCATACCTAATTCAACGTTATACTAATCTCAAAAGATACTCCAACCCTAATTCAAACTACCCGAACGAGACAGTTGCCAGCCCATCAGTTTATTGATGAGACCCTCCCTTTCCTCAGGGCAGCAAGTTAGGTTCCCATCAGTTCAGGATCAAACTTCCCTAGCGAGTAGAAGTTCGCCGGACTCGTGTCGCGCAGGGAACTAACGCGAGGGTTAAGTTCAACCTAATCAAACACCTCCAGGACGGTGTCCCCGTGGAACTGTAAGGATCAGTTCGAGCGAACAGTTCACGGTCGAAAGGGTGAAAACTTCGCTCCCAGGCTGAAAGCGAGGATCCGAAAGAAATCACGCCAGTCACGGGTCGATCTGAGCGAGTCGCTAAGATATGATTCCTAGAGTCTGCTCGCTCCCGGGGTAACCCGAGGAGCGTGAAACCCGAGAACCCCTGTGACCCGGTTGCGGGGTAGTCGTCTCGGTCAGCCGAATACCCGACCGCAGTCACGGTGCCCCGGGAAAAGAGCTTTCGTGACCGATCATCCATTAGCGGCCCGAATAGGATATCCATCCCGCGTCTTATCCTCGTCGACGTAGTTTCCCTGACGTGTTCCCGGGACGCGCCGGTGTCTGCCGTCCCCCGAGATTATCGATTTTAAGCCGGTGTCGGAATTTAATCCCCCCGAGATTGATCCGCGACGTCGATCCCGTCTGCGGAGCTGAAAGGTCTCCGGGGGATAAGGGAGCCTGGACCAGCGGAATGAACGCTTCTTACCGCTCCGCTCGGCGCACCGCTGCCTTCCCGGTTCCTCGGCATCTCGGCCCGGCAGCGCGGATGCCAGTCTTTTCGCCGGCAACTTCGTCTTGGCCTAGATCCGATAAAGGAGCGGATGGGTTTCAGCTACGTGTCGGCTCTAATAGACCGTCCGCCATTGAGCGATGCTTCCGAAGCTCGCGTTCCTCGGTCCTCTCAATGAAATCCGGGTCCATTCCGACCCGAGGAATTATTCACGCCGAGATCCTGATTTCGAACTTCCGTGGAAAGTCTCGCATTCGGATCGTGAAATAATGAAACTGTAGGTCGGTGACGTCAGCGGTAGATTCTATTGCGCCGAGCAACAGGTCTCCGGTCTAAATTTATTTCTTATTAACGATTCGGTTGTTGCAGTGCTATTTCTAGCGGCTCGAGTTTCGCGCGGAAGGGATGATTAATTTATAGGATGCTTATTGTCGTTCTTCTTGGGGAGTCGAGTATCGACGCGGCATTTTTGCGGATCGGGGCTGTTTTACCGCGCCGGCTCGCTCCGCCGGCGTGCAACGTATGCGCCGGCCGTCCATTATCGAGCGCTTAATCGGATAACTTCGATCGGTTTGTTGAATACAGTTGCCGTTGTAATAAGCTTACCGGAACAGTTCCTAAACTTGCGGCGCTCCCTGTACAGCGAGCTCCGGCTATTTGATTACACGCTGCTCGCATACATTTAAAGCTACTTAGGGAGCCGCGGAGCAGGCCGCCGGTCAAAGGAAATGCGATCTACGACCTTTCCGCGGCCACGGCAGCTTTTCCGACCGATACAGCACAAAGCCGCCCGCCCGGCGGAGCCGCGATTCGGTTATCGTGCGGGGAACTTATTTATTTCGCGAATGAAAAATGGAGCGGAACGATCGGCGAGGGAACCGGGGCTGACGCGATCGGCGCTCGGCGGAACGTGTCGGCGGCTCGTCGATCATCTTGATGTAAAGTAATTGTTAATTACGTTTAGTCGCCCGACGCGTTCGATCCGAGTACACGTATTATTGCTGGGGTATTGTGGAACGCAAGCCTTGTATCCGGATATAGTTAATACCGGCTGAAGGTATCCGGTTTAATTTGGGAATCGAGAATTAACCGGTACTATCATTAATTATTGTGCGACGTGCTAAGGGGATGAAATCGGAGAGGGATGCTGGTCCAGGTTTCATAGTACATTATAGTCCTCGTTGTACCTTGGGGAGCGACTGTGCAAAATTTAGTTCATATCCGTTAAAGGCTGTTGAATTTAATGGCGAACATACGGACGACCATTTCGAGTTCATGCGCGGTACCAGTAGGGCACACGTTGTATTGCTTGTCCGATCATTGCTCGTTTATACTACTTATTCCATTTTAAATTCCGTTCGTTACTTCCTGTATCACTAAGCCCTCAATGTTTCTCTGTTGTTCCATTCTATAAATACAATTTTCATCAAATTTATTCGACCCTTTGTGCTCGAGAGGCTCTCAATCACCATTAGACTCCATATAACGAAATTATAGTCGTATATATCACTAAAACTACCAATTAAAGTTTCAACAGACTCTCGTAGCTACAGAGAAACTTCAAAAAGTCAACTGCTCGGTAATTCTCGTGATATTCTGCTTCGTATAACGCATCGATATATAAAATATTAAAATATCTTCTTAACCCATTCACTGCGTCACGAATACGCTCGTAGCAAGAGATTGCCAGTTTGGTACAATCTTTGTATTTGACAATGTTGACAACGTTTGTATTTTAAATGTATCATAAAGCAAAATAAATTGAAAGTACAAATGAAACCACACATTGTATACTAGCAGTGGGTTACTATAAGATTTGTCATTGTCATAAAAGAATAAGGAATATTGTACAGAACGCCTAAAATTCTCATGGCAGCGAACGTGTTAATTCACGTTTCCTCGTCGATTAGCTTCAAAGAACATCGTGTACTAATCAAGGAGCGTCTCAGATTCCCAGCGAGAAACTTTCGAGGTAACGGCAATAAATCAATGGGGAATTATCGAAACCTAAAACCGGCTCGCGAACCTTAACAATATAATCATGCATCAGCATGTTCTCCGGGCAAAGCTGGAACGGAGTGCGCGGCGCAAGGATCCCGCCCCGTAACATCGTACGGATTCGGTTACGAGGAAGGGTCCAGCGCGTCCGTGGAGCGTAAACTCGCGCATCGAATAACCCGAGGAAGCTGTAAGGCCATCAAGCCCGTTACGTTCATTGATAGCGTTTAATTAGCGCCGGCGCCAACACGGCTGCCGAGCGTCCACCGGGCAGCGCCGTTCGACCGACAAATTCCAACTAATTTTCACAGTCGGGATCCTTTAATTAGAATCCCGGCCGGCAGATTTCCCGTCGCCGCGCGGCGAAGAAGGGACCCGGGGAATCTGGCCGGCTTCCACCTTTTGACCCGACACCCTTGTACCGGCGTGTTGCCCCGCGACTGTTATGGGATTGCAATCGTGCCGGCCGGCAGGGATCCGGCGCGACTCGCCTCGCTCGTTCGCTAGACTTCCGGAGAATTGGCTGGCAAACGTAATTCAAGGGAAATCCTCGCTTTGTTAACGCCGCCAATGTTCGACGATTATTCCGCCGCGTTCCGCCGGGTTTTGTTCGCTCGCGGGAGTCAGCGTGTATCGCCGCGATTAGTAAGCTGAGTATTTCGGAAGTCTGTGCTTGTTGGGGAATCCTTGGGATCGGTAGAAGCTAATTGGATTTTTGGAATGATGTTTTTGAACTGTTTGGGATTTTGTAGGTTTTGTTTATGTGAAATTGAAGCTTGAGTTATGGAAGTTATGGAGTTATGGAGTTACTTGATAACTGGAAGGTACTAAGTGCCGAAATTGACTTCTTGAGGGCAGGTCAATGTTAACCCTTTGAACTCTGTAGGCTACAATATTGCACCAGTTCTAATATTAAATATTTCAATGAATCTTAAAGAACTACCCTAAAATTATTAGATTTTCCGGACATCCAAATTTTGTACTCAGAAGGAAAATAGGAGATCGAAGAAATGTTAGTATTTCTCATTTTCGCTAGGAATACTATAAAAATTATCAGTTGCTAATAGATTACAAAATAACTTGGAGTGCTAAGGGTTAATATTAGAACCACCGAGCAGTAAGAGCTACTTATAATTTCTTATAAAAAGCAGGAAAGCAGCTCGAGATTTGAACTATCGCTGCACTTGCAGATGCAGGAATTTATAAACTTCTCACGAAAGCATCTTTATCATAACAATAAAATAAGAATCTGGAAGTCGTCATTCTAACCCGTAGTTCCAGTGTGAAACTGGTTCAACTCGCTTCTCGAATATTCCCCATGGGAATGAAAAAAAATTGAATCCGACAAGGCGCAGTGTGTCGGCAGTCTTAATATATTATCGCCCGGAGCATCGAGGTCCCAGAATAACTGTCTCACTAGATCATTGATAAATCTAGGATAGCAATCGCGCCGAGGGAAACAATAACCCGGCGCCGTTCGCTCGATATTCCATACCCGGTGCCCGTCGACATTGTTGCCGCAGCTCCGTTGTCCAAACAGGACTCCCGCCGGTCTCGCTGAAAAATTTCCGCCCTGCCTCGCCGATCGAGAGTTATAGACCGTGTCAAAAGTGCGCCGGCTCGATCCTTCGCGAGGAATAAAAGAGCCTGGTTCGGAACGAGTCGACGCGGCGCGGCGCGGTGCGGCGGTCGTCGGGCTCTTGCAAAATCGTCGCGCTCGCCCTCTTCAGCCGAGGCTTTTTCCGCGGCGGCCGGCAATAATTCACTTCCCAGCCATTTCGCCGGGGATATAACGCCACTTGACAGCGTATATCTAGCTGTGTTTTTCAGCGGACGCGATCGATTGCCACGGGTCCCACGGCTCCGCGGACCTCTGTCCGTGAAATTGTGATTCCATTGTGGCCGGAAGATCATCCTCCATCTTGGTAAAAAGGGGACGGGCGATAAGCCCGAAAATCCCGCCGGTTATTTGTCGAACAGCTTCTCTGTACTTTAGTTTCCGCAGAGTCAACTCCGTCTGATCCTCGGACATAATAGACCTGTTGTTTAATACGCGCGAGCGCGTCGATCTATATCTCTATTTTCATCTCTACTCAATCTTTAAACTCTCCTGATACTCAATAACCACGTTTGATCGTCCTGGACAAACTAATTCTGTTCGCAATTACAATCTGAAGCTACGTCTGACTAGTGCTAGATCTTTCTACTTCCTCAGCAAAGTAACTACAATAAGAATACACGTTCTACTGTAACTAAAGACTAAATTCCTTCCACAAAACTATTCAATCCCCATAAATTTCAAGTGTTGATCGCGAGCGCGTCGATCCACATCTCTATTTTCACCTCTACTCGATCTTTAAACTCTATACTCAATAACCACGTCCGATCCCAAACTAATTCTCCCAAAGTATGTAACAACGCACTACCGAAGAAACCGCTGGCACCGATCTATCTCAAGAATTCCATAGCATAGTATAAAATCTTTATCCCGAACCCGATCGGCCGATCGATCGCAGCATCCGATTATCGTCTGCGAAACCGGGATTAGCCCCGTAAATCTTTGGAAAATTCCTGGCGCAGTGCGGCACGGGAGATTAGACGGTCGTGGATGGCATATTGCCGATCGCGGATCATCGAGGAAAGAAATACGCCCGCTCGCCGGATCGATGTCCGCCGCGCGATCGATATTAGCGGCGCGCGCCGTTCGGCCGCGTTAATCACAGTTAATCTTCGTTGAGCAGAGGAGCTAGAACGCTGTCAAATGTAAGCCAGAAGCCGCAAACTAGCGGCGCGGTAGTGACGGTCCGTGAATGGCCGGACGTCCAGCGACGTGCATTCAGACCGCCGCCGCACCGGCGCGCAGCGCGCGGGGACAGGGCCCGGCTCGGCCATCGAACGCATCTGACACGGCCGCCGGGGCAGCCGGGAAGAAGCTCATTTCGCGGCTGCCT
The DNA here is from genome assembly GCF_051020985.1 of Nomia melanderi. NCBI lineage: Eukaryota > Metazoa > Arthropoda > Insecta > Hymenoptera > Halictidae > Nomia > Nomia melanderi. The sequence continues at coordinate 13,137,738 of NC_135010.1, read as the reverse complement.
CGCCGATTCAGCGTCGACCGTAACCCGGACTTATATTTCCTCCTTTTTCCCCCCGCCCCTGTTTCTGCGCTCGGTTAAATGGCGTTGCGGTTTACGATCTTACCGTGATTAAACTTCCACCGGGATAAAGGCCCGACGGCCGGAATTGACGCGGCCACTGCACCGAACGGACACGCGTTCACGCGTCGAATCGATCCGCCGCTGTCTGGCGTGCCGATACGGGAGGAAGTGCTTTTCAACGAATAATTAGCGACCTCGACGCTACGGCTTCGAACGGAATGGAATCTGATGATGGGAGATAGCGCTCGGCTCTGTTGCGCGGGCTCGATGGGATTCCCGTTGTAATATCTCTTGAGTTTTTGGGGATCAGGATATTCCGTATGATAAGTGGATAATTGATAGAACTGCCGGCTCGATTCGGTGAGCGTTGATTGGCATTGCTTTGGACTATCGTTCGGAGTTCAGGGATGTGAATTGAATCTCCCACTTATCTGTGACGTGAAATTCTATTGTTTAGTAGTATAACATTCTTCCTATAGATTATACTTCACTAGTTTATCCCATTTAGATCCGCAAATTCTAATTCCGATAGCCGCAGTAGACAACTGTTTCAAATTTCAATCTTCATCTTTATAACTTACTTCAATCCCTAACAAATACTCGAAATAAAATATTCTGTTTTCTTCGGATTATGTACTATTAATTCCTACGTTCCACATTAAAGAATCTCTCAACCACTTGCGCTGGAAAGACGTGCCACGTCGAGACGATTCTGTTTCTAAATTCTCAATGATGTCTTTCACACATTGACAATCTTGTTGCATTACGCTTATTAGATTGTTTCGAGATGTCACTCTATACAGAGCGATTAACAAACAAAATTGTACATATCAGTAAAATAGGTAAAAACAAAATTATCGCGCGAGGCATTTCCAGCGCAAGTGGTTTTCTTCGATCTTCACTAGAGAGATCCATATCGAAACCCAAAAATAATTCCTCCAATCCCAGTGCTATCTCCAACGTCATCGCCTCTCAGATGCAGCGCGCGTAGACGCGGCATCCCGCAACCGGAAGTCCAACGAGGCATTTTCCGTCCCGCAAATCGGCCGGCCGCTCGTAATTCGAGCGCAGAATGTTGGATACGGTCTCGCGGTATTACCGCGCGCTCTGTTTCCTCCCCCGGTTAGAAAATCCCGTCCGATATCCGCGGAGAACCGGACGATCGGCGCAGCGCGGCCATAATCGGCGACCGAACGGAGCCGTTAGCGACCGGCGGATCGTCAACGTCTACGGGTCAGCAGTATCGCGAGGTATTGGCGCGCGGCCTGACGACGTATTATCCTCTTTCGTCTCCGCCGATCAAAATAACAGTCAGCGGATTCTCGAGAGTTGGCCGGGTTGTCACGTAACTGCGGCCGCCAGCCGCCGACTTTACGACGGCCGATCGAGGCCACCCGTTTCCTGCAGATTTCCGGCGGCCGCGATACCTCGTTCGGCGATCACCCTTGTTTCTCGGAGAGAGCCGAGATATATACGGGAATCCCTCGAACCTCGTAACCTCCGGACCATCGCGCACATATGGGCGGCTGTTACGGCCCGCATGAACACCCTCTTAAGGCACACACACACACGCACACCGTCGGTAGACACGCGCGGGAATAAAAAGCTTTGGAGAGTGGATACAGTGGAGTGTGTTTGGAGTTGTGACGCGTGCAGTGATTGTTGTGAACTGTATGAGTCGCTTAGAAGTGAACTGTTAACACTAGAACTACCGTCAAAATGACTGGTTTCGATTTTTTTGGTTAGCAATTATTGATATCTTAAAAGCATTCGATAATTGAAATGATCTGGAAATAAATAGTTTCATTTGAATACTATGAATGTCTTTAACTTTGAAATAGTTATGCTATCTAAATTTTGTGGGCATTTTTATCACTAGAACTACGTACTAGTCAAAATGACTGGTGAAAGGCAAATGGTAATAGAAATAATTAGTGACTTGGTATTAAAGTATAGGTGTTATAATATCTAGCTGTTTGTGTGATTAAGTATCTTCATTCGACATAAGTTTTCTTATTGTAATTGAATTTAATTTTGAAGTTCCCGTCACCGGTCGATTTTTGGATATTTTCTGATTTCTGTTACTTTAGTGGGATGAATAGTATTCCTTTTCGCAGTGAAAGATTTGCTCGATTGTTTTTCCTGGATCAAGGAGCTCCTTTTTAGCTTCTGAAATACATATGATCATTCTCGAAGCTGAAACATTAATTTCCCCAATTCCCTTTTCTGGACTCACCTCCATTAACCTCTGAGTTACACATACATCACAGTAATTGAAATGTTTTCTGGGTCTCTTCTGAAAATATCCTTTAAAAAGTAATGTATTACTAGAATTCCAAGTCACCCCGCATTCCAATTAGCGCAATAGGTTCTATCTTTATGACATCACCGAATCCCAGCGTTAATGTCTCGCGGCATTTCCAAAACGAGATCGACGAAGGATCTGTCCTCGGAGTCCAAGACCGAACATAAGTTAATTGGTGGCCACAGCGCGCGACAGGAAAAAATCGAGATAAAACGTGCCGAACCGGCCAATTATCGTGGATGTTTCGACGTGTGCCAGGAATGGATCTCGCCGCTCTCGACGTCCGTCCGCGGAGCCGAACTAATTAGCGGGGAAATAATTAGCGCGGACGCGTGGAGGAAATACTGGTCGCTGCCGTGTGTCCCGCGTTGAAAACGAAGCGGTCACGGAAATATTTAGCGGCGGTTCGCCGACCGAAATTGGCCGCGGCGAAATTGCCGTTTCGCTCTTTGCCGTCGCGGCGGCCGGGCGGCGCTCAATTTTTCCTCTTCAAAACAACGGTCTCCGCTCGCGGGTTTATAATCCGGACAGACGATTCGGGAATCGAGGAATATTCGAGGGTCGTTCGGCCGTGGAAAATCTGTTCCCTCTGCCCCTCCACTTCGAGCTTTCACGGTTTTACAATGGCGTCCGGCCGTGAAAGCTTTTCATTGCGCTCGCGGAAGAGGCCTATCGGAATAAAAGGCAGAGACGCGTGCAGGACCTGGCCGCGGCGACCGAATAAATCTAAAAAAACGCCCGCGCGGACCAGCTTATACGAGGCACTGGCTTTTTTGTGGCAGATGCCCATCGCGAGCCGCCCTTCGACTCTCGCGTCGCTCCTCGGGATTATTGCTCGCGTGAAGCTCGAAGCGGAGAGCGAAGCGTCGTGCGGCGGGGGCACGTGCACGTAAACGCAGGGAAAACGGACCGGTATCTATCCCACGGCGCCATCGACCGCAGTGCTACGTGCCGACGTTGCCGCGGCGGAACGGAGCTCGATTAAACTCGGCCGTTCCTCTCTTAAGACGCGGGCGAGAGCCTCGCTCGCAACTTAATTAAAATGTCGATTAAATGGTCAATCACGGTCAACGGGGCTGACGGTTCACGGAACGCCTTTAAAATCTCGCCGCGAAAATTAGCTACTACCCCGGAACTCTTTTTCGGCTGGTTGATTGATCGGTAATTCGTTCCGCGTGGCCCACCGCCCGGCGCTGATTGAGAATATGGCGTCGGTTCCCGTGATCGATGGAACGGGATAATGTTGGTTTTCAATGGTATTATGAAACCTGTGGAGTTAATTGATCTTTGAATTATTCCTGCTTCATTTCGCTGGCCGAGTTCGGGCTTCGATGATGCTACGATGTTGTTCTTATTCTTCGTCCGCCATTAACATTCGGTGTATTACCAATGAGTAATGAACTACGAATCAGAGGTAGTTGAGAATCAGCTCAGCTTCAATCAAAATCAGTTGAGAGTCAGCTCAGCTATCAGTCAATCAGTCATTTAGTCCCAACACTGGGTGGTCCTTCGAAAAGCTCAGCATATACTCAAAGATGCTCGTGACAATCGGAGTACTTTGCAGTATAATATATGACACATTGGTAGCGACGGAGCCACTACAGCGGCGCGTCGTTCAGAAAGATGATATCCGCGCAAGCCACTATAGTGGCGCGTCGTGCCTAAGAGGTTAATACCCCGATCGAACGTACCATCTTCGAATCACACTTAAAACTCCGGAGGTCCCTAAAAAAGGGATCATCCGAAATTCTAGCCCCGGCACGAATCCTCGAAGTCCCATCCCCGCTGGAGCTCCGATCCGCTATAAATCAGTCGGGAGCGTTCGCCGGTAGCAATAAAAGAAGGGTGAGCCGGATCCCGTCCGTCGATCTTCGATCCTCACGGAAAAACCGTCGGGCAGGGTAGATCCGGCGAGAGCGATACCGTCGAGCGTTGTCTTTTCCTCGGGAGCGGGCCGGCGGAGGTCTGTGTTCGCCGATTGTTGCCGTAGATCCCGTTCCCGATCCCCGGCCGGCGCGCCGAAAATAAGCTGAAACAGTTTCACGTACTTTACACGGCCGGGGGCTGAAGGGTTCGGCAGCCGAGTGTGCGAGGGGTTTGATACCCCGTTGACCTCATTTGGGGGGATAATAGCATCGGGGCTGTTGCCGAGGATCGACTTTGCTCGAAGATCGAGCTGTCTGTCCGTCCCCCCTCCTCGCTCTGGATTCTCTAACGTCATCCCGGGCGTTGGTACGGTAACCGATCGTAAGGGTTGTTATCGGAATACCCTCGGCCTCTCCCTCCCTCTCTCTCCCTCGGCCTCTGCGCCTCCGCCACGTGAACGAGACTTAGCAGCCGGCCACGAATATGTGTGCTGCCGGTCGGCCCTCCGCCGCGTTGTTGCTGTTGTTAGCCCCGGCCAGGCCCGGGGCGTGTGCCACCCTGTTCTCCACCCTGCAGGCTGTTCGGTCTCCTTTCCGCCAGGGACAGGTGGCCTGCTTCAACCCTACCTGTAGACGATACACGGTATTCCGGCTATCTTCGAACTACGTGCAAGCTCGGATATAATGCGCAGCGATGTAGATTAGTCCAGGCTCGTTCTCCACCCTCTAACCCACACACGCTCTCCCCTGCCCCTCGCCCCCCGTACCTCTTTCTCTCCCGTTGCTCCGCGTTAGCGCCTCTCTCGCCATCTCGATGCAGCGTCCTCTCCCGCCGCCGCACCGCCGCTGTCCCTTATTCGTCTTCCGCTTCATCCCCTGTCTCCTCGCCGCGTTGGCCACGCTACCCTTCCTACCTTCCTTCCCTGCCGGGGTCTAACGATCAAATCTGGCTGCGCACACACCGCGCTTTGATACCCGGCCGCCTACATGCTCCCGCGACGTGTACACCGGCCCTCGCGTACACAACCGGGGCTAACGAGTGTCGGCTCGACCTCCTTCCGGAACTGCCCTCCGATCGGCCTACCTCGATTGTCCCGGTGTATCGACTTTACCCGCGCGCGCTGGATGCTGCCGATGATTTTTCCGGGGAACTTGGCTGGCTCGTTAACCGCCGGAACGGGGTTGCCGGAGATTCGAACGAATGGGGCTGATGACTCAGGGGTTCTTTCGTTTTAGTGAGCTCCGAGCGGTCGGTTGTCGGTAGTGTTGTATCTAGAATTTTTAGCGTAGGATTAGTCGCGGACCCAAGATTGCAGGGCCAGCTTTCCAGGGGTGCCTCCGAGAATGATTTTTGAGAGAGAATGTCTGTGAGAGAATGGCGGGAGAAGAGTCCTGTGTTGGCCTCCGCATTGAGTTGTACTTTTTACGTGTTGTCCGTGTTGTTTCCATAGTTTATTGAATACGTATATTTTTTCCTAGCTCTCGATTACCCAAGATCTACCTCTTCATTATCTATAATATAGTAATCACTATAATGTATAAACGAGAAATAAACCCTTCGCACTCGGAAGTTCTTCGCTAGAAATATTTGAACATTTTCTGATGAGATAAAATCGATACTTTGTGAAACTAAGTCGACGAGTAATCACGCGTACATTGAGAAACAAAGCTACTTTATTTGAATATTTCTCAAATATCAAATTTTATAGTTTTACTGTGTGAAATCAAGTGGTGAGTGAGAGTCACTCTTTCATTATCTATAATACAGTAACACTATAATAGAAACCACGGAATTCATCGGATCAAGTCATCTGTACAAGGAAACATTAGGGACTAGAAAAGAGGATTCATCCCCGTATTAATCAGTGATCCCCTACCCAGAATCCCGAAGCAGACAAACTACCCGACACCGGACGACTTATGGAAATCCATAGATCTGTTCAAAAAAGCTTCGAATCCCGCGTGATCAAGCGGATATCCCAGGAATCCCGGTACTCCCGGATCGCGAGGGAAGTATTACCACAACAATGATTCCATCGGACCGTAGAAGGGTGACTTCGGAGGTGCAGAAGGTTCGATAGGCGTCGCTGCCGCTATATCGATTCCCATCTTGCGGAAACGTTCGCTCACCTGGTCTCGGTTAACCGCAGGCTTTAGGGGCGGTTAGAAGAGGCCTGGCAGCGGTGGCCTGGCTTCAGCCCCGAGCCGCCCGCCCCTAGTCATTACCGGGGCCGTGCACACCCCGTGATGAAGTTCACCTCGGCCCGGGAAAGATGACGCGGCGCGGCGGCTACGTTCAGAAATTTCCACAGACTTCCCGCTTAAAACGCGCGTATTAGTCCGCCGCGCGGGCTCGTAGACACAATCGGCCGGGCGGCTTCAGCTGGAACTATTAATCAGTTGGAACTGCGGAACACCCGCTACAGTGGATTATGCCGTTTCAAAGGTGAGGCTCCCGCGCTCGTCGCTTCGGGTTCCGAGCGTCGGAACTGGCTGGCAGGAAATTAGGTAACGACGACTCTCGCTTCGCGTCGAAGCCTTCGGGAACTCGCCTCGCGGTTGTTCATTTATTACGTGTGCCCGTGGCTTCTGCAAATAAGGTGCGCGAACGCTTGTGGAATCTCGTTCGATGAATCCGAGCGTTGTTAACCCCTTGTCCTACGATATCGCGTCAGACTCGTGAAGATCTCAAGTGGCATTGAACAAACATAAATATTATTTAATTTGTTTGCAAATTGCAATGATTATACCTTAGAGGACACGTTGACATAGAAAAATGAAATTTTCTCCCATTTTCAATAACTTGTTAAGAACAAGGTAGTTAGACCGATCACAGTTTACAAAGAAATCATAGGGCAAGGGGTTAATTAATCGTTGACAAGTAGTTGCAACGTTGTAGCTGAAAGAAAGTTATTCATTAGACATCTCGATTCTCCGTGTATTAAACTTATCTTCACCGATTCCAACCGCCTCCGAGTGTGTTACGCCAATCTGCGGCCACCGAATCGCTCAATTAATAAACAGGCAGCCGTCAAGGAGTCCACCCTTGTAAACTCGGCTGTTCGCAGCGGCAAATAAATGACCCCGGGCGCGTTCGAGGGCAGGAACACCGAGAAATATGCGAAGCCCCGCGGCCAGCCAATAATGTAAATCGGCTCGCGATTTTATCTATTCGCATAATGTCCGTAAACAAGGGTCGCAGCGGGGCGTGAGGGGGTATCATTTGATTATACAGAGGCACTTCTGTCGGATCCTCCTCTCCCGTGGCGGCGTGCGCGTGCGATCGATTCCGCCGAACGCATAATGGCCACTGCCCGCGCGTCGTCCTCGCTCCTTTCATTCTCCCCCTCTCTCTCGCTCTCTCCCTCTCTCCCATTTTTTTTTCGTTTCGTTTCGTTCCTCGCCGACCAGGCAATGAATATTCGAGCGAAGAACACGCGGGGCCCGACGACCGCGCGGAATTTATGCGCGCGAAAAGCATTTCCTCGTTTTATATTCGTAATCGCGTTTCGTATGCATCGATTTGTTGACCCATTGATTTGCCGGCCATTCGATTTTAATTCAATCCCGCCCGTGCCCCGCCGACCGCTCCCCCACCCCCCTCTCCCCGGCGTGTTTGCCTTGCTTTTGGCAATCGCGCGTGTACAAATTTGATCGACTTTCGAGCGGGGGCGGTGGAGTCCGCCTCTTCGCCGAGAGCCGGAAAAAATCGCGGCGGTCGCCGTGGCCGTCCGAGCGGAGGTAAAAATACGATTCCCCGTCGTCGCGCGAGTCTCTCGTTTCCGGCGGGCTTCGAATCCAATCGCCGCGACCCGTTCTGAAGGCTATTAACCGCTTAACCGTCGAATTTTCTTGGCGAACAGCGTTACATCGGGAACTTCCGGCGAAACGCGAGTTCCTCCGTCCGCTCGTGAACGTACAATCGTTGTCATTCGATTGTTGGCAACGAGAACCGTTCTGTACGGAAGCTGAACCATACTTCTGAATTTAAAGGAATTAATCGGATTCGACATTGCTTTTCATCGCGCACGCGACACGGTCGACTCGGCTGAAAGGGGTCGGTTCCTTTGACCCGAGCCTCGGAATTGGACAACCGTGTACACACATATAAAGCGCTTAGCCCCGAAGCTCGCTCCATCCGTAGTTAAAAGGCTTCTAATCGACAGAGGGACGTGTTTTAAAGACTTCGACGTCACCGTCCGTCACTGCCGGCGAGTCGGCGGTCACGGGCGCCGCTCGTAAAGCCGGCGGAACAAGGCAACGGCAGTTAATTAAACGCTCCGAGCGACCGGCAGTCACGTTTACGGGCCGGCTCGAGTTAAGACGTTCGAATAAATTTGTAAAAGTCGCGATAAACGCGCGTCGTAAACTTTCTTCAATGAATACGGAAGCGGACGGCACGCCGGGCAGCTGTAGCGTCGCGGTTCCGCGAAATTAGCGGTTTATCGTCGAGAGCGGCGCTCTCATTCGGATCTTTTTCAGCCGCGAAAAATGGAGATCCGGAGTAATTCCCGGCGAGATGTCCCGATTTTATTCGGATTATCAGATATTTATGCTGCCGATTGTTCCCAGCGCCGCTGAGTCTCCCAGGGAAACCGGTTTGACCGTTCCGTCCGCGCGTATTTACTTTTTGGAAATACGTTTCTCGCTCTCCGTTGGATATCAGCGATACTCGCGATATAATGGTTCCATTAGAGGAAGCGGGCCATCTCTCGCGGACTCGTTGCGGCGGAAAAAAGTGGGATTCATGAACCGCTCGTTACCGGGACAGAAGTTTCGGCGAGTCGCCGGCGCCGTTCCGCCGCGCAACTTCGTCCGGCGTATCGGCGCGGCCGCGATAAAGTCGGGATTTATTCGGCGACGCGCGAATAAAAGTTGTCCCCGGCGATCGGCCGGCGATTTATCGATGCGCCCGCGTGTATCGCGGGCCGCGCGCCCGTCGCCGATCACGCCTGACCGATCCGCGCGAGACTTTTCTCCTTGCAACGTTCGATTTAATCGCGCGCACCGCCCGATCGCCGTTCCCCCGTCCAATTTTCCCCACTTCCGGCGCGATATTTTATATCCAGGCATTACGCCGCGACGATTCCTCGCGCGGACATGAATCAGCGAGCTTCCGTTCTCGGGATAATGCAATTCGAAACGCCCACCGCGCGCCGCGATCTCGCGTTGGCCGACTGTTCGCCGATATTTCTACTTGACGATAAATATCAAGCGGATTTCCCTCGCATCTCGTTTCTTCTGTTGGCGGTTCAATTGGTGTGATCTAACGGCGCATCGTCGGTTAAACGGATTTAGCTTCTGTTCGGAATTAATTGAAGTGGAAGCTTTTGTGTCGCGTTATGAATTCGATCGACAAGTTTATCAGGTTGTCCGACGGTACTTCCGTCGTTTCGCCGAGATATTCTAAGCACCGTCAATCTGACTAATGAATCAGTGTAATCAATAAGACATGGAATAACAATAAGGTTACACGTAGTTCTTTAATCAATTAAGACTAATCCCTTCCATATCGGTTCGAGAATACCCGACAAATCCGATTAATTCAAATTCAATCCTCCGCCGTAAAATTAATGAACCAGATTAGGAACGACTCCGTCGAATGAAATCCACTCTATAAATACAAGATATTTCACCGGTAACCGTCTCCGATTCCCGCAGTTCCGCTCCGACTCGTGACGAATCGCGCGATTCGCAGTTCTCGCGTCCCGTAGCGCAACGACGGTCGCGCACACGCATTGCAGCAGCCCGTTTCCGCGTGTCCGCGTAGGCCAGGCGGCGCGTGCCGCACGTGGCACTCGCGGAAATCCGTTTCGGCGAAACCGAACGAGACCCGAACGCCGGGCACGAAAGTGATTTCGATGAATGTTTCATGGGGTTCGCGAAGACCCGCCGAGATTGGGGACTCGTCGTTTTTTCGCCGGAGGAGTCCGCCGGCCGGAATGGAGAGTTAATTGGGGCTGATTTAATTTCAATTTTAGAACGACCGGCCGACGAGTCAGGGGAGGCGGTCCGGCGCGGAGCGAGAAACGGAGGGAAATAGAAGCCAATCGATGCCGGCGACTCTAAACCTCCAGCTCGAGGCGGCGTTGTAACGCGGGATCAAGCGGAACCGGGGCTCCCATAAAGAAAAACAATATTCCGCCTCGTAACCGGGTTATTGCTTCCGCTCGAAGGAAACGGCAGCTTGATTTTGATCGATGCGATTACTTTCCTTTTTACTCGGCGAGTATCCCGGCTTCCGGTTCGCTCCCCCCTCGCGCCGTCGGTTTGTTTGCCTCGTTCCCGGCTGATTACAACGGCCCCGCGCCCCCCGTTTAACATAAACGAGGAAATCACGGCGAGATTAGGGTTTACGAGCGGCGAGGGGTCCCCGGGCGTCGCGCGATCGTGCAAAAGATTAGCGGGCCGCGAATTATTCGCGCGGCCCGGTTGAGTTATCCGCGTTCGGTACGTTTATGCTCGCGCCGTCCGCCGTTTATTCGTCTCGCGTGCGAGCCCGGCTTTCGTCGCGAGGAACACGAGCCTTATCACCGCTCGTCGGGCAGTTCCAACGCTCCCCGCGCGAACGGACACTTTTTACAACGAGAGCAACCGGTAACAGGATTTCAACCCTTCACATTGGAAACCCGGGAATATTCATTTCCCGATAAGACGCGGCATTCTTCGAAACGCACATGCAAATCGGGGAACGAAGTGCTTCGATTTGCATGTATCGCGCGTCGATGCATTATACGAAGGCGTCATAACCTTTCGGCGCGTCGAATCGGCGACCGTGAGTCGCCATTGTAAACGGTCCGCGCGCAGAGAATCAAAGCCAGCGTCGCGGCGAGGATAATTAAAAAGAGAAAAGTGGAGAGGCATCGGATCGCTGTGGGCGATGAAGTTTTTTCGGTATCCAGCGCGTTTATCGTTGTTTGTCCGCCGGAGAGATCGACAGACGAGATTGGCGACGCGGCGAGGGGCGGGGGCGGTCTCCCTTTATAAATAAAAACCAATATGCGGCGCGGGGCTCGATCCGGTCCGAGCCGAATATGCAAAGAACGAAAATACGCGCGGCCGGAATTACCGGATTATTAGAATTATTTGCGTTATTCCGATCGGCGGCACATTATTATTCGTCGCGTTTAATCGGCGCGCCGCCGTTCGTCGCGGCGTCGATAAAACCCGCGGGCAGGGCGCTCGCAATTTTTCGGTCGCCGTGGAAACCGATCCGGCGCGCGGCAGACCGAGGGCCGGCGTCTCCTCGCCGAAAAGCCGAAATTTCCGCGCGAGCGAGCGCCCGTTTCCTCCTTCGGATTTATCCGCGCCGAAAATCCCGCGAATCCCGGCGGCGATCGCGATTTTCATAAATAATACGGCACATTAGTCGCTCGGAAACGAGCGCGCCTTGATTTAAATCGACGGGTTGTCCCGATCTCTCTCCCGTCCGGCGAACGGTCTGACCTGGATCGAATTTATCTCTCGTCTCGCCGCCGGGATAAATCGCTGTGACTTCCCGTTCGAATAATTACAGCGCGTCTGGCGCGGAATTTCGGCGGGATTGCGAAATGGATTATATCCTCGGGAAAACTGAGTCGCGAACGGAAAGCGTAGTTTCCTGTTTTCCCGGAGAATCCGCTTTGATTTATATTCATTTCGAATGTGTGCCATTATTCTTAGAGAAAGTGGCAACGCGCGCCTCCGTCAGATATTCGTCCGGCGAAACGACAATCGGGATACACAACTTTTCCCGTATTTTCCGCGCTACACGCTCTCTCGTCTCAGCGTCGAATTCTGGACTGAAAAATCAGAGCTGATTTCAGCCGGTGTTTACGGGCTCTCCGCTTCAAATGGAGCGGAATTAGAGGAGAAGCGCAGACGCGCGCGGGTAATTACGAAGATATTGAAGGAGCCGGAATTCGCGTGTAACTGGAATATCAACGGCGCGACGGAAGCACGCGCGCGTGCACGCACCGGCGCCCTTAAAGAGGTTAAAATCCGGCCCGCGATAGAATGAACAATTTGATAGGGGGAGTGCACGGCCGAGCACGCGGCAACAACGGAATAAAATTATCTGGCACGGTCGGGCGGCGGGCACGGATAATGAAGAATGGCCGGCGCTCGTATTAAAAATCGTCGGCAGCCGTGAATAATAGGGCGTCCCGCGCTCGTAAAGAACGCCTTTACGGCTTGCTTGTACGTTATAAAATTATTACTGCCGCCGCGGCGGCGTGGCTCGCGTATCGCGACCGGCTGCGAAATACCGATCCGCTCGTAAAACCCGCCGCCGACACGATTTTTCGTCGGTCCCACTCGCGGGGAATCTTGCGAGCATCCGTTCCCCGTCAAGCTAAACAGCCGTCGCGCGTCGAACGGACAGCGTCGCGACGTCCGACGGAAAACGCGAGCGTCCGCCGTTGTCCGGATTCCCGGATTCGCTTCCCCGGAAGTCCGTCCGCCCCGACGGATCCGGATTGTTTTCATTCCGGCTCATTAATCGATCCGGCCGGATTTCACGGGAGTTTTACGCGCCCGCTGATTCGCCGGTGATCTCGTTAAGAGAATCGCCGGGGAATAATAGCCAATAAAAGTGAAAAGCTAACGCGAGCGAGACGAGGCAATCCATCGAATAAAAACGTCGAATAACGCGGTTCTATTTTGATGATTGCCGACCCGGCGGACCGTTGAAATCCAGCGGTCGTCGAAAAGGGAAAAATGATACTTCCGGCGAGCGGCATAGTTTAACGATGGCTCGGGGCGCGCCGCGGACTCCGCTCGCCGTTTAAATGAACCGCGCGCGCGGGGGTCCTTGTAAACGGATTACACGCCGCGGGGGGCAAAAAGACGGCGAGGAACGGTCGCGCGGGGGGTTAAAGAGCGTCGCAGCAGACCTCGGTGTTAATTGACGCGCAATTTGCGAGGGTCGACGGCGGCTGGCGGCGCGGGACGCCTCGACAACACGTTGTCGCCGGTAATAAACTATCGGCGGAGGGATAATGGCGGCATAAATACCGTCGGGGAAATACGGAACAGCTTCTGAAGACTCATCAAGCGACAGCCGCGAGAAACAAAAACGAAGAGGCGGACGACTTCCCTCGGAAAAGAGGGAAAAAAGCGACGCGAAAATTCTGGATCCCGGGGGATCGAAGGAGCGAGATGAGTGCTGCGGGTCGCTAAAAGCTGCCAGGCGTGGTTGAAGACGCGGCTGCTATCCTATCGCCGGTTTCACCTCGTTTCCCATCAGCCCGCCCCCTCTCGCCCGCTTTCCACCCCTGACTTACTTCGGGATGCTCGAGAGATGGCAACGGGGACGGTACGTTCTCGGAAGTTCCTCGTTCCCGTGTCGCTCCGGCAAATAATCTTTGTGCCCCGTGGTATCCGCGAAGCATCATCGACGCGTACAATCACGCGATCATCGTATTAATTCAATTCCACCGGAGTCTTCAGAAATCCTCGCGTTTCGAGACGATTGCTTTGTTATCGTACGACAAACAAGCAACTATGGTACTAAAGGCATCAGGTATGTAGGAGTTATTTTATTAAAATTCCACGTGTTGACGTGGGATTTTAATAAAATGACTCCTACAACTTGGGGGCTTGTCTGCGATCAAGTCGTGTATTTGTAATAGTGGATCATGTGGATTATAAGGACTAGACTAGCCTGGAACAGCGTAGTATTGCGTAAAATAGAGTAAGATGCATAGTGTAGGAAGGAAACCGATTCAGGGCGTTGGGGATTCGGGGGATGTATTTTGGGGAGCGCGAAAGAAGTGACACAGTCTACGGTTTCTCAGGTTGATCTTTCAACTTCTAAATGTGCAATGAATATGCTAGGGTAGGCTCGCACAACGGTTTTTTATGTCTAAATGCCTACAATAGTTTAGTTTAATTCTAGTCACTTACAATACACCTGTGCTTGTTCTCGCCAAAATCTCCGCCATCCTACAGATATAAAACCGCATTCATCGAGAACATAATACCTCTTCGAGAAACGTGTAAAGTCATCAAAGTGAGTAAATCAATCATAATCCCGAGTACCGGCAGTTTCAACAGAGAATCTTCAAGTCGACTCGACTAATTCCAGTAACATCGAAATTCCCGGCAAGCGCCATCTCGTCGGCAGCGTCGGATAGCTGGCACCGTGGTTTATTCCAGTCAAAATATTGACGATCGAGGGGGTGAAAGGTAGACGAAGGGCGGGAGGCGACCGGGGAAAAGGACAGTCGCAGGGACGAGGGAGCGGCGCGAGGGGAGCGAGAAGCGCGACGGGGACGCGCGGGAAACGCCGCAAAAGAGAGCTCTCCGCCGGTCGAGGGGGGCGGGCCGGGGGCGGAGGAAGTAGTCACCGAGCGGAGTTTCCTACGCTCTTTGATCTGCCAACCCATGCCTTTTGTTTTCCAACCGCGGACGTCGCGTTGGAAATAAAAGAGCTTAAACACACTCCACGCGCGCGGCCCGTTTGTTTCTTCCCTCTCCGTCTCCGCTCGTCTTTCTCGTCGCTGGTTCCCGGCTCTTTCTTCTCCCTCCCCTTTCCCCTTTATCGTCGTCGCGCTTCCAAATCGACCGTGAAAAACCCGCGCGCCCGAGAGAGAGGGAGAGAGCTCGTCCCTCGGCCCTTTTCTCGCGTTTCGGCGATACAGCCGCGGCCCCGAGAGCTTTCTGAGTGCTTTCGGGGGCTGCAGGGATTTATTCGCGGTTTAATTCGGTGTAGGTGATTTTATATCGCCGCGCTGCAGCGGTTTCGGGGTAGCATTGTTTACCGGTCGTATTTATTTGGCGCGCGGTGGATACACGCGATGAGAAGGGCGGGTAAATTGATGGTGATTGAAGTGTTCTGCTGGATATCGCTGATTTATGGCCGATACCGACGCCGACATGTGCGTACGCGGCCTTCTTTCCCGTGTTTCCCCGTTTTTAGCGCCGCGAGGATCGAGCCGGTCGTTCCGTTACGAGCAGTATACCCTGTATGTCCGATCATTAGCGGAATAATACCTTCGGCGGGGGAAATAATATTCCGACTAACGGTCCCCGTCATAAACTGCTGTCTGCAATCGTGAATTCTATTAATTCATTCACAGACCCATAAACCATATATAGGTCACGCTTAGACCGGATTTTATGCATTCATGGCGCCGCTCCGGCGCGCTGAATGAAACAAATGGCACGGTTTAATGGAAGTTTGATAAGATTTTTACGTCGGCCCGAACTTCTGCGAACTCTTGATAGACGGAATAAGTTCCTAACTAACTCTTCTCATTAAACACCGTCGAGGACTCCTCGTCTCCATAGGAATCCGTACGGTAGTTTCGTATTTATTAAACAATAACCCAACCCACTTCGCAACCCAACAAACAACACACTTCCAAAATCGATCAACCGACGTTCTAAAAAAACACACAAACAGCATTCGTTTCCAGAAGAAAATCGTTATTTCGCGCGAGGCTCTAATGCTCGAATTGAAAGCATTAAATCCGTCGAGGCAATGACGGCGAGGCATCGATCGGCCATGAAAAAACCATAATAATTTGCGACGCGCCGCGTCGATTAAAGTGCGCGCCGTCGTATCGGTGAAAATGCGGTGTTTTATTTAAATCGGCGATCGCCGCGGACCAGGGGGTGCGCCGGGGTGACGGGTCCACCATCGGAATCGATTAACGCGATACATCGAACGTGTCGGATTAATGTTAATAACGAGGCAGCAGTGCGCGCGCGCGAGCGAGCGAGCGAGGCTTGCCTCGAATTTATTTACCGGGGCCCGGCGCTGTTACGCCCGTGACACATATATTGCCGGCCCGATGACAATGCCGGCTGATTGATATTGCGCGTCGCGGCTTTAATACTTAATCTTTAATCAATAGCCGGCGACAACTGACCGAGGGAACCCGTTGCTCCGCCTGTTATTGGATTTCCCGGATCTGAATTCGCGATCGTTTTCAATGGAGACGACAATCCGCGCTCCCCAGCGCGGCGCGGCGCGGCGGCGGGGGTCGCGCTCGTTTCCGGCCAACAAGCCTATTCGTTTAAAGCGTTTCATTTAAATGCGCGGACAAAACGGAGCCCGCCCCCGGCCGCGTATCGGCGATGATTAAACTGTAGCCGGTTTCCCGACGCTTTTCGGCCGGATCACCCTTCTGCGCGATATTCGATGGCGAAAGGATTGAAAAGTGTTATCTCGCTGCTTCCCTTCGGGATCTTTGTACTGTTGGAGTCTTGTGTATCGATGATGCATCGTCGTCGGGATTACGTGGATCTAAACGTCTAGTGTTTCATTTCGTGTGGATATCTGATTAATAGGAATTTGTAATGAACGTGTGTAGTATGAAGACTGCGTGTTTGGAATGGATGTTTGTATTAGAATATTCTAGACTGATT
Organism: Nomia melanderi; assembly: GCF_051020985.1. NCBI lineage: Eukaryota > Metazoa > Arthropoda > Insecta > Hymenoptera > Halictidae > Nomia > Nomia melanderi. The sequence goes on along the minus strand of NC_135010.1, from coordinate 13,121,154 downwards.
GTAACGTTGATTTTTCTATGTTAATCGTGTTAAATCTAGAATATTCCAAATTTACGTTAACACGTTGACTCGGTCACCGGAGCTTCCAGATTACTAGACAGTAATTACAATTTAAGATAACTAATGTCGAATGGAAATATTTCATAGCGTGAATTACTAGATAATAGTGTGTAAGCATTCCGATACCAAATAACAAGTAACTGTTCCTCTATCTTTGCTACAAAAAAATAAGGGAGATATAAAACTCTGAATCTTCTCGAGTCAGACTCGACATACTATTTTATTGCAACCTCTACCTGTTTTAATTTTTCCTATATTTATTCGTATCACAATTGTACCATTTATAGGTAACATTTCAGTGACCCTCAAATATTCTTGAATAATTAACTACAGCGTCATATTAAGCTATAATTGAATGAACTAACGTCGATGTGAACCTCAAACTGAGAAACCAAAGGGTTAAAGCACATGATGACGAAAGGTTGTTCTAAAAACCGTGCGTATATACTATGTACGATTTTAGATGCATCGTTTCACTGCAAGTCGTGTTAAAGATATTGTTTATGTATTCTCTTTTACAAATTCGAGGCTGTTAGAAAGGAGCCAGAGAGATGAATTTGATCGTAATCGATAGTTGGTTTAGGTATTCGAAAAGCTTCCCCTGTTTACTCGATTAGTATCTTCGCTAAATGAATGTTCGTACCGAAGAAGGTGTAATAATAATTAATCGAGCAATCTCCCGTCTAACTCACGGCCGCGTCGGCCGGATGGAGGTTTCGATAAGGAGACTCCGATATTTTCACCGCGATACGAGGAAATTGCGTTTCAGATTCAACGGGGTACGCGACGGGGGGAAGATTTGTGAAGAGGTCGGCTCGCGCTCGAGTACACCCCGCGCGACGCCCGCGGGCGGACGCGTCGCGAAAACCCTTCCCGCGATGGACGACGCGTTAATTATACACCTCGCCGCTACACCAGCTATTAGCAAGCGTTCATTATACTCGCCGTGATAGCCGCAACATTGTCGCCATTCCCTCAAACGGTTCATCTAATTTCCCGACACGAATCTATTTGAGCGCGTGCACGTGATCATTACGGGCTGCCTTACCTGCCCGATCGTTATCTCTGTGAAATATTCATGGTATATTACATAATTCACGAGCCGTCGTATTAAAAAACGCCCGAGCGCGCGCCCGCCGAGAATGTAATTAATTGGGACGGGGTATGAGAGTAATTAATACAGGAAAGTAATCCGTACACTTTTCGTAAACTCCTCGCGAGCGTAGTTTAACGACGGATTTATACGTATGAAGTGACACTGATCACCAGTTCGACGGTTTAATTAGAAATAATTAACAAGAATCATCGTTCCGGTTTACACTCCGATCGTTAAAATTCTATAGGATCATTTCATTGACAAATGATCGTCATTCATATACTCTGCGCGAATTACAATCTGAAGCTGTCTGACTAGTGCTATATCTTTCTACTTCCTCGGCAAAAATAAATCTAAACACTAAGTTCCCACAAAAATAAATTTCACCAAGTGTATAATTACAGATTATCTAATCTCCGAATAGCACACTTTATTTTAACAATCATATAACATTGTACAAATTATTACAGCAAACTATCTGTAATTACGTTTATGAATGTTTCTCTGCTTTTCCAACATGGCTTGCCTAGTACGCCTACGAAAACATATCCCGAAGACTGCCGATCCTCCGTTTCCTTCGAATTCTCGTCCGATAAACGAGTAGCAGACAGAAAAGGGGGCGAGTGTCGCGTTCCAGGGGGACGCCGGCGCTTCTATCCGCGTATCGCGTGCGGCGATACGGAAGTGGCATCGCTCGCGCAAGGGTTGCCGATTAGAAAGTAGGCTTCCGCCTGCAACCGCAAGCGCCGGCCCCATTACTTATGCAACAGGCCGCGAAACTGGAGCGAGTTGAATTCTTCATGGCCACCCCCCGCTGCCTGTCATCTTTCTTTCCCCGCGCGCGCGATGGACGGCATCGCCTTTTTTTTTAGTGCCCGTGCCTGGGCGGCACTTACGTCCCGCTAAATCATGCATCGGCCAATCAATTGGCCCAGCCTCGTCCCCCGATTCGGAGTCGAGCCGGGGGAATGTTTTAGTTATTGCGCGGCCATCAAGCGAATTTCTCCGATGGGAGGCGAGCCTGGGAATTCCGCGCGTCCTGCCCTTTGCGAGAGGGGTGCTGTCCGTTACCGTTGACGCTTTAATGGCATACGTCGCTCTTCCCTTCTTTCGGACGTTACTCTGTCGACGGTTTTGAGGAACGGAGGTTGCCGATACTTTTTGATTGGGTTCGTTGATGCTTAATTGGCACGGGCCAGACTGATGCGATCGTTATGGGAAATGTGTGGACGGGAATAATGTACGGTATTATAGAGAACTGAGGAAATAACTATATTCGCGATAAAATAAACTGGACAACTAGAATTCATTTCCACGGACTCGAGTCTCGATACTGCCAGTCAAATAAGTTGTCTATAGGAAATTCTAACCGAAATTTTAAAAACATTTGACCGATCGCGGTGAGAATAGTGTTAACCAGTTAACTGTGTTTGACCAGTATACACGTCATCGTAAAGCTTGACACGATACTAATTCTCTCAGCGATGAATTCTTTATTTTTTCCCATAAATTTGTTTTTCCAACTAAACTCCACAATTAACTGTTTAAGAACTAAAAGATCCGAATCGAAGAAAGATCGAATATGTATACAACTATACAGAACTGATCGCTTCATTGTCAGGAGTGCTGTTAGTGGCTCAAAACCTCCCGTCGAAAAACTGCAGCTAAACAACGTACTTACACCGTTATCAGTCTCAAAGCAAACCCGGATTCCGCGCCGAGGTAAACACACTAGAGCTTGTTGGGGTTTATAGCCTATAACCCGAGGCGTGTCTATAACCTGCCAACATTACAGTTGCTTTAGTATCACGCTACCGGGGATTATATCGAAAGATAGCATTCCCGCAGCTTTATTTCCCTCGGCAGATTTCAATTCTCCCGCGTATTTTCCGTTCGATTTCCATCGGGGCGACGCGATCGCGCGAACGTATTATCCGAGCCCGTCGGGAGCGAAAAGTTCATCGGGGACGGAGCTATAGATCCGACGTTTATAATCGTAGCCGAAGGTAAACCAAACAGCGCCAAAAACTTTCGCGAAGCTCACTCGCTCGCCCGCTCGCCCGGTCGCCTCTCCTGCCGCTCTAATCACCTCGATGAAAACAAGCCACGAGGCCTGAGTAGGTCGGCCGGTAGATCGACTAACGAGCGGTAATCACAAGCCGGAACGAGACGGAGAGCTGTTATCGCGGCTCGCCCAACGAACCCGGCAATCGCAAGGCCATCAATTTTTCTTCGGGACACAGAGGGCACTCGCCGGCAAAGGGACGCTCGCTCTGTGCGCGGCTCCAGTTTCGGAATTGCCGGTTCCCGGGGCAATCCGGTTTGTTTCCCGCCTTTTCGCGCGCGCACACACGCAGTTCTGTAATTAAAGCGAACCGCCGCAGCGGCTCCGCGCTCGCCGATCCGAATGGCTGCGCTTCAAAGACGGATCGCGTGATTTTCCACCACCTTCCATGGCGACGCGATCAAACGGGGAACGGTACAAACGCTCCGCGGATGCCCGGCTGTCCTCCATTCGCGACGCGTTCCGTTTTCATATTTTTCGCGCCGGTTGACCCATTGATGCGTCTTCGCTTTTTACCTCCGTGCTTTCGCGATTGCATTCGGTGTCTATAGAGGGACTATAGGTCAACGGTGTTGGAAAGCCGGTGATTGTTCAGGCTATAGAACCGTTGTAATAATTTGCTGTTTATTTTTGAGAGTTCAGTAATACTCGTCAGCGGCGAGAGTCTACAACCATATCTATATACTCCGTCTCGTGTGTCTAGTTCAATTTTTTCTTATATCCCCCGTCTCCGTACCTTGCGTGGGTTTTTATAAACCTTTGGGTAGGCGTGTGCAAAATTGGAAGCTTCCTGATTTGTAGCCTTCCAGATAGTGGGCGCGTACAAACAAAAATTCGTTCGAGTGGGACTCAACCGGTGATCCTGGAGGGTTGCCGATTGCAGCCCCCGGGTGACCCACGCGAGGGTCCCGAGCGTTCTTGGCACTGACCGTAGCGAGTGATAAAACCAAGGATCGCCTCGACTTCCGGCGAACAGATGTAAGGTAAAAGTTACGGTAAATCTACAAATCTGGCAAAACGTGCCGAAGCAACTACGACTAAATTATTGAAGTAACGGTTCCTTGGGCTTTTATTTCCGCTATGGTAAAAATACCCAGGGCTCTAATGTGCCTCGCAGAAGGTTTCGCCAATAGCCCTCCTAAAGCGATTTAGCGACGCGACAAAGTACCTTTACTAATTTCTAGAATGTATACCGCTCAGGAATACCGTTCGCAATGTACGTTCGAATGATGACGTACCTTAGGTCGATTATTGCACTCACAATCTATTACTGACTCTCCCTTCAGTTACGCTGTTATCAAACGGAAGATCAATCCCGGATGAATATTAAACGAAGCGAACGTGCCCGATCCCATAAACGTCTAACTCCTGTTTCTTTCTGCTTGCAGGTAAGAGAGGCACGCAAACGACACCATCGAATCGAGATTCCGCGAACGTGGGCTGCGATTAGGTAAGAACCGGTCCGTCTGCCTTCGACCGGGGGCCCCGAGCTTAATGATCGTTAAAGTGGCGGCTGTCGCGCGGAACGTTCGGTAGGAATGCCGCGCTGCAGCTGGTCGCCATCTGCACCGTAATTAGTAGGTAAACGTCCCTATAAATTCGCCAGGCTACGAGCCGTCCGCCTGGCTAGTAACAAAAAAACGAAAAAGAAAAAACGCCGCGGCCGGCGAGAAAACCGGCGGGAAAACGTGTCGGGAAAATTTCAGGGATCGTTAAGCGGCGAGGCGAGGCGAGGCGAGGCGAGGCGAGGCGGTCCAAGGAGGCAGAGCTCGTGTTTCTCGCGGTCGATATCAGCCGCCATCCTCCTCGATTGTTTGTTTATCGTTAAGCTCGCAGTTTAAAGAGGAAACAGAGATACAGGGCTGACCGCGCTGCTCCTGGCAGCGGCGAGTTATCATCCTTCGAACCTTGATTTCCACGCGGTTATACTCTCGGCCGCACTGGTCGGATTTATCCGCGGCATTACAAATAACCGAGCAGATAGAGGCCAGAGACTTTGAAAGGAATCAAAATTTCAGTAATTCTACTGTAGGGCTACTAAAATAAAAACCAAGTCCGTAGTCAGGTTGAATATATTTATTACGCGATGTGGCTCTAATGAGGAACGGCAACTAACTGCTTTTCCTCAGTTGCTTTTCTGAAAAGGAAAACTCTTCAGACGAGGGCGTACGTGACCCAGGCCATGGTGGTCCTCTTGGTGGTAAATTAGTCAATGGGCCTGGACTATCTCTCAGGCCCCCAAGTATTGACACGCAAAGGGCGAACCGTCTACAGTATGAATGTATTATTTTTATATTATTTACTAATATATTTATAGAAAATAATATAAAGCGTATTGCATATGTGTTAATTAAAGTGTTAAGCAATTAAGGTGGTAATAGAAGTGAAGAATTCAAGAATAAACCATGGAACGTATCGAGACGCGCTTTGAACCGATTCGAATCGGCGATTTCGAAGTACTCTTTGCGCCTGCGTGTCACGTGACGCGCGCGCCATCTTGGATGCGCACGCAGGATTGAAGTTGCTCTTTAGTGGAAGGACGTGGTGCTGTTAGTGTACGGAATTTTTAACTTTTCTCGTGTAATTAGCTCGAAATTTTGTGAAAGTTTAGTGTTCATCTGAAATTAAGAGTCTTCTGAAGCTGTGGGCGTATAAAGAACAAGCAGAACATTCACGGCCACGTTAAAAGAGAAAGAATTATGTTGCTGCTAATGAACATAACCCTGTCAACCGGCTATCGGTATGCCCTTCATCTTCTATCGCTATTTTCTTGTAAATATCGTTCACTATACTACAAATTGTTATGAAAATTCAGAACTCTAGATGTTCATTTACAAAATGGTATATAAGGGACAGTATTATCCTTAATTTCAGCCTGAATATTCATAAATTTCTAAACATCAGTAGGGTACTCATTGTCGCGCCTTTTTTGCCTTGGGGACGCCATTATGGCGTCCATGTTTATAGCCTACTTCTAGGACCCGGACGCAACGCGAACGCTATAAGTGACCTTAACACGAGGTTTAACCCTTTGACGAGAATTCTTCGAAATATGCAAAACCTTCAACGTATGAATCTAAATTATGCATCAATCGCTTAATCAATAGAAAAAGAGAAAACCTATCAAAAAGACTAATCAGATCATTCGTCCAGTCTTCGAAATCTTTTCATCTCACCGAAACGCCGACATCCGTCCGCAAAGGGTTAACCAGTCGGTCCGTTTCCTACGAGTCGCTTCCCGACGAAGCCCGAGCATCGCATGACGCGGGAGAATCAATTTTATAGACAATCCACGTAGCTCTCGGCATTCTGCAGCGGAAGCTTCCGTGTCATTGACTCCCGAAGTTCCGGGATATCAGCGTACACCGTGGGATTACGTATTATCAGCGGGAGCCACGAAAAGTTACGCTATCAGCGAAGAACAATATCCCCCGAAGTTCGGCCGACGCGTCAAAGCTAATCCCCGGAAGTCCCGCGCAATCATCGCGACCCGTACGCGCGCCGAAAAAGCTGTCCGCGGACGTGTCCCGGCCGTCTGGCGGATCTCCCGCGGGCGACCGCAACAAACCGCTTAAATACCCGCGGAAGAAAGGGGCGTTCCGTCCGGGCGCGCGACGCGAAACAGATAAAAAATTCCTTTCACGGTAACAATGTCTTCCGCGTCGCGGGGATTCAAAGAACGCGGCCGGCAGCCGCGGGCGCGCAATCTGCCGCGGAATAATTAGAGTCCGCGATGGATCTTGCCGGTCCCGGAATAAAAGCGCCGCGCGCGGCAGGAAGTTCTTAATCCGAGCGGCGACGAGCGGGCGCCGCCCGTTGATTGGTCGGCCCGCGCCCGCCCTCCCCTGGCACCCTCTTCGGATTAATAACCGAGATAAGTCTCGTGACGACGTTACTGTCCTTTCTTTTTCCGCCGGGGGAAACCTGCACGCCAGGCTCCACGCGCGCGGGCGCGCGCACACACGGCCTCGTATCAGCTCGATCTTAATTCAAAGCATGACCGCGAGCCCGACCACCCTCGCGGACCCTCCCCCTGCCATGGCGGAGCCTCGTTCCCTTGCTCTTACGGGGCCGTGACAAATAGCTTTTAATTTCTCGCCACTGTTTACCCAAGCTACTCCCGAATTAATTGCCCGTTACCCGGCTTCCGGACGTTATCTTATCGCCGGCCACTTAAACAGCCCCTACACGGCCGCGCCGGGACGATCCCGACCCTCCGCGAGAGATCTTGGCGTCCGGCTAGGGGGATGCGCGGGCTGCGTCAGATCTAAACCGATGATTACGAGCGCAGACCGCTGCGCAAGCCTCTGGGAGCCACTCTGAAACGGAAGCTAGAGGGTGGTCCGATGTTTGCGGGAGACTCGGCCCGGGACTTCGGGGTCGCCGGTATCGCGCCGCGGTATCTAAACCTGGACGAGAGGCGTCCCGGCTTCTTCGGGAACGCGGACCCCGAATTAATTCGGTGACCCACGGAATTCCGGGCTACTTGGCTGCGATATCACGGGTAGCTTCCGATAGCGACCGTTTTGCCGGAATCTTGTTGATCCGGGGAACTTGGCCTATGATTTCTTTCTGAACTCTGAACGATACGGCTACTTTGTCATTAATAATTTATTGGGAAAAGGGAAAAATTCTAAGCATATTCTTGTTCGTAACCGGTCCTCGATGAAATTCTAGTATAGATTTTAAACAGACTAACACGTTGAACTCCGCACGATTTCATAGAGCAAAATACAGAAAATGGTAAAAGTACAATATTAAATCGTTTGACTGAATTGGATTATTATCATTGCACGTTCATCAAACTGAATGCCACCGCAATGGATAGCATTATTTATAATATAGAAATGTGTGCGAATAATCATCGTTTCACTGTGTGAATTATAGTACTTCGATTTGCTTGGGGGTCACCGGTGACCCCCATAGCATTCAACGTGTTTACAAATATAAATATAAAAAATATATAAATATAGAATTCCAAACACTATTTTTCTGTTATAAATTATATTGTAGAGCAAACTTCGACATAGAATACACATAGAATTTTTTTCTGTTTCGAATAAATTATTAACGACAAACTTGTGATGATCACAGTCGAGAAATAGATCATAGGGCAAGGGGTTAATGGTTTTGGCAAGAGGAGAGGATGAATGTCGATAGATTGTCCCCGGCGTGATTGAGGCTATCGCTCAAACTCGATTAAACCGGAAATTAGGTTAATTTACAGTACCGAAATTCGGATGATTCGCGCGGACAACAGGTCCAGGATTCCCCCGGTGCCATTTGTTTCCCCATTCCTTTCACAATTGTCAGAACATCGGGAGGGCATCGGTTCTCGTCATTACCGAATTTACTGTTTGCGAGCCAGGGCTCCCGGGGAATGCGCCGGTGGAATTCCCGCGCTGGACAGTCCAATCCTGCAGGCTTTATTATGGCCCCTTTGCTCCCTTCGCATGAAACAGATACTCCTCTTCCCGGCGAAAAACTGGAGCAAACGAGTGCTTACACGGAACAATACAATTTCACTGTTTAACTCTACAACCGTCGCGTCGGAATTAGCCATTCGACAATTTCTGTTTCGCAATTACTCTAATTATGAAGCTTCTTCGTCACAAGAACTGTAGTACGATACAATTTTCTATGAAATTGCGAACCAGTGTAATATATTAATGGTATTTGAATATGTTTTGTTTGAAAAAGACACAGCTATAGCTCGCAGTGTGATCAGGCAGTTTTCCTGCTTACTGGATCCTTTCGTCGATGATAACGAGGTGTATTGATATGATTCATTGAAAACTAAGTCAATTAAAAGAGTCCTTACTATTCTATCTCTATCGTGAGGTATATTTCTAGATTTGTGGATTTTCTGTCAAATGACCCATGCCTAACAAATGTTTTTCTGAGAAATTATTAAAGAAATTCATTCAGCTCTACGCAAATTGAATTATAAATCAATTAACCCTTTGCAGACGAATGTCGGCATTTTGCTGAGATCAAACTTCCATGTTCGGAATAGTCAGTTGTGAACAAATGATCTAACTGTTCGAACAGCAAGAAATCAGTACACTTTCCTTATTCTCTATGATTTAAGCATTCAGTGTTTAATTTACCAGAATTTCAACAATCTTCGTCCGCGAAGGGTTAAAGTCTCAACAGATGCACGCTCGGAGTCTCTATATCGAAATTTTCAAAAGTCAATCGAAGTGCTGGGTAGTGTTAGTGTTAAAACTACGATGCTACGGTAATTACTGAGTAGCTCCAGTGCCAAAGAAACAAGACTACCGCGCGGGGAAAATGATTTTCAAGCCTGTTCCGTTCCGCTCGGAAGATTTTCAGGATTCCAGTCGCAGTTTACCGATGTCCCTTCCCTATAATCGACCTTTCCCGAAGAAATAACGGCCGGGTGCGCGGGCAGGACGCTCGGTAACGATTCTGTGCATAAAGAGCGCTCGCCGGAGCCCGTGTAGGGGGGCGAAGGGCGAGGAACGTGATCGTAATATCGAGAACCGGCGATACGCGTTATGAAAGTCAGGTCTCCTCTCTCTTCCTCTTTCCCGTTGCCGCGTGCTTTCTGACCCGAATTAAAAATAGTCTGCGGCGGAAGCGCAGTTGTCGCCGGCGGAACGGCGAGGACAACCGGGCCCCGAGCTCCTTTTTGCTCGCGATCGGGGGGCGGTGCGGTTTTCGAGGCGGCGCGCGAGCAGAAATTCAGCCCGCCGCGCCGGAAGAAAACGAGAGAAGCGAAGTAGACGCGGCAAAGTTGCAGAAATTACGTGGAATTAACGTCCGCGCGGAATAAAAGTTCCGCGTCTCGTGTAACGAACACGGACGCATTAGCGATGCAATTAATTTTTCCTTCCGGGTATCCGCGCCCGCCATGTTTATGCAAACGCGATTCCTCGCCGGCTAAGTGGGGAATAATTGTATCGTAACGAAACTTTCTTTTGCCGCGATATCGCCGCGCGAACGTCCTCCTCGCTTGGTAATGCGCGCGCTAATCGACTAACCCTTTGCGCTTAACACTGGAATTAGCGGACAGGTTAAAATGATTCCTGACTTCTTCCTTTTGTAATTGTTAAAAAGATGACAGGTGTTTCTTTCGAGAAATTATTAACACTAGGTTTACGGAGTCAATTTGACGCATACTGAGTTTCATAAACATTACTTGGCAAACGTTTATGTCGGTTTTGGTTGATGCAGTTACAAGAATGCGTAGCGTAATAACCTAATTTTAAATCCCTAATTTCCAAGATCTAAATGGTCGAACATCAATTTTTCTAAGAACAATAGAATAAACCGGACAATAGACGTCCGTAAACCTAGTGTTAAGAAAATTGATTTAGCAACGCGCGAACCGAATTGTAAATCAATCAAAGTCTCCATAGATATTCTTGGGGTTTCTATAAAACATTCCAATTACCAATCATTCTTCCCCGTGCAACCACTGAATCATCTTAATAGAGAAATCATGGCGTGCGAGGTAACCGTTCCGACTAAGACGTCCGAATAACAGGCAACAACTAGCCAGTTAATGCGTGGAATTAAGCCACGTCTCTCGTTCACCCGGGAATTAAGCCGGCGCCCGTGTTAAACCGGCGGCAGCTCGTTCCCTTTGTCACGAATCGGCCCGGGAAACTTCGTACCGGCGCGTAAGCCGGACGAATTATCAGCAATTTTCTCGGCAGTCGCCGCCGGCACCGGTCAAAACGGGTTTAGCGGCTGTAACTGCGGCCGCGCGTAACCCGCTCAGCTTACAACCGCGCGCTCCCGCCTTCCGCGCCGGCCCGGCTGTTTATTTTCCCGCTACTACTTACCGCCCGAGCTAGTAGAATGATCACCTGCCCAGCCAGACAACAATGATTTATCGCGGAACGCCGGAACGGCGAACTTTCCGATGCACGAACGAGACCGGAGAGCTTTTAGCCCGCGCGTTCAGTAGAATGATCACGCGTCTAGTCGGACGCGCGGAATTCCCGAAAAATAAACACCGCGTTTCGCCTCCTCGCTCTCGATAGTTGCAATCGTTGCATCTATTCGTAACATTCTAATGTTGATCAAACTATCGGCGTCAAGCGGGAATATTTCATTCCAGTATTTCGCGTGTAATTAAATTACTTCGAGTTACATGAAATTACATTAAATTTCATATCGAACATCGAATTTTATAAGATCGAGCTTTTAGCCCGCAGTAGAATGATCACGCTAGTCAGAGGCGGAATTCCCGAAAAACAAACACCGCGTTTCGCCTCCTCGCTCTCGATAGTTGCAATCGTTGCACTCGTAACATTCTAATGTTGATCAAGCGGGAATAACTATTTCATTCCAATATTCCGCGTCCAATTAAATTACTTCGAGTTACATGAAATTACGTTAAATTTCATGTCGAACATCGAATTTTATAATGCTATGTCAAACCGAATGTGCCCGTGAGCCGCCTCTCGAGCGAGGGGGTTCAATTTCAGCGCGTTTCGAGTTTCAATGCTGCCGCAACGAGAAAGTAGAATAATTATGTGGCCAGACGTTTCCGAAATGCTTTGCGCGTGATGTTGAACTGTTGCTGGAATTCTCTTAGATGGAGTTTCAGATGTTGGAACGATGCTTTGTAATTTATTTCGAAATCTCGTCCCGTACGGATTCCTTGTCAACGAATAATTATGGAGAGATCGATATCGTTGAAACTACCGATCGGTCGCAGAGGCGTCGACACTTAATAACCGACCGCTTCAATATTCAAATTACATTTCCCGGATGAAAGGATCCAGTCCTTCGAGTCGGCCGACGCGGTAGCCGGCTACCGGCGCGCCGCCCGTGCCTGAAACCATCTTTTCGCTTTGTTTAATATGCTAATGGTTATTAAACAAGTGTTTCCCCGCACGTTAACGTGATATGAAATTCGTTACACGGACTCGCCGCGGCGTACACGCGGCCGCCAAAAAGACGTCGACCGCGCCGGCAATATTAAATTAGCATAATACTAATAACACCGGCCCGTGCGTACCCGCCATTATATTTCGAGTGACGCGAATGTCCCTTCGAACGCGCGAACCGCCGAAACCGGCGGTTTCTTCTCGTTTTTCGCCGCACGGTCCTCGCACCGTCCACCTAATTGCTTTTTAATTGTTTCCGGTGTTGTTTTTCGTGCGCCGAGACGGCCTTCTATCCACTTTGCGCGTTCCTCGAGATTATATTAGCCTCGGACACGCCACCGAATCTGAGTGAATGTTCTCTGACGATCTTATTCTTGAATCTTTTTCTCTGTACGTTCGAGGGAATCATGATTGTTTCGTATATCACTTGTTCTTCATCTATATTATTGTAAAACCTCGGAACAATCCCGAGATTGTTATCATTTTCGCTAGGAATACTATAAAAATGAACAGTTGCTGATAGATTACAAAAGAACCTGGAGTGCCAAGAGTTAAAAAATAAAAGAAAAATTAAGAATTAAAAAATTAAGAGAATCGATGGATCGGCAATTGTTTTCAAACAATTCGGAAGCGCCGAGATTGGAAACTAAATTGGAACGGGATTATCTTTTTGTTCGACTGAATTCCCGAGGAGTGGTGGCGGTGACCGTGAATTCTCGGCGGGAACGTGTCCCGTGCGTCAATCGGGCCGGAGAATCGGCCCGAAGGACGGGGTAGTTTTATTAAGCCGGCTGATAATTATCGGACGAAGTAGGTCGGGAGCCCATCGAACGGCCAAGCGACGGACAAAAAGAATAACGATCGTTCGATCGTCGAACGACGGCCGTGTTCGTTATCGGGCCCCGAGTAGCGATTAACTTCTTAATTGGTGAACTTTTTTAATTTCTTTCGATTTTTGCCCCGACGACACCTGTGTCGAGCCTGCTCGAACGGTAACTTCTTGATCGCTCGCGACGGAAGAAACGAGGATACTCCTCTCTCTCTCTCCGGCTGAGAATTTTTGTTTATTATTAATTTCACTAATCAGCCGAGTCTCGAGCTCCGACGCCGCGCGGCGTCAAAGGATCGCAATGAAAATCCATTGAACGCCGAAGAAAGGAATTTCTTTCCGCGGCCCCGATACGGGATTTATTATTTATTTATTAATTCCATTAACGGCCACGCGAGCGCACCCTTTGTCACGCGTGCACCGTGCAAACGGGCGAAAATGAAAATACACTGAGCATCGAAAAAAGGAATTCCCTGTGAGCGAGACGCGAAATTTATTATTTATTATTAATTTCGTTCGGCCGAGCTTTTACGGTGCGCGCCGTGAAAGGGGCGTGGAGGGAAATTAAAAACACGAGCTAATGAGTGTATTCAACGGTATAGAAAGGGCGGTGAGTCTCATAGGAAATAGAAGTACTAAATTAAACGAGCGATCACGGTTGATAATAAAATCCACGGTAATTAGTCGTTTCAAACGAGAAATTGGTGTCCAGTTTTCTAAATAGATTTATTGCTCCATATCTTCCATAAAATAGTAAATATTATTCATAGAATAAACTTATTAGCCTATAATTCTAATCTTATTAAATTCACCTTTTGAAATCTCTATAGAAACTCTAAGAGTGCATCCATCGAGATCAATTTATATAGTCCTATTTCATTCTAATGTGTATAGTTATGCTAAAGCATCAATAAGTAATATAAAAAATATTTGGATTTTGTAGATTTAAATTATAACTCAATAAAATTTAAGGGGATTTATTTTATTGAATAAAATTTTAGTTTCTATTTAAAATTCCTAATAAATTTATATAGTTGTATTTCATTCTAACATGTATAGTTATGCTAAAGCATCGATAGGTAATATAAAAAATATTTGAATTTTGTAGATTTAAATTATAACTCAATAAAATTTAAAGGAGATTTATTTCATTGAATAAAATTTTAGTTTCTATTTGAAATATCTAATAAATTTATATAGTCCGAATTCATTCTAAATTTAAGGGGGATTTACTAGGGGATTTATTATTTATTATTCCACGCATCGATCAATTCAGTTTGCGTATTGCTAGATCAATCTTCAACAATTCCTCAGAGGAACACCCGTTATTTAGTAATAATTGCGAAAGGGAAACATCAGGAATGGCTCAGTTTGACCAGTATGGTAGCTTTGTTGTGAAATCGTTCGAAGGAAGTCGTCAACGTGGTTCATATCAAAAATAAAGAAGAAAATCGACGAATCGATACAGAGTACAAAGAGCAAGTTTCCCGAAACGAAGTTAAAAACCGTGTACCGCGCAGCTTAAAAATCAGTCTCGAAAAAGTTTCGACAATCACGCGAAAGGCTCGTTGGCCGTGTTCACCGAGTGTCTCGCGGTTCGAGTCGTTAGCCGGTCGAAATTACGCGGCGACCGGGAATCCCGGTACAATTTTGTTTCCGCGGCCTCGGTGAAAAATAGCGGCGTATTTTTCGCGGGAATTACCAAGTGGAAATTTCATTAGAGACACCCCCGCGCCCCCTGCCCCCTTTTTTCCGCGCCGCCCTTTAAAAATTAAACTAAACGCGGCCCGTGACGTTGACCGTTTCGCGGCTACGGATTATGTTTTTAATTGTTCCCATTGACCGCCGGAATTGAGTTTAAATATTCCTGCGCGGCCTCGGTTGAATTGCCCGCTCGCCCGGTCGCCTTTTTCACGGATATTGAAACAACATTCACCGAAGCGACAATGGAATTACCTTCGCCATTAATAATGTCTTATGCTCGTAAATAATCAGCACCGGTGATTCTATATTCTATGATCTGTAATTATTAATCGATTATATTACAATGCACAGAATAGCGTAGACCACTGAGCTACTACAAACTAGAATAATACAGATTAATTATAAAATATAAACTAAACAACGGTAATTAGCCTGGTATCGATAGTCGATCATTCTTTAGAAAATCATTGGTTTTTATTATAAATTTAATAACTAACATAATAAATGTTTAATTCTCTCGTTCCAGGATGACCAACGTCTAACTCAATTATTAAATTCTTAACACTAGAACTACCGATTTAATACGATTAATATGGAAATCCTATAAAAATTGTAATAGATTATTTTCAGTTTTTTCGGATATTCGTCATATTCAAGTGAAACTATTTTCGAAATTATTTCGAATATTCAATGCTTCGAAGATATCAATAATTGCTAAACAGAAGACTCGTCATTTTGACTATAAGTTTGATATTTAATATTAAACTTTGTATAATATTATTCCTTATTCCTATACTTTGTATAATATTATTATTATTAATTATATTTTAATATTAAATATACCAAATATTGAAAGAAAATATCTCTTCCTCAATGCATATGAGATTTCTTAATTGAATCTAAGAAAACGTCAGTACCTCATTAGAAAATATCGAATATTTCCGGTGAAAAACTTCTGGAGCACAAAGGGTTAATATTAAATATACTCCATAATTTTTCTGAGGAGCCTACGGAGTGCAAAGGTTTAATTACACACAACCGCAGCGTTTCCATTAGCAAGCAAAAAGTATATTGTTACCGAACTGTCTCCGCCGAATTTTCCCCCGGTTCGACCAGCGGCGCGTGTAGCTCGGGGTCGCATGGTTTCACGGAAGCCATAGGTGCGGCGAAAGTTCCGATGTATCAGGCTCGCGGACAAAGGTATCGAGTCAGCGTCGGAACGGTCCGCGGAGTTTGAATATTCACCGAAATTCCGTTTACATCCCGTTGGCCGAGAGCGACCCCTTTAATTAGGGGTGGTGCCGCCGGAAGATCGGCGGAATAACGATTCCGCGATCGCGGACACCGGGGGAGCCGGCGCAGCCGCTCGCGGGAATGATTATAACTCGGCGCCGCAACTTCTCGCATATTCATAGAAACGTTGCGACGCGATTTACGAGCGGTTAATGCATTTGACTCGCGCGACTTCCGGCACGCCCCGCGAAAGAGGAGGAAGAACACACACACACACCCGGAAAGAGCCCGCGGAGCTCCTCGAGCGTGGTTATTTAAATCCGACGTTCGACCGTTTTTTTCGCCGACTAATTGCCCCGTCGGACCGTCCTTTAAGCGTTTAATCGCCGATTTTCACTTCCGCCGTAATTATGTCCTTTTGAAAATATATTTTCTACTTTCGTGTTTACGATCTCGCTAATGGCGGGGACCCCGCGGTCAGTGGTATAATAAAGTATCTCGGCCAGACAAATCCTGTTCATAGTTCCCCGGTACGTTTATCTCGCGGACGGATTTAGTTGTTTTTGAAGCTTTACGCGCGCAGATTATTCTCTGCTTGTTTTCAGATGAATAATGGCCGGCTGGTAAGCGATCTCGCGGATAATCGAACGTATAGAGAGCATACGTTTGCTTTCGGCGAGTAGTGCGGACGAATGATTGGTCGGACGTAGCTTTTAATTAATATATAGTGATGTTGGGAAACTTGGATATATTGTTCTTTGATGGTGTCTTCAGTGGAAATATTTTCTTTAGCCTTTAATCATGAATATATGTTTAATGATCTTTACCTATGACTTCTTTCTCAACTATGATCGATACGGCTGCTTTGTCATTAATAATTTATTGGAAAAAGATATTTTCTTTGCATTCTAATGAACTGAGTAATATATATATTTGTTGAATCATGAAAATCTTCACAAGTCTCACTCGTTGTAGGGCAAGGGGTTAATGATCTAGACGAAAAGCTGAAGTACATTATTCTTCGAGGATGTTTCCATCGATCGAATCGTTTCCTTGAAATGGAAAAGAGAATTGATTGCAGGACAAAGCGAGTGAAATTGAAGATCTAGTTAGTATCAGGTCTCGGTCGACGGAATTAAGGGAAACGATGAAGCGTACAGGATTCCGGAAAATCCTCGGAGCGTGTACCGTCGGATTGGAAGCCTCCGCTATCTGCAGCGGGGCGAGTACACGACCGTCAGGGCTGCACGGATGTCAGGCTAACATGGAATTTCTAGTTCTCCGTGAGAGGTCTCGCGAGAGATCCCCCGGGCTCTCACGTTTATGGCGACTCCGTTAAATTCGGTAGTAACGGTGCATTAGAGACACTTGCCGACTCCCTTTTACGAGCCGACATATCCAGATAGATACGAACAGAAGGTGGCAGGACAATGCCAAGAATTAACGCCCGTCTCTCTCTCTCCCCGCCTCTCTCTTGGCGTTCCCCTCCGTCTTCCTTGTCTTCTCCCGTTTCGGAAGCAACCGGCCGTGTTCCCAAATTTGTCAACTAAATCGTTAGTCACTCTCGCAAATTTTATCCAACGAAGATTCTCAGTAGAAATCGATTGCTCGATATCCGATAAAATGAAAATCAACTATACAATTAACAGTTAACCCTTTGCACTCGAGAGGTGACTCACCACTTGATTCCTTAGAAAACTATAAAATTTGATATTTAATGTTATACTTCCTATAATGCATCATGAGAAATATTCAAATAAAATAGCTCTGTTCCTCAATGTATGATTTCTCGTCGACTTAGTTTCACAAAATATCTATTTTACCTATCAGAGAATGTTCAAATATTTCTAGTGAAGAACTTCCGAGTGCAAAGGCTTAACTTCTCGTTTATACATTATAGTGATTACTGTATTATAGATAATGAAAACGCAGTTAACCGATTGCTTCATTTTATTCGCCACTTTGAGTGCAAACTGAAATAAATCAACAAGATGCCGCTATACTGACACGCGACTTCAAAGTTACGAGCCTATAGTTAACCTACGCTAAAAATTCCAGATAACATAGATGTCTATTCGACTCTAAAAACAGCAGATTCGCCGGGAAATTGGAAGATACCGCGATAAACCGGTCATTTCACGATTCTTCCGCATGGAACAGCCATTCTTAGCCCCCCTGCTGCGCGGACGGTCGCGGACAATGAATATTAGATAACTAAAACGCGGCGCACACGTACCGCTCGCCGGCGAGGATTCATGGAATCATAGATTCCGGATAGCGCACGCAACGAGCATAACGGCGGTGCGAATCCAGCAAATTACCATCGAAAATCGTGGCCGGCCGTGTATGCGATAGAATTATCCTAGTAAAAACGTCAGGTATTCCCGCGGTGTGGGGGCCGTCGCGTCGCCTGGAACATAGCAGCGTCGGCGGACGTTAATATTAATAACCATAGAATTCGCGGCCGGTTGAACGGCGGGAGGTCGAGCCGGCGGAACTCCTAGATTAACCGTCGCATTAACGGAAGGATTTAACCTGACGCTGTCCGCGAGTTAGCGTACCTCCAGCCCGGACGGCGCGGAATATTTCCGAGCGGTGTCTCGCGGAATCTCGTTAAAAGTTAGGGGACAGGCGGTTTTCAATGGCCACTGAATCTATGCTCGCTACTTATGGGATCCAGGTTTATCCGATGGCGCGGACGTTATTACGCGATCTCGGATCCTCGTAATACTCGGCCCGAACGGCGTTAACCCTTTGCCGACGGAGATTCTTTGAAATGTAGACCTTCGGCGGATCAAGCTGAATTGTATATCGAATGCTTAATTAAGAAAAAAGGAAACTTCGCGATGATCTCTTGCTGTTCGAGTAAATCATTTGTCTACTACTTAGTCTTCCGAATACGGAAATTTCATCTCGACGAAATGTTAATCCTTTGTACGGTATCGTGTCAGGATAGTCAGTAAGGTTTCAAACTGGAATTGACAGGAATAAACGAGTTTGATTCTTTTCAATTCGAATTGAATGTTATACTTCGGTTATTAGTTACTATGTGTTAACCTGTTCAGGATCGAGTTCTTTGTGAGAAAGATGATAGTTTCTGATCGACTACAGATTTGGTTCAAATTAGGAATAGAACGGAACTAATGGATGTTAATGTTAAATTATTCTAGAATCAAGTCTACAGTGTAAGTTGAAGAAAACGTAAAATTCTTCTGAGTTTTTAGTGAATTATCGATGACAAAGTAATTACCACAATTATGAAAGAAATCGTAGTTTAATGAATTAACACTAAAACTACCTAAGAATGCATCAACTGAGACTATAATTTACCATTCAGTTTCCATATTGCTAATTCAATTTTTTCAGAAATTTCCCAGAGAAACATCTGCTATCTTTCAATAATTACAAAAGAAATTAGGAACAAGTCATTTCGACTCGTCTAGTTTCAGTGTTAGTTTCCGACAAAGGGTTATCTTCCGAATAATCCTCCGCATCGTTGTTGTCCGTCGACGAATCGCGTCGGCGATTGATCGACTGGCGAACGGCCGCGCCTCCCGTCGTCCTTCCACCGTGGATTTATTCCGATAAATTAATGGAACGCCGACGATAATTCGAGCGGACCACTTCCGCGGTTAACGTTGTTAATTTTCCAGCGATCGCCATTATGCCGGTGCCTTTGTATCCGGCCCCGTAATTAGTTTGCGCGGCGGTCGAACTCTTCGGCCGTGTTGCGCCCCGCGGTCGCGGAATCGACCGGCAATTATGAGCCGCGTGATAACTCCGGGTTTCCGGCGTGCCCGCGTTTCAGCGCCTGGAAAATCGTTGCTCCGCACCGACCGGTTTTCACCGCAAAACGGTTCTTTTACACTCGGCGAGCTGTTCGATTCCGTTTCATTAGGGACGATAATTAAATTTCGCACAATTCCGCCCGCGCGGCTTCCCGACTCCGAGCTCCGCGGACGCTTTGTTGCGTTTTAATATTCGCGAAATGTCTAACATTCATTACTTCCAGCCGTGTATTACTCATTCATTCGTCAGGTGCGTACAATTCTAGTCTATGATTGCACATTTCAACGAACCAACGTGTCGTAGAAGTACCATCCATCGCAAGGAACCTGTCACTCTCGTCTAAATGGTCAAATTCGATGGCACACGCCTCCTCACACGAATGTCCAATTATACCGTACGTGTTAGGACAAGGGGACAATTTTACGATACGGGAAATTATTCTTAGAGACGTTCGTAACCGTTATTCCGTCCGGTACTTTAGCAGGCCGGCCTGCAGACAATATGCTGCACATAAGGGTTTTCTATTTCGAAATTTTAATAATGAAACCTGTGCCACGCCAACTTAACTTTGTGCGACTGATTGGAAGTGTATTGATATTTCCTTCAGTGGAAATAACTTGCTGTTTATTAAGTGTAGGGCGCTAGATTCAGTAATATTCACAGTGCTTTACCGTACGATTCACAAAGACACTCACACCAGGTCACGCGTCGATGATCGCAGAGTTCCCGACTCAAGAATTCCCCTCCGACTGTCTCCCCGTGAGTGCCAAGATCGCGGCAACACCAACTAGACCGCGTCCGTCCAAATCCTAAAAATCCCGACGACCGCGTAGAATCCGCTTCGCAGCGCTACTTGCAGCAGCCGAGACACTTCTCAAGGTATCAACGTACCATCTCAGCTCCCATCTCGTTTCATATTGCTCCGGAGAAGTTTCGCGAGCCATAAATGCATAAAGATGGTCTAGTTTCGGCTATCGATCGAGCGTATCCCGGAAACAGCGGGTCCCCGGAGCGGCACGTAGCGGGGTCGCGCTTAGGCGGTATCTCGCGAGACAACGTAGCAGCGGCGCTCGGAAAAACCGGGGGAGGGAAGAGGAATCGCGCGGCGGAAAGAGGCAGCTGCCGGGGGAATCGTCGGGAAGAGATTCCCGCGGCGAGGGAGCGGCGACGGCGCGTCTCTGTCTGGCTTTTCTCCCACGGACGTGGGCTGCGGGTGGGTTAGCCAGCCGGTCTCCGTCGCCGGCGCGCTCCATCGGGCGGAGTAGCGCCCCGGCAGACAGAGAGACGCGGGAGTAAAAGTAACAAGCCAAAATAAACACACGACTGCCGATTCCTGCTGTCGCAATATTTGCCGTGGCCCGCCGGCGAAACTTGAACGGCCGGCTGCGGCGCCGCGCCGTGCGCTCCGAGCCAGCCGCGGCTCCCGGCGCGGCGAATCTATTGGCCGCGCGCCACCGCCGTCACTAATGCCGCGTTATTGCATACGATCTGACAATTTTGAAGCGATTTCATATTTCCTAGATTATCCATATATACCCCCGCCGCTGCCTTCTCCCCGGCTGTTCTCCGTCGACGACCTTATTTCTCGCCTCGCGGACACGTCCTCCGGACCAGTGGCTTATTCGTTGCTCCGAGTAGCTGGCTTCCCGAGGTTTGTCGGAATGGAATGAACTCGTGGAGATGGGACGCATTGATTTCTTTCTGGGAAGCTGTGGTTGATCTGGTTTTACTAGTCGTTTGGAGAATGATGCGGTTAAGTGCGGAGGAATTGAGGAAGTCTTTGCACTCGGAAGTTTTTCAATAGAAATATTTCGAGATTTCCTCATGGGATAGAGACAACAATTTGTGAAACTAACTCGAAGAGAAATCACACGTTCATCGAGGAACTAAGCTATTTTATTTCAATATTAATGACTCTGACAGCAAGAGATTAGTACGTAGTTTCAGTTTTTACTATTACCTAAGCAATCAATATATAATTTATCTTCAACCGAAGGTTTTCTATTTCAAAGAATCTTCGTCCACAAAGGGTTAATCCTTCCTTGCGACCTCTACTATCCTTCACCCTTCAGTTCACTGACGATACCCCAGATAATCATCAAATCAACGAATCCACCGAATCCCCTGTCGAAGGGCAAGTATCCAATACCCAGAGAACTGCGAGAAGTTTCTCGTAGAGGGGTGCGGACTGCTTCGGAGGCAACGTGAAAACACGGAGCGCACACACGGTCGGTTAACGAGGGGAAAGGTTAGCCTCTAGCTTCCTGGTCGAGCTCTCTTTCCCATTGTCGGCCGGTAATCCCGAATTCACGCGGCGTCCCGCTAGAGCAGGAACGGCGGGGGCTAATTGTTCGGCTTCGCACGGGATTCCCTGGGAATTTTTGTTGCTCGGCCGAAAGGCGCCGAAGGAAAAAGGGAAAGGGAAGCGATGACAATGCGGACGCGTCGGATACGAAACTGGTTAAGAGGCGTCGGAGTTTTCGCGGCGGAAGGGGCGGAAGTTGGCGCGAAAATAGGTGTAATTCCCATGGTCGGGCCTGGCGACGGGAGCGAACGAAGCACGTCAAGAAGTTCCGCGTTCCATGCCTCTCCGACCTCGACTTAATGAATTAAGTTCGCATTGTTAATTACTGCTCCCTGTTTCGCCGGTCTCAAACGTTTCTCTTTCGTGTCCGCGACGCCGCACAGCCCTTTCTCTCCCGCCGCCCCTGTGTTTTGCGCCGATTGTTACCGCCGCCTCGTTTTAGACACACTCGAAACGGTCCGTTTCTTCCTTTGCTCGTCCCCACGGTTTCCTTTGGTTATTGACGCCGCTTCGCTTTCTTGCTTCTTAACTGCATCCCCCTTGCGCCTGGCTCACTCGAGTTTCTACCTTCCCCTCGAACTTCCATCTGTCTTTATTATTAGAATAAAATCTGACATTCTAGAATCGGTTTATGAATAATACAATCGGTGGAACTTCGAAGAAAGATAAGTTTGCATTACGGAATGTAACGTTCTTTGTTTCCTAGAGCATTCAAAGGAACATGTTAAACGGAGAACGATGAAACAGGTAGCAAGTGTAGTCACGGGATTCAGCGGAACTCGACCCTATTGTTTTAATCTACGGAGTACAAAAGGCGGAGTTCCGCAATTCAACGTTCCGTGATACGCGTAATTTCCTTTGCACGAGTTCCAGGTAATCCGTTATCCTTCGCGAACAATCGGCAAGAAAAACCGCCGGCCATCGATGAAAAGAGTACGTTTCCCTTCGGAAGTCCTCCTTTCTCTTCTCCCTTATCAATAAACACGAAGACGTCCGGGCGTTCCACCCTTTCGCGTCTTCCGGTGAGCACAAAGGTTCGCAGCCTCGGCGGCATAAAAGATTCCCGCGTTCCGCGAGATTGAAGGGCGCCGGAGGATTGTTTTCGGTGGGAGCGCGGTGCATTAATTTTTCGCTGGAATTCGCGGCCAACAAAAGGCGTGCCGCCGGCGCGAAACAAGTTTCCATTGTGGCGGCGCGTTCGCCGTTCGCCCCCGACACCCCCGGAAAGAAATTAGCCGTCGAAGCTTGGCTATACGGGTGTTTAACGGCCGTTGCAACGGATTGTTCGCTCGTCGAATTTTTCCCCGCCAGCCCCGCCACCCCCGCCCCCGCCCCGCGGTGCTCGCGACATTTGTTTGGTTACAGGTTTCGCTGGCCTTTATTGCGAGAGGGCGAACGCGTCCCGGCCGAGCGACCGGCATGAATAAACATGAACGCGTGCAAAACGTATAACGAGAAATATGAATAAATATGACTTCTTTGGTGGGGTCGGCGAAGGGGCGGGGGCGGCGAGTTGTTGGACGGTCTATGAATGTTGCGCGCCGAGCCGCGTCGCCGGCGAAAGTAACAGGAAGCGTACCAGTGATTTTTCATTTCGCGGCCGCGCGGAATAAATACGTCGCGCTGCAAAATTGAAATCTTCCGATCGGGGGAGGAACAGAGGATCGGAACGTATTGTGGCTTAGAGGACGTTCGGGTCAACCCTTCGACGAAGGGTTCAATCCTAATCTGAACCATTAGCGGTTCGCGAGAAGAGGATTCTGGTTGTTTAACCCGTTAACTTGTACGCTCGAGTTAATTCGAGCGCGCTAAACGGGCCAAACTGTGAAAATAACAATGTGAAAGCAAATGAATATAGAAAAAATTGTTAAAACAGGTAGAGGTTGAAGATTTCAAGAATATTTGGGAGTTATTGAATGTTACCATTGAATGGTACAATTGTGTTACTACAAATATAGAAAAAATTGTTATTTTTGATTCTTTGAAATATATAAACCGTTCAGCAGATGAAGCTAAATGATATATTAATTGCTTAGATGATAGAAATAGAAGCTACGCGCTGATCTCTCTCTGTTCGAGTAATCGAATCATTCTCGACTTAGTCCTCGAAACATTAAAACTTCATCTCGCGACGTAGAGGTTCATCGGCAAAGGGTTGAAATCGTTGTTCCCGTCGCGTAACGCGAACGAAACGGCCAGCCCTCCGCGACACGCTTACAATTCGCGACTGAGCCCTCCCCGGAGAGTCATTAAGCCTCGAACACTCATTGACGAGATGATTCCTTGAACGGTCGCGCGTTTCAGAACCGGAAACCGTTGATTCGCGTGTATCAGTCGAGTGAGTAATTAGGGGGAGGAAGAAGCCGGGGGTTGCGCGACTCTGCTTTCCTTTCTTTCACGGTCTCGTTAAGAGATACCGAGTGCGTAAAATGAAACGGTCTTTTAAAGGGTTCCTTCGCTGCTGTGTCGAGGACCGGTTTCCTTTCTTCGATCGCCCTGCTAGCTGGCTGCCGATGTTGAAAGAGTTAACGTCTCGTTACATGTTTCTCTCGATGTTATTCGGCGATAATCAGCTTCCGTCTTTGTTCGTCGAATCGAGGGACGGATATTGTTAGGTACTCGCGGTTACCGTAATGGTGGTCGAGCTTTGTAGGCGTTTGCACGTGGTTGTGCCGAATATTTAATTTATAGAATTTATAGAATTTATAGAAACTATTGGATATTTATTAATTTTCTACTGCATAGATTTTGTTATGATCGTGAACAAAAATTCGGCCCATAGAGGGTTAAGTCAAACAACTTGTAATCGTCGGATGATTTTTAGAGTCAAGATGAACGTAAATGTAACTTCGTTTCCTCGGACAACGGAAGACGACGTTTCCCCTATAGAATTGTTCCCAGAAAGAGCTATCTCGTAAAAGTCTCGTCAACGTCGATTCCGCCGGAGACCCCGTCAGCGCGTAAAACTGCAAAACGCGGGGTTAGTACTTTTCTCAGGGGTGGGGCGTGGCGCGAAGCTCGCGTTACCCCAGCTGGAAAAGTTTTAATTAACAAAACGACTTCGGGCCGGGCCCGAATTCCCGATGCCCGCGTAAACCCTGCCGCCCGGATTGCAAATCACAAAAGTACATTAGCGCATCCGGCTCGCGCCGGTTCCCGTGAAGCGGCCCCTCCGTCGAATTAACGGCCGAACGGGCCAGAAGTTCGGCCACTTAGCGCGATTCTTCGCTCGGCTGCCTGTTCGCCGAACCTTCGCCAACCCTTCTCCCCCGCGGCAAATAGTCGTTTATTCTGCTCGGACAAAGGGACCAGTTTTCCATTGCAATTCCATCTCGCGACGAATTAAAAATCGTCCCTACGATCATCGAGCAACCTCAGAAACCTATCGACGTCGTGTTCAAACTGAAACTCCGACAACTTAAAACCGTAGATCACAAATCTCCGACTTCCTCGAAGATTCTCGAAAAAACTCTTCTCTCTTCCGTCGACCGTTTCCCATTCGCCGTCGCGCGATCCCTAAATATCCAACGAAGTGGATCGACGTCCCTTCTTCCCGGAAACTTGTCCGGAGTCCCGGAAGTTCGGTAAACTCGCGAGCCGCTCTGCCGGACGCGGCGTCCGTTTTCTGGGGCATTCGAACGTCTCCGATACGCGGCCCGCTCGCGTAGCGCAGGACGTGGACGTCGCCGACGTCGCGTTAATTACAGCAATGGGAGACGTCCCGCGTAGGGGGAAGGGGGATGGAGTTATGGCACAATAAAGAGGCAGATGAAAGGCGGAAGGGACGGCGGCAGGGTTGAATTATCGGCTGCTCGGCCCGACAACGATTCCCCCCGCCCCCGGCGCCGGCGGTCCGCGTCCCGTGGAAAGTTAATGGCTCCATTGGTGTAATACGGCCATCGAGAGTGAGCACGAGAGGCCGGTACGCAAAAGAATTTTGAAACGAGCGGTGGACACGGCCGCCGTGAATCACCGGGACGGACACTCGTTTGTCCCCCATTATCAGACTGCCGGCTATTCACCGCGCTATAATTGATCGCGCCGCGCGACGCCGGGGGCGGGGGGGAAAAAAGATTGATGCATAATGCATGAGACGGGCCACCTACTTTTGGATCTCGATCGGACGCCCGCGGTTTCCTTTTTGCGACGGCTCGACGCTCTGGACGTAGACGATCGCTCTTTCGAGGGTTTCCACCCCGTGGATCGTAATTGAAATGATTTTATTAGCATCGGACACAGGAATCTCGAGAGATAGGGGGAATTATTAGATTTCATCCGGCGAATGAATATTCTTAGGAAATCCCATTGAAAGCCGCCGAACGGCGAGCGCTGCGTGTCTGACTATTCCCAGATGCTTCTACTTACTTCTATTTTCGAAGTTACCTCACTCGGATGAAACGTATCAAATAGTACATTCTCGCTCGTTTTTCCTGGAGTCACACTAAATTTCGCTGTTTTAGATTATCATTCGATCATCGTAAATCACCTAGTCGCGTCTATTTACTTTCACTATTCCCAGGCGGATCGTTCAAAACGCTCCGAGAACGAGAAAAAAGGATGGCCCCGCGATCAGATTGATCGCCCGGAATATTTCCATTCGCTTTAATCGCGACAGCTCGTTCCTCGCGTATCCGCGCGCGTGTACGATCGGGTGTGAGTTACAGCTTACACGCCGTGAGTCTCATTCGTGATTCATTTAGCTGGAGCCCTGCCAAATCCGTCGGCCCGACCGTCCCGTCGGTTGTCGTTGTTTCATTACCGCGCTCGCCCCACGGTTTCTCCGCGCGCGCGCGCGCCCCTCACTCTTTCACGTCCGCCACTCCGATTCCTTTTTCTCTCGTGCTCGTCCCTTCCATCGCGGTCCGAGACATTCCCGAACGACGCCGATCCCGGACGATTAAACGCCGAACCGACCGCTCGCTCGCTCGGTTTTCTATTTTTCCAGCCGGGGCACCTCGGTCTGTCGCGGACGACGGAAACCCGGCTCCTGCCCGCCGCAATAACAGATGGCCGGCGCGACGGACACGGGATTCCGGCGTTTTGCGACTATCGACGCGCTGCGACGAGCCTGCTGGCCGACAGGAATCCGTAGAATTTGATTCGAGCTGCAACGAAACCTGCGAACGCGATCGTGGGATTGCTCGGAGGATTTATCTCATGTAGGATCTATCGCATATTAATTTTCTCAAGCTCTGTCTTCTGCAATTAACTGTATTAGCCTCTGAGCGATACATTGGTTTTCGCGTTGATTCGTCGGGAATTCAGATAATTATTCTCCTTCGCTTACTTCCAGTGAACTTTAACGCTAGAACTACCAAGCGTTTAATACATTTAATATAATAGATTATTTTCGGTTTCTTCAGACATTCGATGGTATTCAAGTGAAAGTATTTTCAAAATCATTTCGAATGTTCAATATTCTGAAGCTATCAACAATAGCGAAACAAGAAAACCGAAACCAGTCATTTTGACTGTTACGGTATCTAGTGTTAAAAAAGTCTACAAAATCTAGATACTATAATTATTTCAACGTTCAAACACCATTCCCACACATAGTCCCTCTATTTAACAAAATACGAGCGTTTGTTATCCAGAGAATCTTTAACTAGTCAACTATCGTCGCGTTTACTTTAACCCTTTACACTCCAATAGTTTTCCATCAAAAATACCCGAACGAACAGTGCGATTCTATAACTCCTCGAAGGTTCCTTTACCCGCAGCATCAGATTCCCAAGTATCCCCATCGGTTAATCAAAGTAGAAACTAGAAAGGTTCGTTCCAATAATTCAATCGCTCGACAAACAAAGGACTCGAGGAGAAACGCCGGGCGGGCGCGCGGCCTGAACATTTTCAACAGCGAACGATCAAGCGGAACCCCCAATATTTTAGAAACGGAAGACCTCGGGGTACGATTCAGGCATATCTGGGTTATCGGCGAGAGTTTCCGGCCCATTTGTCCGGAGCATTTTTTAATTATAATAGAAATACGATCGGTCGATAGCAGCCGGGTGGTATTCTCGTTTCGACTTCCTGCCGAGGAGAGAACGATGGTCGGGGGAACAGCAAGATATCTCCCGGCACGCGGGGAGACGCGAGTAATCGATTCCGAGGGCGTTCGCTCGTGAACCGATTAATCGACCAGTCGTCGCGAGCGTTTCTACCCGCGGTGAATTTAGCAAAGCCATCGGCCTCGAACGTATGCTCGTCGGCCGCGATAACGTAATGCCGTTCGAATGATCTCGAACGATTCTACGGCCCCCCGTCCCCCTTCTCACCCCCTTTGCCGCCGCGACAACTCCCGCGCGGACGCCCTGATCGAACCGGAATTATTTCTCGCGACAGATTGAGCAGAACCAAAATGTAATTTTCCTCCGAGCCATTCGTGAGAGAGGACGCCGAACCCCTCCCGCCCCGTCCCTTTCTCTTCGCTCGCCCCCCCGCCGCCTGGAACCGTGTTCCCGGGGGACGCTAACCTTTCGAATCGTCTTTCCGCCGACACCCCTCGCCGCCCGGATAAGCCGTATCGAGGGGCGGGGGAAAACGATCGAGGAAGATGGATCCGACCGGGGCGTCTGCGACGGAGGATTTCATTTTCGGCGGCGACTTTTTCTTCGATTATACGTATTATCTTTATTTTGCGATTTGTTCGCGATTCCGTGATAGAGTTGCTTGTTTAGCGCTAGATTTAGGGAGCTCGTGGGTCTCATGGATATTGAAGTTGTTAAATTATCTTTATTTCGTGATTTGTTCGCGATTGAGTTGCTTGTTTAGCTCTAGATTTAGGGAACGCGAATTTCACGGATATTGAATCTGTTAAATATTATTATGTAGGTCTACCAAAATAAAAACTAAGTCCCCTTGGTTATAAACTTGTAACGAAAAATATCGACAAGCAAAAGAACCGTCTACAATTATTTGAAGCTAATCGAGATTGATAGACGCGTGGTTTTCTGATAAACCTCGATCACAGGGATTCAGCGAATCCTCGTTGATTCGTAGAAATTACCATTGAATCTTGATTTATCGAACCCATCGGAGATCATAGTTCCGATAATAGCTTGACGCATTGTCATCGAGAAGCTCGCAGACACCGACAAGCTAAAGTGTTAAATCAAAATTTTCCTCGTCCGCCGACGGTTCGTAATAGCCGACGCAGCGCATCGGCGAAGATTACGCGGCGCGCGTTAGCGTTAATAGGAAAGCGTCATGAATTCGCAAAAGGATCCGTAGGAAATTTCCCTGTAAATTTCGGGGTGAAGTTTTAAGCTAGAAATTAATTAAGAATGAGGCGCGCGAAAGACGCGCGTCGGCCCGACGGCGAATCCGGCGCGCGGCAATTACCGCGCGCAACTTGCCTCTCAAACTTCCTGCCGGTTCATTTCGCCGGGGATTATTAGCGAGGCGAATCATAGAATATTCGGGGCTTAACGATCCGTGGACCGCGGATACTGCATTGTTTCGAGCCGGGCCCGGTTTTCCGCCGATATTTTCCTACGCGGGAACACGTTGCGCCGCGCGCGAACGGCAGAATCGCCGGGGAAACGTTGGAACGTGCGTTAACCCTTTCAGCCATGAATTATTTTCCCTAAGAAAAAAATCTCTCTTCCTATCGTTTATTACTTATAATCACAGAAATGACGCTAAAACGAAATTTGGAATTTTTTCGACCGTAAACTGAGAAACTAGGAAGCTGTGGCAATTGCCACCAGCCTTTAGAGGAAAATGAATTTTTATAAGATTTTATTTATTCACAGTGGAAAGTTTTGAAGCAATTTCTTTGTTTTGTCAGGCAGTATTCCACATGATTCTAATTTACAACGTTCTTCGTAACCTTCTTTATGTATCGACCAGTGTCCAACGTTGTCATAGGGTAATAAGGTTGTTGAACTGGTTCGTTTAGTTTCACAAAAAAAAATATAATTTCACGCTTAACCCTTAGCACTCTTAGTTCTGTGACATGTCAGCAACTCTTACCAATTTTGATAGTCCTACTGAAAATTAACAATGATATAACATTTCTTAGACCTTCAATTCCCTTCTCAGTACTTTGTATATTTGGAAGATCTAATAATCTTAAGGTAGTTTTCTTAAAATTCATTAAAATATTTAATATTACTGGTACAATATTGCCTACGGAGTTCAAAGGGTTAAAAGTACAATGTTGAAGTAATACAGTGAGTCTAACAATTCCATCAACACAGAGGTTGATCTTGGATGCTTGTTTCTACGTTTGTGTTGAGACTGGGTAGTTCTCGATTACGCGAGCCGTTAACTGACGCTCAAGGAAAAGTCGGCATATTTAAAGGAAAAAGGAGCATCTACCTAGAGGCTTTGTTTCTCACGCGACAGCGATGGTGAGTGTCCTGTTGCCATTTTTGGGCGCGTAACGCACACCGTGCCGTATACGTTAACGTTATGAGATTGAACCGACGCGCGCACGCCGGGCGTAATGTAATGTAAAAGAATTTTATCGATGCTACCCTCCTTACGGGTCAGCTGCTCCTTCGTCTCGGCCGCCCGCTCCCTCGGGATACACCGCCGCGAAACTTGTACATTCCCCGGCTGCCCTTAAGGTTAACGCAATATCGCGTGATGTATACCCGTGGCGGATCCAGCAGACTTCCAGCGTTTCCACGCGCCTTTTAAATGCTGCCGGCGAAGTTTTCGTGATCGGGAATTCGATCGGGAAGCGCCCGTTCCGTCGGCTCCTATCGTGCGCCGCTGTACAGATTTCCAGCGTGATATTAACCCCTTGTTTTCGGCGAGCTTCCCCGAAGACTTTAAAGTTTGAATTTCGTTTCGGGAAGCGTTTCTCGTTTCCTTTCGATTCAGGCTGAATGTTACGTCCCGCTTATCTACGTTCGAACAGTTGATACGCGAGTAACGTAGAATTTTTATCGAATCTGATTCTAATTAAGACAGCGCTGGTATGAGTCGCTGAGATACTTGTGGTTAAATATAAGAAAAAATTGTGATAATGTTGCTTCTGAAATGATTGGAATATATTCGGAAGCTATAAAAGGGCTCTGACTTAGAATATTATTAATCCTTTGCACTCGGAAGTTGTTCACTAGAAATATTTTCACATTTCCTGACGAGATAAATCATACTAAACGAAAACTCATACATTGAGGAACAGAGCTATATTATTTCAATATTCCTGAAATTCTGTATCATTGTTCAAACCGCCCTTACACGTTCATACGAATCTCTACAAAGCAACCGATCTCCATACCTTGCGAAATAACGACGCGTGTACGCGCGATTCGACCTAAACGCGCGCTATCCGCGACGCGCACTCAGCCGTTCAGGCATCCGAAACGGGCGATTGATCATCTTGCAGGGCGTCGTCGGTGTCGGCGGTCACGGCAATGACCTAATCCCGTCCGGGGCGCATAATTAACGCGGCTTCCACGTGTCGGCTTAGCCCCGTATCAGCGTGAAATAATCGACCGTACCGGCGGCAGGTGCCGTTTACCTGGCCGAAACCTGTGTAACCGTGACGACCGACGCGCAGGGGGTGGCGGCGGCGGGCCGGTATCGCGAGGGCTCGAAGGAATCGCGAGTAGCGAGGCATAATTAGTCGTCATCGTGGAAAACGAGCGAGCCGAGGGGGGTTGTTCTCGTCCGGTCGCCATTACCTTAATTAATATTGACTCTTTGTCGTTGAACGATGGCTACGACCCCACCGTTTCAGCCCCCTCCCTCCCTCACCCCGCGTTTCCCGGCGTTCTTTGCAAGCCACCGTCTCGAGTCCCGGCAACGCGAAGGTGGTAACGTGGAAGGGCGACCCCCAGCTCGTTACACGAGCCAGCCTCGTAAAACACACCCTGCTGCCTTTGGATGGCGTCCGCGGCGACGACGACGACGACGACGACGACGACGACGAAACCCACGCTTTTCTTCTTTCCCTTCGACGTTTCACGGAACGGACGGGGGTGTGGCTGTGCTCGCGACTTTAGGCTGCGGTTACACTGGACGCTTGTTTAGAGGAATCGTTGCGATGAATTATACCTCGATGTGTTGAAATATTACTGGAGTCCCTCTTGAAAGTTGCCTGAAAACACTGAGTTGCTACTTAACTGTTTAAAATTTATTTTGTTTGTATTATTCTTGATAATGTGTATATACCTTTGCAGAGAATTATAATTGAAACAATATTATCTTATCACTTATCATTTATAATAAAATAAGAGTCCGTTGACATGTATTTGCACTTGTTTAATAATTATTTTATAAGTATATAATAAGATTTAGTTAAGTGCAACCGCTCGGAGACATAAAACGCTTGGACAGTAACAGGACGAGACATTAAATATCAGATTATATACTTCTGCGTCAAATCGAACGTCGACTGAGAGTCGCCTTCCATGAGCAAAGGGTTAAGATTGAATCATTGCGATCAAACCGTATCCTACTGATATCGAAACTAAAATTTCCATTGTACTGGGAAACAATGAACTTATGCACTTATGGATTCCCTCTCGAGCCGAAACTTCGTTGAATGCGATTTTTCGCGATTTAGTTAAGTGTAACTATTCGGAGACATAAAACGCGTGGACAGTATCAGGACGAGACATTAAATATCAGATTCTATACTTCTGCGTCAAATCAAACGTCGACTGAGAGTCACCTCTCGAGTGCAAAGGGTTAAATTATCTATTTTCAGTCTAGATATCGAAGCTAGGAGTCGACGTGACGCGTTCAACAGAGTTAGGATAAGGAACAGTGTTACATCGTGTTCAGCGTTCGTATCGTCGGTTGCTCATGAGTTCGTAGGTCTCGCTTCAGCTGGGAAAACGCGAAATGTAGTTCTGGCTTTACGCGGCGCGCACGTGCGGACTCCAGACACCCGGAACGTGTTACTTCGCGGCTGGAGCGAGACAACGGGGGTGTCTGGGCTGCGTCGAGCCTAAGAAAGTCCGCTTTCACCGGGGGTTGACGGTGCACGGTGTGTTTTATAACGACGTCGGTCGATGAGGTTTGAATCCGCGGCTCCCAGGCCGCATAAGTCCGCTTAATTAGCCGATTTACGGGCCGTGGCCGGTGAATAATGCATGACGCTTAAACGGACCGTGTATTTGCGTTCCGCGGCAGTTTTTCAGGCACTCCTCGCGCCGGAAACCGCGTGTATGGGGAATAATAACGGGGAATTTATTGTACACGCGGGGGATTGCTCGAACTAAACGAAGTTCCTCGCGCTGCGGCTCGATCGAAAGATGTTTAGGATATTTACGAGTCTCCGACGTAGCCTTCGATGATTATTGAACGCTTCTCGCCCACTTTCGCGGAGAAGCTTGCGTTAACCCCTTGGCGTACTATTTACTTCCGTTACTGAGCTCGTGTAGTATTTTACTATCGACAATTTGTGAGAAATACAAAATTTTCCATTCTACTTCAGGTGGAAATTTCATTTGAACATTGATAATAGCAAAATAGTTGTTTGATCCGTGGGTAATGAACAACGTTGATTCTTGGTAAATTAGTTTAGAAATATTCTAAGGGTTAACCAGTACTGTATTTGATGAGTATACACGTCATCGTAAAGCTATGATACTAATTCTTTCATGAATTCTTTATTTTTCACATGAACATGTAATTCTTCGTTTCGCTTTGATCTTTCATTAAATTCGTCCTTCGACGAGCACGCTCCATTTTTCGATTTTATTCCGCAGAACGAGTGGTTTTACCAACTAAATTCCACAGTTAACCGGTTAATATGAAGTTTCGGAACACAGAAATTACGAATATCACAAGTATTCCCATTGAATCCGCTGCGCCAACTCTATTCCGACAGCGGCGGAAGACTAATTACAGTTTGAAATTGCCTATACGGTGTCCGCAATGAAAATTACGTTTCCGCGACAGAGCCAGCGGAGCACAAAGGGTCAAACAATGTTCGAAGCTTCCGGTTCCAACTGGAGCATCGCGGCGACGCCAGCTCCCCGCGCTTCGGACGCCATTCGGCCGGCTGCCGCGTAGAAAGCCCTCTTTAGTCGCGCGTCTTTCACCCGGGGAAGTATACGTATCGTTTTATTACACAGTAGCGGAGGCAGCCCGGCGCGGGGGTGCAGGCGAGGGGGCGAGTCTATGCAAAATACACTCGACGGGCTGCGGCATGCGAAGCTAACGTCCATTTTATGCATCCGGAATGCCTTCGAACGCCGCGTTATCGAGCGAGTCGCGTCGCGAACCGCGCGCGGCGCACGCTCTCGCCCGGCGAGAGATCGCGTACGAAATCGCGTCCCTCCCCCCAGGAGAAAATCGTTCCGGGGGGAATCGATTCCCCGGAAATCATCTCGGCCCCGGCGCGATAAGTCGCGGCAGGTGAACCGTGATCCCTTATCCGCGCCGAAATCGATCAAATTAACGCCGGGGACACTTAGGGTCGGCTTCCGCGCGGAGTCGGGAACGGGGGTAAACAAGATTAGGGGAATAAGGTAAACAGGATGCTGAGGGATACCGGGAGGACCGATGACTCGGGTTACTCGCGAGGGAGACGGGGACGAGGGTGCGGGGATGAATTTTAAAAAATAAGCGAAGGGAAGGCTCGCGCAGTTAGCAGCGAAGGGGAGATGTTTCCTTGAATTTATGGGGACCCGTTTATCTTGTTAGCCGTGTGGATTCCTACGGGGTTGTTGCCACCCCTCCGATCCACGAGTTCACCGGGGTTTGACCAATCGCGTTTCAATCGCGGCCGGGATTATCGTGTTAAACAGAAAAGATAGCATCTCCCCGGTTGGAAGGGTTTAACGAATTTCCGGTCGCCGGGATCCACCCCTACACGGAAATTATAATGCGCCCGATCGATTCCGCGCCGGCGATCTTCCTTAACCCGCTCGTTACGGCCGGCGAAAGTTATCCAGTCATCGTGTGGATGGTGAATGCCTCGCGGGAGGGGAGGAGAGATTTTAATTAAAGACTGGTATGAACGCCTTTTCGTAACGCCGGCTGGCCGGCGGACGATGACAGGTGTAGCGAGAGTTAGGGACGGCTAGAGCAAGGAAAAAAGGGAACGAGGGGCCGGCCGGCGGAGTAACGCCCATCGTGGATCAGTTAAAAGCGTGTAATCCGTACCCGCTCGATACCTTCGTCCCTTATCGGCTAAATACCATGCAAACATGCCCCAATCTGGCCAGGAAAGTCGGCCGGTATCGCCGCCCCATCAGCGTCCTCCTAACCGCGTCCGCTATGCCGCGTTTAAATCAACTCCCTCGAAAACCGCCGGCGCTTTCACTCGATAAGCGAAAAAATTACGCCGCCCCGCAGTTCCACTTTTCACGGCGGGGGGAAAAAGTCGTCGTGCACTGATCGATCCGCTCGAGACTTGTTCCACGGTGTTCCAGTTGTTGCTTTTCTTCGGAAATATTCGAACATTCGGTTGTTGTTCAGTAGAAGAGTTTCGAATATGGAATAAATATTTAAATGACGCCTCGGTGTCCGTTTGTGAAATTTAACGGGTTCCCGTGTATAATGGACACCGTTGACACTAGAACTACCGAGCATTCAATACGATTAATATGTAATTCGTATGAAAATTGTAACAATAGATTATTGTCAGTTTTTTTAGACATTCATTATAGTATTCAAATGAAACTATTTATTTCCAAGATCATTTCAATTATTGAATGCTTTTAACCCTTAGCACTCCAGGTTCTTTTGTAATCTATCAGCAACTGCAACTAATTTTTATAGTAATTCTGGCGAAAATTAGAAATGCTATAACATTTCTTCGATCTTTTGTTTTCCTTCTTAGTACAAAGTTTGAATGTAATTTCTTTAAGATTCATCAAAATATTTAATATTATAACTGGTGCAATATTGGAGCCTACAGAGTTCAAAGGGTTAAGATATTAATAATTGCGAAACAAACAGATCAAAACCCCTCATTCTGACTGGTACAGTAGTTCTAGTGTTAAATCCAGTCTACTTGTTACTCGCGAACAAAACGCCTGATTCAACGGTGGAAAACACGGAAGCCCGAAGAATTTTGAGTACAACGTGTTTTTTGCGGTGGAAAGCCTCGGGAAACGTGCTTCGCGAAGTGTGCTCGCGTCCGCGGGATGCAACTTCACCCCCGGACCACCCCGCGGCGAGCGTTTCGCGAACGGAGCCGGGCAATTACCCGGAAAATTAAATAGACCGCTGTCTCCTGGCCGCGAAGATTCGCCATTCTTGTTCGTTTGTTTTTGCTAGACACCCGTAACTTCCTCGTCATCCCCTCTACGCGGCGCAACGGGCCGTTACGTGCTCCACACGCGCGAGCGGAGTTAGCTGGAAGCGGTTGTACATTCAAATGCATGATATCGCGTGTGAAACAGCAGTTATGGGGGTCGGATCTGCATAACTCTGCTGCGAACACCCCCTGAGGGTACCTCACCTTCGGCCGCGCACACGCTCCCATCGAAACTCGCCCTTCCCCCGGCGTTCGGGGCATCCCCCAACCCACCGGCGGCTTCCAGCGAACGTTTCGCCTTCCATCGTCGGCGTCTCCCGGCCATCACGATCGCGCGACCCGCCGAGAAGCGATTCCTCGTCGACTTCCGGCTCGCGATTTGTCTGCTGACGGCCTCTTGTCCCCTCGAGACCACCCCCGCCGACTATTTCCAGCTTTTGTTCGGTATGTTAACAAGCCCGTTCTCGGCCGCTACGTGTTGCGTCGGAAATTGTCGCCGCTTGTAACGCGTTTTTCGGAGTGCCCGGCGAAACTTTTGCTCCTTTTCGTTGTTCTTTCTGTTGGCTGTGCTTCCATTACGCGTAGAATGTGGTAAAAACATTCTTATGATTCTACTAACGACCGTATGTAGTTTTTAGAAGCTTCTCCTCTCTTCATCGCGATTCTCTCGTGTTCTCTTTGCGTTATCAATTACTGCTACTTTCAGCTGCTCGTTGCTTAACCCTTAGTAGTCCTATGTCGAGTCGGACTCGACATTTCCACATTGAAAATAAATAGCTTTGAATACTACAATGAATGTCTAAAGAAATAGAATAATCTATTAGAATTTTTATGGAGGTTAATATCAGTCGTATAGACATTCTATTTTGTTGCAACCTCTACCTTTTAACGATTTTTTCTATATTCATTTGTATCACAATTGTACCATTTAAGGGTAATATTCAATGACTCCCAAATATTCTTGAATAAATAAATAGAGCATCATATTGAGCTGTCATCGAATTAACTAATAAATTAATAATAACCTAATTTTAAATCCCTAATTTCCAAGATCTAAATGGTCGAACATCAATTTTTCTAGGAACAATAGAACAAACCGGACAATAAACGTCCGTAAACCTAGTGTTAAGTCGCCGGCGCTCAATGTGTTAAGGTTCAGCTACGAGTTCTAACGCTCAGACCTCGAATTTCCTTCAAAATCGAACGGAGATCTTCGTTTTTCGTCCGTTGCTCGTTCTTTCGTCGCTCCGTCCGATTTATCGCGGCCGGTTGGCGAAGGGCGGGGAATTCGGCGCCGGTTCGTCAAACAGCAATCATCGCCGGTGTATTTATAATTAACCGGAACGCAAACACGGTTGTTCCGTTGTTCTCGCTGATGGCACGGCCGCGATACATCCGCCGCCGCGTAATTTGATTTCAGGCTGATGTCGCGCAGTTTGCCAGGCACACAGAGGCTTCTAATTTCCCCGGGAATTCGTCAACGGGCACGGTCTTGGCCTTAGCCGTTCTCCTCGCTTTATTTTCTCAGCAAACCGTTGGGACCGCTTAGACGGTCGCTCCCGTGTCTGTCCCAACACTCCAGGAGGATGGGGCGCGGGAAGAAAGAGGCGCGCCGCCGGTGCAGCCGAGGAAGACGGAATCCGGTGCACAACCCGGGCCAAAAATATTGGCCTTTGATCGCGCAGATAAAACACGATCCGTCTTTCTGCGCGAGAATCGATCTCCCGTGGGGT
Source organism: Nomia melanderi (assembly GCF_051020985.1). Lineage (NCBI taxonomy): Eukaryota > Metazoa > Arthropoda > Insecta > Hymenoptera > Halictidae > Nomia > Nomia melanderi. The sequence continues at coordinate 13,083,297 of NC_135010.1, read as the reverse complement.
TACCGAGTTACTCTGAGGTAGCTTCGAAAGTCAATATCCCACGCTACGTCACATTAGCCTACCGATTAGCTTTCCTTGCGCTTCTCGACAGCGAACTCATTGTTAACGCGTTGCTTACCGGTAACGAGAAATTTCGGAAAGTCAATTTAGAATATAAAGATTAAAATAATTGTAATCCTTGGCACTCCGGGTTGTTTTGTAATCTATCAGCAGCTGCAACTAATTTTTATAATATTTCTAGCGAAAATGAGAAATATAACATTTCTTCGACCTTTTAATTTCCTTCTTAGTACAAAATTCGGATGTGTGGGAAATCGAATAATTTTAGTTGAAATTAATTTTAAGTTGAAATTTCAAACGTCTGTCGATACCTATCACAATTCAGTTTTCTGTTAAACGTTTAGTGTTAAACGATATACTGAATTGATATATAATCAAAAATGAATTCAAATCACTTTCCTGAATAATGCCGAATTCCGTCTATTCCCACGAACAATGATGCACGATAAACTCGTGCACGGTTACGAGAATCGCTAAGCCAAGAGAATTATCCTCGAAAGGGATTAGAACACAATAAGCGTACACCAGTTCCCCAGTTCTTCAGCCCGATAATTTCTGTACAGCGGAATCGGTAACGCGGATGCGCGTAAATATACATAAGGGTTCGTATGAAAAGTGACGGGGGTTAGATCCGCGACTGGAAGTCAAACAAGCAGCGAGGCAGTCCGGCAGAAATATTTCGTGCGATTCGGCGAACGCCCGGTTTGAAGAGGGATATTACCAGCCAGCGGATATAGAGCATCCGGAGCTGCCGCACGGTTTTCGGTGGTTCAGTCCAAACAAAGTCTGCCTGCCTCGTAATGACAATGTTCCGCGTGCCTCTCCGCGCAAATAAACGCGGCGGCAGTCATTGTTCCTCACGGATGAGCCGGCGATATCGGTCCGGGCAGCAAGTTGAAAAACAATCTGCACTCCGGCATCGATTCACCTCCGTGTTTCGCTGCTTTTCTACTCATCCCTCTCTCTCTCTCTCTCTCTCTCTTTCTTTCTCTCGCTTTCTCTTCCTCTTCGTTCTCCGCTGGTTGTCCGTTCTCTCCCGCGGAGCCCCGATAAATCTCGTTACCTATCTTTCTCGGGCGTTCCGTGGCAAGCTGGGACGGGCCCGCTCGCTTGCCAGCCGGCGTTTATCACTCCGCTGAACCTGAAATTGATAATAACAAGTGCCGCGTTCAATTATCGTATCGAATGGGCACTGATGTAATCTGGCCGGGAACTAAGTTGGCCGGGATAATGGTGGGAACGGGCTGGGTTTAATCTCGCGCGAAACGGGGAAAGTATCCGCGGGTCTTCCGTCTTCGGGTTACACCGTGCAAGGAAATTCCAGCGAGGTTCACTGTTAATTGGTTACGGTGTTCCACCGATTCTATCTTTTGTCTCGGCTATTTCGCAACGTATCGGCCTTTGTTTTCCATCGTTCAAGCGAAAGGTTAGATTCCAATCTATCCCCGTTCGCCGTGTTCTAGAATCGAAATCCGTCGAGTCGCGAATTATTCGAGGTGATTATTTATCGAGTCAGGAGTTTGTGATTCCACCAGGAACAAAACGGAAAATCCTCGAAGGTTCGTTTACATGGACGTTTCGAATTCAGTTTATTTTTTGTTACAAGGGGCAATTTTACTCTAGATCATGGTAGAATCGTTTAGTCACTCCGCGCGTGTCCAGACAGTAGTTTTGGAATTTTTACTTCGTTCGTGCAGACAACCGATCATATCGCAAACCGGGAATTTCTTGAGATTCTACAAACATTTTCGTATCGACAAGTCATCGACACTTCAGCTTCACGCTCCGAAGAAGCATCTAATTCGAAATTCGAGAATTCGTTCGTCTCGGAACGCGTTACATCAAAATGGAAGTGAATCAGTCGATTTCCGAAGAAGTTTGGAAAACGAAGCGTCGCGATCATCAACGAAACCTAAAGCTTTACAGCCCCAGCCGAGGAATTTAACAGTTAAGTGTGGAATTTAGTTTGAAAAATCTCTCATTGCGCGTAATAAAATCAAATAATGAAGCGTATACTCGTTAAATGCAGGCCAAATGCACTTAAAATATACCCCAACGAAACACTAAAGCGAAACGAAGAAGAACTACATGTTTCTCTCAAAAAATAAATAATTCATTGAAAAATCCATTGAAAAACTTAGCACCATTAAGAGTTTCACGACGCGTATACTCGTCAAACACAGTTAACCACGCTACGACGTAACAAGGTTCCTTCCTCGCGTCATCTCTCAATAATAGAAGCGATGCAACGGCGATTCGCGCAATAACAATGCATCACGCAGCACCAGGGTCCGCCGTAAGAATATTACACGACGCGGGCGACGTCTCTCAGCCGCAAAGCACCGCAGCCTTACGCGCGGCGCGCGGTAATTGCCACTTCCTGCGCGGCGTGTCCCGAAATTCGAGTGGCTCGGCGTTCCTTTTATTCCCGGCTCGGGGGTACGCTCCTCGAGGGCCGAGTTGCATGTTCGAAAGCACGTTTCCCCCCGCGTCGAAACAAAGAAACCGACCCTCCCCCCGGCCGGCGCTCTTCACGGAGCATCCCCGAGTTTCCGGGCGTCAGCCGCCCCACACGTCACGATCGCTACATGCTCCGGCGGGTTTCTTCGTGCCCCTCCTTTGTCGCGGAATCGACAATGGCTCGTCTGGCGATCAAATGTTTCGAGGGGGACTCGAGCGGAGAAAAAGGAGGAACGCGGAGCACGATCGGCGGGGGAGGGGGTCGATTTAATTAACGAGTCGATCGGGACGGGACGGACGTTAATAACTTTGTCAATTTGTGCCTCGGGGGTCCACCCTGCTAATAGCTCTTCCCTCCCCCGCTCGCCCTTCGCTTTTTCTCGTTCGACCCGACGAGACGGGGGTTGATCGCGGCTAGCCGGAACACTGTTTCCTCCGGCCGCTCGGACACGCCGGGCTAACGATCATTTTTCTGATTTTGATGGATTAGCCCTGAGAATGACCGACCGCGATCTCAGGGTTTATTCGGCAATCGATACTCTCCGCGGCGTGATTAATCGCTCGCCGGGAAACGGGGGAGCGGACACTCGCGTTCCCCAAGGTGTCTTTCGGGTTACGGGTCTTTAAGTGATTTTTTTCTCCCGTCGGCCGGGAGCTCGGTGTAATTTACCGCCCTTATCGCCGGGGGATCCCGACGTTCGAACCGCGGAGAAGCGTTTAAAGAGCCCGAGATGTACAGGGTTCGAGCGAGCGCGCGGAAATATAAATCAGGAACGGTGTTTATTTATTCGGAGCCTCGCCCCGCGAGTTTAGCCCGTTATAACGAGTAAAAACGGCGCGAGATGGTTTAGCGCAGTCATTTTTGAGTTAATATTTGAATAGTCAATTCCAGTTTGCCGGGGAGCGTTCATAAACTTTTTCGCGAACGTTTCGGGCGCAAAGCGTGCGGAATAACAGGCTAGGGCATGAAAAATAGAGCAGCCTGTGTCGTGTTTCGTTCCGCGCGCGCGGAAGTTCCGTTCGGCGCACGGTTTTGTTCACCGTTGACCGGGTTTCGCGCGCGGAGCTGGATATATCCTCCATTTTCGTTCGATTCTCGGCGGATTCCGTTCGAACTTGAACCGCGGCCGCTCGCTCGCTCGCCTTTCCGGTGTTTACGGTCGCGTTCCCCTTTCTTCCCTCTGTTAATGGGCGCGCTCTTTATCGTTTTTATACGCGACGACGATCGGTGATACTCGGGAGGCGTTGGACTCGCGCCAGAAGCTCGAACGAGCCGGGGACCGGGAGCGTACAAGCGAACTGCATTAGTCGGTAGGAAGTCGGCGCTCGTAATTTTTGTTTCATAACGCGAACTTCGCGGCCGCCGCCGCCATTTGCATAACTTCCCGCGCGACCCGACCCGCCGGAACTATTTTTGCGAACGTAAGTGGCCGGCGACGCGTATCGCGCCGGCCGGCCGGATAAGAATAACTCGAGCGTTCAGGGAAATTCACCGAGCTATGGGGAACTCGATCGCCTCTTAGCGCGCGGGGATAATCGTGGCGGGAATTCACAGAAAATTCGAGGAGTTATCGACTTTCCACGGTGTGTGTTCACTAGCGAGAACATGTTTCTGGTTTCTCAAGCTTCGGGAATGAAGACAACAGAACTTTCTGAAACGGCTGACGAAAGTCTGTAGTTACAAACGATTACGGCGTTATTGATTTCGCTCGTGCAAGGCTGAGGTAGAGCTCGACATACTTTCCTTTTTATTTTTAACTCGGAGCGTCTCTGATAGATCGAGTCTTGCGTTTGATAAATGTACTATTGGTTTCCTATGAGCTACAACACTGAAACCTCGTACAAATCGTTGATATCTAGCTGAATGAATCGAATCTTCGAAACTTAGGGTTTCAGTGATCTTCGGTACTCTAGTATCTTTCCACTAATCTTCGTACAACTATTATTATAACAACTATTAATAACAATTCGTTTATTAACCCTTTGAGTTAATTTCTGCAAAGAGTTAATTTCTCAGTTAATTTCTCAAATCAAGAATAAGTCACTTTGACCCATAGTTCCAACGTTAACCCCTTGACCTATGATTTCTCTCTCAACTCTGATCGATACGGCTACTTTCTCATTAATAACTTCTTAGAAAAAATATGTTATGCCTATAGATCCTTTTAAGTATAATAATTGATTACAGAGGAATAATGTTTACTTTGAATTCGAACGCACTAATACATATATTTGTTGAATCACGCTGAAAATCTTCACCACGAGTCTCGCTCGTTGTAGGACAAGGGGTTAAAGGTTAAAACAATATCCTTACACGCTCATTCCCGTTCACCCCGAAAGTTTCAAACAAATCTCCCCAATTCCATCCGCATCGATCGAAAAATCGCGCGCAACTGTCGTTCCTCTTCCTCCCAAAGCCGACCCAATGGCGCCCCGGGTCCGCCAGTATTTTTTCTGCCTTATCCACTTACCGCAGGCGTCTCCCGTTCCCCGCCGGTTATCTTCATCTCGCCGCGCTCGCTATTCTCCGTTCCGCTCGCGCCCCCTAACTCGATTTCGTCGCCAGATTTAGGGGTGTAGCGGCCGCCGCTCGTTGGCCCACGAAACCTTCCCGCGCCCCTGTCCCCAGCCTTCCCACCTGCTATCCCCCTCCTACACAGTTTCATCGTCGTCGTCCTTAAATCTCTCGACGACCTCTAAAGAAGGGCCGTTTCCACGGACGTGGGCTGCGGGTCTCGCGAGGGCCGTGAATCCCGACGAAAAAGGGGGAGAATAAGAGGGCAGCGAAAGCTGATCGAGGGAGGCCCGTCTGAATTTCGAACGCCGCCGACGGACGTGCCCGGATAAACTCGTCCGTCGACGGCCGGGAATTATTCGTGATGACGAGGCTACGGAGACAGACGAATCACTCGTTTCTCGGGGTTGGGGTTCAGTACTTTCGTCTAACCTTGAGATTACTGTTGGAGATTGAACTTTTCGAACGTGGAGCTTTTGTTTCTCGGATCTGGGGAGTTCAACCCTTTGCACTCGAAGGTTCTTGCATAAGAAATATTTGACATTTTCCGACGAGACTATAAAATATTAGTGATAATATAAAATAATACTGATACTAATAAAATACTAATTTAAAATATTCAACTGTATAGTTTTGCTGTGTCAAATAAAGTGGTGACTGAGTGTCAAAGGGTTAACTGTTTGACTGGCAAGCAGCACTGCCTAAAAGCAGCTGATCGGTTCGTAGAAGCAAATGAAGTTTGATCGTGTTCCTCCGAAGTACTTGTTAGTTTTGTTATTGCCTGTTTAGAATTGGAAAAATTTCAGTTCAGGTTTTTGGTTAGTTTCAGTGCTCGGTTTTTGGAAAGACCCGTCGCATTTAAATGGTTCACCTTCGAATAGGTACATTTTGATTATTTAACGAGCATATTAGTGTTTTGATAGACGAGATAAATTCGAATGTCCTTTAAACGAAATATAGATTACTCTCGAGATTTCCGAAGACGAGAAGTTAGAGTGGGGGTTGGAAGTTGCTTCCTCGGCTACTTCGAATTTTTCCCATTGTTAGCGTTACACGCTGGTCCCCGGCGCAGAGGAATATTTTCCAGCGAATTTTCCAGTTCATTTCGAGTAAATGCGCGCGGGTTTTAATGAGTTTACAAGAAATCCGGCCGGCAGCTCCCCAACTTCAAGAGAATTTCTAAGTAACGGATGGTCAGGGGCGAGGGAATCAAGGGAGCTTAAAAGCCCAATAAAGTTTCACTCCGGCAAAGACGGTAGGTTAGCATTAAATATATTACACGGCAAAAACCGCGGTCGCATTCGCCGGCCGGAGCTGTATCGCGGTTATTTTATCTGTTCCAACAATTCCGCTTCCGCTCCCCTTTCCCCGGGAAGCGCGTACCGCGCGAGGCGAGTCCGGACGGTTGTAAAATCGCCGGAAAACACCGGCGAGCTTCTTATAGCGTGCCGGCGCTATCGCGGAATTGAAATCGTGCTTCTGTTTGGATTACAATTTGAATAATTTTCGGATTACCGGCGGCACTCCCATTCGCCGGGATTACATTCTATTACACCGGAAGTCCGGCCGTCGGATCGTGAAGGAGCATTTTCATTCGATTTATCTCGCCGGCGTTCCGCGAGCCCCGGTAAAAAGCACCGACGAAAATCATACTCGCGCTGCTCGAGGGAACGCGGCCAATCTGCGAGCTTCCCGGCAGCGGGCTTTGTTTGGCCGGCTACTCTAATCAATTAGGAAACTCAAGCAATCTACGAATCCCTTACCGTTACCCTAATATCGTAATGGTAGACAGCCCGCCGCGCACTGGAATTCTACTCGGCCGCTTCGCTGTCCATTTCGGTATTAGAGCCGGTTCGAGGCGCGGGCAAAAATCGGGGAATCGATCCGGTTAATTCGTTAGGGACGCTTTCGGGGTTCGTGTTATTTTCTGCGAGCCACTCGAAGTCACGGGAAGGGGTGAGTCTTGTTCGGAACGTGTCGCAGGGTCATCGGGCTAACGACGCGATCGCGTGTCGGCTTTTTCTGGGCCACCATGTCTTTTCCGTGCCACCTGTTCGCGCTTCGAGACGAGTTGCGTCGAAGATGCAGTCGCGGAGGAAGAGGGTTTCAGGATTTTCAGAGGATAATGGACATCAGATCGCGCATCGTGATTATTTATTTATCTCTAGATAAATAATGTTCTCTGAATTCTTACAATTGTAGGAAGGAAACCGGTTCAGGGCGTTGGGGATTCGGAGGATGTATTTTGGGGAGCGCGAAAGAAGTCACACAGTCTACCGTTTCTCAATTCAATCTTTCAATTTCGTAACAGATCGCGAATCGTAATTGATTAGTATTTACCTCTAGACACGTATCGTTCGAATTCTTCCAATACTTCTATCACAAATGCCACATTGCAGCCGAATAGACCGAAATTCTCGAAAAACCTAACTACGCTCGGAGGAATATTTAAACGAAAGTGGTACTTGAAAGTTCCTCAAAGCTACAGGAGATACAAGATCGATATTCCCGAGCAAAGGGGAGCCGATAATCTTCAGCGGAGGCTAATGAAACTTAGAGGATACTTCGATGAACTTTGCCAAGCCGGTAAAAGCAGGAATTTTTCCCGGATTTAATAAAGCTGCAGCCTCGAAACAAGCTGCCGAGGCGAAAGTGGCCAGGCAGAATCGGATTAAGTCAAAATTCTGATCAATGGATCCCGCATTCCTCGCGGAGGAAGGTTTCTGGACCCAGCAGCGGCAGCAGCAGCGGCAGCAGCACTCTGGCCGTCTGATTGCATCTGCGCCGGATGAGGGTAGTCCTTTCAAATTGAGACAAACGCGCGTCCGCTAACGCGTTTCCTTTGTCCCGTGTCCCTCTGGCCGAGACCCGTCTACTAGGTTAGGGCCCCATGTGTGCATCCTCTCTTTCTTCGCCGACCGGTAACGAGCCGGTCGTTACCCGGGGATTGTCGCAAATCCGATTTCGACTGGATCGGCTTACGTGTCGATGGGCTCTCGGCCGATTATATGCCTCTTTTCTCTTAGTTAACTGAAGTCCCATCGAGCTTGATCACGGATTACGAGCGTGGTCCTTGTAATCGTCGCAGTTGATTGAAATATACCCACCTCTCGTATCCCGTGGCTCGTTTATTTAAGGTTTCAACTTCGAAGCAGCTGCGATGAATAACTTCGGTATAATTATAGCTGGCTGGATGGAGATTGTCCGTTAACACGTTCCGTGCCACATGTGGTACACGCGAATGTTTGTGAGAAAATGTTTTTAATATGTCGTCATGGTATACGTTGCAAAGCAGTGAAAATATAAAGGAACAATATCAAAATATAGAAAAATCGGAAACTTGAATGTAACTTATTTTATTGGAAAACTCAATACAGTTCATAAGCAAAATGTAAATGTTTCGACGGACGAAATGTTCATAGTTGGCCTAAGTCGCAGACAAATGATTTAATTAATTACAGCAAGAGATTAGGACGTCCCTTTTTTTCTATTAACACTTCGACTGCCACGTTAACACTTGTCGAAACGGTTAGGGTTAAGGTTAAGGTGAATATCTATCGCACCCATTCTCGTATTTTCGATAACAATAGGAGACCCGATACCGCCGAATCTCCTTTCATGCGTAATCAGGCGATTACTCCTCCAGAAGAATATCAGTTTTCATTGCAACAATCAATCGGCCCCGGACATCGTATTTACGGTTTATACATGAGGGACGGCGGTCCCGCGGGAGGCGGTCTGCGCATCCTTGATCCGATTACACGCGATCCTGAACAAAAGAGATACCGGTCCAGTAAGACAGAGGGCACAGGCGAAATTAGAAGGTTCCGTTTCGTTGCGGTCTCGCTGGCTCCCGGGCATCCCGGGGATTTCGTAACGATCGCGCCAAAGAAGAAAGCACTTTGCGGGACGAAATTACCCTCGAGGCATTTACGGATTAACAGGATAGACGTTTTAACGATCGCCGCCCGTACCGAGATATAAAGGGAGATCATTCGCCCGGCCGCTGCCGGACGAAGCTACTCGAAGACGACGGGAAAAATTGCGGGAGCCCACGGAACCGGCCTGATAACTCTTATCCTGTATAATTGATTGTCCCGACGAATCGAACTTTTAATCTAAGGAAAGGCGCTGGCAATGAAAACAGAAATCATTGTTCGAATCAAGTTGCTATTAACCAGTTAACCCTTTGCACTCGGAAGGTGACTCAGTCACCAAGATTTCCCTATAGAAACCCCAAGAGATCTATCGAGACTTCGATCACTCGAAACTTAGTTTCGGTATCACAATTTCTTTCGAAATTTCTTGAGATCTATTGTTTTCTCAGTAATTCTAAAAGAAGAATTTAGGAACGAGTCATTGTGACCCATCTGGTACTTCTAATATCAACCCCTTGTCTTACGACTTATGTCTCAACTATGATCGATGCAACTACTTCATTATTAATTATTCATTAATAAAAACAACAGATTTAGACACATTCTATATCAATGTTCGCAAAGTATAATAATTGATAACAGAAAAATATTAACCAGTTAACTGTGTTCGACGAGTATACACATCATCGTGAAGTTTCACACGATACTAATTCTTTCAGCAACAAATTCCTCATTTTCTCACATAAACATGTAATTCGTTTCCCTTTAATCATTCATTAAAATACTCTAGGTATTCATCCTCCGTCGAACACGCTCCATTTTTTAATTCATTACTCGCAGAACGAGAGGTTTCCAACTGAAATCCACAGTTAACCGGTTAACAGAACGTTTATCCTTATTACGTTTTCAATAGCGATTCTCCTCGATCGATCCGCGGATATACGGATGATAACACGGGAACCGCGGGACTTGTCAGCGCCGAGCATTGAGATAATAAACCGGCGATTCGAATCGCCGCCGCCGCGCTCGCAATTATTCTTATCTTGAAATCGTCGGGTGCATCGGAACGTTGTCGGGCCAATCGACCGTGCAAGATCGCGGGTTTATGAATATATAAATCAACCGGGGCGGCGCGCCGCGCCGCGCGATTTATATCGGTCGATAATTATTTCTACGGGCGTGCGTGCGTGCCGGCGGCGGCGAGTCCGAGTTTCGTCGCCGATAATTCGAGAAACACCGTTGTTCGATCGCCGTTCCATCCGCGGCGCCGATGGAAATTATTGGAAATAACGGCCGGCCCGTTCCTACCGGTGAGAACGATGACAGCGGCGACCGCGGAGCTCCGCGCGACGCCCCGAACAATGCGCCGATTTATCCGGGGCCCGAGCGTATCGCCGCGAACTATGATTCGATACCGTCACTCGATAATGGCAATCATATTTAATTAATGAGGCGCGCGCCCGACTGCGCGGCCAGATTACTCGCGTATCGCGTTTCAACGGGCGTCGACCTTCTACGCGCCGGTTAATCGTAGCTCGCGTACAAATTTGTCCTCCAGCCAATCGATCTGGATAACTTGTTCCACTATGTTGCTTTCTTCCTAGTTCTACGGATGAAACGTGTTTAGCGTTGTTCATTGAAACTGTATACTAGTAGAACTACCGAGCGTTTAACGCTTAGCACTCCAGGTTCTTTTGTAATCTATCTGCAACTAATTTTTATAGTGTTCCTAGCGAAAATGAGAAATGCCATAACATTTCTTACATCTTTTATTTTCCTTCTTAGCAAAATTTGGATGTCTGACGAATCTAACAATTGTACGGTAGTTTCTTTAAGATTCATTAAAATATAGAAATCTTAGTGTTACTCATTTTCTTGAAATGCAAATGAAATATTATTTTTCTGTTATCAGTTAATATTTGGACTAAACGTGGAAGTGGAACAAGCATAAAGGTTCTTTCTGTTTCTAATAAATTATTCATGATAAGTACTTATATCGATCATTAAGAATTAAACCACAGGGGAAAGGGTTAATACGACTGATAATCTCTACGAAAATTCTACTAGATTATTTCCAGCGTCTTCAGATATACCCAAGTGAAACTATTTCTCAAGTCATTTCAGATACTCATCTCGTAACATATGTATCTTCTCATATAATTGCGGAACAAAAGAATCGAAACCAGTGATTCCGATTCTACTGTTCAGATACCAACAACCACATTTCAAACAAGACGATAAAAAAGCAACCCTGAAATTCCCCGATAAGAACAACTGTCCCAAAACAAGTAAAACATTCTCAGCCGAATATTAACATCGAGTTCCACGCGAGTCCTAACGCACCGAGCCGTCGCAGACAAGCCGAAATCCACCCGAGAAGAGAGTCCCAGGTCCAACTTCCATTTACTTTCCTCTGATCCCGAGCAATCTAAAAAGATATCGTGGCTCCGCGGCCACAAAGGGAGGAAAGGTTCTCCCGCGGAGGATCCACGGGTGGCGCGCAGTATTTTTCGTGCCGGTCGAAAGGAGCACGGCGCGGCGTCAAAGGGAATGGCGAAAGGGAGTCCGGGCGAGGTCCGAAAACCCGGGAACGAAAAGCTGGTGACTTACGTTCCCGTGTCTTAATTCCCTCTGTTTCTCCGGGGCGAGCCGCAGAGCCCGGCCAACCCCCGTCCACCCTCCACCCCGTGGTCCCTCGCGTCAGCCGCCTCGAACGGCGGGTTAGTCTCCTCCGCCGCCGCTGTCCGTGTCGTTGCGGCGCAAAAGACGTAATTCACGCCAATTAACAGCCAGCCAGGCCGGGGTTCTGTGAGTTTCGCTGCGTCAACCCTCTCTCATTTCCGGGTGGCGGCGGCGGCGGCGACGGGGGCGACGGGCGGGCGCCCGGCCGACGTGTTCCCCGTCAGACGACGCGTTTACCCGGCTTCTTTCACCGTCACCGCCACTCAGACGCGTCCCTCTCTCGAGCCTGACCCACCTTCCTCGTTTCATCGTTTTCTCACCCCTTTCGACGGCCAGCCCCTTCGCATTCTTCGCGCCGCGCCTTTCGCGAGTTACGCGAACTTAATGAACACTGTCGAGCAGCGTTTTCTATTTCGAAATTTTAATAGCGGAACCCGTACGTCGCGCGACCGATCGGAAGTGGACTGTATTAATCTTCACTTCTGTTGGAGTTTCAGACGAGGTTTACGACGTGACGGAAGAATTGGCCACTTTTGAATTCTGTGTGTGCGGACGGGTGGTTTTTCCGGGGAAATACACTTAACACTGGGTGGAAGATGAAATCGAAGGGAGGATCGAGAGAGGACGGAGGGGATGAAATATGGGTGGATGCTAATAACAATAATAAAGACGGAACGAGGGGGAACGGAGCTGTAGGAATTCACGGACTCGTAATAAATTCAGGGCGAAACCGGCGTTCCATTTGCGGTCGGGAGCAAGGACGCTGGACGGAGGGTGGCTCGGTTCCGCGCGGAAAGGTGTTACGAAACGGGGCTGTTTTCTCGGCGTTGGTCTCTTGGTTGGAATGTTTTTCGGAGCTTGAGGGTGCGCTTGAATTTTATGGTAATTGGTGGATCGATGGACTATGGAAGTGTGTATTGAACACTCGGAGGAACTGGAACCCTCGATGTTCTTGGTTTCTTAACTTAACCCTTTGAATTTTTTTAATATCGCACCAGTTATAATATCAAATTTAACGAATCAAAGGAACTACCCTAAAATTATTCGATTTTCCACGCATCCGAATTTTGCATTGAAAAGGAAAGTAGATAGAAGGAATGTTATAGCATTTTCTATTTTCACTGGAGACACCATAAAAATTAGTTGCAGTTGTCTCAAAATTTCTTCATAGAAACTACAAGTGTGGATTTATTAAAATTTCAAGTGGTTTGCATTTTTATTTAGGTATTAACCCTTTGCACTCGAGAGGTGACTCTCACCACATGATTTCATACAGTAAAACTATAAAATTTGACATTTAATATTATACATCGTATAATGCATCAATTAGAGAAATATTGAAATAAAATAGCTTTGTTTCTCAACGTACGTGTGATTTTTCGTCGAGTTACTTCCACAAAATATCCTATTTATCTTATCAGAAAATATTCAAATATTTCCAGTGAAAAACTTCCGAGTGCAAAGGGTTAAATCAGCTTCTTCAACCGCTTTAGTACCTTCGCAGTCATTCCGAAAGAAGCAATTAGTAATCGTTAATTTTCACGCTGGCAGTGTTAAATCTGTTAATTTCCGTATTAAATTTATTCACTACAATCTGAACAGCATTACACGTGAACACAACAACACATTTCATCTCGAAAAGTAACAGGCGCATTCGCAGTTTCTCGAGCCCGTGGTTCTCCACGGCCGGATAATTACACAATTAATTAACACGCAACAAAGAAGAGGCTAAAACGCGTGCGAGTCGAGGGTGAACAAAAGCTGCCGCGGATTCCGCAGCGGTGGACGGGCAGACACGCGAAGAATTTCGATTGTAAATTTCTGAAGCATCGCGGCCCAGGCAGCCGTGGCTTGACAAAGGGTCAGGAATGGCTTTGGTACGGGCTGCATAGCGCCGCGCCGCGCCGCGCCGCGCGGATACATTCGAACGCGGACCCGGTAAATTTTATCGAGGCACGCCGGTTGCGGCCGGGAAATCGCTCGGACGGTTTCTCACGATGGATTTCCTTTCCGCGTGGCCGCACCGGCGCAAAGACGCAAGAAACTGTGCCTTTATTCCACGGAGAAATATCCAGCGCGCGCCGGAGGTCGGCCGCTTTAAGCGAAAGGCCCCGCGACTGCAGGTGACCCTTCGCCGCGCCAAAAATACTTCGACGATACTTTATCTCCGGACGAAATTCTGCGACGTGTCCTTTAACCCTGGGGAGCCGGACCGTCCGCTATGAACACGGACGAATGTAGGGTTACTTTGACGTGCACCAGAGTCCCCATTGAACTCCCGGGAATCCCGCATAAAATTCCCTGGAGCTGCATATATTTTCCATGCACGACGGATCGGAAGAATACGAACTATGTTGTTGGGGTCGCGGTCTATCCCGTAAATGATTTAGAAATCGCGACTTAGCGAAGAGAGTGGACTGTATTTGAACAACTCAGTCGGGTTACAAGTTTTCTAAGTGTGACTCCCCTAGTCGGTGGTTCCTTTGCGAATGAATTTTGAACTCGCGAGTTCTCAGCTCCCCCTTGGAATTTGCGATTGTCCGCTGATTGGTTCTTCCAATTTTTGGAAAAGTCCGATCAGCGAACCTAGGTTAGAAGGCACACCTATGAATATATGTAACAAAGCCTCGTAACGAAAGTACACAGAAATCTTCGAGAGGAATTACGGAACTCCGAAGGAACACATTTCACTTCGAATCGGAGTTACAAAATACAGCTTCGTTCCAATTTATATTCAAGCTTCAACTTCCAATAGCAGCAATTCACAACTCGGGTGGAACAATTTCCAAAGCAATACGATCAACTCTCTCAGCGACTCCAGCAGCGAATCGCGTTAAATTCGCGACGAAGAGGATCCCCTTAAAGGTTTCATCGCGCCGGGCGGGTTGAACGTCTGGACGAGAGGCGGAGACACGCGGGTCCGGGGTTCGCGACAGGGTCCAGAGTGCACGGGGGCGCGGGCGGCGGCCGCGAGACAAAGGGCACGAAGGCTAAGGCTAAGGGGAAATTCTGGTAAGAAGAAATTCTCTCGCGGCTAGGCAGCGGCGTCGTCATTTATTCAGCGCCCTATTCTCTCGGCGCGGTTGATGTACCGTCGCCATTTCGCTCGAGAAACACTAATCACGAGTGTCGGGCCGCCTCTCTCCGGGGCTTCTCGCGTCTCTCTCCCGCTCCGCGGCGCCGGCTCCGCGTCTACCGCGAGCGTGGCCGCCGCGACGTAATTTTGGATTACGGTCGCGGCTGCGACGGGTTCGAGGAGGTGATTTTTGTTTACGTAGAGCCCGGCGCTCGCGTCTCTTCCGGCGCAGTCTTGGTAAAAAGGATTTTTCCGCGGCGCAGGAAGCGGCTGAGGCTCCGCTCGCGCGTCCCTCGGACCGCCGCCCCTTCCCCGGGCTGGATGAAATGCTTCCCGGCCTCCTTCCATCCGAACTTTGAACCCTGTCCGCGTTTCTTTCCCTCCCCGCTTTTGTTCCGCCGCTCTTTCCCGTCCGGGCGAAATGTTTGGGTTGTAAAATTTCCTTTTAGTGCCCGCGGGCCGTGCCGCGCGCGGCGGGCGGCGGGACAACGGACGTCTGAAATATTTAATATCGCGGGGTCCACCTGAAAATCTGGCTCCTCCAGTGTTCCTTTTGTTCAACCTCTTCCGGCCGCGTGTCCTCCTTTTCTTATTCTTCCCAGAGTTTTAAACGTCCCGTGATTTATCTCGCGGAAACCGGGCGAGCGCGCTCTCGGTCTCTCTCTCGGCTCTTGTCGGCCGCGACTGCTAATAGGACGGGTCTCTTTAAGAGGAAGATATCCTCGTTGAAGTATGATAGATCGACGTATCGCGCGACGACGATTATCGTTCCGTCCCAAGGATCAAAAGGATAGGACGCTACAATTATATCAGAGGATAACCCGAAAGTAGGAACCATCAACGGTACGACTCACCTCGGAGCACGTTCCCCTGTAAACCGATTTCAGGAAAATATTAATTCCCCATTACCGCTAACACACCCGAAGATCCCCGTCAACCTCTTTCCGCCCCGTTAAACCCCCGTTACCCGGTGTCTCCTTTATTCCCAGACACTCGATCGTAATGCATATTCAGGCGCGCTAATAATCACGCGGCGCATTGCTCTGCGAAATTCCGTCGCTCGAACCGCGGCGAAAACCGATAGTTCTCCGTTCCCCGTTAATACTTTCCTTCCCCGCCCCCGCGGCGAACCTCTCCCGAGGCCTCGGTTCCCCCGGATTAACATACAAATAGCCATTAACGGTGTCAAAGGGCGCGTTTCCTCGGGAAAGGCTCGCGTCAATCCCGTCTGGCGCGAGTACCGGTGCGCCTATGGAAAATCAAGTATCGGGTCTAACCGAGCCACGCGCGCGCGGGGCGGGCGGTCCGTTTAGCCGACATCTTGTCGGTCCTAATACGCGAAATTTAATGGAGAACACGCCGCGTCACGTGGCGCGCGTCGCGTCGCGTCGCGTCGCCGCCGCCGCCGTGAGGACAGGCACGGAATTCTGATTGTATCGTATCCCGCCATTATCCAATATGTCTGCCATAATGTTCGGCGAGCGGCTCTAACGGTGTACCGTGACACACATATATATATAGATATCTGTATATACATCTATATACATATATATATATATCTATATATACAGATAGATATACATATGTATATAGATGTATATATAGACACCGTAACCACGCCACGACGTATTTGCTGCTCCCTCGGCCGATCCCCGAACGACATTTCGCCAGATCACGCC
The DNA here is from genome assembly GCF_051020985.1 of Nomia melanderi. Lineage (NCBI taxonomy): Eukaryota > Metazoa > Arthropoda > Insecta > Hymenoptera > Halictidae > Nomia > Nomia melanderi. The sequence goes on along the minus strand of NC_135010.1, from coordinate 13,066,947 downwards.
AATCCCCTTGATTGAATACATCAGTATTCATCAGGGCCGAGTTCCAGCGGGTGGCAGCCGTTTGTTCCGCGTCCCGTTACGAGACCAACCCCGTGGAACCTACGGCCGGATTTTTTTCCACCCCAATCATCCACCGCAGGATTGTCTTCCATTCTTCCTCCTTTTTCTCTCTGCGCGTCGGTGTTCTTCTTTTCGGATTTTTTCATCGGAGTACACGCTGTTCGCTCGCTCGTTAAAACGACGGAAATTCCCGGCGTTGCTGGCTCGAAAATCGTCCGTCACCGGCACTCGTGACCGTCGCTTAGCTCGGACAATTATTTCCGCGTTCGGCGCACCGTACGGAACGTACGCGCGTACGTTCGTTAATAATTAATTCGGGACGAGGAAGTAACCTCGTTAATGTTTAATCTCCGCCGTTTCGACGGTTAACTAGCTGGAATAATTATACGCGCGTTTGTGTATCATTCTCTCGGGCCGCTGACCCGCCTTTTCAACGCGGACGCGATTTTAAAGAGAATTACGAAGTTTAGTAGCGCTTCGGGTTCCGCGTTTTTCATTGTTCAATCTTGTTATTGTTTTTGGTTCCGGGACGTTTCGTCGTTTTTCGGGAATTAATCGAGCCTCGGGGATTCTATCGATCTCCCTTTATGTCGGGCCGGCTTTTAACGATCCGCGTGGAGCCGACGTTGAGACAATACTCACGGTATTTTTCCTATCCCGAATTAACGGTCCTCGCGGCCGTTAAATACACGGGAACGACTCCGGCCATCCATTACGGGCACGTTCGAACGGAACACGCCCCAATTCTTCTATCACCGGGCATCACGTAAGCTCTTGCTTACAATCCCGGGGCGTGGGGCGAGGATCGAGATAAGGAAGAGTTACACTCGCGCGGAGTTCCTTCCCCGTGGCGGAGGCCTTATTCTCGATCGGAGAAATACGGTTTCCTCGCGTCGCCGTCGCGACCCCTTCTTCCTCTTCCCGTTCCCCTCGAACCGGCAACTCCGTTTTAACTTCTACCGCCCTGGATCTCTCGATCCAACAGTTCTATACATTTCAATGACGAGAGGGGAGGATGAAGAAAAGGAGAGTAACCGAGGATAGAAGATTGCGGAGAAAGAGAAAATGGAAAAGAGTAGGAACGAGGAAAAGACAAGGTACCGAAGAAAGAGATCGCGATTCAAGAGGAATAAAGAAAGAAATCGTCCGATGGAGAAAACTGGAGGAGAATATCATAAACAGAAAAACAGAAAACAAGAAGCTACCAGAAAAAGAAGCAAAACAGATTAGACTAAGAAACACAGATTCAAAGCCAGCAAAACAGGCCAACGACAGCAAAACAGTGAAAAACCGAAGACATCGTGCCTTCCAAAAGGCCGGGTCAAAGAAATCCCGATCCGTCTGGAAGCCACGGGTTACACGCCGGGCGTGTACGTCGCGCGGGGCTTTCTATTGAATTTATTTCGTAGCTAGCCAGCGCACGTTGCTGATTGCAGCCCCCGATGGCTGCGAAGGGGTTGCCTCTGCGCGCGGACCGTTTTGCTCGCCGGTCACGTATCCCTGCATCATTTGCTATGGGTTTCATACCGGCCATAACTCTACGGATATATCCTCCGACCCCGTCAAACTCCCTGCCGCCTCTCAGCCTCGTCCTCCTCCTCCCGGCAACCCTTTCGCTGCCATCCAGGGAGTCACCGTTCCGCCCGGAACGCTCGCCGGAGCTATCCCGCGACTCGGCGTGCCTCCGAATCCGAGGCCCATTCATCGGAACCAATCTGCGGCCGTTCACCGAGACGCCGCCGCGAATTAATCAACCCTTCCGTCGACGTCGGCGACGACGCGCCGGCGACGCGTCAGTGCCGGGACGCGCGGCGACGCGCTCGCTCCTCGCCTTTTGATTCCGCGGATAATTAATTCGCGACGATCCAGGCCAAGCGCCTACTGTTGTTCGCTCGCGTTTTCTGCGCGGGTTAACCGCCCCTCCGCACCCCCGCGCTCCTGGCGAACGCTAAACAATGCCGGGGGTAATTCGGGAACGATTGAAACTGTTTCGGGACGGCACGATCGATGCTGAATATTCAGCGCAGCTTCCGGGCTGGATGGACTGACCTTGATCCTTTCACCCTAAAAATGAGGGTGGCTTCGGCACTGAGGGATTGGAAACTGTCCCGGAACCGAACATCTGCGGCTCGACGTTTGTTTGCTCGGCTCGACCCTTCGCGTCGCCTCATGTATTTTATATTATGGATATTTATGGGAGCTTATAAAATGGATTTTATTGCGGCTCCGAGTTAGGGATTCTGGGATAGCTCTGAAAGTTGGTAACTTCGTGCGTCTATGAATGTTATCTGCATTTCACTCGCGTGTTACTTGGGAATGTCATTTTTCATTCTATGGGGATATTGTCTAGTTTATATGACTTCGTCGCGACATCGGTTCTGCCCCGGTTTTTCGAGTGCGCTTCCAGCTTCTCGAGTCCTCGTCCTGTTTGTGCATCGACAGTGCATCGTTTGCCGTCGTCTCGCGGGCGATGAAATCTCGGGGACACAGGTGAGGAATTCATTGCATAAATATTGATATTAACCTAGCGAGTGCCGGCGCGCGGCGCAGTTTGCGTTTGACACTTGCGAGCCGTGAAACGACGTATATACCGATACACTCCGAGCTACTTCGCGGAACGCGGCGCACATTTTTTTGTTCATCCCTTACGAGAACATCCATTTAGCTCGACGTCGATTCGAGATCAACAGTCATTTTGACTGGTGGTTCCAGTGTTAATGCCTACAAAATCTAGATAGTACAACTATTTCAAAGTTAAAGACATTCATAGTATTCAAATGAAACTATTTACTTCCCAGATCATTTCAATTACTGAATGCTTTTAAGATATCAATTGCTGACCAAAAAAGTCGAAACCAGTCATTTTAACTAGTAGTTCTATTAAGTTCGCATATACATGAACATCCAACACACAGATCGAATATTGAAGAATATTTATCGAAAGCTACGACCTAAAAAAGTCTTGCCACTAACTAGACGAAAAATTGCCGAACGTTTGCGTTTCCGTCGTCCATTCGTTCGTCAAACAGTTCGCGCAAACAATTTAGTGCAACGAGTCGCGATCCAACCTAATTTCCATCTTTTCCCCTTGATTGCGTAGTTCGCGACGGCCGCGACTTGCCCTGATCGAATCACCTGCTCGCAATTATACGCGGAACGAGGCGGGTCACCAATTAACGGCCTTGCCCCGCCGCGGGTGGGCTCTATTAACGCATTTGTTTCGTATTCATCCGGCGATCGGCACCGGAACCGATCTACTCTCGCCGGTCGTGGGTGGGGCGAAGCGGCATCGCGAATCAATCGGCCATAATCGTTCTCCCGGATTCCGTTCCCGTCGCTCTCGGTTTTATCGGCGAACTCCTCCCGGTCCGTGCCGGCGGCGGCTGGAAAAAGCGTTCGCCGATCGAAGGCGGCTCGCCCATCGAATATCAATGCGGCGAGCCGGCGGCCTCGGGAACTCGAACGGCGACGCGTCTGCGGCGAGAGGGATGGTTACATCGTCATCCTCTCGCCGGCGAGAATTAATAAGCCGGAAGAGAGCTCCCCCAGCCGGCGAAATAAATCGAGTCGAATTCCAACCGTTTGGAAAATCGACCCACCCCGGCTGCGACTCGAAAGTCGACTTTATTAGAATTTTTTAATGACTCCTAGAAAGGTGTGCGCCGCGATAAGATGACAGATCAAGACGCGGATTCGATAGGTTCGCCAGGGGAGATTGGATTCGCGGAGGATTGAATTCGATCGCTTCGCCGTTGTTCCAATTCGAATCGAATCGGTCGTTGCGAGCTGTTTTAAACGGCGCGGAAGTTTCCGCAGGAGTTTCGCGTACGAATACTCGGATGTTGGGCGAATCTTGAAATTCAATTTCCCGCAAGTTTTAATTCTTCGGCGGCGGTTTTATCTCGCTGGATTTTTACACGCGGAATTACCCCGGCGGGATTGCACGACGCGCTTTTGTACCGTTGCGCGTTTCGGTAGCAGAAGGATTCCCCGATAAAACGGGGGGGAATTACCATGTAACGATCGCTACGCGGCCTGGTGGCTCGCCAATTTTTCGCCGTCCCGCGGTCGTGTTTACACGGCCGCATCTCGGATCGCTCGTATAACGATACGAACACTTGGTAAATCCTTTTCTAGATGGTACGTGCTTGTCGAGGGAACAACTGCAATAATGCTATCATAAATTCAAATTATTGCGGTTGCCGCAAGATCTTCGCTGCCGCCATCTCTAGAGCAAGCGGCGAACCGCCGCCGCTCAAGCGACTGCGTGCTGGGTTTAGCTGATCTTAGCTACCCTGATGCGTGTCCAACAGACAGCTACTGATAACTCTTAACACATTACGGACCGGCTAATTTTCAGAAAACTGAATTGTGATGGCAATTTTCACTGATTTCAATATGTCGCGTCTCGATACATCGTACGAAGCACAGTGTTACGCATAAGATTCTAATTTTGCTATATCAAATCTAGTGGTGACAGAGTCACCTCTCGAGTGTAAAGGGTTAAACGTATCGGTCGAACGACCGGCTTTACAATATGGTTTTACAATAAACATTTAATCGTTTCTTATATTAGAGGCTCCTGTTTCTCACGCGACAGCGACGGTGAGTGTTACTGTCATTTTTGTGCCAACTTTCTCCAGTATTGTATCTCACCTCAAGATTCGCTTCACAACTTTCGATTGATAATCGCGCTATAACCGAACTCATCCGGATCATCTAATTCTCCAATTTTCCAAGCTTCAATTACCAAGTTCCGGCACCTCGCCATCGAAATCTCCGATCGATGGTATCCATCGCGCGAAACCCGAGCCATCTTGAAACAATGAGCTGATCGAGGAATCGTTTCGGAAGGAACCGATAAATCGCGGAGGACGCTTAAAACGCCTCGCCCCCTGTCGCTGTTCCATTTGTCAGGGGTCTCGCAACGCAAGAAGAAGTTACTCTGTTTCGAATCTGGGCCGCGATGAATATTAACGATGCGGCGGGAGTCATTGCGCCCGTGCGGGAGCGCGACGGAAGGCAGAGCCGGCGTGTTCGCCGCGGGGCGCGCGACACGACGACACCGCGACACGACGCGACACGACGCGATACGACGCGACGCGTGCCGTGCCGCGTGCGCGGAGGTGGAGAGGGATACACACGCTCGCGAGCGCCCGGCCGCGAGCGTGTACACAAGATTTACCGTCTTGAAACGCAATCTCGGCTAGACGGTTACCTGCGGTGAGCGTAACGCGGCCCCGCCGAGCCGCCCGCTCCGCTGTCTAAATAATTACGGCGTCGCGGGCGACGTTGACTCGCTTTCATGGCGTCTGGCGCGTGCTGCTTTTTACCACGGGATTTCTTACCGAGTAGGGAGGGGTTCGAGTGAACTTTGCGAACGAAATTCCGCGGGATCGGGTTTTATCGCGGTTCGATAATTAAATTCCGAAGATTAGTTCGGTAATTTCATTATAATTTCGGCCGGTTTTTGTCAGTGTTTTTCATGGTGTCGAGATACTTTTAACGTTTGGGTGATGCGGTATTAACCCTTGACGAGTGTCGGCATTTCGGCGAGATGGAACGTTCGTATCTTGAAGACCGACTCGCGGATAAGTGATTTAATCAGTAATAGCAAGAGATCGGAACGTAGTTTGCTTTTAATTCTATTGATTAAGCAGTTGATGTGTGATTTAGCTTCATAAGTTGAAGGTTTCGTATGTTTCGAAGAATCTTCGTCCGCTTAACCCTTGCGGACGAGTGTCGACATTTCAGATCGAATTGCCATATTCGGAAGAGTAACTCGAAAACGATTCAATTACTCGAACAGCAAGTTATAATTTCAATATTTCAAACGTTCATGCATTCTAAGAAGCTTAATATTACATGTAATATTTTACGTTTCTAATATGTCAAATTGTATGGTGACTGAGACTCACTTCTCGAGTGCAAAGGGTTAATATCCGAGAATATTTTCGATCTATCGTCGGGCACAATAATACGGATACAAATAAGCCGGCTGAAGAATTGATAAGGATCGGATGTTCATAGGCGCCGCCCAACTTTAAAAGGGACACGAGAGGAAGATTGTGTCCTCGAATCCGGGCGGACGGATTTCCGAGCGGAAACTGTCATACCTGAAAACCTAGAAGCCAGCGGAACTACCTGCTCGAGCATCGATTCCTCTCCTGATCTCCTTTCCCTCGAAGATTGAACCGTGGATAAAATGTTCCTTCGCTGTTTCTTGTCTCTTACCCGCCCTTCTCGTCCCTCAGGCTTCCCATCGACGAGGAGACCCTCTCTCTCCTCTAACTTCGTCGATTCCCTTCTACCCGGAGCAATATTTGTCAATTTACAAGATAGAACCTAGTTTCGGTATCCGCGAGCGTTCGAATTTTTCCCTCGATCTTTGTTGTGTACGCGTTTTCTATTTCGAAATGTTATAGGGAAACCCGCACGTCGCACGCCGACTTAACTTTGCGACTGATTGGAAGTGGACTGTATAAATATTTACTTCGGTGGAAATAATTTGCTGTTTATTTTTGGGAGTTCGGTAATACTCGTCAGCGGCGAGAGTCTACAACGACGTCTATATACTCCGTCTCGCGTGTCTAGTTCAATTTTTTCTTATATCTCCCGTCTCCGTACCTTGCGCGGGTTTTTATAAACCTTTGGGTAGGCGTGTGCAAAATTGGAAGCTTCCTGATTTGCAGCCTTCCAGATAGTGGGCGCGTACAAACAAAAATTCGTTCGAGTGGGACTCAACCGGTGATCCTGGAGGGGTTGCCGATTGCAGCCCCCGGGTGGCCCACGCAAGGGTCCCGAGCGTTCTTGGCACTGACCATAGCGAGTGATAAAACCAAGGATCGCCTCGACTTCCGGCGAACAGATGTAAGGTAAAAGTTACGGTAAATCTACAAAACTGGCAAAACGTGCCGAAGCGACTACGACTAAATTATTGAAGTGACGGTTCCTTGGGCTTTTATTTCTGCTATGGTAAAAATACCCAGGGCTCTAATGTGCCTCGCGGAAGGTTTCGTCAATAGCCCTCCTAAAGCGATTTAGCGACGCGACAATCTTCGCTCCCTTTCCCTTGTCCACCTCGCGTCCCTTTCCCTCGGACAACCGCCTCGCTGCAGCGTGCCGGAAAATGTATTTAAATTGGGAGCAACGTCGGATCGTTTCTTTCTTATCACCTTCGGGTAGAGCGAATCGATTAAAATGCGAAAACGTCGACGGCAATGGGAACCGCGCGCCGGGTAATCAAGCGGTTTCTCGTTTGGAAAACGGGTTTCTCGCGGGCTGTTCCTTTCCATCGAGAAACCAGCGAGCGAGCGAGCTCGCTTTGGTAATTTCCTGCGAATTTTTATTTGAAGCCCGTCCAGTCGCGCGTATCGAGACGCGAGCGCCGTTCGCCTCGACGCCGCGACAGCGTTAATGTGTTTCCAATGAAGCCCGGCGAGGTTCCTCGCTCGCCGCGGAATACAATTAAAGGGAAGAAATGTTTTTCGAAACGCGAGCCCGACGGCGTTCCCTCGTTTCCCTCGCTGCCGGTTCACTTGGAATCCGTGATCCAAGGAACGCTCCTTCCCGATGTTACGCGTCAGAATTTATAGAAAGGAGTTACGATTTAATGGAAGCTTGAATGGGGAAGTGAATTATTTCCCTTTGACGCGTCTCCCGGTACGGTTCCGCGCGAGTTCCGCGCGCACTTGCCTCTCCGAGTCGTTAAAGTATAATCAAGTCGAAAATGTCGAACGAAATCTTCCCGTGCACCGCCGAAAGAGTCAAAAGCTTCGAAGTTCGGTCGAGCGCTCGCGCTTGTGTAACAGCTCTCCACCGGAGTGTCTGTTCATTGCTTACCGATTCTACTTCACGTGAGCACGGGCGCGCGTGTTTCCGATGACGGTATGGAATCTACGTACTTAACCTCTTCGAAGTAATCTCGTGATCTAATTAGACTGCACTGCGCGCTGCGTTCCGCTGTTAACGAGACAGAAAGAAAACAGCGATAATGAAACAATAATCAAACAATCGTATACGTCTTAAACCAGATGTTTCTACGTGAATTTGAAGAAGATTGAACCTTGCACTCGGAAGTTTTTCACTAGAAATATTCAATATTAGAGATACAGACGATGTTCTTCGAAATTAATTAATGAGGAAACGTATAAATTAAGGAAGATAGTTATTTAATTTCAATATTTCACATATCGACCCGGAGGACTAAAACTATCAAGCTAAATTTCTCCTCTTGCAATTATTGAAAAGATAACAGATGTTTCTCAGACATTTTCAAAGCAATTAATTCAACTATATTCAAACTCAATTGTAGATGAATTAACGAAAGGTCAATTGAACTGCTGTAGATTCAGTGTTAATTTCATACAGGAAAACTATAAAATTTGATATTTAATATTATATTTCCTATAATGCATCATTTCGAGAAATATCCAGATAAAACAGCTTTGTTCCTCGATGTATGGTTTCTCGTCGACTTAGCTTCACAAAATATCGATTTTATCTCATCAGAAAATGTTTAAATATTTCTAGTGAAAAACTTCCGAGTGCAAAGGGTTAACATTGTACACAAGACTTTACAATTCTGCAAATCAAATCAAGTGTCGAGTCACCTCTCGAGTGCAAAGGGTTAACCTTCGCGAGCACCAGCAACACGATACCCTTCCAAAGACAATCCTCAACCGTCGAACAAGCACTTTTCAGGGGAAAATTCCGCTCGCGTGCGAGCAGTCACCCGACGCGCGAAATTCATCGGCTGCTTCAGGGCAGCGTGCACAATTTCCTCGCGAAAATAAGAATTCCCGATGGCTGCCGCGCGAATATCATGTTCCCCCCGATGCTCCGCGTAGCATCCGGTGGAAACGTCAGCGTCGCGGCACGCATACGCGATACGGGTCCACTTATTTCCTCGGAATGCGCGCCCGCGCGCGCGTCTCGTCGGCGAACTTCGTTTCCGTCGCGAGGAATTAAGGCCGGTTCGCTCGTTTCCCGAGCCGCCGTCACGTATCGACGGTGCACGCGTCGTCGAATGCAAATACGATTTTAGCCCGCGAGTCGAGCGACTGTTCCCCTCTCGCGGCTCGGCTTTTAAGCAACAAACGAGCCGCTGCAACAATTTTCTGATCGGATTAATCGAGGCTGGCAGGCCGAACGCGGAATATAATGGGCGCGGCGGTTCCCTTTGTTTCTTCGCTTCAGCCGCCGCGCGAACTGCGCCCGGATTTTTGTTCGAATTACCGCTCGCGCGAAAGGACCGGCGACAGTTTACGGACGAATCGCGCTGCGTTTAAACGGCGCGCGCGCTTTTTTTGCGCTGCCGCGGGACGCTCGACGGCCCGTTAACGCTTCAACGGCAGACGCAACTGCCGGACCCCAGGGATGCTTTTTCACCGGCGACTCCTTTTGTTCGTTGTTGCCTTTTGTCGCTGGGAAGTATCGGGCGCGACGAGAAGTCGCGTTTTTTCGGGCTAATTTAAACGCGTGTTTCGGTTTAAACTTCGCGTCTCTCGCGTTCCTCGCGGAACTTCGCTCGTCGCTAGAAATCGAGACCTGGAGGAACTATTTTTGAGCTAAAATTAATTTCTACAATTCTGAACACTAGAATTCATTTCTAGAATTCTAACTAAGCACTAAAATTAATTTCTAAAGTTTTAAATACTGAAATTCATTTCTAGACTTCTAACTAAACACTAAACTTCATTTCTAAAATTCTAAACACTAAACTTCATTTCTACAATTCTAACTAAACACCAAACTTCATTTCTAAAATTCTGAACACTAAAATTCACTTCTATACTCCACCGTACACATCAAGAACTTTCAACTCACATTCTCCTACACAACCTAATCCAAAAATCACTCCACAGTTAACTCTAAACTCCTTCACCATCTCTCACCAAGCCTAACCTCAGTTCCCCAGAAACCGTTCCAGTTACAATTCCGTAAAAAACCTCCCGAACCACCTGACCGATCTCCGAAGCCAATCCGCTCTAATTGAATTTCCGCAGCAACCAGATTCAGCTTCATTTCCGCCGTCGCGTACCTGTTTACCGATCGCGCCGTTCGAAAGAAGGCGTCTCCAGGTTTCTTATCGCTCGCGTCCATAATCCCGCGTTCCTGCGGGCCAGCGTCGCGAGACGAAATTCCGCTCGGATTAAAAGGCAGAATAAAAGGAAACGAGGTGCAATCTTTTCCGCGGCGCGGGAATATCTGCGAGGACCGCGGCGCGCTGCGATTTCGGTGCTCGCCGGCTGCGGCGCGGCGGAGCGGGAGGGTCGTTTAGATAAAAGGAAGGGAACGGGCGCGATATTGCGGGCGTATCTCGCCGCGCTCGTCCGGGGACCAATACCCGTTTCGAACTCTTTCCGCGATTCGCAACGAGATTCGAACCCTTACGAGGCGAGAACCCATTTCTTTCTCGCTCCGTCTTCCTCCGACCGTCGGCCGTCGTAAAGACGGCGTTCCCGAACGGTTACCTCTTCCCCGGCGTCTCCCGTTCCGCTCGTTCGCGCGCGATCCCCGCGCCGGGCCAGATTTCTCGACAGACTGCCGAGCCCCCGGCAAATCCTGACGGCGCACGGACGTTCCGGAGATTCGCGCTCGTTGCGGAAATTCGATGGCACCGTGAGCGATCGCGACCTCCCTCTCGCACTCTTATTCCGCGATCAGAATTGACGCGGAAACGGGCGCAGTCTAGACGGTCTTGAGGTTGACGATCGAGGAGTTACGGTGACTCGGGCTTTATGGAGGTTTGTTTCGAGGGTAGGCTTCGTCTGCCGGGGGATAATGGGGTGTGTACGGTCTTAGAACTCGCGGAAAGTAATCAACGGGTATTTGACCGGTGTGCTCGACGGCAAATTAATGTCGCGAGGACGCGTTTTGTAGGTGATGTGATCGATGTACACAGTATTATAACTCAACACTTATTTATTGAAAGTCAACTAGTCGATTGATGGTGCAAACGTTAGTCTGTCGTTACTAGAGTTCGTCACTAAAAAAGGTAAACTTGCTGAGGAGGAGTCTATGGTGGATCGGTAGGGATGTAGGAGGAAAAGAGGGAAAATTTGAGCAAACTACACAAAATGGAAGGAATACAATATTAAATCATTTGACTGAATTGGATTACTATTGCGCGTTCATCAAACTGAATGTCACCGCAATGGATAGCATTATTTAAAAGAATTACAGTAATTCGATTTACTCGACGGTCACCGGTGACCCCCATGGTATTCAACGTGTTAACCCCTTGCAGACGAAAACTCTTTAAAGTGCACAAAGCTTGTAACACATGAAGCTAAATTATACATCGAATGCTTAGAGAATAGAAGAAGTAATTAAATCATTCGTTTGCAACTTAGTATTTCAAATATAAAAATTTCATCTAACCGAAATGTCGACGTTCGTCCACAAAGGGTTAGATTTCGTTCACGGGGAAGTATTGCTTCGCGATGCCGGGGATCGGAAATCGGAGAGGAGACGCGGAGAAAGAACGGGGCCGTTGTGTCGATTTTTATTCGCGGCGCGAGCGTCACGGTTCCCTGTTAACTTGGCGAAAGTATCGAGTTTCCATGGCCCTCGCGGGCCGTAGGAAACAGGAAAAAACGTAGACCCCGCAAATCCCCCACGAACGCGATCGAGTGCCGCGTCGAATTTCCAAAACCGTCCCCCTCCCCGCGCGAAAATCCCGAAGTTGCCCGGGTGCAATTAGAGGCGTCCGCAGATGCGTCGGCTCCCACGGGCCACGGGGGCAGGGAGTACGTAATCCCCGAGTTCAGATCAAGGATGATCACCGCGGAACACGAAACGAGAAAAGCCACGCCGCGATTGGCTCGCGGCGGCGACACGCCGGAAATATCCGGGCTGCGAAGTTTCTTCGTCGAACGGTCGCGCACCGAAGATTCGAACGAGTCGGATTTTCTGCTGGAACGTTGGCAATTTGGTTTGCTGAATATTTCTACCTTTGCACTACAATAGCTACTCTCAGTGGCTGCTTAACACTAGAACTAACAATTGTCAGTTTTTTTAGATCTTCATTATAGTATTCAAATGAAACTATTTATTTTCAAGATCATTTGAACTCTAGAACTGCCGAGCATTTAATACGATTAATATGTAATCCATATAAAAATTGTAACGATAGATTATTGTCAGTTTTTTTAGACGTTCATTATAGTATTCAAATGAAACTATTTATTTTCACGATCATTTGTATTATTGAATGCTTTTAAGATATTAATAATTGCGAAAGAAACGATTGAAGTCATTTTAACTGGTACGGTAGTTCCAGTGTTAATGTAATAACGGAATGATGGAATTTATGTTTTCTATGTATAGTGATATAAGTTCTCAGTGAAAATTGCCATCACAATTCAGTTTTCTGAAACTTAGCCGGTAATGTGTTAACCCTTTGAACTCTGTAGGCTCCAATATTGCACCAATTATAATATTAAATATTTTAACGAATCTTGAAGAAACTACCCTAAAATTATTCGATTTTCCACACATCCAAATTTTGTACTAACAAGGAAAATAAAAGATCGAAGAAATATTGTAGCATTTCTAATTTTCGCTAGGAATACTATAAAAATTAGCTAGGATCATTAAACAATTCCCACCACCAGCTATTCCATCGTCCACCAAACGAAGCCTCGAAAAGATCGAATATCGGCTGCAGTCGAACGCGAATCCTTCCGCTCGGAGTCGCCGGTAGAATCTGAACATCGCAGGCGTCTCGAGGCGGGGCGTCAGAACACTCGGATATTTCCGTTTGATCGCCGAGCCGTGGAATCGAATGGCCGTTTAAGAGGCACATATTGCCGCGCAAATATCGGCAATTTGTCGTCGGCTCGACCTCCAAAACTGCGCCCCGCCTCGCAGTTCGCGCTCGTTACACGTCGCCGATGCTCCAACCCCTAAATACCAACCCCCTGGTACGCGTGTACGCGCGCAACGGCGTGAATATTCGTCAGCGCGTACACTTCCGCGCGAAAGTTCGGCCGGGCGTGTTAATGAGAAAGAAATTCATAAATCCCCGTCGAGCGCGCGCGCGCGCGCGCTGGTCGAAATTAACACAAATGTTACACGAGTCGCGTGGAATTTATTACTGGCCCGTTTCGTTCTCATCACCGACTCGCCGGCTCTCGTTTTGATTAATCTGCCCCTCGCCCGCCGCCGCCGCCGCCGCCGCCAGCGAGTCGCTCGTTTTCGCGCGGACTCTATCCGGCGCGATCTGTGTTCCATTCGTTTAATGACGCCGTTCGCTGTCACCCGCGCGTCGCACCTCTGTTACACCCTCTTCTCTTCTTTTGACAACGTTTGCCGATGCGTCGGAACATCGGGGAACGTGTCAGAACCTCTCCCCGTGCGAGCGAGTTCCGGAAACTCTGTGTGTGACGGGTTTCGAGGTATTAATGATATTTCTAGTTTATTTTTCGGTGGAGCAATCCTTTGGATGATGAATCGTTGTTTGTTAAGTGATCTATGGTAATAGGGATTTGATGAGTAGAGGAAAATTGATTTTTGTGTCGAAGGTTCTGAGTTTGACTTGTACATTTGGAAGCGATGTGAACTTTTGTTTGTTTCTTTTAATTAGACGCAATTTTGTAAAATTTTATTTTTGGTTATAGGAATTCAGATAAATGTTTTAAACAATCTACGTAAATAAGAATCCAGCACAGCACCGATTTTTATATCCATGTCGATCTCGACACGTGTTTCAATATGAATCTTTCTATTTCAGTAGTTTCGATAAACCAACAGTCAGAAACTTTCGTAGAATTTTAATTTCGGTTATAGAAATTTCTCAGCTAATTATTTTAAATAGGAATCCACCGACACACTGATTTTTATAACCATCTCGATCTCGACGCCTGTTTCAATACGAATCTTTCTATTTCAGTAGTTTCGGTAAACCAATAATCAGACGGTTACGTAGATTCTTCCGAAAGCTCGAGCATCATCCCGCCAAATCATTTTTCTTCCTCCCCCCTTCGGGTCAATACGAAATCAGAAAGCTTCTCGTGCGTCCTCCCGTCGTCAGCATCAATTTTCTGACTCATGATGTTCGTCCTATTTTCATTCTCTCCGGTTATCAATGGCCACCGGCCCCTCCAATCATCTATCAATCGGGTCTACGCATCTTTCCCCGATTGAAACCGGCGCGGAAGGCGGTTTTCGTTGCTCGGTCGTTTGTCCGAGCAACAGCGAGGGGCAGGTTGTTCCCTTAGCACCCCGTGAATCACCCTTTTCTGCTATATTCGCCGATGTATAACGGTTGAAAGCGTCGATCGAGGATTTATATCCGGCACGTACGAGGGGGGGAGAGAGAGAATTTCGGCCGACCGGGAATGGATGGCGGCCGATATGGACCGATGCATGTCAGCCGCACAGCCCCGAAGAAAAAGCGGCCGCTTATGGCTCCTTCGGCGCCTTCCCTTTGTCCAAAAACCGGTTGATTAACTCCCTCGATTCCGCGGTAACGGTCGGCTCCCTCTCGATCTTCGATTTCGTTTCGATATTCCGTGACCCTGGGTCTGCAGCGCTTCTAACTTCGATCGGAGACGTACTTGCTCCTCGATTAGTGGAAAACCGATTAGGTGATTCGATTGAGAAATTCATTGAAAATCGGGATAAACGCCGACTGCAATTTTCAAGTGTCTGTCTATTATTCACTGTTTTAACTCTTTTGAGTTGAATACTTCACACGATACACATAGAAAAACTTAGATATCATATTGTTATGTAATATATTTCAAATAGATAATCAATTCGAATTAAATTTTATATCACTATACATAGAAAAACTTAGATATCATATTGTTATGCAATATATTTCAAATAGATAATTAATTCGAATTAAATTTTATATCATTATACATAGAAAAACTTAGATATCATATTGTTACGTAATATATTTCAAATAGATAATTAATTCGAATTAATTACATAACAATATGATATCTAAGTTTCTCTATGTACAGCTATATAAGTCGACCTCAGTGAAAATTGCCATCACAATTCAGTTTTCTGAAAATTAGCCGGTACGCAAACTTTTTCTTTGAGGGTTACTTGCGCTAGGGATTCTTCTAATTGTAACACAGCCTAAGAAGTATTGATTTCACATGAGAAACCTGTTCGAAAGATTCATCTTACGAAATCCACAGTTAATTCACCCCTCGAATAACAAGTAGAAACATTAAATCTCACACACATTTCTATACATCATGTCCACATGCACATCGAATCGTTAATCGACACTCCGCGATCCAACCGAACAGCTCAATCCTCGCGCGCCGAAGAAGGCAGCGGTTACGCACTGTCTCATAATTAACCGCGGCATTCGCCGTCCGCTAATTCCGTCGGCGATCGTTATCGGAAGAGACGGAGCGCTTTAAATTCGAATTCAAGAGCGGAACGCCGGTGGGAGTGTGTAATAACGACGCGACGTCTCGTCGATAGCCGTGTCGCGAATGGAAACGCGTTTCGCTTCCGACCGGCCGATTACGTGAAATCCGCAGGCAATTACAATCGTTCCGAATATAATTGAGACTCGATCGCTCGAAGAACGAAAGAGAAAGCGAGGAAAGACGAGCAGCCGGAGAAAAGGGGGGAGAAACCGGGCGCACTTAAGATAAGAGCGCTATCCGAAAGGGTTTTTCGGTCGGGCCGACAGCCGTTGCTCTTGTTTACGATCGATGGAACGATCCACCGCGGGACATTTGCATTTTAATGTCGCCGCGGACCGGAAACGGTCGTAACGCGTCTCCGAGCGTCTAGGCCGCGTCCGGTCCAGCGTATGGGCCGCGTTTATTATTAGCCGTAAAGCGTTTACTGCTGTCGCGCATACAAATTAGCCCTGCGTGCAAAACGCTCATCCCAGATTGGTCTTCTTTTACGATCGCGCCTCGGCCCGCTTCAATTCCGCCGTCCGCGCGCGCGAAGCGAATCGATTGGGTTCAGGATTCCCCGCTCGCCCACGTAATCGCCGCCGAATAAGATCCGAAAGAATGAACCCGGCTTTATGAATAATTGATGGCCGCTTCTCGCTCGTTACGATTTCGACGGTGCCGAACCTGCCTCGCGAGGTGAGAATAAATTTCAGATTAATTATGTGCCGCGGAAACTTGAAACCTTGTTACGCCCGGAACGCGGCGCTTGTAACCGATGAACGATGGAATTACGCGTTAACAGCGAATCGAGTGATTCACGTTCCAATTTTCCTTTGGCTGCTCGATGAAAGCGCTTTATTTTCAAAAAATGTTCCGGCCTTACAATTCTCGGCGCCTTTGTGGCGAAGGGAAAATAGTTAATATAAATCTACAGTGTCCGTCACTATTTTCAGATCTCTATGTGTGGTGGCTCTTACATATATTACAATCCACCTTCGTTTCATAGATAAAATGTATCTTAATTACGCCGGCGCCATTACGCTCGTGTACATTAGCAGATAAAGTAACAGGTTCTGAATAAAATCGTCGTTAAACGAACGATCAATTCTTCGACTTCGCGGTGCCTTCCGAAGGAATTTACATTCTCATTATTTATTACAAAACAGCCCGGCACGAGATCGAGTCACGAGCGACGGCGGTAGCTGAATAAGCGGCGTCGCCGCGTCTATTTATATTCATTAATATTAATCAAATCTGAGGAAACACGGGCCCCGTGTGGAATCGATCGATATTCATGAGGATGTATGGCCGGTCGTTCCGCGCCGCCGTCGATGCCGGTGAACAGAAAATATCGTCTCGGACGACTGCTCTCTTTCTCCCGGCGCGTCTTTCTGAAAAACCGATCCCTGTATTCGTTTCCCCTTCACGCTCGAAGAAATACGCGGCGAGGTGTTTACCGTGGATATTTCTTCAGCTGTTCGTCCTCTCCCGTGACGGGGACGCGCGGACGGTCATCGAGAAACGAGCGGAGTCGCTATCCGCGAATCGATTCGAGAGGACTCCAGCGCCACGGTTCCCAAACATGAAAATAATCAGTCCCCGCGATTCGCTTATAAAATTGTTTACCTTCCATCGAATTCTTCGCCAGCGTCTGTCTCTCTCTTTCTCTCGGTAACGATCTCCGTTGCAATACTCCGTCGAATCTAACGAATCTAGTAAAATATCCGCGGAATGAAGCTAGAAAAAGTTGTCGAATAGCTGAATGTAATTATTCAAATAACGAGCGTCCGATACGCGCTTCTCCTGTGGATATCCAAGGCTCCGATGCATAATTCAGTTTCTATGTGTTAGGTACTCGTGGCTACGTAATGGCGATCGAGCTTTGTAGGCGTTTGCCGTTTGCCGACTTATAAACACTTCTCGAAGGACCACCCGAATGATCGAGAGCAGAACTTAGGAAATGAGTAGGAGCTACAGTAGACTTGGTTCTTGTGACTTGTTACGTTGTAATGTTGTAAGCGTTGTAACGCTTTAACCTCTTGGCCTATGATTTCTTTCTCAACTTTCATCGACACGGCTACTTTGCCATTAATAATTAGTTGGGAAAAGAGAAAAATTCTAAGCATATGTTATGCCTGTATTTCCATTGAAGTATAATAGTTGATTACAGAGGAATAATATTTATTTTGAATTCGAATTCATGTTGAAAATCTTCACCGCGACTCTCACTCGTTGTAGGCCAAGGGGTTAAGAAGACTATTGACGAAACCTCCTGCGAGGCACATTAGAGTCCTGGGTATTTTTACCATAGGAATAAAAGCCAGTTTTGTAGATTCACCATAGTTCTAACTTTACATCTGTTTGCCAGAAGTCGAGGCGATGTGAAGTGAAAAAATAGACGGTCGATTTCTAAGCTGAACCCTTATCTGCCGCATATCGTCTGAAGTCCGGCCTGCCAAAGTACCAGACGAAAATCGAACGGTTACGAACGTCTCTAAGAATAATTTCCCGTATCGTAAAACTGCCCCCTCGTCCTAACAGGTCTTTCACAAGAACGTTTCTCAAAGGGTTGATCTCTGCCGTCAGAAATCAACTGCACGGTTTGGGAACCTCTGCCGTAACGAGGCGCGCGTTTATCTTCGGTTCCTGTTTTTCCCTCGCCGTCCGGTAAGACAGTTTCTCGATTTTTTCAGACGAGGGTAATAACGGGGGCGTCTTTGTTTACGTGGGAACTGAGAATAAGCTCGGCGTGCTTAATTATATCGGATACTTTAAGCCGAAGGATCCCGCGAGCGGCGGGGAAAAACTCGCAGGAAGGGAACGCGGAGATAAAAACCGGCAGGGCGGTCGGGACGGGGGTTGCACGGGGAATTCTTCGTTTCATTTTCCCTTCTACTTATTTCCTCGGCCCCGTCACGTCGCCCCGGCGGACGTTCATCCCGTGATTCGCCGTCCCCCGATTAAACCCTATATACAGCTGCGCCGTCCGCGAAGGAAACGAGCCCACCCCCCCTTTCGGATTTTTATTTTTCGCTCGAACGGACGCCGGACCCCGGGAAATTCGAGCCCCGACCCTCTCGAATCGCGCGATTTCCGCTCCTAGATTGCTCTTTGTCCCGCGGGATCCCGTCGCGCGATCGAAATTTTTCGAATTCTCCCTAATTACCGGCCCCGCGCGATCGGAGGAGGATAACCGGACGGCTAATTAACAAGTTGGCCCGTGTATAATTAATTCCAGAACCCTTCGACCTAACGACGACGCGTCTACGAGCCAGTCGATTCCATCGGCGATCGGTGTTCCAATGTTTTCCGTCGCTGCTCGTTTCCATTCGATTCCGCTTTCCCGGGCTAATTAGCTTCCGGCCCCGTTCTACGTGTTGATAGAATCTCGCGAAATTAATTCTGTCCGTATCAGTTCCCTTCGACTCATTGAAAAGTTCCGTCGAATGGAACTTATGGAAATGTAGAACTCGGAATTCTCGGTTTATTATTCCGCTGGACTAATTATTAATCTAATAATCTTTTATCTGTTTCCTAATTCCATTCGTCAAGTCTTGAAAATGTCAATCTGTACGAGGATCTTCGATCCGGCAACCTTGGAAACTGATCGCGTTCGCAACAGGTAAAAGAATCCTCTGAACCGTTTAACGAATCTACGCGTGTTGCACCTGTTATTCTAGATTCCGCCCTTTATTCGCGAATAAATTTCAGGGGTGGCGTCCTTCTGGCGTTCTATTAACACTATTTCTACCGAAGCTGTCAAAGACACCTCGACTCAGTCACCACTCGATTCGATACAGCAAAACTAAGTAGAACATTTAATATTCGAAATTAAGCTTCCTATTACTATGTGAAATATTCAACTAAAACAGCCTTGTTGCTTAATTTATCTATGAGTTATCGTTAAATTACTTTCAAACAATGTCGCCTGTATCTCATCGAAAAATCTTGAATATCTCCAGTGAGAAACTTTCGAGTGCAAAGGGTTAAAAATGTATCAATACAATCACGTGTTTTTCATAGCTGAAATTTAGCCGGCGTTCAACGTGTTAAAAGTCGGCAACAAATATGAATCCACAGGAATCCCCTAGAGTCATCGCGTGTCCCTTTGATCTCGTAAACAAGATGGCGAATTTTCGAAGCACCCCTCGCGCGGCGCGCCTGTTACATCCTCCGATTCGCTGAATCTTCGGCGAACGCGGGCCGGATTAAACGCCTTGGCTGGAACGCGAGGAGATCCCCCGAGATTTTTACCAACCAGCTCGGCTGGAACGCCTACGTGGAACCGTTCCGTGAATCCGCCCGTTTTTCGCGGCTCCCGCGTAATCATATGATTTACATCTAAATTTCCTTGAACGCCACCCGCAACAGGAGCCGTTCCCTTCCGAAATTTATTCGGGATTTCGCCAGGTCTGCGGGAATTCTCCATGCAAGGGACAGTCGCCTCGATTCGGATATACATAGTTTCTTTCCGGGACTGAAACGTCCCTGAAACATGTCCCCAGAGTGGAACCGTTCTTCGGAGTGGAATCTCTGCGGTCCCAGATTTTCGGCGACATTCCGTGGGGTTGGCCTCGCGATTGTAGAGGTGTGAACGACACCTTGCCGCTAGATCTGTTTTCCATTTCATTTAGAAAACTTCTTGTGTTCGGAAGATGCAGATTTGATTGAAGTTCGTGATAATCGAGGTAGATTCGTTAGTATCTGATAATTCTGTTATCTAGAAACTAGGTAGATAATTCTATTGTAACATTCGTTACATAATAGTACTAATAATATACATTACAATGTATACTTTGGGCAAAATTCTACTTTCGTTCATTGAATTTCATGGTAATTCCTATATTGTCCAAATAATTGGTTCAATTTTCATCTTTCCTTTTATTTCTGTTTCCATCAAGGAAAATTTAGCATTATCTCTCTCTATTTTTAGCCAGTTGTTTATCTAATTACCTATTGACCTATGATTCCTTCCCCAACTCTGATCGATACTACTTTGTCGTTAATAATTTATTGGAAAAAGAGAAAAATTCTAAGCATATGTTACGCCTATATTTCCTTTTAAGTATAATAATTGATCACAGAGAAATAATATTTACTTCGAATTCGAATGAACCGAGTAATACATATATTTGTCTAATCATGTTGAAAATCTTCACGTTGCTGTAGGGCAAGGGGTTAATAACAAATAACAAATATCTCGGATTGCCATTGGGCGGTTCCAGATAACATTACTAGCGACGAATTGGCCGGAGACGGGGACGGTATTTTTCATCGGGAGACTCGAACTTTGAGACGATTCGATATATCGCCGCGATCCCGGATAAATTTCCGTGCAATTTCAATACGAGATCATTCTCCTTGTAGACGCAACCCGTCCCCTTCCCCTCTTCCTCCCGGCTCGTGTATACACTGCTAAGGGCGAGGGTCGGCGGAGGGGGCGGCGGGTAAGACGAGTGGATTGAAGCCACGCCGGATATTAAAAATATCTTCCGTCGGCAACGGACAGCGATCGACTTCCGGTTTATCCGTTTTACTCTATTTTCAAGACGTCCCGGGAGCTCGATTGCTCGCTCTCGAGCCATGAAGCGTCCCCGTTCGTTTCATCCAACCCCCGTTCGCCCTTGCTCCGCGTCGAACTGCCGCCGGTGGGCGTGGAAACTCTTATTTCCTTCCCATTTCACTGTACACATTTTAATAAACGGGGAGCGGCGTGCTTAAACACGTGAATAATTATTTCGAGCTACGTAGCCTGCCTTCGATTATTATTTTTTTATATATTTTTCCAACGGAATTTTCGAGTTGATCATCTCTCTTATTAATACTGAATGGAGAACATTATTGAACCTCGGATCTACCGATTCTTTGGTCAATGTTGACATTCGAAGTTATTACCAAAGATTCACGAAGAATCAAGCTACATTCTATAGTGTTACTATATTGTAGATAGTGAAAGAGCGGATCTTGAGTAATCGAGAGCTAGCAATAAATATATGTATTTAATAAAATAAAGTTATTTATTCCTAGCTCTCGATTATATATATAATCCGCCACTCTCTCACAGACATTCTCTCCCAAAAATCATTCTCTCAAATTCTAGATACAAGCGCTTTATTTTTCAAAAAATATTCCCCCGACCTTACAAAGTTCAACCAGGGGTGGTAGTACAATAGCGCCTTTGTGGCGAAGGCTTACATTAATATAAAAATTAAGAATCAGATATAATTATTTCAGGCCATTTCCAGTCGTGACTATAGGTTAGGTCTTGATTAGGTCTAAAAATTCTAGATAAAAAGGCGTTTATTTTCAAAAAAATGTACAAAGTTCGGTTGGCGGTGGGTATACAATAGCGCCTTTATGGCGAAGGCTAATCATAATATGAGCTTAGTTATAGTTATAATTATTTAGGACCGCTTAGTTACAGTCTTGGCTATAATGTATTGGCGATTTACAGTCGTGGTTATAGGTTAGGTCCAAAAATTCTAGATACTACAATAATATAACAACTTCACACAAGACACCGAAGGCAGAGCACAGAATCGAACGCGTCAAGGCAGCCGCGATTAATTAATTAAAAACTTTCAAAAGCAGTCGGAGCTACACGCAAACAAGCATTGTAAACAGCCACGCCGTCGTTTCTTAATTACCTTAATGGACCCGCGGAAAAATCGTTCCTCCAGATCTCTTTCCCGACCTCTCCCTCGAGGACAAACGGTCACATCCTCAAGAAATCGATCCCAACGTCCGAGGAACGGAAGAAGACGATCGTCTAACCTCGTTTCCACGACTTTAATTGTCCCCGTTCACGGTCTGTAAATTCCCGCCTTATCCGCGGCTTGTTCTCCGCTTCCGCGCGACGAAGGAAGCCCGTTAATGGCGGCGGCGGCGGCGGCCGCACGTAGGGGACCGCCGCGGAATTCGCTTCACGTGCACGCGGCGGCGTCGGCCGCGGGAAAATTATCCGGGAGCCGGGGAATTTCGTTATCGCGTACGTCGATCGAGCGAAAATTGGCCGGGAACCGTGGCGGAATAGGCGCCCTCGCCGGCGATCGCGCGAAAACGCGCGAAATTACAGACGGCGCGCCGGCTACAGGGCCGCGGGAAATTGCGCGCCGGTTCCGGTTCGATCCACGGCCACTCGGAACACGGTTTTTCGTGCTTTCGCGGGGGCGATAGGAAATCGCGCGCGAATTCCAGACGCTCGACAATACCGCCGGACCCTCGACACGGCCGGCTTTTCGAAAATATATACGGGGAATCAAAGCGTATTGAAGCCGGGCGCGGCGCGGCGCTGCGCGGACTGCAATTTTGACCGTTCGCCGGATTCCACGCTGGCGCCGACTATTCGTCGAAATAATATACGCGTCGCGCGCTCTCTGATCATTTATTATATTCCGGAGCGTTTTGCCCGTGACGCTCTCTCTATCTCGGCGTGTGTACTTTTGCGCGCGCGCGCGCTGCTCGGTTTTCGGGGAGTCATACTAATCTGATTAGTTTCGGGGATTTCGCAGTGAGTTATTGGCTGATCTCGATTGCTTTGTTTCATGATGTCCGGGCTTATTCTCTGTGATCGATGCTGCGCGGAATTTTCGAGTTCCGTGGATTGATGTTGATCTCGTCGGAACTAGAGCGTCGCGCTGTGAACTTGTTCTTCTATGGAGAATACAGTCTTTCTTTGAGTTCTGTTAGGTTAATGAGACCTTGGGAATTGATGTTTCAGTAATGTACGCGACATTTTAACCCTTTGACGAAGATTCTTCGTACAGAACCTTCAATGTATGAAGCTAAATTATATATCAATTGCTTAATTAACACTAGGACTACGGAACACGATTGATATGTAATCCATATGAAATTGTAACAAAAGGGTATGTTCGGTTTCTTCAGGCATTCATTACAGTATTCAAGTGAAGCTATCTATTTTCAAGATCATTTCGAATATTCAATGCTTTTAAGGTATTAATCATTGCGAAACAAAACAATCGAAACTAGTCATTTTGATAGAAATGTAAATTTTTAATAGAAAGAAAGAAAACTACGTGCTCTCTTACTGTTCGACTAATTAGATCATTTTTCCACGACTTAGTCTTCCGAATCTAAAATCTAGCAAAGGGTTAATCATTCGATTCAGGAATACTTATCCCAGAGAAACGAAGCGGAACGTTAGAGCACTTTAGAATCCAGCAGAATACAATCGAACCGGCGCAAACACATCTTCGTCCGGGTGGATCCATTGATCGGTCGGTTGTGGACACGAAGGAAGGGCCGATGATCGATGATCGGATTCGCGGCGTAAATGTTGGCCGTTGGAATTCCAGGGTGACGATGACGGGGAACGGTAATTCAATTCGATTGAAATCGCGGCGCAAACAGCGGAGACGCGCGGCCGCGCCAGCGCATCTAATTATTAATAATGCGACGAGTCGCGCAGCAGACGGATGGCTGTTTGCGCCATCGACACTCGGACGAGATTGGTCGCTCCAGCCGCGTTGCATTACGGCCACGGTGTTCGGCCGCTTATCAATGGGCATCGTTGGGATTGCGTCCGTTTAGCGAATGAGCTACATTCGACGCGGGATTCGAGAGCTCCCACGAATAGAGAATATTCGCGTCATGGGATTCGATGTATCGTACTGCAACGGCGCTCCGCGTATTATCTATAACCCCCGGGCTCGCTAAACCACTCCGAAAAATTAGATTATCTTCGAATCTCTTTGCTTATCTTCAGTCTACATTCGCACCGACGATGCATGAACATTAATTACCAGCGGAAACGTTGGATACCGGCTTCAAAGCTACGATTAATCCGTGGCGTACAACTCGTAGCTGTGATATAGATTTCGCTGAGAATAAAAGATCCATAATTAATTCGATCGAAATTTATTCCGTATACTGAGTACAACGTATGTAGTTCACCCTTAGCACTCCAGGATTTTTTGTAATCTATCGGCAACTGCAAGTTTTGTAGTATTCTTAGCGAAAATTACAAAAGACGTTTCTTGACGATATATACTTTGTTTATTCTGGATTTCTGGTACTTGGGTCTCCTTTGTTTTTAGTAGACTTCTAACTCTTACCAGATGGTTTTGTAATTTATCAGCAACTGCGACTAATTTTTATATCTCTAGTGAAAATGAAAAATGCTATAACATTTCTTCTATTTATTTTCCTTCTGAGTGCTAAATTTGGACGCGTGGAAAATCTAATGATTTTAGGGTAGTTTCTTTAAGATTCATTAAAATATTTAATATTATAACTGGTCTAATACTGCCTACAGAGTTCAAAGTATTAAATCCGTTACCTCTCACGACGAAATTACAGAACCATCAGATTCTCCGCTCACGCAAACGCCCCCGAAACACAACCGAAGTGTGCCCGAACGGCGAAAGATTCCCTGGTCTCCCTTCCAATCAGCGCGGACCGGCAACAATTAACTTCAGGCTTCGTTATACGAAGCCCGGGTAGCCGGGGAACTTCTAATTAAGATCGGGATGCGGTCAGAAAGCCGGGAAAGAAAGGGGTCGCGGGAAGTAACGCGCGATTTTCACGAGCGGAGCCCGTGCGCTCGTTTCCCGGCGGCGTTTTACGAGTCCCTACCACCGTTCCCTCGAATTTTCTTTCGCCCGCGGACTCCCGGCGCTCCGTGGCTGGGCGAAAGAAGTCTGGCCGGTCTCGTAAATCGCGGATCCCGATCGCGCGGCCCGGAGGGGAAGATAATGCACCGCGGTCACGTAGCGACCGTTTGAAAATCCAATTTGTCGTTGATGTTTCGACGTCGGGCTGCGCCACCGGCGCGATTACATACAGGACGAACTCGTTAAAGTTCGATGGAACCCGCCGAGCGAGGCGGAGACCGGGCGGGCGGCCGCTATCGCGCGGCGAAGGTTGCGCGAAGGAAGCGAAACGTCTTTGCGGCACTCGGAGGATGGCCTCCGCGATCCTGACGCGAAAGCCAACCGAAACGCCCGAAACGTATAGAGCACGGCCGCCTAAGAGCGACCCCGCCCGCCCCTACAGCGGGGGTTGAAACGGCGAATCCGCTCGGGCATCCGTAAAAACCGCTCGTAAAGCCGAGATACGTTCGCGCGGAGGAACGTGGCTTAATATCGAACCGATCGGAGGAATATTGATCGCGTTGCGGCGTCGTTCTGCCCCCGAAAATTCCGCCCCCGTTCGCTTCTCGTTACCGGAATTACCGGGGATGGATCGGCCGATGCATCCGGCCGCGATGGAATTACCGTTCCGCCGTTTCGGTTTCGATGCTAGGAACGTGGTTGAGACGAACTCGTTTCTTGTTTCACCTGTCGGTTTAGATTCGCACGTGTGCGTCGGTGGTTAGAATTGATTTCTATGGATCGCAGGGAAGACATCGCGATGTAATTAGCCGAAACTGTTGTGTACGCGTTTTCTACTTCGAAATGTTATAGGGACACCCGTACGTCGCACGCCGACTTAACTTTGCGCGAACTGATTGGAAGTGGACTGTATAAATATTTACTTCAGTGGAAATAATTTGCTGTTTATTTTTGGGAGTTCAGTGATACTCGTCAGCGGCGAGAGTCTACGACGTCTATATACTCCGTCTCGTATGTCTAGTTCAATTTTTTCTTATATCTCCCGTCTCCGTACCTTGCGTGGGTTTTTATGAACCTTTGGGTAGGCGTGTGCAAAATTGGAAGCTTCCTGATTCGTAGCCTTCCAGATAGTGGGCGCGTACGAACAAAAATTCGTTCGAGTGGGACTCAACCAGTGATCCTGGAGGGGTTGCCGATTGCAGCCCCCGGGTGACCCACGCAAGGGTCCCGAGCGTTCTTGGCACTGACCGTAGCGAGTGATAAAACCAAGGATCGCCTCGACTTCCGGCGAACAGATGTAAGGTAAAAGTTACGGTGAATCTACAAAACTGGCGAAACGTGCCGAAGCAACTGCGACTAAATTATTGAAGTAACGGTTCCTTGGGCTTTTATTCCTGCTATGGTAAAAATACGTTTCGTCAATAGCCCTCCTAAAGCGATTTAGCGACGCGACAGAAACGAATATGGGATTTAATACTGGTTCTTTCGTGTAGGAGGTACATTCTCGTTTAGGCAAATTGGAAGATTCATGGGACGTAATGTCGGGTTAACGTTAACGAATCCTCCGGAGCTCGAGTTTAGCTGATGGTAGATCGCAGCTGAAACACGGGAGGAAAGTTATAAAAATTACGGGGAAGTGGGGGCGGATATTAAAGTCAAGTGTTCTACATTTTGCCTAAATCTGGCGAGGTTTATCGAGGTAGAACCGGGTCGGTGAAAAACTGAGTGACCGTAGAGAGGGAGAGAGAGAGGGAGTTGGGTCAACAGTGTGACACGGTAAAAGGATTAAAACGCTTCTGCCGCTTCCGGTGGAAGCGCGGCTCCTCGGAGGACAACCGGATACCGTCGAAGTGGCACGAACTTCGCGTCGTACCGCGAATTTGCCTTGCGCTCGGCGAATTTGTTCGTTTCAGACGGCTCTCCGGACGTCGGCGTTTATTGACTATGTTAATTTCGAAGAATGCGAAAGATTAACACTAGGTTCAACATTGATTTTACACTGTATTGTGTTGATACTAGAGAAATTGATATTCGTTCGTTTACATCTTGATAATCGGTGATTTATCCCCTTACGGACGAAGATTCTTTGGAATATTCGAAACTTTATGCGGATGACGTTGAGTTATATTAATTGCTTAACACTAGAACGAGGATTTAATACGATTTATATGTAATGCGTATAAAAATTGTAACAATAAATTATTGTCAGTTTTTTTAGACGTTCATTATAGTATTCAAATGAAACTATATATTTTCAAGATCATTTCAATTATTGAATGCTTTTAAGATATTAAATATCGCAGCCCTAAAATGTACAAAATTGTCTTCGAGTATCGATAAATCGAATACACAGTATAACGGTTAACCCTTTGTACTCGAAAGATTTTCACTAGAAATATTCAATATTCTCCAATGAGATACAGACGATGTTCTTGGAAATTAATTAATGAGGAAAAATGTATAAATTGAGGATAGTTATTTTATTTCAATATTTCACATATTGATGCGCCATACAAAGCTTAACCCTTTGCACTCGAGAAGTGACTCAGTCATCACTTGATTTCCTACATAAGCTATAAAGTTTATTTAATATCATACTTCATCTAATGCATCAATCTAAGAAATATTGCCGTAAAATATCTTTGTCCGTAAATTCACGTGAATTTCTCGTCTTAGCTTCACGAAGTATCGTCCTCATCTCATCAGAAAGTGTTGAAATATTTCCAGTGAAAAACTTCGGAGCGCAAAGGGTTAATAATCCATCAGCACGCTCGCCGCTCATCGCGCTCCATACACGTACAAACATTCGCCGAACGACGTTCCCGCAACTCAAATATAAACGCAAGAGCCGAGCGGCGAGGGTGCACGAGTGTGCGTCGGAGGCGCGTTATCAGAGACGAATTACGCGAATCCCCGCCGTCCAAATTTCCTGGCAGCCGTTGCTCACAGGGCTCGACCCCGTTTCCGCCTGTTACAGTTAAATATCTGAGGGAGGTGACGCCGTACTTCAGGAAGGCTTCGATCATCCAGGAAGTCGGCTGGGAGCTGCAGCGCGGCTTCCTCAGCGCGACACCTCCGCCGCCGAAGTCACCACCGCGGGCGGATACTCGTTATCTGCCGCTGCAACTCTGCAGACTCACCAGGGCTCATCCTTCCTCCGATCCCGGTAAGTTCCATTTTCAAATGCCGCACGGGTAGTTATCTGTTCGGGAATCGATTCGACTCAGCTTTGACGCTCGGCCGTATCGACCCAGAAAATAATCGTTATCCCAATCGTACGAAAGTATAACAACTGAACCTTGCATTTGTTCTACACGAATTAATTACAGGTCATCGACGAGCACCGATCTTCATAGTTCCAGGTTTCTACGTTTTTCAATCTTCCATAATCCTGAAAAGCTTACGCCACTGGTTTCTTCTTTTTCACTTTCTATCGTTATAACTGTTCCTCGAGTCTGCTTCGTACGATCACACATTTGGCGACCAGACCCGCGCGATCCTGGATTTTCCAAAGGTTTTTCAGGCTTGGAAACTTTCCACTCTTTATTTACATCTCTTTACTCGTCGTTTCACCTTCTTCTCTGTCTTCCGAATCTTTTCTCTTCTCGATCTCCTACTTTTCCATCTTTCTTCGCGTATATACTTTCCGACGAGAGTTCAGCGACTCTCATCTGCGCGTTACCGACGTCATCACGATTCTCCGCGACGTCAATGAACAGTGTTGAGGAAAATATGTCTATAACTCATTTCGTTCGCCTTCGCCAGTTCCTCCGCAATCCTAACGAACCGTCCAGGTAACAGATGCAACAGGGAACTGATCGGAGAGCTTCGTTCCCCGAAATCGCGGCGCGCATTGTTTGGGAGAGACGGGCGTCGAAGGCTGCCGCGAAGTTCGCCTCGCCGGAGCCCGCGTTTCTCCGCTCGCGGAAATTCGGAGAAACTCGGCCGCCCGCCGGGGAACGGGAGCGCGAGAGCGGAAAACGCGTTAACGTAACGACAAGCGACGCGAAGAAGGCAGAGCCGCGCGCGTTAATTAACGTTGGCTTCCGTCAAAAGGGAGAGGAGCCTCTCCTCGGGATATAGGCTCCGGCGACAACCGGCAAACGGATAGACCGTGTTCCGCGAGCTATCCTGCACCGCTGCGCCGCAACTTCTCGTCTCTCTCTCCCTTTTCTCCTCATTTTTCCCTCTATTTCACTGTTTCTCTTTTCCCTTCTGTCTCTGTTTCTCTTTCCCCACTTTCTACTCTTCTCTACTTCCCTCACTCTGTTCCTCCTCTTTCCACCGTACATATAGCTCTTCATTCTCTGTCTACTTCTCTATCTCCGTTTCTCGCGTCCCTCATTTTTCTTCATTTCTCCCTTCCTCTTCACTTTTTTTATCTGCTACCTCTTTTCCCTTCTCTGTCTCTGTTCTCTTTCCCCAGTTTCTACACCTCTCTACTTCCCTCACTATCTGTTGAGTACGCGTTCTCCATTTCGAAATTTTAATAGCGAAACCCGTACGTCGCCGACTTAACTTTGCGCGACTGATCGGAAGTGGATTGTATTAATATTTACTTCAGTGGAAATAACTTATTTATTAATACTAGATTCACGGAGGTTTATTCTACTCTTTAGTCTATTGTTCTTAGAAAACTACACGCTCGTCTATAGAAACCGCGAAGACTATAGCTTCAAAACTAGAGTATTGCAACGCGTACCCTCGTAATTGCTCGAGTCGAAGTCCGCTTAAACTATTACTAAATAATGTTTAGTAAATTCAGTATCCGTCAGACTGACGGGTTCCGTAAATCTAGAGTTAAGAGGATTCAGTAATACTTATCACGTATTACTGAACGCCTGTATCTGTAGGATCGCCTCGACTTCTGGCAAACAGATGTAAGGTTGAAACTATGGTAAATCTACAAAACTGGCAAAACGTGCCGACTGCGACTAAATTAGCGAAGCAGCGGTTCCTTGGGCCTTTATTCCTATGGTAAAAATATCAGGGCTCTAACGTGCCTCGCAGGAGGTTTCGTCAATAGCCCTCTTAAAGCGATTTCGCGACGCGATATAGCTCTCCATTCTGTCTACTTCGCTATCTCCGTTCCTCGCGTCCCTCATTCCTCTCTTCATTTCTCCCTTACTCACTCTTTTCATCCGTTTTCCTCTTTTCCCCGTATCTCTTTTTTCCCGTCCCTCTATTTCTCTCTCCTCCACCCCGACCGCTTCTTTGAAACCAGGATAACCAGACTCGCGCGTGCACCGTCCGCGTTTAAACTCCCTCGAAACGGTTGCGCGCGGGAAAGGTCGCGAAGCGTTCACCGCTGACCGTAAAAAAGACCGGTTCACGCGCGAATCGGCCCTGCCGAAAGGTCGGCGGCCGCCGCGTCGCGTCGGGGAATCAAATAACCGGCCGAGGGGTGAATTTCTCTTGCCCCGCACGTTTAGAAGTAAACGTTTCAGCGGAACGTTTCCTGGATTACGTGCGCGCCCGCCCCGCGCCGCGCCCCGCCTCCCTGCCAACCCCCCTTCGTCCGCCCGCCGCCCGGCAGAGAACTGCATGCTCAGCGACCGAGATAATGACAGCCATAACGCAATTAACCCGTTTCTGGGATTACAGTCGAACGACCGCCCGCACGATGTGCCCGCGAGTTTGACAGTCAATTATCGTCTAATGGAACGACGCCGCGGAAAAGTATTCGCCGTGATTAGTCGACGCGCGATCCTGTCCCGCCGTTGCCCGCGCGGATTCCCCGGACCGCCCCCGTCCGCGTTCCGCGGCGATTAGAAAGGCGGATTTGGTATCGACAGGTTTTATTCGCGAGTCGGAATTTTAAATCGACTCGGATCCCGGCCGAACGTTTGTTTAACGGTTCCGCGTATAAATAGTGGTTTTAATTAATTCTCGAGATGCCGGAGGACGAGCGAGGATCATCGGTTAGTTAGAGAATATTCCGCTCGCGGTCCGCGCAGTGTTTGAAAGAAGATTATTCAATGGTGGCTTCAATGCCGTGCGTTTAACATTCGAGGATCGTGTTTAATTGAATAAGGGTATTTTCAAGGGAACATCAGCGGTAAGCAGCTCTATATAAATTACTCTCTCACGGTTAATTGCCGTGCGTTACCACCGCGACTGCTTCAGATTGAACTCGTTTATCTATAGATGGGTACCATAATCCGACAGCGTCTCTGTAGCAAAATTCATATTACTCCGCGCCCTCTCTTCCCGCTGCTGAAGGAAGGGTTACAAAAGTGTCTATCCCCCCTCGGATACGCCGCCGAGTTAATGAAAGGCTAATGGGCTCTTAATTCTGTAGAGCCTCGTCCTGCGCCCCTCTCGGATCAGCCCTCTGACGTTTCTTTTCTTCCGATCCTCCCTGTACTTTGTCGCTGGTGGCTCTATTCTTCATCCGAAAGTGTCACCTTTGTCTCTTGCACTTCCCCTTATTCCTCGTCATCGTTCTCCTCTTCAAAATTTCGTTTTCGCTTCGCTAGCTTGGACTATCGTAAATATACCTGTTCGCGATCGTCCGCGAGGTTAGTCGTTGACCCTTAGCACTCCAGATGGTTTCGTAATCTAGCAACTAATTTTTATAGTATAATGAAAATGAAAAGTGCTAACATTCCTTCGATCCTGTATTTCCCTTCTCAGTACAAAATCTGGATCTGTGGAAAACGTGATAATTTCAGGGTAGTTACTTTGATTCATTAAAATATTCAGTATTACAGTTGCTGCAATATTGGAGCGTACAGAGTTCAAAGGGTTAATTCTGTTTTCGACTTCGCGATTCACGCTCGGACCCTACGACTTCTTACAGTGATGGGGTAATAAGGTCGTTGAACTGGTTTGTTTGTTGAGCAATCGCCTTTCGTTTCTCCTTTTGTTTCTCTCGCGACAGCGACGGTGTCACTGTCATTTTTGGTAAACCTGTTATTTCCTCGAGCGTCTCTCCGGTTGTCCCTAAAGTATTCAAATTACACGGAGAGCACGTTGAGAAACACTGCCTCGGGGCGAACAGTTCGATAGCAGACAGTAAGTGCAGACAAAGGGGAAAAGAAAGAACGAAGGGCTGATCGAATGGTTAGAAGGGAATCGAGGAAAGCAATCGCAGGGCGTGCCGTATCTCCCGGTCGTATCCGGCTCACGGCCGCTAAGCCACAAAGGGCTCGCTCTCCTGCCGACGCGTTGATATTTTTTAAGTCAACAACGGACGATCCTCGCCGCTGTTACCCTTAGGACACCGCGGACATCGTCGTGTTTATCCTGTATCGCTGCGGACCCCGGGACGCTCGGCGGATCGAAAAATTGCGCCGGGATCTTTGCAAACAGACCGCAGTAGCAGA
The DNA here is from genome assembly GCF_051020985.1 of Nomia melanderi. Taxonomy (NCBI): domain Eukaryota; kingdom Metazoa; phylum Arthropoda; class Insecta; order Hymenoptera; family Halictidae; genus Nomia; species Nomia melanderi. The sequence goes on along the minus strand of NC_135010.1, from coordinate 13,034,598 downwards.
CGTCGTTCAAATCGCGGCGCGTTTGCTCGCGCGATGTGTCCTACCGTTGCGATACGGGTTCGAGGGATCGCGGATTAAAACAGACAATTCGACCGAGTGCGCTCGGAGAAGGAAGTGACAAACATTCTCTCGAGAAGGAAAATATTGTACGTGGATTGGGTCTGATCGTGGCCGACCGTTTCTACTTGAGGTATATACTCGAGTGTTTCAGAGTTTCCAGGTTAACTCTCTTGAAATAGGAACTTGCGACGAACTAATTTTATTCTTTGTCTATTTAGTTTCTGTAACTTGCTGACACTACCAGCGCTCCGGTCGAAACAGTTTTCTTAACACTAGAACTACCGTAACAGTCAAAACTGGTTTCGATTTTCTTGTTTAGCAGTTATTGATATCTTCGAAGCATCGAATATTCGGAATGATTTTGAAAATAGTTTCATTTGAGTATAATGAATGTCTGAAGGAACTGAAGATAATTGTTACAATTTTCATAGGAATTGCGTATTAATCGTATGCTCGGTAGTTCTAGTGTTAATGAAGTAGAATCTAGTCAAAATTCTTCGTAACGATTTACTATTTCTCTTATATCTCATGCCAATGAAACTTAGTTCGATACGTCAAGAAAATGATTCTTCAAGTTTACGTTAGAGACGGTGTCACCCGAATTTCTATGACGTGGCAGTCACTGTTAACGTACAATATGGAGTCACAGGAAAAATGACTGTCACACAGAAGACTCAGTTTCTAATACATCCTATCTTCCTTCTACTCTATCTTCAATTCGTCTTCCTTCTACTCTATCGTCAACTTACACCTTGTACCAAAACAACAAAAGACACCACACTCCGAACAAGATCAACAAGTGCAGACATTACAACAAATTCCCAAGACCAGTTCAGCCCCGTTCAGCCGCCCGGCGATCCATTATTCTCGCGCGAAGGCTCTCAGAGTCGCATCTCGCGAGTCTCTTACGTCGTTCAGCCCGACTAAATATTCCGTGACACGTATCTAACGCGTATCCCCGCATTCCGGATGGAATCACGATCCCCGGGAAGCGGAAAGAATGCGCGAGGCAGACATATTAATGGCGTTCCAGCAGCGCGGGAGTTCGCGATGCATTCGCGGCGCGTCTCCGATCGCACGGATGCGTTAAAATTTACGGTGGATCTCGGGGGCGGAAGGGTTGCACGCGGGGGATGGCCGGAGTTCCATCGCGGGACGCGTCACGTTCGACCGGAATATCTTTTCAAGGGTTTATCCAGATGCCGAGGATTTCCGCGGGAAAGGATTATTTACAATTTATCGCGACACGTACCGCGGATACAACCCCTGACGGATGGGTAATTGTTATTTCGCAGCCGTGCGACAAATATGAATCCGTACGTTCGCCAGAGGAAAAAGCCTGGCTGTTAGTTCTCGCGTATCACACCGAATCGCTACATTTCACACTACCAGCAAAATTTCTTTGCGCCACTTTCGACCCCTTCGCCTTATTTCTCCCTCTTGACCCTTTGAACTCTGTAGGCTCTAATGTTGCAACAGTAATATCAAATACTTTAATAAATCTTAAAGAAACTACCCTAAAATCATTAGATTTTCCACGCATACAAATTTTGTACTAGCAAGGGTTAACCCTTTGAACTCTCTAGGCTCCAATATTGCACCAGTAATATCAAATACTTTAATAAATCTTAAAGAAACTACCCTAAAATCATTAGATTTTCTAATATTCAGATAGAAGAACTGTTATAGCATTTTTCATTTTCACTAGAGATATCATAAAAATTAGTTGCAGTTGCTGATGAATTACAAAACCATTTGGAGTGCTAAGAGTTAGAATTCCACTAAAAACAAAGCAGACTCAAGTACCAGAAATCCAGAGTAAACAAAGTAGATATCGTCAAGAAACGTCTTTCGTAACTTTCGCTAGGAACACTGTAAAACTTAGTTGCAGTTGCTGATAGATTAGAAAACCTGTAGCGCCAAGGGTTAATCCTCTCGCTCCTGTTTCCATTTTCCCTCCCGTTGAAGCGGAAATCGTATCCGCGCTTGAAATGTGTCTTTCAATTACGCTAAAAGATGTAGCTTTCTTTTGTGTCCACGGAATTATTAAGAGAACCGCGGTATTCTCCCGTTGAAGCGTTCCCCGCGTAATTGCGAAGGTAATTACACACGTATATCCGGGCGAACGGTGAGTAATTAAAATAGAACGCGACACGGGGTCATTAAGAATTGTATTAACGAATGCGGCGCGAGGGAATCATAGCCGTTACAGCCTCCGTATTTCCCAAGAATATTTTTGCTTCCCTTAACAAATGTTCATTTCCACCGCGCGGGCGTGCAACAAAGGAGCACTCGGTCAGAGAAACACTGCAGAAATTACCCGGGAACAGCCAATAAAGAATCGTTGCTATTTACCCTGCGCGCGCGCGTACGGTCGAGATGAGAACCGGCCCGACGGAACCTTTCCGGTGGCTCGGGTCCCGCGTTCGTTTCACTTAAACCGTATCAACAATGCATTAGCGGACATTTTATTGACACTAGCGGCGTCCGGTTTCCGCGTGGCGAGCGCCGGTTCCCCGGGAAAATGAAGAGGGCCCCGTTGGCCGAAGGCAAACACGGAATCGACGGCACCGGGGCTCGTCGGTATTAGACGTAGAGTGCGAAAAAAAGAGGAACGACGGGAAAAGAAGAGGGGCGCGGGGGCGGGGGACGAGCGAAAGGCAGAGGAGAGGATAGAAGAACGGAGGAACGTCGGCGTCGCTCTATGCGCGAATTAAAACGCGCCGTCGGCCGGCGCGAACGGCACAATGAAAATTGGCTAATTGAATTAGCGGCCGGCCGAGAGCGCCGTCGGGATAGATAGAAGCTTTCATAAGCCCGGGCATCAGTTTTAGGCGAGACGGCTCCATTAAAACCGCCGGCCCAGGTAGACCCTCGAACGACAAGAAGAACGGTCCACCCAATTAAAATCGACTGTTAATTGCGCGAATATCGGTGAACCCTTTCCCGCTCGCCGGCCATTAATTCGCGATATTCCGTCGATTACCGTCGCTCCCATTATCTTGGAATCCTTAACTCCTCCGGACCGGTCCTCGAGATGCGTTTTCTAACCGCGAATTCCGATAACCTTCGCTCCACGCCGATGATGGAATAATTAACCCCTTGGCCTGTGATTTATTTCTCAACTCCGATCGATAAGGCTGTCATTAATAATTTATTGGAAAAAGAAGAAAATTCTAAGCATACGTTGAATGATAGAATATAGAATGATAGAATATCAAACAAAACGCAGCGTATCGACGCGCGAAAATAATTGGTGATTCTTAACCCCTCGACCTATGATTTCTTTCTCAACTCTAATCGACACGGCTACTTTGTCATTAATAATTTATCAGAAAAAGAGATCTCACTCGTTGTAGGGCAAGGGGTTAATTCTCAATCTCGATCTCAGACAACAGAGTCCCGAGATCCCACGAAAATAACGAATCGACTCGTCCAAGCTTCCCACTTCAACTTTCAACCTACTAGTTTCGAATTCCGCAATCCACTCGAGGTTCAGCCCCCCGCCCGAGCTGCCCATCAATCATTCAAAGATCGCCCGAAGTGGTCCGAATTTCCGCCGCGACCGGCCCGCGATTTTCCCGTCGATTTTCCGTAGGCATCCAGCCCGAAGGCGGTCACCGGCTCACGGGAACCGAGCGGCGCTCCAATTAATGCCTCTCGACACACGATCGCAACGCGGCCTGAAACCCTCCGCCTATCGTGTCCTTCGTTCTGTCTTCTTTCAGCCGGGGAATCGGAACAGATCCGGGGAACGCGTCGACTCGAGGTTTATTTACCCCGGGATATCGTCGATCGCGCGCGCGCGACGCCCCGCCGGCGCACACGGACGCGGGGATCGGTGAGGGTCGGCGGCTAAGAGGATCCCGGGGGCGGGGGTGGTTCGGCTTCGACTCCGGTTCAGGCTAGGTAGGACGGAGGATGCGAGAGTTAAATTAGTTTCCGGGGCAAAAGCTGGCTGCCGCCTGGTTTTCAGGGCTAACCCCGTGTATAATTCCAGAACAGCTCCATCAGGCCGGAACCCACGAAGAACCTTCCATCCAAACCATCCACCATCCACCGCTGACGCCACCGCCGCCGCCGCTATCAGCCAGCCACCCCCTTTCGCCCCTCCTTCGCCTGGGTCCCCGGGCACCCGGGTTCTCTCACTTGCGCCCCGCGCTCGCCTGCGCCAGACTTCGCGGGGGCTGCAGTTTGCGAAGTTAATTACCGTCGGATAATTGCGCTCTATATGCCGTCCGTCTGATTGATGAGCCGGGATCGCGGTTGTCCTCTTTTGTCCTGGCACATGTGGACGCTGTTCTTTTCTTCGTTCTTCGCGCTATCTTTCGGACTTCGTCTTGTAGCTTCTGGTAGGCACTCGCGGCTACCGTAATGGCGATCGAGCTTTGGCGGATAGTAGGTATTGTTGAGCACTTTACAGCACGGGGAAAAATGGCTCTTATTGTTTAGTATTTTAACGACACCGCGGCAATGCTCGTTGGCCTTTTGAAATCAGATTCAAAAACTTTCCTTTCACCCGCACGTGGCAGCCAAGAGGGGTTGTAAATGCATATTTCTGAAGGGCGACCGAATGGTATCCTAAGGACACTCGGTACCTGGGGTTTGATGGAGGAAATTTGTATCCAAGCTGAAAACATAGTCTCTGCATGTCTTAGGTAGCACCCCACCCTCAGACTAGGCGCGCCAAGGGCGCAGCGACGGTGGGGACAATTCGTTTCGAAAGCCCCTGATTGGGACTTGTCAATTTTGGCGATGACCAATCAGGGTGTCTTCCTAAACTTCGGAGCTGACGATCTGACTCGCAGAACGTCAACGTGTTGTACACGTCGACACGCAATTGCCACGGAAATGACAATTTTCGATTTGAGAAATATAATATGCAAGATTATTAATAAACAAAAATAGTATTTATAGTGTAATTTCATCAGCAGTTCGTCCTGGACGCGCAACCGCGAATTTCTTTACACAGTGGTTAACGTAACGTTCCTGGAGACGGAATTCGAACGAATTGATCGAGATGTTTACCTTCTATTTTCACAGTTTACATCGAACCAGGTACTGGATCATTTGAATCTTTCGCACAGCAGCCCGATCCGCACGTTTATGAATGCTGGAATATAACGAGGAGCACGGGCACCGAGTCGAATCGATAAATTTCAGCGGCCAGCAGCCGAGCATTTTAATTATCGGGAAACTTATTGGGTCGCGATGCAATAAACTTCTAATCACAGTTAAAAGTGCTCTCAAACAACTCCGGGGAAAATATGCGTACTTCCGTCGGCGCATCGTCGGCCCGTTGAACCGCGAGACACACAATGCACGCGCAGCCGTTGACTTCCTCTCGGAGAATACTCCGCGGGGACCGGTCGCGGTCGGATCTAGTTCACGGTTTCATCGGGGGAGCAGATTGAAGAGATAGATCGGGACACCGTCCGCGCGGTGGATTTTCTGGAACAATGCCGGCACGCGAACTTCAACCCGCCCGACGCTTTAAGCGATAGCGGGGATGAGCGGCGCGGCGGAGAAAACGATATTTATCGAACGATCCCCGGCGCGCAGAATACATTTTTCCCGTCGTTTTGCGCCGCGCGCTCCTCCGCGACGGGCTTTTCGGGGCCGTTAATCTCGGTAACGCGAGGCACCGCGTATATCTCTCCCGCGGGTCGCATTTCCGTCGTTTTATTCGATTATCAGTCGCCGATCGAGCGCGGCCGCTCGCTCGGACTTTCATAATTCACGGAAGGCGGCCGCGCCGCGACGCGACGCCACTCGGTAAGTTTGTTTTTTAACTGTACCCCAGTGTGCCGAAATTAACTGTTTGTTTGAAATTAACTGTCTGTTAGATGCGTATTTTTCCCGGTTGATTGGATTCTCCGCGCGCGCTGCGACCGCTCGTCGGTAACCGGCTACTGTTTAATCCCGATACGACAGCGATTACTAATAAATTCGCCGGCGGACGTTCTAATCGTAACTGTGTGTATCTTCTAATTTGCTGTGTCCAGGCTGGCTTTAATTGACTCTACAAGTAACAGTTAGGTGGAAATATGACGCAGAATTTTTCTGTATAACGCTTCTGTGTAGAGACAATTGAATTTTACGGCTCGAGTGTGTATTAACCCTTTGCACTAGAAAAGTGACTCTCATTTGATTTCGTGCAGTGAAACTAAAATTTGATATTTAATATTACTTATATAACGCATCAATTTGGGAAATATTGAAATAAAATAGCTTTTCTCGATGCTGTGATTTCTCTTCAAGTTTCACAAAATATCGTCTTTACCTCATCAGAAAATGTTAAAGTATTCCTAACGAAAAACTTCCGAGTACAAGTTAAATAGCGACGTCTGCTCGTGACTTTCTGTTTCTACTTGCTTCGATCACTAACGTTTGTATACAACGCTATATTTACAGCTGTTTATTCTACACTTTATCGCTTCTAGAAAACTACGAGTTACAGATCTAGAAAATTGCAGCTCTGAAGCTAATTACTCGCATAATTGCATGAAAATCTTTGAAAAATTCAGTACTGATTCCACGAATCTACCACGAAACTTCCCAAGTCGATCTCGTTGGAACCAGATTTTCAGAAAGTGATGCACTACGCGCTCGATCCATTTTTCCAGTAAACTCCGGTGAATCGATAATCGAGTTGCGTATATTCGAAAGTTAGGGGCTCGGTTTATCATTTCCCGGTCGAAACATCTCCCCCGCGAGTACGGCGGACACGCGTCGAAAGGGCATCGTTGGTAATAATCGTCGGAATCGTCGTCGACGGTGCAGCGCGAAATTTATCGCCGGCAGTGTAAAATTGACCGTGTCCTCGTCCACGGTGCAGCCGACGCGACGCGACGCGACGTGTAACCGCTGTCCGCGCGATAGTTACCTGTGACCGATGCCGCGGGCCAGGTAACGGTGCCTGGTGGCAATCTGTTACCCCGACCGGCGGGGAGGGGACATAAAGTTTACATCGATGAAACGTAATTTCGACGACAGTTTCGCGTGTCAGCTCTCCTCCGCATGATCGATACGCGGCGCGTATCGCGCGGCTCTTCGCGGCGCGGCCGGCGAATCGATAGTTTTCGAATACGGCCGGCCGCCACTTCGATCGAGCCCGAGTCAATGACACCGCTCCCATTTATCTTCGTTCTAATGAAACACACCGTATAACACCGATGATATCTGTTCCGCGAAAGATTGATTCTGGATATATCCGAGCCCGATCTTTCCACGGATCCCGTATCTTCGGCACGAATAGCGGTTTTAAGTTTCAATTCTTGGAACGATATCGCGCGGAGAACGTTCGCCGAACGATTACTTCGGGAACACGAACAGTGATTAGAAACCTTGAACGTTTCGAGTGGTAATCTGTGGGAAATAGTTTTGCCTGTAAGTGGATTTATTGGTATTAGTGTTATTCGTGTCGATGTTTCTATTGATATCTGTTATTTCTATTGCAACGATTGTTATTTCTATCTCTACTGTTATTAATACTGATTTCCATTGCTATTTCTATATACATATCCATCGTTGTTAATAGTATTGTTACGGTTACTGTTATTAATATCAATATCCCCATTACCATTGTCCTAAACATTGCAATCTCCATTTCGACTGACATTACTACAACTGTTCCACTAAAAGATTAATTAAGAACTCAACCCACCAAGCAACCCATCAAACTACACACCCTATCAACTACCACCCCAATGATCACACCACAGTTCACATAATTCCAATTCCAACTCAACGCTACAAACCGTCAAATTCTCCGCAGCCCCTACAGTCGTCCCCCAAAAAGCTTCATTCCCACTAATGTTATTTAACCCTTTGGAGGTGACTCTCGCCACTCGATTTGACACAGTAAAACTATAAAATCTGATATGTAACGTTTAACCCTTACTCCAGATGGTTATGTAATCTCAACTGCAACTAATTTTTATGGTATCTCTAGTGAAAATGAAAAATCCTATGACATACCTTCGATCTTTTAATAAAAATCCAATAATTGATAACAGAAAATCTAATAATATTAGGGTAGTTTCTTTAATTCATTAAAATATTTAATATTATAACTGGTGCAATATTGGAGCCTACAGAGTTCAAAGGGTTAATCATTTTCTATCGAGTATCAACAGAATTTGGAAATTTCAAACGAATTCGATAACATAATGTCGCGCTATCAAGTCCTGGCGAGAAGCTTAAGACGAGCAGTAAGTCGAGGTGGTTCCTCTAGTAGTTCAAAGGGTTAACTTTGTACAATGACCCGACACACGAAACATTGGAACAAAATATCTTCGTTCCTCAATGTACTCGCGATTTCCCATTGAGTTAGTCTCAAAGAATCTTCTCGTCGAAAAACGTTAAACATTTCTAGCGAGAAACTGCCGAGCGCAAAGAGTTAATAACAATCGACTAACGGTGACACGCAACAGTCGCCCTAACGATATCGTTGTCGTTAGGCGTAACAGCATTATCGCCGCAGTCAGCCGTAGGAATCGCTAGCGACTCGGCCTGCGAACGATATTAGAGGATAATGGGCACCAAGGCAACCTCTTTCTCGACGACGCCGTCTACACGCCGCGATAATAGTCGTACGCACGCCGAGGGGGGCGAGGGGGCAGGCCCGGCCGCGTTTGTATCGGCCGCGATTCGCAGGACGCGCGCGATGGTAATGAGAGCCTCGCCAGAGGGGCTTCGGCGCACAATGCAATTCCGCTTGTTACTGATAACAGCACCGCAATTCCAGAACGCTCGTTACGTATGTCCCTCAACCCCTTTTTTCCGCTTCCGCCCCTACGTCGACCTTCGCAGCTCTACCGACGCTTTTTTCACACCTCCTTGGGCCCCTGTTAACCCTTTGCGCTCGAGAGGTGACTCAGTCATCGCTTGATTTGATATAGGAAACTTGTAAGGTCATGTATAATATTAACCCTTAGCACTCCAGGTGATTTTGTAATCTATCAGGGTTAACTCTTGACGAATTGAAAGTATTTCAAGTTGACTTGCCGTTAGAAAATAGCGTAACGAATAGAAAGAAATGATAGAGAAGTAGCAATACTTACGTTAATTGAAGATATTACAGTAACAGTGATGAAAATAAAATGACCTTTGGATACAGTAAGTAAGTGCTATGTTATTTATGACATTGGTTCGTTAATATCATTGATATCTAATGAAAGGAGTGTTATTTATGGAAGTAAATAGGTAAGAGAATAGTTAACAGCAACTGCAACTTATTTCTATAGTATTCCCAGCGAAAATTAGAAATGCTATAACATTTCTCCGATCTTTTATTTTCCTCCTTAGTACAAAATTTGGATGCGTGAAAAATCGAATAGTTCTAGGGTAGTTTCTTTGAGATTCATTAAAGTATTTAATATTATAACTGGTGCAATATCGGAGCCTACAGAGTTCAAAGGGTTAAGCTTTCTATAACGCATCAATATGTGAAACATTTATATAAAATAGCTTTGTTTCTCAAGTTACGTATATTTTCTAATTAGCTCGTTTCAAATAGTCGTCTATGTCTCACCGGAGAATGTCGAATGTTCCTAGCGAAAAGCTTCCGAGCGCAAAGGGTTAAAGTTCGAACGAATAATCAAGATTCCCAGTGAACTCAACGTTTTCGAATTCACAGTAATTACTAACGAGATCGAGCAATTCATTAACCCTTCGAGCCCCCGAGTCTTTTAACCTGATAAAATCTCTCTCCGACCACGCGCATCGCCGCGTCCGATCGTTCCCGGGCAGGAACAATAATTAAAACGCTACGTATCAATTTAATCCATCACTCGGAGTAAGGATCTTAAAAGATTAAGGCCAGTCTCGTGTCCCGCGAGCGCGTTACCTCGCGAATAAATAAATAAACGAATCGATCGCCGCCGAAACAAAGGCCAGGGAACGCGTGCGCGTCGGCCGCGCTCGGCTTCCCTCCGTGAGTGCCTCGAGGAGAGTGCTCTCGTGTCCGTCCGAATTCGATCGCGAAGTTTATCGAGCTTCCTTCCGAGCTTCCACTGCGGAGCGGCGTTTTATTCCGCCGGCTGGTGTATTAGCTCGACGAATCGATGGCTGGATATCGAATCGAGGCGGAGGCGTATGGAAATAGAAAACACGGCTTTGTTCGACTTCCGGGACGGCGGGAGTTCCTCGGTGGCCCGGGAAACGAGGGAAACTGAAGAATGCCGCGCGGCGCACCGGTAATTCCGAGAATATTAAGAGCCGGGGGAAGATCCGCGAATATTTCCGTGTCGCCGGCGTAGATTAGAAGAACGTTGCTCTTTCACGATGCTCGTGATCGATGGATTCATTCCGCTCCTCGCGAGGAGAGAGCCAGACAGAAAAATCTGTTTTCGAACGGAACCCTGTGTACATTGTGGTACTCGCGTATCTGGCAATGGAAAACCTTCGTAGCTTTCAGTAGTCCTTCGTCCTCAAGAACTGAGTCTTAAATTACTGCAATTTTGGTATGTTACTTTCCAGGGAATTCTATTAACGTCAATACATCGAAATTTCGAAATATTCGACACTTTCCGATGAGACGTAGATAACACTATTTGAAACGAATTCATTAGAAAACATACGTAACTTAAGAAACAAGGCTTTATATAAGTATTTCACGTATCGATGCATTGTACAAAACTTAATATTATATACAGCACTTTGTAATTCTGTTACATCAAATCGAATGGTAACTGAGGGTCACCTCTATGCAAAGGGTTAACACCGAATAAGTATCCAAGTTCCAACAGTAACTCATTCCTATTCGCAAGACCTCCTCCCTCCGAAAATCTAACGATCCACCGAAATTTCGCAAAAATTCTACTCGAGCTCCAAACGCTGCCATTTCCCGGAACGCCCGTTTCCCTCGGACCCGGCGAAGCCCAAGGCGCTGTGAACGCTGAGTAAACTGGATCCTCTACCCCGAGCCCTGCAGTATTTAGCTTCTTTACCGAACGAAGCTTCTAGGAGACGGCTGAGCGATCAGCCCGTGGAATTAGTAGAATTCCACCGATGTTCGAAACAAATAACATCGAGTCCCTCCGCTCTTCATCACGCTCCGCCGTTCAAACAGGCGAGCTGCTCTTTCGCGTTCGTCAACAGACGTTCCTCCCGGCAGCCCTGCCCCCCCCCCCCGTGTTAATCAGTGTACGATCAGCCAACTTTGATCTCGTCTGAGCGCCGCGGAGCCGGCGACACGCTTTCCCTTCGAAGGATTCGACGTCTGGTGACATTTCGCCTGGCTGATCCCCGTGATCCGTCGTCTTTCGCCCGGGAAACGGTCTTTGAGAACGCGCCGTGGCTCGTTCCGACGGCTGCGAGCGTGCTTCCTGCGTAAATTGCGGCGGGCACGGGACGCGGCCGGCTGCTCCGCCGCTCCTACCCTCGCCGCGGAATCCCTCGAAGGGATCGCTCGCAGAGACGCGGAAAGAGCCCGGCCACCTGCGCGGGCAATACCTTGATTGCTCGGGATATTAATTAATCGGGAACCCGCCGCGGGACTCTCTGATCCTGGAAGCCCGACGTCATCGTTTCACGTGCACCCTTCGCTGCTTCTGCTCGGGAACGACCTTTCGACCCTTGCGCTCGGCACGTTGGTAACTAGCGCACTTTTTCGAGAGAGCTATTGTATTATTAAGCCACTCTGCAGCCTTTCACTGTACAATTCGACATAGAAATTGTGGAGGTTGATGTTTAATGAACTTCGTGTAATGCATCGATATGTGAAATATCGGAATCAAATAGTTTTATAATTTTAGAAAGTATCGAGGGTTTTTAGTGAGACACTTCTAGTGCAAAGGTTAATGATTAGATTAGTCTGTAGTAATATTGAGGGTAGTAATTAACCCTTTGCACTCGAGAGGTGACTCTCGGTCACCGCTCGATTCGATGCAGCGAAGCTACGAAGTAGAATAATTAGTATTTTAAATTAAATTTTGTGTCGCTGTAGGAGGTATTTAAATAAAATAGCGTTGTCGCTTAATTATCTGAATTTTCGTTAAATTAGTTTCGAACAAAGCTATTTTAATTCAATACTTTTTGAATCGATCAGTTATGCAAGGTATAATATTAAACATGAGATTTTATAGTTTCACTGTTTGAAATCAGGTGGTGACTGAGAGTCACCTCTACAGTGCAAAAGGTTAAATCTCTGCAAGATTTAGCATACCACGAAAACGATTGAAAATACAGATGCTGAAAGAAGATCGAGACATTTCACTCGAAATTAATCTACCCCGCGTCTTTGCTTCTACTTCCCGCCTGTCCCCCAGTGGGTTGATCATTCGTTCAGCTCGGAAATTCCTCGCGGTCGAGAGGTTGGTTAAAGTGTTCCAGCTTCTATATGCAGATACGTCAGGGCACTATTTCACGTGAAACATTGCTGCGAGAGAGATACGGCTGGCTGTTTAATTCGCTCCGGAAGGCTACTTTATTCATTGCTCCCCTTTTTCCGGGCTCCACGTATTTCCGTAGTCCCCGCGGTGTTGCGAACGTCGCATTGTCAATTTTCATTCAGGATACCCTGCCACTTCCCGCGGTCTAAATTCTACGATCGCCGTTCGCTTAAGTAACGAACAAGGATCGGCTCGCGACTGACGGCGACGGGGATCTACTGACAACTGACCCAGATCCCTCGAATTCCCCGTGACAGGCTGTCCATTATCCTAATGGAAATTTTTACGCTCCTGGTCCGCCTCATACAAACATAATCCCTGGTTACTTGATAATCTGATGGATTCAACGGTATTTAATATTCAATTCTCTATGCGTCTGTCTTGGTCAAAGGTCAAGAAACTAATCCAGTACTCCAGGAAATCTACGACTTGGCTCCTAATAACTCACGCTGTAACGAAGGTTCTCGGTAATTAAAAGCAACGCGTCTTTTCTCTGTTTAACCTCTTGTCTGTGGCAGAATTTTGCGTCGACGGTTGTTTCTACGAAAATCTATTGAAACCATTGAAACACTGGAACTATACTAACCCTTTGCGGACGAAGATTCTTTGAAATGTACAAAATATTCAGCAGATGAAGCGAAAGTATATATCTTTGAACTAGAATTCACTTACTGGTCTTGCTTAGGCCTTAACACTGAATCGACCTAAATTAACCCTTTGCACTCGAGAGATGACTCTCTCTTGATTTGATGAAAAACTATAAAATTTGATATTTAAAAAAAAAACTTTGTCTCTCAATTTACTTACAATTTTTCTTTGAGTTAAAAAAATATCGTCTTTCTATAGTTAGAAAACGTTAAGCATTTCCAACGAGATACTTCCGAGAGCAAAGGGTTAAATCAGTATAAAATAATCACACTTTGAAGAACTATAAAATTTGATATTTAACAAAAAAGCTTTGTCTCTCAATTTACTTATGATTTTCCTTTGAGTTAAAAAAGTATCGCCTTTCTATAGTTAGAAAACGTTAAGTATTTAGATACATCCGAGTGCAAAGGGTTAAACCAGTACAAAATAATCACCCTTATACAATAACAATACACGACTAACGAAAGACGTAACAGTTAAGATTCACTTAAATCCATCGTCAGCTAGCTTCCCTGCGATTATTGTCAATAACATCGTTCAGCAGCGCGCAGTGAACAGTAGCGGGTTACCCCCGCGAGTACAAGGAATAGACGAGACACTCTCGTAACACCGTCGCATTAATTAAAACAACAGATTAAGCGCGTCAGACGCCATAAGCCAGCGACGAATTCGCCGTTATTAAAGGTCGAAGATTAAACGACGCCCCCGCGGCCGTAAATGACTAATTCGCCGAGCGAACGACCTCGTCTCCGAGTTCACCGGGCACACGGTGGCTTGACCGATGCTCGACTCGCGGGGGATGAAACCGGTCACGGACGCCCGGAGACGTCCGATAAAATACTTTCGCCGGAGTTCGATCGTAAACGCTGATAGAGAAAAGGAAAAAAGTTGCCCGGAACTCGGGAATTATTTCGGCGGGAGAGCGAGAGGGCCATTAAAAGGCTTTTTAAAAGCTCCTTTAGCCGGCGGAGGGGGGTGACGGCCGGATAACAGGGAGCCGGCCGGCGGGTTTTTAATGAAATTTCCAGCGGAGAGCCACGTTTGCACAATCGTCCCGCGACGCTCGGTCGGCTCCGTTTCCCGGGGATCCATTGTTGTAGAATCCGCCGCGCGAGTCGCGTGGCTGGAATTCGATAATCGTCTGGTCCACGCGACTGCGCGACGAAAGGAAAAGTCGCAGGTGTAGGGAAGAAAAACCGAAACGATGGGGCGTTGGGGATTCGGAGGATATTTCGGGGAACGCGAAGAAAATGACACAGTCTACGGTTTCTCGATCTAATCTTTTCAATTTCTAATTGTACAATGAATATGCCGGTTGGTCGGTGAATATATGTCTCTCCGCTGGTGGCGGGGGAGTGAGGGACGCGTGGTCAGGTGGACAGCGCCAGGGCGAGACAACGAAAAGAGAGGAACAGAGAGAGGACAGGAAATTTCGCGAGTTACACCGCGTTCATACACCGGCGTGGCCCGCTCGAGCGCTCGGCTGCCGCGGCTTTGTGCGCCGGGCATAAACTTCGGCCGAGTGGCTTCGCAGTTTCATTAGCACGGCGGAACTTAAGCGAGCGTGCACCAACTTACCGCTAATTCAAATTAAGTCGAGCAAAGCCACTGGCCGATACAGGTCGTTTAATTAGCCGCGCGGGGCCGACTGAATTATTGCCGGGCTAAGAAAACCGTACTAAAAGCTTCCTCGGCATCGATCTTTACGTTCTCATAGGTGTCCCGTACGCGGTTGGCCCGCCTGCAAAGTGTCGGGGATAATTAACGCATGCTTAACAAGCACTCTTTATGCGAACATCGATCGAACACTTGGAATTTCCCTGCGAAACCCGCGTAACTTCGGAATGATCGATTTAGATTTCACTCGTATGTCCCTGGGAAAGTATCTTAAAAATCCTAAGAATATACTATAATGTATAATATTTTATGATGTAAGTATTTTATGATGTCTCCGAACGGTTGCACTTAACTGAATCGAGAAAAATCTCATTCAGAAACGAAGTTCGAGAAGGAATCTATAAGTGCAACATTGGAATAAAACAGCTTTGTTTCTCAATGTACCGGTGATTTCTCTTCAAATTACTCTCAAAGACCGTCTTCGTAAAGGAACGTTAAATATTTCTAGTAAGAAACATCCGAGTGCAAAGGGTTGAAAGGTTATTTCATATACCTTCCTCGATAAGAACGTCAACGTAAAATATCAAACGCCTTCGTTAACACTAGGTTTACGGGCATTTATTGTACACTTCATTCTATTATTCCTAAAAGAATTAATATTCGTTTATTTAGATTGTGAAAACTGAAGATTTGATAGTAGGTAATTGGGGTACATGTCAGTGTGATTGTATCAATCAAAATCGGCGTAAACATTTACCAAATAATATTCCTAAAATCCAATATGCGTCAAATTGACGCGTTCCGTAAACAGTGTTAAAACCAGAGAAACACCGGAACGAAGCGCGACGCGTGTTTATTCCCGAATTCCCGTTCCACCGTTTCCGTTGTACGTCCAAGACGCTCGAGCCGTTGCCATCTTGATCCGAAGAATCCAATTTCGTTATTCATCAAACAATTCACGAATTACGTTCGAGGGGCGGGCGTGTCAGAAAGGATCGTCCATCCGGCGGGTCCAATCTTCCTCTCTCCGCGTTCATTTGTCCGTAGACACAGGTTTATTCCGGTCGGTAAACTGTCGGGATTAGGATTTCGACTTAAACTTGTCCCCTTAATCTCGAGATTCATTAGAGAGAGGTCCTCTCGCCCAAGAATTTCCGACATCCTCGCCGGTTGTTACCGTCCCGAGGAAGCAGCAGCAGCAGCAGCGGGATCGCCGCTCAAAAGAATCATGTTTGAGTTCCTTCGTTGTCGCCGGACGAATTCCATCGCGGCAACAATTTCCGCCGGCGCTATCGCGACTGCGTATTTAGCCGGCGAGCCAACCCTCGCGACGAGACGAGGCGCGACGGGGCAAAACAAAGTCGACGCGACACGGAGAACGGGGGAAAGTTCGGTCACTGGTAGTCGAGTCACGCGTGGATCCTGACAATTAGGGAACAGAAGGATGATGATGCGGTCTGGCGACGGGCTGCTCTCTCGGCTCCGGCTCGTCGAATTAAAGGCGACGGCGATGGGCGCGGAATTAATAGAATATGACAGCGCGAGGGTGATATTTGTTTTTCGGGAGTTTTTACTCGGAGGAACGGTAGCTTGTTAATTAATACGTCGAGTTAGAAACGTTACCGGTGAGCCACGTTCGATTTGCTTACTAAAATTTCTATCGGTTGCTCGAACGTCGCTATTCGTTGTCGGATGTGATTACTGATTTTTAGTTGGGACATTTAACGTCGATCTATATTATTATTAGAACTATATTGCTTCGTACCAACTGTTCTATTTCCTAAGTTAACGCTAGATTTATTTTCTACAATTTATTCTGTCGTTCCTAGACGTTCATATAAAGAGAAATTGTGCGAAGAACGGAGGATTATAATATAAACCGCATAATTGTATCAAACTCAGTTGAAATTTTTGAATGTTTAAAATATTCGGTAAATCCAATGCTAAAAAATTCAATAAAATTCTATCGCTTGTATCTACCGAATTGCTTCCTCCCTTCTAAAAACCAGGTAAAAAGTGACCCGATTACATGTCAACCGTATTAACCCTTTGCACTCGGGAAGAAATATTATTATTATTATTACTCGGTACATTCGAATTCAAAGTAAATATTATTCCTTTGTAATCAACTATTATACTTAACATACTTATTATTATTACTCGGTACATTCGAAATGAGACTCGTGATGAAGATTTTCAACGTGATTCAACAAATATATATCACTCGTTGTCGTAGGACAAGGGGTTAAAAGAAAAGGGAGCAATGGGACCGAGCAAACGAGAGGGTGAACAGTGGCAGGGAGTTGGAAAGAGGGGGGGAACAACGTATTGAGAGTACTCTGGCCGCGACCCCCGGAATGGGGGTAGGTTTAGGTGTGTTCGGAGACGGAGCAAGCCCTAATGTCGTCCTATTGTCCCGCGCTCCACCGCGGATTCGAAACCTTGTTAACTCCCCGGAAACTGTTAACAGCGGCACGTTCGACTGGCAGCGCCGGGTCCACCGCGGCGTCCGGTTTCGACCCGAATCACGGACTTTCCCCGGGTCGATGCTACTTCCTGCAAATGGAACTGTTTCACACCTACACACAAACGAGAAAATTCACCGTTCCTGCAAGATGCGTTCCATCTACTCGGCTTGTCCTCTAACGAAAGAGTAATAGAAACTAGATCCACCTTCTGGCGTCGTTCACTTTCCTCTCGCTTTCATTCTAGTCATTTCTTCCTCTTCGTACCGTCACTTTGTTACAGATCAATGAATCCTTTACTGTAGATTTCAAACGATCAAGAGATTCGACGTTCTATTCATTAACCGGTTAACTGTGGAAATTAGTTGGAAGAACCTCTCGTTCTGCACGCAATGCAATAGAAAAATGGAGCGTAAAAATAAAAAATAAAAAAAACGAATTCTCCTGTTTCCATTGTATCCATTTTCCAGCAGCATTTCCTCGATTTCCACCTCTCTCGCGCTTAAAGCTTCAAAAATCCATTTGAAATCTATAAACCGATTTCATTCTGCGACTTCTCCGGTCCCTAGAAATTTCCTGTAAACCAATAAATCAGTCCCATCTTCGTTAGAAAATCCACTTTCGATTCTCGGAAACGTCGCGCTTCATTGGGCGATCGGAACCGGCAGAAACCGATAGATTGCCAGCTTGGGTCAGGAGCTATCGAGCAACGATGCGGCGGGTAATACGCTTAAAATATACACAGCGGCCGAAGGCTCGGCCGCGGTCCGCGCGAGCCTGCGCCGCTGGCAGATTGAAATTCCCTCGAAAATCTCCGAATTCGACTGTATTCGCGCAACGAAAATCGAAGGTTAGCTTTCTCGTTCGAGGAATCAAGATCTCACGCGAATCAATTTCGTTTCTCTATTTATACAACGTTGGAATCCGCAAAATATTCATTGCCATTTAATACATTCCGTGCCACCAGAAATTTCGGCTATATCTTGTAAAGTGCGCTAATTTTTTAAACGATGAATTAAGTTACATTCAAGCTTCTGACTCATACTTTGATACTTTTTACGTTTCGTAAAATTAGAATCTTTCTCCTTTTCTAATAAATTATTAATGACATAGTATCGATCAGAGTTGAGAAAGAAATCATAGGCCAAATGGTTAAATTTCTATACCATTAGCCATAGGACACTTTATATACTCCATCAACCTGTTTCTAACGAATATTTCTAGAACACCACTTACGGGACATCCCGTACACCGAACCGCTCACAAAGAGCGGACTGCGCTACACTCTTCCAGCGAATTAAAACTAAAACGAAACCTTCATTAAATCGTCGGTGGTGGTCCCGCTTCTTAATAAACTTCTCGATCCCGTTGAAAGAAGGCACGGTACTTCCAGTGTTAAAAATTCTAAGTCCGGAATCGCTGATACACAGGATGCACTGTGCATCACTAGGACCCACTGTGAAATCGGCATTCAATTGTTCGACATCGATACGAGCGCGGTCGCGTTCCGCGCCGGCATGAAGCTAGGCCCTCGCGAGGCATTTTAACCCTTCGGATGATAGGCGAGACGACGATCGCGGGATTGCCCGGCGAAGCAAGCACACGGCGCGGCGGAACGCGTCGCTAGATATTTTCCCGGAATTTTCACGCGACCGGAAACATCGGCGAAAATGATCAACGTTTCACAAGGGGAGCTGGAACATGTTCATCAAGCGAGAAAGATTTACTCGATTAAAATACGCGGAGAACCTCTGGTCTTTAGCGCGACGGCGGGGGGACAGAGAACAAACAGAATGGAAAATAAGAGAGACGCAGCGGAAAAACCGAGCGCAGAGGAGCAGGTAAGAGCGCGGCCGGTTCGCCGCGCTGAAAAGCCGCGGGTTAAAGCATTGATGATGTCTCCCTTTGTTTCAAACGCGGGAACTTAGCCGCTCCGGTGAATTTACCCGAATCAAAGGGAAGTACGCTCGCTACGCTACTTTGTGTCTCCGTCATCGAGTCTCGAATCGAAAATCCGAATAATGTGGAAAAGATTTCAACCGATCGTCGCGTTACACGGACTCGAGACCTCGATCTACTCGCGTTAATAAACATCCGCTGCGATCGGTCGGCCGCGTTCCCTTATCCGCGAAATCGACGTCGAACACGAACGACCGAGGAAACGGTGGTAAGGTACATTATCGTGCGACGATAATTCATTAAAACCAACGCTTATTAGGCAGGTCCGTGTATCAGTCGATTAGCATCTCGCGATTGATCTCATTTGCCGCGCGATCGTTAGCCTGCGCGACGCTTGTTTAGCCGTTCGAGACGAATTGCACGCTGGATGTAATATACAGCTTAGCTGGAAAGCTGAATCGTTAATGAATGTGACAATTAAAATAAAATATATTGAAACTTGTATCTTCGAGCTGAGATCTCGAAATGAGCGATGAATTCTTTATAGATTCTCTATGTGAACCGAAATGGAGTTTTGACTCTTAGGGATCGTTAACGTTAATAAAAAGGGAGAATTGCTTTTGTCATTAAGAATTAATTGGAAGAATAGAAAAATTCTAAGCATATGTTACGCCTATGTTTCCTTTTAAGTATAATAATCGATTACGGAGGAATAATATTCACTTTGATTTCGAATCAGCTGAGCAATACATATATTTATTGAATCATATTGAAAATCTTTACGAGTCTAACTCATTGTAGGACAAGGGGTTAAATTACTGCAACTTTGGTATGTTGCTTTCCAGGAAATTCTATTATCAACTTCGATATATCGAAATTCCGAAATATTAGTACTGAATAAGCATCCAGATTCGAGTTTACTCGAGTTCCAAATACAATCATGTTGAAAATCTTCACGAGTCTAACTCGCTGTAGGTCAAGGGGTTAATGAAGAGAACCATCTCGAGTACATAGCTTTCCGATCGCGTTCGTTTAATCAGAAGCCGAAGAAATCCACGTTTCGAGCTGCGAGAAGGAGGGGGAAGAGGACTGCGCGATAATATCGCAGCGTCGCTCGACGCGAGAAAGCGTAATTTTAATTTCGCGCCGCGGACAACTTCAATTTCGCTCGTCTCCCGTCGCCCCGCTTAGCGTCGCGCCCCGCCGCCCCGTTAAATATTGTACGCCCGAGCGAGCTCCTCTGTCTCTCCGCGCTCGGATGCCCGCTGTTCCTCTTGGTTTTTCAACCCCCTCCTCCCCCTCTCCCCCTAACCGATCCTCCTGTTTCTCCTTCCGCGAGCCGGTTCGCCGCTTGTTACGGCCGGACAGACGCACCGCATGTAATTCGAAATTGTTTGTCGAACTACTAACTAGTTTCCAGGAGCGCGGCTGCAGTTGGCGCGGATCGATGGGAATTAGCGCGCGACCGCGGTCGCGATCGTTTTGAATTTCCCGCGATTTCACGGGATGCGGAACGGAGTTTATCGTTTTTCCCGTGACAGGGGTTGGGTTTTTGGGAACTCGCGGTGGAAAGGGATGCCGGAGTGTGCTGAGAATTTTTGATTAGGGAAATTGGCTTTTGGGGTGTTGTGCTGTTTTCTTGGCGTTTTGTATGTTTCTTTGGTTTACTGGTGGAATTCATTAGGATCGATCTTTCTTGGATAGGGACGATGTAAGTTCTTGGTTAGTTGTGAAAATGGAAAATTAGATCGTTCAGGTTTTACTGGTGAAGATAGTGGATGAGTTTTTGGGAACTCGCGGAGGAATGTGGTATATTGAGAATTCTTGATTAGGGAAATTGGATTTGTGATGTACTGTGTGTTTTCTAAGCGTTTCGATCTATATTTCTTTGAAACAGTTTTGAACTAGTTCTTTGAACTATCCAGCAAATAAGATTAATGGAATTTATGAGGATCGATTAATCTTCCCTGGATAGGAACCATGTAAGTTCTTGATTAATTGTAAACATGGCTAATTAGATCGTTAAGGATAATTAGATCTAGTATACTCTCTAGTAACAAAACAGAACGCTAGAAGATTAATCAATTCTTGAAACCTTCGATCGCAACAAGCGAAGGGAAATTGCCTCGAGAACTTGAAATCAGAATCACGTGACGCTGATAGTCTCGGGAATCATCCTTCGCAGCGGATGTCGACGGGCCGCGGCCCCCGCGCAGCCGTTCATCGTGGAAATCCGCCGGAAACGCGTTCGCCGAGGCGAGACGGTAAACCGACCAAAAAGGTTAACCGGCCAAATCGGTTAAGCTACCGAAATGGTTAATTGACCACATCGATATACCGACCATCATTAGCGGATTTAGTCGGCCGGCTCTGAACCGGTTAAGCGGTTCAACCAGTCAGCAACGTCGCGGCGATGGGAATGATGATGTCGGCCACCGTCGCGATGGGAACATCTCGCTCGCGGGACCTCGTGTCCATTATTCCCAATGTAATTCGACTAATCACATAACAATCCTCGAAGAAACAGAATCCAGAACTCGAACATTAACTGGAATTTAATTTCAGACATCTCAGATAACGCTCGCAATGAAATAAAATAACGAAGTGCACTCGTCCAACGAAAAGCTGAAGCAAAACGAACAAGAATGTGTATCTGAAAAAACAAATAATTCATCGGAAGAATTAAAATCAAAATGACACTAATTCTTTAAGAATTATTTATTCTTCGATGACGCGTATACTCAAACGCAGTTAAGTTAAACAATCACGTAACAACTCTGAAAACCTCTATCGACCTATATCTTCATTCCAAAAGGAGTCTCGCCGAAATTCGATAAGCGCGATTGAGTAACGGCAGAAGCATATTACCCCGAACAAAGAACAAGGTATAATTCTCGTAAATCGAACCGCTTTCAATTACTTCAATCCACAATCCCCCGAATCGAATAAACTTCGCGGGCAACTAATAATCAGATAAAATAGCCCGGACCATAAAGCGGAAAAGAGGTCGGTTACCAATCATGTAATACCACATTCGTCGAGCGAGGATTCGCTTCGCAAAGCTTGGCTTCTGATACGATTAATCCCCTGGGCAGCCTCGTCCCGCGGCGGGACAAGACAGGTACGCCTCGGATCGATCGCGGGGAAGATAGAAAATAAAGCTGCGCGGCTGCGAGGAGAAAGAACAGGGGGTCCTTTGTGCGGTGTTTGCCAGCCGCTCGCGGAGCGGAGAGGTTCAGCGGCGCGCTCGTCGAATGAAACCCTTCCACGAGAATTACGGTACGAGCCGCGGAGACTTTCGCGACGTCTTCCTCCATTTTATTGCCCGGTCCCCGGGCTCGCAACAGGTAGGATCGGCGGAACGTCTCTGCGCGCGCGGCCGCCCGCGGATGGGGAACGAGGCACGGAACTAATTAAAGAAGGACAGCGCGGAAAATCGACGGGGCGGGCTTGTACAGAGGAAGATAATGAAAGAGGAAGCCGCTGGGGAAATAAAACCGATGAACAATACGGAAGCCGGCTGCGGACCGAGGACTAATCCGAGCTGGCTGCTGGAAACGGTCGCGTCCGCCATCGCTACGGCGAAGTTGCGACGGTCCCTCTCGCACGGGGAAAGTTCGAACGTAACGGCGTAACGGATCGCGGCGGGGATAGGGACGGAATCACGGGAAGGTGCCGACGGACCCGCAAAAAGTTGCTACACCGTCCAATTTCGATCGCCGCGCGTTTCTCCGAGGAAGCTGACCCAATGAGAACGTTGTAACATTACCTAACATTCGTAGGAATTTAATGGACGAAGCGTTCCGAGTTTACTTACTGTGGAAGAATAATATAGATAAGAAAGAGATTCACCTAGCATGATAATGTGTTGATTGTAAATATTACAAGATGAGAAACAATGAGTTTTGCTGATGTACACGAGGCATTGGAGCTAGTAAGCGAAACTGTGTCGCTGATGTTAAGGTTCGTTAAGGGTTAATTAAAGTTCTTTTTCGAGAAATTCGAAGTAGATTAGAAAATAATGAGCCACAAGTTTCTATTATTGGATAGTGAAAAATTCTGATTTTCTTCTATCGTCGACGAATTTTTCTCAGAAAGTTAAGGTAACGTTTCAGTTCTGTATAATTCTGTCTGATCATTGTGGACTGATTCTACTAAGTCGCAGAACTTAGCGATATCAGTTTAAAAGAGCGATATTTGCGACTGCCGGTTTCCACTGAGGAATGAAGCACTTTGATTCCGTTAGGCTCGTTACTCGCGACGCTCCCCCGGCCCGCCAGCAACCGGAAGCGCACTCGCAGCGTAAATAGCAAATGTTTGGAGTGCCAGAATGACCGGCGAACTTGTGATTAAAGGAAATCGCCCAGAGTCTGAGGCGAGCTGAACGAGCTGCCGAACTTGCGATTGCTGCAAATATAGGAGAGATAACTGGTTGGTTCTTTGACTCGATTTAGTCGCTTTGCCTCGATCTACCTTTGAGCCGATGGCAAACGTAATCGCGAATCGTGTAATAAGACGAACGTGGTATTACGGGGGTCTGCCGTTGGTCTTAAATCTTAAATCTCGAGGAAATGGAGCAGCTAGTATTTTCTAGCTTATACATCCCAATCATAAATAAATGGAACCAATCTTCTAATCACACGGATCATAAGTTATCCAATTATAAAGTAACTAATATGTGGATTAAATTAAATCTCAAATCTTGAGGAAACAGAGCAGCTAGAATTTTCTAGCTTCGAGGGTTAACGGCTTCCAGCTATTCAACGGCGAGCGGTTGAACCGACGCGTACCGGTAATTACCAGCCGGAGAATGTAAAAATAATGGAACCTTCCCGCGTCTGACTCGCGAAATCCGCCACGCTCCTTCCGTGAAACCGTCTATCCGCTGGCCAGCTTCTCGCTCCGCGAGCCCGGACAAATGGGAAAATTATCCGCGAGCCGATAAAAATCGTCCCGCGACCTTAATCCCGAAAAAACTCGAACCGCTCCCTTGCGGAATAGAAGAAGAAGCGCAGGAAAAGGACTGTTCTTAGCCGCGCAGAAAAATCGCTCGCCGGTAATCCGAGGCGAAGTAGCCGTGTCTCCCGAGGAGACGTAAATTTTTGCCAAAACCCATGGCAACGGACCGAGCATTGTCGCGGGACCGGTCGAGCCTAGCCCGGCCAACCGCTGGGTCTCCTTTAACACCGAGCCCCGTCCCCCGGCCCCGTTTTCCGCCCTTCGTTTTCTAATTTTCGGCTAGCCGCGTCCCGCCAGCCGAGCGACAGCGACGGGTCAACCGGGCGAAATCGAGGCGCGCGTCGATTCTTCCGTGGAAACTCGGCTCCGCAGAACGCCGGGGGACCGTGGGGACCGGGGAAATTGGCGCGAGCCAGTTCCGCCATTGTTCCGATGAGCCGGCGCGCGGAAATTCGCGTGGCGGACGTGAATTCCTTGTCCCGAGACGAGGGACCGGCCCCCGGCCGACGTAATAAGAGCCCGCGGGGAGCGGCGGGGCGTCGGACGGACCATTTACCGGCGAGTCCTCGTCGAAACGAAGAAAGGCAGCCCGGCCGTGGAGTGGGGGGCTTAAAGACCTCGGCCCAATCGACAGCTTCCGCACGGCGAACAAATGGAAGACGGCGCGAGCTGCTCGGGCGCCGCGCGCGACGTAATTGTGTTTCCCGATGGCGGAACGCGGAGACGGTGTACAGGACACCTCACGTTCGCGTGTCCTCCGGGGACGATTGCTTTCGAGACGAGTCGATTTCAGAGGTTTCGTAATTAACCTCTTAGGCACGGCTGAATTTTGCGCGGGGCTGTTTCTCTGTACGACAGTGTTCTGTAGGGACAATGCTGTTCTCTACGCGAGTAGAGGAATGAAGTTTTTGTTGATTAAATTATTATTTTTCTTAAAGATATGATACACGTAATTTAACTCTAACGGTTTAGAATAATAATTAGTAATACAATTGGGTATAATGTATGATGTATTGGTAGCGACGGAGCCACTATAGTGACGTGTCGTTCAGAAAGATGATATCCGCGAAAGCCACTAAGTGCGTCGTGCCTAAGAGGTCAATTGACTTAGGAGTGAGGATTTATTTGGGAACTTTGAGGAGTGGGTTGTGGTTGACTGGTGAGACGTTTTAGGTTTGCGTATTTTTTAGGGGAATTTGTAATTTAATTTTGAGTTATAAATTATGAAGACTTGGAGGATAGGGTTGGTTAATCGAGGTTTTACTGGAATATTATAAACTGTATATTTTATTGTGCAGGAGGCTTCGAGTTTAATGAAGTTTTCTTGGAGAGTTGAAAGGTTGTTGGCGTGGGAGGACGGATTATCCCTTTGGTATAATTTGTAGGGGCTGGGAGAAGGTTCTAAGTAGAGGGCCGATTCTCGGGCTAGATATTATGAAATAAGTTTAGCTCCGTAGTGGTCGTTAAGTCGCGGCAGTGTTGCCTTGATTGTGTCCGGTCGTAACTCTCTCACTGGATCTCTTTGTGAAACGCGAACGTTGTTTCGGTCGGTAATCAGCTGTTCCAGAGAAGAATTTCGTCGAAGCCCTGGAATCCCGGGGAAATATATGTTTCTCGATGGAAATACGAGGGAATGCTACAAGTTTAAATTCTAATCCGCGATCAGGGATCCCGAGAAATTGTTCGGGGCGGCGAACGTGGAACAGGATCCTTGAACGGCCCTGTAGAACGTCACGACCTGCCGAGATAAAACATTTACGGCCCGGTTGCTCGGCCCTACTCCTCTCTCGGCAGCGAGGGAATCACCATCCTCCACCGAATTGTCTTGCCCTTTTAAACTTCCGTTCTTCCCGAAGTGCGCGCAGTAAAAGACGGGGAACGAGGATCCGCGAGAAGGCGGCGGCGGCGCCCGACGCCTGGAAATTCTCGTCGATGGCCGAGCTGGCCAGGTTTAGGGGCGGCCGAGGTCGTCATTGTTTAAGCCTGCCGTCGAGCGTACACGTGCGCGCACTCTCACACGCGCACTTCCGGAATAATATGGCGGAAACGAACATCCCTTAACTTTCTTCGCTGAAACGCCACTCGTAAAATCTTCGGTCGAAAGAATCGGGATGGGATACGATCTTTCGGGCACTATCCCCCTCGGCGAACCTACTGGTTAACTTTTACTGGGATTTCCCTGGACGGAACTGATTCGATTAATTTCCTTTCTTTTGAACATCTGGAATGTATATTGTTCATCTTTTTCGTTGTACTTTGACGTTAGAGTTGAATACATCTCGGTCATCTGTGAGACACCATCTAATATTACTGAAGCTCATAGGACGGTTTACAGTTCAATTGTCTAAATAGAATTTTCATCAATGGCAATAGATTCTACTGTTCTCTCAATTTTTCTTCCTCACTTGTTACTTTCAGAAATAATACCATGCGATTTCGGGCCTCCTATGACTTTTCTGTATCATCTGTCTCTTTGTAGTTTATTGTTTTTTGTGTACCAATAGTTTCTCGTATCATTATTAATAAACTTAGGTATTTTACTAGTTTCCTATTATTTCCTATATCGATGCTTATATAAGTTTCACCTTGAATGACCATAAGTCGTTGAATTCGTCTTAAAAAGCACTATTTGATGTTGTATAAAAAACCGTATCATTCTATTTAAAAACAGAAAGTTGACCATCACCTCACCTTGGAGTGTCCACCAGGAAAAATAAAAGTTCCACCACACGATGTCCCCTTCGGTACTGAACAACTCTCGTCTGAAACATTTTTGCGCATAATCAATATTTTCGGAGATGTTCGACCGTAACGCTTTACAATTTCCACCCTGTATAATATTCTGCCATCATATTCTACACCATAACATTTAATACACATCAGCTTACTAGACTCAACATTCGATTCCCCCGAACGATACCAACGGTTCCAGCAACAACGCATGCAACCATGTTTCCGAAAGCCCATCGCGTGCATCGAAACCAGCCTCGTTACACAACCGGATCCCTCGCAACGAGCAGAAACGCCTGAGCGCAAGATCCATCGAAGACAAAGCTCCGGAAAGGAGAGAGCTGCCCGAATCGATACACTGCCGCTGCGAAGCGGCTCGAGGAACGGTTCAAAAAGAACCCGAGTGGATGCTCTAATAGATGCTGACAAAACAACTCGAGAAACTCGAGAGACACAAAAAGAGGGACACGGAGGAGCGGAGCGGAGCGTGGATCATTCGGTCGTTCCCTCCGCCGGTTTTTCTTTTCGAGCGTGAACGGCATTTACCGTGGTCTTTTCATCGGGAGATTCAAGCGTCGATTCATCGCTAATATAGACGAGCCTGCCGGCTCGTGGCTTTTGTCTCCAGACAGAGAACGACGGGACGAGAGACCGAAGAGAGAGAGAGAGAGGGAGGGAGATAGGCTCGGCCACAGGAAACGCTCTCTCTCGAGGGTGCTTCTCCCCGTTCGGGCTCGAGTGTTGTCCGAAACTTCTTCACCATCGGCTGCATCTCGATTGCACTTGTTTCCGCGGGTTACACGGGGCTGCGTTCCGCCGCCAACCCCCTCGCACTCGAAATGTTTTCCATGAATACCGAATGCGCGACGCTGAATTCGATCTTCCTCCGACGGCTACGCGCGCGTCAAATGTCGCCGTGACTCTCCGTCCCCAGGCACCCGCTTATCAATCGTTGTTCCTCCATTTGCGACGCCGAAATGAAAGGTGTCCCTTATGGATTCGTGCTGCCGCGCCACCGGAATTCTCTGCGTTTTCCCTTTCTCCGTGAATCTTCTTTTCGTATATCTGACTTCTTTCATCCTTCTGTGGCCGCGTTTTCGTTGTGAATTCTGTATACTGTGGAGAGTATGTTCGTTAGCTTGTCTGATTTATCGGTGGTAATACTACTTGATAGTAAATTTCATTTTGTTTCGTTTCTCTCTTCTACGTTAAATTGTTTAACCCTTTCGAAGATTCTTTGAAATGTACAACAGATGGAGCTAAATTATATATCAATTGCAGAATTGATAGAACAAAGGAACGCTGATCTCCTGCTATTCGAGTAATTAAATCATTTTGACTTAGTCTTTGACATATGAGAAATTGCAAAGGGTTAAGCGCCGACCTATCGTAGGATCACGAGAAATTTATCTGTTGTTATTTTGATTCTTGTTACCTGCTTAGAAGCGGAAAATGGTGTCGACAATTTCTATATAAAAATAAAGACCCATGACACTCAATTATTTGTCTCCGATTTTCCACGTTCCAAGCAAAAGAGGAATCTCGGATACCCTTGATATTTCACCATTGCCATGAATCTTCCATCAATTCCCAAAATCACCAATCTGGAACACATCGGTAACAACACAGAGCTCCAACGCGATATCACAAGTCTCGACGCAGATTCCTTATAGTCGATCATTCCCTGACTCTCGCGATTACCGTTGTTACCGAGCCATCTCGTTACGCGAGCAGTAGGCAAAGAAGGATAAAGACAACGCGAAGCGTCAGTGGGCGGACTCGCCCGCCCTCGAAAGACTGTTACTCAGCTAACAGGTACTCGCCGGGTTCCTTGGATTCCGGATCGATACAGATAGACCGGATTAACATAGAAATGGATGGCTCGCATCCCGGCCCATTAACCTAATCGAGCGACGCGGAGGCCTTCTTATTTTACTTCGCCCCCAGCCGATCACCTGTGCTCTGTCCCCTCCCTCCCCCCGTAACGTCGCGTCACACCGACGTGTTTCAACGAGAGCGGATATTTGAATAACAAATTAATTTCTTCGTCGCGGACCCTGCCGAACGACACCCTATCCGAGCCGATAACGAAACTGGAAGAAACTTGGCCCTCGGAACGCCTTTATTCCAGCGAAGAGGGTAATCGGTCTTCCGGCGGGCTCTAATGAACCGGCGTATTGCATACACATCGCAATCTACATATTTATAGTGGCGTTTAATATCGTCTGTAATTGATCCGCCGCTTACATCAGTCTGCCGGGGGAGTTTCTTCTTGAGATCATTGTCTGCGAGCTTTTTTCAGCTCTTAGGGGATCGATATCGGTGTCTGCGGGATGGAGGAATATTGATGGTACAGGGAAATAATATCTGGAGGTTGTAAAGATTAAGTACATTATGTTTGAATGGAATATTGATAGAATATTAACATGAATTCAATAGAAAATTGGAAAGATCCTAGAAATAGATCTGGAGTGAAATTTAATTAGACCATAGTAAAAACTCGATTATTCAACTCGTGGGAACGATAGAATATTTACGTTTCAACAAATATTCAACTCCATGATTTAATAGAATATTAACATAACCTTAAAAGTAGATTGGAAAGTTTCCAGAATTATATCTAGAGTGTAACCTAAATTAGACCATAATAAAAACTCGATTATTCAACTCGTGGGAACGATAGAATATTTACGTTTCCTTCAACAACTATTCAACTCCAGCACGATTCTATCCTATATCATTACAAATCTCCTCTATCTCCGAAATCACTGGAACGATCAAATGATCATCCTTGAGCCAGCACTGAACCAAGAATTGACTTCTCCAATCGAGCCGGAGACCCTTCAAGCCTCCTAATCGCGAAAGCTCGATTTCCCTCAGAGAAATCAGCTCCTTCCCCGGCAGTACTTCGTCCGCAGTGAGTCCCGGCGGCGTAGTATGTCCCCGACGGATAAAAATCACTCGTGGTCCCGGGCAGTTGCCCTTTAAGAGCTGTCGGAAAATTGCCAGTAGCGTGGCTCGGCGATATCGCCGACCATCGACCGATACGTTACCTCCTCCCCTTTAATGCCGCGCGTTTACGCCCGGCGAACCTTATCCGCGCGGTAAGAAAATCACAGTAAATGAAAACACGTTTTATTTTCCTCGTTCCCCCCACGGCCGGGTCTCCCCATCGCCGGCGGAAATAAGGAAAAGAACGAGCGGCCGGGCTGCGGGAAAAAGGGAGGAACACGAGGAGGCTTGAAAAAGCATACAATTGTCAATTCCACGGGCCGACGAGCTTTGAAAGGATGAAAGGGGAGCGAGAGGAACGAGCAAAGAGACTCGAAAGCGAAGGGGATGGTTTCTCTAATATTTCCGGGGTATCAGGAATCGATACCGCGGCGTAAATGTCGTTGTGTAACTGGTGGTTAACGCGTCGGCTGTCGCGGTGGTCACCGGTGACCGGCGTTATTGAATCGGTTGGGAAGAATTGTGATTCAAATGATGAATGTTGAATGAAAATTAAAATTAAAATTACTAATATATATGTATCAATAATTTTAATTTTAACTTTATATATATAGATGCACTGAAGTTAAGCGCCAAGAGATTTTTTTTTATGATAAATAGGAACAATTATTACTATTTTCGAAATTATTTCGAATATTCAACACTTCTAAAGTATCGATAACTGCGAAGCAAGGAAATCGAAACCAGTCATTTCGATTGGTACGGTGGTTCTATTGTTAAAAGGAAATACAGGCATAACGTATGCTTAGCATTTTCTTCTTTTTCCAGTAAATCATTAATGACAAAGTAGCCTTATCGATCAGAGTTCAGAAAGAAATCATAGGTCAAGGTGTTAAGAATCACCAATTATTTTCGCGCGTCGATACGCTGCGTTTTGTTTGATATTCCATCATTCTCCGAACACGCGTGCTAACAATTCCTTCGGAGTCCAAGCTAACGGTTCCAATTGAACCCTTCCCAAGTGGGGTGGCACAAAGAGATTCCTGCGGCGCTCCCGCCGTAAACTGTGGGTAATTTGCGCGGCGAAATTTCAGGAATCTCGACAAACAAATCAAGCCGGACGAACTTCAAATGTCAGCGACCGGTTTATTTTCGAACAATCGAGCCCCGCGTAGTCGGCGCGACGCGCCGGATCGGCCGTCGAATTTGAATAATGAATATTCACTCGATCGAACGAGCGTTACGCGTTTATCTCAATTAACGCGCGCACTGCCGCGGGAATCTTGAGTGGTTTGCGTGTCGGTTATACTTTTGCGAAGACAATTCGAAATGATCGTTAATCGTCTTGTGATACTTGTTTTATATTATACTAAGTTCTTACTCGATTAAACATTTTTATTCAATATTATAGAAACTGATGCGTATAAATATTTAACACTAGAACTACCGTACAAGTCAAAATGATTGGTCAATTAATTCGCAATTCCGTTTACATATTGCTGAATCAGTTTCTTGTGTCGTTTCTCGGAGAAATATCTGTTATTTTTTTAATAGTTGCAAAAAGAAGGAGTCTGGTGGGTTTATTATTAAACCTTCATCCCTTTTATCCAACTTTAAACGTCCATCCGCTCGGTAATACGTTATTCATCGAGAAACGAGGGCTGTCACAATATTTCCATTAACAGGAACGAAAAGATTCTCC
Source organism: Nomia melanderi (assembly GCF_051020985.1). NCBI lineage: Eukaryota > Metazoa > Arthropoda > Insecta > Hymenoptera > Halictidae > Nomia > Nomia melanderi. The sequence goes on along the minus strand of NC_135010.1, from coordinate 13,003,171 downwards.
GTTTCCAATATTTGCGAACGATCATTAACACCGGACACGTAGACGCCGTTCGATCGGAGGCTTCCCGTCGCCGGGGGCGGTCGAAGAGCGTTAATCTCCAATAAATACAGAGATCAATTTTTCACTTGATCGTCGGCCCGTAAAAACTGAAAGTTCGCTCGGTCGAGAACGCGGGGTGGTGGATGCGCCGTGAAGGGATGAAAAGCCAGCCGTTGCCTCGTCGTCGTATTTTGTCAACATCTCGCGACACTGTCTTAGCGCCGGGTGGGGGAGGGGGCGGTGGTGGAAGGGCGGAGGGCGTAATAGGATGAAAAAGACGTCGACTTCGCTTCTCGTTAAAATTTTGTTGCCGCGTAAACTTTCGTATCTGGCCTGGGTAGTTCGCCTAACGATAATGGAGGGTAAGGTGCTGACGGATGGAGGAAAGTAACTGCGAGAGCTTGGGGGACCCCTAACGGGGAGGAAAAAAGAGCATGGGGGACCGCGGGGAACGCCAGTTAGCAGACTCGTTTCGTTCGATGGATTTGTCTCTGGGATGTGTCACTTCCGGAGAGTTGGTTAGTCGGAGTGCTTTAAATCTTAACACTTAACGCTAGGTTAAGCACGTGTCCAATTACCTACTGTCGAAACTCCAGTTTCTACAATCTGAATAAACGAGCATCGATTGTTTTAGGAATAATGGAATCAAGTGTACAATAAATGCTGGTAAACCTAGTGTTAATAAAATAAAGCTATTTATTCCTAGCTCTCGATAATATACATAGTGTTACTATAGTATAGATAATGAAACAGTGGATCTTGAGTAATCGAGAACTAGGAATAAATATTATGTATTTAACATTCTTTCATTACTACGCATTAACTTCACATATATTTGGAATATTCTAGATTCATAAAAAACAAGCATTATTAACATAACCAATATAGAGAAAATCAGTATAGTCTAGAATCTTCCTTTGAACATTCATTCAAAGCGCGCACACACAATCGCGTCATTCATTGCACATACAAATACATCCAATCCCACAGCATTGTAAAGAAAAAAGTTTGAAAAGATTATTAATAACTTTACAAATTTCCAATTGCATAGGTCTTCTGGAGCTGATTTATTTTCCAATGAAATGACTTTTCGAAAACTAGAACACGGGAACCATTGATTTTCATTAATTCGAGATAAAAGAATTACAGTCGCTAGCAGTTATATTATATATATATATATATATAGTTATAGTATCGAATGAAATGTAAATATGATTAATTTCCATCGAGCAATCGTCACGAAGGAAGCACCGGCGAGCGGATTCGTCATTATCCGTTCGCGGGGCGGCGACGGGCCGCGAATTCGTTACCGTTCCCCCGCCGGCTGGCCCCATTGTTCCCGATATCCCGATAAAAAGTTAATCAAACCCCCGGATTTTCCGGCGGCGCGTTACAATGCCGTCTGCATCGATATCGCGTCGCCACTTTCACGCGTTTCGAACGAATTTCCGTCGGACAATAAAGCTCGCGCGCCAATTAACCATTGTCGCGCTCGCACACGCGCATAACGGACCAGCGAGCCGGCGAGCGGTTTCCCGAGGCGCAGCCTGGGTATATCGATGACGAAAGGGGTTGCGCGCCGCTCCGCGCCGAGCCGCGCGGCAGGTCGAACCGTCGAAGAAAAGAGGACAAAGTTCATCGTTCCGAGCGTCGTTCAACCCTCTCGTTCGCCTTTCTCTTTATTTTTAACCGGCGGACCAATCATTCCCCCGTCGATACGAGTTTCCCATCGTGATTCGCAGCCTTCCCGCTCGGTTTTCAGGACCCGACGTTAACGGAACGCGTCCCCGACGCGAAAGAAACACGGCCGGAGAGTCGACGGAGCGCGTTTCGCCTCCGGTTTTATTGTGCCCCTCGTCCCTGCTGACTTGTTAAATAAGAACGGGACGATTCCCGACGAAAATTGAAAAAGAAGCGGCACTAAAGCAGCTACCGGGATCAGGGGATGAAGGTAAACGGGTCGGACGATAAATGCTTCTTGGAGAGGCTAACGGAAAACAAAGGGAAATTCGAGAAATCGCGAGGATCGACGTGAAGTTAAATGAAAAGGGATACAGAATTTTTAAGGAGATTTTTAAATCGTATATTCAGCGTTGAGAATTTCGAGTAAAGAAACTCTTTGCACTCGGATGTCTTACTAGAAATATTTAATATTCCTTTACGAGGCGAAGACGATATTCTTTGAGATTAACACTAGAACTAACAGTCAAAATGACTGGTTTCGATTTGTTTGTTTCTCACTTATTAATACCCTATTTGAAATGATTTTGGAAATAGTTTCACTTGAGTACTATGATGAATATCCAAAGAAACTGAAGAAAAATTAAATAAGAAGAAAGTATTAAATGCTCGGTAGTTCTGGTGTCAAAAATATTTTCTTACAAACATCTTACAAACCACCACACATGGTACACGTGGCACGGAACGTGTACAATTCGGATAAACAGGTTCTCGCAGACCTCGTTCGCTTCTTTTCCTTGTAAAAAACGCGAGAGCGAAGACTGCGGAGAAGGGGAACGCGAATCAGAGTCGTTTGACGAATCAGGGAACCGGTTTGCAACTCAATCCTTCCCTTCCTCCGCGTCCCCGAGTTCGAGTTCGGCAACTTTCGGCCGCTCGTTTGTGCGGGCCGCGCACTTTCCCATTAAAAAAGTCTAATTAACGAGCCCACGGCCAAAGGACCGCGCTCCGGAGCCTTCCGCCGCGGAAAAACCATCCTTCCCTTCAAGGGAATCCCTCGAAACTTCCCGATTCTCCGGTGGAAAAGTTTCTCCCCCCCTGCCGAACGCGGGTAGCTGGAAATTTCCAGCGGATTTTTTAAGTTCCCCGGACAATGCTGGTTAGTTGTTAATCGTTCTGGAACGCGGAACTGCTGTTTTTCGCCGGGGGATTCGTTCTCGGGATCGGTCGCGATATTATGGAGATCGCAATCGTCGGCGGCGTAATGTTACAGCGATACCACCGGCGGATTGGATAATTTTCCGAATTAATTATCGTTTTATAGTATGTAATTATTCGAAGGGGGGGGGGGGGGCGGGTTATTATTGTCGCGCCGTTGAACAGCGGCGAATAACCGGCGCCAGACAATTATCGGACGAAATTATTTGTCCGGGAAACTGCGCGCCGCGTCGGTCCAATGATCCCGACGGTGAAAAAGTGACGGGAAGTGGATTAGAAATTTCGCGGAACTACCTGGGCGAACGTTCCGCTGACTGTTAACTCGTATTATTATTGTGATTGTTTGGAAATGACCGTCGGAGGAATATTTTCTTTTCCCCCGCGGATACGTTTAATGGAGCGGAGCGTGGAGGTTGAGCTTCTTGCTCGAAAAAACATAAATTCGGTCCGGGTTTCGAGTTAGTTCGGTCGAGATAATGCGAGTAAAAGTAAACTGATACTCGGGTTAATTTATTTCGAGCATCTTAATGGCCGCGTTCAGCTTTAAAAACGACGCTTAAAGCGTCTCGGGGCGAGGTCCCCTGCCGAAATCACCGCCGTTTCAGTTTCTAATTTAACTTTCGCTATTCGATTCAATGCGGAAGCGATATTATCAAATTTCATGCGGACGTTCCGAAGGCGAGCTTCTTTTATAACTTCTCGCGTCTCGAAATTTTCGTTACCACGGTTTTTGTACTGTATCGCTTCGATGGTTCTATAAACAGTTAACTGTGTTTGACGAGTACACGTCATCAGAAAGCTTGACGTAATACTAGTTCTTTCGGCGATGAATTCTTGATTTTTTCACGTAAGCATGTAATTCTTTGTTTCGCTTTGATCTTTCATTAGAATATACATTTTTCGATTTTATTGCGCAGAACCAGAGGTTTTTCCAACTAAATTCCACAGTTAACTGGTTAATAGAAGGACATCGAATAATTTTCAAGTAAGCTTCATGGGATATTGCAAACTAACAATCACACAAATTATCGAGTAATTGCCAAAGGAAAATAGGACACGCAAATAAACGATTGTATCTATTAATTAACTGAGAGTCACCTCTCGAAGGGATAACCATTTGCACTCGACAATATTTTTCATTAAAAATACTCATTACTTTCTGACCAAATATTAACGATATTTATCGCAATTAACACAATTGATTATCTTCTATAAATTAAGAGAGAAGTATTTTATTTGCGAAAGGAAAATAGCACATGCAAATGAACGATTGTATTAATTAACTGAGAGTTACCTCTCGAAGGGTTAACCATTTGCACTCGACAGTATTTTTCATTAAAAATATTCATTACTTTCTGACTAAATACTAACGATATTTTCCGCAATTAACACAATTGATTATCTTCTACAAATTAAGAGAGAACTATTCTATTTCGATATTTTAGGTGTTGACGCATTACACAAGGTTTCTCGACATTCTATTCTATTGCAACCTCTACCTTTAACAATTTTTTCTATATTTATTTGTATCACAATTGTACCATTTAAAGGTGACATTTCAATGACTCCCGAATATTCTTGAATAAATAAATGCGTCATATTAAGCTAGTGGAATAAACTAACGTCGACGTGGACCTCAAAGTGAGAAACCAAGAGCACTTCGAACCACAAAGGGTTAATATTGAACAGAAAATTTTATAAGTTTGCTGCGTCGAATAAGGTGGCGACTGTAAGGCGCCCTCGAGTGCAAAGGGTTAAATTATCGCGTGAACGAGGACAGCGGTCCACGAAAAACACGCGCACCGCGTGATCAACATTCGAAGAATGGCTGCTCGTCAGCGGTATTCCCGTTCTCAAGTCCTATTTCAAAGTTCCGGGACCGGTCAGGCATTCTAAAGATTCCGAGCGGCGCGAGCCCCTCGAGATACTTCGACCCGGGAAACATTCCCGATACCTTTCAACCCTCGAAATAACGTTTCACCTTTCCGCGGGAGTTCGAATCGGTTTTCCGACCGGGCGCCGTGCCCTCCATTCAGATATTCCCCGATCGATCGGGATTACTTATTAACCTTCGGCCTTGCATTAATTATTCCCTCCCCGGCTGTTGGAACGTAACGATTTCTGCGAGAAAAGATACCATTTTCAGACACGGAAATACAATTCACTTTAATCATTGCAAATATTGTCTGTAAAATACCAGTACGAAGATTATCTCTACAGAAGGAATCAATTTATTTTATGGCCACTTTGGAAATATCTTTGCGACTACGTATCCCTTTGAAAACTGTAACATTGACTTGAGAATTACATTACCTCGAGAAATACAATATCACCATGACAACCATAGTATATCATTGAAAACAGTATACTGAGAACATCTGAGAGCTGGAAAATTCTGATTTCCCAGTTCCTATCATTATAATTTCATGAGATCAATCATCTTAACTAGAACCACTGAATCAAAACGATTCCCGATTATTTCTTTCGTGGGAGTTTCCCCTTTTCTGGGAGTCAAAGAAATCGATTCAATATGTAAACTGAATTGTGAATTAATTAGTCTTAATAGATGCACTCTTGTTGCTATAGAATTTCTCTGAGAAATGGTTCAAGAAATTGATTCAGCAATATGTAAACTGAATAGCGAATCAACTAAAGCGTCGATAGAGCACTCTCGACGTTCCTATAGAGAAATTTCAAAAAGTCAATTTCAATGCTCGGTAGCTCTAGTGTCGGAAAGAAATAAAATTTGATTAAACCGATCGATCTGCCATTATCAAGCTTCCATCCCCGAAACAAAAGAATCAGCGGTCCCCGCTAGAAACACCGTAGCAGCCGGAATCGAACGGTGAAATAGCGCGGCCCCTTCGTTCCGGGTGACATAGATGCGGACTAACGGTCACCTAATAAATGCTGGGGTATTCGAACCGAGCCACAAAGTAGCCCGCAAACGGGAAACTGCCAGCGACACGGTCGTTGCGCAGTCCGATATCCGACCTCGCTTCAACCCCTCTTTTGTCTTTATCATGCCACTCTTCCACCCGTCCCTCCCTCGAAACCCGTATCCTTTATTCCCCCGTTCTCGCCGGCCGGCCTCCCACCCCCCCGTTCAAACGAGTACACGTGTTAACGAGAGGGAAATTTGTAAATTTCCCGGCGACCGTGGCATTTTTCCCTTTGTCGCCGCGCTGCGTTCGAGTGACGCGTATTGCGCGCCGCCCGCCTGTTACCGCCGAGAGCGGCCGTCGTAACGCGGAAAAATTCAGAGCCGCGGCGCAAACAGACGCGACTCCGCGGCCCGGAGTTGATATTAAATTTGATACGACGATTTTTTCGTTCCAAAGCCCCAGGGAGAATTGATCGCGGCGCTCGCCGCTGTTTCCTCGGCAGGAAATTATTCGGTTTAATTCTGGACGCGCGCCGTCCCCGCGAAATCTAGCTGTCCCAGGCTTCCACGAGTGTATTATTTCTCTGCGGAACGCGCGCTGCAATTGCGTCCGCTGGTTTTAATTACGATCAGGCGTCCCGTTCGTCGCGGACGAACGGTGTCTCGGATGAACAAGTTAATTGCGAGCATGGGCCGATGTTTACTTGTATTCGTTCGCTGAACGCCGCTTTGCGTCTGATCGCGGTCCTCTTTCGCTGTACGACTCGCGGAGATCGATCTGCCGAGAGACGAAGCGACGAGTTTGGAAGATCCTCGCTTATAGTGAACAGCGGAACTTGGCCGAACTTTTACCAAGTGACTCGCAGCTCGAGAGCAGTCACTTTTACTCGATCGTTGCGAACAATTCCCGCGTCGAATGTCGATGGATCGTTATAAGAACGGGGTTTGCAGATGGACGCGGAATCGCGCGCACCGTGCCTCTTTCCACGCAATTTCCCTCGCGTCGAAAACTGGTTCGGCCGCGGCCTCCCTTTGTTCGACGCTCGGGCAGTTTCGGTAGCAACGCGAAATTCAGCCGGGCCACCGCATTCACGGTGGACGTGTTGCGAACCGCACGAGCCGCATGCGAGCGCGAAACGGCCGGAAAGAGAGGGAGAGATCGACGCGGTGTGAGAGGGAGAGAAGTGGCGGATAGAGTAAGGGAATAATAGAAAGGGTGGGATAGGTGGTGAGATAGGATGAGGAAAGGAGAGGAGTTTGATAGTGATAGTGAGAAAATAACGAAGAGGAAGAGGGGACTGGCAGTCTGAGGGAGACAGAGCTGAGTAGGTGGCGGAGATAGAATGTGGAAGAGAGAAGATAAGGAGGTTAAGTGGATAGTGGAATAGAGGGAGAGGGAAAGTTGAGTAGATAGTGCAATAGAGAGAAAAAGTGATGAGTGATAGTTCGAGGGAAGAGCTAAGTAGATAGTTCAATAGAGAGGAGCTAAGCAGATAGTGAAACAGAGAGAAGAAGAGCTAAGTAGACAGTTCGAGAGGAGAAGAGCTAAGTAGATAGTTCAAGAGAGAAGAAGAGCTAAGTAGACAGTTCAATAGAAAGAAGGAGCTAAGCAGATGGTGGAACAGAGAGAAGAGGAGCCAATTAGACAGTTCAAGAGAGGAAAGTAGCAAAGCAGATAGTTCAAGAGAGAAGAAGAGCTAAGTAGACAGTTCAATAGAAAGAAGGAGCTAAGCAGATAGTGAAACAGAGAGAATAAGAACTAAGTGGAGAGTTCAAGAGAGAAAAGGAGCAAAGTAGATAGTTGAAGAGAGAAAAGTAGCAAAGTAGATAGTTCAAGAGAGAAAAAGAGCTAAGTAGACAGTTCAAGAGAGAATAGTTGCAAAGCAGATAGTGAAGCAGAGAGAAGAAAAGCTAAGTAGAGAGTTCAAGAGAGAAAAGTAACAAAGTAGATAGTTCAAGAAAGACGGAGAGACACAAGTAGACAATCAAGAAAAAGAGTCAAGCAGCTGGTGAAACACATAGACAGTGAAGAGAAACAGAGAAAACCATAAAACAGTGGGACCAGCGAACACCGAGGGAGTTAAACAAAAGGTGAAACCGAGTGTGCGGCGAGGAGAGAAGCGGAACGCGGCGCGTCCGGGAAACGGACGCGCGAGTCGCGCTCGCGGCCGCAGATGTTGGCCGGTCGCTTCGGGGGCGGAGGGCGGGGAGGGTGCCGATCCTCGAACAGTCGGCCGCGCGGAGTCAATTCAATCAATTGGCCTCCGCGCCGCTGCATCGAGCGCCGTGTGCAACCCTATTTGCATTTACCGGCCGTCGGACGGAACGCCGCAACAGACGAGCCGGAAATTAATGTGTTAGATTGCTAATTGCTAATTAAAAACAGTGCCGGTTCGGAGGCGTGTCTCTGTTACGGACACCGGCGCGGACTCGTCCACCTCCGGCGTTCCCAGCCCTCTAACTCCCTTCGCCCGCTATCAGCTGGACCTATCCGCGTTTGTCGCGCGCAGAGACGTTACTGGTTTCTCCCCGTCTTCCCCCCTCCCCCGCGCTCCAGAAATGAAATCCGCGGTCTTCCATTCAACCCCCGACCCCGCGGAACGGCGCGGCACGCGGACAGATTAATTCCATCGTTTTCAAGCGGAATTGTTCCCCGAGAATTAATTAGTCGTTCGGTATCTCTCAGACCGTCTTCCCTCCCTCCGCTTCCTGATCCCGGCCGGATGTTCTACCGTGTTTTTCAGCTTTAACCCATTCGCGAACAAACCTATATTATATGAAGCTATTCCCATTGGCATTTGTATTTTGAGCGGTATTGTTCGTCAAAGTTCTGTTATTTCTTGGTAAACGCACATATATTAGGAATGAAAACAACGGTGAATAATAATTCAGATAATAACACAGTAATAGAAGGAACTTCTGGATTTAGAAACTTGGGAAATTGGGGACTTGGGGATTTGGGCACTCGGAAATTGGGAAACTGGAAAACTTGAAGCTTGAAGCTTGAGAACTTGGAAACTCTGAAGTTTGACAGCTTGGAAACTTGGAAACTTGGAAACTCTGAAGATTGACAGCTTGGAAACCGGGCAAATTGGCAAATTGGCAACATGGCAACTTGGAAATATGGAAATATGGAAACTCTGAAGCTTGACAGCTTGGAAACTTGGAAACTCTGAAGCTTGACAGCTTGGAAACTGGGCAAATTGGCAAATTGGCAACGTGGAAACTTGGAAATATGGAAATATGGAAACTCTGAAGCTTGACAGCTTGGAAACTTGGCAACTTCGAGTCCTTAGCAGCGAATGGGTCAATTTATGTCGTCGCCTGCGATTTATGGCGCAGCCGTAGAAAAAGTGTGCATGTCTCTCGTGTCCATCGATGGGATTTTTGATTTCGGTGTTCCGTGGAAGTACGATACACTGTTCATTAGGTATTTGTCAGTTTTCGGTTGAATTCGGGGGAGCATTGTGCGATCGAAATAATTGGGATTCACGCCTCGGGCTGTGGAAAGATAATCGAAACGTGTATTTCACGAAGTTACACGCATACGGATGAGCAGTACAGAAGTTACAATAAAATATACGATACAGTTCGGTGATTCGATAGCTTGCTAATTTGTACTTCCTAGCTCCAGTTCGCTCGCGACTGATTCTCCTCAATTTGAATCCCTGTTTCGTCGATTTGAGTTTTTCACGCAAAATCCTGGCAGTATATCTCTTGATTAAACTCCTGGCAAGTGAACAATGTATTCCATCATTCTAAATTTTCCGTTAGTCAAAGATACTATCAAATATATACGAATATAACCAGACTTTGCTTCTCACGCTCGGTATCGGTCGAACGACCGGCTTTACAATATGGTTTCACAATGAACATTGGATCGTTTCTTATATTAAAGGCTCCTTTTGTTTCTCACGCGACAGCGACAGTGTCTCTGTCATTTTTGGCGCGTAACACTCTCCGATAAAAATCTAATTCCCTAGTCCAAACCTCGAAATCCATCCACAATCGCGGCAGTCGCCGATCCAATATTCAAGGATTCCATTCGTCCGAGCGGCAGCATAACTTTAACTCTGTGAATCATCAAAGGCCCATCAGTCCTTTCATTTCCAGGGGCTGCCGCGGCGGCCCGTAGAAATCTGCGCACACGCATCGCGGATTAACCGCAACGTAAGTCCTCCGAGCTTTGTGCTCTAAGCCGAAAGATATCGAAATTCTGACGCGAATCCTTTGACTGCGAAACCAGCCAATGGAAATAATGCGCGTCGGAGTGATTCTCCAGGGTTCTCCCTTTCCCTCTCGCTTCGCCGCCGTAACATCCACGGCCCGCTTCGCGTCCCGAGACGCGAGCCTGATCCTAGGACAGCCGTCAATTGTTTACAACGTACTCTTTCCAGGGGCACGAGTCCGCTGGCAATTCGTCGCGGTTGATTACGCAGTCATTGAACGCCGGCATTTACATCCGAAATTCCATTAGATTTAATGGGGAATCCGCTGGCAGCCGGTTACGCGTAGATCGGGTATTAACGTTGCGTAACTAGATTCTCCCGATATGGTCAAACAATTTTCTTCCATTTCGCGCGAAACTGCAGGTATCCGGGGGCAATAATGAATTAATTAGCTTCGTTAGCGGACGCTATCCAATGGAATCCGCGAGCCGAACAAATGATTGATAACCCGCCGTGTAATCCGCTACAATTTGCAGCGGCGCGGCCGTTTATTTTTATTCCATTCTCCGTGTTTTCCGTTGAACGCCCCCGCGCCGTCCGACCGGGCGAGAACTTTGTTGTCCGAACGGCGCGCTATAAATTTCCGTCGTCTGAAAAATGCGAAACGTGTCTATTGGATCTTGCGTGAATCACGAATATTTTTCATTGTTCTTCGCTGTTGCCCGGTTTTGTCCGCGTGTCAGTCGAAACTCGCGATCTAAACTGGAACGAACGTCATAGACTATAAGTCACGTCGTCCTGTTATTAGAAAAAGGTGACCGATTATTCGCCGCTTAAATATCGAATACTCAATTAGCCGTTGATCGCTTCTATCGAAAAGATTCCGTTCTCGTTTGATACGAGTCGAGTCGAATCGGTTTGTCCGCCGAGCGGAGAACAGAAACGAGCCGATGGCGGTATCGTTGTTTCCCGAGCGACTGTTCGCGGGAGTTTTGAGATCCGATTACCGAGACGCGGTCGGGAACGCTCGTTATTTCCGAAGAAACGGCGCGCCGCCGCGTTCGCGACTCCTCCTGACCCTCGTATCTTCCGCCAATTTTGCGTTCGCATGGCCACGGGACTCGAGCCCTTGTCGCGGTCCCGGCTCTTTCGAGAACCTTCGTTATACCTGGTTTATGTAACGAGCTCCGCAGGCCACGCTCCAGATAAATATGTTCGGCGTTCGGGGCTTGAAACGGCACTCGACGAGACGTCGCCGCGCAATCCTCGACGCAGCCGATGTGTCTAGTTCCGCCGGAGTGCGCCCGCGAACGAGGGAATCCCGCATTGTGGCGAAACCAGCTGAATCTCGCGATGAAACTCGCGAAAGTTGTTTCATTAATATTACTCTTCAACGCGCTGCTTTAGCATTGCCATTAAGATAACTAGGATTTCGATGTTTAGGATTTTTCCGATGAAATGCGAAGGAACGCGGAGGTTTCTGTAGGATGAGTTTTACGAGATTTACAATGAAATCGTAGCTTTATTGACCCTTGCGGATGATTGTCGATATTTTGGCGAGATGAAATGTTCGTATTTGGAAGACTAAGTCACAAAAGAATGATCGAATTACTTGAACAGCAAGAGATTGGGGCGTAGTTTCCCTTTTTTCTATTAATTAAGCGATTGACAAATCATTTAGCTTCGTCTGTTGAAGGTTTCGTACATTCCTCGAACGTTCACGCGTCCACACGCGCACGCACTGCGAAGGAAATACGAGCCGTGTCGCCGGGAAAATTGCTCTCGTTCGTTTCCATTGCTCCTTCGTTTCCTCCGCCATTTCCCGCCTGCGCTTCGCGGCCTCCGCGCGACTTCGAAATTTTAATCAACCCCCAGAATTCCCCGTCGCGAGCCGGTAATTAAATGATCGGGAAACTTGACCCGTCGGAGATATCCTCGTATCCGGGACATCGCTGGAAGCTTGATTATCCGTCGCGAACTTGAATATTAAACTCCAAAGATTGAAGAGACCCCTTCCTCGGAACCAGCGGACACGAGAATCTCTGAAGCATTTCATTTGCTGAGGTTCGACAGAAATCGAAGTAGAAATTGGCACTTTCTCTCGACAATCTCCGGATTCGTTCGCGAAACGTAGAATCGAGGATTCATCGGAAGTTGCGAGGAATTCTAAGGAAATCCTACTATAAAATAACCCCTTTCTTCCGCGGCGGCCGGAAAGCTGCCTTACGCCACTGGTTTAGGAATAAGTATATGTATTTAATGAAATAAGGAAACAATATGGACAGCGCGTAAAAATACAACTCAATGCCGCGAAGGCCAACGCGACTCTCGACTCTTCAATATTCTAAGTATTTACCTACGCTAAATATTCTAGATACTACAATAGTGTCGAGGAAAATATTTCCATAATTCATTCTGTTTTCCTTCGCCATTTCCTCCACACTTCGAAAGCAAACTGCTACTACGGCAGCCTCGTTCCCCGATATCCTCGATCGCCGCGTCGCGCTCTATATTAATCCGACAAGCGTTAATCGATTCCCGCCGATCCACGCGAGCGATTCTCAGAAACAAAAGGCGTCTAAACGACGAAGGGAGGGAGCCGCGGTCCCGATATCCGAGCGATTTTCGGGGGAAGTCGTCCGAATGATGTGTAGGCGGTATTTTTCTCGCGGATCCGATTGTTTCGCTCGAACGACGTTTGCCCCCCGGTTCGCCGGGGAATTATCAGTGTATCGATCGCGCGCACCGAAACGACGTCGGGCGGCGGTCTCTCCGCCGGCTCGTTTCGCGCGATAAATTTCCACGTCGCGGCGAACAATCCCCGATACGAAGGAAAAATCGGCCTCCGGGCCGCGTCGACGTGGCCCGGCCGCGCGCGGCCCGCCTAATGGAAAGGAAAAAGATACCGGGATGATAAAGTTAACACGTCCCCGCGACGCTGGCGCGAGAGACGCCAGACCGAGCGACATTTTTCCTCGGCGACGACGTTTTTCGTCGATCGACTCAGACCGTCGTGTTCGGCTCTTGATCGACGACGCTAATTGCGCGAAGTCTGCGCCGGAAAACGGAGGGGGTCTGGAGGTTCGAGAACTTTGACCTTTCGGCTTTTCGATGCTGCTTAACCCTTTGACTGAATACTCCCAATTGAAACGTTTAGTGCGGACGAAATATTGTTTTGCGCTTCTTACCGTTTGAAGATCGATGGACTGTGTTAATTCATGCAAGGTGTAATTCAGTTGTAATTGTAATTTCTCAGAATACTGATAGGATATGTGTATATTGTTACAATGTCTTACACTTGTATTTGTCATCACAGCATATGTGATATTAAAACGATTGAATAACGCATGTATGCGTCCATTTCCAAAGGGTTAGGTGAACCTTGACGCTGGAGTCGAGACATGTGAGATAGGCAGATTTATTTTCTGGAAATCTTGGAAATTTGTTAACTGTTTGCGTTGGTTGATTATGAATATTTAGAATCATCGAATAAGGTAATTGAAATTGAGTAATCTCTATGGGAATGAACGGATTTATTCTATCGTGCACGCGGGATTTACATCTGAAGTGATTCTCCGGGAACGTATCGTTCCCCTGGAATAAGTTGTGAAAAATGCATTCAATTCCAAGTGGGTTCTATAATTTAGAATTGATAGTCGGGTAATGGCGAATTAGCGCGCGATTGTGGCGAAATAGTCGGTGCACGGTTAACGCGTGCAAAAGACTCCATTACAGCGGTGGATCGGGAAAAAAAGGTTATTACGCTGTAACGTGTTTAATAATTCCGTGCAAGCTTTTATCAGAATCATGCAAGAGAACGCGGCGGTGCTGTGGAACCTTTCATTTCCGGCGAATACCGTCAGCGAACAGGGCATTGACGTTAAACCCTCATATTTCAAGCGATCCGGACAGTCAAGAAAATTGAGCCATAAATTCGATTGATTAAGTAGAATCTCGACGAGAGGCACGAAAATCACGGGAAATAATTATATTCTACTTATACGAACGATTCGCTGGGAAGTTCGCGAGCAATCATCGAACTGCGGAAGGGGGGAGGGCTCGAAAAACTTGGAAAATCGAGAGGAACCGGTCGGCCGGGGCCGCGCTCGAGAGTCGGAGGCGGCGAGGGCTCGCGTCGCGAACGATTTCCTCGTCGGCGAACTTTGCTGCTCCGACCGATTAACCGTGGATCCGTTCAAACAACCAAAGGGAGAAGGAAAAACTCTGGGAAAACGGAAGAGATCCTCCGGGCGGTTCCCGCTCGATCGCCTCCCTTACACGCCGATCCTTGTTACAGAACTTTTAAGCCGGTCGTATGATCGTTACGCGCCCGCTCATCCTCCGGCCCGATCGACAAAGGTTAAACGCGAGTCCATCGATGCCGCGACTCCGTTCCCAGGAACTTTCGATTGCATGTTGTTCCCGAAACTCTTGAAACACGAAGCTCTTACGCGTTCCCCGGGAAAAATTCCTTTGTAAAATCCCTCTGTGAAATCCCTTTCTTCCTCCGTTTTTACAAAATTCCGGCGCGTTCCTCTATATTCAATGGTTCTTTCAAAATAAGGTTCGAGATTCTTGTATCTACAAATTTTCTCTATTTTTTTTCTAGAGTTACTCCATGCACTTATGGAAAATACTAAGCTCTTACGTGTTCCCCGTAAAAAGTTCCTTTGTAAAATCCCTTTCTTACTTTTTACAAAATTTCAGTGCGTTCCTCTGTACTCAACATTTCTTTCATTCAAAATAAGATTCAAGATTCTTGTATCTCCAAATTGTCTCTATTTTCTTTCTAGAGTTACTTCATACACATATAGAAAATACAAAGCTCTTACGGGTTCCCTGTAAAAAATCCCTTTGTAAAATCCCTTTCTTCCTTTCACAAAATTCCAGTGCGTTCCTCTAAACTCAACGTTTCTTTCAAAATAAGATTCAAGATTCTTGTATCTCCAAATTGTCTATTTTCTAGAGTTCCTCCATACACCTATATAAAATCTGAATTTTTCACATTACTGTTACCGCTGTTTCCCGACGAGCGTTCCAAAAAATTCCTCAAGAGAAGGTGTCCTCTGTATTATCCGCGCTGTCCTCGACGATGATCTTGGGATGACGGGTTCCAGACTCGAAGACCGTCATCGTTCGGGTCCTTCCAGCGAGTCACGATCCTCCGGCGCTCTAGACGATCCATCATACGTCTAGGAGCAGGTGTTCAGGTGAGATGGGTCGCGCGAGGCGGGAGTAAACGCGGCACGTGTCCAGGAAACGGAAACAGGTTGCTTGTATCCGCGCTCCTCCCGCGGATCCTCCGCTCGCCTATTCCCGGCGCGCGGCGCGCCCCTTTCGGCCGGGACCTCGCCGCTTTCGAACCTTCGTCGTCGATTCTTGCCTCGAACACAGCTTCCTTTCGCCCCGTACGACATCCTCCGGCTCGTTAATCTTCTTCCCGGGATGATTCCTCTTTCGCGGTGTCCACCACGAGATGCTGGAGTGGCGAAGGGTTCGTACAGGGATGATGGAGACGTTGTTCTGACTGTGCTAATCGTCCGCTTCGGTGTCTTGGAGAGTATTAGGCTTCGTGTGTTAGTATTCTTCCTGGAATTTTTGTGTCGGTGGAAAGTTGCTCGGAGAACATCGAGATTAGAGTGAAATATGGTTATTTAACAGATCAGAGGTCAGAGATCGAAGCGAAACAAAGAATTACATGTTTATGTGAAAAAAGAGAATTCATCGCTGTGTTAGTATCCTTCTTGGAATTTTTGTGTCGGTGGAAAGTAGCTAGAAGAACATCGGGATTAGAGTGAAATATGATTATTTAACAGATCGAAGGTCAAAGATCAAAGTGAAACAAAGAAGAATTATATGTTTATGTGAAAAAATAGAGAATTCATCGCTGTGTTACTATCGCTGACCTTTGATCTATTAAATAATCATATTTCACTCTAATCTCGAAGGTCAGAGATCAAAGCGAAACAAAGAAGAATTACATGTTTATATGAAAAAATAGAGAATTCATCGCTGAAAGGAATAGTATCATGTCAAGCTTTACCATGACGTGTATACTCGTCAAACACAGTTAACTGTGTTAACCACATGTGGCACACGCCATTGTTTGTACGAAAATATTTTCAATGGACACACGGTCACAGTCGGCGGTATACGTTACAAGTGAAAACAAAGAAACAATATGAAAATGTATAAAAATGACCAGAAGCTTGAATACAACCTAATATTTCATTTAAAAAACCAATACAGTTCACAATCGAAATACGACCGAAATTTCCGTGGCAGACGACGCGTTAACGGTACAGAGATCCTTGGAAATTCATTCTCCGCGAGCTAATTCACCGAAGAGGTACGCTCCGTTTCATTCTACAAGCTGTATCTCAAAAAAGCACACGCGAGCAATAAATCAAGGCAATCAAAGCGATTCGGTGAAAAACGAGCCCGGAGCAATTAAACTACGGCCATCGACGTAACAATCCGATATAACCGGGCCATAGCGAAAGAGAGAAAGTTCCCGTCGCGGAGAGATGGTCCCAGGACTTTTCCAAGAGGCGTTATAAACTCGGCGCGGATCGGCGGCCGCGTAGATTCCGGCGGAAGTTCGCGCGCGCCGCGAGTTAGACGGATCCAATCGTCAGTTAATTGCTTAGCCGACGCAGGCGCCCGCGCCCGCCCGCAATATCGCCGGGATTGGATTATAAAGTTTTCCATTTGGAATTAATTGCGCGGCGGCACCTGTGCACCTCTCTCCGCCGTTTCCCGGCGTAATCTTTCTTTGGACCGGCAGTTTCTCGCGCCGAGACGCGGGACAAGGAGCCGCGGCAAAAGAAACGGAAGCTGATTAATAACGATTGCTGAGCCGTTACGGCTTAACAGAGTCGACGCATGCAGAGACTTAAGCTCTTTACAGCGCGAGGCAGAAAACGGCTCTTATTGTTTAGTATTTTAACGGCACATCGCGGCAATATTCATTGGCCTTTTGAAATCAAATTCCGAAACTTACAGTCCACTCACGAAGAAGCGAGCGGTGTCATTTAATCAGCTCCAAGTAAGGACGCTGCTGTGAACGCCCGACAATGATAAACCAGCTGCGCAATGAATTTCGAGATACCGTCGCGCGGCAGGATGAAATCATCCGCGACAAAGTGGCAATCGTTCGGACTGATATTGGAAAAAGTCGTTCCCCAATTTCCACGGGTATCACGGGTTTCCCGGTTTCCGCGTAATTTACATGGATGGCGGTTGGTCTACCCGGAATTTCGGAATTCGAATCGGAGGGAAATTAAGCGAGATTCGTCGGGATTGGATTATCCGGCTGAAAAGACAGTTTCGCCTTTCTTTTGTAAATATGTTTCGGTGGACGATATCCTTTTGTTCTCTCTGAATGCACTGCAGCTTCACGAGCGAAACTGGTTCTGTTAACCCTTTACTCGAAAGTTCTTCACTGGGAATATTTAACATTTTCCGACGAGATATAGACGACATTGTTCGAAGCTAATTTAACGATAATTCACAGATAAATTAAGCGACGAAGCTATTTTATTGAAATACTTCCTACAGCGATGCAAAGTTTCATTTAAAATACTAAATATTCAATTTCGTTTCGCTATATCGAATGTTAAATTTTGTTACAAAAATTAACGTGTACCACATGTGGTACACGTGGTACTGAGCGTGTTAACTGGAAGTTTCTTTGAAATTTTTCGAACGGTACGACTCTGCTTTCAATTTATCGCTCGTATTTATTTTAGCGGAAGTTTTGCAACGAAATCGAACGTTTCCACGGGGAAGAAAGATTCCTCCCGCGTCATTAGATCGAAGTAATCAATGTTCGCCTCGCGCGTGCGAAGCTACGAGCTGCGAGGACTCCTAATTTGCACTCCGGGCGAGGTTCCCAGTAGGATTACCCGCTCAAACGGAACTCGGAACGAGCGCAGCGGTTCTTTAAAATTCCTCCTCCATCCGCGTGCTTGTATTTCCCAGCTGAAACGAGGTTTCACGTTCGATCTGGAACTTCTGCTTTCGAGAGGGACATCGTTGCTTTGCTGTTCTGGGATCGGTGTCGATTTTTGCGACAGTATTCCCGTGCCCTTCGAAACTTCTAGAATTAATGATAATAAGAAAGTAGTTCTAGAATTAATAATAATAAGGAAGAACTACTGAATATTTAAGTAATTCACTTGCAACTTGAAAAGATTGTAGAACAATATCATTCTATTTCTAGAAGTAAATTCGTTGATTACCTAAACAAAAATTTCTTATATAACACTGAATATCAAGTCTTCCATAAATATTGTAATCGTAAAGTGAAATATCTAGCAGCAATTATTTCCTGACGATGCTATTGTTAAGTCGAGAGTACACGATGTGAAGCGTTTAATCGCTTTCTAAGTTCGAATCGCGCAATGCTGTTCCATCTTCCCATTTTCCTCCGCGTTCGTCGAATTGACCGCGGAAAATTCGAAAATTCGTCGAAGCGACGCGTCGCCTATCCCCCGCAACACACTCTTGTGGAGCTGTTCGCGCGATCGGGCACCGTGCCCGAAAATTTCGCGGCCGAATTGGGAGGAGCCGGCTCGGCGAGCCGCCGCCGCAAATCGCTGCTGCTTTTCACGTCAATTCGCCCGTTTCCCCGATAAAGGCTCTCGAACGATAAATTATTCCAACATAAAACCCCACTCCACGAGCTGTTGCCGCACACACTCTCTCTCTCTCTCTTTGGCGCACGCGCGCTCTCTCTCTTTTCGATACTGTCTGTCCCCCTCCCTCGTTCCGTGTGAAATTGTCGACCAGAATTGTATCGGTTTCATCCGGACCACTTTTTCTAGTATTATGACAGCGGCCCCGAGTTCGGTTCGATTTATCGGGTACACGGTGTAGCACGGATACCGAAATGATTGGTATAATACGGCTGAAGTGGTTGGAATTTAAAGGTGAGTGCTTTTTAAGCTCGCAGAGCTGTACTCGTGACTTATATGCATTTAGAAGAGACAGGTAACGGTTTAGCAGCGATGGGTTAGGTGGGAGTGTCGGTGAACTTTCGATCATTCGTGTCAAGCAGCTATAGAGACAGATCCAGTTTAGGATGGGTGACAGAATTTTATTCAGAAAGTTTGGCTTGTCTGATTATTCGTTGATTTGAACTACTGAGTTTTTTTAAGAGTTTTCCTCGTTATCTCTCGAATCTGAAGATTCTCTGAGTAATCTAGTTACTCAAGTGCGATTTAAAAATCAATCTAGTAACTTTATAGAATAATTAATTGGAGTATTCCAAGAAACTCCTGTTGAAGTGTCATTATTCCAATTTCTAGTGTAATTAAGTATCAAAATTGCTCGGAAAATCTCTCTTCCCCGGTGAATTTCCTCAGAATCTCACTGACAGCTGTCCGAGATAACGAACGATGGAAGGGTTGTTCGGGGGGTGTTAGATAAGAGTAGGAAGGAAGGTGGTGTGGGGGGTGGTGGTGAGAGTAGTAGTAGAGAGAGAGAAAGGGGGTTGATCGAATCCGTAAGCTCTCCCTGGGGGACACCGAGGGACGCTCATTGGAAGATAATTAGGTGCGCGAGGCTAATAAATGGGCGCGGGCTGGGTCCCACGCGGCGAAAACAATACCCGGTGTCAGCGTGTTTATGGAAATCCGTGTTAGGTCGGATCCCCACGCGTTAGGGCCGCGCGATAACGCTTGCAAATCGCATTACATCGGAGCTATACTGGCTACGGCTGCGGCCGACCTAGTCCGACCACGAGGGCCAACCCTCGTAACTAAACCTGTAACATGTTCTCCGCGTTTGTACGTGCGAGAGTGGAGACGATTGCGTCCACCTTGAACCCTCGTTCTGTTCCTAACACACACACACAACCACCACCACTACCGCCACGAGCATCTGCATCGTTTCATTCTTCGAGGATAAAGTGCATGGAGAATACAGCGATGAGAAAACTTTATGCGCATAATATTTCAAAATAAACGTTCTCAGCTTTGACACACAGAAGACAGATGTTTAAGTTTTGAAAGCACGTATGCAAGCTGTATACACCGTAGTCCCTATAACCGTTGCTCAAAGGGCGAAGCGTGTCCATTCCCTACATTGTTTGCCAGGAAAATTGCATCCGTGGTTATAATAGATAGCAGTTTATCGTTGCCCGGGCCCTGTAGATCGCGTTCAGGGGTAATGGCTCGTTATAATCCTACCCCCGGCGCCGCTGAAAAGATGCTTTAGTGCGAGACTGAAAGTAATACGAGCCATTGTTGCGCGGGTACCGTCTAGAGAGGGAAACCGGCGGGGGGGAAGAAAAGGTTCATCCCCCGGCAGGCGCGCAGCCTCCTCCCGCTATCAGGATCGCGTCTTATGGTGCCTTTGCTTCTTAAGCTTTTAACAGTCCCGCGGATTCTCCGGGCGTCGTTCCCCCTATGTTTCCACCGTTTCAGCTGCTTTCAGATAATTTGTATTCGCTTTGTGCGCCGCTGTTTCCCTCTGTTTCGCCGGGGAATCGCGGGGCTCGTTCCGAATCGTTCCGCGAAGCTGCGCGTTGATAGCGGCACAGTTTTCGCGTTATGCCCGTTCCCCCGGAATTGTTCTGAGCGATAACAACGGCCCGGTAAATGTGTTCTCTTGATACGTGATCGTCATCGCGTACCTCTCTTGAAACTTCCCAGCTCGCTTTCCGGAAAACCCTGGAGAGGAGAGACGGCCGGCCCCCGAGATTCACCTCCTCCGGCTGAATAAAAGAAAGTTCCTCATGCAAGATTCCCATTCCCAAGAATATCTGATCCGAGCGTTCCTTTGGCGCGCGTTTTCTTTAATAAGAACGTCTGTCCGCGGCTTATCCTCTCCACCCCTTAATACCGATGCATATTGCAGAATCTTTGAAACTGTATTATCTTCCGCCTTTCGACAAAGATCCTTCCTCTCGTTTCTGCGTCAATTCTTCCGCGTACATTTCCCATTACGCGGCGGCTCCTCCTGCTCTTCCCTTAACGTCTTCCCCCGGTTAACTTCACTCGTCACGTTGTTATTAATGCCGCGATCCCATGGAAACCAACGAACCGCGCTGCACCCTGTTCCCGAGTAATCTAACAGACAAATGGAACAAGCCTGTTCACCAGCCAGTCGATCATTTATTCACGCGATCCTATTAACGAACATCACCGGCGTCCCGCCGGAAGATGTAACTGATCTGTACCGTGTAATCGATAGGCCGCGCTCAGGTTGAGACGTCCCGCGGAATCCTGAGGTCGACCTCAGTGATCACCGTGCAACCGACTCGATCGAACGTCCCACCGTCGAACCGCCGCCGCTGCGTCCTTGTTAAAAGTTGTCCCCGCAGCAGCGACGTCTCTTCGAAACAACGATCGCCACGTAATACAGGCGAGATCGCCCTCGTGCAGGAAAGTTTGCCCTGTAAACAGGGCGTCGGCGTCGACACAGCGCGTCATTAGTGGTCGCGGCAGCAAACGCCCGCCCCCCGCGCCCTCTCCGTCGACCCCGGCGCGGTTTAATGCGACTTCGCCGCGAGTTCCCTTCTTACGAAGCTCGGCGCTGGCCACGGTTTAACGACTGGATCGTCGCGCAACCCGGCGAACCTGATACCTCGCATAAATTGCGTGCGAACGGTGTTGCGTGTGCGAGATTAACCCTATGCAGTCGGAGATTCTTTGAAACGTGGGAAATCGATGGATGAAGCTGAATTATATATCAATTGCTTAACCCTTAGCAGTCGCATGTCAGACTCGACTATTTTATTGCAACCTGTACTTGTTTTAACAATTTTTTCTATATTTATTTGTATCACAATTGTACCATTTAAAGGTAACGTTTCAGTGACTCCCAAATATTCTTGAATAAATAGAGCGTCATAGTAAACTTTAATTGAATGAACGTCGATGTGAACAAAGTGAGAAACCAAGAGCACTTAGGACAAAGGGCTAAATAATAGAAAAAAAGGAAACTAAGTAGCGATCTCTCGCTGTTCGAGTAAATCATTTCTTTGCGATTCAGTCTTCGAAATACGAAAATTTCGTCTCGCCAAAATGTCGACATTCGCCCAAAGGGTTGAAAGGGGATGAGGATCGCGGTGTCTCGGATGTTAAATCATTCGCAGGGTGTACTTGCTTCGCGAAGTCGAATGTCGGTTGTAACGATTGATAGTTTATTCCGATCGTATCGGAAGATTCTCCGCCTGATGTCTGCTTTATTCTCGATAGATCGTTTAGCTTGTAAAGAGATCGGTGTTCCCTCGCTCCGTGGAAGCAACAGCGAAATCAGAGAGCACGACGGCGAAGTTCTCGGTTGTCGGGAGGGATGTTCCTTTTTCGAAAGCGTCGGCTTTCGATCGCGATACCAATCTTCCGAGGAGTCGTAAAAATGCGCCGAACGATCCCTTCGGAGACGACGATCAGGGACACGTTCGTGGGACGCTGGGACCTCGCGTTTGCTTTACTCTTTATCTTCCCTCCGTTTTCTCTTCGTTTTCTCTTCGTTCCTTTACTTCTGTTCCTCTTTCTGCTTGAGAGGCTTCTCCTCTCTCTTCTCCCATTCATTTCTCCGCGTATCTTTCTCCTCCACTAATTCTCCTGCATCGTCAAAGGACCTGGAATCAGATCGGCGAGGAACTCGCAGGGATTGGCGAATCCATGAGGTTTACCTTGGATCCGCTCAGCTTTTTCTTCTACCTCTTTCACCCTTCCCCTCTCTCTCTCTCTCTCTCTCTCTCTCTCTCTCTCTCTCTCTCTTCCTCTATCGCAAACGCAGCGCCGGAGCGAAGCCAAATATTTTCTGAACACACTCGTTACGCGAGGCCGCGTGTCGCGCTTTGAAACGCCGGACACGTGTTTGAGCGCGTTTAATCGCGAGACAAGTGCCGCCCCCGCTATCAGAAATCCCGCTGCTTATTCCGGGATCTTATTTTTACTCCGCGGTCCCGCGATCCGAAAAACGATCCCCGTCCGCGGATTACGCGGCGCGCCCGTATTTCGACCGGCGCCGGAAGGTTTTAATCCTTCCGCGGGGAAGCCCGGACAGAGACGCGCGTCGCCGTTTGTATTTTTAAGTCGAGTAACTCCGGGGAACCGTCCGCCGAATGAAACCGGAGAGGCTAACCCGATTTCCCGGCCGTCTCCTTTGATTTCTGCTCGCTTTTGTTGAATCGCCCCAGCGAATTGCACGTTTTACGCGATAATAATACGCTTCGCGGGACGCGCGGACGCGCCGGGACAGAAACAACCGAGGGAAACGTTAACGGTGAGGACTCTGTAAAAGATACACGCCGCGTTTAATTAACGGATACGAATCCTTCGCGTATGCGCAGTTGGCGCACGGTTGCTGGAGATCTGTGGAATATTTTTCTCGTGGAATTCGGGACGTGGAGTTCGTGTTGCGTGGAGAAATCTTACAGAAGTGTTTTTTAAGAAACGTAGATATTTTCTATAGAATTTTCGGATAATTTATATAGATCTCGTGTATTAGTTATATACCAGATTTCATTATCTTGGTTATACAGTGTTTAGAAATATAGAACTTCCTGTGTAACTTACTAATAATAATAAGACTAATCAACTACGAATTCAATCGTTTCGGAAAGCGACTCTCCACCATTTGATTTGACGCAAGACTATAAAATCTGATATTTAATGTTGAACTTCGTATACTGCCTTGATACGAGAAATATTCCTTGAGACTAACTCTAAGGGAAATCACAACTACGTTGAGGAACACAGCTATTTTATTACAATATTTCACGTATCGGGGTATTATACGGAGTTTGATATTAAATATCAGATTTTATAGTTTTCCTGCGTCAAATCATGTGGCGAGAGTCACCTCTCGAGTGCAAAGGGTTAAACGTACTATCGGTCGAACGACCAACTTTACAATATAGTTTTACTATGAACATTGGATCGTTTGAGTGTCCTACTGTCATTTTTGGGGTAACAGATCCATCTCCATCGAGTCCGAAATCAAAATGCGCGAGCAGGAAACTGTAACGCGACGCCGTAGGATCCGTGGTTTCCCTCGGGACGCGATATCGAGGCGCCCTCGCGCCGCAGCCGGGGGCTGCTTAACGAGCCGCAGGCTCCTGTGATTCACCCTTCTCGTCTGGCGCGCGAGGAGGGGCGGTTTAGACGGGACGTCGCGGCTAGTGTCGCGGAGGGAGAGAAAATACGAGGCACTCGAGGGTCACTCCTGACCTCTAGGTCTCCATTAGCGCGACGGCGCACACATGAATGCCTAATGCGCCCCCTCCGCCCCCGTCGCGACGGCTCCCGCTTATTATAATTTGATTAAAACAGCCGCGAGAGCCCATCTTGGTCATCCGCACTCGACGTGCTCCGCGCGCGCCGCCGCGCAGGTTTTAATAAGATTTCTGTTTCGCAGTTAATCGGCCGCGACGGCCGTCGAATAAAGCGGCTGAGTGCAGTTTCGGCTAGCCCGATATCATCCCCCTTCCGCTGATGGTGTATCGGGATCGTTTTTCGGGGAAATTGCGATCGGATTATTACTTTGACGATTTCAATTTAGCTTTTTTACGGCGGGTATGAATTTCAGGGATGCTTCGGTTTCGGAATTATTTCAACCCCTTGATTTATAATGACGTGCTGGGAGGGTAGTGCAGGTTTTAAAGAGAAGTATGAATATTACTGGATCCCTTTGAATTCAAATTTAACCCTTTGCGGACGAAGATTCTTTGAAATACAAAACCTTCAGCAGATGAAGCAGAATTATATATAAAATGTTTGATTAATATAAAAAAAGGGAATTACGTGATGATCTATTATTTGAATTACCGTCAAATTTGTTTAACAATGTCGTCTGTTTCATTGGAAAGTGTCGAATATTTGTAGCGGAAAGCTTCCGAGTGCAAAGGGTTAACTCTCAAGTCAAGTCGCAAGATCAAGGTTCATTTACATAGAGAAATACAAATCTCAGTAGAAACTTAAGATGTATAATCAAATTTCTCATTTGAACATCCAGAGAAGCGTGGACTAATTCCAGAGGTGCGCTCTATATTAAAACAATTAACCCTTTGAACTCCGTAGGCTCCAATATTGCACCAAATGTTAGATATTTCAATGAATCTTAAAGAAACTACCCTACAATCATTAGATTCTTCACACATCCAAACTTTGCACTAAGAAGGAAAACAAAAGATCTAAGAAATGTTACAGCATTCTTCATTTTCGCTAGAGATACTATAAAAATCAGTTGCTGATAGATTACAAAACCATCCGGAGTGTTAAGGGTTAAAATATCTCCTGAACTCTCGCCTTTCAATTCACCCCGTACGTAACCGGGTTTCGATCGCATCGCTCGCAGTCCGTGTATCGCGAGCTCCCAAGCATTTCGAAACAACTGGAAAATTGATTTTCGTCCAGCCGTGAATGGATTCCATGGCGACGCAGCGCAGCGCCGCGCCGCGCCGCGCCGCGTTTCAGCTCGATATTTTCGACGAGCGAGGAACGAATTCGCGCGACGGCGAATCCCGCGTCGGAGGGGATGAGCTCCTTCTCCCGATCCCTTTTTTTTCTCCAATCCGAAAATTCGTCGGCGGCGCGGAACGGCTTCCGCGTAAAAACGCGAAGCGGAATTCAATTTTACAGCGTTCCGCCGCGACGCTCTCGACGAAACCGTTCACCCCTTTTCTCTCCGGAGCCAGGCCGTTTTTCGGCGGTCGCGGCGAACGTTCCGGCGCGGAAAGTTTTATTGAACGTCGACGTAACAGCGCCGAGAAAGTTTCGACGCCCCCTCCACGCGGGAAACGAAATATTCCGGCCGGCCGGGAATTAAGAGCGCTGAAAGGACCGAGTTTACGACCGCCGTTCTTGACGTTTCTTCGGGGACACGGAATTTTCCGGGCGCCGGGGCTGCCGCCCGACGCCGATGAATCGCCGGCGAGTGTATTGACCGAGCCCGCCGAGAAATATTTATGATCTCGCGCTTTATTGGGACGTTTAAAGCGTATTGTCTATCACCGGTGAGAAATGAACGTTGCCGCCGTGAATCGTTTCCTTTCCTGCTCAGTGGGAAGTGGGTTGTTGGAGTTCTGTTGATAGAGGATATGATTTATTCCTTTTGCAATTACTAACCCTTTGCGCACGGAAGTTTCTCACTTGAGATGCTCAATAGTTTATAACTAGATGTAGACGAGATTCTTTCGAATGAATGTATTAACCCTTTGCACTCCAAAGGCTCTAAGTCACCAAATGATTTGACACAGCGAAACTGAACTTTGATATTTATTATTAAACTTTGTATGATGCATCAATGTACGAAATACTGAAAGATAGTTCTCTTCCTCGATGCATGTGAGATTTCATAATTCAATCTAAGAAAATATTTTTTTCCGGTGAAAAACTTCTGGGGTGCAAAGAGTTAACCCTTTGCGGACGAAGATTCTCTGAAATATACGGAACCCTCAATAGATGAAGCTAAATTATATATCAATTAGCTAAATTATATATCAATAGAAAAATAGGAAACTACGTGCCGATCTCTTTCTATTCGAGTAATTAAATCATTTACTAACGACTTAGTAACGCGCGATTTCATGGTATAAAATACTTGAAATGAAAAAAATATAATATTAAATCACTCGATCGAATTTCATCGTTATTATTGCAGGTTCTTCCAGAAATGTTTTCAAATAATCATTTAATTGAGTGAACTGTAGTAATTCTATTTGGTTGTCAACGCGTTAAAATCTACACGTCTAATACGCTATTGCAAGGCAAAGGGTTAAATTGAATTCGGTGAATGTAGGCGCGATTCGCCGGAATGTCTAACGCGATAAAGATACGCCTCGAAGTTTACAGGGTTAAACGATCGGCGCAGAATCCGCGAAAAATGTGGGGCGCGCGTTCAGCGTGCTCGGAACACATTGAAACGATACTTCGCCGCATTCCCCGGGTCTCGTTCCTCTCGCGACCCAGTGCTCCATTCTGTCCATTAACTCGATTCTCTTCGCGTTCCGGCGTTCCACTCGGAAGTCAGGCCAAATCCTTCAGTTAGAAAAACCCTCTCGCTACACGGTAACGCGACGAATAAACATGCACGGCGGAGGGTGCTCGCTAGAAAAATATTATCCGATGAACAGTCGAAAAATCTCTCTCTCCCTCGAGAAAGAGGGAAACAGGATTTCGACTTGCTATCCCACGCGGACCGTCGGGAACTTTTATAAAAACTGAATATACGAACTTATTCCTCATTGGAAAAAGGTCGACGGGAAGTAGACAGAGTAGTAATGATTGTTTCAGCGAATGAAATGCTTCGATTCTATTATTCTCGCGTAGAGTTCATTCTTCGTTTCGAAACTCTGGACTTTAACCCCTCAACTTGCACGCTCGAGTTAATTCGAGCGCGCTAAACGGGCCAAACTGTGAAAATAATTACAAAGTGATATACATAATATTAAGTTTCGCATAATGCATCGATATAAAACATTTATATAAAACAGCCTTGTTTCTTAATTCACGTATATTCCCTCATTAGTTCGTTTCAAATGTCATGTCAAAGGGTTAAACCTCGTTTCTAATAACAAAGCAGGACCAATCTCTTCACTATCGCAAACACTCCCGAAGTAGCTCACGGTAAAAACGATTCGAGCTCGTCGAAAGGTCACGTTAAAAATTACCCGGTGCAAAGGGCAAACTTCCCAAACTCGGATTAAATAAACGCCGTCGATATCTTCGCATCTCCGTCGTTCCGTTCGGCGTGAAAGGGTACAGAGAAAGGCGGCGCGTAACGGAGGGGGGCGGTAGCAGGGGGTGTAGAATCGAAGGCGCACAGGAAAACGGAAGCGGGGATGGGACGCGAAACACGCGAGATACGAGACGACGATGGATGTGTGCGGACATTCCGCGCGTCGGTTTGTCATGGCATATTCACCTCCGTGCAGCGGCGCGCCGCCGCTCGCCCGATATGTTCGGCCCGATATCCGCTCGTGCGAAAATTCAAACGACCCGCCAACAGAACGCGGCCGATAACGCGGGTGGCGGTATCAGTTCGCGGGGGTCGGATCATTCACTGACCCGGTCGATGCTATCGGCGCGCCGACTATCGAAACCCGGCTGCGCCGCCGGCCCGCCCCTTGTAATCTTGTATCTATTATTCCAGCGTAAACGGTTAAATCGCGCGAGCGGCGAATCGAATTTCTCGATTTTCGCCTTGCACGGTGAACCGGCGTTTTCTTCTCGTCCGATTCTCGTCCCGTCGATCGCGATGGAATAAAATTATATTTCCGCGTTCCGGGCTCGTTACTATAGCGATCCCGGACGAGCTCCGAGTTTATAGTGGGGCTACTATTGTTATATGATATTGAAAATGTGGATCGAAAGAGAATTAGGAAATCGGAAGTGTTTCGTTAGCATGCTTAACATTTTCTAACTAGACAGAGACGATGGTTTTTTAAATGAATTCATAGAGAAATCACAGGTGAATTGAGAAACAAAGCTTTCTTATCCCCATATTTGGCGCACCGATGCATTGCGCATAGTTCGCGTACAACACTCCTGTTTACTTGTCTTTTCACCATTATCCTTCTTCTTCTTCTCTATCTTTTGGATCTTTTCTCTCTTCCTACTTTCCCATCTTTCTGTCTTTCTTCAGACGAGTATATATTTTCCGAGGAGAGTTTAGGAGCCCTAATTCCGTCTACACCCGCGACCGACGTCATCACGAACCTCCGCGACACCGATCTTTGGCAAGCTGTGTTGAGGGCCGTATTCTCACCAATCATTTTCAGTTTAACTTCACCGGCCCCTCCACACTACAATACTTCAACCTACGCTAAATAATTCTAGATACCACATTACACGGGACGATCGCGGCGCTGGATAATCCGAAATGGATTTTTACGCTCGGATCGAACGCGTGGCGGGTCGCGGCGGTCCATTCACGCGAATCTGACGGCGGACGATGCTCGCGCGCGGGCCGCAGTTTATGACGCGTGCGGCCGTATCGAATCGCTTGTTTAGAGAAAAATCGAGCCGCCGTATTTTCGGGTTTCCGCGGCGCGCGGGAATCCGCCGGGCGTGTCGTCCGGGAGCGGCGTTTCAAGGGATATTTTCGTGGCCCGTTTCACGGAAGACAAAATACACGGGGTTCCGTTGGAAAACAGCCTTGAGAGCCTGTAGTCGGACGAACGTCGATATCCCTGTGTCTGCCGGAGCGTGGCCTGTGTTCCTCTTGCCTGAGAAAACTCGTCCTGTTTAGGGAAAGCCTATTCACGACTTCCTTTTCCCGCCGGCTCCCGCCCCTCGAGTGGAAAACGCTCTACGCGCGACATGAAAGGGGCGGCGTTCCTTTCGAAAAGTAAATTTTTTATCGGCAACAGCGGATCTGTCCTTCCGGTTCCCGCTCGCGTCGATACCTCGATGTTTCCCGACGCTCTCGTGGTTTATTTGCATCGTTGATCTTGCGTCTGAGAAATCGTTTACTTACACTACTCGCTCACTTTGTTATACCCTTATTCAACTCGAAGATTCTCCCTTTTCCATCTCTAAGGAATATTCAGTTGCGAATGATTCGAGTTGCAACAGGAACGAGGAGTGTAGACAAATGATAGTTGAAACATTTAACAGACTCCCGTCTGCCCATTCGTTTACTTAAACTACTTCCCACTGCTTCACTCTCTATCTCTCTCTCTCGCTCTCCCTCTGTTTCTCTGTACAATACTCATTATTTATCCAGCATTTTCACTCAGCCTTCCCCACTATACACAGCCACACCCACAGTAAACATTATAACAGCCCAACAAGTCATACTCGAAGTCTGTTTATTTCTTCATCCCCCACACTCGTTCCGGGGTAGTACGTATCATCCACTTCGGGCTCCCAATCCCTCTCCCCGGTCCCTGCTTCCGTACACCGCGTAAACAGTCCACGGTTCCAGTTCCTCGTTCGTTCCTCCGTACGCCCCGCCGCCAACCCCCTTTTTGTCTCCGCGTCTTCCTTCACCCCCTCTTTTCAAACAGCATCCGGCCCCGTTTTTTCCAAGCCTCGACGAACCTCCGGCAGTATTCCCGTATCTGCATTTCTAGCCTGCGTTTCCGCCGCCCCGAAACCTCTCCCCCTGCACCCTCTACACCCCGCCGACTATCGTCCCCGCCCCTTGCAACCCTCCGTCCCCGCCAGCATCGCTTTCGACCGTCCGCATTTGCATCCGCGTCCGTATTCCTCCACCCCTTTCGCGCGCGTTTCTCGCGTAATTATTTCTATCCGCGATTGTGA
This sequence comes from Nomia melanderi, assembly GCF_051020985.1. Classification (NCBI taxonomy): domain Eukaryota; kingdom Metazoa; phylum Arthropoda; class Insecta; order Hymenoptera; family Halictidae; genus Nomia; species Nomia melanderi. The sequence goes on along the minus strand of NC_135010.1, from coordinate 12,972,956 downwards.
TGCAAATTTTTGCTGTTTTCCACCCACGCCCCTTCCAGCTCGCTCCCGTTCCTCCGCGCGCCGTTGTCCGCACCCTCTTCCCGCCGTCCCTCCCCGTTCCGCGCTCCGTTGTCTCCTTCTCGTTCGACCTGTTCGCTCCCCGAGGACATCTTCTCTTTTACACCCTAATTTCCACCATCGCTTGTCTCCCCTTCTTTCTCTGCACTCCTCTCACTCTTTCTCTGTCTTTGTTTCCTTTCTCTCCTTCGCGAGCGCGTCCGCGACGAGGATCGTTGATTGTTTTCGACTTCGCGATTGTAGGAAGGAAAACCGAAACGATGGGGCGTTGGGGATTCGGAGGATGTTTTTTGGGGAACGCGAAAGAAGTGACGCAATCTACGGTTTCTCAATCTAATCTTTTCAATTTCTAAATGTACAACAAAAATGTACAAGCTATTTTATTTCAATATGTCGCATCTCGATACATCGTACGAAGCACAGTGTTATGCATAAGCTTATAATTTTGCTATATCAAATCTAGTGGTCACTGAGAGTCACCTCTCGAGTGCAAAGGGTTAAACGTACTATCGGTCGAACGACCGGCTTTACAATATGGTTTTACAATGAACATTGGATCGTTTCTTATATTAGAGGCTCCTTTTGTTTCTTGTCTTCCTTTTCCACCCTCTCTCTCTGTCCTACAGTCTCTCCCTCCCTTTCTCCCTGTTCAACTTTCCAATCGTTCCATCCTTCATCCCCAAAGTTTCTTTTTTATTCACATTCTCTCCATCCCTTTCGCTCGTCCATTCATCCCCCGATTCTTTATTCTGTTTGCTCTATCCTTCCCCATCCACCCTTACAAGCCTCCCTCTAACACAAGTCTTTTCTATTAATTTGTTCCAGTTTCCCCGAGCTTTCAATACTCCCTATCCCGCAAACGAATTCCTTCGTCCTTTTCATCCCCCTCCGCGCCGCTCCTTTCTTCGACTCCTTTCTCGCCGATGCAGCCGTCTTCGGGGCGGCCGTACTTTATTGTACTCCGTAAGGGACGCATTAATTATTTATACCCTCCACCGCTGTACAGTGGAAAATGTGTCCGAGGTGATTTAACGAGAAATTTTGCATCTGAATTGGAACTATTTTTCCCCCGGACGCCCCGAGTTCTACCCGCCGTCCGACCCTTGTTCCCCCCGCTTAATCACGGAATTATTTATCGATTCCCCATCTAATTTCGCTCCATAATCTCGTTTCCTCCTGTCCGCGTCCTCCCCCCGACCCCCGCAATTCCGATATCCTCTCCGCGCGGAATTAAATAACAAATTGGAGGCATTAACCCGCTCCTGTTATTTTCAATTCCAAGGAACTCGATTCCGCGCCACTTACGCTCGCTCCGCGCGCGGTCTAATTGTCGCTCGATGCGGCGAGATCAAAGGATAAAGCCCGCCCGGAGGATCGGCGCAAACAGTGGGCCTGCAAAAATATATCCGCCGATCTTCGCGAGGGTAAACAGCGCGCTGAATTCACGCTGAGCGACGATCGTCGTCAAACGATCCGCGCCGCGCGCCCGATAACGCGTTTCCGGCGACGCGACGGTTCAAACGGCCGCCAGGCTCGAACCGTGTCGCGACCCGCGACGATCTAATCGGCCGGTTGTCCAAACACCGACGCCAGATCACGTAACCCCTTCGCGGAAGCCCGCGGTCTTCTCTCCGTCCCTGTTCCTCGCGCGCCGCTCGCGCCGGATCGATTTCGTCGGACCGGTATCGGGCCGGGGAATTATTACCGCTCCGATGGAACCTTCCGATACCCGCTCGGTGTATTTAAAACGAATGTGTCACGCTTTATGCTGGCGCACGACGCGAGCAACGTGCAGGCTTTATCGGACGCTCGTGTTCGTTTTCGGCCCTATCGGGGTTGCAACTTAATTACCGCAGGTTTTGTGCGGTGAACACCGTTCGGGCGAATTCATTTTGAGATTTCTGGTTAAGCGAAGATTTCGGAGGATTGTCTTGGGTACGAAGCTTTGGTTGGGGATGTTTTATTTGGAGAATATTTTTGCGACTTGCGACGAAACATGAATCTGAAAATCGCGTGAAGTGTGTATATTGGGATATGATTCTAGGACATTCGTCGCTAATCAACTTCACGTGAATTTGGAGTATTCTAGATTCGTTTGACGTGAATATCGTTGACATATCGAGGTGAATGTCACAGAAAATCAATTTAGTCGAGAATATTCCAATGCCTTAAAGATTTATCCAAAATAGACAGTCTAGGCGTTCATCTGTTGCACACGTGTTCATCGTTGATCTTCGATTTTGATTGATATTGTAATAACTTCAGTTTTAGACTATTCGACTCTTTAATTAACCCTTTGTCCTACGAGTGAGACTCGTGAAGATTTTCAACGTGATTCAACAAATATATATATTACTCAGTTCAGTCGAATTCAAAGTGAATATTATTTCTCTGTAATCAACTATTATACTTAAAACTAGAATTACCGAGCATATAATATGGTTGACATGTAATTCGTATAAAAATTGTAGTAACAGATTTCTTCAGTTTCTTCGGATATTCGTCATATTCAAGTGAAACTATTTTCGAAATTATTTCGAATATTCAACGCTTCTAAAGTATCAAGAAAATCGGAACCAGTCATTTCGACTGGTACGGTAGTTCTAGTGTTAAAAGGAAATACAGTCAACATATGCTTAGAATTCTTCTCTTTTTCCAATAAATTATTAATGACAAAGTATCGATCAGAGTTGAGAAAGAAATCATAGGCCAAATGGTTAAATTCCTATACCATTAGTTATATAACACTTTATATACTCCATCAACCTATTTCTAATGAATATTTCTAGAACGCCACTTACGGGACACCCCGTACACCGAGCCGCTCACAAAGAGCAGACTACTTAATGAACTTCCCGATCTCGTTGAAGTTCTTAAAAGATAAATTTCTCGTAAATAGACGAGGGAATTCAGGAGTCCGTGCTCGGACCGCGAGGAACTATTTTCGTCGCCGACAAAGAATCAATGAAAAGGGACCATCGGAGAATCGATTCTAGCGGACGCTTTAAAAAGAACTCCCGCGGATCGATCGGCAGCTGCGAGGGTTCCTTTGGAGCCGCTTGCCAGCCGAGCCGCGTTCATCTTTCAACGTAAATAACCCCTCTAATTAAGCTCCAAGTCGCGTTAATTATAGGAGGCTCTGTTGCCGTAAAAGTGAGGCGAAATCACTTCCAATTAAGAAAACTCCCGGGAATCGCCGGGCGAGATCAGTTAATCGAAACGAATTGCAGCTTTGCGACAGTTTCGTGGAATTTAGGCGAAGATCCTGCTCGGATACTTGTCTCGGAACTCGGATACTTGTTAATCGAGGATCTTTGAGTATCCCTTTCGCTTTCAATGTCGTTCGCTCTGTACAATTTTTCCGTCATCTTTCCTCTGCTTCAACCTTAGCGCGAAGGATGATTATTTTATATTATTTAATATTAAAACTTATATATATTTTGTTATTTTTATATTATTATTATTATTTTATATTATTTAATATTAAAACTTATATATATATTTCACATAGGGCATAAGAATCTTAGAAAGTGGGGCGTGGCACAAAAAAGGTCAAACACTGGTCTAAAGGTTCCAAATTCCGAGTCACACGTAATTAACTTAATTACTTAAATAACACAAAACTCAAAATACAATATTATAAATTATATATATTTCACATAAGGCATAAGAATCTTAGAAAGTGGGGCGTGGCACAAAAAAGGTCAAACACTGATCTAAATATTCTAAATTCCGAATCGCAAGTAACTTAATTACTTAAAACACAAAACTCAACCACAATTCCCTTCGTTTCCAACACTTAAATAATTCTTCAGTGTCTTCGTCTATATCAGAGCAGTATCACCTTACCTCCGACATTTGAACTTTAATATCGACTAGCCAGTCCGAGATTGCCCCTCTCCTCCTCTCACCCCGAATCTTCATTGGTTCGTTACGTTCCCTTAAAACACGAAGTAACTGTTATCGATAGCCGGTAATCGTCGTCCCCGATAAAGTCTCTCCCCGCGAATCTCCCAATTAATCGGACTTAATAAGACAATAACGGGTTTATCGACGGTTCAGTCCCGACCGTTTCCAACGAGAAAGGACGAAGATCGTAGAATCTTCAACGACGACGACGACGTCGAGGACGAAGGCGAAGACAACGAAGACGAACCGTTCGAACGAAGACGTCGATGGAGCAGGAGCGCGAAAGGGGACAGAGTAATTAATTTTACGCTATTGCCTGCCGGCAAAGAGGAGTTTTACGGAACGGCGCCCGCCGGGATTAACTAAACGAGGTTTGCGGAGACGACGATCGTTGAAATAAAGCTCGAGATTAGACTCCTCAAGAGTTTCGGCCCGGCCGGTCGGTTTTTCGGTGCGCGGCGAAAAAGGGGACCTATTATCATAAGGAAACGGCCCCTTAATATAATTCCCCGAACGATAACACTTTGTAATTGAATCTAGGCGGCCGGGGGAAACTTCTTGACGACATTAATTTCGCCGCTGTCGCGCGCGCGTCTCGGGCTAATTTCGTTTCGTCCTTTTATTCCGCCGATCCCTTAATAGGCTCCGAATCAATTTAATTGACCGTTGGAAACTGACGTAAACTTCGCTGCAACATAGACGGAACGGCGGAGCGTTCGCCCCTCCTATTATTCAGAATCCACCCCTCGGCTCTCGCGGAACGTCGCTCTTTATTGCCACCCTTAATTCCGGCCGGCCTATTCGCCCCGTTACGATTGTTTTCGGTCCGAGGAGCTCCGAGCGATCGGCGGACGCGATTTATTAAACGGACGCGGCGATATTAAATCTACGCGATATTAAATCGCGCCGTGGAAAAAAGCGTGCTCCGCGAGTTTCGTTGTTAACTTCCGTCCGCCGGTGTCCCCCGCCGTCGAAGAGCAAACAGAGCCGTTGACGGTGGTCCGAGGCGCGGGGAGAAGGTACAATATTGTCCCTTTGACGCGCTAATAGAGACGGACGAGTTGTTCCGTCGAACTGGAAGTCCGATACTCGGCAACGTGCCGCGCGGGCATGCCGGGGGTGGGAATTTTTGGAATCGTTGAACCGGTCGAAAGGGCCGCCGCCGCCGTCGGCCGCGCGGCGAGAAAAGTTTCGCGTACCGTTTGCCCGGCTAACTATCCCGGCGATCCGCGTCTGGCGCCCAACGCATATTCCGAATTGTTAAAAACTCATCGAACGCTTTTATCGAAATAACGAGGGGAAAACTTTCCTGCGGGCTATTCGCCTCTACGCTGGCCCTCCCCCGACGCTCCCTTCGCAGCGAGGAGGAAGATAAGGGATAATCGATAACCCCTCCGACCGCCTATTTATCTCGTTCCGGAATTCGCGCAAAAATTCCCGATAATTTGAATTCGATGAACGGCTGCGAGAGCTACCCTCCGGCTGATTGTTCTTTCTGTTATTGTCAATACTGCGATTATTATAATTATTCTCGGCGCTACGTCGGAAAAACTTGGACAATTTTCTTGGTGACACGTTGGATGGAACTAATGTTAAGCCTTTGAACTCTGTAGGCTGGAATATTGCACCAGGGATAATATTAAATGTTTTAATGAATCTTAGAGAAATTACCTGGAAATTATTCGATTTTTCACAGATCCAAATTTTGTATTAACAAGGAGAATAAAAGAATAAATGTTATAGCATTTCTAATTTTCGCTAGGAATACTATAGGAATTGGTCGCAGTTGCTGACAGATTACAAAAGAATCTGGAGTGCTAAGGGTTAATGTGTGAGATATAAGAAAGATAGCAATTATTTACCCTTTGCACTCGAAAGGCGACTCTCAGTCACCACGTGATTTAACGCAGGAAAACTATAAAATTCGATATTTAATATCAAACTTCGTATATACCCCGATACGTGAAATATTGTAATAAAATATCTTTATTCCTCAATGTACTTGTGATTCTCCTTCGAGTTAGTTAAAAGGATATCGTCTGTTTCCTAAAAAAATGTTAAACATTTCCAGTGAGAAACTTCCGACTACAAAGTGCAAAATCGTTAAGATTATCCCACGTTCAAAGCTTCTACACAACATTTACTAGTCTGATTACACGCAGACTCATACCACTTCAATCGTACCATCGAATAAACCTAATCTTCCTAATCTAATTTCAATAACAGCGCCTCAACTTCCCTTCCCACCTGTCTAACCACACACGAACTTATTCCACTTCCAGCCGACATCGGCAGCAACATCATTCTTCAATCTCGAGGCTGAAACTTTTCGAAACCGAAGATTCCCAGGCACTCTACAAGCCACAGTTCCCACGTCCGACCGTATACGTACTCGTTCCACTAGCCCCGCTCCCTCCCCTAAGCTTTTTCCCTCCCGGACGTGGATTCCGCAAATAAGGGTCCCCGAATTCGACGCGTCCCGGAGCGTCTGCCTCCCCGGATCCACCCTCGGGAACTTCCTCCCCGATCGTCGAGCCACGGAGACGATCCTCGACGGCGGATCCGCGCGGCGAACATCTGTTTCCATTCCGCCGCGAAAGAGCGGCCCGTTTCCAGCGGGTTTCCCCGGTATCCGGCCGCGGAACACGGAACGTCGATTATTCCGTCGGAACGACGACGACGACGACCGTCCGCCCCACCCCGAGTGGCACGCATCGCCTTCGATTTCCGCGACGTCAACGCCGCCCGTCGCAATCTAACTTGCGTCGTTTCCGCTCGATTGTTTTCGAAGGGACCCCTCCTCGACGGGCCGCACCCTCCGCCGACGACGCCGCGGGATCTCCGACCCCGACGACCTTTCTTCGCCCGACTTTCCTGCGATTATTATACAAACAGCATCGGGAAACGTGTACACGGATCGGGACGCGAAAGCTGCCGGCTTGCGAGATACAGCCCGGGACACGGTAACTTCCGGGACGTGTCTTCCGGCGTGTTGCACGGCCGCTCGTAATACCTTGTTGCCTCAGACGACGCTGGTTCCGCTGAATACCGACTGCCGGAGAGTCGGTTTTCGGCACTGCCGAAATGTTCGGGATTTTCGGGAGTTCGGTTGCAGACTGCTATGGCCGAGGATGGAACACCCCTGGAGCTTTAGTGAGTAGAAATATCACACTACCCCTCGCCACTGGTGAGGGGTGCCTGATGCAGGTTATCCAGGGTAAAAAAAAGAGTTGGGTTGCAGATAGGTTTGCTGTGGGGTTTCGAGTGGTTTTTGTTGGAAGGTTAACATTAAAATGGGTTTATGGGTCAAATGACTCATGCCTGGTGTCTTCTTCTTGCGAGTATTACGAAGGTAACGAATGTTCCTCTGAGGAATTATTTAAGAAATTCATTTAGCACTACGCAAGTTGAATTGGAAAGCGATTGAAGTCTGAACAGATGCACTCTTGGAGTTTCTATAGAAATTTTGGAAGTCAATTGAACTGCTCGGTAGCTGTAGTGTTAATTGCGAGGTTATGGAGGATTCGGAGAATGAGGGAGAGGGTTGATGGAAGTGCTGTAGTTATGGGACTTATTGGGTTATTTCTAGGTTGTTATTGGACTCCTGGAGATATGTGAACATTTGTGCAATTTACATATTTATATGAAAATAATAGAGATAATAATAGAGAATTTCCGAAAAATTGAAAGGAAGACGAAAAGACATTCAACGTTAGTACCAAATTATTTAACGTGACCTATTGGAAAACTTCTTCCAATTATCAAACTCGTAAAATCCCTGCAAAAATAGCGACAGATCCGAATCATAAAAACTGCACTTTCCCAAATCCCATTTGAAGCTCCAAATAAATTACTCCAATTCCCCAATAATTCCTAATTTCGCTCACCTCTCGAATTCCTACGAAATCCCTTTCCCACCGGGAGGCTTCCGCGTTTTCCAAAGGTTCGGGATTGACCGAAATTTTCATATTTTCTCAGCGCGTGCAGCTCTCTCCGCGGGATTCCCCAGTTTTCTGTTTAGTTTGGAGGTAAATCTATTTGCTCGAAGGAGGCGATCCGTCCGCGGGAACCGCGCGATGCTTTTACTCGCCGATCCCGGTCTGCTTTGTATGGACGCGGGTGTCCATTAACCGCTCGGCGCAAGTGAAAAGGATCCGCGAACTTTTGGCAAAGTTCCGGGGCCCCGGTGGAAAAACACTTGCCGCCGGGAACGGCCGGGGAAAAAAAGGTACGCGGGACGATTAGGCGGTGTGCCGCGCATATTAAACCGCGCGCGCGCGCGTCGCTCTGAATAATTTAAACGCGATTCGGACGCTGATTATCCTCGCGATTCGGCCGTGTCGCGTACGAGCCGGTTGCGTGCGCGACAGCTGCGCATTACCGCTCCTCGGCTCGTTTAACTCTTCGCGATCCTGTCGCCGGCGGACCTCCCATTTCGATTTTACTGTAATCGCTGTGTGTTTTAGTAACTTTCGTCAGATGCTATGGGGAGATTAGAGTTCTACCTTGTACGAGTTAATGTGGTTCAGTGGATTTCTTGATATTCCCTGAGTTTCCTAAGTTTCAGTGGAATGAATGATGTTTTGATGAATTGTTGGAGGATTTACGTAATCGCTGTGTGTTTTAATAACTTTTATTGGATGCAATGAGGAGATTAGAGTTGTACCATATACGAGTTAATGAGGTTGAGTGGATTTTTTGATATTCCGACTTTCGTAAGTTTGAGTGGAACAAATCATGTTCTGTTGAATTGTTGGAGGATTTACGTAATCGCTGTATGTTTTAGTAACTTTTATTAGATGCAATGGTAAGATTAGAATTGTACCATATATGAATTAATGATGTTGTGTGGATTTCTTGATATTCCCTGAGTTTCGTAAGTTTCAGTGGAATGAATGATATTCTGTTGAATTGTTGGAGGATTTACGTAATCGCTGTGTGTTTTAGTAACTTTCGTTAGATGCAATGAGCGGATTACAATTGTACCATGTATGAGTTAATGAGGTTGAGTGGATTTCTTGATATTCCTTGAGTTTCGTGAGTTTGAGCCTAGCGAGCTCGACCACCTACAGAAACATCTCACGAACCCTGCCCCGGCGCGCACGCGTGCTCGCGGTTGTTTAAGTCTGCGAGCCGGTTAACGTCGGTTGGCTCCGCGTTTTTTCCAATTTCATTAGGGCCTTAAAAGCCGGCAAGCAGCGAGCGCGACCCGAAAGCAATTACCAATCTCCGCGACGTCGCTACCGGCGGCAGGCCGCAACTTCTCGTTAAACGGAATTCGTTGGTCGGAAAGAAAGTTCGAATTAGACCGAAAGAAATGGAGTCTCGCGGCGGACGGGACGGCTCGCGTTCCCGTTCCGCAGCGGGATACGAGTCGTTAACTCCGCGTTTTGCGTGCTTCCGTTCGATGATTCGTGTTGTAGTTATTGTTATTTACGTGTTCCCTTAGGTAATAAGTAAGGTAATAGGTTAAATTAGGCTAATCGTCTAACAATAGATTTATACTCAAAATAATGGTATCGATCGGGGAACTAGATCTGAATGAAATCAATTAATCAGCAGTGTATTCTCTAATGTCCCTTCGACATTTTCATTATTATTATCACACGGTGTGCGATCGGTCTCGAATGGGTTATATAAGGACATACTAAATAAATGTTCGGTGTATCTATAAATAACAAATTTTCCGAGTTTAAAGGTTGTCCTCGTATTATCATAATTATAGATTATATTTGATAATGGTGTCGACCTCTCTTGTCAAATTGTGTGCCATAGTACCGAAGTGAAACTATTTATTTTCAAAATCATTTCGAATATCCAATGCTTCGAAGATATCAATAATTGCGAAACAGGAAAACTGAAACCAGTCGTTTCGACTGGTACGGTAGTTCTAGTATTAACATTCATTGAAATATTTAATATTATAACTGCTGCAATATATGAGCCTACAGAGTTAAAAGGGTTAAAACTAAGTAGCGTCTTCTCCATTTTTCAGTGTTCTACGTTCCCTTATTTCGTAATTGCCATTGTACCACTGATAAAACATTGATCATCCACGTTTCCGTTACGAGACTCGCGTCCCTTTCCCCTCGCGGCTCGGCCGCGTTCCATCTAATCTTATTACACCGCCGCTTTGTTTTATTAGGTCGCGACGGTCCCGTCCCTCCAGACCTGCGGAAGTTTCCGGAGCCGCGGACACTCGCGCCTCGCGCTCTTAAATTCCGCGAGCCGGCGAATTATTCGCGAAGCCTGCGCCCGGAACTTTCCCGTCCCCCACGGGGACGGAGAACTTTTTCCTCCCGCCGCGCGTTTATAAACCGTAAAGAAATTTAACGGGAACCTTCCTGTTATCGCGCGAAGTCTGTGCTTCGCTTCAATTCGTCACCAGTCGTGCTTCTTTTATGGACTATGGTTCTTTTAACGAGACGGATGGGGTGCTAGCGGATGAAATATTCCTGGATACGTTGCGTTAACGCTGAAACTGCTGCCAGTGATTCCTTCTTCTTGCAATTACTGGGGAGGCAACAGATGTTTCTATAAAGAATCGTTGAAGAAATTCATTCGGCGATACGCGAACTGAACGTTGAATCAAGCGAAGTCTCGATAGATGCGACGTTAGAGTTTCAGAGGAATTTCGGAAAGTCAATTCAATTGCTCGGTAGGTTTGATGTTAATTAGAATGTAGATTCTAGTGTCTGTTTAAAGCTATTGTGGAGATTTTAGAGTTTGTGAATCATAGAACTCTTTCGATTGTTTGAGATATGTTAGTTAACACTAGAACTACCGAGCATTTGTTACGATTGAAATGTAATCGCTATGAATATTGTAGTAATAGATTATTTTCGGTTTCTTCAGACATTTATTATAATATTCGAGTGAAGCTATTTATTTTCAAAATCATTCCGAATATTCAATGCTTTGAAGATATCTATAATTGTGAAACAAAACAATCGAAACCAGTCATTTTGAATGTTACAGTAGTTCTAGTGTCAAAGTCAGTGATGATATAAATTTAACCCTTTGCACTCGAAAGTTTTTCATTGGAAATATAGTTAAACTATAAATTAGAAAATGTATTATAGTTAAATTATAAATTAGAAAATGTATTATAGTTAAATTATAAATTAGAAAATGTAATTCATAGATAAATTAGAGCTGCAGTCCAGCAAGTGTTTATAAAGTGTGCTCAAGATTCCGCGAGTGGCCAAACGTTAAGCAGAACGTTCGCGAGCTTGTCTGACTACACACCCGCCTATTCTACTCGTATGAATACAATGTACTTCCTCATAGGAAAACTGACCTAGTATTACCGCGCTTGATTGGCTGCTATTGCGTCTACCGTGCACGCTCGATCACGTACCAAGTCATTTTTCTTGTCTGACTACACGTACACTTATTCTACTGGCCGTTAGCTCGCGGTTCCCTTTCGCTGCTCACGCGAGCTACGCGCGGAACCTAGTCGATAAGGTTTTTACGGATAGTGTGTGCGTCTGTGTGCGTTTAATATTTGATTCGCGGGACTTTAGTGGAGCTGTCCAACTATTTAGAATCCGGTTCTAGTATTAGATGTCAGTCGATGCCCCTTTATTATGAACGTTGTTTGCGACTGTCCACGTACCGATGTGTTCTACGCGGTTGAATTATGCACTCGGAGTGGCTGTAACGTGGCAGCTTTGGAATTCTTGACTGCCCATTACTGTCTGCTCACATGCCAGGTTATGCTACTTACTCGGTCGTACGTTTCACGTTTGAAGCCTCGGCTATTTCGAGGATATATTATCGAATCCTTTTCCTTAGACTTGTACGATGAAACTGTAATCTTTCTCTCAGTCAAAATTCAGTTCGTGATTTGACGGGGAGACTATTTTCATTGTAAACTTTGCAATCCTCAGAATTTATAGATTCGACAAAATTGATGAATCTTCTGTTAGATTTCCTCAGATTTCATTATGGAAGTATACATAATTACAAATTTTTATTCATCTCTTAGTTGCTTTGTCTTCCTCTTGCTTGAAGCTGATTACACGTTCCAACAGAACAACTTTTATTGTTACTTTAGGAAACTTTGCCATCCTCAGAATTTATAGATTCGACAAAATTGATGAATCTTCTCATAGATTTCCTCAGATTTCATTATAAAAGTATACACGATTACAAATTTTTATTCATCTCTTACTCTTCGTGTTCTTGTTTGAAGCTGATAGCACATTCCAACGGAGAAACTGTTATTCTTTTAGATCTGGCAGTCCTCAGACTAAATAACGAAAGGAATTTATGGATTCCAAAATTCCGCGAAGTTAAGGGAACAATCTTGCGACGAGGATACATAAAGCCGACGTTACGAGGCGGGAAAAGCGTAGACCGACTCTCTTCGCTTTCCGTTCCGGTTTTTTCCTTACGTTTCTCTGACTGAAGAAGATTTTATGGACGTAATATTCTCGCGTGTATCTTGTCGGTCCGGATTTACGCGATCTCCGACATGGAAATGGAGTCGTTCGACGCGGCGCGGCGCGCGCTCCGCCCGTTTTATCTTCGCGGTTCCAACTGTTACGGGAAATCCGCGGCCGTCGGGGATTCGTCGTTGCGTGCCCCGTTAAATTGTGTGGAAACGTGCGAGCTTCGTTTCGTGAAATCTTCCGGAGATCGTGGACACTTTACACCGTTTACCGAAAAATGAAAATCTGACTTCTCAATCTTTCAGTACTCTAACTTCACTGTCTCTTCAAACAACTAAATTTTAGAATAAATGCATCAATGTTTCAAGATTTTTGAAATTATTCTATAAATATAATAATACTGAAGCTTTCATAATCTCAATCTTTCAATATTAAAACTTCACAAGTTCTTCAAACAACTAAATTTTAAAATAACTGCATCAATGTTTCAAGATTTTCGAAATCATTCTATAAATATAATAATACTGAAGCTTTCATAATCTCAATCTTTCAATATTGAAACTTCATTACCTATTTAAATTGCCAAACCATAGAAAAACAATCGTATCAATTTTCCAAGATTCTCGAAATTATTCTACAAATACAATAACACTCAATCTTCCATAACCTATAAATAATTCACTATAATTATTTCTACCTTCATAAAACAATCTATAAGCACTCCAATCCTTCTGCAAGTCAGAAGATTTGAAATCTCAGGCGAAGCTGAAGGAAGCTAAGGAACACGCTTCAGTGCTAACAATAGTTAAGCGAAAAGAAGTCGAAGAATCTTTTCTAATTGTCTGAACATCCCGTAACAAGATCATAATTCCGAGGCAATTACCTGGCCACGGAAATGAGGAACATAGTAGGAAGAAACCAAGAGAGATTTCGTATTCAAAAGGCGAAAGAAAAAGACTGTTCTTGGTACAGCTCCCGGCTAGTATTTGATGGCCGAGGCTGGACGTGTCTACTCGATATTACTCGATTCCCTGTATCCGAGGCGACTCCGGCCGTTTAATGCAGCCGTGTCTCGTCCTCTGCGCGATTCGATTATCCCGATGGAAATTCTTACAATGTCGAAACGGAACTTTTATTCGTTCCGCATTCAAACCTTAAGGCGGCTAATTATCCGCCCAGCAAGCTTCGGCGTACCCTTTCAGCGAGCCTTTCGAGTCGTTAGAGCTCCCCTCGCCCAACAGTTTTAAGAAGCTTTCATTTCGAATCGTTTCCTTAGCGTTTTTTTCGACGAGCTTCTATAAGAGAGTTTTAAGTAATTATCTTTTGAACACTCTTTTAATAACTATCCGTCGATCTATCGCATGAAATGAATTAAACCTACGCTCCACTTGTCGCTTAGAGTTGATTAAATGGGATTAATGAATGATAAATAGAATGAGTTAGTGACTTAGTAATAAATAATAGAAATAGCTTGATGTAACTAAGGTATAATTAACCTCTTGCCCTACAAGAAAATCAATTTAGTCGAGAATATTCCAATGCCTTAAACATTTATCCAAAATAGACAGTCTAGGCGTTCATCTATTGCACACATGTTCATCGTTGATCTTCGATTTTGATTGATATTGTAATAACTTCAGTTTTAGACCATTCGATTCTTTAATTAACCCCTTGTCCTACATTCGTCATATTCAAGTGAAACTATTTATTTTCGAAATTATTTCGAATATTCAACGCTTCTAAAGTATCGATAACTGCGAAGCAAGAAAATCGGAACCAGTCATTTCGCCTTTTTCGATTTTTTCAATAAATTATTAATGACAAAGTAGCCGTACCGATCAGAGTTGAGAAAGAAATCAAGGGGTTAAGAAATTTACTTATTAACACTAGAACTATCCAGAATTTGATTAGTATATTATAAAAACCAGAACAGATTTTTCTAAATTTCCAGAAACAATCATAATTCTATATAAATTCGGCTATTGGTTTGTAAAATAATCTCGAATATTTAATACTGTCATCACACCAATAGCGAAATGAGAAAATTAAAACCGCTCAACTGATTCGGTACGATCAATCACTTTCCCGATAAAAGTGTCAGCTTCACAGTGTTTCCTCGCGAGGAGGATTCTGTAATTTTTCACCGTTGCTTTCGCTACAATTTAAATGGAGAAATAGTATCGGGGAACGGTCGAGCAGCGGGGGCGGGGGTGGAATACACGAATAGAAAAATGTCAAGGATTTCTCAGCACGCCGCCGCGCGGATTCAAAGGATCCCGCGATGCGAGGCTTGTCCCGTCTCGCTATCTCCCGACAGTCGGTGTCCGCGAGCGCGGAAATTCGCGCGGCGTATTGCGATCGCCGGGAGAAATTTCAAAAGTCTCTCGCCGTGTTTGAGAACGGAACGAATACTACCGTCGGCATTCTTCCCGGCACAAAGGCGGTAGCTTCACGCTCGAGAAATGCGTCTTGCAACTGGCCTGACGTCGAGTTATGCGTCCCGGATGCTATCCCTCCCCCGTTGAAATTTGTTTAGCAATTTTCCGTGAATGTTGCTCCTCTCTCCGGGCTGTTCATTTAATAATTCACTCTTCAATTCGTTGGTTGAGAACCCTGGACCTGTGTTCAAGGCTCATTTCCCATTGTTCTCCGAGCGTTTCTTGAGTTCTGATTAAGAGTACGGATTGTTGGAAAGTGTTTCCAGTGGAAGAGGTTCCTGATAAGTCAGACGAGATCGTTTCGCAGGAACGTTTACCTCTTAGTTCTTTGTTGTCGTTATTTAATCAGACCTCGATATTAAATCATGCTTTTCTATTGCGCCTTTTCAAGAATAATAGCTTGTACTCCTTAGTCTGACTATATAAAGCCTATACTACTGTAGATATCGAATTTTGCCTGAATATAAAGACTTTCGCAGTTTTTCTCAGTATAACCCATTGCAGACGAAGATTCTCTGAAATATAGGACCTTCAGCAGATAAATCAAAAATAAATGAGTAACATAATAAATAAATAATACATAATAAATCTAAATGAGTAACTAAATCATTTGTCTAGAACTTAGTCTTCCAAATACGAGAATTTCATCTCGCCGAAATGTCGACAGTCGTCCGCAAAGGGTTCAATCTATACCACATGATAATCTATTCCGTCTGACACATTATACACCTATTCCACTAACAAACTACTATTCTACAAACTGAATCCACTGGAAAATCAAACACAGTAATATAGTGTTACTATAGTATAGATGATGAAACGGTGGATCTTGAGTAATCGAGAGCTAGAAATAAATATATGTATTTAATAAAATAAAGCTATTTATTCCTAGCTCTCAATTATATATATAGTGTTACCATAGTATAAATAATGAAACCGCCTATCTTCCGCTCACACTCATTCTTACCTTCGCTCTTCTTAAAAATCCCTCAACTTCCTAAAAATTCTATATACTACAGTAAACTCTCCCGAACTCGCTAGTTCACACCTCGCGTCCATCGAAACGACGGAACAGTCGCAGAATCCGCTCGGCGACTCGGATCGCCAATAAATTTTTGAACAAACCGTGTAGATTGAAACTTCCGATCATCCGCTAATTCAAACCGAGGACCATCGGCGCAAAGATACCAATGTAATCGTATCCCCGGCGTTCGTGCCCTCCGCGGAGAATAGTGGGTGGGCCGGGTCGGAAGTACTTATTGAAAAGTTGGCAATTTACGAGGCAAGTTCACGGCTGGGTCTGGTGTTTCCAAGGAGAGCGATAAATCGAACCCACATACCCGGTGAATAATTCGACGCCGGGTGTGTTAGGGGCCTCGCGCGGAGATATTCGATAAATTGCGGGGATCCCCGGCGCCGTCGACCGGCCGGCCGCGTAAAAACCTTCTAACCGGCGCGTATACAAATTGCCAAGTCCCGCGGCGCGATTTGCGGCGAGGAACTTCCCCGATTCGTCGAATTAAACGCTATCCGAGCGGAAAGGAAACCGTGCCGGAGTTCCTAACGAATTTCACGAAGTTCCGGGATATTTGCTTTCAATTGCTCGCGAGTAATTCGAAAATTAAAGGCTCTTCGCCCGGGACACTCGCTCCGTGTATCCGGCGAGTGTACCGAGCGAACGAACGGAGGAAAGAAAGGCAGGGGAGAAAGGAGGCAGAGCGCAAACTCGTG
Source organism: Nomia melanderi (assembly GCF_051020985.1). Lineage (NCBI taxonomy): Eukaryota > Metazoa > Arthropoda > Insecta > Hymenoptera > Halictidae > Nomia > Nomia melanderi. The sequence continues at coordinate 12,956,425 of NC_135010.1, read as the reverse complement.
AAACGTTTCGAAAAACTCCTGCCGAGCTGTGAATTATCCCTGAAGCGCGGAGTGCATTCGTTACGTCCTCGACTGCAGGCGAACGGCCACGGTCCGTTGCTCGGTGGAAACGTCTTAAACGTTCGAAATTTCCCTCGGTTCCCCCGGCGTCAGCTTTTCGGTCCTCTTTACGCGAGAAATCTTCCTTTCTCCTCTCACTCACTCTCTCGTTCTCTCTGTAGCTCCTTCTTCCTCATGGTCAAATGTTTGCGAACGAGCCGGGGTGTCTAACACAATGACTCCAGTCGGCCTGGACAAACAGCTACTCGGCCTTCAACTCCTTTTAAAGGTTCGTAAATACGCCCCGGGCTGCGTACCGCCGCCCCGAGAGATACGAATACGAAAATACCGAGGGAGGGAAACGGTTTCGAGGTCGAACGAACTGTTTGCCCGCGAGTCACACTGTGATAACTCAGTCCAGGATGAAAGCTCAGCCTTGAGCCGGCGGCCCGCCTAAATTCCGCCGGTGCTCGATTAAAAGTTATCCCGGCGAGCGGCTGAATTATTCAACCGGCCGTTCAATCGCGCCTCGCGGAACGAATCTCGACGGGCGGACCGTCCGGACGGAAGTTATGGGGAATCGTAAGGATTCCGATAAATATTAGACGACGCCCAAATTGCTACGGACTCGACAGATTTCGCTGGGACGGGAAGTTAGTTGTTTTGGCTTGTCCGATCGTTTATCGGGTTGTTCTACTTGATAACGTGGGACGGAGAATGCTTGTGGAATGTTTAACTTGATTATGCTTGATGGTGTATGTGTGTAGGAAAACTTGATGCTCTTTCTGGGATTTCTCTAGTTTCTGACCTTGTGTTGACTTACTCTACTTTCTGTTTCCAGCGTTCTAGGCTTCGTGTTTCAGTGTTTCTAGTGACTATCAATTCACTGTGACAATTTTAGAGAATATAACCTTCCCTTGTCTGACCTTGTGTCGGCTTACTCTACTTGCGGATTCCAGCGTTCTACGCTTTGTGCTTCCTTCTAGTCACTGTCAATCCACTGTAACAGTTTTAGGGAATATAACCTTCCCTTGTCTGACCTTGTGTTGACTTACTCTACTTACTGTTTCCAACGTTCTACGCTTCGTGCTTCAGTGTTTCCTTCTAGTCACTATCAATTCATTGTGACAATTTTAGAGAATATAACTTTCCCTTGCTTGACAAGACCTATATGTCGAATCTCTTTACCATTGCAAGTCAATTATTCAGAAAAGGAAAATCCAGTCAACCGATCGAACTAGCCAAAAGACATTATCCTTCTCTATCTAAGCGAAATTATTCAACTACACCAGAGGATCCATTAGTGCCACGCGATATATGGTTACGGTATACGTTGCAAAACAGTGAAACCATAAAGAAACAATATCAAAATATATAAGAATGATCAGAAACTTGAATATAACTTATTATTTCCTTGAAAAACTCGTTCAAAGCTCAAAACAGTTTCCTACCAAAATTGCCCAACACTTTCCGATGCAATATAATTAACATTTCTTGAAACCGTCTTCACGAAAAATCGTATATAAACAGAAGAAACAGGCTGTTTATTTTAACATTTCAAATAATAATAAATATCACACGAAACATAACGTTAAATATTATACTCCATAATTTTTCTATGCCAAATCGATTGGCGACTGAAATGAACCTACATAGTGCAAAGGGTTGAAAAGTCCGCATTCCAATAATCGAACCGAAAGTTACAACCGCAGCCGGCAAGCTCACAAATTCCATAAGACCCAGTCCGATATGATTAAGCCCTAAACACGGTCGGCCGTATGGAACGAGGGCCAGGCGTGTTCCGGCAATTGAAAATTATATGAAAGGTTATTCCGCAACGCGTAACGGGGCCCCGGAATTGATATCGACGGTCCGCCAGGCTGCGGCCGGCGAAGAGGAATCGAACTCAAATATCAACCGGAGCCAATTTCGGGCCGGCTTAATTAAGTGAGAGCCGATCGACCGGAAAATGTGCCCAACGAAATAAATACGTCGGCGGGGGTGGGGGGCAGGATAGTAGCGGTAACGCGCGCATACGCTAATCGAATCGGTCCTGGCCTCTCCGGCCGCGTGTAACCCGCAACATTATATTTCCGAATACCTGTTGCGGCCGGGCGAAGAGACGATCAGGCGCCGACTATAAAATCCAATGATCGCCGGCCGTTCATCCGTGTAAGTAGGTTTCGTAATCGGATAATTGAAAGCTACCCTCTATATCTCTCTCTCTCTCTCTCTCTGTCTGATGCACGCACGAACGCTGTCTGTCGATCTCACGCGGTTCCATTGCGAACACGGATCAACGTGCGCGATGAAAAGGACCCTTGCACCGTGTAGAAATTGATTATCATTGGTTGTAGTCGGTGGGATTTATGGTTATTGCTGAATGGAAGGTTTGCGTGTATAGTCGATGGATTGTGGGTGGTTTTGGTGTGTTATTTGGTTTGTTGATGCCGAAGAATGTTGAAGGTGAAGTGTTCTGTGGATAGATTCGTGTATTTAGGGATTGTCTGAGTAAGCATTGAGTTGTTCTACTTGCTGATGTTTAGTTGGTGGATTGTGAATGGTTTTGGTGTGGTTCTTTGGTTTGTAGGTGTCGAAGAATGTTGATGGTGAAGCATTCTGTGAGGTAGGTTTGTGTATTTAGTGATGACTGAGTAAGCATTGAGTTGTTCTACTTGTTGAAGTTTCTTTGGTGGATTGTGAATAGTTTTGGCGTGTTCTTTGCTTTGTAGGTGTTGAAGAATGTTGATGCTGAAGTGTTCTGTGAATATATTCTTGTATTTAGTGATGTCTGAGTATGCATTGAGTTGTTCTACTTCTTGATATTCGATGGATTACGAACGATGTGGCTCTTGCTTCTACAATTATTCCCATAAAATCAATACTCATCCAACACACTCATCCACACAAACTGCAATAAAATATTTACTCCACCTCACACATACCCAAATCCTTCGCGAAGAAGCGAAGTTTCTCTCGAACACTCAGCAAATTTACTCTCTGCGATCTGATCATCTCATAAACATCCTCAGCGTATTTACCGTAGTATAATACATCTTAGCCTTCCCGGAGCTCGATCGTATTCTTTCATTACTAGAAACGCGCTTTCTCGCAGGGGAATTTATTAGAATCTCCTTCCATATTCCGGAAACGCGAAGCTACGAGCGAGCGTCGGAGGAGACACCGGATGATCCCGCGACGAAAGGGAAGGGAGCGTCGTAATAAAACGTCGGAACGACAAAAGCAGCGTCGCGGCGCGCGTACCGGCAAACAGCTCTCGTCGAGCGATGGCTCAAAAGGAAATCGAAATGCACGAGTACTCGCGTCACTTCGTTACCATCCGTTTTCCCTGAGCTTTTCCCCCCTTTTTCCGGCTTTCTTCGCCCTTCGACGGGTCCCATTCAACCCTCGGTTTTCCCTTTAAGAGCACGATTTCCCTCGAACGTAATTTTCCGGGCGTCCGATCGACCGGATTTCGCTTTCGTTTCTTGTTTTGTGCTTCGCCGGGTCCCGCGAGCCCACGCTGAAAGTCCCTCCGGCTGACTGACAGCGGACCTGAGAACGTCTTCCCTTTATTTATTCTTGTTTGCCCGTGTTTAGCGTGTTTGTGCACGCCGTCTCTTGAGCAACGCTGCGAATTGGGTCAAGAGGGTTCTGTGGATCGAGATAACATGGACGTTTCGAACGTTGCTTTCGAGAGCTTTACTTTCCCGGATATTGTGTTCGAAAGTTAACCGTTTGAACTCTGTAGGATACAATATTGCAGCAGGAATAATATTAAATGTTTTAATGAATCTTCTATGTTCTGGAAATAAATATTTATTTTATAATAAAATATTTCAATGGATCTTCTAAGTTCTAACACTGGAACTACTGTACTAGTCAAAATGACTGGTTTCAGTTTTTCTGTTTCGCAATTATTGATACCTTCGATGCATTGAATACTCGAAATTATTTTGAAGATAAATAGTTTCACTTGGATACTACAATGAATGTCTACTACAATGTTCTAATATTACAAGCGAAAAACCTTCGAGTGCAAAGGGTTAATATAAAAGTCTTTAGTTCAGTGTAAGTGTATTTAATGAATTTTTAAGTGAACCATTTTCGAAAGTGATACTTTAAAAGCTACTTCACCATTTTTCATTTTCATTCGGTTTTAATTGATAGAGTGATTCTAGCACAGTTCGGACGATAATTCACGCGCATTGAGGAAACGGGGAATAAGGGAGAAAATCGTTGGCCTAATTTCCACAGGTGAGCCAAAAACGATCGAACGATTATCCGCGAGGATCGAGTTAGCGAATCCGTCGGCCGGGCTTTTGACAGTCATTCTATTTACCCGTCACGTTTATGAATGACGTATCAGGACCGCGAAAGTGCCGCGGCAACGTCGAAAATCCGCTGGAAACGAGCGAGGAGGAACATCGTCGATAAAAACACGATCGATAGGAATTATCGTGCCCGGCGATCGACGCGGAATGCGGGGGGCAGGAATATCGACAGGGTTGTTTATTAATTTCTGCCGGTTCGCCGCTGCACGCCGACGACACTTTAATTGCGAGTGACGGCCGGACTGACATCGATTTTCCACGTTACTCGTTATTACACTACGCCTCTTTATGCCTTTGTAGCATTCCGACATTCGTCGGATACGGGACCTAATGTTTTGTTGTCAATGATTATGTTGGCGCTTTGATTTCGGTGCAGTGAATCAGTATGAATCATTCTACATTCTACAGTTAATCTTCCTGTTGATGAAGCGATTTGTTTCTTTAATTCAGATTTCATGAAAGTGTCGGCTTTCTAATTTTCGAATTTACTGATGTCTGTATTTTTGAACTTGTGAATGTTTAAATTTTGAAACCTTCAGCCCTTCAAATTTCGAAATAACGATTATTTTGGTGCGTTGATTTCGGTGCAGTGAATCTTCCTGTCGATGAAGTGATTTGTTTCTTTAATTCAGATTTCATGAAAGTGTCGGCTTTCTAATTTTCGAATTTACTGATGTCTATATTTTTAAATTTGTGAATGTTTAAATTTTGGAACCTTCAACACTTCAAATTTCGAAATAACGATTATTTTGGTAATTTGTTTCTTTAGTCGAGATTTCATGAAAGCTACTTTCCAATTTTCGAACATACTGATGTCTACATTTTCAAACTCGCGAACGTTCAAATTTTGAACCTTCGACCCCCAAATTTCCAAATAACCATTATGTTGGTGCTTCGTTTTCGGTGGAGCGAATTTTCCAGTCGATTAAATAATTTGTTTCTATTCACTATTCAATATTCTATAAAATCGTCTACTTTCCAATTTTCGAACATACCGACGTCTACATTTTTAAACTTGCAATCGTTCAAATTTTGAAACTTGCAATCATTCAAATTTCGAAACTTTCAACCCTTCAAATTTCGAAATAACCATTATGTTGGTGCTTCGTTTTCTATGGTAGGAATTTTCCAGTCGATTAAGTAATTTGTTTCTCCATTCAATATTTCATAAAATCGTCTATTATCTCACTCTCAAATTTCCTAACATCTACACTTTCAAACTCGCGAACGTTCAAATCTCAAAACTTCAACCCCCAAATTTCCAATTTCCAACCCACCAAATCCCCAACCGTCACCTCCCCAAATTCTCCAACTGCCGAATACCCTGTTCTACCCGGAATCATCTATGAAAATGAGAATCTCCCGTTTCACGGTTTTCCACCTCGCGTGGCACCATCCGCGAAACGAGAGCTCCCCGCAACACGTATAGAAATTTACGTTGCCATTCGTTCGTTCGAGCTTAAAGGTAAAACCGTCAATTTACCGTGTTAGGCATTATCGAGCCTCGCGTTTTCCATTTTGTTCGACAATTTCCCGGCGTTTTTCCGGGAATCCGTTTACCGCGCTCTCGCAGCGGGTGTTTAAGATTGAGAAATATGGCAACGGATAGACCGTCGCGGCGCATTTGCGCCGTGCGGAATATTACCGGCGCAGGTATTCGGGCCAGCTCGCGCCGATGTAATGCGCTGGTTACTTGGTCGCAATCGGGGCTCTCTGACGTCGTTTATGACCGATAAATTACACTGGCCCACGCCGGTACCGATGCTTAATGCCGGCGATTGTAATTAACGCTTTGACGATTCGGTGCCGCTGCGCCGAATGGATATACCGGCTGCGCGCGTGCATGTGACCGTGTTGATTATGTCCCGCTGAGCGTAACCGCTCCGCCTTCGCGCTGCGCGAAATTGTTTCGCGTCTTTGAGCCCCCCGGGCGATCGTAAACGATCGCGAGACGAGCAGACGCAATCGTTCAGCGATATTAAAATCCTCCTGTCTCGAATTAAATTCACCCGCTGAACGGCAAACGTCCGTTCCGGTATCTACCTTTTCCAATTTCGACCGAAGCCAATAAAGAAATCAACTAGAAACGCAATATTCTCGTGTGAATATTTTTTTTTCGATACTTTTTGTTCGTTGTGATTGTAACCGTGTTACGTGGGAAATACGGTGCCATTGTGAACTCTGGGTTCTATGATGATCTACAATATTTATAGATTATTGTAGAAGAATGTTTAACCCTTTGCACTCGGAAGGTTGCCACTAGAAATATTCGACACTTTCCGAGACATAGACAGTATTTGAAACGAAGTAATGGGAAAACGTACGTAAATTAAGAAACAAAGCTATTTTATATAAGTATTTCAGATATAAGCTTAACCCTTTGAACTCTGTAGGCTCCGATATCGCACCAGTTATAATATTAAATATTTTAATGAATCTTAAAGAAACTACCCTAAAATTATTCGATTTTCCACGCATCCAAATTTTCCACTGAGAAGGAAAATAAAAGATCGAAGAAATGTTATAGCATTTCTCATTTTCGCTAGGAATACTATAAAAATTATGAGGGTTAAGATGCTTAATAATATTGTAGGTATAATCAATTACTATCTACATTACAATTACTTACTATAATGAACGATTACTATCTTGATGAGATCTACTCGTTTCTGATTGTTCTTATCTCTGTCGTTCTTGGTGCACTGTATTCGAACCCGATTATCGATTAATTCTCAAGAAACCATCATGCAGTTAAAAACCTAACAGTATCAAGACATCATCTACAGATCGAAACATCGAACTCGATTTCCCGATACTCCCAGATTCCAGCACATCTCGATCTTCTATATTTAACCCTTTCGCGACGGGTGCCGCCTATATACGACAGTCCCTTGGTGCATCATAATTATATTATTGTTTTATTTCAATAGCGAACTCAAAATAAAGCTAGTACTAGCATCAGGCAACACAGAAAATAAGATACACAATTTAACGAAAAGTGAGCGACAAAGTATGGTCAGCCGCGCAGTCGCGAAAGGGTTAATCCTGAACCTACGAAATCCCGGTTCTTCGACGTTCCATTTCCCAGCATCAATCGTCCCATCAGCCGTAAGATCTCGGCGAACGCTCATTAGCATAACCAGGGAACTACGTGGAAACAGATACAAGCTCGTTCGCCGAAGACAAACAAGCAAGTCGACAAACCGAACTCCGCCCTAAACTCCCGTGCCGGCCGGGCCGTAATTATAATATCGAAGACGATTCTCCGCGGCGCACGGAACGGATATAATGCCCCGCGAATGTGACGGGAAATGTAACGAGGTCCCTCTATGTACCGATGCTAATACGGACGATCGTTTCGCATATTGATCTTCGCCGTTGGTAGCCAACTTGACTACTGAATCTATGCTTTCCAGGTAGTTCCAGTTAGATCCGCCGGCCAGATACGACGGAATGCATAATCCTGACCGCGACTCCGGTATCCTCTATCCTATTGTAGCAAGGAAACCGACTCGGGGCGTTCGGGATTCGGAGGGTGTATCTTGGGGGAGCGCGAAAGAAATGATACAGTCTACGGTTTCTCAATTCGATCTGTTAGGACAACAAGGGGACAATTTTATGGCACGGGAATTATTCTTAGAGACGTTCGTGGCCATCAGCTTTCCGTCCGGTACTTTAGCAGGCCGGCCTGCAGCCAATATGCGGCACATAATGGTTCAGCGTAGAAGTCAACCATTGTCTAGTTTTTTCACTTCGGTCCAGGTGACGTAAAGTCGTGTTCCAGAGGGTCTGTTAGAATTTTCGAAAAAGTGTCCTCAAGGATTTTCACCTAATGGAAAAACCGCTCCTGAGGCCCACCTTCGTATATCGAGAGGGAGGGAGTAGGCCCAGGATCAGTATAAAAACCCTTCGAACGGTCAGAAAAAAGATCAGTTTGACATTCAGTATAAGTATCAGTTCAGAATCAGTTCAGTCAAAATGTGTACCAGTTCAGGTCAGAGTCAGAAGTAGTTGAGGATCAGCTCAGCTTCAATCAGAATCAGTTTAGAATCAAGTCAGAATCAGTTGAGAATCAGCTCAGCTTCAATCAGACTCAGTCGAGAATCAGCTCAGCTATCAGTCAATCAGTGATTTAGTCCCAACATTGGGTGGTCCTTCGAAAAGCTCAGCATATACTCAAAAGTGCTCGTGGCAGTCGGAGTACTTTACAACGCGGTCACACTATGTTCCAAACATCGGTCCGTCGCGATACGACCTGGTCGCCCTTACGCACGCACAACGAACCATTCATCCCACGATACTTCAACCTACGCTAAATAATTCTAGATACCACAATATATGCCGGATTTAAGCGAGCGGCGCACGCGAATCCGCTGTCCGCGTTGGCAGCGTTTCAAGAACAAGAAGAAGACCGGGCCGAAGTGGCAGAAATAATGGGTGGCCGACGGGGTGGGGAGGGAGAGAGAAAGAGCGAGAACGTGTGCTCGAGGAACGACAAGCCCAACACGTGTCCGCGGGACACGCTTCCCCGGTTATTTAGAGCGACGTGACTTCTGCACGTACCCGCCCGCTAACCTAATTCGTGCACGCGACGGAACAATGGGGGAACAATCGAACGGAGAACTCGCGGGGAGATTCTCCGCTGAACGGTTCGATCGAGGAACCATCCTGTCTCTCTCTGTCTGTCTCTCTGTCCTTCTGTGGAGTACGGCGGCGAGGAGAACAGCCGGAGGTATTCGATTCGACCGTGTTGAAATGGAAATCTCGGAGCTCTTTACCGGTGGACCGGCCGAGGGAAGAGCATCCGTGCTTCCGATATTCAATCTTCGCGGGCTCGGAATTGGAACTTCGATTGGCCGAAGTTGCGTCGCTTTTTCTTTGGGTTTGCGGAAGGAGGAAGATGAGGGAGTCGGGAAATTGGGGAAGAGACGGGGACGAAGGGAATGGAGAAGAACTTGAGAAGGGTATGTGGATGTAGAAGGAAGAATAGGCAGAACTTGGAAGAGCTCGAGAAAGAGGAAGGAACAGCAGATTTAGATGAAGAGGAAAAGGACGAACTCGAGGAACAGGAAAATTAGGAGCGGAAGAATGAAGGCTGGAACTTAAAAGGGAAGAACTCGAGAAAGGGGAAACGAAAATGGATCTAGGTAAGGAGGAAACAGTAGAGCTTGAGGGAGAAAAAGAAAAGGAAGGATGAAAGCTAGAACTCAAAACTGAAGAACTTGAGGAAGAGGAAAAAGTAGAGCTCGAAAAAGAAGCAGCAGAAGAATAGAAACTAGAACTTAAAACTGAAGAACTCGAGAAAGAGGAAAGAAAAATAGACCTAGATAAAGAGGAAACAGCAGAACTCTAAAGAGAGGAAGAAGAATAAAAACCAGAACTTAAAACTGAAGAGCTCGAGGAAGAGGAAAAAGTAGAACTCGAAGAAGAAGGAGCAGAAGACTAAAATCCACAGCTTAAAGAACTCGAGAAAGAGGAAGCGAACTTAAAACCGAAGAGCTCGAGAGAAAAGGAAAAAGCTGGAAGAAGTAGCAGAAGAATAAAATGCAGAACTTAAAAAGAAGAGAACTCAAGAAAGAGGAAGCCGAACAGAAAGCGGAAGAGATTGAAAAGGAGCAGGTGCGGGGCGAAAACTGAAAAGAGGAAAATTCTCGAACGATTTCCCCGAGAATTCCGTGCCACGCCTGAATCGATGATCAAAGGCCGGTCCGCGGAGGTGCTCGAGAACCCCGGAATCGTAACGTCGCGCGCCAGGTTCGAGAATAACGGGCGGAAAGGGGGGCAGAGGCGTCGTAGAGGACATCAGCGTTGGAAATCGAGTCCCGGACCGTCCACGGAACGATCCCGCCGGACAAAAACCGGGTCCGAGCACTTGCGGCGTTCCCTCCGCTCCGGCGCTTCGAAGTCCCTGCGGGGCAGCGCGGCGCTCGATTCCACGGCGGAAAGAACGGACGCCGGGACGGCGCTTTAAACTTTGATGGGCCATCCCGGTCGACCGCAACGGCGAGCGACGATGTCGACGTCGTCGGCTCTGCCTGTTACCGCGCCCCTCCCCGCGCCGGCTTAATGCGTTTCTGAAGGTTCGAATATCATAAAGGCGAGTCCGTAATAAACCAATGCCCGACACCCGTGCGATCCTCTTTTTTCGAGCGTCGCGCTGCTGGTCGCTCGCTGGTCGACGTTGTGTAAGTCGCCTTGAGAATTTCGAAGTTTCGATGATATGTATAGTGTTACTATAGTATGGATCTTTAGTCTGACTATGTAACTACACTACTGTAGATATCAAATTTTGCCTGAATATAGTCTTTCGCACAGTTTTATGCAGTATAACCCTTTGCGGACGAAGATTCTTTGGAATGTAGGACCTTCAGCGGAAATTAATAAAAAAGGAAACTTCGCGGTGATCTGAATAACTGAATAAAAAATAAATGAGTAACGTAATAAATAAATGATACATAATAAATAATGAATGATACATAATAAATCTAGATGAGTAACTGAATCATTTGTCTACAACTCAGTCTTCCAAATACGAGAATTTCATCTCGCCGAAATGTCGACAGTCGTCCGCAAAGGGTTCAATCTATACAAGTTTACAGTTTCGCTGTGTCAAATCATTTGGTGACTTAGAGGCGCCTCTGGAGTGCAAAGGGTGAAATCATCGAGGACCTGGAAGGTTATACTTGGCGCCTGTAAAATGATCGCGTTCGAGAGAGGTACGCGAAGGAATTTACTGTAGATATCCTTGGAGTAGAATAGGTCTGCACATAGTCAGACAATATAATAGAATCTACTTGTTCTTCCTTAAAGAGAATAAATCGTAGAAAATAATCAGATAAAAGGGCAGTAAGTAGTATAACTCGACCAATAATCATACACGATCAATCCATACACACGAACACTGAAATAGGACAAAAGTACACCTTAAAACACGAAGCAACGAGTAACAGCTAAATGAAAGCCAAGAAGTAGACTAACCACACACGGTCGGACAACAGACGCCGCAAAGGGAATTCTAAATGCGAAGACAAGTAACCGCCGAGACGTGCGCACGAAATATAACCAGCCGGGAAGATCAAAAGTATAATTGCATCATTGACCAGCGAAACAAGTGGAATACATCCCTATTCAATCAGACAAGCATCCACAATGTGCATCCTCCCGTTGCAAACAGCCATCGACGAGACCACTGTGTGCTCGAAATATCCGCAACGAAACGAGGTAACGCGATATCTCGAAGGAATGCGTCCGAGCATCGAAACACAGAAGGATCAGGCCCGAGTTAGAGGGTGGGCGGGGCGTGGCCAATTATAAAGCGGCCGCCGGGGGACCCGGCTAACCAAACCGCACAAAGGAAACCGAACCGCGCGCCGGAGCGATTCCAGAGCGGTTGAAATATGAGATTTAATCGGGCAACGTCGCGGCGCTCGGCAATTGACGGAACAGCCGCACGACTGATAATCTAATCGCCGCCCGGAAACCGGTGCAGTTATTGCGAAACTTGTTACACCGCAATTATGGCGGATCAATGGAACGCACGAAATATCCTGCTCCCCTCTGTTGGCTGTTCGCAGCGGCGTCCTTACTTGGAGCCGATTAAACGAGACCGCTTGCTTCTTCGTTGGTGGACTGTATTTTTTGTGTACAATTATGTCTGAACACTGAGACTCGCTTGCTTGATGTATTTCGTTCGATCGTTTTGAGTTGTATGTTTCGCTGATCTGCGAGTCGGATCGTCGGCTCCGAAATTTAAGAAGACACCCTGATTGGTTATCGCAAAAATTAACAAGTCCTACTACCTAAGACATGCAGAGACTATGTTCTTAGCTTTAAATACTTCCGAGTGCGAAGGGTTAAAAGTATCTTAACCTACGCTAAGAATTCTAGATACTACAGTAATTTATTTCGTCGTCAGCGCAGAGTTCCTCTCGATAGAAACGCTCATTACTGCCGTTGCACATTTCTTTCTTTTTCGTCGTTCGTTCAAAAATCGATCGCAGAGCAGTCTCTCTCACACACACTCACGCATCCTTATAATACGTTGCATATCTTCTTGCAAATAGAATATGGAATTAGATAGAGGATTGAAGACAGAGTAGATTTGAAGGAACATTGAAGGATATTTCAAAGGATTGTTAACCGACAGACAGTTGAACTACGACGGTTGCTAACCGGAGACACTCGTTCGCGGTTTCACCTGGCCGTTTAGTTTTAAATGGACGTCGGCGGCGTGTTCAAGAAGAATATCCGAGGACCTTGAGTTCAGAAGACTCTTTCGCCTCAGTTTCCATTCGTGAAAGAGATTTCAGTGGTTCGAGGAGAGAGAAGTTTAATTGGATGTATTGTACGAGTATCCATTGATTCGTTCTACTTAAACTTCCCCCAGGACGTGTATCTTGATTCTGCTACTCGCGTCAGCTCCAATTAGCATCGATTTTTTCCATACTTCTGAATCATTTACAAAACGTTCTCGCTTGCTTTAAAGAACTTCCAAGAAACTTTCCCATTCTACGCCGCAGTAGAACTCTATACCCAGTGCAACGTATAGAATTACTGACCTATTCCACTCGCCATAAAGTATTCTACCATACCACGCAGTTATTCCACCCTCGATCCACCGAAACCGATACACTCGCGTATAATCATTGACCTGTTCCACTTACCCGGAAAATATTCTACCGTCCATTCTATCGACTGGCAACGCCGATCTACCGAAATCGAACAATCCCCGACCCGCTCTACTTTACAACAGAACATTGTACTTCGGTCGACGCGACTATCGGCGGAAACTACTGATCCTGCAGAGTAAACAATCGCGAGCCAGTTTTATCGCTAGTCAAATTGGGGCATATTGGATTTTAGAAATATTGTTTTGTAAATGTTCACGCCGATTTTGATTGATGCGATTACACTGACGTACCCTAATTACTATTGAATCTCCAGTTTCCACAATCTAAATAAACGATCAATTCTTTTAGGAATAGAATGAAGTGTACAATAAATAAATTTAAACCTAGTGTTAACCAACCGAATGGGAGATCTCCCACTTTTCACTTAGCAACGTATTGCTTTTCATTTTATTTATCTTTTGTTACTTCGTAAGTCTTGAAGTGGGATTATTTGAAACTCATCGAATATGGTTCTTGTTTCTACAAAATACAGATTCTAACCGAATTAATTGAATGAGTTCGATTGGAGGTAATGGAGGAGGCTGTAGTTATAGTCTCTAGGAGACTAATTAGATTTTAGTCTTAACACTTTACAGAGGAAGATTGTCTGAAGTATACAACCTTCTGCAAATTCAAATTAGATACGAAATATTTAAATAACAGAGAATAAGGAAACTATTGATTTCTTGCTGTTCGATTAGTTAAATCATTTGTTCGAAATTTAGTATTGCAGGAGAAAGAGAATTTTATTAGAAATAGTATAATTATTTCTTGACAACTCAATGAAACACTAAATCAAACGCACACTTTCTAGAACATTCTTTCATTAGTAAAGCGTTAAACTAGTGTTAAACTGTTCTCCACGAGCCCTATCGATTCACTCCTCGCACTCCTCGCATCCAACAAAAACCGGCCGTGAAAAGCCAAGCGTCGCCGAGTGGTTCGAAACGATTCCCGGGATCCGGGCTAATTTCCCTTCCAAATCTGAGACGGTCGACGTCGAAAATCAGATCCCCGTCGATCCCGTAGCCTGCATCCTGGCAAAGAACGGCTCTGTGATCGATCGCGGGCAGAAGGGTTGCAGCCGGCCCCGAGGTGGAGGACGAGCGACGTTATCAAAGAATACAAGCCTCTCAGGGATCGATTACACCGGGAGATTCCTGCGGCCGGCTAGATTACGCGGTGTTCTCTCACGCCATTGCCCGGCGAAGGCAACGAGCGGAGACGGCAGCCAGCCCGTTTGCCGGCTGCAAATCTTATTTGAATTGGAGATGCCGAGTTTACCCCTTAGCTGGACCGACGCTCCGCGCCGGTGTACAGTCAGCTTAGAGGGGAGGCGATAAGTAGCTTACCGAGGACCGAGCTCTCTCGTCTCGCTCGTGCCCTCGCCGTTCCTCCCTTTGATTCCGATATTCCGTTGCTCTGCGCGCCGGTGCCTGCCTCTCTCTCTCTCTCTCTCTCTCTCTCTCTCTCGGGGATCGCTATTTTCGCGCGGACGTATGTATTTATACGGGACAAAGATGGACCGTGAGGCGACCGCCGCAGCACGCTTACAGCCTCGAGAGGAGTCGGCACGGAACGGGAACAATCGGATCACGGGATACCGTGGTAATTTCTGTTGGCCGTGTCGCGAAGTGCTCCGTCGCGTCGGGTTTTGGGATGATTGGTGTCGTTGTTGGTTTCTGGAGACGAGGTCGTTGGAAGCGAGATGATTTCTGCGCTGGTTTATTATTTGCTCGGTGCTTCCGATCGTCGTGTCGTTAATCCTTGGCAGTCCTGTGTCGAGTCAGACTTGATCTTCGGTTTTGTTGAAACATCTACCTGTCTTAACAATTTTTTCTATATTTATTTGTAGTATCACGATTGTACCATTTAACATACAGAATCTTCTACGTTGGAAGCTACATTATGTATCAATTGCTTAATTAACCCTTTGCACTCGAGAGGTGACCCTCATTCACCACCTGGTTTCATACAGTAAAACTATGAAATTTGAAAAAAGAACTTCCGAGTGCAAAGGGTTAATAGGAAAAGAGAAAACTACCACATGTGGTACACGTTAATTTTTGTAGCAAAATATTTTGAAGGGACACATGGTCAAGAATAGCTGTATACGTTGCGAAGCACCGAAAACATCAAGAATCGATATCAAAATATATAAAATTAAAAGAAAACTTGAATGTAACTTAATATTTTATTTAAAAAATCAATACAATTCATAAGCAAAATATGACCGAAATTTCTGTTGCACGGAGCGTGTTAAAGACAGTGATAGTTGGTCTCGAAGTTTAACAAAACGAACATAACGCTTGATTTGTGCAAATCAGAATGACTTTCTCGTCAACTCAATAAATTTCCTTGATTTTCGGTGTTTCGCTCGATAAAATCGATCATGATCATATTCATTCTTCTGTCAAGGTTATAATTGGTTTCTTTTGAGATTCGGTAGTCGACAGTTTTAGGTTATAAATACAAAGGGGATGCAATAGGTGAATGGTAATCTCGGCAGTGTTAAATCGCAGCGTTGAAACGTACACGACAAGCAGAGAAAGAAAGTTTCCCGCGGGTTAATTTGATTCGCGATATGAAGATGATCGATGCTCGCGCTAATTAAAGCCGAACATTATTCCTTTCATAGCGCGGCGGGGGGTGGAATTAGAGGTCTAAATACACCCGGGAAGAGGGTCAAGGAGGATCCTTTCAGGATAAATTTATTCAACACTTCCGAGTGATGGATGTTCGCATTAACCGAGGCCTTTATTCTTTTCACAACATCCCGCGGTTAAATGGAAATATTAGAACATACAGAAATCCACTTGAGCCACCTCCATTCAACGTGATCGATGATCTTTTAATTAAACCTCTACGCGGTTCTCTTCGTTCTCTATCTAAGAAACAGAAGTATTTCACGTGACAGTGGAACAAGTGCTAACTTCTAATGTTCAAACTTAACCCTTTGCACTCGAAAGTTTTTTACTAAAAATATTCAATATCCTCTGATGAGATACAGACGATGTCCTTTGAAAATAATTAATGAGGAAGCATATATAAATTAAGAAGGAAAGTTATTTTATTTCAATATTCCATGTATTGATGCATCATACAAAGCATAATATTATATATAAGACTTTATAATTTTGCAAATCAAATCAAGTGGTGACTGAAAGTCATCTCTCGAGTGCAAAGGGTTAATAGTTCATTCTTTTTCGTCGACCTATCAATCATTCTATCAATGTAAAAATATCATACGAACCTTCTCATGTTTAGATGAATCATTTTCGAACTATCGTCGAGAAATATAACTTCCAATGTAGAAAATTAATATTTCAATCTCTTTCGTCGACGTGTCAATCATTCTACCAATGTAAAAATATCATTATACTAACCTTCTCATTTTTAGATCAATAGTTTTCGAACTATCGTTCAGGAATATAACTTCTAATGTACAAAGTTAATATTTCATTCTCTTTCGTCGACTTATCAATCATTCTACGAATATAAAAATATCATACGAACCTTCTCATGTTTAGATGAATCATTTTCGAACTATCGTTCAGGAATATAACTGCTAACGTACAAAATTTATATTTCATTCTCTTTTGTCGACCTATCAATCATTCTACGAATGTAAAAATATCATACGAACCGTCTCACTTTTATATCAACCATGAACTATCTTTGAAGAATATTACATAAAAATCAGAGACTATTCATCAACTACATTACTCATCAAATCAACCAGCATTATACACATTTCCATCCATTTCATAGAAACCCGAAATACACAGACGTATACAGAGACAGAATTCCGCGTAGAGACAGAGGTGCAAAAGCGGCGCGACAGTTTCCAGAAAACGAAAACACGGTTCCCGGTTCAGCATCCTCGAGGAGCGGAATTGCCGGGGGCGAGGGGGCGATTAACACGTTTTCGCGAACGAGGGAAACAGCCCGACAATGATCGCCGGAGAATTGGGCCGCTCTCAACAATTCATTTTGCGGGGCTAAATTGCCTGCGATATTTCGAAAGCTCGAGACCGGCGTGAATGGAAAGCTGGCGGCGCGGCGCGGGGCGGGGGGAGGGAGGCTCGGTCTCGACGTTTAAAACGAGCCCCACGTTTCTACGGCGTGTCGTGCACCTGCGCGTGCAACACCTGCCTTTGGCACAGATTGT
This sequence comes from Nomia melanderi, assembly GCF_051020985.1. Classification (NCBI taxonomy): domain Eukaryota; kingdom Metazoa; phylum Arthropoda; class Insecta; order Hymenoptera; family Halictidae; genus Nomia; species Nomia melanderi. Next base: position 12,939,212 of record NC_135010.1, on the reverse strand, counting down.
CAGATTATCTTCGCAAGTGGCTCATGATTCTCTCTTCCTTCTCCCTCCCCCTCTCTTTCTTTCTCCGTCCATCCACCTTTCTCTCGCTGTCCCTCTTTCGAGCGGCAGCTCGCCTAGCTTCCTTTAAAAAGCCGCCAGTCGCGCCAGTCGAGGCTGAATGTATACAAATGAACGACGGGGGAAAAGCGGTGGAAAAGCGCTGATGACTCGGGAAAACGCTGCCACGCGGACGTTTCCCTCGTTTCGCTTCTTTATTCCGATGCTCCAGCTACTAGCGAATCTGTTTGTCTCGCGAGAAGTGTTGGTTGCTTGTTGATTTTCCAATGGAACGATGACTAGCATCGGCAGAGAAGACCGGAATATCGCGGGAATTGCCGAGTGGCTGATTTACAGCGGTTTATGCTACTTGAAATGCACGGAGGATGATAATTGGTGATAATTCTCGTTTCGGAGTATTTGGACGGCGCTGAGGGTTTTAATATGTTTACAACATATTCGACGGGAAGAATTACTGTTAATTAATGGTATACATTAATTAGTTTACTTTTAAAGCGAAATTAATCGAACGCGCGCCTCTGTGTCGTTGATGGGAATTAATCTTTATACAAATTTGCATGGATTTGCATGGTCAATTTATTCCGTTAATTTTCGTCCGGTTGTTGCGGCTGATTTTACGTCCTGTCTGACTTCTCGCGCACCGTTACTACTTGTATTCGTCCACTTGTGGAACAGTGATTCTTATTTGTATGTCGCGTCGCTAAATCGCTTTAGGAGGGCTATCGACGAAACCTTCTGCGAGGCACATTAGAGCCCTGGGTATTTTTACCATAGCAGAAATAAAAGCTCAAGGAACCGTTGCTTCAATAATTTAGTCGTAGTTGCTTCGGCACGTTTTGCCAGTTTCGTAGATTTACCGTAACTTTTACCTTACGTCTGTTTGCCGGAAGTCGAGGCGATCCTTGGTTTTATCACTCGCTATGGTCAGTGCCAAGAACGCTCGGGACCCTCGCGTGGGTCACCCGGGGGCTGCAATCGGCAACCCCTCCAGGATCACCGGTTGAGTCCCACTCGAACGAATTTTTGTTTGTGCGCGCCCACTATCTGGAAGGCTACAAATCAGGAAGCTTCCAATTTTGCACACGCCTGCCCAAAGGTTTATAAAAACCGACGCAAGGTACGGAGACGGGAGATATAAGAAAAAATTGAACTAGACACGCGAGACGGAGTATATAGACGTCGTTGTAGACTCTCGCCGCTGACGAGTATTACCGAACTCCCAAAAATAAACAGCAAATTATTTTCACCGAAGTAAATATTTATACAGTCCACTTCCAGTCAGTTCGCGCAAAGTTAAGTCGGCGTGCGACGCACGGGTTTCCCTATAACATTTCGAAATAGAAAACGCGTACGCAACATTGTATTTAAATACTTTTTTATTTAATATTCGGAACACGATGTTTGTTATGTATATTGCCACGGACGAGATAAGACGTACTGTCTTACATCGGTGTCCGACGCAACGCCGACCATTACTACTCGGCATCGGACATCTGTCGCTGAGCGCGCCGCGTCTGACACAGCGTTGAGCACCACTACTCAGCGTCCACCGCAAGACGGATAATTAACGTGCCGTCGGAATAATAACCGGATCGCGATCCGTCCAGCGCGAAATACTATAATCGCGGCCTAGTTCGCGTCAATAGTCGCTAATTAGACGCGCGCCGGTGCTGTTCCGTCAATACTACTTCAAGAGGCGGGACGTAATTAGCTGCAGACAAACGGGGAATCATGCCCGATTTTTCAATGATACCAGTTCCATTACTCCCTCGTGGAATTATTGCCTCGCTAATAATACATAATACATAATGTCACAGAAAATCAATTTAGTCGAGAATATTCCAATGACTTAAACATTTATCCAAAACACATAATCTAGGCGTTCGTCTATTGCGTCATTTTTGGTCGCGTAACAACTCGAGTCCTTTGATTCCCAAGTAATCAACTGTAACTCTAGTCTTCGAATTCTTAAGTAATTAATTACAATTCCCGAGTCTTTCGACTTTCAAGGTGCCTCTTAAAGTAGAAACAACATTCAACCGTTTTAATGGTTTCATTAAATACACCGTGTTTCGCTAGATTGGGGAGACTTTACAGCAACTTTCTACTTTCCATTCGACTTCCCCGGCGTAAAGTGTTCAAGTTTAAATAACATCCTGGCGTTTCGGCGATTCCTGAATAAATCCTCGTCGACCGGAGAACACGACTCGACAGCCGCGAAGGACTTCAGCGTCGAAGGAACGGTTCGAATGCGACACGCAGTCCCGCTGAAACGCGGTCCGTGTAGCCCGTCACGGGGAATCGGTTTCCACCGCCTCCTTATCCTTTTAAAAGATTAAAAAAGGACTCCGCGAAGGAGCCGGGGGGAGGGGGAGGAGGGAAAGCTGCCTGGGATTTACCGCGAAGAAGGTTTCTCCCCGTTGAAAGCGTCCGCGAAGAAATCCCCGGCAGCTTTTTTATCACTGGAAGGGAATAAATAATGGACGACCGACGGCGGCCGAGGTAATCGCCGAGTCGATCGACTTATTAAGTAATTAAAAGCGCGACACTCTGCGGATGCTGTGTCTGTGTAGTCTTTTATTGTTTATTCGTTTACTTAAGGCTCTCCTCAGCTGGGAATTCTGCAAAGGGATGGGATGGTTTCTTAGTTTCTGGGATCTTCATGGATTAAGTCAGTTATTCGTTTGGATTTCGTATAAATTAAGTAGCTCTGTAGGAGCGTTGAAGAGTTTTCGGAAATAATGTAATTTTTGAAGTTAGAGTTGATACATTCGTGGTGTATGTTGTTCTCTTTAGAGATGGACTATTGTATAGTACTTCTTTAGTGCTTTGAAGCGAGATTGTTTTGTAATCGTTTAGAAGTTGCGGAAACTTTCTTGAAGTAATGAAGGTTTCTACGCATCAACTGATCAACAGATCAACAGATCCATAACTCTAGAAATCTAGAAATCTAGAAATCTAATAATCTAATAATCTAGAAATCTAGAGATCTAGAGATCTAGAAATCTACTAATGTAGAACTCTAATAATCTAGAAATCTAGAAATCTAGAGATCTAGAAATCTAGAGATCTAGAAATCTAGAAATCTAGAAATCTAGAAATCTAGAGATCTAGACATCTAGAGATCTATAGATCTAGAGATCTAGAGATCTAGAAATCTAGTAATCTAGTAATCTAGAAATCTAGAAACTTAGAAATCTAGAAATCCACAAATCTACAAATCTACAAAACTACAAATCTATAAATCTATAAATCTACAAATCTACAAATCTACAAATCTACAAATCTACAAATCTACAAATCCACAAATCCACAAATCCACAAACCCACAAATCCCCAAATCCTCGAATCCACGAATCAACAAATCAACATTTCGTTTCGAATCACCAAGCCATCTTGCGCCATAGCAATCCCCGTAATCCTAATACCGAAGCCAATTTCCCTCAATTTAGAGAGGCGCAAGCCCAAGAACATTAGCCAAACTCTCCTATCCTCTCTCCCCTCGGTCCCCTCGAGGCACGTGCTCGTGATTTCGGGAGGCCATGAAAAACCGTTGCGTTGTAGTCGCGTTATCCGCGGCGTAGATCCGTCGAGTGGTCGGGAAGCGGAAAAATCGCTGCGCCGGAGCAGCGGGAAGGAGCGCGGGGCCGTAAAAACTTTCCAACCTGCTACTCGAGCCGGATGGGGAGCTTTTAAAAAACCCGTCGTCGAAATTAACCGGCGGAACTCGAAATTTCGAACAGTTTGTACGGTAATTCGGCATAACCGAGAACGCTTCGAGGACCCGGGCTTCTCTCTCCAGCGGCGCGGCGTCCCGCGGATCCGCGGGAGCCGAGCGAAACGGCGAATTAAAAGTTTACACCGGCTCCCCGTTCGTTGCGCGCGATATTCCTGACGGTACTTCCCGCCCCGCTGGACCACCGAGCGAGCGACGATCGCGAAACGTTTTTTTTCCGCGTTATTTGCACGCGGGATTCGCGTTCGACGATGATCGCGCCGCGGCACGCGTCGGGTTTTCTGTTTGCGGAGAACGAGCCGCGCGAATCTTCTGTTTGCGAGCGGAATTTCACGCGTGGACCGTTGCGGCGCGTGTTTTTTATTACGTGTGGAAATAGTGTACACGCAAGGGGGAAGGGATTCGGTCGAGCGGAGGTTCGCGGAACGGTCAACTTTTTGTTAATTAATTTTTTGTTATGGAAATTTATTGGTACCTTCGTTGATAATGTTATCGGTATCGAGAAGTTTCGGAGAAGGTCTTGTTATTGAGAGATTCACTGAGTTCTATGGAACATTCATTTGAATATTCTATGCTAACAAAAGCTCTATTGATAATTATCTTAAATTGAACAATTCATTAAAAAGTTCTAAACTACCAAAAGCACCTTAAGCTTATAAAATCTCCATTGAAAATCATCTTAAGCTGAACACTCGATGAAAAGTTCTAAGCTATTAAAAGCATCGTTAAGAAATTATCTATCAAAAGACTCACCAAAAACCTAAGCTCCAAAAATACTCTAAAATCTCAATCCACTGAAATCCCCATAACAACTCAATCTCTCGAAAGCTTCATTAAGAAATCCTAGAATCACTTCATTAAGAAATCCTAGAAACACAAATATATCGAAAGGAATATCTCATAACAAATAAACAGAATCTCCACTGAAAATCATCTTAAGCTGAACACTCGATGAAAAGTTCTAAGCTTCTAAAAGCATCATTAAGAAATTCGCTATCACTGAACATAACAATCCACATAACAATTCAATCTCTCGAAAGCTTCATTAAGAAATCCTAGAATCACTTTGCAAATACGAATCTATCGAAAGGACTATCGCGTTCCAAATAAACAAACGCGAAGGAAACAGAATATCAAGTGACGGCGAGCGGCTGGAACGCGAATCCGGTCCGAGTAAGAAGCAAAGGCGGCCGGGAACTCGGTCGGAAGGCAGCGGCGAAATCGTAGCCGGGCCCCGTGTCGATTTCTCAAGCTTATCGTCTGGCTTTCGGAACAAAGGTGCCCGGTTACGCGGTTTTCCGCGCGCAGTGGATGCGGTCTATTGGTCAGACGTCTCTGGGATACATTACCGGCCGCTGGAAACGCGAGACCCGAAAGGGATAGAATTTTCCCCGGGCCGGGGCCGGGGCCGACCCGGCAGGGGAAACAGAGAAGTGGCGGAAGGCGAGCGGAACCGCGTTTAATTATGCCTTTGGCCGGCGGAGCTGTCGTTGACGGTAAAGAGGCGACTGACGTGGAAAGAGTCCGCGAAGAAAATGACCGGGACGGAATGAAAAATTCCCGAGATAAGGAGCCGGACGCGAAAACCGGCGGGAGGTGTGCGAGCAAAGGGGTAACGCGCGGCGGGGTTCAAGGGAAATAGACAAGCGGACTGACAGCGGCAAAGTTCCTAACGGCGGAACGGTTTCGAGGGTGGCTTTGAAGAATTTTTACAGCGTAGAAAAAGGGCGGACGGAACCGAATGGGATAAGAGAATTAACTTTCTCAACGATTGACCTTTGCTTCTGAGGGAAACCGTTTTGAATGGAGGGGAACAAATTCGACACTTTGACTAGCTTGTCGCTTTGATTCGCGAAACTGGAGTCTTCTCTGTGGACTGAAGCTCTTCTCGATGATCACTGCTGCTTTGGAATTAGATTGTATTTAACTCGTTGCACTCGGAAGTTTTTCAATGGAAATATTCAGTTTCTGACGAGACAAAGGTATTTCGTGAAACGATGAGAGATCACTCGTTGGAGAACGAACTTATTTCAATGTTTCTTAAATTGACGCGTTATACGAAGTGTAATGTTATATATCAAATTTTATAGTTTCCTGTGTGAAATAAAATATTCAGTGATGAAAGGGTTGACTACGCTATATGAGAGGAGGTTCGGATTTTTCGAGGCTGGATTACCATCGGTGCCTTAACCCTTTGAACTCCGAATTTCCTTTGCATTGTTTGATCGATAGCTCTGTATTATTATGTTTGATTTAGGACTGTTGAGAGTGAGCATTAAATATATTTTTAATAGCTAGGAAGCAATTGTGCAGTCCTCTGCCTCGGAGTCAGTTGTTTTTCCTGAGGGCAGCCATTTTAGCGAACGCTCAACCATCGAACGTTAGTTTTCAGTTTTTGAGATGCATACTAATATACACTTAGTTTTCAAGCTTTTGTGTTTAATTTTGCAAATAGATATTCAACAATAACGCGTTTGGAAAAATAGATAGTTCCTATAGAGCGGTGTAAAGGATTGTTAGCAATAGTATTGAGAATAACACGATAATATAATCTATTTGAAGACGGGACGGATAAGAGGAGCACGGAGAGACGAGAATGGAGTCCAGGTGTGCGTAATGTGAATCACGTGTGAGTCGAAAGTGGCACGTTGCCGCGTCGCTTCTCGTCGTCTTCGCGCGAAAAGGCGAATCTCACATGAAAAACGAGCGAGAGCCCGTTTTGAAATTCTGACGTGGTGCGTCGGGCCAGCCTCGCCTGCTGGAGAGGGTTTTTCGAAAGTATGAAAAGAGCTGCGTTTTCCCTCCCTCTCGTGGAGGAGGGGTTTGCGAGGGGAGGGGGACCCAGTGACGAATGGAACAGCTGCCAATGGGTTTGTCCTGGCGCCAAAGGAAATCAAAACTGTCGCGTGGGGCTTTCTTTTTTCATCGCGGGACCATGTATGCTTGTAATAAGTGAATCTTTGCTGGGGTCCTTTTTATGCAGACGATCCTTGTGAGGGAATTTTTTAGGGGAGACTTGGAGTGATTCTGATGTGAATTGAATTGGAACGTTATGGGATGTAGAGTATAAACGGAAATATAATGTGGTGGAATGTGTTATAATATAAATTAATACTTCTCGATTTTTAGGAATTAGGATACGATGGAACTTCTGTGTGTCTGATCATTGCTAGACGTTTCTACTTATTCTACGATTCTCGTGACGAAATTTTTAAATTAGACTTTGATTAATTTTGATATGAATTGAATTGGATTGTTATAGAATGTAAAGTATAAAAGGAAATGTAATATGGTGGAACGTGTTATAATATAAATTAATATTTCTCGATTTCTAGAAATTAAAGACATGGGAGAATTGAATATTTGTAGTGAACACTTGTTTATTGAATAGATGAAGGATATGGAACTTTTGTATGTCTGATCATTGCTAGACGTTTCTACTTACTTTACGATCCTCATGATAAAATTTTTTAAATTATACTTAATATAAATTATACATATTATAGTGAAATATGATATAATACAAATGAATACTTCCAAATTTTTAGTCGAAGACACGAGAAAACTAAATATTCGTAATAAACACTAAATAATAAAAAGCACAGTGCAATTTCAATAGTCTGATCATTACCAGACACTTCTCACACCACGATCCGACAAAGTATTACCGAAAGGTACACAACGCAATATCGCCGAACAAAAACTCCCACGCAAACAACCGCACACCAGAGAGCTTACCAAGTAGAAACATCCCTTCACAGTCGGACACAAGAATAAACCTCCCGAACCCATGCATTCCGCGTACATTCCCGAACATGTTCTTAAAAACGCCCCTTGCGAACGCAAACGAACGTTGCCCGTACATTCTTCATTAATTTACGCACACCCCCGGCGGTCAAATATACCTTGCCCCTAATTAAATCCAAGATAGAAGATCTCCGCTCGCAGCGCGCCGCACGGAAAAACTCGAGCCGGCTCCGTTGCGCAAGAAGTCCGCAAAAACAGACGGAAGACTGGGAACAGGACACGCGACTCCGCGGGGGGAGGCGGTCAGGGGACAGGCGCGAGCGGGAAACGAGGGGAAATTCCGCAACAGGAAATTTGAATTAAACCCGGGCGGCCGGAAGAAAACGGATGGCCATAAATCTTTTTACCGTCTTCAAACGACAGAAAAATCCCCCGAGGCTATCCTCGCCGGCCGCCGTCAGAGGAAACGAGAAACAGCTCGCGGAGACGAGCACAAGCCAAAAATAACAGGCGTAACGAGAATCTCTGCGAGAGATATCGGCGACTGGCTTGTTGTTATGAACATTGAACACATTAATTGTGCAAAATTTGGATGTGTGAAGAATCTGATAGTTGTAGGGTAGTTTCTTTAAGATTCATTGAAATGTCTAATGTTATTCCTAGTGCAATATTGGAGCCTACGGAGTTCGAAGGGTTAATTGTTTTAATATAGAGCGGACCATTGGAATTAGTCCGTCTCTGGATGTTCAAATGAGAAATTCGATACACCTTAAGTTTCTACTGAGATTTGTGTTTCTCTATATAAATGAACCTTGATCTTGCGACTTCATTTGAGAGTACTTAACCTTTGCACTCGGAAGCTTTCCAGTGAGATAGACGACATTGTTAAAGAAATTTGACGGTAATTCACAGATAAGTTAAGCGACAAAGCTGTTATTTAAATACTTCCTATAGCAATGCAAAGTTCAATTTAAAATATTCAGGTTCACAGTTTCGCTGTGTCGAATCAAGTGGTGACTGAGATCCCTCGAGTGCAAAGGTTACTTCGTAATTAAATTTAAGATTCTAAGGGATATTCTATATCAATCCTTGCTCCAAAGTTTGCGGACGAATGTCGACATTTCGAGATGAAATTTTTATATTTCGAAGACTGAGTCGCAAATGATTCAGTTAGTCGACCAGCAAGAGATCATCACCTAACTTCCTTTCTTTACATTAATTAAACATCTGATATACAATTCAGCTTTTCCGCTGAAAATTTTACACATTTCAAAGAATCATCGTCAGCAAAGGGTTAATGCCTCACGCGTTTCGTTCTAACGAGCAATTATAAGAACTCCGTTTCATTATGGAACCGTTAAATTGATTTCGGCCAGCCATAACAATTATCGACGAGACAAGTTATATTCCATCCCAGTTCTCACGCAACGAAATATGGCAGACAATCTCTCATCCATAATAGTTGCCGGTAATTAAATAAATGCCCCGTCGCGTCTAATTGTCATCGGCAATCAAAAACGTTTCCGCCGAGAGGATACCTACGCGTAATTATCCGCGACTCTTTCGCCTCGACTAGAACAGTCATGATCCCTCGTCTGTTTACCCCTCGCGTCCCCTAATTTGCTAACCTTATCAGAAGCTGTTTTCGGAGCCAGCGCCGGGAACAAAGGAGCTCCGCTTTTACTTCCGGCGACGGACGGCCGGTCAAAGGGGTGCAAATTACGCGTGGCTGGATAGAGTGCGCCGAAAGAGAGAGATTATTGGGCGACAACGCGCGGAGGAGCGGTAACAGTCGCCGAGGGTTGAAGATGGAAAAGCTGACGAATGCGCTGGGCGGAGGACCGAGGCAGCCCTCGCCTCCTTCGCGTTATTTTGTTAATTAAAGCGACTTCGGCAGCCGTCGCGAGCAATTAAACCGCCGGGGCGGAAGGGGAACTCGCGACCTGTCCTCCGAGACGAGCGACTTCGACGCGTAGACTCTAATGAGCAACGTTCCGTTCCATTCCGCTCGCCGATCCCCCGCGGACTCGGCTTTCTTACGGTGTTCCGTTGATTGGTCTACTTGCGGCGGCTCCCGGTGAACGATGGGGTCCTTAGGAATTCAATGCCGGAATGTTTTGTCTGTTTTCCGAGCGCTTAGCTTTGGATGCGGTTGCTGTTTGATTAGGGGAGCTTGCTTTGTTCGTTGTAACGTGTTTTCATGGAAGGGGTGTGTCGGTTATTATTTGTATTAACCCTTTGCACTCGGAAGTTTTTCACTGGAAATATTTTAACATTGATGAGATGGAAACGATGTTTTGTGAAACTCGAGAAATCGTAACGGACATTGAGGAATAAAGCTGTTTTATTTCAATATTTCTCTAATTAATGCGTTATCTAAGGTGTAATATTGAATATCAAATTTTATAGTTTTACTGTGTGAAATCAGGTGGTGAGTCACCTCTCGAGTGCAAAGGGTTAATTGCGTGTGAATATATTTAGGGGCGTGTTAGGTAGCATTATGTAGATATTGAATATTAATATTCAATCAGCGTTCACACATTGCATCGTTCTACCAGAATTATTCGAAAATTTCAACTCTCCGATAAAATCCAACCCCTCGAAAACATCTAAAAATCCAATATCCTCAGAAACCCCATATCTTCAACAAATCCACACTATAAACATTTCAAACGATCAACAAATTTAACCTCTCATCTATTCCTCGTCGACGAAACTCAATTCTTCTACTTCAATTCTACTTCCATATTTTATTAAATACATATACGTATATTGATAATCATTATATAAATCTTACTAGTAATCTTCAAATTGAACTTGTTATTGATTTCACTGCTGAATTTATTATTGACCTCACTACTGATCTTACAATTAACCCTTAGCAATCCAAGTTGTTTCGTAAACGGTAGACTGTCACTTTCGCGCTCCCCAAAATACACCCTCCGAATCCGCAACGCCCCGAATCGGTTTCCTTCCTACAACAGTGACCTACTACAGAGTAGGTTCAGTGTTAACCCACGATCCTCTCTTCAGCCGTCCGTCCGTCCAGCTCAGCTTCGTCCGAGTCGTCTAAACACCGCGTCGTATCCGGTTACCCGGTCCCGTTCAACGGGCAAAGGGAGTCGGATGGCCCCGGGGGGTCGAAGGGCGCGGGACGCGAGGCTCCCGCGGAAGACAGGCAGCGAAAGCAACGGTAACAAACGTCCGCCGTCTCTTATACAAAGTATCCACTTCCACGTTCGTTTCTCTTCCACACTTTTAAGCGATAACGAACGCCGCCGGCGGTTTCGTGCGGGGCTCGGCCGACCGGAGGGCGAAAGGCAACAGCAGCAGCAGCAGCGGCGGCACCGTTAACCCGCCGCTGTTTCCCGACAGTGTTTGCGAACGAGGATAAGGCGAAGCTCGCGCTGCAAACACGAGAAATATGACCGCAGCCGGGGCTCCGCGCTTCGGGATTGACCTTAATCGCGGCGAGCTCGGGACACTGAGACGGGGAATCGGTCGGATTGATCTTTGAACTTTATTGGCTGCGTGCGGCCTCTTGGTTTTTCGCCGAGCGGAACTTTCGGACGTTGGATCCCGGCGAATGGGTTTCGACCGTATTTCGGAGGTTGTACGTTTGAACTTTGGATTTTAACCTTTTGCGCTATATCGTGTCGAACTGGCACAGATTTTAAATAGAAGGAATATAAATATTATTCGATTTGGTTAAATGCTAATATTATATTGCTGTGTTGTCTGTGGTTATACCTTTGACACGTTGACGTAGAAGGGATTGTTTCTAATAAATTATTAACTCTTTGCACTCGAGAGGTGACTCTCAGTCACCACTTTATTTGATGCAGCAAAAATATAGAGTTGAGTATTTAGTATTTTAAATTAGACTTTGTACTGCTATGTGAAACATTTGAATAATGTGCGAAAACTTTCGAGTGCAAGGGTTAATAAGAAAGTAGATCGTTCACAGTTCGGAAAGAAATAGGGCGAGGAGTTAAGTAAACAGAATATGGAATTTTTATTTGGAATTAATAATATTGAAAGTATTTGTAGAAAGATTGACGAGTTATTTAGTTTTCATAAGTTGTGAATATAAATTTTCAGGGGGTTCGTAATGGAAGGGGTTGATTTTTGGTTCCATAGGCAATGGGGGTTGATTTTACGTTCTATAGACGATGGACTATTAATTTGAAAAGAATAATATTGAAAGTATCTGTGAAAAAATTGACGACTTATTTACTTTCCTCAAGTTCCAAATATAAATTTTCAGGTGATTCCTAAAAAAGGGGTTGATTTTCGGTTCCACAGACAACGATAGCGGATGTTTAAAACTGTAAATGGTACATCGCCGAAGAAAACTGCGCCCGTGCGCTGGATTTGCTAATATAATATTCATTCTGTTGAAGTAGCATTTCATCGCGAGTTGAACGAACAAACTAACACTCGTGTTTATTAACTTCCCTCCGGATTAAATATTGCTAACGGCGAAGCGGGCGTTTCGATTCGAGCCGGGCGGAGCTAGGTAATTAAAACATGCATTAAATTCAGTTCGACGTTTTCGCCGCGCGGCTGGCTCGTTATCAGCGCGGAGGTCTAGGAGCGGGGCGAATTATCCCGTGCCGAAGCTGAACTCGGCGTATCTGTAACGGTTCAGGTAAACGGCGATGAACCATGAACTTCTGTCGACAATCAGACACGTGTATCGCGAGGAACCGCCGGCGCGCACACCGGGGGTAACCAAGTGTGCCCGCTCGAAGGGCGCACGCGAGCAACGTCAAGCTCAACTTCAAATTGAGTTGTCATCCACTACCGCGAGTTAGACGCCGCCTCGATTATGTTGCCCGGGATGCGAGAATTATTGAGTCCGAGACCCCTTCCGACAGTTCGGGATACTTTGATAATAGCATTAGATACTTTCTTCGCCGGAACGACCGAGTTAATGGATATAGAGCACTTCAGTGATTGTCAAACGGTTGAGATATACTGCCGAATAGTTAGCGAGATGTTAGCGCTAGATTTAGAGACGTTTATTGCGCGAGTTATTCCATTGTTAGGAAAATTGGTGTTTAGTGTTAGTTTCGATCTTGGAGATTAGGAGTTTAGAAGTAGATTAGGATACTCGCGTAATTGCATTGATTCTATGTTTATAATTCATTTTTAATCGTAATTACTATGATTCGTTGGATTATACGATGATTGTTTAGAAACTTTTCTATAGTATAATTTCACTTAACCAGTTAACTGTGTGACACACGTCTTAAAATTATTAATGATGCTGACTTTTTCAACGATGATTTATTTTTTGAGATAAACATGTCATTCTTTGTTTCTCTTTAGTTTTTCGATAGGATATATTTTAAGCGCATAATAAGAGATTTTTCTAAATTCCACACTTAACTGGTTAATGCACTGGTATTCAACAATGCAAACTTGCAATGATAACGACGTAATTCAATTACACAAGTTGATAGTATATTATTTCCATTTTCTATGTTTCTCGGCAAAATCGTGCGGTACTCAACGTGTTGACTAATGTTTCTAACACTCGATGTACGTCTAATTGTCGTAAATCGTTTTTATTACCCAAAACCTTCCGCAGATTCTGCCAAATTAAACGCTGAATACTTAAATCATAAAGAATAAGGAAACTGTACTCATTTCTTGCTGTTCGAATCGTTGAATCAGATAAATATATAAAGAATCGTAGATAAATATATAAAGTATTTTACTTAATTAAGTATATCTCAACCTTGCTTATTACATAAGCGTGGCTATTCAGGTCTTCGTTATGTCTTGGTTAGGTCTCGGTTAGGTGACTGCATTAGTAACAAGGATTTTCAAAGTGAATCGCGTCTTTTCATCGAAATTACCCCAACGTTCCGATCAAACGGACTTTCTACTCAGTTTACCCAGAGTCGCGATCCTCGGAGCGGGTTTTATACAATTTCCTGTTCCCCCGGATCACGAGTATTAAATCCCGCGGACGTGTCAAGGGCCAGTGTAGCGGGGACGCTCTCTACTTGCTCGAAAACCGACCATTCGTTTTCATAACTGGTTCACCGTGTCCACGGGGATTAATATTCCTGGACTATTCGAAGCTTTGAACGATTCCGATGGGGATCGTGCGCGCTGGTTTCTTTGACGCTCACGGAATGCACGGTATCTGGAAATATTACCGATTCGACAAATTTCTATCTCTCCTGCGCGGGCGATATGCGCCTCGAATTATTTTTCAGATTAAAACGGGCGTAGTATGATCCTTGCGCCGGTTAATTGGTAGTTATTAAAAAGATAGGTGTTTCTTTGAGAAATTATTGGAGAAATTAGTTTAGCAACACGCAAATTGAATTATAAATCGAAGAATATGAAAGAAATCAAAATTTTGAAGTTTCTGTATTATTTTGTATGAGAAATTATTGAAGAAACTGATTTAGCAACACGCAAACTGAATTATAAATTGAAAAACATAAAAAAAAATCAGAGTTTTGAAGTTTCTGTATTATTTTGTATGTTAATTGAAATTTTGGAAATTCTTCTACTATAACTGTTTGATAGTTTTAGTGTTAATATCACGGGATAATGATCATACTATGAAGAATTCTTTGAAATAAATATCAATTCGTCGAGCTAATCTACAACTGACGGTTTTCTGATTGCAGAAGGCCGAATCCTGGAGCTTCATTCGCCAGACGGTGTTCACGAATGTTGGTTGAGAGCTGCGGACAACGCAGAGGCGAACGTGTGGTTCAATGCGCTGCACTCCGCCCTTGCAGCCTTAACCCAGAAGGCGCTGCGACTGGCTTCAGCGCTTCCGGACCCGCCACACCTTCAGCACATTGGCTGGCTCGCGAGGAGACACTGTCTTCAGGTAATTATCAATTAATTCGTTAAAAAATTAATAAGAGTATTTATCTAATGAGATCACAAATATTGTGTTATTACAAAAGAATATCGAGAAATAACATTTGTTCAAGTAAATTTACTTTGATTTATTTCTTGAGAAACATAGTAAAAAAATTATAATTGCTTACAATAATTCGCTTTCCACAATTTTGAACACAAGAAGAGCGCTATAGCGTTCCTCAGCACTCAAACGGTTAAATATCGCACTGTTCATTCTACATATAATCAACATAACAAAAGAATAACCCACAACTCTATCAAACTAACAACTATTTCAAAATTTGCTTATCTCACGAAGCAGTAATTATAATTACAATTATCCTATTCCTAGGAAACGCATTCGTCTATACAAAAGACGAAGACCGTAGCTTCGAAAGTAAATTTACCGTCAACATTTTCATCCTTTCTTAATATATTATTCTTCGTAACCAGAACAATTATGGAACCAAGCAACCAGTACTATTCCCCATGAAACCAATTTCCTCCGGAAATATCCAGAAATCCGTCAGCAACGAACCCAGCCCCACAATGCATTCTACAGTCAACTTCAGCCTCTCCCCGGCGAGGCTTCCCCATGTTAGCAAACCTCCAGCCAGATCCAACAAACGATTTCAATTTTCCTCCGGTTACACACCGAATCAGCCGCACTTCGTTACACGACACGTCTGGAGCACGTTTTAAAGGGTGGGGGGCGGGGCGGCGAGGCGGTGCGCTGAGGGAAGTCGAAATAACGCGATATTAGCTTCCCCGTCGCGCTAAAAAGTGGAATGTAGATCACTGGATATTTTCACGGAAATTACCCCCGAGTTAAAGAAACGAAGCATAAAAAGATTTGCACAGACGGAAAGAGAGACAGAGAGAGACAGAGAGAGAGAGAGAGAGAGAGAGAGAGAGAGAGAGAGAGAGAGAGAGAGAGAGAGAGGGAGACAGAGGGGGGAAGGTGGTCGGACGAGAAGGAAATAAAAGAGACAGCGGAAATAGGGTGGCGAAGATGGAAAGCGTCGAATCGGACGCGAGAGGGGCGAGGAAGGGGTAAGGCCGGCGGGAAGGTAGGGCAACAAGAGAACGAGGGAATGGCAGGAAGAAAAATCAACAGGGAGTAATAACAACGACAAGAATCGTCGGCGCAACGCTTTGACTGATAAAACCCGGCTCGGGGAACGTGATTGAGCGGAGGAAATGGAAAAAGGGCTGCTAAAATACAGAAAGTACGAATTAAGGGCGCGGCGGGGGGAGATGGAAGAATGGAAAGTTGAAATTAGAGATGGATAGCCGGGATAGCGGAAGATCCAGGGATGGGGGCAGCAATTTTTAGGATACCGGGGAAAATTGCGAAGAGTCGAGTTTAAGGGTGGAGAATGAAGAAGAAGGGATACGTAAAAGGAACGTGATTGAACGTAAAAAATGGAAGAGGAGGTACTGGAATATAAGGATGAATTAAGGACGTGGGAAATAAAGATTGAAGGATGAAACGATGGGAAGAGGATGTGTAGGGTAGTAAAGGATTTAAAGGGTAGGCAGAGCAATTTTTAGGATAGAGGCAAGGAAATATAGCAGAGTCGAGTTTAAGGGTGAAAGAAGAGGAGAAAGAGAAGACGAGTAAAAGGACATGACTGAACGTAAAAAATGGAAGACGAGGCGCTAGAATATAAGGACGTGGGAAATAAAGATTGAGGGATGAAACGATGGACCGAGGATGTGTAGGGTAGTAAAGGATTTAAAGGGTAGGTAGAGCAATTTTTAGGATAGAGAAAGAGTCGGGTTTAAGGGTAAAGAAAGCTCGTGGGAGGGAGAGAGGTGGATAAAGGGGATGCGAGGAACGGATGCGAGCGTGTCTGGGCTCTCGAGCGTTTCCTCTGCCGTTCCAGGAATCGGATAGGCTGCGAGGCTGCTCTTTCGCGAGCAGTTTCGCTCTGATGGAGGGTGACGTGGCGACGGTACGTGGGCTCCTCTCGACGACGCCAGCCCGCATGAGCATACCGGCAATTTACGACGATCCCGAAAGCGTCGACGGAAGCGTCTCGAAGCTGTAATATCGCGATTCTTAACGACAGTCGCGGGCGGGGACACGTCGCAGCCGGATACGCAGTACTCGGGCGCGTTCGAGCGTACACGTCGACGCTGGTTTCTCGATATGGACGATGGGAATTCGCTTCGGTTTTTTGCGTCCCTTGTTTATTTATGGTCTCTGTTATTCAAATACTATGGGAATATTGAATTCGGATAGAAGTTTCCCATTTCGCAACGCTGAAATGAAACTTTTGATCCTTTCTTTCCGACTAGAATTTCGATATTCGACGTCTGTATACTCTGTTCCTTCCAAATTGCTCGACTACGAGTATTCTACTTAACTCGAACTGGTAATCTAACACCTAAGGAATGATTCTAATTCATGAAATGAAACGAAATGAATCATAGCAAGGAGATAATTCATATTTCCACGCATATGGAACACGTTTCAAAGAAGAATATCACTTCCCATCGTCGGTTCCTTACAGAGTTTCCCACTCGGAGAGTCCTCCTTCAAAAATCCAGTGCGCAACGTGTCTCTGCAAATTCCAGGGCACTTTCAGCGACAATCGATCGGACAATCGGCACTTGGCGAGGTGTTAAACGGCTGGCAGCGGCCAACGGAAGGGCAAAACAATTCGCGGGCCGGCTGGTTTCAGTTAATAACCTCGTTCGCCGAGCCCACTCTGTCGACACCCGTAATGACATTCGACGCTGAACCGGTCGCCTAATTACTCGTTGTCCGATCCGCGAGCGAGTACTCGCGGCGGACAATGGCGGCCGGCCGCCGCGATCCAGCCCCGCATCGATCCCCGTATCGTTTCGGCCGCGCGGCGGCTTTCCAATCAATTCGACCAGTGATTACTCAACGCGATCGGAGCCCGTTCGCTTTTAAATTCGTTCCGGCCGTCGTTTAATTATCCTTGGCACGCGTTATCGACGGCCACCGCCGCATAATTAGATATCAAGCGGCGGGGAACTTCGTTGCCATCGAATACTTTCCGCCGCGCTGGAAATAAACGCGGTGCCTGTCGCGCGGACGGAACAATCGTGGATAATTGAGTGACCGCGATGACTCTAGGCAACTTGCATTACCCGGAGCAGACTCTTGTGCGTTCTTTTTAAGAAGTTGATACATGACGCTCAAAAATTGGAACGGTTTCGAAATGTGTCACTCTATACAGAACGATCAACAAACGAAATCGGTGTACGTATCAATAAAGTAGATAAGAACAAAATTCGAGACATTGCCAAATCTCCGAATTCATTTCCAGCGCAAGTTAGATTGACTAGCGTCATTATGTACAGACGTCGAGGAACCTCGGTTTATTGCGGTCTAGGCGCTAAGAAGCTTAAATTGAGTCTCCTGGCAATTTTGTCCAATTTCTACCAGCTCACATGTCCACTCCTTCCCACGAATGAAACTACTAAAGGAAACTCCATATGCGAGCAACTCGAAAGAAACTAGACCCCAGTAGTTCGAAACAGTCGTAGGTATAGAAAATAATACAACTCCAAGCTGCGTTCGATAAGCAACCGCCAGATAACGAGCTCGCGAGCAATCATGCGGCAGGATGAAAACAACGTCTATCGATCTCGTATCGCGTACGCTCGAAGTATTCCTGGCCGCGGTAAGGAGCGGCGACGGCTGGTTAACATAATTCGCGGGCGAACGACGTCTCGAGGCCGTTTCGTAAAATAATTTCGCGGGGCGATCAATCTTCCGCGGCGCGGCTTATCGCGGAACGGCACGGAAGCGGCAGCCTCTCGCGTAATTCAAGCGTGTCTCGCGCGGGAACGCGTTCGAGGGGCTCGCGACGCGAAAAAACGTTCCCTCCGGAACGTGTTTTTCCTGCCCCGAGGGGGAAACGGTCGAGCATCGAAAAGTTCGAAAGGTTCTCCTCGTTTCCCTCGTCCCGTCCCGCGAGGAACACCGGCGAGAAGCGTCGCGCGCCGCGCGGCGAGAGGCTGTAATTAACGATCCTCGATCGTTCCGGATAATTAAGCCCGCGACTCGGCGACAATTAGTCGCCTCCGCCCGCGCGCCAATTACCCGTTTCGCGGCGCGAACAACGACTGCCGGCGAACGGCTCCTTATTCTCGCCGGCGAGAAAGAAACGCGGCGTGATTTGTTGCGCGCAAACAGCTGGATCGCCTCCGAGCTGTGTTAACCCTTTGCTGGCCGAAGTGTTCTTGGTTTCTCAGTTTGAGGTTCGCGTCGACGTTGGTTCGTTCAATTGCAGCTTAACGTGACGCTCTGTTTATTTGTTCGAGAATATTTGGGAGTCGTTGCAATGTTACCTTTAAATACAATTGTGATGCTACAGATAAATATAGAAAAAATTGTTAAATAGGGAGAGGGTGTAATAGAATAGCATGTCGAGTCTGACTCGACATAGGACTAAGGGTTAAAATTACCTAGAACTCCTGGTTCACTGAAATTAGACGCTACCCAGTATTTCAAGCTCACCAAAATCTTTTCTCCACAAAGACTAAATTACTCCGAAAACCAAAACTACACGAGAATCGATAATTAATTGCAACCGTGGGTTCACCTAGATTGAGTTTCATAGGACTGCTAAGGGTTGAAATTACCTAGAACTCCTGGTTCACTAAAATTAGACGCTACCTAGTATTCCAAGCTCACCAAAATCACATTCTAACCAAAATCTTTTCTCCACAGAGACTAAATTACTCCGAAAACCAAAATTACACCAGAATCAATAATTAATTACAATCGTAGGTTCACCTAGATCCAATTTCATAGGACTGCTAAGGGTTAAAGTCGAGGGAAGTTTTGTCCTCTTGGTTCGTTTCTTCTTCTTGGTGTTTCAAGGTTTCTCTTGTGGCAGTGAATCGATGGAATGATTGATGGATGCCGTAAGTGGGAATGTATTCTGTTTAGAATTTTGTATTTTTCACATTTTTTGGATTTTTTGGATTTTAGGGAAGAAAGAATATTTTTATCGATGAATGCAGCCTGATTCGTTCCGTCGTAGTTTGCTCGGCGAATACTTTGCTTCGCAGGAGCTATTAGGGGAGAGAAGGGACCACGACCCTTCCGATCGAATGTTTCTGACTGTCTAATTGGACCAGTTTGAAAACTGAACGCCGCGCCGGAATGAGCGGAGAGTTTTTTGGGTCGCACTTGAAACATCGTGATTTCGCTCAATCAACGCCGGGAACCACGCTCCGTCTAACGAGACCATTTTATTCATGGACGGGGAAATGGGTCTCGCTGATCCGTTCACGATAACTGGGATCTCGAAGTTCGGAGTTTGCGGAAAGTACGAGGGGCCCGACGATTGGTTCCACTAAGTGATTGAGTTTGAAAGTGCTTCTGGGAAGCAGCACTGGGTTGCTGAATTGCAGTGGTATCGGTAAACCGTGGTAAAAATGCGGTAGATGGAAAAAATATGTTATTTGTTATAACTAAATACTCGTAGTCTATGAGCAGTACGATATATACGCGATTCAAACTAGAAAAGTTGTAAAAGATTTCGTAGCTCGATGGGTAGAGTCGTTGCATTCTGATCCAGTGTCCCGGGTTCGATCCCCCGACACTTGTAAATTGGATTTTTATTCGAGAATATCGAATTTGGAGCATTGGATAACACTGTGTATCGTATCATACAAGTTTTTGACATCAATATTGTATCATCCAAAAAATATTACAAAATATATAAAGAAGAATCATCCAAAATTCTTCTCTGCTACACTATTAAAAAATATATACTATATACAAGTCGGTTTACTACCAAGATTTATCAAAGAATATCCAAGAAAAATACCTTCTAGTATCATCAGAATAAAATCAATATCCAGATAATGATTCTGGATAACCAATGGGAATCCGTTGGGGAAAACTCCCCCAGAGTTAATCCAATAGAACTTCGAATTAGTAACAGGGGCGCAGTGTTTGTTCAAAAATAAACATTTGTAGTGCCAGTGTGTTATATCAACCTGCGTAAACATATCAATATCAACAACCACGGTCAGATTATATCGATCGGCAGTAATGTTGCCGTCCACCCTCATGGAGGGAGAGAGAGCCCTCCAAAACCAGGGGGAGAGAGAGTTCAGCGAATATATATCGAATGGGATAGATCCCCCCCCCCCCCAACCAATAGATCGATAACTAATATATCCAGCATGCGTGTGGTGGAGTGTGGTGGGTGCTGTATCGGTGATGGCCAGACTACCAAACGAAGGAAACTCCGGTGCACTGGCGAGGAGAGAGAGACAGAGGGTATACGAGAGCACATAATTGATTGGCATTAACGCATCTGATTGCCAGTACCCCTAGTACCCAGCCGCCCTTCGTCCACCGTTCGAGAGAGAGGACACCACTGTCCCGCGGGGCGCTTGTGTATGTCATCGCCTCTGGGTCGAAGCGGCGTGTTTGAAGATCGGTGGCCAATAATCAGGCAATATCGCACGAAACGAGGAGAAACGATGGATGTCGGACAGTAACGTTAAATCAGGTGTGAGAGAGGTTAGAGTACACGAAATCACGCAGCCAACGCGATTCGGATTACCGAAAAACAGAAGGAAATTAGAAAAATTGCACCTGATTTGACGCAGTAAAACTATAAAATCTGATATTTAATATTAATACCTTGTACAACGCATTAATTTGAGAAATATTGAAATAAAATAGAGTTCTAGTGAGAAACTTCCGAGTGCAAAGGGTTATAAGATATTACAGTTTATACTAAGATACTATAAAATAATCCATTCTTATCAACTAAGATTAATTCAGAACTAATCTCCCAACTGAGTATCCGAATCTATAAAGAATAATTAGCCTCTCGCGTAATTTACACGCATTCCTCCATTCCCAACGCTCTTTAGGACAATCTCCAAGTTTACTGTTCACCGAATATGTCCCCGCAGTAGTAAAACTCAACCATAACGCGCACATTAGAAAATCACGAGCGCCAAGGAAATTTGTTCGAAGCTGAGCGGGATTCGAGCTGTAACCAGTTCCAGACGGGACACGCGAGCGTCTTCGCGGCGGGTTTCGACGTTGTCAGAATGGTAAATGATCGAAACAGGCAGGCAAAGACAAATCGTGGCGAGGAATTCCGCGAGCAGGTGACGCGGCTTCCGAGATTGCCGTAGTCGGTTAATCGGCCGGGGATTACGCGTGTTTATCGTGTTTTGTTTGCCGTCGAGCGATTACTCGCGCGCGTGGACCGGGCGGATCGCTTCCGCGGAAAAGTGGGAGGGCGTTTGGAAGGTCGAGATTAATTTCCAACGTAAACGCGATCGTTACACGAGCGCGGCCGGAAGCACGGGTCCTCGGCTTGATTCTGCGAGCCGCGAATCGTAATACGCGTTGCGTATGCTGCGAATAATTATTGTTTATGCGCAAAATCTGGCTGGTCCGCGAATTCGGTTTTTCCTCGTTAATAAACGTTGGATCAATCGCGTCGAACCGTCTCGTGGAAACTCGTGAACTCTGATAAAATATCAGAAATTCGAACTGAATGCTGGATTTCGGATTTTTGTAACTATCTAAACAATTGACTCGATATTTTACTATATCTACAAACTTCTAAACTATCACGCAACCTAACCAAGACCTAGCCAAACCTTATAAGGCGAGGGAACATTTTTTTAAAAATAAAGCGCTTCTATCTTCACGCATCAAATTTCACCACGATCAGCATTAAGAAAGTAGCAAGGATCATTTCCATGATAAACCTCAACCCTCCACTGTCCACTTCACTGACCGAAAGACAAACTTCAAGAAACATCTCACGAATGCACTGTTACCTCCCAATCCAACGTACACAATACAATATCCTCTTGGTTGAAAGCAAGACAGGCTCCCGCGAAGAATCTTTTTGACCGAGGTTTCGGTTTTTAATATCGACGCCGCGGCTAAAGAGCGCTGATTAGTTTTTCGACAGCGGGCTGGCTGAAAAAGGACAGTTTCGTAGCGGAGAACAATGCAGTCGTCGATTAATTGCGGTCCCTTTGTGTCCCTTTCGAAATTTCGCCGGTGTAGCCCGGCTCCTGACATTCCTGGAACAGAGCAGCCGGGGACGCTGTTTGAACGGAGCCGCGCGAATAATCAGTTAATATCAACGGCAGTCGAACAGATGGGGTAGGGAAGGAGGGAACGAGAGACGGAGAGGAACACAGGGAAACGAACAGAGAGAAAGATAGAGAGAGAGGGGGGGGGCTGCTCTAACGAGCGGCAATTGACGAACGCGTAACGATCCGATACGACCGACGACTTTGTCCGCGCGGCTTGAAAATCCGATTCCGAATAACGGGCCGCCAGCGACAATACGCTCGCGGTATTACAATCTCTCTCTCTCTTTTGCATTCTCTCTCTCTCTTTCTCTCTCTCTCCCTTCGTTTCTCTTTTCGTTGAATCGATAAATGGAACGATTAATCGCGGCTGGTGAATTTGCTCGCGGACTCTGCCCGCCGCTGGAAGGAAACGATTAAGCCGCTTGTTCCTCTATTTTGTAACCGAAATGGGGGAACAGAGGCGCGGTTTATTTGTCCGCGAAATAAAGTCGACATCGAAACGACGCCCGGCGTTCGGTAAATGTTTGATTCGCGGCGGTATGGGAATTTTCTTTTATTGGATCTGTTATTGGGTTGATTGAGGGTGAGCCTGTGTTCACAGGGAGCTTCGGGTATTGGATTGTTTTCAGTTTTCCTCGAGATATTCGGGTTAATGTTTAGCTACGTTGGATTCACCTTGACGTATGGTGTAATTTTAATCGAATTCGATCAGTGATAGAGCTAAAGTGTTACTTATTCTTCGTTGTTCCGTGCTTCGCACGTTCGAACTTCGATTCTTTCGATTCTTTCGATTCCTACTGTAGGATTTTCAATTTTTCAGGCAGTTTTCTTTAGACGAGCGACATTGCGACGTTTGTACTTAAATATACTCAGTTCAACTAAATAAAAGCTTGTGCTATAAAACCAGTGAGACTTCCTCCCTTGAAACACACTCTCAGAGTTACCTCGACGACACACCCTAATCTCTCGCATGTACGCTTTTATCAGTGGTCATAAACATTCTTCGTTCACATCTTCATCTCTCGCGTACCCTACAGTTACCAAGATAATCATCCCCTCCATCGTCGATCGAAACGAGTGCCGCAGTTTAATCGGGAAACAGCCTGATTTGAATATTTATGAATAAAGGGACGTAGCGCAGGGATTTCGGGGCATCCCCGAATTCCCAGAATGATACAATAATATCCCGGAAATAAAATCGACCGCACGAAAAAGTCATTACACAGCTTATACAAATATCATCCGCGCAACGCGCCGCCGGGGGACACACGCGCGCGATATTCATATCGGCGCGAGGCAACAAGTGTTGGCCCGCGAGGGTACACAGTTTTAATAAAATATCGCGTTTCCTTTCGCGTACGCGCCAGGTGTCCCGATACCGGCGCCGGCCAGGTGCACGCGTGTACGCTCGCTCGCTCGCCCGCGCGTCTCTCGAGGAAGGGGCGCGCTGACCGGTCACCCGCCCCCGTTCGCCGCGGAAGAAAATATTTGCGGAGCGCTGAATAAACCGAACACCCGGAAGCTTCCCGGCAATTAGCGAGGGAATAGTTTCCAACGTATCGATGGCGAGCAGCGTAGAAACCTGGGAGAAGAAGATATTGGCTCGAGGATTCTTTTAGGAATCGCGATTGGTACTGCAGACATTTTTAGGGTTGGAACTTTGTTTTGGAAGTTGGGAATTTTTGGAATATTGTCACTTAACAGTAAATTGTTTGATGTCTTCTTTTAGCAGTAATTAAAAAGGCGACAGATGTTTCTGTGAATTATTGATACTAGAACTACCAGTCAGAATGACTGGTTTCGATTTTTTTGGTTAGCAGTTATTGATATCTTCGAAGCATTGAATATTCGAAATGATTTTGAAAATAGTTTCATTTGAGTAGTGTAATGAATGCCTAAAGAAACTGAAAATAATCTATTGTTACAATTTTTATAATTAGTTCTCGGTAGTTCTAGTGTTAAAGAAATTGATTTAGTACGCAAACTGAATTTACAATGGAAGATCCATAGATTGTTTCAGAGATTCCATATAAAAATTTCAGAAAGTCAATGTAGTTTCAGTGAAGGATCCGAGGATCCCGAGATTCGAAGATTGAGAAACTGGGAACGTGAGAACGTCGGAATCTTAGAATCTTTATCTCCATCTTATTCTCATTCAAAGTTTCGCCGAGCTTAAGTAGATCTCCTCCCACTCGATCCCCGTATCCTCCTAGCAATCCACGCGAGCCGGGCGAGCAGTACGCCAGTTCATAAAATCCCGATGGGTCAGCTGGCCGATTTTACGATAATCGTCGTGAACGCAGCCCTCGATAACGATATAATTTATTCGGACCATGAAGCTATCGACTGGAGGGGGTAATCAGCGCTCGACCGGCTGAACAACGCAACGTTTGCCATGAGGAAAATCCATAAACTGGCTTCCCCGTAACCGGGGCCCGGGATTATCCCCCGGAAGTGGCTCCGAATATCCGGCCGGATCGTTTATTAAATAATATGAGAGAACCGAGTTCTCCTGGATCAACGGCTGGTAAATCACACCTGCAAACAACCCGCCTCCGGACTAATTAACGCCCTGCCGCGCCCCCCCGTTCTGCGCCCTGAGCTACTAGCCTGTTTCCGATCTCCTCCTCTCGCTTCCCCCGACGTCGCCGAGCGCGTGGAACTGCTCGCTCGTCGGATCCGCCGTTGTAAATTGGATCTCCGTAATGAATTCTCCGCGGCGGCGGGGAGGGGGCACAATGGACACGTGTCAGCAGCGTCGCGATTACTCGCGAACAGACGCGAATAATATCGCGTTCGGCGAGAAAACGCGTCGGCCTGTCGGATTACCGGGATGACGCCACGCCTGGGACCGTCCGCGGTGTTTTCTGCTGGCGGCCGACCATCGTACGCTTCGCGGGATCCGGCCGGCTGGGAAATTCGGCGACTGGCCGCGCCGCTTTTTGATTCCGGTTTTCGGATTCACCGGTGAACTCGAATATTCTGCTTGCCCGAGCTCCGCGAATTTTCTAGTTGGTTGGCAGATTTTATTGATGGAACAATATGGTGATTTCATTATTGACGGGCACGGAGTCTCGCGGGCTTGAATTCTGCAGCTCTTGAAAGTATCGCTGATATTTCGCGGAGTTCGCTGGAATATTCGGAAACTGAATTTTGAAGATTATGTTGGTATATAGAAAACATATTATGTTGTAATATATTTTAAATGTATAGTTGAATGAAATTGATTTTTTCAAATGCAGCAATTAGTGTAGTTGAATGTTTTTATGTAAAGATGAGATTTCTCGGTGCCAGATATGTAACCTCTATAAAAATTGTAACAGTAGATTATTTTCAGTTTCTTTGGATATTCATCATAGTACTCAAGGGAAAATATTTCGAAAATCATTTCAAATGTTCAACGCTTTTAAGGTATTAACAACTGCGAAACAAACAAATCTATTGTAACAATAGATTATTCTCAGTTTCTTTGAATATTCATCATAGTACTCGAGTGAAACTATTTCCAGAATCATTTCAAATATCCAATGCTTTTAAGGTATTAATAACTGCGAACAAATCGAAACCAGTGATTTCGACTGGTGCGGTATTTCTATTGTCGACTCGACGTAACGTTTCGAGAAGTAACAATTTATTTTTCGTAAAATTCCGCAGTCTATGGTCGCCGCGTAGCGAGGATATTTCGGAAAAGTATCAAACCGAGCCGCGAAAGGGGAGGAAAAAAGGAGAGCGCGGCGTATACATTCGAAATCGTGCAGATGATTCCGGTGCGTCTCAAAGGCCGAAGAATTTTCCACTCACGGGAATCGAACTCGGGCGCGCGCACGCTGCAGCGCCGAGATCTAATTCCTCAAACATTTTTCCCGCATTTCCTCCGCTTGTGCCGGCTTGAAAGGTTGCTTTCGAGCGGGGAATCCGGGAATCCAATAGTCCGTGGGCGGCGGCGGCGGCCACAAAGCAGCGAGGGGGCGCGCCGATGTGTTGTGTGTACCGACGCGCACCGTCGGGGCCAAAATAACACGAAATTTTCCCGTGGAAGGAAAGCCGCGACATCCGTGGCTCGGCTCGAACAACTGTCGACGAGAAAACGAGGGGAGGAGCAGTTGGGGATGGCGGTAAAGGAAGATAGTAGGGAAGAGAGTGAAGTATAGAAAGTAGAGCAACGGGGGG
This sequence comes from Nomia melanderi, assembly GCF_051020985.1. Taxonomy (NCBI): domain Eukaryota; kingdom Metazoa; phylum Arthropoda; class Insecta; order Hymenoptera; family Halictidae; genus Nomia; species Nomia melanderi. The sequence continues at coordinate 12,912,544 of NC_135010.1, read as the reverse complement.
TTGAAAGGAAAAGAAAATTTGTTGAGGTAAAGACGGTGGCAAAAGAAGATAACGAGGAGAGTGAAGAATAGAAAGTAGAACAAGGGAGAGGTTGAAGGAAAAAGAAAATTTGGAGGTATAGAGGGTGGCAAGGAAAAACAATGGGAAAGGGAGTGAAGAATAGAAAGTACAGCAAGGGAGAGATTTAAAGAAAAAGAAAATTTGGGGAGGTAAAGAGGGTGGCAAAGGAAGATGATGAGGAGAGTGAAGAATAGAAAGTAGAATGAGGGAGGTAAAGATGGTGGCAAAGAAAGATATCGAGAAGCAGAAAGAAAGAAAGTAGAGCAAAGGAGAGACTGAAAGAAAAAGAGGAAATATAAAATTAAAAAAGACTGAAGCTTCAAGTGGTATCAAAGCAAGAAGAAAATTAGTGACGTAGAACAAAGATCCTGAGAATCCAAAAATGATCTGCAGATGCAATTAAACCAAGCGAGAAAAGCAGAAAGAACAAAAGGACAATATCCAACGAAAGAAAGGAGGAAAACCACAAAAGATCAGGAACTAAGAACAAAGAAGGACGAGGGATAAGAAGTATAATAGATGTGTAGAAAAAGGAAAGAGCGAAAGAAACCGGGAAGATCGACAGGGGAAGGTGGAAAACGAACAAGAACGTACGTCAAAAAAAGGAGGCAGAGTCAGGCGGAGAGAGGCGCCGATAAATTTATCCAGTTCACATATTGAATCCTCGCAGGGCGGACTCGCCGTGCGAATAAACGCCGGTGGGTCCGAGCGTGTCGAGGATACCGGAATTTCGTCCCCTCTAATCTCGTATATACGGCCGCCAATAAAGTGTCGCGTCGAGGAAAGACAGGGGCACCGTGTTCCCTTCGTTCCAGCGCCCGGCGTCGTTGACACGAGAAACACGGTCCCCCGCGTCGTAATCCAGCCGGAAGATGGACGATAACGCGGCCGGCGCGCCACCTTCCGCCCATATCCGGTTCCCGATCGAACCCGCCGGAATTTTATTCCGCGCGGAATTTAGGGGCTCTTTATCCGCTCGCCGCGATTCGCCTCGCCCTTCTCCTCTCTTCCTCGTCTCTTCTCTTCTACAATTTTCTTCTCCCATTCCTCGTCGTTTCCCGAAATGTAGATTCTTCCTTTCTTCTTGGTTTTCGAAGACCTTTCTTTGCTCTTTACGATTTTCCCCGGTGTACCGCGGTAAATCGGATTTCTATTTCAACGTGAACTGTCTGTTCTTTGCGATGATCAGTGTCTTGAGACAACTCAAAGTGTTGAGTTAATGCAAACGGTTAATGTAGAATTGAAATTCAGTAAGTAGCCTAGGTCAGTGGTTCATCAGACAGTGTCGAATATGTTTCTGTGTTCGTGTACAGAGTACTTCGATTAAATTCGAATATGTCTCTCCGTTCTTTGCTACTGAGAAGAATTAATCACGAGGAATTATACTCGAAGTAGTAAAGGACAGTGATTAGTCAGACAGTGAACAGAAACGTTTCCTATCTGTCCACACGAACAGGTAGCACTTCGATTAGACTGACAGTCTTCGATTCCTTATTCGATGAAAAGACAGACATACGGCGAATAAATTCCATTAAATGGAATTAGTAGAAAAGATCAGCGATTTCTCCTCCAGTTCACGAAAGCGTCCCCTTATCCCAGAAATATAGAAGCCACAGAGAATTCCGAAACGGCGGAACTGTACAATCCTCTGTGAGACAAGTCTCAAGCCTCCAGCACGATCCAGAATCAGTAGAACGAGATTCTATTGGGTCAGACATGAAAGTACACATATGGATCACGCATAGGACAGCCCAGTAGATAATCCTCTTATGGGAGGAATGGCGAATAAATTCCATTGAATGGAATTAGTAGAAAAGATCAACGATTTCTCGAACGAACTAACGTCGACGCGAACCTCGAAGTGAGAAACCAAGAGCACTTCGTACCGCGGAGGGTTAAAGGTCAAGCTGCGACGACAGTTACAGAAAGATCCGAAAGGACTCGAGGAATCGTGAAGATTCGGAAACGCGTCCAACGAATCTCGTTAATCCCGGGTCGTCGTTATACCCGGAAGCGTTCTGCTCTCCGCGCGTTTCATCGTCGGGAACGAGGCCGAACGGTTGCCTGGGAAGCGACAGCAACAACGCGGAGCAATTTGGCCAGCAGTTTCCGCGGCGGTCTAGCCGGCGTTAGATTAAATCCGAAGCCGAGCAGCTATTAAATCGCCGGCACAGAAATTAACGATACTCCGTTTAAGTGTATTTTAATTAATCCAGCCCGTAATAAAGCCTAGGCAGAGCCTACCCTTAATTTTTCCGCTGGCTGGCAGAAACCAGAGGGGAGTGAGAGAGCGCCGGGGGCGATGGAGTTCGGGCATACCGGCGGGAACTCAAGGCAACGTTTAATTAGCCCGGCACCATAATAAAACACTGAGTAACGCCTTTCTATTCGGGCGCCGGTAATCGGCCGGAGGAATCTGGGGCTTTAACGCTTCGAATGGAGTCGAGGTAACATATTCACTGGTAGCTGGTTAGCGGCCGATTTTGGCTTGAAAGAGGACTCACTTTGTACCTTCTGTGCAGGGGAAATCTGCGAGACGCTTCGTTGCAACTTCAGGCCTATTATTTTTTATATATATATATATAAAGAGTTCCCTGAATCTAGCATTGAGAAATACCTGTATATAAACATTAGCAACTGAATGCAGTTCTATTGCCTCAAACCTGAGTTTTCCATTACGAATGATCAATCTTTACCTACTTTATTAATCTTCATCTACCTATTGTGGTATTAATGGTATTTTATACATGTTTTATTTGAAAAAGACACAGGAATAGATAATTGAATAGAATACAAATAAATAGAGACGATATAGCTCGCAGTGTACAGATCTTTTCTTTTCCCAAGTCAATGTAACTCTAAGAACTCTCGCCATCGCTTAAAAATATTTAACACTTATTGGACTAATGTTTCTGCTTTTATGAATGTATCGATTGAGATTTCTCAATTCGATTATTAACGTGATGCGAACCCGCAGCGCAGGGGATACAATAGAGACTTACAATTAGCAAAGCTCAAGGATCCCCGTTGAAAAGGACGTAGCTACAATGAGAGCGCGTTGTATCAACAATAGCTCAAAGGGTACGACCAAACCGAAGACAATGCTAATATGTCACAGCGAGGCGTGCACGACATCGGTTGAAAGCGGATTGTTGAGAACAATTACGCTCGGCGGTAGGATAACCGTCTCGTGACGAGTTAAACCAGTCCACAATGACGTTGGACGACTGCCGTTCCGTCGGGTCGTCTCCGATTATCGTTGCGGCGAGGTAACTGGCGAAAGAACGTTTGAAGGTTTCAGGTTTCGGGGTTTGAGTGTTTGATAGACTGGAAACTAGGGCGTTTGATGATTTTTATATTTGAAGGTTTGAACGTTTAAAAATTGAGACGTTTGAAAATTTGAAAATTTGGATATTGAGGAAGTTCTCATGTTTGAAAGTTTAAGAATTGAGACGTTTGGAAATTTGAAAATTTGGATATTGAGGAAGTTCTCATGTTTGAAAGTTTAAGAATTGAGACGTTTGAAAATTTGAATATTTGGATACTGAGAAACTTGGAACTTCGAAAACAGTTACTTCCACAAATTCTACGTTGTCTCGTACCATTTCAATTTACCTATGCTTTATTCATCTCGAAGCCTTTAATTTGAAAGTTAGAGGGTTCGAATGTTTGATAGCCTGAAAATTGGGATATTTGAAAGTATAAAAATTAAACAGTTCGTAAATTTGCACGTTGAGAAACTCTAAACCGCGAACGCATTAATCACCACTTTAAATTCTACATACACCTCCAAGCTTGTAATTTGAAAATTTGAGAGTTTGAATGTTTGATAGACCGAAAATTGCGATGTTTAAACATTTTGCAATCGAACGTTTGAGTACCATTTTAAAGTTACACCATCAATCACTGAAAATTCTACATTCTCCCGTACACTTGGAATCTACCCGCGATTTATCCTTTATCCTTTAATTACTCTTCGAGGGGAACACGTTGCAATGAAATCCTTCCTTGAACAAATTGACCGGACAAGCCGGAATTCTTAATAAATCACTGGAGTGGGAGAGAGGAGAGCGTATCGGGTCGGCGTTACGTCGACGATAAATTATCCTGCTACACCGGCGCGTCGCCGTTCGAAGTCGATCTCGCCGGGACAATCTGCATGTCAGAACGATAATCCTTCGTGCGCTCGCGGACGTCCGCGTAAATAATGAAACGCGGGCCGCCCGTTGGGTCCCCGTCGGCCGCATTTTCATTATTCAGGCCGGCCGGTCTCCTCTCGTTACCGATTCTCGTCCCGTTTACCGTGGATCCGGCCGGTTTCCAACGAAAGACGCGTTGGAAGGGGGGGCCGCGGCTACTGTCGCGGGGAACATTAAAAAGAATGGAGGCATAAACTATCTTTCGACGACGCTAACCCCCCGGCTCCCCGTTGTCGCGTCTCGATGAAATTTTTATGACTTCCCCAACGACGTCCGCGGATTTATAATGTTGCCCGAAGTTTTATATCTGAGGGGATTCGATGGGCACAGTGTACACCGTCGTCTGGGAGTATTTGATTGCTTGATTCTGCTTGGCCAATGAAATGAAAGGAGTTGTGGGTTTGGGGCGAATTGAATGGAAACCAAGCAATATTAGGAATAATAATAGAATAATAATAGAATAGATATATATTAGAAATAATAACACAATAATTTCATAATAATAATAGAGTAATAATAGAATAGATATATATTAGAAATAATAAGAGAATAATTTCATAATAATAGTAGAATAATAATAGAATAGATATATAGGAATAATAGAATAATAATAGAATAGATATATAGGAATAATATAATAATAATAGAATAGATATATAAGAATAATAGAATAATAATAGAATAAATATATAGGAATAATAGAATAATAATAGAATAGATATACATATCTTATTATTATTATTATTATTCTATTATTATTATTCTATTATTCTATTATTATTTCTAATATATATCTGTTCTATTATTATTCTATTATTATTTCTAATATTGCTTGGTTTCCATTTAATATATATATATATGATTGAGTAGTTTATTGTTTGTCAATTTGTCCTTCGTTTGATTTGATCGTGCACGTAAATTTTGAATAGTTGTGTTCATCAGGTACCTCTGACAGGGATTGTACAAGGAATATAAATTATTTGGAGACGATAAAGTGGACAGAGGTTGATGAATATCGTTCCACTCGCGATATTAATGAATAAAGAAATTTATTAATGGCACCGGGTAATATTTTACCGGGGTGTAATCATTCCACTGTAATCTCGGTCCTCGCCCGTCAGAAACGAACGCGCAAGATTGATCGACGGTTAGGGTGAGAAGCTCCGGCCGAGCGTACACGAAGTTACTAGCGATTCGTTTATCCTTTCACGGTGGTCGTTCGGGAATATGCCCCGTAAAACCAAGATGGAGGACGGTTGAAGGATGAGCGTATATGGGTTCAATTTTCGAGGAGCACGCGAGCCTGCCGTGGGATTCAAGGCCACCGACGAATGCGAATTTACTGATCTAGATGCAAGCTTGTAAGAGGGATGCTCGACGGAACCGAGTTCTTTCATCCAATGTTGATCTTAAAATTGGAAATCGGGATCAATGGACCTCGAAAAATCTGGAATTTTATTCTTCGGTATTAGTCCGCGAGAAACTGAACAGTTGCCTAGTAATTAATTATTGCTATTATTCGTCACACTGTTCTATATTAAATGAGAAATTCAACGTTTATAATTACCTACTAACTAATTATTGCAATTCTTTGTCCCACTGTTCTATATTAAACGAGAAACTCAGTGTTTATAATTACCTAGTAATTAATTATTACAATTCTTTGTTCCTCTATTCTACACTAAATCGGAAATTCGATGTTTATAATTACCCAGTAATTAATCGTTGCAACTATTTGCTCGCAGAAGCCGAAGTATTCATTCCGGCAGATACAATCGGGCGACCCGCAAAAACCTAATATCCCCGAACCATTAGGACGCGAGGCCGTAATCCGGGGAACAACGGAAAACAAGCAAACCGTCTGTTCCGACTAAAAACAATAAAACCACGCTCGAGCCTACAAAAAGCGAAAGAGGTGCAGATAAGGTTGAATTAAAGAGTGCACGGAGCCAAAACAGAAGACAATCGTAAAAGGGAAAAAACCGTCGGGTCGCGCGCGGCGCACAAAAGGGGCGGTGGTCAGATTAGGGGGAGAGAGAGAGAGAGAGGGAAAAAACGCATTGTGCTCCCGGGGAAAGGAAGGGGGCGGCAATATTCGTGTTCCCCGCGCCGATTAAATTACCTTATCAATCCCTGCGTCGGCGTCCGTAACATTCCCGACGTTCCGTGTAACGCGCGACACAGGGTTCGGCGAGCCGCGTGACCCACAAAGATACGGGGCGAAATTGTCCGCGAGATACGGGCGGCGAGCTCGGGCCGGCGAAAAAAAACGCGGTGCCTCGTACGTCACTCGTTATCGTTAGTTTTAGGAGGCCTCGTGAAATCGGAGCCTAGCCAAGAAGCTGCTCGTTTATGTGCGCCGGAATGGCCCGGAGTTAACTACTGTAGCGTGGGATCTCTGGGGTGTACAGGCCGATTCAGGGGTTTAGTCAGCCCTCTGCTCTCTGGGGAAAGATAGCTTGAAGTTGGAGGGGGAGTCTTCTTTTTGAGAGTGAAGTATTTTTGGGGTGTATGAAGGGGCAGTTATTGATTTGAGCGATGGATTGTTATGTGGAAGTAGTGTGTCAGTCATTGGAAAGCGGGTGATGAAAGAGTGTATCATGTGGGAAAGTAGTGTGAGTAAATCATTGATTAGGCAGGTGATCGAGGGATTGTTATGTAGGAAGTAGTGTGTCAGTCATTGAAAAGGCGAGTGATGGCGGGATTATGATGTGGAAAGTAGTGTGAGTCAGTTTTTTAATAGACAAGTGATAGAGATCTGTATTATATGCGAAAGTAGTGACGTGAATCAGTCGTTGATCAGGCAAGTGATAAAAGTGTATCATGTGGGAAAGTAGAGTGAGTCAGTCATTGATCAGACAAGTGATCGAGAGATCGTATTATACAAAGGAAGCGATATAAAACAATTGCAGACAAAATTAACGTTAGAGTAGCATCCCTAATCATTGCATCCGTCTAAGTAGTATAAGTCTTCTATCCAGACACGACCTAACATTGTCCGCATATTCAACAAAAACAAAGAATTTTCACACATTCCAAACCGAAAATTTCAAACCCTTTTAAAATCTAGTAGTATGAGTATCCCCGGTCAGGCAGGGTAAAACACGATATTTAATCCTCTCTGTGCCACAACGCCGGCAGAAAGAGAATTCTAGAAAAAGGATTTCGCTGTGTAAAACACGGCGATAAAGTTTGATATTCGTGGCCGCGAGATAATAAAATGATGGACGTTAATAAATCGATGGAAGATCGACTCTTGTTCGAGCCGGCGACCGTGGTTTTTTTTCCCCGAGCCTACCGGGGTTCATTAATCGTATCGTTTCCGGTCGCAATGGTTTTCGATAAAATCAATATTTACGCAGCGACGCGGGGCGCGCCGGGTCGCGCGCCCTTGTTACATGAATCCGCCTGTACCCTCGCGGCAGCGCAGCCCCGGAGAGCCGCGTATATATAGAGGATGCATGGGAAATGGGAAAAGTCCACGTGCGCGCCGGGAAACTGGGTTATCGGAGGATTTCGACAGGAATTTCTGACGCCGTTTCTCCGCGCTTGTTCGATAATCTTCGATCCACTTTACATTTATATTATCGCGGATCCTTCCGGCGCGGCAGGGGGCTCGCACCGATAAATCTGGATCGGGAGTATCGCGAAATTCGTCACGATCGATTTCACACGGAAAAATCCCTGTGAATAGCATTCCACTTCCATCCGTCGTCCATCGATTGCTCTTTCTCGCTGCGTTTCCAAGTTACTACCTTTCGAACACACTTATATTACGTTTCTCGAAACTTTACTACTTATAAAATCAATTATTTACAAGGTAATTCTTAAGATTTGTACTCTGTGAAAATAATCTGTTACCAACAACAACGTTTTATAATTCAAACTTCAAGATGCGATTCAAGTAGTAAAGTCTTCATTGGTCAGACATCGTATTGGAAGTATAAGTTAACTCTTAATAAAATAATGTCGCTTTTATTTGCTTTTTATCACTGTTGTTGTAATAGTTACTACACGTAGTATTGTGCTCACTTTTTTCCGCTTGTTATCTATTATCTTTTGGCGGTAAGTCAACTGCAAATACTTCTATTAACGCTAGAACTACCGAGCATTTAATACTCGGTTTAATATATACAATAATAATAATAATAATAAGATATAGAAATATATATAGAATATATATAGAAAATATTTATATGATAAATATATAATATATTATAAAGATATAAAAATATATATATGATATATATAAAAAATCTGTGGGTGTCTAAAGGAGGCTTACAAAAGTAACAATTCATCTATATGCAGATTAAATAATCAAACGCTTCATACAGACGTATCGTCTGGTCTAATTTCAGATACAAGTGGATCGGGTCACGGATAAATGCTCCGATGAGACAAGTTAGAGCAAAAGTGTAATAAACGTCGAGTCCTCCGCGCTTCAAACTCGAATTCAGGCCGGCGTGTTAGGGGATGGGGGTGTCGCGCGGCCGTAAACGCCGCGATCCTCTGGAATCGACTTAAAATGAGCCGGAAACCGACCGAGTCCCCGCCCGCGTATCCGTTATACAACATATGCAGGCGCGGGCACACGCGTACGCGTGTGTTCCGGTTTGTTTCGCTCGTTTAACTTCCGGCGCGAGGCCTACGAAGTTCTGCGAGTGCCGTTTAATGAGAGCCGCGTACAGCGCCGTCACGTTCACGCTCGTGAAATTACAGAGGTTTCGGGAACCGGAGTTAGAAACGAAACTGGGCTATCCGGAGGGCCATAGACGACGTAATTAGACCCGAAAAATAATTATCTGACCAGTTCCTGGTAAATAAAATAGCGGACAATACCGCTGGAACGGTTCTTCTCAAAGTCACGAGGGAGAATATTAAAAATGATACAGAAAAATATTGCTCTGATTGGAAGAGAACCTTAGGAGCAGTAGTAACATCTCTACATAGTCAGACGTGGCTGTTAACCCTTTGCACTCGTGAGTCACTTGATTTGATTTGCAAAATTATGAAGTCTTATATATAATATTAACCTTTGCGTGATGCATCAGTACGTGGAATATTCAAATAGAATAACTACCCTTCTTAATTTATATGTTTTCTCGTTAATTAATTTCATCTGAAAGGAACTACCCTAGAATTATTCGATTTCCCACACGTCCAAATTTTGTACTAACAAGGAAAATAAAAGATCGAAGGAATGTTACAGCATTTCTAGTTTTCGCTAGGAATACTACAAAAATTAGCAGTTGCTGATAGGTTACAAATCAACCTAGAGTGGTAAGGGTTAATTCAACATTCCCCGCCCTCTTTCGAGCCCAAGTCTCCTCCCTAAACAACCCCTTATCCGATATCACTCACATCGTCACCCTCCGCCCATAAAATTACAGTTTAAACTCGAACTGGAGCACACAGGGCCTAGATCCAACCCCGACGCAGCCGTCTCGTGGCGTTCGCCGCGGTTACTTCGGGTCGAATGTCGTTCGGGCCGCGATTATTCCGTCCGCAATACCGCTTACAGCGTGTCCGCTATTACAGGAGTGTAACTACTTCCTGGAAGGACTGTTTAAAGCCGCCGACCACTTTGCACGCGACGCCCGTTCCCATCGCGACTATTTTGCATCCAATACCGCCGCGGACCGCAACTAGTTTGCCACGTAACGACGCCCGCAGCTCGTTACGATTTCGGGCAGCCGTCCTTCGCTGGTCCCCGGCTGATAACGGACGGACCTGTACCACTTACGACCGAAAGACCCGAACGCGAGAACGGGGAAAGCAGCGGGAACCATCGGACACGAAGAATCTTGGGGGACGGATTAATTCGAAGGACAAATCATTTCCTCCTGTTGCATTCTAGCCCGAGAAGCTCCCTGGAAGCTTAAGCGAGCTTTGAACCAACGTCCGCGAAAAGTATCGCTGAACAGTCCAGCCCGGAAGTTCGCGAGGAGACTGTTTGCTTGAGATCCGCGGGACACGGGATCATCCGGTCGACATTTATCGACGCGGAAACTAACTTCCGCGACTACGAATCCCATTGCGACTAGCTCGCGACGCTCGTTAAAACGTCCGCGTGTGCGGCAGAGTTCGTGTCAGTGAACAGGTTTACTGGCACTTTGTCTGTCGGTAAAAACGACTCTAAAAGTGTCTAATAGTTTGTAGACAAGAGCGTTGCGTCCTCTAACGATCAATTGTGTGTTGTTGTATACGGCTGGTTTCGATGTACTTTTATTTTCATCTGCGAAGTGTCATTTCAGCTTCGAGTGGAGGAGATAATGATGCTGTAGTGATATTTCACTAACGACGATCACTTTGGGAAAGTGTAATATCTCGTCGAGTTACGAACGTCTCATCCTCTGTACTCTAGTTTCAATTATAATAAGTCATAGATCTATTTTTTCTTTTAATATATAATAATATAAGTCACACATCTACTTTTTCATGAATATGATTGTGAATGAGGAAGAATAATTATGGAAGTATTCTAAGTTGAAGATTGGCAAAGAATGAGAATTAAAGAAAAATATTTCTATGACTTATATTATTATATGTTAAAAGAAGAAATAGATCTATGACTTATTATATATTAGAAGAAAAATATAGATCTATGACTTATATTATTATATATATAAAGAAAAAGTAGATCTATGACTTATATTATTACATACTAAAAGAAAAAGTAGAAGTCATAGATCTATTCTTTTTTTAATTCAGTTCGAGATAATCTGACGTGAAATAACTGATACTCTTTGTCAAACTTCAACTTAGAATACTCTCATAATTATTCTTCCTCGTTCGCAATCGTATTCTTGCCCATTCACGATTCCCACTCGATCCGTCGAAAGACTGAGCTCCCGGCGAACACGCATCAATCACGGGAAAACACGGAACAACCGTTCCACCGATTACACCCTCGTTCATAGTAAGAACCCGCAGCGTAGATTAATATTCCCCGGGAGACCCGGCGCGGCGCGCGAACGCCGCGTAATCCCAGAAAACGCGGGCAGACGGCACGCGCGTGGCTCGCGCGCGTAAAATTACCGCTGGATTTACGAGCGGTCCGCGATTAATAATTAGGCCGTACGTATGCGGGATCACGCTCGTACGCACGGATTCGAATGGTTGTAACGCGAAAGTGCGCGGCGTGCCCCTTTAACCCGTCGTTCCCCTTTCCTGTCGCAATAATCCCGGCCGGTGATACATCACGCAGCGCCGGAGCTTAGATCCCGCGCGACTGGACCGGCGTGTCCGGCACTCGTAATGGTGCGTTTACAACGATAACAGTCACTTTCAAACATACAAATTTTCTATGCATTCGAGCCGATTGCTTGGAACATTCCAAGTTCAACTGAAACACTTTGGAATAGAACTGTCTGACGCCAGTGAGAACTGTCAGTTGATATTTTAATTCAACTTGACTGTTAGCTAGGTACATTAACCCTCTATAAGCCCGTGTAACTTTGCAGTCACACATCAATAGACTAGGTTAAATTGATTTATTTAATTTTTTACTGCAAAATGACGGACGACATTAAATGATTAACCAACTTAAACTTTTGCACACACCGGCGTTTACGTTCAACGCGTTAACTCTAGGTTCACGGATATTTATTGTTCAGTTTATTCTATTCGCCTCAACAAATTTTACGTTCGTCCATTTAGATGGAAGTTCGACGTTTAAAGATTAGACGATTAGAGTACACGTTCGTGTTACTGCATCAATGAAAATCGACAGAAACATTTACTGAAGAGTGTAAAATTCAATGTACGTCAAATTGACGCGTTCCGTAAACCTAGTGTTAAATTAGTTTAGAAATCTTCATCGCGAGTCGCACTCGTCATTGTTGCAAGGGGTCAAGGACACATTGGCGATCTTCGATCTTCGTTACGCGGATGATCGAGTTTCGAGGATTCGTCCACAGGCATACCGTGCGTCGGTGTAAACGCACCATAACGCGGCGCGTGCGAACGCGGTCGGATGCGAAACGACTGCGGGGCGGCATTAAGTATTACGCTCGGATCTTCCGGAGCCCGCTGGATCCGGCCGAGTCTGCTACCCCGTTATTAATTCCCGCCCGACCCAGTTGCCCGGAATTGTTATTTTACTGCCGGCGTAAAGATTAGGCGAAATTAGCCCGGATGATTTAGCGCCGACGCCCGGATCTTTTCCGGCCGTTCCGCGCGGAAGATAGAGAGCAGATTAGATGCCGGATACCGGCGCACAGTATCGGCCACTATCTGGCCCCGCTTCCTGTTTTCGTTCTCCGTTGGCCGGCGATGCTTGAAATACTGTTTCTGAAGATTACAGCTGGAGCCGAGGAAGATTTGTGAACATTTGTTTGTCCGTTTACCGTCGAGTTCCGTCTGGAAATGAATTTCTGCCGCTGGACAGTCCACTGTCTGCTTATTCATTGATATTACTACTTGTACGTTAAACCTCAACGCGTTCCGTGCTATGGAAACTGTTATATTGTGCGTATGAACTGTATTGAGTTTTTCAATAGAATAAGTTGTATTCAAGTTTCTGGTCAGTTTTATATATTTTCATAGTGTTTCTTTGTTTTCACTGCTTTGTAACGTATGCCGACCGTAACTATGTATCCATTAACACTAGGTTTACGAAACGCGTCAATTTGACGCAGATTGAATTTTAGAAATATTATTTTGTAAATGTTTACGCCGATTTCGATTGATGCGATCACACTGACATACCCCAATTACCTACCATCGAATCTCCAGTTTCCACGATCTAAATAAACGAGCATCAGTTCTTTTAGGAATAATAGAACGAAGTGTACAATAAATTCCCGTAAACCTAGTGTTAATGTTGCTTCAGTGTTGCAGAAAAATATGAATAAACCTGTGTACCGGCCTGTATTGTTCGACACCGATGTTAGCACAGATTCGACGACAGCCGGCGGCGATGCTCACGTCGCGGAAACGTCGCTGGTAATCTAATAAATTATTCCGCCAGTCGGCCCGGTAAAATGTCACGAGCTATTCCGAGCCACCGAAGGATTCTCAGAGTTCAAGGATCGTCGGGGTTTATCGGCGACGACCCACGCGATATTCGACGCGTCTCGATAATGCGAGCACCGATGCTAATCGCAGGGCGAATCGGATTGTTCCGGCGGCGACCGATGTTAATTACTGCGGCTGGCCCAATTTGCGACATTCCGGGGCGACGGAGTATTCTGAGCAATAGAAAGTCACGGGATTGCTCGGAACCTTCAACCAATGGTATCGCAAAATTCCGAAACGAACGAATGAATATTTTCAAAGATCCTTCAGACTTATTTTAAGAAATGAATGCTGACTTCAACCCTTAGCAGTCCTATGTCGAGTCAGACTCGACATTCTATTTTATTGCAACCTCTACCTGTTTTAATTTTTTCTATATTTATTTGTAGTATAGAATAGTACCGTTTAAAGGTAACGTTTCAACGACTCCCAAATATTCTTGAATAAATAAATAGAGCGTAATATTAATCTATAATTGAATGAACTATCGTCGACGTGAACCTCGAACTGAGAAACCAACACTTCGAACCGCAAAGGGTTAAAAAATCCTAAATCGATTCTACATTCAAACGAGACATTGATCCACGCAGAGATCATCGAAGAATAACTAATTCATTTAAAAAAATTCCGAATGCCTCGACGCAGCGACTGGATTCGGACCGAATGAAAAATGATAGGAAGATACACGATTTCGTAATTAATCACGAGTTAACTCAGCTTGTCGAATGAATAGACGTCTGGCGCACTTCCATTAATAATTCCCGTTCACAAGATTATCGTCGGTGACCGGTCGCAATGGAATCAATCCCGTCGCGACCGGCGATATAATGCTGTCGGTCGAAGACGGTACCGGAATCACCAGCGAAACCGAGAGCATTCAGGGGGCAGACGTTCTAATACACCTTCCATTAGCTCCGCGGAGCCATCAAGCAGCTCAATGACGCCTGTTTCGGTCGATACGGCCCGCCGGGAACGCGTTTTCGTTGGATAATGGCCGGCGGGTCAACGCGGGGGCCGCTGAAACATCCATGAAGGCCGAGGGTTCGTGCTTTTAAGTAGTAAAGTTTGGTAATTGTCGGACGGCGACCGGTACGAGGCTGTTATCCGGCCCCCTCGACCGAGATACGATACGGCTGGTGTCGCTTTTCGAACCAGTCACAGCTGGAACACCGTTCGGGGTGTGTCCGAGCAGAATTGTAAGTTCCTCGAGGAAGCACGGCCTCTGGAAAATTGAAATTTATTTTTAGACTCTGCGGAACGTGTTATCTCGCTTCCTTTGCGCCGTTAGTTTTGCTTTCTATTCCACTAATATTCTTAATAGTTTCTTACTCGAATATTCTACTGTTCTAATATGGAATTCGTTTCAGTAATAACTTGCGAATAAAGGAATTATGAAATCGAAAATTTAACGAGTAATGTAATATTGGAAGTTTAAGTAGTAATATAATATTATGGGCAGACAGGCGAGATTAGTTTCCTATGCCTTCGTTTTAGTTTTAATGCTAGTTTCTGGTTTTCAATTATTTTTAATTTCGTAGGAATTGGAGATTTAAGTAGTGATGCAGTATTATGGCCAGACAAGCGAGATTAATTTCCAATGCCTTCGTTTTAGCTTTAATGCTAGTTTCTGGTTTTCAATTATTTTTAATTTCGTAGATTCTAGACAAATTTCTGTGTCTGGCTACACGAGGTATATACTACTTACGCCAGCCTCGTGAAGGTACTCTCCAAATGACACTAATCATTCTCCATTCTCCGCGCGCATCGATTGTTCACCGTATCATCAATCTTCTTCGAGGAACACGCTATCTAAATATCCGCGCCTGACCATAAAGGTACACACACTGCTCGCTACAAGCCCGCTTCGAAGTTACTCGACAGTCCCGTAACATATTCCGCGAGCGTTCTGAATCTTCTTTCGGTAAATATTTCAAAGAGCACGTATCACTCGAAAATCTAGCCCGCCGCAGGCCACGAGACCACAAACAACAAGATTAAGGGACTGCGAAGATTCAAGAACACGAGGCAGTCCAGGTTCCGAGTTCCTTTTTCTTCCGGGGCTGAAAGCGTAAGCTTCGGAACTATTATTTACCTTCCTCTTCAAGATAGAAACAAACCAGTGCCCCGCTGGACGAGTTCACCTGGAAACTAACGAACGACCGGGAAGAGGAGTAAGAACACATTCGAGCGTCCGTGGACCGAGGGAAATAATAAACTCCCGGGGAGAAACACAATTATCATAATAACTTCGGAACGAGGGGAGCGCGGAGCGGCGGGGGTGGAAAGAAAGGACGAGGCGGAGAAACAAAGGAAAGAAACCCAGAAACGCGAGGACATTCGAGGAACCGAGGGGTTACGGGACAAATAGAAAATCAAGAAAAGTAGAGGAAACGTTTAAAGAAACCGAGAGGAGCGAGCAAAGAACAAAAGAACAATTAAACCCTACAAAGATGTCTAATGAGAAAAATAACGAGAACCGCCGGGGCGGAACGACAAACGATCGTGAGCCTCTCATTAACCCTTTGGACGAATGTCGATATTCCGGATCAGATGTTCATATTTCGAAGACTAAGTCGCGAACGAATGATTTAATTAATGGAACGGCAAGAGATCACGTAGTTTCCTGTTTTCCTGTTGATTCTACGATCGATGTATAATTTCACTTCATCCGCCGAAGGTTTTGTACATTTCAAAGAATCTTCGTCTCGTGGTGAAGATTTTCAACATGATTCAACAAATATATATATTACTCGGTTCATTTGAATTCAAAGTAAATATTATTCCTCTGTAATCGACTGTTATATTCCAAAGGAAATATACGTAGGCATAACATATGCTTAGAATTTTTCTCTTTTCCCGATAAGTTATTAACATTACATATATATATATTACTCGGTTCATTCGAATGCAAAGTAAATATTATTCCTCTGTAATCAACTATTATACTTAAATGAAGATACAGGCATAACATATATTTAGAATTTTTCTCTTTTCCCAATAAATTATTAATGACAAAGTAGCCGTATCGATCAAAGTTGAGAAAGAAATCATAGGCCAAGGGGTTAATCCGCGCGTTTAATACGAGACTACCTAACACGAACAAACCGTCGAAGTTCGCGAATGTCTCCACTTGACTTTCATCGAGGACCGGTTACGAACGAGAAACAGGAAGACAGCGGAGAGCGACTGTTCCTTTTTCGTTAGCGACGAATTAGCGGTCGCCCGTTATAATTCATCGTTTCTTGTTTCGTCGACGGAAGAACGCGCGACGGGTACGCGGGCGGCGTCGTCCGGCGAAATTCATTTGCACTCGGCAGATTGCTTTCCTCGGATATTAACTTCCAATTCTACGGCCACGGCCGGGGGACCGCGGACCCGCGTTTCCAAGGAGACCAAGGAATCCGGACGACCGGGAGAGCCCGGGAACGGAAGTCGGCGAGCTAATCGACCGTGCCTTATCGGGGAAATGATTCCACGCGGAAAAAAGACAGAGAGCGAACAGGCCGGAGACGTAAACATACGCGCACGCGATTCTCTGGACGTTTCAATCCGATTTCCCCGGAACAAAGATCGACGATCGCCGGCCACCGATTCGCGGACAATTTCCTCGCGCCGCGAGAGAATTGTTTCCACCTTCGGGGAGGAACGTTCCGAGGAAATCGATCGCGGCTCGGGGAAATCTCTGTCGATAGTTTTGTTAACCCGCTGGAAAGATACTCCGCGAGATATTTTCGGTTGAACGTTGACAGTGGCACGTTGTGAACATCGATGGTTTAATTGTGAAATGTATCAGGTTGATCGTTGAGAATTAACACGTTGAACGTCACGGAAATTTCGGTCATATTTCGCTTATGAACTGTGTCGATTTTTTCAATAAAATATTAAGTTACATTCAAGCTTTTTTTTAATTATATATATTTCGATATCGTTTCTTCTTTGACCATGTGGCCCTTGAAAATATTTTGTTAAAAATTAACGTGTACCACGTGTTATACACCACTGAACCTGTTAAGTTCACAAGATTTCGCTGAACGAAATATGAGAGGTTAAAGTTGAAGGTACAGCGAGGTCGATCTAGTCTTATAATCTGATTAACTGACGCAAAATAGCATCTAATCTTCCGATTAAGCGACGTAGAACGGTTCTAATTTTCTAATTATTTAATTTTCCAGTCATTTAATCCCTCGATTAAGAACACCAAGATATGCTTACAATATTAACGAGAGTAAAAAGTGGAAGCATCCGGTGAGCTTTAAAAATATATAAAAATCCTCTTAATCCTCGGAACAACAATGTCCGATGGAAGCGTGTCTATGCAGCAGAAATTCGAGTGTCATAAATTACGGAGCGCAGTCTCGCCGAGTTAAACTCTAATTAAGTGACAAAGAAGAATCGATTGAACATCGTGTCCCCGGTCGCGGGCTAATAGTTTCGTCAATTATTCGACGGCTCGCGCCGGCGTCTATAATCGGCTTATCGGGCGATTATACGGACGATCATCCGACGGGGCGAGCGTTTTTCCGACGTCGGGAGGAGATCGAGACGACGCTGTCCGGCGTCCCAGCCAGTTTCGCCGATATCGTCCCGAGGAAATTCGCTCTCGGTTCGATCCGTTGGTTCTTTCAGGAAGTCCAAGTTCTCCCCGTAACTTCTTAATCAAATCCACGGATGCCGGGGGGGGGGGGGGGACACGGTATTCGAGATGAAATTGTAACCGGCCCTGCGGAACGTTCCCCGCTATTCCGTGCAATCGAATCTCGGGATATTACGGTTCATTTAATATTTAAAGTCCCCGCCGCGCGAGCGCTGTGTGCACACGCCCGCGAAGCTTCGGGATTCTTCTCGCGGGGTTAATGAAAGCGAAGGAGCATTGTCTTTTATTCGCCCCCTAGAATTCTGGCCGACCATCTGGCGAGCCTCTGTCGGAGTACGAACGGTCCTTGGGTTTTCCTTTGACTCGAATCCTTCGCAACTGAGAAGTCAATGGTCGCTTAGGAACAGTGTTTGTACTTGCCAATTGGATTTTAAACCCTTAACTTGTACGCTCGAGGTAATTCGAGCGCGCTAAATAGGCTAAACTGTGAAAATAACAATGTGAAAGGAAAGAAAAATCGTTTTATTGATATTTATCATTTACGTGGGATTGTAAGCTATAACACTTATTTATTCGAGAATAAAGTGTAGCCTTTTTCCATGGAACTCTATGCTCAAAGATCTCAACAAAATATCATTCATTACAAATCTATGCTCAAAGATCTCAAGAAAATATCGTTCCTAACAAATCTATGCTCAAAGATCTCAAGAAAACATCCGTCGTAACAAATCTATGCTCAAAGATCTCAAGAAAATATCGTTCGTAACAAATCTACGCTCAAAGATCTTATATCGTTCGTAACAAATCTATGCTCAAAGATCTCAACAAAACGTCGTTCGTCCATAAAGGGTTAAAATCACTCTAGAATCCTTCCCAAGCAAATGCCAGGGAACGGTTGGACATTAAAAACACCTCCGCCTCCATCAAAGACAATAATTCACCGAGCCCAGCCCTCCCCGGCCACTTCCATACTTCCACTTTTCTATTTACCTTCCCAGAACGCCTCGCAGCGTCTTCTTTGATCTTCTGTCCCGATCCCTCTTCCTCTCTCTCCATCGAATTCCTCAATCTCTTGACCTCGCTTCTCTCTCCCTCTCCCTCTCCGTCGAATCTCTTTACCGCACCTCACCTCCCCCTCCCTCCGCCAGCCCCGAAGGATCTCCAACCCTTCTCTGCAAACATTACCTCAGACGGCAACCAAATTCCTCAAAGGCTCGGTCTCTCTGCGGTGAAATCGGCAACGTCTTCGCCCCCGAGCCCCGACACCTCGGAACACCCTTCGCCACTTCCTGTGTTCTCAGCACACCATCCCCTTCCTCGCTTCATGGATCGCTCGCTCCCTCTCCCACGCTTCCGCCGCAGTTCTATTATTGTGATTGAACGCGTTCGAGATCAAATATCCAGGGGCGGCGGCCGCGCAACACGTTGCACCCCGTCGATCCGCCGGTATGCGGACGCGTTCCACCGATAAATGGCGCGACGCTGATCGTTCGGCGATCCGCGACGACGGACGATTGCCTTGCGAGGAGACTGTCGATTGTACAGCGATTAGAGGCTTTGCAGGTCTCGTTCGGTTTGTCCTTGGGAAAGCGATGTTAGCGGTTAGATCGCTGGAGATTTTTTAACACGTTAAGCGCCATCTCAGTCACTGGTGACTGATGCTTCTGAATGACTGAAGGCCAATCGAAACATGCGAGACAACCGATGTAAAATAAAAATGTTTAAGTTGATGATAGTGTAACGCAAACGTTGCAACGCTGAACAATTCATAATTTTTCCTGCTTTTCTTTGCTACGAACGACAAACTCTATCGGAAAATGCTTAAGATTTTCGTGGCACTTAACGTGTTAGCTAAGTGTGAATTTTTGCGAGGAATGTGTGAAACAATGGTGGTTGAAGAAATAATATCAAAGTATTTGAACAGTTAGCAGAAGCTTGAATGTAAGTTAATCTATTAGTTGAGAATATAACCGAAATTTCCGGTGGCACAAGATGTGATGGAGATTGAGAGAGGCAGATGACTCTCTTTAATTAATTTCCGATGCACCGCGTTGCTTGTAGATTTTATCGAATTCCGCTGAATAACTTAGCTCGCTTTTATGAGTATACATTATAGACGTTTATCCGTGACCTCGCTCGGTCCGAGTTGTAGGTGTATCATGGAAATTTCATGATTTCCCGAAAAATTCAATCCCCGTTTCGGGTTCGCTGTTAAATGTAACATGGTTGTACCGTTGGACGTTGCCGGGCTAACACGTCCGTTCATTAGTCGTTATTCTGCTTGTTATTGCTATGAATTACACTTGAATGAGAGGAATTTCCAGAGCGCGTTCCCGCGTCAGTATAAGCCGCTGCGCGGAAATATTTATATTACTTTCCCGATCCGCTTTTCCGCGCGGCATTATTGGAACCGAAGCGCTTTGTATAATATCCTCGGTACAGTAAATCCAAATATTAATTGATAAATAAAAGTCAAATAATTCACCGACAGGCAATATAATAAAACCAGCCCTTGCCCATAAAGCCCTCCACCCTTACAATTTTTCACGATTCACCGGCCGCCCTAAAAATCCGATAAAACTCACTCCCAAATTAATATCGCTCTCGCAAACCACTCTCCAAAAATTCACATAAACAACCGATAATTCCTCAATCCTCTCCAAAAAAAAAAAAACACCAGCCCCAACTATCTCTAGCAAAAATAGAACCTAGATCGTCGAAGCAATTATGCGAGGATCAACGTGCCGTAGGAAAGAAAGAATTAATCGTTCGACATAAATTAATATCGCTCTCGCAGACGACTCTCCAAAAATTCGCATAAACAACCAATAATTCCTCAACCCTTCCTAAACAACCAACCCCAACTATCTCTCTCCAAAAATTCACATAAACCACCAACAATTCTTCAACCCTTCCTAAACGACCAACAATACCTCAACCCTTCTTAAACAACAACCAACCCCAACTATCGTCCGCAAAGCTAGAAACTCAAAAGATACATCGAAGAGCATCGAATCAATTATGCGACCAGTCTCGATGAACGTGGCGCAGGAAAGAGAGGATTAATCGTCGGCCAGTGTTTTTCTTTGCGAGCGTCGGGGGATGAAATATCGAGGCGTCGCTCGGTAGAAGGTGGAACGTAGGTTGCGAACAGGTGCGCGTTCGCAGCACTCCGCCGACGGCCCGCTATTAATTAGAAACCGATCCTCTATCCGTCCTCAAACAGACCGGCCGTCCGCGATCTTCGACGTCCGCCCATTAGCCTTGGCCTGCTCGATCAACCCTCCCTTCAACCCTTTTCCCGGCCGGCTCGCCGAAGGATCCTCTTCGGCCGGCGCATCAGCAATGCTAAGTAAACGCCGCGGAGCGCGGGTCATCCGCAGGGCTGTTTGACCGAGAGCGTTGCGCCTGTGTACTTTGTCCCGCAAGGGTGGACACCACCGTACCGGCCGGCTTTTTTTTCTCCTCCTCCGCTCGCCTCGGAGAAGCTGGCCGGGAGAGGGATGATTTATCGGGGTCGCCCCGGGACACAAGGGACTCGGAAATTATCTGGCCGATGCACAATGTGTGTCCAACGGCGGCGCACGCGCTTGTTTCCGGACCACCGCGCCACCCTTCATAAGTCACCGGATATTTACACTACGCGCGTTTATTAGCATCCCGTTTCCGAATCCCGGGGACGGGAGTTGTTCTCTGGCGGTTCGGAGTTCGTGATTTTGCTTGTTCTTTTACTGTTTCGTCGTTTTGCTTCGCGCAGTTGATACGATTGGGGTGTAGGGGTTGTTTTTGGTGGATTGTATGATAGTTTTGAGGGTTGAGTTTAAGTTTTCGATGGATTGTTTGAGATGCTTGTGAGTGGAGTTTGTGTGTTGGAAATTTTTGTAGTAAATTAAGGGGTGAAGGGTGCTTCGGATTCTAATTAGAGATTTTGAGTAAGATTTCTGTGGAGTTTGGTGTGTTGGAAATTTTTGGTTGTGGATAATGAAGGGGTGAAGGGTGCTTCGGATTTCAATTGGAGATTTTGAGTAAGATTTCTGTGGAGTTGATTTTGTAATTGGTTTCGAGATAGTTATGAAGATTTAAGTTTTTTTTCAATTGTTTAATCGAATCATTGAGATGCTTCTGGAATGATTAGAATCGTGTCAGAAGTCTTTGATAATAAATTATGAAGAAAATGGAGAGTTCCTTAGATTCTAATTAAAAATTTCGAATCAAATACACTTAATTTCAGAGACGATCAGTTTCTGAAATACACAAATTACACTCTACGAGTAGAAACAGTCAGCCACGCACAGACTCAATATTCATAGTCCGTTCACCAGCAAAAATTCATGTAACCAGCAAATTTTCAAGCTCGAAAAAATCTACGGGAACGGGGCATTTATACATGCAAATTTCACTCCATATTCCCGGCTCCCTTTTCCATGTAAAATCATCCCCCGCTCTGTCGTTTACAAGGCGCCCTTACATAAATACATAAATTAATTTCCCGGCGCAAACTTCGAGATAACTTTCAGCTACCTTAGCTAACTTTATGCTTAAATTCTTTCTCAATATCCCGAAGAATGTTTTATACTACCCCCCCCGGTCGGTCCCCGCCCCCCGAGGTGGCTGCTGGAATTCGCAAGCCCGCGAACGGGGTGCGGAGAACAGTCGTCGCAGTAGTCGCGACGCGTTATCGACGACGTTCGACGCTGTCGGCGCGGATTTCCAGTGAAATCGAGCGAGAAAGGGACGTCCCCCCACCCCACGGCGCGACGCAACCCCGCAATTTACGTCGACGTGGGGGTGAGCAAGGTGGAATCGAGCGCGAAAAGAAGAAATATATTAAACTGCTGCCCCGGAAGGAGAGTTTAACGGCATCCGCGACAACCTCGGAGCGATCGGCGAGACGGGGGTTGAATGTAAGGGGTGGAATTCGAGGGGAGAACGAATGTTACGAGGAGGAGGAAGGAGAATCGATGAGTTCCCCTTAGAGTCTGCCGCCACTGATTCTTCTCGTTAGTTTTTCCTGCTTACTTGATCCCTTCGTCGATGATAACGAGGTGTATTGATACGATTCGCTGAGAACCGAGTCAATTAAGCGTCCTTACTATTCTATCTTTATCGTCAGGTATATTTCTAGATTTCTGGATTTTCTGTTTGAAAAGAAATTTATTCTTAAGATCGAAGGAAGTTGATGATACGTAAAATGTTCAGTGTATCTTCTAGAAGAGTATATTTCTAGATTTGTAGATTTTCTGTTTGAAAGGGAATTTATTTTTAAGATCGAAAGAAGTTAATGATACATAAAACGTTGTATCTTCTAGAAGAATTACAATTCTTCCATTTCAATCTCTATAGTATCCTTCCACTATTCCACTAATGCTACCAATGGAAAATACAATGAACCACTAAATAAAGAAACAGACTCCTATATTTCCATGTGTCTAAAACGAAGCACATTTCCAAAGGACGATCCACAACCTGCAAAGTGTCAGTCGAACGAAACTCCGGCTTCCCCAGTAAAACCGCGGCCGGTAACCGAGTAAAACAAACATCTCGTGAAATTGTATCAAAATCGTCTGAGGCAATCGCGTCGGCGGCGATAAAGCCCGCTGATCACGTCTCGCCGGAAGAGGAAAGGAGGAAGCGTCGAACGGCGAATGGGATCGGCCGCGGAAACGACAAGTCGTGCCGGGATGATCGCGCGAATCGCGAGATATTAACGAGAGCTCCGCCGCGGGAATAAATAAATAAATCGGCGCGAGTAATGCGAGGCCGCCGCCCCGGATTTATTGCACGGTACGTGACGCCGATTTTTATTGACGCTCGCGCCGCGGAAACAATCCCGTTCCGCTTCCCTTTCACGCCGGATAAACGTCATTCCCGTAATGTCCGTGGCGCATAATTCGTCGCGCTGCGAAAATATTAGCGATTTTTATTACACCGGTCTCATATCGCGAATAAATGCAAACACGCGTTTAACCGGCCGCCGAACAGGCGACCGGCCGGAATGTAAACCCCGCGGAATCCTTTTTCGCGACAACGCGCGGAACGGTTCGGTTTTGTTAAGCTAATACGCTCGGAAATTGGAGAGTTGCGCGTGAAAGCTGAGAGAAGAACAAAAGCGGAATAATCTGCGTTTCCCGCGGATGAATGAGGGATGCGTCAAATTTAAGAGGGCTATCGGCGAAACCTCCTGCGAGGCTCATTAACCCTTTGCGGACGAAGATTCTCTGAAATATACAAAACCCTCAACGGATGAAGCTAAATTATATATCATCGCTTGAACAATATGTCGCGTCGCTAAATCGCTTTAGGAGGGCTATCGACGAAACCTCCTGCGAGGCACATTAGAGCCCTGGGTATTTTTACCATAGCAGAAATAAAAGCCCGAGGAA
Organism: Nomia melanderi; assembly: GCF_051020985.1. Classification (NCBI taxonomy): domain Eukaryota; kingdom Metazoa; phylum Arthropoda; class Insecta; order Hymenoptera; family Halictidae; genus Nomia; species Nomia melanderi. The sequence goes on along the minus strand of NC_135010.1, from coordinate 12,888,290 downwards.
CCGTTACTTCAATAATTTAGTCGCAGTTGCTTCGGCACGTTTTGCCAGTTTTGTAGATTTACCGTAACTTTTACCTTACATCTGTTCGCCGGAAGTCGAGGCGATCCTTGGTTTTATCACTCGCTATGGTCAGTGCCAAGAACGCTCGGGACCCTCGCGTGGGTCACCCGGGGGCTGCAATCGGCAACCCCTCCAGGATCACCGGTTGAGTCCCACTCGAACGAATTTTTGTTTGTACGCGCCCACTATCTGGAAGGCTACAAATCAGGAAGCTTCCAATTTTGCACACGCCTGCCCAAAGGTTTATAAAAACCCACGCAAGGTACGGAGACGGGAGATATAAGAAAAAATTGAACTAGACACACGAGACGGAGTATATAGACGTCGTTGTAGACTCTCGCCGCTGACGAGTATTACCGAACTCCCAAAAATAAACAGCAAATTATTTTCACTGAAGTGAATATTAATACCACTTCCAATCAGTCGCACAAAGTTAAGTCAGCGTGCGACGTACGGGTTTCGCTATTAAAATTTCGAAATGGAAAACGCGTACGCAACGGGACGTTTTCTTGGTATCATCTTCTTTAGAGTGAAACATTATTTCGTGACGATCGTTCGGTAAATGAAGCTGGAAACGATGGATATTGCGATGTTACGGTGTTACGATTGCAGGAAAAAGAAATAGACGCGAACCCGGCCAATTCTGGACGTCTGCTCGGCCCAGAACGCTCCGAAGTTTTTTCGATATCGAATTTCAACGCGTCCCTCTCGCGACTTTATTGCGCGGAAACGGCCAGCCGGTAATGAATATCGATGATTTTTTTCGAAACTCGCCGGCTAGATTTCCTGCGCTCCGACGATGATGGTCCAGTTGCGAATTTGTATTTTCATTGTGACGCTCGGGATCGTTCGAATATTTTTTGCTCGTCGGAACGGTGTTCCGGAATACGATACTCGTATTGAATTTCCTTTTTTGCGGGTGTCGGGGTGATCTTTGTGTTCGGTTAATTGGACGTCGTGTTGTCGAGTAAACAGGGGTTGAATGAAACAATAAGGAGCCCGGCTAATGATTGACGTATTATGGGAAATAACATTCGCGTTCGTGGGCATTGAGTTTCAACGGAAAATGAAGGATAACGCTGTTGTACAATAGCTGTCTCGAAATTCGAAGAATTAGCCTTCAGGCTCTCAGGAAAGCATCAGATTCCAATTTTTCAAATGGAACGGAAGTCTCATTAATCTCATTAACTTCCCGTCAGTTAATGTACGCAATGAATACTGTGAATTACATTCGACTCTTGAAACAATTAATTGGAACCCATACAATGGACCTTTTTCTAAGGTATAGGTATTTTCGAAACATTGAATACTCGAAATGATTTTGAAAATAAACAGTTTCACTAGAGTACTATAATGAATGTCTGAAGAAACTAAAAATAACCTATTGTTACAATTTTTATAGGAATTGTATATAGGAATTACAATTGCTTTATAGGAATTTTTATATTAAATATAGGGGTTACAATTGTTTATACAAAATATAAGAGTTACAATTGTTTTATAGGAACTTTTATATTAAATATAGGAGTTACAACTGTTCTATAGGAATTTTTATATTAAATGCTCGGTAGTTCTAGTGTCAAACCATCCACTAAGTCGCAGACAGCCGAAAACGTCGGTTGTCGCTGATTCAAAGAGTCCGTCGGAAGATTCTGAAAGAGGTTTCATACGGAAAGAGAGAAAATATTCCTCCTTCTTGAATCCTGTCGCTGACAAATTACCTGAAACCGTGAACCGAGCCGGAAACCGGGCGGAAAAAAAGAAGAATCTCCGAACGAGGAAGATTTCCAGCGGGAAGGAATCGGGAGCGGATTTAAAAAATAATTAGATTCCCGGGCATCAGCTCGGCAAATATTTTTCGATACAATTCGCAGAGGGTGGACCCGTTCAATTAAATCCGTGGGAACCGGTTTCTCCGACGATTTCGCCCGTTTTCCCGCGGCGGGCCGCCTCCTGGATTTAATTGAGAAACTTCATCAGCGGGGACTCCCGGCCCGGGTAAATACAATATTTACCAATTAGGAAATTAAATATCGGCGAGATGGTTTTCCGTCTCCGTGGGTCCGCGGGAGACGCGAGCCGCCGACGTTACTACGCGCTCGCGTGTCTAAATATCCGCAAATTACTCTGGAACTAGCAGATGCATCGAAGTAAACGTTTTCGCTCTACAATTACTCGAATCGCGAAGACGATTTCGCGCGGAATTATAAAACGTGTTCGCATGGCTGCGACGGCAAGATTTATGGACGTTTATTCTACGCTTTATTCTACTTCCAGAAAATTGTTTATTTCTATAGGTACGAAGGTAGACAAAAATTCAGAAACAAGCAGATGTCATTGAAGTTTTCTTTAAATATTCTTCTGTTGGAAGCCACGTTCTCCTCTCGAAAGTAATGATCGATCGTAATGAAATTTGCGTTCGAGGTGAGCATTACAGAGAGAGTTCCAAATCGCGAAACTCGCCGCAACAGATCATTTTATATGAGAATGGTAATTGACTTAGTGGATCGAAGGTTTCTCAGAGAATTGTCTTCGCGATTCATTGTTGTGCTGCTAGGTGCTTTGATTGTTGGACTAATGTTTCTGGTTTTATGAATGTATCGATTGAGATTCTATCTATCTACCTATCTATAAAAGACCATCAATCTTTACCTATCATTCTACACCTACCGCACTAACAATTCACTGATCTCAACAAACAATACCCCAACCCACTCCCCTATCGTTCCAAACTCCAAACATCCTCCCACTCCGCAACTTTCCCGGGAACACCCTCTATCCACAACCACCCACCGGCAAGAGCCCATTCCGGAGAAGGTAAACTCTCATCCGGAAGCCGGCGAAAAAACTCAACGCCCCCATAATCCGGAGATACTCCCCGTGCAATCTACCCTGAAAAATGCACCGGCGACTCGAACAGCGTTCCACCGTGGCTTAAAGGCGGCCCGGAATTGGCGATTAGCGAACAGAGGCGGAAGAGCGGAGCCCGTTCGTGTCGCCGCGTCAAGTAGCCCCGCGCTTTTTCCCCCGCGCCGGGCAAACTTTCCTTAAGCGAGGGCAAACGAAGTTTCCGAAGGAGAGAGCTCGCCCGGAAAAAGGCCGGGGCGCGGCGTCAGCTTGCAGACACGGGGGCCGCGGGCAAAGAGCGAGCCCGCCGGCCCTGCCGGGTCCCCAAGTTTCCACGGCGGTATGCATATTACTTGGGGAAATTCAGTTAATCGTTCGAAGTGCCGCGTCACGGAACATCGGTCACGCCGCGCTGCCCGGCGCGGCGCGGCGCGTCGCGACGTTGAAAAATAACAGGCGGCCGCGTGACGAACCGTTTCGCCGCCGGCTTATCTGCATACTTATCGGGCTCCTTATGAATTTTAACAAACATTTTTTCCCATCGGACGCTCGAACGGCGTTAATGACCGACCGGTGTGCGTTACTATGCAAATCGGCGAGCGCACGATGGAGCGACGCCGATGCGTCGTCGAGAACGCGCGGCGACGACGATGGATCCCCGCTACCGCCGGACATCCTATTTTTTCAGCTTATCGGGGAAGCAATCCGGCCGGCCAGCGGTCTGTCATTAATTTCGAATAAAAGAGATGGTATCCCGGCGCGCGCTTAACGCCGCGATAAATCTGCGATGCGGGGACGCCCGAATGTTTCCGGGGCACGCGAGCCGTTTACGCGAGCCTGTCGCCGGGAAATTGAAAAGGTCGCTCGGCCGGTGATCTTTCCTTTTGAGAGGCTTTGATCTTGGGTGGGGCTTCGGTGGGTAATTGCTGGGTTAGGGGTAGCTTTCGTGCAGATCGCGCTGAGTTTTGAGTAATTGATTTAGGGGATGGAGATTCTGATTATAATGGGGAATGGGATAGTCTGTGGTCATGCTTAATTTGCACTACTGTCGCTATGGCGATGTTGTAATTTTTCTATTTATTTCTAAGATATTTGTGTATTTATTTCTTGGTTTTTCTGTATATTGTCCTATCCAGTTATTTATTTTTTTATTTATCTATTTATTTAATATGTCTCTGACAATTTGTAAGAAATGCAAAGTTTTGCTTTCTACTCGAGGTGGAAATTTCATTTGAAGATAATACATTGATAATAGCAAAATAGTTTGCTTTGATCCGTGGGTAATGAACAGCATTGATTCTTGTTGAATTAGTTTGGAAATCTTCATCGCGAGTCTCACTCGTCATTGTACGGCAAGGGGTTAATGGAACATAATATTCAAAGGTACGCAGCGTTTTAATTCAAAACAATCTCGCGCCACTAAATACTAGTAGCTACTAGTCTATAATAGAAACTCGTAGATACTAAGAAGTCATTAAAAATTGCTCCGAGTGCAAATTGTTAATCATTCAAGACAGAAACTAATTCCACCGATCGGAAACCAGGACAACTCGACTTTCGAAAATCCAATAAACCCAAGAAATACCGGAAAACCGACGTGCAAGGGGGACAATATCGTGTCGAGGGCGCCTCGGTGTACAACCGATCGATACGCCGGAGTCGAACAATTCGCGATAATTCCCGTCACCGCTCGGAATTCGATTTGGATTTCCGGCGGGGTCGCGGGGGCCGAGACAGAACGAAGATCCGAGGAAGATCGGCGGGGATTTGCTGCGGCCTTGATTCCAGCGAATTTCCCGGGGAGTCTCCGGGCCCTGGAGATTCCCGTCGACTTTCTCCTCCCTTATCCGTATCGCGGGGAAACCTTTTTCCCCGCCGCGCGTCTGCGGTTTCCCGTTCGAGGCATTGTGCGCTCGTTGTATCGCGGCTTTTCCTCGCTGCGCTCGCCCCTTTCGCGTTCGGCGTCCCGCCGATCGTCGAAACATTCTCAATTCGAGCTGATTGAATCGGCCGATCCCGGACTCTCTCCGCTCCGCTCCGCCGGCAACGAACCATATTCATCGCGATCCGCGCCCGGCTTCGCACCCTCGCGCGGTTTCGCGTTGTTCGGTGTAATCGCGATGCGGGAAATGTTGCGGAACGGCGAAACTTGGGACTGATTGGTTGACTTTCGGATTTTTCGGCTGGGATCGATGGGAGAAAGGTATAGTGTTACTGTATTATGGATAATGAAAGAGTGGATCTTGAGTAATCGAGAGCTAGGAATTAATATATGTATTTAATAAATATTATGTATTTTATTAAATAAAGCTATTTATTCCTAGCTCTCGATTATATATATAGTGTTACTATAGTATAGGTAATGAAACAGTAAATTATTCATGACAAAATTGCCGTTTCGATCAGAGTTGAGAAAGAAATCATAGGCCAAGGGATCAATATTCTAGAGTAACAGGAAGAAACACTAACGTAAAGATGAAGATGCGAAGCTACGATCAAAGGGCAGAGGTCAAGAAGTAACGTTATTATTCCGATTTCATTAGGAGTGAAAACGTCAGCTTTAATCACACTTCGCTTCCGCTTCGAATGGCGAGCAGTAGCTGCGAACTTCCAAGATAAATAGAATAAATTAGAGGAATAAATCGCTCGGTCGTAATGTTAAAGTGAAACAAATGCCGTCAAGTTTGCGTATCACGGCGAGTTAGGAGGGAAACAGTGAAACAGCGCGGAGCGTCGGGAAAAAAGGAGGAAGAAGATTGAAAGCGGGGGTTGTTCGAGACGCTTTAGCCCGCAGTTAGCTCGTAAACGATTGTCCCTAGCGAAAAGTTGGTGCCGCATTGTTGAAAGTTTCATTGGTTGCGCGTCGCCTTCCGAAAGTCAGTACATTTCCCGGAAACGCGCGGCAGTTGGACGGCTGCCAGGGCTACGGAGGAAAATCTCGAGCGCGAGGGGGTTAATTGGCTTAATTTCCTTTCGAGCTCCGTGGAACGGCTCGCCGGAGAAGTGAAACACGCTTCCCCTGCCTACCTCTTCCGCAAGAAACAAAAATGTTGCTTCTTTCCTCGCTAAATTGTTTCTTCTGCCCGAGTTACGCCGCGCCTCTTCCACCCGACGTTGAAATTGTTTCTTCTGCGCGAGGAGCCTTCAACTTGATTTGCGCCGCCGTCGGGATTAATAAAAACGGAACAACGCGGCTTCCGGTTTTATCTTCCTGCGATTCGCCGCTACAGATGTCCCTTTCCGTCGCGGTAATTCTCCGCTGAATTTCTGCACCGGCGATCGTTGAAGCTTCGAAAATCTCGCGAGATCTCTGAGTCTGAGCAATGGGAAGACTGTAAATTCTACTCTCCTTAATTTTAATAATTAACCACTTGAAAGATCTGTGAGATTGGGATGAACCGAAGCAAGGTTTAAAATAATTTTGATTTGATTTTAACACTTTGCACTCGAGAGGCGCCTTCAGTGATTTGATTTGACTCTAGTTCTGTTAATTTATGCAATTATTTCTTTATGTTAGTTGTAGAAGATGTCATTGATATTTCATCAGAGATTAATGAATATTTCTTGAGAAAAATATTCTCGAGTGTAAAGGGTTAAGTTATAATTACTGCTCTTTTCATTCGCACTCTCTTTCACTCACTCCCTCGATCATTCGCCTGTCGCTTGTTTACTCTTTGGATGATCGACAGCTGATCGGCAGCCCTTACAACATCTAGTGTTTGCATTTCTTCTGTTCCTAACTGCCGCGTCGTTTGGGCTCTAACGGCTTAACTTCCTACAGCTCTATAATACGAGTGACGAATTACATTTCAAATCTATGCATCTTCGAGAAACTCTACGAGAGGTTTAAAACTACAAACTCGCTTAAACGGCCATAGATCACTAATAACCAATTGAAAACTTCTCACCCGAATAGGTACACTGTAAAGTAGAATCCCGCGATAAATCGCCGCGCGACTTCCGCAGCGGAGCGCGGGAAGAAGTTGAGCGAGCGGCCGAGCCGCGGCGTAAAATTTTTATCGATCCTTAACGAGTCCTTTGTCTTCGCGGCTGGGAACTGTCGCGAACTTCTCCTTCCCCTGTTCGCTCCGGCTTCTTTCATCCGGGATCTTTGTTCCCATCTCCAGCCGCTGCTCGGATTCTTTCGCGAATAATGGGGCGCCGCGGAGGACCGACGCGAACGAGACGCGTCAATTATCGTTCCTCGGAACGGGGATCTCCCCGAAAAGTCCCCTCGCCTTCGAACGAAAATCTCTGGCGGATTTCCCTGTGCCGGTTTCCCTTTGGCGGATTCGCGGCGGCGACCGTCGAGCGGTTTGTCATTTCGTTTCGGTCAACGATACCGTTAGGCGATCAAAGGAAGACGGAATTCGAGAGGGAAACTCGATTGTTTGTCGCACGCGCCGAGTCAAAGAGGAACAATGGACAGAGAAACGCGCCGCGGCGCGCCGGAAACGTTCCCGCGCCGGTTTATTGGACAGCTATGCGACTAATTGTCGCTGTTTCGACGGCTCGTCGATTTTTCTCCGAGGAAAAGGGACGCGTGCGCCCTTCCGCCCCTCTTTGTCGGAGCCCGACAGCGGATAGGCCTTTGCCCCCGACTGTCCGACGCACGTCCACGTGTCGCCGGCGAAATATAAAAACCGGAACGTGCTCGCGACCGCAGAGTCGGAGCCGGTGATTAAATGGTCTGGCCGTGCTAGACAGCGATGGGACGTATTGAATTGTTTGTCGAGCTGCGATCGGGACAGAGGATTGCGAAGACAGTGTGATAGAGTATAGGATTGTTTCTTTGTTCGCGGGGTTTAGGAAGATTGCATGCATTCGACTCGATAGCGGAGTGTTTATTATCCTCGTGCGATTGAGAAGATATCGTTCCTTTTATTTCTGCGGATAGAGTGGAAGCAAATTATTGAGACTAGATTTATGGAGCACGGAATTCGAAGGATACTGAATTATTTCGATATCATTTAGTGACAGTTTAACTATCGGCTCGAAATCAATACTGATTTCTTGTAATTATTAAGATGGATGTTTCTCTGAGAACTGATTAAAGATTGATTTAGAAATTAAAATTTCAGTAGATACTCTGAGAGCTACTACAGAGGAATTTCAGAGTCAATTTAACTCGGTAGTTTGTCGATTATAATTTGTGTAAGTATGCGGCACACATTGGAATGCTCTAGTTTCGAAGCTACAATTTCAATACAAACGAACAGCTTCTAGAGCCGATAACAATACAGAATAAACGTCCATAAATCTAGCGTCAAGCCTCCCAACAGAAAGCTCGTTGAAAGCATATCACCAGCTGTTTGCCAAATAAAGTATCCATATGTCAGTGGGACTTAACACGTTGAATACGGTTTTATAGAGCAAAATACAGAAAATGGGAAGAGTAAAAAAAGTTCTTCGCTCGAAATATTCAATCCTTTCTAGCTAGATATAGACAAGACTTTAAACTCAATTTACCAAGAAATCACACAAATTAGGGAACAAAGCTATTTCCTTTCAATATTTCACGTATCGATTTAGTATACAAAGATCAATGTTAAATGCGAAAATTTATAATTTTTCTGTATCAAATCATCTGACTAGAAGCCTCTCGAGTGCAAAGAGTTAACCCTTTGACTCTCAGTCACCACTTGATTTCCTACAGTGAAGCCATAAACTTTGATATTTAATATTATACTTCATATAACACATTAATCTGAAAAGTATTGACGTAAAACAGCTTCTTCTTTCTCGTCGACTTAGCTTCACAAAATATCGTCTTCGTCTCATCAGAAAATGTTGAAATATTTCTAGTGCAAAGGGTTAATTGAGTGAACTATAGTAATTCAATTCACTTGAGGGCCACCGATGACCCCCACGACATTCAACGTGTTAAACTGAAATAACGAAGGGGGCATCGAAGGTGCAGAAAAGTTGTCCAGCGTAAGCCGGCGCCGGCGAAACGCGAGCGTGTAGCCGGACACGGAACGTGATGTAACCATCACGACGTAAACACGCACGGTTTTCAGCGGAATGTCAATATTCGACAGTTCAATTAATCCCCGATGTATCATCCCCCGCGGTGGCGGGGGCGTGGGGCGGCTGATATGGAGGGCATTGTGTCCTCCGGCCGCCGGCGCGCATTCCGACCGAAGCGGGAACCACGAACGCGCGACGGTGCACAGTTACACCGGAGCCGGACCGTCTCCGGCTCGATATTGTCTCCTCGTAAGTGCCACGGGAAAATGCGGCTGACACTTATGAGGCTACATTTCTCGTAGCTACCCGGTTCTTCCTGCCGTTTTCTTCGGCGCTTTCTCCTTCTGGCCTTGGATCTCTCCCTCCCCTTTTTACTCGCCTAGGCTGCTGCTGGCTCTGTTCTCGTCTGCGAACGACGCATGTCTGGAATGCAATGGGAACGGGAGAAACTGCCGATGCGTCTACTGTTTTCCACGTCGATAACAATGGAAAGCTTTTCCTCCTCCTTCTACTACTTCCTTTTACCGCTCACCTTCAGCCCCGATGGTTTTCAGTCGGAACGCTTCGGTTTTAGGAGAGCTGCACTTTTAGAGTCTGTGGGATCGTCTTGCGGTTTGAGCGGTTTCTTTTTGTGGATGTGGGAAGCACTTGTTTCCTGTATTGGGTGTATTGTAGATGAAGTATATTGTTATGTTGTGAGGTGTAGAATTTCTAAGTTGAGTAGTCTAGGAGTTTTTGAGTGATTTCGAGTGATATTGAGATAGATCTTTTAGTTTATCGACAAAGAGATGAAAGAGTGGCAGAAAGTTAAACGGTAGAATTTACTGGAGGCTGGAAAGTCGTTAAGTTAATGTGGACAAAGTTACGATGCATTTTCCTTGCGAGACACAAAGCTGCTGCCCCTTATCTTCTTTCAAATAGGAGACAATGCACGCAATGACCTTGGATGGCCGGCATTCTCCCGGCATTCCCGCAGAGCTGCAACGGTACACATTCATTTCGCGCTGTCCGACCGCGGAATGCTCCTCGGGCGGAATGTCGTTGCAGTTTTCATTCACTTTCACAAGCCCACGAAATCGCGAAATTCCATGCCAGGCGTGTTATCTCGTGCACGTCCAACGTGTAGTGCATAATTTCGTCGCCACGCGAATCATTTCTGGAACACACATTGCTAGCAAACTGCATATAGTAACATTAACAAACACGCTACACACTTTGTGTCCTTGAAAGAAAGTATTTCCGGTACTCGATAATCACACGCTAGATCACGATTTCCGGTAGCGATTCCTGGATCTACTAGAGGACTTTAACGATGATTACGATCTATGTTGCTTTTCTGTTTGCAGAATGGACGCGCGAGCAGCGAGAGCAGCGAGGATGGCGCCGGAAGTAGCGCGAGCACCTCTAGAGGCGCCGGAAGCGGATTCGGACTAGGGGGTGGATGCACCGGTGGCTGGCGCAGCGTTTTCGGCGCAGTTTCCGGTAGGGAACTCAGGCTCTACGAGTGCGCCCCTTGGAGTCCCGAAGCTTGGGCCTCACCCAGCATCACGTGCCCTTTGATTGCTACCAGGTGAGGAAATTATTTTTTTATTTTCTAGGGGTTGCTTCCGGTTTTTGCAAACATATTGTGGACACCCTTATTCAAATATTCTATGATAATATTGAAATGATCTAAGGAAGAAAAATCGATTTGAAGTTCGGTGGGATCGATCTCTGATCATTCTTGGTGGCTTTCCAATATACTATTCACTTCGCTGTAATGACTTTCGCATGTGACATACTATTTTTCCTATATATTCTTCAGAATCGGGCTATTGAAACATTCTGTTCATTTGTCTGACTATATCAGAGTTGTATTAGCTCCTAATTCCATTCACTTGACACACTTTTTTTCTATATATTCTTCAGAATCGAGCTATCGAAACATTCTATTCAGTTTTCTGACTGTATCAGAGTTCTATTAGCTCCCACCAATTACTTTTGCATGTGATATACTTTTTTTCATATATATTCTTCATAATCGATCTATCGAAACATTCTATTCACTTTTGCGACTATATCAGAGTTGCATTAGCTCCCAATTCCATTCACCCATTCTTAATTCTACTATACCCCACTCGTTCGTCTGACCACACTCGACTTACACTACTATCTCACATCAGTTCCAGCACTCGCCAGGCTCCCCGGCAGCGAAAAAATAATTCCTTACCTGATTCTCCGTTGGAACCGCAACGGGCACCACTTACCGGAATGTTCAGCTAGCAGAATTAATCCCGCAGACAAACGCGCGATCGTAATTCATCGGCGCGAGATTAAATCGAGTCGAAACCGTTCCATCCTCAATAACCCGAAGCCAATTTCCACATTCGCCGGCACGGTTAAGTCCCGGGCAGCTTCTAAATTCTATCCTCGGCGGCCTCCCCCGTTTAGCGCAGACCCGGCCGCGTCGATAATTACAATCGATAGGTCGCGAAACGAATCGGCGCACCGCGAAGCGACGCCTCGCGTTAGCGGTCCGCGCACGTAACGCGGCAGCCTCCCCGGTCCCGATACGAACACTCGGCCGCGCACGTATAATAGTCTTAATTAAAATAGTGGTCTAACGAACACCGCTAACTGCGGTAATCCGACGTGCCTCATTGGTAATCCCCAGACCGTGCCGGTGAACACGAATGCGTTACGTTGCCTAGCCTAGTCTGGCGTGGTGTGGCGTGGTGTGCCTCTGGTACAGTCGTCGCCAAGATACAGGTGCTCGTAAAATTAGTCAGGTGTTAACACATTCATTGTCAATGGAGCTGATCGGACACTTGCCTGGTGACAGGCACCTAGTGGACCGGTTGCGAGCACTTCTTGTTTTCGTGTAATTAACAAAGTAACTGATTGGTTCTGTCGACAGTAAGACCTATTGTTCGGTGCCAATTGGTTCTTATTGTTGTTGAGTTACGGTATTAATATTGGGGAGTTTAGTGTTTGACTAAACAACCTTGGCAGGGATTTGGTAAAGAAGTCAGGGAATTAGTGTTAGAATAAATGTTTGTTTATTAATATCAAAGACTGATATTTCACGTTGAACTTTGTAAAATGTATCGATACGTGAAATATTGGAATAAACTAGCTTTGTTACTCAATGTATTTGTGATTTCCCTTAGAGTTAGTACCAAAGAATACCGTCTTTGTGTTGTCAAAGAATGGTAAATATTTCTAGTGGGAAATTTCCGAGTGCAAAGGGTTAATAGAGTGATCCTTGTTTAGTTAAATATTAAACTCCCCTGTTACAGTAACTTGATCACTATCAATTTGTCCTAAGGCATAGGACAGTGATTGGTGGATTTATTTTTGGTTCTGGTATTGCTACCTTTTGATGAGATTAGGTTCTAAAATGTGTAAGTATTAATAAACTTTCATGAGACTATGTCTAGGAAGGAAGCAACGACAGGTTAAATTGCTTAATAATCAAGAGGACAATGATGAATTTATTTCACTGTGTCGTAGCGCGACTGTACGATCGCCTAGCTTGCCACGGCGGTCGCATCCCAGCAGCTGCGATATCAAGCAGACGTACGTGCTACGACGTGACATCTTCTCGCCTCTCCAGGCCGCCTGCCTGTCTAGAGAGTATCACGAGAATGATCAGCACACTCTCATCCGTAATACTTGCCTCTACCTGCATGCAGGATAGAGGGCCACGTCGTGTGTCTGACTACTCGCGCTACGAACGAAACGTCTACTAATGTGTTTGAGAATTCCGATGATTTATGGAGGCGGGACTCTTGGTAGTCGTGTCGCCGCTGGGAAGATATTAAGGGTAGTTTCGCCGAGCCGAAGAATTCGGAGTTGCGTCTCGGGTTGCTTCCTGAGAAATGTCTGGGCCTTTTCTACTGGAAATGCCGATGGGTGGTCGTTAATCTTGTTACTTAATCGACACTGTGCTGTGTAGAATTTGAACTTACTATTATTATCTAATATTGCAATCTTATAAAATAAGACACTATATCTTTACTCTCTCCTCTCCACACAGGACACACTGGAACAACTCTTTCTCTCAACTTATGAAACTTCTCACTTTGCAATCGATCTCAACTATCCTATATCTCAAGCACTTCGACTATAAAATAATACACTATACGTTTATTTTGAAAGTGGCTGAAGTCCACTTGAAAAAGACTAAAGAACCATTAGAAAATCAGAAGATTATTCAGAATTATAATCATTATAATTGATCTTAAATAATGGACTTAGCTACTTTCGAAATAAATGGCTCATATCTTTCCTCTCCTCTCCACACGCGAAACACTGAAAAACTCTAAATTTTTCTACGAAACTTCAAGACTCCGAATCGTCCTGTCGTCCCAGCAGCAATTACACCAATAGCATTTCACGATCCACCGACGATGCAAGTTCCACTCGCGGAACAGTTGCACAATCCTATAAGCAGAATCTGGAAAGCGTAACATCGAGTAGAACCGTCCTAGGGAAACCAGAGTCTCCGGACGAGTCGAGGCTTTATCGTTACAAGCGTTCACCGAAAAATTCGTTGCGCGACGCGGCCGCGGGGGAGACGGGTCCATTTGTTCGATTCGAGGAGCGTGTAACCGTGGCCGGGCCGCGATATAAGACGCGACAAACGGCACGGGGAAGAGACGCGAGAATGACCGCATTCCCTGGAATTGGATTCCTCGCAGGGGGTGCTCGCGATCCGGAAAGTTAATGCAGCCTGGGCCGAGGGAGCTTCCAAGCAGCTCGAGGGTGTGGTTAATTCTACGCCGGGCTAGGATCACTGGGAAACAAGGACTCGGGCTCCGTTTTCGACATCCGATACGAAAGAATCTCTTCTGTAACAAGGGTATTCATTTTCTGGACTTGCCTTGCGTCTGTTTTGGCGAGCCAGGGCTTGTTTGTGTTAGAAATGGATTTGGTAATGGTCATCTATGGATTCGAGAGGAAATGATATTTTGAAAAGAAAAATGAGACGTCTGTTGCTTTTATTTTAATCAATTAATGCTTGTTTCTATTAGAAATAGAATTGGCAATTGTCATCTATGGATTTAAGAGGAAATGATATTTTGAAAAGGAAAATGAGACGTCTGTTGCTTTTGTTTCGATTAATTAGTGATTGTTTCTGTTAGAAATGGAATTGTTAATTGTCATCTATAGATTCGAGATGAAATGACAATCAATTGAAAAGGAAAGTAAGACGTCTGTTGCTTTTGTTTCGATTAATTAGTGCTTCTTCCTGTTAGAAATAAAATTGACAATAGTCATCTGTGGATTCGAGATGAAATGATAATCAATTGAAAAGAAAAGCGAGACGTGTGTTGCTTTTGTTTTAATTAATTAGTGCTTCGTTCTGTTAGAAATGGAATTGACAATGATCATCTATGGATTAGACATAAAAACGAAAAGTTTCTAATTATTCCTCGGATCGTTAAAACTGTAGACGTCTGTGGAGCTTTCTACGGATCGCAGAGACTTTCGATTGATGCATTATGAAGATTCCAACTACTGTTTGCGGAGGATTTTCTAGATGAATTTTAGATGACTGGCTTACCAGGTGGATTTATTTTTCAAGCTGAACGTTTGCCAGAGGCTTCTGATTGATACATTGCGGAGATTTAGACCGCGGATGTTTGTAGAGGACTCCGCGGCTGAATTTTAGACGCGCTGGTTTAGAAGGATTTATTTCGGAGACTGCGAAAGTGTCTAGTTAGTGTTAACTCGGTTTTAATAGGGGAATATTAAACGAAATGAAGATAGAGTAACAAATTACGCTGCACTAAGGAAGTAATTTAATTGCGCAGCGAAGAGGGGAAGAACAGGGTGGCGGGGGGGGGGGGAAGGAAAAGGTAGTTCAGAGTAAGAGGAAGTCGAGGGAAACGGTGTACAACCGCGTAGAAAAAGGTATCACGGAATTCGGACTAGTGGAAAAAATTCCGAAAAATCCCCCGCCCGAAAGACAGTAACTTCCAGCGGAACGAGATTCCCCGAAAAATGAGTACCCTCGTTGGAACTATTGAATTCGGATTCAGTTACTGTACAGATTAAATAGTTATTGAATCATTCCGTCGGGCTCACTGTATTTCCCGGTCCGGCTGGCAAATTTATCAGATCCGCATACAACCAATCCCGAAAATCAATTTCGCGCGAAAGCGTCGCGTATTAAGCGTTTATTAACTCGCCGTTGACTCGCTCGCCTCGATCGTTCGCGTTCCGAGCGGCGGTACATTCAATCCTTTATCGTTCCGTGAATTGAAAGGAATTCAACGCGCTCGGGATCAATGACGGAGTTAGAGATTCATCGGGCGGTGATTAAAAAAGAGAATGAAATCAATGAAACTTTCCCATAAGTTGTTAAATAATATTTATCGCGTCACTCTCCTGTTTCTATATTTTCCACTGACTGTCTCTTCGTATTATTATTAGTACCGTCGTTAAAAGTTTCATACTGTTATCAATGATATTCTAATGTTATGGAACCGAGTGAAATATTAAACCTTTGCACTCGAGAGGTGACTCAGTCACTTGATTTGATTTGCACAATTATAGTCTTATACAATATTAAGCTTTGTATTATGCATCGATATATGGAATATTGAAATAAAATAACTTTCCTTCTTAATTTATATGTTTCCTCGTTAACGCTAGGTTTACGGAACGCGTCAATTTGACGATTGAATTTTATAAACGTTATTTGGTAAATGTTTCAATCGGTTTTCGTTGATCCAATTACATGAATCCTGATTGTCTGTTTCTACATCTACAATTTCCAAAATCTAAATGAACGAATATCAACTTCCTCAGGGACAATAGAATAAACTACAATAAACGCCCGTAAACCTAGTGTTAATTAGTTTCAAAGAACATCGTCTGTATCTCATCGAAGAGTATTGAATATTTCTGGAAAACTTTCGAGTGCAAGGGTTAAACATTGTCGACTCTCGCTGATAATTCGATTTCGCATCGATTTGCAGTATATTAGATCAATTCTCTGCTCAAAGAATTTCTTCCGAATATTTCCACGTTCGAATATAAGTTTCCGTCGTTAACGACCAGTGTCCAGGAAAACGATCCTTGGCCGTCGATTGATTGATATTCCCCGCGCGCCGGCGTGGCGGCGTTAAACACGTGAAAACTGTAAACAATATCAGCGCGGATGAAAAATTAAACGGCAAACAGCAGCCTGCCTCCTCCCGCTCGAATCATTCAAAGTTTCACAGCGCCGGCGAACGCGGCTGCAAACAGCAACACGATTGCGCGATACCTCCGCGCCCATTACCGCTGCTATTACCAGCAATATTTAAACCTGCAACGATGTTTCTATGCGCGCATTCGGTTTGCCGGCCATTGAAACCCCCGCCGTTCGAAATTTATCTGCCGCTAATGGACATGAATCGTTTTCTACGGATGATACGGCCATTGACAAATTCAATGGGTAATTCGAACATTCATAAGTGCGTTGTGCGCTTTCGTGATTCATTTCGCGGAGGGGAACGAAGGTTACATTGAAAACGTCCGAAATAAATCTGTAATTTAGAATTCTCGCGAAGAGAGGATCTTTTAATCGTTGGAAGCTGTGGAAGCTTGTTTTTTGAGAATGCGATTAAATTTAATAGAATTTTACTTCTGAGACTGGGGGAATAACCAAAATCTTCTGCCAATCAGCGCGGCTTTGCCGGTGAGTGTCCTACTGTCATTTTTGGGCGCGTAACATATGAAAACAGTAAATTGAATTCATTGCGCAATGTCATAGAAAGAGTGAAACAATGAAGGATCAAACGGAAGTACGAACTTCCGTGAACTCGTCAGAAAATGGTGACGCCTGTCGGAAGCCAGCTGCCAAGATCATCGATAGCCGGCTCTCGAATCTTGTTTACATCTCGTGCGTTACTCTCCCCTTGTCGCTTAAATTGCCGTCGTCGCCCAATGGGGTGATTAATCGCGCTGATCGTAATTAACGATTTAGCGCCGTTGCTCACGGAAACTTCAGGATCACGTTCGCGCGGGCCGGCCCCTCGACAGTGATCGTCGCTAAAGTAATCACCGAAATTAGCCCCTCGCCGATCACACGCCGGAGCGCCGGCAACTTGTTCGGTTATTAATTACCGGGAGAAATACATCGCGAGGCCGCTTAAATAACGATTTCCTTTATCGCCGGCTCTCGGCGTGACAAATTCACCGGAGTTCCGTTGATCGGGTCTTGTTGCCACTCGACGCGTTTCCGGTTCTCGAATAATTCCCTGTACATCCGCAATCGCGTAACGATTACTGGAATCGATGAAGAATTTAATAATTAGCGAGTTACGGCGTTAACCTCTTGCGCTGGAATTCAAGGACTTGGCGAAGTCTCGAGAATTTATTCTTTTGCCTGTTTTGTAGGTGAGATATGTAGAGTAATTCGGTTCATCGATTGCCCCATTTTCAGGGAAAGTGCACAGTTGTTGGATTTTTTACAATTTTCTTAAAAAATTAAAATGTTCAAGTGAAATCCGCGTGTTTGTCGATGTTAATTAAAGCGTATTAACTCGAGTATTCGTTGATTTCAATAAATGTTAATGTATTCTAAAACAAATTAAAGATACGTGGGTTGAAAGTCAAACTTACTAAGAACTGGGGTGCACTTACCCCACTCAACCTTACTTGAAAATGTCCTGATTTATAAGACAAGAATCCCCAGTGGCATTTTCATCGAGTCACCAGCGAGGCAGATTATAGAAGTAAGAATAACCGAAAAAACGCGAGTGCTAACGAAATAAATCGCAGAAAATGTAAATCATCCCCCGGCGGATCTTGTACCGGCCGACAAAACACCGACGGAATAAATTCGTACAACTCGAGGGTCCCTCAAAGAGCCGGCGATCGGCGGGAGGAGGGGGGGGGGGTGTCGTAGCGCGCGAGCGTTGCTCGTGACAGCGTGATAAATCACGGCGCATCGATCGCCGGGTTATCGGGTACCGCTCGAAGTCGCGGCGAACCACCCCCGGTGCCGGTTCCGTCGCGTCGTTTACACTTTAAACGATCGGTCCGGGCGACGGGACGATTAATCGAGGGCTTGATTGTAATTAACCGAGCAACGGCCGGGACTTATGAAACTCGAGGACCGTGACCTTACGGCGAACCCCCGCGACAAGCGGTGAACAGCTATTCTTACCCCTTTCGAAGAATCGAGCAACCTTTCGGTTAATTTGTAACTAGTAATTCATTCAATTTTTCTGTATTTCTTGTCCTTTCTACTTCTTACATTTTTATTTTCTATTTTCTACACTATTATTCACCGGTTACTCATTTCCTCTTCGCAACGAACTCAATTAAAAAAAAAACCTTACGAACATAAACGTTAACTACTCCAAATCAATCGTCTCGTAATACTACACGATCAAGCGAACCAGTGGCGGGAACAACAAACGGAGAATCCACTATCTCCTAACACTGTCTCTAAAGCAACCTTCAGCCGGAAGATTTACGACTGCAAGGGGTTTTCGGGAGCGGAAGACCGCTTATCGCGCAGAATCTGCGGAATCGAATCACTCCGCGCCTTCTCCCACCCGTCCCCTTCCCCTTTATTAATCCGCGTCGATCCCGGAGTCCCGTCGGCCCGCGAATATTCGCCATCGAGCAAGATTTCCGGCTCGCCACGCAAAACACGCGCCGATAAAACGCCGACTGGATCCGCGCGCGTTTCATCCCTTGAAATATAGCCTCGTCGGCACATCGTCTCCTTCGCGCACACGTATGTACATATAGATATATATTATTATTATATATACGTCTACACACACACACACATACACATACACGTGACTCCCACCACTGTCGGGAAAGTCGGTTCCTCGCAAACGAGGTTAAACGCTCGTGATTTATGTAAGAAGCTCGACGTTGCTCGCGTACCGCTGGAAAGAGAGACAGATAGGGGATGGAAAGGACCGAGTGACGCACCGTCAGACGTAGATACGGGAATTCCGCGGCATTAGAGAACCGGCTGGCTCCGGCGCGACGATTCCTGCGCCATTTCACGGGCGGGACCGCGATGTGAGGGATCGTTCGCTTAGGAATAACGTTACACCGCTGTCAACCAACGGACAGAGCCTGGTAGACGTTGCTCGCTTTTTCATGGGGGATCTCGCGTAGCGTCAGCTTAGCACCACTGCTTCCAGCGAGTGTTAATAGTAAAATCACGGAGCGGTGGAATTAAAGTTTTCTTATTTTATTTTTGGAGAAGTTCTAAGGGGAATAATTATTGTCAGGACACTCACTGGCAAAGTCGCGCTGATTGGCCGCTCGGTAGATGCTCCTTTTTCCTATAAATATGCCGACTTTTCCTTGAGCGTCAATGAACGTCGGCTCGCGTAATCAACAACCACCCAGTCTCAACAACAAACGTAGAAACAAGCATCAAAATCAACCTCTGTGTTGGTGAAATCGTTAGAATCACTGTGTTACTTCAACATTGTACTTTCAACCCTTTGAACTCTGTAGGCTCCAATATTGCACCAGTTCTAATATTAAATATTTTAATGAATTTCAAGGAAAACTACCTTAAGATTATCAGATGTTTCAAATATACAAAGTTTGTACTGAGAAGGGAATTAGAGGTCTAAGAAATGTCATAGCATTGTTAATTTTCAGTAGGACTATCAAAATTGGTAGAAACTGCTGACATGTCACAAAACTATGCGGAGTGTTAAGGGTTAAGCGTGAAATTATATCTTTTTTTTATGAAACAACAAACCAGTTCAACAACCTTATTACCCTATCACTGTAAAAAGTAACGACTAATCTCGTCGAAGACGCGTTCGCGAACGATTACCGAGATTTCGATTAACACGTCTTCAGTTCGAGTATCGGTGAAAGTTTCTTTAATTTCTTCGAGAATCGTAATTTTTCGGTAATCGTGGAAGGAGGTTAATGTCGATATCTATGGATTCACGTTAAAACGATGATGCTATATTTCTAACTGTAGTTCCCCGGCGGCGCACTCGGGCAGGAAATATTTCTCGTCCGCGTTCCGTTCGGCTTTCAGCGGGGAACTTTGAACTTCCCGTCCCCTTAATCACCACTCTTTCACGGGGAGGACACGCACCTGTGAGCGGAACAAAACCGAAATACATATTCAACGAGGCCGCATGAAAAACAGCCACTTAAACGACCCGGCCGAACCCCACACCCCTGGCGACACCGTCGCTTATCCCTGAAACTTTATTCCCTGCGGAAACAACTTCCGTATCAGGAGGGAGGGACGGCTGGGGAGCTTGCTCCTCTAGCTTCGGAGACTTTTGAGGAGGGATTTCGGTGAGCCACTGGCTCAAGTAAATATACAATGGGATGTTAACAAGGGTATTTCGTCCTTTGTCGATTGATTTCGAATAATACGTTGTGTAACGTGCTGTTCTACCCGGGAATATCGTTTCCCTGTGCAAGAGGATTATCTACCGGGCCGTCCTCTACGTGATCCATATGTGTACTTTCATGTCTGACCCAATAGAATCTCGTTCTACTGATTCTGGATCGTACTGCAGGCTTAAGACTTGTCTCACAGAGGATTGCACAGTTCCGCCGTTTCGGAATTCTCTGTGGCTTCTATATTTCTGGGATAAGGGGACGCTTTCGTGAACTGGAGGAGAAATCGTTGATCTCTTCTACTAATTCCATTTAATGGAATTTATTCGCCATACGTCTGTCTTTTCATCGAATAAGGAATTGAAGACTCAGTCTGATTGATGTGCTGTTCATGTGGACAGATAGGAGACGTTTCTGTTCACTGTCTGACTAATCTATGTCCTTTACTACTTAAAGTATAATTCTTGGTGATTCATTCTTTTCAGTAGCAAAGAACGGAGAGATATATTCCAATTCAATTGAAGTACTCTGTACACGAACATAGACACATATTTGACACTGTCTGATAAACCACTGACCCATGCTACTTACTGAATTTCAATTCTACATTATCCTTTGCGGTCCGAAGTGCTCTCGGTTTCTCACTTCGAGATTCACGTCGACGTTAGTTCATTCAGTTACAGCTTAGTATGACGCTCTATTTGTTTATTCAAGAATATTTGGGAGTCGTTGAAATGTTACCTTTAAATGGTACAATTGTGATACAAATAAATATAGAAAAAATTGAAACAGGTAGAGGTTGCAATAAAATAGAATGTCGAGTCTGACTCGACATAGGACTGCTATGGGTTAATCTTAATCGTTAAAATTAATCTGGAATTCTGTTCTAATGAAGCAACAATCCCGACGTCGCGGAGAATCGACACGTGCCAAACGCCCGCGGATCCGCGAGACCAAAGCGACCTATATTTAAAATCGCGTCCCAATATCGACCCAGGGGGTAGTCACCCCATCGCGGGGCGCCATCGCGATAGACATTTATTTCACGGGGCTTTTCGGATTTGACGGATTAGACCAGAGCTTCTCGCAGCCTGCAGGATATTAATGCGTGTGAACGTTGAACTGTACCGAACAGTGGAAAGGGGTTGGTTTAGAGAAAAAAAAACCTGAAAGCCAGGAAAAGGGAAATTTGATGGCGAAAATTGCGGACAGATAAAGGTGTTAAAGGTGTCATTCGTCTACCTGCCGACTGACAGCCACGATGAAGATTCTTCTGCTTCGAACTGTCGAGTATCTTAACCCTTTGAACTCTGTTGGCTCCAATATTGCACCAGGAATAATATTTAATGAATCTTGAAGAAACTACTCTACAATTATTAGATTTTTCACACATAAATTTTGCACTAAGGAAAATAAAAGATCTAAGAAATGTTAAATTATATTTTAAATAGGTAATCAATTCGAATTAAATTTTATATCACTATATATAGAAAAACTTAGATATCATATTGTTATGTAATTAATTCGAATTGATTATCTATTTACAATATATTACATAACAATATGATATCTAAGTTTTTCTATGTATAGTGATGTAAGTTAACCTCAGTGAAAATTTTTTCTTTGTCGTTTTTTTTGAAAATCATCGAAAATCATCGAGGAATCTCCAGCTTCGTTAGAAAGATGGTTACTGCGTAAAACGTTACCCCGGTTTCCGTGTCCCGAGGGATTCGCGTGGCAAATTGCATGGAATTTGATGAGGCGATAAGGGCCGATTTAATTGCGCCCCTCTGAGCGACGGATTTTTCAATCCGTCGTCCGGCGAACGAGACTGACGGCTTAAGAACGGACGGCCGAAGGCTTTGGGAGATTGGGGATGGTCCCGGGGACGATCCAATTTCCCCTTATCGCTAATCTCAGGCCCTCGGCCGGTCTAGTTTGCCTGCTGACTTTTCCCATTAATGCTTATTCCGAGATCATTGGTATTTCGGACGGATGACCAACGACCAACCCCTGGAACACTTGTTGTATAGTGTCTCAACACTTAGCCAACCGAATGGAGAGGTCTCCCATTTTTCCCTTAACAATATATTGTCTGTTATTTTCTTTATTTCTCCTTGTTACTCAGTGACCTTTCAACTGGGGATACTTGCAAGTCATTAAGTACTTTCCTTGCTTTTTTGTACAGTTTCCAATGAAATCTGTTGATCGAGGTAAAAGTCAATGAAAAAAGTTATATGGTTCCTTTCCAAACGGTCGCCTAAGTGTTAACATTAAAACAATGAAAACAGTTGTGTCAAGGATCACGAAATTTATCTCAAAGTTCATTAAAATCACCTAAAATTAGACGCGTTTCAATCTCACCAAAATCACATCCTCACCAAAACCTCTCCTTCAGGTAGACTAAATTACTCCAAAAACCAAAATTACACCAGAACCAATAATTAATTACAACCATACATTCCCCTAGATCGAGTTCCACTTAAAACTGCCATCTCCGAGAGTACTCGCAGCTTCAAATTCGTCGCGACAGACGCCACTGATTCGCTCGGATTTCTATCGCTTTCGTTCTCGGCCATTCTTTATCCAAAATATTTCCCCGAACGGAACTCGCCCGATATTCGCCGGCTTTCGCGCGTCGCGGGGCAACGGGGAAAACATTTCCAGGGGAGAACGAGCTGACAAGACATCGGGATATATTGAATTTCGCGGCTCCGCGGTTTCCGGTGGCCGAGATCCGAGCGGACTATCGCTTTTAAGAGATTCATCGCGCGTTTCGGCGTGGCCGTTCTCCCGCGACGGTATCCACAGGTTGGTAATATCGTTGCCGGCGATTCGAGGACGAAAAAAAGGAATGTGTTTTTTTCCACGTCACTCACCTTTATTTATTATCAGCCGGCTGGAACGGGCCACGGCCATCAATCCGGATTAACCGGCGGCCGGGCGGGGGGCGGGGCAACAGCTCAACAGGAGCTTTCGGACCACTGTCACTTTTCTCGTTACCGTTGTCGCTGTTGTTGCCTCGTTGCCGGCGGAATATGGATTCACGGGAAAACTCCGAATCGTTCGTGAACTCCGCGGATCATATTCCCCGCGCGGGATTCCACGGCGCTAATCAAATCAACCGCGCGATCCCTTTTTTCCCGGCCTCGTATAGAACAATTTGCGCGCGCTTTTTTTTCTCCTCGTCGCCCGATAAACCGGGGGAAACAGAGCTCGAGAATCACGAGGAAAATCTACGCGTTTGGTGCTTTAGTTTTTCGAACCTCGGAGAACGTTTATTAGAATGAAACGCGTCGTTGATGGAGAACCGCTGAGAATGTGATTTGATGTGTTAGATTTGGTAAGAGGAAGTTTGATGGGAGAATGGATTTTAGATTAACATCTTCCGTGCCACGTGTACCACATGCACAAGCCGATATTTGTAAGAAAATATTTTTAACACTAGATTTACGGAACGCGTGAAATTGAGGCATATTGGATATTAGAAATATTATTTTGTAAATATTTACGCCAATTTCAATTGATGCGATCACACTGACATGTACTAAATAAACGAGCATCAATTCTTTTAGGAATAATAGAATGAAGTGTACAATAAATGACCGTAAACCTAATGTTAATGGATATATGGTCACGGTCGGCATACGTTACAGAGCAGTGAAAACAAAGAAACAATATGAGAATATATAAAAATGGCCAGAAACTTGAATATAACTTATTATTTTATTGAAAAACTCAATACAGTTCATAGGAAACATAACCGAAGTTTCCGTGGCACGGAACGTATTAAGGTTTAACATATAAGTAGTAATATCAATGAATAAGCAGACGACGGATCGTCCAGCGGCAGAAATTCATTTCTAAACGGAACTCGGCAGAGCTATAGATCAAGGACCAGAAATCCTCGCAACTCGATTTTGTATATGAAAGTTGGTTAGACGGTTTATCGAAGAAACAGAACGGACACCTATACGTTTAGCCGTGAAATTGTGTCCGGCACAGGATTCTCTCCGCCCCGTCGAGATTTCAGTCTTTCCTCTTTCATTCGATAAATGGAAGCAGCCGTCGAGGCGTGTTGAGGACGAAAAAGGGTTCCATTTGCGGATTTTCCATTCTGTCCCGGTTCGAGCTGCGCTTTCACCCTTTCCGTTCACCCCTCCTCCTCCGCCTGGCCTCTGTCTTTTCCTCGAGGAAAGAAAATCTTCGATGGTCGGAAGGAAATTCGACCCCCAGGACGCGGGGCGACGGGTCTCCCAGACGAAATAGACGCGAGCGAGCAGCGTCGAATAGGAGAAATATTTCCCAGAGGTTCCGTGATTTATAGAATCGCTGCTGAAACGGCAGATCCGACGCCGGAACAGCTTAAAATCCGGTCGACGTAATTGGACGAAGGCCCGCGTAACCTTTCACGTAATTGCGCCCCGTGAATCTTTCATCCCGCTCGGCCCTGGCTCGACGAAGACGAGGAGGGAAGAGGAACCGTCCACCTTGACGTCTACCGGCGCGCTGACGACGGCTTGCTTCGTGTCCTCCCTGCTCCTCGCGACCGTCGTCGTAACCTATCCACCCCTATCGTTCCCATTAAAACTGCTGGGCTCGATCATAACTACGAGTGGGATGGGTTATAAGCTTGTGGTCGGGAGAGTTTGAAATTATTGGGATGGATTCTGAACGGGTGGTTTTCGGAATGAAGCTGTTCGAAGTGGATGGAATTTTTGGAGTTGTGGGGTATTCGGGTGTTGGGAATTTTGTGGAGATGGTCGGTTGTTTTGTGGAACATGGGTTGTTTGGATGTTATTTGAATGATAGGAGAGATGTTGGTAACGTTTAATGATGATAGTGATATTGAGAATATTTAATAGTAGCAGTACTGATGGTAATAATGATGTTTAATTATAGTGGTAACATTAGTAATAATATTTAATAATAGTAGTAGTAATATTAATAATATTTAATAATAGCAGTACTAATATTAACAGTATTTAATAATAGTAGTACTAATATTAATAGTAACATTTAATAATAGTAGTAGTAATATTAATAATAATATTTAATAATAGTAGTAGTAACATTACAGCAATGTTTAATAATAATAGTACTAATATCAATAGTAATACTTAATAATAACACTAGTAATATTAATAATAACATATTACTATTATTCTTGTTTAATGTTACTATTAATATTACTAGTGTTATTATTAAACATCGCTATAATGTCACTACTACTATTATTAAATATAATTATTACTACTCCTACTATTATTAAACATTACTATTACTATTACCACTACTACTATTAAACGTTACTATTCTAATAAATTATTTTCAACTGTTAAAGCTAAGTCCGAAGCGTCGCAAATCACAGAGAAAAATCGCAAAGTTCACGAAACTCCGTTCGACTACGAAAATTAACTTGTACCGATGAAAACGTACCGACCCCGATCCGATCCTCAATCATAACAGTCTCCTATTCGATTCCCAAAGACAGAGGAGACTGGCACACACGGTACGCGGTCGCAGTTTGCTCGGCACACTGGCCCGACAGTTCCGTTGTCCGACCCAACACCGACCTATTCTACTCTGCACGTTGAACGATACATTTGCAGTTCGCCGATCGGCTAAAGGCCTGTAACTCGTCCGACCGAACAGAAATCTCATTCTACTGATTACACAGGGCTCCCTGTGACCCGCGGTCCGACCGGTCGCTGACCTATTCTACTTTCAACCTATTCGTTCAACGGACATGCCCGCGCAACGAAAGAAGCGGGACACGGAAAACGATCCGCTCGATCTTTTTTTTTCCCCCGCTAACAACGCGGACGAGTGTACACACGTGTTGTGCTTCCTTGTTAAGCCCTTGTAACAAGTATTTTCATTTTGCCCACACGGGATTTAGCTTTTAAAATGTTCTCCACTCTCCCGTAAGTTATACTAATATTATTACCATTATCGCTAACACTAGATTTACGGTAAATTATTCTGCGCTTTATTCTATCGTTGTTAGAAGGCTTATTTGTTTATACAGATCCCTAAAATTATAGTTTCAACAACAGAGAATTATAACACGTATCGACACAATCGTATCAATCAAAATTAACTGAAACTGTTAACAAATATCGTTTAAAAAATTCAATACCCATAAAATCGACGGATTCGGCAAATCCAACGTTGATACTATAATTGATACTATCATTTAATGCTTCCCGGGCGTTCCCGAGCAAATAACACAAATACCACGTTAAACCGTTGTCAAATGAAACAACGTTGACGCGAGGCTTCAAAGCAAAAAACCAGGCACACACTTCAGGCCGCAAAGGGTTAATCTAAGAGGCCGCGAACCCTGTGGGAAAGCAACCACCGACGCAGCCTCTCTCGCGTATCCCTTGTCCTCCTCGTTATACACGGCCCTCCCGCCTCCATTTTACACATTTCACTGGGGATATTTAAATTCCGTTTAAATTCTACCGTTCCTTGTTTCCGGTTTCATATCTACTCGCAGATTCCGCCGCCCCGCGCCTTTTTCGCCGCGCAATTTCCACACAGCGGTCTCGCGTTTTATTTAAATTCTGCTTCCACCTGTTCTCTTGGCCGTGCCGTTTCCCATCTGCCTCACCTTCTACGCCCTTGATCTATATACACGGTGGAAATTATGAAGCGTTGCAGTCGAATATCTCCGAAAATATTAATTATACGCAGAAACGTTTCAGACGAAAGTTATTACCGAGGGTGACATCGTGATAACGATTTTGATGTTGTCCTGAGTAATTCTGACATTGACACATGTTTCTCCATTTCCCTGCGAGTTTAACCTTCAATGACCTTGAGTCGTAGGTCGTTGAATTCGTTTTAAAATACACTATTTGATGGTGGATAAAAAAACGTATCATTCCATTTGAAAAAAGAAATATGACCTTCAACTCACCTTGGAGCGTCCACCAGGAAAAATAAAAGTATTGAACAACTTTCGACTGAAACAGTTTTGCGTATAATCAAAATATTTTCATTTGTATTTTCATTTATATTTTCGGAGATGTTCGAGTGTAACGCTTTATAATTTCCACCCTGTATATAATATATTCCCACCGGATACCGTCTTCCTCTCGACCCCTTTCTCCCTTCTCCTCTCTCCGTTTCCAGCGCGTCCATTGGAATCCTATTTTCCACTTAATTTCTACGCCGAACCTCTGTCTTATTTATATTCTACTCGGTTCCCATTTCTGTCCGCTTCGAAACTGGATCGAGGCCGGGGATCGGTGCGGTTCTGCAGCTACTTAACGAGATTATATCTACGGGGTCCCTTAAACCGTCGAAATTGTTTTCCGATCGGACGATTAAACCGGCTTGCGTAGCGGCGGTTCGATCCTCCGCTTCCAATCAACGATCTTCGGGCGAGATGAACTGGAAGAATTAAGTCTGCCCCATATCTTTCTCTCCTCCCCTGTCTATGGGAGTCTGCGTCCCCTTCGGATGAGGTTGTTGTTGACTTAAACGCTTTATCCGAGTACGAGGTCGAGTATCGTCGTTCAAGAATTTTTTTATTCATTTGTTGGTTGGGTTTAGTAGTCAGTGGAACGTGTTCGATGATGATTGATAGAAATTTTGAGGATTTTTAGGATGTATCGATGATTTAACTCTTTGCACTCGAGGGGCGACTAAGAAAAATTCAATATAAAATTTTGCATCAGGTACTAACAAATGAAAGAAACAAAACAACTCTGCATAATTTATGCAAGGTGTTTCTTTATGTAAGTTGCAAATATTGTTAATATTTCGTCAGAAACAATGAATGCTTGTAATGGAGAATATTGTCGGGTGCAAAGGGTTAATTGGTGAATGCACGTTTTTCGATTTTAGAAAAGTGTAGGTGTTTGTAACGTTTGGGTTGAATTTAGTGATTATTGTAATTGGAGTTTGAAGGTTTCTAGTGATAATTTATGAAGGAGAGTTGATTGAAGTGAATAGGTTCGGTATGAATCGCAGTAAATGTGAACGAGGAATGTTTCAGTTAATTAAAGAGAAATATTAAGTCTTTCTGTCGATGATTATTAAAGTACCCGTTTCAATAAAGACATTCTGTATTATTTTGCATTAAAGTAGACGATTCTATTTAATGAAACACTAAATCCATTTCTGCTGGCCCGAGGACTAAATAAACCTTCCACCGTCACGTTCCACCTTTCGAACCAAGGAAGATTATTAATCCTCGTTTCGCGAACACGTTAAAGCGCGAGGAGAATCAGCAGGGCATTCTCCCTCTGCTACAAAGAAACTCAAACGTTCCATTAAAAGATCTAACTTAAATACCCGGCTCGACTCGGAAACTTTCGAACGTTGAGGGTAGTTAAGAAAACATTCAGCGAAGATTCTAATAAACGTTTCGAAACGCGGACAAAGAACTATCGCGGAACAATAGGGGACTCGATCGTTTCTCGAATTCCTGAATTGCCCATTAATTTCTTTCACAATTGTGTTTGATGAAACTGCTTCGTCGTTAAGAATTCAGTAGGGAAAGAAACGGAGCTGAAACTTGAACTATCTCTGCGTTTACTCGGAAGGTTAACGATTGGTAATAAAAAAGTGATACTTAAGTTGTATTTTAAAAAGTATAATTCTATTTATGTTTATACTTGTATTATTTCTACGTTTACTCTAAAGATTAACGATTGATAATAAAAAAGTGATACTTAAGTTATATTTTCAAAAATATAATTCTGTTGAAATTTCCATCACTAGTCTGACACGATATTATATTTGTACTATCTCTACGTTTACTCTAAAGATTAACGATTGATAATAAAAAAGTAATACTTAAGTCATACCTTAAAAAATACCATTCTGTTCACATTTCCATCACTAGTCTGACACGGTATTACAAGACAAAGGGTTAATACGTTCATTCTTTCCTGATTCCGTAAACTTTCTGCTCGAAGGTTCCCTTAAGCGACACGTGGTTTGTTTGTCACGGCTACGAAGTTAACCACCGCGTAAACGCGGGATCAGTTTTACGCGAGAACTTGCTCCGGCATTCGACGCCTCGAATTGGATTCTCATCGCGAACAGTGGATCCGCGCCGGCGGTTAATTCGCTCGTTTCTTTGTCACGATTCCACGGTTTCGGTCTCCGCGGGGAACGACGTTATGAAAGGGGTATGGCACCCGGGGAGAGGTGGGGAGGATAATCTGGATTCCCGCGGGAAATGGTCTCGCGGAAGACAGAAGTCGTCATTTCGAGCTCATTAATCTTCGGCCGCGGACGCCCGAAACAATGACTGGCTGTTAAACTGTTTCCATTGGATCGCGTATTGCGAGCGGCGCGCGCAATTCCTCGAGAAATTGCGATATAGAACGGTTATTCTCTTCCTCCCAGTTTTTCGGTATCGTTTTCGACGTATTTCATTCGCGACGGTGTCTGCCGGCTGAGTGTGATTCTAATGGAAGTTTTATGGTTCGAGTGGATCAGGGAAATGGAGGATTTATAAAAGGTTAACGAAAGGGACTCGGATTAGAGGTGATTAATGTGTTAGAACGTGACTAATTCTTGTTTCCAGTATCGAACAAATTTGAGTTCTTAACACTTAAGCCTAGAAAGAACTGTAATTACAACCTCCTCCATTATCTTCAATTGAACTCATTCAATCAATTCGGTTAGAAACTGTATTTTGTAAAAACAAGCATTTGATGGACTGCAAATAATCCGATTTCAAGACATACTAAGAAACAGAAGAAAAGATAAACAGAAAGGCAATACGTTGCTAAGTTAATACTCAGTAATTTAATGATTACCGAGAATCTTACTAAAAGGAGATTTCAAGAAAAAATTCAGTTTCTCACAATCTTGCTGTTGTATTATGAAATTACCTGTCGAGAAGCGAAGGAAGTAATTCTGGTTTCGTTGAAGCCGGGATTACTCTCCCGGTTACGAGAAAAACGCAACCGATGCATGTCTGAAATGTTCTATAAACAGTTTCCTCGCGTACGCCGGGCTTTGTGTATCCAAAGCATTCGCAGCCGGGATATTCGGGCGAGAGGAGGAACACCGCAGAGAAATTTATTGTTTAAGAGGCGCTTCAGGCTCGGGCCCAGTACTCTTTCTTCCGTTTCGGCTTCTTTCGGAGCGAACGAAAGCAAAAGGAAGAGGCTGGCCAACAGCTACAAAGAAACCGAGCGGAGGAAGAGAGATATATTCGCGGGGAACGGTAATTTATTGGATCGCCTTTGGCCATGATTCGAGATTCGCCGGACCGATCGAATCGTCGTTCGCACCGCCCTCGATGTGGCTCGTTCGATTTGCGAAACAACGAGTATACCTCTCGAGATATCGGTCTGTCGAGAATATCGCTACTATCTGTGCTTTAACCCAATGACGAGTACAATGACGAGTGAGACTCGTGACGAAGATTTCGAAACTTATTTAACAAGAATCAATGTTGTTCACGGATCAGAGCAAACTACTTTGTTATTATCAGTGTATTATCTACAAATGAAATTTCCACCTCGAGTAGAACGGAAAATTTTGTATTTCTTACAAACTGTCGATAGTAAAATATTACACGAGCTTAGTAACGAAAGTAAATAGTACGTCGGTTAACATAGTTACAACGTAGCAAATATAATAATAGGAAAAGTCATTTCAAAATCAAAAGTCAATAAATACTGGAAACACAGATTAAACCTGAGCAATAGAGAAGGAAGTGTCGGACGAAAGAATTAAGAAAATTAACACTTCAATAGAAGGGTGATTAATTATTTTATTAAAGAAAGGAATCGACGAATAAATTGAACGTGAGAAGGAAAATGAGTGATACCAAGGATCGTTGAATTTATTCTGGAATTAATGTAGAATTTTTCGATGGAAGGAGGACGAAGAAAATTTGTGAAAACGGCGAAGAAATTGAAGAACGGAAAGAAAAAGGATGTAACCGAGCGGAAAGCGAGCGGAATACACGCAGAGTTACCAGTCAGATGCGAGCGCGTAGTGTGAAAGATGGGGTTTCGATAATCGAACGGTGAACCGGATCAATTAAACCCCCCGGGTGGACATTAATTATTGAAGGTGTCGTCGACAGTTTCCTATCGCACGTGCGATCGAAGCGCAATATTCGGGACGAGTTCAGGATTTTCGCCTGCGGACTCGTCTTCGTCCTTCTCCAATCTTCCTCCAATCTTCTCGCTCATCGTCCTTCCATTTTCTGTCCGCGACCACCCTTCCCATCACACCGTGCGATCTTTCTCAACGATTTTCGTTTTCCTCCCTGCTCGAATCGAACGGCGTTGGTTCGAGCAGTTCTAAACAGAAAGCGTAATTTGTCGGGAAATCGACGGAGACACAAATCGCGGTGACGTCAACTGTATCATTGACAACTATGGATCGCTGTTCTGTCGAGTATATTAATGGAATTACAGTCGACATATCCTGGTTTTCATTCAATTGTCACACATCCGAACGGAATACGGGAATTTTAGATAATTAAATCCTTCATGAACAATCCGGCTATGATTTCGAGCCATCGAATCGTTTAACAGATATTATAATTAAATATGATATAGTACCGTTGATAAAATTACCGAAGGATATCGTTCCTGGGCAGTGGACCAGCGTTTCGAATTTTCGAGTTAATGTGACCGGCGTTCGCGTGCGCTCATATAAAATGTTATTAATAACGCATATTGCGAGAAGACGTGTGTAATTAACAGTGAATTTTGTTGCTAATAATCGGCCGTCATTAATTTCCAACGGCTTTTGTAACGATCGGGAACAAATTCGCGGCTACGAATCCGTTACGCGAATAGCGGCACACGGTCTGTTGTTATCCCAGCGGCAGCCACTCGCGCTCTTTTCATTCGGAAAGTTGGCACACCCGTGACATTATACGACGCACAATTTTATTTCACGCTTATTACTGTCAAACAACTTGTTATCAACGCGAGAGAGAGACGAACAACAACGCGCGTACACCTCCCCCTTCTTCGCGACCCTCCCGCGCTCGCGGTCTCACCCAATTATAACGTTAACAACGAGCTTGAAAACAACAAGCTAACACAGTTTAACCGTGTTCCCATTTTTCGCGCCGAATATTTCCACCGGCGGAATACATTCCCGTGGCCCTCTTTGAAAATCGAGTTTCCCTTGGTTGAGGGGGTTCATTATACACCTCAGAATTTTCCGCGAACATTGTTTTTGTGATTTACACACCGCGGCAGGCATGCACGATTGAAACTTCAGTGACGCGTTGCAGCTTAATTAACCATTCCGAATCCTTCCACGTTTTTAAACCTTTGGAAACGATTTTCTTTTCATCACTGGAATTTCTTGAATTAGTGGAACTCCTGGGAAATTATTCTTGTTTGTTGATTTACTCCTGATAAACCTGATTAATATTTATACTCTCTGATTATACTTTTTCCTTGTCATACATCAACAACAACACATACAGTACCAATTAATTTATTGCAATTTTCCTATCAAACTCGCTTTTTCCCCAGCCGATTCCTTTTTTCTTTCATATAATTATACTAATTTTGTATGATATTGTTATTGCTACTTCCTAGAAACTTAATTATCATACTAATTTTTTATGTTATTGTTGCTATTTTCCAGTCAATTAATTAGTATCACAATTTTTATAACATTGTCGCGCTAAATTTCCCAAGAAAATCACAATATTCGAATGCATATCAGAAAATCAAATGAAAAAATCAGAAAATACACAAACGACGCACCGAGGATTCGAACCCCGGTCAGCCGGACGCCAGTCAAGTGCTCTACGCGATCACCCATCGAGCACCGATCGCAAACAGACCATATTTTTGGTATTTATTCCACAAGCCCATCACTCCCCGCTCTCCTTCTAATTCCCTATCGCTTCCACAAGCTTACCCTTAACAAATAAACCATGCTCACCCCTTGATCATTGAAAAGCGCCAACCCTATCATTCCCATCTTACCCTGAAAAGGGCGCCCAAACTCTTGATCACTGTCAAACTGCTCAATCGCCCAACAAATAATCTTCCGCCCCAGACAAATTGCTTCCCCTGTAAATCGATTATCGAACCATTATCAACTACCATATAAAGGGGGCGACAGCGCGCACACGGGGGTGGCCTTTGAGAAAGTCGAGCGCGACGATGCGCGTCTCTGGTCCAGCTTCGACAGACGGGAAAAGGGAGGAGGAAATCCCGAGGGAAAAACCGGCAAAGAAAAAGATGGCGTCGCAAGGGGATGAGTGCTGGGGGGTTGGTGAACGGCTGGGAAACGGTCGCACCGAAAAGCTATTTCCGGTCGAAGGGGTCCGCGTATCGGGGGGGGGGGGCGCCCAGAGAAGCTACGAAATGGCCGACTTAAGGAAGTTTTACTGCGAGACAAACCGGAAGTGATTCGGCAACGACCGAAACACTTCTTTCTCGGTCCGGCGACGGGGGTGGAAGAAAGTTTGCTCCCTTTGGCTTCCGCTCCGTTCCTTTTCGCCGGGATTACGGGACCTCGGACGGACATCCATTCTCGTTTAACGCCTTTATTTACCGACGGCTGCCTCCTTCACCCCTTCCCGCCGTTCTTACCCTCCGCCGACCCCCTTTTTCTCTCTGCAGTTGTATATTTCTCTTTCGCCCCCGTGGCTTTTCGCCGCACTCGTTTATTTCTCTCCTCCTTCGTCCGTTTTTTTTCCCCCGTCCCTCTTTCGTCCTTCTTACCGTTATCCTCGAGGTCGAGTGTCGACGCTCGATTATCGATGGACAACGCGGGAAATTGTCGATCCCCGGGAATCCACGGGAGCATCTTTATTCGAGGATTTTGCCGATCGTTGTTTATACAGGGGCTCTTGAATTTGGTGTTGGTTGCCGGCGACGGTGTATTTTTCTTCGGTTTTTGGGAAGATCTTGGATATACGGCGCTGTAGAGTCTCGTGGATCTTTTTGCCGGCGCTTCGAGGATTTCCGGAGATTTAAGACAGTCATTCTTCATTCTTCAACATTCTGAAATATTGTTTGATCCTTCCTCGACGGTTGCAAACATCTTTCAAACCGTTTGAAAGCCGAGACTGTAAATTCTACTTTGTGGAAGACGACTTGTAGCAAATTTCCAGGCTTCTTAAAGTTACTGTAGCTGAAAATTTCGATGTAGACAATTGTAGATATCGCTGTACGGAGATGTGTGTTGGAAATAGCAATTCTTTCGAAGCAAAACCGGTTTGGTGGATTATATCCCGAGGAAGACACCGTCCGAGCCTTCAACGCACAATCGCTGGGATCATTACTATTCTCAGCCCGTTGAATCCATCGCGACGCGGGAGTCTTAATGCATTCGCCGCTCCCGTAATTCCCTCACGAAGTCCGCGCGCAATCGGCGTTCCCCTCGCGACGCGGAAACTTTCCCGTTTCGAGACATCGACTATCAGAAGTGGAAAACGTTCCGAGCCACGGAGAATCCGTCGAACGGGATCCACCGGGAACGCTCGAGCCCGGGATTGCACCCGCAGGAGCTCATACGTTATTCGACGCGCACCACGGTGTCCCGCTATAACGGGTGTCTGCGAAACACTTGCCTGTCAGGTTTACTTGACATTCACACCGTGTTTGACATGCTGCATCCTTCGTTCCATTTTAACGGTAGCTTAACCAATATTGTTGAAACCCTTATTGAAACGATGATAATATTAACATTGAATATTTTTACATCTTTCATACTATTAAATGTTACTATTTAAACAAGCAGATCTTAACGATGTCTATATTCCCATATATCTATAACTAAAATCTAATTACACAACATACGAAGCCCACAGTCCAATCCGAACAGCACTCAAAAGACGCAACAGCTTATTACCTGTAATGTATTCGAAAATGTCCCGGACCATTAGATTAAACGATGCTTTCCGAGGAAATCTGCATCCCGCCAAGATCCATCTCGTCAGCTCGACGCTAAACATCTCCGACATAACCGCCGCGAAACCCGAGCGCGAACTCTCGACAACCCAGAAACATCGAAAGCCACTAGCGGAGCGCATTCAGGGAAACACACAGAAACACCGTGCGGGGGTGTGAGAAAGTCGCGGCGAAGTGGGTGGGAGCCGAAGTGGGTCGGCCCGACACGTATCCACCGCGTCAGCGTGCCGAGAATTCTCTTCGAAGGTAAATTACCTCGTCATGCGATCCGGCCTCGATCGTAAAAATCGCTCGCGGCTTTATTGCGCGCCGGGACGAAGCCGACCGTGACCGGTGGACGTGAACGAGACCGACGCGGAGGTCGGCGGCGGGGGTCGGGGGCGCGACGAGACCGGACTTTTTCAAGCCCCGGCGCGAAATCCGGCGGCCCCGGCTGCAATCTGCCCACTGACGAATGGTCCTGACGTACGCGCGGGGGCTCACGCCGCGAGATTTATAGATTTTTTCGGGGAGACACTGAAAAAATGCCGCTCCGGCGACTCCGACGTCGGCCACCGGCGAAAAGGAGCGAAAAAAAAGCGACGAGCCGCTGGGCCGACATAATGGCGTTCGCTCGGGCGCGCGCGCGCGCGCGCCGCTGCCGTACAAATGGCGACCGCGTTCCTCTTGATGATCCGCGGGATCACGCCTGGATTTCGCGGGAAATTTCGCGCCACGGGGTACCGTAGGTAATTGATGATTCTTCCGGGCTCTCGATCGACCGACGCATCCACCGCAGTGGATTTATATTGTAGCTGAAGCGACTGATTGAGAACGCGTCGCCGCGTGGTAAATTAAGTGTTCGGGATTTTTCGGGTTTGCTGAGTTTGAAGTTTTTGAGGAATTGTGTTTGAGGTTTGAGTTGCTCGGAGGCTAATGTAGTTAAGCAGGAAGGAAGAATTGGGAAGATCCTTCGCTAACTAGGAAGGATATTTATGCTATTAAAATGTAGATCAGCATTGGCTTCTGAGGAATTCAATTGTGAAATAAAGCATTTAAAAGCATTGAACATTTGAAATGATTTTGGAAATAAACAGTTTCACTTGAGTACTATGACGAATATCCAAAGAAACTGAAAATAATCTATTGTCACAATTTTTATAGTGATTACATATGAATCGTATTAAATGCTCGGTAGTTCTACTATTAACATTCTACTGAAGATTTCTCTTTACTCAAGACACCGATTGTAATGATTGCAGACTGGTGTCCTCCCCAACCAGGCAAAACGAGGCAGGCAGCAGCAGTAGCAGCGCGACGCAGCACGCAGCAACATTCGCAGTGCGCGTAGGCACGATCGACGGCGTCGTGACGCATCATCTGCGCGCGGAGACGCGCCGGGACCTCGCTACGTGGGCCAGAATGATCGTCAACGGCTGCCACGCGGCCGCTCACTCGTTACGCGAATATACTGTTCGTGAGTATTCATTTACCCCTTGTTCCTCTCGTTCTTTCACGGGGTAAATCTAACAGAAATCGCTCAGCCGAAAGATACTACTGCACCACGAGCATGATTCATCCCCGACAAAAACAACCGCAATTACGAAAACAAATACATATCACAGTGAAACAAGTACAAGATTCATATAGAAAACAAAACAATTGCAAACATAGACACCCGACAATACGCGCGAGACCAGAATCCATCTCACCCAGAATTACCCTGCGCCGCGTCGAAACGAGAATCCGCCCCGTATAATAATAACACCGGCGGAACGTCGAGCAGCATAAAACCTCTTCAATTACGGGCCAAAACCAGAGCCGGACACCTAGCCGCAGAAATTTTCATTAGTTTTATTATTCCGCTGGCAGAGAACTGTGCCAAATAAAGCGTCAAATTAATCGCGCCCCGAAATTCCTGGACATCGATCAAACTGTCCGCTGGTCCCCCGGCGGCGCGGGCGGAGACGGGAGCCGAAGGGGCCAAGTCGAACAAATATTTTCCTATTTTGTTCCCGTGGCGTAATCGTTCGTTCCACCGGCGGAGTGTCCCGCGTACGCGCTCGAACGTGAAATAACGCGCGCGAGGGAGAACAACGGCGGGGCCGCACGCTCGCATAGATCTTCCGGCACGCGTAGGAGTGGGCTGCTCCGGGAGCTCTCTCCTCTCGTTGTCCTCCGGCGCGCTCCGCTTCGATGAATTTTAATTCCCTTTCGCCGCGGCAACGACGCCCGGCAATAATAAATCGAGATTAATGCCGAAAACCGGGGCTTCCCGGCGTCTACGCTCTCGTCGCGGCCATCGATCATCGCACGCGTGCTCCTCTTCCTATCGCGAAGACACGGGAAACTGCGGGAAGAAATATCGCCGTGCGTCGAGGCTCGTTGGAATTACTGGCGGTCCACTGGAAATGATGGAATTCGAATGGTGAACTTCAGCTTTCGAAATTGGGTCACTGTTCTCGCGGAAATCGGTTGCAGCGATCGAAAAGCAAGGGAATTTTCCGATGTCGAATGCGTTTGACGCGGTTTTGATACTGTTTGATGTGAATTTCTTGGGAAATATGCTTGTAGATTTAGAGTAATGATAAATATAGAGGATGAAATAAGGGTAGAATTTTAGAATAAAGGTTGAAATTCGATTCACGAGTTTTAAATGATGAATTTTCAATGTTCTTCCTTTTCTACTTGCAGGATGCACGTGGCAAGGCAAAGCCTGCCAACTGGTCGTGAACCACGAGGACGGTTTCGCGTTGTTCGCTGCTGGGACGAGAGGGGTGGGCGGCAACGGGGTGAGTCCGGGTTCACCGCCGACACCCTTATGGAGAAGATCGTTCGACAAGCTGAAAATGTCCGCGGACGACGGCGCGCGTCTGCTGTGGCTGGATTTTGGCGGCGAAGATGGCGAGATTGTGAGTGACAAATCAGATACTTTGCGAACAGTAACCTCTTTTGTGGAATTCAATAATTGACATGAATCAATATAAATAATCATATAATATGTACAACTACTAATACAAGAAAAATGAGTACACAACGAAGAAACAGAGAATATAAAAATCTACACGCAATGAACCACACCCAGCAGGATCAGTCGCAACGAACCTCTCTTACCTTTGACCGCACCCTCAGGCCGAAGTTCGCTCACGTGCGCCTTTCTTTCGACTGTCCTCGCCGTACAAACGTATCAAACTTTCACCCTTCGCACTAGAAACACAAACAGTTCCTTAACACGTTGAATGCTCGATTTCATACAGTAAAATATACAAAATGACAAAAATACGATATTAAATCATTTGACTGAATTGCATTATTATTAACCTTAACACGTTGAAATGCCCGACACCACACTTTCGCTTCAGACCTCGAAACGAATGAAAAGTGTAATAAATGACAAATAAGAGACGAGATAAAATTCCCTCCGTACACTTGCGACTTCACACCGGCGAGGATCGGCGTCTGGCGGTGACGTGCACGATAATTGGCCGACAAATGGAATCGCGATCGGGTCTCCAGTCCTTGCGGAAAGAAAAGACGCTTCGGTTCCTTTCACCGGCGGCCGGAAGTATTCGGAATTTTATTATAATCGACTCGGCGCATCGAGATTATTATCGTGAAAACGACGGCCGCGCACCGGGGTAATCCCATTGTGGCTGTCGCTGTCAAAGAACCACCCCCTCCGCCGCCGGGGATGCGTATTTTACATCCTCCCCCTGAACACTGTCACCGTCCGGCTCCTTTCGATGGCCATTCGCGGCCGTGGAACGGGAAGGGGCGAATCATCGGCGGAGAATCCGCCGCGACAGACGTCTCGATGGAAAAATTATTCCACTCTCGAGCAGCCTGAAAACGAGGCCGCGAAACGGGAATCCTTCGAGCGCCGTGCTCCTTGGAATTTTTATTAAGTCCTGCGAAATGGGAGTTCGACATCGCGGCTCGGAAACAATAAAGGGCAACAGGGAAGATCGGTTTCTCGAGGGTTGCACAATTAATTAGGTTGCGTGGGAATTAATTGGTTCCGAGAGACGTTTTGGGTAGGAGTGTGGAGTTTCATTTTACAGATGAATACATTGGACTCATTTTTCCTGTAATAAATTGTTGATGGGGAAGTGTAATTGGTGCAATGAGGAAGAAGGTTGATGAGTAGGATAAAATTGTGGGAAGCAAGGGATATTAGGAAATTGGAAGTCTTCCAGGTTTCTGTAGTGTTTTAATATTTTTCTTAGATCTTCGTTTAATGAGATAATATTAAATTACATTGAACCCTTTGGCTACGAATGTAGTGTCGTGTTTGTAAGAAAGTGTACTGAAACCATGAAAACACTGAATTGAACTAGAGGAAACTAAGATAATCAGAGTTATGTAATATATGACTAACAGAAGATGTAATTGTTGGATCATACTTCGCTGCAATTATTGTGAATAAAATTTAATGTCCACCGAAAGCAAAATGTTCGAGCGCCAACAGTAGCCAATGGGTTAATATGGTTTATTTCGAAAGTGGCTGAACTCCACTTGAAAAACATCAAAAACCCGTTGAGAAATGAAAAGATTATTCAGAATCGTAAGCATTACATTAACTTGGTTTTCTTGAAAAATGGACTCAAGCCACTTTCAAAATAAACAGCGCATATATTCGTAACATCCACCAAATGATAGTAAAGTGAAAATGGTGCACGAATAACGACGGCACTAAAATTTCCAGGAGCTGGACCTCGAGAGCTGTCCAAAGCCGATCGTGTTCGTCCTGCACAACTTCCTGTCTGCGAAGATCCACCGGCTTGGGCTGAGCGCATAGGGGTACGAGGGGGCCCCGTCGGAGGCCCCCGACCTGCCGCCCCACACCACCAGGTCCGTCACCAGCGTCTTCCTCCACTGAACTCCATAAATCGGTTGAAACGAGGGAGAGAGGCGACAGAGAGACAGACCGAGGGCGAGCCAGGCACGACAGAAAGAGGAAAACGCAGAGACTTCAGCGGACGAGAGGAGCGAGTAAAGTTCCACCGGGATGGACTCTAAACTCCGGTGTGATCCACGGCTCCTGCAGCTTTCCAACCAGTTTCTCCGAAAGTTGATGTTCGAGTGGGTCGATCGTGGGACGATCGTAACGCTAGCGCGAGCGTGAACCGACACACAACAGCAGCAGCAGCAGCAGCAGCAGCAGCAGAGGAGAGAAAAAAAGACTCTTTCCGAAGCTAACGAAAGAACGACAAACAGAGATCGAAAGAAAGTATACCCGGGCGATCAACGTCGACGATCCAGACTCTAAGGACCGTCGACACGAAGCCATCCAAACGCGCGCGATTATCGAAAGGAAAGTACACACCCTACAGCTGGACCACCTGGTCCGTGCTCGAACGGGGGAAAAACAGTCGTAACTAATCAACGCGCCTAAGTAACCAATTAAAACTATACTACCTAACGCTAAGTATGAGTAACGGAAGGGACGCGGGGCGAGAGACCGGGCGCCCGACTCCAGGTGACGATCCTGGACGAGAAACAGGGCGCGCGGCCGACTAGAAAAGAAGCTAATCAGTTACTGTCCAACCGTGCGTTGCCCGTTGGCTCTTGAATTCCACTCCGCGAGCCTCGCGGCGCTGGCTTCGTCCCCTTTAATCCATCGGGAACTCTCCCCGCTAATCGTTCGGGAAAGGTGAACAAGTTTAAAGGTGAAAGGGAGAGGACACGGGGAGCTAACTACGAAGTTCAGAGGATCGCGAAGGGGATGGGAGTTGTTCTTGGTC
Source organism: Nomia melanderi (assembly GCF_051020985.1). Taxonomy (NCBI): domain Eukaryota; kingdom Metazoa; phylum Arthropoda; class Insecta; order Hymenoptera; family Halictidae; genus Nomia; species Nomia melanderi. Next base: position 12,847,474 of record NC_135010.1, on the reverse strand, counting down.
CCTGGCGAACGAGCCGCACGAAGTTTCCGATCGAAGGGACTTCCCGGGCTGACGCGTTCCGATGTTCGGGGATGAAAACGTCGTGAATTATTTCCGATACCGCCGCTATCGATGCTGCCGCCCGGGCGAAGTGATTACGCCGCGAGCTTTTCGGGCTCTCCGTTCGCCCGGGCCGAGGAAAAGGATGCAGCTCCGGGATCAGCCCGAATCGGACGGAGAAAGTTCCGAGACCAGCTGGCCGAGTCCTGGAGCCATCCGGCGGACGATAATGATCGCGCGGATCCTTCCGTCGGGGCCGTCGTCTACCAGCGGAGTGGTTTCGAGAGGGGCCGCGAGGGGAGCTCGATCCTCTCGCGCCTCGTCAGCCGGAGCGAACGGGCCGGACGTTAATAGTTGTTTTATACGATTCGTATTCTTAAACGCGAGTAAGTGTAAGATGCCAAGAAACGTCGATGTGTATACTGGTAGCTTGGACTCCGGGCTCGATCGCCCTCCCTCCTCGAGTAACTCGCGGCAGAGTGGCTGATTATAGTGGCTGATCTTCCGTTGGTCGCTTCCATGATGTCCGGGACACCTAACTCCTTCAGGCCTCTTCATCCTCGTTCCTTCTCGAAACTGGGAGAGCAGGTTTGTGAGAACAAGTTCCTATGATCATATCCACGGAAACAATATCGCACCGATGTGCTCATCGAACAGATACATTCGATACATAATTTCATTGATTTCCCTGATGACAGCTCCTACGATTATTCTTCCATTTACACTGTGTCCGCTCGCAGAACCGTGATTCCTGGAGGAAGACAAGGCTCCGCCCGACTGGCAGGGAATTCGACGATCCTGCCAGGTCGGGAAAGCTTGCATTCCTAAGTCATCATCCCACGCGACTTGTAAATAAAACATAATCTTCCTCGAGCTTCACTGTGAATCAGGATACTCTTCACAGTGATAGGCAGCTCGCTCCTTAGACGAAGATCCCGAAATTCTCACGTAGACGAGACAGCGTTGCACTCTGGGGCGCGGAGGATTCAGAACGTCGACTCCGCGAGAGGGCTATTCGAAAGAAAGTAAAGCAAAATCTGTCGCTCTCTCGCGGAGAGCGCAGTGGCTCTCTCGCGAGGAAGGAAACGTCTCTCCCTCGAGTCCTCCGGAACCCAGGAAAACCGCCTCGACCGATCACCTTCATACGAAACCATGCCCATCGCCGGGGGCGAAGTGTCGCGAAGATTGTAAAGAAACCAGGAATCCAATCTCGCCGCGAGTTACCCCCGCAAAATAGAGAATCATCCTCGCGAGCGAGAACTAAAGGAAGAGGGAGGGATATCGGGCCGGGCCAAAAGATTTATTCGCATTACGAGGCTACTCGCTGCAGCCCGGAGCCACGAAGAAGTTATATCAAAGCGATGATTGTCCGTGTAAGAGTGAGGGAAATTTCCTTTCATCATCTGTATAAATCCGACGAGAGAAAGGGAGAGAAAGAGAGAGAGAGAGAGAGAAAGAAAGATAGAGAGAAAGACAGAGAGAAAGAGTGTGAGTGATAGAGTGAGGACGGAGGGGTGAGGCGGATGGTGTCCGGAGGGCAGCCCGATCGCCACCGGATAGCACTCTTCCCGTCGGATCCCCTTTAACCGCGAATTGTTGAGTGTTACCAGAGCGGCCGTACAATAATAAGATTTCGACATTAAGTAGAACATATCAACGAAGCCACGTGTACCATTGTTCATTGTGTCCATCGGTCGCCTCCCGGCGCCGATTCCTCCCCGCGGCCGCCGAATAGGAACCGCCGCAGCGGAGGGAGTCCTCGGATCGGCCTCGTTATTTCTGTACATAGACCGCCTGCTCCCGGAGTCGCCGCGAACAACGTCGACTGAAGCTCGATCGTTTGCCGGTCTCCGCGGCCAAACGACTCTCCTCGTTCCTTGCGCCCCGCGCGAGCCGTTTCGAGGATCCTCTAGGATCCCCAACGAGACTCTCCGTCGTCGAACGTTGATTTGTATAGGATTTCTCTCCTTTTTTCCATTCCTCCTTTCTTCGCGTTTCTCTTGTTTGTTTTTTTTCGGGAGGTTCGGGCATCGATCCCCGAGAGGCGGAAGGACGATTAAAATCGAGAGCCGGCGAGGTTGCTTCTCGAAGACACGGGATCGTCGCGTGGAAATATTTAACGAAGTGTCCGCCGGACCGATCCGACGGGAGCACGAGGACGCATCGGTTGACGCGTCGATGCGCGGGGATTCCTTCGCGTGTATCGTTCTCGATCGAGGGAAGACGCGGACGGGCGGAATGAAAGGAGAATTACTCGCCGAAGCGAGGAAATAATGAATTCGCTCCGGGGGAAATTGGGAGTTCGCCGACGCGTTAATCGAAAAATCCAACGAATCGCCGCGAGGGGAAGAGGCTGTCCGTTCGGAGCTGAACCGAGGGCGTGGGCGGAGATGTTTCCCGGGCCAGGGTTTTCGGGGGCAGAGGTCGCAAAGTAGAAAAACCTGTAAATGAGCGGACACGTCGGGACGAATTAATTTAACGCTTCCGCGCGATTTAATCGGCAGAGAGCGGCCGCGAAAGGAACGCGGCGCTGGGCCGCGCGTCACGCGCATTCACGCACACACACGTACACATACAGGCACACACTGGATCCTACATGGAGGGACACACGGAGAGACACGGCCACGTACCGGGGAGCATTAACATTTCACACACGCCTAGGGGAACGAAGAGCAACGTCATTAAGCGCGAGATAAGTTCGGAACATCGACGATTCAGTTGAAAGGATTTGCGCGTAAGCTGTGTATTTTTCTAATGATTTAGGACGTCCGCGGCTCGGCGGACGCGCCCGTTTTTTGCCCGGGTTTACGGGACACACGCAGTCCTCTTACGTTTCCATTTTCTCTAGGTTTAAGAGACGTTAACGTGTATATCTATGAGTTACCAAATAAATGAGAGCGGTTAGAAAAACTGTGCGAGTTCGTCAGTGCACCCTTGACATCTTTCACTTTGCAGGTAATCCGAATGGACTTCGGTGTTCGTCCTACTGTACGTCTGTCGAGGAATATATAGAAAATGTGTAATATTGAAATAAGAGTTTAGATGCTTCTTTTATTTCAGTAACGTAGCGTATCTGCCGGAAGTCTCACGAAGTTTGTTTCAACGATGTCGGCTGTAGCGAACTTGGAGATTAATCCAAAGAAGCTTCTAAAATAGATGTATAGAATACTTTGAAGAAGTAGAGCATCTGTATCGCAAGATATGAATAGCTAGATCCTATAGAAGCTCGATAGAAGTTTTAAAAATTCTATAGAATTTTTAAATTTTCTTAAAAAGAATAAAAATAGAATAAAAAATTCTATAGAATATTTAACACTTCTATCGAGCTTCTATAGAATCTAGCTATTCATCCTATCTTACGATACAGATACTATTCATCTATTTCACAAACTTCTTCGAATTAATTTTAAAATTCAATTTTTAAATTTCCTTAAAAATTCTATAGAAGCTCTAAATCGATAGAAGCCGATGCTACTCGAAACATCGGCGAACGATCGTAACGCAGAAAATAGCTTTACGTAGTCGAATAACGAAGGTAAGTCTATCTTAATATCCTCCATTCAACTTCCCGATGCATCTAGGTTCGCTTTATATTTATTTCCACAGATTGACATAAACTTAGCTTTGAATATTCCACGTAAAATTGAAAATCCACGAGAACCGTTTCCGGTATCGGCTCTCAGCGCATCTGATCCAAAGTGAACCCGGTCCATCGAGGTCTCACGAAAGACACACACACGGAGACACGCGCGCGCACACTTACCGCCGACTAATTTCCCACCCCCGTATACTAATGCAGCTGGTGTCCAACTCAAATAACCGACCATCGAATATTCATCGACGGTATCGGCCCTAGCCCGCGGAAAGTTCGGGCGTCCGTGTGTTGACCCTGCAATCGATAAACCCGCGATCGCTCGGCTAGAAATACGTCTGTGAATTCAGAAGGAACCGGGGCTCGGCCGGGGAGGGCGGCGGAACAGAAAACTTCGGAGACTTTGTCATTTTTATCGGCAGGCCCGGTATCCGCATCCCGTGATTGGCTCGCGAAACTTTTCTGATCTGTCTTCCGTCCTCCTCCGAGGGGCACGCGCTCGGCAACCCCTCGCAGCCCCTTCTCTCGCGAGCTCCTCGCATCTAAATCATCCTCACGCTCCGTGACACCCGTTAGAACGACGGCCCCCGTCGGTTCCTAACTTGTATTGCATTTCGAATATTTTGAAACTATTTCCAAATATCGATTTCACCCTTACCATTTCATGTTTTTCGATGCTATAATAATCCTAGATATTTCTAAACGTACTGTGGATATCAAATATCAATTTCGCTATTTTATGTCTTTCGATACTATAATAATCCTAGATATTTCTAAATGTACCGTGGATATTTAAAGCATAGTTAAATCAAAGCTTTACTGATTATTCAAATGAACACGTTTAACGTTAAGCGCCATGTCAGTCATTGGTGGCTTCTAAATGACTAGGAAACAATCGTAACAAGATAACCGATGTGAAATGAAAGTGTTTAATAACGTAACTAGGTTGATAATAGTGTAATGCGAACATTGTAACGTCAAATTAATAATTGTTCCTGCTTTTCTGTGCTACAAAAGAAAAACTCTACAGGAAAGCGCTTAAGATTTCCGTGGCGCTTAACGTGTTAAACGAATAAACCTCGTGAAGCTTTAATATTCGATACCATTGGATTGCAATTTCTATTATCAGATCGCTGGAACAGTTCCTAATTCCGTGTCCGCTTTAAATCATCAACCGGAATCCCGCAGAACTGTCAGAATTCTCTGTGCAAGACACTTCGAAGCAAATTCCACACACCGCTCGTCAAACAGAAGACCGGGCCGCCATGGCTCGCAGCGCGATCGCCGCAGAATAATCCCCCGGACCCGAAGACAATCATCATCCCCGTCCACCGCAAAGGTTCAACGTGCCTAGGCGTTATAAATTCGAGAAAGAATCGGCCGCAAATCAGGGTACCAGCATGGGCGGGAGCCATCGTGCGGCAACCGCAAAGCGTTCAGCCACGGCCGAACGGCGCGACGCGGTGGACGTCGACGGCGGCCGCCGCCGCCGCCGGTTTGACAGCGAGATTTTTTTTCCCCCCAACGAGTTCGGTTGTTTGCGGCACGGGACACCCATGGGAGAGGAAAGGGGGGCGGATCGAATTTGGAGGCGCGTCACGGCCCCGTGTACAACGAAATAACCTTCGGCCGCTTCGATTTGCATTTCAATCGGCCGCCCTAACATTTCGGCCGCGATCCCCATCGGAAAAAATTGCGACGCCGCCCTACAGCTCGCGATTATCAGCTCGCAATGCGAGCGGAGCATTCTAGGCGAGACTGCCGGCTGAATTTGTAAAAATAGGGATGCTGCTTTTATTGGGAACTTGCTCGGAGGGAGCTCGGTTGCCGAGACTCGCCAGAGTTCGAGGTGATTCGGGTTGGAGAACCGTTTGTTTCACGTTATTGAGAGGATAGGGGTGCAGGAATTAGAATTTTTAGGGTTTTAGGAGGAATTGGGTTTTCATGTTTCGGAGAATTGATTTTGTGAAGCAACGTGTTGGAGTTTTCTAATTTCTTGCGTTGCAAGCTGCTACAATGTCCATATTTCAAAGAATTATAACTTCCTGTATTAGAACTTGACAATTTTCAAATTTCAGAGAGCATACACTGAAAAGAATTGCAATTCCTTACGTTGCAAGCTGTTATGATTTTTATTTCTTGTGCTGCAAGCTGTTACAGTTTTAATTCCTTGCGTTGCAACCCGTTACAGTTCCCACATTTCAGAGAATTATAACTACCTGCATCAGAACTCGACAATTTCCAAATTTCAGAGAGCATACGCTTAAAAGAATTGCAATTCCTTACGTTGCAAACTATTACAGTTTTAATTTCTTACGTTGCAAGCTGTTATAGTTTCAATTTCTTACGTTGCCACCCGTTAGAATTTCCACGTTTCAAAGAATCATAACTTCCTGCATCAGAACCCGACAATTCCCAAATCTCATAGAGCACTTAAAAGAATTACAATTCCTTCTTTTCGAACCTCCGAGCAGTACGGATTCCGTGCGACCGGTAGTTCACGCGAATCGAGGCCGAAACGCGACAAAGATGTTTGGAGCGGTTGATTAAAGGCGACACACCCAGCGGCCATTCTCCGCGCGGAAGGCGTGTCCGCGTGCAGCGGTTTCGCGCGGAAATCTCTGTACGTTAATTGAAAATCGAGCCAGGGAGTGAACCGAGCCGCCTCCCTATCGGGCGGTAACTTAACGAAAGTTTACGCGGGCCTAGTTATTTACAACGTGCCGGTCCGCGATAACGTTGCCCTTTCATTTCGTCGTTTTATTTATTCGCCTCGTCTCGCCGCGAACGAACGATTTAAAGATTATGCATCGCGGCCGGCGCGTATAATTCGCGTTTGTTATCCCGCATCATGGGAACGCGTAATGACACGTTCGTTCCATACAGTTTCGCTGGCAGACCGCGATTAGAGGGGCATTGTGTCAACGCGGGGACAATAAATTTGACACCGAAAAGCTGAGAGACCGCTCTTTATATCCGAAATCACACGGACGACGCGCGACGGTTTAATATTCCATAACTAAATCGGTACAATTGATTTTATACAGATAGAAATTATATATACATACTTTAACCCTGTTCGTGACGGTTCAAACTCGATCGAATTCGACTGAAATTGATATAATGGACTGGCCCATTGATTCGTTCGAACGCGGCGCCATTATAAATTGATCAGCCGCCGAATTAGGGCAATAGGAATTCGATAATGCTATCGATACACCGCGGGTCTACTTGGAATAATTGGAACTCGATAGAATTAGAAACTGACCTCGTTGGGGATTTGAATATTGGAGAAGAATCGATAAATGTATTATTGATCTATGTTAAACCTAGATAACTAAACATTCGTCTGAATAGTCTATCGACTTCCGCCGCTAATATCTACCAAGACTATAAATGTTAATCTTCTAATTAAAATCTAGTAATATATCTCTTAAATTATATTACTTTGAAATAAATCAACGAAATATAAGAATAAACAAGTCTTTGACCAGTTAAGCGTGGAATTAATTTGAAAAATCTCTCATTATGCGCGCAATAAAATCAAATAATGAAGTGTACACTCGTTAAATGCAGGCCAAATGCACTTAAAACATATCCTAACGAGAAACTAAAGCGAAACGAAGAAGAATTACATGTTTCTCTCAAAAAATAAATAGTCCATCGTTGAAAAAGTTAGCAGCATTAAGAGTTTCAAGATGACGTGTATACTCGACGAACACAGTTAACTGGTTAACTCATAATCAGCGAGGCAAAAGTTTAGTTACACAGTAACACTGATTTAAGTTCAGTCATCGAGGATTGAATGATTGAAAACCGATGGGTTCGAGAATCTGATACGGATTTCAAGTTTAAGTAACGTGCTTGTGATTCAATCCGGACGGAAAAGACACAGAAAAGGAGGAATCGGCTAATTTGTCCAATCGGAATGCAATGGGGGTCGAAAGCGGAGGTACGACGTAACAAGAAAGCTTTTCAAGAACGGCTGATCGATCGTCGAGAGCTTAAAGCTCGATTGCGGCACAATACGACGCCGGCGCCGCGATAATTCCTTGGGTTTTGCCGTGGTCAGTCTCACGAAGCCCGCAAGAAACGCTCTCTATCGGAATGCAAATTCGAGGCGGGCTCGAGCGGCAATCTCAACCTGAGCCGCACGTAATTTTGATTTCACGAAATTCCACTTTATCGAAGCCGATCCATTGCTCCCCGGAACGTACCGGCTCGAGACGTTTCGACTCGTGAACCTCATTAACCCCCCGCCCTTATGACTTCTTTAATAACTCCGCTCGGAAATACTTATTCGTCTCGTAGAGAAAACGAGTTCGTTACGAATGCATGTTATTTCTAAATGTTAAGCACTTGATCGACCGTTTTAAGATACCGTATAGGTAGTGAAATTAGAAAATTTAAATTTATCGTTAGCGAGTAATAGATTGGAGTCTTATTTTAAATATTATTTAAATAGAATCGTTTAATAGATAATTAGAATGTTTAATTAGAGAAGTTTAAGTATTGAAATAACAGGGAGACATCTTTAAGATACCGTATAGGTAGTGAAATTAGAAAATTTAAATTTACCGTAAGCGAGTAATAGGTTGAAGTCTTATTTCAAATATTATTTAAATAGAATCATTATTTTTAAGGCGTCGTTTTATTTGACATGGATTCGAATGAAAGTTTGAGTCGCTGATAAAGAATCTAAAGGAATGTTTAATTAGAGAAGTTTAAATATTGATATAACAGGGAGGAACTGTTTAATTTGAACAGAAAATGACTGAGATTTATATTTATTCGAGAGAATGTGGAATTTCTGTAAGTGTGACTCGATATTATAATTACTCGTAATAGATTCAATTAGAAAGTAAGTTCGAAAGTCCGAGGGCGAAGTTGAAGTCGAAAATCGCGAACAACTTCTTCCAAGAGCCCGGGCCTCGAACAATATTACGAAAGCCGTTATTTAATCTTTAAAGATACGACGATACGGCATGCAACGTTTCATGCGCGAATCCGATAAATTTGTAACAAGGAGGGCGAAATTTTAATCGGCCTATATAAGGCCCCGAGAAGGAAATTGACCGGCGACTCGTTAAACGAACTGGTAATTGCCATGCAACACGTTGCAACCGCGCCGCGATCCCCCGGATGACTAACGATCATTAAAGAACTCGCTAAACAATGTCAGTTCCACGTTAGCGATGCGTTCAAGCAAACAGTGCGCGGCCAACGAAACTCGTAATTATAAAACCTGATAACCCCGCTGTATCGACATCAAATCAGTTGCCGAATTCTCGTCTGTATCGAGTTCCACGTCGGCCGCCGTCGAAATTGTTCGAAATTATACATCACCAGAAATTCGGCACGACTAATTCCAGCGTCGGGTTAGCATCAAATGTCGAACAGCCACCGATCTTCTGTTCCCGATATATCTCTCGTTACAAACATTTCCGCTAGGGCAGAAATTTCAATGATTTCGAGCCCGATCGAGCCGTGCGATTATAAATAAGAATATAATCCCGGAGTTCGGTTACAATGAAATTTCGAACGGTTCGTCCTAAATACGTCTAAAGTGTCTCGTTATAGAAACATCCATAGTTTCTATTCGTCATTGGAATTACCATCGGTGGTACAGGAATATATAGAATAACCAGAGACGATCATTGTTAGGCGGCCAACAATGACAGTAGGACGCTCACCGTATACCGACTTTTTTTCCTTGAGTATCAGTTAACATCGGCTCACGTCATCAACAAACACCCAGTCTCAACAACAAACGTAGAAACAAGCACCCGAAATCAACCTCTCTGTTGATGAAATTATTAGAATCACTGTATTACTTCAACGTTGTACTTTCAACCCTTTGAACTCTAGGCTCCAATATTGCACCAGTTCTAATATTAAATATTTTAATGAATTTCAAGGAAAACTACCTTAAGATTATCAGATGTTCCAAATATACAAAGTTTGTACTGAGAAGAGAATTTAAGGTCTAAGAAATGTTATAATGTTGTTCATTTTCAGTAGGACTATCAAAATTGGTAGGAGTTGCTGACATGTCACAAAGCTATGTGGAGTGCTAAGGGTTAAGCGTGAAATTATATTCTTTTTTTTTGGTGAAGCAAACAAACCAGTTCAATGCCCTTATTACCCTTTCACTGTAAAAAGTCGTACGGTCCGAACGTGAAAGTTGAAAACCGAAGGAACTTCGACGCGAACGCGCTCGCGAACAATCATCTTTTTCCATCGCGTCCACCGAAGAATCCCCGGAAACTCGGGACACTAAAAATATTCCAGTCCCCATTGATCCGACAAGTGAAATGATCCGATAATGCCGATTGAGCGGGACCTCGGTTTTATTTGAAATTCTAGGCCGCGCCGTGCTCCAAATTGGCCCCGAAAATATTCCAAACAGACCGTGACGGCGGCGGCGCGCGGGGGGAGGGAGCGATAGGGGGTGGGTGCTCGTTACAAGCAACCCGGGGAACGAAACGAACACGATCGAGAGTAAAATAACGAACACAGGTGAACGAGTTTAATGACGGATAATGGAGTTCCCGGAGGAACAATGCAACCCGTTGACCCGGTTCTTCCGCGATGCACGTGCATCGACTGCATTCGCAAACAAAAATTCGGTTTCTGGTTTTCGGCCGGTTTCGCGGAGCTCGGCGCGGCACGGGCGAGCGCGTCTTCGCCGATTCGGAAAATGTTTTTGTTCCTCCCCCCTCCGTAATCGCGTCCTGGATAATACTCGCTGGTTATTCTAAATAACAGTCGTCAACATCCGAACGAGTTGATTTTCGGAAGCGTGAACTCCGAACGAAAGTAGCGTGGCAAATTGAATTTAACAACGGAAAACGAGCCGCGCGAGCGGCGGCCCGCCGGGCAATGAACACGTGGGCCGGAATGAGCAGCGCCGGGGAATAAAGGGTGAATTATCCGCGGTTTTATTAGGTCCAAGATGTAAGCGTGATATAACAGGGAAGTTTTATATCATAATCCGGCCGGCTATAAAATTATTTTTAAAAAGTCCGTCGCGTGCGCGCGGTCCCCTCGCCGAAGTTACGTGGCGAGTAATCTCGGCGATATCTGTGAATGAAGTTTTTATGGAAATGGAAGTTCGAGGCGGCGCCGATGCGAGGAGGCCGCATAATTTTCCTAATCTTCGGCTGTAAATTCTGGCTTAATGAAACGGAGGTAAATCAATTGGAAGTAAACTGTATAATAAACGAAAGCGTTGAATTTGAGGAATCATCTTCGACGTACAGCTCTCGAATGAAACGTTCAACGATCGGTAGCAAAAGAGAATTACCTACTCGATTAGCTAAAAGTAAGCTTCACCGTCGAGCCAGTTCAACTAACACTCATTAACCAACGGAGCCCGATCGAGGAGACTTTCGCTATCGGAATTCGCTCCCGATTAATCAACGATTCCATCAATAATTAACTCTCCTGTCTCATTGACCAGCCCTCGGATAATCGACGAACCGTGCCAGCCACTCGAACCGTCCGCCACGTGTCCCTTTTTCATCCCCGAGAAGACAATCGCGGCGCAGTTAATTTGCGTCGCGATCCCGACGCGAACGCCGGAAGTTTCAAGACTGCCGAGATTGGCGTTCTTTCTTCGTTTAACTTTATTTCGCAGCCGAGTTCCCCGGCTGGCGGTACGGAGATGCTTCTCCCCTTTGAGGACGCCCCTTTCCCGGCAATTTCTGGGGGGAGAAGAAGTGCGCAAAGTGGAATTAGAGGAGCACGGTGTTGCAGGGCTCGCGAGGGACAAAGGGGTTGGTTACGAGCAGAAATTTCTTGCCGCGCGGGGTATCGTTCCGCGGGCCGGGGGAAGAGCCCGAGGAATCCTGTAAATGATTGGGGCTGCGCGCGGAGGCCCGCTCAAAAAGCCCGCGTAATTCGATACGGACTCCCGCGACGTTTCGCCGGGCCCTATTCCCGGCGATAAAACACGATTTGCGAGCACGGGAGTCGCGATCCCCCGTTTGGAAGAGTTCTTACCGGTGACGCTGTTATTCTGGATTTTAGGAACGCGAGCGACGCCTCTGCTGTGAATGTGTAGAATTTTACTGGGTTGAGCCGTTCGTATTGCTGATAAATGTTTCATTAATCGATTAACTGTTTTCGACGATTGACGACGAATATAACTTCTTGCGACAGATTTTAGACACGAGTTTCAAAGAGACGGTTAACCGTTTGCACTCGAGAGGTGACTCAGTCACCACTTGATTTGACACAGCAAAACTATGAAGTTGAATATTTGGTATTTTAAATGAAACTTTTTATTGGTGTGTGAAATATTTAAATAAAATATGAATGTGAATTATCGTTAAATTAGTTTCAAGCAATGTCGTATATATCTCGTCGAGAAATGTTGAATATTTCCAGTGAAAATCTCTCGAAAGGGTTAAATCTAGTTCTCTTAAGTGTCGAGAGCCGTAATGATTCGATTACATGGACGACAGTGCTTTGGATAACGGTATGAACGAAGTTCGTTAGAATATTCGCGGAAAGAGTATACAGCGATCGTTGTAGATATCGAATTTAGCGAATTCGTTGCAAAACGAGCAATATTTTGCGAGGAATCGGTACGGGATAATTCATATTGAGCCTTCCGCTGTAGAACGGTCGGAATGAATGTATGAGAAATATTTGATAACCCGGAAGGCGGAATAAAATAAATGTCTAAGGAAGTTCAATCGGAAATACGAGACTCCTCGGGATGGGAAACGGCGAGCGTGGTTTCATTTAAAAATATGGAACGTCTAGATGAGATCTGGCGGCGGGGATCTCCTCTTGTTTCTACTTTTAATTAAAAGCCCGCGTTAAATTTCACCGGCACACATTTCTTCCGTTTCCCGGCCGTTTCGTTCGACGATTTTTAATCCGAATATCCGGGCCCGCGCGTTTCGCGGCCGGAAACAAAGTCGACGTAAACGAGTATTTATCTGGGGCTCCTTTTCGCGGGAATCTGCGCGGCGATACTCATTTTTCAGAGCGCGCCCGCGGAGATTTTCCTTATCGTGCCGCGGCAGACTTCCGCCACGGGAACCCCGACACGGGATCCGGCCGCGATTATCGGCGATATCTCGCGGGAGCGTATGAAATGACCGCCATAAGCCGTTAATATATATTTCCTGAGTATGAAAAAGATGGCGTAACGTTGGACTTTTGACGGACGCATTTTTTACCACGGCAAGATTATCATTCCGGACGATATTTCCGCTTGAAAGGAAACTTTCGAGCTCGCTGTAGTCTCTTCGGAAATTCGACGGCTCCCCCGGACTGCTGAAAGTCTGATATTTTTGAAATTCGCCGGACACTTTCCCTAATGAAATTTTCTAGTGCTCCAAGTTTCTCGCTTGAAGATTCATTACGGACACCGTGCTTCGACTTTCGTCTATCAACGGTGAAAACTAATGACTAATCTCGTTATAGAGAATTAATAGAACCGTTCAAGTTATATTAAGAGTAATCACTATCTTACGAATTTATCTTTTTACTAGGAGAAAGTAAAACTAAACTTAGATTACGTCTCTCGACACTTAAAAGAACTACATCTAGATTAGCCCATAGGGGGTTAAAGTGCAACACCAACAGTTAGAATAAACGGTTCAAATGACCCAGTGCGTTAAGCGTTAATCCTCGAATTTCCTATCGGAGGCACCTGCTGTTTCTGAAAACAACACGATAGTTTCCGCTTTATGAATACGGTATCAGAATCCGCGGCAAGAATCCGATAAAACTCAAGAAACATCGGCGCGCGTCTCGCGGGGCGTTTAATTAAAATCCGCTGTCACGGCTCCCGAAGATTCACGGTGTCCCGGGGGCGGAGGATGATTCTTCCATTACAGATTCCCCGGTCGGCAGACTTCGGCGCGAATCTCCCGGCGAGAGGTGCGAGTGACGTCGCGACGGGACTCGAAACAAGGGAACATTTCGCATATATTGACGCATACCTCGCGCCCGGACGACCCGTTTCCGGCGTCGCCGACTGACACCGAGGAATTCTTATTCCCCGGTTTACGGGGCGGCGAACATTCTTCCGCGGCGGCGAACGTCCCGGAAGCGGGCAACATCGCGCGGCCTTTAACTCGCTCAGACATCGTCTCGTCGAAGGGAAGACAATGGGGACGACGGCGAGACGAGCTTCGAGAGGGAAATCTGACGGAGGGAAAACCGCCGCGAAAAGAGGGCGCGAAGCGACGCGATCGGTCGGCTAATTATTTACCGTGGATACGGTCTTTAGAGTTCGATCGGCTAACAGGCATTCGGGAAATTGGGTACTTCATTTTTTATTGCCGGAAGGCAGAAATTTTTTATTGATTGCTAGTGTAACACTTTTTATTTTTCGAGGTAGAGTTTGAATTTTTAGCGTTTCATTCCTGAGAGAGTTTCGCATTTTATCTGATCTCTGCGAGAGTTTGGAATAATTTGTAATTTTCAATTTATAATTATAAAGTAGAAGAATTGAGGAATGAGGTTTTAATCGAGCTTGGATTGATATAGAGAATACTGTTGTCTATCGTTCAATTTAACATAGAAACAGAGAAAAGCTCTTTCTACCGCAAGTATTTAAAATCATCTCATTAATCGCTCACACGATTCACAAAGCTGCCACGTAACGATACTGAAACCGACTCGGAAAAGCCGAAAGATCACCTACGCTTCGCACAAAAACCGCTCCAAGCCTTAATGAGCATCCGCAATCGTATCCATTCCAAATTACACGCTCCTCCTGCGAGCGTTTCCCACGTAGACGTATAAAAAATCAGCCAACCCCTCCGTTCAGCGAATGAATACCCGTCGTTAACGCGCGCATCCATGCTCGCCCCGAAATTCGCCAAATAATTAACCGAATCCACAGTTGAACAGCGGCAAGATAAGCGCAGCCGAAACGAACCCGACGAGGCGGAAACGAGTCGACCCAGTTGCGTAATCTCCGTAACCGGCGGTCGTTCGCGATGATTTTAATTAAAAGCTAATTATCCGCGGATTCATAGACTCGTCCCGCTCATTAAAACGTCGGCCATACGAGCGGAAATCGGCCGTGACACGTGGAATCGCGTTATTATGAAGTCGGCGTGTGCAACCAGCCGGCCGTTAATCGTTGCCACCGACGAGCCTCGTTCCCCTTTGACTCTCGACAGTCAACTCCCGTCTTACCGGCGCAACCGGAAATAGAATCCGCGGCTCACTTGTCGTACACATCGACCCGGCGAACTGGCATCGAGCGTCTACAGCGAAACTCGCGGGCGTTTCACGCGCGAACGCCGAGCGTGCGGTTTAGGCGACATCTGATCGCGTCTGTGTGCTTCTTGCCGCTGTTTCAGAGATTTTAAAATATTTTATAACGAGATATAGTCGACGTCGTTTGAAACTAATTCAATAATAATTCACACATAAATTAAGTAACAAATGACAGTGACACTCATCGTCGCTGTCGCGTGGGAAACAAAAGGAGCCTCTATTCCGGGTCAATCGGTATTGTCCGGCAAGACGCACTGATTGGCCGCTGGTAGATGCTCCTTTTTCCTATAAATACGCCGACTTTTCCTTGACAGAAATAACGACTAATCTCGTCGCGAACACTAGGCGATACTTCGATATTCGAATCGGTGGTTTGTATATTTTATCTGGTCTTAATCTATTTTAGGTAATATTTGAGAAACTTGAAACTCTGGTTTGCAGCTGTTGGAAATATTTTGAACTTCAGTGAACATTGAGCCTTATATAAAAGGAAGATTTTATGATTCGTAAACTTATGATTGAATCTTCGGGAGGCTAAGAATTGCAAGATGGTAGAAATATTGACAGTGTTCGAGAAGTAAAGATTCAATTGTCTGCAGAAGTTCTCAGCTTAAAATTTCACCAAAAATCAGTTCTCAATGTCACTTAACTTATAATCGAATTAACCTTATAATCAAGTATACATAAAACTACTCACATCATTGTAGAATCAGTTGCTCCCATTGAAAATTAGATGCCTCGCGCAGTGTCCTCGTCGTTAATCCTGTTTCAAGAATGTAGGAAGACATTAAGTGACCTCTGGGAATGAATAGGAAGGATGATTCAGACTCGGTATCCCAGGAACGCGGATACAATCGTTTCCAAAGACGCTTACATTTTATTCGAAAAGTTCTCGACGCGGTTACAGCTACCTATGCGCTCCGCTTCAGCTTCCGGTATCTGTAAACTACGTAACATCGGCATACATACTCGTATGTACAGTCCTCGAGACGCTGCTCTCGAGAGTTTCTAGGGCGAACCGTTCTCTCGACGGACGCTTATCGTTTCTAACTGAACGAGTTCCGTGTATCTACAAAGCGGTCGTGTTCTACCTCACCCGAGTCACTGTTAGAACTGTTGCGTTTACGATTATCACGATAGAATGATAGAATAATGTCGATTACGGGCTAACCCTCTAGAGCTACTGTCGTTGGCTGTTCCACGTTACCTAATATAATACACGTACCGACCGCCGAAATAACCGAACGACACCTCCGGGAGCACCGATACCGGCGACATCGCCCGGAAAACTGTCCGTCACGCCTCCCGACACTTTGACTGTCTTATCTCGAGCCGCGGAAACGAAATCTTCGACGCTTCCGCTCCGCGTTATCGGCGTCGCCGTAATAAATCAATCTCTCCCCGTCGGACTTTATCGAAAAATTGTAACCGTAAATCAAACGAGCCTCGTGCTATTGAAATCTTTCACAGATAACCGGCGGCGAATAAATAAATTTGTGAATAATTACGCGGACGTATGTGTATCGGCTTTCAGATTAATCGGCGGGGCTCGGAGCGAGGCGCTCGATGAAATTTTATTCGAATTTCGAGAATTTACGAGGATTCTATGAATTGCTCGGATTTGGATTATTGTTTTTTTTTTTTTTTTTTGTTCGATTGTATAGTATCGAGCGGGAATTGGATACGAGTTGTTTCCTTTGGCTGAACGCTCGAGGGATCGTTCGGTTATCGCGCGGCGTCGTAGCGACAGATTTCATTCTAGAAATTGGCACTAAGAATTCAAAGATAGACGAAAGAATACTGTTGGTAAATATCGTTTAACCCTTCCGAGCCGGTCTCCTCGTCCAGGACGATCTTCGGGACGCTTGCCGAGGGGCACCCGAGCCCATCTCTCAATCTCATTCCCGACAAGTTTCTTCTTAGACGCAATAAAGTTACCTCTAAAGTCTCCTCCGAGGATCTCGGGGAATATTGCGTTTATACACTGCGAGGCTCGGGAAGGATGCAGGGAGGAACAATCCCTGCCTGGATCTTTAGGGTTAAGAGCCGCGTCCAGGACCACGGGTCGCGAATGAGTTGCACTCTACTCGTTAACTCGATGTCTGCGGCGATGAAGACGCTCGAGGATCTTGTGGCCTTGGTTCTTAGCGTTCGAGACTTTACTTTCATCGTTTACTTACAGAAAAGTTTACTGTTTCTGTGGAAACGTTTGTGGACTACTATTAATCGGTAATTCATTCAATTAGCCAGTCGAATTTACAAAGAAATATTATAACATTTCTTCGATCCTTTATTTTCCTTCTCAGTGCAAAATTTGGATGTATGGAAAATCTAATAATTTTAGGGTAGTTTCTTTAAGATTTATTAAAATATTTAATACCATAACTGGTGCAATATTGGAGCCTACAGAGTTCAAAGGGTTAAAATGTTTCTTGAAATTAGAGAAACGTTCAAAATGTTTCTTGAAATTAAAGAAACGTTTAAAATGTTCCTTAAAATTAAACAAACTCAGTCCACAGCGAAACAGTTGATTTATTCTTTGAACCCACAGGAGGGTAGATCCCAGCGACCGGAAGTCCCGAACGCTATCAACATCGTATAGGGTTGTAGTCTCCTGTTCGCGACGCGAGCAACGCCTCGCTGTCTGGTGTTTAACGGCTAACATGCTTACTAATTCGAAAATGCACGTGGTGCGTGTACTTATCTACATGGAAGACGAACGTGACTCGCAGAGGGTGGCGCTGCCGCGGCGGGGGTAGGAGTGCCGGTTCAACCAGTGCGCGAGCGTCTCAAACGAGCGATAAGCACCGGCGGCGTAGTGACTTCCGCGTTAAACTCGCTTAACGGCCGGTGTAATTAATTAAAGGACCAGGTTCACTGTCCTGTGGAGCACCGGCGCGCCACCCTTAATCCTAGCCTAGCATTTTTTTTCTCGCCCTCTTTCTACAGTTTATCGCTCGTCCATTAATCCCTCTGAATTGTCATTCGAATTTCATTCCGGATTTCCGCTGATTCGCGCTGTCTCGGACTCGAATCGTCGAACGAATCGGGGGATGATCGGACGCATCGGGGGGAGAATCTTCGTACGCCATCCTCGTTGAGTAATGGGAAATGCAAAAGGCGAGCCAACACGGAATAAATAACGCGTTCAGACGTTAATATTACAGGGCTTCAGCTCCATAAACTGATAGGGTACGTGCAGCGTGGTGTTGTTGTGCTCCACCAGCAGGTGACCTCGCCTGGGAGACGCCCCCACGACCAGCACCGTTTCACCCTTCAATAGGACCACCTCACCCTCGCCCTCTTCTGAAAGAAGAACAATTTCGTGCCTAATGGGAATGCGGGAGCCTGGAACCACCTGTACAAAGTCTGCCTATGAAGAGTATACTAAACTGCCCCTTTGTCAACCCTTAAGAATGAAGGTTTAACGAGGAGAACTTAGGGAAGCTGCTGTAATAAATAAAGATAATGTTTCTATTTTGAGTAGGTAAGAATTAAAATAAAGATTGGAAATTGTTTTGAGTAGTCGAAAGACAACCCTTAAGAATGAAGCATCAATGAGAACTTATAGAAGCTAAAATAATAAATAGAGATAACATTCTTCGACTAGATATAAATTAGCAAAAACAAAGAAGCTTGATAGTTAAGTCACGAAAAGAGAAATCATAGTTTCAACAGGAACCTAAAATCGAACTCGGGAAAATGATATTCTGCAAGGCATCCGGCAAGATCCGCGATAGCCGAAGCTCGACGATGCATCGTCTTTCAAACGAACAAGTTTAGAAAACTTCGCAGTTTTATCACAATCCCGACAGCAGCGAATTGCGGAGGATACGTTCCTTCCAAAGACAGCGTTCGCAAACTTCAACGGAAGATGCGCACCGCGTAGGTCGCGGCAGGGAGGCAGGAACAAAAGAAGATCCCTCAGACTTTCAGAAAGAACGGACACCGGTTTCACGCGGGAACATCCGATGGCTCTTACCTGGGAACGGCATCTTCATGATCCTCGTCTGCGGGTAGCCCAATTTCGTGTTGCCTGTCACGGTGTAGCTCCTGCTAGGCGGCACCGGCGGCGGTCGTTCCTGGAACAAAGTTTCGAAGACATGCTCGACGATGAACGTAAGTAAATAGGTACTGCAAGATCACTCGACGGTTAAGTTGAAGAATGCAGGTCTGATTGGTCAGTCATCTTATTTACTATACCAACTTGCTACTCATCGATAGGGTTAGACGTAACCAATTAAAATCACAAAGAAAACAGGGAAATAACCTTTCTTCCTGATCATCTTAAACATCGAGTCACCTTTTAACAGTTCGTCACTCAAATTCGACACTATTTCTCACATACATTTAAATATTCATTTTCTCAAGTCGAATTTTGTTGGATATTATTACGAAGATTCTTCAGTTCCTGCTCAATGCAGAAAACTGTTTCGACTGTATAGTTTCAAGTATTTATTTGCCAAAGTGTTAGCATATTGAGTCGATGAGAGTTCTCAACGAAAACTAAGTAAAAACGAAGAGAGAAGTGTCCTTTACACGCGTTGTAATAATTTTAAAACAGATGTTACTTGTCTCGAGGAAACAATCATATTTCTTAATACTTTAAGCGCCACGAGAATCTTAAGCTTCCCGTAGAGTTATTCTTGTAGCAAACAATAGGAGAAACAATAATTAATTATCTGTTACAATCCTGGTATTACACCATTGTCAGCTTAGTAACGTTATTAAACGTTTTCATTTTACATCGGTTATCTCGCATGTTACCAAGTAATTCAAAAATCATCGGTGACTGACATGGTAACCCGTTAACCACGCAGAAAAAACGTCGAAATTTCTGTATCGAGCGAACACTTAGCGGAGATGTAATTTTCTGTACGAGATAGGTGATCCTTACCAGATCCAGGCCGAACAAGGTGCACGTTTGCTGGATCATCTTCTGATCCGCGCACTTCTCCGAGGGATCCGGGGGTGGTGTGCCAGCGATTGGCTGCGGCCTCGGTCTGGTTCCGGTGCCTGTACCAGCGGCGGTCGTCACGTTCCTCTGAACGGTTCCGGTGTTGGCCGACGTCGGCTGCTGCGGCTTCTTCTGACCCAAACCGGCAGTCACGCCTATCGTGGTCTTCCTCAGCGGCCATCTTCTCCGCACCCTCCAACCGCGCCAGGTTGCCTAATCATCGATCGGGGAATAAATAAGGACTTGCAGTGGATTACAAGGGTTTCGTTCGAATCTCGCTTTGGGAAAGCTTAGGGAATCTAGATCTGTCTAATGGTTACTAATAAATTAATCGCACTCCATTGTCGCTGATGACGTTGCAAGATAAGTTGATAACTCCGTTTCTAATCAAGCGTAACTTTGATCTGAAAGATCTTCGAATCTCGAATTGTTTACAGGTAAACCAGGAAATAGAAAGATTCGGGAGAATTGTAGAAACGATTGTAACCGAGAACGATGAGCTGATCCTTCGGGAATCGAGTTACCTGTATCGCAGTGGCTGCCTTCCTCCTCGTCTCCGACCTTAAATTCTCTAGCTGCTGCCTAATGCCCTCGCTGAGGAAAATGTGCCTCTTGCCGAGCGCCCAGCTGGTACTCGCGCCGAATTTGCTCTTCAACTGTTGAGCATTCTGCAGGATGAGCTTCGTGTCCTCGACGGCCTGCTCCTCCGCCCGACGCAGCTGCTTGAAAGGCGCAATCAGTCTGTACCTCGCGTTGAACGCCTTGAAACGCATTCGATGCGGGTATCCTGTGATTATAAAATCATTCGAATGACGGGACCGTCCCGGATTAGTAATCTCGGCTCTCCGTTGAAGCTTAATCTAGACTGATTCGCGTGACGTTCTACCGAAACACCTTTGACCCGTTCGCAACAGCTGAGACTAGGGATTGTCATGCAGATAATCTTTCTATTGTTACATTCCACTATCACGATAATACTGTGATCTAAATTCAACTAAAAAAACTCGCGTTAAACGTGTTAGATTGTTTCCAAATGCGTCATTCTATAAAAAATTAGTATAAATTCTGAAATAGAAGCAAAATCCTTCACACAATACTACAAACTTCTGAATTTAAACCCTCAAATTCGACTATTCCCACAACGAAAATAAAACGTTACCTGCTAAGCAGTCTGCTCTACAAAACGATGTTCACTTAAATCAAAATACTTAATTCCATTTCTCCATTCGTATAACGTTCGATCCGAACCGAGAAATATCCGTTGTCACTGAAAAAACTTCGCAACATCCCCATAAAGTAAACAGAACCTCGTGTTCAGCTGTGTACCTCGCGACTGTCTGAAGCATTTGTTTCTATCGCTCACGCTTTTCAAGTTATCGAGTTTCGTCCGGCGAGCAGCCATCGAGCCGCGCCGCGCCCGTCGAAACGCCGGAGCAGACCGTTTCCATTTTTAATCGGAGCCAGTCCGACGAGGATCGAACCTGTTCAGCGACACGTCGGTACAACGCGCGCGGCGTGCAAGGGGGGCGGGGGAACGTCAGACGGTCGGTCGACGAGCATGCAAATTGAACGTCGGGAGTAGTTTCAAGACGTACCGCCGGCCATTAGATTTACTGTCTCGAGAACTTGAAGGGATCGTATCTGACGCATAGTCACGCCTCTGTCTAGGTGCAGCGGGGTTTCTGTGCCGTTGCTTCTAATGCACCTGACAAAGTGGGGCCTGGCGTGGACGAGAGTTCTCAGGAGATTATCCAGCCTCGTGTGGAAGTCCTGAGTCAACGTGGAGATTGGCTCGTCCCCGTTCAAACTGAAACCAGAGGACAGTCACCCGCGATTTCGTGATTTTCAGTTCGGTAACAGAGAGAGAGAAATAGAGAGAGAGTAAGAGAGAGAGAGAGAAGGAGAGATAGTTTCGCCGTGTGGCCGGATGTGTGTCTTACAGGTCGGTGTGGGAGGTCGGCGATATCCGGAAGCTGACGCCCCGGGGCACCGTGTCACTCGCGTACAACGCTTTCAGCTCGCTGCCGAACAAGTGGGTCGCGAAACCGAAGCTGCACGTGTGCTTGTAGAACACCGCCACCAGGTCGTCCGGCACTACGTCCTTGTTCGTGTCTTTTGGGAAAGAAAAGGAGAAATACCTTCTAATCGAACGTTGGAATGATACTTTTAACCCTTTGAGAACGAGGATTATTTGGAATACGAAACCTTCGGCGGATGAAATTATATATCGATCGTTTAATTAACACTGGAACTACCGAGCATTTAACACGATTGACGCTAGGTTTACGCGTCAATTCGACGCACATTGAATTTTACAATTATTTGGTAAATGTTTCTGTCGATTTTTATTGATGCAGTAACACGAATGTGTACTCTAATCTTTAAACGTCCAAAATCTAAATGAACGAACATAAAATTTTTTAATAGAATAAATTGAACAATAAATGTCCGTTAATATGCAGTTCCTATAAAAACTGTAACAATAGATTATTCTCAGTTTCTTCAGTATCCTATTTATTTTCAAAATAATTTCGAATATTCAACGCTTCGAATATATCGATAATTGCTAAACAAAAACCAGTCAATTTGACTGGTATGGTAGTTCTAATGTTAACAGGGAAACGAAACTATGATCTCTTGCTGTTTCACTAATTAAATCATTTGTTCGCGACTTAGTCTTCCAAATGTGAAAATCTAATCTCGCCGGAGTGTCGTTCGCAAAGGGTTAAATTAATTTGGTTGAAGGATTTTCCTGGATTTTCTCGAGGATTATGAAGTATAGAGATACTTTCGTTGGTTACGTTCACGAGAATTCTAGGCACTCTATATAATATTCCTTATTATAAAGACAAATCTGTAACTCATTCACTGCATACAATATACGATTTCATTACTTTCAATTTATTTTATATCAACATACATTTCAAATGTAACCAAGATTGTACCAAGTTGACAATCCTGGACACTTGCTACGAATATACTCGCGACGCAGCGAATGGGTTAGACGTGAATCTAATATAATTGCAATTAATAGACCCGAAGTAATAATATAGAAACGTAACTAAGATTTTAACACTAGATCTACAGACGCGTGTCCTACACTTCATTCCATTGTTCCCAGAAAAGTCTCTATACAGATCGCGAAAGTATCTTGAAACTCATCGTCTACAATTCGACGAATCGAGATCAGCTACTAAACGACTCCCAAAAGCTGCTACTAAACGACTCCCAGATCAGACCGACGGGTCCCATAAATCTAGTGTTAATGGGCACGTCTCGAAGTGCCCTAAGAAAAACAATGTCACAAGGTGAGCTGCGTCCGGCTGAAAGGGGGACGGTGAGCCCCAAAAAATGTATAGCAGTCGCATCGAGGGAATCGATAACCGACGAAGGAGGCATACGCACCCAGGAAATCGGACGCGTCGTAAGTCACTCTACCCGCAAAGTGCTGGATCCCGAAGGATCTACAGTCGACGGTCCTGGGCTCGAAGAGCCGGGGATTCTGTTTGTGCTGAACCTTCACTTTGGCCACGTAGCTCTCGGCGGTGCCGCGTATGGAGCACTCGACGTCCAGCATGCTCAACAGCCCGGTGCGCTGCGCAACGAAACAACAACGCGAGCATTTCACGCAAGGATATCCCGCGCCGCCGGTTTTAAACGGGCCGGTTGCGGCGCGCTCCCTCGGGCTACTCACCAGCGAGGAAATTAGATCGATGCAGGGCACGTTGTCGACGTAGTCGACCTCCACGTCGCAACGGATACCCTCGTCGCGGCAGCTCTCGATCGAGCTCTTGAAGATGTGCGTGTTGTAAAAGTGCTGCATCGTCTCCGCGCAGAGATTGATGCACAGGTGCTCCAATTGGCTGGGCTTCGGGTCCTCGAAGCCGAACATGTCTAGGATACCGATGAACCCGTCCGTCGCGTGTCGCACGGCGTTGTTTAAGGCTGTCATGCTTCTGGAGCCCGTGCCACCTGGACGTCAATGAGAAAAGTACAGTTTTTCATTAGAAATATTTTAACTCTTCCGATGAGATAGAGAGGATATTTTGTAAAACTAACTCGACAAGGAATCACACTTAAATTGAGGGACAAAGCTATTTCGTTTGAATATTTCTCAAATTAATGCATTATACGAAGTTTGATGTTAAGTATCAAAATTTATAGTTTTACTGTATGAAATCGATTGGCGAGTGAGAGGCACCTCTCGAGTGCTTAGGGTTAATAAGGTGATTAGAATATCTTCGTGCTTGGAATTCTTCTGTTCTTCTTTGCTTTCTTTATTATTCATCATGTTACACGTATAGATTTAAAACTCATTTTTCTCGAGAACGAAGGACCATCGTGACGAAAATGATCGACGTTGATATAATTATCATTGTAGAATTATTTACAAAGGAATTTCAGATCCTAGAGACACACTATCGTGTCGAATTGATTTCTAATTAATAAACTGCTCTTCGATTCAACTTTGAGTCCCAGTCAATCGATAACAACTAGATCAATCCTTGCAATAATAAAAATAATCACTACTCTCGCTTAAAATTACCATAAAGAATCTTAACACGTTGAATGCCATAGGGTCATCGGTGATACATTCTCTCACTTTGACATGCCTATGAAAATCGAAATTTACATTGACAACTAACCTGCCGAGCTGCCAATGGTAGAAGCGTGCTGACTGGTGACCTCCGCTTGATTATGAACCGACTCGTTCGAGTCCGAGGACAACGTGCCCAAAGTGGAGCCCAGTCTCTTCAAGCTGTTGGCTCTCCTGACGATGGTAGCCACCGTGCGACAGTACAGCGCTTTCGCCAGCGAGTCCCTGGTCATGTTAGACTGCGTAAACAAATACCCTTCAACATGTCTCTTCACCGACGAGGCAGGCGTTAGGCGAGATCGCTGGTAATTAATTACACAGTACCATATTAGCGTCGCAGACCGATTTCACCAGTTGCCCCCTGGCATTGTGGGTCCTGGAGGTTAGACCTCTGAGCAGAGCGGGCGGGGGGACTCCTAGAAGAGCTGCCACCGAGGCTAGCTCGTTCTCGCCGATCACGCCGACCTCCACACCCGGACGATCCGTGAAACCTACGTTGCCGAGGATCAACACTGCTGCCAGCACCCTCACCACGTCTAGAAATGGTATACCTAACACGCCTGGAAAGATTCTGGGGTTCAGAAGGTTGTACGATGAAGTTGGAATTGTTTTATGCTTTTGCACTCGGAAGTTTGTTAATAGAGATATTTAGATACACTTAGAGATATTTAGAAATATTTAGAGATATTTGATAGAGACGTTTAGAGATATTTAAGATATTTAATAGAGATATTTAAAGATATTTAGAGATATTTAAGATATTTAATACAGATGTTTAGAGATATTTAAGATATTTAATAGAGATATTTAAAGATATTTAGAGATATTTAAGATATTTAATAGAGGTATTTATAATTTGAGGCGACCTTCTTTGTAACTCGAAAGGAAATCACAAGTAGGAGTAAATATATTCCATTATTTCACGTAGCATTATACAAAGTTTAACCTTAAATATTAGATTGTGTAGTTTTACTTCAAATCAAGTCGCCTCCAAGTGCAAAGTGTTGATTCTCCCAGTCTTCGGTTAAAAGTTTTGTTTGGTATTTTTCACGACTGTTATTTAAAAGAAGTTGAAGTACTATTGTATAAGGTAAATTAAGAATATAAATAAAATTAGAGGACATACCCAAACACGCCTTCCAAGCTTGAAACCTAATGGCGTCCTCCGCCTCGTCCTGCCTGGTGTCGCCATGTTGCAGGTACCTCAGATTCTTCAAGTTGTACCCCTCCAAATTGAGCTTCACTGTTGAGTGAACGCCAATATTAAGTATCACATCGAGAATAATACATTACTAAACTAAAAGAACCGATCCTCTACCTCGTTCCTCGTGCGACAAGCCAGCCAACATTTGGTAGAATATATGGTAATTCTTTTCGTCAGGCAATGGCCTGATTACTCGCGTCTGGTCCAAGAAATAACAATGTATCTTCGTCCTGTACAAAGCTCCGTCCGTCACCTGGACCTCGATGAAGTGACCCTGAAGAAAGGAGCCGAAATCAGACACCTCTACCTCGAACAAAGGTTAATCCTCTATTGACCCCAGTACTACCAGTCAAACTGACTTCTTCAAATCCCATAGAAAATAAAAATATTCAGACTCCCATTGCCTTATAATTCAGTTTACACATCAATGTCTTCGTTAACCTCTCCAAAGAGTTGACCCTTTGCACTCGAACATTGTTTCGCTGGATATATTCATTTCCTAATGAAATATCAGTGGTAGATTTTATAACTAACACTAATATAAATAATATAGGAATCAATCGTTTCATGGATAATCGTTAAATGAACTTCAACACTAAAACTACCAGACGGGTCAAATGACTCATGCCTGATGTCTTCTTGCAATTATTCTAAAGGTAACAAATGTTTCTCTGAGAAATTATTAAAGAGATTCATTTAGCACTACGCAAATTGAATTGTAAATCAATTAAACTCTGAACAGATGCACTCTTCGAGTTTCTATAGTGAAATTTTAAAAAGTGAAGTGCTCGATAGTTTTAGTGTTAACATTATACAATACATCAAACTTAACTTTGCTGTATCAAACAAAATGACTATTGAGTCGCCTCTCGAGTGCAAAGGGTTAATCATCAAACAACGAAAGAAGTCAATTTTCATCGAATCGATAGCTCCAGCGTCGAAATCCTTAAAACTCAAAGCATCCACGTACTATCCTAGAGCTCTCCGAATTGGTGGCAGTCTTCGCCGATCCCAGGGACCTGAGTACAGTGAACGCCGCAGCCAGGTGTTTGAACGCGTCGGTCTCGGGCCCACCGCCGGCGACGTCGAACAATTGCCTAAGTAACAACATGGATGCGTACGTTTTCCCCGAACCGCTGGTGCCTGGGGAACACGCGGAAAGCGTTGGTTCGTGTGACGTTTTCATGGGAGCGAGGATTTTCGTCGTTGAAAGGTGTCGATCGTTTACCAGAAAGGATGATAGCCTGCGGGTAGCCGGTCTCCGACTGCTGCCGCACCGCTTCCTGGACCACTTTGTTCAGCTGGGGCGCCAATGGTACGGCCCTGGTGCTCGTTAAGGTCAATGGATTCCCGACGTCCGTATAAGGATTGATACAGACCAGAATGGGGCCCACGTTCGTCTGAAAACGCGTCCCCATTATCCCACTCTGACGATTATCAATTTCGCGTCGCGCGCTCGCACGCACGCACGTCGATGCAAATGTAATTGCCTGATGTGTGTGACGCGTAATTGTCCTTTTTACGGCCGCGGTCGCGCGATTTTCTGCGGTCGTAACATAACTCGGGAATTACGATCGCTCGGATGGCACCGAATCGTTCTAGTTTCGTCGCGACATCGTATTCGAGTTGCAAATTGGCATAACGAGACACTGAAACGTGCGGACGCGTTATAATCGGGCGAGACACTGTGGGAAATGATTTCTTCGTTCCGCTCCTCCGCGCTGTGGAAGATGATCGGCCGCGAGACACAGATGTATTAATTTTATCGGTTTCCGGGCGACAGCGGTAGTAGCTGGAGGAAGGTTTCGCTCCATTAAGGGAGGCTGCCCGTAAAAGGTGTCTATTATCTGGCAGAAGTGATTTAATTTCGAGACCACTACAGACGGCGGAAAGTGTTTGAGAACATTAGTCATGAGCGTTATCTGGTTAATGGTACCGAGCCGATGGACGTTCCGGGAACCCGAAGACCGGCTGAGTAAATACCATTCTTCCGGCGAAAAGAGTCTGCGGGCGTGTTTCATTATTAAAACGCTAATCGATGGCATACTTCCCTGAAGGACGAGGGAGGAGGATTCCAATTAGCTCCCCTTATTTAGAATTCAAATTAGTTTGCTCCAGAAGTCAATCGCCCCGGCATTAGCGCCGCTTAAAAATTAATCGAACGGGAGCTTGCGTTAATCGTCGGGCCGACGGTCGCTGCGGAAATTCGCAGACTAGCGAGCTAACAGGAAGAAGAGCGGAATAACAGACTATCGTAAACTATACTTCAGCGTCATCGAAGTTCGCATTCCGCCCGACTCCGATCGATGACATCCGCAAACGTTGAAACATGAAATTCTACTTCGCCCCGGTTGCCCGATAATCCTCGATAAAAATGTAAATTCCCGTCGAGCATCCTCGCTCGAGAGATTAGGACCCGACGCATTCGCAGAGGAAACTTTCAAAGAATCAATAAAAACAAACAAACGCCCCGTGTA
The DNA here is from genome assembly GCF_051020985.1 of Nomia melanderi. Taxonomy (NCBI): domain Eukaryota; kingdom Metazoa; phylum Arthropoda; class Insecta; order Hymenoptera; family Halictidae; genus Nomia; species Nomia melanderi. The sequence continues at coordinate 12,819,355 of NC_135010.1, read as the reverse complement.
CCATAATATTTAATACAATTCCGCTTCGCTTTCGGTCCGCCGGAATCGTTCGAGGAAATCGAGTTCGCTCGGCGTCGATTCCCGTGCGCAAATTCCCCTATAAAAATGTATATTCCCGTCGACGATCGGCCGTCGATTAACCATTAACTCCAAGAGCTAACGATCCATTAACGATCGGTGAACTCTGAGTACCGAATTCACGGGGAACGTAAACATTTATCGATCCCCGGGCGGACGGGCGAGGAAGAGAAACGCGTTCGCGGCTCGATGTTCCTGTCCGTGGATCTCCCTCGAATAATATCCCGAAGAGGTGGATAAAAGGAAGCCTCGGGACTTAGAAATCGGGACAGCTGGAGCGCGGAGGGGGCAGAGGGGGCGGCGAACCAGAGGACGAAGGAGACAAAGAGCGCAGGGTGGTGCAACAGGCTACGGAGCGGCGGGCTTTGGCGGGCCTTCGTACCTATTAGAAGCCCACCTAGAGAAAGCAACACACGCCGGAGGACGAACAAAAAGGTGAAAAACGGCCGGACGGCCGCAGGGGGGGGAGAGAACCGGTCCGCGGCGGGCACCGGTGACTAGCGATGGGCCCGCTCGGCCCTGCGCGCCGCGAGCTTTCGAGCAACTGGGTCGTGAGCGAGCTGACATTTCGTTCTTGGATATTGTTACCGCGTCGTGTGCCTCGCCGTCGAAGAGATCCGCCTCTGTATTAGATAATGGATGATTGGAGTCGGTATTAATTGAAAATAGACGTTAATGACGGTGTGGTTTTGTATTTAGGATGGATTTTGTGAGGTTCATTTGAGAGATTCGCGGATTGATGGAATGTGGAGGCGTTTGTGAGATGTTGAATTTGAATTTTGAAGCATTTTGGATTGGTTATTGGATTCGGTCCTCCGTTGTATTTGATAGGATGATTGGAATCGGTATTAATTGAGGATAGAGATTGATGACGGTGTGATTTTGTATTTAGGATGGCTTTTGTGAGGTTGATTTGAGAGATTCGCGGATTGTTGGAATGTGGAGGCGTTTGTGAGATGTTTCTTTGAATTTTGTAGCATTTCGAATTGTCTATTGTATTAGATCTTCTCGAACCTCCGTTGTATTAGATAAGACAATTGAAATCGGTATTAATTGAAAATAGAGCTTGATGACAGTATGATTTTCTTTGAATATTTCGGATAGCTTTAGTAAGGTAGATTTAAGAGATTCGTAGATTTTTGGTGAGTTTTCTTTGAATTTTGAAGTATTTCGAATTGATTATTGGACGCTTAGATATACTATCCTATTGCCTAGTTTATTTCCTCCTGGATTTTTGATCGTGAATATTGCTTCCGAGTCGAGTAATCGCTAGTCGTCAAGTTAGCACGAACGTCTCCCAATATCCTCGAAGCCATCGCTACCACCTAACTCGTCAGCGACCGGGAAAGAGAAATACGAACGGAAAGAGACACGGTGGAAGGGATGGGAGAGGGGAATAGGTCAGAACGAAAAGAAACGCGAGAGCGGAGAACCTCGAGAAGCAGAAAGAAACAGGAATAATCTTAACGGAGGTAAAACATGGCAGACGGGCAGGATCGGCAACGCGATCTACGCGATTGCCGTTGTCTAAGGATCGGACCGTCGCGGATCGAACTTCGATACCCGGAAGGCGGTCGTAATTCGATCGAGAAAGTGCGAGAGGTTCAATTAAACCCGTGAATTACGATTCCTCGTATGAATCTCCCGGCCGGCCTACGCTCGATCGTTGCACAAGCCGATCTAATCGATTTCCTCTGGAGAAACTCTCCCAGGACACTTTTCCCTCTTCCCCGGTTCATTAATTCCGTCGGTTAATAACGTCGTGGAAACGGCGCGATGGACTTTCATGACGGCTCAAGGACGGAAACTGGAGCCTTCCCATCGAAAGCGTTCGCCGGAGCCTATCGACCATCGAGACGCCAGCGATCAATCGAGAATTCTATCGACATTCTTACCTAAAACACTCCCCTCTCTATCCTCCCTTGTTTCAATGCTATTAAAAATCAAACTATTAAAAATCTCCGATCATAGACGAGTATGCTAAACACGAATTACCATCGGGATCATCGTAACTTACACAAAGGTCTCTGGATCCTAAACAAACCCGAACGCCGAGGACAAGAAAAGAAGCTCCGACCGACACAATCGACATAGAAATCTGCCTGTCGGGTTCATAAAGTATCGTCGACCACTAAATATCGTCGTGCATGCGTCGCCGCGTACGCTTCACAGTGTTCCGCACAATTGGCCGTGTCACTACGGCCGGGGGCAGGTGAATTATGCGCGGACGATGCGCGTAAGACAATGAACGCGTCGAACGATCCTCCGGCGGGGGTTCCCGGAGGGGTCGCCGACGAAAGTTCAGATTCCGCGTGTGTCCCGGAATCGTCTGGGAAGCGTCTGATGAAGTGCTCCCCGAGGGCCGGCCGGCCGGGAGAAAAAAGGGGGCACGCGTTAAGGAATGCCGAGGAGAAATTAAAACGCGGAGCACGATAATGGAATGCGAGCGTGCCAGCTGCGCGTGCTGCGACGCTCGCCCGGCTGAGACAGGGTGAATTCTTAATAGGGCGAAGCCGCTCGAAGAAGATATCGCCGGGCGCAACGAGACAGAGAACGCTGGAGGGAATTGCATTAGCTTGTCACCTATGAAATCCTCGTTTCCCGGGGCGATTTAGCGGCCGAGAGTTGCCGTCGACGACTCCCCGGGCGAACCGTTTGACGTCTTTCGGCCGTTTCTTCGATTCCCAACGAACCTTTAACAGTTTCACGCTGCATCCGCGTCGATTCGACGGATATCGAATGTTTCGATTTATAAACACGTTTTCTACCAATAGAACAATGTGTAGAACAAACGTGAAGCTAGTGTTATATTTGATGAATCTGCAGATGATGATACCTAGGTCTAATTAGAATCTTTACTTATCCTGCAGATTCGAACAGATTTTTCAGAAATATAAAAGTACGCAGAATAATCGCGCTACCTAAACTCCCACGCGGATTAGATATATTTTACGGTTCGGAGTTTACAGTTTGGATAGCTGGTTTTATAGTGCGGATACCTTTCCTCTCTTTTATAATTCAGACGCCATTCCCTCTTTCCGTGCCGCCTTCATGGAAAAACGGGATTACGGAACGAGTGGGTACAATATCGAGCGAAATCGCTAATTGGACGCGATTCCGTAGAAAATTCCTGGTTTCCTCTATCGCGAGGCCAGGATAACGCGAAGAAGTCGTTGCGCGGGTTAGGTGGAACCGATGTTTAGGCCTCGAGTGCTCGCGAGATCTGGCAGGAGCATTAGAGTCGAGCATCGTTCGAGATGAGCGTCGCGGAACGCGCGCTAAGAGGTTCGGAATCGTCGCGGGGGAGGATCGAGGCCGACCAGGAAACGCTTTCAACGCTCCGTCGGGACGATTGCGAGGGAAACGGTGGTTCGGATCGAAACCGACGCGCCTCGATCCTTCCTCGAACGTTTCCACACGTGAAATCGGCGCCGCCGCGCATCAATCACTCGACGCGCGCCTCGACAGCGTGTGTAGTCGGCCGCGGACACGATAAGTTTCGCGGTCCTTCTAATTGAGATGAATGCCCGATTTGCCGGGGGGATGGTCGAATCGGGAGATCCCTGGCCGCGATACGTCCTTCGCCGTTTAGCGAAGACACCGTCGACGAGCAATTGCGATAAGGAATATTCAGTGTTTGACAAGATCGATTGTATCATTTTCGAATTGATTGAATGATGTTCGGAATTTAGGTGTTGTAGGAACAATGGATTCTCTTGCGTTTTCATTTGAGAATATCGATTGTATTATTTTGGAATTGATTGAATGATGTTCTGAATTTAGATGTGTTTTAGAAACAGTAGTTAAGAGTTGGTAGACTTGGAGGTATTCTGGAAATAGTGCTGATAATGGATTCGAATTGTTCTGTTATCGTTTCATTTGAGAAGATCGATTGTATCATTTTGGAATTGATTGGATAATGTTCTGAATTTAGGTGTGTTTTAGAAAAAGCAGATAGAATAGAAGTTGACGGATATTGAATATTTTAAACATTCAATACTCTGGATTTGAAGCTAAAATTGTCGCGATTTATATAGACGAACGTGTAATTTTCTGGGACAATAGATTAAAATGTAGAATACACGTCTGTAAATCCAGTTTTAATTATGCGCATATAATATGAGGTGCGGGATAATGTGGAAGATTAATGTAGAAGGTAAATGATTCAATTTATTAGATTAATCTGTTAATCTATTTATTAAGAACTTCAGACTGCTGGTAATATTGTAATATCCTATCTATTAACGGTAAATGATGTCATTAATTAGTACTATTAATATGAACGTTGAATTTTCATTTTAAATCTCGTGTATGTAGGTCCGTAGACTATATTTACGTCCTACAGCATATAATCGTGTCGTGGATTTCCTTAATACGACCACATCGAGTTGAATTATATAGAGAATAGCATTAATCATCTTAAACGATTAGACTCTTCCCTCGCGATCGATCTAATCGAGAGTTAACGGAGAATCCGCGCGAGTCTAAATGTAATAATGTCAATGCACAGCAACGCGGACCGCGAATGACAAGCTTAATTATCGATTATCGAAATAGACAGAACCGAGGCATCGATCAGAAGTCCGATATTCTCCTCCGGTGATTATTAACGAATCAAAACTGCAGGTCGCCGGTCAATAAATCAATACTCGATTAAGAATTCATTAGAAATCCCAGCAACGTCGCTTTTAAAGTGATTATCGAGCGTATCTCGTGCACAGATTGTTAATGAAACGTGTTAAGAACACAGAGGAACGCACCGGTGTGTTGCAACCATCGGCGCGCCGGTACAGAACGAACAGATGAATCATGGATTATTTATGAGAGATGATTAATATACGAAGGAATTGATTGGATTCACGGTACTCACGTGATACTGCTTCGCGCAGAACCGAGCCTGAAGACATTTCAGCACCGCGTCCTCCGTCAGAGGGCCAGGCAGGTGAATGAGGTCGTCCAAGGCCGTGGAGGTTGCGGGCCCGGAAGTGGCCGTGGTCCCTTTCGGGAGACATCGATGCTGGCCCTGGTTGGTCTTCGCGTTCTTCACATCGGCGATGATGCTGGAGATCGGCGGCGATCGCAAACAGCCCAGGGCCGTCACGCAGGACACTATGCCGTCGTCTGGAATGCCGTTGTGACGTTTCGGCGGGTCCAAGTCTGCGCAGAATCATCGTGCCAATGTCATTCGCTTACTTTCCTCATACTAATAAATACAACATTGTAATGTAAACATTAATGACTGAATTTAGATATAAATATCGTTTCTTTTGTAGACGGTTCGCCCTTTTGCGTGTCGATACTTGGGGGCCCGAGATATAGACCAGGCCCATTGACTAATTTATTTTAATAGCCCTACACTTTCATACTGATTCAAGGAAATTTATTTAGCTGCGAGGTTTTCCTGTAATGAACGTAACTTTCTTTGATTCCAGGGAATAATCGAATCGCATATAAGCTAATGTATTAATAAATTATTGTTGCTTCTGAAATGATCACGATATATTCAGAAGCTATGAAACAAGTGGTTTCTAAAGAAAAACGAAGGACCGAGTGAATCCTTGAATAACTAAGAATATTATTTACTCCATCGAAATTACAAGAATCAAAGAATCTTAACTGCAAAGGCTTCCGAGTGACTCAGTCAGCTAATTAGGAGCCAACCGATCTATCAAGCGTTCGTTAACCGAACACCGCACCGAGCGCGGTACGATTCATTCCCGTTCCATGCTCCCCAAACCTCAATAACCGAAACGTCGCCGTAACACGGAACGAAAGCCGGAAAAAAGAGGGTAGAAAACTACGAGCCGGCGTCGCGATAATGGCGAAGGGACCGGACACCGCTCGGAGGCCCCGATTAACTGTAACCAGCGCGCGCGCGATTCGGCTCGATTAATCGGAAAGGGTACGAGATCAGACGGAGCGGCGCGTATCGAGCGGATAAACCCGGTCTCGGCCGCGCAAATATTTTCATTCTCCTGGTCCCCTCTCGAATCACGAAGGGATCGGTGGATTTAAAGCGGCCGCGCGGGATCGACCGGTCGAATTTTATTTATTTTCACCTTTGCGCCCGCCGAAGGGGGCAGCGATCGAGCGAGCGGGCGAGCGAGCGGTCCGCTCCGAAAAATGGTAAATAAATCATAAAACGCTCGGAATCCCGGCCGAGATAGCCGCCGAGTAAACAGCCGCGTTCACCGTTCCGATGATTTTGCGGAGAAATCGCCCGCCGCTCCCGGTTATTTAAAATATCATCCCCCGTTCCAGCGAGGAACGGGCCGGGGGACGGGGACAGCTTCCGCCGATCACCGGGAGACCGGGAATACGCGCGGCGTATCGCGAATTAACGCAGCAATGACGATATTACGCGCCGTTTAAATATTAACGAACCCGATCCGCCGCTGGATAGACGCGCAACGTCCACGTGCACGCGCACACGAGAGCCCGCCGCGTCGGCCCACGTACGGGGTGGTCCGTTTTAATTCGCGGTAATCGGCTGCGAATGCAACGCGACGATTAAAACCCGCCACCCCCGCCCCTCTGCCCCCCGTCGTTTTCCCCGGAGCGAGGGAAGTTACAGCAATTTCCATCTGTAATATCGGGCGGAATGGTAACCGTGGCGGATAAAGAGGCGATGATGCGATGACGATGGCTGCGGTGAAATATCGATGAACCCGAATTCACGTGAACGGCTCCCGACTCGATCCCCGGGAAAGCTGTTTTTCGGGAATTATTATTCCTGCTTTTTCGGAGGCCCGTAATCCCGAGTTCCCGTCGGGGCCTCCGGTTTCGTTGCGTGGGTTCGGTTATTGGAGAGGGAAACTGTTGCTAGTCATAATAATAGACAGTGGCAGGGATTTAGAAAGAAACACACTGGTCTGTTTGTTAACACTTTACTGGCCGCTGTCGCGTACGCGCGATTATCATTCCGATGTTTGTATAAGAATATATATCGATGCTGTTTTTAGAGAAACAATTGCTTCCACTGTTCTCCCTTCGCAGTTTACCAGATCGTCTTTTGTCACATGCTCAGGCCGTGAAGGTTTACAACAGAGCAATAACTATCGAGACGAACGGAAAATGCGTACAAGAAACTAAGGGTATCCACAAACGCTATGACAAAAGAGTAAAAATTGTAAAGAGCGTACCATCCGAGTGTCGTCCGGATGGCAAAAAAAACTAAAGTAACGAATTCTCAAAAATAGCTGTGCTTCTGAACCCTGCCGTAAACCCGTACAAATCGGCCCGGACAAATGAATTACATAGAATCGTGGCTATGTTATGTTAAATTAGAACTACAGTCGCATACTGACCAGATATCAGATTGCTCGGCGCCGTGGCGTTGTGGCCGAGGGTGTTGGCAGCCGCGTGGTTCACATGGGGATGAACGATCGCGGACGCCGTCAACGTGTGCCCGGACGGATGGCCGAGGCCGTGCGGCAGCGTCGCCGCCAATGGTATCGTCGTCCTCGGCGGCACCGCCGGAGCAGGGGACGACGGCACGCAGCCCTTTTCCGGGCTCTTGGACAGGGGCGCCGAGGTGCCGCCGTTCGGCCCTGAATTGTTGTTCGGCGGCTGGCTCACGTGCAGCCGGTTCCTCAGGGTCACCAGTTCCGTGCTCAGGCTCCTGAGACGCTGCTGTAGGTGCACCGCTTCGTTCGAGGACGAGGCATCTGTAAAAGGCGAACCGATATTCGGTGAGCGCACCAACGGATGAAAACACGCGCCGCGGACTGGGATGTTCTGACGGATGGTGGGGATCGGTGACCTTGAACGGCCGATATTTCCTGCCACCGACGTGGAACAGTGCTCGTTTCACGCGACACCGGTGCTCTCGCTATCGCTCGCCAGCTTGATACTCGTGGACACAGTTTTTCTCGGGACGAAGTTGCGACGCGGTGATGATTTTGGCAGATGGGGTGTGGAGCTAGGTGAGGGTAGCAAGCAATTAGGTTAGGGTTTTCGTTGGAAGATTGTTTTGAAGAGGACTGATTAGGGCAATGGTTCGAAGGTTTGATATAGTTGAGGAAAGAGAATAGTAGCTTGATGTCAGTGCTTTTTAGATGAGTAACTAGAAAATAGGAATCGGAATAGGAGAAAGTCTTTAAATTTAGATAGTAACTGAGTTTAAAGCTACAATCATCGTTCCTCGGAGAATGAAGAGGATTGATTAGCGCACTGATTCTGAGGGTTTGATGTAGTTGAGGAGAGAGACTAGCTACTTGATGTCAGTGCTTTTCAGATGAGAGTAACTAGAAAATAGGAATCGGAATAGGAGAGTCTTTAAACTTAGATAGTAACTGAGTTTAATGTACAATCATCGTTCCTCGGAGAACGAACAAAGGAATCGAACAGCTGCCGAAAGTTACGACCACCGAGGAAAGAAACGATCGGGACAGCTCGTGCGAGCGGAGCGCCGTCGAAGCACGGTTAACCCGGCCAAAAGCGAAATATTATTTGAAATTCTGCAAACAGTGACCGGCGGCCGCGAGCGTATTTAAATTCATCAGCCGCCGCCCGGCCGCGCCTGTGTTTCCCCCATAACGCAACAGATTAAACGCGGGAAAACGTTTAACGAGGAAAACACCGGCGCCCGCGCGCGCCGCCCTCCCGCCGGCCGCGGCGGCCGTCCATCGCCGATAGGACGTGTTATTTCCGAAAAATTCGCGTCCACGGATGTTTGCGATTCGAGGCACGGCCGTCGCCGGGCAAACGAACTCTGCGCGCACGATAAAAGGGTTGTCGCGCGCGTTCCGCGAGCCAGCGCAAACAGCGTGTCGCAAATTCGAGCGGGTTTCGGGGCCCCTCGTTTTCTAAATGAATTATTTCCACGGCCTGGGACGAGGACTCCGCGTCGCGCCCGGAGGGGCAGACGCGGCGAGTGTAAATTCAACGCCGACCGATCCGCGTCGACTTTTCCGCGGACTGAATTTTCCAGCGTGTCCACATTATTGGCAATTTAGCGGCTCGCTAAAGGCGCAACCGGCCCACCCCCGTGTCCGCTAATAGCGGCGCCATTACCGCTCGCTGCCCAAGGCTCCACCCAATGAATATTTCAGGGATATTACCCGACGACCTGCTCGTTCTTCTGAAAAACTACCCTCTATCCTGCCGGTTGCTTTTAGAGACTCTCGCCGCGTTAATGATAGAAGAGCGATCGGTTGTTTGCGAACTTCGAATGCAATTGTTACTAACTGTTGGAGGTTTCCGGGAATTGATTGGAAGGATGTTAGTCAAGATCTGCAATGGTTTTATTCAGGAGTTAATTTATTTGCCAGTGACTAGAGGATGCTAGTGCTGCTCTTTTAGGTCGAAGAAAATGCAATTCTAGAGGTTCTCGAGGATCTACACGGAATCTCGATGCAAAGTCAATGAAATTCTTCCGTTACGAGGATCAGGTTTTCAAATTACAGGTCTCGGATCATCGGAAGACTGATCACAGCCGGCGCGAAGTATTCGGGAATAAGGATAGACGAGTAAAGATCAATCTGCAATCCGGCTGCCAATCAGAATTCCGGTAAAATCCAATTCGAACCGAAGCGGCGCGCCGCCAGAGAAGCCGGCTCTCGCGAGGAGGCCATCAGACTCTCTCATAACCCCGATTAATCGAAAGAATCGATCGGTCCCCCCACCGAGGAGCCGGCGACCGGATCGTTGAACGCGTCGCGCGTCACATCGCCGGTCAAAGTCAAGGTTCGCCGTTCGATTCCGCCCGATGGAGCCGAGACCCTGGATTTTAACCGTGGCCGGCGTCCGACCGGTGACCAAAAATACCCGGCGCGCCGTTTGATCGCGGTCGCGGCCGTCGAACGAAGTCAAGGAAGAGAGAGAAAGCTCGCGCGACGTCGAGCGCGGCGGAGAAAGAGGGAAGAGGCCGCCGCGCGAACGCGTAAACGGGAGCGAAGATGAATGAAAATGGCCGATCGACGGTAAAATGCTGCGAGCGGAGGGACGAGGGAGGAAAATGGACGCCGTCTCGGTCTCGGTGTGTACGTAACTTTCGCGATTCTCGCGTAAATCCGTGCCTCTCGGTGAACCGTGGCCGGAAAAAGAAGCACAGGGATGATTACTTCCTGCGGAACGCGGAGTCACACTCGCCTCGAGTTCCCTTTATCCCGGTCCCACGATTCTCCGCCGGGAACCGGAGAAGTTTCCCTCGGTTGCAGTGCTCTCCAGCTCCCCGGGAACCAAATAAAACACCGACCGACGGGGAAGAAGCAAAAGAAGAAAAGGAAGAGAAGAAAGGAGCACGCTTGTTCTTTTCAGCCTGTACTCGCCGCTTTCAGTCCGAGTTCTGCGGGATAGAAAAAAAAAGAAGAAGAAATAACAGAAAAGGAAGGAAAAAATCGAGCGGGTCGGAGCTTTCTTCCTGCGCGACGCGACGCGACGCGACGCGACGCGGGGAGGAATAAGGCGGGAAGTGGCGCCCGGTCTCTCGTCTTCCTGCTTTTCTTTCGGGAGAGGCTGTTGCTCTTCCCTGGCCACCTGCGGAGCACCGCGTCGCGTCACTGTGTCGTCCGTCGGTGTACCGTTAATCTGAGGCTACAATAGCATCGGGGATGCAGAACTTAGCTCGAGGACTCTCCTCTCGCGGCTGGTGTTTAGACGACGGACGCCGGGAATCAGCTGGCAGCTGACTGACAGCTGCGCCGTTCCCGGACTCCTGACCTCCTGACGCTAAATCGACAGGTGTTTTTTGCCTCGATCGCGGGAAGATCTTGGCCCGGGGACCTGCTTGACACTGAAAGGTGACTGAGTTCAGTTTGACGGTCGGGGACGCTTGTTACGCGTCGTTGCGGACTTCTTTGGCAACGGTCGGTGGGTCTTTGAGATTCTCTTTGGTGGCAATTTGGGGTTTTGGATTTTGGGAATTTAAAGGAAGTCTGGCGGTTTAATAGTTTCGTCATCGTAATTGTAAATAGATAGGATTAGAAATTGAATTCTTTTTAGTGCATGGTAGATAGAGCTGAAAGCTACTAGAGCTAGATGTTAACTAGAGCTCCAGTTACCTCTATAGTTCCAAGGAATTGAGAATTACATCTAATCACTAGCTAGAGTTAGAAATCATATCCGTTGCTTCCATAACTCCAAGAAACTGAAAATCGAATCTAATTAAGAGCTGCTAGAGCTAGACATTAACTAGAGCTCCAGTTTCCTCTATAGTTCCAAGGAATTGAGAATTACATCTAATCAGAAGCTAGAGTTAATCATATCTGCGTCCATAATTCCAAGGAACTGAGAACCGAATCTAATTAAAAGCTGCTAGAGCTAGATATCGAGTAAAACTCCAGTTCTATAGTTCCAAGGAACACAGAATTAAATCCAATCGTAATCTACCACAATTAGATTCTATCTCCCATAGTCCCAAGGAATTGATCTAACTAAAAGCTACTTTTTATAGTATCCATAGCGAAACTGAAAAATGCTATAGCCTTCCTTAGATCTTTTATTTTCCTTACTGCAAAATTCGGATGTGTAAAATCTAATAATCGTAGGGTAGTTTCTTCATGACTTTAACATCTCTTAGGTTTCTTTATTTTCCTTCTTAATACAAAATTGGACGTATAGAAAATCCAGTAATCTTAGGATAGTTCTAAATTTATTCATTAAAATATTTAATAGTACAAATGGTGCAACATCGGAGCCTACAGAGTTCAAAGGGTTGATTACTACACAGCCCCAGCCCCAAAGGATCAAAAATTCGGAATGCTACCGAAGTCTCATAACTCCGCGAAGATTTTTGTCAGCCACGAGTGCGCACAATTCCACGGCGTGCCCACGAGGAATTTAATACCCTCCGCGACAGCGGTCGCAGGACACCTCACGAATCGAGCGATACGAATCTCCTCGGCGCTGATATCAATCTGAACATTGTCTCGCGGCGCTAAGGTCTCTCCGCGCTGAGCAGAGGCGGTCGCGCGCAACACGGCCCTATCAGAATTTTCCATCTACCGGCGGACAACTCGTCCAGATTAGCGGCCTGCCGTCCCAGCGGCCATTTCTCCGCGGAACCGGCGTACTGGTTTTCTAATCGGCGCGTTTAAAAAACGAACACGTCCGTTCCCTGCGACAGACACACGGGCCGCGTATCTGCGTACCGTGAACCGCGGAACCGGCCGTTCCCTCGTGTCCCATATTCGTGAAACCAGTTGAACTGGTGGCCGTTGTTGAAAACCGCGTTTACGCGGATCCGGCGTCCATTTTCTTCCAGGCGAATTCGCTGGATAAGATTCCGGTCGTTAGAGCTAGTCTACTTTCGAACGGGTCTCGCGGTTTCTTTGTCTCGGGAAGTATTCTCGCGTGCAACGTTTGTTGACGTTTATTTATAGACGTATGATTCATCAATTAACGCAACACGGGATTTACGCGTCGGTTCGACGGACACTGAGTGTTTCAAATGTTACTTCGTAAGAATTTCGGTCGATTTTCATTGGTGCAATTATATTTATTCAAACTCTAATTTCTACGAGGTGTTTAATTAAATATGTCTTCTAGGAGCTTAGAATAAAGTGTAGAATGTTTGTAAATCTAACGTCCCCAAATTCTTGGTTAGGTTTTGGTTAGGACTTGGTTAGGAGCTTAGAATAAAGTGTAGAATGTCTGTAAATCTAACGTCTCCGAACGTCCTACATTCCCTTCGTTATTACATTGGAATAATTCTATTATATTTGTATTATTGGAATAATATTTCGGAATAATTATATTATATTTGTATTATTGGAATAATATTTCAGAATAATTATATTACATTTGTATTATAACAATTATATTATATTTGACAAATGAATTTTGCTACTCTTTCCGGTGTTCCGTAGATGCATCTTTAATCTGAGTGTCAATTAACAGAGTTCAAGCACCGTCTGACAAGCGACTTAAAATTCAATTTATCCAAAACTGTCAGATCCGGTGAAAATCTTGATATTCCTAGATCGTTACGATATTGTCTTGAAAATATAACTTCGTAAGTTATTCATTGGTAATCTCTTATACGGTCTGACGTGAAATACAAAGAGAAGCGATCCACAGGGGACAGATCGTCGGGACCAACAATAGAATCAGCCGCAACGCGTATTTGCAGCTACCCGATCGTCTATTATCGGACAGTCGCTATTATCGCGTCGAATGCCGAAACGATCCCACGTTTGCGTACCGGGAACGCTCGGCGTCTGGCCCGAGACAACGCGGCCGGGCAAATAATGCGGCGCGTGTGCGCGGATCCGCGTTAAATAACTTATCCCGGAGCACCGGGACCTGTTGTGTAACTAATCCCGCGCCCGGGGGCCAACCGCGACTGCAACGAGACCGTCGGAGAACAAACAGAAGAAACCGACGGGGAAGAAAAAGATAAGAGAAATTAAGCGCACAGTGGAAAGGGTCCAAAGAATTCAAGCAGGAACAGAGACATTTAAACCGTGAGAACAAGAGTAAAACAAGCCGAAGAAAAAGAGACGAATCCGGGAAGAAACAACAATGTAACGTCTAGAAACAAGAATCGGAGGCGAGGCAAAAAGAAGTCCACGCAACGGAAGAGTCGCAGAAAACCGACGGAAAAGTACGAAACACGAGCGCAGAATAAGATACACATGTTTCTCGGGGAGAGGAATCAGTCACCGGATACAGGTCCAAACGCTCAATGGTCGAGAAAGAGATTGCAACGGGCTAGAACGGATGGAGCGGCTGAGAAGCCGCGCGGGGACAAAGCTGAAACTTCGGGAACGGTAAAGAGACGCGTAACAAGGCGGCCGGGGAACAAGAGTCGTGCGTCACAATGAGGGAAAAGTTTAGCGGGCCGTTCCGCGGCGGCGAATGCACCGCGATCCATGAAACCGCCGGAGCGGCGGGGGGGAGGGCGAAGCGCACTTTCAATCGCGCGGGCAATCGAAGCCGAGTCGATCGCGAAAGCGATACGGGAACGGTCTTTATTCGAGAACGACGCATTGTTTACCGGCATGCCGGTTTTAAGTGGCGCGAGCTCGTAATAAAAATTGTTTACCTTCCGCCTACAACCCTCTGCGAGAGAGAGAGACAGAGAGAGAGAGAGAGTGAGATAGAGAGAGGGGCAGTTTCGCGGACGATGCGCGTTAATTGAAGTGGATGTACCGGTCGGAATGAAAAATATCGCGCGAAACGCCGGCCGAATAGCTTGATGGACGAGTGGTCCGGGTTTTCATGAAAAATTAGCCGAATTTCGGGCCCCGCCACTCGAGACGCGCGATCGATCTACCGCCCCCCCACTCGTCCTCGCTCACTTTGATTCGACGCCGCTGAAGCTTTCGATACCGTTGAAACGACGGCAACGTAATCCGCGCTTCCGTTGTTCGGGGAAAAATGTAACTGCGCGCTCGAGAGGTAACGCGGATCAAATTTCGTCGTGTGTAATGAACAATCCTTCAACGGGATTCACACCGGGCGTGTATTGGATGTCGACGCTCTTTTTTTCTCGATTGAACAAATTCCGCCGGAGTCCCGTTTGGCAGCGCGGCGCGAGACCGTTCCCTCGATTGGGAATTTTTTTCGATGATTGAAAAGTCGCCGGTGAATCGCTTCATCCAGTCCGCGGCGAGTCGCGATTCGCGCGTTCCGTTTAGCCGCGATTTCCCGATGCTCCGGCGGAACGTTAGAAACCTGTTTCGCCTGCCGCTGCATCGTTAAGTCTGCTTTAGACGCAGTGTCAAGGAAATAGGTTAAATGTTCGGCGTCACGTGCTACCGGTCGCTATCGCGGGCAGCACGCGTGGAAAAAAAGGAACGAAAGGGGAAGTGAATACTGAAAAATAGCGTGCACGCGTGCTGTACGGCTCGTAAACGGTAATTACGATGTGATAACGTTTTATGTGGGAGAATGTGTGCAGAAGTCTGGAGCGGTTCGTTTGAACGGTCTCGGTGGGGTTTGTGGCAGCGCGAACTGCTGGGGTTCGAATGACCCACTGATTTCTTTCTTTTACGATTGTTAACCCTTTGCACTCGGAAGTGTTTCGTTGGAAGTACTTAACGCTTTCTAACTAGACGAAGATGATAATTTTTGAAATTAACTCGAAGAGAAAGAAAGCTCTTTTATTCTAATAATTCACCATTATACACGGTTCAATGTTAAATATCAAATTTTATAATTTTACTTCATCAAATCAGATGACTGAGAGTCACCTCTCGAGTGCAAAGGTTAACATGTTGAGTTTGGAGGAAATTCTCTTGTTTTTCGTTCAGATAGGAGAGAACAATTGCACAATCCGAATACGATATTCGTTTGAGCTAAATCTCTTCCCTTACGATGTTCTAATTAAACTTCATTAAAATTACATTTATTGTTTAACCTTGACATTGTCTGTGTTAACACGTTAACAGATGTTTCTCTGAGAAATTCAAGAAATTCATTTAGCAATGTGCAAACTGAATTATCGATCAAAGTCTCAATAGATACTCTTGGAGTTTCCATAAAGGAATTTTAAGAAGTCAACTAATCTGTAGTTTCAGCGTTGGAAAAGAGGCAAGAATTGATCTTCAATGAAGGGAAGCAGTGAATATTTTTCCGTTTGTGGGGAGGGAACTCTCGTGTTTCTTAACATTCGCGCGAACATTAGGATTAATGGTCGCCCAGCATTTCATCGCGAGCAAGCGGTGCGCGCCGATTCTGCTTTTCCCAGGCAGAAGCGATGGCTCGCGGCCAACCCGTCGATGATTAATCATCCTCGCCACTTTCGATGGGCCGCCCTGCGAGGGCCGGGGGTGCCTTGATCCATGGGAGAACCGGGGACCGACGAGAGACAAACGAAAAGGTGCCCCGTGGCAGGTATACGCGCGGAGAAGCAGGTCCTGCCGCGGCGGAATTAAAGCGAACAGGTACCTCCGGGGCCTGGACGGACGCTCCTTCGGAGAAAACAGGTTCTTTTTCGTCTTCTTCTTCTCACGGGATCGTGGCCCTACACCGCGATCGCGTTAACTCCGCGACGATCCGAGAGAAACGGATCTCTCACGCGTCGCTACTTCTGCTTGCTTTATCGGCTGCGCGAATCGGCTCGCGTTTCCGAACGAAATCGCTAAATTTAACGGTCCGTCGCACACGTGGGTGTACTGTAACACGGAAAACTGGGATATCAACCCTTTGCACTTTACATCAAGTCGTTGATCCGACAGGAAAATTGTGAAGTTTTTATGTGAAACTCTGCGTAACATCAATAAGTGTCGAAAGAAAATTTCAGAACATGTCTGCATTAGGAAATATTGAGTATGTAGAAGCTTCTAGGCAAAGGGTTAAAATTTAATGAATCATGTGTTACCAGTGTTATATTATTACCTTCAGTTCGAATGGTAAGGGAATTGTAGAGTTAGAACTCGAAGCTTCGAAGTTGAAATCTCGCAAAGTGAAAATATTTCGAAGTTAAAATCCTACGAAGCAAACATTCCCGTTATCAAACTATCACGATCAAAAGCGACGCCTCTCCGGGACAATTAAATTCACAGCCTTTGATCCGTGGATCGCCTTCCGCCGCGACAGTTTGTCGAGCAAACGGCGGCCGTTTACAGAAGCACAACTTCTCCGCGGATTGTTTCGAATAGTTAAGATCCCTGTTCCATATTCTTCGCGCCGGCCGGCCGCGTGACGCTGGAAGCCGAAGAACGAGGTCGGTTCAATTACTCGAAAGTTCGGCGCGAACGCGCAAAAGGAAAACCGGCAGACGAGGGCGCGCCATTGAAGTTTTCATTAAGATCGCGGCGCCGTGACAAGCCTCGGCCGTTCTGCGCGTTCGAATGCCCCCGTTGACCCTTAATAACGAACACCATTACGCGTCGGTTACTCTAGTCCGTTTCGTAAACGAGTTCGCGTGAACTTTTCAGTCGACGCGCGTGCGTGCGCGATGGAAAACTTGTCAGTCCTTAGCAGTCCAGGTTGTTTTGTCATTTATCGGCAACTGCGACTAATTTTTATAGTATTCCTATCGAAAATTAGAAATGCTGTAACATTTCTTCGATCCTTTATTTGCTTTCTTAGTACAAAATTTGGATGTGTGGAAAATCGAATAATTTTAGGGCAGTTTCTTGAGTTCGAAGGTTCAACCGTCGACTCCGCCGCGGAAGATCCCCGGAATCGTTTGATTCCGATTCGACCGCGTTTTCGCGTAAGGACGAATGGGAACGGGATGGTAACCGGAAGCAGGCAGAATAAACAGTTTCCTCGTGGAGGGAAGAAGACGAACGAAGCTGCGGAGAATAATAACGAGGAGCGTTCGCAGCCATCGCTCGGATTGGCTGGTAATTGGCAGAGGATCGCTTAGCCGCCCCCAGCTCGATAACGAGCTCGATTGTTATTCGCGTTAATAATAATACTCCGCGGTGATCCCTGCGTCTGTTAATTGTTATCAGTGTAAATAAGAGCGTCTCCTGTTCAGCGTTCGATCTTCTTCGGTTTCAGCGCGAATCGTTTGAATGATGGAAATGGTTGTTATTTTTAGAAGCTGTGAAATTCGTTTTATAATATTCTCGTAGTTGCTTGTTCGATTAAGTTTATAATAAACATTTGACGTTCGAGACACAACGGGAATAATCCGGGTACTCGGTCCATCGAGGACGTTTCGATTGACACGATCTGATCAATGTAAATTAAATTGGAAATAGCGGAGCATGGATAACCGGGGTATTTTTATCGCATCAACGGGGCACCGGAAAGAATAGGACGAACCAGGCGCGCTACCAAGGTATCCGGACCGAAATAAGATGGCCAAGGCGTCGTAAAAAAGAGGAGGAACCGGGGACTATCTTAAGTACGCCTGTTCGGCGCGAGCGGCCAGATAAGGAGGAAGACGAATCGATGGGACAAGATATTCTGCATTCCTCCGCGCGGCTCGCGATTCGCCGCGTTCCCCTGAAAGTCGCGTGCGATCGGATCGTGATTGAATAATCTAATAACCCGTGAGCTACACGCCCGCTCCGCGAACGAAATAAAACTGGATTTGCACCTCGATACTTGGTCAGCCGAGAATAAAATGGAATATTCCAGGTGGAAGACGTGGATCACTGTTATACCACAGGACATTGTATAATATTCATCCCGTTATTTGTCAATTCCCACGTTCTATCGTATTTTTAATAAACTTCTTCGAGCACTGCTTCTGTTGTACCTAGACAGACTTATAACAATCCAGTAATCACTAACCGAATTTAGACGAACGTTGATCAACAATGTCAAAACGAAATATCCCTCTATCTATATTCAACCGAATTGCGATAAAATATTTAATCGAATCCCGTTATGCAAAGAATATATCCCGCTTCGTCGCAACGACCTCCAAAGATTCCGGAAAAGCCGATATCTGTAGTCTCTGTCTCTTATCGAAGGAAATTTACACGTCCCGTTTCCCAGAAACGTGAGATCTTACCATTCCGAATGGGACCGCGAAACGCGAGTTATGTCTGGCCGAGCGGATTCGCTCGAAAACAAGATCCGGCGTCGAAAACAAAGCGACCGGATGAACGCGGAATACGAAATCGCCGATTTTCTGGACCGCGGAGAGCGGTCGCCCGTACGTTATCCGACGCGGAACGGTGACGTGGCCGGCCGGGAATGCTCGTACACCTTCCGAGAAGCCGAAGAGAGCCGGCGCGGGCTACCTCCCGCACGACCTTTCGGAGTGAAACCGAAACTCGCGGGTCCCGGCTCCGCCTTTGATACGAAACGCGCCTCGGGGAAAGAGAGCGGCCCGCGAGGAGCCCGGCTCGACCTCGGGGTCTAATCAGATGCGGGTTAATCCCGGCTGTTCCTCTGCCCTTAAGGGCCGTGCACACGTGGGAAGCGAGGCGAGCCGTGATCGTCGGCCGCTATCCTGTTCCGTGGATCCCCCGGCGATCCGCTCGACCGATGATTCGCGTCGGGACCTCGGGCTTAGAAAGCTAAAGCGGCGACCCGAGGCTGCCGAGGAGACTTCTGATACCGGGATTACAGGGCCGGCCGTGCCCGGTAATCGGTGGATCGCGGAGCAGGGAATCCCGTGGAATTTGTTAGGATTTGTTCGTATGATGGATGACGAAGGGACCGAAGCGCTCGATCGCGAAGCGCTCGAGGACGAACGGGGAAAGCCTTCGCGAGTTAGAGGACGTCCGCTGATGGCGAAGAGACGGATCGTGAAGAGACGTGATTGAATGCTTCATTGTGAAGTAAGTACTTCTTGATACTCGCCCGGCACGATGATGAAGAGGTACGGTCGCGTCCGCGAAGTAACTGCGCCGTGGCACGATGAAGAGGTATGATTGACCGCGCGCTCCTCGAAATGATCTTCGACTTCGAAGCGTCCGGGTATCACTGGAGGGAAGCAGGCTCGCATGACGATAGTCGATCAAGAATCACGGCTCGGCGTCCATGTTTATACCCTAAGTAGCCGATAAATCGCGAGCGATTGCCGGCGAGGATGACGCGAACGGTACACGACGACTCGCATGACAATGTTCCATTACGAGGCCGAAGTTTCCCGTCAGAAGCCGTCAGAACCCGCGGTCCTCCGTCGCGCACTGGATAGCGGATCGAGGCGACGGCCGGACAGATGGCAAGAGAGTCGCATGACGATATTCAATTATAGCGTTCCTAAAATCAGTCACAGTCTCGGATTCCTAGATACCGTACGCCGCGATTTAACTGTAACTCTACCCCGTTCGAGCGGATTACCCGACTCACGCCGGTGATCCAAGAACACCGAAACGGCCGGGGCAACGGGGCCGTTCATTAGCGTCGGGAGACACGAGCACGCGTCGCCGTTCCACGGGACCACGGGAAAATTAGCCGATCACGGGATTAGCCGGGATTTTTCGCCAAAGCAGCTTAATTGCAGCGGCGACCGGCTCTTCCGGAAAAATTCCGGTTGCGTGCGAGGGGAGCTCGGTGGAGGGAAAGGAAAAAGGAGCAGGAAGGCGGATCGTCGAGGAGGAAAGGGGGCCGAGCGTATCGGCGCATCGGCGGCCGACGAATATCGGGCACGGTTTAATTGCGTCTTCATTTCCCACGGCGGCGATCCGCTCCCTCGAAATTTATAACAGTAACGAAGTGGCAATAAGCGTAACGACCTTGCGCGCAGCCGCGCTATCAGACCAGGAAGCCGAAGTAACGGCGCGCGCGGCGGTCTCGCGCTCCCCTGGCCCGGGATCGCGCACGATCGAGCCGAGCGACCGATCCCCGCGGTTTCCGCGAGCGCCGCTGGCTCGGACTAATTGGCCACGGATGAGGAATTCCTGGCGGGGACCTTCTTATACAACGGGAACCGACCTTTCTCCGATGGATATTACGATTTCGGAACGGACGGCTCCCGGTTGCCGATAATTATCGGCTGGAACACCTTTCTCCGGGAGCTAACGATCCCCGGTGCCGCGAAAACGAGGCTTCGGACGATGGAATCTCTCGGGATAATTATTCCCGATGCCTCGCTCGCATCGCATTAACCGGCACGGCCGAGTTCTTCTGCGGCCCGTCTTAGATACGGTCGCGGATGAATTTGATTTATTCGCTTTAATTCGATTTTAATTCGCGCGCGACGGTGCATCGCCGGTGTTCCCCGTGCCGGAGTTATTTTTAGGGTGGAGGTCGCGCTGGGAATCATTCGCGCGAAGAGTTTCGCGGGGGAAAAGGAGGATTCCGCTGTGAGATTGCTAGAGTCGAGTTCTCGGTATGAGCGCCTCTTAAAGCGACTGCACAGGGAAAAATACACAAACGCGAAGGCATGATGGCGGTGTGCGGGCTCGCGAGGCTATCAGCGATGGCTGCTCGGCCCTCTTGCCCGCGAGTTTTCGAGCCACTCGATCGCCGGGCCGACTCGGATAGAGGAGAAATCAAAATTGACCGATTACCGAACCTGTTCTGACGTTGAACCTCGAATTTCCATTACCGGCGAGTACGGGACGTGTTGCGCGAATTGAGACAACTCGTCTAATGGCTGACTTTTACCAGATAGAGTCATTTGTTGCGCAATCGCTGTCCTTAACACTCCGCGCTGTATTTAAAATCTATTTTTATCCAACCGAGAGGAGCCTCGTAGAAAGCTGCACACACTTCTCGATACATACTCCAACTTTAACGATACAATCGAAAAACCCAAACCTCTCTTCTAATACCCTAGAAAACTCAACTTTTCAATAACCAACGATCGCCAGCCACGAATACCGAACTCCTGTCCGCGTCTCGTCCCGGGATATGCTAAGCGGCCGAGAAACGATCGTCCGAGACAAAATTCCGAACTGCAATTAACAAGATTCCAAGAAACGATCTCCGAACAACAGCCCTAACTTCCCTAATTCCACAGTACCATCCCGGTAACCCTACAATTTCGCGGATCATCATTAAGTGCGAAATTGGCGGGCTGTCTCGCCGGGGAGACAGATAAAATCGGCATTCCACGGAATGAAAAGCTAAACCAGAACGCGATCGTCGTTCCTGTTTCGCAGCCGTGTATCGTTCGAGCGGATCGAGAACTATGCAGGATCTATCAAGATGAATTGCGGACGGTTCGAGGCCATCGCTATCGAGCGGCGCGCAATACGCGTCCGTGTTTACCTGGGCCGGCGCGTCGGTGTGCACGAGTATCGCGGCCGCACGTGGTGCGCACACACCAGCCAACGCGAACCGGACAGTTGCAGTGGATGCACACTCGCTTAGGCCGTTGCCCCGCATAAATCCGAGCGAGAGAGGGATCCAGCGGGAGACGGTCGCCTGCTCTCGCCGCGGCGCAGCCTCCGTCCGCGGAGTTTATTCCGCGAACTTTCGAAGATGGGTCAAGGGAGTCCGCCGGGACGAGAAAACGCTTCCCATCGCGGCAACGGTGTCGCGAAGTTGGACAACGGCACGTGGGAATGAACCGGAGGACCCTGAATGCACGCGTTTTCGAGGACGAACCTCATTTTGGCACTTCTATGTTTCGGGTCTGGTATTTCAAGGGGGAAAGAATGGCTTGATTGATTAGAGATCGGTGGTCCTCGTGTTTCTCTGGTATTTAGACAGTAAATAATTTAGCTTTGTCTGCGAAAGATTAACATATCATTGCCATCGTCTGTATTCATTTAATTAAATGATAGTATGATAATATCGCGACATCTTTGTCGTGAAGTTGGATAGCAGCACGTGGAAATAAGTCAGAGGACTCTGAATGCAGACGTTTTCGAGACTCTGAGGACGAACTTCGTCATTTTGGCACTTCTAAGTTTCGAGTCTGGTATTTCAAGGGGGAAACAATTGTTTGATTACTTCAAGATCGGTGGTCCTGATTTTTCTCTATTTAGACGATAAATACTTTAACTGTTTCTATTGGGAATTGTCTCGTATATTGCATTTGCTATGATTTACCTAATTAAATGATAGTCGTTCACAAAGAAGAGTCGTTGGGTAACGAGTAAATTAGTGATATTTACGTAGATAAATCGGCGATCGAAAATGTCGGATTTCTCAGGGGAACATACGAGAATCATTCGTCATTTGGCGCGTTAAGGCCCAGCCGGTCCTTCGGAGAGATCGTTCGAGCAGCTCGATTCCGGAGAGCCGAGGTGAACTGGTCCGAAGCTTTTATGCTTGTTGTTCTTTTCGGTTTTCAAGTGTCCATTCAACGCTCGTGCCGCGGATAAAGCAGTAAATTGATTTTATGGGGTGCATACACCACCGGTGAAAAAATACTTGATCACGGGTCAGGCGAACGGGCTGAGCTTATAAAAAATGGAGTTGTTTCATGCTTTATTTGTCGAGGTGATTTATGGACAGCGTAGAATTTCCTCCTCCGGCGAGCTTTCCCGGCGAAACGCGGCAGCGCGGCGGAAAATCGAGCGAAGTGCGTGGCGTATACTTAAATAAACTTCAATTTAATAAAGTCAAACTCGTCTAGGAAGTTTCTCGGAAAGTTCCAGACGACCGTCTGACCGAGCCTGTACAAATGGACCGTGGAAGTTTCGTCCGACTCGAGCGAACGGCGAAATGAAACTAATAAACGATCGCGGAATCTCCGTTCCCCCGCGTTGCCGTCGTTACGAACGATCGAACACGTTCGAGCGGCGACGCGTCGCCGCGTTTCGTAGTGTCTCTCTATTATTTAGAGGACAAACTTTCGGATCAAGGATCCGGAGCCCTCATCCTCGAGAGGCACGCTCGCTATAAAGATCCTCGACTTAAGGTCACGAGAACGCGGGCGGTCGACCGGTTACCGAAAGCGATCGTTAACGATCTCAAGGACACCTCTGGACCCTCCAATCAGTTTCACACCAGCGACGATGCCCGAGTCCCCGCCTCCACTCCGAAAACCTTCGAATCGGGAACACGGGACCCGAACGTTCCAACAATAGATTCAATCAACAAGTATTAGGCGGTCTGAAAAGTCGCTCGTTATCCGTGCACAATGGATTCATAATATTCTATAATCCACGTTATATTCGACTATGCATAATCTTTAACCATCACCTTCTCTTTCTAGCCTCGCGGCGTCAGGTTCGCGAACGATCGAAATAAAGATTACAAGCAGAAACTTGTGTACTAATCAAGTACTGTCGTTTGTAATCTATATCATTCTCTAATCCTACTCCCCATTATCCTATATCCTGCACGTTATCCTTACATCGCTCTAATGGACGATTATCATCGACTCCGATTCAACGCGGGAATATTTAAATACGGAGGAACGAACGAAGGGAGGGCGCGACAAGAACTATTAATTACTCCCGCCAATAAATTGCTGGATAACGCCGATATTAACGATACCTCGAAGGATCCGTCCCGCGTACGGGCTACAATTATGCGTGCTCGCCCGCAAGAAACGTAATTACGAACCCCGGAGGCCCGTATCCGTTTCCTGTCCGCCCCCTCCGGACCCTTCCGCCGAACCACCCTCTTTTTCGCAGTGGAATCCGCGCGCTCGTTCCTTTTGTCCCCGTAATTGCGACATGCGGTCCGGCCGCGACGATATCAGGACCGGAGACCGTGTTTCGCGCTCGCGATCGATCCACCTGGTGCCTCTCCTCTCTCTCTCCTCCCCTTTCCTCCCCCTCTGCTCTCGTACCGACGCCTACAATCGCTTCCCGTCCGCCGCGAATAATCGAATTACACTTTCTTAATTGTCCTAAGTACTCGAAAGTGATTTCAGCCGGGTTTTATTAACCCGATAATTGGTTTTTCAAGGAACCCGGAGAATTTCCGTGGCGAGATACGGAGTCCGAGCTTCGATCATATTTTTCGCATTGTTCTTCATCCTTCCGCTACTGTGCGCGCTTAAAGACGCTTCGAACGTTTGGTTTCGATGTACTGTTACTGTCTACAGACGCTCGTAAAATGTCGCCGACGGTAATTGCACCGGATCGGTAAGTGAATTCTAAGTCAATCGTGCATTAAATAAATCTGATTACTTCGCGTTGCCTTTGTTCAGTTCGATTCCGTGTTTTCGTGGGTTCATTACGCTTCCCGAGGAATGCGTGCTGCGGGAACATTCTGTCGCGGCCGAGGGGGTTAATAAGTGGAACGAGGCTCCCATGTATCTCGCGTTATACAAGCGCGCGATACCTATTTTCCAATTATCACGAGTATAATGAACCCCGCGGTATGTAAAACGAAATTCCGTCCGCTTGTACTTTCCAGGCGAACATCTAAACCCGTGCTTTCATAAGCAACAGTAGAGCAACGCGTTACGCAACTCTCGCACGCAACGGCCGCGCTCCCCATAAACCACTCCGAACCCTATCGTCCGCTGGATTCAAAGGAATCGAACCACATCGATCAAGCATTTTTCTCCGGGCAACGTTCGCGGGACACTGGCGATCACCGGGCAGCCTCCGCAGCCATAAATTTCAGCGCGCACGTGTTCGAACGTAGCGAGATGCTCGATTGGCCAATCGGCTCGGTTACTTAATAACGGAAATCGACCGCGCTCGGTCCCATCGTTTTCGCGCGTCGCGACAGGGTAAACAGGGAACGCCGGTGGGTGGGCGGGAAGCCTGTGGGAACCGCGTGGGCGTGAGAATAAGTGGCGCGAGTCGGATTCGGGAAGCGAGTGGAAAACGAACGAGAAGATTGAAGAGAGAGAGTGAGAGAGGGACTGCTCTTACGGCGCGAACTCTCGTTTTTAACTTTGTTCCGCGGCAGTTCCATCGTATTCCCGTTTTTCCTCGTCTTTCTCCGACTGTTCCACTCCGTCGGCGTTTTTTCACGGTAAGGGATAGCGCAAGAAACGACGGGTGAAACGATGATAAAGCACTTAATGTTTCAGCGCGCGGTTTATGAGAGGAAACAATATGCCTCCGGGGATTAATGTATAAAGTAAGAATTACGATTGCTATCGCGGGGGAAGGAAGGAAAATAAACTGTGATGAGATAATAAATTTCGTTAACTGCGCGCGGCGGAGTGCGGAATCACAACGGTACGGAGTTTCGTTATGCGGAAAAAAAGAATGCTACCGCGGAGAGCTGGTAAAGGAGGGAAATAAAAGGCGTACGAGCGCGTCGGTGGGAGAAAGAGTGAGACGGGGAGAGAGAGAGAGAGAGAGGAGGAAGGAATGAAAAGCTGCGAAATAAAGTGTACGGCATGGAAAATGCTCGAAATTTTAATCTCTGTCGCGTCAAGGAGATTAAGGCAACGCGTACGTGACGGGAATCGCGGGGCGCGTATAAATTCTAGAAAAATAGAGGGTAGAGGATGCGCGAAGGGTCCGAAAGGATGCCGGTTACCGAGCTCCTCGACTCCCGGCCGATGCACACCCCTTTCCCGCGTCGAATATGCATCCGGCGACGGCGTCGCGACGGGAAAACGAGCGGATAAGGAGCGACCGCGGCGTACGGCAGCTGAAATTTGAAAAGTACCGAGAACGGGGCGCGCGCGGGAAACCGCCCGAGAAATCGGAAATACTCCGGTGAATCCCGCGGAACGCTCCCGGATTCCTGTTACGGAATCGGGGCCGCGACAATGCCGAAATCACGTTCCGGGAGCTTCCGCCCTTAGGAAAATCTTCGAGGTCTTACTTAACAACGACGCGGTGCTACGTAGAATCCCCAGGAAACGCGTAGAATCGTGTCTGCCGATTGAAACGTGACAAGTAGACTACGAATTTCGCTCCGGTTCGCGGCTTGAACGAAAATAAAACCAGATTCCCGGCGAACCAGCGATCCCGGCGCTAATTAACGAGCCTTTCTTCCAGCGGAAGCGTCGGTCATCTATAAATTCCGGCCTCTCTGTTCGCTTTCTCCGGTTTCCTTTTCCTCCGGCGACTTTCCAGCCGCAACCCCCTGGAAACGAGCGTTGCTCGTCGCTCGCCGGAGCATCCCGAAGAAAATTCCGAAGGTCCTTCGAGAAGGACCGGCGCGGGGCGATCGTCCTCCCGAAAAGTGGACGCATCAGCGCGCCGAACTGTTTCACCCCGGCGTGGAATAAACCGAACTGTTTACGAGCGCAGCGGGCGAACGAAGACGACCGCGAGGAATAGCTGAACCGCGGGTCGTATAAAACGTGAAACTCGCGGCGAGAGGAAAATCTCCGCGGTCTACCCCCTTCCCCTCGGCCATGGCCGAAGACCTTAACCTGTCCGTCCGCCGGCAAGAATGCAGCCGGGGGTAATCAGCGTAGAGAAACCGCGAGCGAGGACTGTTTTAACTGTAAAACGCAGGTAACATCAACGGGGCCGAGCCCTGTTCGTTTTCAGCGGGCCGGCAGGGCCGTACTGAACGATCGCCGGTGCCCTTTCCCTCCGCCGTCCCTGCCCCCCACCCCTGCCGAGCCTCGTTAAAGAACCGGCAATTCCGAAACACTGTAACCCCCGGCCCCCGCCGCCCCGTAAAAGAGGAGCCACTTGTAACTTGATTACAGTTCAGGCGTTGAATCGAGTCCCGCGCGACGAATAAAACCCGGAGTGGTTTTGATGGCCGCGTAAAAAGAAACTGGCGGGAGTAAGAGGGGCCTGGAACGAAATGCAAAGGAGAAGCGAGAGAGACAAAAGGGAGAGAAGGAAAGAGAGAGAGAGAGAGAGAGAGAGAGAGGGAGTGAGTGAGAAAGAGAGGGAGAGGGAGAGAGACGCAAAGGGACTCCAGGTTCCGCGAGCCGAGTTTCTCAACAACCATTACGAAAATTCACCCTTGATCCCCTCTCCGCGTCCGCGTTACGGCTCGGATCGTACGGGCGCGCTTTTTCACGCTGAATCGCGCACGAAAGCTGAAACGGCCCGATTGTTTCTTTTCACCGAGGAACAGGGGGCGGGCGGGGGACGACGCGGGACCGTCCGGGAATAATGGAAAGGTTAGTGGTTCCCGCGCGCGTCGCGCCGTGTGCACCGAGTGCAGCGCAACCCCTTCCAGCCCCTGGCCGCGTTTAAATCGCGCAGGCGTCCGCGAGGGACGCAGGGGACGGGGGAAAGGAACGAAAAAAACGGGAGAGAGAAAAAAACAGCAGCGGCAAAGGAAGGAATCGAAGGGGACGCGCGGCCAATGGCGTTTTGCGTACCTTGGAGTTTCTTCTCGGTCTCCCAGAACTTCTGCAGCTCCGTGAAGTACTTGTCCAGTATGAAAACCTTGGAGAGGCCGAGGGTGGCCATCTCAGGCGCTCGAGGCTCGTTATCGGCCAGAATTTTCCTCCGTTCACACCTGACCTCTCGCCCCCTTTACTCCGTTCCACCTCCTCCTCCTCCTCCTCCTCGTCCTCCTCCTCCACCTCCTCGCCCTCCTCCTCCTCCTCCTCCTCCTCCTCCCCCGCCTCCCTGCCTCCCTCTCGCTGCACCGCGCACCAACCGCGATCCACACCGGAAACGAGGGGAATCGAGAGAAGCAAGGAGAAAGAGGGAAAAGGGCGAACAAAAGAGACGGCTTCACAGATCACACGGAACGCACCGCGAGCAGCCGCTTCATCGTGTCCTCGGCGCACTCGTCACCGCACTCGCACATCTTCGCCCCCCCTCGTTTTCACCTGATCGTCACCCGAGATACCTTTACAGGGGGCCTGCTCCGTGTCGCGCGTGTAAAATGCGAGAAACCTCGGTTCACATAGCACACTCCGGAACTGGATCGGGAGTCGAATATCCGAGCGGAGCGGCTCTCCGGGACGAATCCTGCGAGTTTAAGTATCCCTGGAACGAGGCGGAGAGGGCGAGGAGGAGGCGTTCATCCGCAGCGAGCACGGGAGCTAACCAGGAAACGCTTCCAACCAAACTTTTCCCCCTCGCCGAGACGAAATTTCGAGAAACACCTCGTCAACCACTGGCAGCTTCTCCTTTCCTCCTGGCACCCTTCCCGATCCGCCGGTCCGCTTCCCTGTTCGTCGATGCTTTTCGGTCCACGGTCCACTGTACGGCGTCCAGGCGATACCACGGGGAACGACAACGACAACGCAAGGTTGTTTCACGGTGCACCGACACCTGTCCGAGCGTCTCGCAGCGTTAGAACATTCGGCGAGGAGTGACACGGGCCCGCGTCCGCTGGAGAGCACGAAGAGTGGCGACTCGCCGAGTCGAACTGGGCGTCATTGTTAGCTGGAACCCACCTCCGTGGCCTGGGCCCCTATCTCTTCTAAGGTCGGTTCGGCATAACTCCGGGAGCCTCGGCTCGCCGGGCCCGCTACTCGCGCGGCGAGTTAGGTGGAAGGCAGCACGGGGCGTACCGGGGTCCAGGATGTCTGGCCTGGGCAACAAGCGGGGCCCGGGTGGGGGCTCACGGTCCCCGCGGACCGGACCGTTGCTCGTGTTGGATGCTGCGAGCGGAAAAATGGCTGGGATCCTAGACTCACCTTAGGCGAGCCGCCGTCGACCTCCTCGGTCCGACGCGGTTGGAGTATCTATTCCGCTCCGATCCTCTTTTCTCCGTGGTGCACGCCGCGCGGACGGAACCTTCCGCCTCGTTCGATGAACTGTTTTGCTCTCTCCCTCGCTGTGTTTATGTACGCGCTGGACGCTCGAGATTGATGCTTTTGATCGCGAGGCTGCGGCCCTATGATACGACCGGATTTTATGGCTAATAAACCTTAGTTGCTCCGTGTTTTCAGAGGAGACCACGGTGTTTGTGTCTTCGGAGTGATTATCGAGGTCGAAGGTATTTGTATTCCTCGATCAAGCTGTTCTAGTCGTTCTTCGATCGCTTCTCTTTAAAGGATTTTTCTTCGCTTTCTGTTTGAAATACGGCAGTTCTATTAGCTTACTCGATCGTTACAGAATTATTGAATCGCGATGTCGCGTGTCAAGTGGATGCCCAAAGTCGAGGAGGAAGACGCCGGCCGGACCGCACCTCCGAAAACCACGACACTTTAGCCGACACTGAGCCGAACTACCTGCGTGCTTATGAGTTCCGGGTCATTTGCGGCGGAGGGGGGAGGCCAGACAATAGCGTAGAATCGGATTCATCCAGTTCCCACTGCTGTAAACAGAAGCGCGAGGTGGGGAACCCTCTTAACCGGACCGCGCTTAAGAATCCCGCTTCCTAAAAAGCTAACAATGCACCCGGCGATTCGTATGCGTCCCATAAAACGCTTCGATAAAGCGTGAAACGCGGGATTAGATGGAAAGCACCGAGGCGGAGGAACTCCCACAATCCGCTAACGCGATCCGCGTAGAAACGCAATCCGAGAGGAATCTTCATTCTTATTCCCACGTGTTTATGGATCGCTTTCCCGCGCGAACGGATGAAAGATGCATGGAAATTTGTGTACATTCTTCGCACGGTCGACGGAGGAACGCGAGCTCCCGATTTTCCGAGGGCCGCGGGGCGGGCGGATCGAAGTTTCGACGCTGGGAACAACATCTGGCGAGCCGACGCCGCTCGGAATTCATCGTTCGATCCGGCGCGATCTGATTTAAATTGCACCGGACGGACGGACGGACGGCCGGTCTTGTTCCGTTATCGGGGACCCACGGCGGTGTTCCCCGCGAATCCCGAATCGTCGGCCGTTCCTCGAGGCTGTCGCCGAACGATTGGCCAACGCGTAATCGATTTCTACCAATTAACGAATACACGGGACGGAAAAGTCCCCCGGCCGGTCGCGCCGCTGGGAAAAAGAAGCACGCCCCGCGTTCTAAACATTCCGCCTTTCTCGAACCGTTAATTGAACGACAGCTGCGACAGGGCCGCGACGTTTCATATTTCCCCCGTCAATTAAGGACGGCTTTACAACATCGACGGCCGGGGAACGAGCTGAACCGTCGCGGGAAAGGCCGCGGTGATTAAGCACCTGCGACATGATAATTAGCGAAATAAGAGGGAACCCGAGTAAACGCAGGTGCATGAATCTTGGAAATGGACGCGTTCCCCGACGCGCGGCCGAGAGATCCTGTTGGATTTATAGCTCTCACCGGTGTTTACGCGACTCCTGTTCCTCGGGTTTTGTTTTATCGATGTCCGGCGGCGGTCTAATGCGTTTTGCCCTAATTGCCCGCGGACAGTTTCAACATTCCCGTCCGAGGGTATCGAAGACAATCGCGCTAAGAAAGGGGAACGGTTCCCTTAATTGCGAGTTTGTGTCCCGGCGCGACCGAACGCGCGTTTTCCCCAAGTTTGTCGACGCGCTGGGATAATTGCTACCTAAGCCGGCTCATTGTTAATTGCTCGTTACCCCGCGGTATCTATCCGTGGGGCTGGCCCGGTGATTTATGCCCGTCCGAAACGTAAGAACTCGGTCGACGGTAATGGACGAGGCGGCGCGGCGCGACTCGGTAACACGCCTTTCATAAAAACCGAGCCGACTGTTTGGCGATGGTCCCGCGATGGTCGGAGAGAGACGGGGAAACGTCAAAGGGTCACGGTCTCGGCGGACGGTAGCGTCGTTGCCGAATCGCGGGGGCGGCGGTCGCTCTCGTCAACGACGGGGATGAAAGGAATATCGTGTACCGAGAGCTCGGAACGACAGCCACCCCTGCGTCACGCTTCGACATTAGAAATATGGAGCGGAAAGATGAACTGTGATTTTGTTCTGTGCATGCCAGTGCATTCGGTGGACTTGATTTATACTTCATTGCGTTGCTGAATGGGGTTAGATCATTATCGTGTTATGTTTGATAGTGTTTACTAGTCAAAATGGTTTCGAGTTTTTTGGTTAGCAAATATTGGTATCTTCGAAGCATCGAATATTCGAAATGATTTTGAAAATGAATGGTTTCATTTGAGTACTGTAATGAATGTCTGAAGAAACTGGAAATATTGTTACAGTTTTTATAGGAATTGCATATTAATCGTATTAAGTTCTCGGTGGTTGTAGTGTCAATAGAGTTTAGTAATATATAATAATATATAATGATATCTAATAATTATTGAATAATATTTAACACTTTGACTGCTCGTCACCCGAGATCAGGTGATTATTTCACAGTAACTTGGACATTAATTTTAAGATAGTGGAGCAATTATTAGGAGGAATTTTGACTTCTCAATTTCTGGTTAAGGAAGAAAAATATTTCGAGTACATGGGAGTTTCGATGAGTGTCTACGTGGGAAAGTGTTAATAGTGTCTAGTAACACCCAATAACATCTAATAACATCTAACAATTCCGCAAAAAGGAAATTCTCCGCCAGAACTTTCCAGCAATCGCGACAGAAGAAATCCAAAGCAGGTTATTTTGGTCCATTTGCTACACCCAATGCTGAACGGCGGTCGCGTCGAGCAGAAAACGTCGGAGTGACGGCTGCGCCGTGAATACGCCACTTTAACTCGACGCAGCAGGAATTCGCGCTCGCAGGAAGAAAGTTTTCGCGCCGCGTTCGCCGCTAAATGAGTGACTGAGCATGTGCAATGTGAACCGGAGGGGTGCATTGTGAAACGGCTCTCAAGAAATCGGATACTTCGCGGAATGATAAAGTCACTCGACGCGCTCCGGTTCCGACGCTGGAGAAGTGCGTCGGGTAATAATCTCTTCTCCGCTCTGTACGCCTGAGTACCTGCACCACCTACCCTGTCGCGGCAGTCAATATCACTGGAAACTGTAGACTCGCGTGTAATAATGGTTCAACCCCTTTGCTACCGACGTCGCGTTCACCGGGCGTGCAAGATTGCGTCGAAAAACGACGCCGAGCAGACGAGATTTCTTCTCGTACGATATTACGCGCGTTGTTCGATCCCTGATCGATTGAACGTATCCCGATAAATGAGCACCATTAACTTCTTTACCATAGAATTAACAATTCTCCCATATCAGTATTTCGCTTTGAATTTGTTCTAAAAATTAGGAAAGATTTCTTGAGTTTCGAAAAATAGGAGAGCAATATTTTTTAAAACATCTTTATCATCTTAATAGCGAAATAATATTATAATCGGTAATTTCGTCCTGTCTGGCATTTCTAGCGTCAAAGAATATTCCTGCAAAGAAATTAATACTCGAGTGTAGAAACAACTCCTAACAAGCCGATTTTACACTAGCTTCTCTGAGATAGCAACAATCTCGCCTCGAAGATCTTCGTGTTCGCTGTTACCATGTCGAAACGATTCCAACGAGAGCAAAAGGTATTCGACTGCGATTAAAACATTGCAGCATTCTTCGGCTACTTTATTAGAAGTTTTTGCCGGTCGCGGATAGAGCAACACGAACAGCAGCATGCCCAAAGGGGGAAGAAGATCCCAAGGAGAATCACGATCGATCGCAAAAACCGTATTGCGTCGATCTCTCCCCCCTCTCGATGGTGCATCGACAAAGTAGCTACAAACTGGCGCGGCGACACGCGATACGTCGAGCCCGATGAATGGTTTCGAAGCCGAAACAGGATTGCGGCACTGCTCTCGTTTCGTCAACTCGGTCGCGGTCACCGGTGGGAGACGGAGAAAATGGCCGAAACGGCGAGACGCAGGCGTCCGATCACAGTATCACCGGCGAGGACGAGCGGACGTCCCGAACCGTGTTCCACCTTATAATTTTGATCTACAGCGTCCAGAGGAATCCAAGATGGCGATGTGGGCCCAGCTTTATCCCGTGTCGTAAACAATATACCGTCGACGACGCTCGCGCGGTCTATCTCCTTTTCCATTAATCGTACGCGGCTCTATAGTCCTCTTCTTCAGCTCTAGCAATGTCCTCGAAACGTAATCTATCATTACTATGACGAACTGAATCCATTCCTTTATCAAACCAGCTCCTGGTAACCTGGAGACTCGGAATATTCAAGGAAACCATCAAAATCTACTCAATATTCTACAAGATCTTAGGATTCGCTGTTATCTTTTAGCTACCTAGGCCCAAAGACACTTCAGTAGAAGCTAGATAGAAAGGACCATCGGAAACACTGAATCCATTCCTTTATCAAACCTAGCTCTTAGCAACCTGGAGACTTGGAATATTCAAAGAATCCATCAAAATCTATTCAATATTCTATCAAACCTAGCTCTTAGCAACCTGGAGACTTGGAATATTCAAAGAAACCATCAAAATCTACTCAATATTCTACAAGATTCTAGGAGTAGCTACTATCTTTTAGCTACTAGGACCAAAGACACTTCAGTAGAAGCTAGATAGAAAGGACAATCGAAGTCCTTCGCATCTAGAACTTATTTGCTCGAGAACTCGCAGCCCAGAGGACTGCCATCGCTACTTCTAGCCTCTGTCCCCTCCGGCCTCCCGCTCCTCACCTCTTTTCCTCTGAAGCAACCGCGCGAGGTCCCACTCCACGGGCCTCCTACGACCCTCCACGAGAGTAGGATCGCAGGCTCCGTGGGGAAGCCGCTGGGAAGAAGAGGAAAGGTAGGTCTCACCAGGGGCCGACGACCACTACCGGACCCAACTCTAACCCCCCTCCCTCTCTCCACCTACCTGCTCGGCCTCTTCGAGCGCGATTATGCGGAGATTAAACTCGGCTCGTTGCTGCACCGTCCAGAGATTTGGCGCGGTGTGGCCGTCCGTGGCCGTCCGAGGGTGCGAGGCGGCTACGGCCAATCTCTTCGGGGTTACCGGTGTAACTTTGTTCCGTAAGCTCCTTTCGATCGGCGAATCGCGCTGCGGGCGGAATATTTTGCCACCGACGCGGCCGGAATTAGAGTTTGTTTGCGGTTAACGGTGAACGGTACTATTGCTGTTGTAGATTTCGTTAATGAACCGTGAAATTCGCTGTGTTTCAGGTTAACGGATCGACGCTCGCCACTGCCGGCTGTTAACTTTCGTTTTCTGGTCGTTGAACGTTTTATTAACGAACGTTAATAAACTAGCAGCATCCGGGGAGAAACGTGTTGATCGCAATCATCATTTATCTCGTAGGAAACTGAGAACCGGGAAGAATTTAGCGACGCCATCAAGATTCTATTTCACCTTTTTCGAACGGCGGGCTCGGCAATTATTTTATTTACGAGCAATAGGACGCCGCAAACTTGTCGGGGGGGAATAGTAGGTTAGTCACCGAGTATCCTTAATACGCAGTCCGTCGGGCTGGAAAGACGCGGAAGATTATACGGTTGACATGTGGTCCACGGATCGATCAGAACGGTCGACGAGACGCACGGTCGTTTAAGTAAGTAGGTTCTCGTCGCAGGATCAGCTGCAAGGAGGTTACCCGAAGGGCCACACGGTTGATTAACGAGCGCATGCTCGAAACGTGTGAGAACCCGAATTTCGAGGACGCGTCGGCCCTCCCAGCGTGGCCATCGGAGCACCTGTCGCGTGTGAGATTTTAAGAGCGTGTCTCTTGCACCGTGGCCGCCGCTAAAATCTTTCACGGCGGAATCTCTGCTCGACCGTGTGCACGGGCCATTGTACCGACAATGCTGCTATCGTAACATTCTTCTTCGAGTGCCCTTCCCTTTCATGTCGCCGGATAATCCTCTAACTTCGAATTCTCTGGGAATCTCCTAATCGATTTTTCAGTTGCGACGGGAATTTCAATTACCGAGCGGTCGCTGGTAACTTATTTTGACGTTATTACCGAAGAAAAATAATTGAATTCGCGTTTAATTCGTCGGAGAGATCGACGATTCCGTCAAGAACCTCGAATAACGTATCAAAACCATCTCCGAAATGAAGCAAAGGTCTTCGAATTGATATCCTAGCGGGTCGCACGTATGAAATTTATTTCCCGCATAGCGCCGCGACGTGCACGCGCAATAAATAAATCCCCCGCGAGATAGAGTCTTCATCCCGGACGGGCCCGTCAAAAATCCTCGTCCGGAGAGGCCGTGTAATCGTTCCGAGACGCGTAAAACCGCGGCGTCGGCGAACGAAAACAGGGGACCTGCGCTCGAGGGAAACGTCCGGCTACCCTTCGCCGTTGATTTTAGGCCCGCAGCCTTCTCCAGAACCGCCGGAGAAAGGCGCAACGTCGAGAAGGAGGAAGAGGATCCGCTCTTTGCGGTGAAATTCAAATCTCCGCCGAGAGATCTGCCGTGCACGCCCGCCGCAAAACCGGTTTCCTGGCCCCGACGCTCGATGGGGGCCCGCCGCATACCCTATTCCAGCTAACTGCCGGCCGATAAAGCAGGCAACGAACCGGGACCAACGGGGCCCCATGTACCAGCAGCACGATCTGGCGAGCGGGGACGCAGATCTCCGGTTCTGGGCCTTGTGGTACGTTACCGATCCTCGAAAAGGGACTTCTCTGGGACTACTGCGCGCTCGGAGGATGCCTTACCGATCCTTGGACGTTTCGTTGGTACCCTTCGATGGTTGCTGGGAAATCGGTGAACGCAGGAGCGGACGTTTGATACGTTACCATTGATAGAGAAAATATTAGACGACGAAACTACTTAAGATTCAGTGTAGATATTTCTATGAACTCTATTTCAACCTCAAATCATTTTCCTAGTTGAAGAATAATTCAGCATCCAGAATTAATGAATTTCTCTAGCAAGAAGATACTCGATCCATACAAAATATCCAACAGCCGACAAAAACCCAACGGCGTCCCGAGAAGCAGCCAGCATCGGGCAGCAATTAGAGGACCGAAATCCAGAGGCGTTCGATATTTATAGCCCCGCGATAAATCTCCGGGAGCGGTCGTCAAGACTCCGATATATAATAAAACACCGGCGATCCATAATCCTCCGCGAGGCAATAATCGCGGGTGACACGGCCGAGTCGTTCTCGAAACGCCGACACGTTCGGCCGTGCGGCGGGCACGCTGCCTCCTCTTTCTCTCGCCGGGACGAGAGCGTCCGCGGAGTGTTAATAAAATACAGACATCGAGCGGCCGAGCCATGCGGCACGATTTAACCTTCGATTAAGGGAGTCGAGCTAGTCGTGACTCACCGTAATGAGTCGGGAGGCCACGTGCATGTGCGCGCAGGCCGATGCACGCACGCGGACCAAAGTGAATCGAACTCGCGGCGAGATGATTCCGACCGATGCGAGGGACCAATATATAAATGCGTGCGTGTGAGTACGCGGGTGTGTGTATTCACGTATGTACACGCGCGCGTATATATTCGCGCAGAAGGAGCGCAGATTTCTAGGTCAATAATTCACGCCCGTGCATCGGCGAGCGGCGTGATTTCTCTCTAGGAGAGCCGGTACGAGCGGGGTCGTTACCGCGAGTCATTTTCATCGCGTTTTAATCACCGGACGACTCCCTCGAATCGTCGCGAAATGAATGAACCGTCCCGCTGGAATTCCCGAACGAAAGTCCCGGCCGATGACGAGCCCGATCGCGCGTTATCTCGGCTAGATAACGCGGGGCCGGCCTTAAACTCGTATTAATTAGGTTGCAGGTCCGGCCTTCCCGATTCGGGCAGTTTCTTAACGAGCTTTGATGGAGTTTATAGTCCGCCGAGAGGATCCTGGGAATCCTTAATGACCATTGAAAGACGCTGCGCGGTTCCCGGGTGACCATTAGATGGACCCCGGAGATACCGGATGATTAGGAGGCAGATGTTATCCCGGCCGAGATGAAGTAGAGTGAACGACTCGAACGGAAACAAAGTTGAGAAGTCGGTGGGGGGATTCATTGAAAATCGAGGAGTCCGATGGCGGGACGTCGGATTCCCGCGCGCCGATAAAACCGTGAGACGGGGGAACGAACAATCGCCTCGCGCGGAGACTGTCGGCAGCCGATGATTTTCGATTTTCACTTTATTATGAGAACGTCAGGTGTTGAGATGCGATGCGGAGAAATCCGTCAGGCAGAAATTTCCCTTACGGGCACGTCGCCCTAGACTTGTGACGTTTCCTCCGTGAAATCTCCTATATTCGAAATATTCTACATAACAGAACAATTCGAACTCTCCGAGTTCGGTACCTCGGCGTGCGTAACTCATCTATACGTGTCCACGGATAAAAATCAACGATTCCTAATTCGAACAAACTGAAATCCTGTCCCATGCCATAGACGCAGCGGTTTAGAGAACTGTCCTAAATCAAAACGCTGAAGAATCCGTCTGCTAACGGACACTCTTGAAGCTGCGGAATTTACGACACGCTAGACTTTCTCTCCTGACGAAACCCACCAATAAATTGAACGGTCCGACTAAACGAACAATTCGACTCTCAGCTGCACTCGCGGCGAGGCGTCCGACCGGAGTCACGGGGGAAAAAACCTAATTGCCCGATAATCTCCGTCCGGTGTTAATAGACGCGTAGCGCGTCGCGCGATCCGGCGAGGAGGAGTGGTGAGAGGTTCGATTGCCATCGAGCCGGGCAAGAATTTCTCGATTATCAACCTCGTTACAAGCCGGATAAGCGGCGGAGATAATCGAGGCGACAAAGTTGCTGGCGGCCGGGGAGCAGCACGTTAATTAGTCACGCCTCCGATTAGGCGTCCGCGCGATGACAGAAATTGCTTGTTGCGCGGCCCGCGGAATAGGCGTGAAACGATTACCGTAATCGCCGGGCGATTACGTTCGGCCCGATGGCCGGCGGCCGGCCATAAAAGTCTTTAATTTCCAACCGTGGCCACGAGCCGCGCCGCGCGGCGGCTAGCGCCACGCCGATTACGCCCGCGACCAGGAACAAGAAACCAACTGGCCGGAACGGGAAAAACCGGGGATAAACCGATCGCCCGAGCCATCGAATATTTCCATTAGTGTACGGGTTAATTAGGCGCCGAGTGTCGCGGCGATTGCACGATATCGCGACGACCGATTTCTTCCGTGAACCGCTGCGCTTCGAATATTTGCGTTCTCTGATGGTTCGGCAAAGTGTTGCTGTGGGGAAGGTATTAACCCTTTGCACTCGGAAGTTTTTTGTTAGGAATGTTTCAACGTCTTCTGATGAGATGGAGATATTTTGTGAAACTCGACGAGAAACCACACTTATAGGGATAAAGCTACTTTGTTTGAATATTTCTCAGATTGATGCATTGTAGGAAGTTTGATATCGAGTATCAAATTTTGTATTTTTACTGTGTGAAATCATTTGGTGAGCGAGAGGTCACGTCAGTTGATTTGATTTGCAGAATTACGAAGTCATATATAATATTAAACTTTGTATGATGCTTCAATACATGAAAAATTGAAATAAAATAACTCTCCTTCTTAATTGCTTGCTCATGGGAGAATATTGAATATTTAAAAACTTTCGAGTGCAAAAAGGTTAATTCAAACTGTTCCCTTACTAAATTATTTCAAGTTCCATCGATACCATACAGTCCAATAAATCGCTTCTTTCATCGAATACGTAATACTTCAAAGGGAATCCCCGTTTTAATCTCAACAGACTACAGATCTATCCAAGTACCCGCAACGTTTCGTCTAATTTCTATTTTCAGCCGTCGCGACGTAACCGCAGAAATATGTGTAAATAATTGATAGAAACGTGCCATTACGCTAATTGTAAATGTCTCCGTTATTGCCCGTCGCAGGATCCGCCCGGTGCAGCTGGGATAACGCTCTAATCCCCGGGTGAATCCAAGTACTCTAATGCGGGGTATATCAGAATTATTAGTAGGCTCTCTAGCGCCGGTAAATTCCGCGGCATCTGCAACCACGTTAGTCGGATTATTTTCAAGCTGCCCGGGACAGCGCGGCGCGGCGATGCTCGTTGATTGAAAATCTCTCTGTAATCGAGCAACTGAAAATCTGTCGAAATAACGAAATCGGAAAGGGGATCGGCCGGGGATTCCGGGTAAAGGGATTCGAGGGAACCCCGGCAGCGAGTATTTTAATTAGGCCGGGCTTTTGAGATCGCCGATACGCGGACAGAGAGGAAACGAGGGGGAGAAAGGTCGGTCGCGTCCTGGTAATCAAGGGACGCAGAAAACTGGATTAGCGAGCATTCGCCCGGCTATCTCTCTCGTTTTTGTCGCGGCGCTTATCAGCCGATAAGTCGGCGAACAGGGACGTCCCATTTGCGTCGAGCCGCGATACCATTTCGAGGCCTGCTCCTATTATCGGCGAACAACGTTGCCCTTCGCGCGAACGATGACGCGGCCACTTTGCGTCCGCCGGCGGGAAATAAAGTCCGGAACGAGCGGCGCGACGTCGTGTTCCGCGATTTCCACGAGGCGCGTTCCGCGCGAGGTTTCCTCGCTTTTTGCGCGTCCGGGGATGACGCGACAAAATGGCGACCGGATAACGCGCCGATTCGTCCGAGTCGTTCGAAGGTACATTTCTTGCGGAACATCACCACGAATCGTGGATAATTCGATAGATTCGAATACTTTCCGTCTCTATGTTCGTATAATGAGAGACTGAGAGAGTTACGATTGTTATTAACCACCAAATGGGTCAGATTCTTGATTTCTTGTATAATTACCGGAGAGGTAAACTCTATGGGAAATCGTTAAAGAAGCTGATTTAGTACCTACACCGAGGTATAAACCAATTGAAATCCGAATGAATGGAGAATTAGACGTTTTATAAAGAAATTTGGATAAGTCAGTCGAAGTGCTCAATTCCAGCGTTAATGGACTCCAGTGCAGTAAATTACGGCCTGGCCGTAATTCCGAATTCGTCGAGATCCCATTAGTATTCGAAAGGTCCGATCGTCTCATTTCCCGCAATTCCGATGCACGTCGTAAAGACGGCGGGGCATTACGTCGTATACGATATTAGTGGGCGCAAACTATTTCAAAATCGTCCGCAGCTGTCGCGTCGAGTAGAATTTTCGAATCGGCGGGAGAATTTGTGAAAAATCCCCGGTGAATTTCAACGCCGACGGAGGAGCCGGCGCGTCAATAACCGTGGAAGATATTCTTCGCGAAAAGGAGGCGAGCGAGGCGAGCGAACCCTTCAGAAGCAGAAGCCACCGAAACCGACGGACGGGATCCCGGTGACGCGGCGCGGAGCGGCTTCAGAATTTTTTCCGGCGGTTTCGTTGGCAGGCCGCGAGGGTCGGCGAATCAGAAGTCGGCCGGAGGGGGCCCCGAGAAAGGGGGACAAAAACGCATCGGGTCCGGTGTCAGCGGGTGACGGATGGGCCCGTAAGCCCGTCCAAGGACTATCTCGGGGCCCCACGAAACCTCTCGTTGCTCGGGCTGCGGTAAACGGGCGGATCTCGCGATCAAGCGCGTTTCAACTTTGCTCGTTGCTACTCGAAGCGAAAATCTTCGGCTTACAGCGGCGTTCAGAAGTTCTCGATCATTTCTCGGACTGTCGCGCGTCGACGAACAATAAAACAATACGTTTCTCGAGACTCGAATCGCCAAGTCTCCTGTACAAGTACATAAATTTCATTTAAAACCTTCCACGAAGACTTCATAATTGAAGTTCTTGGAAAATAAAGATTCTAGAGAAAATCAATCAACTCGTCCGGTAGTTTCATTAACACCTCGCTGTACAATGACGAGTGAGACTCGCGATGAGGATTTCTAAAGTAATTTGAAGAATCAATGTTGTTCATTGCCCATGGATCAAAGCAAATTTCTATTTTGCTGTTATCAATTATCTTCAAATTAAAATTTCACGTGAAGTAGAATGGAAAATTTTGTTGTATTTCTTACAATTGATAGTGAAGTATTATACGAACTTAGTAACGAAAGTAAATAGTACGTCAAAGGGTTAATACGAAGGACGTGAAAATATTAAATGTAATATGTTAAATTATTATTATAACAGAAAGAGCATTTTCTACTTTAAACTGTCTGGAACGCTTTGATCATGGTGAATTGTTTATTTATCAAAAGATATGTATATAGAATAGTGGATATTTTACAGTATTCTCTTGTAATAATGAAAAGTCCTTAAAGCCTTTATTGTGTAAGGAAAGTTCTAAAAATGATTGACCTTTTGAACTCCACTGTATACATACATAAATCAGTAGTCTAAAATTCCAGAAACTGAATAGTCGAAACTTCTCATAGCAATCACTCCCTATCTCCTCAACTCCATAGAAACACAATTTCAAACGACATCGTCCAAACGCAGAAATCAAAGCGGTAGTCGTTAAGCGTTGAAAGCAGATCACAGTGGTCCGACTTAGCGATGCATCGCAACCTGTAGAGCAGAGACGCTTCTCCGAGGAGCAACAAATTACGGAAGAAATCTCGAGAAATGCCGAGTGTTTCTCCGTGTTTCTTCTTCGCCACCCCTGTTCGCCGGGGGTAATTGATTAGATAACGCTCGATCGGACAGGTGTTACGATTCACCGTGGTTTCTTTCGGTAGGGGATCTCCCCGAGTTTTTCCCGGCCGGCGGATCCTGCGCGATCGGGTCCACGGGAATCCGCGAGGATCGCGAGGCAAATTGATCTATCCGCGGCGTTCCCGGGCGCAACACTTTATAACTCAACGCCGCGGACGGCTGGAATAACACGTGTCAACCGCGGGGCCCGGGCAAGCGAAACGCACACCTTCTACCGAAGAAAGCATCCCGAACGGGTAACAAGATACGAGTCCTCGGACGGCTTTCCAGGCGACCGCAACGTTATTTCAGGATCGCGACGCCGAGTGCCGGCAGGAGCCTCGGTTTTTGTCGCGTTGCCTCTCCGCCCGGCGGATTCTGGAGAGCGCGCCGGCCGAGGAGAAGCGGACCGAGAGATCCAGCGTGCCGGGGACATCTCTTCTACGTGATGAATTCCTTCATCTCGCGAGCGAGAGGACTTCGGCCTTTCTGCAAGCGTTTCAGCTACTACTTTGCCCTTCGCTCTTAGCTCGAGTTTGGGCTTTGAATTTCTGAATTGTTGATAGGTCTTGGGAACATTGGGAAATTCATCTTTTAGTGACTAGGATTGTAGAAGAGTGGTAGCTAATGAGTCAATGGAGATGATGGGTCTACAGAGGGTTAAACAGTCTTTAAAATTCGTTCGTAGATAGCGTGAATTTATTAAGATTTCAGTTGGTTTATGCTTTCTTTAAAGAAATTTCTTAGCTTTGCGATCATTCTAGAAGAAATTAGGAATTTCGACCTACCCGGTAGACTTACTGAATTTATAATGGAGGTTAGCAATTAAGAATATATAATTCAGCAACAAATGAAGTAGCAAAATTATCCGAGCCATCTGAAGATAACTGTTAACTCTTTTCATCTACCCTGAGATCAAGAAAGAAGTAGTGAAAGTTCCGATAGAATGCAAATACTTTCACCGCGAAGTCGTTGCATCGTCTAATTCATTAATCTCGCGGACACATTCTCTACCGAAGAATGCTCCAGCGGAATCGTGAGAGTCTTCTCTTCCCAGCGATTTCCCAAGTCAAACGGAATATTCCTCTCGTCCGTTCCTGCCGGTTCCTCCGGTGGACGTTTAATTGGATGGATCGGCGGAGGCATCGACCCACGAAACGCGGGCCGGTCGCGTAACAATGGTGGCCCACCCAACTTTTTGCCGTGGCTTCCGGTCGCGGTTACGTGCCTCGGTGGGACGTGCCTCGCGGTGTGGCCGGCGAGCGACGCTCGCGAAACGAGGCCCGGCCGACGCGACGTCGAGGAAATGACAAGAGAAAATGATCGATCTTGCGGCGTAAACGACGAACATCGTCCCGAGATACGTCTTTTAACCGGCTCTCCGCGGAACGAGCAACTCGAGAAAGGATCTCAGCGTGAAACTGAAAACCGAGGCGAGGATTTTTTCCCGGTCGCCCGGGGAAACCGCGAGCAGCTCCCTCGTTCGGGGAGCACTGCACGCGCCGGGAGGCTGATTATTTTATGGACACCTCGCGAGATCCAATCTCGGGTATCGCCGATCGGAACCGGGCCGACGCAGCTGCGTGTCTCTTCCCTCGCGAGCACGCGTGCCGGTCACCGTCGCCCACCCAATATTCCGTCCCGCTCGCGCCAACGGCGACCGGGCCGGACCGGGTTTGCTGCTTTTCAATATCTAATCGAGCGAACAAATTACGCCGGCCCGCGGTACGTACGTATCTCGCCCAGCGCCGGCGACGCGGAATGATGGATCGCTCGGGCGGATCCATCGTATCGCCGCGCAACCCGTGAAAAGGAAAAGTTCACTCCTTTTTCTACTTTCCCGCGGAGAATACGCCG
This sequence comes from Nomia melanderi, assembly GCF_051020985.1. NCBI lineage: Eukaryota > Metazoa > Arthropoda > Insecta > Hymenoptera > Halictidae > Nomia > Nomia melanderi. The sequence goes on along the minus strand of NC_135010.1, from coordinate 12,776,070 downwards.
GTTACTCTCGTTTTCCTTTTTCGGCTCTGGGGATGCTCGCTTTAGATTGCTCGGCCGTTTCAGAGGCTTCGGTGGTTGAACTCCGCGCATGGGTGCTTTGGTATTCTTAATTGCTCAGAGGATCAGGTTGTTTGAAGTGTTCGATACGTGGTGGCGTTTGGATCTTTGGTTCTTCTGAGGTTCTCGTGTTTGGCAGGTAGGTGGTTGGAACTTGGGCGATTGGAACTGAATGTGAGGGTGTTGAATGTTTGGAAGTTGAATGTTTGAGAGTTGAATGTTTGAAAGTTGAATGTTTGAAAGTTGAATATTCGAAACTTGCATATTTCAAACTTCAATATTCCAAACTTCAATATTTCAAACTTCAATATTCCAATCTTGAATATTCCAACCTTGAATACTTGAAATTTCAATATTCCAAACTTCAATACTCGAACCTTGAATATTCCAAACTTGTATATTCGAAACTTGAATATTCGAAACATGAATATTCGAAATATGCATATTTCAAACTTCAATATTCCAAACTTCAATATTTCAAGCTTGAATATTCCAAACTTCAATACTTCAAACTTGAATATTCCAACCTTGTATACTCCAAACTTCAATATTCCAAACTTCAATATTCGAACCTTGAATATTCGAACTTTGAATTTTCCAAACTTGAATATTCGAACCTTGAATCTTCCAAACTTCAATATTCGAACCTTGAATATTCCAAACTTGAATACTCCAAACTTGAATACTCCAAACTTGAATACTCCAAACTTGAATATTCCAAACTCCAATATTCCAAACTCGAATACTCCAAACTCGAACATTCCAAATTTGAACATTCCAAACTTAGACATATCAAACTCCAATATTTGCAAAATCCACTCTCATTCACCCTCAATTTCCACGGAAACCCTCCACCCACCAGTCACAGCCAGCAGAAACCCTCTAAACAAAGTATCTAAAACCCTCCGAAACTTACGATACAACCGTAGGTCCGTGCTCGATCGAGCTCGATACGATCCGATAGCCGCTGCAGCGAAACATCAGCGCGTGTCCGAGGCTATCACGAAACCGAGAGTGCTTTGATATTTACCGCGACCGGAGGTGTATCGCGGATTACGAAAATTGCCGGGAACGATATCGGACTCGCCGCTCGTAAGAGGGGAAGAGCCAAAGGGTACACAGTGCGCTAGGAAAAAACCGTGAAAAGGGGGAGGGAGAAGAAAGGGCCGAGAGCTCGCTATTAATATTACGGGCCGTTTCGACGAACGTGCCTTAGGATACCTCGAAACGATCCCGGCCTTATCTCCGCTCCCTCTACTTACGGCGTTCGCGAAGAAGACTCACAGCCTCGCATCCTTAAGATTCAACGAGTACACGGCTTATCTCGGCCAGGGGAGAAGCTACGGCGGCCATAGGAGAAAATGAGATTCGTATAGCAGCGTGAAACGCGCGAGCGAGCGAGTTCACGGCTTGCGGGACGCGTCTATGCATAGAGGACGGCCGGCGCAGTTCCTCTCCCGGCGCCGACGGTTCCTCGAGATCCGCGATAGGAGATTAATCCGCGCCGCGAATCGAAGCTCCGCACTTCGCCGATTGTTCCCCGCTTGTTTTTAATCCTGCCGAGCGAGCGGCACCGCCGCCGCGATGGGATGCGAGTGATTTATATGGAAAAGACCGGACACGATCTGGGCTCTGGCCGGACGCCAAATTCATTCGTTTTTTGTTTCAACTTTATGAACGTGTCACGTTGCTCGCCCCTGTGTCCACCCTCTCACCCTTCGTCGCCCCGCCGTGCGAACGCCGCCCTGCTACGCTGTAGCCGATGATACTGTTAGCAGTAGGAAAAAAGTAATTTCGATCGGGTGGACCGAGTTTAATCTGCATTCGATTAAGCACGGGACCTCGGACCCTTGCCGAGGCTACTAACTTTCGAGGAGGCTTCCCTTTTTGCTGATAATCGCGGAGTAGATGGTTAGATCGGTTGAAGTGCGGCAGCATGTGGGTGAGGTCGCTTTTAGCTTGGTTTTAGAGAGTATTTGGTGACGAGGGTCTTCGAGATAGAGGAGTATAAGGTTAATTAACACTAGCGTAACTTTCATCTGAAAGATTTTCGAATCTCGTTTTGGAAAAGCTTAGGGAATCTAGATCTGTCTGCTTACTAATAAATTAATTGCACTCCATTGTCGCTGATGACATTGCAAGATAATTATTATTCTATTGTTCCTGGGGAAGTTGATATTCGTTCATTTAGATTTTAGAAATTGTAGGCGTAGAAATAAATCAGGATTCATATTCGTCTAATCGGATCAGCGAAAACCGATTAAAACATTCACCAAATAATGTTTATAAAATTCAATCGTCAAATTGACGCGTTCCGTAAACCTAGTGTCAAAGCGTCAGGGATTACTTCAAAGGTTCAGTTATACTCGACAGCCGCAGTAAGAATTATCAGCGGTCGTCAGTGGAGTATTCCTCGCATTCTAACTACTCAACTCTACGCTCGCGAAAGGTTCAGCAAGTCTAAAAGATGCACGAGCGATCGAGAGTCAAGATAAAACAGAGAACCCAAGGTACATCGCAAGGCTCGATCGAACCTCGCAATAATCGCTGGAACAATAAAGAAGCGTTTACACAGTATCGAGGTAGGTAAAGTTTAAGAACACGAAGCGAAGTCGAGGAATTACAAAAAGAAGTCGGTTCGCTCGAGCGCGACCCGTCAAAAGAATAATTAAACGGTCGTTCGTTCTCGAAAGGCGATTAACGGATCGAGCCCGAGTTCCCGATCGGTCCTCGAATTCAATTCCTTCCCGTGGAAATCTACAGCGTCGCTAGGGGGAGACGGGGGATCCGAAAGAGTCAGCAGCCACTTAACGGCGACGCTCGGGCGGCCGAGGGGACATTAGCCGAGGGACAAACTGCGTCGCGACGACGATTCCGCGAGACTTTTCGCGACAATTAGCCCACGAAAACGCCCTCCCGAGGAACGACCGGCAATAACGATGCAGTTTTAGTCGGAGATTTCTATGGCGCGATCGAGCTGTTTGGAGTGGGCGCCAGGGGAGGGGGTTAGAAAAGCTAATGGAGGACGGAGAACCACTCGCCGAGGAGGGAACGGATGATAGCGTGGCGTATGCTCCGTTTTTTTCTCTCGAGCTGCTCGGAACTGCGATAGCTATTTTCGTATCAATTAATATATCCGAGGCGACACGACTTACCGGTTAAGTACATTGAATAATGGTCCGATCCTCACGGAGGATGCTTCCATCAAGTGATAAAGAATAATATAAATGATAGCTGCGGATGCACGGCAGAGCGGGATGAGTGGAAAAACACAATTTCCGTTTGGTTATTTTTTCGGATAAACGTGACGCGCACGTGTCACGGGTTTTAACAACTTTTAGATTTCATCCGGATAGACGTGTAGAAGGGTGTAACTCAATTCTGACGAAAATTGGACGTATCGCGTTCGGAAATCCGATTTCGGCCGGGATATATTTAACGGTCGCGAAGAACAGGAAGCGGGGAATGAAGTTTTAAGTGCGATAGATACCCGCGGTAAAACCGGTCACCGTTCAGTCAATAATTGTAATTCACGCGTCAACCAAATATTGTAATTTGTTCCGGGGATTACGGCGGCCGCGTTGTCGCTGATGTAATACATTGGATTAATTTTCGCGTCAGCCAAACACTGTAATTCGTTTCGGGGATTACACGGCACATTTTCGCTAATGTAACAAACGCGATTGATCCGCGACTTCGCGCAGATGCTCGCCACTGTAATTCGCCGATCGGTCATTGTTATCGCTGACAAAAATATCTAATCTCGATCTGACAATTTCCCGTCTGTACGTAAAAATTCCCAGATATCGAGCAAAATGAATCAATAATCATTTCTCCTGAATGTTCTGCCAAATGGTCCAACCTAACGATTACAAAAATTAATATATAACTGTATTTGATTACCTGAATAAAACAACAGCCGTTACTCTATTACTCCACAACTATATTCGATCTAAAACAATCTACACAATATGAACAAGTAAACGAAATCATAAAACATCCTTTACTCTACTCCACAACTATGTTCGACCTAAAACAATCTAAACAAACAAAATCATAATATTCTCGGTAACCACAGAATTACTCAACAGAACGCCACAAGACAAGCCCACAGCTCGCTGGCAACGACGAAAGCGTAACGTCGAGCGCATTAACGAGGTGCCAGGTGATCCGATAGCGACAGATCTCCGGCGAGAGAAAAAGGCGACAGCTTAAACGGCGTCGAAGCAATCACACAGCCTACACGGTGGCCCGCGAGCGTGTAGCATCGCGATAGTGATTTATATCTGGCTAGCGTCGACGTTGAACGCGCCGGTAATGCACTCGGAAGCAGCTCGCGGGAGCGGATCGCCGCGGTTCCGCGCGTTAGAGGACGTCGTGCATCTCGCCGTTGTCTCGCGGCCTAATTAGAATTTATCGGGAGCCTTATCCGGCTGCGCAATCGTAATAAGCTAAAGGATAATGACTAATGACCAGGTCCGCGCGAAAAGACGCGGTGATTTATTTGCCAACGCGGCCGCGCGCGCTACCGGGCCATTGTGAACTCGGCGTCGGGAGAGCAGAAATACGGAGCGGGGCGGGTAGGTGTGTGTGCGTACCCGTTGCCGGTAATACCCATCGAACGATAATTAATTACCCGGCCGGGGCCGTGGCTGTCGATAAAAACTGCGCGCCCCTTGAACCCCGACCCCGCGGGAACCGGTGTTTAATATTTCGACACCGGGACGAACAGCTGCTAAATATGCCCGGCTAACGGTGTTGTCGAGTGAATCGATGTACCGGGCCACCATTCCGGAGTATTAACAGTTCGCAGGGGCTAATCGGGGATCGACGGACCCTCGCCATCGGTATGTTAGTCGGTAATACCTGTGGAATGGGTCTTAGAATGCGACAAATCTCCTGAAGCTTCGGATTAGACGCGACAGTCGGTGTTCCGGGGGGCTAAAATTGTGGGTGATGGGAAAGTTAGTTGTAGAAGTGAATTGTGTGTGATTTTGTGAAGATTTTCTTTAGATGTTGTAGTCAATGTTTGGGGAGACTAGAGTTATAGACAATGGAAAAGTGGATTTTAGTGTTATGAGATTTTCTAGAGCTTCGGATTTGAGGTGGCAGTCAGTGTTTGGGGAAGTAAAATTGTGGGTGATGGGAAAGTTAGTTATAGTGGTGAATTGGGAGTGATTTTGTGAAGATTTTCATTTGATGCAATGGTCAATGTTTGGGGAGGAAAAAGTTGGACTGAGAGTGATTGTGAAGGTCTTGATTAGATGTTGTCAATGTTTAGGGAGACTGGAATTATAGACAATGGTAAAGTGGATTTTAATGTTATTGTGAGATTTTCTGGAGCTTCAAATTAGAGGTGACAGTCAGTGTTTGGGGAACTACAATTGTGGGTAATGGGAAAGTTAGTTATAGTAGTGAATTGAGAGTGATTCTATGAAGATTTTGATCAGAAGCTATAGTCAATGTTTGAGAAAAAAATTAGAATTATAGACAATGAAAAAATGGATTCCAGTAATTTGATTATGCAACTTTAATGAAGGAGATGCAACTGTGCGGAATAAGAGATTGTGTTAATAATACAGAACGATGATTCTCGGAGTCTACACAGAGATGACTTAGCTATTTGTCCTTTAGTCAATAAATCTTGGAAGCACGCAACGCGGAATTATCGGGCGGAACTAGCTTAAACACAATTAGACATTATCAAGTATACACTGGCAATGTTGGCACCGTACCACCAATCACACACCTGGGAGAACACAATTAAGGGTGGCCCGGGTACACGCACGAGACGCGAGGATGTACTCGGACATGATCAAGCTCGCTGGCGCAGGCAACATGGTTAAAGACACATATATTATAATAGCTGCAAACCTGGCTGATGAGGAGCTAATCCGGGACTCCCAGCCTCTCGACGAACCTACTATGGGAACGGGATGCCTCTAGACAGACCTCTTACCTGTCGGAAACGTCCGTCTCCCGACAGGTTCGGTGAAGATGGCGTCTAAGTCTTGCTACATCCACGATCATTACTTTCCAACCCATTAATTACCGCGGGTACTTCGAACTGCCACTTTCTTTCAAATTAAGGAAACACTTCAAAATTTCTATTCCTAATCAAATAACCGACTCATAAACAACGTTCCATTAAAATTCCTCTACTCCAAAACCCTACCTCAGAAAATTCATAAATACTCCATTCAAAAACCACCGAAGATATATCAAGACAATGTTTCCCCACCGCCATTAGGTCAGCCGAGACCCACGCATCAAAGCCAGGTAGTGTAGAGACACATCTCCGAGAAACACGTGACAAACAGATATAACAAGGCACAGATCAATTTTCCAGCGGCATCATTGGAGTCAGCGAAGAGCCGCGTAGCAACTGCGAGAGGCGAAGTCGCCGCGGACAAATAGATCATCGAGAAACACGCGACAAGGGATCCACTCAGCGGGGACAGCCATCGCGGCGCGACTCGAATGCGAAGCGTCTCCATGGGACCTCGGGTCCTAGACGTTTTATCGGCGTGGCGGATTCGAGGCGGAGGCACGCGTCTGAGAGCAGTAAACCGGCAAAAAGCGAGCGTCGTTTCGCGAGCTGGATTCAGAGGGGACGGCGGGCCGAGGGGGAGGAAAGTTCGCGTCTCGTCGCGCGGCGAGCGAGAAAATCATTAGGGAGGCGAGCCGAAAGAAGCCGGGCTTCGATGGGAGCTTCTTGCAGCCGACATCGAGTCCTCCTGTATCGCCTCGCCCTTCGTCCCTGCCCCGTTTAATTAAATTCCCCGGTGGCTCTCTCACCCTCCCCCCGCCCCTTTTTCTCCTTTTTCTCTTCCCCGTCTAGCTCTCCTCCGCGGCGGGGTTTTTTGTGCGCCGCTGTTGTTCCACGCAGCGCCGAGAAGAGATCTCTTAGGGCGCGAACGGTCGCACGCACACGCGCTGCACAGGCTAGCCCCGGGACCGGCTCCCGCTAATTGACGGATGAATTAATTAGCGGAAATGATCGATCGCGGCCCTCCCCCTGCCACGCGGCATTTATTTTCTACACGGCGACAAACATGGACGGCTACCAATCGTTCCACTTCCGCCGCGATGGAATTGCCAATTTTTCGGGGAGATTGGGACTATCGTTTCGCTATCGACACGGTTTAACCTGTCGATTGTCGGGAGAATTTTTGGCTAATACATTGATTGTACACTTCATTCTATTATTCCTAATAATTGATGCTTGTTTATTTAGATTGTAGAAACTGGAGATTCGATAGTAGGTAATTGGGGTACACGTCACTGTAATCGCATCAATCGAAATCGGCGTAAACATTTAGAAAATAATATTTCTAGAATCTAATATCCGTCAATTTGACGCGTTGCGTAAACCTAGTGTTAAATAGAACTTAGACATGAACATTATCGATGATTATACTTCAGAGCAAAAGAATATGGTTTCCTCCCTTCTTCCCAATGAATTATTAACAAAATAGTTGAGATACGAATCGCAAGTCGAGTCGCTAAAGATTTTCCACCGTAGCCCCGTATGATGTACGATGAACCCTTCGGTAACTATAAACCAGAACTTATCACGGCTCAACAAGCGTGTCCGCAGTGAAAAAGGACTTCCGCCCCGGAGCATCGCAGAATATTCGATCCAAGGTCCGGCCGAATCGTACGCGGCGTGAGACACGTACCCGCGGAGTTTGGCACCGCATTAATTGCCGGTCGCGAACAATGGCGCAATAATTAACAATTACGCAGTTCGATAATTATATACCTGCCGGCTGAGTTATCGGTCGGGCCGGTGTCCGTTGTCCCTGTGTTTCGTCTGTACGCACGCAGGCGCGGCCGAGGCACTACACGGAGCTGCCGGGTGTTGTCGTCGCCTGGGCAGGGAAACCGATAAATACACGGGGATCCGGCGGCCGAACGATCTAATTATGCCGGGACAATGGCGTCGGCGGGTCGGCCGACCGGCCGAAAACCTGATAAAGCGGATAAAACGCGCGGCCTCGCTCGCGCGCGGGTTTCCGCGAGCGGGACTGCGCCGGCCGAGTGATTTATCCGCGGACGCCGGGCCTCGTAGGAGCCCGAGCGCCGGAGGGCGACCCGTGAATCCGCCGGCCTTGATTTATAACGAACCCGCCGGCAATCGCGTCGATGCTTCATAATGCCTTGTAATTACCAGCGTTCGCTCCGAGAGGATCACGAGCTCTCCGCGGCCCGGCCGGACGATAAGAGGCGCGCGGCGACGAAACCTTCGTCCACCGGTCGCCGCGGCGAATGATTAACGACCCGGCGAGACGCGGCTCGCGTGGGACTGCGATTCTCCGTTCGTCCGCGGTTCGAACCACAAGGAACACGCCCGCACCCACGCCACACAGCGCAGCGCAGCGCATCGCGGAGCTCGGGCTGCGTGGGATTCGAGCACGATTTAGTAGCGAGCTACCGGTCGGCTAACTCGTGCTGTGTTCAGTCTCAATCCGGGACGGAATAAAGTTCCGCCGGCTGGAGTAGATTATCCGACGCTCTGGAATGCTGCCGGGGGTGGATGGCGGGGGATGCGACGCGGAAATCGGAGGGAGTGGTTCGCGTGTTCCGTTTTTCTCCTGTGGATCTGCGTAATGTCGGTGACTTCGCTGCTGGCTCGCTCTTCGGGAGGACTGGTCGGGGGTGGCTGGGTGTTTTCTGATTGGTATTGATAATAATGTTTCGATTGTAATTGTCATTACAGCGTGCAGGTAATTATTGTGGCTAGTCGTTATACGGGCGCGGAATTGTGCAATAGTTCCGCGGTATTATCAGCGGATGAATTAACAATGCTGTGATGTGGAAGCTGTGAATTATTGAACGTTTAGTACTCTTCGCCATTGGGCTGGAAATTCGACTCTCGCGTCGGGTCGGTCTGAGACTTAACCCTTCTGGAGAGGCGTAAAAACCATATAATTTGATATTTAACCCTTTGCACCCGAAAGTTTTGTATGTCCTCATTAGTTCAAAGTATCGAATGTTTCTAGTGCAAAGTTTCTAGTGCAGAGTTAAAATATTTCTAATAAAAACTTCCGAGTGCAAAGAGTTAGAAATGCAGAGGACTCTTCCCCTCGCGATTCAACGTATGATCATTGTTGACGCTTCTTGCCCTACGCACTGTCAAGCTTCAGATCGACTGCACTAACATAATCAGCGAATATACACCGACATCCCAAAATCCTCAGGAACAGTGTCCCGCCTGATCCTCGCGCCTGGCCGAAGCGCGAACGCGCAAGAAGCAGGCAGTCTAGTCACGAGCAACGATCGAGAACATGACTCGCGGCGCTCGGCATAATTAGGGCGTTCTTGCGCGACGTTAATCGATACTGATTCAATTTACCCCGTGACGAGGTGGATCTTCATTTCACCCAAATTCAACGTCGTCGCCCGTGACACCCGGTTGCCGCGTTTTTGCCCGGGGCCGAGGGCAACGGCGCCCGCGAAACCGTCGCCCCGTGCCCGCCCCGCGTAATGCAAATTTATGATAACCACGATAGAAAGTGTCTCCTCCCTCCCCCCTTCGCCGCGTATATTTACTACACCGTCGTGAATAGGAAGCAGACGCTGGCCGCGTAAATAGGCTCGCCCGTGTAATACGTTCGCGCGTACCTACTGTCGCCGTTGCACGAAAGAATTTACAGCTGGACGAAAGCCAGAGGTCGGCGGAGGGGAAAAAACGAGTAGACGGTGGACCGGGAAGAGTATGCGTCGGGCGGAGCGAAAAATCGATCCGCGGGCCGGAGGAGTCGCGCGATCTCCGTGAATCACCTCGTAAGAGGTTTCCGGGATTATTTATTGTGCGGTTCCGCGCTGGAACTCGATTATGGGAAACGGATGAAAGAGTGATTCGACGGCGTAGCGTGGATTTAAGATCGGATTCGTCTGTCTGATCGTCGGCTGCTGCGATGCTTCAGTGTTGTTATTTATGGATTGCCACCGGAAATTCGCAGTCGTTGGTAAGTCTATCTTCTAACAGGTTGACTTAAATGCCGGCTGCAGCCGTTCACTGATCGTGACTGCAGGTGCAAGTGGTAATGATCACGATGGCTCTTTGAAATGTACGAAACCTTCAGATGAAGCTAAATTGTATTGTATAATTGATACAAGAGGAAACATACTGATCTCTCGCTTCGAGTAATTAAATCATTTGCGACTTTTGGAGCATTTCTGTGCGTGGCATACAATAGTAGACGAACGATTTCAACTGAAACAGTAGAAAAACGGCATCTCGAGATTCCACTATTAACTGGAGCAGCGAACCGCCGACGCGTTACTCCGAAAAGTACACCGTACAACCGCGCTGTATAAAAAATACGAATAAATACCAGACTTTGATACTTCCGCGAACGCAAACCGTGGGTGTGAAATGTGTTTTATTGCCTCCTCGTTACCCTACACTCCACTCTCACGAATCATTTGCGACTTAGTATTCAAAATATGAAAATTTCATAACAATATAAAATTTCATTCGAATGTCGACGTTCGTCCGTGGGTTGAAAAAATCAATGGACGACGTTCCAAGATGAATACAATAAGTGTCAGCCTCTCGAGACTGCTTCATCGGTGTGACAACAGTTACTCTAACAGCTGTTACACCGTAGAGCCATCCGTTTCGCTTTCGAGGCGCGTAAACAGAGAGAAAAGGAACTCGGCCATCATCGGTGTCGGGACGGAGTATCCGTTACGCAACGAGAAGCATACCTGAATCGTGCGGGCCCCCACACCCTCCCGCCGTGCAATCGTCAGGCAGGATCTATACCCGGTGCTCGGCCGACTGGGTCCTCCGGGTTCGCGCTGCATGTTTTATTTATCGAACGGATCGACGGCCCCGATGCAATGCGCCGCGCCACGTCACGACGAAGACTGAGGAAGGCGGCGGGTACATACACGACGTGATTTATGGGTGCAACACCTGACGGCATTTTGTTCGCTTTTGCGTCAGCGTTGTTACGTTGGCAGCCAGTTCCGCCCTTTTTTGCCTGCCCCCCGCCCCCGACCTGCCCATTAGTAATGCCTCGGTCATTACCGTGCCCCAGTCGATTTCCCGCGGCTAATAAATCCCGATAAAATTCCCGATCCCTCTCCGCCCCTCCCTTCGCTCCCGGAAACTGCGAGAACTCCCCCAAGAAGCTTCTCCTCGAATCTTCGCGAGCCCCTTTAACAATTCACCGTTCCATTCGCCGGGCCGCGCCGCTTCCTCGCAACCCCTGAATTTCGTTGAACCAGACGCTATTTAGATTGGACCGCTACTCGCGACAGTGGCTTTTGGTTGTTTGACTACTCGATCGACCGAGCGGCAAGACTGAATCATACGATTAAACCGTTAATCAATATTGAGACCATCGGCAGCACATCGAAATTAAACATTCTCGAGGCATTAAACATTCACGCGGCTCGGTAGTGGCCAGCTACACCACGGAACGGCGGAGAATCGTTGTAATAAATTATTATCGAACCACCTCCCGCGGCGTTATTTATTCGGGCATCCAACGATTGTCTACGAACCATGGGCGGTCGAAAATCACGTTAATTGAGACTTGATAAGCGCAACAGATCTGTTTGCACGCGAACCTCGATTCAGCCGCCTTCGGAAGTGAATTTTTCCGAGTAAATTAAAGCCCGCGGCCCGGTTATAAATCAACCGGAGGCGAGAAACGGAGAAAAAGCAACCCCCGGAGCCGTGGCCAGGGGCGGCGGGAGGGCAGCGGCAATCCGCGAGCAATTTAATCGCGTAATTACAGTTTCTTCGAAGCGTTGCTTTGAATCCCGCTGGTTCCCGCTATCAAATTCTAAATAAAGACCGGCCCGAGACTGCGTTAGGCTTGTCAAATATTTAACGGACCCGAAAAGATTACTCGTGGCTGCTTTTTGATGGATATTATCCTTGCCGGCAGCGGTGTCTAACGATATTTTAGGCGAGGAACATGCTCAGAGGGGATGACAATTTTTTGGAAAGTCCGGCGAACCAAGGGGGAAACGATTATAGTTCCTCTCGGGTTTCCATGAACGTAGAACGGACTATTAAAGCATCGGCGGGAGGGTGGCGGGTCGTTAAACGCGACCGGAAATGAAATACTCCGCTCGCAAGAACTTAGCCGAACTAACTTCGATTCCGAATCGTAATTAAAACCGTCTCTTATAACGCGACGCTCGTAAAGGGCTACACCGGTGGAGGTCCGTTCATTTATAATATAATCGATGGTCGCGCGGAGAAATCGCGGAGAAAAACATGTCCGAGGATCTATTGCCGGACGATCATTGATATTACCGATCCTAAGTATAATCATGTTCGCCGGTGCCACCGGAAAACGAGACGGATACGAGGAAAGAAATTTTACATCGATACTTCTGCTCGTCCTTTCTTCTTTTGAGTTTTTCTGGAATCGACAATAACGTCGAGAATAAAGAAAAAAAATATGGACCGGGTTCAGTGGGAATGCTGTAATAGAACCGGGTACGATACTCTGGTTGTCGCGCAGTTAAAATAATTCACGATTCGGCCCCAAGTAATCCCCGTTCCGCGTGGCCCTCGGCCATGCACGCGTTTCCCCCGCTGGGATAAACGCTTCGAATCGACGGGTTTCAATTTAACATCGGATTTAGCACACCGGTTGTTTTTCATACGTGCCCAGCGACAATCTAGTCGTTGTCGGATACAGCTGGAGGAACCGTGGCGCCGTTAATTTCCGAGCGTCCTGGCTACTTTCAATTACTAGGTTATTGCGTATGAAATGTTTCCTGGCGTGGCGCATTGGGTGATTTTATCGTCGATCGTTAAGCGTCATGTTAAACTGGATATTATAATGTCGTTTTTCTGGAATAAAACTTTGAAGACGGCGATTCGGTGATGGGAATTGTGTTTCACGATTACACGGGTAGGCAGAAGCGATTAAAAAATAATTGGGATCCGAAGTTCGATAAATTGTTGTGAAATCGGTGGGATCGGAAGCTGACTTCACGGTTCTAGTCAATCGATGTCACGCTCAATGGACCTGAGAATTGATTTCATTCGTCTCGGTCTCTCGTTGAACGCGCGCATGACCGTCACACAGCCCTCCTTCCTCCCTGTTCGCCATTTGCTCAAAATATCAATTTTCATAATATATGCGTTCATAAATTTCCACCAAATAAATAACGGCATAAACGTGCGCGATGCTTAGCCGTAATTTAGAGAGACCGCGCGAAATGATTTATCGCCCGGTGAGTAAGTAAATTCGAGGCGGTCCGTCCGCGAACGAAAACGAATGACGTTTCTTCTCTCTTTGGTTGAGTGTTGTGTTGTGTGCTTGACCAATTTGCCGAAGATTTCTCACGTCGGACCGTTCGTGCTTCATTGATATATCGATGGTACTTTATCAAACCGTGTGCTTTCGATTATTCGCGTGGCACGATCAATTTTTTCTCCAGAGAAACCTATCGCCCATTTTTCATTGTTCGAAATCTTCCAATTTTAATTCGAAATCTTCCCCCAACTTTTCTTCAAACAACCGTTAATTGTATAACTTGAATTCCATACGAACCCCATAATCTAAGTTTCAAGTTTCAAATTCTAAGTATTGAAGTTTGAAATTCGAATTAGAAACTTGAAACTCCAGATTCTATACTCCGAATCATTCCAATTCAATTCCAGATTCAATTCACAGACACATCGAAATATTACTTGGAATCTTTTCTTACTATCTGAATAATCTCTAAACTTTAATTCGAATTCCTCCTCAATTTATTCAAGTCACATTCCTGAGATGTGAAACTTTTATAGAACTTTGTGTACTCGCAGAACTTCAAATTTGAATTTAATTACTTCGAGAACTCAAATTTGAAGTTAAGAGTGTGTGTTACTTCAGAAGTTCAAATTTATATTCCAAGGAAACTTTTATTCAAAACTTTACCGAGAAACTCAGAAAGCTCTAAATTTAATTAGAATTCAAATACAGAGAATTCCTTTCAACTTCAAATTGTAATTTGAATTCAAGTACGTACTCTCCCCTCATCCCAAGGCATCAATTTGAAATAGACAGATCGATGAAAAATATTTTTCACATCACCGGGAATCGAAACCGAGCCTAGACCACCCGGGGGATTCGTAGTCAAGAGCTCTACTTGTTACGCCACGGACGTAGTGCATTACCGTCCCCGCTATCCATGTACTTCTTGTACTTCGTTCGAAGCTCCACTATCAAAATCAATTAGACTATCGACTTCTCAGTCCCGTTCCGCCTTCCTCTATCTCCGTTCACGTTCCCCGATCCATCGGCGTCATTCAATTACAAGACAAATGACTCTTTTGTGTTTTCAGCGACGATCCAAGCCGGAAGGCGGCGCGCGTCCGCGCGTCTCTAACGAACGGACACCTCGCCGATCGCAATAAATCAATGTGCAACCTAATTAACTGACGGCTCCGGCCTATAATGGAGGCTTCATTACCACCGAGTACGCTAATTACGTGAATCCAGGACCGACACGAGCACGGCCTAAGTAGACACGGCCGTTTCACGGGTCGCGATTCCGTGTCGTTCTGTCTTTGACTGCTGATTGTTCTGCTGAGTCCTCCAATTAGCCTATTCGTACGTCGTTGCGTGCACTGCTGGCCTGCCGTTACAAATCACAGCAAGTTTCGCTTAGCCGAGTGTCATTCGAAACGCAGCCTCCGCGAACTATCAGTTAACTTTATATTACATCCAATTATCTAATAATCAACACGTAACGTTCACACTCATTCCACTCAGAAATACACCCAAACATTTCACCGATAACGTACATCGCTCGGTTTCATCAAATTATCGATCGACTCCGTGGCAATTAATATCAACTGACAAATTAGACGAACCGAGTCCGCAACGAAAACTTCCGAGTTTAACGTTCGATAGTTCCCACGCGAGATTGGCCACGTTTTGTCAAACTTCTGACAAGAAAGACACGTCCGTCCTCCCATTTACACTTCGCCGGGTGTTCTTTTATCGCCGGTGTCGATGCATGAATGCAATTTTCCGCGAGCGACGCGATACGCCGTCGGACGACGACAAATGGAAGAAGTTATATGAAGAAAGTTAAGCGAACGGGAAGCTCCGGGACGCGTTATCCTGCATCGCGGCGGCGGGACGCGTTCGATTTCGGCGGACGAGCAATAAACAAACGGCGCTCCCCGTCCCGGGTCGCGGCGGGTCACCGTCGAAAACGCGCGGCGCGCCGATTAATATGATAAAACGGGCCCGACACGGCCGCCTGCCCGCCGATACGTGAACGTTAATTGTTCGTTTCGGAGTGCCGGACGTGATTACGTTGATTATAAAACACGGTGTAATTTCGTCCCCGTAATTACGCGGCCTTTATATTCTGATCTGGGAAACAACAAAGCGTCACGACGCGGAATTTACCCGTAATTGCGTATTCCGCGGCCGGTAATCGCTCGCCCCCATTTTCTTTCCAATCCGACGAGGAATTAGTAGAAACCGATAATACCCGGTACGCTGTTCGACGAGCAATTTTTACGCTGTGTTTGTTAGCAACGGGCGGACGTAAATTTCGACTATGAACACCGGGATTCGGGATAATAACGAAGAAAGATAGGTTTCGCTGATCTTTCGGAATTGCGTTTGATTTTGCGCTTGTTAATAGGATATTGGGCTCTTGTGATGTTGTTAATTACTTGCTATTAATACTGAAGAAATAATATTGGGAAACTTTTGAACACCTATGGATAATTTCAAATTTAACTCTTTACTCGAGAGGTGACACCACTTGATTTCACATGTTTATTTAATGTAATTATACAAAGTTTAACATTAAATATTACATTCTATAGCTTTAATATTTAATGTTAAACTTTGTATAATTCCTGGATACTTGAAATATTGGAATAAAACAGCTTTCCTCAATGTACTGGTGATTCCTCTTCGAATTAGTCTCAAACATCGTCTCGTAAAGAAATGTTAATTTCTAGTAAGAAACATCCGAGCGCAAAGGGTTAACTTTCTAAATCTAAAACATCGAGAAATGTCGAAGTATTAATCTCCACAATATCCAATTTGAAGTACAAGTCCCTGATTATACAATCAGAAGACGGATAGAGCTGTTTGAATGCTTCAGCGAAGAGAGTTCGGAGCATCGAGAGTAAAGAGAGTACAAATCCGAAGGAGAAATATTTAATTAAGCGGAGGTTGGACCGGGAAAGGAGGATACTCGGAAAGAAACACGGGACGAAGCAGGGAAAAGGAAGTAATAGGCGGATTTCCGCGAGGCTCGATTTCCACGGGCAGATAAGCGGCCCGTGATACCCGATGATTTGATAGTTAAGAAACTTTTCAGCGGGAACTTGAAACTTCCGGCGCGGAGAGAGGCCCGGTCCCGCTTTTCGCGTCGTTAAAGAGACCTTCTGTTTTCGACCGGCTGAAAAGAAAAGTTTATCTGGCCGTGATTAAAGAAGCCGGAAGTTATCCTCGCGATCTACGCAACGGGCCGGCCGTCCGGCCCGGCCGCCACGGCGGAACTGCGAGAACAAAATTGGACCGGCCGTAATGAGATTATAAATTAAACTCGACGTGGCCGTGCCGGCGAGGAGTTACGAGATTAAGAGCGAAACTTCCTGAAAGAGAGAAGACACTTTTCCTTTTTACACCGGGGCGAGCTTATCACGCGTTAATTTCGCCTGATAAAGTTCCGCGCTGATGGCTGTTTGGTTATAAATAATAATCGCGTTAATGCGATTGCGACGTCTGGCGAGATTATTGAAACGATCGTAGCTCTTTGATCTTTCCATTGACCGCTTGATCTTTCTAATTTCAAACTTACCAATATGCTAATTAATTGTATCATAAGAATTAATTATATTATAAGAATTCCATGGTTCTATAATTATATTATAAGAATCCTATGATTATATAATTATATAATAAAAATTCTATGATTCTATAATTATATGATAAAAATTCTATGATTCTATAATTACATTACAAGAATTCTATGATTCTATAATCATATAATAAAAATTCTATGCTTCTATAATCATATAATAAGAATCAATTACATCATAAGCATTCTACTTCCAAAACTCCCCAAAATCCTAATAAGTCGCAAAGTTCAAATAGACCTTTCATTCGAACTCCCCTCTATTCCTCTTACATACTCTAACTTCCCATAATCTCCACCTACTAAAATCCAGACATCAAATAGCGTGCAGCTTCCTCGATTTTACTTACCCTTATCGTCTATTTCACTTACAATTACTTCAAATTTTCCACGGTGATTATCTGCAACGTTAAAAGTCATGGAAGAACGGATACCGGCGAGCTCGGGGATGAATGATTATAATCTAGATCGCGAGGGCACGCGGTTCGAGGAGCGGCGGTGGATATTGCGGCGCGGAGCAGTCGCGCGGGAGTCAGAGGTGAAACGCCGACGCGTATAATCGCAAAAAGGGCCGCGGAGTTTGGTTAACAGTCCCGCGGAAACGCGGGCATTTTAATGATGCCAAGCCAGCCACGGAACTTTGTGTACACGCCGGGCATTCGTTCTGCGCGTCAGACAAGATTACCGCAGACGGTGCCCGGCCACGTCCAACTAGTTCCCTGATACGCTAACTCGGCTCAGTCCGCGCGGATGATGATATAAACGCGAGGCGAGGCGAGCTGAACCTCGGCTCGGTCTTAAACTGTTCCGTCGAAATGCACGATGCAATAGCTCGAGGTGTCGAGCTCCATAACTCGTTCCTGTTCGCGGGGACAGGAAACGAATGAATCGTTCCGCGAGCTCGCCTCGATTATAAATCCTCCGCGATGAGCGGGGATCATCCTCGGACACCTCAGCCTCGAAATCGGCCGCTGTTCTCGCCCGTGTTTTCTTGGGAACTGTGCCTTTGTGTAATGGAGTTGTTCATTTTATGTAATAATAAGCATTTGTAATGAAGTATCTTGTATTGATCGCTTCAGGTGGAGGTTAGACTTGTGGAAGATTTGAGTGTTCGATTGTGGAATTATTAAGAATTTGATAAGAGCTTTTATTCTACAATCATTTATCAAATTCTTAATAATTCCACCATCGAACACTCGCAAATCTTCCACTCGAGTATTTTAATATTGCAATTACAATATTTCCTTGGTAGAAGCTTTTATTCTACAATTATTAAACTTTTATAAAGAAAGATCTACTGCGGAGTTAGATATTTGTAAAGGAAGATCAAACCGAAAATCTTCCACGTTCGATTATTTATCTCAAGGAAACATTGTAATTGCAATGTTAAAATTATCGAAACCAGTTATTTTGACTGGCAATATTCTATTGTTAATAGAGATTAGTAGTTGTAAAGTTGTTTAGTATTAATAGTACTAAATGAATGGACTTTCGTGAGTATTGATATCTTAAGCATTGAATGTTTGCAATGATTTTCACTTGAATACTATAACGAATGTCTGGAGGAACTGAGAATAATCTATTGTTACAATTCTTATAGTTACATATTATTCCTATTAGATCGATATAAAGATTAGAATGTGTAATCTTGTATACTAGATTAGAACTGTTGTGTTTCATATCAAAATTAGAATTCATTGTATCTAATCATCTTGCTTCCAGCAAATAATTCACAGTACAACTCTTTCAGTTAAAAGTAACGCACACCTCGTTCAATCGTCAGGATATCCAGGTTCGAAACGATTCCAGCTCGAAACCGATACGTCCCGAGGAACATCGCGAGAACACGCGAAGCTATTCCGACAACAGTTTCATCGCTCGCCGCGGCTCCGTAGGATGGCTGCAGCCAGCTGAGCCGGACACAGATCCCATTGTAAGAGGATAAAGTGTGCCGAGGTTGACGTGGAACAACGGCCGCCGCCGGCAAATTAACTTTTCCATTCATAATTTACGCGGGCCTGAATGGCCTCGATTAATGCGCCGGGCATTAAATCAATTGTGCTAATGCCGCGGACCCTTCCCCGCCTCGGCGCGCGCATAAATACGCCGGGTCCTCGTTAAAAACAAAAATTAATGCCCCCTCCCGGCACGCTCGGCCGCGAAATTCGCCGCGTTTCCGCCGGATCGTTAAGTACGGCCGGCCGTAACGAAATTATCGGCGGCCCGGCTCGAAATCGGAATTAACATCAAACGGCGGACGAGCGAGCGCGGGGGCCGGCCTTTGCCGTACCGTTTCGAAAAATCGCCAAACAGTTTGCGGACGGCACAATTGGCCCCGGGAAATCGATAGGAAGAGCGCTCGGGGGCGCGGCTCGATCGGCCGTGAACGCGATTCCGGTCGGAATCTTTTCGGTGATAACTCACCCGCTCGGTTTTCGGTCATTTATTCGGTTTCGTAATTAGCCGATGAACCACACGGTCCACAGCCGGCCGGTCGGCTGAAGAATCACGCGGCAAGTAGTCGGATATTCGAATGGAAGATTGCTTTCACCGGGTTTCGCCTGTTTTTTCGTAATACTTGCGCATGATTGAGGCTTTATTGAACTGTTCTGCGTTCTTCGGGTAACATTGACTGTTTAGTGATACGAGTCTTCAAAACCGGTAGAGAAGTGTTAACCCTTTGCACTCGGAAGTTTTTTATTAGAAGTATTTTAACGTTTAGCAATTATTGATATCCTCGAAGCATTGAATATTCGAAATGATTTTGAAATAGTTTCATTTGAGTACTATAATGAGTTTCTGAAGAAACTGAGAATAATCTATTGTTACAATTTTTATGGGAATTGTATGTTAATCGTATTAAATGCTCGGTAGTTCTAGTGTTAACCCTTGGCACTCGGAAGTTTTTCATTAGAAATATTTTAACGTCTTATGATGAGATAGAGAGGATATTTTGAAGCTAACTCGACGAGAAATCACACTTTAGAGGGACAAAGCTATTTTCTTTGAATATTTCTCAAATTGATGGATTGTACGAAGTCTAATATTAAAACCAATTGATATCATACAGTAAAACTATAAAATTTGATACTTAATATTACTGTATGAAATCAGTTGGTGATTGAGAAGCACCTCCCGAGTGCAAAATGTTAAACGTGGTCAATCCTTTCGTTTAAGCTTAGAAACTGAGTGAAACTTCTCTATTATTTCAAAACATTGTGAATGGAACGATCTTTTTGTTCCAGTTCTAAGCAGGCAACAAGAGTATACAATTAGAAGGAATAATGAATGAACTTCATTGTATACGAACCTATATTCCGCCACTTTCAAGCATACCGGAGAAGCGCGATCGCGTTGATTGGCACTCGAGCGTTAACTAGCATCTCATTGTTGTAACACAAGGGAAGTTAATTGTTTAAAGGAGTTCGGAGCAGACAAGATTTTCAGCTGGTCCTCTCAGCTTTACGATCGCCTTAATGGAGAGTTTCAGTACGGTGTCGGAACCGCAGAATTCCGGCTGCAATTTCATCGTCGCGTTCCGGTAATTTGTAGCCGATCGAGAGGCGACTCGTAAAATTAAGGAAATCGCGGGACAAAGCCGCGGTCGCGCGTAAATCTCTTTGACGAGGCCGGGGCTCGACGTGGCTCGCTAACGAAAGCGCGTCGGTTTCGGGTGAAAAGGGTGCGGCGCATCCAATTACCGGCGGACGATGCGTTTCATTGCGCGAAAAAGCCGGCCGCAACAAAATAACCGGCGAAAGTAACGAGAAACGTCGATTTAACGGCTCGTGTCCGGATCGGTCAATTGAACCGTTCCTACCTGGGACGCGCCGCTGCTGGAACAGCTTGGGAACGGTCCGCAACGGTGCGCGCGTAAATTGTCACCCCCCGCGCGCGGTTCTTTTCCACCGAAATCTGTTAACGGTAACACGGGAACCGTGTTCGAGTCAATTGCGCCCTGATAGACAGCTGTGTAACCGTCCAAGTAAATCCGACTGGTTAGCTTTGTATGCTAAAAGAGCTGCGAGCCTCCATGTAACCCCATTCTCCTGTCCACCCGTCCTCCAAAAAATGGTGACGCTTAGAAGGGATGCTTCATATGAAATCGACCAACTGGTTCGCCATTCAATTCGATCCCACTTCTTTCTACATTGTATATAGAGTCGATCGATCATCGAAATGTATCGATGGGTCAGTTCCCTGTTAAGCTAGAATTTTGCGCCAGCGTCTCTGAGAAAGCGTATTGAAACCAGACACTGAAGTAAATTGGAGCAAACTAAGATAATCTTTATATAATTTATGACTAACTTTACGAGACGCTAACGAGAATTTTATAAACATTATTCGGTAAATATTTGAGTCACAGTCTACTTTTAACCTGGTTTCTAAAATCTAAATAACCAAATATCAATCTTTCTAAATAAATATACTGTAAATACCCGTAAATCTAATGTTAAAGCGCCTTGGTCGCCAACAGCAGCCAATAGATTAAAATCCTAATAATAGAATTCGAGATCGTTATTCTATAGAAAATTGATTAGATCGAAGAGTCCAAGCGACAGAGGTAATGATTCAATAACGCGAGTAGAATGACACGTTCTAAATGCAAATAGCTTTAGACCCAAGAAGAGAATCTAGCCATCTGCTAGGTAGTCTCGTGACTGATCGATCCGAAGGCATGCTAGCATCAGTGCTAAAGGAAATGACGACAAAGGACTCACCAGAGGAGAGTTTAGACCTCTGCAACAGCCAAGTCTGCAACGCGAGCCGCTCCCTGTGCCTGCAGAAGAACTCTGGCCTGATCCCATGCCTCTTGAGGAACTCGTCGCACTTTCTGAACGCGGCCAGAGCCTTGGCGGCCTCGACCTCGTCGATGTCCGCGAGAACGTTCGGGCAGGAGCTGCGCCTCGAGGACGAGGACCGTTCCTCGTAGGTCTCGTCGGGCAGAAGCATACCCATTCCCGCGGGATAGGATCTCCCCGGGCAGCCCGGCCGCTCCGCGGTCCCCTCTGCTTCCTTTCGACAGCTGTCGTCGGAGTTCTCGGCTGTCTCGCAACTTCCAGCCCGCGGCACTCGTCCAAAGCACATATTAATCCTGGCCGTGTGCCTCAGAAAAGCGTCTCTAATCGGCCAGGAAACGAATCTCGTAGCTCTATCAGCTTGATGATTCTCCTCTTAACCTTTGATCTATCCTCGCGTACTCTTCCTCGTTGCCCAGCGAGCGATCAGTTGTCACTGGTAGTCAACGATCGCGTTCATCTTGACACCTGGGTGGTTCAGACTCTATCCAATTGATCGTAAATTGATCAATCTTTGTAACGAGCGTTGCCACTGGCTTCTCGAAGTACACTTTTAACTCCGAAGAAGCTTCAATTGGCTAGATCTTGGTTAAGTCTGGATCAAGGTTGTACTAGATCTAGGTTCTAGGTCTGAATTAGGTCTTATCTATGATCAGCCTGGATTATCTTCACTGTCGAAGTAGAAAATCAACGGATATACTCGCCACGAGCGATTAATAAGGCTCTGTCTTCGAGGAGCGACGCCTTCGCTGTCAACGATTTTCCCTGGCAGCCGGGCTATCTCCTCCGGCGCCTCTGTTAATTGAATCGAATCCCCGACGATCGGTTCTCCGGGAGCAACAGCATCCCCAAGATAGCGGTTGAGCTTCACAGGCTTCGAGCGGCGATCATCGTCCCGGCTACGTGGCCCGAATCCCGGCCGAGTTCCCCATCGCAATTTCACAAATTGAGCCTGGAACCGGGGATCCCCATCGATCCGGATCCGCTCGGTTCGCCGCAAAAAAGCGCTGGTTTTTCGTGGCTTTCACCGGATTCGACGGCCCGCGAGCCGATTTCCAGCGCGAACCGAGTCTGGCTGCGACCGGGCCCGACTTTCCAACGAATCGATTCCCTTGGCCGCGCAGTGTCGCTTACGCGCGACACGCTTCACCGCCATTTTTCTGTGCCAGCCGGATTTCCGCGCGAATCTGAAAGTTGCAAAAGTAATTCTCCGTTTATTCAGCGTCTCTGATGCCCGAATATCTCGTCGAACCCTCGGAAACACGATCGCGATTATTTCACTGTAACATTCTCCGTGTTCCCTTCGAAATTCGGAGCTCTCCCGACGCCTGGATTTTTGTTACATTTCATCGCGCCATTGTCGGGCCGGAATAATGGCTTCGACGAAACACGGATTTATCATCGTTGTCGGGCGGGTCGTTCGTATTCAACGACGTCCGCGAGCGTTTTGTCGAGCGAGGGAAGTGCCCGATGGCTTACGAATTATACGAGCGGCATTGTGAATTACATAAATCCGCGAAGCGCGCGGTGACTTGACGCTGTATTAACCCGGCCGTTCGCCGTTACGGTTACGGTGGCTCGACGAGCGACGCGGAAACCCAGCGAGGATAACGCGATCCCCCCCCCGGCCGGTACAAGAAAGTAAAAGGCGCTTTTTCTCCTCTCCTCTTTTCCCCCGTGTTTTTACTGCGCGACGGTAAAAGGGGGCACCGTTACGGTTAATAATGGGGGCTCGCCTTGGAATTCGCCGCGCAGGAAATTGATACATTTCCACCGTTTATGAGACACGAATAAAACGGCACCGCCCGCGCGGCGAAGGGTTATGGCGGGTATTCATGGATTATGGGAGACAGCGTGCACGATTTAATGGCGGCGCCCGGTCCCCGTTTCGCTCTGGCCGGCTAACAATAAACATATTAACGGTTCCGTTGCCGGTGGCCCGATTAACGGCGTATATTTTCGACGGCACGCGTTCCGCCGCTGAATAAAACGGATGATAACCGTAACCGAAACGGAACGGCGGAGTTCGAAGGCGGTTCCCGAGCGTCGCGCGCCGGCTTAACCGATACACTTCGCGCGGGAACAAGTGTACCGAACTCGTTCCGCGAGTCACGGGGGAGGCCGGCGTCGGAGGAGGATATCCGTGGAATATAGGGGGCCCCGGCTAGAGCATTAATTAACGAAAACATGCAGGCGAGTCGGACGCGAAAGAATCCGAGACAAGCCGACGGTAGCGCTGACGATCGTTCGACACGCGAACAAACTCCGCGCCCAATTAATCCTGGTTAATCGTCGATAAACATTATTGTCGACGACAGCTTCGATATTTTAAGGATCCCTCACAAACGTGGCTTGCTTTTAATTAGATTAATCACGAGCGATCGAAGTGACGTGTTGCTTTAGAGATGAAAGGAACTCTTTAGAAGTCTTTTGCAGTTTTACATTAATAACAAAGCTAAATTATGATAATCAGTGAATACCCCCGCACTACACGAACAACCCCTAATAACCTCCCATCGAAAAATTGTCCAGCAAAGTCCCAAAGATTCCCAATATCGCGATTGAGCAGCAAGATGATCTTAGAAACTGAAATTCGAACAGAATTTCAATCGTTCACCAAACCGAACCCAAAGAATCCATCGCTCCAAAAACGACTACCAAATTCTCCACAAAGATTCAATCCCTAGATTTCCCAGTCTGATTACACCATTATTCCTCTCCGCGATGCCACTCTGCAGCCTCTTAATGCCATCGCTGAATAAATAGTACGCCAAAGGGTTAAGGGAAATCATCCCCAGTCTCAAGACGACGCTGACAAAGGGAATCTTCCTCCTAAACTCTTCCCAAGACATTCTTCAACATCCAAACGAGTGAACTGCAAGATTCCGAGTGTCCACTCGTTGACACCATAGAACCCCATGTTGCAAAACTGAAACACAGTCGACCCGGCGGCGTCCAGCGGCCGCATCCGTCGTCGCCTCGTTATCCCGTCGACGTACCCGTCGGCGACGGCCGCGAGCAACGCCGGCGACACGGCCGCCCCGGGTCGCTGTGGACGTCGCTTAATGGGATGCATAAAGAGCGATGAAGCAGAAGGAAGAGTCGGCGACTCGACACGTGCCACCCACGGTGAATTACAATATTCACGATCGAGGGATCCACCGGGGCGACACGATCACCACCGAGGCCGGGCTCCCCGGTAGTCGAGCGGCCGCGTCTCGGCCCGAGATCGGAATTCTTGATCAGCCGGCGCGGTGGATCGCCGCCGACACCGGGAAACCATTCGTCCCGCCGAATCGATGCTCTCTCCTCGTATCTCGCACGAAACCTGGTCGCCCGGCCAATCGACCGGATCGCCGTAGATCGCGCCGCGGACCGGGAACCCGGGGGATAAAGGACACGTTCGGCTGGCAACGACGACGGACGGGACGACGCTCGACGCTGAAACGATCCCCTAACAACGTCCCGGAGTAAACAGCGCTCATAAAGCGCGCGAGGATTTATGGACGGGCCGAGAGGCTTACGCGTCGCCGCGTTGATTTACATTTACGCGACGTCGCCGAGGAAAAATGGAGTTGCGACTTTGAACGGAGTATTTTTTGATTCTCTGCGAGATCGGAGGTGGATAAGGGATGAGGGTATTGGAAGATGGGAATGTGGCTGAGGGAATGGTGATGAGATGGTACACCCTTAACCCTTTGCACTTGGAGGTGACCCTAGTGATTCGATACAACTTGATGTTGAATATTTAATATTTTAAATTGAAGTTTGCATTGCTACGTGAAATATTTAAATAACACCTCAATAACACATCGATTGCTTAATTAATAGAGAGAAAACTACGTGCTGATCTCTTACTGTTCGACTAATTAGATTGTTTTTCCACGACTTAGTCTTCCAAATCTGAACGTTTCGTCTCACCGAAATGACCCCGCAAAGGGTTAATCATTCGTAAGATTCAGGAATACTTTCGCTCGAGAGGTGACTCTCAGTCACAGCAAAACTATGAAGTAGAATATTTAACATTCGAAATTGAACTTTCTATTACTATGTGAAATATGCAACTCGAATAGCCTTGTTGCTTAATTTATCTATGAATTATCGTTGAATTAGCTTCAAACAATATGACCTATATCTCGTCAGAAAACGTGGAATATTTCCATTGAGAAACTTTCGAGTGCAAAGGGTTAATGTAGATGCGTGTGGGAAAAGTCATTCTAATCTCTGGTATTGGTGTTGTTTGCAATTAACATGTGACAGGCTTCTGTAGATTTGTTATCTGTGTTACCGTATTCTTTGGTAGTGTGTGAAAGATGGAATGGTTGCATCGATCGCGATTGAGAAAGGAATAGTTAATTAGTTTTCTAGAACAGAATGGTAGCGAGATCAGAGACGGAAGTCTGAATGATCGAGAGATCAAGCGTTACGTAACGCTTCGAATCTCCCGTAGAATCTCGCCTGATTTTCCCGTGGGATTAAAACGTGAAGCGGAGCCAAAGTGTTAAAGCTCGTGACGCACGATACGATCAATCGTCCATCATATCCGCTCGCGTTCCGCGCCTTTGCTCCTCTCGTTCGAAAGGCAGCTCGCTAGCGCCCGCGGCGACAGCGCGGGAACCGCTCGGCCGTTTGATAAATTCACGTCCGATGAGTTTAAAACGCATTAGCCCGCGATAAATTTCATCCTCGGCGTTCCTCCGCGGCGCGCGACGCTGTTCCGGACAGTGACAGCCGGGAAACGCGTTGTCAACGTCATCGGGATTAAGTCTCCGATTAACGAGCCCCGACCGAATTGTAAACTGAATGCGGACCTACGATCCTTGAATTTAGGTGAACGGGAGAGGATCGCTAAATACAATCGCTGCCTGTTCAGATAAAATCAACCGGCGATGCGGATCGCGGGCCGCTTTTAATTCGATTCGATACGAAACGGCGCGACCGACCGGTGCACCGAATCGAACGTCGCTGATCCGAATCGAAAAATGACGCCGCCCTGTCCGCTCCCCGCCCAGGTGAAACCGAAAAGCGCGTTTGGCACGATTCCAGCCGCGATAACCTTTCAAATCCAAATTACTTGTGGTTTGATTCAGTTCGGGCGCAGTCGGACCGAACGATTATACTCGCCGCTGCGAGCGGAGCTGGCTGACGCCGGGATTAGTATAATTACCTATCGAAACGCTTCGTGATCTTTAACCCTTTGCGGTCCGAAGTGCTCTTGGTTTCTCGCTTTGAGGTTCGCGTCGACGTTAGTTCATTCAATTACAGCTTCATATGACGCTCTGTTTATTTATTCAAGACGATAGTCATAAAAACTCAATTTTCTTATTGTTGGTGAGTATGTTTATTTTGTTTATCTATACTATACAGATACTATTAATTCAAGAAAGTCTTATCTCGACGACTACTTTACTCAGAATAACTGATAAATGCTCATTATTATTATTATTATTTGTCTCGAATGGATTAAGTTCCGTAGTTAATAAAATATAAGGAACAAACCTATTCGAACGTAACACGAACTCAAAATTATAACTGTATGTCAATTCCACAATCTTCAGAAATTGTAACACTATATTTCCTCCAACAATCAAATGAAAACTTCCATAGAAAAAGACAAACAAACGCACTCAACGCAATACGAACACCAAAATTCTCACAATCGTCTATCAACATACTCCACAATCTTCTCCAAAGCTTCTAAAACCATATTTCCCCCAATAATCAAATTACACACTCCCACAGTCAACAATAAAAGACAAGGAACCATCCCGCCGAAGCGCAGCACGAACGCCAGCCGACAAAGTAGTGGTTTCCCAGGTACCGTAGCCAAAGTGGAAGAAGCCTGATTTACTCCGGAGTAAGAGGTTGGCCCTATCTTTCCATTTATCCCCAATTCCCGACGAACGATCCGCAAACGATCCGATATCGGGGCGTCACAAAGGCAAATCCGAGGTCAATCTTCCCCGCGGATCGGAAGAAAGGGGATGATTTAGGTGGTTAATGTGGCTCGAACACCACTCTTTCCGATCCTCGTAAATCGATAAGCCCGCGGCGTTGAAGAGCGAACCAACGGAAGAGGAAAGAACACAGAGAGACGAGAATAAAGAGAAAGAGAGAGAGAAAGAGGGAGAGAGAACGTGTGCAGGTCCCGTCGACGGGAAACTTAGTTTAAACCGCACAGCCCGGCCGAACAGGAGATTTACCATAGAACGCGCGGAGCGCGCTCGCGATAATTTTATTTCGCCGGCCGTGTAAGCCGTTCGGCGTATCCATCGCGTGCGTGTAAACCGCGTGTGTATCGCGGCCGGCGGAACATATAATATGCGCCGCGGACACGTGCATCCTCCTCGTGTACGACGACGGCGCGAGCACCCTCGTTCGCGAGAGATACGCGACGCTGAACAGCAACACGAGAGGGGATCCGCTGAACAGGATATTTTCCAGTGATTGCTAGCCGACCCGCGGAATACACGTGTTTTCGCGAATGTCGCGGAAAGTAGGTACGCGCGTCTTTATTACGCCGATTGCCATTGCTCTGTTAACCCCTCGGCCTATGATTTCTTCCTCAACTCGGTACGGCTACTTTGTCGTTAATAATTCATGGGAGAAAGAGAAAAATTCTAAGCATACCTTATGCCTGTATTTTCTTTTAAGTATAATAGTTGATTACAGAGGAATAATGTTTACTTTGAATTCGAATGAAGTAATATATATATTTGTTGAATCATCTTGAAAATCTTCAGAGTCTCACTTGTTGTAGGGCAAGGGGTTAATAACCCTTCGAATGGAATTTTCATGTTTGCAGATCAATGGCTCGATTACTGAAAGTGCAAGTGTGGTTTCTGTTTGCTCTGTTATTTAAGCAATTGATAAAGTTAGCTTCAACTGCTAGTTTTCTACGTTTCAAAGAACCTTTGTGAAGGGTGAACCCTTTGCACTCGAAAGTTTTCCATTAGAAATATCCAACATTTTAGTTACATGGGCCCACAGAGGGTTAATAGAACATTCTGCAACGGTCTACTCACTCAAACAGCATTAAATAACTCAAAAGACAAATATCAAAACACTTCAAACACCTAAAACAATCATATCCAAATCGACCAATTAAACAAACCAAACTTCCCCCGAAGATTCCAAAGGCAATCGAAGAAACTCTAAGCTAACTACACACAAACCCACATAGAACAAACCAGAGGCGCAACAAAGGGGAAAGCCGAGCAAAAGGAGCAACGGAGGAACCTTGAAGGGTTAGTCGAAGGGGAGGCGGCTGCAGGGAGGCAGAAGGGGTGGAGAGTTAACAGCGTGTATTTAAGAACGTTCGCGTTACTCGGCTTTTAGCGTGGCGCGTTTAAGAAGAACGCATACGTTCCGCGTACGAGCGAGGGCGAGCCTGTGATTAGGGGCCCAGTTGGGCCCCGGGGGCCTTATAACCGCCCACTACAACGCGAGCGGCCGTGGAAGGGGCTGGCGAACGAGCGAACGGGGCGGAAGAGGGAGGGGAGAGAGGGCCGACGGCTTTCAGACCTTACCCGCGAGACCGCGTGGGAACGTATCGGCTCGTCTATCATCTTAACCTCCCTGAAACTCCGCGCCTCGAGACTCCGTTCGAGGAATCCACGCCACGCACCCTCCACCCGCGAGTACACAGGGTGATTATAAAGTGCTTATCGCCGCGGGATCGTGTTACGCGGCCATTCGATCGGATTTGCCCAGACACCCACACCTCGGCGCCCTCCTCGCCCCTTTCTCCGCGTTATCCCCCTTCGTCCACCTTCTCCGGAGTCGCATTGTCGTCTCGGATCGCGGCCTCGTCGAAATTGTAGCTTTCATCCCCCTCCGGCCGGAGATCCCCGGGGTGGATGGCGGCCCGCCGCGAACCGTGAATCGGGGAACAGGGATTATCGTATCGATTCCTCGGGAAGATTCTTCTGATGTGTGGTTAGAGACGAGCGCCAGGATTGTCGGGTGATAAAGCACAAAGTAATGGTATTATTGAATTACGGGGTGGAGCGCGGCGTCAGATCGCGCCGTCTTTTGCAGAGGTTCGACGGGGATCGGGGGACTGTTACGTTTATGGGAATTCGAATTTTGAAGTGTGCGGTTTGGAGATTGAGGATTGGCGTTATGAATGCTTGGAACTGGATGGGTTAATGTGACTGTTACTGGTGTCTTGTGGGATTATTAACTCGAGAGGTGCCTCTAACTCATAAATTGATTTCATACAGTAAAATTATAAAATTTGGTACTTAGTATTGAACTTCGTGCATCAATTTGAGAAATATTCAAACAAAATAGCTTTGTCAACAATAGCTATGTGTAACAATAGATTATTTTCAGCTTCTTCAGAAACTCATTATACTACTGTAATGAAACAATTTATTTTCAAAATCATTTCGAATATTCAGTGCTTCGAGGATATCAATAATTGCTAAACAAACAGATCGAAACCAGTCATTTTGCCTGGTAGTTCTAGTATTAAAGAAATATTTTTCTGAATTATTGGAGACATTAGTTTCGCCATACAAAAACTGAATAGCACTCTTGGAGATCCCATAAATTTCGGAAAGAAAATTCAACTGCTCGGTGTTACGGAACATTATAGAAATCATTGTACTGTAGATACCCTATATATTCTCCATTATCGCGTTCTGAATATTGAGTGTTCGAATTTCTAGAAAATACGTAGATATTCGCAACGTAAATTATTCCGCACTCCGGATTCGAAACTTATGTTTCCGACTGTTTTGAATGAGAGGCGTGTTTACTGCGATTGCGAACGCGTTCCGAGGGTTTTCTTGCGGAATACAGGTTACAGGGGATCCACGTTGTAACGTTATTTCAGCGGTGGTCCCAGCAGAATCGAAATGGCGGGCGTGTAACGTCCGCGGCGCGCGTGTTTTCTAGTTACCGGGCCAACGAAACCGATGCGAATAATTGGAGTACAGGTGCGCGGAATGTATGGAGCAATTTTCCTCGAGCGACGGACGG
This sequence comes from Nomia melanderi, assembly GCF_051020985.1. Classification (NCBI taxonomy): domain Eukaryota; kingdom Metazoa; phylum Arthropoda; class Insecta; order Hymenoptera; family Halictidae; genus Nomia; species Nomia melanderi. The sequence continues at coordinate 12,745,363 of NC_135010.1, read as the reverse complement.
CTCGCGAATTATACCGAGCCGCAGACTGAGCCTTAATCAGTTCGATAACACGACGAATCAGCGGGAATCAATTAACGCGGCCGATTTTTTCGCCGGGCCGCGAGCGTTCCGATGGACGCGACCGGTTTACCGGCGAAGCGCCTGTCGTAACGCTTCGCTTTGCGCTTCCGCGTGCTCGGATGCTGCGCAACGGAAAGAACTGCACTGGGAAATGAAGCGTTATCTCGCGCCAGCTGCTGTTTGCCACGCGCTTTCCGTCCATGTTGTTAATGGTACCATTCCGCTGGAGATATTGCAGCCTTTGATGGATTGTACAGCGCTAATCGGTTTGCTTCGGTGATTCTTATTAACCTCGCTGGAAAGACGCGCCGCGTCGAGATGCTTTTGTTCTAGAATTCCTAATGACGTTTTATGAACATCGATTGTCGCATTAGGTAGTAGGTTGTTTTCAAATCGCTGTGTATAAATGACTAGTAAACGGAATTATTGAACACTTAATTATTTAATTATTTTGGATATAGATGTAGATATAGATATAGATATAGATATAGATATAGATATAGATATAGATATATTTTATATATATATATATATATAAAATACTTTGCAAAATCCAGTTTCGTACTGACAAAGTGGGATTCGTTATTTCAGTTCAAGGGGTTAATATTAAGAAGTTCCAAAGAGACTTTCAGTAATATAAATTCTTCGACAATTTCTCAGTCTACTATGAAATATAGTGTTCAAAAATTAGTTTATTTTAATAATAGAATCTGAGGAATCCAGACGATCAAGCGCCTAGGAAAAACGGCAAGAAATGTCACTGTCAGCTGTTCAATCAATTCCACGCGATTTTCCAGTAAACATTTGATTCTCCACGGATGCGCCTTCGGTCGCAGATGTTTTCAGATCCTCGAAAAACGATGCAGCGGGATTCCGAAGGAATTATCGGTAAGCTGGCAAGGATCACGCGAGATCCTCCGTCGGTTCGAAAATCTGGGTCTATCGGAGATCGTCCGGGACGTGAGAGCGGACTGTGGCCCGCGGAACGAAACGCGGCCACGTACGTGTATAATCAAGCGAAACAGTTGGTAAAAAAGGGACGAGAGTGGGATCGGCTGCGTGAGAGTCCAAGAGCCGCGCCGCGCACACTATGGCGCCGATGATGACGTGCTGACGGTGCTATTACTTAGCATCCCCCTTCGCAGAAATTACGGCCGGGTCCGTGCGGGTCACGGAAAGGTTTCCGAAAGGCCCCGCCGGAAACCGGGGAAACGAGTCGTGCGGAGATTCATCGATCGTGAGAAACCGCGATTCCTCCGCTGTGTTTCTCTTGATGCGGATCAGCTGCGAGTGGCGGAGGATTCTTCGGAAATTTAAGTGCTGAGGGCTCGGAAGATGCTGGAGGATTCCATTCTTCTAATGCCTCGCTGTAAACATTCCTCTTCAGCTTTCAACCGAAGACTATACTATTTATAAGTAAGAATATTTAACGTTGGAAGTGTTAGGAATAATTAATGATCAAAATAGACTGTCGATATTAATCCCCTGTTTGCACTCGAGAGGTGACTCTCAGGTACCACCTGATTTGATGAAGTAAAATTTTGAAGAGCTTTGTTTCTCAATTTACTTGTGATTTCTCTTTGAGTTAATTTCAAAAAATATCACATTCGTCTAATTAGAAAATGTTAAGTATTTCCAACGAAATACTTCCGAGTGCAAAGGGTTAAGTTCTATATGATGCATCGATATGTGGAATATTTCTATAAAATGGCTTTGTTTCTCAATTTCCGTATGTGTCATTAGTTCAAAGTGTCGAATCTAATGGAAAGCTTACGAGTGCAAAGGGCTAATAGAAATAGATGTCAATTTTTCCAGTTGAAATTAACTTAGAGAATCATATATACGAAGCGTCCAATTAATTAATAATTGCAAAAATCAGGAATCCGTCATTTTGACTCGTCCGGTAGGTTCAATGTCAGAGTCTCCGTTCCGAAGGTCAATTCCTCTTCCAGCCGCGATCTTCGAAGTCTCGAGGGCGGCGGGACACCCGTTAGATGGTCCCGAACCGCGACCGCGGGGATGGTTCGAGTGGGGTGGCAAAAAAGCTTAATTAAAATTCCGGGCTTGCTAAGTCTGTTCGCGTCGGGGAAAGCGTCGTGAAAAGGGGGCTGGTCTGGGACCCGTGCGGCTACCGGCCGCCTCTTTTTCACCGTTCGCCCCGAGATATCTCGAGGAAACGCGGAAATAAATAAGCGGGCGTGCACTCGGAATATTTCAAAGGCAGGCCCTGTTCCCGACGCGAGTCGCGCGCGACTGGGAGAACTTTTGCCCGTTGGAAACGCGCGACGATGTTCGGAGGACCTTTTTTTTCCTCGCCGCTCAACGGAGCGGAGCGCGCTTCCTCCCCCGACCCCTTTCATTAACCGCACGCGATTCAAACGACCGTGAACCGTCCACCCTCTTCTCGCGTCCGTCGGAAGGTGGACGGGATTTTTTCGTGCCTCTTGAAATCGAAACTGTTTGGAGAACAACTGGGGAGTTAACGCTTTCGCGATAGTTTCGGGCATTTTATTTCGCTAGATTCACGGAAGTATTTGGTAAATGTTTGTGTCGATCCTGATTGATGTTAGAATGTGTATTTTAGTTGTGTATCTTTAGATCTTTCATTTGGAAAATCTAAATGGAGGAAGATTTATTTGATAGAAGAGAGACGTCTTAGAGTTAGGGGTGGAAAGGAGTTTTGGCTTTGGTAAAGCGGAGATCATTGACAAGCTTGTAGACAGAGGGCACTAATAAATTCTTGGCTCTGCAGATTGTTATAAAGGAATATTGGAAATAGAATATTAACCCTTTGCACTTGAGAGATGATGATTTGATCCAGCAAAATTATAAATTTTGTATACTGCATCAGTACGAGAAATATTAAAAGAAAATAGTTGTTACCTAATTTATGTATGGTTTCTTGTTAAATTCATTTTAAAGGGTCTTGTCTATTAATTAGAAAGTATAGAATATTTCAAGTGAAATACTTTGTGCAAAGGGTTAACTCTGAAGGGTTTTTGAAGAGAATCAAGGAATAGTAGAGAATTCATTTCCTTCGTATTCTATTATCATTCGCAACAAACGCTACAACAGTGAAAAATTTTAAAAATCAAACATCTACAAAAGTCTTCTCCAATACACCAATAATCCCACGAAAATACCGAATGGCAAACAGTAATCTCTGCTCGCCAAAGCGAAGCGCCAACAATCAAAGTAAAGGACACCTGGAAGGAACGAAGTCGCGCGAAGAACGACACGAATCGAACACGACGTCGCATTGTCGGACAAGGATCAGAGGCGTCGCGTCGGGTTAAGCTTCCGCCGCCGCGGACGCGCGGAGTATCAGAGGCAGGCTTGTAAGATGACACGTCGATTGAGATTTAATTCGGCCCCGAACGAACAACCGACCAACCGACCGACCAGCCGAACGAACGAACGAACGGTTCGTCCTCCGGGGCAACAGGTGTTACAGGCCGGCCAGCGGACCGTAAAAAAATAGAAAACCGCTGACCGGACAGGCGACTTTCCCCCACGGACTCGGCCCGCGGCCCGAGAAATCCCTCGGACCGATCGGCTAGAAAATATTTTAAGCCCCGGCCGAATTTATCGGCCCCCTAAGAAGCGGGAACTGACGGATAGAAGTGGCCCGTACTGAAGGGTGCTCGATGGTATCGAGTTTTCGGAGCGTAAAGGGGTGAGCCGCTGCGCGCGCTCTAGACGGAACGGCCGCGTTTTGCATAGATAAGGGCGAAACGCTGCGCTTGCAAGCATCTGGAGGATTTAAAATACGCCCGTAAATCAGCGAGCGTCGCGGAGACACTCGGGCAACGCGGAATTTCCGACGGAACCACGCGCACCGGAGGGCGACTCTAATTTTTATGCGGAATTTAGAAGCGTGTCCCCGTTTCATTACGGAAAATTACTGGCGTATCCCTTGAAAACGTTTCCCGGTTCGTTCTTTTCTGCCGCGACTGCTCACCGCGACGCGCGGTATATATCCGTTGTTTTTCTCTTGTTCGAGTTAACATTTATTAACGGATGTCTCGCACGGACAATACAAGCGCAGCAGCGGCAGCAGCAGCGTGCGCGCACGCTCGTCGCCAGGGTTTAATGTCTCGTCGTTTGCTATTATTAACAGCACTCGATCAACTCGAGAAATTTCAGGGAACCGAATGGTTGGGAGAACGAAGGTGGAGGAATAATCTGCTCGTAACAGATGGCTTTAATGATTTATGTCTCCCTGTTTCCGATCACGGGCACACACGTAGTAATTGACTTAATCTTCTTCGGGCGCATTCCAAGGACGTCGGCGCGGTTTTTAAGCGGAACCTCGTGGTTTCTGTTCGCGCGGCTTTTACCACGGGACCGTGGATCTTCCACGCGTGTGATTAAAACCGTCTACGGCAAAACGAGAACGCGTTTATTCTATTACCAGTGCGATCCCCTTTTTCAGGCGAAACCAGACCTGGATGGCTGCGATTAAACCGCGCGTGTCACGAAACGCTACGAAAAATAATTGGGTGCATGGGATCCACGCTGGATTTCCATTTAATCGAATCTTTGGAGCAAATAAAGGATCCACGGTGATAACGATCTACATTACGATCCTGCGAAGTAAATCGTAAGCCCGAAGTGCAGTTATAATTTCGAGTTCCTCGTGAAAAACTAATTTCAATTCTAATAATCACCAGAATTCCAAATTCCAGTAACAGTTTAGTGTTCCTCCTTCCAATTCATCATCGAACCATTGTTACTTCTATTCAATTGAAAGAAGCTAATGTCAATTAGAAAATCTCTATAATCCCAAAGTCTAATAATTTACAGTTCCTCCTTCCAATCGATCATCCTAGCAACCGTTCGTTACAATGAATTCTATAAATTAATGTCGCTTTCAATTACAATGATCACTGTAACAATCCCCGAGTTCAATTACACTTTCCGCGTCCTCTCTCTTAAGGACCCCACAAATCAACAACAGCCCGAACCTCCGGTTACAATTCCGAGTTCCCTTCCCAAGGATCATCGAAGCATTGTTCCCGTCGGTTAAATCTCGGCCCCTCGAAAAAAAACGAAAGGGGAAAAAGGAAGAAAGGAGGATCCATGGCCCGAATATCCACGGCGCCGAGAGGCGCACCGTGGCCTCCGCCACGAAGCGCGAATAATTATTATCGGACGGTCGGTAAATTTCGTAGCCGGCCGGCTACCCGCCGCGAAAACCTGAAACGCCGATATGCGGCCCGCCGGATTTTTCGATATATCCTCTGCCGGCGATTCTTCCGTCTCTCTCTCTCGGCCCGTTCGTTTCTGTAACCGTGACCCGGCGACCCGCGTTCACTCGGTACACGATGTACCATATAATTAGAGGGTCAGGCCAGCGGCGGAGGTCCCTTCCCCCCCAAACTCTCTCGCGCGAGCGCGTCGGACGTTGAAAAACGTCGGATCCGCGCCGCGCCGGCCTTCGGGGCCGGCGAGCAGCCGAGAGAGGGATCGACTCGGCCGGATCTTTTATCGTTAATTTATCCATCGGAGGTTTCACTTAATTCTTTAATGAGCGAGCAGCCACGGGGACGAGCGAACGAACGCGAGCGAGCGCGAGCGCGCGCTGTTGCGCGTGCAACCGCGGAGGGGAAAAAAGAGGATTCGCCCTTACCCTTTTCTTCCCTCGACGGGCCGGCCCGGGACGGACCGCCTCGCCGGCCAATTTCGCGGCGGACCGCGACTATAAATCATGATCGAGAGACTTCTGGCTGGGTTTCCCGTTTCGAAGCCGGCGCGCTGCTCGAATCCGATGAAACTCCATCGGGGAATGCGCGCCGGGCTTCTTGCCGTTCCTTTTTGCCGCTTTGTACGGCTCGAAACGCGCTTTCACCGCGGCGCTCGCTGTCCGCTAAATACCCGGCGCGGTAAACAAATTACGAATGCGCGAATGTGAGGGATGGAATGCACGGTAGGTTAATAACGAGAGGAGCAACTTCGCGCGTGCGGCAGAAGCTTGATGGAACTTTGAAATCGAGTGTCCGCCGAGTTCCGCGAATCCCCGGGGATTCTTTATTACTTCGGGACCGTTGTTTGTGAAGTTTCCTAAGCTAATGTATCTTGCGCTCGAATCTTCGGTAATTGACGTGAAAGCGATGATTTTTCTACGGAGGCTGGTTCGTGGAAGGTATGCCCGAACGTTCCACGATTGCATCTGCAAGCGTTTCCGAGCGTCGCGCTGCCTCCCCACGGTGAAAAAAGCATATTACGAAGGTATAAATAATTCAAACGATCAGGTTTCAGAACTTTCTAGTCCCGAGACTGGACCGTGAAGGGACGGGACACGGTTCAAGGAGGAAGGATTAATTAAACCTCCGACGAAACAGTTCTTTTATCCCGGCGCTCCTTATCCGGCCGCAGGATCTACGTGATCGAGCACCGAAAAATCGTGGACCCGGCGTTATTCTTTATGAGACTGGCGTGTTCCGCCGTGGAATTCTAGGCTCGGCGGTTTCTAGAATCCCGTCGGAGTTAATAAAACCGTCCTCTTGGGTAGGGGAGGGGAGGGGCAATAAAGCGAGACTTTTCGTCGGAACGGCTCGCAGCCGATTCCTCAAACGCGGCCCGTTTAACGGGCGAACGGAGAGGCCAATTGAATTCGAAATTTAATCAGGGCTTCGCTGAAGCGTTCCCCGACCTTCGTCGCTCGCACGATCTCGAGACGAGATCGCTAATTCGACGCGATACCCTTCAACGTCCCGCGACCCCGGTGACCCGCACGTCCGTGCGAGAGGACGGGGAAAAATGGCGGACAACGGCGCAGGGCGAGGGGACACGCGCGATCACGCCGAGGGACGTCGTGTGGCGCGACTCTAGACTAATTAAATCTCGATGTTTCACGGTGTCAGCCAGCCGCACCGGACGATCACGATCTGTCGGCTGATAAGCCGCGGCCAGAAGGGATTAAGGAAACGCGCTCGGCTCGGCCTCGGCCTCGTCGGCCCCCTTCGCTGGCAGAAGCTTCGATACCTCGAACGACCGTCTTCCCGCGGGACAACCGGACTAACCCGAGCTCCTTTCGGGATCTCCAGTGGGAATAGCGATGGCATTAACCAGTTAAGCGTGGAATTTAGTTTGAAGAATCTCTCATTGTGCGCGCGATAAAATCTAATAATGAAATGTGTACTCAAATGCAGGCCAAATGCGCTTATCCTAACGAAAAGATAAAGCGAAACGAAGAAGAATTACATGTTTGTCTCAAGAAATAAACAATTTGTCGTTGAAAAAGTTGGCACAATTAAGAGTTTTAAGTTGACGTGTATACTCGTCACAGTTAACTGGTTAAGAGGCTGCAGAGTGCTATCGCAGAGGAATAATGGTGTAATTAGACTGGAAAATTTAGGGATTGAATCTTTGTGGAGAATTTGGTGGTTGTTTGGAGCGATGGATTCCTTGGGTTCAGTTTGGTGAACGATTGAAGTTCTGTTAACCCTTAACGAAGACTTTCGAAAGTGTGCAAAACTTTAAATTGTACATTGAATGTTTGAATAGTAGGAGGAATGGAAACTATACAGTGATCTCTTGGAGTTCGAGTAATCGAAACAGTCGTTTGCAACTTAGTATTCCAAATAGGAACGTTTCATCTCGCCAAATTGTAGAGATTCGTTTACAAAGCGTTAATAGTCTGGAGTGCTGTCTTTTATATTATAGTCTGTACTTGAAGGAATATGCAATACCTATTAATTACGCAGAGTGAAAGGATTCGATTCGATTAACGAAGTATTCGACAACCAATTTGTTTGAAAGGCTAGAATGAAGGAAGGGAGTAATTGTTATTAGAGATACAGAGACACGAGGATCCTCTTTAATCGGTGCACCAATCGTTCCGCGCTTGTTCCAAAGTCCTCGACAGAGGGGTAGAAATCATCACCGCGACGAGTGTCCGATTTAATTACTGCAGCAATCGTTTTGCTCTTGTTAAAAAATCTTCGGTGAAAGGATGGAACCTGGTCATTGGCAGTTGCGAGTAGTGTTCAATTCAATTACTGTGACAGTCGTTACGCTGTTCATGGACAGGTCCTCGTCATCGAAGTTGAAACTGTCCAGTGACTACCACTGTAGCATGCACAAGTAATAAATGCAAGTAGCTATTTCGATAAATGCAAGTAGCTATTTCGATAAATGCACGATTAACACGATCCGAAACAATCATTCATTGGAGGATCTGTCAATCTACAGTACTGAGTAATTCCACAACTGGTACGTTTGTGTCGAAGCCTTTCGAGGGAAGAAGATATCTATAAATCTACCTATCAGTCTATCTATCTATTTATGAATCTATTTACTAATCTATCTATCTATTTATGAATTTATTTACTAATCTATCTATCTATTTATAAATCTATTTACTAATCTATCTGTCTACTTATAAATCTATGTACTAATCTATCTACCTATTTATAAATCTATTTACCAATCTATCTATATATTTATAAATCTATCTACCAATCTATCTATCTATTTATAAATCTATCTACTAACCTATCTATCTATTTATAAATCTATGTACTAATCTATCTATCTACTTATAAATCTATTTACTAATCTATCTATCTATTTATAAATCTATCTATCAATCTATCTATCTCTATATAAATCTATTCACTAATCTATCTATCTACTTACAAATCAATCTACCAATCCATCTACCAATATACAAACCTATCTACCGATCCATCTATCTTTCATAAACCCATCCATTAATCCATCCATCCATTCTATCCATCCACCAATCCATCCACAAACCCAACCTACAAGTCTATCCATTATCTCCCTCCAAATCGACCAATCCATTCCCTCCACTAATCCATCCACTTCCCAATCCAATTTCCAAATCCTCCCACCAATCCCAATAATATTCAACTCAATCGCGAAACCGTCCTTGTTCGCGAGTTCCCAGCAGAACGGCTCGGCCATCGCTAGCCGGCTCGGAGAAGTCGGCTCGGCTACCGCGGCGAACGGTTCGCCTTAAAACGACGATGCCACGATAACGATACGTATGGGCTCTCCCGCTAGCTAAACGTCTAGGTACTCTCCCGGCACCGGGGGATACGTGTACGCGCGCATCCTGGTACACGGGGACGATAGCCCGGGCCCGGGGAGTCGAAGAAAAGAGGGGGACGAGAGATACGGCTGAACGGGCGAACGCCGGATAGAGAGAACGGGCGAAGGGGAAGGGACGGCTCACGGTGCCTATTTACCAGCCCCATATTTACACGCGTACACGGGAGAGAGCCCGTACGTACACGCCGGGCCCTCTCTTTACCGGCTAATCTCTCATCGTAGATCGCGTCCGGCCGCCGCACGGAGAGAACCGCAGACGTTGCGCTCTCCTCGCAATTATCGCAGCGCCGATATTCGGCCTCAAAGAGAGTATCGTCGGGACGAGAATGCGGCTCCCCCCTGCCCGCGGAATGGGAAACGTCGCGTCCACGGCATTCGTTTCCTCCGTGGAACGCGGAGATTCAGAAAACGCTTCATAACGCTTCATAATGGGAATCGAACGGCCGGAGAGTTTACCCGGCTCGCTGCATAACTTCCACTCGTTTTTTCTCCCTTGACACATCCTGGGTATCTCGACGGTTCGGGCCGGGCCCCGGGTTTGGCATTGTCGGGCTTTTATTGCTGGTAATTAGCGATCAGCAGGAGGATGCGGAGATTGTTGAGAATGATGCTTCGAAGGTTTGGGAATATCGGAGGATGTGGCTCGTGTAATGGAGAGATTGGAGAGATGAGGTTGATGTTTGTGGAATATAGGTCACTGTTAGTATTTTCAGCGACCGATCGAGGTTTCGAAGACAATTTTGAAGCTCGCGGAAGAAGCTTTTTACTGGAGATTCATTTACGAAGCTGCAACTGGTAACTGGAAATATCCATCGCGCGTTGCAACCACGTTGGGCGAAGTATTCCAGGAACTCTCTGATAACAGTACAATTTATTCGCAGCACCTAAACCGAATTCCCGTAACGACTCTCCGATGGTGCTTAGCGAGCGGCCGCGTTGGAGAAGAACAAATACTCGCCGGTTCCCGGTAAAAAATAAGGGAAACGGGAGGGAAGAATCGGGAAGAAGCAGGTCGGAGAATTATCGCTGTAATTTGTACACCGTTACCTTTAGTTCCCCGTAAAGTAACTTCGACCGTTTGGAACGTGACGTATCGCGGCGCGGCAAGTTTCGAGCAGCGAGGAGAGGACCGTTGATAAACTTGCGTCTGGATGATCGTCGAACAACTGGAAAATGGGCGCCGCGGAGGACACGGGAGGAGAGGTCGGAGCGCCGCTTAAACCCGGGGGAACGTGTAGGCGACGATCAACGAGGACTCTCGCTTATCTATCTAACGGGCGGATCTCTAACGAGCATTGTCTCGTAGCGGCACTTTTCCCGAAAATTAATCAAACTGTCCGGCGACCTTCGAAGGAGAAAGTGGAGGCGTGAGACAAAAGAGGTTCGACGGAAGATTTTATACTGTCCCAAATGGGACATTCATGTGTAGAAGTTTCTAAATACCTATTAATCCTGAATTCTAATGAAATGAAATTACGGTGGATTATTCAAAGTTCATTGAATACATAATTACAATCATTCATCGAAGATAGATTACTCTTTAGAACTCGTGACTCTAGTTTCTGCTAGTATTTAGATTGTTAGATACAATGCTCTAACTTTCTTCTAGTATTTAGATTCTTAGATGCAACAGTGCTCTAACTTTCTGCTAATATTTAAATTCTCAGATACAATGCTCTAACTTTCTGCTAATATTTAGATTCTCAGATACAATGCTCTAACTGGAACCGTAATCAAGAGGAACGACTAATAATTACAGAATTTCAAGATTTCCTCTTTCGCTTTGGTCTTCCACCCTTCGAGAGGACACATGCAGGTTCCCAGAGTTCCCCGATGGGAATATCGCAGATCAACCAGCAAAAGGCGGCGCGTAGGAATTATAACGATCGGAAAATTATTGCCTCGATACCCATCTAATTACGTCTAATTACCCTCGAACGGCGTCCTCGTTCTCTGACAGCGGGTTAACGAGTCTCGCGTAAATTTCAATTCTGGTCACCCTCTCCGCTCGATTCTCTCTCGCTCCTGCTCCTTGTTCCCCCCAGTACCCCCCCTCTCTCCGCTCATTGGATCCTGTGCTCAAGCTCGTTTGCCGTGGTTCGATTTCTCTGGAAGTCACCGGTTTTAAAAGCGACAACCCCTGAGCGGGGAATCGTGATGCATGCACGACGCATACACACGTGCGTGCACGTGCAACGCCGCCGCGGCTCGCCCCCTCTATCGCGCACCGGTGCCCGGCTAATCTACCATCTTAGATCCTTAACTGCATTTGCATTTAAGACACGACGATGTAACGCCGACAATTACGAGACACCAGAATTACCCCCGGCCCGGCCGATTGTAGTAATTACCGGCGACCGACTGTTACGCGGGGGAGTGCACGCTGGAACGAGGGGGTGGGACGCCAGTGATTTGTCCGTTTTCGGCGACCGGACATTTGCATTCCGCCGATCGTTCCGCGTTCGTTGCCCCTCGACGCGTATTCCCCTCCTGCGCCGGGCTTCTTTCGATCTTACGATTTTTCGCTGCGAAATTCGATTTCGGATGCTGTACTTTTTGAGTAACGGAGTGTTCTTTGGTCTTTACAGTCGCGTTTTGAGTAGTTAGTCCGAAGTTCTGTTGATTTCTCACTTTGACGTTCACGTCGACGTTAGTTCGTTCAATTACAGCTTAATATGACGCTCTACTTATTTACTTAAGAATATTTAGGAGCAACGAAGCTTTTTAAATATTAAATATTAAATATGAAATTTAAATATAAAATATTAAATATTAAATTTTCTAATTTTACTGGGTCAAATCAAATAGTGACTGAGAGTCACCTCTCGAGTTCAAAGGGTTAATACATTGTGAGCAGATAAAGGTTTATTGAAATTCTACTTTGGTATGTAAAAATTGCAAATTAGAACCTATTAGTGATCGTGAAAGGTTAAATGACATAACAAATGATTTAATTACTCAAGCCAGAGATCATTTCACAATCTCCTCTTTTTATATCAGCAATCGATATATAATTTAGCTTCATCTGCCAAAGGTTTTCCATATTTCAAAGAATCCTCCTCTGCAAAAAGTAAAATGAACAACATAACAAATGATTTAATCACTCAAGCGAGATCATTTCACAATCTCTTTTTATATCAGCAATCGATATATAATTTAGCTTCATCTACCAAAGGTTTTTTAATTTAGCTTTATCTGCCATATTTCAAAGAATCTTCGCCATCAAACGGTAAAACGAACGAATCCGATGGTTACACTAATCTCCCATGAATATTTCTCCACACTCTAGAATCGAATAGATCATAATCGAAGACAGAACGAAGTCGATGCACAGAAGAACACCCAGTATCGCGTGGGCACAGTGGACAACCGGTGCCGGTCTATGGGGCACGAAAGGACAAGGTTAACATAGAAAGGGGCGGCCGTGGCTATTGTATTGTAATACAGTTTAAACTCGGCCAGGTAATAGGGCATGCTTACAAGTATTTAGAATGTAACGGGTGTCCGCATCGCGGCCGTTCCGCGGCGGGGTTCCACGCATTCTCGTACAAGCGTAATCTGCCGTGAATCTCCCTCTAGCTCTCCGCCATTCGTTCCTCCGCGCGGAGGGCATGCCTCTATACCGAATAAAGAAGCGACCGGTAACAAAGTAGCGAACCAACGGGGACCGGATAGTAGCCGTGATCGTATCCTATTATACATATTGTTGTACGACCGCCCTATGTACCGGGTGGGACCATCGGAAACCGTATCGATTCAGTGGACACCGATTTTTAACGCTAGAACTACCGTAACAGGCAAAATGACTGGTTCCGATTTGCTTGTCTAGTTCACTCAGTTAAATGATTATTCGCAAACATTTATATATTATAAATAATGCTACCCATTAAAATTAAAAATTTGATAAAGCTTTTATTCTACAATCATTTATTAAATTCTTAATAACTCCACAATCGAACACTCGCAGATCTTCCACTCGAGTATTTCAATATCGCAATTATTCCTTGATACAAACCACCGAGCGTAAAAGATGCTTTTCACTTCAATTTCCCTCTAGAAATATCTTCTAATTCTACAATAGAATCTTCCCTCGAAACTCTCAATAATTCCACAATAAAATTCCGTTCCACGAAACTCCCGGCGATTCCCCGGCGAACACTTGCAAATACAAATCTCCCGAAACTTCATTAAGAAGAACAGAATTCCACGGTTTTTTCATCATCGCCGAAGAAATTACGACTCTCCATTTGACCATGCAACGCGGGATCAATCTCTGTCTTAATTAATTAATTTCCTCCAGTGTGGAAGCTCCGACGATCACCGGGCGCTTTCAATACCTGCGGGGTTACAAGCGTGCCCGCCGCCTCGGCCGGAACCGACTAATTAACCCAAATTACTTCGCCCCCCATTATTTACATCCTCGATTCCGCGGAAATGTTCGATCGTCGGCGGGAGAGGCTGTCGGTGCCGTGGTCTTTCAAGCCCGCTCCGCTTAATGGCCATCAAGACGCGAGACGGTCTCGTCAAAATGAATCCCGTGACCCCGATCACGTGTACCTTCGCCGCTATCAGCTCCGTGGATCCGTCCGGTTTCGAGCGAGCGCATGCACAAGGATCGAGCCGAACGGAGGATGAGGCGGAACAACGATTTTATTCTGCGCGGCTCGCGAACAAGCGCAGACCGAAAAGCGTTTACGGTTTTTCACGCGGAGGATTCGCCCGGTCATAAAGATAACGCGCTCGGAGCGGGTTTATTAAGACGACCCAGGGATTCATTAAAAATTTCTGCCGCCTCCTTGGCAACCGAAACTTGCCGTGTTGCGATGCGTGCACCTTTCTGCGAGTAAAATGGAATATCGCCTTCTGTTTTCTGAATTATGATAGATATATATATATATATATATATATATCAAGTCCACATTTTACGTAATTAAGACGACAGGATTCATTAAAAATTTCTGCCGCCTCCTTGGCAACGGAGACTTGCCATGTTGCAGTGCGTGGACGGTTCTGCGAGTAAAATAGAATATCGCCTTCTGTTTCCTGAATTATGATAGATATCATACATATCAAGTCTACATTTTCCGTCTGGTTTTACTTGGTTCGCAGTAAGAAACGAGCAGCATAAAGCGCAGGTTTATGAATTTAGAGATCTTTGAGTTGCGAAGCGCAAGATGATCATGAACGAAGGATAGGATCCTTAGATATTAAAATAGATAACTTCGTTTCATACTGATTACGGTGTGGGGGGGGGGGGGGAGTTAAAAGGGAACTAGTTCTTATGAAATCGTATGCAACGGATTCGAAGAGGAATCGCCGGAGTTTCTTCGAGGTAAGAGCGATCCGTCGCGTCGCGTATAAGGTTTATCGGGGATCTCGGCGCTCTAAGATATTCAGAAAGAAAGCGAATGAAAGGGGACTGATTCCCAGGCGTAAAAAGAGCCCGGCGACGTCCGTGGGAATATTAATTGCGACGAGATCGGGAAACGAAACGCAAAGGGAGCCGGGGAAACCCGTCGCGTCTTATCCCGTGGGCGAACGCCCGGCAAATTGCCCGCCACTTCGGGGAATCTTGAATCAATATTAACGCGCCGGGCAAAGACAATGGCCCCGGGGCCAGCGATAGCGGTGATTAACAGGTACATCATGAATTACAAATCGTGATGATTCATCACGCCGGAACGAAAATACAGAGAGCGAGCCGCGGGAGCACCGTTATCTTCGTTACGCGGCCGGCTCTCGAGGAAATTCGTTCCGTCGAACGGAGAAAAATACAGTGACCACGACCTCTAAATCTTCTATCCGGTAGATCGATCGAAGGGGAGAAAAAAGAAGCTGCCTCGATCGAGCCCGCCGCTGTACCGGATCGTAAACTGCACCACACGCACGGAACTAATCGTTTCTGTCATGGACGCCCGTTTAAAATTCTGCGACGCGACCGTCGCTAACGGCGCAAAATGGCGGTGCCCCGGAACGATAACAAGATCGAACGAGGCTCGCGAGACACGTGAAAACCATACGATTCGTTTGATCCCACGGGGTGGGCAGGTAATGTCCGCAAAAAGCCAGCCTCGCTTCCTCCAGGAAATATCTTAAGTTTCACCTCGTAGCCGGGCTTGAACCTCTTGGAAGGCCGGTTTCCCACCCCGGCCAGCCAGCGATGGACTCAACACGCCACGTGTCGACTCCTCTGGCCGTCGGTCGGTGCTCGAAATCGTTCCGACAGGTGTAATAAAGGGATTGAACGGAACAAGAAACTCGTATAATCGGGAATATTCAAATCGTAGTGGAAACGTCGGGGAATTCCATTCGAAATACGGGTTTCGAGCATCCGGAGGACTGCTCCTCCTAAGACACGAGTCGCCCGAGTCACTCCGAAGCTATCCGGCTGAATCATCGAACGTTCGGGGAGGATTATAAAATTCTATACGTAACACGAGCCACTACGACACTTCGCGAGCGCTGGATAAACCAAGTAGAAACCACCCACGATCGATGCACGGGATTTCTTAACCGTCCGACGAGAGCTCCGGTATCGGCTACAACTCCCAAGGCGGGAGTTCGAAATATCGAAAAACGGCGGGCGACTCGCGTTGCGAAAGTTGCTTGAAAACTCGCAACGGGACGCATCGGACGGCCATCACTACGCGCCGAGGGACATGTCGCGTCGCGGACGAAAGAACGCATGACCGATCGTAAATCGAGCCGCGAATGGGATTCCGTTGGTTTTCCTCGGCGCGGCCGGGCGAGCATCGCGCGCCGGTTAATTGTAACGGATTAGAAATTCAAATGGGACCGCGGTCGCATCGATCGTTCGCCGATGGGACAACAAAACCCATGGACGTCCGCCGCGCAGATACAACCGCCGCACCGTCCGGAAAACCTCCGGCTGCGAACTCGCTCCCGAAAGGTGGCTTTAATTACGGGGGAGGGATGATTAGGCCGCGTTATCCGGTATCGCGCAAGGACACGGTCCCTGGGACCACGAGACCCCTGCGCTCGCGCTCGCTCTCTCTCGCGCGCGCGCGCGTCTCTTGAATATCAGTCATGAATTAAAGATCAGTCGGGAACGGATTCTAATTAGCTGGGTACACGGTGAACCGGGGATCGCGGTCCGCCGTGAAAACGTATCGATTTAATTGGAAACGAGTCGGGAGTCCGATCACTCGGGAATCCCGCACATGGCTCGAAACAGGCCAACGCCGGGGAAAAAGGTGATTCCGTTGCGCTCAATTCGGAACGAGGCTCATCTACGAAGGAAATTCCAGACGGTGGGCCTCTCGCGATGACTATTTGGAAGCCAAGAGTGCAACGGGAGAGGTGAACATTGAAATGTAAGAAAGAGGAGAATGCGTGAAGTGTAATTAACCCTTGCACTCCGAGTTTCTTTGTATGACCTCTTAGCAACTCCGAGTTCTTACTGTGTTTCTGCTGCATTTGAATGCTATGTTTCGTGAATATAATTACAACGTAACGAATGTAACAATAGGAATAACCGTGTATAGAAAACTCGTTTCCGGCTTCCTTTCTTCGCTATGGCGACAAAGTGCAAAGGGCAGACGTCGATCAATGAGCCGACCAATGAGCCGACTTCATCTCGTACTGAAGATAGCCAGATAGAAGACATCAAGCATATACGCGATGCGTAGTTACCTTCGCCGGACACGCGTACGCACTCAAAGCGCCGACTTCCGTCGACTTGTGTTTCTATTTTCGGTAGCAGGACGAAGCGATTTCACGGGTAAGCGCGCGGCGCGCGTAGCCGGAGACGCCTAAGGAGTTCCCCGGCGTTCCAGCGGACTCGCGTACAGATAAACAGGAATCGTTTGACTCAATTTGGCGAGGGAACGATCCCCAGGTGGCTCCTGGGATCACCGAACCTATCGGTGCACCGTTAGCCGCTCCAATTCTTCGACGCATTAAGCGGACGCGGAATCGGTCCGTTTCTCGGTGGAATTATTATTTCCCGGTAAGCAAGGGGGAGGCGGTGGAATTCCAGCGAGTCGCCTCGCCTCGCGTCGCGTCGCGTCGCATCGAATAGAGACCATAAGAACCCATTATCGTCGCTCTTTGCCAGCGCCGCCGCCGCGGCGCGCCGCTCGGGGACGACGCTAATGGCGCGCGAGCGATTCTCTTCCGCGTGTCGAAAACACGTGGCCGAAAGATGACGGGAATTCAGCTAACGACCGGTCGGCCGCTCGGCTTTCTGCCCGCTGAACGTCGAACGCAACGGGAAACCGGCGCAGCGGCGACGAGATCCGATGCGTGGACGTTTATTACGGGCGGAAGTGACACCAGAATGGAGCGCGCTCGACGCGGCTTTTTTTGCGACATGGCCGAGACCCGACACAGACACGCGAGCAGCTCAGGGCTACCTTAAAGGGCTCCCGACGCGTCGACGAACCCCTTCTTATGGAAATTATCGCGACGCTGCCTCTATAATTTGTCTACCGTCCTACTCCGCCATCTTCTGTGTCCCGGGCACGTTCCGCCGCTTCCGGTTCGGACTTCGTCAAAGTGTTTTACGCTTTCGTCGATGCAATCCCACTTTCTCGCCCAGCGTCGCGCCCTCCGCGAGTAACAAGCGTTTCTTACACCGTATTTTCGACGATCAAAGCGCCACGCGAGCGCCGATGAATCGTATTCAAAGCAGCGTCCCTCGCGAGGCGCCGCTAAAAACTTCCAGTTGTATGTGTAATGTCCATAAATTCCTCGGTTCGATACTCGAGCTTCCGCCGAGTTGAACAAACTAAACCGCTCCGAGTTCTCGCGGCAATGTTCTCACGAGACTCGTCTAATCGCGTCTGCGGAGTCCTCGGTAACATCTGCGGTCGTTCCATCCCCGGATCGCAATGATTAACCACCATAAAGGTTTTTCTAAGCGCGAGCCTGAACTACGTAAATATCGGACGGTGGCGATGGTCGCAAATCCTCGCGGAAAAAATGGCCGCTCACGCGAGCCCGCTGCGCCGGGGAGTTCCGCTGCCGTCGCGCAAGTTTTTGCCGCGCTCCGTCGTGCAGCGGCTCGTTTTTTGCGGCAATCGACGAATTACACGATTCTATTAAAGATTAAGTATCGGGGACGGGTACGGGACTCGCCTCGACTCGACTCGACTCGACTCGACTCGCCGTTTCCCCGTTCGGCTTCGGCTCTCGGTACGTTTCCCTCGACGGCGTTCGTGACCGTTCTCCGGTAACCATACGGGTTTCACGGTCATGAGGTCTTATCTTCCTTAAACTCGCCTTTCCCCGGCGCTTCTATGGGCCCGTAACGCCGGCGGGTATCTAGTTTCGTACTACTTCGGCGACGCTGCACGCCGTTCAACGGCGACGATAGGGGAAAAGATCCGCGCGGCCGCCTGGAATTGCGGACACGCGGCTCCTCGCCGATGAATATGGAGGAGTTAATCAATATCAGGATGCATAATGGAACGCCGGGAGCCTGTGCGCCGCGATTCGCCGGTGAATTTTGCGACTTTATCGGCTGGAGGAGGGATTTTTCCTCCGATCGGAGGGCTGCGGAGCTGGAACCGATGATAGGGAATTTTCGGTTCGCGGCTCATGGAGTTTCGCTGGAACGATAATGCGGGATAGATGGATTGAAATAGACGGATGGATTGGAGCAGATGATTTTCTGTTATTGAATTTCGAGAGAATTTTCGGTGCGGTTCGCGGGGCTCGGTTGGAATGATAATTTAGGGTATAATGGAGAAATTGAAAGAGACGAATGGAGTGGAATGGAGAATCTTCTGTTATCGGATTTCCATGGAAATTGTTGCGTGCGTGAGGTTTGGTTCGAATAATTTAGGGTACAATAGATAAACCGAAAGAGACCAGTCCGTTAGAATCGATACTGTGTTACTGAATTTTAGTCGAAACTCTATTCTGTCTTCGAAAGTTTTCTTACGAGAGTGGCGAATGTTTAGAGATCTTTGTTCCGTACAATGGATCGGGGAATGTCGAGCAATCGAAGTTTCCAGAAACGTCTCCTTTCAGGAATAACAGAAAATCTTTCCGCAAAACAGTCGAACCGAAATGGAAGTCGCCGGAAAGCAGCCAATATTCTCAACGGGCGTAGCCCGCCCCATTCGACGGGCTGTTTCCATTTCTACTTACATTTCCTGTAACCCAATAACGTCGGCGTTCGATCCCGCGCGCCAACTCCGACCCCTAATTCCCACGCAGCGTCATTACGCCGTCGATCGCGACGGAATTTCAGCCGATCGTCGAGATGAAGAAAAAAAGAAGAAACCCCCGGGGCACGGCGGGGAGCAGCGGCACGGAAGGGATTCAAATGAACTGGAAATCGAGAAGTCGGGCCTGGGAAACGCTCGCGCCGGCCCGCCATCGCGGAAAATATCCTCCGTTCGCGCGTTGTTCGCGAGACTGAGGGGAAATCCGGCTGGAGAGCAATGATTCAACCCTTCGTCTATAATTTCGTCCATAATCGCCGTCGTTGGAGCAATTTCAGCGGCGATAACGGAGGAAAAAAGAGACTTACATTTATTCTACGTCCTTTACGACGATCGATAACAGATGAAATGTTCAGGTTTGGAAGATTAACCCTTTCCGGACGAATGTCGGCATTTTGAGATTAAACTTCCATGTTTGGAATACCCAATGAACAAATGATTGAACTGTTCGAACAGCAAGAAAGAACACAGTTTCCTTATTCTCTACGATTTAAGCATTCAGTTTAATTTAGCAGAATTTGCGAAAGATTTTGTATACTTTCAACAATCTTCGTCCGCAAGGGGTTAAATAGTGAACAGATGATATAATTAGTCGAACAATAAGAGATCAGCATTTTTTTTCTATTAATTAAGCAATTGATATATAATTTAGCTTCATATGTTGAAGGTTTCGTGTTTCGAAGAATCCTCAGCAAAGGGTTAATTTAATTACAGTTGAAATTTCAACGGTTTCTGATAGGAGACGAGATTCCCCGAAGCTGAGTAATCGTAAGATACGTCTAAATAAATCGATTACAATTTTATCCAGTCGAACTCAGCTTTTAATACCTATATCGAATGAAATAGCGACCGAGTTAAACCACATTCGATTACCTGCCGCATACTTCTGGAGTGCAAAGGGTTAAACTCGAAAGAAGAATATTCGTATTTATTAAATTATGTTCGTTAAATATTGTCTGGGATGTTTTCTAATTCGATATTATATGCAGAGGGGTTAATCGACAACCCCGTCTCTGTTTCGCGCTCGACAAGCCGGCTAATTGATCGCGACCCTCCGCGCTTTGATCGATCGTTTAACCGCGGGAGAAAAAAGCGGGTCGACAACCTGGTGCTTGTGGAGCACGATATCGAAAAGTCTCGATGAGAAACTGCGAGGAGGGCGAGGAGGGGAGGAGGAGAGGAGAAGAGGCGAGCCGTTGTCGAAGCTCGTCGCGCGTCGCGGATCCTAGGCATCGATCCTTGTAGCGGGTTCTCTCGTCATTGAGGAACTCGGCCGCGTAGCACGCGGGAAAGGGTTACGATCGACGGAGAGGGAGGATCGTGCTCGCGTAATTACCCCGGGCTTTTCAACGACGCCCGGTAATATCGCCGATGACTATTCATAAGCGTAATTCCTGCTATCCGTCCTCTATTTGTCCCGCAACCTTGCCCCGTCGTCTTGCGGTTTTAATGGCGTCGTAAGTGGAACATGATCTTTGATGCATGGGGTAAATAATAATTACATGGGCGGCCGGTGGGAGCGAGGAAAGGTAAATAAATTGAGAATTGAGAGTTCGGAGTGGCAGGAACGTGTGAGCGGCGCGAGCATGTTCGGAGGACCGTGTGAGTTAGTGAGCTGTGAGTTAGTGGGTAATCGAGTTGCCGAATTTTCGAGTTACCGAGTTGGTGAGTTCTGAGATTGCCAAGTTTCCGAGTTTCGGAGCTACTAAATTATCGAATTATCGAATTATGGAGCTATGAAATTATCGAATTATTAAATTATCAAATTATCAAATTATCGAATTATCAAATTATCAAATTAGAAAATTACTAAAGTACCAAAGTACAAAATTACCAAGTTACCAAATTACCAAATTACCAAATTACCAAGTCACCAAATTATCAAATTATCAAATTATCAAATTATCAAATTAGAAAATTATCAAGGTAACAAAGTACCAAAGTACCAAAGTACCAAATTACCAGGTTACCAAGTTACCAAGTTACCAAGTTACCAAATTACCAAATTACCAAATCACCAAGTCGCCAAATTATCAAATTTCCAAATTATCAAATTTCCAAATTACCAAATTACCAAATTACCAAATTACCAAATTACCAAATTACCAAATTACTAAATTACCAAATTTCCAAAGTACCAAACTACCAAAGTATCAAATTACCAAATCGCCAAGCTACTTTACACAACGTAAGAACTGCGGTCTCGAAGATCACCGGCAATAATTCCTAATACCATCTGTTTACACGGATTTGCATAACTCAGTACGAAATTGTTTTCCTTGCGCTCGCGAGCCGTGTTCGCCGAGATCGGTAGCCGAATCCGAAAGGATTACGCACGGCTCGCCACGAAAACACACACTCGAGGCGGAGAAATGTTTGCAGAGGCGCGAGAGGAAGGTCTCTCCTGCACGCGTGCATCCCGATAAGAAGAAGGAACGCAGCGAGAACGGCGGAAAGGGGAACGAATCCACGGGTGACGCGCACCGGTCTTCTGACCGAGCCCGTATGCAGTCGCCGAGCTCAAAGTCAACAATGATATGACGTTGATTGTGATATGCAAATGGGAGGGACGGAGACAAGGCCAGGGAGGATCGGTGGAAAGACGGGGAGAAGTGACCGCCTAATGAATATTTACTCCGGCCCGGGGACACTCGAGTGTACGACTATATATCCGCGCTACCTGCGCCCGTCGATTAAACGTATAATTTTCGAATTAAAGCACCGATCAAATCGTTAAACAGTTGTCTCATGCAAATCAAAGGCGTTCCGAGTAATCGCCGCCTACTTTGTGTACGCTGCTTCCACAGAGACAATGCTTTCAGCTTCTCATCCCTGTGTATCTTTGCTCGGAAACTTATCCTCTATTTTTCCATCACTCCGACATTCTCTATTTATAAAATAAACAATTTCTAAACCCACATTTCCCTCTCTCCTTCCATAGTGCAATCTAAAGCTAACAATCTTACTTCCACGTCTATAATCTCTCTCTAAACTACACATCTTACGTCGTTTCTTACTCACTCTTTACTTAAATATTCCTAAAATCTATACAATTCAGTTCTCTCACCTTCAAACAACAACCGTAGACTCATCCAGAAACCGTATCCATCGTCTCGCGAGCGGCGTAATCCAAAAGCACAATCGCGTCCCGAGAGACACGTCCGTTGCGGGCATCGAAATCACCGACGTCGCCGCGGCGCGTCGAGGCTCGATGACCCCGTCCACGTTCGACAAGGCTTCGCACGCGACTGATTCGACGACACTTCGCTCCCTAGCCTCTCCGACGAGGACAACGAACAGTCTAAGGCGATCCGGGGGTGAACCAGCGAACCGGATCAATCGTTTCTCCCCATTGCTCGCCGAAATAGAGCGCGCGAAGTGGCGCTCGTCCATCGACCACGGTTCCCCCTGCCGTCCTCCCCAGCTCCCTCCGCCCCGTTCCGGACCGTTAATCCATCACGGTTCACGGACTCGGGGGGGGCGGGTCGCGCGAAGAAAAGCACGCGTGACAAATCGAAGATGGCCGCGCGGACCGCGAAAGAACTCGCATTAATTTAACACATGCTACGGCCTGATCGCGCGTTGACAAACGAGAACCACCGGCAAGGGAGGAAAGGGCTGACGGCTGACCGGAAGCAACCACCCACGACGCGTCCACGTGCCGACGATCCTCGAATCCTGTTCCTCGCGGAACATCCACCTAAATCACCTCGCGAGTCGAGAGGGGAAAAAACGAGAAAATCCGACGTCCCCGGAACCAGCCTCCTCGATCCCGATCAACCCCAACGATGCCGCTCGACGGAATTCCGATCGATCGTCCCCGAATTTAATCGACGATCGCCGGAGTCCTGGAACAAATTAAAGTTCCGAGTCGGCGGGTCGATTCGCGCACACGGGGCCGAGAAAAATGAATCGCTCGGCCGGCTAACGAGGCGCTAATTAACGAAGACGGGGACACGGTAACGAGCTGCGCGGGTCCCACGTGCCTCTCGATCTTCCGACACTCTCGCCCCATCAGGTGTGCGCGTCGCGGTGTCAAGGAGACCACGTGCAAACGAGACGGGAGGACGCGTCGCGATCGATCTTGAGAACCCGCCTCGAATTACCCTGGGAACTTTTGCCTCGCTCGCTTCTCGCCGGCTTTTCTCGCCGGCCGATCTTTCCTCGGTCCGAGACGACCGCTGCTTCGAACCGTCGAGGACGGTCTTCGATCGACGCAACTCTATCGGAAGCGAGGAGACTCTCAATACTCGTAATCACCACTGTCAACCGATCTTACTGAAACTAATCGTAGCTCCGACTCCGGAACTGCCTCTCGAGTGTCACGTGTCTCATTTTCACTAGTCCGAGGTCCCGAGTTTTCGGGATCCAGCTTGAGAAAGCCACGTCACTAGGTCACTCGGTGTCGCCGACGCACTGTCACCCCGACGAGCACTTACGGGCACAAGAACACGAGGGAGTGCCGGTCCGAGCGAGTCCCGCCAAAGTTCCGGAAGGATCGTGAGCGTACCGCGTTACTTCATCGAGCTGGAAGAATAGCAAAGGAGGTGGAGTGGTGTTCGCCGGCGAGTGGTGAGACGATGCCGGCGCGCTGCGCTGGTGGTGGTGACGCCGGCGGAGGTGGTGGTGGCGGCGACGGCGGCGGTGGTGGCGAACAAGAGGAAGAAGAGGAAGAAGCAGAGGAGGAAGAAGAAGATGAAGAAGAAGAAGAAGAAGAAGAAGAAGAAGAAGAAGAAGAAGAGGAAGAAGAAGAGGAAGAAGAGGTAGGTGTGCTTCGCGCGATCTAGCCGAGAGTGGTACCACCGGCCACTGAAGAAGAAGTGGCGTGTGCGGATCGCGCGGCCGGGTGAAACGAAGACAGCCGCCGCCAAACGGTACAGGACAGAGGCCGAAAGAGTGGTAGAAGGAGAGAGAGAAAGAGAGTGAGAGCACCCGATGACCACGGCGAGCAGACGGAGAAAGAGACGGAGCGATGGAGGGAGAGAGCAGCGGATGGAAGGAGCAAGATCCTCCGGCGGCGAGGAGGAGGTGGAACACGGTCCGTCAAATGGCACCGCGTATACCGGTGCCCACCTGAAAATCTCGCTCTCCTCCCTTCCCCCTTTTTGTCAACGTGCAGTCGCTGTATTAATGGGACATTTGGCCCGTCCCAGCGGGAACCGTGTCGGTAATGATCGGTTCGGGCTCGTGACGGACGGGATCGAATTAAAGAGGAAATGGACGGTCCGCCGGGGAGACGTTTTTTCCAGCGGTCCGGGACCCGGGAAAATGGTGTTCGCTGAGAGGAGAGATGGCCGCAGGAAGCTGTTTCGATGGAGAAAAACGGAGGATGAAGTGTAGTAGAATGTTTGAGGTAGGGAACGTCGGAAATCGGAGGTTGCGCGTCGTTGTGGGATGCTGTTTCGTTGGAGAGAAATCGAGGATGGAGTGTTGTACGAATGTTTCAGGTAGAAATCTTCAAAAATCGGACATGCCGCACAGTTGTAGGAAGCTGTTTCGATGCAGAAAAACGGAAGATGAAGTATTATACGAATGTTTGAGGAAGAGATCTTCAAAAATCGGACATAGCGCCCAGTCGTAGGAAGCTGTTTCGTTAAAGAAAAATTGAGGATAGAGTGTAGTACGAATGTTTAAGGTAGAAACCTTCAAAAATCAGACATGGCGCACAGTTGTAAGAAGCTGTTTTGATAAAGAAAAATGGAGAATGTAGTGTTGTACGAATGTTTGAGGAAGAGATCTTCAAAAATTGTACATAGCGCACAGTTGTAGGAAGCTGTTTCGTTAAAGAAAAATTGAGGATGGAGTGTAGTACAAATGTTTAAGGAAGAAACCTTCAAAAATCGGAGATGGGATACCTTGAACATTTACGCGGCGCATTCTCTTCTAATTGCCGAGTGCCAAAGCATTCGCGGTAGGAGGATAGGATCCAGCGGCCGGCTGCAGAAATCACGTGTAACGAACGAGATATCCCAAGATTTCCCGGTTTTCGACGTCCACGGAAGAAGCAGTTGGCAAGCGGCGCGTCCTCTCTCGCTTAATTTGCAGACGTGCTCGTCGACGACGTCGACGGCCCTCTCGCTTGGCTTTCTGTCGCGAGGCGACGCATACGTGCTGTCGCATCCGCAGGCTTGGCTACGGGATTCTTCCGGAAATCCTGCTTATCCGCTTGCCAGTCTTCGAATAACGTTTCAGCGCTAGATTTATTTAATCGCGTTCAGCATCGTTGAACATTAATCGAAGGCACCTTTCACCTTCTGCTAACAAAAGATCCTTCATGCTTGAACTCCTTGTATTTAACCCTTTAAGTACCAGACTCTACTATCCTACAATCTACTGCTTAAAAGTGTCTATCGATTAATAGAATCAAACTAAGCTCACATTCGCTTCATCTTCAGTAATTCCCATTATTACCTTACAAATACAAAAGCATCTCTCATTCAGCATTTATTTAAATTTTTTCTCTAAAATTAGAGAACTCTCTTCAACCTGAAAAAAACCACGATACCATTTGACACTTCCCAATTCCCCAAAGACCAGCGGCACTCGGTTAACAAATAGAAAATCATCTTCCATCATTCATCTACCTAAAACTAGAGAACTCGCTTCAACCTAAAAAAAACGCAATACCGTTTGACACTTCCCAATTCCCAAAGACCATCGACACTTAAGGAATCAAGGGCTGTAATCCTTCCTCATAGGATCTTTATCGACCGCATCGATCCCTTTTTCCGCCAGAGTTCCTCCGAAGCTGGCCACGCGAGCTGCTAATAAACCAACAACCATATAATCACGAGGCCACGATCCTCGTCCAATTACACGGGTTTGAAACGCGATCGAACGTGCTACACGCCGGGGCTCCTCCGCGGAGAACCGGAGGTACAAATCCAACCGTTTCGCCGTCCCTCCTATCTACATCTGCCGGCACAATTTCCAGCAGGTTTCTCTTCGCCGGCCGATCGTTCTTTCCGCTCGTTGTCGTGCGCGAAAGCGCGCCTCGTAACAGCCGTCCCGGCAGGACAGAACCCACGACAGGATATCACGTGTGCGTCTCCTCTTGTTCCGCGTCCTTTAAGTCCGCCGGATCCGCGGACGTCCGCGGGACGCGCTTTCCGCGGCGGGCCCCTGATGCATTGCTACCGTTTCGAGCGCTTCCCTCCCTCTTCGCCCCCCCTGGTCCACCGTCCGCCGAGACATGCCCCTCACCGGAGGCCTTGTATTATGGTAAACGAGACATCGGAGGCAGCCTGCCAGTCACAGTTCCGCCTCTTCTGCCCGCTAACCGCTGATCCTCTGCGTCCCTCTTTTGTCGTTCCTGTAAACCGTCTCCCCGGTGTCCTCTTCCCTTGCTATCGCGCGTGTAGCGATCATCCTTCTATCTGTCCTCTCCAGCTGCTTTTCTTTGTGTTCGCGTTTATCGATTGGTAACCGCTTGTTCCGATTTCCGAGATCATTCGGGGCTGATAGGTTAATCTTTAGAGATCGAGTCGGTATTGGTTAGTACTATGGTGACTGTTCTCGTTGGAGGTTCTGTTAGTCATTAGTTTTGAGTTGATTTGGTTTTGGGAATGGTAGGAATGATGTTTTTGGGAAGAAAGTAAAGTTTTTGAGTGTTGGTTCGGAATAGATTAGGATAATTGGAGAGTTACAATTGAAACACTTGAGAAGTTCCAGTTTAACCCTTTGCACTCTGACAAATATGACACCATTTATACCATTAAATATTTTAATGGATAAATTTAGAACTATCCTAAGATTACTAGATCTATACATTCAAATTTCGTATTAAAAAGGAAAATAAAGAAACTTAAGAGATGAATATAACATTTTTCAGTTGCTAGAGATTCTATAAAAACAGAGTTTGTATATTACAAAATCATCTAGTGCTAAGGGTTAAACACTAGAAAAGTACCAATTTAACGCTTTGCACTCTGGCTCCAATATGACACTATTCATACCACTAAATATTTCAACGAATAAATTTAGAACTATCCTAAGATTACTAAATCTCCTATATATCCAAATTTAGAATATAACATTCTTCATTCGTGCTGGAGATACTATAAAAACGCTTAAAGTAGATAGATCACAAAATCATCTAGTGCTAAGGGTTAAACACTAGAAAAGTTCCAACTGAAATAATTCAAAAAGAAAGCTCGATCGTCCAGATACCGAGCGTCTCGAAGCCAGTTCCTACCGCTAGATTTACGAAGATCGAGTCCGCAGACCTAGCGTTAATCATCTTGAACCTATCAGTGTTCTCCATGCGCTTCGATCTCCGTTCTTCCCGCAGCACGTCGAGTCGTGTTCCTCTTCTTCGCCGATGGTCACGATCGGATCGTCGCGTTCGTTCGCTCCTGTCGCGCGACCCCTAATGAAAGCCTTTTCTCCGACTGCCAGTTAACCCCCACGCGGCGGCCGCAGGGGCGGGAAGCGAGGAGAGGAAAGAAAGCCGGAGGATATATACAAGCCGCGTTTAACCGGTCGACACGCTCCTACCGCGCGATGGTGTTTAATTGCGTGTCGTCGACGGTCCAAGTCCCTTGTCCACGCCAACGGTGTGTCCGGTGTCGTTCGTATGGTAGCACGGACAGCGAAACGAACGTCCGAAGACACCCTCTTCCCGTTAACCCTTTGCGGACGAGGATACGCGGAAACCTTAACAACCTCCTCCGTAGAAATAAACCGTGGAAGGTTACGTAGAAACAAAACTAAGCTAATGATCTGTAAACTCCGGCTGTTGGGATAATTATAATCATTTGCGATTTTCAATTGACGTTCGACGCGATGTAAGACAAACGTTTGAATCATTTACACTTACAGACGAATTTTGGAGAGATGAAATTTTCATATTTGGAACACTAAGTGAACAGATGATTCAATTACTCGAAGAGACAAGTTTCCATTTTTATTATTTAAGCAATCATATAATGTAGCTTCATCTGCTGAAGGTTTTGTATCAAATTCATCGATAGAATCAAATTGACTTCACTTAACCCTTTACAGACGAATGTCGACGTTTCAACGAGATGGAATTTTCGTATTCGAAAGACTAAGTGAACAAATGATTTAATTACTCAAACAGCACGTGATCAGCACGCAACTTCCTTTTTTTCCGCTGAAGCTTTTGCATATTTCAAAGAATCTTCGTCGCAAAGGGTTAATCTTCCTATAAAACCTCTAAGAGCATTCATCCAAATTTAGAATTATCCGCAATTCGATCCACGTAAAAAGGGGAACGATGAATCGGTGTTATTCTACTTAATCGGTAGTTCCATCGTGAACGCGAATTAACATTTGCCACCGGCGACTCCCAGGAATCAGACGCGCCCGATATCTCTATCATAGTCCGTCGATCCTAGCGTCTCCTTAAATCGACGTGGAAACGATCACACGTCGCACACCCTCGGGATCGGCAGTCCAGTTATCGCTTATGATAAGTAGACGGACCAGGGGACTTACCCTTTAATCTCTCGGCCGGCGCAGCGACGCGATCCGAAACCCGTTCTCAGCGCCGCGATCGGTGGGATCAACGTTGACGCGATTCCAGTTGGTAGAACGTGTTCGTATCTCCGGCGAGCCGCCGGAAAAAAGAGGATCGGCCGACTGAAAACGGCGGGGGGAGCGGCGGGGACGGACAGAAATTCACGTCCGAGACGTCTGGGTCCGCCGGTGGACGGTAATCCGACGATAAATACGCTCGGTCACGGGTTAAGGGGAGCGTTTTCGCGATTGACAAGTCAAACGAGTTTCTCGCGATCGGTCCCGGCGAACGATCGATCATCGCTCCGGTCCCGTATCCGCGCGGATCGCGCGCGCCGCGGAAAAAGCTGGTGTCCCTTAAGCTAGGTGTCCATTTGCCGGCGAAACCGTCGTGAGCTTCCAAGATCGTTTCTATCGATCGTTTCCTTCGGTTCGGTATAATCCGTTGGAAATTTTGCAAATCTACGTTACAAGATTTAGGAAACTTACGAATAACGATCATCTTAACGCTTTCCATTCCTGTCGTTGCGAGATAACTTCATAACTCCATTTTTAATCAAATGTAATATAGAACTACCGAGCATTTAGTACGATTAATATGCAATTCCTATAAAAATTGTAACGATAGATTATTTTCAGTTTCTTCAGACATTCATTGCAGTACTCAAGAAACTATTTATTTTCGAAATCATTTCGAATATTCAATGCTTCGAAGGTATCGGTAATTGCTGAACAAAAAGTCGAAAGCAGTCATTCTGACTGGTACTGTAGTTCTAGTGTTAAAATATATTACATAACAATATGATACTTGAGATCTTTTTATAGATAGTGATATAAGTGGATCTCGCTGAAAATCCGCACAATTAAATTTTCTGATACTTAGCCGGTACACAATGTGCTAATATATGAATGTGTGTGTTATTTTGGAGTTTCAATTTGATTTTCAATGGATTTTGGGATATTCGATAGATATATTGTAGCTGGAAGATTCAATATAAGTAAAGAATTAAAAAATATTGTCGAGTTAATGCTCCTAGAGTATCTGGTAGCTTAACGAATTACTGAAAGGTGATATAAAAAATTGGATTAGACCACAGAATTGATTAGAATATCTTTAGTGGACACAACACCTAACCATCGGGATTTCTCAGCGCAATATCCACCTGTTATGCGGTCCGCAGAGCAAGTGCCGATAGTTTCGCTCTCAAATGGACACCTAGCTTTACGCTTCGATAGCTGCATGCTCGACTAACCCCCCGCCGGGTGTTAAGACGTACGGTAACGAGTAATAAATAGCGTTAACAACGCGAACCGCGAGTCCCAGATCACAGGGCGCCGCCGATTATTAATTATCCCCATTCGTCAAACCGAGTTTTACCGGCGCACGGCGATCCGGCGACCCGGGGAGACCGCGGTCCGCGATAAATCCCTCGCGAGACCGGGGCGACCGCGTTCTGGGACAGGGTCCCGCGTATCCGATGATGCGAATTCGAGAGGATGATAAAGCGCGCGCGTCGAAACCGTGCAATATTGCCGCCACCGACGGATAAAGCGCGGAAAGATCGACGGAAACGGTTTTTTCCGGAAGGGCGAGAGTGGCCGGGGCCGGCGAACGGTGATCGATAGTTCTCGTCGCGGTCGTTCGGGGATTTCGAGCCGCTGTTCGCGGGAATTGGGCCTTGGGAGTGGATGCGTTGGACGGTGGAACTGGGAGATGAAATACTTTTGTCTGTAGGGCTATTAAAATAAAAACTAAGTCCGTAGTCGGGTTAACGCATTGAACATCGACTAAATTTCAGCTACTAGAAACACGAGCGTAGATGATTATATCGATACATTTTTAAACGTCGATCGAACCAAAATTTCTGACTTACGGAAGAGAATAAGGAATTCGATTTTGTAAATTTTACTTTGGATTTGTGTTATATCTAAAATGATACACTAAGAATCTTGTCTACATCTAATTAGAAGGTATAGAATATTACAAGTGAAAAACTTTCGAGTGCAAAGGGTTAAAATATATTACATAACAATATGACATCTGAGTTTCTCTATGTACAGCGATATAAGTTGACCATCACAATTCAGTTTTCTGAAAATTAGCTGGTACGCAATGTTTTAACCCTTTGAACTCTGTAGGCTCCAATATTGCACCAGAAATA
Organism: Nomia melanderi; assembly: GCF_051020985.1. Lineage (NCBI taxonomy): Eukaryota > Metazoa > Arthropoda > Insecta > Hymenoptera > Halictidae > Nomia > Nomia melanderi. The sequence goes on along the minus strand of NC_135010.1, from coordinate 12,714,387 downwards.
ATATTAGATATCATAACGAACCTTAAAGAAACTACCCTACAATTAATAGATTTCTCACACATCCAAATTTTGCACTAAGGAAAACAAAAGATCGAAGAAATGTTATAGCATTTTTCATTTTCCCTATGGATACCATAAAAACTAGTTGCAATTGCTGATAGATTAAACCATCTGTAGTGCTAAGGGTTAAAAGGTTGAACGCCTCGCGTATCGCAAGTAACCTAGCGAGAGCTCCGGAGGACGCGCGAGAACCGGCACGGCGCATCGGCTTTGGTAAATCTCCGCCGTGCTGGTACGTGGCGCGGTATCAAAGGAATCGGCGGCATACAAATGTGTCTATTGTATCGCGAGCGGGCCGTTTAAAGCCGCGACGCGATCCTCGCGATCCGCCGCGGCCGCGCGGCGTGCCGCCGGGATCTCGATCGCGATCGAAACCGACGCGACGCGACGGTTTCGGCGCGGCGTGAGCGTGCCGCTTGCAATTTGCGCCAGTGTGCATGCCCCCGGGGCGGAAACTGGCGAGGGGGCGAGCGGGGCAGGGCGGACGCCGGCCGAGAGAGAGCGCTAATTAACGCGCAACGGAAAAAAATGATTGTCCCTCGGTCCATCGATATCTCTCCACTTGCCAAGAGTAATTACGCTCGGAGAGGTCCGTATAAATAAAAGATGGAGGGGGCGGCGGACTAACAACGTGCCGGGGGACCGTTTAACTCTGTGTGTTTGGGACCGCCTACCGACACTCTGCCTCCGCTGGGCCGCTTTCTAATTTACTCGTGAACGTCCGGCAGCTGAATCGTAAGTAAATGAATCATGGATGCGCGCTCCAGCGGTGGTGTCGTTGGCTACCGTACAACGAACTGCTTTTGCGAAGGGCGGGATCTTGTATGGATTGTTTTAACCCCTTGGCTTGCAACTCGTGAGACTCGTGACGGTTTTGGTTAGGTGTGAAGAGTGTGTTATGTTGATACTCCTGGAAAGGGGTGGGATTTTGTATGGATTGGATGTTAGAATTTTGTAGGGGTGAAATGAAATGACAACTTGTTGGAATGTACTATTTTGACCCTTTGACTTTTAGTAACGTATGAGACTCGTGGTGAAGGTTTTGGTTAGGTGTGAAGAGTGTGTTATGTTGATACTCCTAGAAAAGGGTGGGATTTTGTATGAAATGTACGTTAGAATTTTGTAGGGGTGAAATAAAATGACGACTTGTTGGGATATAGTGTTTTGACCCCTTGAGTTGTAGTAACGCGTGAGACTCGTGAATACTTTAAACTTAACTAATATAAATATTACTGAATTATTCTATATAAATGAAATATTATCCTTCTGTTATCAACTATTATAATCTAAAGCAAACATAGGCATAGAATATGCCTACAATTCTTCTCTCTTTTCAATAAATTACCAACAGCAAAGTAGTCGTGTTGATCATAGTGCAGAAATAAATCGGTCAAGTGGTTAACTACAACGTTACTCGCTTAAAAGATATAGAATACGATATGCAGGACACTTTTCGGGTACACTTTCCCTGTAAGAACCCCATATTGAAACATGTAGCGATGAAACAAGCATTAAGCGATGGGTTTCAGCCTTCTTCTTTTCGAGTGCAACATGTATGCCACATAGAAGACTGAAATCCACTTGCAGCAATGTGCATCGTTTCAACACGTGGAGCCTTAAGGAGGCGCCGATCGACGAAGCACAGATTAATCATTAAGATCACCTCACAGGATCCAGAGGAAAACCGAAGTTGCTCAGCTTTTCTATTCCATTGACCCATGACACTCAAACGAATCGCTGTATCGTATCGTTAGCAACCGCGCGAAAGGGTATTCATTTTGTAAATAGGATAGAAAGACGGGGCGAATTCTTGCCACGAACAGGGTTGCACGGCTCATAGATAATTCGACGGTTATGTTTCCGCTTGTACATAACCGGCGCAGCCCGCCTCATCGCGCAACCAACTATATATACCAGAACGCCCCGGGGTCTTTATTACCTGGCGATATTACACGGAATACAAATTGCAATTTCCCGGCTGGAAAATATTATGTGGAAAGATGATCGTTGAAGAGGTCGATGAAGCAGCTGCCGGGCTAATCCGACGGGGACCGCGCCGATGTTGATAATCCGAATGCAAATCGCAACGTCTTCGCCGCGGACCGTCGCGCGAACTTCGGACAACAAGGACAAAGAGCCCGGGGTTGAAGACGCGAATTATGGGGAGGGAATCGGAGGCCGGCGAGAAACTTTCCTGCAGGCATCTAGACGCTCGGTGGCGTTTAAGCAACTTTTCCACGGCTCGCCGCTCTGTTTGCTCGACGAAAAACTCGATCGCAGTCCATCGGCTGACCATATCGGTCAGGATCATTCCGTCGGGCTTTATAGTTTCCTCTTGGGACAGCGAAGATCAGTGGGAACTATTTCGTCAATGTCCTGGGAACCTTTCATTCGGTTCCTCGTGGAACTAGGAAGCAATCGTTATTAGAGACACCAGTGTATAGAAATTTTGAAAACTCGTGTGAAATTGGAAGAATAGAAAATTCGTGTGGCAAACTTTATGGAAGAGAATTGTAAGTTGATTAATTCTTTGGGGTAGATGGGTAATTGTCGTCTTTGCTTAGGTGATGATGGGATACTTCAAGCTTGACTGATTTACTTGAACACAACCGTAGCGTCAAAGATAATCAACGTCGAATCAAGACGTTTAACCCTTTGCACTCGGACGTTTCTCGCTAGAAATATTTAGCAGTATTTCACGAGACAAAGTAATTTCTCTTTAATTTTAAAAAATATCATCATCGTTAGAAAATGTTAAGTATTTCTAACGAAATACTTCCGAGTGCAAAGAGTCAACCGTTTGAGTGCTGAGGAGCGCCATAGCGCTCTTCTGTTGCGTCAAAATGGCGGAGAGCGCCGAGGCGCTTCTGCTTATCAGTATCAATTATAATTTTCTTATTATATTTTCCAAAGAATAAATCAAAGTAAATTCATTCGAATGTTATTTCTTGATATTTTCTTATAACAACACAATATTTATGATCTCATTAATTTTTTTCCACACACACCCAATCACTTCCACATTTTCAGTAAACATCCAAAAAGTTTATCATCAAAACGGTTAATACAACCGCCAACACTCTCATTTCTAGTATCCGAAATTTCATCGTCCAAAGCATCAACCTCGCCGAATTGCCTGGCGCAGCAAATTTGCGCAGCGCGGGTAGTTCCCTTCGAAATCGCGTGGCCGGAAGAGTTAATATTGTTCTAATTTCTATTACCCACGCCGGCGGCCGGTTGCCTCGCGCCGGGACACCCGTTACATGAGCGTGGTCGCCTTAAACGCTCCTCGAGGCGTACTTTTACGAGACACGCATTCGTTATCCATTAGGGTAAGTACATAGCGCGTGTGGCCATCCGGCGCGAGCGGCCGAACGATATTCATGGTCCCGCGAGCTGTTCAGCGGCGTCACGTGCCAGCCGTAATTGAATCGTCATCGGGACACCGTGAAAGACAGAGGCGGCGGGCCCGGCCGTCATAACGAGGGAAACGCGCGAGCCGTTCGAAAACGGCCGGCCGTTCGCGTCCGCCAGCGACAATGGGACAACCGATAAAAGCGTTTATGATAATTCGCGGGCTATCGGCATTGAAGAACGGAACGCCGTTACCGAAATTAATTCGAGATTAATTCTAATACGGCCGCGACACGCGAGCCACGGAATGAACCGGGGCCGCCCCGTCGTCCCCCGCGACCGCGCGACCAATTGTTCCGGTGTAATTCGGATTTTGATGACGCCCGAGAACTCGTTGCCGTTGCGGTTTCGTTGATTATTAGTCGGAGAGCGAGCAAACCCCGGCTGCATTGTGTATTGTTAATGCGGCAAACATATTGGAGCCATTATGGAGCGTTTGAAAAGCTGCTCGACGCGCGCGCCGGAAAGTATCGGCGCCACGGGTCAGAAGGCAACGAGCTTATTGTTCGTTAATCAACAATGGGATGCGTTTTACTCGCTCGCCGGTTCGTGGATTCGCTTAACCCTTTGACTACTGGTCGGTCGGAGGTGATCGGAAAATTTGCGTCACACTGTGATCGTTTAACCGTTTGCACTTGGAAGTTTTTCTAAATAATTGGAAAGGTTGCAGAAGAATATTCTGTTTCCAATATCGAATTAATGTCTAAAGAATTTTCTGTGCTCGAAAGTTTCCGTTCCCATCGCGAAGAACCGCGTCCCTTCCGCGTTCTTTAATTATCCGAGCAAATCTCGGGGATTTCGAAAAGTCAACGTTACCTCGGATCGAGATGCAGTGCAACTAATTTTTATGGCATCTCTAGTGAAAATGAAGAATGCTGTAATATTCCTTCCTTTTATTTTCCTTAGTACAAAATTTCGATGCGTGGGAAATTTAATAATTTTGAGGTAGTTTCTTTGATTCATTAAAATGTTTGATATAACTGGTGCAATATTGGAGCCTACAGAGTGCAAAGGGTTAGTACGCTAAGAATTCGATATAGAATGCGAATAAATGAATGATGACGAGCGCTCTGGCTGAATTCTGAAAATTGATGGAGGTATTGAAATGATAAATAAGTAAGTTGATTTTCTGCTACGATAAGTTTAGCAGCGTCAGCGATGGTTGACTTGCTAGTTTGACATCTGGTAGATTTCCTGTTACAAAACGTAACTGTTCTAAAGATAACCGGCAGAATTTCCGGCAAACAGCTCGCCGTGCCCGCAAATCCGGTATAAACCGAATCAAACTCCACGTATTTTATTAGCGGAAGTTCAATCGGTCGTGGTAACGTCAATTAATAATTCCCTGTATTGGATCCGGCGGATTTCGAGTTTGATTAATATCGGCGAGCGGAACCGTCCGCGTCCAAGTTAATTTCCTGAAATAAGCGGCATTTCATTCTGTGCCGGTGCGCATTACAGGGGGATGAACGGGGTTCTTGTTTCGAGAGCCTCGCGACGGAATTTACGCGAATGATCGCCGATGATGCTCTCGCGACAGATTAACGAGGAAAATCTGGGCGCGATTAAACACTTGTAACGAAATCAGAAATACGACAGGATTTCGCGCGGACAATTTTGTCTTTGACTATTATAACAGGTGTGGACACAACTGTTGTTTATTGATAATTTTGCGCAAAGTGGTAGATTTCAGAACAATCTGAAATATGTTATCTAATGATTCTTGCCTTATAATAACATGTTAGACATGTGGTGCAGATGTTGAGCAGAACTAGCGTACACGTTTGCTCGATTCCTTTGAATTCGAATGAAATATTGGAGCAATGATTGATATGGAATATGCCTATAATTTTGTTTCTTTCTTTACTGAATCATTAATGACAGAGTAGTTGTATCGATCGTTTAATAAATCATTAATTAATAGTACCTAGCATTGAAGTTTGCTTGATCCTTTCGAATCCGAATGAAATATTCTTCTGTTATCAGTTATTACACTTCGACGTAGAGATTGATATAGAATATGCCTATGAATTTGTCCTTTTCCTTAATACATCATTAATGATAAAGTAGTTGTATCGATCGTTTAACCGTTTTAGCGTCATGCAGCGCGATCGCGCTCACGTACTGTGGTGAAATGTGCCACTATGTTTGGTCACGATCGTCAATTCGAAGCGCTATCGCGTTGCATGGCACGATCCGACATGGAATTTTAAAAACTCCTAGCACTTGAAACGGTTAATAAATCATTAATGACAAAGTAGCAGTAACTAACATATACGTTCGCTCGATTCTTTTGAATTCGAATGAAATATTCTTCTATTTTCAATTATTACACTTTGGCGTAGAGATTGATATAGAATATACCTATAATTTTGTTTCTTTCTTTAATAAATCATTAATAACAAAGTAGCAGTAGCTAGCATAGACGTTAGCTCTAACCTTTCGAATTCAAATGAAATATTCTTCTCTTTTCAATTACAACACTTTGACGTAGAGATTAATATAGAATATACCTATAAATTTCTTCTTTTCCCGAACAAACCATTAATTACAAAGTAGTTGTATCAATCGCATCAGAGAAGTAAATCCTAGAGCAAGGGGTTAAACCGTTATTCTCGCGGTCTCGAGGTTACGGAGCGATTAAAAATGACTCGAGGCGGTTCCCAGTGAAAACAAAATTCTTAGCAAAGCGACCGTGATCCTCCTCCTGACCGCCTCCCCGTGCCGGAGGACTCTTGTCGCAGATGTTTGAATTGAGATTACGACATTCTTACTTTTTCTCGTCCCCGGGGCGAAGATCAGAATCTGAACCGCGGCGAGAGCAGCTGGACCACCGCCATATTTTTCCTTCCCTTTTTCTTACTCGCGTGTAACCTTACACCGCGGGTCATTTCCATTCTACAATCTCGGCGCCCGAAACTCGCGAAACAAACACTTACGCCGGTGTTTATCGGGTGAGCGAGAAACCTGCAGCCTCTGGCGAACCTTCCAATATCTTCGACATCGTGTCGATCTTTTCCATAAATCGATCGTGTAAGAGATCGTTGGAATTATTATGGAGTTTCATTACCCTAAGTATCTAATATTAACCCTTTGCACTCCAGAGACGCCTCTAAGTCAAATGATTTGACACAGCAAAACTAAACTTTGATATTTAATATTGAACTTTGTATAGTGCATCAGTGTACGAAATATTGAAAGAAAATAGTTCTGTCCCTCGATCCAAAATGTCGTCTGTATCTCATTAGAAAATATTGAATATTTCCGGTGAAAAACTTCTGGAGACATTGAATCTCGTTTTAACCCTTTGCACTCGAAAGTTTGTCACTGGAAATATTTTTCCTCTCGACGAGATATGGACATTGGAAACTAATTCAACGATAATTCATAGATA